>NW_026088185.1:28317059-30817059 GCF_022539395.1 Myiozetetes cayanensis
GAGAACATGTGTATGGGTTAAAAACCAGCACTGTGGTAAGTGAATATAGTGGGAGGTTGATTACACCAGTGAAGACATAGCAGCAGAAGATCCAAACAGCTCAATGTGTAATAAGCTGTTCACAGTCACCTGATTTGTGTTTATTTTTGTGGGGTTTTTAATTTCAGCTGTCTATACCCCAATGTCTGTCTGATGCAAAATGTCTCAGTAACTTCTCACTGCACCACATTTTTCCCAAGAGTGCTCAACGGTTTGTGGAAAGATCAAATAAAATCTCCAGTCAACTGGGGAACTTTTTCAATTCTTTTCCCCTCAAAACATGCCTCAGTGTTTCTTATCAGTTTTCTGGGAGTATCACAGTGCATGTTAGTTTTACAGATCAGTACAAGTCTTCCCACAGCATTCACTTCCATCACACAACTGTCTCCCATGAAAACATGGGTGTTTTCTGAGTTTCTTCCTCAGATGGTCAGACCAGGCACTCCAGAAAGTGCAGATCCAAATCCACTGGCAACTTCATGGGATTGGCAGCCCAATACAACAGCAAGCATCTCATGCCAACAACAAAGGATTTTGTGCCATGTCATCACCCTCTAACACGATAGGGGC
Source organism: Myiozetetes cayanensis (assembly GCF_022539395.1). Taxonomy (NCBI): domain Eukaryota; kingdom Metazoa; phylum Chordata; class Aves; order Passeriformes; family Tyrannidae; genus Myiozetetes; species Myiozetetes cayanensis. The sequence goes on from NW_026088185.1 coordinate 28,317,669, forward strand.
TTCTGTCAGTTCCTGCCATCTGAAATCTTGGCATACATTGTAATTAATGTTTACTTCCGGAGTGCCTGCTGACTGAGGCTTGGAAATGGAGCACACATTGCTGCTTTGAGCCCCAAACTAAGAGAAGATACCAAAGCTTTTGCCATGCAAAGCTGGTGCAGCATCCACAATAAAACAAAATGATTAGAAATCAATGTTTCCATTAGCAGGCAGTTGAAAGAATTTACAAATGCTGTGGGAGTGTTTCTCTGTAACACATTCTTCATTCTTGAAATGCTCCCCTACTCTTTACCTGTGAATACACCACATAAATGGGTCTCCTCTCCATCTCAGAACAGATGGCAGGATCATAGTGGGTCTTCCCAGTGCCTCTTGTTTCCCACTGCCTGATCCCAGCTCACTTTCTCAGGTAGGATGTTTCAAACAGTACCTGTGCAATCAGCAGTAGCAAAAGCAACTCAGACATTGGCAAACTGATGCACATCACTGGACTTCAGTGATTTGAACAAACAGACAGGGTGTTGCAACAGCAAGGTGGTAAAAGGACAAGCAGAAAGCACATTAAAAGGGCAGGTTTTGACATTGGCCTGGCTCGCCTTAAAATTTACCATCCAGCTCCCTTAGATGGAGGGGGATGGAAGGGAAAGATTTAGTAGCTTAATATCTTGGTTCTGCAATGGACCATGGATGATGGTTCACATCAAGCAGAAAAACAACCCACACTTCACTGTTGCCAAGAGTGCAGCACTTTGTCCAAGGAGAAAAATTCTTTCCTGACCCCTGGGCAAACAGGCTGTGGTCTGTAGCACGATATTTGGCTGTTCCTCTCAAGTAGAGCTGTAGCACAAATATTTTTTAGGCTCCTAAAATGAATGACCATCAATACTCTCAAAAATTATACCAAGGCAGGTTAAGTGCTTTGCTGCAATGAAATGCAGAACATAATATCACTCAGGACAGGGAAGGGTTAAGTGGAAATTGATGGTTCTTTGATTTGTCATTTTTAACTGCTTGACTCTCTGTGACATTTCAGTAAAGAACCAGGTGTATCCATGCTATATTTTTTTGTAGTGACTCTATTGCTGTTTAAGTTCAGCAGAATTATGTGCAGGCATCTAATCCTATATTTATCAATTAAAAATACTTGTCTTGGTCAACCACCTTCATTTTATTGTTTTTTAAGACAAAACCCCTGCTGCAGACTATTGTATTGGTCTCAGAACCAAAGCTTAAACTGGGGGGGAAAGATGATCTTCAAGGTCCTTTCCAACCCAAGCCATTCTATAATTCTATGATTCTGTGAAAGATCACATGAATGTGGTTCAGTAGTTACAGAAAACTAAAGATTCTCTTTTGTTCTCAGTTTCTCCAACAGTTTTCTGCAGAAACCTAAGGAAATCTCTCTATGCCTTCAGTATTTTTCTGTACAGAAGTTAACATGAATTAGGGAAACGTGGATGAGAGTTGACTCCTTATGTGGGCAGTCCCACAGCAGAGCCCTGCTGGAGTCAGTCCATCCTGCTGCTCTATTCACCTACACAACATCACCAGCACTTCAGATCCTGGTATTTTTTCCTGCCCAGAGAAAGTTAATCTGCCTTCTAAGATTCCCCCAAAAAGTAATGAAAGAACTTTTTAGGCTTCTAAATGCAGAAAAGGAACTGGAGGATTAGCTTGCCTCCTTAATAGACACATGACAAGGCTCACAAACACCAGCAAAAGCTGAGCCTGAGCCACCAGGATGGGCCAATTTACGCTGAGAGCAACACTTAGGCTGTGGGTATTGGTGAGTGCAGAGTGGAGTCATGGCAACATTTAAATAACTGCTCAGTTCTGTAGTGGAGATGTGTCTTCCCCTCTAACAGTTACAGTGGGAACTCACAGCTGGATAAAGTCAGCCAATATTTAGAAGTCAAATTTCTCACTATGAAGGAGGAGGTCTTCTCAAAAAGGATGGAGTTTCAGACATAAAACAGGCTTCAGTCTTAAATCACTGAAACTGTAGTCTCTGAAAGACCAGTAAACAAGGTAATAAACTCAGGTAGGCACTAAAACATGCAAAATTGTGGAAACCTGTGGCCACCTTCCGCCCATCATAAGAAAAGAAAATGGTACAGATTTGCAAGTTCCAGTGAAAAATCTTTTGAGGGGATTCTGCCCATGTACATTAACATATGCTTGCCATCACCATGGGAGTTAGAAAAGCTAGTGAAACTCATAAAGATGTTTAAAAGCTTTGTTTCATTTGACAATGAATACAATTAAACTATTACATCCTTATAGGTCTCCTGTGATGTTTTTAACCTTTACTATGCAATAGTGCAGCTGAGTTTTGGAACGTGAGAGATACTGATACAAATTAAATTTTAAACTAAATACATGGCTGATGACCTTGTACTTGTAGGTCAACATACTAATGTGCTCTGTGTCCTAATTAATCTATCCTGCCCAATTCAGAAAGTAAAATTTAGGAACACCCAAAGTCTGTGAGACTTTGATAGGATACTCTGCTTGGATTACAAACTGATCAAATGTTACCAGCAGCATCAAAATACCACCTTCTCTGACAATTTACAGATGCTTATTCAAGTGCTGAAAAAGATTTTCCTGTCCTCTCATGTGACACTTGCCACAGAAACCCCCATGATATTTGCTGCAAAGAAAGGAATCTCCTTCATTACCACGCCAATACAGCACTATCATGCAGTGGTGTTCAGAAGAATTAGAAAGATTAAGATATACAATCATGATTTAATATGGCAAAGCATTGACAAAAATTCCAGTGTTTAATACAACAGAGAAAGAAGCATCTTAAACCAAAGCCTGGTAACATTTTGGCCTGCTCTCCTTTTCCAGGAATTTCTTAAAGGCTCTGACAGACAAGCTACCATGCCTTAACACAAGCCATGAATTACAGCCCTGAGCTGTTCACCTCACACATGATGTGCAATTAAGAACAGCACATCAATCAAGTCCTAAGGAGTTGAGAACACACAACACAATTTTGTAACGATCTGGGATGGTTTCCCTAAAAATCACCTCAGTAATCTAGTGGTGAACAACTGAGATGTCCATGCAGGAGATATTTGGGAAGCATCTAGGGAAGGTAACTTGCCTTTTTCTTACTAAGTGTTTCTACCCCTCAGTTTGTGTTCCAGGCCAAAATCATGCTCATACTTTTGAAAAATGATTTAACTTTTCATGCTGAGGTCACACTGGAAAACTGAGATCTGCAATCAGATGTAGATAAATTTCCTGAGATTTTAGTAAGAAAACCATGGTGGTAATGGGAGGAAGAGAAAAAGGCATTAAAGGCAACTCCAGTTCCTTTCTACCTCCTACATTTTGGGGCTACTTCTCAATTTCTGCAATCCCCTTGATCTTGAATTGTCATTTCACACAACTTATCTTACATGCTGATGGAAAGAAAACCAAAAAGTTTAATTCTGGGGCCCTCTCCTCCTTGTTCACTTAATGAGAACACAGGATCACCACAACATCAGATTTATATCCTGTCTTGGATTCTCAAAATGTTTGTTCTTTCTGATAAGATCAATTCCACTGCAGAGGAACTCTTTGAAGAAAAGCTCCTGTCTAGCCATTTTTAAAACTTTTTATTTTCCTTTAGCCTCAGTCTGGTTTAATATTTACACTGCAACAACCCATCATAACATCTGCAGCCTATTTTCCAGGATAGAAAAATCTAAGTATGTTGAGTAACTTCTATTACTAAATCTTAATGAATTGTTTTGGTTAAGATTGTCCTTCTGAACCTGTTCAGAAGAACAGGTCCACTGTCCTTCTGAACCTCTGAACCACTAAAATGACAGAAGAAGCAACACTGTACAAACCAGCTGAAGATGGAGCCACATGACACAAGAGATAAATTTAGATTTTTCATAAAGCAGGTCTAACCCAGGACTTCAATCAAAGTTTTGTTCCTTCAAGGAAATTTAATTTGACAGTTTAATTAGTGTTGAGTTTGCGTATTTTTTTCCATCTACCAAAAAAATCTCCTCAGACTTTACCCTTCCAGTCTTCAAAGTGGCTTTAAAAAGGGGATAAGTATCCCTGGAAAATTAACACTTTAAAACCAGATCTAAAAAAAATACAAAGCTGTGATGGCACTATAGCTTGTAGGCCATTATATTTTACAATTGTTTCCATTTGACTTAATAATAAAAACTCTGCGGAGTGCAATAAAAACTGGAAATATCCCACCTGAGCTTTTAATTAGGCAACATGTGAAATGTAAAACCAAATCTTAGCACATGCTTCACCTTTGATTTCACTGTGCTGTTATTGCCAGTTGAAGTGTTGTCTGGAAGAACCAGTTGGAATTGCGGCAGCTTTGTGGCACAGGTGTCACAGGCATAAAGCAGTAACATGGTACCATTCTCTCACTGTGTTTGCATCAAAGTGAAGTAATGATGGGAGGAAAAGAAAGAGAATAAAAACAGTAAGAAAGGAAACGCTCATTGGGACTGCCCAGTGTCATACACACAAAGGGTTTCTCACTGGTGCCTTAAAATTGCATTAAAAGTAAGCGTTTTTTTAAAAAAAGAAATTACTGAAGGTTTGATAAACTGTTCTTTGTTTTAAACACTTTCATTGAAATTTGCTTTCTATGAAAAATGCCAGCTTTTCTTCAAAAAGTCAAATCCAATAACTATTTCTGAGTTTTGCTTTTGCACTTAAAAACCCATATACACTCCAAAACCTGTTTTTCTACACAGTTCCTGTTGAAAAATCCCAGTTCCTGGCCTGTTCTTACATAAACAAATAAGATAAATATCAGATGCCCTCTACAGGCTCTCTGTTTAAGGTAGAGTTTCAGAAGTTATGAATTTCCCAAATTCCTTCTGGCCCTTGCTTTTGTTACAGTAAAGTTGCAGTTTCCTGCCTCTGTCGGACAAATCCCATCACTTCAGAGATTAAAAGTGTGGTCACTTTGATGGTGTAGCTGTCAGCATGCAACCAGAGTGGGACATGAACAGAAGGAAGCTGAAAGGTCTTCGAGGGAAAACTAACAGCTCCAGGAAAAAGAACTGGGAGAAGAGAAGAGGAGAGAAAGGAAGATAGCTAGAGTAAGCAAGAGTACAGAACAGGATTGAAACATTAAAGAAATATGGATGCCAGGAAGCACAGTTCAATGTCCCAAACATGAGGAAAGGGAACCCTGGGTCACACAGCCTACTACTCACCTTCTGTACCCTTTGGGTTAACAAGTTTTCTTGGACAAATCAATCTTTCCTCTGAAAATGCTCTTTATGCTTTCAGATTAACAACATTTGTGGCAGGTGGCGCAGATACAAAACTGTCACAACACTGATTACAGATTCCTTGCCCTGCTAGGAAGAACATGCTGCAGCAGGGTTAGATCTGTGTCACACATGGAGCTCCGTGAACAGCTCCTGCATTCAGGATGCAGGGGTGTGAATACACAGTAGGAGAATATGTGGAATTGCAGGAGGATAACATGCTGATTAGAGACAGCCCTTGAAGCACTTTTCCACTGATAATAAACTCAGTGCCTGGCAGGCTCAACGAGGTTATCCTTAGCACATACTCAGGTTTTGGAACACTCTCCTCTACACAGAAACAGACCCATAAAGCTCCTGCCCCCTCAGGAGGGTAAACACTGTGTATTCTTCTTGAGTAAAGGTCCTGTGGTGCAGGGGCAACTTCACTGTCTTTTCAGCCAACTAGACAGCTTCAGGAAAGGGCAAAACCAAAAGGAGAAGCCTTCCATCATCTGTTTCTTACCTTCCCCTCGAATCTTGCAGTGGCTCCCAGCTGCGCTCGGATGTTCCGGGGAGGAAGGGTGAATGCTGGTGCTTCAGCAGGGACCGGGGGGCTGAGTGTCAGCGAGGTTTTGGAGACTCGGGTAGATGTCACCAGTTTCACGTCCCCCATGATGTGGACTGTAAAAGAGAAACAAGTGGTAATACAGAGGTTGTGATGTTTATGACTGCTGTAGAATATAACCACGAACATTACAGAAACAGCCAAGAATCAGAGGAGGGGCAGATGTTCTATATCTGTGCTATATTTGTATACACAGCAGGAGTCATCAGCCTAAGGTGACAGGTGCTATTTTTTGGGAGGGGAACTGAGACCCAGGAAGATTGCCTGGTGTGGCTACAGTTGTGGTCAGGGTCACAGTCTTGAGGTGAACTCAGCTTGAACTCTCATGTTCCAGGCCAGAGCCTTAACCAAAAAGTCATCCTTTTCAACTGCATTAAAAGGTAATAACTTATTTCAGGAGGATATTTTCACAACGTGACTTTGATTTTCCTGGCCTGGAATACACCAAAATCAATAAGTCTCAAAAGTAGAGCCAGCATTAAACAAGTGCTTATGAAATAAAGAGACCTCTGTTTGCACTGGATTTAAGTTGCAAGCGGGAATGTGGAAAATCTGATTTTTCATACCAAGCTTTCAAGATCTTAAGAAATATCTGGATATCTCCCTGCAAAGTACTGCTAGTACAGAACAAATGCTTTTGCAGAAATTCCAAGTCTCTACTTTACTGCAAATCCTTCTTACAGCACACAGACGAGTAAAATAGCATGGAGACCAAATTTCATAATGCTGCAAGAATGGCATTTTAGAGACCTTTTCACAGATATCTGCCTCAGAGGTGGTTCTTCTGCTGCACAGTTCATACTACCCAACAAAAAGCAAAAATTATTATATTTTTAAAAAGTAAAATTTAAAGTTTTCCAGGAAAAAAAGTAGTATCTGACCCTAATTCTAATTCCTTGAATCATCTATGTAAATTAGAAACCCCACTGTAAAATTTCTATTTAATAGACAAGTTTAAAAAAAAAAAACCCAACAAACAACTGGGAAATGTCTTGACCCACTAATAGGTCATGTTAAACCAATGAAAAACACTGGCCTTCCAGTCATAATCCTATGCCATATGAACCAAACCATGACAGAATATGTTTGTTCATCTGATTCTGGTGAAAGTTGCAATAAACAATACTTGAGTAAACGCTGAAACTTCAATTTGAACATGAGAAAAATCAATTAAACTAAGGCCACATTATTCCTGACTGTAGGAAGGATACTTTCCCTAGGACAGGCTGCAGTTATCTGGGGAGCAGGGGAATAGAAAACTCATTCATTTCCAAATGGGACTTACACTCCAACGTCACATGTATGCACCTGAAAACCCGGTCTGAGAGCGGAGTTTTCCACACAGCATACTTGCCATGCTCCTTAAACAAACAGAAACACCTTCTCCACACTTTTTGAAAACAGAGGGCAGCTTCTCTTGTGAGAGATAGTCTAAAAATTAGGGGTTTAATCTGAGTTAGAAATTTTGCCTCTCTCACAGCCAACAGATAGAGGCACCTCCAAAAGATGTTTTGTTCTAAGGTGAGGGAAGCACAGCTTTCTGCTTCACAGTATGCACTTGTCAGGAACTATAGTTTAGAAGGCAAATCCTACCAAAATCTCAGTTAAATTATGTATGCACACAGATTTTCAAAAAATGCTTGAAATCTCCTTCCTCATTCATAAGAACCCAGACAATGTGGACTTCAGATTTCTTCTGGCACAATGCTCTGTTAGCATTTCTGTGTATCAACATCAAGCTTCCAAGAAAATCCTCCAGTGCCTCTAACATTTGAATTGCTGAGACCAACAAAGAAATGGAACAAAGATGGTTTCCTTAACCCTGATGCAAAGCTTTAAACTGAGAATTTCTGCCTTCACCTACATGAGAGTTAATCTTGCAGTGAATGTCTGTGTTACTACTCAGTCACTTGAGAGCACAACATAAGTCTCCCTTTCCAGTGTAAGAAACTCTTTAAAAAGCAAACAGGAAAAAAAACCCCAATTTTGTCTTTGTACCTTAACTTATCGAAGAACTGTATGAAATCACAATATCATGTAAATAAGGAAGTAACTGATTGTATTCTAGAGACAAGAGATGAAATCAAAGACTCGCTTCTTTTCTAACAAATGTACTTAGCACCTGAAGGGACAAAGAATGACAGTCTCTCCCAGCTCTAGTCACTGTAATAAACAACAATTTGTCGGAAAAAGAGAGAGAATGATTCATTCAATTAATTGTTCATTCATTAAGAACAAGACTCCAAATTCAGTTGCTCCACTCAGCTAAAAACACAGTTTATCCCAGCGATCTTCCAATTAATTACACAGCTGTAAATGGCTGAATAAGGAGTCCATATTTGCCAGCACATTTCTGAAATTCATTTTTCTTTACTTATTAAGACCAAACATTTCCCAAATCACCATAAATATCTACTGTGGTCTTCTTTCCCTCTTAGTATAAGATGCTGATAATTTTCTATCTTCTTACCTCTTCTGAATTGGCCTAAACCCCATTTTTAAGTTTATTTCTAATTTTATTTTTTAATATCCTTTTCCACAGAGGATCACTTTTCAACATGCTCAGCTAAACACTCAACCTTCAGTTTTTCTTCCTGCTTGTCCTTCTCCTCTGCTAGAATACACCTTTCCACAGCCTGTAGAAGCCAACATGTGCAATGTCTTTCTAGCTGTGAAACTCTTAAACCAACAAATCAGTCTGCCAGTACAAAACTGCTATAAAATTTTCAGATCACCAGCAGTGACAATAACGTGTCGGGTACAATGTGGATAATATGAAAATCCTCTCCTGTCAGCAGACGCTGTAACGCAACACAAACTGCATTGCAGTGAAGTTGTAAGCCATAAGAGGCCAGTAACAAAACACGTCCTTCCCCACACATCTGTATCAACTTTGCAGAGCGTTTACAAGACTGAAACAACATCAGCAAAAGCATGTACCACCTTAATGTTGTTTTAAAAATAGTAGTGTAAAGGCAGTAAAATTGAAAACAAAACAAAACCCAACAGCCAACATTCAGAATCCAAGTCAAACTCGATATTCACCCATATACAAATGGAACTCCATGTTGGTCAGTGCCATTGTAATGGCTGAAACAAGCAAGAGAGGAAACTCCGTGCACTGCAGATGCTCACAGGACTTCTGTGGGGACCAAATGCCTAAGTATTTGTCTTTGGATACAATGCACTGCTTAGAAAAAAAAACAAAACCAACCTGGCTGTGGTCCAAGGCCAAATTCACCAAGTACCTGAAACAGCCACCAGCACACACCTGGAAAATACACTGTATCCAACATTTGTTCATCCTCCAGGCATCACTGGGCTCAGGTATGTCTGGACTGCTTTGGACAAACAGTCCTGTGGCTAAAGCCCAACTCCAAGCTCTATACAATATACAAAATGAAATTAAAAAAAAAAAAAAAAAAGAAGAAAGAAACAGGGTAGGAGGAAGTAGAAAGAAAGAAAAAAACACCCTGAAGAATTAAACCACCACTACTGGTCAGGTTACATTTCTATTGCATGTTGGTAAAATGACAAAAACTATCAACAAATTGATGTGTAATGTAGTGAGACTGTAAAGTATAAAATAAAGAAATAGCTAGTCTTTTCCATAAGCACATCTTGCATAGATTTATGTTTTTTCTAAATGAAGTGTCTAAACAGGATTGAATTTACAAATTCAATAACAGCTAAATCAGCACAAGCAGTTTTCTAGAAACATAAGCTTCTAATCACCCACATTTAGCAGTCTGACTTTAATTAGCTGTGTACGCTGAGGATGCTTCTAGTAAAAAATTAGGAAGTATCCTTTTTCAGCTTAGAGGATGTTTAACAATTCTGTTCCCAAATAAATAACTTAGTTCCATGTGGTGCAGTCTGGTGTTACTATGGAACTACCATGTGCAAATATTTCAAAGAAATAACGTTCCAGCGAACAAATCTTGTCCAAGCTTACAGGTTGGTAGACAAGAAGAAAGCAGACACTTAAAAGCCGTGGAAAATGTACCTGATTTTTTTTTCCTTTTATTTAAGTAAATCTTTAGAATGAGGATATCCCTAAATTCTTTTTCTTAGGTATTTCAAACTTGCTGCTGAATAAGATTCCAAGGATGCTACACGAACTCCTAACATATCATTTCACGTGCCGAGTGCACCTTGACTCGGGCCTTTAACCAGAACCAACTGTAACTGAAGTTGCAATACAAACATTCTGGTATAAAACATAAAAGAAACCCACCATGCAAATGTTGGCTTGGAGGGTAGTGATGTGGTTAGACAGCATTTCTAATCTGGATTTTTTTTTTTTTTTTTAATTCTTAATCCTTTCTAAAAAGCACACAAATCCTTACAAATTCTCACAGTGTGCCCTCTAATCTTTCTAATACCAAAGCAGACTAATGTGTTTCAAGCATTTTCTACTGGGAACAAATCTCTGTCACTCAATACTCAGCTCACAAAAATAAACCCAAAAAAGCAAACATTAAGAAATCCACCTCATCGTGGTTTTTTTCCTCCTCCACTTATTTTAGGTAAGTAAATACTTACCATCATCTTCCTACACAACCATTTAATTATACCAATTTCCTTTTACCAAGTCCTTCCTCCGAGGCAGAAGAAAAATGAGTTGCATGGAGTGCATGTGTGTGTGTGTGTGTGTGGAGAGAGAGCAAGCTCAGGCAAGGGAGAGGAAACCAGAGCTGCCAGCGGAGAACCCTTTATTTGCCTTACTGATACCGCAACTCTACACTAAGCAGCACATTTTCACTTGGTCCAGCTAGTCTGTTATTTTAGTCAGACTGGATTCAGGAGCCCCCGAACCATCTCTGAAATCTGGATACAGCCTTTTGGGTGCTTTAAAAATAGGAGCAAAAGGACAGATAGCCCTGGGGTGGGAGCATTTGTCGGCTGTTTGGGAGTCCTGGTTGAATTCCCTGCTCCATAATGGGCTGCCTGCATGACCTCAGGCGAGTCACTAAGCCTCTCTTTTGCCGTGGCTCCCCATTTGTAAAGTGGGGATTATTGTGCTTCCTTCCCACAAAGAACTGCTTTGAGGATAACTATATTAGAGGGTGGGAGTCAGGCTACAGTAAAGGACCACATAAATAGCCCGACTAGCAAAAGGCACAAAATTACCATAAACTTACAGGAAGCTGGATCTCATTATACCTTTCTTTTTTTATAAATCAAAAGAGGGGTGTTTTCAAAAAGCACGTATTTTAAAACTTTAGGTAAAATTTACTCTCTTATGCAAATCACTGAACTCAAGTTTTGTTAGGGACTAAATGCTACACCTTGTGCTTCAAAACATTCAGCATTTAAAAGGGTTTCTTTCAATTCTAAACCTGCTTGACAGCTCCCCCTTCTCACACATCTTATTTCCTTTCCTACAGATTCTTTCTTCACCTCAGGCCTGGTATGCACAAGGACCAACATGTGATTACCATACAAGTCTAAAACTTAACACATTCTCCACAGGGCTACAGACGTGAATTTTTGGGGCCATATAACTTGTGACTGCCTTTTCAGTCTTGCCCCACAAGACCGCCCAAGGAAGCATCCTGCCTCCTGTCAGCTACTGGTACCCAAGAAACAGTAAAGGATCAGCAAAGGTGGTGACTTCACGTGTCAGTTTAGGAGATGGGAAGCGGCTGGAAGCCAGAACAAGTAGTGAGGGACTTGTAACATCATCAGCCATAGTCACACCGGTGCTCTGGTGAAGGAACAGCAACAAGATGTTGCAAATAGGACTAATTTGAACTGGCAGTACTATTAACACAAGAGAAATACATATTTTCCTTTTCTAAGGGACAATAGGATACTGTCCACAAATCATGCTTTTGTGATGTTCAGATTGCTTGTGCTCTGCTATTTGTAGGTATTACAAAGTGCTGTGGTCAAAGCAGGACCTCAGAATGTGTCCTGACACTATAGGAGCAATTGAGATTTTCTATCAGTCCTGACTTGATTGGGGTTTCTTCCTCTGTTGTCTCATCCATATATTATCATCAATATCCTTCTTGTTCTGAAAGAAGTTTCTAGAAAAGTTTCTAGAAAGGTCCTCTTGTAAAATAAAGAAATTGCAAGGCATTTTCAACCCAGACTCCTAAATGTCCTGTCTTTTACCCAGTAAAATTTGATAGCTGCTATTAGACATGGCAGTAGGAACAGGACCAGATGCCAAATCTTCATGCATAACCCCATGATCCCAAAATTTTGCAAGCTTAAATTCTGGCAACACCATGCATGTAAAATCCCTGGGTTTGTTCCCACAGTATGAATTTGCATAACTGACCCATACAAATGGGAATTACAGAATCAAGCAACTTGTGCTAAAGCTTAGACTCAGTGAAGTGACAGCAGAAGAACTCCAAGTTACAATTTGATTTGTGATGATCATGTCGAAGATTTTCCCAGAAGCAAGCAATTTCTTCAAATCCCATAATTTCAGTGCCTTGAATCTCACATTTGGCACATCAACCATGAGGCCCTGCTTTAGCAAGACTCTTGCTTGTACATGGTGAAGGGAAAATACAGGTTCAAATTGTTCCAGGTGCTGATTTTAACAAAATACCACTGCAGCCCCTGTGTTTCATTCTGGAACAACGATGTTCTCCTGGATGCTTCAAAGGCTGAAATACCATCAAGCTCCACAGGAAATGTATCTGCACGTGAAATTCTGATACAGAGTTTGACCTACGAAGTACAGTAGGAGCTTTCTGAAATGAAGGTCATTTTTTTTTAAGTAGCAATATATGATATCTTCCAGGAGTTTGGCCTACACTGTTAGAGATAAGAGGAGCAGATTTGGGGCAGATTTCCTTTAGTTTACTGTGTGCCTTTTGTATCCTTGCAAGAAGGACAACTATTTCTGTGCACACTTTCAGGACTTCTGTGATGCTCAGTTCATTAATTTTTGCTGAATATGCAAATCACTGCAGTGGCTACTGTAGAAGTGGCTGACCTGGTGGGACTGAGAACAAACTTCATAACTAATATTCAGCTGACAAGTCTCTCAAAGTCACTAAAAGACATTCTCACACAACTTAGGTGACACAGAACCTGATTATTTTTAGCAGAGGGAGATGTAAGAAGAGCATCTATTTCTCTAATCAACAAATTCTGTGCTTTTATTACATTTGCATAACTAATGCAGCATGGACTTTAACCTGAAATGGTTTCCATGGTACAATCACATGGATGAGTGAAGAATTTCATCCTGATCTCATGCAAAAGAACAACTCAAGAGGATGTTGATGACCTATATTTATTTAAAGACAGGTTTAGTAGAGAAGAAGGATAGAAGTCAAAACCTTTGTTTATATAAATCCTATGAGAAAAAAACCAAAAATAAACCCCCAAAAAAAACCCCACAAAAAAAACCCACACAAAAACACAACAACAACAACAAAACACACAGAAAAATCACACATGTTCTTTTAAAGGAAAATCATGCCCTCTGTAGGTGTCTGTGCTGCCCAGCAAAAAAATCACTAACAACAATGAGGCTTTCCTCCAGATACACCCAGTTGTAAACATGCTGTAGTTTTCCTCAATTTATCTGTGCTGTTTAGGGTACCAAAGATGCCAGGCTCTGTGCAGATATCCAACTTAACCCACTCTCAGTGGTCATGTTGCTGCAACAGAACACCCAACATGAGCCTTAATATGTGCCCTTGAACAATTGCACCTTAAAGGTTTATTGATACACTGAAATAGCTGCAAAGGGTAGTTTGAATACAAGGAAGGGTGTGGAAATACACACAAGAGTGAGAAATGGTTGTACACTTTTGATAACATAGAATCTTCTTCGTTATAAACAGACACACCATGTTATTCAATTATTGCATAACCACTGAGCACTGAATTTTAGGAAAGAACATGCCTATTACAAAGCAGCTCAACATGTGTCTTAGAAGAATGCAATGACATTTTAAGACTCAAAACCTTGCATGTTTAATTTGAAACATCAGATAAAGAAGCAGTAAATCAGGAGGGATCACAGGAAACACAGTTCCTTTGCAGCTGTTATCTTAAAAGAAATATGAGTAACTACATGTGACGTGCACTGGGCTAGTTCACTACAGCACCCATACCTAAGAATTATGTTATAGCAGCAAATTGAAGACAGAGGGAAACCCAGATGGCAAATGGGATGCAAGTTGGGCTTGTTCTTGCTGATTCCAAAGGGGATTCCTATCCCCTAGGGATAAGCACACTGGGGAGAGTAATTAAATCTGACTTCAAAACCTCCTACAATTCTAATTCATAAGCAACATTTAAAAAAAGAAAGAAAAAAAAAGGCAAGACCTACAGAAAGATTTTCAGTGAACTAAGCAGCAGGTCACTGGAATTAAAATCTGCTCGTTTTCCATTAAAGGATCATTTCTAATGCTCAATATATACCAAAATCCAAACAACTTTGTCTTGAGAAGGTTTGGACTGAAAATCACAATCTGAATTTCATCACTGACTGTGTCATAAACAATCAAACTTCTAATAACATCTTCCATAGTCCTTAAAGAAGGATTGTCAGGTTATACAGAGCAAGCACTTACAGAATATGAAGAAAGAGAGATTGCACCAGTCCTCATCTTACCAATAAACCTTCATATTTAATTTCTGGTGCTTTACAAGCACAGAGTAACTGCTACAAGCTGGTGTTTATGATAGAAACATGCACGTGACAAAGACCATCCAAAATTCAGGGAGACTTCTGGGTGTGTGAGTATGACCTTGATCGCTGAACAGCAGGACCTGGACTACTAACCTATTTTTGCAGGAAGGAAACAATTTTCCCAGTGCTGTGCTCCTTTCAGGACATGCACTGATGCCAGTAGGAGAGAAATCTGTAGGAATACATTTGTTTCAGGTCATCTTCACATAGCAGGTGAGAATTATCACTGCTTCTCTCCAACTCACTTCTCTGCGTCACCAGTAACTGAACATCAGAGAATACCTGAAGATCATCTGGGAATTCCAGATGATCATGTGTTTAAGAGGACTTACATGAAGCATTTGGAATAGAGACTCTTGAAACCATCTTGAAATGCAGCTTGCAATTCTAGCATAATTTTCAGTGCCAGTGGAGGTGAAGCATGTCAGCATAAGCTGAAAATGGCATGAAGTTTCAGGCACACAAGCACGAATTTGCAACAATAACTCTGGCTTCAGACCTTAAGACTCAATATACACAAGCCCAATAATACTGCTTTGCTAGCAGTAGTACTTAGCACTTAAACAACACCTTCCATTCAGGCCTCTTAAAAGTCATTTTTGTGTATTGACAGTCTCAGTATTGAGGAAGAATGATTCAGTTCTTCAATTATCTCTTATAAGAATATAGAGAGACAATAAAAAGTAAACCCAAGATCTCAAAGATCCGAGAGCTGAATAAGAACTTAAAACTTTTTAAAATAAATAAAAACCTTAGTCCCTATTTATCTGGTAAGGTAATTTCTTTTAGCTGAGTGCAGATTTCAGCAAGGCTTCTAGCAGAGCTAAAAAGTTTAATTTTTGTGCACATTAGCACGGGGCAAGTTTTGAGAGGTCTGCCCACCACTTGATTTAAATAAAAAGATTTATAGAATCAGTCATACTGTAGCAATGACTGAGTGGTGGTAGAACCTTATGCTAAATCAGCACATTACAGTGGAATTCCCTTTGGTTTGGGTTTCTCTTTTTTAGGTTCCACATTTCAAAGAGTAATCACAGCATTAACTTTCCTTGATGCTGATGCTGCAGGTGGCCAGTTGCTGTTGCCCATTTCCAAGCCAGTAGGACCATAAAATTGCATGAAAGGTGAGTCATGGAAGATTTGTGGTTCATAAACCGCAGAAGTTTAGACTCTAAATTTTGCTTTTGTGCCTCAGTTTCAAATACATCCAGAACTCAAAAACAAAGAGCCATGAGTCTGCCAAGATCTGTGCCATTTGGGAAAACAAACACATGTACTCTACTGGCTGAGGTGTGTGAACCCCGGGGTAACTTTGGAAAGAAACTTGTTGCCTTCAGCCAGAGATAGACAGGGCCGTGGATAAACACCACTAAGTTTCAAATTATACTGCAAATACTTAATACTAAAGGCATTAGTTCTTCCTTTGAAAGAGCCACTGGTTCTTCATGCTGAGACGCTCTGCACAAGGCCAAATTCTGTGCTGCCTTCTATTCTATGAAGTCCCATTAACTGTCAGCAGAAAACCTAGCCCATAAGCTCTCCTGCAAGTTTATTTTTTCTGGAAACAGAAGTTTTGTTCATGCATGCAAGCCAGCATACTCCACCAATCACTAGTATACATCAGTCCTTAACAATGTGTTTGGCACAGTTAAGCAAACAGAAACATCACCTTGCTGAAAAAGTTATAACCTAGATATGAGATGGGGCTGTACAATGACAATACCTTCTTTTTTCTTAATTAACAGTTTGCTTAATTTCCTAAAACCATGAGATAGCATGCAAAGCTTATTTCTGCAAGACACTTTAGACAGTTGGACAATTAAAACTTCAACAAGAACATCTCCAATAAGATTGCAGAAATTTTTCTACATGGGTAACAGCTCTCGAAAGTTCTGGATAAAACAATGTCTATCCAAGGGAATGAGCTTATGGTTGGCCAACAACACCCACATGATCTATCTGACACATGACATCTTGCTGTGACTTTCTTCCCACCTGTATTCATAGACAGATAGAAGTGAAACCTTTAAGTGTCATCCAAGAGAGCTTCAACAGAGATCAAGAAGTTAAAGCAGTCTTCAGATGATTAAAGGTGAACCCCCCATGCATCCTTTGAGCTGGAGACTTCTTTTCTGCTTTACTTCTACTGTCCAGATTTTAGCAATAATGGAACCAAACAAGACCAGCCCCTAACACTGAAGCCATCTGCCTGCTCTTCTCACAGCTGGTAAAGTTCCACATCCAGGGCTACAAGCTGCACTCCAAGCCTGAAGCAGCTGCAGACTTCAGAAACAAGCAAACAAAAAGTGGTGGCATTTTTATAAATTCTTAAACTGAGTAATTTCCCAAATGGGCCCCAGTATATGAAGTTGAGGTGGCAATTATATCCAAACAATCAAAAGCTTGCTGCAAAGAAGATGAAGGCAAATTTATTCTCAATATACAGGGAATAAGATGTGCAATCAAAAGCTTTTACTTGTACTGGGGACAAATCAGAGACTTGGGAAAAGTTTAATAATTAAGAATTGTTAAAGCATTCCTGGAAGACATTGCCCTAGGAGTCCTGTGAAGTCTTCAGTGCTGGAAGCCATACAAATATCTGTCAGGAATGACATGTACAGTTGATCAAGCCTTGGATACAGAAAAGACTGGATGGCCTTCTGAAGTCCCTTCCAATCCCATGACTCCATGATTCATCTAACAATTGATGTCAAATTTGGACTACAATATAGGACTATCACATGCTGGATGTGGGCCAGCAAGACAACTATTGCTCTGTAGAGAACAGCATAAATCTGAAAAGAAACAACTGTTACGAGGTGGAAAAAAAAAAACCAGCCTTTGAAAACGACAACAATATCAACATATAAATCATTAACGTTGCAGAGCTTAGTGAGGAGTGAGACAGAAGGAATCTGGTTTAGTCTTACTTAAGCACCAGTTTGCAAATCTCAGCCAAATGTCCATTTCTGATAACAAGCGAGCACAGCTTTCATTTGAGGCTGCAGAAGGTGGAACATGCAGGCAAAGAAATTAATGCCTTTAAAGACATTTCCATCTTCAAACATAAACTGCACTGTTACATTCGAGCACCACATTGCATATAAAAGTTCTTTTGCATAGTTTTTACTGGATTTTTAAAGTAGAGAGTTACAGTAGGTTACTTAGGTCACATCACATTTCTTCAGCTTTGTTCTACAAAAGCACACAATGTGTGTTCTCGAAGCTATCAGCTTAAAAGTGTATGTAAAAGAAGATTCAAAGGTAAAACGTTGGTTTGGAGCCTCTTCACATTTCCATGGGGCTTGTGTGAACAGAAGAATGGTTGGACTCAGTCTGCGATCCAGATCTGTCCTGACTGCTTCCAGCTGGGAGACAAGGCCAAGAAAGGCCCATGTTACTTGTGCTTGGAAATTGTTACAATGCCCCTTCTCATGAAATCTGGGCCCCACCCAATCCTCAGGCCCTCTTTACACAACATCTGTTCAACGAGCATATCAATATTTACTCCACCAACAGGGGAAAAAGTGGTAGGAATCATAACATCTTTTCACCATGTCCACCGTGTTCTCCCATCCCCTTCTGAAAGGCCCAAATTGAGCAAGACATGGCAGTTCAATGCTTTTGTGAAGATATTCTACAGAGACTGATCCCATCAGTCCCATCACCTTGTCTAACACTCAGAGCAGCTGGACTACTCCTCATGGGCAGTGAAAGGCAGGAGATGAATACACTGCCAGGCAGAGATGATCCCTAGCAAGGACTGAACAGAGAAAAAAAAAAAAAAAAAAAAAATAGATAATAAGAAGGGAAAAGAAATAAACAGGAGATGAAAGAAACAACTCTGAGGATGCAAAAACTTGCCAAGGAGGGGGAGGAGAAGGGTCATACAGGCAGAGAGAAAATAATAAAGAACATATGATGAAGGCTGTCAAAGAGCGACCAATAATCAGATCTACTGGCACTGGGGCTGAGAATCATGATGGCTCCACTGTTGAATTCAACAGTTTTAACTGAATGAACTTTAGGATATTTTCTCTCATTTCCAACCCCTCCAATAAGAACAAACAAATGATCCAAGAATGAGTGAGGTTCATACAAACCTCTTTTGACTGACTTTCATCCATAAAGTTGGTTGTTGAAGAATCATTCTGTACCATCTCACCTTCCCCATTTTTTAAGCTTGGTTTTTGCAAAGTGTTTTATATTTCTCCCCACCCAAGTGCCTCACTCAGTCTGTCTAGTTGCCAGTTTAGGGCAATTCTCCTTTTTATGTGATCCCAACAACTGCTCTGCACGCCAGTACTGAAAGTGAGCAGGTCAGAAAGATGCCAATTATCCAAGTGTTTACACAGATGGGAATAAAAATGTGCAACGTTGATATTAGAAACAGAGAAATGCATTCTTCACTTTTTTTTTTTTTTTTTTTAAGATAATGCATTAAAGAAGACTTAAAAAAACCCCACATATGGAAAAAGCTGGTTCTTTACATGTTGCTGACACTTCACATCCCATTACCTCTTTGGTGTATTTCTGGCATATATAAAAATTGATTGCTTTTTCTCCATCTTTTTTATTTTTTTTTTTACCCAGTTCCTTTTGTGTGTAGTTCCCTTCAGATATTTCTTCTTTACTGGCAGATTAACAAAATCATCCCTCTCCTCCACTTAAATTGGGTCCCATTACCACATTGAGATAGTGGCGCTTTTTAGCAGATTAGCGTATTAAAGCCTGGAGATAAAAATTTAACCTCACTCTGTTAAATTTATCCTGACAACCAATTCCAGCCGTGAGGACAGGGGGCAGATCCTGGCCAGTGTCTGTGTTCTGTCCCTGGCCACACATTTTATTCCACGAGCAGTATATTGGAGGTGAGCAACAGGCAAAATAACGTTGCCTCACTTCAGTTTTGCTGAAGTCAGTAGAAAGGCTGCCAGTGCCTTCAGTGAGACCTGAGTGGGGAACCACATCCAAAGCAAGCTCTTCATTTACAAGCACTTGCCAGAAGACTTCTGTGAGCTCCATACAGAGCTCCACAGGCTCTGAAAATCACTTTAGAACTGGATACACTTTTGAAGTCTGCAGAGGAGCTCAAAGCTGGGTGTGCCACAGGGATTCATTCATCAATTTAAAACATAACAGTATGCCTCAATTCTAGGTGTTCAGACAAAAGGTGCTTCATTAACTGGGAAGTAACACAAGAACTGGGAAAAGCTGATATTGATGAGATCAAAAATATCAAATAATTTTGTAAAGCTTGGAGAGGAGGATTGAGAAAAATTGCAATAAAATCCATACCATTTCTTACCAGGAACAACATGAAATTGTCACAGAAAGTGTCAAATAAACATGAGAGTTCTGCACGCCACATAGGATCCCATTTTAGACAAAAAAAAAAAAAACCAAAACAAAACTCCATGCATTGAGAAGGTAAGAGAAGAATAAGAAACTACTAATCCCAGTGTAGTCTCAGATATAACAGAGACACAATTCTAGCAAACAGTGGTTTGGCCAGTTGCAGAAGAAGATTGTTTTCTCATTGAGATTATTAAAACAGTGTTCTTCCAATAAAAGACAATTATATAGACAATCTATATCCAGAACCAGTAAATAGAAAGTAGAAATAATTTCACTGAAAACTGCAAAGCTACACAAACAGAAAGTTCATTGGTCTTGCTCAGGAAATTCCTGGAATATTTGAGCCTTGTGACACATATCCAAGTCTGTTGATTGTGGAATGTTTAGGCTTCAGATTTAAAAGACACCTCCAAAATCACCACAAAATAATTGATTTTTGAAAATTACAGTGAGTGCAAACATGAATTAAGAGAAATCAAGCCCTTCAGTACTCACTTATCTCAAAGGAGAAAAAAAAAAGAGGACTCATCAGAATGAGGTGGGGGTTTTTGACATCAGGTATGGTTTCTGAGGAATCTAGCTGTATTCAGAGGAATAATAATAATATAATAATAATAATAATAATAATATAATAATAATGACCAGTCTTCGCGAGCGAAGATCCGGGGAAGGTCTTTCCACCTTCCAGCCTGCGCATTGGATTTTTTAGGTGAGACACAGTGTGCGCGGAACTGAGCCCACCCTTTAATCCTAAGGTTCATCTGCCGGGGCCAAGCGAGCTTGGCCGGTGGCAGCGAGGTCCTTAGGATGTAGGTGGGTTGCCTTTAAGGGCTAACGAGCCCCACCTGCCCGGGAGTGGCCCTGACCGGGAATCGAACCTGGGTCTCCGCGGTGATAGCGCGGCGCCTTTACCACTAGACCACCAGGGGCTGCCTCGATTCAGAGGAATAAAGGTAAGATAAATAGTAAAAATAAGACCTTATGAATATATAGAGTATTTATTCCAAATCAACATAGCACTATTTTGTCAAGTGTCAGCAGATTCTAAACCCTCAGTAAGCCCCTCTAGGATCCATTGCACAGGAAGCTGAGATGGCAATAAAAGCACCAAGACCTTTCTGCACAGCAAGTTAGAGGACTGTAGTGGAATTCCAGCCGTGCCACAGCATCAGTTTCTGTGCCCCAGCCCTGGCAGTGCATTGCCACACAGGCTCAGAGAGCACAAGGATATCACAGGTTTCAGCACAGGAACATTTCCCCTGTGCCTCAAATACTGTTCCTACTTTTCCTGTAAGCACAACCACTTTGCTACTTTTTCCAGTAGCCACGGACCCCTTCCCTGACAACACTGGGTCACGGAACCATTAAGGTTTGAAGAGACCTCCAAGGTCATTGAGTCCAACCTTTGAGCAAATAGTAATGCTTTTATGATTACTATGATGTTTCCATGAGGGAGAGGAATGTTTTAAGGTACAGAGCTAAGATCTAAGCTGGTTTAAATCAGCCTATTTCCACAGGGCCACAGAAGTGAAGCAGTTTACACCGGGTAGGGATCCGGTAGCACATCTTTCTGTAAAAGTTTTGGCAGCTCACTGTAAACCCATTAATCTTGAACTCCACTGCTAACAGTTGTGGGAGATCTGCAATCACAATGACTCTACATTATTTATTCTACTGCTTATCTGACAGGAAAAACCAGCCTCCAGGAATCTGCCTGGTGAAGTGCAGGACAATGCATGATTTCTGCCTCTGAGGCAACAGCCTCATATTTGGAATTACTTTGTTATCTGACACCAGAGGTAGAGTAGCAAGTGAGAGTTTTCTTCTTCAGATTAAATAGACCAAATAGATGGTCCTGTTTTCAAATAGTGGAGATATTTCAAAGCATCTTTTTAATTGCACTATTAGATGACTTTTAAGCAGAGTAACCCAAGCAAATTCCACACAAAATCCAGTAATTCAAAGAAAGATTTGGGATCCCAAACTTACAGATTCTGCTTCTGACACTTATTCCCAACATTACCTCACACATTAAAAAAAAAAAAATCCCTTTCTGAGGAGTCAGGAAAAAAAAAAAGGCAATTCCTTCAGTCAGGAAAGACACCAAAAAGACTTGCTACTGCCCTATTTTCTAGTTTTAAGTTTCTAAGGGGCAATAACAGCAAGAACAAATAGCAGGATGCAGCAGAATTCCAAATAAAAATTGGTTTGTTGGTTTAACAGACAAGAGCAACTTTTCCCAGCACAGTCATCTAAGTCCATGAGATATCCAAAACAATTATTAACCACTTACTACAAAGAGGCAGTTGCTTCTGTGCTGGAAAAGACAGACATTATCTGGATTTACTGGTACTGTGCATGAAGAGAGATCTGGAAGAAAATATGAAGTTAATGAACTGTTACAGGTTTTTGATATTATAATTAGGAATCTTTAGAGCAAAACTTGAGTGAAGAACACAACTGCCCTATTTGAAATGGTTTCTTGTAAGTCTAAACCTTAGGTCAGTTTCCTGAGGTTGGTAAACATTTCAGTTACCATTGCCATCCCTAATCACAGCAAGTTTTTCCTTCCAGCATTGGCTTTTCTCTGAATTTGAAACCCAAGCTTAATGCAAAGCCACATCAAGCAGAAACAGGATGAAATAGATCCATGCTGAGCCTGAAAGGGTAAAGCTGCAGAGATTCTTGCTGCTCTAGTCACAATAATAGTTTTAGCTGAAAACCTCCTGGTCCATTTCAGCGAGTGGCTGCTTTGCTGCTGTGCCACACAAAGCCACAGAAAAGTGAAGCTAGCCTTCTCCTTGGTTTTTTATAACATATATTATCTGGGACACAGCAGCCTAGAATCTTAGAAGCTTGTAAAATGAATTAAGCAGACAAATGGCCTGTATTTGTTTTCAGTTCAATAGAAGGCTTTAATATTGAATGCATACGAAGGAAGAGACATGCTAAATTGAACGAGCCTGGAGGCTTAAAGTGATATTAATTCCACTTGCATTCAACCATGTGGATCCAATGATCAAAGAGATTTGGAAGCCAGAAGGGAATAATGGAAATATCAACACTCAGCAATGTTCCGTCGCCTCAGGGCGGCGCGGGACACAAACAGATGTGAGGAGAGCACAGGGGCCATCTCCGCTCACACCAGAAGGACACAGGAACTGCAGTCACACTGGATTTTCCAGCACCAACCTCAAACCTTCAAGATGCTGTCATGAAATGGTGCCAATTGCACATCTACCCTTTTGCTTTGTAAGCTTTAGAAGATACTGTCCTGGTTTTGACTGGGGTAGAGTTGGTTTTCTTCTTAAACCACGTCTTGTTAAACCATAACAGAAACTTTCTATATAAAGCACCACTAGTGATGGCCAGAGCCTCTTAGCTTGGCTTTGAGGAAGTGAAAGATGAGCACCAAAACACAATTGTGGTAACTGAAAATTATCAGGTAAGTCTCTTAAAGGGATCAGAGACAGGGCTGTGGAGTAAGCAAGTGTTTATTTGAGCACTTGCCACAGGAGATAACATCTTGGTCTGAGCTGTTTAAAAAAGCCTTTCCAGATCTAGCATATGTATTTTCCATTATCAAGAAGTGATAATGAACTAAACTAGAAGTATTAGCTGTTATAAAAAAAAAAATTACCCCCTCCAGCAAGATTCAGAGCAACTTTTTGCCAGAAGGTTCCCTCCATCAGCACAGGAGAGTTCAATATGAGTGCACTTCCAAATCAAACTAGGCATGAAAGCAAGTTCTCCCAGTATTAGGGCCTAAATGGTTCTCTACATTCTTGTAGAAAGATAGATCAGCTGAAAGGCAGTCTATTTTTTTTTTTTTATTATATGCCAAGCCTCAATTCTGTGGAAGAACAGACCTGATACCGACAAGGGCTGCATGTTTAAAACTGGACATGTAATGAATAACTTCATATGTAGCTTTAGTATTCAACCTGCCTCGACTTAAAATAGGGTTAATACCTCACATTCAAATCCCACTGAAATGAAAGGGACGGTTCCCCTGATTTAACAGAACTTTGATCATACCTTTTGGCAAACTTCAACAGTTACACTCTTTCATATTCTTCTGTGCAACACATCCATC
Organism: Myiozetetes cayanensis; assembly: GCF_022539395.1. Classification (NCBI taxonomy): domain Eukaryota; kingdom Metazoa; phylum Chordata; class Aves; order Passeriformes; family Tyrannidae; genus Myiozetetes; species Myiozetetes cayanensis. Next base: position 28,341,665 of record NW_026088185.1, read on the forward strand.
CAGAGAAGTGGAAACTATTCTTGCAGTAACTGGAGATTGTTGGAGGAGTATTTGATGAACTGCTCCTCCACAAGTGTGCTTGTTTTGTTTTTAAAGTAGCAATTGTTTTCAAGGACTACGGAGCTGGATTTTGTTGTTCTTAAATGTGTAAGTTCTTTGTCTTTCTGCCTTGTTTTAAAAAAGTGCTAGTGATAACTGTCCTGATGTCTTGCTGCATTTTTTAAATAGTTTAAATTTACTTTGGGAAGGTCCTGTGGTACCTTATAAATCTCCCAGAGAGTAGAAAAGGATTTTTGTGGGCTTTCTTTTTGCCAGATTTCCCCATGCTATGTGTATTTTAACTGCTACTTTCTTTAGACCGAAGTGCTGCTTATGTTTTAACCCCTCTTATGCTGAGCTTTTATATCTTCTGCATGGAAGATTCAAATCACCCGAACCCCAAATGGTCTGCTACAGGCAAAAAACCACTTAGATGTCTTTCAAATAACTGGTAGATTTCCTTACAGTTCCAAAAAAATAAGGTTTGTCAGTTTACTACTGCACACAAAGCTCCACACAAAGACATGTATCTTCAGGTATGAAAAGTAAGTAAATGTCTATCTATAGTTTTTTAGCTTTTCAAGCTGTCTGTGCTGTTATGAAGTTATTTTCCCCCCTATTCTTTGAAGATGGCCAAGCTGATTTTCAATTACAAACTACTGAAGGTTGGGGTTTTTTAATAATTTTAAATCACAGGGGGAAAAAAAAAAAAGAATCAATGGGAGGTTTGCATTGTAAACATTAAATAAATGAAACAGAAATGCAAACCATATAAAACATAGCAGTGTGCCCTCTGGTTTGAAAATACCAGCCATTTCTCCCTAATTGCTAGTCCTAATTAATGTCAGTCCCTTTCCTTAAGGACTGTGTTGACAGATACATAGCCTTGCACTTACATAAAGCTCTTCATGAATTTCTTCATGATTTTTTTTCATGAGTCTAGTTACACAGGTAATATTAAGAATGCTGACCTAGGTGGAAATAAAAATGAAGCAACAGCCATGGAACATAGGATACAAAATCTTAGGACGACTTTCAGCCAGAAGAACCACGGCCTTGTGAGGCCTTTAGATGTGCCTTTATTATGTGTCTGACAGAAGTGAATCCTTGGCAATACTTCTGCATTTGAGTCAAGCAAACACTGAGGAAAGCAAATGCTTTAATGGTAATGATTGATTCCGAACTCACAGGGCATGAGAAGCACCGCTGCAGCACAGATTGGGGTGCTGCTGACAGGTTTAAGGCTCAAGAACAGACATCCAATAAAAGAGCACATAAACATGGCTAAGTGAGACATCTGCTCCAAGTTACTCAGTTCATCCACAAGGGTGAGACTGGTTTGCATTGTTTACAAATAAATATAATAAATAATCAGGCAAATCTGTTGTTAGTTAAAGAATTAGGAAAAATACACCCTTTACAATACCTCCTGAAGAAAGACATCTGGCAACTGGAACTCTGCAACCCAAATTGCTTACAGAATCCTTTATTTGGGTTTACCTTTTGTCTTTTCCCATTTCATTTTCTGCTCTTACAGGTCACTTTATTAGTTATGCTTTACAAGCAAACATCTTTTCTATCAACAAAGGATGTCATAATTTTGGCCATATGCTTGACATTACACCCGAGGCTCAACAATCAAAAATTACCTAATGAGAAAAAGATTCCAGTGTTTTCAAAATGCTTTGGAGACAAACTTATTCATCTATAAAGAACACAGACAACTTGTTTGGACTACTACATATGTAGTATTAGAGACTAATGTGCTTAAAAGACCAAACTTCTCTTTAAGGGAATCTGAGTAAGAAATTTAAAATGAGATCTAGATTCACAGCTGTAAACTCTTCCCAGGAGAAGCAGTTTTCCTATTAGTGCATCTTCTCCAATCTGCTTTCTGTAGTGTGATTGTTCATTCTGATCCCATTGAGAAGAGAATTAGCCATGGTATAGTGACTTCTCTTGAGCTGAACCAAGTGCAGAGCATTCAGCTCTTGACTATTGAAAGTCAGAATTTAATTTGTTATAATTTATTTCACAAAGGTTACTAGCACAAACCACTAAGGAAAAGCAGCACATATGAATGTCTTCCACCGTTTTAAAGGAAAACAATCAAAATCTGCTTCAGGCTATTAATTTTCCATTCTAACAAATGGTTTAACTTCCAGGCTCAACCCAGCTTTCTGAACTGGATTGACTTCATTAGACACCCTAGTTAGGGCTGCATATCAGAGGAAGTACATGCTAAATCTCATTCACTGAGAAAGGATACCAAAACAAAAAATAATGTCTAAGAACACTCTAAAAATAGAGAGGTGATTTTTATGCTAACAGAAGCACTGCATTAACACTCTGGAAACTGGTGTATTTTCAGTATTGAAGACTCAGAGTCCTTTGGCAACTGGCAGGGACAATGATGGCACCTCGCTGTGGTCAAGCTGGAGGTGTCTGCTACAGTCAACACATGGACTATGCCTCCAACAGCTTCCTCTCTTAATGAGGGACAGTGCACACCACAGAATGAGTAAGGCGTGAAGATTTGTGTATCCTTCTAAACCAGCACATCACAGGAATAAAGATGAAAATAAGAGTGGAAACGCAAACAGTGAAGAGAGCCAATTACGCCACTGTTGACAGCCCGGCACCAAAGCACCTTCTTTGCAGGTCAGATACTGCCAGTTCTTGGCACATTATATGTTTCTACTCAGTAAGGGCAGAAGAGGAGATATGTAAATTGAACCACTGAAGTTCTGCAGAACACCAGGGGCTATCTTGACTTGCCTTCACTCAGTACAATTGCTATTTTGTTTCTTGCTGAAAACATATATTTATCACTGCAATGCAAACCAGACATGAAATCACAAAGAAATCAGGACATTACAGGTGGTGGAGGATCAAAATATCTGCATTTGATCCTACGTGGATCATCACGAGACTGACTCTGCAGGGAAATTATTGCAGCATCAACAAGCAGAGAAAACAGATGAAGCAATACCTGCTTATGATCTGTTTTTGTCAGCTCCTGACCTCTCACTAGTGCCAAAACTTGGAAAAAAACACATACTAAATTAAAACCTAATGGCTCTAAATGCTGGAAAATATACTTACTTCTCTGGAATGAATCTCTAATAAAAAAAAAAATAAAATAACATCTTCTGCTCTTATAAATTTTGGCTGCTCCATCTCTATTCATATTCTTTCTTTATGCCTGCAATGACATCACTCAATAATAGGGAAAATGGAAACTCATTGCAAGCTTAATTCACAGCCCTTTAAAGGATTCAAGATGCAAACTCTACTGAAGTAATGAATTTACAGGAATGGGGCCTTCAAGAGTTTTATATAGATGTTATTTAGAGGTCCAGACACCCATGAACAATGGAAAATACAATAATTCAAAATTCAATCATTGACATATCTTTAACCAGAAGAAGGCTATACAAGATTTAAGCTTAAATCATAAAAAGGAAGAAAAGAACCTCAAACATCAGTTTAAAAACTGATTACTATAATTTGCAAAAAATATTTTAGTCTAGAATTTTCATGTTTAATGCTCATAATAGTTCATTTCTTCTATTTTTATTGACTACATAATATAATCTTGTTTATCTAAAATTCTTTGGGGATTTCTGAATCCACTTGAGAACAGACATTCACGAGAGGGGAATGGGAAGATTACAATGAGTTGCATCAGTTTTTTGAAGAGGTGCAGTTCCTTTAATGTAGTCTCTTAAAGGGAACCTTTGTTCTTTTTTTATTGCACTGAGAGGAGGGACAGAGAAGGGAAGTCCAATCACATAATATATAGTAAACTATCCTTTAACTGAGATTTAAATTAATCAGAGCTGTTAATTAATCTGACAAAATTATATGCTACTCCCAGGAAGAAAACAAACCTGAACTACTACTAGTTCCCATAAGATTTTTCAGTAACTAGAAAAATATTCCCTTATACACTGAGCTCCCCAAAGATATATTTCTTCTCCAGAGGACTGTGCAAACAAAAGTGTTTCTCACTTCTAACAGCAAACCTGCCCAAAGAAGAACCTCTCCTCCCTCCTAATTACCTCTGAATTCCAAGACATCCAAAGCAGACAGTGCTTTGCCTTATCCAGTGTTAAGGTGTCAGTGCTGAAACAATTGGTTTTGCCTGTAGCTGAAACCTTGTCTGATTTGGGTGCCTTTTAATTAGCTGAGATTTGGGATTAGTGTAGTGCATTATCACGGCCGTTCAGAGCTAACAGGTACAGAAGGGAGAGAGGCACAATTCAGCTCCCCTTTTCCTTTGCAACAGCTAACTCAGGTTAGAGGCACAAGCGGCAGCTACACCTAGAACTCTGCAGAAAAATAATAGGGAAAATAGCACAATACAGATGAGACAATCTGCCTGGTAAGAAAGGAAGGACCTTGGCCAGAAACAAGACTCTACTCTACAGGTCTACTAAGCAATCTGCAAATAGAGAGGGTGGAGAGGTAGACAACAGATTCACATGTTAAAAGAAACACAGAGTAAACACTGGTCCTGTAAGTCAAACCTGGTGGTTTTAGGTTTATGACACTCTATCACAGCAAACAAAATCCACCCTAAGATGCATCTAGCATAACCATGGGCATCCATCTCCTAAATTGAGACTGAGCATAATTGTCAGGGTTACTGAAAGCTTTCTGTATTTTCAAGCTTGTGTGTTTGAGCTTTGAGAAGATGAAGAGAAAATAACCCCTCTGTTTAAAAACAGGCTGTACAACTCCTTGACTCTGGATATTTCCAAGAAACATATAGAAATATGTCTACAAGAAGAGTGAGGTGTAGAGACTGAGAGCGTACATGGAAAAACATTTCCCACCTCCCTTAAGATGATCTCTTCCCTAGAATACTCAGGAACACAGATGTATCTTTCTTCCATGTATATTGATCACTGCAATCTATAAACCTAAATTCTTCTCTTTGCCAATCACCAGACTCCTGAATTCCTACGGATCTGAGACCAGCAAAAAACCGAACAAAAACTAAATAAAAACACATAAAAAAGAAAAAAGATAAAAACCTAACCCTTACAGCTTTCACCCAGGATGATTTCTTTCTTGACTTTGGAAAAAACAGCCTCACAAAATAAAGTTACTTGAAAAAAAGAATGTGTTTACATGACAAGCGCTAGCACAGGACAATATTTCACTCAGTGGTGGAAATACTGGGCTGTTACTCTTGATGTTTTTGCTTAATAAAACCTGATTGCTTTCCAGCTTTTTATCTCAAACTGAGATCAATACATTCCTAATTAGATGGTATACAGACTTACCCGTAACAGATACAGTGGCAATTCTCTTTAAAAGATTACAAATTACCCCTAAAAGATAAGTAATTATTCTGTGCCATAGCATACATGTTTTTGTTATCACTGGCTGACGACTCAGCCTGACTGAGGACTAAGAGAGCTTATTCTTATTTCGTGCTACAATTTGAATATGAGCTGAGAAGTGAGGCATTTTAAGAGACTGCCAATTTTCCTGTAGCTCTGACAGAAGGAGAGGGAGACAGCAATCCTTCCTGTGGCTGGACACACCTAACAGGAATACTGCCCAGCTGCTCTTCGTGGCTCTCCTCAGTCAAATTACTATGAACGTTTTTAAAGGTCACACTCACAGTGGACAAAATAACCCAAATCACCCTTATGAAGCTGGAGTTCTCCTTGAGTTTCTCTGTTTCACACAAAAAACTAACAGAAGCTTCTCTTGCTGCTTCACACAGATCTCACACTTAAGCGTGTCCTGGGCAGATGCACACACTTGTGCTCCCTCAGTCATAACGTTTTTGACTGAAGTGAGTTCTCAAAAACTGCGTAAGTGGGGTTAAAGCTCAAAAATTTCTCCCTGTCCTGTGCTCTAAGGCTGGCTGTACACTCCAGTTTTTCCATAACATACCTATGCTACAGGACAACTAACCAGAGATTCCAGCCTTCTGCTGGCCTGTAAGTCATTCGGCAGTTTATGGAAGACGTTCTGCTGTGACTCAGGAGTTAAAGTAACATGGTAATAAAGAAGTGAACTACCAAAATCATGAAGAATCCTACGAGGCTTTATAACAGATATCTGTCCTTCAAAAATAACACAACTCTAATTAGATTTTTAATAGGCCTTCATAAAAGCTATAAACTGGACCACAAACTGAAAACTGAACTGAATTCAAACCAGTAACTGAGAATTTTTACTGAGTTCAAAGTTAGAAGAGGCAGCCCAAAGAAGTCATGCAAGAGTTCCTGCAATTATTTAAGAACCTTTAGAGAAGATATCAGTCACCCTCAGACATCTCTAAAACTGTATTATTAATTTTTAAGACTTGGGTATCTCGGTTCTAGTGAAAATTAAACTCTCCTTCAGATTCCAACTTCAGGGTCCAATTCTAACATCAGTAACCACCTGCCCAGGTAGGTACAATTATAATCAGTTAGAGTCATGTTTTTATCCTTTTGAAACATTAAGTGAATGAGCTTCTTTAGTTTGTGGCTTCAAGGCATTTTTCCAGACACTGCACCATTCTTTTATATTTTTCCTGAATCTTTCCCAATTTCAGCCTTCTTTGTAAATTGTGGCTACCAGAATTGGATACACCAAGTGTAAGCGAATCATTGTCCCCACAGTGTTTTACAAAAAAAGTGACGTCCCCACCTCTCTCCTCCCTGACTTTCCCTTCTCTAAGTGTTCAGTAAGAGCCTATATCAGATCTCTTGCCTACAGCATCACAAGAACAGTCCATATTTCCTTGTTTATCCAATAGCAGCCTCAGAACACTTCCAAAGCTGTTCTCAGATGTAACATCCCATTTTATGTCACCCACATTCTGCTCCCATATACACGATCTAACAGGTGACTGTTACCAAAAGTGAGTCTGCCTCGCAATAAGATCCAGAGTAAGACAAAAGTGCTCCTTACATTATTGGTTAAAAAACAAACATGAAACCAAACAAAAAAGAACAAACAAACAAACACACACACAACTCTCTGTCCCAGTGAGGCTGGTGTGCTGTCAGTAGGTCCTGGGAATTATCCATTCACCTAGAATCAGAACATGGTGTACACTGCAGTCAGGGCGCTCCTGATATGAGGGAATTTCCCATTGGATTTCAGTAGAAGCAAAGGTCAGGAGACAATAACAGTTTTGTAGGTGTTGTGTAGAAACATTAATTTGAAACACAGTGTGGATACAAAGTATTGAATTTGATCCATTTCCAGTCAACCTTGGAAGCAAATACTGGGCTTTTACTAATGTATTAATAGATGGACAAAGTTCACCTCTGATGCATTGATGCCAGGGATGGATTTACTTGGAGCATTTAGCCTGCTAATCCCATTAGTGAAGGCCCAGTTGATAGAAAAACCATCCCTGGAGATGTCACTACTTTCCCCTCTAGAAATACTAAGAAACAACTAGTGAACAATTTAGGGATTTTCCACACATATCGTTCATACAAATCTTCCATTGCTTCATGCTATTGACAGTCAGACAGGTAGCAAATACCACAAAGTGGCAGAGACAATTTCAGCGGGGAAAAAAGAGCAGGGATTTTGCTAAGTCTGTTTTCTACTGAAAAACTCATAAATGGAAACTTATTTGGCATCTCTGTTGCAGCTGAATTGGCAGAGTAAAATGGAAAGCAGTCCTGTATCTCATTACTGCCTCTACTATCACGAGCTGGAAACTTTGGAAAAACAGGCCCCTTTCTGTTTAGATACAAACGTGCTGTTGCTCTACAGTGGGTCTGGCTTTCTCTTCCCTGCTCCTTAGTTTGGATGACACCTGCATACAAAGGCTCTTTGTCTTTTTAAAGCTTCACCTACTACTGTTTATTTCCTACCTGACATCTATTTGTGATGTCTTAGGCGCTTCCGGAGTAACAGTAACAACGTCAGCAAAAGATGGGTAAAATGAAACCACCACCCAAACATATGGACTGAAGTGTTCCCAATTTCAGTTTAACTTGGTGTAGTTAAACCACGTTTTTGGTATTTTCATTAATTAGTTAAGTGCAGACAGATACAGCTTTCTAAAAGAGGACTGCAAGTTAGTGCATAGGACGAGCAATAGCAACAGCTACCCAGCTGACCCAAAATGAGACAGTGATTTGAGGTGATGGGAAGAAGCAGGATGTGTAAGAAAACCTCTGCTTCATGCCAGGGTCCCCTGGAAATAAAGGATGATGAAAAGAGGCATCAACAGCTATGATACACGCTTGACTGCAGCTGGTGAACTATTTCCAAAGAGCTGCATTCACAAAAGGACGTAACAGCTACTTTAACAGAACAGGAAAGGTGTTCTTACGTCTCACATAAGCCTAATCAGGGCAGTACAGTATTCTACAGACACATTCAGGACAGTTCAAAGCTAAAATAGCAACATGAGCATGCTAATCCACTGGACTAATTATCACTCTTGAGACCTCAGCTTCTTTTTCCAGGTATTTCTTTGCATAAGATGTAGCAGCACAGAGAGCAAAACAGTGGACTCTCAATAATTTGTCTTGCTTTTCTAGTTTAGGAAATGCAGTTTCCATCCAAGAGAAGTAGAAATCTGAATTACATCATTACACTCCTTAAAAATTACACTGAAAAGACCAGGTGACATAGCAGGCAGAACAGTCATCTAGCAGGAAATGGAATAGTTTACACTATTTCTGTATGAAAACATTTAATTTTTCATTTTTCCTTCTTTTTATCTGTAGTTTACTCGGTGCAAAGCATCTGTGTCTTGTACAGAGACGAGCACAATAGCATCACAAGCAGTCTTTTTTCAGTGAAATAAAAATACTACATTTTTTTGTTTCCAGGTTCTCACCGTAGGGTAGGGCTCTGTCTCACACATAGAGATGTGGGGGGAAATGGAATAGTATATCCAGAGCAACACAGAAGAAAACAAAAGCTTAAGTCACTCATATAGCACAAAGAACCATAGTCCCTTTGCACATCCAGCCTTTAGCTCTTCATGTCACAGTTAACACTGGTAATTAGCCCCCCACCATCCTCTTCTCTCACTAATAAACTGATTTCTTTTAAAGTCACATACACTCAAAGGGCACATTTGCTACAATTGGGCTGTATTGTGTCCAGACAAAACTATCTCCAGTCAGATTGGGCTCTTTAGACACAGTGAGATCAAACAGCTCACAAAATCCTTTGATGGAAATTTAATTCTTTAAAAATATGCACAAGGTAATTGAAAACACATTTTATGATATCTCAGATTATAAACAGTAGATCTCTGGCTGGGTTGAACAAATAGCATTAAGCCTTTTTCTTCCTTCTGAAAAACCACAGTGCTTGGCAGCATGAGGCACTGATGTGTCTTCTGTACCAGCACAGGGAACCAGTGATTATAATGAAGAGTTTGTGTTAGGATGCAAATTGTGCTCCAACAGAAGAAACAGTCCCTAATCAGTTATTGTTCATTCAAAGCCATTTTGTGACATTAGCATGTTTTTTCAAGATCTAAGCACAAGGCCTGGGTTTATTACATCTCTCCCCCGACCCGTTCCCTTGCACAAGTCTTTAGGAAAAAGCAAAAGTAAGTATCCTTTGCTCACAACCTCCAGTCTTATCATCAGTTCCCTGCACTCTAGAACAGAGTATAAAATCCAATTTCAGCTTTGCTTACTTGATATTTAAACCTCCTTGTCTTTGCTGGTACTGTGAAACCTTGATGAAACCAATCTGTGTGCAAGCTTTAAAGGAAAACAATTGTGGAGGGAGACACGCTGCTTTATCCATGAGCTATCACTTCCACACATGTGGAGATCTGTTTGGTTCTGTCACTGGTACTTTGTGTATTTCCTACATGAACAAGAAAGCCCTGAGCAGTGAATGCCATGGGCTGTGCAAAACTCCAGCGTTCTGTGCTGCCAGACTGCTCAACTTTGCTTTGGGTGTCAGAGCAAACACATGTGAGAACAGGACAGCCAAGGTCTCATCTTCCTCTGAAAAAGACCAGATGTTAATGGAGTATAATGAATGAGAACTTTTTTGCTAAAATGATTTTAGAAAACAGCACCTTTGTTCCAGCTGAAGTGTTTCACTTGGGCTATTGTGAAGCAGGTAATTTCTAATCAAAGATAAAAGGTGCAAACACAGCCTTAACTTATTCCCCAAGGAATCAGAATCCAGGAGTCCACAGATTTTCAGAATGTGGAAGACTGTTTCAAAGTCTGCCTGAATTATACATAAGCCAGCTATGACTTAATGCATAATAAGTGTCTCAGTGCATTTAAAAGATCTTTTAGGAGTAAGAGCATAATGAATCTGTCTCTCCTCTTTCCCCTGTCCCAAAAGAAAAGAGGTGGGGGAAATCCAGAACTGTCTGGGGTTCCTCCTGTGGTGGAGCCACAGAAAAATCTTGATGCTCAATACACCAGGAGTCAGAGTCAGTTTGAGGGTGTGTTGCTCTTCATTTGTCACATTTTTGACAGACTCTGAGTAGCTCAGACCCTACATTTTCTCCTCAAACTACAAATGATACTACCTCAGTCCTAAAAAGGAAACAGCTATAATTTTTATTTCCATGGAGTTGATGTTTCTAATAATCTTCTTCCAAGTCAGTGACCGTTAAAAAATATAGAAGTTTTACTCCTGAGTTGGAACAAAACAGGCCAAGGAAGGTTAGAAAAGTGGGCCAAGACTGATGTAGCCTTTCACTGGGGCAGAAAGAACCTTGTTGCTTGCTTCAGCTTCCTCACTGCTTAAGTCACAAATCAAAAAGCAAAGATGAACTTTTGTTGAAGCAATGGTATTCACCATCTCCCTCTCTGCTTCCTCTTCTGTTTATTTATATTGACAGAAGCCTCTTCATTGTGTGAGGGTTAAAGAGAAACATTTATTTTATGCAGAATGCTTCCCTCACCTCAGAAGAAGCAGTTGATGTTTAAACTAAAGACTCCTGCTTTGTTATTTTCACAAAAACACTAACAGTGACTGAAAAAAAAAATCTATGGATTTTAAGTGTTAGGGTATCATCCTTGTTTTAAGCCACTGTGCTTGTTTTCCCTGGGTCACTTAAGGAATGTGCTGCCCTTCGTACAAAAGGAATAAGAAGTTAATATGTGAAGTCTAAAAAGCTCCACTTTTCCATAAACCCTTCATCATGAAGGGATTCTTCATCATAACTAAAGTTTTGAAAAGTTAAACAATTGAAAAGTACAGTGTAGCCTAACAATAAATCAAGCTTTAAAGTGACAGCTCGCTGAAACTGTGCAGGAGGAATTGCCATCCAGTGTGTAGGGAGGCAGCTGGGCCGAGGTAAAGCCCAGCAAACCAGTGGTGAGGCAAAACTCAATGGGCTGCTTATTGTTTTGCACCACACTCCCTGGGAGAAGTGAAAGTACAGGAAAATGAAGTCTTTCCCTCTCACAACTAAAGCTACAACAATGCAAATCACAGGGCAGCATTGACTTGTTAAACAGTTTCTGCTGGCTCTATTTTAAAGCTCCAAAGGCTTTGAAGTGGAGTTGTAAACTCAATTGATTTCAAACAAAAGGCTAATGTAATCCACTTTCAGCACCAGTACCATGCTGGCAAGTGAATACACCCTTCTCAGTAATCAAAATTACTTATTAGTGTTTAAAGCAATTCATTTCAGTGTTTTCAAGCCTCTTAAGAAGTTGGATAGGAATGATCTTGGCTGAATTCAGACACAAGGAAATTAAGCCAATATCTAGACCTGTTTTACTGGGGGACAGTGAGGCCTCCAGGAACACTGACATTAATATCTGACACATCCATGTGCCCTTTTTGTCCCAGACTGCTTTCCAGGTATTGTAGTTTTATATGTGGCTTGTTACACACAGGTCCTGGAGTGCAGCCATCTCTGAAGAGGGATGCACAGATTTAGCTGTGCAAGATCAGCAGGATCAATTAGGGCAGTAGTAGACACTTTATCAGCTTAAGGAGTTGGGCAGCTCTCAGATTCAGACATTGGAAAATGGAAAGTTTGGGAAATACTCGCCACCCCTTAAAAAATTTATAACACACAAAAAAGTCATGAAAATGTGGCAACAAGATCAGAAGTCTGCAAGAACAGCCAAATGGAAAAAGATCTAGGCAGGAATTGATTATAAGAACGTGGGACAGACTGAATGGAATTATCAATTGTAGAAAGTCTAAGAAAAACAGGAACAAGTGGAACATAGAACAGGTCAAAGATTTTAAACCTTTCCAACAAGTTTCACAGCATTTGGCCCCTTTCTTTGGAAAGTACATGTTATACACCAGGGAAAAGGAATGACTCAAGGCAGAGTTGAAACTAGACAGATTTTAAAGTGGCCTTGACATAGTTTTACATATACACAAGAAAGTTTCACTGCGTGTTTCACAGGGTTTGAGTTTGTAAACAAAATGTAGAGCCATTGAGTTGGGATTGGAAAACCTCCAGCAGAATTTTTGAAGACCAGTGCTTGGCATTGGGCACCCAGGATAACAAACACAGGAGTGAATCAAACTTCCTGGGCTAACTGGAGGCCTTTTCAAGGCCCAAGTGACTGGAATTATGATCACATTGTCCAGCAGATGTATCCTGGACTAGATCTGCTATTTGACCTTTCGGGTCTTTTGCAAAAATCTACTATGTCATTAATGTCCAGACAGATTTGGACGAGGAGAATCTGCTTTTAATAAGTGTCTGTAAAGGGAGAGAGGACAGACCGAGTAGGATTTATTCAAATTAACATTCTCCTCTTGTTGACAGTTTCCAACATCTTGTTTCTGCAGAACTGACTTCTGTGAGAGGAGTTCTCTTTCACTGATAATGCTGATAATCTTCACTGATAATCTACATTGAATGTCTTGCAAAGCTTTACCACCTTCCTCTTCTACTTTCATAGCCCTTGACCTCATTCCAGACTGAAGCACTTTGAGGCTAGCAGTCTCTTTCCCCAAACAGGACACTGAAGTCCTTAAACCTAACAGCAATTTGAAAAATATGAGTAACAATCATAATTAGAGGAATTAAGTAATCTTTGATATGGAGAAAGAGAAAGGAGATTTTTAGATGTATCTCAGCCTCTCAGAATGGTTTGTTTTGATATACTTCATTTATTTTACTATCTTTATTAAAGTTTTCATTCATTTTGTTATTTAATTAATTTTATTAATGGTTTATTTTAATGAACTTAAAATAAAAGTTCATACAGTAAATTTCTTCCATGTTCTCTAGCACAGATGAGCACAAAACCATTTTTAATGGAAATGCCAATTCCTCTCAAGTCAGATAACATAGCAGCGTTCTCCCACTCAAATTAAATATTTTATGCAAAATGAAAAATAGAAATCATTCTTTACTTTTGTCAGCAACAAAATACAGCATGCACATCCCTATCTCATAAACTTCTACTTACCAGGTAGGAAATGGTTTCTCCTTCAGAACACAGGTCAAAATCCCAAATCCAGCGAGTAGGAAAACCTTTTTGCAAGTCAAAGAATTTGGCAAGCAGGAGAACGCCAGCAGGCAAATACATGCCTAAGTCCAGCTGAAATGTTATTACAAAGGTCTCTTTTTCCTTTTCTTATTACTCCCTTCATACTTTCTCTTGTTTGCTGCTGCTCATCTCTAGTTAATGTTTAATTGAGCAGACTGAGGCTGCACAGACACTCGGCAGCCGATGTTTAGCTTGCTCTGTGCTGTTAAAAAGTGCCCAACACGATAGTACTCACCTTCATTACACACTCTCCGCATTCTTCTGGCTGCTGTGATGCACAATGGAACAGTTACCGTTCACCTTTAGAGTTGTGTCCATGCCATTTGAATTAGCCATCCATTGAATGAATGAGAGGAATTCAGCACCTCAAGGCTTCTTGTTTCAGGCTGCCTGCCAACTCAGGTGGCTGCAGCAGTTGCTGCACCCTTTCAACAAGGTTTCTCCACGACTACAAAAGCTAAATGTTAGTTTGAGAACTTCTAGTAATAGAAATAGAGTATAAATCCCCAAACTTTACCTAGTGCTTTTGAAGGAAAAGCCTGTCTTAGTTGAAAAATCCTGTGTCTGTTCACAGTTCTTTGCTTTTCCTCAGGACAGCCTTCTTAGGAAGGCACAAAAATTTCCTCTTCTCCCTGAAGATGAGTTTCTTAGAGTTATGAGTGTTTATACTGTGCCCGAGCTGTATTTCAGTGTGCGTGGCCAGGAACAAATGCAGCCACCTCTTCACCCCCAGAGGAGTGTGAAAGCTGGACTATGACACAAACCACAAAAATAGGCAGTGGGCCAGACACCAGAAAGCAAAGCAATTCTCATTCCTAAGTACTTGCTGGTTTCCTATTGATTGCAGTGGGAAACTTCCAAGTTCCCACTCCCAGTCTCTGGGACAGCAGTAAAAAACACACACTTTCTGAGCACAGCACTAAAGAGGTCAACAAAACAGCACAGCCCTGCAGCTTCACTACACTGGCTCACAAACCACTGATGTGACACTGGCATTGACCTGGAATTCACTCATGGCAGTTACAGGATTAAACAAGCAAAATCCAGAGTGACAAAATCTCACACGAACTCTGCCCATGTGAAATACAATTGTCTGTCACTTGTCAAAGGAGCTTTACAGAACCAACAGCTTACAGTACTGCTTCCTTCACATTCACAAACACGAACCAGAGCACCACACTTCCATTCTTTCAGTGACAAAAGCAGGAAATTCCCCCCAACCATTATTGCAATATTTAAAACCCAAAGTGGACAATCGGAAAGGTTAGGGGCTGGAAAGAAGCATGCTGTCCCCATTAGGGGAAGCAACAGCTAAATTACCTGGATAATGACAGTAAATAACTTCAACAAACAGAAGCAGAAAAGGCTTTCAAGATGATTAAAGCAACAGCAAGTGAAACTGGAGGGAGTGCGGAGATGCTACTAAAGTGACAAAACAGAACTGAGATCAGCACCCCACAAAGCAATCATTCTGATGAAATCGATGGAGCCTCACTGAATAGGTAACTGAGAAATTCCTGGATGAAGCTCTGGCAGACAAGGCTACTGTGAGCCTTTAGGGATGAAAAGAAGAGTAGAGAATAAATTGTAGGATGTAGTTTGATGATTAAGTGGAACACGACCAAAATATCATGCCTGTAAATGAAGTCAGACAGCTAGAGATGTTGGAAAGCAAGCCACAAAACCGCCCCAATGTCTCATTCTTATGCATATCCTATCTCCAGTGACCATCAGTAGCACTTGCCTTGGGAAAGAACACAAAGCCAGAGTAAGCTTACAGCAATTCTTTCCCAAATACACCCTCCTGGCTTCTGGCAATCAGCAGTTTATGGACTTAAGAAGTCAGACCATTGTGTTTCATAGTCCCTGAGTTTAAACTCTATTCATGTAACCTCTTTCTGAACCCAGTTTGGCCTTCTTGACATTTTATTCCAGTGAATTCCACAATCAATTGCACGTGCCTTGTTATGAAAAAAAAAAGAGAGCAAATTGTTTTAAGCTAGTTGTCTAAGTTATACTGAGTTCTTCCTTTATTCAAACGAAGTTATGTCTGATTGCTCCTTGTTTACCTTCTCCCCATCATTTTTAGTTTTATGACACCCTCAGCCTCCAACCAAGGGTTTTTTTTCCAAACTGAAAAGTTCTAGTCTACTCTCTGGTCCCATGGATGTCATTCCATGCCCACAGCTTTTCTGCATATCTCTGAATCCTTCTCAGGTCTACCAAACCTTTCTGAGTTATAGACAGAGCTGAAGATACATGTTATGAAAATACCAGAATAATTGTTTCTGGTTTATTCTGTATTATAATTTCTAACTTTGTTATTTGGCCACGCCTGGAATTGACAATTTGAAAGAACTATCCGGTAATGCCAAAACCACTTGCTCTACCTAAGAATTGAAATTACCTTCTCCATCAGCATCTTGCCTGCAGATTCTCAAATCCCCAGTTGTATTTGTAACTACAGTGCTTTCTCACAGCTAATCTAGAATTAGCCCTGACACAATGCTGAACACAACATCTCCCCAATGCTGTAAATGCAGGAGAACATTCATTCCACTTCAGTACAGTTTTTCAAGTAGAAAGTTGTCTTGGGAATAAAGCATACCATGAAATAGTCTCAAACCATTCCTAGCACTTAAGAATATTTGACACAGAGACAAAAAACTGCAAGAAAACATTCCCTACATTTATTAAACCTTGATCTATAATGAATAGAAGCCTGAATAAAATCTGTGTGATTGATTCTCACTCTTAGCACTCTTGCTTTTTCCCTTTCTCCAACAGTATGATAGAGGGATATAAACCAGTAGCCTCAATTCTTCACACAAAGACACACACACCTCCCAAGTTAACAGAAAAGATGAAAACCAGCTGCCTTCTAATTTTCCTCTGCTCTAAGTAAGTGATTCCCACATTTATCAATACTTCATCTAGTTTTTTTTTGGCACCAACATATTCCACATCACTTAGAAGGAGAAGGGAGACTAAGGATGGGAGGGGAAAACATAAATATAACTCCCACACAAAAGAAAAAAAAAGTCACTGGTGTCAGGTTTCACAGTGGGACACTTTCTCTGCAAGATTATTCAATGCCTTTAATGATTTTTCTCTCACACAACAAAATTTTAAGTAATTTTCTCATTTTGAACAACCAGAACAGGCAAAACTAATATAGATTGCTTTGGAAGTAGAAGAATGCTTCTAATTCACCAGTTCTTCAATGTTAACTCAGAGAAAGATTAACCATAATTAATGCACTCTTTAAAACCAAACGTACCTCAAAGGGTGCTTGGAAAAGGTTGCTTTCTCCTCACCTACTCAGAGCTTCCGGGTTCCACACATGCAACAGCAGGTTCCAAAACAGAAACTGGCTCAGGACACTTCTAAGATACCAAATCCACAGGTGGAATGCTGCTTGCTGGGACAGCAAGGGAGAGAAAACTACTTCTGAAGGTTCTTGGGAGGCAGAACTGGAGGTTTATCCCATGCACCAAACACGCACCCACAGTCCCTCCATAGCACAGGGAAGGTCTCTGCTGGCTCCCTGGTAACCAGCTTTCTGTTTTGGTGACTGGACTGTTGGAAATCATTAGGGAAAGAAAAGCATGACTTGGCAGTAATGCCCTGGACTCAGAGTGCACGAGTTGTGCCACCATCAGCTTCTGTGAGAAGGGGTAACTACAGTGACCTTCGCCAAGGTATTTAATCTTTCACGGACAGAGTTCCTCACCTCTTGGTTTGTAAAAGATGGGATCTTTGTGTTTCTGAGTGGAAACTCCTTATCCCAGGAGCTTTGTCTGTTGTTAGTGCTTGTACAACAACACAAACAGGTTTCTAGTCTCCAGTCCTGAGGGATCTTGGATACACACCTTAGGTATCAGCTGTTATCAATGACCACATTCACCTCCTCCTTCCTGTCCCCGCTCTGTTCTTGGATTCTTACCCTTCCCTTTTTACTAACTCCAGCATTCACCCAAGCACCAGGAGAACTCCATCAGGACTGAAAATAAAACCATCTTACATTCAAAAGGACCAGAATTTGGAGTTCGAATATCTTCCTCTATTCCAAAATGCAACTTTTCAAAGGTCTCCGACTACATGGTGTCTTAGAAATGTGTTCTAGGTTAAAGTCACAATATTCCTTAAATTCCTTGTTGAGGAAAATAAAAGACAGAAGAAAATATAATTTCCATGAAAGATCAATAGACAGAAATTGTTTGTCACATCAGGAAAATATGGTCAAAATGTACCATTGCTTGCTGAGATTCAGGAAAGTGTAGAATTGGGATGACAGAAACAGCTTCAGAAACTTCAGACTGGATGAGCTGTCCATGTTTATAAACCATGAACTGGGATTTTGAGCAACCCAGTCGGGTGAAAGGTGCTCCTAGCCGTGGTGGGGGTTGGAATGAGATGAGCTTTAAGGTCCTTTCCAACACAAAGCACCCTATGATTCTATGAACCAGGACCCCACACAGACTGAGATGTGTCAGTTTTATGAGATGCTGAAGGAGGTTTTTACCTTACCCAGGGATGAGGAGGAAAGAAGGAAAACCAATAAGCAAACAATATAATGGCTGAGTCCCAGGAAATGTTAGCTGGAGAGGAATTCTACACCTCCCTAACACAAAATCCCACTTGAAGCAGAACTACCACCAACACCCAAAGAAATCAGCTGGGGTTTTGTCTAAACGTGTCTTGAACACCTCCACAAACAGACATGCCACAAATTTTCTGGGTAACCAATTCCACTGCTCCACTACCCTGCCAAGCCTCAATAGCAAGCACTCAAGCTGCCCCTCATTTTTCATCTACCACTCCTGAGGAAAAGCTTGGCAGGTCCATCTTTGCACCTCCCCTTCAAGTAATTGTAGGTTGTTGTTTGATTGACAGCTCAGTAGCAAGACTAAATATGAAAGCTTTGTAAATCTCCCACTGGAGTAGGATACACTTAGCAATGAAATCTCTTTGGAAAGTAAAGAGTGAGACTGAAGAGCAAAACGTTCAGTTTTCCCCTAATTTAGGGAATTTTAAATAAAATAAAATAGCATACAGCATAAAAAAGCATGTTTCATTAAAAGTAGAGTTCAGTTAAAAGTGACAGTTTTCTTCCATGCTATTTAAAGAGAAAACTTTTGCCCTATTGGCTGTGATTCCAAGCTCTCTATTTCTCCCAATAAATAAAATAAGAAATTTCAATATAAGCTTTTTTCCCCATTTTAAGATAGGGTTGGAAAAGGAGAAGAATTTAATGAGTATTATCTGCTCTGCTGGCACTCAGAAGGGCTATGGTTGAGAGAAAAACCACCCCATGGAATATGTAAAAATGGATTTGATTACAAAAGATAATTATTTTGTGCAAAAATACCCATTTTAAAAGGAATTCTCTTCCAAGTTTACTGTCATTATCACAGTCTAAGTTATATGCTCAAATCCAAGCTATTACAGGACATTTGTACTAGTCTGTTTCCTTAACCAAAACAAACACAGTCTAACTAGAATAGTATGCCTAAAGTTGGTGTGTTCATGCCAAGACACTGCACTTTCACTTTTATTTGCTTTTCTTCCCTCTGCTTCTGAGTACCTTTGGCATGTGTCTCCACAAAGCAGCTGTTGAACCAATACAGAAAATTAGTATATTGCAATTCAAGTTACTTTTAAAGATAAAGTTTCAGGTCAACTGACTGATTTTGGGGGAAAAAAATTATACATTTACCTCACTGAAGCCAAAACTCCTCCCCCCAGGTAATTCTCCCTAACTTTAAAGGTCAGGAGTACCTAATGTTTCCAACTCAAACTACTTGTGTTCTTAGATGAAAACAGGTCAGTGACCAGATCCACTGGGTGCAAATCCAGTGAATCCAAATGGTCTCAAACCCTTTGAGAATAGTCATGGTTGTGATAAGCATGAGCTGATCCATCCAAAGTACAAAGCCCTTCATTTCTGAGTGAGAGTTGTCTAAACCTGGCCACTCATAAAAATCAGCATTTCCACACTGGTCCAGTCTCCTGTGCACTGAAGTCAAGCTGCTAAAGAACCTCAGTGAGTTTTTTTACTGTTTTTCTACATAAATTTCTGTTCTTATTAGGTGGCTTATTCAGCCCGTATTAAAAATTTCAAGTCCAAAAACTGCTGCAGTTTTATTTAAACAAAGATGGTGGGGTCTTTCAAGAAAATGTATTGTAATTTACACAGAGAAATGACTGGTATGCTTTTAATCTTAAATTATGTTCTCTATGGCTGTAACTTCAGGAGTTTGTGCTTGTTTTCATGGTATACCAAACTAAGAAAAAACTGCAGAATGGCAATTTTGAACAGAAAAATGGAAGGAAGAACTCCAACACCACAATATTTGTAACATGAAACAGTTTTTTGTCTAACCAGAGCTTGACCATGCTTTTCAAAAGGGAAAGCATCAATTATGAAAAGAAGGTGATGCTTGGTGAATTTCCCAGTGGCTACAGGATGATTAGGACAGTGGGCAACATGAAACACAAAATGTACTATGCTACTCTCACAATCAGCTCTCTTGAGTAAATGGTTCAGTTGCACCTGTTTATCAAAGGAGAATAAACACAGACATGAAGCAACATTCATATCTCAATCCCACACTGGTGTAAAGTTGTGTTTGCTTCATTATAGGCAGTTAGGGGGTGGAGGTGTCTATTTATTTTTTTCTAAAAACACTTCAATGAAATTTTTAACAATTACCACAGTCAAAGTAAAATTGAGTGGAGAGGGCATGCAAAACACAGAAAGCAGAATATGGAAGGGAGCAGCATTCTGTCAAGTCAATAGTTTTTCTAAGCCCTTGTTTTCCTCTCATCACCTTTTCCCCAAATCCAACTAATAGGGAAAAAACCATCAGACAACCAACAGCAGTATCCCCACTGGAAGACGGATGTCTTCTATAGAGCTCATCAGCAACGGTATTGATGTTCCTTTAAGCCTCTGTTTGAACAATGTCACTATGGAAACAGATCTGTGATGCCCTGCACCTTATCAGGCCTTCTCTATTTAAATTCTTTTCTTGTGTTTTCAACAAAGCCATTCACTGAACCTCAACTAATCCATGATTCTCTCAGGGGTGAGGCTTTTGCTTGGTGGGTTTTTTTCCCCTTCACTACCGTGTCTCTTCCAAAAGGTTCTCTCCCCCACTAATGCCATGTGACAAAAGTTTTATTTGACTCACACCTCTTTGGTTCTTCGCTCAAAAATATTATGTCTGTATTTATTGCCTAACAGATTCTGTAGTTTTTATTCCTCCCTGCCCACCCCCCAAGTGACATAGTTTTCAGTGAAAATTCCACTCATTCAACAGCACCTTTTTCATTTTTGTTTTTAGCTGTTCAGACTCTGCCTGCATCTACATCAGATGTGCCTGTAAGTTCTCTCTAGAGCATTCCTAGGTTAGAGGTGTAAAGGGTTACATCTTTGTAATACCAACAGTTTATCAATTCCAGATGCATATGGAATCCCAAATCCTGTGTTTACAAATTCCAAATCTTAGAATACTTTGAGGGAACAGAGAACAGGAGGGGAGCTGGGAAGCTTCAAGGTTACATTATGCAAATGAAAGAGGGCAAATCTGGGTTTGTCCTCACTGCATCCAAATCTGGTGCACAGGTAGAAACCAGAGCAACTCTTCTGCAAACTGAGCAAGTGTTAATGCAGCAAGGGCCTCTGCAGTGGTAACAAATTCCTGCTATAATCCTCCACCTAAGCAGATAGGAGACAAGTGTTATTTAAGTTTCAAGTTTTTAATGCTGCCCGTAAGTGTCAAAGTGAGGCTGCAAGAAACATCTTTAAGGAGAGTTTCTGATACTTTCTAATGCAAGGAGGAGATGGGGTCTTATCAGCTTGCAAGAGAGTTTGTTGAAGAGAAGAATGGGAGTTATAAAACAATTTTATTTTATTTTATTCTCTTACTACCTTAGGCATTCTGGGTTGGCTGAGGAAGGAGAAGATACAGCAACACAGTAGCCTGGGACATGTTGTAGCTCTCACAGTTCCCAGGTGGACTAATTTAAATACGAAGGCAATTGTCATCAGCTTTGCAAATGAGTTTCACAATAGAGAATTAATAAAACTCCTCCTTATTGACTTCCACTTCGACAAAGCAACTGTATGTACAAAGATGCTTTAAAAAAAAAGGTGAAACTGGAAGAAAGGATAAAATTCAAACATTCCCCTTCATAGATTTCACTGCATTATTTCTGGGCTTTCATGGAGCAAACTGTCTGATGGAGGCAGGACAGCACAATTCACATGCAATACTTGCTGGGGCTCAGTTACTATTTCAACTGGAAATAAGAACAACTCTTAAGAACCTCATAGCAAACCAGTTTCTTTCATGTGTTGATGCTGCAGACTTGTGTTTTCTTACTCTCTCCATAATATACCACCTAACAGCTTTTGTGAGGTGTAAAACATGACACATTGCAGTAATGGATTTTAAATAATATGTTGCACAGCTAGTTTTGGTTTACTGAGGAACAAGTTTAGGATGCAACCAAGGAGAGGACTAAAAACACTTTCAGGGATTTGAAAGCTGGGATATAAAATGAGAAACTAGGAAGCACTGTGTTAATTTAATTTCTTGCCACAGCTCACCTTTCACTGTAACTTCCATGTGTACAGACCCTCCAGGTTCCTTTTGTTTCTCATGTTAAACACCCCTCTTTTGGGTTTTAGCCCCACTCTTGATAGCACACTGTTAACTGATACCAAACCACCCAAACCAAACAGGAAAATAAATAATACAATCCTGAGCAACAAAAAGGCTGGGATAACCAGAGACATAAAAGTCATGGGTGGAAAATGAACAGTGAAAATATTTAAGTTAAAAACCAGAAGAATGCTTCCAATACGGCAGAGGACCAGCTTCCCACTAACTAAAGAAGCCTAATTTCACTGAATTGTCAGAGTATGACAGAGGTTGTAGGGCACAGCTAGTGCAAATAAGGCTGGACAGGCCCCCCTGGACCTCTGGGTCTCATTTCCTGCAAGGACAGCGCTGGAGTTGGATACCTCTGTCCAACATTGTCCTTTCATTATGTCTTGAAGTTCTCTCTGAAATTACAGAAAGTTGTGCTTACATTTCTGAGGGCAGATCTGGGCAACTTGCCTTTCGCCTCATACCACTGGACACACTTTCCTTCCTCCCTCCCTGCCCATAGTTTTAAGAATTTAGTTTTAAGAATTTAGTTTTAAACTGGGAACATAAATCTCTATTTCAGATTTCCTTGGTTTAGATGGACTAAGCCAAGACACTCCCTACCCCTCTCAAGCATCTATAGCAATGAACCCATTTTAGAGTCATTTCTTCTCCTGTGGAAGACACTCGCCCATGACACTGATGTGTATTTTCTGTCCACATTAATTTGATTTTGTAATCCAAACCAGAGCAAGACTTTGGTTGCTTCTGTGTTCCTCAGGCTGCTGTGTGTCCTCAAAATACAACTGAAGTGGTGAAATGAATTTGGAACACTGGTTTTCCTTGAAAGCTTTCTCACGGAAAGCTTTCGTGATCCTTCCACTACAGACTGGTCACCAGACAGTTGCCATTAATTACTGCATGGAGACATTTGGCCAAAATAAACACAAGACACAAATCATGCATTAGGGATTTAGCTGGTTTAGAACTATGGCAGAAGGAGTTGTCTTTCTCACGTTGTGTCCTGTATCCATCATTTCAAATTCCTGTGGGATTTTTGCTGACCTGCCTGTAGAAAGAAGGAAGTAGGACTCAGGAATGAAGCTGATGAGGCTCAGGTCACAAACTGAATTTAAATGAAGCAGAGAAGGGGAGCTTTGCCAAAACCATGAGCCTCTCCCTGCTACACTGCACCCTACCAGCCTAGAGGCTGTAGCAGCTTTGAACCCACCATTAAACCCATGTCTAAGTGGAAGACTCTATTTCAAGGTCTAGGAGAATATTAATTTGATGATTAAGAGAGAAAACAGGGTTTACAGCATTGTTGATGCAAGCAGCAGTAGAACCAGCTGCCAGTCCTCTTGGAATGAGGAGGCACATTGCAATAAGAACAACATTTTCTGTAAGAAATCTCAGAGAACATTATGAGCAAGTTGTCTCTAACATCTCAGATTTATAGCATGGCCTGGCTCAGAATCATTGCAATTTCAGAGCTTCCTCACAACAAAAACTGTTATTAAGGCTTGAAACTTTGGCCAAGGCTTTTATTCCTATAGCAGTTTATTATCTCCTCCTCTTCTAGCCCTGGCAGTCCAACAGCACAGTGGTTTCCCACAGTTATATGTTAAAACATGTGCAATAACAGTTTAGAGCTACAGCATCCACCTTCCTATAAAGCACTTTCTCACAAGCCACTGGTGGCATGTGGGGTCCTGAGGTCAGCAAAACACATCATCTCATTCCACCTTGATCTCTTCTGACATCAAAAGAGATCAATAGATAAGAAAGGAAGAAAATACTGCCCCAGCATGTCTGTACATAGAATCAAGCATTTATGTGGATATGGTGTGAGACAGTAATGCAATGAAGGTGGATGAAAGAATCCAGGGAATTTTCTATCTCATTCCTTGTAGGCTATGATGCACAAACCAAATGAACACAACTGCCCAGAGAACAGCTCTTCTAGACACAGTTGAACTGGTTTTAAAATGAGTTAGTGGTGGGAGATAGCACAGCTTGCAAATCCCACCAAGAAAGAAAGTACGTTTTCAGTTTATTAGGACAGGGACTTCCCACTAGATCTGGCTCTTTTCCCTTCAGAGAAATGAAACATTTTCCTAGGACTGAAAGGACTCATATCCAAAGGAGGAACAGCACTGCGACACTCCCAGTCTCCCGGTTGATTCTTCTGCCCAACAAGTCTGCACTTTATGTATTGATACATGGAAGAAATCCCCTTGTTAGGAAAAGGAGATTGGAGGTTAATCTTTGCTTTAATGATAAAAATAAGAAGTCACTTCAGAAACCATTTCAGTCTCATAGGTTAAATCAAACCAGCTGCACATGTGGCCACTATGCAAACAAAACACTGTCACTAAAAAAAAGCTATTTCTTGTTGGCACAGAGAAGTGGGTAGGACACTACACTGCTGTCAAAAAGGGACAGTTCAGTCATTCAGTTTGACCCACTGGATACTGTCAGTAATTCAGTTTAACTCTCCCACATCTGTATTGAGCCTGGTCAGTGCTGCCTGGTTGAAGCACGAAATATAGGAAGAAAATTCTAAGCAGCGGTGAAGAATTTTTAACAGCTGCTGCCTGCTGCATTGGTTGAGCTCGATTCTCTGAAACAAGTCCTGTTAAATCCAGTATTTGCCCCAAGAAACACGTCTGGGATTATCCCATAGATTTCATGTGCACAGGATACATGCAGTTTCAAAAGACAACTCCCTGCTGACTGAAGGAGGAACAGGTATTACAGGGCTTTTAAGTCTCTGCAAGCAATATAGATATCATATCCTTTCCCTGTATTACTCTATAGACTCCAATAAATCTACAGAATCCAGCTTACCACAAGGCTACTGTTTTTCAGGCCGACTGACCCAATGACTGGTATTTATTTGCTGAGACAAGCTCCATAAAAATAGAAAGTAAAAAATCCACACTCTTCCTCCTCATCACCACAAAGAGGACATCTTGTTGCCAATCTGCCTGCCAGGAAGCCATATGGAAACAATATCAATACCACAATCTATAGGCACCCTTCCAATGCATTAATCAGGTCATTAGAGTTCAGTACTGACAGCATCTTTAAGAACTGGAAAGGATAAAGCTGTGGTAATAAGGCACAGTCAAGATCAATCCCCAGGGCCTAGTTAGATCTTCCTCTCCTTTGGTTTTTCCCTTTTTTTTCTTTAAAGAACATATAGCATTAGCTATTTTTTCCCCCCAGTGTTTGGTTTAAATTTACCATTTCTGAGAACCCCGAAGCCCAGGCAAGGCCTCTCAGTTTGATGCTCAAACCCATAATGGAAAATATCTTCCGCCTCACTGAAGCAAATGCAAGTCCCCTCGTATGAGCCAGGAAGAGCCACAGGCTTCTGCCTTGACAGTAGAGTTACCCACATAAACCCTTAAAAGGGCATTGAAAAAGTCTGGAGAGAATTAAATGGGGCATGACAATGATTTGAAGACTGGGGAAAAATAGATTATAAAATATAAACATATACATTGCACGTATTATAACCCAAAACCACACAAAGTTCAGTTTAAGATGGTTACAAGGTTTCTTATCACACGTAACAGTCCTTTCAGAGGGGGAGTTATCTGAGAGACAGACCAAAACCTAGGGGTGGAAAACTGAAGCTGCAGAAATCTGAATTTGACGTTGCCTTTCTTCTAAAACATGAAGAAAGATAACAAATGGGGGAGGGATGGAGGGGAAGGTGTTACATGTGGTTTTGCTCTCCTATCTTTCTTTCTCAAAAGAGAAGAAACCACAAGGTTTTCTGAGAGATGTGTTTTAACAAGTTATTGAGTACATTATAGCACAACTAAAAAGAAACACCCTTCTTACAAGCAGCAGAGTAAAAGCAAACCCCCCTAGATTAGAAAAACAAACAGATCACAAATACTCAGTTTTATCGGCTCAGTACAGCTCCCCCATTGAAAAAAATTAAATATATATATGTATAAAAATCACTGCACTCGAAGCAAGTGGCTGTTCATCATCTTGGACAAAACTCTTCAGGGCCAATGACGAGGCTTTACTCTGTGTTTTCACAGAAGGTTGGCAGAACATGACTCCAAGTTAAGTGTTGTTCTGTGTAACTCCATAACACAAAAGAGAGTACTCAGCCCTTGTTCTGAATTTAAGGTAACCAGAGCTGTTCAAAATCACAGCATCAAATTCTGACACTGAACCATGTTTTGTTTTCACAAGCTGAGATTCAATATTTGTCAAAGAGTTCAAAACTTTTTATTTTCCTAGTAAGATCATTTTTTTTTTTTTTTTTTGGTTTCTAGAAATATTTCTGTCTCTTATAAGTCTGGAAACTTTGCAGAGCAGTCTTCCTATAAAGCATGTTTAAACTCTCTCATTTGAAGGTGGAAGAGAGTGAATAACTTCATCTCAAAGGGGCAAGGTGTAGGGAATTCATGTACTAGGTTTAAAGGGTTATTTTTATCCTTCTTTCTTTATTTTTTAGGCTACAGACTTGCAAAAGTAGCTAGAAATAGCTTCATGTCCATCTTATAAGCACCTAAAAACCTTCGTGATCTGCAGATGGAATGCAACAGATATGGATAAGAAGTCACAATTAATGTACAGTTATCAGAGGTTGATTCTTATTTTGGAAGAAAATATTACTTTGGTTTCCTTCTATTACATACTTTTGAGCTAATTAATCCAGCTGAACCAATAGAACTAATATTAATTTGCAAGTATAGGAAAAAAATATTATATTAGAGACTCACAGTGAATCAGGCTAAAAAACTTCATCCCCAAAAATTCTCTAATGAGCTCCAGAAATTCTGCATGTGAAGCATACAGTTTAAAGGTAAGAACTTAAATATTTAATAATACCTCAATATTCTCATAGATACATTTGCATTTCTAAGTGACATTTTTGTTGTTTCCCCCCAGTGCATTAAACTAAATCCAGACTAAGCCTGCATTATCAGTAGTGCAAGTGTATTCACTCACACGTTTTGTTCAGTGACCTGCTAAACTGATTTTAGTAAGAACAAGACAACTTTGCATTCAGATGTGGAAACAGAAGATTCACCTTGCTTACCTTTTTTCAGGCCTTGGAGAAATCGTTCCAAACTCCTTTCCTTCTGATACTTCCTTGTAAAGTGTTTTGAAACCTAGCGATGAAAGCGGTAAGAACTATGTGTTTGACCATACCATTTGAAAGACATTCTAGTAGAGAGCCCTGCAAATAATTCAGATCAAGGTATGTATTGTACAGTTACAAGAACACGAATTATTACGCTGTTGAAATTACTGATACCTAAATATCAGACTAGTGAAGTCTGGATGGAGTAGCTGCCTAAACACACCATTCCATCCACAAAGTAGAAAATTACACCCAGATAATAAGGAAAATCCTTCCAAAACCTGGCACTAAGAACCATACCAACAGAAGCCAATAATTGCAAAAGATTCTGACAGCCACTTAAATTTCATTTGATAAGAAATCACTCAAGATTGGATTAGTCAGATACAGGACTTTAAGAAGTGCTCTGAATGGTGAAGTCCAGTTCCTCTCTGTGACAAGCAACTGTTTCACTTGACATCATTTCCCTTGCACGTATCACAACGAAGTGATGAGGTCCAGGTTTTCACCACAGATGTTATTTCAGTCAGCTTTGATGAGCTCTGCTCAATTTCACTTTCATTCTTTTTGCAGTAACTCTTAAAGTACACAACTCGACTTCATTATTTAGCTCATCATATGATGGGGCACTCCTGCAACTCATCAGTAAAGTCATCACCCAGACACAGCATGTTCACTTCCAACAGCTTTCTGGTCCAGGAAGATATGTAGTAGGCTTGAATCCAAGTCTTTCAAGAACAAAGCACAGACACATAGCTAGATTTGAAGTAAGATTGGTCCAGCATTCACTGGTTAAGGAAAGGCTCAAACAGACAAGCTCTGCAAATTTAGGTGTATCTATTTACAGAGTGCAAGGACAGCTATAACAGGGGACAGGATGTGCCTCAGTAAAAACAAAACAAAAGCAACCCAAACAAAACCCCAACAAACACTCCAATCTGTGCTCCCAGTAGAAAGAATGTATATAACTTCAGTGATACAGGGCAAAGAGAACACAGTACTGGGGTTATTCACCTGTCTAGGTTTTATTACTTAGCATTAGCTTCAACCAGCTAAGCAATATTAATCAACAATAACTTGTTTGCATATCTTGTTTCAATGCTGGATTGCATCTGTAAAACCAGCCCTTTTAAGTGCACCTATAGAGAGTAAACATCTGTACTACTCCTGCAACTGCATGCACATGCTTTATGAAATAAGGACAATCTTCCAGTAACTGCACAGAAATAAGTATAAACATGCTTCAGCTCTTGTAAACATGTCCACAGAGACCTCTCATGTAACCACAGAATATTCTCCTTCAGGTTTTTTTTTCATGTCTGTAAAACTGGAAAAGCAAGGCTACCTTCCTGTCAGATGTTTTAAGCCCATAGATTTTGAATTTTATACATAATCCAGCCCAGGATTTCAGGAGTGCAAAGTTTTAATCATCACTGCAGATAGGTAATAACAAGGTAATAACACATCCAGCTCCATTAGCACCCAGAATGGTTTCATGCCCAGCTTGTGCCCCTCAGTTTTAAGAGGTGGCATCCACAGAGTGTTACAATACTAGCAGCTGCTGTGTGCCAACAGCACATGGGGATGTTTAGAAATATTCAATATTAGCCCCTGGAAGAAAAAAAGGGATGATATAATGCCAATCATTTTTCTAGATATACAGTTCTCCAATGGAAAAGAAACTTCTAAGTGCATGGTACCATCCAAACCAGAGAAAACTAGAAAGGCTACCTGTTAGGAACCACAAAGAACAGCATTGATATAAGGGTCACCAAACAAACCCAGTGTATAGTTATTTAATTTTAAGAAAGAGAAAGATGTAAGGATGTGCCATTAAAGAGAGGGGATGCTAAAAGGGAGCAGTTCAAAAAGCAGGAATCCTCAGGGAGAGTTAGGAGACTATTGCAGGGCACAGGTCACCCCTTAGAAAATGGATTGCTTAAGTAAAGACAGGGAAGCCCATAAAACATGGCAAGTAAAACGTAAGCAGGAAATTAAGAGGGCTAAAAGATGATCCAAAAATTGCCTGCAAACAAAGAGCACTGTGCTAGTAAACAGCTCTTGAAATACATCAAGGACAGGAAGCCAACTAGGAAAGCAGTCCAGCTGCTGGATGACAGAGGTGTAATAGGGAGAGATTTGGATAATGCAGTGGTAGAAGAGAAGCTCAGTGAATTTGTTCCATCAGTCTTTACTGTTGAAATCTTTGGGGAGTTTTCTGCATCCATTGCACCCTTTGTTGTAAATCTAGCAGAGGAGCCAGACCAATCTGAAGTAAAATCAGGAAATACCGGACCAAACAAGGAAAATAGATGTTAATAAATCACTGGGACAGAACAATGTTCACACAAGTTCTGAAGAAATTCAAATATGAATTTAAGAACCACTAGCCAAGGTGTGTAAGCCAGAGCTATGCTCGCTCTGGTCAGTACTTGAGGACTTGCAAATCCTGCCTGCACAACTCTCAGCTATGGGAAGGGCTGTGTAGGAGAACCTGGAAACCACACTCTGGCAAGTTCAACTTCGTTCACAGTAATGAGTGCAGAACATAACAGAGTTCAAACATTAGAAATAATAAGGAAGCAAAGGATGGAGCTTAACAGGGTTCTTAAGATGGAGTGGAATCAGCAGTGCAATTCCTGGGATCACCTCTGGGACTGGTGTTACTCAGCATGTCTATCAATCAATGACAAAACTATCGGACTGGGAAAAAAAAGTTGGCAGATAGGTGTCAGTGTAGTAATTCCTCAAGGTAATATCAATTCTAACTATTCCTACTCAGAAGCTGGAACCGTCCCTGACAGTTCTCTTAAATTCTTGGTACAGTGTTCAATAGCAGTCAGGAAAGCCAAAAACATTATCAGAATCTTTGAAAAGAGAACACTCCTGAGGCATTTCTGCAACTTTACACAACCTGAGCACTCCCACAACTTGAGTATTATGATTTGCTCTCCACATACCAAGAAGGACACAGGAAGTTGATGCAAAGGGCAAATAAATGGAAATGGAGCAGACACTTTACATGGACATACTAAAAGGCTCTGACTCTTCAGTTCGGAGAGAAGACTGAGGATGGATATGACCAGGTGTAATAAAAAATCCATGAGTTGTTAAATGCAGAACTCTTACAAAACTAGAACAAGGCAGTACTCACTGCAACAAACAACCAACTCATTTAAATAGAAACCACTTGTTTACCCAGCAGGTTACAAGCTTCTGGAACTTGCTGTCACGCAAGCCTGTGAAGTCAAAAGGGTGTCCATGGGTTCAAAAAGGGATTAAACAAACTCTGGACAACAGGTCCATAAATAGACACTTAAAGGACTAACCAGGTACACATCCTCTAATATCCTTAACACAAGGGTTGTGGAAACTGGACAGCTAGGGAGAGAAGTGGATCTCAAAAAACAGCTGTTGAAGGTTCTCCTGTTAACTCATCACCATATCAGGCTAACTGGAACACTGAGTCAGGTCTAATGTTATTCGTTTTTTAGATAGGCTGCAGTGTTCCCACACATTACACCACTTCCTGAGGATAAGCAATGACCCCAGCAAAGGAGCAAGGTGATAGAATACAAACATTCATTACCTCTCATGCCAGGGGTGAGAGTGGGACAAGGACAGATACAAACAGCAAAGAATAGGAAATAAAACAATTTAGACCAGTTATAGATGCCAGAACTTTTCTTATAACATCCTTCCCTCTGAAAGCACCTTTAACATCTGTACACATGGTACAGACATTCGTAAGTAGTTATTTTACCCACACAATTTAATTTTTAATTCACCAAAGTTTCACTTTAGAAGCATTTTTTAAAATGAACACCATCTTTGAAGACAGTAAGTTATTTATAGCTTTAAAAAAATGTAATCAGCAAAGTTGTATTTCCTGTCTTCTAAGTGAAATATAAGCTTCAACAGAAGAAAAAAACTCACAAGAAATGCAATTACAGAAAGTTTGTTTTCAAGACAATAAATCCTTTGTTTTGAGATTCCATTTAGTTCATCAACTTGTTACTCTTAGTTTTAAAAAAATAATTTTTGTTTGGTCCTTCAGGAAAAAAATTCTATGCCACACAGATAAAAAATTAACAAAGTTTGACAAAGTTCCCTTATTCCTGCCCTTGACACAGTCCATCTCAAAACCTTACACTTGTAATAAAAGCAGCTAGAATGGAAATAGCACTGGAAAGCTATATAGTGAATTCTGTTCACCACAGAAAACCTGACAGGCATGAACAGACATGAAACATCACACATTTTCCTCCTTCTCTTTAATTTAGTGAGGAGTAGGCCTATTACTGCAATTTCCCTCTCCAGTATCGGTATCCATACATTGCTAATGTAATATACAGGTGCCTGTCACCCACACGGGACCCTGCACAGCTCATGCACTCATGAACCACCACAGTAAGTTCAGAGAGGGTTACCTCAGTCAAGCAAAGTACACTATAACATAAACACAATATAACATCAAGTACTAAAATTTATTTACACACTTTTGTTTGCTCTTACCCCCTGAGACGAAGCAAAAAAAGTGGCAAAGCGTTTGCAGTTAGAAGATACTACATGAAGTTTAAAGTCAATATCACGCATGTGGAGAATGGAGAAAGGTCCACACTATTTTACCTGGAGAATGATTACTGAATGATTACTGACCATCTCTGACTGTCCTTGATGGTGAGATGATATGCCAGTAGTTGACTTTTATAACCTTATTTTCTGGCTGTCACTATGGTCCAGTCAGGAACAGAGCCCCCACTTCTGCTCAGACTAACCAGGATGACTCCAGCATCCATAGCTATAGCTTGGAAATACCTTGGAAAAGGAATGTAACTGAGTTCCATATCAGGTAAGAACTGAGTTCCATATCAGGTAAGAACTGAGTTCCATATCAGGTAAGTAACAGATTGGATGAAAACTGAGTACTTTACTAGTCAACTGAGATGAACTCAATAAAGGCACACTTTAACGTAAAATTAAGGAGCAGTACTTCTACTCACTGAGTTTAGAAGCATCTGAGGAAAACCCAGATCAAATAGCCTGCACAGCACTGCTCCTGTCCTGTCACCCACCCCTCAGCATGGGGGGATTCCCTCACGGGTACTGACTGCCATCCCACAGCCACTCCTTTAGGCACATCCCTCCCATAACGTATTGGGAAATGGCATGAGGGACAAGTGGCACAGGGGCCCTTGAGCCACCCCAAGCCAATCCCAGATGGTTTCCACCAGCTCTGGCACCAGGAGAGTCCAAGTGGGAAAAATTGCTACACACCAGAGCCTGTCATGCCGCCAAAAAGCTCATCAGCTGGAGAATACCCGGGTATCAGAAGTTAGGGAAAGAAAATGGTGGCTCCTGAGGGCTGGAGACGCCAAGCGGGGATCACATCCTGAGGGACAGGAGTCCTCAGGGCTGCTGCTGTCCGTGACCCGCACTGAGTGCACAGCAAGAGGGAACCACAGAGGAAAGGACTAAGCAAATATTTCTGTAAGTGACTTCTTACTTGTTTGTGGTAGTCTCGTTCTCCAGTATCCAACTCGAGGCTGCTTTCCCAGCCACGCAGAGGTGCCTTGCACAGCCTCTCCTGCCAGGGCACCCCACACTGCTGTGGCACACCCCTGAGCGGGGCTGAGGGAGCACAGAGTGCACACCCTGCCACTCCCCTAGGAATGCTGAAGCTCAGACTTCACAAACCCTCTTCCATTCAAATGTGTTCACTCCACTCACAAGCACGGACACCTTCACAGCAACGTGGAAAATCGCTGTACAGCAAAGGAACAGGAAAATGAGTAGCAAGAAGAAAGGCAAGTGTTGAAGAAAACGAAGCAAACCTCCTTTCACCACTCCCCTGTCCATGAGAAGGATGCACCCAGACATGCACAGATTTACAAGCCAAGGTCTCTTCCTAAAAAACCTGCATGATACATGCTCAGATATTTGCTTGCCTCTTATATGAGTTCAATCAGCACTAAACGCCTCCAGCTGGTTTCAAGTTACAGCCAGGGGAAGTAGCACTATGAAATTCCTCACAGCCACCCAAACCATTACTCTTGTATTTTTTTCCATGTGGGGTCATCACACCCCCTCTGGAAAGCTTAGAGGTATGATACCACTGCAGGCATCTTCAGAGAGAGCCTGACAATGGTGTATTATGAGGCTTGTTGTAACATCTTTTCAATATTCTTAAGGTCCAGTGGTTTAGAGAAGAAGGTCTTTTGTGTCTCCTGTCAGTTCCAGGAAGCTCCTGTCACTGGCATGGAGACTGCATATGGAAAAGAGCTGCTAAATAGACCATTTAAAAGAATATAGACCCAGTTTCGCTCCCACATCACTGAAAACCATGAATGCTGCAACTCTGTTGAGGTCAGAGGAACTGCACTGCTCTGGTGCTGGGGGTGAGACAGCCATACATCAGCTGTTACATTTCAAAGCCAGGACTCCCTCTGCGATGGTCTCTCAGGCTCTGTCCAAGATACCCCCCCTGAGGTCACCACAGCCACAATGTCAGCACTAAAACAGCAGCAGAGGCAGATCCCACCAAGCTAACCCACTACAGCACAAAACAGAAATGGCTTTTCACATCCAAAACCAGGCTGGACTTCAACGAGTGATGTGCAGTTGCAGTCAGTCACACTCTCAGACATGAAGTACTGACTTAAGACCTTCCTCTTCTTCCACCAAAGGAAAGCCATGATCCTAAAAGATCTGAGGTAAATAACCTGAGTAAAGCTGGCCATTCTTGACAGGTTCCTCTTTCCTGTGTATTTGAAACACAGCCTGCTTACTGCTTCTGATTTTTAACTTTCCTTTTGATACAGTCAACACTATAGGAACATGCAGACAGTGGTTTCCTGACCTAGTCTTTGACAGTGCTTCTTACAGAATATGCCCTTTACACCTTTTTTTTTTTTTTTTTAACCCAGCCAAACTGTTAATTCTTGCCAAGGAGAGATGGTCGATGTTTTGTTCTTTTTTTTTTTTTTTAATGGCACTGATTCCAAATACATAACATATGTGAATGAAAAAAACCCTTTAATATTTAACAAACTGCTTACATAATTTTAAAAAAATAATGGAATTATATATCTATTCCATTAAGCAACAAGCAACTTCATAATAATTAACACTGCCAAAAATATGATTAGACAACTATGTTATAATGGGGTATTAAAGCAGGCATCCTTATTATTTGCACTGCACATTTACACAATAAATGAAATTGTACCTGTCACTCAGTAGACATGGAAAATCTCACATCCATATTTCACCTTGTTTATCTATTGCTTTGCACCATAAGTATTCATGAGTTTATAGAATTTAGAGAAAACAAATTCACCTTGAAATCAAATGCAACATTGTCCTGATAGGAACAAAGAGCTGGGAGTTCTAGTTCCTCTGACCCATGTTGATTGCAAAATGCAACTTTTTACAGGCCTTGGCAGCAAACAGGAAACTTGCAGTACTTCCAGGCAGATAAGAAAAGCTAACTCATAAAACAGGGATCCTTTCATTATTTGGAACATCTCAGAGAGTGTCTGGACCACTGTGTCTCTCCAGCCACTCAAATCCTCTGTATAAGAGTATTTGCAATTCAGTTCTTGGTCTCCTCATTACTTGCTCATCCCTTAACATTTTGCTGAGGTTAACAGTCAGGATAGTGATTTTTGCTACTTAGCAGCGGTTCCCACTGAAAGCTGGATTACACTGGTTTAAAGAGTATATAAAAGGTCTCAGGATGAAACTACAGCCTTGGTGATCAGATTATCCTTCACTACACAGTTCCAGTGTCCTTCTGGGCACATTTTTCTGTTCAGATATCATCCTGCCACTCTGCAACTACATCAGGTCACAAGACTGCTGAAGAATAACAGAAAAAGCAGTAAAAAGACAGCTCAGAATAATGATCTTGACCTGCTGTGCAATAATTAGAAATAAACTGCCATGGATGTGTAAAGCAGCACATGCCATCACTCACTTTCTTTAGCCAGGATATCTCTGGACTCTCAGCAATTTATCACATTTCACAAGAAGCAGCAGTAAGTGATGCACACGACTGGCAAGTAGAGCCAGTCATTTCCTCTCCCACAGGTTATATCTTCTACTTTCACTTTTATGATGAAAAGTGAAAACATCCCTCTGTGACAATTTTGTACTTCAGTCTGAATAATTAATATGCCATCAGCTGGCCCTGTTTTTGGCAAGTGAGTGAATTTAATCCAATTACAGCAGAGGTGATGAGGTCAAGCTGACTTCTAGTAAAGAATCACCAACCAGACTGTCCTCAAAACAGAAGACACTGCAGCTTGCTAGACTTCTTCAGAGAGCAGACACGCTGTGATGAAGTTTAGCAATGCTCAGACTTGTTATAACAAAGGTAAGTGCCAAGAAACTGCTTTGTGCCAGCAAGCAGAAGAGGAAAGGGATTCAGCAAGAACACCCTTTGTAAAGCACACTGTAATCCTAAGCACTTAATTGCCTTTGGCAAGAGCTGCATCCCGTTGCTCGCTCAGAAGTCGTTTTATCTGCAACTTGATGCTCACAGCTCCAGGGATGAATGGAGTGGGGGAGGAGAAGAAACTGAGGGAACCAGTGAGAGAACTACAGTTACCAGTCTGTCTTCACTGAAATATAGAAAATATATATATAGAAAATATTGGTGCCTGCAAGGCCTGATCTGCACATGCAGTGACTCTGGAGAGCTCTCATAGCAGCAAATGAAACTGTCCCTCATCCAGACCCTTTGAATTGCCTACAGAGGTAGGGAAATTTGTTGTAGAGTTAGACACCTGTATTTGTACTTCAGTACTTATGTAGGACCGGCCTCACTTCAGACATTCTGACTGAACCCATATAGGTCAGCGTAAATTTGCAGGCATAACCTTCAAAGTTTACTTCTTTCCCCTGCTTATAATGCAGCATTCACAAATATTTTACAATATGTTAACCTCAACTCATTGTTGCCACATAAATGGAAGACTCAAAGGTAAATAATGCACCAAGCCTCTTTAATTAAATAGGGAGTCTGGGGGAGGAGTTTCTGCAGACCCTTTTAAATCTTAAAGCCTGCCAACTGGATGAACAAAAGGTAGATTAGGCTCACATGATAAATCCCAGCAAACCTGAAAAGCTTTTGTTAATAAGTCACTAAGGGAATTTTTTTCCCCCCTAGAATTTCTGCTCACCAGAAGTGAGAGTTAGGATTATTTGAGTGAGTTTGGTTTCCAGCAGCATTAAATGGGTATATGCCTCATGGAGCTCTAATCTCCTCATTTCTATAGAGCTCAATTCTCCTTTCATTCCTACTAAAGCAGAACCAGTTATTCTCAGCTTTTATACAGGGAGCAGCTGCTGAAACTCCAGAGGCAAAAAAATGTTTATTAAATTAGTCAAGATGCCCACAAAAACTAAACTGGAATCCTATATCAGCTTTAATAGCAACAACAGTAGTACAAATGTATTTTCATTTCATTTTGGCATTTCTTTCATGTAGCAGGTTGCTAATGAACCTTTTAAGTTTCCATTCATAAGTTAGTGTTCAGTACCTTGTTCAAAGAGCCAAACAACATGTTAGTCTAGCAATTAGTATATTCTTCTGTTTGTGGAGACACTTAATGAAGACATTATTAGAGACAGACCTTGCTGTAGCACGTTTAACAGACCCTGTACAAAAGACCCAGATTTCAGCAAAACCCACACCGTAATCACAGACAAGACAGACAACATTAAAAGCTGTACTAAATTTAAAAAAATCTCCCAGAGTCCATCCTACCTGAATCCATCTGGCTTCACCAATGAATCCTTTTCAGCACTATGGAGTAATCATATCTTCTCTGCATGCAGTGCTGAAATCCAAACAACATATGTAGTCCTAGTGTACATCACAGAAGCATTTCCATCAGTGGAGGGGATGGAGGCAGCTGCACAGGGTTTGCTAGGATGCTGTCTGGCATAGTGGATGCCACTGAAAAAGCTTAAATAGTCTACTGCAACAGATGCAGCAACGTGCTTCTTGAGCAGTGAGAGAAAGGACACCTGCCTTCCAAAGGGAGGTTAAAAAAAGAGTCATTTACCACCAAAGACAGAAGAGTGTATTAACCAGCCGGTGGGAACAAATAAATTACCTTCATTGCCTCCTAACTCATACCTGAGAAACAAAGTTTGGAAAAGCTGTTCAGTACAGCTCTAAACACAGCAAAAGCAAACAACCACAGCATGTTTTATTATGAACTTGACAAGTTTATGAAGGAGAGGAGATGAGTCTGCCCACAAAACCAGGATCACTTCCAGCCCATGTTCAGACCTGAACTCAAACTAGCTGGAAGAGTCCAGCAACTACAGACTGTGGCTACAGTTCTCCAGAATCTAACCAAAAATGTCAGCCATCTCCTTACATGGCTTGCAAACGGCTTCTGAGCACATTTTCTGGATTTAGACATCCACAACTTTAAGGCACAGCATTTGGAGCTTTTCTGAACTCTATTTACATCTGCATTTTGTTTTAGGAGGGCTCTGAAAGTAATTTGTAGCTGTTGGTTTATAGCCTTTCTAAATACAGTGTATTTGGCCTGCGTAAGGATATTGGTATGGATCTTGATTGACTGTAAAAATCGGATCATCGCCCACAGGAAGTCCTAATGAACTTAAAGGAGGAGCCAGGGAGAACACAAAACAGACCAAAAACTCGTGAAAAATTATGCATCTCTTACAGTTAACTTAAGCCAATGGCAATACGTAATCCCTGCTTATTTCAGACTTTATAAATTCTCTTTCAGCATCATACAAGCAAACCAACAGAACTTCACTGAATATTATTATTGCCTTCATCCTCCTTTGCACCATGCAGCAAAGCAACTAAAACTATGGAGAGATGCTTGCAAAGTATCAGATTTCTAACTTGCTTTGCAGCAGACCTATTAAGATTTCCCTACAAGACCAATAAAAAGTGGGTCAGTGATATTAACTAGTGTGAGCCTCCCACACTCACATAAAATCCTAACTGTGATGTTTATTAAACCAGGCACTTTCTGCTCATGCTTATCTAAAAAGGTTAAATGCCATGAACATATTGCACACCAGAACAGGACATGCTGCCTATCATTCTAGTGACTGGGTCCTCTGGAAGCAAACATTCACCTGCTAAAACAAAGTCACTCCAGTTACTTTTGGAGTTAAAGCACTTGTCCTGTAGCATTAGACTGCAAAGTATTAAGGACCAATGTAACAGTGTATCATGAAAATGTGTCATCACAAGCACTCTGTTACAAACTACAATGCACACAGTGACCAGCTACAGAAGAACAGTATCATTTGAGGAAGCAGAAAGTACTTTAGATAGATGCCAGATGAAAATTAACTATTCAGCTATTAGTAAATATAGATCTGGTTTAAAAGCAGAAGGCTCCTAAACCGCACTCTTAGAGCCTAGTTCCAGGAACATCTCAGCACACAAAGTTGCACAGGAAGACACGTATCATATTTGGCAAATAATAACACAAGTCATTAGCAAACTAAATAAAATAAAGATGTGTGCAGGAAGTAGGGGGAGGTAGACAGTAGTTCTGTTAGGGATTTAAAATACAAGATGAACTACTACTTTCATTACAGCTTCACCGACAGAAATGGCTTTCCAGCACTCCACAAAGATGATAGCATAATTTTGTAGTCTCAGTAGCAACACATCTTCTGCATGGCATGCAGTTCCATGCTCACTCCCCATAGGGTTCAATGCTTGGAATCCTCTCGGAAGGAGGGTGTGTGGAATCAGGTGTTTGCATTTATCCTCTCAGCCATTCCCTTTGTAGAGAACATAATTTAGCCTTCAAAACACTTGTGATTCCACTTCCTGACTCTGGGAAGAAGTATTCCTATAGATTTACTCTGCAGAAGACCAGACTGGGGCTAAAAAGTATCTTTAAACCATAGGACGAGGGAAGGATTCTCTGTCTTTCCATCCCTGGTCTCCAGCCCCTGCTAGTCTGCCATGCCACTCCCTTCCAGGCTGAGTGCAGGGAGCAGTGCCAGGCCAGAGTCCAGATGTGCACACACAGAAAAGAGGATTAAAAAGCAAAGAATCCCCGAAAGCATATTGCTCCATAGCGTGAAGGCAGCATGAAGAGAAGTCACCCCCCTCCCGCCAAGTTAATAATTTTAAATATTCCTCTCCTTCCCCCATCCTTCTGCAGTGTGTGTCACCATGATTTACTCTTCTCTCAGACACTAAGCATATTGTGCAACATGGTACAAATTACTTTGAGAACAGCAGTAGTTAAAAAAACACAAAACCAAAAACAAACAAACAAACAAAACCCCCAAAAACAAAAACCCTGACACAGAATTTAGTCTGAAACATTAAAGATGTGCATGTGCATTGAAGAAACATTCCTGCATGTGCCTCCACATATGCACCTTTGTATTTGAAAGGCTCAGGAGTCCAAAGGAGACCCAGGGAGATTATCCTTACAACCGAACCTATAAATGCTCTTTCCTAAAATTCCTTTGCTACCTGCCAGCAGAGAACAGTAAAACTTTAACGAATCATACATAAAAGATGACAAAGTACTTACTACCAGGTTTGCTTGCTCTCGGATCAATGCACTCCGGGAGGGGAGCCGTAGGTGAGCCCTCCTCCCTGCAGGATCCCAGCTGACGCTCTCGCAGGGGCCGGGCCGGGAGCTGGGCTGAGCAACCCGCAGGAATCCCGCGGCTCCGGTGCTCCAAGCCCGGCATGTGCCCGCAGCCCTCGCCGCTGGTCTGGCCCGCTGCAGCGCCGCTACCTCGTCCCTCCGGAGCAGCAGGTTTCCCTCCTCCTCCTTCTCCGCCTACTTCACCTCCCCCTGCGGAGGATGCCCCGGTACCCCCCACCCGTGCCCGCCCACGGGCTTCCCCCGCGTCCCGGGGTGCAGCCGGCAGGGAGAGCCCCGCGGCCACCGATCCGCCCGCCCGCCGAGCTCCACAGCCCCGGACCGCCGCCCGGAGCCCACCTGCCGCTCGGCTCGGCTCCGCTGGGCTGGGCTGGGCTGAGCTGAGCCGGCCGCGGCTGCCCCGCGCAGTTCGGGAGCGGGGGGAGCGCGGAGCCCGCGGGGGAAGCGGTGCCCGGCGGCGATACCGACTGCGGTCGGCGAGGCTGCCCTGAACTCCTTCCCTGCGGAGCCTCGTTCGGCAGCGGCCGGGGGTCCGCGGGAACCGGCGGAGGGAGGGACACGCCCAGCCCAGCCTAGCCCTTCCCTTCCCAGCACCTGTGGAGCGCAGCTCGCCCGGGACAGGCGGCTGTGTATGGGGGGTGTACAGAGCTGGGCCGGGGGTGTATGAGGAACGTGTAGGGCTGCGTACTGCTGCTATAGGTGTGGGGGTTGTAGACCGTGTGTGTATGGGGTACATGTATGGGGCAGCACTGAGGAGTGTGCTTATGGGCTGGCCTGGGACATGAATGTAACACACATGGGATATGTAGGTGTGTTCTGGGGTGAGTGCAAAGCCTGCGTTTAGGGGGAGTGCACAGAGGACGTATTGTATGGGAAGGTCTGCATAGGGCTTGGCTAGGATGTCTCAGGGGTGTGTGGAGGGAATGCAGAGGTCTGTGTGGAGCTGCAGCCTAGCCATGCACTGGCCCAATGCCACCAATGGGACACTCTGTCAGACACACAAGGGCATTGGGGATCTCCCTTCCTCCCCCTCCCCCAGAGCCTGGCTAGGGCCCATGCATTGGCACATCTGCCTAGGGATGTCCAAATCTGGGACAGGGGATTTAGTTTAATAAACCATTTACAGTTAATTGTGTTAAGTGCTAAAGTGGTGTAGAAGGAAGAGCAAATGAGAGATGGGGACAAATTGAATCCTCTTGAACAGTAAGACCTTAGAACTGCTGTTTTATAATGTGAATTGGAGACCCTGAAGGGGAAGGAGTAGGGAAATCAGGTACATTGCAAACTTAAAGTCTTTTTACTCCTGTATTTTTTTTTATTTGCACATTTTTAAAAAACCCAAACAACCATTTTTATGAAATGAATTTATAGCCAGATCATAAGCATACATGGAGACAGATCATAAAAGATTACAGATGGACAAAAAGCCCAGGTTCTATGCATAAAGCCCTTCTTTTCTGTCCTCTTGCATTGTTCTGTGCTGTGGTCAGATTACTGCCAGGTACCTTTAAATGTGGTTCTGAACTGCTATAGAAAAAGGAAAGCAAAAGATGCAGAGCACTTGCCTCCTCACCAGGCTCTAAGATACCTCTGGGGTAGTAGAGCAAACCACAGTCCAGGTTACAATTCTTTCTCTCCCCTTCAGTTTCCTCTCAACAACCATCAACCCAATAAAATGTGTCCAAGGTAAGCAAGTCACAGCAGAGATGTGCTTCACTGCAGCAATCTCAGGAGTTTCATATTTGCAGAGACCTCAATGTTTTTCGTTTTGATTCTGAGGTGAATTTTTCTGCCATTGGTAGAGCATGTGTCCTGCTACCTGAGTAGGCTGCATAAGGAGGCAGTGCTTGCTTTTTCTGGTACATCATTCCTGGTACCTGAGCACAGGCCTCTGCAAAGGACAAGAGCAGTTACCTGTATGAGTCCATGAAAAGCTGTAGCCATCACTTTTGGCTCTTTCAGGTGCAGTACAAAGAGAGTGAACTGGGAGGAACTGCTGCTGCCTCTTCAAGAGAAGGCACTGATAGTTTTCTTATTCCTGATTTCTTTAGATTCACCCTGTTAAACCTCTCTCTTCAGATTTTCTTTTCTATGAAGTCACAACAGGGTTTCAAGAAAATTTTAAGACTATCTGTAAAGTAAAGTAAACCTGGGAGTTGGTACAAATAAATTTTAAAGACTGACATTGGTCAGTTTAATTCACAGGTAAACTGGAGCCAGGAAACACTATTCATAGTACTATCATTCAACTGTACATACATATTGTGCTAATTACACTCAGACAAACTGTTACATTTGCTTTCTCAGTGTATGGTTGTGGCATATTCTGGATTGCCAGATGTTTTCCTTTTCAGTCAAAAACTAATGGACATCCATCCCTGATCTTTGCTGAATTTTGTGACTACAGCTGATTTCAAATGGCAGTGCACAGAATTCCACAGCTACATTCCCATGGGCACATGAGCTGTTAAAAGAAAGATGTTTGTTGTGTGAGCATTTTCTTTCTGCAGATAAAGGTTTATTTGGTGTTAGACTAGAGAAAGAACATGAAAACCCAGGAGCTACGCAGAGCCTGGCACAAGCTTGCTTTGATCTTCTCCATGGTCTGACTAAAGTCTGTACTGCCAACATCTTTTTGGAAGGAGTTTTCTTCTCAAAACTTTTAAGTGTTGTTTTGAGGAGATACTGCTCTGCATCATGCCTATGCTTTTCTGTGCTGATCTTTATCTTGGGCTTCATGAAACCCATTTTCTTGTAAACGTTCTCATGTCTTACCAGTTGGGAATTGCTGCTTTAGACAGTCTTGTAATAGCATCATCATATCTGCTTTCAATTTAAAATGATTGCTCAGGCCCTAAACACTCACAGAGAACAAGGCCCAGTGTTGCCAATGAACCCACATCTGCCTTCAGCTGAGAGGGAGGAGTAGGAGACACTTGAATCGTGATGAAAGCCACTGAGCTCCATAAGGAGAGCAGACGGTGCCCCTGCTGGGTTTCAAGGGATTGACTCATTTTCAGCAGAGCTCACATATTTATCTTTTTTTTTTTTTTTTTTTTTTTTTTTTTTTTTGATGGCACAAATCAGATCAAGAAGTTAAAAAAAAAAAAAAGAGTGAGGGATCTCCCATCCTAGAAGAAGCCAGCATGACATCACACCTCATGCCCAGCCACAGTTTGTTCCCAGAGTCCTTTTGGGACCATTTGTCTCTTCTAGTTGGGCCTTTGTCCTAAGAGCGCTCTGGGATGCTAGAAGTCAATAGTTCCCCTTCTTTAGGTAAGGATCATAAATGTGATCAAGTTTAAAATAATGAAATGTAAGATACGACATTTAATGAATGCTGCTTGTTAGAGTAATCCTGTATTTCTTAACTGGCTGCTGGAGAGTTGTTTTTTAATTGTGAACATCCTTCATGCAGCTGCTCCAGGGACGTGTTTAGGAAACAGCGGCTGGCTGTGTTTAAAAGATTTCAACTCATCTTGACCTACATTTAGATTTTTGTAGCTTACAAGCCACGGACTGTAACCAGCAAAACCCTCAGAGAGCTTATGTAGCTTCTGTAGGGCAAGGCACGGGAAATGAGTGAAGGATGAAGTTACCCAGCTGAAGTGTTTGGAAAGGTGAGTTACTGGAGCTGAGCTACGGGGTTCAGATGATTATCAGGTGATTAGAAGTACAAGGAGCAGCACTGCATAAAGGGAGTAAAGATAAACTCTCCTTTTGCCTTCTGCTTTCTTCCCCATTCATTCTTTCACTTGCAATCTTTCTGTAAAATCCTTTAGGCTCCTTTCAGGATAAAGTTTGGGAGGTGCCTAAACACAATTGCGTTTTGATATATTTGGGAAATTACTTTATTTTGAAGGAACACACACTCTTCCATTTCCCAGATCCCATTCTTTCTTTTTTTTTCTGACACGTGAGGGCTTGGTTTTTTGCTTTTTTGTTTTCAGAATGTAAAAAATTCATTCACTCATTTTAAAAGCAGTGC
This sequence comes from Myiozetetes cayanensis, assembly GCF_022539395.1. Classification (NCBI taxonomy): domain Eukaryota; kingdom Metazoa; phylum Chordata; class Aves; order Passeriformes; family Tyrannidae; genus Myiozetetes; species Myiozetetes cayanensis. The sequence continues at coordinate 28,385,563 of NW_026088185.1, forward strand.
AGTTTCTAATCTCTTGAGATTAGGAGACAATCTTCTAAAAGGGAGCCACTATAATATCTTTCCAAATCTGCAGGCAGACTGAATTATCATCTTCATCCTGCTTATGTCTTTGCTGATCATGAACACAGAAAGCATTAAAAGCCTGTGATTTTCATGCTGCAAACAGAGATTGAGTACCTAAGGAGGGAGGAAGCCAAGAGGTCAGTCACGGTGTGGTGCTAACATTGACATACGTTTAGCCCAGCATCAATTCACTCAGCTCAGGAGCAAGAAAAATGAATTAGATGTGTCAGCAAAAGACCACACAGGCAGTTTATTCCTATCTGGTAACTTGTACAGATATCTGAGCCTTTACACTTTTATGTTTGTTGGAAAAAGGCAGCAGGGCTATAAGCATTTGGCTGCTGGGGAAATTTCAGATTTGGAAACTCAGCAGCTGTTTTATCCTCTTGTATTTAGAGGCTGGAGTAACATATAAGTTGGTGGAATAAACAAGGAGAAGCTAGCAATTTCACTGATTTTAATAGCAGCTAAAATGTACAACCTGTGTTTCAGACTAACAGACTGTTCAGACTAGCAGACCAAAAATATTTGGTTGGGACTGCAAAAATTCTGCACCTTTGTTTTTTTTTAAAGCCACTGATGGTGTCAGAGAACATCCACTTTCATAAATTCAAACATTAAAAATATGAACTACTTCTGACTGTTACTGAATGAAATCCATCAGCAGAGTGCTGTTGGTGTTGGTGCAAATCAAGTGACAGATAAAGGGAGTGGGGACCGTGTTATGCAAACAGGCAAAGAGAAACAGGTACCAACTGAAGCCAGATTGACCCTGCAGATGAATCACAGACTCATAGAACATCTTGAGTTGGAAAGGACCCACAAGGATCATCAAAGACCCTGCACAGGACAGTCCCAGAAACCCCACCATGTGCCTGGGAGCACTGTCCAAAAGGTTCTTGAACTCTGTCAAGGTTGGTGCTGTGACCACTTCCCTGGGGAACCTGTTCTAGTGGCCAATCACTTTCTGGTGAGGAACCTTTCCTAATACCCATCCTAAATCTTCTTACAGTTCACTATAAAGACAGTCAACAGAAATACAGTCTTGCCAATCTGAACCATGCAGTTAATTTTTCCTTTTTCATTAAAAAAGGGAACAGATAATGCCTGCATGTATGTGGAAGACACAGCTTTTTGTCCTGAGCTCTCACTCCAGCAGAGCTAACTTCGTATTGACAGGGGGAGTTTTAAGATGATTCTGAGGCTGGAAAAATTCAGCAAATATACTTATTACAGTTTCTAGCAGAGCAGTTATATCCTGCTCAATGGCCCAAAGTAAAGAACTTGCATTACATGTGCAGTTAGTGCCCATTCCCAGAGACCAGCCAAGACAACTATAGAGTATAATTTACTTTTATTACAACTTTCAGTCTCTAATCTCAATTTCTAGCCTAAAGAAAGAAACACTGGTCATGGTTACATGGCTACAGCATGATTACAGAGATGCACAGGATTCTTATTTTATTTTTCTCTGGTTTTTTCTGTTTGTTTGTTTGTTTTTAATTCAAAGCTAAGGAGTGCAAATACCCCAACCCTTGGGAATGAAAGTGAAGAATAGTGTGATAGAAACAATGTCTGGTAAGTGTTATATAGCACAGATGTGTTTCCCTGAAGAAGTAAATGTGATAAATTGAGAGGTATATTTGAAGGTTTCTTAATTCGTGGCAATACTGTTATTATTTGACAAAACTCAAGTTAGGTAAATTCAACAGTTACAGGAGAGTAATGCAGTATTTGTAATTAAAGGGTTTTTCCCAGGAAATTCTGTTCAGTTATCAACTAATACACAAAAACTAGATATCCAAGAGGATATTATAATTACCTGTAAGTGCAGCACATGCCTGACCATGCTCCAATGCACATTTGGGATTTCCAACCACCCTCAGCAGGAGTTTCACATAAATAGTTCACTATCTATATTTTGGAAGCCAAATAGATATACCCAAGCTTCTGTGTTTATAGCCAGACCTCGACTGCAGAGCAAGTGAAAACATGCAATTTAGGGAGGGGAGTACTCCCCTCTAGGCAAGGGAATGTAGGATTTCCCAGACACTTCCCAAACAACTGCATTTGCACATCATTCAACCATGGCACATGCTATCTGAAGATATCATATGGATGTAGCTATTACAGTTTACAGATCTAGGGAGAGAGAAAATGAATTCTTTGCTAGTCCCCTTCCTTCTTTTCCCCTGAAAGAGGAAAACATTCATTTTTACCAAGCTTAATGAGAGAAACCAATCCTGCTCTATCAGTGCCCTAGCTGAGAGTATTGTCAGCAAATTCCATTTAGACTAAAAACTTTAAGTCCCTGTGGTGGTGTCAGATTTCTCAGACTTTAAGTTAAAAATGAGTTGGAGCAGATTAACTAGCTGGGACTTGAAGATAAAGCTGGCTTCTCTGAAAGAAATCTGTTTTACACAGTGTTAAGTGTGCTTGGTTCCTCTTTTATTCAAAGAAAGCAAAGGAGTTTTGTGAAAAGAGCCTTCAATAGGGCCTTTTCCTTTTAAAACTGTGGAAGAGTTCCAGCCTGTCTGTAGCATTGGCTTGAGCTTTGTTTTTCTCCAAAGCAAGAACCCTCTAGTTTTCAGTGGCTTCCACATTTTTTCCTCCTCCTTTTGTAAAATGTGCCAGTGAAGTCAAGTGTGTTGTATTAATTTAACATTTTTCCAAACATCCACACTTAGGACCAAAAAAGGGAATATTTAATAAATATAACCAGGAATATGTTGGAATGTTGATTTTCTGATGATCATAAGAATTTTCAGTCATAAGGTCTAATTAAATATCCCAAATTGGAAATGCTTCCAGTGACTCTTACGTCTCCTCGTTATCTGGTGAAAAATTTTTAAGTCAGCCCAAGTGGCTTCTGTGCCAGAGTGATATTTTTAATGTGAATAACACACATGTTCAAGAGACTGCACTAAAATTCACCTAGGCTAGCCACATTTTGGCATCTCTAATCTGAAAGCATCAGTTTATTTCTATGCACAGGGGGATAACTGGCAGTGAAACAACTCTGCAGTGGTAATCGTATGTATTTGTCTACAACAAAATTTTTTTGGTCTAAGAAAAGTTTGTCTAAATGGCCTAGTATGGCAGCTTGGACCACCACTGCTGACATCCTTCAATTGGTGGAGTGGGATGAAAGGGAAATAAAGACGTCACGTGAGACAGTCTTCCAAAAGTACTATGTGATGCTGTTATCCAAGAATAAAGCATTTTTGCCAAGATTAGATAAAGAACACAGAAATGAAATCCAGAGATAACGAATGACTAATTAACCACTTCTTCTGATTAGGAGCAAGAGAAATCCAGCAGTACTGGGATAGTCAGAGCTGCTTTGCATTAATTGGGAAAACGAAAAACATTTTAAGAGCCGATCGCTGCCCCAAGGAGCATCTCCTCTAAGTAGACAAGTCAGACAAAGGAAGCTCATTGTTTTAGAATTAGGGAACTGAGGCACAGAATAATTGTCTTGTCTGCAGCCAGTCTGTGGTAGGACGGTAATTGAATGCAGATCTCCTCACCACATGCACATTCTCCATCTCTGTTCCAACTGGTCAGCTGAAACAGCCTTTCATTACTGCTCTGTCAACATACCAAGAATTACACAAGACCATGAGCATTTCATATGCTTCAAATCCTCTTCTCCCACCACAGTATTTAAAAGCCTGTAGAGCAAATACTTACCATAGACACACTTGAGTTCTCCAGCCCAGAGAGCAGGTTGGAAGTTTACAGTTCTTCTGGAGACGATAACTCCTGCAAAATTCCCACTCATGTTCTATTTTGAACTTCAGCTTCTTGTTGCAGGATCAAGTTTTTCTTTAAAAAAATCTTTAAAATAATTTCCAGCTTTTCTTGCTACAGCTGGAAGATAAAGCTCCATTTATTTTAAGCTAAGATCTGCCTTCTTACCTTACCTCACACAGTGAATGGCATTCACCTGTACAAACACACTGAACTGTATCATCCATACGAAGAGTAAAACTATCATAGCACTCCTAAAGGTAGTAAATGCAATTCTCATCTCTACCAACAACCAGAAGAATCCAGGAATTAACCTTATTTGTGTCAATATAGTCTTTGGAGAAATCAAGTACAGAAATAACTACAGGGAGGTCTGGAGAGACCAAAAAAATTAGAGTCTGGCCACTTAGCTGAGCTCATTGACTGCAGATAAAAGGGACAATTCACAGTCCAACTCTGCTTCTAGGCTTTGACACAAGGAGGGCAGAAGGTGTTCCCCAAAGCAAAGTGTTTTCTTTTATAGACCTGTGAAAATACCTCACCCAGTGGGGCTTCACAGGCCTCCTGCAGCACAAATAACCCCCTGCCAAAGTCAGGCCATTTGTTTTGCTAAACACAACCTTCTCCAAAGCATTTTTATGTTACACATTTGTGTAGTTTATTCATACACTTCTTAACCTACTGGGAACGAGGGAGGAGAAAGCACTTGGAGAACAAAGTGTGAAGGCCTCCATTTGCTCACAGGACAACCAAGCAGCTATTTAAGAACTTTGGCACATGGGCCACGACATAAACAGCATTCCATGTGCTTAAAAGGAGGAATAGTAAGAAGTAAAAGAAATAGAGAACACTTTGGTCCTTCTCTTTGCCAGTTTCTCTTTGCTTGAAATCCAGAACATCTTACTTTGCCATGACAAGAAGCTTAGTCAGCACAAGGCAAATTTATCAAGCAGGAGACAAATCTACAACTCTTTAGAAGCCCAGGAGAGCCAAATCGGTATGTGTTGGTCTCACTGCCATCACCAGAGCCAAGTCACAGTGGCAGTCCTGCTGCCCAGCTCTTTCTTCATGGTGCAACAAAGCCAAACCCTGGTGTCATCCCACATGCTCCATGTAAGATATAGACTGTATCTGCTTGCAGTGTCTCTATGAGTCACAGTTCCAGGGACAGTTTCCTAATACCAGTTTTGCTCTTCCTTTCACCCGTGCTAGGAAAGGAGTCACTTAAAAATAGGTTAATTTTCTTCCTTGCAGCAGAGACTCTGCAGATGTCAAGTTTGGTATCTCTGTTCTCTGTGGCCCTGCAGTGAAACATTGGGTATTCAAGCAACTTCTGATCAAAAGAACTACTTTTGTCATGGGCTGCTTTATGTCCTTGAAGTTCCTACATTTTTTGGCAGCCAAATCCAAATGAATACACTTACAGCAAACACTCTGTTTTCACACAGCATTGATGCAGCTCAGTGTCTGTGCCAAGCAGTGCCAGCTCCAGCCCAGCAACAGGACAGTCTGCTCCCTGTTTCACTGTAGTGTTTGTTCCTCCTGTGCATCACAAGATTCATTGCTGCTTTTTGACAGATAAGCAGACTAATTCCCTGGACACCAGCCTACTAAAGCTTGGATTGCTGTTTATTTGTGTTTCTTGATCAACTGCAGTTTTGGATTCTAGGTGTTTGGGTTTGGGTTTTTTATTCCAGAGGAGAGGAATTTATAAGAAATCTTTACTGCAGGGATTCTTTAATTTCAGGCTACACGTGCATTCTTGCAGCAGGCTTTCAGGGCATTTATCTCTCTCTCTCTTCTATCCAAATTCTAATTTCCAAACAACTTGTAGTAGCTGAATTATCTTGTTGTTCGCCCACTTCTGTCACATTAGCTTGAAATCAGACAATGAGTTCAAACCTATTAAAGGGACACAGACAGATACCAGGATCATATAAGCCTCATTTCCTTGATGAAGTAAATTAACATTTCAGATGGTGTCTGGTTCTCATTGCTCATGGTCTAGACAAAACAGACATATCCAGGACAGGCGGGGCATTAGGTTGAAATTTGCTTTTATTTTTACTACATTTTCACAGAAAAGAAATTGCAAGTTCACAATAAGAATAATTTTACATGACATTAGGGACAGCTCAGGAGAAGTGCTACAGAAGTAGCAGCATTTAATTTCTGTGTTTCTAGATTTATTCCAGCACGGGTCAATACTGATCAAAAGTAAGGAGTATCTAAATGCAGCTCTTATTAGATGGGTACCCACTGCAGACAGCACTGGTTGTCGAGGCCATTTTGATTTTTAAAAGCGATCTCTAAATTGTCTTTCGTGGATATCCAGTCTTCCCACTGGTTCCAGGTGATGAGGAGGAAACCAGAACGAGGACATGAGACAGTAAATATTACATAAAGGTTGGAAATAGACAAAAGGTGTAAGTGTGGTGGCAGGACATGAGCAGTAACCTGCAAACTAACTCTGAGTTGGAAATGGGAAAAAGAAATGAGGGAGAAAAGCAGACAAAGGAGTAGCTTTGAAGTACACTCCAATGTCACAGCTGAAAGACTCCATCATCAGAAATAAAAAGGGAACAGAGATGGATATTGCTTTATAAGTGCCCATAAAAACTGGATGTGCAGTAAGACAGCTGTAATAAGCTGAATGCTGTGAGCTAATCCATACTTTTTTTTTTTCCTTCACAAGAGCACTGAAGCTAATCCACACTGGCATTAGCTGCAGTAATTACCCAGTGCAGGTGCATACATTTGCTACGCCTGTAGGCAGCTTTGATGCTGCTCCAACACAAGCTGTTAGCTGGGGAAGGACAGCAGCTGTGGGTAGGTATTCTGTACCTGGCATTCATTAAGATATCCAGTATATATATCCCTGCTGGAGCAGCCAGGGTTTGACTCTGGTTAAAGTGTGTACTTTGTGGATTTTTTTTTTCTGGCAGTGCCTGGGCACAGAAAACTGTGACTAATACTTTGTTATTCCATCATAAGGATTAACAAAACATTAGAGTCTTTTAAAAACAGTGTTGTGTCTCTAGGATTTTTTTACCTTTGTGTGTGTACATGTATGAATATATATATGTGTGCCACTGTCTTTAGCATGAAGGCAATATTTAGTAATTAAGCAGAGGACTAAGATCTTTCCAAGCCTTAATCTGGAAAAAGGTGGCTAGTTTGCCTCTCTGGCCTCCAAGATGTCATTGCAATGCAGATGTCAACTCTGATCATTATTTTCAAAAACAATTCATTTGAATGAGTTTGAAATATTTGAAGATTCATGGCTGTGACAGCTCAAAAAGCTAATTATATTTTTGGTAAACTGCAGAAACAGAGCAGAACAAAAATAACATAACCAGCAAATTCTTCCAACAAACACTATTTTCAAGCTTTTCCCAAATTTTCAGGCACGTACTAAGCGCAGGTTGTTTACATCCCCAGATCTTTGGTGTGATTTCATCAGGATGGATGTTTCTACCACAGTGTTGCACAATGTCTCCCTTAAAGATGGAGAAGAGCAAGCCTTGGAAAAGATACATTTGAAGTGTGGGATCCAGATGAATTATGGAAATATCTGGCTGTTTATCTGTGTACTTGCAGCAACAGATGAGATTCAGTGTTCCTCTCTGCTTCCACAGAGAGTGTCTCTTGAAAGATACCTTGATAATTTTATATGCAGGGTGTGGGGGTTTTAAGATCTGAAAGTATTTCTGTTACATCTTAATTGTTCTTAAATCGGCTTATTGCTCAGACTACTTATCTCTGCAGTAGCAGTAATTTAGCACTAATTAGTAGTAGTGTTAATTTAGCACCTCCATGGGCCACCTTCTCAGACATTGACAAGTGTTTCAGTAGAAAGAACAACCTTGCTGCCCAATTACAGTTTCTGGAGAGGTGTGAGAAGCACAGAAGTGGAACGGATGTTTCCACATGTGAGTAGGAAGTGTTGGTCTCCAGACTGACCAATTTCCAATGCTTTTGTAGACATTAAAGCAAAATCAGTTGCAATTTTACCTCTTAATGGAACAGAGAGAGGCTTCCTACCAGCTGTCTTTCTCTGCATACACAGAAGTTGGAAAACACGCTCACTTCAGTTGAAACACTGCATTCATTTCCCCCTGGAGCATCCAAGAGGCTGGGGTGACAAACAACCAGAAAAGACTGCAAAATCTTACCCCAAAACAAACTGCAGGAAAAAAACCCCTCAGCCTATATGTTTTGCTGCCAGAGTTTCACTTTCAATGGGGACTGTTTGACATGTTTATATGTTGCACATATTGCTTTTATTCCAGAGTGTGAGCTCATTAGTAACAGAAATGTGTCTCTCATGTTAGCTGGAGATTGGAAATTAGGGGTAGCCTAGTCACACCAAAGTGAAATGTTTTCACCACAGCTATGGAGCTCAAGAAACATTTTAATTTCTTTACCACAGTCTTGCAGTGTAATCTGATTTGGGCAGCTTTTTATATCTCAACCTCCCTCTTTTAAATGGATGTTAATAATAATAATAATAATAATAATAAATTACACATATTCTTTGCCTATTTGTATGAGACTTTCAGGACTACAAGATTTACAATGACTTTGTCTCTATATGTGTCCCTCATCTTCTAAAACAGAATCTAGTTTGCAGTCTTTTAGCCTCATAACAACAGCAATAATTATGTTGACTGCACAGAAAAATGACCTCAATTAATTAACAGAATGAGCTAGAGTCTCAGACACAGATCAGACTCCTATTCATCATTACAGGCATTCAAGTGCTAAATGATTTGCAAGAAATCTTGTAATTAAAGCTCTAACAGTTTCTCTAGTGCAAAAGATTTTTTTTTCTCTGAGAACATTTCAAAATAATTTGTTACATGTCTAGAGAACTGAGCACATGAATGAATTAGTTATTCATGGAATTATGGCTTTTAATAAGTTAATCTCATTAAGGCAAATGTAATGATAGATTGAAAACAGTTAATCAAAGAGATCTAAAAACACATGCTAAGTAAAAAAATTGCAGGCTTTCATTATACATTGCAACCTGCCTAAGTACTGACAGATTGGATGCTGTTAACACACTTCTACCTGAGGCTTTTGACTCTACAGCTGCTGTTGGAAAGCTCATTTCCTCCTTACACCCAATCTTTGTCTGAGGCATCACCTTCTTCTGTAATCTTTGGCTTCAATAAAGCTGAATAACAAATTTTAGCTTTTTTATGCAAGTAACATCATCTGTTTTTAATGTGACTGTGCATGTGTGCAGTCTAGAGAGAAGGGAATGAAGAAGCAGGATTGTGAAATTATGTATGGCACCAAAGGAGATGTCAAGTGGTCCTATTATCTCACTTGCCAGTGCTGGATTATGGAATATCAGCTGAAACTTCAAGGAAATTTATTTACAACTGAACAAACTGGAAGGTGATGCCAGTAGTCTCCAAAATCACCTCTACAGATTGATGAGAAATTATCCCATCTCCCAGCATCCCAGATACGCCTTGGATTGCAGGCACCCAAGAGCATTATATTTGCACTACTGTTTTAATTAGATTTGATGTTTCCAAAGAAACAACACACCTCGTGCCTGCTGGAGTTAACTGCAATCCTTCATAGGACCAGGCACGCTCAAACTGTGAACAAAGGCATTCTAGCAACAGTTCTGAGAAAAGAAAATTAGAGAGGAGAAGCCTAGAATAATAGAATGTAAACTGTGAGGACACCTAAGTGTGAAGCTGAGCCTCAGGTGTTTCAGTGACTCAACCATTCTGGAAATGAAAAGATGGACGAGTCAACCAGCCTTGTATCTGCTGCTGTCGATTGTGCAGAATGTTTTTTCCTCCTTCATTTACAAAAGAAATTTTCTCCTTATCTAATTCTCTCCCTCCCTCCCTTTCACTTTCTCTCTCTCATATTTGTTTTAGCCACAGTCTGACTTGCACTGTCATTCACTGACACTGCAATAAGTTGAGCACAAGCCCATTCCTTGAGAAATGAGGGAAGTCATGGCATTCCTAGATTTGTCTATCTAATGAGATAGGCAGCAATATCTTACCTTGCCACCTTTAGAGCCCTCCTTCATGCTTGAATGCCTTCAGATGATCAGAATGATACAGGAGAGCTACAAAGCTTTGAAACTCATATAACATAGCAAGGTTTTGCTATATTGGCAAGTCTCACAAAACTTCCAGGCTTCACATTGCTCTGAGCTCTTCAGGAGCACTGCATATCCAATGTAAGGGTGCTGGCAGTGGGTCCAGCATTAATGCTCAGCAGTGCAGGAGAAAGACCTTTCCCAAGTCAGCTCCAGCTGAATTTCCATGGAAATTTCTCATGAGAGATTAGGACTATCACAGTCACCACTCCTACCTTCTGCAGATGTCTAGGGCATATTTTAAGCTGGTCTTTCATGAAAACATTGAGTTTAGTTGTAAAGAAAGTAAATAGGACAAAAGTATGATTTCCTACAAATATGTTTGGTACCTCCAAGGCTCAGGTTTGTCTGTCACTGCCAGACAAACCCTACAGTGGCATATGGGGAAAGTGTTTAGGAAAAATCCTGCCAAAAACTGGAGTTTAGTTGCTAAACCTAACTGTAAAAAGTGGAAATATTCAAGGAACTCCTCAATACAAGTAATATAAAGCTACCAAGAGTCTTTTCCTGAATGCTAACTCACAGAATCACAGAATATGTCAAATTGTAAGAGACCCACAAGGTTCATTGAGTCCAACCCTGAGCCCTGCACAGGACACTCCCCAAGAGTCACACCATGTGCCTGAGAGTATCATCCAAACGCTTCTTGAACTCTGTCAGGCTTTGTGCTGTGACCACTTCCCTGGGGAGCTGTTCCAGCACTCACCCACCCTCTGGGTGAAGAACCGTTTTCTAACATTCAACCTGAACATCCCCCGGCACAACTTCAGGCCATTCCCTCGGCTCCTGTCACCACTGGTCACCACGGAGAAGAGATCAGTGCCTGCCCCTCCTCTTCCCCTCGTGTAGAGTTTTAACTGTAGTGAGGTCTCCCCTCAGTCTCCTCTTCTCCAGGCTGAACAGACCAAGTGACCTCGGCTGCTCCTCATTCGACTTCCCCTCAAGGCCCTTCACCATCTCTGTTGCCCTCCTTTGGACACCCTCCAATAGCTTAATATCTTCCTTATATTGCAGTGACCAAAACCACACACAATACTCCAGGTGAGGCCGCCCCAAGTGTGGAGCAGAGCGGGACAATCCTCTCCCTGGACCAGCTGGTGATGCTTTGCCTGATGCCCCCCAGGACAGGGTTGGCCCTCCTGGCTGCCAGGGCACTGCTGACTCACATTCAACCTGCTATTGACCAGAACCCCCCGGGTCCCTTTCCACGGCACTGCTCTCCAGCATCTCATTCCCCAGTCTGTCTGTACATCCGGGGTTGCCCCATCCCAGGTGCAGAATCCAGCACTTTCCTTGTTGGTGATTGCCCAGTGCTCTGATTTGTTGAGGTCTCTCTGCAGGGCCTCGCTGCTTAACTCCTGGGACCCCGTAGCTGTGTAGGCATTTACCAGTCAAAAAAGAGTGTGGTAGTGTTTTAATTTACAGCTATCTCAACAAATAAACACAAATAAAGCCAGAACTTTATAAATTGTTTCGTAGGGATGGTCAAATGATTAGAAAAATTACTGGCTGTAGTTAAAGCTTGCTAGTTTTCTTGGTTTGTTTTATAGGTAAGAATTTTAACATTCTGTTTAATAACTTGTTCTGCATTTCTTTTATTTACTTGATGTGTTTAATCTCCAAAGTCTTTGCTTCATTGAAAGCACATACTGCAATGGTAACTCCAGTGAAAAGCTGTATATATTCTTACATTATGTGTAAAGCCTCTTTAAATGTTTACTAATATATTTTATTGGCCAAGTTTTGAAATGCATACGAGGGTATCTCTGTTGCTATGTATCTAGGTTTATATAAAGTTTATCTCGGGCATCAGGATTAAGTTAGTGATTTGTGTTTGTCTCTACATAGTAACAGGACAAGTGGATACGAAAGCAAAGCTTTCCTCTTCGAAAGCCCGTAATAAAGCTTGTAGTTGTGATAACACATTGCTGGAGTAATTTGTACAATGTTTCTTTAAAACTGGTTTTCTATCATTAGATGCAAGTTATAGCTGGTGCCTAACTGAAACTTATTTTAAAAGCCTTGTCTCAGTTTCATATCTCTTTGGATGGTGGGAAGCTTCACTAATAAGTTTCAGTCCTTGATCTCATTGGAAGCAGATTCAGAATGGCTGTACAAGGGCATTTAATGTTATAATGTTATAATAAAAGACTACTTGAGTACATTTCTTACCAACAAACTGCTTCTTTTGTTTCTGAAGCACCAGATGCACAAACCTTCATTTATCACAAAGTCTCAGATCTCTGTTTATTTGTGTTAACCTTTTCTGTACACAGGAAAGCTCTCCCTTGTAAGAAATGGATCAGGAGGTGTCATCTTGGTACTGATCCTTCAGGGAAAGTGAATAACATAGTGACACAGTGATTCTGAATTAACCAGTTGAGCACACATGTAAGGGTTGCACAGATTTCATTGTGGTGAATATTGCTGGTTGTATTCTGTCTGTAGATAAAATATTTGTGGCCCTCAACAAAGGAAGCTAAAGAATATGGAGTTGAATCTTTGCTTTTAAATATTCTGGGATGACCCTTTAGGTCCTTTCCTGCCTGTGGAAAAAGTTAGTTTCCATTAAACTCTAGATACCTTTCTAGTAATAGTCCTAATATTCTCTAGGTAAGTGAAAGCATTTGGTAAACACATTGAGCCTGAAGAATATTGCAATTTATATGAGAATATGAGATTATCACAATTTATTATCAGTTATGGATGGAGCAGGGAGAACAGAGTAACTGCAAGCTTAGCCAACACATCCTGTCAGCTATTAGTTTCTCTATTAAATAGTACAGGCACTGAATAATCTAACAAATACAAGTTCTGATCCTAAAACTGAGATTCTGAGTGCCTTTATAGGCTTGGAGCCAAGACACTTACCCTGATCACAAATGTACAGACTTTTATAAGCATTCTTGGGAGAACTTGGCTTGAAGTTTCCCTGCAAGTTAAGCTATGATTTATAATGAACTACTCACAGACATTCAGATACCATTATGGTAAGAGTTTGCTTCCTCTAGCAGATAACCCAGGAAGACCCTTATCCCAGTAAGGGTTGCACTGGAAGGAAAATGGGAGTGGAACCATATACAGTGTGGTATTTGCAGGGAGAGAAGTATGGTAGGAAGGAAAGGGAGAGGCTTTAATGTATAAGCATAAAGCCACAAAGATTAGACCAAGAAATGCAAAACTGCTCCACAGGAAAAAAGTGCAGTCTCTCCATGTTAATGAGAGCAATAATCACAGAAGGAACACAATAAATGTAACCTTGATTTAATTGTCAATATTGGCGAGAGGTGGATGGGAACAACAAGACTAGTTAATGTTCCCTTAAACTGTCAGAATAACTTCTTTAGAATCCTGCAAAACCACAAACATTAAATCTCTAGTGACTCGAGGCTCTGCACTGCCAGACTGTCTAGAGCAGAGGCTGGGAATGATCGATTACAAGCCTTGTGACTCAAGTAATGAATCTCCTCATAAGCCTGTAAAGTAATCTTCAAAAGGAAAAGGGTTCTTTTACTAATTTTTGGAGCCTTGAATGATTTTTCAACGAAACCCAGGCACTGTAAAATGACTTCCATTTGCAGTCCTCCCAGCTCTCTGTAAAAGGAAAGCTATTTCAGTACGTTTAGGCTACAGGTGTGTTCCTGTTTACAAGGTAAGGAAGCTGCTGCTCAGTTACTTCAGCAGAGGAGATCCAGCTGAAGGAGCCAACTGGGGGGAAATTTCTAGACTTTTAAAAGTTGTTTCTGGAATTTAGAAGCTAAATGGTTCTAATTGTGGCTTCTGTGGGATGAAACGACTGATGAAACAGTGTATTTGGAAGATGTGGCCAAATCCCAAGCAACCGCTTTGTGCAGCACGGCTGGATGACAACAGCTTTTGTTGTAGCTGGATAAAATAGTGTTCTAGAAATGCCCTGAGCTATTTACAAAGGAAGAAAATCAGCTTCAGATAACTTTTAGAAACGGTCCCTTTTGTACTGTCATGGGCACCAAACAGAGGTGTCCTGCAAAAATCATGCTTGAAGACCATTAGGCAAGAAGGGGCCAGTACTGCAGGCACACGACTATTGTCCTATCACTCCTGGAATCTCTGGTGGAAGCTTCTAAAAGGCCATCAGAATATATTTAGAAAACATCTCAGTAATTTAAAATATTAATGGTGAACATGTGTTGTAACTGCAGTTAATCATGCGCTGATAAAAGAATCCGAGCGTAAACAATTACACACTCCCCAGAACATTTCCGGAGTGGCACTAACAATAGCAGCTCTTCCCTGCACCGCCTGAGCCAGTCTGTGTGAATGAGGGGTGTCTGGGTCTCCCTGGTGGGCTTGTGGTGATGATTCCTGCTCTTGTTTCCAGAGCCGGCTGCTGGGAGAGAGGCTCTGTGCAGGGACTGTGCTCTGAGCCTGGCGCTGGGAGCAGTGATTTCCCAGGGGATTTCCTAACCCTTTTGTAAGGACAAGGGCTGGATTAGGAGATTTCAGAGGCAAAAGTGGAGTAAAGACAGTGATGGCACATGAAGGAGTGTTTGGGGGTGTTCACCAAACACAGTGAATGAACGGGCTGGGCTGTGACTCCTCGGTCCATACACACACTGCTCGCTGCTGTGTCAGTTGACACTGTGGTCGGTGTTGCCACCTTCCCTTGCAGAGGGAAGGTTGGTGTTTCTGACTCCTTGAGATGGGGCATCTCAGAGGCTTCCTAACAGCAGGGCAGTGGTTGCAAGGACCCTGTTCAGGAACACTCCTTGGAAGAGCTAGGCAGCTTGAACAGACAAACATCCATATTTGCTCAGCATTATGTTGCACTGAGCAAATTGGACTGATGATGGATAGGATTTTAAAAATAAAAACAGTAAGTGATTTTAAAAGAATTCACTTCAAAATCTGATCTGAGCCTGTTGCTACTTAGTCAATGGCTGCTATGAAATTAATCACTTAACCTCTATCTCCATTTTTGCAAGGAGGCTCCACTGCTCTCTTGCACAGAGGATCATGGTTTAAATGCTGGACTAGGTGTCAACATTACCATTTGTTTGCTGTTACAGAGGGAAAATGACAATCAGTAATTTCATGGCCTGGCCCAGGGGTCTGTGTGAAACTTAAAAATGCCACAGAGAAGATTTCTTTGAATGGAAATGCAAACGTTTTTGGAGACACCATCAGCACTGGAGAGAGCTCAGTGTCATGGTGAACTGCTGGATCTCTGCAGACTGGGAGGGAAAGGGGATGAAGGTTTAGGGAATGTATGGGAACATCTTCATGGTGCTGTCTGTCTGAAGTCTTGGGAGGCAGAGCAGAGTTTTTGGCTCCACTTTGCTTGTGTTTCTTGGAAAGGGGGTGCTGGGGCAAGGGTGTTATTGGGATGATCTTAGTATTGATACTAACTATGGAAGAGAACTGGCATTCCCTAGGGAATAAAGAGAACCAGAAATTGATGTTAAAGCTATTTATATTCTAGATTATGCCAAGAAAAATATTTTACACTTAGCTTAATATCATAATTGCAAGTCCAAAACCATCACTGCTAGCTTCTAAATACAGAATAGAATCTGGGAGGAGGCAGTAAGAAAATATGTGTTTTGGCTTTATGTTTGCAGCAGAGAAATAGCCAGAATTTATCATGGGCTTGGACAAAACCAAGAGTCTTAAAAGAAATAATACTTCTAAGTAGTCTTTAGACATTCAGATGCTTAAAGAGCCTATAAACCACATAATGTTTACTGCAGCACAGGTGGCTGCAGTTGGCTTAAACTGCCTAAACTGACTACAGGTGGCTTAAACTGACTAATTAAGGCTGCTGTTTTTGCAGGCAGTAAAGTACCAGTTTTGGACTGTCTTTGTAAAAACTTCATTAATGGATGTTCACATTCATGCAAAAAGGAGATTTTCAGCACGTCACTACCACTGAACTTGCAATGCTACTGGTGTCACCTCATGACTGGGGGCAGTTGCATGACTGTGCACTGTGACTGAAGTCTTTTGTGAGGCCAAGAGGTACCTATGGGATAATATTCTCTCCATTCTGGGTCCTGATAAACAGAAGATATCTGTGAAAGCATTGGGTTTTCAGTTCAGCTTGGTGTTTGCTCTTCAAGCAGCATGTGAAGTCATTCAGTGATGATGCATTTAGGTATGACCACAGCATCTGTGTAAATCCAAGTTTTGGTTGACACATCTTGTTCATGTATGATTTCATCCCTAAAAAAGATCACCACGTAACTGTGGCATTTCCACCAAGCATTGGGAAGAAAAGCAGTGTCGTCTTCTTACAGAGAGGTACCTTTCCCTCAGCTCACTGCAGTAACAGGTGAAAACACCTGTAATGAATGCACTTACCCAGACAATTCAGAAACAATGCATTTTCACAGATTAGGAGAAATCTGGAGACTACAAACTAAGGAAAGTATTTTCTTCTCTACCAGAAAGATTTCTCAGCTTAGGTACTGTGTGTGTAGATGCCGTGTGTGCACAAGTGTGCATCTCCAAAAAAGCCCATCAAACTCTCCCCTATTCTTATGCTGAAGAAAGACCTGATCAACTGCAACAGTGATTGAAGCCTGGGGGAAAGGACAGGTGGTTCTGTTCAGGCTCCTGTCTGGCTACAGCTCAAATCATAGGAACAGTCATGCAAGTTACAATCACTCTTGGTTTCACCTGAAAGCAGAGGCTGAAGTGAGCTCAGCAGTAAGACCTCAGTTTGACTGCTCTGTGTCAAAGGCTCTGCAGGCAAAATCCCTGACTCATATAAATGAAGACTCCCGAATATCCCTGCATCTAGCAGCAGCAAAATTGATTCTAGGACTTTGTTGTGCAAAGAAATTAGGGAAGGAATTCCCTGAATTTTGGGGAAGATGGATACTGTCTCTAACACCCTTTGCATTAATCTTGATTAAGAACCACTTGAGATGACCTGCCTGAGCTTAATTGGAAACAGGTTGTGACAGATCATCTGATCTACCTAGGATGGTCTAGAGTTAAATCTGTGTTTGGACTGAATTGTTTTTCACACCCACTTCAATCCCCAAAATCTGACGTGAGAATTTTCATCTCTCCATGAAAATTCTGGTGCAGTGGCAGGTGTGCAGACCTGTCCTGGCTGACCTATTCAAACTTGAATATTTCTCTGCACTGTTTGGGGATCACTGCAGTGACTAAACCTATGATTTTTTTTTTCCCCCCCTTGATCTGTTTCTCTGATCTAAGGTGAAATGTTTCTTTCCCTTCTAAGGAAAAAAAAAATCACCCTTGTTACAAATGCCTGAATAAGTCAGTGATTTAAGAAATGTACTTGAGGCACCAGCAGAAATCCCTCGGGTTTATTTATTTATTTAGTGAAATATTGAGCTGTAAAATCTTCCTTCCATACACAACTGCATGATGTTGCCACTCGATCACAGTTGGTGTCCCAGGTAGCTTATTGACACACACAGATGCAGCACTGGCTTCACTTCAACAAATCTTTCATTCCTTGTGAAGTTTCTGGTGGAATTGGACACAGTAGGAAGACAGAAATCCTCTGTGTCTGCAGGGAGCCATTACCATTTCCCAGTTCTTGGAATGGGACACTGGACTTCAGGCATTTATTGCTCGAGAAGTCAGAGCAGAGAATTACATACAGGTTAAACTCAGGTATTCTGGAGTATTGCCCAATCTTTTCTATTTTCCATAAGGAAAAGTGTTCATGAAAAGAAAATGACTGTTAAGAGCTTGATGAAATGTGTTTTAAGAGTTCCTCTCTTTCCACACCATTGGGAAGTGCAGCTGTCAGCTTCACAGAATATGCTTTGTAAAAATTAAAATCCTGTAAATTCTGTGTTTACAAGAAAAACCTAGAGGAGGTTACATAAAATCACAGAATAATTTGATTGGAAGGGACCTTAAAGATCATCTTGTTCCAGCCCCTGCCATAGTCAGGGACACCTTCCACTAGACCAGGTTGCCCAAAGCATCGTCTAAGCTGGCCTTGACCACCTCCAGGGATGGGGCACCCACAACTTCTCTGGGAAATGCAATTCAGCGCCTCACCACCCTCACAGTGAAGAATTTTTTCCTAACATCTAGTCATGACCACTGATATTGGAGCTGCTGAGCTGTTACTTTTAAGTTAATCCTTGCAACAGAAGAAATGATTCACAGCAGCTCTTACTGAACACAGAATAATGATTTCATGTTGGGCAGAAAAGTTTCCTACGTCCTTTTTATTTGGAGGCTGATACAGTGATGGACAGAACCTGAAAGCAACTTTTCTGGGCAAGCTGCAAAGTCCTGCTGAACACTTGTTGAGCTGTATGATCAAGTAGCCACCTGTGATAAACTCCTCAGCCCAGTCAGTTGTGCTTTTCTCAATTTGGCATCATAAGGTTCAACCATAGATCTTTGCAAATCCTGAAAATACATTCTAAGTACTTACAACACAGTAAAAGAAAACCTTTTGCTGTTTTCCCATGGCCACGGTAAAACAGCAGGTGTGGAAGAACAGGCTTTGAGACGCACAGGAGATGGTTCCTTTCTGAACTGCCCCCAGCATCTCATGGCTCTTCACACTAGTGATGGCCTGGCTACAGAAACAGGCTCCCCTGCTGGCTGCCCTTTGTCTGATCCCTCAGCTCTCAGGGAGGTCTGTGCCGTTGGGACACAATGTATCCAACTGAATTTAACGACTACCTTTTATTTGTTCCTTAGAAACAACTGCAAAATTTCATGTGCAGCACAAAAATGACTCATATAGCTGACACAGTGGCTCAATTCACTGTTGCCTTCTTTTGCCTCTTCCAAGCTCTCCTAAAGTATCCTTAACAAACCTGAAACAGAAAGGGAGTTTGAATCCTGTTGCAAATACAGTTTGACTCCTCTACCTCATTGTGGGGATGTATCCAAAACCAGAAGTCAAAGGAAGAGTGTATTGCTTTTATTGGGGTGGTTGGCATGAGTGCTGGATTTACACAGGTAAAATTCTGTCCCGCTTTCAAATAGGAAGTTACAGTTTTTAGCTGCTGGGGAAACAAAGTCTGGCATTGGAATCTGGCCAGGTAGCTCAGTCAATTGGATAGCAGTGAAAAGTTCTTAAATGTAACTGGGAATGTAACTTAAATCAGGAATGTAACTCAGTCCTTGAAAGACACAGACCTGAGGTCTACCTGTGTGCAACATTGATGCATCCCAGTAACTCCCAATTCATCATATCCTGACCAGTGAAGAGCAGAAATACGTGCTGCAAATACTCCAGTGTTCCAGGCATTGGTGTTGACAAAGGTGATGCCTTTGGTCCACAGTGAATTTTACCCCCTTATTATAGGAATAACTTTTAAACTGTTTTATGCACCAAAGATAAAAATTTCTTTCCACTTAGTCACTGGGGATCTTATTTAGGATGTACTTGCAGGACTGCAAATCTGAGTGGTCAAAATATGTGGCAAAATGTGCAAATTTAGGATTGCCTTTATTTTCTGTAGGGATTATTTACTACACACACACACACACACACACACACACACATATTAAAAGAATGACTTTGCAAGAGATGTTATCATTGTCTTCTATTGAGGCTCCCAGAACATCAGAGTTATGCTGATTTCCACAGTTTCAATGCCCTTGTCTTGGGTTGAATCCTGGAAGCCTTTCCCAGCTTTAAGAGACTTAAATATTTGATCTTGTTGGCTTTTGCTTCCACAACAGTCCACATTCATAATGCCCATACATGGGAAATTTTATATTTCATTAGGATGCCATAGCTCTGATGGACATGTTGGAGTACAAAACAAAGAACCATATTAAAGACATTGTCTCCTTCCTGTTTCTTCCTCTAAGCTTCTCCTCCTTGTCAGCAGATACACATTTCAAACCTGCTCATATGTCATTATCCCCAAGAGGGTTTTCCAGTAGTCATCTCCTGCTTTGACAGGACTGACTTTGTGACAACGAACAGGACACAAGTAAGATGGTGTGCCAGCTTCCCCCACTGAGATAAGAGTTAATGCAAATGTTCTCAGCCAAAGAACAACGTGCTCGGGCATCCTGACACCACAGCTGCCTTATGCAGACTGCAACTGTCTTTGGCCAGGACAAATACCCTCCTTCAAATGGAGAAAGTCCTAGCTTCAAGAAGAAAACTGAGTTAGTTTGGCTACTAATGAATGTTTTTCCCACCTTTTCTCAGCTTTCTTGTCAGTTTTAAAGACTAGAATTTCTTGCTTGTCTTTAATCCCTGCCGTAATAATAGTTTAAATCTTGCTTAGCTTCTACACTGAAATATTGCTTTAAAATATTTAATTAGAGTCTGTTCACTTTCATACTATCAACCTTATATTGAATCTGAACACAAGGAGTGTGGGGAGTACTAAGAAATCCAGGCCAAGCCTTAAAAGCATTCTAAATCACTGAAGTCACTATTTAGTCTAACTTTCCTTTTTCGAAGCAGGAGTGCCAATTGGCATCTTCTGTAGCATGTGTTGTCTTCATACCTTTGTATGACTCAGTTACCAGTAACTAAAATAATCCCAGAACTGCTTCCCAGTACAATGCATGGACAGCATCCTGACTTTAAAATGTGTTCATTCAAGCAACTAACCATGAGGGACTTTTCTCCTACAGGGAAACATACAACAAAACAGTACCAGGAAGCACAGTAATGTTTTCTAGGAATAAAAAAACCAACCATAAAACAATGCTGCAGAAAGAGCAATCTTAAATTCAGGTCCTTATACTGCTGTTCTTTTCCAGAGAGATTTTCCCTGAAAATCAGCACCAAAGCACTGCTAAGAGTGCAAGAGGAACAGAATGGTAGCAGTAACACCACCTTCCTGTACCTGTAACTTAAACACATTGTGCATATTCTTGAGATTGAGATGTGGAAAGGCCTGTCAGGGAGAACAGACTGGAATCATTCCCCCCTCTGCTCCCATTCCTGTGAGAGTCAATTTGGGTGATTCAGTCCAGACTCTCTGTATTTATGCCCAATAGATGTTTGACATCTCAACAACTGTGGAATTTCGATACCTTCCTCACACTGGTGCTTCCACACACATTCTGGTGCTTTGCTAACTGCTCTGGTTTGCCAGCTTTCACTAATTCCCAGTTTGTCTCCTTTGTGCTGCTTCTGTTTCCCAGGGTCAGTCTGTTTGTTCTGTGTTTTATCCACTGGTTCTATGTTCTTTTACTTTAGATAAAAATCAAACATTTGTAAAAAGTATAACCTAAAACAGATCTGCAGAAAACAACAGAACTATGATTATTCTTCTCTTGCTCTCACCTGGACTCTCCCCTTCATCAGCTTCTTCCTTTGAGTCCAATGGTCCAAAGAGAAAACTGAGTTTCATCGGTGATGAGTGAAAAAGGATTACTTCATGTATTTTGTAGGATCTACCATACACTACAAATCCCATATGATGGCTGCATTTATTTTTGGAATAGCATGATCCTGACTTAGCAACTGTAGCTCCCAGCATTCCTGCTGCTCTGTAGCCAGCTCTTCCCTGGCCTCTACCTGTGGAACCTCTTGCTCATGTACAGCACCTTGCAACAGTTCTTAGGGGAAGAAAAAAACCCCCATGAGTAAACAAGTACATTTAATTTTCAAGTATAATCATTTTGCAAGTAAAGAGTATAAACCTAAGAAATAATTAAAAAAAAAAACCCAAACCATTTATATTTTATATAAAAAGCCAGTTATTTCAAATTGTACACATCAAGGGAAACAGTGCCACAGCTCAATAAGGAACAAATTCTATCCATAATTGAAACAGCTAGGAACAAGTTATTACAGACATATATACACATCAGTACCATACTTATTAATATACTTCAGAAAAAACTAATTTTTCCAAACAAGTGCAGCCCATTTCCCCTCCTCATACTCATTATTTCCTGATGTTACTCTGCAGAGTCCTTTGTAACCTGGCTATGTTGGCATCCAAGGCTGCTAAGCTATTCTTAAAGTCCTCTTCATCTCGAGAAGTAAAGGTTGAGAACGAAGATGCACTCCACTCAGACCTCACTGATAAACCATCAAATGAAACGCAACTAAAATCAGCTGGTTTACTGCCTTGTCTCTGAGAAACCTCTGTTGGAAATGGCATTGACACACGAGGGAATGTACCAGGCTGAGGTCGGTCTGGTTTATCTGCGGAATCTTTTGCAGCTCCACTTGGAATGACTTTTGATCTCACTTGGACTTTGTCTCCTTCCAGCTTTGCTTTATCCCCTGGAACTTCAGGCGTGTTTTCCACAGGCTTTTTCACATTGTACCCAGCACTTAACTTATCCAGCACAGCTGGATCCTTTGATAGCTCACACTGCTGCACAGAACTTGGGAGCTCACAGAAATCCAAATTTTTACAAGCCCCTCTAATCTGGGGTAGCATACCAGAGACTGGCTGCTGTTTTTTCGAGGCACTGCTAGTCAGTGGAATATAAATTGTCTCATCCAACTTGTTTTGGTCATCTAGTAAAGTCCCAGAATCACTAATTGTTTCTGCATCTTGGTTCAATGCAGGCTGTAGTGCTCTGGGAGTTGATGTTCCTTCTTCTATGAGTGTACTGTTTATTTTACTTCCTTCAGCATCAAACTTTTCATAGGCCAGATTTTGCATTTCCACGTTTCCACTTTCATTTGCGATCTGAAGATCTGTATCTACCAAAATATGATCCATTTCTAATTTTTTAAGGTAAGTCATTACTGAAGTACTCCCAGGAAACAGTTCAGGTTGCATCTGCTTTTCATGGTCTTCCAAAAGAGACTTTGAGAGAGCTTTTCCAGGTTTGGGTCTAACGTTGTCCACTGTGAGGTCAGACAGAAGCTTGGCCATACTGCCCTGCAAGGTTCTGTTTAGGTAAGATCAAAAAATCAGGTTCAAAATTAGCCACTAAAAACAACAGTTACAAACCTTTCTGTGGCACCAAACCAGTAGATTTATCAGACTGTGGTAAAGTGGCAATGCTCTTTCTACATATCGTCATAAAATGCAGGACAAACGTGAATCAATTCCAAGGTTCTTGAACTTTTCTT
The DNA here is from genome assembly GCF_022539395.1 of Myiozetetes cayanensis. Classification (NCBI taxonomy): domain Eukaryota; kingdom Metazoa; phylum Chordata; class Aves; order Passeriformes; family Tyrannidae; genus Myiozetetes; species Myiozetetes cayanensis. The sequence continues at coordinate 28,408,524 of NW_026088185.1, forward strand.
CAGCTCAATGTGGTTATAAAATAACTAGAATAACACAACCCAGTGAAGTTCTCCAGATTATTCCTGCTTTGGGCACCACAAAATGAAATAAATTGATATCAAGAAACTGTTCAAAGCAGACAGAAGTAGCTATCAAAATCCCCACAAAATGTTTTCTGAATTATTGTTCCCATTACATCTAAAAATATTATAGAGGAAATAATTCTTCTGCTTTGTACATCAAAAGCAATTCATGTTTAGATGCTTATGTCTATAGCATATACATAAACACATGCAATAAGACATTATTATACCACCATCTGGTGGTCAGTACAGCAACCACAGAAGTGTCTAAAATTCTACTGAAGAATTTAAAAAGGTTAATTAAAAATGTTCTGCTGTTTCCATCAGTACCAACTATAAACATGAAGACAACAGTTTTGTTTCCTGTACACAGAATGTCCAAACCAATTTTTTGTGCATACCACTATGCATCTGCAAAAATCTATTTATGTCTCCCAGCTTGCTGCTATTTTTATCATAAAAGACTGTAATAAAATAAATTCACAGTAGTAGTTCTAAAAAAAAAAAAAAAATTGTGAGTAACACCACTTTCATTCAGTGATCCAAGAACTCCTTCCTCTACCCATAATTATATCTGGCCATAATCTACTTCAAATATCTGTACAGTTAAAGAAAGGACTGCTCATTCCCACAGGAAGAGCTTGCTGTGGGTCCTGAAGGCAGATCTTGTCTGCCAGTTGTTCTCAAAAACAGACCAATATCTAAACCTGTGTAAAAAAAAAAAAAATCAGGTTAAGAGTTAGTTTCCAAATTCTACACTTTCAAGGGAAGCACCAGTATTCAGATTTCAGGTCCTCGCCCTTCCCATGGAACAACTTATTGCCAGACCTGCTATTAAGAGTTAAAACTCCACACAAGTTACTGCAGATAGTATTTTACTTTACCACAGAACTCAAGTCATGGAATATGACAACTCTGTTGAAACAAAATTGGAGCACCATTGTAACAAAAGTAACTACAAAGAGAAGTTTGAGCCTATGTTAGCCCTACCACCAAGATACTAAGATTACAGTAATCCACAGAATGAAAAAAAAAGAAAAAACAGGGAAACAAGGAAAACAAACAAACAAAAAAACCACAACAAAAAAACAATGTCAAGATGCAAAAAAAAGGCTTAGCCAACAGTACCTGGTAAATTCCCGCAGTCTCTTAACCTCAGCATCACGCTGACGTAATGTTATGCCCAAAATCTTATTTTCTTTCTCTGAAGCTTCCAGCTTAAACTGAAGGCTCTTCACATTTCCTAATGCCTCTTCCACTTCTGAAATGCCAAGAAGAATTCACTGAATTATTTGAGTTCTAAAACATTAAACAAAGAATAACCAAATTGAAAACACGTACCAATCTTGAGCTTGGTGGAATGAATGTCATAATGCTGTTTGTTTTCAAGCAGTTCTTCTTCTTTATTTTGAATAACTTTGGCAAGACGCTTATTTTCTTCTTTCTGACTTTCTATTATTTTAAGAAGTTCTTCATTTTTAGCCTGCAGTGAATCAAGGCCTTTCTGCGATTCTTTCAGTTGACTCTGGAGCATCATATTCAAGGACTGCAAAGAAACTACTACCAAAAGTGAAACATAAAAAGTTTAAGTGTTTTGTGTGGTAATTTGAATTGCTAAACCAAACTAAGTTTTTAAATAATCTTGGTAGTAACACATTTTGGCTACAAATACAGGAAGGGTCTTTTCCAGCAGCAAGATAAAGCTCAAACTTTCTTCTTAATTATCTGTCATCTTCATTTTAAGAGGCACATAAGGAAAAATAATCTGCTTGGCAGTTGAAGAGCCCAACACTCCATGCAAATGCAGTTGCATGATTAGACCCACAACACTTGGTTTGGTTGCCACTAAAGGCCTCAGTATATACAGACATAGATACAAATATATAAATAAAAAATAACAGTATCTATCGAAATAAAGCTGTAACAAATATCCCCCTAACAAGCAACATTATCAGTACTTTACATTCATAGTTGAAGCTCTGTCCAGATTTCTTCTCGCTGGTTTCTTGTTCCCTGAGTTTCTGGTTTAATATTCTTAGCCTCCTAAATGTGAATTGTGAAAAAGCACAAATTCAGAATTATGAGAATTAGCTCAAAAGCACTGCACTTTAAATTAGTTTGGCAAGAAATTGAGAATTAAATGTCATGTAATGTTTCAGAAACATAAAAAAGTTTTAATAACAGCTTTTTCTTATAATCCAGTACTACTTCAACACAAAAGACCCTTTGCATATTCTGGTGTGTATCTTTGCCCCTATTCTGAAGTCAGGTGCTACCCAGTTATGCATTTGAGAGCTCCCCTGAAATGAGAAACACTTCTGCATTTGAGAATGGACTACAAGGCTAACTATGCTGATACTGTAGTTTTCAGAACAGTGCATTGATCCCACCCAGCCAAAATGCCCAGTCATGAGGTAACCAACACTACTAAGACATCAGTATTAACTGAAGTCTTGCTGTGTGTTAGTTATTTATTTTTAAGTTATATAGCCTTACAACACACTTTCTAGGACATAAACACTGCACAGGCAAGAAGGGAAGAGCCATAACATGTACACCATGACAGTGATAAAACAGGCAATTTGGAAAAGGCCTTCAGGCCCATGTGCAGCAGCCACAGGATCCCTGGCAGTCACCGACCTGCGCAGCTGGGCGTTTTCACTCCTGAGAGGCTGCAGAGCCAGGGCTATTTCAGCTTGGATGTTTGTACTTCCCACTACAGCTGGGAGCGATGATATGCACCCTTCTATTTCACTCATCAACCTCAGCATTTCTGAATCATCTGCAAGAGGTGAGGGAAAAAAAGGAGACTCCATAAACCTATAAAGCTGCAATAACAACAGTAGTATTTTACAGGTGATTAAGCAATCTACAAAGTTTAGTAGTATCTACTTTTTTTTTCCCCAAGAAAACCTCATCTTTAACTATATTTATTTAAAATTGTTAAGCTTGACTATGAAAACTATGCTTTATATCCTCAATAAAACACAAGCCACCATCTCTCCAACCAGCCTTGGTGGGGCTGCTGTTGCAACGTGTCCACACTGGGCCCTCTCTCAGGGGAGAAGTCTATATATGAAATAGGAACAATCCTTACCCCAGATGTTATGATAATGTTAAAATAGCCCAAAAAATAATTTAATATTTATGCAGTGTAAACCTGAAGGTATTACTCTTGTGGAAAACCATGCTAAGATGTCACACATTACCTAACACATACAACTTGCAGAAACTGAAGTGCTCACATTTAATAGAGCTCTTGTGTTATTTGTATGTGATTACTGCACAACAAAAATGTCCTCACCTTGGTCTGTTATCAGTTCTCTGAGTTCACCCATAAGATATTTTACAGTCATAACTTTATGGGCTGTTTCTTCTGGACTTTCTCTTCTAGATTTTAGAACTTTATTCCCACAGCTTGTCCTACAGCTTGTATCTCTCACTGGAGCTACGTCAAGTATGCTCAACTCATCTTCCTCACTGACCATGTCCTCACTGTGCTCTTCAGGAGTGTCCTCCTCTGTGTCACTTGAGCCATCACGTTGTGCTGGACAGTGCTGATGGCACCTCTGTTCAGTGCCACCATTCAGCCCCTCCCGTGACTGCAACAGGGCCAGGTGAGCTTGTATGCACCTTATCAAATCTGCCTCTTTTGTCTGGTGCTCTTGGCTTGGGGTCACCCCTCTGCCAGAAGATGCTGGGATCAGTGCAGGCACTGCAGGGGTCGGAGCACCCGGTGCTGTACAAGGGAACACAGCAGGAGGAGCAGTGGTAGATTGCACTTGTGCAGCAGGAGCAGCAGAAACTACTGGGAAAACCACAGGTCCTCCCACCTCTGGCACACGTTCACTGGCACTATCTACAGGAACACCCTGCATAAAGAATAAATATTCAAATTAAACATAAAATTAATGTAATTTCTGAAATGTTTAAGAAAAACAAACAAATGAAACCAAACAACCTTATCCTTGTCTGACTCCATGTAGTCTTGACCATTCTTTGCTAATTATAAGAACAACTGCAAATTATTAACTGAATAATTTCCCTGTATAATGAGTAATTAAAATGTAAATCTGGTTTAGATTGCCTTTATCTTAAATATTATTGGCAACATTAAAGAACAGTTCTTTTTGAAACGTTCTGGAAAGAAAAAACCCTCAGCAGTGTTTCTCGAATCCAATCAGAACAGGGAAGAAACCCCCCCCAAAAAGACAACACTGTTATCTTTCAAGATTTTAAATAGATGAATTTCTTAAAAGTCAAGGCCAGCACTAGCTATACATGGACTGCCTGCAGATGGAAGGTAAGCCTACAGTCTTACAGATTCAAGGTGCAAGCCCTATACCACATTTCCTGAGGTGGCAGCTGGTTCTCTCCATTAGTTCTATTCCATACCCTTAAACACACAGGCACTTTAACAAGTGGCTCTAAGACAATACAGTGTCTGAAGAAATGATCAACTTGATCACTGGCAGGGAAAAGCTCCATATTATATATGATTTCTTCTATCAGGAGTTGGTTGATGATCCTAATGTGCATTACTGAGAATGCAATAAACAGTAATCAATAATTTCTTGCAACTTCCATGTTTATTGTCCATTACAGAATTCCCCATGCAGAAACAAGCAGCCAGTTGAAGTGTCTCTAATTTCATTTTTTGAGTGTCTATTTAAGATGTGTTTTGAAAAGCAATATTTTCTCTCAGTGTTTATTTTATTCATCACTACAGGTTGAAATGTGCAATTTTTTTAAAGGAAAAGTATTAGGAAAACTGACAAAAAAATGTATAAAAAAATTGGCAGTGCTAATTCAGTATGTTTATTTATAGAATCAAACTTCTACTTACTGACTGAGTAGCCAAGGGATTAGCTGAATGCTGCAGGGACAGTCCTGATGTTGACGTAGGTAACAGATAATTAAAAGCTGCAACATTCTGACATCCTGAAAGAAAACAGCACTCAAGAGATCAGACAAATGTGGGGCAAAACTCATGCAGGTAAACAGTCAGCTCTACATTAATAGTTCCACTAACCCTGATTTGAGGTAGGAGAAGGAGTTATAGTAGGAATTTCATTACTCTCCTGTGGTGGTTGGCCAGTTATCAGAGACATCTGAGTCTCCACATGCTCACACAGTTTCTGATACATCACAGGAGAGTGCTGACTGCAAGGCACATGAACAGGTTGAACCATCTGATTCTGTGCTGCACTGGAAAGTTCTTTCTCAGTAGAAGGTGCGGTGGACAAGGAAAATTTTCTATTTGATATTGGCACTGCAGAGAAATAAGGAACAAAAACCCCAGCTGAAGTTGCCTGTCTTCTCGAGCTACACAAACCCATCATGTTGTCTGGCAGATTTGTAAATGCACTCAACTGTTTTTCTTATACATGGAACTCAAATATTTGTGAATTTCAGTAACAGTTTACTAAACACTTAAGGTTTTAAAAAGCAGTAATTCATGTCTACATCCTTTTGTGGATCCAGCCTGGGATCATCCATGGCAACAATTATTTGAAGCCTGGCTGTATCTCAGTAAGTTGAGGAGTCTCTTAATGTTGTTCAAGAAAAAAAATCAAGCCCAAGAAAGCCCACTCACCAATTTCTTTTCGGACAGGGGCAGGAGTAACATTTCCTGTTAACCCCTTCTTCTTGGAAGTATTGCCTTTGGTTAGCAAAGGCTTGGAAGCAATTTTAAAGGTAGTTGTTTTCCCAGGTTGTTTATGGACAGTCTCCTTTCCTAGCATTATTTGAAAGAAAAAGTAGTCAACAAAACAAACCAGGAGAGCATTACGAAACCTAAAAACGTAACTTGCATTTTCAAAAGCTACAACCTGTAGCCTCATTTTGTATGAAATTCTTCAGTAAAGCTGCACACTGGTCAAGTCCACTATGGATAGCATCAACCTGCACAAAGAACACTGCAGTCAGAAAATGAGTACCACTGTTTTCTTTCAGTAAACTCAGATTTAAGGGGAGTAATCTCCACTCTGTCACCTGACAAAAACAACTCATAATCAGAAAGAAGTATCACTTTCAATATACTACAATTACATGGAATTTTGCAAACATGTAAATTTTCAGGTTCAGATGCAGCAGTACTAAATTAACCTGCTTTTCTTCTATTACTTACAGTATTACAATTTCCCTTCTCTTAGATAACAGGGACTGTATTAAAAAGTCACTTAATCACCTGATTGTCAGAGTCAGTGGAAAAGAATTCTGCATCAGAATAACATCCTCTCCTTAAGCCCAACCTGAAAAAGTCAAATTCACTCTTTATACCAACTCCTTAATATGCAGCAAAGTAAAAAAACAACTTACTTTCATTCAATAGCAGGAAACAAGAGGAAATTAACATTATCAAGAAAAAAATAACTTTCACTTTCTGAAAACTTTGCATTGCTGCAACAAACATATTTAGCCGATAATTACAGCTTAAGTCAAAAGAGAATTCTGTCTCCATTCAACAGCCTTACATACCGCTAGCAATTATAAAAATTCAATCTACTATAAACAAAACATATGGAGAGACAACTCTCTCCTTTTACATGCAAAATTTCTATTCATTTTGTGTCTGTTAATGGGCTGCTTAGAACCTGGCTGTACTGATTTTCAGCTAGAAACTTTTTTTACATATACAACAGTGTGACAAGTATAAGATTCCCAAACACTCACACATACACTCAATCCTAAACAGTATTTGTGATCAAGGTCTTACTGTTTTCTTCCATTTGTTAGTTTAACTGCTCCTGACAGCCTTCCAGAGGACAAACCCTGTTGATTACAGAAATACACTTTGATTTTCATGAAGTACTTTCACAACATACTTGAAGACTACCACTGCCCCCGCTTCCAAGAACTTTTGCAGAAGTGGATCAGCTCAAGGCAATTTACAGCTCCGAGGCCAAGCAAGGGGCAACCGCTGCCACCAGGGCTTTAAACTTGTGGGTTTCATTTCACAAAACGTGCCCTTCCAGCATGATGGCTTTGATAATTTCCACAGCGTTCTACAGATACAGTGATTCACTTACTGACACGTCCAAGAGCTGATGTACAAACTCGATAAATACCCACCTGACCTCTGGGGACTTTAAGGATCACACAGAGTGGAAGAACCCTCACACAGTCCCAGAGTTACGGGACGGGTCAGGCTGGGAGGGACCCCAGTGGGTCCTCTGGTCCCACCTCCCTGCTCAAGCAGGGTCATCCCAGAGCACGTGGCACAGGACTGCGTCCAGGCGGTTCTGGAATATCTCCAGTGAGGGGACTCCATACCCTTTCTGTGCAACCCGTTCTCCCCTTTAGGTATTTATACACCTTGATGAGGTGCCCTCTCAGCCGTCTCTTCTCGAGGCGGAGCAGACCCAGCTGCCCCAGCCTTTCCCCATAAGAGGGATGCTCCAGTCCCCCAGCCACCCTCGCCGCGCTCCGCCGGACCCGCTCCGGGAGCCCCCCGAGAGACACGCCCGGAGCTGGACACCGCGGCCCCGGAAGGCCCGACCACCCGCAGGAGCTGTTACTGGACGGCGGGAGGGACTCCCAAAGCTCCCCTCGCCCCGTTCCGGCACTCGCGGGGTCTGTGAGGCCCAGACGAGCCCGCCCCGCTCCCTCAGCGACACCCGCCCCGCTCGCACCTTGCGCGGCCGCGCAGACGCCACCGCCGCCATGGCCCGGCCCCGCCCCCGCCACGCCCGCCAATCACGGCCCGGTCCGTCCGTATGGGGCGGGGCTAACAGCGGGGGCGGGGCTAACGGCGGGGCGGGGCCAACGGCCGCTCCGGAGGCAGCGGGCGCGAGACAGGGAAGAAGCGGCGCTGCCGAGCGCGGCTGCGGATTGGCGGAGAGCGGGCCCGGAGGAGCCAATGGGAGGAGAGAAAGGAGAAGGGTGGGGCCGAGGCTGGCCGTGAGGGGCGGGCGCGCGCCCCGGCCCCGCCCCGGCGCTCCAGAGGGAAAATTCCCCGAAATAACCGGGAATGCGCTCCTGCCAGTGCCTACTCTCCGGTCCTTTAGAGCTCCTTTCGGAGCAAGATCACTGTAATGGAACAGCTGAAGGAAGGATTATAAATTAGGGAAGAAAAAAAAAAAGGAAAGAAGATGAAAACACCTCAAAATGATGTGAGGCAACTAGCAAGTTAGAGCCAGAACCACTGGTATACTTCTCTCTTGAGGAAGTTTCTGAAAGTTTATGGGTAAATTCTCGTTGAACTGATGTGGGTGCAAGATTTAAATAATGAAGAATTATTCCAAGTCGTTTAGCGACAAGTAACATATGAAAAAGAACCAAACATCCCCGCACCCCAATCCCATCCTTTGGCTTGAAGATACACAGATCAGCACTTCATCACATTCATAAAATGCGTCACACTCATTAAATATGTGGGAAAATCGAGCCTTGCAGGTGGGTGGTCACAAAAACAGAGAATCAGGGAATCAGCTGGGTTGGAAAAGACCTCCTTGATTCCAGCCTGTGACGGATCCCCACAGGTCAGCTAGACCATGGCACCAAGCACCAAACCCATCCTTTCCTTTAACACCTCCAGGGGCAGTGACTCCACCTCCTCCCTGGGCGGCCCATTCCGATGTGTAATCACCCTTTCTGTGAAGAAACTCCCCTGATGTCCAACCTGAACATCCCCTGGCGCAGTTTAAGACTCAGTCCTCTCCTTCTGTGTGGTCCCCGTGGCCTCCCCGTGCTGCCAGCACAGCCCGTGTCCCGTGTCCCCTCAGGGACACACAGGGAGCTGCTGATGCGCTGTGTGCAGGCTGAATCCATCGGATCTTTGTTCTCCATGCTGGTTTCCAGCTCACATTAAACCTGCTGTGGCAATCCCTGAAACCACCTGTCCGCACGGATCATCAGGGGCAGTGCCTCAGGCTCCACACGCACAAACACACACTTGTGTTTATCACTGGTATATCAGTGTTCTGCATATCCTGGCTTTTCTTAGCTGAATAATAGACCGTCTGAACGCACAGCATGGAAAGCAATTACATTGGCTCAGGCTGAAAACGTGGTTGCATTACTGTGCTATTAAGAGTACTACAGCAGAAGTATATATAAATATTCAAACATATCTGCTCTCCCAATGTGTAAATTGCATTGTTATTACTGTGCTAACATTTACGCTGAAACTCCGCTGAACTCATAATAAAAATATATTGTGAAGATATTTATCATCTTGTCAGAAATAAACTCAAACAAAACAGTAACCCAGAAGGGTTTTCTCTCAGAAATTTGGGAACTGCTTCAATTTGTCTCTTTGAAAAGTTTAAAACAAGAAGATCACTGTAATAGTGCAGCTGAAGGCAGGAATATAAGCTAAGAAAAAAAAAAAAGAAAAAAGATTAAAGCAGCTCATAAAGATGTGTGGCAACTACCAATTTGGTATACTTTTCTCTTAAGGGAGTTTCTGGAAGTTTATGGATAAATTCTCATTGAACTGATAGATGTGGGTGCAGTATTTAAGAAAGAATTATTCCAAATTGTTTAGCAACAAGTAACATATAAAAAACCCCAATCACCCCACTGCAATCCCATCCTTTGGTTTGAAGACACACAGATCAGCACTTTGTTTCTTTGCATCAAAAGGAGTATAAATACAGAAGGCCATCGAGCTCAGTGCTTGCCAGCTGAACCATTTTGAAACTACAGATGAAACAACAAGATTGTCTTATAAATAATTTTTAAAATGCAACTGCAAAGATTAAGAAGTTGTATAAATAATTACAATTCTCGTGGTCACAGAGCTCCAAGTGGTCACTCATCAAAGACCAGAGCAAGCTGTGGTGAGACTCATGGTAGAACTACAACAGTTGGCAGCAGTGTAAGCTGAACACAGAGCAAAGAAAATGAAGCTAAAGGTGAGAGACGACATTTATCAATCAATCAATCCAGTTTAATCAAAAAATGGGGCTTTTCCAGTCCCTACATAGGGAAACCAAGGCATATTTGCATCCAGTGCAAGTCCAAAAGTCTCTTGCTACCAGTACTAAGAAGTTCTGGGGATCTAACTAAGTGCTAACCTAAGCATGATCCAGCAATAGCACAATCTAATATACAGCTGTCCTCTGAATGGGTTACAACCAAAAGGTTTTGTGGACTTAATAAGGGAGCATTTCACAAAATAAGAAGCTTTTTGTAAAATCAGTTGGCCAGGAATATGTGTATTGCTTGAGACTAGACTGATAGGTTGCCCAAATTCCTGTAAGTGTCCAATTAGGGAATAAAGCTACAGCTTGGATACTGGAAAGAAAACTGACAGCTTTTTTTGTCTGTCTACCTGTCTTTCAGTCTACAGCTGGCAACAGAAAAGGGCAGGTGAATAGCAATGAATATGAAGTTAAGATGCAACTCACAGAGAACACGTACTTCAAAAGCAGGTATGTCAGAGTCATGCTTAAGGGATGTCATATCAATTAAGATGGATATTATGGACCCTAGAACTGTGGTGCAGTTGTGAAAGAGGTTTTGAAATGATCTACAGTAGATTTTCAATGTTTCAGTCCAAGATATGCTTTAGTTCAATCACACATAGTGAAGGCTGCCGCAGGACTTGCTGCATGGTCTGTGTGGTTCAGAAAGCCTGTCACCAAATTCTGATTTTCTGATATTTTTGGAATTAATGTGTCTATAAGCCATTAATTTCTTCTTCCTGTTTTGTAAATATGGAAGGGAGAGGGGGGTAGAAAAAAATAACTTGGTTTTGGTCTGTCTGCTCACATGTAAGTGAATGATCTTATGTAAAGCACATTAAATGCTCCTCACCTTGAGAAGTTCTCACATGAACGAGATCATGAGGGTCTTGACTTGCAGGAGACATCAGTAAGGCTAAAGCTGTTGTGACCTTTCTGAGCTGGTGGCAGTGTCAGGAACACCCCGGGGCGCTCGGACGGTGGATGTCGCTGTGCTGACCCAGGACTGGTGCAGGAGGTTTGATCGCCACAAGATGGCGACACGGAAACATAAAACAATTCTCTCTGCAGGGAAACCAAAAGGGACTTGTTATTTCCGTACGGTAAATCCAGGCACATTTTTGTTTAGATAACACTAAGAGAATTCCAGTGATATTTTACAGAATCTTTGTCAAAACTTGTGTTTTCGGGCAATCCTACTGGCAGGAATGATGTTTTGTTAGGAACAGTGAACGTATGAAAATAGCAAATTTTTTTTTGCTAAAATACTATTTATTTACTTCTCTACGAAATATAAAATCTACTGTGACATCAAAATGACGTTTAAAACCACATAAAAATTTTTCACAGTATGCAAGTTTAGTAGCAGATCTAGAATCTGATGGCTTTAGAGGGAAAAACAAACTTTAACAACAGATGATTTTCTCAAATGCTCATTTTCATTCTGTGCTAGAAAGAGAAATAAAGCAATAGAGGAACGGCAAATAAAATACCTAAACAGAATTACAGAATTGTCCCTCATTAGAGTGTTTGTCCAAATTTCCCATGAGGCAGATTTTGGAAGCAGTACTACGATGAGAGTGTTGAAGTCAAGGGTCAATGCAGTTTGTCCCACCAAGGTTAAATCCTGTAACACTTGTTGTTTTAGGAGCAGATTCATAGATAAGTAAGTTATAATACCTAAAAGACTTAAAAATAATATCATTCTGTTGCAAAAAGCCAACAAAGCTTTAACCACAAATTTCTTCTAGAAGCTTTAACTTCCATTTGAACTGTACTAGCTCCTTCTGACAATCTCAGGGGGTCTCTTCCAACCTAAATAATTCTATGATTCCAATTCAGAACTTTTTTCTTCTACTTTTTTTTTTCTCCACATCCACTTTTGATTATCTCAGGGTAATCTATTGCCTTGCTCCCTTCCATGGCCTAACCTCATCTGAATTAAAGTTATCAGCTGGGAAATAAAGCTGGCTATACCAGTATAATGACAGTGCCATAACCAGTGCTCTATTAATTCTCCACGTGATCCCACATAAGAATTATGGAACTAAGCAGTCTTCATTATGTAAACCTTTGCCCAACTTGCATGATTAGGATGAGTGAGAGGTCCTTTCCTAAGATCTGCAGTGAATCAATCCCATCAATACACCTAACTAGTCACATAAGCACAGTAACCTGGTTGTCTTCCACTGATAACAGAAATGCACAAGTCCATTTTCCTCTCTCTATTAAATGGCTAAAAGAATTAAAGAAGTCACACCTTCAAGTGCTGGGAGAAGTATGTAGGTACTTTTCTGAATCCACAGTGAAACCCATGACTGTATTTCCTGGGTTGTCAGCATGAACTGATAAAGCTTTTAAATTCTGGTTTTTTGTGGTGATGTGAGAAGACTTCAATCTGCTTTCCATACATACTGACTATCAGTTGCCATTAGATCCAAACCCACTCCCTGCCCTTTGGTTTTCCTAGTAACTGAAAACATGTGTTGTGGTACTGACTTCCCCTCACAGTCTTGGGTTTCTGTGACAGAGGCTGTCTGAATATTAGGTAGTGTGAAAAGATGCTGATCTGTTTCCTTTGACAGAAGTTTGCTCCAGTCTTCTACATTAGCTATGCAAAATCTGAGTGAGGGAGAACAACAGCAAAACAGAACCAGGATACTTGTAATAATTCCTGGCTGCTGAGTGATGCTGGAAACAAAGGAACTCTTGCACTCACCCTGACAGCAGAAATGATTGCAGCAAACTATTAGATGAAGCTTACAGCCTTTGTCCCTGTGTCTCCAGCTGTCTTCCCCAATGCTTAATCTGTTGCCAGTTGTCTGGAAAGGAGAAAGCTATTACAAATATTCTTGCCTCATCAATCCCCGAAAGAATATAGTTATTCGCCTATTCCTAAAAAAGATTTCCTCCTGATTTTTAGTGGTTACCTGGTTAAAACATGTGTTTACTTGGTTTCCTTTCTCAACATAAACATCAATTCAAAATCACAATATAGAGGATATTCATTCAGGACATGAATAAACTTACAACTCCAATGAGGAAATGCCAGGGCTGAAAACTTCAGCCACTTGATTTCTTCAGTAAAGTGTCCAATATTCCCTACACTCACAAATAAGTCTTTTGGGAGATTAAGTGCCTCCCACATGAGAGCCAATCCAGCTACATGCCATGTATCTCTCCCTTCCATCTGGAGATAAGCACAAATTAAAAATGCATCACAGGAAAATGCATGCTATTTGCCTCCATTCAGAGGAGAAGTTTTCTGTAATCCAGTATCACTCCTGAAATACTTGAATTGGGCTTGACCCAGGCTTTTCTGTTTGAAGAGTGCTGTGATATATAGGGAGTGTCAGTGATGTCAGGCACTAATTGGGTGAAGCACATGTTTGTTGGGTATATCTAATCAAGATTATAGCAAAAGCAATCCATAAGTAAAATGAGAGGAAAAAGTAGAGCACGTAAATGATTACAAGCTATAAAAATACATGTAAAATTAACAGTGTGAGTACAGGAAATAATTATTTCTGTAACATCTGGAAGGATGTTAATTTTACAGAAGTGTGGCCTCACTATAATTCAAGATTTGTTAGTAGACATTTATTCATGCATATTCTTACTTTGGCAACTTGGGTGAGCAAGTGATCTGAGTATGAAAACCATAAATCTTCAGGACCAAAGGAAGCACAGCTGAAGAAATAATCTACTTTCTACTACATAGAAACAGCTAATACATCGGTATTCACCATCCGTTGCATTTATATGAACCATACAGAACATTTATGGACATAGAGGTGGAAGCAGATTATCCAAACTACAAATGTAGTTAGTGTAACAATAGAACTCCAATAATAAAAGTAGTAAGAAGCCCATGGATGTAAATTATCAATGTTTTATATATTTGCTCCAGAAGTGGGGAGTATATCACTTTCTTTTTGATCCAGGACTTTTTAGAGCTCTGATGTGATGTCTTTCCATTCTGTGCAAGACACCGTTCCTGGTCACCAAGGGCCACAGCAGCTGTTTGATAATTCAGACCTATGGCATCAAACTTGAGATATCAAAACAAAGGTGGCAAGCCTGGAGGTCACCTGGACTCTTCTTCTGCTCCAAGGTTGGGTCAGAGACATCTGTGCCCATCCTGCCAGGAGCCTGCCCTTGAAGACCTCCAGCCTTTTCTCTGTGTCCCACAGACCTGCGGACATCAGTGACCTGAGTAGCCCTGACCAGCCTCCCATGGAATAACCCCTAAGCCTGTCCTTGGGCCCAGGGCTGTTATTTCAGCCCAGTCCAGCCCCATCAGTCCATGCCCCAGAAATGCCATAGGATGCCAGGCTTGGGCTGTACCACAACCCTGCTTTGCTTGGCCATGTGCCCTCCTGATCCCAGCCTGCTGCTTTGACCTTGGATCTGCTGCATTGCCAGAATTTGCCAGATAAGACTGGCTTGAGCTGCCTGCCCTGGCCTGCCCTGACTCCTTGCTGGGGGCAGTGGGATGTGCCCTGGGTGGGGGGATCTCTGCCCTGGCAGTTGTGTCACTGCACGTGGCTCCTGGCTCTGAGCTGCCATCCCCCTGAGCAACCTGTTGCAGTGCTTCACTGTGAAAAGTTTGTTCTGATCCTATCTTAAATCTTCTCTGCTGCATTTTAGCATAGTTTTCTTTTCTATTCTCTGTGAAGATGGAGACCATCACTTCCCTTTCTTCTTTGAAGCAGTGTTTTAAAGATTCAAAGGTAATTACTGTGTCATGTTTGGTACTCTATTTTCTATGGTAAACAACCTGAAATTGCTCAATCCTGCCTGTGGGTTGTGTTTCATGGAATTTTAGTTACTCTCATCTGAAGGCTTCATCTGATACACATCTTTCTTGAAATATAATGCCCAAAACTGGACAAAACGCTCCAGTTGAGACCTTATGAGTGCTAAGAATAACAGGAGGATTACATCATCTGTCTATAAATGTTACCCTTGTTTATATTTCTCAGTACAATGTTTTTCTCTTTTGCAACAGCACAGTGTTGTGAACTGAAGTTGAATTTGAATTTCACAATAGTCCTCAAAACTTTCTGCAGCTGTGTAAGATATCCACTTTTTCTTTATGTTGTGCATATTGTTGCTGAACCCTGACTCACTGTAGAATTTTGAACATTCCTTTATTGAATGGCTATTTTTCCCCCAATATTTCTTTATTACTATATTAGGAGAACTTTTGATCTAGGTTTCGTCCTTTAGGTCCTTGGGGTTAGAATATGCTCCCTTTAATCTATCCAGATGTAGCTGCCTCTACACACTTCTTATTTCAAATACTTTCCCTTCCTATCAGCAAAGTAGTTAATAACACAAACACTTCAATTACCATTTTGATTCAATGTTAACACAACAGGATGATGAATCGGTTCTGCCAGAAGGTGTTGTGAGAAAAATTCAGTGTATTACACCTGCTGTACTGCTTAATTATTCCAGATTAGTCTTGCTGCTGCAGTGGATTGGCTTCAGAGTATGGCAGTGGGGTGATGAGGGAACAGGTTCACAACAAGCCCTGTAAACGTACATACCGTGCCTACATGATTTTCATTTACATTATTATTGCATATTATTTTTGTCAGCTTGAGAAATTACGTGATATTAAAAAAAAAAAACCCAAACAAACCAGACCCTTCTGCACGTGACCATTATGGGCTTTTGTTATCTTTCTAGGGAATTAGGGAAAACATGGGCCTGATGCTACCATCCATTTAACATGGAGTCTCAGCTGGGCCAGATGTGCCATGGATGTAAATGCCTGCAACTCCATAGTGATCAGCACACTGACCTGAGCAAGGAGGCTGACCTGTATTCTCAGTTTAACTGCTGGGAACTTTCTGAGAGCTCTAAATATTTTTTACTCCTTTTGGACATTAACATAAAGCATTTGAAATTATTAGGAAGCTTACTAGTTATTTAATAGGGGCCTTGTGATTGTTTCGTTTACAAACCAAATAACAGTGCTGAAAATGTATCATTATCTGCTCCTTGAAACAATAAGGAAATGACTGAAAATAATCATGTGTTAGAGATGTCTCCTTAGGCTGGGTCTACATCAAAGGATGCAAGTGGCAGCTTGAAGGGAAAATGTTGTCTTCATCTTAAATTATTCAGTAGAAATAAAGACCATTAAATCATCAATATTATCATCTTCACCTAAATTATCTTTTCTGAGAAAAGAAATTATTGCTGTAAAATAGACCTCAGTCACAGAAAAGTGTTTATCCTCTAAAACAGGTTTCACCTAAAATGTTTTATAGAATGGGAACTATCCTTCACTTTTTCTTATCCTTCACTTCTCCAACACAGTCTTTACTTGGAAAGTCTGGTTTTGATCTTCCATTTCATTTCAATATTTCTCAGCTAAAGTTCTCAAGCAATCATTTTTATTTCCACTTGTGGAACGGTCATGTGAATCCTCATGATATGCTCCTCATCACATTCCCTGAAATGTCTGGGCAAATGCCTACTAAACCTTTCCCAGGATCTGTGTCATATCGCTTTTGAGTAAAAAAATGTATACATAAATCACCTAAAAATCACTGACTTCTACAGAAGTGAAGTGGTACAGAAAGTGACTGGAGATCTTTTCCTATCTTATGACTGTTTTCTTATGAGAAATTAATTTAGTGCTCTCACTGTGCTTGCTAGTGAATATGTTAGCATAATTCATGACTCCCACGGCAGAGAAGGCTGAAAATATAGAGACTTGAAAACATTTTTTCTTTTCTCCTGTAAGTTATCTTGTGTTACCACCGAGGGACAGTGCCTGGCTTAGGCAAGGGAAGTTTGAACTGTTGTGCCTGTGCATCTCCGTATGGAGAGACACAAAGGAGCATTTCTCTAAGGCTGCATCCTCTGTACTTCTCCAACAGCTTAAATCGCCAGTATTGACTTCAAACTCGGATGTTTTGTGATGGTTGTTATATCAGGGGACTGGCTGTATTGTGAGCTCTGTAGAGCCCTGACTCAGGAGGACAAGGGTTTCCTTGTCAGTGCTGAATTTGGCCTAGGTGACCTGATAAATCATACAGTGATGACCTGACATCCAGAGACTGTCCTGAATTGCGAGCAAAAAATTTTTGAGCAGAAATTATTTTTCCCCCTGTTTGGCTTATGTCAAGATGTTGGATTTTCTCCCTTTCCTTCTCTTTGTTTTCCAGGACTTATAACTTATTCACAGCTTTATTTCCAGTTTCATTCTCAGAGATAAAACCAATGACATCCGTGTCAGAGCACTGGGAAAAAGGTTGCTGACCTACAGTAAATTGTTTCAGTGCTCAGTGTCTCCCACTGAATTCCTAACACTAATCCTCTTCCAAGCCCATACTTGCCATCCCCCTTAGTTTATTTCCTCTTTCTTTGCCTTCTTCTTGCACCAGAAGTGTCAGTCCTTTAGTTATGGTGGGCCTACCCTTACAAGGTTCAGTGCTGGTGTCTTGCTCCCTGTCCCATCTGGTCTCTTCCTGGGAGGAGTGTGACCTGTGCTGTCACGTCATGAGCTTAGTGAGCACTTCAGTATGCACGAGATGGACACTTGGAAAGACTGTATGTGCTTAAATTGATATGATTTACCTTAGGCTCGAAATACAGGATTTTTCTAAAAATTTCCAGAGCTTGGTATTAAAGAGATGTCTCATTTCTTTAGCAAAAAAAAGTCAGGAAGGCAGATCTGATTTTAAATATTTGATTTAGCGTTTGGATTATATTTCTGCACATGAACCAGATGATGAAACTATTTACAGTCTTAAAATTTATTCATCTACTTTTGCTGTTCAGTGTGATTAAAAGTTAAATGAATGGAAAACAAATTGTCATAATAATCTCCCAAGTGATTACTAACAGACAAAATAGGACTTGGGAAGTGTTAGCTCAAAAAACAGTAAAATTAAAAAAACACTTTTGGAGTTGAATTCCTACTGTGCAGAATGCTAATGGAACTGGTAGACCAAGAAATCATGCCAAGAAAATTGTATTAACTTCCCAAAGATTTTTAAGCCACACCAAAAAATGACATCCCAAAAGCTTGAGCTCCTTCAGACCTTGTCCATCTTTATTTCTGCAGCTGAAAATTTACCAGCCCATATAACGTTACCAGCCCATATAACATTCTTTGTTGTGCTAAGTGGAAGTTTCTCAGTGCAAGTCTGGTAATTCCCATCTTGCTGTTCTTAAGTCAGTTAGCTCCTTTTCCTGTACTATTTCACCCCCTATTCTTGTTCTACTTCTCAACCCTTTTCAAATCTTCATTCTGCAATACCTCTCTGAACTCTTAAACATGTAGGTCACCACAAAACTGTCCTGTAGTAGATAGTTTCCTCTCATTTCATGACCAACATCGATGCAGATATCCCACCTCTTCCTAATTTTCTCATCTTAACACCACCCTCTCCACTGCTGTCTCTGCATGTTAAGTTGTTCCTGCTCTGTGCTCATAACTCCAGTTATCTCCCTCCTCACCTGCCTGTCTGTGCACTGGCCCTCTATCCACATTCCAAGAGCTTCCCCATTTTCCATCATTACCAGGCTCAGGTTTTCTCCATGGAGCTTGGCCAGTCTTATGGAGAGGAAACATTTGACCTGGTTCTGGAAGCATCTCTGTGATCCCAGCTGTAATCTACTGGTAGGAGCAAGGCTCTCCTTTCCCTGCATCCCTGTGTGAATCACAAACACCCTAATCCCATCAGCTGTGTGATGGCCAAGGAAGGGTGAGGTTGGGGAGCTTGAGCAGGTCACTGTGGCACCAGAGAAAAATCTGTTCATGATCATTCTGGGGATCAGCAAAGAACAGAGCGTTGAGCACTTCAGGGTGGTCACCTTGACATATTGTTGTGGGTCAGGATGGAGAAGCTGCTGGTTACACACATCTGCACTGCCAAATGCAGTGGCACGGAGGCTGTAAATGTGGGGGGTGACAGGGACAGTGTGTGCTCTTGTCCAGGGAACTTGCAAACACACTTGTACAAATAGAGTGGCCCTGAGCTCGGGGAGCTCTGAGTCTGGGAGACAAGGGCTCCCCTGGGACCAAGGCAGAGCAGCCTGCAAGTGTGTTTCTCAGGAGGATGGTAACCTGTGAGTGACTCTGAGGGGACACCAGCACAATATGGTTTGAATGTCCAACTGGGTTGTCACCTTCTAGAATTGAAATTATTTAAATTAGGGCAAATTTTATGTTAAAGTATATATTCCCAATCCCCTAAATCCCCTGTTTAAATTAATGATTCAAGTGGAATGATTTCAGGCAGACAGCCTAAAAGCAGTAGCTCCAGGAGGTCATCTGAGCACTGAAATGCTTTCCAAAGGAAGGCAGGGTCATGGTAAGGCCTGGTTCCTATCCATTTACCCTGAAACAATACATAGTATTAGTTGAAAACCAACAAATTAGTATGCTACAAGTAGCTCCCACTCATTGTGTATTGCCTCTGTAAATTGTTTGAATGCTTCAGTCAACAACCTTCAAATGCAAAACACATTAAAGGATGAAGAGTTAGAGTCATGAAGTACAGCACGTTATGAATTACATGCTGTCAGTATATAACAAATAGATACAAATATATTGATGTAGACATAAACTAGATATCTACCAAAAGAGATCTGTAAATAATACTGCTCTGAAAAAGGGATCACTCAGTAATTAGAGCAGAACAACTACAGACATTGCGCATTTTTGTAATTATTGCAGCAGAAGAACTTGAAAGGTTTTACATCAGAATAGTATCATTCCTGCAATCTTCCTTCAAGTTTATGGTGGGCTGGTGCTCTTGTTTCAGGTGACAGGAACTGTGCTGGATGTAGACTGCAGTGAGGTTGGTCCAAAGGTCAAGCTTAAGTAACTTCTAGCAGAATTTGGCAGTACTTCTTTATGTGACTTCAGTCTACAAATGAAATAGAAATGGTTATTTTATTTCTGCAAACAAAGTTTTTCACCCTTGCTGATGTTTTTGTCTAAAATTGCATCTAGGCATATCTTTGGAGGTCAGAGAAATGCTGGGGAGTTGGCCTGCTGCTTTGTGGAAGTGAAACAACAGGGATACACAACTCTCTTCTTTCAAGCAGCTTTTTTTTGTTTGTTGGTTTGGTTTTTGTTTGTTTGGTTTTGTTAGGGGTTTTTGTTTGTTTTTGACTGACACAAGCTAAATAATGTTGCTAAATCATAATTCACCAAAGCATGAACTGGACATTTGGGTTTAGCCAGCTGAAGTCTGTGCTGAAGTGGTTGCAGGCTTGCTGAGGATTCTTGATGAAGTTCTCATGCTCAATTATGTATTCCCCTATGTAAGTGATTCATGTTATGAATAGGCTTTATATGTCCTAGAGAGATTTGTTGCTAACCAATTATCACTAATAATATTACTTTCTCCTTCCTGTTGATGTCAGGGTAGGCTTTTGTGCTTGAAAGTTGTGGGAAGAGGATGGGCATCTTAATTACTGAGGGCTGGATCATGCTGCCTTGTAGGAAACTCTGTGGGAGGAATACAAAAAAGAGCAAGATTCCTCCATCAAAAAGAAGTAGTAGAAAGCCAACTTCTCCTTCCCCCTGCACAGAAGGCACAGGGAACCCTGTCTCTAGCACTTGTAAACAATCTGCAAGGGACACTGGCCTCAGCAGCAGATGGACTTCATTCTCTTCAGGTTGGCAAAACACTGCTTATATGAAAGGAGCTTGGTATAAATTAAACCCAGAAAACTGTATTTATCTCTTTTGTAGACTCCCCATAGCACCTGGGAAATGAACAGTTATCTCTGCCCTTGCTCACCTTCAGGATTCACAGAAACCATTTGGAAGTCATCTGAAAATATTCACTTTGACTGCATATACATAATTGTTTTTATCCAGAAATACATATTTATTTTTAAACTTACTGCTACCTAAGCTGGTTTTAACAGGCAGGTAATTTTAAATCGTGTTTTGTGTATTTCAGTAAGTCAGAATATAATTACAAAACCATCATGTTTCATTCTGTGTCTCTTTTAAGATATTTTGTGATATTACATTGCCCCATTCCATTGATTTGAAAAAGACATTGCAATAATCTAAATTCTGGACAAACTGTCAAGGGAGCTTAATAGCTTTTATATCCCTGCTGAGAGGGTGCAAATGCAATAGAACATGGGCATAGTAACTTTTTTCTGTGAATTGCTAAGAGCAGAAATAAAGCTTATGGAGAATGAACTGGATCAATCCAAGAAACTGCAAATATAGACACTTCTTCCTTGAGAATATTAAATTAAGCAAGTTTCATTGGTGTTCGATTAAATAATCTGCATGATTTTTGTTGTGGCTCATATTTATATTCTGTTATTCTTTGCCATAATTTCTTACTATGCAGAGTAGCTCATAAGCCTTGTTTAAATAGGAGTGTATTTAATTAATCTAAGGAGAGACATGAATTCTTTTAGCACAGCGCAGTCATTTTATGATGAAACCAGAAGTGTTATAATCTTGTGCTTAAACTTAATGAGCAGATCCAGGTGTGCTCAGGCAGCGTCTCAGAAGTGCTGTGTGGTATCCACATCACTCCTGGGAGCAGCTCTGGACATGCACACTGTGAGCCTCAGAAAGCTCTGCTTACACTTTTCCCCAGTTTGCTCCTCATGGTTCATCCTTCTTTAATCCATGTTTAGATAGGAAGGTGAGCAGAGGAAGAGAGGCCAATCAATCCTTCATGGGTTGGAGCACTGGGATGATCTGACAGAAACAAAATAAGAGCCAACAGCCCAGTGAGTGGAGACATGCTGTGTTTGCATCCTATCTTTCAGGAACAACAAATAGTCTGAGAGATATGGGAGAAAGACAACGAAGGGGAGCTTGCTGGTTTTGTATCACCATACTCTTAAATAGAGAGGGAAGACCTGAATGTTTATTATTTCCCTATTTGTAGCCACAGCCAAGGGAAACAACAGCCTTGCACACACAGCCTTGCATACATTATCTGCTCTTGGACCTTAGCAGGGTGCAATATGTATGTAGGTGGAGGGTTTTGAATACTGAATACATTTTGAAACTCAGATATTCCCATTCTCATGCCAAGGATACATCTTTCAGCAAGCCTGGGAGGTCAAAATCAATTATTTACTCTAAGTTCCCTGTTTGATCTTGGTTTTTTGCCATCTAATCTGACAATCCAAGGGCAGCAAAATTAACTAGGGCTTCTCCTTAAGGCTGCAGATTTTCCATTCCTTAATTCTCTGGTGCAGGTGGGATGACACAGGAATGGCATGTGGCCATGGTGCTGTCACTCATCCTAAATGACCCCTGAGCCTTTCTAACCACCTGCTGCTCTGACACTTGGCAGGAAAAGAGAAAGGACAGTTATGGCCTGGTTGCTGGATTTTCTTGTTTCATGGCCCCTAGGCTTACATGAGTGGCAGGAGCGAGCCTGTTTATCACAGTTCATTTGGATCTCATCAGTCATTCCTCCACTCTAGTTCTCCTGTAAACCCCAAGCTTCAAAGAGAAATAGAGAATAAAGCAGCCAGAGTAGTTTTCTCTGTCACCTCTCCATGACCCAGCCAGCATCCAGCAGAGAGGATGCCACACCTGCTGCAGGGAAGGAACACTGGCTCACCCAGCCTTGGGATGTACCTGCAGCTACTTCCCACCTAGCTGGGGAGGAGGCAGAAGGGTTGTTGTGTGAGGGTTTTCCAGCTACGGTGATAACGACTGATCCTATAAAAAGCCTCCGTGTTTTCAACTCGTCATCAAATACATATTTTTCTTAAGTCAAATTGGCACCACATGCTGGTGTGCAAACACATTTGCTTTCTGGTCTTGGCTTTGGAAGTTTGGGATCAAAGAATGGGGGCCAAAATGAGACAGAAAAAGGAGAGTCAGTGTACAAGCTGTGCATAAAAGATGACATTCTGGATCTTCACAAGAGTTCTGTGCATCCACCTTGCATTTGCCACTGCTCCCTGCCCTTCAGTCTCTCCTTTCTTCTGCCTTCTGTGGATTTCTCACTCCCCACATCTGTATCCCTCTGTGTCATGGAGGAGACTGCAGCGTTCTGCTGCATCTGTCCAGGTGTTCCCAGGCACAGAAAAGACCAAAACAGCCCACTGACACATTTTTCCATAGAAGGGTCTCTGTGCAATGGTATTATATTGCAGAGTTACAAGGTGATATGGCAGCAAGATGAGGACATCTGTGGATCATATATCACCCCCTTGAATAATCCACAGAGACTTAGCCACTCAGAAGCCTCAGTTTCTTGGGCTACTTGGCACATAACTGAGAGGTGCAAGAGCCCAAACCATGAGTGCAGGGAAGCCTCCACCACCACTGACGTGCCTGGCAGGAGCACTGCCCTGCACTGAGCAGGTGAAAACACACTGGTCTCCAAAAATCGGCTGGGTGCCCATGTGGTATCAGTCCAAATGCATTTGTTCTAGTTGCCCCCAGTCCTCTTCTCCCATCAAAGCTAATGTTAAGAGATTATTTACTGGCAGCATTACAGTAGTGCCAAGGGATTGTAGATCATTTGGGGTTAGAAGTTCAGTGAGTAGAACAAAGGAAGGCCTCCACATCATACATAGATCTCAGATGTCCATCTGTACTTTCTCTTTCACAGAGGTTTCAGCTAACATGATTCCTCCACAGGTTAAGTGCAAATATGAAGAATTACTTTGGTGTGGTTGCTGTCCTGCAACTTATTATATCATATCAATTCAGTCATGAATCTTAAGGCTGATGGTGGTGTCCATCCTGTTAGTGTTGATACTAGGCTCTAGAGCAGTCAGATCCATGATTAGTAATTTGATAACAGAAAAAAAAAAAAAAAGAAACTAGCCAGCAGAACTTCCACTCCATTGGAAAATTAAAAGACGATCTGAATTTTGCTTTGACTTTTAATTATTTTGGTCCTTTACTACACAGCTGAGACTCTTAATGCTACATCAGTATACTGTAAAGTGGAAAGCCCCAACTCCATTTTAATAGAATCCAAGCTGAAAATTGGAAAATAAGATTAAAGATGAAGTTTCTGACTTCTGGGCTTTATCAGTCTCTAGGAAAAAATTTACATTTTCAGCTGAAGAGAAGAGGAACTGGGAAGCCAGAGCACAAAAATGAAGAAAGATGAAAGAAGCTGAGGAGAAGAGGAGGAGGTGAATGAGGCAAAACGGGGTGGAGGAAGAACAAAAGGGTCAGGTGCTTTACTAGGCAGGCAGGAAAAGGATCAAAGGGTAGGAAGCCAAGTATTAAAAGAAAGAATTGTAATTTTGAGCACTTGGGGAGAGAACTAGAATAGAGGAGTCTTAATGATGCACAGTCAAAAAGGGAAATTGAAAGGTACTAAATCAAAATTTATAGTAAGACAGAACTTGTGGGGGAAACAGAGAAACAGAGAGGAGCAAATAAAGTAGCTGCTAAATGGAGAAGCATTCTGTCATTTGTAGCAAGGGATGGTGGCACAAGAACAGTAATAGCTTCAGCTGTTCACTGAGAGGTGTTGGAGATCCTTTTCAGTGGTGCAGAGAGAAATTAACTTCGCTTATGTTCAGCTGAGGCTCTTCAGCAAACTGGGGAGAGCAATTAGTACAGCTGATGGGTTAGCATTCTTTCCATGCTGGTCTGCTGGACCTCTTTTTGGCTAACACACGATACTTACAGAGATTTCTTTCAAAGCATTAAGTTACAAATCAAGAAACTAATGAGAAACTCATGATAAAGATGATCCTGCTTTTAAGGACTTGAGCTTGGTGGCAGAAACCCAATAATGATCTTCATGTGGATTGACCTTCAGGAAGGTTATCAGTTGGGAAGGGGAGAGAATCAGAGTGACTTTTCTCATATTCTCTTTTTTCTGTATCAGCTTTTTTGCAGTCTGTTTCTGTAGGTGGTAGAGAGGTTTGAGCTCTTTTTCATGGGATCCCGCAGAGGAATCCATAATTTCCCTAGATTCTTTGCATATTTATGCTGAAAATGGTGCAGCAAAAACACTTTCTATGCATGTGTTTTCTTTTGTTTGCACCTTTTTTTTTCTACTGTATTTTTCAGAGTTATTTCTCCATTCTCTACTATATGACAATTGTTAGTGAGGGTTTTATTCTGATATTATATCAACAAATGATCAAGATTTTTAGCACCTGTTCTGGATTTGGTTCACGCCAAGAACACAGCAGAGCAAAATAGGGCTGCCCTCCCTCTAATTTCTACGATGGAAAAAAAAACAATCCAGAAAAATCAGGCATAGGCACAATATTTTTTCTGGAAAAAAAGAAAGAGAGTGTCAAGAGAGAAAATGTATCTTTTAAAAATAAGTTATATTCACTAAATCATAATTTCTGATTAGATTCCAGCCTGTTTTCAATGAACTGAATAACAATATTAATATTTGCAACTTTAGTGACGTTCATGCAAATGGAAGATGTCCAGTTCACCCTCTCTCCTTGCAGTGTTTTTTCCACTAACATGGGAAATACGTAAGGGATGATAGTCAGCAGAGAAATACTGAAATCAGCCTCAGTCACAAAGTATTGAAAATTTGATGGAATAAATTATCTGGCATACAGGCTGCAGAAGGGTCTCAGAAGTAGGAAAAAATAGTCAGTGGTATTGTTAAATCTTGAACCAGATCCTTCAACATCTCCACAGGACTTTCTTCTAAGAGTGCGACTCAGTTTTGAATGTTACATTACCAATATAAGGAAATTTTAGCAGAATGTGCTCCATTGCTTGAGATACTTAAAAAAAACTGATTAAAGTGGAAAAAAAAATGGGGGAGAATCATGCATCCTGAAAGGGAGATGAAAACAATGGTCTGACTCTTTGTACTTCTAAAAACCCTCAGACTTTTCTGATGGTAAATATGGGCAATAACATGTGAGGAATTCATGTGTGTGTGCAGGAGGTGTTATCCCCTCCAGTGATGACCCCAATGGTTTTTACCTGTTGGACATCTCAGCAGAGTAATTTGGAGAAGACTTGTACATGCATGTGTACAAAGGAAGTTGAAGAGAACAATATCACAAAACAAGAACAGAATTGGTTATTTACTCTCACAAAAAGAATACGCAGACAAAATATTTAATGGATATACATTAGCAGACAAAAAAAAATACTCACTGCCTTGTAAAGAACCTGGTAATTTTCTCCTTTTGACCCCTTTTTGTGCTCGCCTCCAGTTGTCATGTTCCTGTCTCAAATCATGAGGCCACCTGTGCATCTGCATTAATAAGAGCTCTGAAACGGGTCCAGCTTAAACAGCATTGGGGAAAAAATGTTATATGGAAACTTGTCACATTTTCTAGTGAGCTATTGGATACCGTTGCAAGTTTTTACAGTGTGTTGATAGGGGCATGTGGCAACTGAGGGAGAACATGAAAAAGCCAAGGATTTGAGCCACTTTCTTCCCCAGAGGGAGCAGTAGCTGGTGAGTTTTAGCAAGGACCAAATGGAAGGGGCCACCAAATGGAAGGGCTCTGTAGGAGTAATCTGGGGTTCAATCCTGCTGCTTACAGGCATCGGTGACCCCTTTGGTGCTGGCATCTTCCTGTGATCAGGGCTTAAGCCTGGACTCTTATCCAGGGGTTTGGATACTGTGCATGGCAGCCTGCAAGTAGGATATTGTGCTTTCAGCTCCCTGCTCTACAATATATTTTTCTGAAGTTTGGGTGTCCCTACTGTCCTGCATTTTGCCCAGTTTCAAAACTCTAGGGTTCTGCAGCTAAGACAGGAGTTTCTTGCTCTGCATTGCTGGGGGTGGAAAGATATTCTGAGACAGCAGAGAAGATAACTGAGGTTAAAGTGCCACTTTGTTTATTTCCCAAATTAGCCACAGGGCTCATTTCAGTAAATGTCACTGTAAATGAGCAAATTAGACTGACTTCATTGTTACCATGTTATTTTAACATAATTAAGGTTCAGAAAGACTCTGGAGCTTTTCTTAGATAGGCAAGAAGTGCTGCAACATGACTACAAAATTTGTAGTGAAAATAAAATAAAATCTTGCCTTTTCATGACCTTGAAGTGCATTGTAATGAAAGTAATGAGTTGAGTACTTACCATAAATCCTGTAAGTGCAGAAAGTCTATCTCCTTCCTTTGCCTAAACAAGATGAAATCAAATAAGGTCCTTTTGTAGTTTTGCATTATAACTAAAGGAGTTTTGCATTATAACTGCAATAAAGGGGCTTGGGAGAAGAGGTGGACCAGGGTGGTGCTGGATGCAGCAGGTTGCTGTGGGGCCAGTGGGAGATGGGGGCAGTGCTGGGAGAGGAGCCCTGGTGTGCCCTGGTACAGAGCTGTGTGGCAGCAGAGAGAAAGACCACCACAGTGGCCTTCAGACTAATACTGATATCTAAATAAAAGGCAGGTCTTTCTATACAGCAGTTGTTTGCTAGTCAGGAAGGCTGCTAAACCACGGTTTTAATTTAGAGAAAGAGCTGATGTATTTGAACACCCATTGAAACTAGAGAATCATGTAATCGTGTTGTTACAAAGCTCAGTCCTTCTTCTGTCTGCCCTGTGTTATTTGTCACTTTTCTCTTCTGGCTCATTTGAAAATGAGAGCCTGATTTCTCTTCTGGCACTGGAAAGGCAATCACACATGCCTGCACAAAGCCCCTTCGTGTGAGTCCATCCCCACAGGCCTGAGCTGTGCTCCTCCCATCGCCTACTGAGACTGGCAAAAGGAGCAGTGTCTTCTACTTCTCCTGTGAAGCAGCTGTTGCTGTACAAATAACAACATAACGACCACAGGAGGAAATTACTTGGCAGTGAAAGCTGGAACAAAACTACTGTTGATTAGCTTAGCTGCAGCCAGAGTCTGCTTTTTTCCACCTTTTGCTTTGGTAAAAGTGGTTGAATTTCTTACACCAAATAGAGGCATTTGTTATAAAGACAAGTTGTCAGTAGCATAACTCTGCCCACACCATGCCAGCACCATTTATAAAGTGTATGGGGGAAAGCTGGAAAACATAACCTGCATATTTGCATGTTGTGTACTGTGAGCTGAATCTTCATCAAGCCTTTAAAGGAGCTTCTCCTCAGAAAAAAGCAAGTGTAACAAGTGTATGATGCCAATGAAGGATAAATTCTTTATGGACTGAATTGGATTACTTAATTTAGTTGTACTTAATAGAGTCCATGAAAAGCTAGTGAAAAGGGAAGCTTTGGATCAGGTTAAGAGAAGGGGAACAAAACCATGAAAAGACACAGCCTTGGTATGGCACAGCACCTATGAATTAAACCAGTCGTGATGACTAAATCAGAGTCCTTGGACTGACATACAGGTTTCTTTTCTTGTCAGCAGAGACTTCTTTGTGCCTGGAAATTCTTAAAGATTATTACTGGAGAACTGTTTCTGAGAGATGAAAGAGTATTGGAGCCTGCCCAACCTGCTGCAGAGCTGACAACAAATGCAGGCTTCAATCTTGCCACAGCATTGCAGTGTTGCAGCTGTGATGATGCAACCCTAATGTATGAGCCTGGCAGATAACAGAGCTAAACATCCTCTGTTTTAGATGAGATGATATTACTGGGAAAAAAGATGTGTTTGGGGGAATGTGTACCTCTTTTTATGAGAAAAGTATTTCAAAGGCCTTATGGAAGAGTTATGCACTCAAAACCGTATCTAGTGTTTCCCAGTTATACCTGCTGAACTAAGAGAAGATATTCCTTGCCTTTGCACACCCTATCTCCTTTTGTGACAGCAGTGTGATTTAAGATACTCTGCAATTTATCCTGTTTAGTTCTGCTCATCTTCTGTGATGTGGAGCAGCTGGAGCAGCCCATTGCTGCCCCACCTCTAATCTACCATGGAAAAAATGGCAGGTGAGTTAATAAATTATGGTGGGGAAGAGGGGCTTTAGTAAAAGCTTCCTGGTTTGTGGCTGTTCTGTCTTTAATGACTCGACATGAAGCAAGTAGTGGAATAGCTGCAAGGTTTTGGTAAAAGCTTGAAGCAGGAGGCACATTAAGGTAGTGAAAAGTTACTTTGGCATTATATCTCACTTTTATTTTTTCTTGGCTTTAGATAAGGAATAATCAAAGTGGAAAGAAGGAATCGAAGGAATTTTATCTTGCCTCTTTATATTTAATCTGTGTTTTCTCTTTACTTGAAATAAATGGCTTTTGTTAATTCAGTTAGTGCTTCAACATCTAGAATGTTCAAGTCTAATTTATGACAATAATCCTTGTGTCTGAAGACAAACACACCTGAATAACAAATCTTTCTGGCCAAGTCATGAAAACACTTTAGAAGTAAAAGTTTTGTAGGTGTTTCCAGTCTTGGCCAAGTCTTTCTTTCACACCCAAACCCCCTTTATTCTTGTGGATGTTTTTTCACTTTAGTGTGTTCTGAAACACCTAACTTTTCCTTTTGTTTTATTTTTCACAGTCTTCCTCAGTGACTTATTTCTTTCTTCCTCTAAAGTGAAAAACCTGGGTGGAGAAAAAAAATTTTTAATTGTATGTGCTCATTAATCCCTGTGATTTCAATTATACACAGGGCAGGATAATTGCAGTTTGAACTCAAGGCTGGCTGTACAGTTATCACTGGCTTTTAAAATATGTTTCTGACAAATGCTTTTAATTAGATTCAAGTGATGGGGTTGCTATTTTGGGTATGTAATCTTCAAAAAGTATTTGTCCATGAAGATTCAAAAGAAGAAAAAATATCTTTTTTAACTCTGAAGGAAGTTTTTATCACTGGGAAAAGGTGTCCTAAGAGTGGTCAGTGACACATTCTAAATCTGCAGCTTATGGTGTTTCTTATTCTCAGGCGTGATAATGTCAAATTCAGAAATGCTTAGAAGTGATATTGAACTTGTGTTCTCTGTTACTAGCTCTGAAATCTTAGGCTAATGATTCACATTCACATATTTTAAACTAATGCAGATTTATGGGGCTTCAGGCACAAAGAGCCATATGCTTCCTCAAGCAGAGAGCCCGGAGTGAACGAGACACTTGAAAGACACTCCCCTATGTGCCCAACACATGCTTGCTTGCACAAAAGAAAAGAGTCTCTATGTTAAGATCCAGTCACAACTTCAGATCCTCACAGGCTGCAGAGCACAAAGATCTGATCCATCACTCAGTGAAATCGGTCAGGATTTTTCTATTGATTTTAATCAGAGATAAATCAAGAAGAGGCACTTTGTCCAAGCTCGAGAGTGGAGTGGGTGTTAAAACAAATCAGCTGAGGAGCCTTATCCTATGTAATTAGGAAATTCAGTGGAAAATGCAAGTTATTCCTTCTTGTAAAATATTGCAGAGCAAGGATAAAAGGGCAATATTTAGCTGGAAAATTTGGAGGTTTATGAATCTTTTCTGTTCTGTGAGTCTTGGGAATCTTTATCCAAGATGCTGCTGTCTGTGCAAACACCAACCAGGTCCAGGGGTGATGTTCCCATGTGTGCCTTCCCTCAGCTCCTCCTTTACTGGACTCCCTTTGCTGTTGATTGCTCTGAGTCCATAGCAGGCACCAAGAACAAAAGAAAGCAATTTCATAGTGGCTCCCAGCAGGAATTTTGCACTAAAAATCTAGTGGCTACACTCTCATTCTCCATTACTATAATATTGCAGAAAGGATGGAAGAGCCTTTTTTCTTAAATTACAAATCTCTAGTTGCAAAGGAACAAAGCCTGTGAAGAGAGCAATTTGGTGCTGAGGCAACTCCTTTCTATCCTCTGCTTAACAGCAACCTATTTTTAGATGGTTTGGATAAAGTGCTCAACCTCTTTGGTTTTTGGCAGAGACTTGGAGTTTGTTTGAAGACTCTGTGTCAGCCCAGCACCTCGGCACTACTGAGCTGGGGAACAAGGTGGTTCTGGTAATGGAAGGCTGTGTGTTACTCAGCAATCTGCTGTCCCATGCACGTACAATTCAGCCCCCTAAATCTCCTCATGAATCACATTTGTCTTTATTTTCCACTCTCCCTGATTTTTCGCTGATTTCCTCAGTGCTGATGTTCATAATGGGAGGCTGTTCAGAAGGTCAAAATGCCTCTTGCTGGGCACTTATTGTTTCCCTTTTCCCTTTGCCACTAGGAAGCAAGGCTGTGATCAGTAGCAGAAAGGTTTCCTCATGTGTTTATACATTTAAGTTAATTTTCATCTCTGACTACAGCTAGAGTTAAAAACCTATGGATACCTTGCTGGTTTTTTATGTATTGAATAAAAGAAACAAAAAGCAACATTTTATTGGATATTCTTTCCACTGCATTGCTAGAGAACATAACAATTTTCCATCCTAAAAAATTATGTTTTGTTGCTGTTTTTTTAATTAGTTGAAGTATTTTTAATGACTTGAATTGTAGTGTATCACCTGCAGTAAGAAATCATGAATATTTACAGTAGAGGGAGCAATAGCCCCACTGCTGCTCTGTTTCCCTTTGGCTGTCAGTTGTGTTACAGCTTTATGGAGCACATATATAGAAAAACAACAATTATCAAGATAAAATGATGTGCTCTTTTCTGTAGTAAAGTTTCCCTCGTGATTCCTATTAACTATTGAAATAATACTTTCTTTTATAAAAAGCAGAAAATGTTTCTTATGGAGTTGTCTTACACTACAGCTGGATGAGTGGAACAGCAACACTGTTTCCACCTCAAAGAGATTTCCTTTTTCAATTGCTACCTTAAAATTATGCCCTTATCAGAATTTTAAATTATAATCAGCATGTTTAGCACCTTTTTTTCTGAGACTTGCAGAGCGGTTTAAAACCTTTGTGAGTGTTTTATGCTACCTGTGGTTAACAAGGCTATGGTGTTGCTATGGAAATTGTGAGGTTACAGTATGCACAGGCCAGATCCTCTCCTCACTGAATTGGGAGTGGAAAAGGTGATGGTGGTTCAACATCTTTTTGTTCAACTACACTTCCCTTAAGCAGGAAGCATTCAGAAAAATTATGAAATTATTTGGGAAAAAGAATATTAATGCAGGATGTTTTAAGACTTCTATTCAGTGCAATGAGCCTTACAGGCTATTTGCGGTATCAGCCTTCCCAGATTGGACTTTCAACTGCAGGCCAAATAAAAATCAATGCCATTACTGGGCAACCCATTTTCACTAATCCTCTGGGTGGTCACTTGAGAAAGATTTCTGTATAGTAAAATATATTTCCTTACATTAAAGAGCCTCTTGGAAAGGGGGAGGAGAATGTACTTGGCATGGATGTGTCAGCTGAAGTTTTAGTGAGAGGATGCAATTGCTGCACATCAGTGTAGGGCTTGAGCTGGTGCCTCTCCAGATGCGCAGGTCTGATGATGTAGCTGAGAACTGAAATGTGCTTTAATGCTGGTCTGGATTGCAGCTTCTGTCCCACCTTCACTTCAGTGCAATGACAGGAAGGATGTTTCCCTGCATGGTTGGGATTTTTTAATACATCACCTCGTGCAACATGTGGTGTCTTACGTAGGGTAGAGATGTGACACATCACACGAATTGGTTCATGCTGGAGGAGTAATCTTAGGTGAAAATGAAGGGGTAAAGAACTTGGCCTGAAAGAAAGAAAATTTGATTTTTCCATCATAAAAATAAAAGAAAAGAAAGTCTGCAAATCAGGAATTTTCCTATGGGGAAATGTTGAAATTTGGAAGGCTATTTTTCTTAAAATGTCACACTTACGTTGAAACTTCCTTGTGAGTCCTGTTATTCAGACTACAAACTCCTCCAAGCAAGGAACTATCTGCAAATATGGTCTATGTGGTAAGATAAGATCTGATCTTATTCTCTGGGTGTTACAGTAAAAATGAGACATCATAGGCAAGAAAAAATGTAAGAATAGAGCTTTTCTCTGGTGTTCACTGTCAATGAATAAATATTGATCTCAAGAGTGTTGTCTTTAGGAAACCACTCTTCTTACCAGAAATGCACTTTACAGCCTCTTTGAAAAGGGATTAGAGGAAGGGAGGGAAAAAGAAGGCTCATGGCTCAGATGATCCTCTTGCCATTCAAGATGAACTGTCAAAACATTGTCATTTATTGTCACTGACTCATTTAAAAAGCTGAATCACTAATGCATAAATGGCTCTTGTTCATAACATGATTTAAATGGAATGCCTCTGATTTAGTTTAGTTTAAATTGGACATCCTCCCATCTTTACAGAATCGTGTTGTTGTCACTTCCATTTTCTTGTTAAAGGTCGCTCTTCAGCAACTCACAGCATCCCCCTTTCATTTCACCTTGCCAGCACTGTCTCCCTACATGCACACTGACAGTGGTTGGGGTGTCATTGTTTTGTCTCCGCTACGGTGTTGTAATTACATCATAATGTCTTGAAGCGATTAATATTACAACAATACATTACAAAAAGTGTATGTGATGTGTGCACGGCAGCCTGTGCTGCAGCCCTTGTTAGGCTTGTACTGAAGTCTGTTTGCAGGCCTCCAGAGAGGGGTAGTTTGTAATAAATGTTTGTACAATAATTAGCATTTGGGTACATTTCAGCAAAAAATACCCCGAACTTTCTACCTTGTCGTAATTAATTGCCTTTTTCTGTGTTAACTCAAAAAGAACTGATGTATTAAAGCTATTTTTAACCCAGAGGATGACCATAAGGTTGACAGTTGATGAACCAATTAACTCTCCACTTTTCAGAGCACTGTAAACTGGAACAAGGACTCCTTGCCACTCCCGGGAGGCAAATAAGTATCACCATAACCATTTTACAGAAGTATGAAAGAGGTACAGAACTGTGAATTGCTTGACGTCGTTTTGCATATCCATAGCAGAATTATTACAAGATCCAGAGATTCCTGTGCATGTGTGCAAATCACCCAGAGGCTTTATATATGAAAATATGGTAGTATTTAAACCTTATGAAGGGCAAAATACCTTTAAACTAAAACCAAAAACCCCAGATCTTTGTGTTCGTGTTCAGTGCATTCCTTCTGACTAAAGCTACCATTTCTCTCTTGTGGGCAGTGTCACTGGAAGGCAGAGGATCAGGAGGGAACCTCAGGGTCATCAAGCCCTGCCACTTACTCCTGACAACTTTGTCACACATTGTTGAGTTTTACTGATCAACCTTCAGCTCTGTTTTTTATTTAGATACTTTGTCTTCCTTTAAGATCATAAAGATGGGAAAATGAGATTTCTAAAAACACGGGTAGAAAACTGCCTGTTGCAGAGAAAATGAAAGTACTGCCCTAAAGAATCAAAACCTACAAATAAGAGCCAAACCTTCCAGTTCTTCTCTGTTTGAAATCTTGGGAAAAGGCCAGTGGCAATTTTGCTTTAGCTGAGAGTATTTCCAAAATGAATAAGGAAGTGACAGCCCTGGAACTCGAACTGTCTTTCTGTTGACTCGTATGACAATTATACTGGACTCTGAAAAGATGGGTGTCTTTGGTTGAGGAGTGAAGAGAAACAACATCTGTTGGGTAGGCTCAGAAGGAGGTTTATGAAACCTTTTTATGGATTGGTTTCTCTGAGACTGTGACAAACTCTTTTTCAGAGGGAGACTTCAGAGTTGACTCGAGTGAGGTTGGAAGTTCACAGCAGATTCTGAGTCAGTAGCTCCTCTGCCTGATGTTGGTGTCTGAAAATGTCCACCTACACTGTTATGGACAAAACCATAGCACAGCAGGGAGGCAGCCCCACGCCTTGGCAGCGTGTGCCATATGTAGTCATTTCTTTAGGGATTTTTGAAATTATTTGGCACTTAACATCTACGGAACTGTAATGGGAGTGGAGTGCCCAAGTCTACTGGGCTCTTGGCATAATCCCAGCTTTCCTGGTGATGTTTTCCTTCTCTCCTCTAGTGCATTCCATTTATCTCCTTATCCCCATGGGTTTGCAGGAGCTCCTAGGAGGAAGGAGAACCCATCAGAGAGCAGTGGCAGGTTTTTGGTGCTCTTCCCGGGCACAAGGAGGACTAAAGCAGACACAGCCACTGCTGGTGCAGTGGGGATGTTCAGCTGCCTTGCACTGGAAGGGTTGAAAGCATCAGGCTCTATTTTAAGTGTGTGCTGTTTTGTTAGCATACCATAAACCACAGAAAGTGCTATTGGGCCTGAAACAACAAACCACAGTGTCCCTGGTGAGGATGAGAAGTCCATCTAGATTTTGTTTTCTTTAGGGACACATGTTGAAGTATTTTTCTTTGTCTAATGCTTTCATGGTTGGGTTTCTTGCACCACTAAATGTATCACAGCAAAAGCCAATTCCATCTTAAGAATAATCACTTTGTAGTGTGGAGAATATACCTTTCAATACTCAGTAATGATCTAGAAGATTAATTGAATAATGAGGTGGTGAAACCAAGCAAGAAAGTATGGAGGACTGGGAGAGTGTCCTGAAGGATTTAATAAACGGAATGATTGGGCAATATGATGGCAAATTAAATTCAGAGAAGATAAATACACGATAATGCATTGGGGGAAATAATTCAAGCTGCTCCTGTGCACTGATGTATTCTGAATTAGCTACAACTTCTCAAGTGTAAGAACTTGGTGTTATCGAGGGTAGTGCACGGTCTAATAACTGAAGCAGAAGAAAGTAGTTGGGGAGATCCTGGACCACATTTGTACAGGGTGGAAGAATAATTTTCTGAACAATGTGCTTTACTGAAAGCACACAGAATGCTAAAATATTGATTTTAATTCAAGTAAAAAAAAACGTCTCCTGACTAAACTTCCTAGGATTAGTTCTGGTTCCACAATCTAAATGGATGATGAGTTGTGCTCATAATAGTATTTGAACCCTGGGTTTTCAGCAATAATAACATCTTATACTGATCAGACTGACCACCATTTAGATGAAATTCAGTCTTCTTGATATTAGAGCGGCTTTTAATTTCACCAGAGCAGGGAATTTACTCTAGTTCCACAGTGAAAGTCTGTAGTAAACTTAGGACACTTATGTATTCTACTGACTAAACTAAAAGCTGCTGTTGTCCCAGCACTGCAGATACAAGGCATAGAAAATATATTTGGTCTAATAAGTTAGACAAGATAACACTCATTGGTAAATAAAGAAAACTAGTAGAGAACTTTAATCTTTATTGCCCAAATAGGTTTTAATTTGCTTTCCCACGCTTGAAAAATACATATATAAAAAGAAGTGTGTGTGAAATTTTCCTTTGGTCAGGGGAGATTCAGCACGAGTATCTCTGTATATCCACATGTACATAAAAGGAACAGGAGGGATGGGCTTGAAAAGAGATTAAAATAAAAGAATTGAAATGCCATTACATATAAACAAATACAAAATCATGGATTTCAAACTATTTTTGATTGTGTGAGTGATAATAATGACTGCAGTGTTTATTTCTGTTGCCTAGAAAAGCCGCATATGTTTGCAGTATTGACATTTGAATCTTAGATTCATTTGTCGTGTTGTGCTGTTCCATTTTCTGACTGATGAAGAGATGCATCTTTGAGATAAAAGCTTCTCCTGGCAGAACTTGCAATTGGTTATTATTTAGCACTTGCAGAACATCAGACTTGGGGAAGGGGTGCCTGGGTTTTGGGTGTCACTCCTGTGAACAAATGGGGACCAATGTAGCTGTTGCCCAGAGTGTGCCAACTGGGACGAGTAGAGAGAAGCTGGAAGGGGAATGTGTGTCTCTGGGGCACCAAAGTATCCTGCTATAGCTCTGTACCATCCACCATAATAGGGAATGTGGAAATTGCCTCTGTGCAAAAGATTCACCAAGACTTCTCACAGAAGGAAAATCCACACTGAAGTAGTGTGTTGTGCAGCTGTAGATCTGAGAGCATTTCACTGAACCATAATGAATTTAGCCTTTCCCTGAAGGCAAGAATACACTACAGCCCTGTTGCAGATAGGTTAATTATTATTTAGAGGGGTAATTGTTCTCTGGCATGTCACAGTTGGCAGCATAAAGAAACCTTGGATTTGAATCTAAGAATTCTTACTCCCAATATTTGTTTCTATCTAATATATATTTATTATTCTGGCTTTTGCACTGGAGTAAAAGTTGTTTGTGTTTTTTTTTCTTTGGCTACATACTAGACTGAATATTGCTGAGCATGTACTGCATGTACACAGGTTCAGTTTTTCCAGTAGCCATAACTGCTCAAGCTGCACAGGCACCCTGTATTTCACTTTCAGGATACTTGGCTTCTCTTTAACCATCAACCATTTAAAACTAAAGTCTCTGAGGGGAAAAAAAAAACCAAACCCACAAACATTTTCCAATATAGTCAAATGTTGATTTGCCCCAGACAGCTCTACCAAGGAATGAAGTCCTGATGAAATGAGTTATGCTTTCTCTAATCACTGACAAGGTGGTGTGCGAATGTCTTTGGTGTCTGTGTTATGCACCAGGTATAACAGCTGGTGAAACAGCCTGTTCTATCAGCACCAAAGAGGCTGGGCCCAAAGACACTGGATCTTGGTAGCCAGATGGCCTGTGGCCTTCAGCTCAGACTTCTCACAGCTCTGGAGCAAGGGCTGGCTAGTGCTGGCTAGGAAATAAAGTGTGCTAGCATAGCAGAGCAAGGAATTAGTCTTTCCAGATGTTCACCAGAGCACAGGGAAGAGCTGACACGACACAGTCAAGGAAAGGAAGATGGTTGGTTCTTGTGTACACTTTCTAGATTCATTATATCAGTCAGAGTGATACAGAGAGCTTTTTTTATAGCAGATATCAGTGTTCCTAAGCAGATCCAGACGACCACTGAGGGTTTACCCTTTGAAGGAAGGCAGTGCCTCAGCTCCAGCAGCTGTGAGGCATTATGTTTTCAAAGATATTCAGAATCATGTGTGGTCCTTAAGAATTTATAGCACAGCTTCCCTGGAGGTCATTTTTGATACCAACCTCTATCAGACTGACAGATGGGGCTGTAGAAATACCTACCTTGAAGGTAGCTCTTCTGCAGAAAGTATGTCAGTCTTACCTGCTGTTATATAAATGACCTCCCTCTCAGAGCAAGTGTCACAGTGGTTAGGAACATATTGTTTTGAAAATAGTATCTTCAGATACAGTCTTGCCCCTTCTGCAGAACAGTATCATCTGTGATTTCCCATCTGGTTCCTAATTTTGTCTCCTTCTAAGCTGTCAGCACACCAGATCTGCACTTCTGCATGAATCTCGATCCCATCAGCACTGGAACTAAAAATAAAAATATCAAAGTGGCAATTTGTACTGAAAACCCAAACTATACAGATCTACAGAGGTTCTTTCTTGAATGTTCTGCCACTGAAACATCTCTTTTAGGGTGAAAACCATTCATACTTGCAGTTGTTGGAATTGTCACAAACCTCATCAGGAATCTTCAATACACCATGTGTACATCATCCTCCCTGCCTGGCTATGTCTCCTTGCGAATGGTGGGAATCCATCCCTGACCTTTTAATGCATGGAAAGTGTAGGATACTGTAAGTGAGATGTGGTGGCAGCAGAGACCTACTTTTAAAGTTCAGAGCTAAGCTGGGCTTTGAGCTCCGTGAGATCTGAAGTACCACTGCAAGCAGTGAAGTGCCAGTTCTGGGGTCATTGCAGAGAGGGGTGGAAGGCTGGCCCTCAGCCCAGGGGCTCTGGGAATCATGAGGATGTGGCTGCTCGGACACATCCTCCTCCTTGTCTAGTGACTAGTCTGGTTGCAGTCACATGTGCTTCTCTTGTACCCCCAGTATCCCAACAGCTGCCTTCCTTCACACTTGCCTGTAGCAAGGAATACTGGGAGGAAGCTGGAGCTACTCTGTCCTTGTGAATCTCTGTTTATAGGCAGCGGTGAAAGGAGACCTGCTACTGGGCAGAAAAGAAAAAGCCAAAAGGACAATAAATAGAGGAGAATATCTGAAATCTTTCCAGCCATAGCTGTAAGCCAGGCTGAAAATATACCTGTGGAAAGTGATAGAAGAGGAAGTGTGCTCAGCAAGACTCTCCAAGCCCTCTGGAGAGAAGTAGTTACTGGACAGCAGGGAGACACTGAATAACTGAGCCCTGCTCATTGTGTCAGGAAGAGTGATGGCTGCCCCTGAGATCTGCCCGCAAGAACTGCTGTGTGTGCTTGCAGGAGTGTGGATGAAAACTCAAAGTCACCAAATTACTCCAGTGCCTCAGATTTGGTCTCAGTAATTTACTTATTTCTGCCTTTAGAAACACTAATTCTGTTTTTTTTTTTTAAACAAAACAAAACCAAACACCCCAAAATCCAAACTGCCACAAAACCTCCCCTGAGGAGCATCTTCTGACAGTTCCTTGAGTGAGACTCCACAGATAAGAACTTATCCAAATTTGTTACATGAGCAATACTATGATGTTCACTTAAAAGCAAAATAAAATCTATTTGATTAACTTTATTCATTTAGGTAATTATTGAAAAAACATTCCTCTTACTGTGGGGAGTCTGGTGTGGATATCACAATGTACGTGTTCAGTGTTACAGTAATTGTAAAGCACTGAGCAGAATAAACAGGTACAGGGGCTGTGGGGATTGCTGTCAGGATTTAAGAGGAATGTCCAGTGTACTTTGTAGTAAGGAGGTTTAGGGGATTTTGAAAGATTTTCACCTGATTCAGTAAGAACAAATTAATCATTTGATGTCCTAAGGATATTTTTAATGTGTTAGCTGATTAAATTTACTAGAGCTTCTTAGGGGAAAACTTAAATAATATGGCACATTTAGAGATCCAATAACTTAGTTTTCTAATTTTTTGTTAAAAAAAAAAAAATAAACTGGGCTCACATTGGGTTTGGGTTTGCATACAACACCACTACTTTTGTCCCGGGAAGAAACTTCTTTCTCACACTAATTTATACTGGTGAAATGGAAAACATGTTAGTATTTATGTCCAACCATGTGTGAAATTAGTATCCTACAAGTGCACTGAAATGAATGCTTGTGGTAATAAAGTAGTAGTCACTGTTTAATTTTAATGCATGCTTCACTTTAAAATTGGTTTTCTGAATAGCTACGATGTGCATTTACATTCTTCCCCAAACACTTCAATATTTAATACTTCCTTTTTCTGTTCTAGTTCTGTAACTCTTTCTGCACTGGACAGAACTTGCCTGAGAGGTTGCTTGGAGTTTAGGAACTCCTGGTAAATAAGTACTGCTCAGTATCACTAAGAATCTGGCAAAATTTCAGGATTAGGATTAAATGTTTGCAGGAAACTCAGAATAAAATGTTCCCGCTTAACAGTGCTTAAGGCTGATGTTCTGTATGTACATAAAAATACAGTATAGACTTGGCAAACACAAGCTTCTCTTTTCAAGTCTGCTGTAGCAAACCCTTTGTGATTAGATTTATTTATTTTATTTCATTAGTTAACAGAATCTGCGATCCATTAGCACTTATTAGAAACTTATTTAACAAATGTATCCAAATAGTTGTCAGGGAGAAAAGGATTTTCAGCCACTATTGGCTCTTCAAGGTTCATATCTGTAAACTTAAATGAGACCTGTAACAACTTCTTGGATGTATCAGCTGTTCTACTTGCTGCTAATTCAGTTTAATTTAGGTGGCCAGAGTAACAAATGCGCTTCTGAAACCTATGGAAGAGACATATTTGCCTGTCTACTGATGCTAGCAAGCCTCTGTACTTCCACACTGATAAAGAAACTCTCTATTTTTAAAATTGTCTTGCTAGTTGCTATCACTTTCTTCTGGGTGGGGTGGTGTTTCTGCCAAGGAGTGATTATTGCTCAGCTTTCTGTCCAAGTTTGGGGAAATTGGAATTTACATCCACTCTGAAAGCAGGAGAGTAGATGGCAACTGAGTAGACATTCCACTTCAGCTGTGATCCAGAGAGGGAGGATAACAATAGTAGGGATTCTGGTGGGACAAGGGCTTTGGCAGGGAATTAGAGCTTGCTCCATGCCTGCCCAAACAGCTGTTCCACATCTGAGCAAAGGGTAGAGCTAAGCTACATCTGTAAATGTAAACATGGATGCTGCAAAGCCAACCTGGATGTGCATGTGCTGTCTGCTGAGCCAGAAATTTTCTTTGGCATATGTATGGGCATTTGGTTCTAAGCATATGAAACGTGTCTTCTGCCTCCTCCATCCTGCCCTCAAGGCTTCTCTGAACACCCTATTTCTGGGGCCTTGCAGAGTTTCCCTTGCAGCATTCCTGATAGCCCAGAACATGGATGGAAACTTCCACCCCCTTGTGCCTGGTGCCATTTAAGAGCATAGTAGTCTCAAGTCTAATACCTAAACATAGGTCTGAACGGGTCTCTGGGTGTGAGAAATTCTTCTCACATACCCCAGAATGTAGCTGCAAATAACTTATTAACAAGGCAGCCTTATGTGCTTTTAAGACTTATAATTTTCCTGTTCTGCTGTTCAGGGTTTCTCTTGATCCCACCTATTAACACTCTCTATTTAGACGTTGCTGTGTCACTGAATGGGAGGCACTTTCTGCACCAGTAAGTCTCTGCAGCTCCTCTGCTGAGCCTGCAGGGTGGTTTTTCTCCCTGTCCCTTTTGAATGACAACCCTTGGCCCAGGTAGTGTGTTTTGCAGCACTGGACTCCTGATCCTTTGTGCAGGACCCCCCTGTTGCATGTGCTTTCTTGGACTGCTATTCTGTTTCCAGCAGTGCAACTTTCCTTGAGCCTTCAAATGCATTTCTTCTGTCTCGGATCTGCTCTCTTGGAAAGATGAATTTTCGCTGATTTCTTGTTCAAATTCTTCTCCCTCCTCCCACCCTAGAGCTTGCAAGCTCATGAGGTTTAGCTAAAAATTGTTTCATTCAGATGCCACCTATTGCCATCCCATCGGAAAACTTGACTGCAGTAGAAGCCTTAAATCAAAAGCCTGTGTGACACTTTCTGATCTTTGAGTGGCTTTAGGGGCTGTCAAAAAGAAAAACATTCGTACCTAGTTAAACTAAGTTGTTTGGTATGAATTGAGGCATTTGTCAAGTAGAGCCATGCAAAAGATTAAAAGCCGTTTCTGTCAGTGAAACCAGTGTATTTTGGCTTATGTAATTCTACAGGGGTTTTTTGTGTTTTGTTTTTCAAGGAAACTGTAGGTGCCTTCAGCATTTTATCTAAAAAGTGAATTATACATTGCAGAAAGTATTTCATTCTATATTTAACGGCTCTTCTTTGAACAACAAAACCTGTAAACTCCTTTCCGGGATTTGAATGGAAGTCATGATGGTTCCCACTTGTTAATGATATTTTACAGTGACAGCCCTGTTCTGCTTGCAGTTCTAATAAAAATAGTAGCTCAGTGTCTGGGTTTGCACTAAAATTTACTGATAGCAGGCTGTGGTACTCCCTGCTCTGCACTGCCATGGGGTGTGCAAACAAGAGGTGTGCGCAAAATGTGACAGCAGAACTAGTGCTTCAGTGATAACTCCATGAAAACAGTGAATAGATTGTGCAGGGCTTTCCTGGCTGGTGGAGCTGCAAGCAAAGAACTTGGTGTGCCTTGAACAGCAGAGATGGGCAAGAAATATTCATGGCTAAGTCTTGATAGACCTTACTGAAACTCGATTAAAAAAACTTCTCCAAACACCTTTATTCTTCAAAAAGTGGAAATTCCCATTTGTTTTAAATTATGAGAGATTTGGGACCATTCTTGTTGTAATGATGTTTTTCTGTGAAGAAAAAAGAAATAATTTGTTTCTAAAAGATATTGATATTTTACATGGTTAAAAATGAGTGTCTTAGATGGTTTAATCATTACCCAGGAATCTGTGTAGGTATTGGGATGACAGGCCAGCTAAATGAACTCCTCCCTCCCTCAGT
This sequence comes from Myiozetetes cayanensis, assembly GCF_022539395.1. Taxonomy (NCBI): domain Eukaryota; kingdom Metazoa; phylum Chordata; class Aves; order Passeriformes; family Tyrannidae; genus Myiozetetes; species Myiozetetes cayanensis. Next base: position 28,451,144 of record NW_026088185.1, read on the forward strand.
ATTTTCCAACACCTTTGATTGCAGGTTATACAGACAAATGTGCTCTCTGTAACCTGTGTGATTTCTACAGCTGATGCTGCAGGCCATGCCTGCACTGTTCCTAATGAAAGGGGAATATAAATCTCTCAATCACTGACAACTTTCATTCCCTTTGGAGGATGCTAAACCTTCCCTGCTTATGAGTAACCCCTGTCTAGCTGCTAAGGAAGCTCCAGAATGCTTTCTCTAAAACCCACCAGGTTGTTGCAAATCCTGAGTGGATTCAAAGTGGTTCATTAGGAAACCACATTCTTCCCAGGTGCCAAGACTTTAGCTCACACTCCTGAATGAACCTGGGGGAGAATGAGGGTTAAGGAGTCAATCTAAGTTGGTCTTGTGAATATTCAGAGATGAGATCTTGAGATGGGATTCAAAATGGTGCAGCTTCCTTTATCCTGGAAGATGGAAAGTTTTTCTACTTTGTGCTGTGATGTGGAAGAAGGGGTGAGTGGTCACTGAAGAAAGTCTGGTGCTTGAAAGATTGATTGTAATCAGGTGCTTGTACTGTGGTAATGCCGCACTGCTGGCATGCCTGCTGCTGAGGTGGTCCTGGAATCCTGGTTGTCCTAAGGAGGTGAGCTCAGAGACAGCACAGGGGTCTGCAATGAGCTTCAGCAGCCTGGACACACCTTTTGTGTTGCTATTTTCTGCAGACAGTTGTGAAACGACCCCTTTTATCCATAAGCATAGAAAGATAAGTGGTTTCAGCTAAAACCAGCTGGAGTTAGGCATGGGAAATCACACTGCATCAGAGATCAGGAGGGAGGGAATAAGGCAATCCGAGGGAAACTAAATGCTAGATGGATCTCTATAGCATGTTTTGCTCTTATTTCTGAGTCCCTGGGCATGACATATTCTGTTTCAATTCCAGTAGCAAGCAGTAAGGTCAGAAAAGATGTGACTGAGATCTCTGTGCTCATCCTGCCTGGTCATTGCCATTTTGACAGTGAAGTTTCTGCAGGGATATTTCCATCCTTTAATCAAATGCAATATACATCCAAATCCAGCCTTCCTCTTACTCAGCTCTACTGAGAAGAGATCAGGTGGAGAAAACCTATGCTCCTCTGGCATCTAAAGTAATCTGGGCTGAAACAGGAAAGGTTCCAGCTGCCTCAGCTGCTAACCTACCTACAGGATTGAGATCTGATCCCAACAGTGTCACTTACAAGCATTTGGCTCTGATACGTGTGCAAATCAGAGTATTTTCTGTCTTGGGATGCACTAGACTGGTGCATCTTTTGAAGTGCTCCAATGAGTGTCTCTGTGGTGACCAGGTTCTCAGAGGTGTTTTGTCCTTAAGTCCCTTTAAACATCAGAGTTTTTCAGTGGCACAGGAGTGGTGACTGGACATTACTCCTACAGAATATCGATAAAGAGTCCATGGGGATGTGCTGGCTAAAAGACTTCTATTCTTGAGAGTGATGGATGAGATCTTGCAGGAAGGATGGGTTATCTAAGAGTAGTAGAGCCAGAGGGGTGATTACACCAACAGTTGCTTTTTCTTCCCAATAGTAGAGGAAGCAAAGATGAAGACCTGTGAAGTGGTGATTTGAATAGGTGAAACAGCAACATTTCTCCTTAAGCAGGCTGCTCATTTTAGAGCCGTTACGTGATTATAGAAGAATGAGGAGCTGGGGAGACTTCAAATAGGTGAACAGCAGAAGAAAGTGCCCAAATGGCAAACATCTGTCTTTCTGTCTATCTCTACCTGTCTGTGCTTGAAATCTTGATAGCTGGGCTCAGGGAAGAATATTTAATTCGGCAGCTAACAAAGTGCAAATATTCCTCACAGCACTCCTTTTGAGATAACACTTATTGTCTGAAACCACAAATACTGGAGTTACAGTAGAGAAATCAAAATCATTTAGTGAGTTGAATCAGTGTCTGACCTGGGACCATGGTCTTGGCTTAACAAACTCCTTTTTGGCTCTCTAGTCACCTAGGATTATAAAGAATAAAATGTGAAGGAATACCTGCAACAACATGCAGTTTCACTGATCGTTTCCAAAGCAATAGTGCCCTACAGCTCATGAACATTAAAAAAAAAAGAAAAGAAAACCAAAGAAGAATTTTTATGTCTATGTAACCACAGCAGCGTTCACTTTCGCTGCCCGAGTACCTGCCCAGCTGACAGCCGAGCGCACTCCGAGCCCCCGAGGCTGCTCCTCGCAGGGGAGACATGGCAGCGGTGCCGCCCGGGGATGCACAGCGACAGGGCTGCGGAGCGCACAGCGGTAGGGAATAAAAGACCCCCTGCCGGGCCCCGCTGGGGTGTCCATGCCCGCACCTGTGCCCGGCCCGCCCCGCCCGAGCGGCCGCGCCCCGCGGAGGGGCTGCCCCGGCGGCGGGGGCTCCGCGGCCGGGCCGGCCTGGCTCGGCTCAGGAAGTGCCGGCAGGGGAGCGGCGGGGGCGGCCGCCGGGGGCCGGGCCGGGCTGTCAGCGCGGCGAGGGGCAGCGGCGGGGGGAGCGGAGCGGAGCAGGTCGGAACAATAGCGGGCGGAGGGGAGGGGGCCGGCGGCGGCGGGGCTCGGCACCCGCACCCCGCCCCGGCCGCGCCGCCCAGCGCAGCCCAGCGCAGCCCGGGGGCAGCGCAGCCCAGCCCCGGGGCAGCCGCCCCGCAGGCACCGCGGAAGGGATGATCCGGGCGGCGCTCGGCTGGGCTCGCTGCTGAACGCGCCTCCATCCCTCCCTCCCTCCTCTTCTCCCTCCCTCTTTTTCTCTCTCTCTCGGCTCTCCTCCTCCCTAACTCACTGGATATTACCAGCCGCCGGGCTCGCTGCCGCCTCTCCCCCAGCCATGAATCCCGCCGAAGGGGCGGCGGAGGAAGGCGCTGTCCCTGACTCCGAGGTGGATGCTTTCTTCCGAACAGGTAGGGGAGCTGCGGGGAAGGGGTCGGAGCAACACCGGGCCCTGCCTCCGCCGCGGGATGCGGGGCTGGCGGCTGCGGCGCGGGCACCGCCGGCAGCGGAGCCGCGGGGAGGGAAAAGGAGAGGAGGGGATGGAGGGGGTCCCTGCCTGCCTCCTCGCTTTGTCCGTGCCACTCGTGCGTCCGTGCCCCGGTCGCCTCTCACGCCCCCGGGAGGATGCTGCCGCGGGGCTGCGCTCCCACCGCCTCTGGAGAGGACCGGCCGGGCCCCCACCCCAGGCAGGCACAAAAGCCCCGCGGGGATGCTCGGGGAGATCTGCCGCGTTGTCACCCCCGCGGGAGGCAGCGCCGGCTGGGCCCCGCCGGGCCCCCTCCCCGGGCGGCGGCACCACCCGGGTACCGACCGGTGTTTGCGAGCGGAGCTGGCTGCCTGCCCTGCCCACCCCTCTCCAGCCGGGCGGAGCGCCGGGCGCTGTCCCTGCCGCCCTCGGGTGGGCAGTGAGGGCAGAGACGCCCCGGGCAGCGCTCGCCTGGAGCCCCGCTGCCGGCCGGGGTTGCTGACCCCGCGGGGACCGGCTCGCGAAGTATCTCAGGGCTGGGTGAGAGTCCTGTGTTTCACTCTCCCGTTTCAGAGGATGCTGAAGTGTAGCCAAATGTAGCTGGGTTACGGCAGAATGTGGTGTTGCTAGTGAAGCAGTGGTTAATTAAATTCTTTGGGCAATAGGTACATGCTGGGGTCCCCACTGCATCAGCCGTTTGCGAGGTGGTATTTGTGTGGGAACCGTCAGCACCGTATCAGCATCTCAAGTGAAGCAACTTGTGGTTTGCATGACACACCCCCTCTTCTCTCCCTCCCCCCCCCCCCCCCCCAAATCTTAAGAAAGTATTATAATCTTCTTGGTAGATTTTTAATTTAAAATTGTAAAGGATTAAATGATTGTTTCATAAGGGGATTGACCCTTGTGGGCTAGGACTGACACTTATTGCCACAGCTGTTTGTCAAGACTTTGCTTTTCAGCTGTTTCCCTCCTTCTACCTGCTCATTAGCTACACATAGTGCTTTGAGCTCCACTTACCAAAAAGTGATTATGCAATCACCAAAACTTTAAAGAAGTAAAATCCTGAAGGCTTGCAGCAGCTCCCTGCTATGGTAGACTGCACCCCATTTATGTGAAAACCCTTTGATCTAGAGGATAAGTATAATAAGGTCTGGCTGTGTGTATCTTGTGATCCACAAGTCATTAAGCCACGGGATATTTGCCTGTTGATAGCCTACCTGGTTACAAGCTAATTTCCTAAGTCTCAACAACGACAGATTTGTTAGGGGAAAATAAAGAAAAGAAATGCACCAATTTTCCTTTATAACCCCCCTGTTAAGTAATATTCCCCTCTACCTTTTTGCTTTCTCTCCTTCCTCACCTCAAGCTGAATCATTTCTCTGCAACACTGCCCTCTCAACATAAGCACGTTAGCAGAACTGAATTTGGAGAGAGTCAAATCTATCTAGCCTATATGGAAAAAAAGTATTCCTAAATGAGGACAAAACACAGGGAGACATGTGGCTAGATATTTCTCCCAATCTACCTCCTTCACCTGAAATTTCACCTGTAGATCCACAAATACGCTTGTCACCTGCATTGTGCATTTAACCTGGAGATTCCAGAGATTCATCTAACACTTCTGCTTCTTTAGGAAACAAAATCACAGGAACCTGGGCTTGGAAGGGGTGCCTAGGCCATATCCTTGCACTGAAGCATGTATGCATACACCATCCCTGATGCTTGTCTCATTTACCTTAAGCGTCATCAAAGAAGACGGCAAAATTCTTGTTTCTGTACCATTATGTACTATCTTGTGTCCAGAAAGATGATATGAAAAGAAAAAAACAAAGCTGTTAGTAATTAATTTTGATTGTCATCGCAACATCACTGAGAAATGGGGAAAGCACAAGCACAGGCATGACTTGTGTGAAAGGAGACTCTTGGTTCTCTGCATGGTTTGGGCCCTCTTCTGGGGTTTGTGTGCTGCTGTTGTGCCTGTCTGAAGTCGGGTTAATGGATGGCTGAAAGAACAGCTTATGTGGGGCTGGGGAGAACAATTGTAGCCAGGACACAACTGACTCTCCCACCCCTCTCAGGCTGGCAATAACAACCCTGCCTGAGTGGGGACTGTGAGACAGGGTCTGATCTGTTAGACCTGCAGAGACCTGCATTGACTTAGCATTCTTTCCCCCTTGGTACTATCTTTTTCTTCAATTCCTTGTCCTGACTTATGTTCTGGGTTTGTAAAGCATAATCATTGTCTCAGATGCCCTTGTACATTCACATCAAATAAAAAATGAATCTGTGTGGTTTAAAGATTAGCTGCTCCAAAAGCACACACATACACTAAACAGCCTAAGCTCTTCCCAAATTCGCAGCTACCACATGGAAAAGCATGAACTCATTATTCTGGTTAAAAAAACAAGGGGCTGAGTAACTAATATCTCTCTCAGAGGCTTTTAGCAAGCGGCTGGGCTTTGCACTGAGCCGGGAGGATCGATAGGCTGCTCCCTGCTACCGGCAGAGGAGGCTGATGCTGGGAGTGGCGCCGCACACAGAACAGCTCCCCCAGCAGCACCCAAACACTCGTGGTACCAGTCCCTTATCAGCGGCGACAACTGAGATAGCAGCTTTCTGAGCTGTACCTGGAAAGTCAAATTGAAAAAGTTAACACCAGGTAATAAAGGAAGGTCTGTTCTGGTGTTTAACACTGATGAGAACTAGGAATGACTTTAAGCAAAAGGTGGATTTAACACCTGTGTGGTTGATGCTGACAGTCAGTTAAAACCTCCCTGGAGACAGGCAGGACAGGGACTATTCTAATTTTCACCATCAGATATATGCAGAAGGAATTCAGGAATTCTCTTTTAGACAATCAATCCCATGTAATTGGGATAAAAATTAACAGGCAGAGGGACTTGAAGAGCAGAAATTACTATTGCAGTCTCCAGCTCTGATTTCTAGGATAACACTGGCTGCTGAATTGCAGCAGTAATTTCTGTGTGATGTCTGTCGCTTCTGTTTGAGCTTATGTTTCAGTAAGAAACCAAATCTATGCCTAGGTCTGCCTTATTAAGTTTCTTATGTCTATTTTGGTGACAGATAAAATATGAGCAAGTTCTCTGGAACTCTCAGTAGTCTATATTTAATGTGTACTGAGACTTCTATATTGCATGGAACAGAATCCAGATACTTATTGTTTCAAACATAAAGTAAGTCACTTTGTAAAGTGCACAAATAACAGATATCCCTTGGATACAGACACAGAGGGAAGGTTTCACTTCCTTCCTAAGCTGCAGTAATTTATGCAGTGTGTTTTGGAAACAGAGGTGAAACACATAAGGAAACCCTTTCCCAAAATTTTAAATATTTATAGAGGTCAGTGACAGAACAATTTAGCAAACTACCAATTACTAGCAAGGGTGATCATCAATATTTCTTATCCACTAGCAGGTACTGTTTCATTTTCTAATTTATTTTTCTGGCACTTAAGTATAGCATTGATTGTGTCTGATATGAAGATGCCAACTTTGTCAGTGATACTTCCTGTGTGTGAGTTGAAAATTGATGTTGTTCCATCTCCTTTGAACGTGATGAATTATTCTGTTTGCTTTCTGCTTTTCAGCTGGTTATACTTCTAGCATTGTTCATTTGTGCATGAGTGACTGGCAGTTCTGCTATTAAATAACTTTAAAATGATTGGCGGTGGCCAGGCTGTTTGATCAATAGATGTGCTTGAGATGATGTCTGCAGAGGAGTGCTCCTCGAGGTTGATGGACTCGAGTGTCTCCTTGTAGAGCAGGTAAATTGATTCAGTCAAGTTGTCACTGGGGGTGAGGTGTTCGTGTGATGCCTGCCTTCCTCACCTTGAGACTTTTTAATTCATAAGGCCTGGTCTGGCAACATGTGCTGATAAAGGAGGCTCTGTTGCAGAAAAGACTGTCAGGTCTTTCCTACAACTTGGAAAGCCCTTTTGTTCTTTGAGGTGATGCTGTTAATTAAAATCTGTACCACTCCCTGGAGGCTTTGACCTCTGACCCTGTCAGGAATATGACTTTTGTTGTTTTCTTTCTTTATTGTCTAATGTAGGTGGTTTTTGTTTTGTCGTGTGATTGACATGGGGGAGGAGGACAGTTATCTCACTACATGTGGGGCCACAGATCCTCCCAAGCCTCTGTCACTGGATACCCCAGTGCAAGTGGAAGCCTGTGTGGCTCTGCTCTGCTGTTGTCCCATCTCCTCTGAGGCAGCTCTGCTAGTCTGGGAATTCACATGTAGACATGGCAAAGGACAGATAGGTGGATCAAGAGGTCTTGGTGAGATGGCTGTCCTCTTCCCCCTCTCAGCATGCAGATGCTGCTCAGAAATGGGGCAGAACCTGCTGGTTTGTGGGGTCTTGTGACAGAAAATGGATCTGTTTTTGTCTGATGCTGGAAGGGAGCAATTTGTGAGTGTGATAAAAAAGAAGGATTTATGTTCAGAAAATCATTTCTTTCCTATAGGACTTCCTTCCTCCTCACTCAGAAGTACATACAGGGCAACAGGCATGACATCTGATAGTTATTTTACAATGTGCATTGTGTTATAGGCCAGTAGAAAGATACTTATTGTGTTTGATATTAATTCAATTAATATTGAACAGAATTATTTCCAGAGGAAGGGGCCTTTCACACCCAGCTTCTCTTCAGAGCTAGTGTGTAAGATCATAATCCTTGATTTCCAGGACAGGGTGCAATAGGGAACATAAGCCCATAGCACAGACATTAGTGAAGTGCACAGGCATATAAAGCTCAATTTTGCACCTACAGAAGCTGTTGGTGGGGGTCTGTGCTGTGGTTTGGGGTTGAAATTCTGAAAGAAAAAAACTGTATTCCTGAAGACATCAAAAAGGAACAACCCTCCTAGTGCTTGTGCAGGCTGTTTTGCCTGTGGCCTTAGATGGCCATGTGTGTCTTGGGATGATGAGTGGCATGGATAGAAATGAGCATCCAGCCTGGCCAGGCAGATACAACTATTGCTGTTTCTACCACCCGCCTCCCATACTGTATTTTTTGTCATGTCCCATAATTATAACCTGCTGGAGAAACATGAGGTTTTAAAAATGGATTGGGTGGGTTTTCCTTGGTGTAATTTCCAAGCACACCCCCATGTTAAGGGCCAGTTGGGGAGTCCTCTGACTGGACAGGTGCTCTGGGCCTCTTGAAGGTTGGGAATGAAGTATTCTGTTGTTTCAGCTGCTGTGACCTTGTGGTCTTTGGGAAGGTCGATTATGGATGTAGAGCAGCTTTATTGCTCCATGGTGACATGTACCATACAGTACCCAGTGGTATTTTAAGTACTTCATAGTTACATCAAAGAAAATACTTATGGAGTATTAGGCCTTATAAACCCATAGTGCTGTGCCTTTTATGGCTGGAACTTAAAGTCATGAAACGACTTAGAGGTATTTGTGCTTTTGTTTGATTTGGACTGGTGTCCTGCTTTTAATATTTCTTTGGATAAACAACTCCCGTTTTACAGCCTTGCATGGCTCACGCACCCTGTGTTTAACTGAAGGGACTTTGCCACTTGGGGAATTTTGCCTAGAGAATCTGGCAGGAATAACAGTGGATATTACAATATACGTTCTGCAAAAGAAAGCTGGATACGAAAAGAGAAAGCTGGATACGATCATCTGAATGGAGAACCTGAAAGTGTAAAGGGCTGTAAAAGAAAGAAGTCATAATATTTTGAATTATTTCTTTCCCACTCGGTTCTGGTGTGGATTGTGTTACTGTTGCACAGATCCAAAGAACTTCAGAGGAATTGTTTGGGAGTTTCACAAATATAACTGAAAACAGAACCTGGCCCGGGCTCCGCAATGGCAGTCGTAAATCTGGGTTTAAGTCAGTCACCTGCCTGATATGTGGACTGCAGTGTGTTGAAATGGGATTTAGAGCATTTCGAGCTAAGAATGGAGTAACGTTTCAGCAAAATATGTAAGTTTTCATGTTATATTTCGGATTTGGTTCAGAACGAGCACTGTGTTTGAATCCAGGGCAAACACTTTCCTCTGTTGTTAGTCATTGTGAAGGTCGGTAACCTATGTGATTACTGTGGATTCATGTTAGTTTCAGTTGGTTTTCATTTATTTTATTTTTAACTATTCAGTGAAGGTTAAAAGGGATATATTGAAACAATGTATATTCAGGGCTGGAGATTGTAATATCATTTAGAACATTTGTTGAAGTTTAAATAATTTCTGTTTCCTAATCAAGGGATTAGAAGATAATTCTGTTTCTACTTTTAACTATAAACATAAATATTCATTTTGTTTGCTCATTTTCATTAACTAGTGCCTTGAATAAATTGTGGTTTATTGGGGTTCTTTGTGTCTTACCAACGTGTAGCTTTGTTACTAAAATCTAGGAGTGTTTTCTGTTTCTTTCAAATTGCACAAGCTGAGAACATACAGGTACATAGGTCTAATTTGTTGCACTTCTACTTCAAGGCAACAAATTACCTTTAAAACTAAAAATGAAATTCCTTTTTTAGTAACCTTAATTATATGAACCAGCATTTCAGTTTCACTGATGGAACAAATCTACCATAATTAGGCAGTCTGTAGTTTTTAGCGTAAGGTCACATCATGCTTTGCTGAGAATAATAAGAGGAAATGATCTTCAATTTAACATCTCAGTGACTGGCAGACCAGCTGCTCTGGTCATTTCTTTTATTGAAGTGGCCTTGGGAAAAAGGGTGAATGTGCGTTGTTTGTAAGAGAAATTAAATTAACCTCGTTGCATAATTGGTACCCACACAGACATGGTGGAGTTTTCAGGTTTTTAAAATACATTTTGCAGATGGGGGTGGAGGAGGGAGGGTGAAGGGAGAGGTGTGATATATGAAATAAGCTGTGCTGAAGTGGCAGAAGACATACCTTACCCTTAAAATAATAATAATAATAAACATTACAAGGAAAGATTTGACTCCAAGATGTTGCTCTCTTCTGGGGACTGTTACCCTTTCTTTACCTGCCTGGTGAAGCAGTAAAGGCAGTAGGTCAGCCATGCTCAGGTGCAACTGGGATAGAGAGGGTGGTAGTTGGCCCGGGCTGATTTATTACCCGAAATCAGAGTATATAGATGTGTATCTCAAAAAGAGCTTTGTATAGATTCACCTGGTAATATCGGCACTGCTGGCACAGTTCCTGACTCCTGGAGCGTACCCTGGCGCTCCCGCTGTTTTAATGGCAACTGGCAGCCTACTTTGGGAGCAGCATCGTCAGCTGGAAACAATAGTGTCTGATTCTTGTTTGTCAGGCGGGACAATGGCCCCGCTGATGGGCTGCGGCGGAGGGGAGCGGGCTGCCTTTGTATGGCAGTGCCGGCATGGCAGATGGCTAATTGGACATGATAAACCACGGGGGCAATGGGGGAGAAAAAGATCTGCGGGGATTATCGGCTTGTATCCCCCCACACTAGGGAAGAAATGTATTTTAAAGATGTTATCAACTTTAGCGCTCTGCCATGAATGTATCGTTCGGTAACGAAGGAGGAGGACACCCTATCTAAAGTCTTTCCTTAGCTATGTGAAGTGCACTTTATTGTCTGGGAGGAAATCCCATTACTCTATGGGAAGGTAGGCAAACATGTGGCCCCCAGAGATGCTGGCATGGCACTTAGGAAAATTAGCAGTGCATATTTTTCACCAGTCTTGTAAGTGAATGTCAAACTGTTGTGCCAAACAGCATCCAAGCTGAAAACAAAGAGCTTTGCCAGCTGTGTTCTTTAGGAGTGGAAAGTTATGATTTACCTTATCCTGTCTTGATATGAAAAGATGTCCCTCAGAGCTGGGGCACTGAAAAGTTAAGCTCATTAACAAAGATGGAATTTCTTTATTTAAATGTATTTTATTAGTCTTAATAGAGTATACACTATGAAGCCAAAATCTGAGACCCTTGCACAAACCACTTTTTCTTATTTAAAACAGCTTAGTGAAAAATGGAATTAAAGCCTCAAGGTTAAGTCCACAAAAATGATCAGAGGGATTGGAAATGGATTCTATGAGCAAAGGCTGAGGGAGCTGGGATTCTTCAGCCTGGAGAAGAGAAGGTTCCAGGGAGACCCTCTCAAGGCCTTTCAATATTTAAAGTGGGCTTATAAAAAACAGAGTAGGGCCTGTTGTGATAAAGCAAGAGGTGATGATTTTAACCTAAAAGAGAGTAGGTTCAGACTAGAAATAAGGAAGAAATTTTTTACGATTAGGGTGGTGAGAACACCAGCACAGATGGCTCAAAAAGGTGACAGATGCCTCCACTTCTGTAAACATTCAAGACCAGGTTGGACAGGGCTCTGAATAACTTGATCTCGTGGAAGATGTCCCTGCTTGTGGCAGGGACCTTTAAAGGTCCCTTCCAATCCAAACTATTCTGTGGTTCTAAAGTATCCCAGGTAGTTTTGCTATGAGATGTGTAGGCTTAGCTGATGGCTTCAGTGGCTCCAAGCTGTGGGCTGTGAGTCCAAAGCTGTGCTCACAGCCTGCTAGCAGAAATCAGAAGTTCATCCCACTGGATGCATTTTAATTCCTTTTTTGCTCCTTGCCACCCCTATTAAACAGCAGGAGAAAGCACACTACACCCTAGGGAGTAACTACACAGAGGAGGTATGAGGAGTAAGGCTGAAGGGGGGTGTCATCTGCATTGGTGTTTGCTGCAGTGAGCTGCAGTCATCGCTGGCTTTAATTCCCTGCTTTGTAGAATGGTATCAAGTGCCTACAATACTTTGCTATTTTAGTGTCTCTCATAATAATAATGTTATGGCATATAACAGATACGTTTAAATTGTAGTAAAAATAAATCTGCAAGAGGTTTAAAAATAATAGCTACCAAGAAATATGCAGTTCTCTATGGAAGCAGATTTACTTTCTGTGGAAATATCTGGACTGTGTTTCTCTTCCACTGTTTACTACTGTCTTTTCCCACGGGACAAGTATAGTGGAAACTCCAGATGAAAACTTTCAGCGGGTTGCCTTTGGTTTCACAGACCTTTCAAGTGCTGTACCTGTCAGTCTGAGCAGCTTTTGAAGCTATAGGTGCTGGAGACTATTTAAAGTATTGTGAGTGAATGCAAATAAAACTTTCAGTTGGGCTGTCTTCTTATAGGGTCTGTGACATTGTCATGTTATGATTGTTCTTTACCAGGGTTTATTATTTGTATTATTGTGTCAGTCACTGATGAGTTCTTTCTGAAGCAGATACCCTGTGAACACTGAACAAAAAGATGGTCCTTGCCATTGAGTCCTTACGATAAAAGCTCTCAAGTGGATTGTGAATTTCTTTACCAAAGACTCATATTTTGCTTTGCTTTGTTTTTAAACATATCTGAAGGACAAGCCAGAGGAGTTACAGAATCTAACACTGGGTGTGGAGCAGAGGGAATGGCTGAGAATAAGGTACAAGCAGAAAAATAGGGAAGAAATAAGAAGCCTGTAGGGAAACCATGGAAGAGTGCCACAAAGTTACCTCACAGAGCACTGCAGAACTGGAGGGCACTTGGCTGAGAAAGGGATCACAGTCTGCATCCTCTGTGGAAGGGAAGCAGGTGATGTCAGTGTGGAGAAGGTCAGAAGCCAGAGGAAATCACAGAAATGAGACAATAAGAGGTTTGATTAGAGTTGTAGCTTTTGGGATGGTAAGCCAAAACTAGGGATTTTTTTTAGAGAAAAAAATTGAAAGACTGTCTGGGTACACAGTGAAAGGAGGGAACAGGCAAACTCTGTGCATGTACTGTGCTTAGGCTGGGGAAAGCAGCCGTAGGAGGTACTGCAAAGCACTGGAAAAATAACCAGGTCTTCTCTTCTAGATGTCCCATACCATTGAATCTGTTATTATCACGCTGCAGTCTTTTAATAGTGATGCACCAAATGCCTGTCTTGCTTTGATGCTGCAAAGAGGAGGCATTTCCATATGAAGCAACGACACAGAGCCAGAATCCTTGGGTGTTCTGCTTCACATTTAATGCCTCTTGTTCACAGAAATATGTCATGAAGAGCCAACCTCCTTGGATCTGACTGCCACTCTGTTCAGAGCAATTTAACTTTCCTGCTCTGCTTTTCTGTGCTGAGGCTGAGAATTCAGGAGTGATGTTAATTGAGTCAGTCTGAAGCATTCAGATAAATTTAGTCCGAAGGAGCAAGTCAGGCCTACCGGGTAAATAGTAATGATCTTGTGAGTTTGGAGGACTTAGATCTATGGTGTGTGAATCTCAAGTTAAGAGCTTGCTCCTATTCAACTCAGTCCTGCTCAAAAGTTAGCTGGGGTGTTAAATAGGTCAGCTATCTCTTACAGGTGCCTGTTAGTCTGTAATCTGTCTGATGCTTCAGGTTATTTATCAAATCCCTAATGAGATGGTCTTGAACTATTTGAGGACAGGAGAAAGTTGTTAACACTGTCTCTGCTGCTAAAACTGAGCAGAGGTGAAACCCTGTTGGTTGGATGAGTTTAGGCCTATTGAAACTGATTCTGTGGTAATGGGAGTCTGTAAAAATGTAAGCCCATATAATAGGAAAGGTGGTGATGGGGGTTTGTTGGTTTGGTTTTTTGTTGGTGTTGTTTAAGTTTTGTTTGTTTGTTTTGTTTTTGTTTGTTTGTTTTAAAGCTGATTGTCTTCCTCATTGAGCTGTGCAATAAGGTGTAACTGGCAGCTCAGACCTGGCTGCTGTGATAGGGATCAATTCCAGTATTTTACCAGCTTCAACTCCATCATGTTTCAGCCTGGGAGCCTTATGATGCTCATGTGTAATAGCCCAAAACCAATGACTGGTAGGTTCTTATTTGGGTAGTTAAAGGACAAGTTTCTGCAGCGTCCACCTCCAAAATCAGGAAGTGCTCAAGGTGTGCAGAATGAACAATAATTTCTTTGCTTGGCTCAGCTGTCCTCAACTCTCCTTGGTATGCAGCAGAAATGGAGATAACAGGAATTAGAAATAATACAAGGAATTAGTACAGCATTTCAGAACACTGTAAGTGTCACAGCCTTTGTGTAGAATAGGGAGGTGTCATCTATAAAAAGGGATAATCAGTCACAAAGCTGTAGTAAGTGGTTTTCTTGAGTTTGTATTTCTTGAAAAACCCATGTCCTGGTGGTGGAGCAAACCCTGACGAAGTGCTGCATGGCTTTACCTTCTGTTGGTAGGGCACAGGCCAGGAAAAGCACCCCAATCCTTTTCTACTGGAGGATTGTCAAAAGTCATGGCTGAAGTGACAAGTGAAATCAGAGAGATGTGCAAACACCTGGCTCTTCTTAAACCACTTGGTATGGGTGCCTATATATGGATGTAGGTGACCTACTTCAAACAGGTTGTACATCTTGGCCTTAGTCCTGGAAATGAGATTAACACACCTTGCCTATGTCCACACCAAGAAGTCAAATGGTCTTAAGATTTTTATTACATTGACCCTATTTTTAAATATACATAGGTCAGAACCACAGCTGGTATAAAAAATGGCCTGATGCCAGCGACAGCAGAGGAGCTACAGTAATTTACACAGGCAGAAATTTTGGCCTGTGTTCAACTGACAGACTCGTGTGGGGATGGGGCCAAAGAAGGCTAGTAGCACAGTAAGGATATTTCCAATTTAATGTGTTAAGACATCCAGACGATTTTGCTCATCATCGTGGTACCCAAATGCTGACAAAATGAGGCACTTGGGCTCTGGGTCTGTTCTGCTCACTATTTGGTAAGGTCCCCTGTGCCTTTTTTGTAAAGAGCATGCTGCTGTGAAAGTTAAATCTATTAAATGCTAAATGTAAGAGAGATTTAATGACATGCTATTAAAAAGTTCCACCTGCCTAAGAATGCTTTGCTTTCCAGCCCAGGTTTGCTAATATATTCCATATTTCACAGAGAGCTCTCCATGAAGAGAATGCCGTCAGGAGCCATTTACAGCTCTGATTCTGCTTTGTTGTCATTTACAAGTGCCAGATTCCCTGTTGCTGCAGAGCCAACCACTGTGCCAGGAAGTTCCTGCTGTGGATGTCTCTCGTGGGCATGTTAGTTCCTTGGGGCAGGGGAAGGTACCCCCTGACTGGTTCCACATAGCTGAGTTTAATAGAGCTATAACCATAGTATATGATTTCCTTTTCTTGGTCTCATTTCTCCTCATACTTTTTCCTCCTGGAATATATCTAGCAATTTTAAAACCTATGTACTGCTATTCTGAACAGGACCATTTGCTTAACATGGCACGATCCAGGCTAGAATGGCCTTCTGAAGAGACTGTCTGACTGCACACACCTCCTGCAGTTACCAGTAATGCTCCCCCTGTAACACGGGAACGAGGCAACTGCAAAGAGTTCTAATTAGCTGCTACTCCAAAGGGTAATTTTCACACTGACAAGAAACAGACAGTCATGTTGCATCTTCCTTTGGGAATATACAGACAAAGGAAAGTTTCCTCTTTGGAAGTTATCTTTGGAGACAGAAGCAGTGGGAGGTGTAGTACAGGCAGTGATCGCCAGTCTGAGGACTGTAGAGGTTGGCGTGGGAGCTCCCTCGCCCCTGCAAATGCCTGTGGCAGGTTGACCTTGGCTGGTGCCCATCAAGTATCACTCCACTCCTCAGCAAGCCTGGAAGGAGAAAACAAGAGGGGGGAAAAAACCCTTTAGGGATCAAGGTAAAGGCAGATTAATAAAGAAAAAGCAAAGGTTGCATGTAGAAGCAAAGGAAAATCAAATATTTTCATCTCTACTTCCCATCAGCAGGCAATGTACAACCACTTCCTGGGAAGCAGGGCTTCAGCGTGCATAGCAGTTGCTCCAAAACACAGGCATCATAAATAACAAATGACCCCCTTCTTCCTTCTTTCCTTACCTTTTATTGCTGAGCAGACATCATATGGTATGGAATATTCCTTTGGTTCATTTGGGTCAGCAGTCCTGGCCGTGTCCCTTCTCAAGATCTTGCCCACTCCCAGCCTACTGGTGAGGGAGGGAATGTTGGAGAGACAGTGCTGGTGGTGTGAGCACTGCTCAGCAGTAGCCCAAACTCTAGTGTGTTATCAACACCTTTCTAGTTACCAGTACAAAGCACGGCACCATGAGGGCTGCTGTGAGCCGGTGTGTGCCCTGGTGGCTGAGAAGGCCAGTGGAATCCTGGCTTGTATCAGCAATAGTGAGGCCAGCAGGACCAGGGCAGTGACCACCCCCCTGTGCTCGGCACTGGTGAGGCACCTCAAATCCTGTGTTCAGTTTTTGGCCCATCAGGACAATAATGGCATTGAGGTGCTGGGGCATGTCCAGAGAAGGGCCATGGAGCTGGGGAAGGGTCTGGAGAACAAGTCTAATGAGGAGCAGCTGAGGGTGTTTAGCCTGGAGAAAAGGAGCCTCAGAGGAGACCTCACTCTCTACAGGTACCTGACAGGAGGTTGTAGCCAGGTGGGGGCTGGTGTCTTCTCCCAGGATAAGAGTAAATGGCCTCAAGTTGCACCAGGGGAGGTTTAGATTAGATATTAGTAAAAATTTCTTCACTGAAAGGGTTGGAACAGCCTGCCCAGGGAAGTGGTGGAGTCACCATCCCTGAAGGGATTAAGAGAAGTGTGGCTATGAGACTTTGAGGACATGGTTTTGTGGTGAACATGTTGGTGGTACTAGATTGATGGTTGAAATTTATGATCTTAGAGGTCTTTTCTGAACTTTACAAGACTATGATTCTATGGGGAAAGTTAACTCCATCTCAGCCAGATCCAATTCTATTGCCCCACCATCGCTCCTTAGTCCAGACCATGCCCTTACTTTTTACTGGCTGCAGATTCCCAGCAAAGTCTTCTTTTGACTCATGTATACCTGGAAGATTAAGAAGTAACAAACCCATTCCCTGGCTCTGTTCTCTAGATGTCCCCAATCTGAATGGGCCTCCAGCTTGTACTGAATGAGAAAGTGCTATAGGGGGAGTCTGTCCGTTCTTTTCCTCTTGTCCTGCTCCTGGGATGCACCATGACCTCTGTTTGCACATGAGGTGGTTTAATGTCAAATGGTCAAGACAGAAACTTTTTACAGATTAAACTGAAAATCTTGAAACGAATAGGAGAGTGTGGAGGGCACACTAAGGGTGCCTAACTGGCAGGTGTGCAAAGAGCACAGGCAAACAAGGCAGGACTATGAGCTCTTTTTTTTTTTTTTTTTTTTTTTTTTCCTAATCTAACCTGCAGCTACGTTAGCAGCTGCAGCTAATGACTTCTGAAGGGATCTCCTCTCCTGGCTTCCTTTTTGCACTTCCAGTCTGCGTATGTATTTTCCCTGAGAGCTGTTCCAGGAACTGCATTAAAACCTCCCTAGTCATTACTTTTCCCGTTGGTGTGCGAACACCCTGCAAACGGTGGCTCAGGCAGGAGCCTGAAGCAGTTCAGTTTCAGAGGAAACCAACTGTAGCAATCTATTTTTAAAAGGTTATTTTGATGAATTGGATTTTATGACCTGATTTGAACTGCTGTTGAGCACCCACGTGTTATGCTGCTGCAGCCTGGACCCACAGGAGTGTCACTGTGTGCTGTTTTCCCATTGGAATCCTCTTTGCTTTCTGTATCAGATAGTAACCAATTATTTTCTCCATTCCCAATCCTGCTTATCCTGTGTGTGGATAGTGGAAAACTGCAGGTCTTTGGCTGAGGAAAGTAAAACTAAAACTTGTTACGTTGTAGTTTCTTGGCTGTCCTGTTTCTCTTCAAGGAGTGGGTGTCTGGAGTTGGAGCTGTCACCTTTTATGAAACACTTTTACATTTATTTTGACTATCTTAAAAAAAAAAAATTAAAAATCCTCCATGACGAAAGAGTTTGTGCAAGAGTTTACATAAGATTTATCCTTAACTTTGCTATAGGGTTACAGATATAGGTACTGTATTAATACCTTAAAACACCAAACATGCAAACCATTCAACTACAGAAAAAGAAACTTGAACAACCTTGATCCAGAAAACCACAGGCAGTTGCAGCATCAGTCCCTGATGCCTCTGGACATCAGGAATCTGGAAGAGGATCTGGACAGATCCTTGCACAGCTCTTACCATCAGTGGCATGGGAGCTTTACAGTGGGATTTTGGCGGGCAACAGCCTGGGCTTGTACTTCCTTGTAGGAGGCATTCAGCATGTAGGAGTGAATATAAACCTTGTATTCAGTCTCTTCAAACTGTCTCAATATTTCTATTGTGTAATTCTAGACAATATTTTAATTGTGCTGAAGTAACTTGAGTTTATTCTCAATCCAGAAACAAATGGGAAAGCTGTAATGGATGGGTTTGGATTAGATATTGATGCCTAAGAAAGCTGTCTAAGTGACACACTTTTACACATGGATAAGTAAATGAATATGCTAATTTGGAAGTTTAGGACTTGTCATGGAGGTTTTTGTCATTCTGAAGTCCTGCTGGGACTCTTCTGACAACTGGGATTTTTAGATAGAAAGCCTGCATGGATGAGTAGGTGCTGATGGCTCTGTTGTTGGCACCCATCCATTTGAGCCCCTAAGAGTCACCTAGATATTAAAAATGCACTGTTTTTAAAGTTAAGACTTGAGGCTCGTGGTTTTGAAGCTGTTGGTGCAAGTAAGGCATTCCCTGAGCACTTTCTATAGAGGAAGGCTGCATTTCTACCTCCTGGCCAGATTCCTCTTGCGATAATTATGTTCTCTTGCTTTTCTGCATTTCTACTCTGAGGTTATGCTTTGCAATGCTGGTGTGAGTGAGTAGTTGCTGAATTTGACTGTATGAATTGCAGCACTTTAACGTTGAGAGGTAATTTGTATCTGTGACTTTTCCATAGGGCTTCAGGGTGAAGATCATATTATTCTTAGCCCCTCTGCTGTTTTTGCATAACCTCCCTTCCTCTAGTCAAGGTAAAACAAACACTGTCCCTGGCAGCTCTGTGTCGGGAACAGCACATGCAGACACCGTGTCCAGGCACCCCATCCTTCCCGGCTGCTACCGAAGCCGTCCGGGAACACACGGGCTTCCCCTGCGTCACGCCCCAGCCTGCGTGCCTGGAGGAAACCTCCTTGGATCTTCGGCTCTTCCTGCCCAGCTGCGCGTGGCTCCAGCACGGCACAGCTCACTGTTCCAGACGGCAAAGTGCGCTGCCATCTGCAGCACGAGAGGAGCTGCAAAATGTTATTTCACAATACTGTTATTGTTATTAAAGAAGTTTATAAATTGTTAAGCACCACGCGTTGGTCAGACAGAGCTTTCCTACTTATGCTACTTGATAAGGCTTGTGAGCGAACACCTGCTGTGTGCAAAGATGGGGGAAGGCAGGCTCTGGGTGTCTCCAGCATCCCAGAGCTGTGGGTGCTTTTTCTGGTGCTGACTGGAGCTGAGTTCCCAACATCTCAGCCCTCTTCTGCTTCTTCGTGTGTTGTGTTCATGTAGTGTTAAACTAAGGTGCAGCAGCTGAATTACAAGCTCTTGTGACAGGAGCTCTTGAGCCTCTGCATCTGTAACTTTCCAGAGACTCCTGTAGGTAAAGCTTGGTATACTTCATCTGACAGACAGGTTGAGACTTCTTACTCTTTACTTTCCTGGTGTCAGTGCATTTAGGAGTAGCCAGAAATGTTCATCCTAAAGTTGTAGGTATCCCCAAGTTATTTTTACAAGCAGCAATGTTGCAATAGAAATGCCTCAGAAATAAGGCATTAAGCAGGCATAAAGCAAGTAGTGTTGCATCCCCATGAGGTGAAACAGTTGTGCCTTTTTGTGTGGGAACCATAATTTGTATATGGGAATCCAGGCTTTTAATTTTATGCACCTTTTCTGGTCTCTTCAGGGTTGTGTGTCAGACCAGAAGGTTTCTCAATTATTTTTGTTCATCTTAAATATCAGTTATATTCTTGCTGTGAATACTGATCTATTGCAGAACAAGGATATTTTTTTTGCCTTGGAGTAATCCTAAGAGAAAAGATTGCTGCTGTGAAAAGCAAAGCCCTTGGTCTTGTTATTCTGTGTTCCTCTTGTCATCATTAGAACTCCTTGTGTTAGACCGTAAGCAACCCACATCATCACCGGCTTTCCCTGCTGCTGGAGCCTGCAGTGACACCGTAATCCTGCATTTGCCATCACAGTGTCTTCCCATACAGCGTGATTTTACAAATCTAATATTATGCTTTCTCTGCAGGAACAACAGTAACAACAAGCCAGGCTGCAAACAGCAGTGTTAGCAGAAGCAAACATCACAGAGTGCTGGACAAACAGCAAGCCAATTTTCACCTTGAAGTCTCGAGGTTGTAGATAGGTTTAGAGGATAATGTACAATTCTGGAGATGAAGGTCCTACTTCTGCTGTGGCCTACTGGATGACATTAAGCAGTTAGCATTGCTCAGTGCCTCAGTTTCCCTCTGAGAATTGGGTGTGGATAAAAAGCCCTATAAAACAATAGCACTTAAAGCAGTGCATATAACAGTTATTAGCACAGAGAGCTGTCATCATCTCCACTCCATAAATGTGAGGAACTGAGGCAGAAAATGGTTTGCCAGGAGCTATTGATGTAGTTGGGGCAAGAGTCCTCATTAGACCCCTGGAGCTGCCTGGCCAGCCTGCAGGCTTCGTGCTGCTCATCACCCTCCTGCCCTGCCCCGAGTGCCCCAGTGTGGGCTGGATGCACAGGACTCGGGTGTGTGGAGCAGAGTGAGGCTCATTCCTTTCACTGTTCCTGCTGAGTGAATTGGAAAAGTAATAAACAAAATGGTTTTTATCTAGGAAAAATGTTCTAGAGCCCTCTGGTTTTAACAAGCATTTGCTAATAGTGCAAAGTATATGGGACAGCATTGTCCTAATTAGTTTTCTGTCAAAATTAACAGCCTTTGAGTTCAGGAGGAACAGATTTAGGCCAACACAGTGTCTTTGAAAAATTCACAGAACTTTTTGCCCTGTGGTTTTGAATCTGAGTTGAAGCTTCAGCATCATGGAACATCCTCTGAGCAGAGCTTTACTCTTCATTTAAAATGTTCTCCCTCTTTAGAAGCCTGCTTCTTAGTGTAATTTGAATCCATCTTATTTTAGGGTATATATTTAGTATCCAGCTGATTTTTTTTTCCCCTCTAAAGTTCTTGGATAGCAAGTCCACTAAGAAATCTCACCACTGCCAAACCAGTTTAAGACATTTGGAACTTCAATTACCTGCTGAACTCTTAAAAAGTAATTTGGTAATGAAAGCAGTGAATGCATTCTGCAGTGTTTAAAGATTGCTTACAGAGATAAAATGGTTTTGGCTGCATGTCAGATAAATACTTTTATGATGAAGCATATGTGCAACCAATTTTTCTCCTTTTCTTGAATGAACCTGAAGGCCCTAATCCTCCAGAATATCCCCAAACAAATTCTGGATTACTAGACCATTTGTTCTTAAATAAAGAGAAACATTTAGTATTTTACACCTAAGGAGCATCTTTCATCTCTGGATCTTGATGTATTTTACAAAGCCAAATATGTTCAGTCTAACCAAACTTCTGTGAAACATGAAAATATCGTTTCCCATTTTAGAGCTGTGTTAGCCAGCAGGACATGACTGGACTCTCATGTCAGGCTGGTAGCAGAGATTGTTGGGAGATGATATGGGATGGAATGCCTAGGTAAGAAACTTGGGGAACAGATTCTTGGAGTCTTGCTATTTTGACATTGACTTGAATGTGATCCTGGTCACGAGCCTGATGCCTCTTGCAGGTGAACAAAAGAAATGTGCAAAACTGTTTGTCTCCCACTCCGAGTTGTGGATTATATCTGCACGGGTCCCTTGGTGAGCTCTGGCCATGCCCAGGGAGCCAAACAAGGCCTCTGATGGGCATAACAGTGGCCAGTGTAGAGGAAGAGAAAGATCTCAACCGCCTTGCTACCATACAGGTAACACCTGGAGTTCTGCCTGTGGGAGAGAAGCTTCTCAGCTCTTCCAGTGTGCTTCCATCTTAAAACTCACTTTTCTGGAGTTGGGTTGGCTGAAATAAATACACACTTAGCTCTGCTTTGAGAGGTGATCGAATTACTGTGGGATGCCTATCTCTGTGTCTGGCTGTGAAGTATTAATAAGTCTATCCTAGTCACCCTAAAATGAAGAATTTAGTTGACAAATGGAGACCATTAGTACCAGAATGGTGGGGTTTCTTTTTTAATTCTGATAACGGAATCTGAAGCTGAGTGGTGTTTCCTGTGAATCATACCCTAACTTTTTACACTCCATGGTTCATCTGTGACACTGAATGCAGCCTCATTTGCCATTTTTTTTTCCTGAACAGTATCTACAGCTGTGGCCAGATGTGCTATTTGGCTTGCAGCTGGGCTGTGTTCGAATGCTTTGAACCCGAGCCAGGCTCAAAGTGTCTGGGCCCTGTCCCCACTGCTGCGGGGTTGGTATCTGCAGGCGTAGCTGCACGTGCACTCCTTCTCTAACCCAAATCAGTCAGAATGATCTGGGTTAAAGAAAACCCTCCATGCTTTTAAATAGTAAGCCAACCTGGATCATTTTGACACAACCGGGTTAGGGAGTGACTGCGCACAGACACAGTGACAGATTGGAGGGGGCAGGAACGCAGCTCTGCCGAGCCGAGATGGGAGCTGGACCACAGGCCGAGTTCAGGAAGCTGCCCTGACTGTTGTCCTCGACAATAGTCTTGTTTATAGGAAATCATGAAATAGTCTAAGGGCTAAAAATGCAGCTGATGTTTCCCAGGTTTGGCCTCTGATGACCAGTTTGCAGCCCGATGCCATCTATTGTAGATGTACGTTCCTGCTCAAGGGAACGTACTGGTGGTGGCTGGTTTTAACCCTACAGGCAATTTAGAGCAACTTCAAGGTTCTGCTAAACGTTGCTGAAAGGAAGCTGCTAGCCAGGCAGTATTTTCTGGATAACAGCAGTGTTTTTTGGATGTTTATGCACATGACTGACATGTGTGTAGTCTTGACATGAGAGGTGCTCTGTGGGTTTTCACAGCATTCTAAATGTGCTGATAAGGGGCAGATATAGCAAGGCTTTCTGCAGAAACTGAGTGAAAACATTAAAGATTTTAGTTCACAAGGGATAGTATGAAAATCTCTGTAACACTGTCTTGGGCAAGTTTGTAAGTGTGTGTGTTTGACACTGGACTTGACAGTGATCTCATTGATTTCTGCTGGGCTCAGACTCAATTACTCTGGTTTAACATCTTTGCATGTGAGAGCAGGGTTAGGCCTGCTGAAAGTGTGGATATTTTTTCTTCCCCCTTAGGGAACCTGTTGGCTTTGGTTATGCAGGTCATGTCCACATTCTGTGACCTGTCTGCACAACAAGCCACCACTCTCTGTCACTTGGCATTAGATATTTCCAAGATATACTCAGCTATAAAAAAAGCATCTTTTCACCTCGTCTTCCCTTCCCAGGAGACACAATCCCCTTGTTCCCACAGCACACACATGGGATGCTGTGGTCTAGCTCCTCACCAGGGCATCGTGTTCTTGCCATCACAGGACCTGTCCTTTTTCAGTTTCTGGTGGAGGCAGCAATAGGAGAATCTTGGTTTGGTGTGTAGGCTCATTCAGGTTGAGCATCCAAATAAACAAATGGAGGAAGCCCTGCTGCAGGGAGGTGTGTGTGCATGGTGGTGAAGAGAGCTGGCAGGGCCTAGGGATGGGAAGCCCCCAAACACCAGGGCTCACGTCATTGACTTCAGTAATGCCATCTGGTGAGTGTTGCAGGTGTGTTGATGATAACTTGTGACAGCTTCATGTCTTCTAGCCCTCAAGCTGATGACAACTGTAAAGAAAAGATTTTCCCTTGTTGGGAGTTATTTCCAAATGCATTCACAACACAACACAGTGTTTCCTCTGGCTGTCTTAGGTTAAGCCTTGACCTCTCCTTCTTTCAGGTCTGTTGACGTTTATTTGTAACAAACAGACCTAGATGTTGCAGTATGTTTTTCTGGGTCACTGAATGCATTATATGCTTGTCCTTCAAGGAAGAAATACACTATCTTTCATCTCAGCCCATCAGCTTGTTTTTCTTGGTTTTATTTTTGTTGTAGTCTTTAAACCCCAGTCATTTTGTCAATAAGCATTATTCATACGAGGAGAAATAACTTGATTCATACTGGAAGCACAGTTCCTCATGCACACACTCACACAGGGCTGTAGCCTGAGGCAACAGCCATGAGTCCAACTCAAAGGGCCAACTCCATTGCTGTGCAGTCTGGGGGTTATTTATACCTGAAGGAGAGGGATGCAAAATCCCATGGCAGTGCTCAGATGCCAGAGCTGTTCCAGAACACAGTCTGGCCTCAGGTGGTTGCATTTGGCAAATCTAAAATTTGTCCTGTGTCATGAGCATGTGCTCCCAGTCCAGGCTCTCCTGCTTGCTGTGTTATGTAGTTATATAGAGAAACAAGTCTACATGCAGCCTACAGGCTTTCTTCAGCATTTTGGAAACCTCTGTGCATGATGGTTTATCTGCATGTCTGGAAATGAGGGTGATTGACACAAACACAGAGGCAAAGCTGCATCCCAGATGCTTTTGCTATGATTTGGTTGTGTTTTCTGGGACTACTTGGCATTTGTAGCACTCTGTCTGGTCTCCTTCAAATCATATACCTGCCTGGAGGCTAGGACTCTGTGAGCTCATGGCTTGAGCTGGAATTGGCTACCTTCAACCTTAAACACTACTTTTCTGCAACAACTGTCTTTTATTTGTAGAATTTCAGTCCAATTTCATGGTACGCAGGCTGTTTCACTTACCATTTCCCATGCTTTTTCCACACTATCTCTGCATCTCAGTTGTGCAATGGTCTCCCTATAATCTCATCCTAAAAATTTTGGTGGTAACAATAAAAATGTCCATATATATTGATGATTCCAGGACAAACCTCTTCAGCTTTTGTTGAAAAAAGAAAATCAGGTAATTTGACATGTTTGGACAAAAAGCACTAATAACTGAAACATTTGTTTGAAAACTTCCCAGAAAATTAGAGTAGAAATCGTTAGCTCATGAGTGCTGTATGTTCTCCAGCAAAAAGACTACATTTTCTCTGAGAACAAGAGACACCTTTTGTTTTGTTATTTTGCTGAGTCAAAGCCATATTTCACAGTGAAGAGAAAGTTTTGCTAGAAACTCCTAGGTCAGCCCTGCTCCTCCAGTTCATTAGTTCATTAAGAATCTCCTAAAAAGCGGTTTTGTTTGCATCACTGTACATTTCCATGCTTTACTATTTTTGTTTAAAGTTTGTTTTGATAATATATTAACAAACAAACAAGCAAGCCCACGACCTGCACGTGCCAGAGTTAATGGAGCTGTCGGCTCTGTTCGTGCCACAGTGATTGATGGGTACTCTGATGGAGTGGCCTCTTCCCTCTCTTTCTGTCTTGTCTGCATGTAAATGTCTCCACTCACTGAATAATGATGCACTTTAACAGAGATCTGTCTTATTTTTGTTCCTGAGTGCTGGCAGGGCTGGGATTATGTCTGTGTTTCTCTGAAGTTGGAATAATTCAGCTGGAGGAATTTCACCTGGAGTTGAGCACACCCTCACGTTATGGGAGCACCAACCAGTAAAACCAGCAGCTATGCAGTATTTCAGTGAATCTGCAGATTTGCTACTGGGAAAGATGAGGTCCATATCTCAGATGTGCATGGATGTGCCTGCCCTTTTGACGTGGTTTCAGCTTGACAGAGGTTTGGGGGTACGAGGAGCACACTCTGGGCTGTTGGTCGGCTTCTTGCATGAGTTTGTGGGGGAAACTTCTGCAAATAGGGAGCAGACAGGGAGATCTACAGCCATGTTGTGCTTGGGTCTGCTCCCGAGCCAACCTGTGAGGACTGATGGGGACACAACCAGTGGAGGTGTATGTGACTCCCTTGTGGGTGCGCCAGCTGAGTTAACCCTTACGTGATGGATGCACTTGATTTTATGCTTTATGTACAGGCATCTGAAGGTCATGTAAACCTTCAGAAGCAATGTTTCTCTCTATGGACACAATTCCTTGTGGAAAGATGTCCATAAGCATGATTTATTTTGACCCATGAACAGCATATCTCAAATGTATGAATTGACAGTATTTTGTAGAAACGTTTAAATCCAAGTGGTCCCAAAGAATTTTAAATTTTTACATATTCTATTGATAGTCCATTTAGAAAAAAGCTAAAAAAGTCACCATTTGGACTTGATGATCTTAAAGATCTTTTTCAAGCTAAGCAATTCTGTGATTTTATAATGCCTTTAAGACCTTTTCCTTGTCACAAAGATGGTCCAGATCACTGTTCATTCACTTCTCTGTGGGATGAGGGCAGATAGACTCCCTGATGCAACACCCCTTCTGTTTATCCTACTTGATATTCCTATCTCTGGTGTAGATATTTATGGTAGGGCCAGCTCAGTATATTACTGAATTTCTAAGTCCTTGGTTACATCGTTAGTAAGAATAAATATTTTAAAAGACAAGGGCAATTTGGAGTCCCTTGGTTAGGTGTAGCAACTTAAGCAGGAAAAGTCAATTGGTACTCTGAATAGCATGTACCAAGACTAGAGATTTAGCAGTGTGGGAGGAATGGGGCTTCAGGGACCTCTGCCTCCAATGCATGTGGGATAGTTTCAAAGACTGCAGAAAGTCCTGAAGATATTTTGATCAACTCCTGCCTGTGTGATTACAATGTGTGAGGAGGGTGTATATAAGAAGTAAGAAAGGCAAGACTCCTGCTAACAAAACAGAGTGAGTTCCTACATATTTTTATACTTTTCAAAAAAAAATTTATTTTGGGAGTCTGGTGGGTTAGAGAGGTCCCAGGGCTGCTGTCTATGTAGGATACTTGGAAATCAGTAGATGTTAAGGGTAAGTAATTCTTTCAAGATTGCAATTCCCCTCTCCCTCCCTTATTCACTTCAAAGATAAGTCTTGAAATAAAAGAAAATCCCCTGTTCCTGTTGACAAATATTTCAGAATATAGAATGAACATATAGTGTATGTGTGGGAAAGCAGCAATTCACCCTGTAGCTGCAGTGAATTTTCTTGCTATTTGAAAGTCATAAAGTAGCACAGCTCCAGAAGGACAACAGAGGCTGCAGTTTGCAAGCTCTGCTCCCTCCTGCTCTCTTGCAGTATTTATCCACCAAACTGTGCAGAGGGCTGTTCGTCACCAAGGCACCTGGGGATTTATCTCCCTTGCTGGCTTTGTTTCATTAAGGGGTATGGAGCTTTCATCCCTTCATCAAGCTACTCTGGAGAGGTTTAGTGTTGTGAATATGCCAGTGCATGGTACAGCTGTCATATTCCTGCTGCTCGAGCAGAAATTTATGGCAAGGAAAGACAGATACATGTGGTGTTGGGTTATGAGACTGACAGATTTGCTGTCATGTCTCATAGCAGTTTAGGTGAGATAAAGCTGTTATTTATTTATTTTATTTTGTCATGGAGTGCAAAACTTGAGCAGAAATAAGGGATATTTAGCAAATAAATGGAGCCTAATTTTCCTATTGGTGTAAATTTGGAATTTCTCCACTGATTAGAGATGAATAAAAAAATCAAGCTTGGCTAAGTGACTCAGAAGGTACCAGGCAGTGACAAGCACAACCTCCGGCATTCTGGGGACAGCATCCTGACACTCACTGGGGACAACCTGAGCAGAGCTCACCTGCAATGGGGTTATCACAACTTCACTGAAATTGTTTTCATGTGGGCATTGTTGTCTTCCTTGCAGCAGCTGTCAAAATCCTCCCTTGGGTACCGTCTCAGAGTGGTCTGATCCTGCTGCAGGAGGCCACCCGAACCTGGGCCCCCGAGAGTTTGTTACGGGCCACTGCTCACGTGACGAGATGTGCTACACCCCACTAAAATGAAGCCAGTAGGGAAAAATGTGGAAACTGTGTTTTCAGCCAGGATTTTGAATAGTTGTTACCACCTTCTTAAATTTTCTGGAGCCTGCTGGTAGTTCTTAAAACTGGGACTAGTCCACGTCACAGTGTCTTTTGTGGTGTTTTTTGGTTAGTATTTATGCTTTGAGGCCAAAGATGTGACTATTTGTGTCAGAAGCTCTTACCTTAAGCAAACCAAGTAGTGAAATAAAGGTCAGAATTTCCTTCTGTACCTTCACAGTAGGTCTGTATGCCCATAATCTGTCCACTGAATGTGATTTAGGATGTCTAAGAGGAAAAGGATATTTTCCTGTATATATGAGTGTATTTCTGTCTCCGAAGTAAAATGTGAAAAATTAAAAGGAAAAAAATCCATTCAATATGTAATTTCCTCCCTCACTTACTGTACTTCCTTTGAAAAATGTAATTCCTATGACACTTGGATGTTTCAGTGAATTTGTTTGAAAAATCTTACAGGTGATTCCAAATACTTACTACTTCCTTAGTGGAAAATCAGTTTCTAGAGACTTCTTGGCAACTGCCTTTTTTTTTTTTTATATATTTCCTGTCTTCCTACATCATAGTCACACTTTCTTTTCTAATTTATTGTCCAGCTCTTTAGAAAAATAAATGAATCATGGAAAGCTGGGTTTATTTGCTCCTGTGCCTGGTTTGGGCATCATTCAGCCTTGCTCCTATTTGGACAGTTCCAGCTTTTTAACTTGCCTTCATATCCTCTCTGTTTCTCTGGGTGGATTGTGTTAAGCTCCCAGCACTTCTTCATGTGCTTCAGAATTGTCACAGCAAGGCTGGTCTGGATAGTGCAGCATAAAACCACAGGCAGTTACTGGCATTGCCCTGGGAGGGGGAAGAGAGAGAATTAAGACAAATACTGGACATTGTGCTCTGGAAAAGCAGCAGCCTGCAGTAGAACAGGAATAACTATGTTTATGTGGCTTGCAGAACATGTGGAATATAAATCTGGTTTATTCTAGGAGTTTTAGTTTCGCATTAAAAACAAGTAAATTCAGATGTACTTTTTTTTCCCACTGTTTGACTTGTCACATGGGCATGACCAGAACCACAGAGGGAGCATTGACCTGGCTGTGGCTTAAAACATCAGAAAAAGTGTATCCTCCAGGCTGGGATGATTCCTTTGGGATTGCTCAGAAGAGCTGGCAGGAGATACAGACCCATCTATCCTGGGCATGACTTACATGTGCACTTAGTGCAGGTTCTGCATTTACCACATTGCCAGGGTGGCACAATGTGTTGCTAGAGCTGTCTTTTGTATCACTTAACTTCCTTCTGCAGAACTGCTGCCAGAGGTGTTTAGGGTTTATTTCCCCTTTGTCTCACATATCTCCCTGTATCTCAACAAAAAAGCTACTCTGCGTATCGGTCTTAAACAATGCTACTTTTCTGATACAGATACTAAGCCATCTGAAAAGGAGACCCACTCTATTTTCATCCAAGACAGATGTCCTAAAAAGGAAAAAATAAAACCTTCCTGATTGCCTTGCAAATCTTGACATTCACTCAATTTTTTAGAAAATGGATTTCTTAACTGCCTTTGCCCACAGAGAAACCAGAAATTGAATGACTGCAATGCTTGCTTCTTTTTATTATTTGTATATTTTTGGTGCCTCACAAAGAAATATTGATTTTGGGAAAAAAAACTTGAGCTGTTTTTTTTTTCCTTTTCACCTCTGAATTTGTCAGACTCTCTTATTTAAAACCTGGTATTAAAATGTGCTGAACATCTTCTGGTGCCTTTGGTTGTGATTTGGCATCAATTTGTAATGTGCCTTGGGTGAGATATTTTGTTCTTAGTTTTCTGAAGGTTAATTTCTGCTTTTCCTGGAGTATTCCCTCAGCTAATGCAGAAACTTATGGTTATCTGTCTTTTGCCATTTAGAACAACAGGAGTTGCTGACATCTGAACACCTTTAAAATATGAAACTCCATTGCTTCAGTCATTAGGCTGCTGAAGTGTACATATGCTGACAAATTCACTGTGATGCTGAGCCTTTAGTAACTAATATTCTAAGTATCACCAGTTCACAAACAAGCAAACAAAAATCCCAAACCAGCACTGCAAGTGTCTGAAGCAACCCAGTTGTTATAAGCATCAAATACTGCAATTTGTAAGCAACACATAAAGGTCTTGCCTTCTCCACCGTTGTGAAAATGATTTTGATACCTGAGCTTTCTGTAAAAGATTCAGATTGCAGTTGCTAATGTTAGACATATAAATACACTTTGGACTTGGATACGAGTTGAGACTGCAGTTTGGAAAAGAGCAATAACGTAGCTCTCTGGGGCATCTGCAAAAGAAGTCACTTGTTCAGGAATGTGAAACAGTTGTCTGAGGTGGCTGCAGCTTTCAGAGCGTACGAGATGCAGCACAGCTCATACTGGTGTTTGCCTGGAGCATCCTGATGTCCACAACGGGAGCTGGACCTACGAAGAGCAACCTGTTGTGGTGCTCATGCAGCACAAGCAACGAGGTAGCTTTGTCTGTTCTGAACAACACAAGAGATAGAAATACTTCTGGTCTGATTCATTAATAATGGCATGTCTGAGCTTCCACACCAAATAAGGCTGTGGTAGCAACAAAAGGTCAGTTTTCTGTGACTTTTGTTTTCCATGGTTGCTTTTACTGCTTAGTTTGGTGATCAGGTGCTGTGATAGAGTAGTTCACCTAATGTCTCAGACATGCAGCCTCGAGCAGAGAAAATCTGAGAAGGAAAAACATGTTTTCTCTAAACAGGAGCTTAGAATGATAAATGCAGCTCTGGCAAGTATTAAACAGTGTGTCTCAGGCTGGTTTTCTGGCCCCAATTTGTTCTTCATGGAGTGAATTCAAACCAACTAAAATGTCAGTGCTGTAAAAGGTTATCACCCTTTAAAGAAGAAACGAGACCTTTGTAGGTTATTAACTGTTAGTTAGAATTTGGGTTCCTGACACCTCTAGTGTAGCTGTTTTTAGTAATCCTTCTTTCAGTTAAGTCAGTGAGAGCTTTGCCACTGCCTTTGGTAAGCTTAGACCACTCTGCAGCAGAGAGAAACAGAGATCAATGATTTACTGAACCAGACTGGTCTGTTTCAACCACCCAAAATTCCCTTTTCCCCTAGTCACCTGATCCTTTCTTCCATTGCTGTTCTAGCAGACATTAAAAGCAGTAGTGTAGCAGCAATATTGGAGGCTTGCTCAAATTCACATCTGTCTGCTGATGTAGCAAAGCTCTGTGCCCTGCTGTGAGTTTTCCCCAAATTATAAAGTGTGCACATACAGAGATGCTTCCCTCTGCCTCTCCCCAGGGCCATCTGGGCTTTGTTTATCTGTGTGTGAAGTGGGGGATTTCATGTGGCCTCCCTGTTTCTGCACTGTCCTGGTGCATGTGGGCTGAGCCAGCTCGCTCAGGAGATGGTCTGGGTGCTGTGAGTCACAGCCCCAGCCACTGTGGCTGCACCGGGAAAGAGAAAGCTCAGTGTGTGCCCACAGGGTTCTGCTCCCTCCAGGACCAGCACCAGCCTCACCTGGTGCCAAGCTGCTCTCCAGACCTGGATCCTCCCAATCCTGGGGTCATGGTAGGAACAGCTGGGGTACTGTTGGGAAGGCAGCTGAAATGTTTGAGCTTTAGTTCATGTTTTGTGGTCCAGTGAGCCTACGTCTACTCTGTCCTTCATCCAGTTCCGTCCATGGCAGTTTATTCACTGTTGTCCCCCTACAGAATAACCTCTGACAGTTTACATGAGCAAATTGCTCCTGTCTGTAATTTTGCCTTCATCCCAAGTCACACAGTGCTTTTTAAACCAATTGAGGACCAGAAAATAGAACTGAAGGTTACAAGAGGCCAGGCATGGAACGAGGGGCTGCTTGTCTGTCCCTCTCATCAGATGTGCAGAGCTGCCCTTCCTCCACAGTGCCAGGGCTCAAAAAGTCTGTTTTGCTCTGCAGTGCTTTCTCACTCTGTGCTGGACTGGGAGGCTGCAGAAGGAAAGTTAGAATTTAAATTTTAAATCACATTCCTACAAAGTGATGATATGGAAATATGGAAATGATATTTATTTGGTGGTTGTTCTTTGTTGACTGTGGCTTTTCTATGGTTGGTTTTTGTTGGGTTTGGTTGGGGTTTTTTTGTGGTTTTGTTTTTTTTTCCCTTCTTAACAATAAAAACCAATTCTGTTTTTTTCCAAATTCTTAAATCTCCAGTCACACTTTGTTTGAAGCAGAGTATGACCCAAACTGGACTGAAAAGGCTAGTTGTGCACAAATTGCAAGGAGACCACATGTGGTCACAAACCTGATCTTACCTGAGATTGTGCTGTCTCACTTTACCCCACATCATCCCGAAATGTCAGATTTACACTGAGGCTGATAAGAGAAATTTCTTTCACTGGATTTCCTGCTTTGAAAGGAACTGCATATTTTGCTGACATGGTTTGATATTGCTGGAATTGTGAGAGAAGTTGGGCCTTTCCCAGGGTCCCTGTTGTGGACCCTGCCAGCTCTGGGAGCCGCCATGGGGTTGGCAATGCTGTCCTGGGAGGGTATGTAGTGCCAGGGCATGCAAACCGCTGTGGGGCCAAGGATCTTGGCATCACAGGGTCTGTGGCTCAGGAAAAGGCTGCCAAGCCACTAGGGCCTCATTCTTCTTTTGGAAGAAAACCAGGTTTTTAAATACTAAAATCCAGCATTAGGCAACAGCTTTTTTCTTCCCAGCTCTTGTTATTGCTGACCCAGAAGGAAGAGAACCATCCCAAATCCCCTTCTCTCAATAGTTAAACTATTCCTTGGATGTCTCCCCTTTAATTATTTGTTTAATGTGGTCCTTAAATCCCAACAGAAGGAGATACAGCCCAGAGAGTGCGAGAGGAGTCCGTTTACTCTGAAACAACCAGCTTCTGTTAAAACTTCCTTGGTTATTCCATGAAAAATTTCTGCAAAAACTACCATGACTGCTTTTTAATTTTTAGGATCTGCTATGGTTATCGGACTGTTGCTGTGCCCCATTTAGGAAGCTGAGTGGAATATGTAACATAAACATGCACTTCATGTGTGCAGGCTTATCGGGTGCAGCTGAAAGATGAAGGCTTTGGGCTGGCATCATCTCCCACTCCAGAACTGTTTAGTATCAGCCCAACAGGAGACATAACTGCACGCAGCAGTAGGCAGCGATACAGCAACACTCATTAAAACAGGGTGAAAATTATATATTGATTAAAGGTTTTGTCATACCCAAGAATGCAACAGATGGTTGATTTATAGGCAGGGAAAGGTTATTTGCTCTCATTTATTTATGTATTTCGGCAATTCAAACACACCCAGTTGCAGTACCTGGAGAACATGTGCAGTAATTAATAAGCTGACAAGGAAAAGAGGTGATGCTGCGTGTGTCCTGTTAGCGCCCGTCACCACCCAAACACCGCCGAGCCCTGGCGCGTTAATTCATGGAACAGCTGTGAGACGGGGGGATTATTAGCATCTCTGTTTTACAGATGGCACTGAAGCATGGAGAGGTGGATGAAATGCTAGGATTTGACAGTGGGGGGAGAATAGAAATGGATCCAATTTTCTCCTGTTTAACTTCAGGATCTCCTTTCTCCCATCACAGCCTCTTGTAATAAAAATTAGACCCTGTATACGAATAGTCCAAGTTTTACTTGAACATTTTGTCTGATACTCTCTGAATAAGTAGTAAAGGAGGACAGGGAAAGACTTTCACAGAGCTGCAGCCTCTGAGGGGTTGCTGGCCTGTTAATGGGTTGGATTGCAACCAAGAAACCAGTGAGAAGCTGGTCGACCTGGCTCCCTTAAGCTCCCTCCTCCTGTTGCCTCAAGCAAGCAGAAAGTTGCTGGCTGTGCAAGGTGAAATAACTCCACTGACACCCATGCAGTAACCTCAGACAGGCTTGGGTAGGGAGATAATGGTTGGAGAAGCTGTTTGAGTTTGATGGAAGCAAGAATTGAAGGGAATGTGTCTCCCTGTTTTGGCAACAGAAAGATCATGGAATCATACCTGATACACGGGTGCAGATCATAACAGCCTGAGCCTGCTTTGTTGGATTTCAAAGAAAATAGGAGAAACACTACAGTAATAATATTAACCCTTATGAGCATCTGCCAGGCAGTCCAGAAAACCAGATTTTGAGCACCATGCCTTCATTCTGCTCCATTAACATCAGTGCACTGCCCAGACTTCTCCAGGAGCTTACTCACCCCTTCGTCCTCCAAAGGAAAGCAGCACTCCTTGAGACCTTCACTAATAGTGAAGTTGTTACCCTTGTGGTTTGATGGCAAGTAGAGGTACTTGATTTATTTATTTATGGCAAATAATTTGAGGCCTCAATCAAATCTGTCTATGTTGGTCATTCAGGTGGTATGTGACAGTCTACATCATCAAATGTTGAGCTCACTAAATGGATGAGATGGGAAAGATGAAGTTGAACAGTTCACTAGGATAAGCTGTGCTCTGTGGTTGCATCTTCAAAAAAAATTAATAAAAACCCCAAGGTAGTATCTGTATTTCCTGAATGCTGGCAGTAGGAACACATAGTTCTAGACAATTGCTATGTAGATAGGAGGTAGTGAGCTCCAGAGAGCCACACGCTAGTCTTAAGAAATAAAAACTTAGCTTTTAGGGAATAACAAGTTGGATGTCCCCTTAAGCTTGCCCTACTCATATTTGGCGCACATGAGTGAGGTTCTGAGATTCCACTTAAAGCCGTTGTCTTCATCCATCACTCGAGATGAGACCACTGAGATTCCCCTCACTTTTCTTTCCTTTACTGTGTTGCCTTGAAGGGAGTTTCCCTGTATCCTGGACACATCTGTCCTTTCTAACACTCACAGCTTTGGAGGTCTTTAACAGCTGAAGATCCCCTACATGTCTAAAGAGCTGGTGGATTAAGAGCTTTTTTAAAATTTTTTTAAAAGGACTGAAATTCTCCAAATTTTGATTTCAGATTTCTCTTTTAGAGAATGATGGATGAGATTTCTTGTTCACCATTGCACTGGTGCATAATTCTAAAAACATGGTGAGGGAGATACCCACTTTGTTGTATTTCTGTGTGTATCATAAACTTAATACTCAGTTTGCCAACTCCCAGCTTCAATTTTATAATTTGGAGTTAGTCAAAGTACAGTTTGTTCAGCAGCCTCATTAGGCATTTATGTTTATAACTGCTGATTTAAACAGATTCAGCTTGCAAAGGGCCTCAGAAATCTTCAAAGAGTATTTATTAAAGGTCTAAGACAACACAGTTCTCCTAATTGTATCCTAAATTCAGTAGGGACGTTATGCTGCTGGTTTCATGCTAAAATTATTATTTATATTCAACAAGAGACACTTCCATTTGCACATCTATCAGTTCTTGCAGAGCACAGTTGTTTTCTCAGGATATTTCTTACCTGCACACTAGTCATAAAGCAAATAAATAAACAAATGACTTGTAAAATGGGCTGAGAAATTGAATTTGTCAAAAAATACAGGGAATGCCAAGCCAGCTTGTGTGTGGGCTAGATGGTTATACCAGGTGGTGTAGAGGTCTAAATGGCAGTGTATCAGATCCTCCAAAATGACATAAAGCTACTCTTTTGATCATAATTCTGGAGAAATTATGTTGCCTAGAGAATAAGTTTTATAGCACTTTTTTAGTGTTGATAAGCTGTAGCTAAAAGTAGGAAAAATATGAAGACTGGAAGTCCTATATTTTGGTCTAATTTTAGGGAAGGAGACATATTTTGTGGATTTAGAAAATGGAAATTTCTTGCTGAGTAAACCCAGGCTCTCTAGCCCCAGATTTTATTCTGTTCCAGTGTTGCTCATCTACAATGAATCCAGTTTTATCAGGTGAAGTACTGAGTGATACATTAGAGCCACATTTACTGCTCTGGGGATTAAAATCACATAAAGTGCAAAGCTGAAGGGAGTGACTTTCAATGAGTTATGTGTATCTAAGCAGGGGGAAGCAGCTTTCTGTCACCCTAGAATTGATACAAACCAGTTTAGTCACATCAAGGCATCGCTACAAGGAGTACAAACCCAGTTTTGAATGCGCTGCTTTGTTCGCTGTGTTTGAAAGTACAAAGGTCAAGTTAACCAAGGGACGTCATGAGATGATACAGAAGAGATACAGTAGGAGAAAATAACTGAAAACAAGTACCCATTTACTTGTTCCCATACACTTCATAGGTGGTAAGAGAGGGATGGAGTGATGTCATTAATGCACTGTCACCATTGCTGTGACTGAGATCCATTCATACAGCACTGAGTTGAAGCTTTTAGATCAAAACAACACAATTCCCACCACCAACAACTCTGCAACCAGTTCAGGCAGATGTATTTGTATTGTGTTTGGTAATTACAGGTTTTAGCAATAGAAAGTCCTTACTGTGCTGACTTTTCCTTATTTTGGAGTTATAAGTGGAAAAATAGACATGTTATGTAGCCCACGAGAAGGATATGACAGAGTCCTCTGGCTGATTTGCAAATGTGGAGTTGTTTATCAGGTCTTGCATCTTCTGAGCTGAGTAGGAAGGTCTTTGTCATGTCCCACTGAACATTGGAAAGATGTGGTGCTCACCCAGTAATGATTTAAACCAGCCAGGGCGTACTGGGAGGAGTTGTCTCAAACTTGAGAATTTCACCCGTTTTTACTGGGACAGCTCAACAAGCTCTTAGTGAGTCTTTGGTAACATTTGAAGGCAACCATCAGGGTTGCCTGGGATCATCATTCCCCTGCCCTGGGAAAAGAGCAAGGGATGTTTCAGGTGATGGGATGCATCTCAGGGAAAGCAGAGCAGCATCCGAAGTGTGTTGCTTGATGATGACTTTGGCACACTGCATACTTGACAGTCCCAATAGGCGTCTTCTGAAAATTGGTCCTTTCAGTAGTTATTTTGTGTAAAGGTATAAACAGGGTTTGCTTGTCAGGATTTTACATGTGTTTCTCATAAGCTCCATGTGCAGGTATCTAAGGAACAGTTTACAACTTAGCAATGTGTGAGAATGGAAAATATTATTTTTGTTGTATTATTGGCAGGATGACTGAAGTTTCTCATAAAGGATCCAGTGCTTCTGAGGTGCCTGTGTCCCTGAGGAGCCTTCCTTCTCGGAAATGGATATATCTCCTGGCTCAGGACTGACTGCATCCCACACTCTGTAGGAATTTGAAATTTCCATAGGAACTGAAATGCCCTATGTCATTCAAGCTAGACAATTTTTGGCCTTTTGAAAGTTTTCAGTGTACACAGGCCGGGTGTGATCCTGCTCTCATTAAAGCTAATGGGAGCTTTGCCATCAACTTAATAAGAGTAGGAAAGAATCTGTCACAAGCTATGCCTATCCAAGCCATGGATTATTTTGCACAAGTCAAGGTCTTTGCTTTAGTTGCCTTTTGTTTCTTATTGCTAGGGTTTTCATTATATTTGTATTCCAAGTGTACCCAGAGACCATGACTGAGCTTTACTATGCTGTGCACTGTACAAACAGGTTCCTGGAGGGGAAACCTGCCCCAAAGAGCTTGTAATGTAAATAGGAAGATAAGGGAAAGCTGGCAGGCAAAGAAAGAGGGCTGTGCAGAAAGGATACAGCTTCCTTGGAGTGGCAGGCAAGGAGGAGGAGTGCAGCCAAGTCTCTTCAGTCCAGGTTCAGTGCTCCCAGGTGCACTATTCTATTCTGTGCTGCAGTAATTTTGGATCAATTCTGATGGGATTCAAGGAATTTTCAAAACTGATTTCAGCTGGAGTCCTATCTGCCCCTTGCTGTCAGAGGGCAGCAGGAGAAGGGACAGAGTTTTGTGTATTGGAGAATTACAGTACCTGTTATCACAGGGAGCAGAAGCCACACCATTTCTGTTTGGCTTACCTGCTCCTGTGAATAACTGTTTTCCTTCTCAGGAAAGTAGTTCCGATGCTGAATGATTCAATGTGCTGTGGGGTGAGCTGCTAATAAGATAAACACAATTAATTGGTGTTTTTCTTACTGGCATTTCAGAAATGCCCGAGATCCTTCTTAAAACAGGAGTGAAGTTTCCTGGAATTAAAATGCACCATTATAGTCAGTTGTTTCACAGGGGCTGGTTTATTCCTTGAAACAGTCTTCATCTGTTGAAGAAAGGAATTAGTAAAGCTTCACAAGTTCTGGATATGTCCCAGTGAATTCATCTACTCTCTTCAGGGCAATATCCCAGTCTCTTTCTGACTACAGAGCAAACATGGTATCTGTTTAGCACAGGAGAACATGAATTTTAACTGTGAGCAAAGACTACATTGCCCACACAGGTATATTTATTTTAAATATGTTGGTGTCAGACTTTATGCCAGGATAAAAATCCTTTTCTGTTTTCCGAAGTCTAGAAATGGCTGAAAACTCACTTCCCAAGTGGATGTTGGGGGACATTTTCATGCTAAATTTTGAGTGAAATTATTGGAATAAGCAAGATTACTTCCCAATCTGGTTCCTCCCTGTAGCAAAAGCCACCAACATGAACAACATGACAAGTTGGCCATTGCTGTCAGGAGCTTTCTTCTGCATGTGATACTATTTGAGAAGTGGAATGCTCTGGTGTATTTAAGGGCTGTGTTGCAAAAATGCATATGCATGGAGGATGGGGGGGTGTAAAATTAAGGTTGCCTGGGTAACCTTAATTCTGGCATTTCCTGGTTTTTGAATGCTATTTTGCGCAACCTTCTCATTGACTCAGAGTGGTGCTTGCACTGTGTGCTATTTATGTGCACGTGGTATAAACAAAAATAAATGTTTTGTAATGTTAGTGGTGAACTTCAGCGAGTTATTTGTTCTTCGTGATGGACTTGTTTGGTCTCTTTTGGGTTTAGTTTTTGAACATTTTTAGCAGTTATTATTCAGAGGAAAATGTTATGGATTTTGTCCTCTGCGTATTGAAAACAGCTCTTTTCAATTGAAAAATTCACCCCTGTGCAGGGGTGAATCAGGAAAGAATTTTGCTCAAGTGATTTCTCTTTCCTTTGGGACTTTTCTCCCTGTTTTGCAGTAGTTCTGGATACAGCTTTTCAATGAGTAATATGTTTCCCCTACAGTTTCACTTTGCTAGAGAGATCAGGATGGAAAACATAGCATCCAATCAAAGTGATGTAATCTCCAAGGGAAAAGTTTCTTCAGCCTGCTATATGTAGAAATTACGTTTCCTTTTAGCAGGTCTCCTGCACCAAGCTGTTTTGCGCTTCTAGAAGGGAGTGACTGCATCCAAATGGATTTTCTCCAAAGTAAAATGTTCTCTTTTTTTTTTTTTTTTTTTTTTTGGCTGTGCTTTTAATAGCAAAAGTTGCTTTAGCTCTCATCGATTTCTAAAAAAACAGAACAGTGAAGTTCACTGAATCATCTGAAAATGTAGCTGATAGGTAATCTTAAAAGTTGAACTGAAGAAGCAGTGAGTGGAGTGTAACCCATGATGTATGGGGAACCGGAGGAAGTAAAGATGAATGAAGTGTTTTATTGGAGGTGGGAGCAGGAAGGAAGCAGGTGGGCAGAGCCAGCTCTAAATCAGATAGCTGTAAATATGGTGCAGATTATTTTTAATATTATGTCTCTGTTTCTTCTAATGTTGGGGAAAGTATTTTGGTTTCCTGAGGCCTGACGACTGAACAGTGAAACAAATGTTGTTCTGTCATGACTGATGGTGAAATCAGAGTTGCAAGATAACTAAGGGAAGAACCAGGTCAGTAATGAATTCATCTTGGCTATCAGACTCAGTAAATCTCATTGCCCTTTTGAAAATGAGGAATGAGGGCAGGTGAACACCCTGCCAAAGGTGTGGAGGGGTGCAGTGCTGGGGTAACACCTCCATCAGCAAGTTAATGGCTTTCAGCAGTGCTGTGTCCAACCCACTAGACATGACCTCCTTCTAAAAATGTTTGCTTGTACTGTGATTTAAAGTTATCATTCCACCCCAGCACATCATATGATTTTCCAGC
This sequence comes from Myiozetetes cayanensis, assembly GCF_022539395.1. NCBI lineage: Eukaryota > Metazoa > Chordata > Aves > Passeriformes > Tyrannidae > Myiozetetes > Myiozetetes cayanensis. The sequence goes on from NW_026088185.1 coordinate 28,490,874, forward strand.
AGGGGTAGAGTGAATAAGAGTGTTCAGGACACTCCCAATATCAACTGTTTTAATCTAAGTACTACTAAGGAGGAGTTCAGTGTCCTTCAGACCTGCTCTGTAGGCTGGAACACGCTGTTCCTTTCTCCCATCCTGAGCTTTACAACGTACTTTGAGCCAAATTGTCTGCTGCAGTAAACACCCCGAGTTCCATCTGAGTTCATACAATCCTAGACAGGTCTTCTTCCCAGTGGGGGCTGGGGGAGGGTGGAGAGTGTTGTGTTGTAGCTTCCCCACATCTGAGCACTGCAGTCACAGGGAGTTTGAAGTTAAAGGGACATTTAAAATAAATCACTATGCTATAATATGAAATGCACAATTAAGTCAATCAAATAATCTACTTTATACTAATGCCCTGCAATAACGCTAAATGTGTGATTAAGGCATTTTAGTGGTTGTGGTCCTAGAATAGATGCAGCTAATTATGAGGCACATTTGAGATATTTCTTCTTCTCCTTGTGGTATCTTGTGAAGCAAGATTCCTGCAAGACAGAGCAATTGAATCTTTGATTTAATTTGCAAAATGAAATTCAACCTAAGTATTGATTTGCTCAGAGTACTGTTACAGTGAGATCATGCAATGACTTGCAGCATTTTGTGCCAGCTTCAGTTTCCATCAAGATTACTGGGAACTTTGTCACCGACTTCCTTGGGAGCAGCTCTGGGCTATTCATGTGTACTTGTCGTGCCAGCACTCCCACTTAACAGGGCCTGAAGACAAGCTGGTCTTGGAGGTGATGCTTCATTGCTCAGAAAACCAGCAGGGAGAAATGTGAATCTTTTGATGTGAGGTCCTCAGTCACTTTCTGCACTGGTTGAAGCCTCAGTGCCATGTGGTTGTCACTGCTGAGCTCCTGGATCCATCACAGCTCTTCTGACTGAAGGCCCTTGCACAGATGCAGCTCTGCCAGTGCAGCTGTGCTCACCCTGCCCTGGAAAAGACCAGCATTAACTCTCAAGCAATTTTACCTTTTTTATTTATAAATGTGTGTCCACAGCTCCATCAGCACAGTTGTCCTGGTTTGATTGAAACCCTTGCACTGGCACAGCTCTGTGAGCTGGACCAAAGACCTCAGCACATCCCTGACAGACACAGCACGCAGGCAAAATTATGTGGGTGTTCTGACACCACCTTTGTGCTGCTGTAAGCCTTCCTTGTTTACTTTTCTCCAGGCCATGACATTCCCAGTGATTAAAATACGTTTCTTTGTAAAGAAATTACGTAAACTGGAGATCTGCTCAGTGCACATAGTGAAAGTCAGGTCTTGGAGTTTGTTACTCTGCTCTACAGACCTACTACCATTCCAGCCAAAAATCCTGAAAGTTTTCCTTGTTTCTGCACTGTCAGAACTATTCTTACCTGCATTTGTCTTGCATCACCACCTGTATAAACTCATTGTCTTCAAATTTGCCAACTCATTGTCTTCAAATTATGCTCCCAGTGACACAAGTACAACCCAGAGAAAGAAATGGTGTTGGCCAGAGGACACAGGAGACATAATTAACGAGTAATGGATTTACACAGCACTGGTCCTGGGAGGACTTGTATTGTTACCGATGATGCATGAGCCAGAAAAAAAAAAAAGAATTTGACTTGCAACTTGAGGTGAAGTTTGCAGCAGTGCTGCTTTACTTTTAATCTCAGTGGCTTGCTGTAGTGGTTCGTAACAGCTGTGCAAGCCGTGTAGTGCCATTGTACAGTCACAGTGCAGGCCTGAACAACACCACACAGGAAGATGGCAATCCTAAACAAAAGGAAAGCCCTTCCTGAAGACACAACAGTCCTCTGATGAGGAAAGCAAAACTTTTTTTTCACATCTTTCAGATCAGCGTCACAGTATGTTTGAAAAATTAATGGCTTCAAGCTGAGTTTTGTCACAACATCCTCAAGTTTGCCTTTACAGCCCAGCAAAAGCACAGACAGTGCTGGTTAAGTTGCTCTCTTAGGCAAGTCTTCTGGTTTATTTACTTCAGCGGTGTTTAGTTGCTAAATATAATTTTAGGGCCTAAATTCTCACTGTTAACACTTGGATTTACAATTGTTATAACTCGTTTGAAGCCAGCAATGCTACATTGCTACGAGAATGAAGTAAAAGAGAAATCTCTTGCTTCAATCTCCAGAGTTATCGGGTGCTAACAGTTCTGAGGAGAAAGGGCCAATATTTTCAACGCAGGATTCTAAAAAACTTCGACATTTCAATCCATATATGGATGTGTCTTTAACATATGCCTACTTTCAGACACACTGGATCTCTGCAGCCCTCGCTGACATAAATGGAAATCAACATGTTTGCTGCTTATGCTCGTGTAAGGCTCTGGGTCTGCTTTACACATGTGCATGCCCAGTATCCAGGACTTTGAGCCAGATGCTGAGCCCCCAGCTCTCTGGGATGGGTGGGCTTACCATTCTCTCTTTCTTTTTGATGGACTTCCTGTACCAGCCCTGAACATTTGTGAGCAAATGGACCATCTTGAAAGCACAGAAAACTATGACAAGACTTTCTTCAAGTCTCATCAATTATCATTGATATTATATTATCTTCCTTATCATCTAGCTTCTAGCTTCCAGACCCCAATGTTGTGGCCAAAGTGAGCTATTGCTGGACAGGCTGAGATGTACACTTTTCTGAAATAAGTAGCTTCTCTTGTCTCTTGAGTGCTCCCAGCCTCAGGAGCAGGGGACAAGGACCATTACTCAGACATGGCTTGGCAGAGGCACTAAGCTTCCAGGCTGGCTACAGGTTGGTTCAGTTGAGCAATTTTTTTACACAAGCCAATGCCTTGTGTAAAAAAAAAAATCATATTCTTTGAGTTTGATTGGAAAGAAAATGATCCCCTACTACTATATTTCCCAAACTGCCACGTAATCCAAATAAGTCTGGATTTGACTGAACTCCTGTAAGAGGCTTAGTGATATCCGAGCCATTGTTTTAACTTAATGCTGTCTGATGGGTTGATTACACCTAGTGCTGCAGTGCTCAGAGGTTTGTTTTGTTTGTTAAACTGTGGATAAAGAAGTTCATTTGAAGATGAGGTCCCTTTCATCATAACAGAAATTAACAAGTCCAGCAATTGTTCATTTAAGGATTAACAGTCCCTGGCGTGTCTCACTGCAAGGGCTTTTCAGGTTGGACTCCCAGTTTGCACTTCTGCTCAGGGATCTGTATGATTTTGGTGGAGCTGTGTGCACAAGGCACGATGATCTTTTGCATGTTTCACTTCTGTAATGTAAGAGCCTCCCTCAATGGGCATCAAATTCCTCACTTTCACTGCTGCAAATTTACTGCGAAAACTATCCACTCTAACACATCCTTGCTTCCTTCTTGTAATGGATGAGATTCATTGGCATAATGTTCCTTGTTTGTTCTTGGCTAGCAGTATGATTTGCTGAATGATTACCTGCCAAATCTGAATTACATGCCTTCTTACACCTTGTGAGGATAAAAACATGACAAAGTATCAGTCACAATGTTGTCTCTGAAGTCATTGTTAGTAAACTGTAACTGTCAAAGGGCATAATATTAAAGGCAGAAGAATAACTCTGTGCAGATCTGGTAACATATAGTAAGAAATTTTTTCCCAAAACTTTACCATCAGGTATCAGCATCAGGAGAGCATCACAAATTGGCATCGTTACAGCTGCAATGCTCGAATCGTGCTCCCACTCATGTTAGATGAAAATGACCAGAGCACATTCACAGCATAATGATGGAGTTATTAAACACTGAACCAGACTGTGTCCTAGTGATTACCATCATGAATGTGTTCTGATGAAGTGGATATTTTGGAAGGAGACATGCACCCCTCTGGTCATGTGGCAGGAAAAGCACGTGCCCAGAGCCTGTGCTGGGCTTCCAGCATCGGCTGCGTGTCCTGCTCTGATGCCAGGCCTGTCCTTGAGCTGCTAGATGGGAAAGAGTGAGAGTTGGGCATCACGAGGGCTTGAGAATCTCAGGGTGTTTAATTATAACATCATCTGGCCAGGAGGAAGTTGATACCAGCGTGACAAATGAAACTGAAATCCAAAGAGACTCTGGGGAAAGAGGCAAAATTGATTCCCTCTTGCGATGCAGGTATCTTGTCTGATATTTCAGGGACATTTATGGTGATTAAATAGAGAGGATCTGTAAACCTGTGATTTAAGGTTTTTGTTTTTGTTTAAATTTTGCTTAAAAAAAAGGCAATTGGGAATTTGGAAGAAAGCCTTTATGATCTCTGTAATCAGTTGGGGAAGACTTGGTACTATACCAGCTCATGAGAGACTGGCCTCAAAGCATCTCTTTTCCTGGAGTAATAACTGTTTGCTGTATCATTTATAGTTTGAACTAACCAAAAAAGTATTGCACACCAGGGAATTGCTCTTTCCAGCCTCACTTCTTTCTGTCATTTGTATGAATAATGTTGTGTCATGTGTTAGCATAACATACTCCCCAGGTTCTTGCCATATTTTGAAGAATTGGCTTGATTTTTCCTTTTCCCCCCTTCCGTGATGGTTTCAGTGCTGTTGCATTCCTGGTGTTTGATATCAATCCCATATGAGCTAATGACAGCAGGCAAAGTTATAATTCTGATAATTTTATTCATTTATTATTTGGTGACACCAAAAGCCTCAAGGAAGGTCTAAGGCCTTTCCTGGGACCTGTACAGGTGCTTGCTGCCTGGCATCCAGATTTGAGCATGAATTTAAGGGCCTAACTTTTATTTTATGCTTCTAGGTCCCTACAGAAATGAGTAAGAATTTAGGGTCCAGATTCATCAGAATATAAGACACTTATTTTCCATTCATATTCTGTAGATAGAGTCTCATAAGTAAAGACTTGTTAAGTCACACAGTGACTTAATGTTCACTGTGTGACTTAATAAGTCTTTACTTATTAAGAGAAAGAGAAAGGAAAAGAGATTGTGTGGACTCTGGTTATGGAGTGAGTGCTGTAGCCTCAAGAGTATTTTGGTAACTATCCATGAGTAAACTCCTAAGTTAATGAGTGCCTTTTGAAATCTGTGCTTTACTGCATTAACTGCTGCAGTTGAGGCCCACAGTCCTCTCAGTGTGGCCTGGCATCACGGGGGACAGCACACCAAGTTGTGCTTATGTTGATCAGGTACCTTCAGAAGTAGCAGGTCTTTTCTTGCCAAAATTATAACCTCTGTACCTGGACACTGTGCTCTTATAACTCCAATAAACACATCTGGGGCTAGTTTTCCAATTGGCAACAGCAGCATATTTGATGGCACTTGAGTCCTAAGTGGGGAACGTGCTATTAATAATAACTTACTGAAAATATTTTGTAGTGAATTTATCACTAATGCAAAATGTATTTTCCTTTTTTGGAATAACTTCTCTGGTTGCTCGTTGCATACTGGTGGATTTAGGCACAATGGCCCATGTAGAAACTTGGATTTGTAATAACAATTTCTTCTCTGATGACTTTAAAGCTATTACATTGGAAACTTACTGGTTTCATTTTATCATTATTATAAATGCAAATCTGAACTGTAACTTCTAGTTATTCACCAAATGTTCCTCACAGGTCTTGTAACCAGTAGCTAAATTTGGCATGGAGTGGGTCCTGTCCGAAACCCACAGGCAGCAGAGAGGCAGAGATCACAGTGGCACACACAGCTGTGTTGCTGGTATGATGGTCTATATGAACAGTCTCATTCAGGGTCCTGTTACAATAGGAGCTGTTCATTTCATTACGTGGGATGAGAGGTGTAAACCTCACCTACCAGGGTAAAATCTGTCTTAATGTGCAAGGCATACAAATTGTGAGGAATGGAGATTGTGTTATAAAGCCCTAGAGGCTGACAGGGGACACACCTGTTGTCTGCACCTTTCTGAAGCATTTTAAGATTAAGGATAACTTTAGGACAGGATCAGGAAATTTTGGTCACCAGCTGAGCTTCGAAGGGAGAAAATAACCCTTGAAGGACAAAGTATTTATTTACTCATTATACTGTACATCTGCACACTGCTTCTCAGCAGGTTTTTATTTAAGAGGGAAACCTAAGGCATCCCTCTGCCCCTGCCTGAATCTGTTTTATATTTGTCTTGCACAGTCTTGGAGCTGCTGTTCCAGTTCCTACCACACCAGAGTCAGGGCAGTGCAGCACGTTGTGCCAATGGGTACCTGTGTCCACCACCAGTGGCTGCCCTTGGTTGGGCTTCTTGAGGGCACAGATCCTCACTGGGATTTGCAAGGCTCTGGTGATCCATCTTCCTTCATTTTCAGTAAGAACTCAGGGTTGGTTTACCTTCTCCTGGCTTTCTTGGAAATTTGAGCCTGACTCCATCCTGAGCTGCAAGAGGAGCAGGAGATATGAAACAAAACTGATGTTTCATATCAACAAGAAGGGCTGAGCTGCAAATAGACTTCAGAAACTTTAGCAAATCTCCATTGTTGTTTAACAATATTTAGTTCCAATAAACACTTTAATACAGTCTCTCAGAGTGCTGAAGGAAGGAACTGAGGTGGAGTTGGACACCTTTGAAATAATAAGTAACTGTGCTCAATGAAGGGGACTGATACCCAAATGCAGCCAGTTCAGTGGCTGAAAGGGTGGATTAGTTACTTACTGCATCTCTTCTACGCTCTGATGTTCATTCATCAGCATCAGCTCTCAGATAGGTTCCTGTGCCATCAGGTGCCTCCCAAAGCCCAGTTATAGTTTCGATGCCATCACAGCTGGGCAGTGGTAGCCACACCAGCGGTGGAACCTGAGGCACCCTCTTCAAACACAGCCTCAAGTGTGGGGCCATTTGTGTTGGCAGGAGAAACAGATTTGTAATGTCCTGTGTCATTCCTGCAAGCACTACATTTAGAGCGTCCCTGTGTCATTACAGGTAGGCAAAGGAGATCATTCCGGAGACCTCCCCTTTCCACAGATACTGCTTTTTCTTTAATATCTAAGAGAATATTTGTGATTCTCAACTTGAACATGGGACTACATTGACAACAGCTCTTATGCTTTCAAAATACATCAACCAGAAAGAGGGAAATGTCTGAATTTGTATAGTCCAGCTTTGAAAAAACATTGGCTTTCCCTTCACAAGAAAAAAGATTTTGTGTTGGAGGAGAAATGGAAAACATTTCTAGATCTGGGTAAGTCTCTTACATAAGCCATCCTTTCTTTTCAGATGCCCAGCAGTAAATGATGCAAATGAAAAAGATACAGTGTGGAGAGTACTATTTCAGTGTAATCTTCCACCTCACGACTGATGGCTGAATGATTTTATTATAAGAACAACATGGTTTGGGGCACAGTGTCAGAAAGTCAGCTCTTGCCTGGAGCACACATTTGAACACCAGTAACTCCTCTGTTGCCAATTGTCCAGAGAAATCCTGCTTCCCTATCTTTTGAAACTTTTTCTCTTTCTTTCTGTGCTGAATACTACCACTGAATTTCAAACACAAACCTACTGAAAAGGCAAGTGCCCTCATGTGGACTGGCTTTTCAGTGGCGTTACTAAACAGGCTGTAACACGTGGGGATTGCTTCTTGCTAGAGTAAATCAGAATTAAGATGCAGTGTTTGTAGTAAGACTAGATTTTACCAGCTTGTCACAGAAAGGCTTTGCTGTTGTCACTTGTTTCAGGAAAAGCCTGCAGGTTCTGTGTTAGGGAGAAGCATTTGGGGTGTGCTATACCAGTGGTTTGTGGCACTGCAGGTGTGGGGAGGTGAAAAGGTATTGCCCAAGTGACTTTTTGTTTCAGCCAGGAAGAGATTTTACTTCATAGAGGAGTGTGCTGTGTTGGTACTGCAGGAACAAGTTACCTGCACCAGGGAGAAAACAGTCCCAGAGAGCATCAGGAGGGATAAATGAGGATCAGTGAGATTTACCTTATGGAGACACATACTAGGCAAACTATCATTGCTCTGGATTTTGTGCAGTTCTTCAGGGTCTGCACCAAGCCTGCCTATTTTGGGAGAAGGACTTCCTGTCCTGGCCCATGAATGCCAGCTATATTGAGGGATATAATTAATGTTTAATCTGTGGTCAGTCCATAACATACCTTACCTTCAGGCTAGTGCAGAAGTACTGTGCTGAATTACAGCCTCCTACAGAGAGTGCCAAATGGTGTAACTCATGGAAATAATAACCTTCCTAGGGCAACACAGGGCCTGCTCACCTGCAGCAGCTTGGGCAGCCCCCGCACTCTTCCCTGCTTGGGACATATGAAGGTGCTGACCTGAGTTCTCTCAGTTGTTTCTCCTCATCTTATTTCAGATGTTGAGATGTCTGGAGTGAATGTTGTCTTAATTGTGTGTATGTGGCCAGCTCAGTTTTGGTTGAAAGTTTCAGCTGCTTCCATAACACAAACAATAGTGAAAAGGCAAAGAGTTGCTGCTGGAAGGAACCCGGAGCTGCAGGGATGGGGAAGCTGCTCTCCCATCTGTATGGATAGTGTGGGTCCCAAGAGGAGAGCAGCCTTCCTCACCCAACACTGTAGCACTGGTTTTTGTTTTCTGGGAATCAAATAAACCCCAAGGTGGCTGGGATGAGAGAAGGAGGAGCAGGAAGCATTTGGGGGGTGTTTGAGAAAGGGAGAGAGGGTTTACCTTGCCTTCAGCTGCATGTGAGGAAGGTTGCAGTGGAGCAGCTGTTGCAGAGCTGAGGGCTGTGGGTGCTGATCAGCTGGTGAGTTAAGTGATGATTCAGTGGCTGGTTTCTGATGTTCAGACCTGGTCACTGAGCTGCCCTAGCTGATAAAAAATTCAATGTTGTCTTGTATGTAAGCATGTTTCCTTCAAAAACGTGTTTCCTTTCCCTTTCTATCCTCCACCTCTCTTCAGTGCACAGCCCCAGGCAGCAATTGATTCCCAGAGCCTTGGAGATGAACCTCTCAGCACTTTTCAGCTTCTGCACTTTTGGACCTCACATTAAAACCTTTACTCTTGGCTGGCTGTGTAGGGTGCAGTACATTTCACAAATCTGAGGGCATCTTGCATGACAGGGAAGCATTAAAGAGAAGGAAATAGTTTTTCTGCCCAGCACATAATTAAACTAGAGAATTCATTGTCTCAGGAGGTTGTAGGGTTATAAATGGATTCAGAGAGGGATTTAAGGAACTCCAGCAAAAATAGTTTGTGAAACAGTTTAATTAGAATTTGTTTCAGAGAAATTAGAATTTGTTTCAGAGAAAACTCTTAAACAACTGTTTGCTGGAAGAGCATCCTGGAGAAGCATCACTTGTCAGCTGCCTGGGTCTTATAGCCCCTCTGTGAGGTTCCTCTGGTTATATCAATCCTTTCTGGGGTTGGATTTAGGGCTGGACAGGTACAGTGCCCCAGCACGAATGTTCTCCAGATTGATGCTTATTATATTATCTTTGTGACTTAATTTTTTTTCCCTGTGGTAAGTATGAGAATAAAAAGAAAAGAGTTAGTAGGATGAATAAAGGTGAGACTTGTGCACGTGTGTTCTCACAGGTCTCAAGAGAGCACAGTGAGTCTTCCCTCAAAAAACAGAAGTAACTTGTTGGGACCCAGGGGCTCATGAGTCCTGAGGATGTGGACACTGTTCCTGCTCACGGCTCTTTGTGTGTCCTGTGCGAACTGGGCTTTAAAGACAGCACTGAAGCATTTTTTCCTGTATTGACTCACCATTTGAGTATTTCTTGGCAAATTATTCTAAGCAGCAACACATTTGAGAAATTCTGCAAGGTTTTATTAGAGTAATCTGTAACCAAAATTAGGAGCTTAATTTGGCAAGTGAATTAGGTACTCTGCAGCTTTTGCTGGTCTCTGAGTTTGGGCCAGGTAGGTTTATTTTTTTAGCTGATATTGCTTATGTACCTATTTAAATGTCATTGTGCTATATCGAACTCTAAATATGCCACCTATAGTTATATGTAAAGAGTCAATGTGTTTTGTTTTTTTATAAAAAATACTGATGTATAAGCATATTACAATCTTGATTTCTTTTACAACTTCTTTAAGTGCTTAACAACTGCAAAATCCCAACTTCAAACACTTCCTGCAACTACTTAGGGATTAATTTGAATTAAGATAATTCAAATGTTGGCATGTAACTAAGAGCTGGGCTTTAAAAAAAAAATCTTTGCAAAATGAAAGGATTTAGTTTTTTTTTCCTAATAAAAACAAACAGCTGGGTCTCCCATATGGTATTCTCTTGTAAAATATTTACATTTGAAAGGCGCCCAGACTCCTTGCAGTAGAATACAATTTAAACAATGAGCCTAAGTGAAAAAAATCTATTGTTGTTGGTTCTGATCTCAAAGGTTTTTAGCGAGCACCTTCCCTCCCCAACCCCTCTGCTCAGCGTTAGGCTCTCCTCTTAGTGTTGGAAGATTTTCCAGGTTGAGTATCTCAGTGTTTCCCTTTCTGAAGAAATAATAATTTTCATCAAAGCTCAACCTGATGCACGTCAAAGGACGTGTGAGGAGAGGGATATGGTGAAGGAGTTTGAGGGGAAAAAAGGATAGAAGGGAATGAACTATTAATATATGAAGTTTTGTAATGGTTCACTGCTCTGAACTGCAGAAAAGTTGGCTGTAGGAGAGTGTCCCTGGAAGCACCATCTCTCCTGGGTTAGTGGAAGCAGTTTACTTGGCAGCCTGGCTGCCAGAGTCTGTCTTTTTTACCCAACTGCTAGGATAAATGTTAACTTTCCAGCTGGAATTGCTCTGTTTGCTTTCACAGTGAAAACAGAACTAACCATTCTGGTAATGTTATTAAAAAATATTTGTCATGTCAAAAAGTCTTGCTGCCTGTAATTATGTTTAAACATCCCAAACTGAATAGCAACATTCAAACTCGGCTAAAGTATTTGATTGGACTCAGTTAATAGTTACTAATGGCTGTGCAGCTTTTATGTAGGACTCGAGGGAGAGAATGGGGGAATTAATGGCAAGCATATTTGGAAAGCAGTGAATGACTGAAGAGCATGAGGTCTTGAACCTCATCCCGTCCTGTGCAGGGAGCAGTGCAGGGAAGGCTTGTGCCAGGCCTGTTTCATAAAGCAAAAGGTCGATTTTACCAGATTAAGGCAAGATCTTAATAGAAAACAAAACAGTATTTATGTTTGAAATACAAGGGTGATGGGAGTTTCTCTTTTTTTTTTTTTTTGATTTCTGTTTTGTCTCAAGCCCACAGCAATCTCTTTGCTGGCTGTGTTTGTGCTGACGTTATGCTCTGCAGGGCAATGGGGACCTCAGTCTGTAGCGTTTCAGCAGCAAACTCGGATTATGGCTCTTTCATGGTGCCGGACACATCATCTCCCGAGCCTGCCAGACACCCACGGTAGTTCTCTAAGGCCTTGTCTCCAGGGGAGTTATATCACTAGGAACAGCAACAGCGCTGCTCAAGCAATCCATCACTCCCTAGTGTAGCCCGAGGCTGGATAGTTAAAGGTGCTTTTCACAGAAAAGGCTGTTGCCCAGGGCAAGATCTACCTGCATGGACAGAGGTGAGCCCTGCAATCACCCAGTGATGCCACAGCAGGGCTTCCATGGGACTCTGTGTTTACCACTGTACTGGTATAAAATCACATCCCTGACCAGCAGTCACACATGGAGGGGAACTTGGTAATTACAAGTTGCTGTGCAGTTTTACTTTTCATTTTATGTCACTCCTGTTTACCATGGCCCCTTGGTGTAAGGTCCCCTGCAGTCCATGAGGATGTAGGAGTGTATTATAAGGAAGCTGCTTTACCCTGTGCAATGACATCCCAAAGAATTAGTTTCCAGAACAACTTTGTCCTTTCTCCTATTTTTTTTTTCCTGCTCTTTCCATTCTGAGTACGTGCTTTTCTAGTCATAGTAAAAGAGTATTTCCCTTTTGAATTATTTATCAGCTCCATCCAGTTCATGTTGTTTCTCAGGAATAAATATGAACTCCTGATAAGAAGATAGTTTTATGCTTATTGGCAACAGGCACAAGGTGGTCTAAAAAAGCTGCATCTTTTAATTGTATGCAGTGTTTGGACTTTAGGAATACATTGTATTCAGAAATAATGTGTTGCTAGCACCTTGAGAAAAGCCATGAATCTAAAGAATGCTTGTTTTTGTTGCTTAAAAGAAGGATTGTAAGGATAGTGTTTGTGACACATCTGATGTTTGAGATAAACTTGTTATTGGGGTGTGAAGCAGCGTGCTGGCTTACTTGCTGTTTTGAATGGAGGAATTCTAAGTTTTGGGTTTACAAATGCATTTTTTCCCTAATTGAAAAGGAGACTCTAATAATACATGAGCAGATAATCTGCGTGCTGAACTGGTGTGTCTTTGAACAAATCTTAGGGGGGCATTTCTGAAACAAGTGCTGGTAACTAGTGACCATTTTAAAAACAAGGCAGGAAAGGCACAGCTATTTTATACTGGAAAGGAAAGCACCTGGCATGGTTACATTGATCTCAGGCCTGCATCACCCTCCTGTGTTTTTGGACAGGTCTGGAGGAGATGGCAGGAAGATAATAGCAAGTTCAAGGGGTGCTGCTTACAGCAAAAAAAAAGCCCAAAGCAGCGATTTAACCCCTTGCTGGCTGCTGCTTTTCTCCTTGGCCATGTGCTGCCCTGGAACAGCTGTCGGCAGCTCCGAGCGCACCAGGCTCGGTGCACACAAAGGCTCAGCGACACGGAGGTTATGACCTAATGTTAATGGTGCTGCCATTTATTGTGTGGCTGCCATGGGACTTCCCCTGCTTTGTCTGGGGTCCTGACTAACCTAATAGTCTCTTTAAAAGGCTTCCTTGCACAAGGAAGAATTGCGAAATCAAACTTTCTCTTTTATTGTAGCAGCTCGTGTTTACTCTTGACGTGCTTGCTCAGAAAAGCTATTTGTGTCACCGTTGGGGAGAAGAGAGTAGGTTCCTGTGTGTCTCGTTTCATGAGAGTTTCAAATGGTTGTTTGCTAGGGTACAAAAAAAAAAAATCGGGTCAGCAGTCAAGGGATCTTTTTATGTTGATGGTGACAGTTTTTATTCTGCAGGAGTTATAATCTAGATGAGAGGGGCAAAAATACTCGGGGACAGATATCTGGCTCTGTAGACGAAAAAATGTTAAGTGTTGCTGCAAGGCTGAATGTAAGTCCTTTTCACTCCAGTGCTTTACTCTATTCAGTCATGTACTGGTGTAATTTTTCACCATGGATTTTCCCTTTTAAAGTCTATACACATCTGCTTTAAAACTAGCTGTAGTTTGTTGCTCCCTACCAATCAGATGGTGGGAGGCATATATGTATTACGTGCTTGGGAGTGTCTATCATATTCCCCCAATAATAATGTGAATAAATGCAGCAGATCAACTATGATTAGTGATGCTAATAGTAATAATTAAAAAAATCAGTCCTTAGATATCTAGAAGACATCTATCTATCTATCTATCCATCTATCTATCTATCTATCTATCTATCTAAATAGAAGATCTCTTATCTGCAGGAGAAGATAAGTCTAATTACGAAAGGGCAGCAAGGATGGAGCATTGTCCTCCACTTCCAAAAGCACAAACCCTTTGCTAGCAACATCTGTTCAAATTTGTCTGTGCTTATTAACTTACAGTTGACCTGTAGTACCCATTTGGGCAGTCCTTTTCGGGATGGTGAAGGGCAGCAGTGCTCATACATGCTGGCCAATTCATTATAATTAGTTTTGGAAACTGGGAAATCTAGAAGAGCAAAGGTTGATTAGGCACAGGATAATCAGAGCTGCAAAACTCAGTAAAATGCTATTTGGTTTTAACTGTGCCCAAGGGATACCTAGGGGAAAAGCAGATTATAGATACATCATGGTAGAGACAGTGCTATGCAGTCATGTCCAGAATTATTCCCAATGTTTTTATTCAAGTATGCAGTTAAACTTGCCCTTTGGTTAGACAGATTTAATTTTAGATTCAAGTGCCAGAATCAGTAAGGTATATTTCACGTTCTTGTATCCATTGTCTCCAGCTGGTGCCTAAAACCAAGATGCCTGAAATAACCATGTGCTTGTTAAAATCTTTGTTAGGTTTTCATTCAGAAAATGATAAATGGATGGGCAGGAACAGGAAACATTTAAATTCTATGAACATAAAAGCCTCATGTGGCAGTAGAAACAGAATAGCGGCTCTTTGCCAAATGCCTGGGACAGACGCAGGGCCCTGAGCACCCCCACGTCCCTGTGATGCCAGCGCTCACCACATGGGGAAATTCTAGCTCGCCAACTTTGCCTCATTACTTGGAGAATCTGTTTCGAATTTAGTTACATAAAAACACCACAGCCTATTAAATATGGCTCATTACCAAGTTTAAAGGATATCTGTAATGGATATATTTCTCAAACTTCACAGGTAATAGAGACAACCCTTTGGAGAGTTACCTAAAATGACCCTTAGCATGTTTAAACCATTTCATACCACCACTGCAAAATCAATTATAAGGGTATTTTAAAGGAAACACATATTGATTTAGAGACTCCTGGGATCCTTTAGCTGTGGTTTAGATTTGTCACAAGGATGATGCTGTCAAGTGTCTGATGTTTCACAACTGGAGGTTGCATTGGGGCACACCCCTGTTTTATCTTCCTAGAGGCATATGAAAGCCCAGCACCTCAGACAGGGGAGACTGGTGTGGCATATTGTTCAGCATCAGCATATCACCTTTCGAAACATTGGTTACCAAAGTTGTTGGCTTGTTGTTTGCAAAACAAATCAGAAAATACGGACCTCAAGACATTGCCTTGTTTATCCCCTACTTCATGGTGGGGGACTCTTGTGTTATATGTGGCAGCTCCAGCGTGAGATGTCCCCTACCCTTGCAGTGGCATCTGTTCCAGCACTTCACTGTGTACTATTGTCAAATATTTTTTCCTAAAACTTTATCTCATTTGCAGAAATGTAAACAGTAATCTGCAAGTTTGAAGCTGTCCTTTTATGAATTTGTTTGAAAATCCATAGTGTGTCTTTCCATAGACCTCTCTGATGAAATAATCCCAGCTCTCTCAGTCTTTCCCAGGACCTCATGTGCTCTGGACCTCTGCACATTTGCACTCTTCTTTTCTGGCCTCTCTCCAATATATCTGTATCTCTGGGGGACTTTTTGATTGGTTGTTTTTTGTTTTGTTTTGTTTTTGTGAGTGGCAAAGTTACAGAGTGTTTGCAAACAGTTGATTGGGTAAAATAGAAGGCAAAACTGAAGAATTAACATTTCATTATTCAACTAATTCAGCTTGTTCCAGGTGGCCCAGTGCCAATTTAATGAATTTCTTGTAATCCCGATGGAAGAGATTGGGATGCCTTCATTTCCCGAATGTTGTAATTCACTTATTGTCTCTTTACTCCCTCCTGCTCCTTTCTATAGTATTCACTTGCTGCTAGTTTTCAAATGGAATTTTTGAGTAACTGAGGATAAAATGAACAGATCCAGCACAAGAAGGTGGAAATTTACTGAGTGCTCTGTTCCATCCCAGCCGCACACTGATTTATCTCTATCTTCATCTGCAAGCCAGCTCCCCTCTCTGCTTTCTAACTCTGCAATTGCTGCTGTAGTCTGGGATGTAAGAAAACTTCTGTTGTGTTTCCTCGCTATCCTAAGGCTGTTGAGATTGTATCCTAGCTTTCTCTTTGTGTTTAAGGACAAAAAATTCATGCCACAGAAATAACCTGAACGTAATTTTTCTGTGTTTTGTGAATGTAAATCTTGAATGGCTGTTTGCTGACACCAGCCATCCTTATGGCTCTAAATGAGAACAGAATATGGTCCTGCTTGTTTGTAGAAAAAAAGAGAAAACCCACATAGTTTGGACTTTCTGTGATATTGTCTTTTGGTTTCTGATCTGTCCAATGGTTTTCAAATTATGCTTTCTAAAAACTTACTCATAAGGCATCTGCTGAAGGATTTTTGGCCTAAGCAGATTGGCAAAGTGCTGGCTTTATGGGATCCATATCTGGGTTCTTGACTGTTATTGCTTCTACTGGCTTATCGTTTCTATGCTGATTTGCAGCTCTGACTTGTGGTTACCTGCAGTAATAACTTTGGCCCTTTCCACTGAACAAATGGCCCAGGTTCAGAAGTGGAGTTGCAGAGAGGTTGCAAATGAGGGCCACATGTATAGACTTAATATTTGCAGGAATATGGATTGAAGGCGCATTTCTGTCAGGGGAAGACGCCACAAGGACGGAGCCTCATGGAAGCCAAAAGTTTGGGTTGCGCAGTGAAAATGCTCCAGTTGAAGTCATGCTGAGATGACTTGGAAGGACAGCTCTTACCTAACTTGGCAACAAGACCAAGAAAAAAACATTTCAAAAAGCACAGCCCGTTATGAGAGAGAGGCAGCAACCCTTGCAGTTGTTCAAGCCTCTGAATGAAACAACCTCCTGTGATGGCTGCATGTCTTCTTCAGGTGTTCTTGGGTTTGTAGCAAAATGTGAGAGGAATTTCCATTAATCTAATTCTGTAGAATAAATTTCTGTCTTACCTGTGTGCAGAAAAAAAAAAAAAAACACAACAAAAAACCAAACCACTCAACTTTGCCAAACTCAGAGCAGTGTCTGGGGATGATGAAATGCATGATGGAGACCTGTGCATGACTGTCCCCTCTTCTGCAAATTTAGTAGCCACAGGGTGTGATGTGGTGACAACAGGCATTTCTTGCCTGGGCCTGTAATTCTTAGAGCAGAATATTTTTTCATGTTTCAAGTACAATAAGATTTGAATGTCCTCTTTTCTTCTGAAGGAAACCATCTATCTGACCAACCCTTTTGTTCACTTAGTAGCTATGCTCAGCACTTTCCAATTCACAGTTGCCTTAGTGATAGAGAATACTTAGCATGGACTTTCAGTCTTGAAAAATGCATCTTGTGGAAGGAACCACTTGCTGTCCCTGTATTTGGAGCTCAGGACATGCTGAGAAATCCCCAACTGGTACATGCTGCTACATTATGGTGCCAAATAGTGTGAAAGAGGGAGTGAATCTGTACTGAGAGAGGGTTGATGTGAAGGAGCTGATGTTTGCATGTTGTGCATTTCAATTGTTACACTTTTGAGCAGCCCCATGGATGGCCAGAGCACCCCTTTGTGTGTTGTGGGCATCGGTCATTTGAGCATCATCCCAAAGGGCGCACTTTGGGTGCCCATCAGCCCCCTTGGCAGCACAAATCAAAGCACAGCGAATCGGAGCAGTTGGGAGATTTCTTGGAAAGTGCTTTCTGGACCTGTGTGTGCTGCTGAAGTCCCTGCACCCGCTCTCGCTCTTGTGAGGTGAGGGGCCACTGCCTTCGTGACCAGCTTATCACTCCTGCTCCTCTATCAGTGAGAATTACTGCTGTGGCTCTGAGGGATGAATGCACATCCCAAACTCTCCTTCTTTATGTTCTTCCTCAGTGCAACACATTTGTCTCTGGCACCGTCTCTAAAGCTCCACTTTGCAATCAGCCCCTCCCATCAGCTGTGGGGGCTGTGCTCTCCCCCTCAGCCAGGTGAAGAGCAGGAGCCCAGCTTCCCCTGCACCTCCATCTCTCCCTGGGAGCTGTGTGCACATATCAGCACCGCTCCCACTCAAGTGCTTGCTATTTTGGAAAAGAGCAGAGAGGATATCAGCCCCTGTGTGCAGCACTTACTGGAAGTGCCTCACTGACTCACAGCAATTACTGGGGTATCTGAGGTTAAGGGAGTGATGAGTAATTGAGGTCTTTTTCACTTCAGGGATGCCAGTCTCCTTATGCATCCTATGGAGAGAAGTAATTTGCAAGCCTTAAGTAAAGAATTTATAATAGATGGATTTTTTTTTTACCTCAACAATACTAGCAGTGTCTCTAAAATACCCCTTTGCAATGACTGGGGGTGTTATCGAGGGCAGAGAGTGTTGCACAGTGCATCCTCTATGAGGATCCTGACCTTTCCCTGCATAGCCCCTAGCAAATTTGTTGTATCACATACAGCACAGGGTCATGCCTAAAATTTACCTCTTGTCCAGCATCTATGGAGCAAGACCCCAGTGAAACCAGGGAGGATAAAATTCTTGCTGAAAATCTTCCAAGAGTGCTGTGTGCCTCTTCTTTCTCAACTGGTGAGCCACGTCCTTGGCAGACTAACGACTGATGCCTGATAGCAGACGTTCCTGGGAATACAAATCCCCACGCTGCCGTGTTATGCATTCATAAGGCAATTATCAAAATGGAGGTGATCTTGCTGAGCGTATAATTTGGATGCTGAATAATCTCTACTCAAATGTAGTATCGGTGCCGAGTGAAGGAGGTGTTATTCATGCCTGACCGTATCTTCGAGCAGAGAACACAGCCCAGCAGCTCTGGTAGCAAGAGCTTATCAGTTCTGTGCACCCACAGACAAGAGTCCATTTGCTGCAGTTGCTTCACCTTCCTGAAGCAGGTTCTGGTGCAGAAATGCTTATTAATTGTGTGACACTGTATATTCCCATGGATTATTGCAATTCCACCGGATGTACCACATGGTTGTTCCTACTTTTTAGGCTCAGCGTGGTTCTACTATGGGCTTTTCCACATGTCCGTAAAATTCAGAGCAAGTTTGGCTGTCATTAGTCTCTTGCCCGCCCTCCATCACCAACTTTCCTTTCCTTTTTTTGTGATGCCTGCTGTGCCATCTCCTCCTGGAGGATGCCTGCCACAAGGGACTGGGGCTGCAGCCCATACACATTTAATACTTGAACTAAAAATACAGAGATGTCATTCCAGTCATTTCTACCCTGAGGCCAGACAGCTTGTAGGGTTTTTTATCATGGAATGAAATGCTTCCAGTGACACAGTCTAAATGAAGAATAATAACTTATGCATCTTGTGGAAATCAATTCAAAACTGAAATGTAATTAAAGTTGCTTTTAAAGGAGGACAAATCATGCTGAATTCAAAATATGGAAAATTTCATTTTAAACACTCACTTTTCTGAAGAATGTTGGGTTTGGTTCTGATTCATTGAAGTAATGAGAGGTTTTCAGAGATCAATGTTTGTCTAAAAAATACTGGCTTCCAGTTATGTAGACCACATGCAACCTGAGTGGATGAGACCATTCACTGGAGAACAAGTTTTGGTATCACTATTTAAAAGCAAGTCAAACAAAGAAGCTTTGTTTGAATAAAATCCTTCATCCTAAACTCTGGGCAGAGTAGATGTGGGACTTAAGAGTGGCTTGTAGGGTCACAGCCTCACCCTTTCTTCTCTTCAGGATCAAGGCAAAGTGATCTGTGGCAGCTCCTGGGTTTTGTTGCTTTACAGGACTGTGTAAAGTGTGGGTTCATAAGACAAACCTCCTCTGGCATCACACTTTCCAAAACTTTAGGAACTTTCAGTTCACTGTCTTCTATCACACTTAGAAAGCTTCAGATCTAAACCCAAAAGTGAGCCAAATGGAAGCTTTTTTTCCTTTGTGGATCGTGGATATGCAGGGTGGATTTCTGACACTATTTTTAGGGGCTTAAACCAGGAGCCCATCTTGGCCCTTGGGTTTTCCCAACCCCAATCAGGGCACTGGGGCACTGACCCTGGGCAGACCCAGCTTTCTGCACCAGTGCCCATTCAGCCAAAGCCTGGTAATTGTGCAGCCAATTAGTCTTTGTTGGGAGCATCTGTGACAAAATACACTTTGTTTTAATAACAATCATTATTTGTAAAGCCACTAAAAATTAAAACAGATGCAGCCATTATGTGGCTGCTTACATTTGCGTGGCTCTACCGGCTTTCTTCAGTCATGAGTGAAATTGTAGCTTGTTCAGGGAATATGACAGACCCCTAAATATGGTGATCAGGCAAAATATTTTCACCCGGCTGCCTTCACACAGAGGAGCTCACACACGCCTGTGCTCCCAGTGGCTCAGGGTGAGACAACGAGCTGACAGATTCCTGAATTCAAAATAAATTCAAGTCAGCCTCAAAGGCAGTGAAGGGAGGGAAGTCTGTCTCTCTCTCTCTCTCTCCCTCTGTCTTCACTCATGTGTTTGGTCTTGGTAAAGCTCCAAATTAAATTATAATTTTCAGGTTATAGTTCTGTGAGCATTTTTGCGCTTTTGAAAAATATTATCCCAAGAACTCAATTAAAAAAAAAAAAGTTTCCTCCACCTGTAGTGGTGGGAATGCATTTTCTGGTAATTAAAGTACCACGAGTTGCTGTTCTTACATTGTTCAGAGACCATCCAGTCTTTTTCAAGGGAAAAATTGCATCAGAAAAAAAATAAATCAGCTGAGTGCTCATAAAACAGTACTGGAAACACAGTTTGAAAATGTCTAAGTCATGACTAAGAAGACTGAAATGTCTTGTCTCAAAGCCTGGGATTATATTCTTCCATTTTCTTAATGTACTCACTACCAGGTAACAGTGCCGATGTCAGTTAAGGAACATTTATATCTGCTATGAGAAGTAATGGGCACTTGTTCAAAGTTTTCATTGTATTGTCTGAAGAATGTGAGAGACTCAGAAAGGACTTAGATGAGGGAGATGTCTCAGTTTAGTATAAGCCTCACTTGCTTTTTCCAAATTGGCCCCTATTTGCCCAAAGTTCCCTTCCTTTTGGTGCACAGGGTGGCTCATGCCATGAGCTCGTATGAACAGCAAGGACTCTGTTCTTCATTTGCTAAAAGAGAACAACAAGGGGATTCTCTTCATTTTCTAACCCTCATCTTTCACATCAGAGCCTTCTTCAGAACTTGCTATTTCCCATCTGCTCCTCCTGCCTCCCTGTCTCTGACTGTTCCCTGAAGTTACAGTTCTCAGGAACAACCATGAGTTATGGATGTTGTGCGTCACGGAGAGCACCAGGACACGTAAAAACAGAGAAATCCTTACCATGTAACTCTCCTCTCATTTTTCTTCCTTCATATTTCCTGCCATGCTGTGCATCCAGCAGGGCCCAGTTCAGTCAGTACCTGTGCATTTCCATTAAAATCAGTGGGATGAATAGTGTCAGCAAGAGCTACTCACCTGAGGAAGATCTAGAGCACGGCACTGGAATTGCAAGTTTGACCTCCTTAGGCACCCATTGGCTTTGTTTCTAAATCTGTTTTAGGTATATTAGGAGACCTTAAAAGTGAATCACCCAGACCTTTAAATAAATAATTGATCCTAACTGTAGTCTTGTAGGGGAAGTTGCTGAGTAGAAACTTTTTTCCACATTTTTCAAGTCACAGTCTGGGATGCAGTCATGTCAGTGGACTCGTCCAAAACGCAGACAGACGGTTTCAGGAGGAGATTAAGAGAGCAGGAATTCCTGGCTCTTGGCCCTGCGTTCGGACCGTTTGCCCTGACAGAGAAGAGGAAACCACAACACACCAGGCTCTTGGTTGGAGTGCACTCCATTAAAGAGAATATGAGACTTTTAAATTAGGCTCTATTTCAACAAGGTGCTTTCAGCATGCACTTAATGTTGTGTGATTTATGCAATGACTTCACATGTTTTCCATGGGGTTACTCACACTTAATGTTATTTGTTTGCTGAATCAGGGCCTAAATCAGATCTCCTTTTAAAACTTCCTAGTTAATTAGTGATCTCATACTATCTTGTGCCCAGAGCAGTTTCCAAACTGGCATTTTAGAGCCTGTGGGTACAGTTAGCTTAGAGTAATCAAGACAAATGTTGGATTTGGAATGCTAGTCCTATTCAAATTGCATGTTAAGTAAAAATACTGTTTGCATATGCACTATTGAATGCAAATAATATTGAGGAACTGAACTGGCCCACATGTACAATTGAGGAGATGTTAAAGATCAGGAAAAAAGAGGGAATAAACAAGAAAAGCCACTGGTGTATTGAAGAACAAGCCACTCATTTCTGTCAGATTCGTGACACAAGGTTTTGCAGTAACTAGGGACTATTTTTTTCCAGCTGTTGTAACTTGGCTTAAACTTACGGTTATTTTTCAGCTGAAGTAGAGGCATAAGATGATGGAAGAAGGCTGGTAATGTGTTTATACTACGTGACAGAAAGTCTGTGTTCAGTTCTTGTCCTTGCTATAAATGTCCTGTTGGACTGTGGGCAAATCTCTAAAGTTCTGTGGGCCTCAACTCTCTGTTTTCTGCTTCGTGTTTCATTTATCCCTTGGTTGCATATCCAGAGTTTGGGCTTTGCAGGACAGAGCTCTGTGTCAAAAAGCTGAAAAAGTTTCAATACTGCTTCTGGAAATTCCATATTCCAAGACCTAAACACATATTTTCCATCTAAACAACTCATTTGACATATAAAGAACCATGGCAATGGATAACCATGAGCCCTAGGAACAAATCTTCCCTAAGGGCAGAACTTTTAGAAATATAAAGATGCTGTCCAATGCATTCACATGAGAAAAATCATCTTTTTTTCCGACTCCACACGTGATATTAATTACTTCTACCATGTAATATTCACCTTAAATAATACTGACACTTCACGCTTAAAAGCATTTTGCACGAGACAAAAGGGCGTATTGATCACTGTAGATACTGTGAAGCAAAGTACACAGTTTGAGCTGCGATCCTCGATCAGGCTCCTGGTGAGGTGAAACCACAGAGCACTGCATCTGAGATCACAGCCCTGAGCAGTGCAGGTCGTTGTGGTGGTACCAGGAGGAGCTGGGAGAACTTCTGCATATCCCTTAGGGAAACAGCATCGCTTCCTGGGGGACGGTATTTTCACAAAGGAAATTAAGCCAGGAGAGTAATTTTTATTTCTTCCTAACAAATAAAAAGGAATGAACGTTGTAGTTCGTATTATTTTATGATTTGATTATTGCAAATTGCATGTTATTATTTGTATTACAGAAATACCTGCATATATTAACCAGATGTAGGGCCCACTGTGGTAAAATTCTGTAGGACGTTTAACTTGCATATCTTCTTCCCTGATCCTTGTGCAGCAGGATTGAACCGATGTACTGTTGTTTGGTCTTACCTTCAAATGGAATTCAGATGAAATAGTTAAAGAATTAATGTCCTCTTGTCATAATTTTATTAATTTTGATATAGTAGTAAAATTATATTTGTTTTCTTGATATTTATGCTGAACTAATCCTGTTGTGCATTATACTGAAATAATACTGAATACATTATACTGCATAGTACTGAAAGCATGAGGTTGTATTTAAAGTTCATCTTTATCACACAGGGTTTCCATTTCAAGGTGATGTAGCTTCCAAAATCAATTAGGAAGTATGGAAAAAATTACTTGCTGGGTAGAATTCATCTATTAATTTGAACTGCTATAGAAATCTGTGGAGATGATTTTAATCTCCATGTTGCCAGTAGTTCTCTATGGTGGAGTAAGATGACATTTTATGATCCGCCAAAGTTGTTTGCATTTTTGACACAGATACCTGGCATTACCGAGGTTAAGTGAAAGGAACCAGAGGGAATTAAATATGAAACATTTATTCAAGGCAGAGAGAAAGATGTTTTTACTATATGTTGAATGACATCCACCCATTACTGATAGTCAGAAGCTGCAAGAGATAGACTTTTTTTCGTAGAGTCCTTGCAAAATAATCCTTGAGCTGTCCCAGAGTATTCAGAAAATATCTTCATGGCAAGTAGGATCAAAATGTATTGCAAATCTTGCACCACTTTTCCAGCTGTCACATTAAGCATTGCTAAGGTGCTGAGAAGCAATTTCCAAATATCTTCACTGTCAGCCTACCTCAGCCTCTCTGGTTGTTGAAGCTTTACCAGTGGTATCTGCAGGGAAGCCTGACCCACAAAGAGCTCTGAATGCTTCCTTTTCTTCTTCCGCAGCCAACCTGTAGATGATCCCAGTGCGATCAGGTCATGAATACACATTCAGCCCTGGGAATACACACCAAAAAAGCATTGCATAATGCATAAGGCTCCACATCACTGAAACTCCTGAATGCCACTTAAGCACCAGATTTTTTTTTTCACTTGTACATGAATAGCCATTTCCAGGGGTTTCAGTGCTGGGGCTGGAGTTATTTGGCCAGCAGTATAAATCTGTAGTAATGCAGAACCTAAAGCGTGATTTGCAGCTGAAACTGGGAAAATTGGTCTCTGGCTTTTATACCTGTATAAATAGGTATATTAATATAACTATTTTAATTAATATAATAAATAGATATATTGATATACCCGGATATTGATCTGGACATGTAGGTACCTCATTTGTAAGTTCATTCAAATATACAACCAGTTAAATAATCTCTCCAGAAACAGTTGAACTGTAAAAAATACTGAACAATATTCCATGAAAATGTAGGAATAAAGCAGAGGCCCCGCTAATACAGCTTGAAATTGTAGGTCTTCAAGCTTTGCCTGAAAGTCCATTGAAGTTGATAGAGGGATTCTCATTGCATTACCTAGGACTTGTGTTTGAGTGCAAGTGTACACCAATATTTTAGGAGCATAAAATAGGAATAATTGTCAAAGCAGCACGTGAAAATACAGCAAGCAGTCTAAAAAGCTGTTGAACTAATTAATTAAGGGAATCCTCTACAGATTCTCTATGTTGTGTTAAAGTGCTGGGAGTTTGGAGATAATAGTAGGTGAGGTATAAAGGGCTTTTCAGTTTAATGCTCCAAAGTTTGAGGTCTGCATGGCAGATTATCCATCATTTAGCCTGCATTTTATTGCATGCCCTATGCCACTCAACAGCTTCTGAAGCAAACTAATTTAAATGCTCTGCAATGTAACAGTACAGTATTGATTTGATGTGTATCCTATTTGATCTGAAGATGGAAAGCAGCACAAGCCTCTGGTCTCTGTCCTGGAATACTGTGTCCAACAGCAAGCACAGGGTCTGCAGTGATGCTTCCCAAGGGCCCTCCTGGCTCTCAGCAGACCAGTGCTCCCTTCTGCTGTCTGAGTAAAGGCATTACCCCTGGGGAAAAAATTCCCAGTTAAACACATGTAAAACAATTGACACCAGCCAGACTAAAGGGGATTTAACTGCATGGGGGGATTTAACTGCAGGCATAACTCGGCAAAAATGGGAAAATTACATGAGAAATAATAAGTTTTGAGCTTGGGAATAACTGATCAGGCCTTGGTAGCATTTGATGGATAATTTTTATTCATCAGTCCCCTTTCTCTCCCGTATAAAGAATGGTTATGATTTCTTCTCTTGACTGGTCTGGACAGTACTTTGCTGAACTGGATGTAGTGGGGATTCTTCCTTGCACAGATAACGTTCATATGCCAGTGCAGTTGAATGGGTGTGAAAAATATATCTGTGGTATAGGAGTGGCTCCAATCAGATGTTCTTTTATAACACCTCTACAGATTCTTCTCTTACATTTAATGTCCCTAAGGAGATGCAAAAGGTTGTTGCCTGTAGTTACAAAAGGTCTCCTCATGTGTCATCATGAGCTGTTTTGATCAACGGATTGGGATTTTCAGCATTCCCATTAACGAAGAAGGGGTTTGAAAACCCGTAGATCTTTGCAGGCAATGTTTGCTGCTGCCTTGCATATGAGCACTATGCTGCTGCATATGAGCACTCAGTGTAGACTACAGCAAGTCAAAAGGCTTAGTGTGAAATTTTGTGTGATTTGCATGCAATAAGATACAGGAGGTCTTGAGGAAAGAGTCGGTGTGGAATAACAAAATAGTCTGTGGGAAATGCAGCCAAACAGCTTTAAGGTGCTTTAGGGGAACGAAGGAGGTTGTCAGCAATAGAAGGAGTTGGGAGGTTTTAATCTCTGAGAAGTGTGGGTGGGACTGTCATCACCAACCACTGCTGACCATAAAAGCTCATTCCTGCAGCCCTCAGGCAAGGCTTTCCTTGCCTGAAGAAGCTTTATAATCACACCTAAAACGCCCCATCAGTGTTAATGTCTGGCAGGTCATTTCACAAAGCAGCTTTTGGTTATAACGATGTGAGCATCTCTGCACTCCCAATAACTAAACATTATTATTAGCCGGTGGTTAGGAGCCTATAACTTGTGTTCTGTCCAGAGAAGAGACTGAATGTATTTACATTTTGGCACAGAGGCAAATTGTATTGGGATGGTTTGGTCAGCATTTATAGAGAGGCCAACAGCTCCCATGCCATCAAGAAAAACATAAAAAGGCTGTTTCTTGACATGGCCCACACAGTTATGTTTGATGAACCTGAAAAGGTTTTGTACAAAGAGACCTTGCAATGTTTTGTCTAATTGTCACAAAATACTAATGATATATCCAAGTTGCTGTTGTTTTCCAAAATACAGCTGGTAATACTCAACAAGGAATAAAATCTTCCCAGCAGAATGATGTAATATGTTTAAATATGTAAACTCTGTAAGTGGCTCTCCAAATGATTTGAAGGAAGCCTATGAAAAGAAATTGAACACTACCCTTGTTTGCCCTGCAGTGAGGGCCCTCCTCAGCGTTTTGGTGCGCTTGGGGTGGCCACCAGTGCCCTCGGGACACCCCTGGCTGGTGCAGAAGTGCAGAGTTGTGCATAATCTCCATTTCTGTGAGGCAGAGACCATGCCAGCTGATGGCTCTTGAGTGCCCATCACCCACAGGCTGGCTGAGCGGGTGACTGATGTTCCTAAACAGCAGTTTAGTGCTGGAGAGAGCCCTGGGGGCTGAAGTCATTTATTTGTGCACAGTGTCCTGCACTCAGCACTGCAGCGTCTGGCTCCACGAGAGGAAGCACCCAAGGCTGCCTGCATGGGACCCAGCTGTCCTAGGCATCCTGGGAACTTTCTGACGTGGATGTGTGCCTGGAGGAACTGTCCAAAGGCCACTAACACTTCTCCCATCCACATGTGGTTCTCAGTCAAGCTGGGAGGGCTCTTGCTGGTGTTCCCTCAGGATGGGTGACTCAGGCAGCCCCAGCCACGGCCACACTTCCAGATGTCAAAGCACCTTAAAGGGTGGCTTTGAAAATGCTGGAGTTGTCCATATGGCTGGAGTGGGCATGGAAGTGAATGGCATGGAAGGTGCCTTCCAAAAGAGGGCAAAAAGTAAGGGTATTTGGGAAAGTCTGGAAAACATGGATGCTATAGTACAGCCTTAAAGCAGTACAGGGATTCTGCTTCCAGGAGATGTCAGCTAGACTTGAACTGGTAACATGAAAGTGACTGCACAGGGCTTCCTATGCCCTGATTTGTCTCACTCCACCTGAGGAATTGCTGTAATATGTATTGGTGTTTGGTGTAGCTGCTGGTAAACAGTTTCCTAAGGCAGGGATGGAGTGACAGAACAGTTAATTTATGGATGGCTTTTTTCCTTTGTCCAGTCCATATTCCACTTCTCACTGGAAAGAAAGATGTCTACAGTTGGGCTGGATTATCAAACTGCCGCTGATGTGAGGCATTGGGAAGTGATGGACAGTGATGCCTCTGGCAATTCGCACCCACGAGTATTTAAAGGAGCCAGTCACAATTTCATGCAATCAGGGTTCTTGTTGTTGTCTCAGAAACCAATTAGAAGTTTAATTAAAATCAGCACTGTCTTTATTGGCTACAACTCTAAATATCCTAAAATGATCAGACATGTGTCTGCAGCGTTTAGAATTGTGAATAGTGAACAGTTGCCAAATGCTGAAACGAAGGAAAGTGTTGGCATGCATTTAAAACCCATATAAATGCTAAATTAAATCTTTTAGGTTGGATAATAATCTCCATATTTATTTAAAACTATTTTAAGTATATCTGTCTCAAAATAAAGCAAGGAGGCAAAGGGAACGACATATACTTTAGACAGAACAACATTACTCATCAGACTTTTAACTTTAATGATCACAAGGCTTTTAAAAGACTCTCTGTGCAATACTATAATGTAGAACATATTTTCAGCTGAATATTTAGGACAAATAGAGTCAGTTGCTACAAGACAGAATTAAGCCTCCAAAAACGAGCTTTTGAGAGGCCCTGGGATGGCACCATGGAGGGGAAAAGCTGGTCACTTCTCTTCTAGTTCTTTTCTCCTCCCCATTACACTGGAGCCCTGATGTAAAGCTCATTAGATTATCCAGTTTATGTTTACTTTTTAAAACTGTAATAGAGTTTTGTTGAATTTGTATTTCTTCTATTTTAATTTATGTCTTTAATTTAAGAAGGCTTTGGCATATATTATAGGCAAAGAGTCTTGTTCAGGAGAAACATTGATTTGAGGAGAGAACTGTCCCATATGGCCTGGATCTGAGTGCAGATGTATAGATTTAAATGAGTGTGAATATATCAGAAAACTTCCCCTATTTTGCTTGTTAAAAGTTAAATCACAGTTCAGTAGCTAATTTCTTGAAGATATAGAGTCAAGGAAAGTCTGCATTCATGAGGTGTCAGGCTGTCAGCAAAACAGAGGAAAGAATCAAAGACAATGTAAAAAAGGCATTTTTATTTTTATGTCCCTTCTGTTTTGCATCCCTGAGTGTGAGAGTCTCACCAAGCCTGTAGGAGAGGAGTGTCCTTCACCTTCAAACAGAACCTCAGTGTTACACAATGGATCTCACCCAGGATGTTGTAAAAGTCCTTAATGGTCCATGTTGTGGGATTTAAAGCTGCAGGATGCTCAAGTGTTTGCCTTGTTTGTTAGGATTTCTTTTCCCTATGCAAAAGGAAACCTCAGAAATATGCATAATTACTAATATTAGACAGTCAGTGTGTGGTAAAAATAACATTAGATCTTGGTGCAGTTATAGCTGCAGAGCTGTTCTTGCTGGTAACAGCCACACGCTCAGATGCTCCACCACATCACGTCTGCCAAGAGTCCGACTGACTGTTCTGCAGTCCTGATGTACATAGAGACTGTTGCTGTGGACAGAGCTGTTATTAAAAAAACATGCTTTCTGCTTTTTCCATCCTATCCTGAAAGTGCCCTTCCAGTGCCCACTGTAGGAGTTGGTTGGGTGAGAAATCAGAGGTGCAGAGAGGAAAGAGTTTGCATTTTCTCTTCTCTACGTTGGTGCTCTGCTCGGGGCTACTGGTCGATCATAGCACGGTAGTGCTGTTTTCTCCATGTTAGAAGGTATTTTTTTCATGAAATATGTGCCTTGATAACACAGAGAAGCCCAGATTTCCTTCTGTTACTGAGACAGGCGTTCTTTAAGTGTAGTCCCACTCTTCTGGCCTGCTTTTGTTAATCATTGTAAACAGGCCAAACCCCTCATCTCCCAGAAATCAGAAAATAGCAGTGGTTGCTTTGGTCAGTGATGTGTAGGAGGAAACAGCACATCAGGAGGTTTATTCCCAGAGAAGTGTTGCAAGTGGGCTTCAGGCAGTAAGTTTGGTTAAGCATAAAGTTGGTAAGCATAAGTAGTGTCCCGGTAAAAGCAGTGATAGTAACAGAATCAGATGTCCAACAAAGGCAAACTTAAAAAATGTCTCAAGTGTTCTGTACTTACAGCTGTGAATGTATTTAAACCAAACCTCTGTTTCTCATCTTCCTATCAGCACGAAGGTATCATCAGGCACAAGGTTGTTTGGGGGTGCAAGGTTTCACCTTCCTTTCTGGCATACAACAGGGATCATTTGATAAATGTAGTCAGCTGGAAGGCTGATGCAATGGGGTGCACCTCAAGCTTTCAAAAACTGCACAACAGGATCACCAATGCCTTGAAAACAAGATGTGCAAAAAATGTATGTTTGCTGCCTTTTTTGTATCTGTATCCTGGACTTTAGGCCTCTAGGATCTGCCCTCCATAAGTTTACATCATTAACCAAGTTTAAAGGAAAATTTCAGGAGGCTTGTGGTAAAATCAGGAGCAATCAATCTCTGTTTTATGGTATGTTAAGTCCGGTATGAATAGTAATGGAGAATTGAAGTTTTATATCATATTCTCTTACGTGTAACATATGTACTTCCAGATGTGACACAAATGGGACTTGTTGATATTCATCCAACACAATGCACTGATCGTGCTTTAATTGTATGCAGTAATATTTAACAGATTTTACTGAGATAAAATTTTGGAGTTTGGAAACAAATTAGTCAGGCTTATTTGAACATATTTAAATAGACACTCTGGGAACCTGCAGAGCTCTGGGTGTTTTCCATTCCTTGTAAGATCTCCAAAGCTAAATTAGAGCAAAGGCATCATTAAAATGCCACACAACTGCCACAATTGTCTCTCCCCAACCTGTAATTACAAATAGTTCCCACCGATTTGCCCCACTGACCTCCAGTGAAGGCAAATGAGCATTTATTTGACACTGTGTTGCAAACTGTCCTGCGTGTTTCTTGTTGTACACTGAACTTTTTATTCTTTCCGCTTTGTTTCTTTGTTTTTTGGGGAATCATGAGTTGGTAGTATTTGCCTAAAAGTTATAAAAACAAGAAAAAGAAAACTTTAAAAGCAAAGAGGGGATGTGTTGGCAGAAAAAAAAATCCATTTGAAGGCACTGGAGAATTCCTACTGTCACTTGAAATTGCTGGTGTGAGGGGAAATAGTGGAAAAGCCTGGATTTTTAAATGTGATTAAGATAAACAAACAGTGTTTCTTATCCTTGAGCTGGTTACAATCTAATCCAAGCAGCTAAGTGTAAAAGTGCATTTTTGGCCTTAATTGATATTTTTAATAATGTCAGTGCACAGTCTGGAATGATCACATTGCGCTTTGACAGCGCAAAGCATTGTGTAAGTTTTCCCCCGTACCACTGAACTATAAACACGGCCTGAGCCAGCCCATCAGAGCTTGAACGTTTGAACTGGGACCCGCTCTGCCTCGAGCACAGGAAGGAGATGTTCCTCTTGCTGAGAGCAGAGATGTCAGTGCTGGTTTGGGGGGACACCAGCAGGGGCTGGTTGCAAGAGTTTTAGATTTTATGGATCTGATTCCGTAAAGTGCCTGGCCATGAACTCTCAGGGTGCAGAAGGAGCTGCGTGTGTGAGAGAGCCAGGTAGGGCTTATCCCAAGAGTTTAACTGCCTGTTTGTGGTGCAGTTTCAGTAATAATGGTGAACAGAGAAATTCTTTAAGTACTGATGGATGCTAAAGCTCCTGTGCAATGTCTGTCACAATATATCCTCTCTGGTTATTTGCTTTAAGAGTGTTAAGTCCATCTAATTTCTTTCTAAGTCTGAGGCTGAAGTTTTTGTTGGAATCCCTATCCATGAGCAGGGTCTCCACTACTGGTGGGTTATTCCATCTGTCCCAGGAGCATGCTCACCTCCAGCCAAACAGGACTTCTGCCAGAGTGTGGCTCTCTGTCACTCAGAGCCACACTGCCCTGTGCTTAGAGGGGCAACAGCAAAAAGAAGGACCTCAAAAGGAAACATGAATCCTGTTCCTCCTATCCACAGTGCGAATCAAAGCTTGGTCTGCTTGTTGCTGGCCCAGGGTGTTGGGAGGAGGTGGTGGCTGGGGAAGCTGCTGTGTGTGCTGGGAGCCATCCAGACTTCTTCTCCGTGTTTAGGTTGTCTTGAAGAGCTTTGGGCAGCCCAGCAGTGCCCCCAAACTGCTGCCCCAGTGCAATGGATCTCTCTGCTCTGGGCCTGGCTAAAATGATGCCGCCGTAGGCTATAATATAACATATTACAGAGAGATTGGGAGGTTTTCTGCAGCAATTTCCATCACTTGAGTTCAACTCTTCCACTTGGCATCTCAGATTCTGCCCTGCCCCCGAACCCAGGAGCACAAAGGGTGAAAAACTACAGCTTTTCCAAGCAGCAGCTGTGATTTGATTTAGCCTTGAGTGGAAAAAAGCTCACCAAGAAGCAATAACAAAAGCAAAAGAAACCAGAGCAGGATGCAGCAACATAAAAAAAATATATCAAACAAAACAGGAAGGGAAGATAAAGTAATTTTCTGTTTTCTTTTGAATTTGGAAAAAAAGAAAAATCAAAATGCTATCGGTTATATCTTAGCCCATTTTGTTTATTTGGAGTAGGAAAAGTTTGTCCTTGTATTCACTCAAGCTAACTCATTTGCTTCATGTAGTTTGTTTACAGAAATGAACAATGACACTCATTTTATCATTTCTGCTTCATCCAAAATCTGTATCTGTCATTTATAGTCTTTAGTGGCCTAAAATTATAAATACAATTTTCAAGTTAGTTTGCCTGTGGGAAAAGAAAACTTGGGACAAGTTGGCTGTGCAATCTTCAGACCAAACCTACAGTATCAAGTGAAAGAGCTGAGAGCAAGAGTTGGTGAGCACAAGAGACACTGAAAAGGCACTGTTGGGGTGGGAAAACCAAGATGGGTGAAGCATAAAAGCTGCTGCTCATGAGAGTAAATGGGAAATAAGATGTGGAAATGCCATGTCTCTTGTGCATATGAATGGAAATGAAGTTCATCTTGACCCTAAGAGCCAACACTGACATGGCAGAGAACATCCGCATGCGTCCAAGGCTGGTCTGAGCCGGAGAGAGCACTGGGCTGTTACCAGCTTGTCCCCTTGCATCCTTTCTGCCTCTGTGAGAGGAGAGCCGTGATCATGATTGGCCCTATCACAAGAAAACTTGTAGCTTTGAGTGCTGAGTGAGCTGGGATTTTAAGAAAAGGAATGGTTTAGATACAGGTGTTTGCATCCAGGGGCTGCTACTGTTCATGTCCTCCTTTTACCTCTTTCCAGTGCTGTGAAGCAAAGGCTTGTTCTGAGTTTCCTCTCAGTTGATCACTCCTGGTGTACACATGCTTTAATTAATTAAAAATGTAAAGTCAGGAATCTCTCTGGACCAGTTCCTCTTTCTCAGTAAGATATAGAGTAAGACAAAGAAAAATTGGTACTACTATGTGAAATATTGCACTCACTGTGTCCGTGCTGACCCTGCATCACCAGCCAGCTGGCTTCTCAAAAAGAATTTTAGTCCCCTCTGAAACCTGTGAAACACTTCACAAGTTCACACGGCCTCGGTAGCCAGATCTTGCCAAGGTTGGCTGGGATCCACACCACCCTGCATATGGGTAGTTCAACGTGCCAGACTCCTGAACAATGTATTTGGAGCTTGCTGATGATTGTGTATTTATCAAAAAAAACCTTGTCTTATTGTATTAATTCACATCCTCTTTGTGTATCACTGTCAAAAAACAGATTAACCCCTCCTTAATTTCCATGACACAACTGCTCCGGGATGAGGAGCACAGACACATGTACATAAATTCAAGGTCTGCTGTCCAGCTAAAACCTGTCCCTCATATGTCCATCTTGCTGTCTTCCATGCCAATGAAGAACTCCATCTACTCTATGGCAAAGTTGGTACTGATCCAGACAACTCACGTTGACTGCACAACCTAATCCTTTGCACCAGATCTTGGTTTATTTCTTGCTCTTTCCCAATCATCAGTGAGGATCAGTTCCTGGAAGATGCTCTAGACGATGTGTCTTTCCAGAAGGCAAGACAACCCAGCAATCCATTTGAGCAGAAAGTTTACTGGTAAGTGTGAAGAGCCAGTTTGGGACTCAGAGCTCTTACATGCACACCATGGCATCCCAGGGATCTTCAAGAAATTCTACTGAAACAAATTTCACAGCCTTGACACAGTTAAGATATGTTGGTTCTTTAACCTTTGATATTTGCACTCTACAGTTTCTTATGATCATACTCTTAATCCTGGATTTAATCTTTCAGAGACAGGGCCAGGCTCTGCCCCCTCCATCTCACCAAATGGATGTCAAATGGCTCTTTTGGAAGAAGGAGCTCACATAAATATTCAAGACACCCTCACCAGCAGCAGAAAAGACTCAGTTATGAACACCTACCTGGCAAGGTAGGAAAGGATTTCAGCTTGGCTCACTGACACCTTCTGTCTCTATCCAAAGCACAGAGCCAAGGTGTTTTAAGCCTGCCAGTGGAGAAGTCAGGCCCCCCAACAAGATCACCAGAAGTTCTATTTTAGAAGTGATCTGGTTTTGCTTTCTGCAAAGATAAGAGTTTAAAATATTTAAGAAAGAAACGTGTCTTCCAAAGCACATAACTCAGTTTTGATGGGACTTCTGAGACAAATTTTGCAACCAGCATCCTCATTCTTTCCTTTTTACTTATAGGTGACTGGGAGAGCTACAAAGCTATAAAAGCAGGGCTCCCTTCCAGTATTTTATATGCATATGTCACACAGAGACCTCACAGGCATCTATCAAAAGTGACCTCAGAATTCCCTCCAAATTGGCCAATATATCCATCAATAGTCTTTCCAGAACTTGAAGAAACACGGAAAAGCTGAGCTTACAGGACATTTGGGTACAGTGGACTGTATGGACCACTGGACCCAAAGGACAGACATGCATTTGAGATCCACTCCTTGGTTTTTTCCACTTTCTGGGGGGAGGGGGAAATCTATCTCAGCATAAGGTAATCTAATCCCAACTCAACTTGCATTTTGGAGACAGCCTTTTCACCACACAGCTTGTGGCACGTGTAGAGCTCTACCTGGGCTGTTCAGAGGACAACAACTTCCCGAATGTGTGTCTTGTACTCCAAGGGTGCTCATGACTGCAAAGCCCTTGGTCTGTCTGCAGGGGATTTTGATTCCTCGGTGTCTTTTTTTGATGACAACTGCAAAGAAGTGAAGACAAGAACTGCTAAAAGTTAAAATATGTCTTTGTGATGGTTTAAATCAACACTCAGTTATGAATTTGGGGGGTTGGGGTGTTTTGTTTTGTTATTTCCTTTTTCTCAAGCAATCTTTCAGAAGAGTATGCTTGCTTAGTGCGTTTCAACTATAATCTGTGACAAAAATGAAGATTGTTTTCTTGACTCAGAATCACTACGGTAAACTTCAACAATGTGTGTGTGTATGTGCACGAGAAAGTGAAGGAAAAAAGGAAATTTTAAGAGAAGGACTTAGACTGAAGGGGTAGAAGCTGTGTTGCTTACAGTGCAGCAATCCTTTTGCTTCAGACAGAAGTGTCGAGGGCTGGTAAAGAGTAGTTGATTTAAGACGAGGACACTGAAGTTATTGAAAACATCCAGCAAGTGGGTAACTTCTTTGTTCATGGTGAAGCATTTCCCTAAATCAGTTTGCTTAGAGTGAATTGTCTGGTAAGAGCTCTGCTCACTGTTTGAATGAGAAGTGGGGATATTTAATTTGTGTCATCAGAGGTCGGATAATGCTAAGTCAAGGCAACTGTGCTGACAGATGGGAATGCTTAGTCACAACCAGCTCCTGGAGGCTGTAAGATCTACGATCTAGGAGGACAAGTACATTTGTTTTCTTACCAATGATATGGGAACAGGAGGCCCTCTACAGAAACATTGATTAGGTCTTATTTTCTCTCCTAATGCTTTTAAGTTCATCTGATCCTTCGTAAGAACTTGTGCCTACTTATCCTGTTTAATTTATTGAAATACTTTAAGCCATTCAAATTATCCACAGGTACAGAGGGACTGATAGAAGTGTCTGCTTCAGCAGCAAAACTGTCTTATTTTACTGCAGTTTGGAGGAGACTGAGACAAAACCCTGCTGGTATGCTGGACGCATCCATGGCAATTAGTCAAGGAGCTAGCAACAGGAATCCTTACATTTCTTTTGTCTGTGGCATCTTGAGAATATCTTTTCCCACAGTACAGTAAACTTCAGGAGGCAGAGAACGCTTTAAGAAAATTCCAGATATGAAATACAGTGTTTCTTCAGTGTTATAGAGAAAACTCTGATGCTTGTAAGAATCAAACACTAGATCAGACCAATAATCCCTTTAAGTGAAAGTTTCTGGGGTTTGTTTGTTTGTTTGTTTGGGGTTTTGGTTTGGTTTTGGGTTTTGTTTGTGTTTTTTCCTATGCTTTTAATATTATTTTGTTTTTCCTGGATCTTTTTTATTTATTTCCTCCCTGCTTAGTGAGACAGAATTGCATATAAAACATATTACAAAAGCAGCGGTGCTATTTATTTCAGGGTGTTATATTTGTCTCACCATTATCAATCTGTTTGGGGGAAAGTTCCATTGCGTGCCTTGTTTGCGACAGGTATTGAGAAATGGATGTTTCTATCAGCTTGTATGTCTCCTTTTCCTTAATGATTGCAGTCTTCTGCCATTGAAATACGTTGTAAAACTAACTTGAGCTTAGTGGAAAACAGATTTCACCTAATGTGTGTTTGTTGCAGAAAGATCTTATCACCCAGCCTGATAAGACACACAATGAACACATTGACACAAGGATAGGATTCATAAGGAAAGCCTCACAAAGGCATTGTCGATTTGGGTCAGAATTTGAACAATCTGAACTTTTTTGAACTGACATCCTCCCTCCCAAAAGCCACAAGAAAGTTTTCAAGGCCGAATGATTTGTCATGAAAAACTGCGTCTGGCTCAGGGACTGCAGTCTGGGCTTCCCTGAGTCGGGGTTGTTTAGGGGCCACAAGAGCAAAGAGGAAATATCCTCTGTTGTTGGAAATTTTCAGGGGAGCAGGAGTGGAAGGGAAATTGCCTCAGGCGAGAAGGGAGGGGGGATTTGTTGGAGAAGAGAGCAGAGAAGCAAGTGAAAGAATCACAGGAGGAAAAAAGGGTTTATCTGTGGGCCCTGTGGTCTCCTTTGATGATGCATTTAGGAGTTCACCACTGTAAAATCTGTAAAGGGTACCCAAGTGTCCCTTGGCATATACCCTGGCTGGGGAGGAGCACTGCATCCAGATGCTCCCACAGCAAAGAACTTGTCCTCTCTTACTGTCCTCTGCAGACTTTGCTGCTGACCAAGATGGTATTTGTGTTCATTCCTCAGCATATTCTTTTGCAACCTCAATTAAGAAAAAGTTCAAGCAAGAGCTGTGCACTCAACCCCATGAAAAAGCCACTGTGGCCTTGAATCTTTCCTCCCTCTTCAGATGTTGCTGGGGACGCATTCTTTGAAACATTGATATTGTGTTTCTTCCAGACTGAGCCATTTTAGGATTGTGGTTAAATATCATATTGTTGAAATTACCGCTGTTGATATTAAATTGGCTGGATGGTGACTCTTGCTTGGGGTTAGCACAAGAATAAATTCCTTCTCTAATGACTGCTTTCAGGTTCAGCGCCACTAACATTGTGCAGCAAATCTGTTCTGAATGTGCTTAACTAAACCTCTTGGCATTAACAGATGTGTTGCTTCCACTGGTGTACACAAAACAGAGCTTGCAGAATTTCTTTGTTTTGGGAAATCTGGACTCTTGAAATCAAAGGGGTGAACTGAATGTTTAGAATGGATTTATATATGGTTTAATTCTTGCCCTGGGGGAATACTGTACTGTCTCTTAGATGAGATACCTTTAGAATTACATCCAATACCACTGACAAGATGCCTCTTAACATTTGACATCTCAGTACAGTGCCACATACTATTTCAATGTGGAATACTTTTCACTCGTTTTGTATTCATTTAAAACCTGCTAGTGGTTAAAACCTGCTAGCAAAGAACCCCTAGAAGGTAGTAATTCTCTGCCAAAGTAAGCTTGGAGGTGCACAGGGGACAAAGCACGAGAAATGCAATGCTCTGCTCTACTATTTCTCATTTGCTTGCTAGAAGCAACATTCCCACCTTGGTTCTTCTGTTTGGGTTGTTTTGTGTATGTGGATGTTCTGTGTATTTCTTAAGTGCTCATAACTTTATCAACTCTGTATGAGATACAAATATCACAATAATCCCTTCCTGGGGGACTTCACAGCCTGGAAAATGCAAAAGTAAAATAAGCACCTGGATTGGGATGCTCATAAGTCACCCAGCCTAACCTGAGGGGACAGAAAACTGTTCTGCCCTGCAGAAAATGTGTAAGTGAAATGTATGTTCTGATCTTGGAAAAGAAATGAGCCTTTTGGAGAGGTTGGTGTAAACAGGGAACATGAACTTTTCTGTACCAGTGTTTGGGTGAGAGGGAACTGCTGGATACCTTTTTGGATAGCAGCTGTAGAGCATGAGGCAGGGAGGCAGACTGAGATGGGAGAGCTGGGACCTGGATGTGCTGCAGTTTCTCAAGCACATGAAGTGAAAAGCAAAGGTGGGCAAGTCGCAGTAAATGGACTGGTGGGAACCCTCTTGAGATGCCCAAGGATGAGTGTCCTTGAGATGGTGGCTGATGGGGGGGAGGCTCAGCTCAAGGACAGGGTGGCTGTGGCTAGCTTTGGGTGTCTGCCTTAGGCCGTGTCTTTGCCACTCTGTTTAGCTCCGAGGTTCTCTGAGGGGGTTTGCAGCCTTGCACCTTCTAGCAAGAGGCCCTGTTTCTGAGCAGGGAAAGGCTGGGTTGGAGAGGATCATAAAGAAGAAAGTGGTTTATTTTTGTGATGGCTTTGTGACTGTTGTTTACATGAATGATACGTAAACTCTCTCCTATCTCCTTACTTTTGGGGCATTTCCTGCAATCTTCAGCATCCAAGTGGCACTAGTTATGTTTATTTAAACAAACTTTTGTGTTCTATCCCTTTCACAGCTTGCTTCAAGTCTCTTTTCTTGCTTGAACCATTACTAGTCTGACTCCAAAGGGGAAGTGATCTTTAGAACTATTCCTGGTGCCTATAGGGACAATGTGGGAGTAACTTTCTTTATAGACCCTTCTGGAGATCAACAAAAAGCAGTTGCTTAACCAGGGGGACTCAACATGTACTCTGTGCACATAGAGTGATTTTGGGATGTTCTCTTAGTAGGGAAGATTTCTTGATGACAAAGACTCTTTCAGAGGAGTTCATTGTGCATTAAAAAGTGTCAGGTTTTTATTTATAATGTGAAACTGAGTAATTTGCTCCTTCCATTAACCTGTGAAAGTGCAATTGCCAGAGGTCTAACCAAATCAGCAGAACTGAGGCCTCTCTAATAGTGACAATCAGTTTCTAGCCTTAACTTATGAAAAAGAAACATGATAGCACTATGTGCAAAGCCATTATTAACTGCGTAGGGCTTTGTTATTAATTTTCTGCATTCTCCTAACAGTCTGTTTGCCTTGGTCATTTGCATTATAAATCTTTCATGCAATGCTATGGGTTTAAATTCTTAAAATTGAATGTAATTAATGTATAAATAAGATCATTTGTATTGTAAACAATGCTAGGAATCCTGACTGGATAACTAAACAGATCTTTTAGTTCTTCTGTTGTTGCTAGACTAACAAACACTGTCAAGAACCATCATCTCTAGTGAGATGGATCTGATCTAAATTGCTAGACAAAGATCTTCTTAAAGTTTAGTTCACAGTTGTTTATATAGTCCTAGTTAGCTACTCACCAAACATAATCAGCTCAGACAAACCTCTGGCATGTTTAGAAATACCTGGGATGGGATGTGCAAGCAGTGACATCTCTACAGAGCAGAAGAAGATGCAGAAAAGGCTTTGGCAAAACATATTGATAAGCAACTGGACAAATTCAGTTTGCTCCTTAGTCCCTTTTGTGAAAGACCGACACCATTGTGGTGGTTGAGAGACACTGCCAGTTCTCTGGGTAATAATTTTTGAGCCCAGTGGGAAAAGACTGAGTGTGGCTTGAGTTATATCATTATTAGTCTGCAGAGAAACCCTATTGTAAAGGGTGGTTCTGAAAACCCGAGCTGTAGAGAAGGCTTTGGATCAAAATGTGTCTTACACCCCAGGGAACCCCTCCACAAGACAGAAACCCATAAGAAATGGGCATTGTTAATGCTGGTGTTGATTGTACTTAATTAGAGCATGAAGCTGGGAAGCAGTAAATCTGTCGGTTGGTTGGGATTTTTTCTCTCTCTGACCTTGACTTGCTTCAACTGTTTGAGTAATTTTTTTTACCATCTTGGATAAGGATTAAAGTGTTTTGCACTCTCTCCTACTCATGGTGATAACACTATGCTTTACCTAAAGAAATGGCATTTAGCCTTTGTGTCATCCAGACCTGCTTTTCAATATGAGTGTAATATTCTTATTAAAAAGGATGTTTCTGGAACCTCTTATTCAGCTGCAGAAGCAGGGCAGTGTTACTGAGCTTGATACCTACAACTTATTTCACCCTTCAGAAAGCTCGATCTATCATTAGCATAAGGCCCTCTCAGAGTCTGGAAGGGCCAAAAACATGCTCTTTTGTGACATATTATTTCTAGGGAAGCACAAACACTAAGTCACTGTTAATGTTAGGGTGAAGTCATTCTGAGTCAAATCAGTGGAAGCTTTGCCAATTGCTTTGGAAAACCCAAGCCTGTAACATAATGATTAACTAATGAGAAAAAAATCCTCATCAGGAAACTCAAGAAGCACACTTGCTACCTCAAAAGTTCAAACTCAGTTTACACTTTGATGAAAACAAGAGAATGTTAAAAGCTTTGGAATCAACTGGAAATCAACAAACCATAAGCCTCTCCATGACTATGCTTTCATCCCTGCTTCAGGCTGTTAACCTAATAGGAACTCATTGATAAGAGCATTAAAAACGTATCGATAGACTGATGAGAGGAGTTGTGCAAAACAGATGGGCCTGGGAAGACTCCCTTCCCAGCTGCTAATCAGTCTGCAGACACTTTCCAGCCTTCTGAGCAGCCAATCTGAAAAGGCATTTACTTTCACACATATCAGGATGGAGTTCTAGCAGCTGGAGCTGAGTGAATAATTACTTCAATTAAAATACATTCAGCGAGAGGTCAGTGAATATTTGGTGTAACAACATATCTAGTACTTAGCAGCTTAAATGTGTGCAGATTTTTCAGCTGTGCATATATACAGAGTGTCACTTTGGGCCAGTTGTGAGAAGCCCAGGAGAGCAGCCAGGAGGTCTGGTTTTTACTCCCCTGCTGCCAGGTGGTGTTTGTGGTGGGCTGTGGGACCAGCACCCCTGGGTGAGGTGCTTCCCTCCCTGGGTCAGGACTCAGAGAAAACCATCTCCTGCCTCGGGGTTGGACTGGAGCCTCACTGACACCCGAGACATTATGTATGAACACTGAGCACGCAGCTGGATTGTCCTCTGTTGTTATTATTATGCAATATCTGCGCAAAAATGCTATTAAGCTACATGTGAAATTAATTGAACATAATATGGAACAGACCCATGAACTGACTCCATGGTCTGTCTGAGACGTCATGGTCTGGTATCCACAAATACAGATTTATTTCTGGGTCTTATAACCCGTTTTAGTTGTGACAGGTAGTTAAGGCACCTGACAGGGTGTTCAGGGAATAGCATGTCCTAACTCCTTGATGACCTACTTGTTCTATTTGTGAAGTGGAGATATAAATTCTACTCATCAAAAGACCATGGAAAATATTCTTAATTTGGAAGCATTTTCCTTTCCTCTTTTCGAGCCTTTCCATATAGGTATCCCTGACTGAAAAATTTTACTCCTTTTCCTCTTTTTCTCTTTCAGTTGAATAGTTCAAATTCACTGAGCCCTCACCAACTGAGGGGCAGCTGGGGCTACCCAGGTGAGGGGCCCAGGCCTGAATTGCAGCAGTGCACCAAGTTCCCAGTAAGACATCCAGGCATCTGTTGTGTGACAAATAGTGGATCACGCCATTAAGTTTTGCTGCTGTGTGCAGGACTGAGTAGGGGCCTGTGGGTCAGGATGTATCTATTGACTTTCATTCTGATTGCACAACTGTTTAAAGGAAAATGTTTTACTCAGCCAGGGTCATTAAAAGATCTGAGCCTTAGCAATTCAATTCACTTGGCTGCTTTTTTTTTTGGAGGGGGGAGGGGGAAGGCAGGTGTTCTTGGTGTTTATTTTTTGGTTTTGTCTTTTTTTGTTGTTGCTTTTGTTTTTTTTTCTGGAATAAAATCCCATTTGATACAAAGATAGTGAGAATTGGAGAATCAACACAGATCGTCCTGTAGTCATACCTATGGCCAGTCATGCTCTTTATATAGTTTTTCTCATCTGAACTTCTTTTCTAAAAGTGGCAGTAGTTAGATCCTGCAGTGCAGTCAGATGCTTTATTGCTGGTAAACTAAGCTTTTAAAAGTCTCATTTAAGATTTATTTTTTTCTAAACCTTTATTTTTTATGGCAGTTTCTGCATCACTTTCAAAATTTCAGTCTCACTGTAGCAATACTGATTATGGGCTGCAGTAGTTTTCCAGTTCTTCTCCTTTTGCAGTCCTCGGTTTGCAGATCCCTTTTGTAACATCACCGAATAAAGAACTGCAGTTCGGCTGCTGGAGCTCATTAACCTAAATTACTTCAGACCCGCTGCCTTCCAGAGACAAGTCCCACTTTGCTGTGCACGTTGTTTCTTCTATAATTTTTCACCTTGCCTTATAAAAATACATGGTTCTGGAATGGATTCCCATTGCTGTACTAGACTAACCTGCATTGCTGCTGTACTAGACTGCCCTGCCTTCATTCCCCTTTACTGCTTTACCAGGCCCTTTATCAACAAGGCATTACAGTAGTAGCAAAGTTACTTTTACCTCCTGAACACTCATGAAAATGTTCAGTGTCTTCAAGCATAACAACAATAATTCCTGAAGAAACCT
Source organism: Myiozetetes cayanensis (assembly GCF_022539395.1). Lineage (NCBI taxonomy): Eukaryota > Metazoa > Chordata > Aves > Passeriformes > Tyrannidae > Myiozetetes > Myiozetetes cayanensis. Next base: position 28,533,045 of record NW_026088185.1, read on the forward strand.
CTGCAAACACCCATCCCTCATGTGTGGTTTCCGATGTCAGTTAGTAAGGTCTGAATTCATTTAATGCGGACTTTACTGGTACTCTATCATGCTGATTTTTAATATGGGTGTTGCACCACATTAATTTAAAAGTTTCATAAAAATACATGTGCACTGTATCAATACAACCAGACTTCAGTAACCACACTTTGGTGCCTCATTAAAGAATCAAAGCAGGTTTGTTTGACAAGATATTTCAGTGAATGAAGTATGCACTGAGGTATTGACCATATTCATCTTTATCAACTGCATTTTGTATTAACTTTTGCATTCATTTCCCTGCAGTTGATGTCAGATTCTATAGTTTATAGTTGTCCTAAATCTGTGCTTGTACTTTTTCAATGTTGGCACAGCATTAATTCTCTGCTAAAGATTATTTCCTAGCTTAATTTGCAGGCCAAACTTCTTAGCTGGGGTTTAAGACCTTTGGGCTTTGCTGCTTTATGTTTTTGCTTTTCTTTCCCATAGATGCTGCCTGACAATGTTTTCAGGTTTTGATTATCTGGGTTCATCATCTTTGCATGATAGGAATTCATTGTCCTGCTTCTCTCAGGGCAAAGTGCTTTTTTTTCCCTGGTAACAATTCACCTTCTGGTGTCTAGCAAAAAGGGCCTACATAATTGCTAGGATTATAATTGCTGTTATTTCCTTTTCTATAGAGGTTTATATAAAAATTTTAAGTGTACAGAAATACAGCTGAGGAAGAATGATTTACTGTAGGAAGTAGATGTGCACTCTGTTCTTACAGAATGCTCAGATCTAAAATGAAAGTTCAACATGGCTTCTGGTGCAGCATGCTGAGTAGTTTTCCCTTTAAAGACTTTTCCTCCTTTTTCAGTGAAACCTTTTCATGTAGGCCTTTGCTTCCTTGAGAAGATCTCATGCTGCTTAATGTCAGTAGATACACCCACGGCTGGTCAGGAGGTAGATGTCAGAAAGGCGTCCTGCTGTGTTTGGATTCCCGAGGCAAGCCAGGTGCTCTGCTCGAGGAAAGGAATAGAAGCTGAATGCTGCCTCATGCAGCACTCAGTAATTTTCCCTGGTTAAAATGAAGCTTTGAATATAAAGCCCTGTAGTCCCTCCCCCACAAGCCCAATCGAAACGCTTATTTCTTTTGTTTAAAAAGCATAAATCACTATCATTTCATGTACTTATGCATGGCATAAACTGAAGCTGTCTACTTTTTCATTAGAAAGACCTCTGTTATTATGATTTGTGTTATATTTGCTTTTTGCTATTTGAACTCCTAATCTCTGATGTTATTGTGGTCTGTAGCAGCACAGCCAATAACTTTTTCCCTCCTGTTTTGCCCTGTCATGTCCTATCGTATCTTATTCTATACAACATCTGTGTAACCGTGCTCATCATATCCAGAGCTTACTGTCTTCGAGTGGTGCGTTAAGCAATCTGAAGAAGAGCTGAAACACATGACAGCATTACCACAGCTTAAGGAATTACTATGATTTGGTGAATAGCTGACAAGTACAATTATGTACTACTTCCAAGCTCAACATGGGGTGCTATTAACAAATTATGTACAGAAACCTGGACATCTCCACTCAAGAAAGGTGACAGGAAGGGCTACTGGGATGATCAGAAAAGTAGAGAAGATACATATGGGAATCTCAGTGAAAAGATACTAAAGGTGTGATTGTTTATTTACCTCGAATAATGAAGACGGAGGGTAGGTAAGGTTTGTTTTCCTGTAAATACAGGAGGAGATAATCTATTATTCCACCACTAAAAGAGACTGATCTCCAAGTTCTTGTCTAGTACAGATTGTCTCAGAATATCAGGTCAAGTTAGATTTGGTTAGCAGCTGGTCTTGGAAATTTTCAATGAGCTTTCTAGGAAGCAGGAAACTTAAACTTGGTCATCACTTGTGAGAACATTGTGAAGTTCTTCAGAAGTCCAGATAGGCCCTTTCAAATCGTGACCATTGTCTAGTGGACTGGATCAGACATCTTGGGGTAACTCATTTCCTGTGACTTGCAAGTGTCCTGTAAACACTTTTAATGATGAGCAGAAGGAGAAGGTGGAGGGTCCCATGACCAGCTAAGGTCACGTATGAACCAGGCGTGTTAGAGCATGGCTGGAATGATGGACAGACAATTGCTTCAATCAGCTTGAACAGAAAATGAGGGACTGGGGAAACCACGGGTAGCTATTACCTGTGTGAGAAGCAAATCCTGGGCTGTGGCCAGTCATTGTGGACTGCTCCTCCCCTTCCTACACTGCTGGGCCCTGGAAACAGGAGTTCGATCTTCAGACAGCGTGGCTGATGTTGCTCAGCAAAGGCTGCAATTATGGCTGGTCCTCCTGTACTCCCTAAATCCCTACAACTCCTACCACCACTGGGAACACAGAAAAAAACAGGCATAAAATTTTCAGTGAGAGCAACTTTACAGTGCTTTTAATTGTCATACAGTTGATCATCTCCCTTCCCCCTCAGTGTTTTCTGACTGATGGGTAATTTGATAGATTCAGGATGATCCTGGAAATATGCATGGAAGACTTTTTGTCTTTTGTTTTGTTCAAAGAGAAATAATTAATTCCCTCCCTGCTGAATTCAATTCTGTTGCAACTTAGTTTTTATGCCTCATCTTACCACTTGACAGGCAAATATGTTTGTGTAAGAACTGGCTTATTAAAGTGGGATAGCCCAATAAACCAGAAGTAAACCCATTGAATCCTAGTAATATCCTTGCCTAACAAAAAGCAAAATCCCATGCAAGTGTCCTTGTTTATTGTTCCAGATTACATGAAAGTTGTGTCAGCCAGTGATGGGAAATAAACTCTTATTTTTCCTTTGATATTTGAGTTTGAGGGTAAAAAAAAAGAGGAAATATTCAGCTCTTTGAGCAGGAATGCCATCTGACCTCAACTCCCAGCATCTGGTACAGGCCAGATGTCTGTGTACCTATCCTGGAGGTCTGTGGGAGGGTAATTTCAGGGCAGAGACGATCCAAATTGTTGGGTGCCAGATAGCTGGGACTTGACTGACCACAAATATTCGGCCACATTTGGATGACTGATGGTTTTGTTATTCTGAGGGTAGGTGTTTCTTTTTGTCTTTTCCTACTACCAGGGCTCTGCCTTTTTATAAGCATCTCTGGTGAGGGGGAGGAAGGGCTGTTGAGTGCAGCAGGTCATCAGCAATTCCATTGCTTGGAGTAGTCTCAAGCTGTTCAGAGAGAATAACCTCCCTTTCTCCTTATTAAATGCTAACAGCACATTGGCTTTTGAAAACCCTTCTTTGCTCAGGTACTTGGCTGGAATCTGCAAATCCTGGTATTTTATGGAGGTGGGCTGAATATTTCAGTAGCTGCAGAGTACTGTGTTCCCATAGCAATGGAGAAACCTTAGAGCCTGGCACAGACAATCGCATGATTCACAGTTAGGAAAGACAATCAAGGGAGAATGGTGGTAAATCCTACACAGTCCTGGTTCTTTGGGACAGTTTGTCGTGCCTGCTCCTTGCTGAGGGAGAAATGCTGACATGGCACAAGATTTCACGTACTGGGGTGACTGTTCACCTGGGTAGGTGTTTAGTATCCTGGCTGTCCTGTTCACAGATGACAACAGGTGGGGTTGTCCTATTTGTGTCTGTCCACCACACCTGTCCTGAGGAGAAGGAGTTTGGGAACAGCATTTTCTCTGTAGTGCCATTCCCTGCTCTGCTTTCCTTTTGATCAGTGCAGAGTAAAGAAACTATGCATTGCCTATACCGAGGCACTGAGCTATTGAGGAAACAGCTGCATGGCTATGGTTTTGCCAGCTTCAGGAGCAGCCACATTTGGGAGAGGAGCTGACAGAATGAATTGAGAGAGAGAAGTATCTATTTTCTGTAAAATATCCTTCTATTATTTTTATGGTTTCTTGGCTTGACAAAACACAGAACCAGAGAAGCAGGGAAAAAGGAAATCTGCACTGTATACTCAGATTGTCTTCTTCTGAACAATGGAGAGTCACCCAAACTTCTCCCTTAACAGGCTCTTTCTCTTTGGGATCACAGGTCACAGCCATATCAGCTGGGTTTGGTGGTGGAAGGGTTTGCTTGGACAAGGACATCAAGGACTGGATGCCATCCAGCGCTTGGAAGTGGGTTAGGGTGAACTGTGCCCTATCACTAATGCACTGGGGCCATGCCAGGACACATTCCTCTGGCTTCTCAGAAAACAGCAATCCTTGGTTTCCCTGTATGAATGTGCAGGGAGGAGCTTCAACTGCCTGTAGCCAGCACACCCTGGAGAGTCCTATTGCAGTGACCTTCCAGACCTGGTGTGAAAACAAGGCTCAGAAATGACCCCAGAATACTCAAAGGAAAGTGCACTATATTAAACAGTTGTTTAATTAGTAGGAAGAGGCATACTGAGATCCCCTCTCTGGAAGCTGTAGTCAGCTAAATGGAAACAGGAAAGGTGGGTGACACTTCAGCAATCGGGGTTACGGCATCTGCAGTAGCTTTCCAGCAGATGTTGGAAGTTCTTAATTACCTGCAATATTTCAATAAAGATTAAATATCTTTCTGAAGTAAATGTTCTAATGGGACCACAGCATGTAGCTTCATTTCCAAGAACTGTTAATGAACTGTCTGCAGCATGTCTGAAGTGGTGGATCTAAATTCCTGAGCTTGCAGTAGTCTCTTCTTGCTTCAGAACAAAGGTATCCATGCTTTGATTATTTCTGCAGATACCCAAGTAGTGAAACTAAAGGGGGTGATCAGGCAATGTATTGACACCAGTTTCTGGACTTTGTACTTTTAGGCCTAAAGAATTCCCAGAATGACTTTCCAAACACTTCTTGACTCAAGCTTATTTGTTATATATGTCTTACTGATGAAAAAAAAAAGCATGCTGAAGTAAGGTGCCTTGATTAAGGCCACACAGGAGGGCTCTGACATTACTGAGACTGGAAACATGCCTTGATTTTTATTTTATTTTATTTTATTTTATTTGTTTTAGCACTGAGGAGAGGCTATAGCATCTATACTGATATATTCTCTCCAGTTAAATTATCCTGGTTGAACTGATTCTTGATCTAGTGAACTGGAGAATTACAGTCCTTTGTCCATTACTAATAAGTAATGGGGGAAAAAGAAGGCAAGACAAGTCTCATTCATTTTGCATCCCATTCCTTTAGCTGAAAGAAGTGTTTAGCTTGAGAATTTAAATCCCAGTTAGCAGATACTCTTAGCTGTCTGGCTGAAAGAACCTTGACAGAAGTTGTAGTAGGAGCAGATGAGAGATGCTGAATGTTTTTCACTACATATAACTTCTGACCATCAGTGCAGGTCTGGTGATAGATTCTGGCAAAGACAGTGCAACATTTTTGTATTTAATGATGTTATATTCCCTCTGTCAAATCAGCAGAGGTGAAGCTTGAAGCTCTTTCACAGGCTGCTCATTATGTTCCTAAGCAAAGAAAAAGGCACAATTGTGCATTTTTCTTCCATTAATTAATAAACAGCAACACAATGGGAGTACACATAGTGCCTTTTATCTCTCAACTTTGCAGTACTTTGCAGAGATAGATAAACTTCTCAATTCATTCAGAGGAAGAAGAACAAAGGTGAGGACCACATCACTCAGTGAATCAAACAGTGCTAGTGCTGACAACAAAGTTCCTCCAGTTCAGCTCCCCTTACAAGCAGTTGTCAGCTACCAATAATCAATGTGTTCAGTCATGACATGTGGCTTCTGTTCTATGATATGACTAATGACAGTGGCATACATAACTGGAGTTCATTTTCAGAGTCTGAGCCACAAACAGTTTTAAGAGCAAGTCTTCTTAAATGTCTCTCAACATCACCTGCTATTTTTAAAGATTCAGACCTGTTTTCATGTAAATGTTGCTGATCTCTTTGTTTTCTTAGGAAAATAACATGTACTTTTAGATTGATCTCAATCTGACAAAAGCTAAGCTATCATAATTATTCCCTCTAGCAGAAAGAATATGCTGTTATCTGAACTATCAGTGGGATGAAGTTTAGTTTTTTTAAGAATTTAATCTAAATTGTGAAATGTATCAAAGATCACGGTGATTTACTAGAGCTTACCTAAACCTCCTGAAAGTTCTCCTTTAATGTTCACTCTACTGAACTTCTGCTTCTGAAGGTATTTGAGATATCTGAGAAGTTGAATTCTCTTTTTACAGAAACCTCGCTTGATTTAGCCCATGAGCAGCAGCTGTGAAGATCAATAGCCCACTGGTGGCAAGGAATAAATTATATTGGCAGGTTTTGTTATCAAGAAAGGGAAAAAAATGGTTTTAGAATAAAACTAGGAGGTTGATAATGCGTTTCTGCTGCATTTATAAGATTTCCTATGAGCTTCTGCATAGCTTTGTATAGACAAATTGGTATAATTCTTAACCCAAGCGAATATTAGAATAAATATTTAATCAAACCACTTATAATGTGAATCATAGAGTGAAACATAAATCTCATGTACAAACTTTCTATTTCTTGCCCTGAATTTTGATGCAATATTTATTGACTAGATCAAGTTAAATAATTTAGGCTAGCATAGCTGGATTTCCCTGAGCTGTGTGTACTCTGCCTGTCATTTACCCAGCAATCCTCCCGTGGACATACCTTGTTTGCCATCTTTCCTTCAGGAACAAATGAAATAATAAATATCCCAGTATTTTCGATTTCTCCATCATGAACTTACAATGACTAAAACTGAGAGTAGAGGCAGTGTCAATAGGCTGCTTGGTAACAAAAGGGGAAGAAAGCAAACCCTGCTGTATTTTTTGTCTCAAGTATCTCTTCAGCAGATTGTTTCTGTTTTTATAGGCTGGTTGTGCTATGAACAGCATTAATGATATAAACCAGTGCATACTTGCATTGTTATTAGACCAGAGGGACTTTCAAAATGAGTGTTTCAGGAGGCTGGGCTCTCCCCAAGCTGCCTGTTAGAGAAAGTAGGACAGTCTGAGCATCTGATGTGTGCCAATGTGGTACACTCTAAACTCTTTCTGGTTTCATAAATCTACAGGCAAGTGACTCTTCTTTCTCCCAACTCTCTGATACCTGAAGGTGTTTCTGTGGCCTGGTGCCTTAGCTCTCTTTTTGGACATTTAGGTTTCCTGGTTGTCTACTGGTCTTGTGGCAATACAGCATTGTATGTTTTTTTGTTGTTACTATTCGTATCTATAATTTGAGACTAGAACAATTACTTGCAGTGAATTTCTTGCAGAGGTGTTCTGATCTATGTCCAAAGTACTTCTGGTTTGGTCCCTCATTCAGTAAGGAGGCAAATGAAGAGAAGATACAGAGCCACTTTCCTGATGTGCTGCTCCCAAAAAACACATTTCATGCTGCTTCTAAACCAAATCCTGAGACTTCACTTTACTTCCCGTTCAGTGCTGTGACCCCAGTGCTACAGGGGAAAGGCTGAAACCTGATTTTTGATGTAAGAGATTGAACCTTGTGTAGAAGGCCTTTAAGTAATCTGGTGAGTGTGTTTGAGTTCTGAAGTGAGCAGTTTTTCTACAAGTTGCCCTGGCTCCTTTGCTACTCAGATGCTTCAGTGACAAGCAGAGCATAGGCATTAGGATCAAGAAGTTAGACAGAAAAGAAAAAGAAGCAGAAGAAAGAATTTTGAGCACTGTAGATAAAGAAAAAGCTATTGAAGTGTTAAAAAGAAAGAAGTGTTTTTGACCACAGGGATCTGTGTTGGGTTTGCGTGACAAGGTTTTGGTAGCAGGGGGAACTACAGGGGTGGCTTCTGTGAGGAAGTGCTGGAAGCTTCCCCCATGTCTGACAGACACAACACCACCTGGCTCAAAGACAGGAGGCACGAGGAGAAGGCATTTTAAGTTTTGGGTTTATTTCTCATTATCCTGTTTTGATCCGAATGATAGTAAATTTTTCCCATTTCCCAAAGTCAGATCTGTTTTGCCTGTGATGGTAATTGGTGAGTGACCTCTCCTGTCCTTATCTTGACCCATGAGTTGTTCATTATAATTTCTCTCCCCTGTGGATGGGAGTGATAGAGTGGCTTTGGTGGGCACGTGGCATCCTGTCAGGGTCAGCCCACCACAGGATCTCAGATACCAGGTTTTGATTGGCAAAGTAAATCTGTGCTTTATGCAGCACAAACATACAGAGCAGCAGTGACCAAACAAAAAATAAATCTATCTCTTTTCATTGAATTATAAGTAATACCTAACATATGCATGTAATTATGACCAGGATTACATATACACAGAGAGCCAAGTGAGAGCTGTAACGTCTGTGCTTTAAGAACCAGCAAGGTCTTTCCCATCCTGTAGGGATTACAGGGCAGCATGTTCATTTTACAAATATGTTTGTGGTCCTAATGTGCCAATTTATGTTTCTGTTAAGTTACTGTTGTCTTAACTCATCTTGACAGCTGTTTAACCTGCAGATCTTTAGTTACATTGTCTTGGGAACTTGGAAAACTCAGGAGATAGCTGAAGGGCTAACCTTCAAGGCCAGGTTGTCCTTACATGCCATGCATCTACATATCCTACTGAACAAAATGCTGACTGTGGCAAGGATTGAGGGAGTGAAAAAATGCGAGAGAAAAATCCTTGCTAAAAATGTAATCAAGATAGTAGCAAATCTGTGGTTTTGTAAGTGGTTCCCCACTTATGACCAAAATACTGCGCAGTTCACTGTTACTTAATTGGCAACGCCTGTACCACTCTCACATCTCTGCTGCCTCCATAAGTGTCAGACATGTGGGAGAAAATCCAACGGCCCAACAGAGAGACAAGGAATGCCTCTCACTTGATATCAGCTGAGCTCTTATCACACAGATTATTACTGATACTTATCCCCTAAACGACTTGGATATCACTTGTTTAAGCAACAGGGAAAATCCATTAGTTTTCTCTGTTGCCTTTTGTTATAGAAGAATTCCATTAGTGCTAAGCTGCTGCTAGGAGAGGTGACCAGCTTGAAACTCTTCCATTTAGAAAGGTCCCTCCTTCGTGAGTCCAGATACATCCTGCTGGGAATTATCTTGCCCTTCCTGACATCCTGCACATCTTGCCTATGCTCCTGGTGTGAGCTGCTGGTCAAGGAACACAACAGCAGTACAAGGGGCATGAGAGAGAATGGAGCCTCCTAGTCTCATCGACTTGGAAAACTGATCAGATCCCTGCATACTTTAAGTCTGAATACTTTTGCACCAAACCCACTAATGTTTGCAGAAGTAATTTTAGAAAATCATTATTTGTTTGCATTTCTGGTTGTGATCGTGCAAACCAGAAAAAATTAACAATTACCTTAGATATCATATCAGGATAAGGCAGACAATTTTCCCTTGCAGCTTAGTTGTAGCTCTTTAGGGACTAATAAAAATTATAATACTCTATCTTGTTTAAATCATTAAGTAACTTTATCCAGTTTTGTAGGAGAAAATATTGTCAGATTATCTGCCTGCTTTGATGTAGAAACTTTTCCTTGGGTAAAGCTTTTTCCATTGAAGTCTTCATGTCGCTTTTATTATTTTATTGTTTTCACACGTGGACTCTATTATCAGCTTAGGGATGAAATGGTGCTGCTATATTCCTTCAAATAGAGAGTTCAATGAAAATAATATTAATCTTTCTGGGATATTTGTTCAGCATTACGAGTAGCATATCTGTGGCGTCAGTGTAAATCGGTTTATGCAGAAAGGAATGACATCTCTCTGTTGACCCTAAAGCACTGTGGGTTTGCCAAGTATTATTTTGCAGCACAGACATCTACTACTGATTACTGTGGTCCCATGAAAGGGTCTATTAGCTGTAACATTGATTTTTCTTGTGCTCTTACATATATAGGAAAAAATGTGTTTGCTACAATTAATTTGAAGGCGGATCAAACAAGTTTTTTGCATTCCTCCCGCCTCAGCTCACAGGAAAGTTTGGGTCCTGCCTTCCTAGGTGACACTAAGGTGGTAGTGCAAAAAAAGGTCGATTTTTTTAAAAACCATGGGACAATGAGCTACAAGTGAAACTTATTGAGCCTGTGCTGCCCTTCCTGTACTGGAAACTGGGGTGGAAAAGAGAAAAAGTCAAAGTTGGGCTCTGAAATGGAGGGTGGTAGCTGATCGGCACCCTGGCCAGGACCTGACCACTGCCCATATGGAGGGTGCCAGAGAAATGCTTGTGGACGTACCTGTCCCCTGGTCAGATCAATCCTGTAGCTGTATCAGGCATGACAGGCCCCCAGTACTGCCCATTAACTCTTGTCACGCCGTCGGGTCTGGATCTGTCTGCCCAGTGTATTTTTAGAAGGGATTTGACAGAGAGAGAAGTGCGGAGACTTGCCCTTTCCCTGTGGAGGGGAGCTCTGATTATCCCTTTAGCTGCTGCATTCTTGTTTGGCCCTCTCTAATCTACTGTACCTCTGGAGGCATTTCTATTGCACTCATTACTGTGGTATGTGAGCACTTTGTGCAGTGAGCTGAAGAGCAGAGTGAAATACAAAAACCCCCTGGCAGGATCCTGTGCTATGTTCTGCTTCTCTCTTTTCAGGGCGGTGGTGGTGGGGGACTGCTGAGTTTGCTGTTCAGATTCTGTACCTCATGTATCTGGCCCCAGGGTGGTTATTGCTTTCTGTGGTTCCTGTCCCACCACCATGTGCTAGAGGACTTCTTATGTGGGGGTTTCCACCAGAATTTATGGGTCCAGCACACCATAATGACATCGACTGTAACGCAGCTACTGCTGTTCTGCCCAGATAGTACCCTTGAGGTGCAAACCAGCAATATCCCCCATTAGCAGCAACATGTGTCCTCCTTTGGACCGTTTCAGAGTGCTGTGATTTTTAAAGCCTTTTTTTGTTTGCTGTGCTCTGAGTGAATGATTAACCCCCTCCTTTTCCAACTTGGACAGCAACACAGCTCGCTGTGACCCATGACCCTTCCCCTACAAACAGGTCTTTATCTTTTCCCTCTCACAGGCTTGTATGATCCTTTAATTGCACTGCTGCCTGCCTGTGCCAGGGTTTAGTCATGAGGCCTCAGTGTGTGTTTGCTTCATATGCTGAATACCTGGAGGAGGATGGGTTCTGCCCTATTCCTTGATGCAGAAGCAAATTGATGCCAGATAAGCTGAGGGGTGAAGAGCCATGCACAGAAAAGTAGAAGCACATCTAGCTCACACACTTGGTGGCAACTTGGCATGTTAGGGTCATGGTTTCCTGTAGCTTTCCCCCTCTTAGATCCATAGTGTTATGGAAAAAAAAGACAGGCTGAAAAGTGCCAGTTTAGCTTGGAGCCTGGGTCTCCAGAAGATACAGTGCTGCTGACTGCCCACCATCCGTGCTGCTGCTGAGGTTCCTGTCTTATTCCCAGCTCTGTCTCCCTGTGCAACGTTGCAAAGAAACGTACTTGCCTGTGATGGTTCAAATGCTCTGGTAACTGCCAGGGTGTTTCTTTTTCCCTGCTTCTGGCAGGGGATCCATGGGAGGTGGAAAACTCCTGTTTTCGGCAGTGATGGAGAGAGTAAGAGGGACTCGTTCTCCATCTGCTGAGCTCCGCTTAAATTGTTATTCCTTCATGCTTTCTCCACCCTTCAAACATAAAATTGGCAGAAACAAATGAAGCTGTAAAATAACAGCTCTGAATTAAAGCTTAATTGTGCCAAGTGCTGTTAAAAAGAGCATTGCCCTCAGTACGCTCTTAACACTGCAGCTGTTTCGGCTGCTGGGAAGACAGGAAACTGGTTCATTTTTACCTGCCTGGATACTATGGGGTTAACAGACCCCACGCTGGGCCGGTCAGTGTTAAAATCATTGTCTGGAACAAGTGGAAATGCTGTGGAAGCCACTACAAATGCAGGTGAGCAGCACCAGCTAATAGCCTGGCTGTTAATAGCTGGATCTACGGGATTGCCAGTGAAAATACCCAGAAATGGGCTGGGCTGCTGCTAAGAATCAAAACCTAGTAAGAACATGCACAATGCTGCTGGGAAGGGGTGGGATTTTCACTTGAGTCATCAAAGACTGATGTGGGTGTCACGTCTCTTGGACGAGACTAAGTGAGCAGTGTAATGCTGATCTATCACAAACATTTGTTTAAAGTCTTCCCGGAGACTCACCCCAGCCCAGGCGGTGGGGCCCGGTGCGTTTGCTGACTGTCAAGCAAACCTGCTTTGTATTCATAGGAAGGTAGCAGCAAGTCTGAAAAGCTGCCAGATTTTCTATTTAATTATCTATGAGGGACATGTCACTATTAGGGCTGTTTCCTACTTTGCATTCTTTGAGGAAACACAAGAACAGGCTCCCTCTGCCAGTGACAGGGAAATTCAAGGATGCCTGGGAAGAGCGGCTTTGCTGGGGCTGCAGCTCTATTAGGGATGATCAGAAAAATTTTGGCAGAGTCCACACAGGCTGCATTGCAGCTGAAACGTTTTGTGGCAACTGGTCTCAGGGATGTTTTCTAAAGGAACAATTTGGGAACCAATGTCGACTGCAATTACTTCTGAAAAGAAGGAGAAACGTCTCCATCAGACCTCTCACCTTTTCTGCCTTGAAACAGATATTTTGACTGTACTGGTTTTAGTCCAATGATGAACTCAAACAAAAGATAAGAAAGTATCCTTTGTTCAGCTCTAGGTTATGTCAGGGCAGGGAGATTCACAGAGCAGCACATCTAAGAACCTAAAAGCCCTTCTTTGGTTTTTGTCAGTAAGAGGATGCATGTCCTGTGTAGTACAGGCTGAAAAAATCTCTTTAGAGACCCAAGCTGATTTTCACTGGGGTTGAGATTGGTTTTTTTACTTTCCTTTTCCTTTGATTATTAATTGTTGGTTTTCTCTGTGGTGAGGAAAACTGGTCACTCAGAGCAATAATCTCAAGCCTGTGCCTGTCAGATAAAAGATTTGTGATTGATTAATTGGCCGTAGTGAGAAGGGTGTCTCATATAGGTGATTAGCTTGCTGATAGTGTCATGGGGCTTCAGGTGAACCAGCTGACCAGGTAAATGCAGCTGCCTGATGATCCCGTAGCAAGACTGTGTTGCTTATAGGTAGCATCAGGTCTGGAGCTGCCCTGGACCTTTATTGGCATGTCATGTCTAGGCACTAAATGGGATTTATTTGGAGCATGACGGAAATATTAGGCAATAGAAGAAAATCAGCAGATCCAGTTACCAATGTTCTGAATTATTTAGAAATCCAAGTTAGAGGTCTTAGAGTGCTGTGCTCCCAAGAAAGTTATAACATCCAGGGTATTCAACCAAGGAGAGTGGAGCTCAGATTCCAGCTCCACCACTGTCACAGTGGATAGTGCTGGGAAACAATTTTTCTTAACATTTTTCAAAGGTGGCTGTTTGCTTTTGGTGCAGGAGGAAATGTGCTGTGTCCTTGGTTTTCAATGCCAGAGCCAGGAACTGGTGCAAGTGCGTAGAGCTCACCAGTGCTGAGAATTTGTCATGGCCATCCTCATATTTGATGAGAGGACATTAAAAAGCTCAGAGTCATGAATGTCTTTTGAAAACTGTGGTGATGGGCATGTGCAGAACTGGAGTGGCAGCACAGGCTTCAGCAGCTTTCAATCCCTCATACGAGTACTGAGGAAAATGGCAAATAGAAGGGAAAAAATGGCATCAAAGACTTTGGTGCAGTAAAACAAGTACAGACATTAAATTTGCAGAATTTACAGTGGTTCACCCCTGAAAGCCTTTGGAAATGAATGGGAAGTACAAGATTTAGTTATTTATTCAGACAAACCAGGTTTCTGGTGTACCCTTTCCATCAGAAAGGGGTGTGAGTGAGTGATCCTTCGTCCAAGAAATGTATCTTAGGAATGAGTTTTTTAAGCCAGAAAGGAAAAAATAGAAAAGCTTTATGGACATTCAGGGAAACTTCATCTGAGAGCAGGTCAAGATACAAAGGAGCCACTACTCTACCCTTTTCCTGCAACTTTATACTGATATTATTGGAAAAATACATTAGCAGATGTGCACTTTGACAAGGAGAGTGCAAGTGGCCATAATTAAGAGAGGGATGATGTATTATTTAAGAGTAATTTGCAATTAGTGTTCCTAAGTGATGTGCCATATTATTAGTTTCTTCTCTCTGTCTTGATCAAATGCAGTTAGATAATCTGAAAATTAATAATGATGGAAAAATCACTAAGAGTACAGCTCTGGCCCTCTGGACTGAGAAGAGCTGGAAGAGGAACTGGCAATTTGGTGCTCTGGATGCAGAGGGTGGGTGGCAGAGCAGTGGTGGTGGGACCCTGGGGAACCCTGGTCGTGAGAGATTTTGAAGCAAGTTGGTGTCTGGGACTTTTCAGCCAGTCCAAGGCAGGGCTGGGAGGGAGGGGATTTGTGCACAGTTCCCATGGGACGACATCTCTGCAAACACTTCTCTCCTTGGGGTGGGATCTCGGCATAGCAGGAAAAGCAGCGCTTTGCTGTCAGACCTCCTGGCTGTTTGCTGGGAGAGAAAACCACCTGGCCCCAGGTTCCTCAGCCCTGCCTGTGGGGTGGGCTTCTCTCACCTACTCCTGACTTTACCTTTCTGAACTCACTGGAAAAAGCCATAATTATGTTTCATGTGTCCAGTGATATCCAAATGCTGATGGTTTAATTATTTCCTGTACAGTGTTGAATAATGGACATCTCATCCAGTTGTCCATGCTTCTCCATGGACACTGGATGAGACATTTACATGCCCTGGGACCATGGCAGAGTTTTTCAGTCTGTTGGAAGCTCTTTCTCCATGTAGGCACGAGGCAGCACATGTCACCACTGTCACATAATGCCAAATGAACAAGTTTCTCAAGCTCTTTGTCACCTTCTTGCATTGTCACATTTTCCTTTCCTTTGGCAGATTTATCTTTGCAGTGGCTATGGCCAAGAATGATCAAATATAATTGATTATTTCAGACAGCTCCCCACTGTTCGTGGCTTTAGTAATGTGGTAAGAATATAAAAGTGTTCAACCTGTAATGTCAGTGCAAGGAATTAAATATTTATCATATGTATAGTATTCCAGGGAGTGATTTGGGAGTGATTAACATATAGATTTGCATACAGGAGCATTAAGAAACCCCGCAAAGTGGATCATTCATTTCTAAAAATATATGCAGAAACATGTTTTGTTTTCAAATTTTCAGATATATGTGTTTAAAAGAAACCTGAAAAACTATGATTGACATGATCCTACAATTCTGCTGGCTTCAGTGGCTGATTATGCTCCATATCCCATAGGGCAGCCGTCTCAAAGGCTTTTTGTCTATCTCTGACTGTCAGTCTCAACTGTTTCTGAATCAGCAGCAGTTTAATTTGAGCTGGTGTCACTGTGGGCACCTAGTCTTTTGGCTAATGGAGTAATGGTTAATTTGCATGGTTGGAAGCAGTCAAATAGCTGTGGTTTCACAAATTCTAGTTTATCAGGCAAAACATGCTAATCTGCTGTTAGTGTGCTCTTAGCTTACTCCAATCAGTGGTGGGTTAAAACCTCCGTGAAACAGCTGCAGATATCCCCTGAAGCACGTTTTCAGCAAATGTATTTTATTTCAGTACTGAAGTGGGCTTAAAGTGCTCCCATACTTATTGCAGCTCAGTGGATGGGCAGTAAATTGCTGAGGTGTAACAGCTCAATCATTTTTGGTTATGGGAATGTACCTATGCTTTCTGTTTTTATTAAGAGTTTGATTTTTGTTATAGGTCAAATTTGACTTGGCAATGATAAGCTGGAAATGCTTTTGAGTCGGTTTCAAAATCAAGCAGAACAACTTTACTTGCAATATTTTAAAGTGTTTTATATTCGTTGTCACTGGTGCTCCCTGGCCATTTAAGCAGGGCCTTCTAGGAGCTCATTTCTTTCACCTGGGCAAATGAAATTGCTTACCCAAACTAGAAAACCAGGAGGATTTTAAACCTCTTTTCACTGAGAGGGTATTTCAGTCTCTCCTATGGCAGTATGTGAGATACACACCCAAAAGTGAGAGACCTGTCTTTTTTTTTCTCTAAGCCAGGCCTGTTAATGTGTTTGACGATGGTCTGGCTTGTAGAGCTTGTGCTGAATCCTGCCTTGGGCCTGGCAGTTCTCTTGCAGAGATCACATCCCACCATCCTGTTGGAGGTTATGGCCCATGGAAGACGTGTTTGGTCTGAAGCTCTGAAATATCTTTCCCTCTCCAGAAAGAGCCGTCTTTGATTCCACAAAGCTCTACGGATGTTAAAGGGGAATACAGAATAGAACTGGGCTAACTTACAGATATTGCAATATCTACCTTGCCATCAAGTTTTAACAGAAAATTATGGCTTTCAAAAACTTTTTGCATTTAGTGGAAGTGAAGAACTTCAACTGGAGCCCCCCAGTCACAGCTCTAGTCCTGATAATGACAGTTTCCAGCATATTTGCAACAGTCAGCATGGTTTGAAGTGTTTAAGAATCATAACTAGTCAGAATTGCCAAAATCTCTTTTTACTTAATATTCTTTTCATTTGAAGTTTCTTGTGTCCTGGGGGCAGAATGAGTGCCAGAGTGGGTACCCAGAAGAGAGGGTGACCAGAGGCCCAGAGGTGCTCCTCATATTACCCTATTTCCTGTCTTACCAACAATACTGGCTCTAAGAAGTGGCATCTTTCTTTTAAAAAACTCATTTCAACTAGAGTTATGAGTTTTATTTGTGCAATGTGCATTTTTTGGGATAGAGTTGGCTTAACTGTGCAAGATTTGTAAATGTCTGATACATTTATTTTTGTTTTCTTTAGTCTTTCAAGTGTTCAGAGCACCAATGTGATAGGATGCTGGGAGTTTATGTATTTACAGTGGATATAGAGATGCTATTTGAAGAGTTAAATTGGTTTCAATGTACAGGCAACAATGTTTCTGACTTTCTCATAGAATTCAGACTAATGAGGAGGAAACCTGAAAGAGTTATCGTTTGTAGGTACTATTATGATGCATGATGGGATAGCAGGTTGTTGAATCAGCTGGTTTTAGAGCCCAGGTACCAATCCTGTGGTGTTGATGAAATTCCATAAAAAGAAAAAATGAAAGAAATGGAAAAGAATAAAACAAGGACCAAGAGTTGAAATATTTTATGAAACACATGCTAAATCTCCCTGCTTTAGGGCTGGTGGCCTACAATGGAGCAGAGCACTGGGCCAAGAAGAATAAATCTTACTCTAAATCAGTGAGACAATTTTATGCACAGCATGAATTTAGAAAGGGGAGGAAGGGAGGAGGCCGTAAGACAAAGCTTAGCAGGAACAGAAAGAGGTAGAATATGTCTGCAAGAGAATGCAGTCGTAAAAGGAAAGGAAAATTGACACAATATGAACAAAATAAGATGAACTCGCTTTTTTGTTCTATGGCACTTTGTCCTCTCCGTCAAAGCCTATTCTACCATTACCTCATTCTTGTGCTGAGTACTAAACTGTGCTTTCACTGAGTCATCTGTTGTTCCCAGAACTTTACTACCCATTCAGATCACCTCAAGCCTTGATTTTGCATTATGTCCATGGCACTGCGGTTAGTCCTGATTTATGTTGTTCTAATCGTATAAAAATCGCACACTTCATTGGTAACACTTAGCATTTCTTTAGGGTTTATCATTCACTGATCTCAGAGCACTCTGTGGCAGTAAATAACGATCACTTCCAGCACGTGGCAGATGATTTAAAAAAGAAAGGAAAGCAGAGAGCACTTGCATGTTTTGCCTGTGATCACATGGCATGGTGGGGAACACAACCCAGATCTCCTGATGCCTTGCCTATGAGGTCATGCTGCCTCCCTAAATAAAATTAAAACGGAGTTCTGCAGTAAAAGGAATGACTCTGCTCTGATACCAGTCTTAGTGAGATCAGCAGTGGGCCTCCCCTTAATAACACTGTCTTACTGTTGGGTTCACTGGGAACACTGTTCGGCTCCCTCAATAACTGCAGAAGAAAGTGCCCAGGCTTTGGTTTCAATCTGTACGCAAAATGCTGTAACACATCGCAGCAGGGGAACTTCAGCAGGTGAAAAAACAGTCATTCATCTCACAGTTTACATAGCAAAGCAGGTATTTGCTATATCCGTCCAATTTGCATCATAGCTGAAAAAAACACTGATTTTTTCCCTAAGGTGGCAGTGTCCCCTGATTTATCTGTGATTTTCTGAGACTCAGCTGTCTTCAGTGGGATGCGTGTGTATCCCACTACCCCTCTCCCTCTCTTTCTACTCCATTCATATTGGAAAATGTGTTTTTAATATTGTGAATCAGAGATTGTGTTTCCACAGTACCAGCACCACAGGAAATTCATCCCTCACTAACAATAAAAAAAGACTTAGTGATTTCAATTGGAAGGGAGTTCAGGACAAGTGCAGTGTGCAGTGTCCCACCACAGGGATGTGAGGATGTGGGAGCTGGGCAGCGGTGGCCGTTGGGAAGGGCTTTGGCCATGTGGAAAATACACAGCAATGGGGAAAATGAAAAGCAGTACCAGGATATGAAGCAGCTGGGATGGCTGCTTAGGCCTGTCCTAGCTGATCTGCTCGGATGCTCAGCTGGCACAGCGTTGCTGCTCTGTGGTAATGCTTCATGGAGAAATGGAGGGTCATGTTGCTGAAGAGCACTAAGTTTGTAAACTCCCCTGTTAAAATTATACATTTGGGTTGCCATGCTCTGAGGTGAATGATATACACAAAACTGTGTTTCTCATACAAAAAAAAAAAAAGGTAGAGAGAAAAAGAGGTTACTGTTTCACTATTAGGTAGGTCTACCATTTATCTGGTTTTCCCTGCAAGTGTAAACTTTTTTCTTCCTGGATTTCCACCCCACTTCCCCCTCCCCCCCCTGCAAATGCTGTATATCAAAAGGCCTGGACAAATGGTCCTGGCAGATGTTTAGGCCACCTTGGTGCACATCTGTTTATTTGTGTTGGACCTGTTGGGCTCAGGGTGGTGTGTAGCCCACAGACCCTGCCCACTCAAGGAAGGAAAGTTTTCCTTATAGAGAACAGGGAGACTCTGCTTCAAGCATCCGGACCCCCAGGTATCTGCTGGGGACTTTTGCAGTAAAGCTCTCTGATGTCAGTGCAAATGGGTGGGTGCCCTGAATTAAGATGCATTTTGCTGGGAAATACTAAACTTAGGGGCAGTGGAGGTGATGTACATGAACATAAAGTAGTCTGTGATAAATGAGAGGGCAAAGATGTAGTGCTGCTTCACTGAAATGGAGACGCTGGGTTTTTATCTTTCGAAAATACAGCTGTGATTCATCTTCATGGGTCAAGGTCTGTTTGTGATCCAATAGAGGAACATGTAGGAATCTGACCATGAAGCATCTTAATACTGCAAAATTGACCTGTAACACAGTGGTGGCCTGCAGTCACCTACTGCACTTTCACGTGCTTCTTCACAGGTGTGAATGGTCGGGGCATCTTCTGAGGTACTTCTTTCACGATAACATGTTCATGTGTGCCCAGTCACATCTGTAGTGGTGTTTTGCAATGACTGACCACTTCTTTTTAAAAGGGTTTTAAAGGATGTGTTTAATATGATGCTTGATATACATGCTTAATATGTATGCAGTAAAATATTTTGGTTGCTTTAAAACATCTTAATAGGAACAAAGATCAGCTTTGAAGTTGGTGTGGAGTTCTGGCCTTCCTTTGCTTCGGTATTTCAAGTTTATACAGAAAAGAAATACTGGGTTGCCATGGTAACTGCTTTTTCACAGTTTCACCCCATGTAACATGCTATAAATCTTTCTTATGTGCTAGATGGACAGAGATAAGGAAGTAAAATCTAGGCTCAGAGTTTGATGTATGGAAAGGTAAGTATAAAGTGTGATCATGAGGAAGTAATTCAAGCAGTGCAGAGCACACAAATGTGCCAGTCTATCAGTGCATCTCTCTCTTTTTTAATTAGTACTCCTCTCTTGGGAATACCTGCTTCATCGAGTTCATTGTTCATAGGCCATCCGGTAGAACTGAAATTGTAATGTTATAGCTCTGTCATGTGGCTCATGGTTTTCTTAATAAACATTTCAGCCACCTATTTCTTAATGGGATTTGCTCAAAGCAGACTGACAAACAGTGTTTGTGATGACCTCTGTGGAAAATCATTACTGCCTCGCGAGGCAGTTAGAGTCCCATAAATCAGGAAGATTGTAACTCCACCACTCTCCACAAAATGCAGCTCCTGCCTCCTCAGTTGCCCTGCCTGGCTTGCACATTTGTGCTGAGGATAATGCCAGTGATGGGCTAATCTCCCATTGCAGTAGCAGATTTTCTAAGTGTTTCGGTCCTGTTCAACATGTAATTTGTAGCCAGTGTCTATATATTACTAGGAAAAAGCTTTAAAATACAGAGAACTTTGGGTCATAACTGGCAAACAAACTGATCAGTTTTGGTGTTGGGAGTGCAGCACAATTCTGACCCAAGCAGTTTCTGCCTTGAAAAAAACTTTCAGACCAAATGGAGGCAGCAAACAGAAGCTTTAGGGGTAAGGACAGAAATACTGGGGTGACAGAGCTCACCAAAGATCACCCAGAGATGCAGCAGTGTAGTGGGGAGCCCAGGGGAGCTGAGCCCTGGGTCTGTCTGGCTGCAACACATCACCAGGTTTGTCCTCAGAGCAGGATTTTGTGTTCATGATTTTGCATGAGACAGAAAACAGAACTTTTCAATGTCTCCTGGTGATTGTAACCTCGATGTGTGTTGCAGGGTGAAAACTCTGGAGTGAGAATCTTTTGAGTGAAAAAGTCTGAAATGGTTTATTATCAATTTTTCCCAGATTTTAATGACATCCTGGGTGCGTACAGAGAAATATGAAAAAAAAGCAGTGCTTGGTCACACAGTGTTGTGTCTTGCAGGCATTTGCCTTGCAGGCATTTGTTTGTCTGAGAACCTGATATTCAGGTTCCCAAGCTCACCCCATCTCTTCACCATTTTTCCTTTGTGGGGAATGTGTTCATGGTGAAATACACATTCATTAAAACATGAATAACTGGGAACATGCTCTACTTCTCTGCAATAGGTAAATCAAAACAACCTAGAATCTCCAATAAAAACCTGGCTTGCAGCCTCATTTCCATTTTTACGGGTGGCATGAATGTCTACGGACAACCTTGGTAGAAAGCAAGTGCTTGTAGCTGTTTGGCTTCATCTTTTTCTTAACAGATATTGGGAAGCAGTTTTGGTAGAACTCTGAATTCTTGATCTGTGCTTCACCAGCTTGGTATAAAGTGAGAGATGACACCTGAAATACTGGTCTGAAGGGCTGTCCCATGTTCTGATAATCTGCAGCACTACAGCACCACATTGGTTTTTCACCTGTGAGAATCTTTTTGCCAGGCCATAAACTTAGTAGAGGAAATTATCCACATGTCATAATTAAGTTAGAAGTGTTGTGGCTAATTGTAAATATCCATATTGTCTTTAGTTATCCTGGACCTAAGGTGTGTCTCAGACAAAAGCCTAAGATTCAGATTCTACTTACTGCAAGAAAAAGTTGGACAGCATGTGATTTTGTTTGCATTGATTGCTTTGTCCATTAAGCTTATGCACAAGAAAGCTTTTGTGAATGAGTATCGGGCTGTAGGTAGGCAGCATAAGGAGCTGATAGCAGGATGCTTTGCTTTTTCCCAGACATGCAGTGGTTGGGGGCATCAATTGCCAGGAAAGTATTGAACAGAAGACAGATGGCTGACCTTGTAATGGGCAGCGTTAGGGACTTGTTATGGACCATTTCCTGGAGGAGCGAAGCATTTCGGCACCACTCTCATCCCCCACCAACGCCGGAAACAAAAGTGCCTGAGAACCAGAGCCAGCCTTGGCCAGCGGGCTGGCCCTGGCATAGGGCAGGATCACTTGCTTGGGAGCTTCTGTGTGTAAAGAGGTTTGATCCTTAAATAAGGGTGACAGGTATTACTAGTTAAAAACTAAGAATAATGTGCTTTCTAGAGGATAATTCTGCAAAATGACAGAGCGAGGGTGGTTGGGTCACTAAAGACCTTTATAAGGTTCCTGGATGCTGAGTGTTTGCAACTTTCTGTGAGTCTGGAGTCCCAAATTATTTCATTGGCTCCAAAGCACACAGGACTCTGGTCATTCAGTGTTTCAGAGCATAACTTGGATTTCCTGAGTTACCGAGGTTTTCTTCCAGTTGAAAACAGGACCTGGACAGGAGACAGTGGGACTTAGCACTTTCCCTGATGTTAAGTTGGGATGTAGCCAGAGTATACATCCAAAGGAGTGGGGAAAATTTCCCAGACATGATGGTTTAGATGTGCCCATGTAAACACTGTCTGCTTCTCCTCATTTATTTGACGATGTCACCTGGATAAACTTCTACAATGCTAGGCAATACCTTTGAAACTTCATCTCCTACAGGGAATATTCGCATCCCACTTTCAGGCATTTGATCTGGATACTTCAATCAACAACTTAGGTGATCTGCACGAACTCACAGCAGTCTCCAGCGGCAGTTCAGAGCCTCTAAGCATCAAATTAGAAGCCACTTCTGAAGAGAGGGTTTTTTACATGGCTTTTTCTAAATCTGAAACAATCCAATAATGCTCTTTAAGTGCATGGTAGGAGTTCATAAGAACTCACTCAGTGACTGCTTTGGGAGTCCCGGGGCAAAAAGATATGAAACATCTTCACTTTTACTTTGGCTGACTCTGTTGCATCCAGATGGAGAATAATTCCATGTCTCAACAAGAACAGTATTAGGTTCCCAGGTGGTTAGAAGTTAGAAGGAGCAAAGCACATGGTGAAATTACTATCAGAGTTGATGAGGATGTTGACTTTGAACACGTGCAACAGAGTAGAGATGATGATACTTTTGTAATGGTTGCATAAAGGTATGTTAGGAGGTGGAAGTGAGGCTTTCTGTCTACTCGAGGTCACTGTTTCTGTAGTGAGAGTTGAAATCTTGGACAACTTCTGAGCAGCTTGAAAAGATAATTGAAGCACTGAATAGCTTTTCAGCCTGGTTCTCATACAGGGCATGGCACAGTGAAAGCTTTCTCTGGAAAGGGATCTGATGTATTCACTGTGCATGTAATACACGTGCTTCTTGGCTAAAACGTTTGCTTTCGATTGAACTTCATGTTTACAAACAGAAGGCAGCCTCTCTTGTTGTTGTGGTACTTTTAATCCATCAATAAAAAACAAGAGAAATTTTTTCTAGGGAACATACTTTTCATGCACTGAAGTTCACTCACACTGTCATTTCTTCAAAATGGAAGAAATTTGGTTTGGTTTTCCAGGGTGCAATCATCAAATCATTAACATAAAAAAGGATAAAGCAGCAATGAAATGGAAATAATTTAAGTAGTCCTATTTAAAGGTTTTTCATATATCTGCCATATTACTATTTATCTGCCTTTTTCTATCTCCAATCTATGGCAGATTACAAAATGTGGAAAGCTTTTATTCTTTCTTCACCTTCTAGAAATCTGTATGAAAAGCAAAATATACAAGCATGCACACTAAACTGTTAATGAATTAGCATCCTATTTAATTTTAAAGCCCCCATCAGGAGACAGACCATAAAGAGTAAATTATGAAATTGTGCCTTTATATGTAAATTACCTACAAGATTCCCTCAAAAGAAGGTTTAATCCCAATGAAAATTATATGCCCCTATCCTCATATATCCAAAGCACGTAACATAACCTTTCCTTTAAACTTCTGTAGTGATTAAATGTAAGTTCCTTGTACTTTTTGAAGTATCCATAATTGATTGAGATTACAAAAGTGTGACAGTAATTCCTCTTTTAGGAAAGTTGCTTTGCATTAATCATACTTGGTTGTGGGGAGAAGTGTTGGTGTGACTTTTCAAATTAAGCAGCCACAGAGAAAAACACTTAGTGATTTTCTTCAAGTAAGTTAATGTTTTGAAAATTATTTTCATTTGAAAGCAAACAATCTTGAGATCTGGGTTGGAGAAGGAGGAGCGATCTTTTATTTATATTCTCATTTAATGTTCCACCTTCTTCCTTGCCATTTTTGTTGCAGGAAAAAAATTAATTAACTTAATTGAGTTCATTTGGAAATAGTAACAGAAGGATGGCAGACGCATTTGTCGACCCTCTCCCTAATGAGGGAGCATTGTCTCATTCAGTGGCTGCCCAGAGCGGTGTGTGCATGGAAGGAATACAGTGGTGGTCCCACTGCCTCTTCCTCTTAATGAGCAGAAAAGGTCCCCCCCACTTTATCACTGCTCTGTAAATAAAAGCTGCAAAGATGGTCCTGCGGGTCCCCTGCTGGGGTGGCGAGGCTGTCACTCTGGTGCCTGTTCAGGGCCTTCGCTCTCTGTGTGTCAGGATCAAACAGGTTTGAGCAGGACAAAATCCATTGGACAAAACAACTGAGATTAAAAAAATGAAGATGTTTCCATCAGCCCCCTCCAGTCCTGCCCTTCTCTCCCTGGGGGTATTTGCAGTTGCCAGCTCTTTGTCAGCCTTTCACTGGGTGCTTGCACAGCACTGGCTCCTGATTTCTGTCAGGGCCTTCAGGCACAGCTGCTCTTTGAAAAATCATTCTGTACACTTGAGGCACAAGCATCACCTGGAACAGGAGGTTCACTCAGAGGAATCCATCCAGTGTGAAGTTTTTGCTGGGATCACGCAGAAGAAGCTGACTAGACAGATGACTGAAATAATCACTCAGGCATTTAGTCTTTTTTCTTACATGAATCACCCCTTAAAGAAAATAAATAATTCTTCACTGAATTTTAAAGCTGAAATTGAGGTAATTATTGTGGGGTTTTTGCTTTCTCTATCTAATCAGACATCCAAGGACACATCCCAGAAGTCAGGAACTGGGGGACTGGGGGCTTATCCTTTGTGACACTCGACCACCCTGGGGTTCACATCCTCCTCCCCCTAAGCAGTTGAGTGGCTCAGTTTCCTGCCGTGCAGGCACAGGTGAAGACAGCTCCTCTCCCACATCAAGCCTCACACCAAGCTCCAGAGGTCCAAGTTTGTCTCATCATTTACGGTTTCAGCCTGGATGTTGAAAACATCTGCTAACCTGTCTACAGTCATGAAAAAAAAAAAACCGGGGGATTTATGTATTGTAGTCAACTTGATTTAAAGGGGTAAGAGTTATTGCAAGACAAGGAGGTATCAGCTGTTCTTCCTCGCAGAGGGAGAGCGGGCACATGGCCACAGTGGGCTGTTTTTGGCAAGCACGGCTGAAGTGCAATAATGCGCGTGTTTCCTACGAAACATGGGGGATGAGCCATGAAAAATGCCAAGCAGCTCTGCGGGAGCAAGGCACGGTTGGCTTTCCTCACTGCCGAGCCCTGTACCCCCGGGGTGCCTCGGCTCCTCAGACCTTGGTTTACCACACCTCCCCCGTGCAGCAAAACACAGACACACATGCTTGAAGTTAAACCTACTCCTAAGTCTTATATAACTCATTAAATACAAGCATATGCGTTTAAATGCTCTCCTGAGTGACACCCTCACAGCACATGCCAGCAAGCACGTATTTCATTTCATGCATTTGGTGAAATGTTGACTTTGTTTTATTTATTTTGGTGCCTGGTGAGAAGGAAAAGCTTTTTTTATTTAGTTTTTCTGCAACTTTCTGTATAGAGAGTGTTGAAAATAGGGACTCTACACCATCAGCGAGGAGCTTTGCTACCTACTAAATCTAATTACATCCGCCTGTGGTTTTTAAAAATCCATGGTGATTTCTAAATGAATATGATAAATAATACATCAGGTTATTTTCATGACAGCTTTTATCTTTAATATCTGGCTACAAGGTAAGAGGTGTTAGTGACTGGGCATGATGTGAAAAAGAAGAGGCATCATTCCCAGTGCCCAGTACACCTTTGACAACAAACAAGCAGTAACCTTTGTGCATTAGAGAAGGAACATGGATTCCTGTAAAGGAGATGCCACCATACAGTCCCAGCTCATTGGAAAACATCCTGGCTTTGCTTGGATTTTGCATGACTATGGCTTTACTGGAGCAAGGGAGATTTTGAGGAGTTTTCTCATGCATTTTTCTTCCCAGTGAGCGCCAGCTTCCCCCTTGCATGATGTGTGCAGTTTCCCTGTTTACGTTGGTCTGATCATTACAGACTGAGTTCAGCAAAGCTTTTAATCATGTTCTTAACTTTAGCATGAAGTTAATGAGCGTGCTTTGATGCTTGTGGGTTCATCTCTGTACTAGCTGCAGAGCACCTCCTGGGTAGTTTTCTGTACTGGCAATCCCATGCAGGAGTGTTACGTGCATAAAACTTGGCTGTTGGGATTTCTGATCTGCAAGCGAATTGCAGTAGGTCCTGTGAGAGCAGAGGGGAAAGCATGGTGTCCTAGATCTCCCTGCTGGTAGCCCTCTTTAACATTAATATCAGGGATGGAGGAAGGAGACTTTGGCCTAATTGCTGGATGCTGGATGCTAGGTATGAGCTGGCCTGATTGCTGGATGCTGGTCTGAGCCTGTCACTGAGAGCAAGAGTGTTGAATTTGCATCATGAACCAGAACAGTTCTAATTAGTCATATAAAATTGTGTTAATCATCAGGCAGCTGAAAAAGACCACTAACCAAAGTCCTTGGAGCTTTTAACAAATGTTAGCAACATCACTGTAAAACATCCGGCCCTTCTACTGGGCATCTTGCCCACAGAGCTGATGGAGTTTTGTAAAGGGTGTAAGTGTGATACGTGAATGTGTCAGGTCTGGTCCTTTAGACTTTCCTCTTACTGTGCATCTGAAACAGCTTCAAAACAAGTCCTTGTAGGTGGACTTTGTGGAAATTTTGTGAGGAGAGACTGGGCCACTAGGGAAAGTTCCAGACTAACCTGCAAGGGCTTATGTATGTGTGGTTTGGGATCTGTGGTGCTTTAATATGGAAGATCACACAGGAGAGTGTCCACTCCTCTGGGACACTCAGGGAGACGTTTGGATTTATCATGTATCTGAAACTTCAGGGCTTGTGGCCTTTGCCAGAGGTTTGGTGTTAATCTAACATAAAATATTTTCTTTAAAATAATATACTGGTATCTGAAAATGAGAAGAGGAAGAACAACACAGGAATAAAATGAGATCTTTTTCGACAGCATCACTGTGTTAAGCCAGTTTGTATCAGCAGAGGTTTTGGCTTGGGATCTCCACAGGGAAAGATGAAATGCTTCCACTTTTCTAAAAGTTGTATTACTGGCTTAGTGAGATTGTTACTCTTTTTAAATAATGTCTTCCAGGTCTGGAAAGGAAGCCCTCTTTCATTGTCTGGAGTGAATGTGCAATGGGGTTGGTGAACCATAAATGGACCTATTTGAAATCACTCTCCTCAGAAGGGTTTCTGGGGAAAGTGAAGGACCAGACAACATATTTTTATTATTTTTAAATGGTTAAGAGATGAACTGGAAAACTGCAGGCTAGTTTACTTAACATCTGCTGTTAGGACAGGAAACTTATTGGAAGGTTTCTCAAGTGAAGTGGTAAGAAAACACCTGGAAAAGTGTATTTTGCCTGGGGACAAGCAGGGTGAGGACTGGCTGGGGAGGTCATGGTCAGCCATGGTGACACTTGAAGACATTAGTGCCATGGCAGAGGAAGAGCATTTTGTAGAAGAACTGCACAGAAGCCTAATGAGGGGGAGGGAAGGAAGGAGGCAGGTTTTAGAAAGAGGTCTGCGTGGATGAGCAGTGGCAGAGGAGCAGTTGTGCGCTGCTGGAAACTGTCCAATAACAGATCAGCATAGATGGAAAACTCAGATTTGAAAGGGGTCGATGGCGTGGAACCCTGTGGCACAGCTCTGCTCATCCTGACCAGCTGGCGGGGCAGCAGGAGGGGCACCAAGGCAGATGTGGTGGGAGACTTGAGGCTACCAACCCCCCAGACCTCCAGCAGCTGTGCCCCTGCAGCTGAGGGTGCTCTGTGCCTGCCCTGGCTTGGCTGCTTGGTACTGAGGAGCACAGTCCGTGCTAGGAGTAAGAAGCTCTCTTGAGGTATCATCGCCTTTATCAAAACAGGATGAATTATCAAGATTCTGGGGTTTCTGTTCTGTGAACGGGGGAGCTGTTCAGGTGCAAAGGTTTAAAGTGAAGCTGCAATGGAACTTTCCTATTTATTTTCTGTCATGCCAAAATGAGAAATATAAGGTGGCCATGATGTCTTATACTCAAAATCTATACTGATAAAAGTATATGCAATTTCATATATTCATCTCTTTTGGACACAAGAGGGAATTCTTCTTGCTCGTCTTTAAAGGTCATTGTCCCTAGTTTGTCTAACAGCAAAATATTAATTAGGGTAACTGGTATAATCCTCGTTTATCCCTGAGAGTCTGCTAAAGCCTGCATAACCCTTCAGGCTTCCTGCCAAATTTTAGTGAGTGCAAAAGATGCCTTGGATTTGTGGTCATGATCATTTCTTGTTCTGTAAGTAAATGAAATGATCAAAATGCTCAAGCAGCATCTGACGTTAATTGCATGAAATACAGTTCTATTGAGAGTTAAACAGAAGAGATATTCACTGCTGGAGACTCCTCGTCTTTGAGATTGATGATACGTGGGACAACAGCCCTAAAATTCATTATTTAAAGTTCATTGGAGGCTGCTGACAGGGGAGGCCATCTCGATGAAACCAACTCTTCATGTGGGATTTCCTAGTTTCTCAGACAGAGAAGACTGTGTTAATAGTAGTTAGACCTTTTGGGTTTTCCTTACCTTCTCTGTAATGCCCAGGAAATCTGTGCTGTTCCCCCTATTCTCAGATTCAGAAATAAGGTGGTGCAGGTATAGACAGCTGCTTGGTGCACTGTGTTTAAAAAATGACATTTCCATTCTTGTTTGGAAGCAAAAGCACTGTGAAGCTTATTAGAGCCCAATTAACATAATATATTGCAGTTATTACTCTCAGAATGATACCAGACATCCCCCTCGGAGGGGGTAAATTGAATCCTCATAACTGGCATTTAAACAAAACTGGAAACCAGCACTTAATAATAGGCAGTAAAAATAGAGAATATCATTGTTCCTCTTCTGAATTCAGCTAACTCTGGATGCAGGTGAAGAATTAACCATAGACTTCCATCTTTTGCTAAAAAAAAGAGTAAAAAACAAAGAAAACTTTAGCCTGAAATAATCATTATGCTTTGTAACATGGAATGCTGTCAGTACAGAGCTTAGAGAGAAGGAGGAAGGTTTTATGGTCCTCAGCTTAGCACTTGATGGACATTTATGAACTTTATCAGGCATTTCTTACCAGGCCCTGCTCTCATTTTCCTAAAAGACAGGGGTAATCATTTTTCAGTCTGCTGCAATCTGCTAGACCTCTTAATATGATCCTTTGCTGCTAATACAGGAAAAAAAAGTGTTCCAACTAAAGCCTTAGGCAGAATTCTGTGTCCTCTGGTCCTCTGCAACATGATGGGAGAAAAATCTAGCGTTAGGTTAGTGCCTCAGAAACAAAAATTCAATGGCTACTATGTTGCCCACAAATCAATATGATTTTCAGGCCTCTAAACAGAGCTTGGAATTATTTTGGTGTTGTAACAGTTTATATGAAAATCCTATGAATTTATTTTCTATATATCTGTTTTTTCCATGATTCCAAAATCATGTAGTTTTAAACAAAATCATTATTACAGATACAGGAAGTTTTAGTGCATTAAAGTGAATTGCATTTAGTCAGTTCTTCCTCATGCCTAAAAGAGAGGTTGCCATGGCAAGATGCCAAAGCTGTGTCCAAGCTTCACCCAATAGTGTCTCTCTATTACACAGAGACCTTCTAAGTAAGAACACTCAGTGCAGTTTTGGAGCACGATCCTTGATTTAAAATGTAGTCCCTGCTAGAAAGTGTCAGCTGGAAAATTTGTGAGTTGGAAAACTTAAGAAGTATACAGGGAAAGAATGCTGAGTTGCAAAACCTGTTAAAGATGCGGGGATCTATGACATAGAAATAAACATTGATGAGCTGAGGCTATAAAGTTATTTTCATCACATGTAAAACCCAAGTAAAATAACTTAATTTTTTTCACGTGTAACCTGAAGTAATTATGACAAACAGCTGGCAGAGAGGAGCTGCCTTCACAGGCCAGTAGTGACCATGCTCTCCTCTGCACCACACTTTTCCCAGGTTCTCCCCACACTCACATTCAGCAAGAGGCTTGAGGCCATGCTTCAGTGCATTAAAGCTCTCTTAAACATATGAGTAAGTATTTTATTAAATGGAAACCTTGCCTGAATTGGGGCAGTCAGTACCAAGTCAACCTCTCTTCCAGCCTGCTGCCTTTCCCCCATCCTGAGGGCTCTGTGCCCTCAGTGGAGCCTGTTCCCTTCCCTGCAGGGTGTTGAAGGCTTGATTACTGTTTGTTAAATGATGTGAAATCCACGGAAGGAAGTTGTCGCAGGAAGGCAAAATATTGCAAAATATGTCTGTTCTGATATACTTGTTAATGGGTTCTGGGATCCCTTGGAGATGGAAAGTGCTGCATAAATGTGAAATTTTAATTATTCCATGTATATATTATTTCATTATACTCATGCAAAGGTGCTGCAGACCTACCTCTATCTGATTAACATCCAAGCTGGTTAATTTCAAATATGTTTAAATATCGTTATTGGACAAATTGAAACTACAGACAAAACCTAATTTGTTGTTTTACATTGATGGTAAAATTCCATTATTATTTTTTATGTAAGTTAATAAAGATTATGTGCATGTATTAATTATGAATAAAACTGTACAATGGAATGGGTCATGAGTGGCCAGTATTTCAGTGATTAAAATAACAAAGCACAGTGGAAAGAAACGTAAATAAATCAAGACCCGTTTTTAATTAATATCAGCCTCTTTTGAAACACGTCATGCAGGTCTGGGAGTGGTGCTGCCGATGTCCATTGCAGTTTAATAGCCTCCTTTGTGCGGTTCCAATTTGCATGCGATTTACTTGGGAATTGATTCTTCTCCAGCCCTGCTAGCTGCTATTTTGGGAAGACAAAAGGGACCAAGTATGGTGCTGTAGCTCAAGCATAGGGCAGGATTTCAAGAGCTGGACCCCGACAGGCTTTGTATGGCTGTCAGGCTGCTTTGTTTTCCTGAGCTGCTCCAGTCCAAACGTTGAGTTTGTGAGCGATCTCAGAGAATAGAAATAATAATAGTTCAATTATTATTTCTAAAAATAGAAATAAGAGAAAGTCCAATTTTCATTGGACCCCAGGCATTTAATAATCTTTTAATGATTCCTGCAAGTTTTGAAGATGGGGAATTGGAGCTTCTTTATAGCACATGAAGCACAGATAAGTGTCTGTGTGAGCTCCTCACTCCTGCCCTGGCAGCCCTGGTCCTGGTGCAGGGCAGTTCTTTCCCTACCTGGGAAGCCAGCTGCCTCCCCAGGGTCCTGCAGGAATGGTTTGATGTATAAGAGGCAAGAGCATACACGGGACATAGATTTACTAAGGAGACTGTGACTATATTTGACATTCTGCAGTATAACCAGAGCTCACAGGGTGAGAGAGGAAAGGCACTGAGAAATCATCACCAAATTATGTTCGTGGCCTTTCCAGTCCCAGGGTGTTGGGATTTGGAGTGAGTAAAGAGGGCTTTGAGCCACCCAAGGCTCCTCTGCCCCATGGGCTGTTTGCTCTGTGCCCCAGGTCATAGATGGTACCATGGCAGGTGGCCTCACTGGAGTGGCTCTTGATGGGCAGTCATGGCTTTTATTTCCACAGGGACTGCAGCCTTCTGGGTTTGTACCTATATAACCCTGGCTGAAGGTAACTTCTTGTGTAGGTGGGACCATGGCTGTGTTTGCTTTCAACACCAACTTGACAAACCTGTGAAGGTGTACAGGTAAAGCACTGAAGATCAAACATGGGACATGTAGTTTACACCATAGCCCTTGCCATCTCTGTTGAGTTTGCAGACAAGAGTGCCAAGCAGTGTTGGTGGCAAAGTGATTTTTGGTATAAAAAGACCTATTTAGCAGCATTAGCACAAAAAAGATTAGAAATTTGAAGAAACTGAAGAGGTAAAATCTAAATCAACAGAAAGAATAGCTCAGCTGAAAAACTGAGGGTGTTGTGACAGGGGTTTTATACAGTCTTCAAAGTAGAAACATATAATTCTAGCACCATCTGAGTCTCTAGGAGAGGCCAATCCTGCATGGTCCAGATTCCTGTAGGAAGCAAAGCGTCGGTGGGAGCTGAGATGACAGAGCTCCTGGCAGGATGAGACCAGGAGCTGGCATGTTTCACAAGTGGCTCTTTTTGCTGTTAGCAACCAGCTCTTCTTTGACGAGCAGAGAAATAAAATGAGTGATGTGCTTTTTTGGTTCAAGGAAGAGTTTTAAAATGCGATGGAGAGCTGCCAGGATAGGAGACAGCACTCCTCCCTTGCTTTGCTTCTGATGTGCAGCAAAGATGAAGGTATTGCCTTGAAATAGTCTCCTGCACTGGGCAAACAGGAGAAGATAAAAGGCAGGAAAAGTGGGAAAACAGTCCCAGTTTAGACCATGGCAAAAACAGTGTGCAGAGTAGCCTCTGTAAAATGTGTCACAATAGGAAATCAATGTTGAATTACACCATGTGACGCATACTGTATTTTCCATCCTTCATTATAATGAGCAAGCACAACCTTACATAATGATGGCTTTTTAAGAGATTGCCTTTGGCTGAATTTATTGCCAGACAGATCTATCCCATGGCATTTAAATTCATAATGCTATGAAATGTGCAAGCTGGCTGAAGCGGCAGGAGGATGCTTGTAAAACTTCATGCCAGTGAGGGCCATCCTTCTTTTGCTCCTACACCTCATTGATCTCTTGCCACGGGTGAAAACCAACACAAACTGATGCCGCAGATCTCTTGCAGGAGCTGAGTTTCACCTCTCTTTTGCTGTGCCACAGCAGGAGCAATGCTGCTGGAACAGGAAGAAGGGGTTTTCCTCGGCACTGAGATGCTCTGTGCACGTATCATGTCCTGTAGGTCTGTACCAGCAAGGAGGACTGAGTAGCTGGCGTGGCTGAGCATGCGAGATGGTGGCCATTGTTGAAATGAATTGTTGAAATAACTCTCTGCACAACATGGGGTAGCGAAGCTCGTGTTGTCTGCGTGGAAATCCACAGACAGTTTAGAACTGACTAGCTGAAAGTTGTCAGCATGCAGTGTCAGCAGTTTCACATTCCTCCTCTAGACATTTAGGCATTTTCCAGTGTTGGCACAACAGTGTCCTTGAGTGAGCCTGCTGGGCTCAAACAGAGGGGGAGACACTCATCTCCCAGGCACATTTGATTCCTCTGCCTTGCAGCTGAGGATGCCAGTGAAGATGCAGGTTATAACAGTGACTTTCAGCATGGGGACATCGTTCCATTCCAAAGCCTGTGGATGGATGGAAGGGTATCATTTCATGGAAGACAGATATTTCATGTGGATAATAACTTGACCAGACCGCTGTGCAGGGAGTGCCGTACTAGTTGATTGCTGCCTTCCAACTGCCCAGCAAATGCACTTCCAGTTGAATTTGCAGTGAACTGTCCTGTTTCAGGGTGTACCCATAATTCTCATGACAGGATGAGATTTTCACATTTTCTGTATTTTTGGTACTAAGTTTCTTTCTTCTTTGGTATGGTGAAATCCCCCTCTCCTTTTCAGAAACTGAAGTATTATTTAATGAATATGAGCTCCACTTCAACTTGGGTGACATTTTTAACAATGCTCAAAATGAAACTCAGTGATTTATTTACTTCTGGAAATCACTAACCATCAAAATTCACCCTGGAATGTATTGCTTCTTACTGAGTTGTGTTATAACCTGCTCTGCTGCATGAGATGCCAATTCATTAAAAACCAGAAAAAACTGAGGGCCCAGTTCCTGGTTTTGTACAGTGATTCAAAAAGATAATTTATATTAGAAAACAAATGTTTTTGAGTTTCCAGTTTGGAATCTAAACTGGATTTGGTTGGATTATTCACTGTGTCTGCAAATTCTTTGAAAAATGTTGGTATTTGTCCTACATTTGTCCACTGAAATTAGGAGGTATCTCCTGGGTCTGAGATGGATGAGAGGTCCCCAGCGTGGAGCCTTGTCCTGACAGGCGCACAGGAGCCCTTCAGCATAAATATTCTCTGCAGCCCAGCTTTGCTGGCTCTTTAAGGGTTGCTTCCTTCATGTTGAGAAGGTCAAAACACCATAAGGAAATTGAACATAACTTCTTGACATTTGAGATCATGAATTTTCCTTCTGAATTAGAGCAGTAAATTTGCAAGTTAGTAAGAATAAAACTCTGAACCCTTCAGATGGTTTGGGGAGGTTGGGGGAGTGACTCTAATTAAATCCTCCAGGTCGAGCAGTCCTCACTTCGCCCGGTTTGATTTTGTTGAGCTGCCTGAGCTGGTGTGTACAGAAGTGTGCTGCTGTTTGTTTTGTTTCCCAAAGCACAACTGCTACGAATTCCCCAGTGACAACAGCAGACCTGGACGTGCTCAGCTGTGGCAGATTGATTGTCTTGGCTTGCCCTTGGAGTCACTGGCTGTTTGCACAGCACGTAGGGATGGATATAACTTTATCCCTTAGAAATGTGGTGAGCTGAAGCTCCCCACCAACAGAGACTGGGGGATGCTTAAGTGCAGATCTGGTTTGTACCTGTTCTTTTCCCTCACCATTGCCTCAACTGGTCCAGCAGGCTGTAGACAAAATCCTGCATGGCACCATTTTTTGGAGAGCAGAGAGCACTGACATCCAGCCTGCATTTAGTTTATTCATCAAATGCAACCTGTGAAGTCCGAGTTCAAAGAAATGACCAGCTACTCCAGCTTTTGGAGGAGGAGAGAGGAACTGGCTGCTCCCCAGCTCTTGCAGACTCCAAGAGGCCAAACTCACCCAGCATATCCTGCAAGATGGGCAGGGAGACTGGAGTAGTCTGAAGAACAGCATGAGACCTGGGGTTGGACCAGTCTGACTAGGATTGAAAAGAACTGTACAAAGCAGAATAGCACAGCTATTTTATTAGAATTTTCCCAGGGAAGCATGGAGCAGTCAGTGGGGGTGTCTGGAAGCAGAAATGAGCTATCTGAGCTGCTTGTGTAAACAAGTGGTAAATCTAAAGCCAAATTCAGATCTGGTTTGCAACATATAATCCTCCTTGGCTTAACGAGGGTTAATGAGGTCTAGCCCTTGGCTGGTAATGGGTCCTGAGAGGTTCCATCTTTTCCCTGTAACAGACCATGGATTCTGCCTCACTCACTGATAATTATTTTGACAACAGTGTTGGGTCCAGAGCCAGGAGACCTATTTGTTCTACATAACAGAGCAACTTTCCAATTTATGTATGTGTTTTACGTTGCTATTTTTGTTATCACTGGATTTATGCAATCAGTCTCTTCCATTTCTGGTTTCCATAGGTATTTGCAGTACAATTGTAGTGCAGATACACATATGGCAGCATTTCTCATATCGCTATGGTTTCCTATATGGGTTCCCCCAGATATCTGGGTGGGTTTCATTAGCCCTTCCTACACAGGCATGTTCCAGCTTACAGTCACCACTTCATCCCCTTAACCCTTGCTGGGTCCTTGGTCTGTGTTTGAGCAAAGCAGGGAGCCTTCCAGGCTTCTGGTCTATTGTGGGAGCCTATAGGACAAATATTAAGTTATGTATTTTCTAAGAACTGCTTCTGTTTGTTGTGTGGTGCCACGTCTTCCAAGATTTTAACAACTTTTTGTTTTCTTTTCAAAGACAAATATTTCCTTTCCTTTTACATGCTTCATGCAGCTTTTCAGAAACACGCAGGGGAGCTGGAAATACCAGCTGTTTCCTTTCAAGATCTCTTTGAAGATCCCTGGGCCACGTACTCCTTACTCAGCTCCCAGGTAGCTGCAGGGTCCATGCTCCATGCAGATTGCAAGGGAATGGTTTCCAGCCTCTCAGTCTCACCTAAGAGTACCTGGGGCTGCCTTGTCTCTCTGACTTATGGCAATTCAGTCATCCCAGTCCATGATGGAAGCAAGTAACATATATATATGACTGTCACTGATAAAAATTCTTTTTCTCATGCCCTGTGAGATGTGCCTCCATGTTAAAGAGCAGCAAGGCAAAACATGCGCAAAGTGAGAAAGTGCATTCCTGTGCAATTTGCAGTCAGAATTTGGATAAAAATGATATACGACAGGTGGAAATTTTCACAGCCAGTCTGTGCTAAAGAATGAAGGGCTACAGCAGATAAAATGTGCTCAGCCTCCAACAAGTTTAAAGACACCTGCTGAGAGCAGCCACTGAAGAAATGTAGAAGTGGTAATGCTGGACTTGTTCCTGAAAACATTCCATTGCAGTAACAGGAAGACTATAAATGGTTGATAAGATAATGTCCCAACTGGTCCCTGGTACATTTCTGGGCATGCCCTTCGTTTGAGGTCATCACCAGGATGCTGGAGCTTTCCCCATGACCACTACTCCCACCATCATGACAAAGGTGTCTGGTGCTGCCCTTGCCTGGACACAGCCCACCATCCTGGGGTGATTGCTCCCACAGAGGTGACCATCCTTCCCTCAGCTCAGTGCCAAAACCTCCACAAAGTCAAGAGCCTTGAGATAAGTTTGAGAGGTGGTAACTTGGTCAAACCATGAAGGGGATGGCACTGTGTGGACGGGTGATGGGGTCCCCAGCTGTGCTGTGAATACTGGCCTCCACAGTCCCACCTAGTTCTGTCCACCCCTCCCTTGGTCCCAGAGAGAGGATTTAAGGTGATCCAGCTAATTCTGTGAAGCTGCAGCTGTGCAGCTCAGCCCCCAATGCCACCCTGCCATCAGCTCCCTCTGAACTTTCCAGTCATCATGGAGGCACGGGTTGGCTGTGTCCATGCTGGTGTATCCATGACCACAGAGTGCAGGAAGTTTTCCCCCCGAGTGGTGCTCCATCATTAAGAATATTAGCACCAGGTGTAACTAGTAAAGCCCAGTTACAAAATATTTGTTCTAACGATGCATTTGTAGCATTGCTTTTGTTGCTCTCAACAATGGTAATTGCTTGGGTCCCTGGAAGACCCTGCAGCTAAGAGATAACCATGGCCTTTCTACTGCAAATATGCCTGTGGGTAACTTTTTATGCATATGTAGTCTCATTAAGCCATCTGTAGAAAATTAGACTGCTTACTGCATAATCACTCGCAGGAACAGGAACTGGGTTCATCGCCTTTCTAACAAAAATTGTATATCTGTCTAGAGCCTGATGACTTCATTTTAATTTGCATCAAGGCACTGATAATGAAGTAGGCTTGATGAAAATGAAAAGCAGACTATGAGAACCTGGCATCAGTAGTGAACTACTGATAACATGGTCTCGTTTTCAGTTCATCTTGAGTGTGCTGTGCATGTGCTGGGAAGGTATCATTTTGTATCCTCAGAACATCAATTTATCAAAGACCTCTATACCAATATTGATGCTGTGTTCTTACTATTTATATTCTTCCATACATGTACTCTCTTTATAAAGAAAAAAATTATTAGAATTTTCCTTTTTTTCTTCTCTTTTTGAAAGGTAGGGCAGTCCTTTGGTTGAACATCTGACTATGCTGGATTGAGATGGTTTCAATCCCAGCTTTTCCTTACTCTGATACTGCAGTTTGCCAATGGCATAAATAGGATTGTGCTCTTTCCTTTCTCATACTCTGTGTGTATTGTCTTTAGAGATTGTCTTGTCCTTGGGAAGTGCTAACTCAGGCTCCCAGCTAATGCAAGCAGAGGTTGCCAGAGGAGGGGCTGGAATGTCCCATGTGCCCAAACCCTCATCCCAAGTGCAGCGTGGTTTTGCTCACCTACAGACAAATCTCTAGATGTAAGACTGCTGGAAAGAAAAGGTTGTTGCTGTGTTGGTGACCACCCTGCCAGGCAATGCACAGTGTCTGTGATGTGTTAGACACTCAAAGTTTGGGGTCTTAGGTTAGTCAGCAGAAAAAAAAAATTATGGTTGCTACACCATCAGCTTTTACTTAAACTGTTTAAAATCTTCCTTCATGCCATAGTTAAAACCCTGTGCTGTTTTCCAAAGTGTTCACCCTCTAAAGCAGTGTGTGTGGTGCTGTTTGGCCTAAACATGTTGGTTTGCTACTAATGGCAAAACTCTGAGCTGAGGAAACTCGAAGGCACCCCAGGATCTCAGCTCTCTGAAGGTGCTGTGGGTGGGGTTGATGGATCCTACTTCAGAAGTTTACAACATTTACACCTCCATCTGGGCTAATCAGGAATCTCTTTGTTGTTAATTGTGAGATGTAGACACTTTTAGAGAGTGATGCATTGATTTTTTTAGATGTGTCTTCAAATCAGATGAATTCACCCCTACATAGTCCCATTTCTCTGTTCTCTCCTTTGATTTTATTGTAAGCCATTTGCAGCCCATGAAGCAAAACCACCAAGTATTGGTCTCTTCAGCTGTCTTCCAGCACCCTGCTGTGAAGGGAGAGTTTGCAGCTGCCCCAGCCCTGTGCAGAGTGAAGGCTCATCAGGAGCCAAGGAGCTAAAAGTGTGCTCCAGAGTGTTCCTACCAGAAAAAAACGTGATCAAAACCCACAACCAAACTTTTTCCTGAGCCTCTACAGTGCTGTAGGGTTTTACTCCTTTCTGTGCACATCTTTGCAACCTACTATGTTTCTCTTACTTTTCTCCTGCTCTACTTGACCAAGGAGATCTCTGACTTTGAAAGAAGCAGTCAGAGACCGCAGCAATCTGCACTCTTCACTCTGTGTGCTGTTTGCAGCTGAAAGGGAGAAGCTGCTTGAGGTAGAAACCTCACTTGCATTTTGCCACCACCCACAGCCATATCTTACAGTCAGGGAAGCAGACATTGCATACGGGCCACTGATTTATTCCACACCGTGCTCGGTGAAGGCAGCCATGGGTTGAAGTGGAAGTGCACGGAGCGGCCACTGCCATTAGAGAGCCTTAATAAATATTAATTTAAGCGTGTGCTCTCCTGCTAAGAAGGTGACTGGTGAGCAGAGTGCATGCTGGCAGCTGTGCACAAATGAAGCTTTTCCATTTGCTGAGCTCATGCATGGCCACGGAATTACACGGGCAGAGGAGATGCACCCATGTGGGCACCTTGATGTCATCACACCACGGAGCCCATCCAGTCTCTGTAACTGACATGAGAAGTGTCCTTGTTTTTACTTTTTGATCCTTTTATGAGTGACACTTGGTTTGATTTAGTAAACCTTGGGACATGATGATTTGCCAAGGCACATAATTTACACCAATTCTGGCAGTTTTGCCAGCAAGTAATTACATTAGAAGTAATTATATAGCTTCAAATAATTCAAATAAGAAGCTTCAAATTTCTTTCTCTTATTTTTAACTTTTAGGCTTTAATCATTTAGAACATAGTGAATAATTTTATTTTAATTTAACAGCTTTTCATTCATAGTTTATATCAAAGTTGCTGAGATGACAAATGGATTTCAGTTAAAATGCAGACAACCTGCACTGAAAAATAGCCTTAGTATTGGTTAAGTAAATCTACATTCCTTGCCCTGGATGAAGAGTTTTGGGGTTTTTTTACTAATCCATGTATAGCTGTATTTTAAAAGGTTGAAAATATTATTTCTATGTAATAAACCAGACATTATTTTTGGGCAATCTGTCCTTCCAAATTATTAAGTCCCAGTTTTCCACACTCATTTCTTTTTGATGTATCAGCAGGGGAAAACAAATCGTCCTGTTGAGTTTTTTTTGTTAGGTTTTTTTTCCAGTACTCAGTCCTTTTCTTAATCCTGGGCGAACTGATTACCCTGACTTGACTGAACTAAATTAACCTAAGCTAAATGGATCATTCCATTGAGACAGCAAATGTTTGCAAGGGTGACTGAACCTGGCCCTAGTGATAGATAAAGCAATATCAAAAGGAAATAGATGTGCTAGATTTTATTTTCCAGCCTTGGAAATGTTGAAGTTTTCTGTAAAATTGTATGTAAGCAAACACATACCTCAGTCATTCCTAGATCCCTAAGGATCCATTGGTTGTTACTGATTAGTGATGCTAGTCTTGATCTAAAATGGACAAGAATCGCTTTTGGAAGGGTATGTAACACTTTTAAACGGGGTGAAAGTTTTTTTTATGTCCAGAAACATTCACTAAGAGATCTAGCTAAGTGAATAACCATATGATTTCAGGATTGAATATAAGTACAGACTGAAAGACTTATTATTGTTAGCAAAGATAACAGTTGATTTTTAATGCAGAATTCTTATTATTTATCTTTACGGTTTGTAGAGCTAAGAGTTGTTTATACATTGCAAGTCAAACACGAAATAAGTATTTTATATGAAGAAGAAAAAAAAGACATGTAAATATATTGGGTTGGCTTTAGTTGAGCGAGATTATTAAATTATTCAGTTCTTCATGTGATATTTAGATAAATAAAGTCTCATTTTCCACTATGCAGCTGATCTCATTAAAGGGAAAAAAAATCCTTTAATGTTTAAACCATCCTCTAATTCTGAGCAAATCCCTAAGAATGTTCTAAGGAGAGAGAATTCTTAAATCGCTGGATTTGGTATCCTAATTAAATCTCTTGACAGCTCTCTGCATTATGTGCAGCAGTGGCTCAGTGAAATACAGGAGGTGGAGCTCAGCTTTTCATCATTCTCCTTTTTTACAAAATAAGGCTTATATTTCCTTTTTATTCTGTGTACTGAGCAGCCCCGCTTCCGGGTGATCCAAGTTCAGGAACTCCTTGGAGGTGTATGTTTTCTGGGGTTTTTTTCCTTGACTGGGAAAGCGGGACTGTCCAAAGGAGGGGTAGATGTTTCTAGTAGTGCAACAAATTAGGAGGAGGAGTGGATCCATTTCTGAAGTTGTCTTAAGAATGAAGTATGGGATTTGACTGATAGATTTTAAACTATAAATGGATTAATTAGTGTGTGACTGAGATCATGTATAAAAAAGGAGCAAGCTAATTAAGTCTGAGCAGTACTCCAAATGCCTT
Organism: Myiozetetes cayanensis; assembly: GCF_022539395.1. NCBI lineage: Eukaryota > Metazoa > Chordata > Aves > Passeriformes > Tyrannidae > Myiozetetes > Myiozetetes cayanensis. Next base: position 28,573,941 of record NW_026088185.1, read on the forward strand.
TTGTACTGATGACTGGAGATCAAAGGCTAGAGCAAGTTTTTTTAAGATTATATTTCTTTAAATGAATAAATGAGCCTTACTAAGGGTGGACAGGGCATTTTTTTTTTTTTCAGTCAATCCAGGCGTATTTTCTACCTGGTGGATATGCTTAGAAGTGTGTCTGGATTATAACTGATGCTTCAGTATTCACATGTATTATACTCCCATGCATTATGGAAGAATAGATTTGTACTTTTGCATTTTGATGCTTAATTTAAGTGCAAGAATTTTTCTCCAGTGCCTTTGGCTCTATTCTCAGAGATTCTGGAAATTTTTTTTATTGCCTATGGACTGGGACTGTAACTGCACCAATCCAGGAATTGCATATGCCCTGGAGACTGATCCCTTCTTTTATTTCAAGGAATGCAGTCAGGTTTACTCTGTCCTATGTCTCTGCTGCCAGCTCTCCTTTCTTTCTGCTGCTACATGTGTGGTGGCTACAGATACACCTCCAGATTTAGGGATTGTGGAAGTTTGTTGGGAGCAAGTTATAGTCATCTTGTATCTCTTTGTGGTGTCATGTAGGACAATCTAATCCCCTACCTTCTTGTGTTGCACTGGGCTTTTCTTGAAGAGGTGTGGGTTCGAGGCAATAGTGAAGCACAACAAAAAGTATCTCCAGCGATGTGCTGAATGCCTCCCATCAGCACAGAAGTTCTAGGGAAAATAAGGGCATTCAGCTCAATACCAAGGAGCCCTGAATGTGATTAGGAGTTTAAGTGGCAACTTAGTTTTTGTTCCATTGCTGCAATTTAAATAGAAATTACATCTCTCTGAGCAGAACCCAGATACCTTGTTGTGGAAGTCAAGAGACAGTAGGAAGGCAAGTTTGGGGCAAGAGGACAGGGGTACACCTCACTGAAATTGCTTCTTTCTGCCCACAGTCACGAAGAACCCTACTCAGTATAGTTTTCATGTTTGGACATGGTTTTGCACAGGTATTTCTCATTTTCTGACATGCTGCACCATGGTACTTAAACGCTGATGTTGGCATGTCCACACACACGTGATGTTGATGTAAATATTCTGTGATGAAGTTGAGGGAATTTTTTTCTTATAGACAAGGAAAAGGCAAGGAGGAGGCTGCTAATTTTTGATGGCTCCATTCTAAACTGAGAGCTATTTCTGTGTGGATTTTTAAAGAAAAGAGTAGGTTTTTGCCACATATGGGGTTGGCATAGACCAAATGATGTCTTGAGGTCCTGGGGTTTTGATTTTGCCAGGTATGTCTTAGATGTTACCTGACCATTCAGAGTTACATCATTTAATTCATGAGGTTTATCCCTATTCCTGTCCTGTGGTTCAGCTACCAAAATTTAAAGGATCATTTAGGACCATGAGAGTCACTGGCTGATGCCCAGCTGAACATGCAGAGTCTCCTGCTGAGGGTCTGGACAAGCTGGGCAGCAGATGAGGTTTATAAGATATTGCTCCTGGCCATCTCATCTTTCAGACTTGGTCTGATGTGCAAAGACCTGTGAATGGGATTGGAGGAGGATTTATTGTCCTCCTGCCCTGGATGGCCCAAGGTGGAGTGCTGTTCTCCAGACTATGGATTGTCTGCAATATCCCTGTTGCTTCCCATGCATCACAGCACAAACTGCTTCAGTCTGTAATGCTCTTGCAGAAATATTACCTTTTCATGACAGTAAACATCACTTGATGGATACTCCAAAACAGGTTTTATTGACCTTTGTGTCTTTTTATATTTTCTGATTTGTTTCTTTTTTTGGAAAATTGTGTCTGGGATAATCCATTGTAGAACTATGTAACTTTAGAAATTGGAGTAGCTACTAGCTGGAGGCTTGAAAGCATCTCCTATTGCCAGGTTTGGCCAGCAACAAAGGAAAATAGGAAATAGCTGGTTCCTCAGCATTTTCCTCCTGTGTGAAGAATGATGTTTGATGTCTTTCAGTCCTCAGCACTGATTTAAGCCAAGAAGGACCTTCACCTCACAGTGTGCAGATGGGTGCTCTGCAAGCACCTCTTTCTTTCTCCACTTCAAAATGGAGCACCCAACAAATGGTTTCAGATGCTGACAGTGGTAGTTGGACATTGATAAGCCCCTGGCACAGCCATTCAGGACAGAGGGGACCTTTGAGTATTCAAATCAATAGGAGATCTTCTAGACTTGAAAAAAAAATCCTAAATACATCTAAGAACAGATCTGTGTACAAAGAAGTGTAAACATTACCTTGTGGGTCTTGCAAAATCCACTTAACGGCTTTCCTAGATCTGCAAGCAGTTACTATTTGGAAGACAGATGACTATCAGCCAGTGTTCAAGCCGTATCTCCCTTTCTCAGGGCCTAACTAAATGAAATGTTGCCTCACAAGCATTTTTATTTGCAAATAAAAACTGCTTGAAAGCATATTATGGACAAAGGAAGAATTCTGTGGAGAGTGAGATGGAATATATTATGCCTGTTCATAGAAATTTAAAGTGGGTTATTCGGCAGGGCACAGCATGCACACAACTCCCTGTATTATGGAATATTATAACTGTATGTAATAGACACAAATCAAGTGCTATTAGATAAAAATGTTATCATCTCCATTATTCTAATACCAGTGGCCATTTTGCCCTGTTCAGGTGCTGTGAAACAGCGCTGGAGTTGCTCTCCAAGCCCACAAAAGCACACAAATAGCAAAAAGCTGTTTGTTGCTCAGTTTCTCGTCACAAGTCTGCAGTAAAGTCTTATATTCAGGTGCATAGTATGAGCCAATCTGTTATAAAATTGGGGTGTAATTCCATTTTCTGCAGAGATGTTAAGTGAGAGGCCATTAGGGATGTTGAAGTTATCAGGAGTTACAGTGGAAAGGACAATTCATTTCTGTGTGAGGGTACAGATCACTCAGCCCCTGAAATCAATGATGTCACCCCCAACATCTTAATCAGGTGGTAGCCAAAAAGAGCCATGCCGTGGATGTAATGCAGCCTGCTGCTGGGCAAACAGCACGTGCTAGCTGGGAAGCCAGAGCAACACAATGAGTCCCTATCCCGTGGAAAGCCAGATATCTCATAGGTAGGGATGGCAAAGCATCTCCAAAAATTGTCTCTTTCAACTTCTAGTGGTGTTACACTTCTTTTATACATAGGCTGGTAATCTGACAGGTTTATACCATCCATATTTATATATCTCTATCTCTATCTATCTATCTATCTATCTATGTATACATAAACACAAACATGCTCAGTTTTCTCTGTCTGGCTCTCAGAACTCTTGACTTTTGCACGTGGCCTGAACACTGTATTTATAACATAAGTTATATTCTTTGATATTTCTTTTTCTTGTTATCTGGATGAGTTTCTAAGCAGTGCTCTCACTGCCATCTCAGATCATTGCTGGTGACTGGGAAGTTGCTTTAACAAGACACAAGCAGAAATCCGAGTTTGATTTACATAGCAAGTAGTCAAAGCAATTTGAGATTATTGCACGGAAGAAGGGATGGTTATTGCAGAGCACTCGTGGACAGGTTTTTGAAGCCATGAGCCTTTATTGTGGTTTTCGACCTTCTCAATGAATTTAGGGTACAGAATATTCTCTGGGTCTTTGATTTGCAGCCACAAAGAAACAGAAGGAAGCACAGGTATTCAGCCTGGCTCTCCCTTCTCGAAGGCTGGCACACAAATGGGGGTGCCCTAATTATGCAAAAATTACACCTGCAAAAGCATTCTTCATTTGAAATCTAGCCCTGTCTGAAATGCAAGATGGAAAGGAAACCTGTTTTTGTCAGTGAACTGGGAAAATGTGGAACTTGTGTCAGAGCAACTGCTCTTATATGTGCTGCTGCTGTTCGTCTCTCACAGGAGTAAAATTTAATATGAATATGTTTATTATTACCTCATAAAGCCAAGCAGCATTTTAGAGCAGAGTAAGAAAATATCTTTGATGGATTGTTTCCCCCCATTGGAATGAAATCCTAGTGAAAACAATAACATGTTTAAAGAGTCCTTTGGGAAGCAGAGTATGACGAGGCTGGAAAGCTTTCTGCCACCTCACACCAGCCTGTAAATAAGCTCACACCTCTCTTCTGACTCTTCATGTCTCTATCCACCTGGGAAGACATTTAATTTTAGGACAAACCTGTGCTTATATTACTGTCTCTGGAACTGGAAACAGTTCTTCTACTAGCTGGATTTACTTTTGAAATGTTTGAAGCTGTGGGCAGTAAAAATTAAAGTTGTGTGCACCGGTGTGAATCGTTCTTCTGGGTTTTTGTGATGTCAAAACCCACAGTGACTGTACTTCTCTGTCTCTCTGCTTGCAAGGCTTGGGCATGGACAGATCACTTTGAAGTTTAAAGGGTAACTTAATTGACTGTAATGGACATTGCCTCTTCCCCATCCTTGATCTCTTCAAAGCACTTTGAACTCTCCCAATTAAAAGTGCTAAACAGGTGAATGGTATTTTCCCTCCTGCACATACGGGAATATCCTTGTTTTTCTTAGGGATTTGAAGGGTTGTTTCTGTACCTCTTGGCAGAAGAGCATCATAGTCTGTTCCTGTCTATAAATACAGGTAATTTGATTAAAAAAACCCCAGCAAACACAAATAACCTTCACCATTAGTCATCAAAGGTGTTAATAAATAGAGCACATAAATATTGCATTGACTATCTGTCTTAAATATTACAACTCCTGCAAGATCAGCTTCACTATAAGGATTGACCTGTCTCTCTGTGTGTTGAAATTTTTATGGAATTATAGCACGCCCTGAGCAAGGATTACGTGGAGGAAACAGCTTAAATTACCTGGAGATTTAAAGATGGAGGGGGGGAACAGAAGCCAAGCCCATTGCTGCAAGATCCATGGGAAAAAAACCCAACAAACCACAAACAAAAACCAAAAAGCCCCCTCCTACAACCCCCAAACCCAACAACAACATAAACCAAACCAAACCAACAAACAAACAAAACCCCACAAACCAACAAAAACCACCAACCTCAAACTCCCCAAACAAACAACAACAAAAAAACCCAAGTACAAAACCACTTATAAAAGGAGCAAATTTAATTAAAAGATTGGCTTGGAGGCAGCAGCTGAATCAGATTTATAGTCTGAAGATCTAGGACACCCCTGCATCTCTTCCATCTGGATCACTTACTAGTTAGGAAAGGAGTTTTTCTGCTGTAGACAATTTACTATTACCCAGCTAACATTTATGAAACCACAGAAATAGAAATGCTAAAAAAACACCCATAACCCCAAAACAGAGAAATACCCCAGAAGCAGTTTAGAGCAGTGTCTTGCCCCAGCCAGTGCTGAAGGTCAGCCTTGGCTGTGATGTTTTTGCTCTCCTATGAGCTCACTTTTCTGTTCAACCTCTCAGAGACGTCATCTCCTACCAGCAAATCTCTGTGGTGTAGAAGCTAGAGATGAAAATCTAGGTGGTCCTGTCCTCCACCTGTCCTTTGCAGAACATTGTTCTTAAGTATGGTTGTCACTTTCTACTTCATTATGCTAAAATTGTGTGAGTGGCCATACTGCTGGAGATGAAAGTAATTTGAAAGTGCTGTCTCTCAAGGTGTTGAGCATCCTCATGTCTATTAAAGTCAGTGGGAGTTGATAGCACTTATCACCTCGCAGGAGGACTTGAACATCCCAGAGGGTTTGAGTTGCACATTACAAAGGCCCTCGGGGAAGGAGTTTGCACGATTTCTTTGTCTTTGAACCTCCAGAGTCCCCTGCAGTGCTGTATAAATAACAACACCCTTCTGGAAATGCCATTTGTGCAGTCTTGGTAGGTGACCCACTTATCTTAAACACCTTAAACAAGATCCTACTGTTAAGCTTGAGGGTGCAATGTTTGTGCTCCCAGTATGCTGAGCAGGGGATGCTGGCGGAGATCTGGGACACCCAGCCCAGCAGCGGGAAGTGACACGGGCCCAGGGGCTTCCCCTGCACACAAGTGCCTCACTCGTCATTAAAAGCTTAGCTGGAAACTAGTTTATCAAAGAGGTGACCTGCAAACACTGCGAAGAACAAAGAATTTTAGGACAATGTCTCCAATGTCTCAAAGACTGAGCAGGTGGGGGAGATTTGTGGCTTGTTTTCTCCCTGTCCTCATTAGTGGGCTCCCAGATGCTGCTTGGGGAGTCTGGTACAGGATACACTCAGCTGCCTGTACCATGGCATAGGGGCAAGCATTCATCCTCCACCACTGAACATTCCTGTGTTTTGCCACTGGTTTTGTCAGTTTGGTTTGAATGGTAGAGCAGACCAGCTCACTCTTGCCTCTGATCCCACCTCCAGCCTGTGGTGCAGTGTCATCACCACCTCGCAGTGATGTTGGCATTCCCCTGAGAGGCTGGATCTCTCCAAGTGATCCACACAAGGTGTATCACTGCTCATTTCCACGAACCTGATCAAGCAGATGTGTCCCCAGGTTGGAGCACGTGAGACCCACTGTCTAGACTAGGAGGAGAGGAAAAAAAAAAAGATGAAATCTGACATCTGTTCAGTGTCAGATGCCCCCCTTGCCCTGCTGCTCAACATGCTGACTGAATTACAGATTTACTGCAGAGAGTGAAGACTCTCCTTTTAACACAGCCCAATTGAGGCAGGTTTAAAGGGCTACTTCATCAGCTCCTTCAGATAGAAAGGTCAAATATTTCTTTGCTTGTAGCAAGTGATTCCTCAGCCAGCAAAGAAACCCTCCAGGCTGTGCTGCTGGTGCATTGGGCACTGGGAGCGCGCAGGGTGGGGAGGCAGGACACCAGCTCCTGGAGCAGCTTGGGTTTGTGTCTGTGCAATTGCATGTGATGTACCTTTGGGGTTTGTGTTTTTGTACTGACTGTAGCGGTGCAGGGGAGGATTTCAGGCTCAGCTCTGCAGTTTGAGGTGACTCTATGGGCTCAGTTAGGTGGGGGTAAGTCATGATGCAACCCAGGCACTCTTAGCGCTGTCACCAGAGCAAACCTGTTTGCTGCTCACCCCCGCTCAGCTCGGGGCAGTGCTGCCTTGTGACCTGCGGCTCAGCGGTGAATGCAGCTGCTCAGGAAGCAGTTTTTCACTCAGTTTTGGCCATTTTGAATTCCCCTGTTAGAGCTTTCCTGGACTTGGTTAATTCAAATTTTTGATTTTAGACTCCACTGTTGTTTCCTCCAGGGGGACATAGAGATTGAGCACAAGTGCTGTTTCCTTCTAACCATACCAGCCCCACCATTTCAGCAATGGCAGGAGCTCTATAAAAGCTTTTACACAGGGATTGCAAGGGGATTGCTCCATCCTAAAGTGCTTTCTGATCAATGATTATCAAGGTCAGCTACTACACTGTAGAAGTTTCTAACCTACTTGTTATGTTAGGAATTTTTTTAGAGATACAGTCCTGGAAGTGCTGCAGATCAGGTGTGTGAGTCCTCCAGCAGAAAAAGCTTCCAATCTAATTCAGAAATACTTACATCTGTTTTTCAGTTGCTTTACAGCTTTTTCCCCTCCTCTTTATTATGTGTTCATCACCAATAAAAGAAAGGAGAATCTAAAATCCAAAGTTCACTTCTATGGTCAATTTTTTGCCTCTTGTGAAAGAGTTTTGCTGCTAAATGCGTTATCTACTGCTGGAGACAGAGCTGACAGGCTGGAGGTTTGACTGCTAAATCCCATGGACAAGGCTGCTGATGACTTTGACAGATAGCATGGCTTTTATGTTGTGGCTCTGCTTCACATTAGATTTTCTTAACCTCATAATATTGGGATCTTCTCACAAGGAGATGCTCTGACAAGCTGAAATATTAATTCAGTGATTGCTAGCCACACACACCATTTATGAAAATTAAATTCTTTTGGCTTTCTCTGTAATTACAAGCTGCACCGTGAGGGTCAGGGGCTTACCTGGGGACATGCCTGTTGACGAACCAGCCACTTCCTGAGTTTTTTTCAGAAGCTTGTCTTTAATGTTACTCTGCAAGGGACATCAGGACCACACAGAGGCTGTGGAACACCCCAGTGTTGGGGTGCACACAGGGTAATGTGAGATCTTATGTGTAAATGCAGAAAAGGGGCCCAGGGATACGTGTGTTGTGCACCTTCTTCCACATGTTAAAGAGCCCTGAATAGCAGGAGCTTTTCTCGCTCTCTTATGCAAAAGGTTGGGTTCATCAATGAATTTTGGTGACACTTCTTCCCCAAGAGCCTGGCAGACATCCCCTGCACAAGGCTTCCTCTCCCCACGAAGCAACAGAATGAGACGACAGGAAAGCCACACATTGGGGCTGGTCCATGCCGATATGGATGAGAGGTGTCATGATGGCTGTCCAGAGTAGTCTTGCTCAAAGAACCTTGAGGTTCATCTCTGCCTGTGGTGTTAGTTACCAAGTAGTTCACAGACTCCTCCGGTCATTACTTTGTTTTGGATTTTTGAGAAAAGCTAAAAGATTGAGAAGGAGAAGATCCCATGCAGGGGTTTATGTCCCAACCCAAATGCAATGCCGAGTTGCACAGCCAGGTAGCAGCTCACTGGAGTCTTTTCTTCCTCTCCTCCTGTTAAAGTGTGTCAGCCCCTTGTGCTGCAAAGCCAGATGGCAGACTCAATGGCTCTGCAGTCCTGCTCCTCAGGGAAGCTGTTTCCCTATGATGTGATCTCTCTCCTTCTGTAGGCCAGATCCTCAGCTGGGAAAAATCATAGCAGCTCCCAGGGTTTTGCTGCAGCAATGTGAAGTTACAGCTGTTGACTTCAGCTGCTGAGGATCCAGCCAGTACCAAACAAAGAGCCCAATGAAAACCTTAACTCGTGGAGGTGACAGCCAAAAACTCAGATGAACAGCTGTAGATCCGAAAGCAAAACCGGGCTGTGATGTCATCGATCACCACTGTGCCATTGCACCAGCGCTTTAAACCTGATGCTGCAATAAATGCAGTGAAAGTGTTGGCTACACCTGCACAAATCCCCCTCCAGACCCAGGGACTTGCAGGGCTGCACAGACGTACCTGAAGTCAAAACCTGGCGCTCGGCTTTCCACCTCGAGCCTTTGCTGCCTGATGTTGGCTCCCTTTGACAGGTGCCAGCTGGCTCTTGGCCTCTTGCCTGGCTTGGGTTTGGGGAGCAACATTTTCCCCCCACACTGTCAGTGGACAGCCAGTTACAACGTGTTTATTCTTGTTGAACTGGTGAAACACTCAATGGAGAGAAACTCCTGCCAGTCAGTTTGGTAGGAATGGGACTGTTACTCACGTTTGCCATTGCTGATGTAAAATCCACGAGGGGTACAGCTTTGTGCAGGGTTTTGGAAGATGCCCATCAAGCTGTGAATGAAGGGCTCCAGTGGATTTCGGCACAGCTTTGGTCCCAAAGCATCCAGGGTTTCTGGCAGCAGGTTTCTTCCATCACACTTTATATACATACATAATTATATATATTGGATCTCACTTAGTTGTGAGTGGTTTTCTTTTACAGGAAGGAGGAGATGCACAGAAAGGAAATGTAATGGCTGCATATAGGAAAAATGTTACTTTCTTTGGCTTTAAAAGCTGAGTTCATACAAACCACGGGAATATTCCTCCTCCCACTGGGAGAGTCGGGTTTTGTCTGCGTATCATGTCATCTGTCCACATTTATTTTGGATCCAGAGAAATTATTAAAAGTGATTGAAAAATCAGGCTTTGAAACAGTTGGTATGGAAGCGTGAGACCTGTCTATCACCTTCCATCAAGGAAGTCTTGGCACCTCTCTCGCCATCTGACAGTTCTCCTCACTCTGCTTCTGTAAAACAGAAATGCTGCTTGCTTTGGTAGGGGAACACAACCTAGTTGATACCAGCAGATATTCCATGCTCACCACGTGACCTGTTGGCAAATACCCTTGTTGAGAAAATTAATCCTTTTAAGAGAGAATTGAAGAGACTGGAGGCTACGACTGTGCCCTGCAAAACATGTTGGTCTCTGCGATATGGTCTACAAGAAGCCTTTTTCTCCTTTTTGTAAAGGAGGTGCTGTCTGTTCTCCATCACTGGCCTGTTTGATTTTTTTCTTCTGTCATTGGTGATGCCTTCTTGGTCAACACCCTGCACCACCATCAAGGTAGCTTTTCCTTTCAACTATTTGTTTTCCAGCATTATCCCTTTTCTCTTCTGTTTTCAGAAGTGAGTGACTGACCTATTTTCTAATTTCTTTGTGTTTCTGCATCCAGTCTTCCCATTTTATTATTAGCAAGCTGAAGTGTCACTCACTAATCCAGGAAAACAGCCCTGTCCCAAAGTAGCATAGCCATATGCCCAAGTGCCTTCTGGAGTTTAGAACTAAATCCATGGCCTTCTCCTGCTGTCCCCCACCAAGAGGGAGCTGTTTCCAAGCAAGGACTCCAGTCACAAACCCGGGGCTGCTGCAGGATCAGTACACAGAGTCAGTTTGGCAGCCCCAAGCTGTGATCAGGTTAGAGACTGGGATGCAGAGCTGTTGACTGCTCTGCTAAACAGGTCTTGGGCGGCTGAGCAGCTGCAAGGTGGGAGCAGCAAATCTGGACTTGCTGCTCACACAGCCTTTCAATAACCAGATCCTGGGTGCAGAACACCTCTATATAAAATAATATGTATACAGCTTTATGTACAACAAGGAAAATTAGCCCGCATGTTACTTTTCCCCTACCTGTTAAGTTACCACATATCTACAGTGTCTTCTCCACTTGCTGTCACCAATTATAGAGAAGGTACTTGCCTGCTGAAAATTAAACCAACAAGATTGGCTTATTCATCCTGGGCCTGTCCTCATTGCCAATTTGCTCCTGGGAAAAAAAGAAGTCTGCCCACCTTGACATCCTTCCTGTCAATGTGTGTCACTCTTTTTTCAAGCTGCTGCCAGTAACTTTTCCCAGTGCTAAGATCGGGCTCAGGGAGCCTGATGTTCCTCACTCACTGTCCTGAACCTGAGCTCTCCCTGTCTCTCATCTGCTCCTCACAGGGAGTTAAAGGCCTTCCTCCACACTGATTCTTCAGACTATTGCTCCTGCCTTGATGATCCTCCCGACCTCTCCCGAGCACTGTTTGATTTTAATTGTTCTTAGCCCTTTCTTGGTTCATTTGACATACTCGCGTGTTGCCTCGCATTTCATTAATTTTTCATTTTCTGCCCCCGGGAAATTTCTCTCCATTTTTGGCATGTTTCCCTCATTCTCCCCACAGAACACTGAGTTAAAGAAATCATTTAGTTTCCTAGCAATATCCGCCTCATCTGTCGTCGAGAGATAAAATTACTAAAACAATGAACAAAAGGTTAAAAAAAACTGGAGGTCTTCAACTGCCTGATTATAGGTCCCTGCAGTCAAATACTGGTTGTGTGTGTATTTTCCCTGTATGCCTTCACATTTGCCTCCTGCCCACTTCCTCCCCTGTGCTGAAACAGCTTGGTTTGATCTGATCCATCCTTCTTGTCTAGAGAAAAGGGAGGAAACGTCCCTTAAAAGCATCATTTTTGCTGATGGGACAGATGGAAGGTGTTTGGAGATGTCTCTTTGTTGACTGTCATTAAAAGGAAGTATAGAGTGGTTTGTAGCTCTAGAAGTTTTACTGAGATGCTTGTGAGTAGGAATGGGCTGTGCCTTTGGCCTCTCTCAGGGTGCAGGTAATGCTCAAAATGTTGGGCAGACAGAGCCAAAAGTAAGTGGGAACAAGAAGCAGGTCTAATTAGTGAAAAAGAGGAAATTATTGGTTTATAATTATTCATACTGTAAACAGAAGTGTTTTTCTTGGCCAGCAGATTGTACACAGCACAGTTATTAGTGCTGAAGACAAGGATCTGCTAGTGGATACACCTAATTTCTGCTGTTACAGGAACTCCTTTGGATGGCAGGGGCTCACACAGGTGTGATGGCTTTGTGAATGACTGAGGGCTTCCTCTGGTTTGCCTTCTGGATCTTGAGACAGCAGTTGTTAACAGGGTCCTCGTGGAGCTGGGCATGGAGGAGAGCACCAGGACCAGGCTCTGTCCTCTGCTGAGTGGTGCAAACCTGGAGCTTTCAGGGCACTGGCAGTGCTCAGATGTGCTCTCTTCTAACTGGGAGTTAGTTGAAGATCTTTAAACCTCCAGAGATCTTCACGTCTCTGAAAATTACCTTGAAGGTTTTTCACAAGCAAGCGTTATGTCCCATGTTTGTAAAATTGAATAAAATTTGTCTGAGTCATCTCAAATTTGTACTGGGGAAATCTTGTTCAACAGAATGAGACTATCTGAATGTTTCAAACAGCTGTCAGGCTGAAGCTTGCTTTTGTCCCAGATGTATGAATTTCCAGCAATGTTATTAACTGGATTGTTCCTCCTCAGTGCTGTATGAAATTCCTTCCTGCCATTGCCATTGAAGGGAACAAAGAAAGAAAGAAAAGGCTGGGTGGGGTGGGGTGGGCGTTGCAGGGTGCCTTCTGCTTTCCTAGAGTGATTAGAGAATAAAGCTTCTGTCAAAGCCAGACTGTGCAAGTCAGTGGATATGTTTCATGTGATAGAGGAGAAAAGGTGACAAACCTCTAATCTTGTGTCCATCTGGAAGGTTCTGCTTTGGGCTTCTGGCAATTTCGGTGGTTATTTTAAAGGTGGAATCAAAAAGTGTGGAAATGTGTGATGACTTTGGGACATGTTAGTAGCAGCCAAAGTCACCAAGTCACCACTGGCAAGTGGCAAAAGTGTATTTTTCAAGCCTTGACAGCAAATACCTTTGTGTTTTGCATTTCAGCTCTGGTTCAGTTTGGACTCTTTGAAGATCTTCTCGTCTGTGCTCCTCTGGGTTGGGATTTTCTCTTCTGACATGTTTCAAGCAACTCTTACTGTTTGAAAAAAGGCCACGACTGTGCCCTTGTAGTGCACTGATTTTCATATTGTTTAAGCACATGCGGAGCAGAGAAATATTAGCAAATCATGACCTTTATTTACAGTCTAAGTAAATATTGGTAACCATTAAGTTTATATCAAAGAAGTCAGAGGAAAGGCTTGTGTCTGGTCACTGATTGTCCAGAAAGCGTGTGTGTGGTCTGTCCTTTACAGCCTGTGGCCACTCTCTGTTATGAATTTGCCAGAAAAATCAGTCTTTCAAAAATGCATATTTTTCCAAACTGCTATGGGAGCAGTCCTAGACCACTTGCTATTCCATAACTCTGGTTAGTAAAATACTGTAAGTTTGCTTTTCTCATTTTAGCTTGATGACCTGTGATGAACAAAAATTGAGTGAGGTATTCCAGTTTATTTCCCATGTGCATTTTAATTCTGCATCCAACGCAGGTTGCTCCATCAATTTATATTTTTCTTAGATCAAGAGTTGCTATTTAATTTTTCCTGGTATTTCAGCTGTTTCAGATTTGCTCTTTTAAATGCTCACTAAAGCATCAGCATGACAGTTAGTCAACACTTCGAAGTCTGTTTTATGAAAAAATTTGACATTACTGAATTTGTTTTCTTTCAAAACTAGAATAAAACCAACCTTGTTTGAATTTCCCTTTGGAACAGAATTTGCAAAGCTAGAGGTGAAATACCTCCTTCCACTCTAATTAAAAATTGCAGAGGGCTGAAAAAGGCTGCAGGAATCAAACCTCATCTATTGGCAGCACAGAGAGAACTCCACTTCTAAAAGAGGAAGAAAGAGTAGGGATTGAACAGGAGACCTGAATTTTAGATCCATCTCCATGGCCCATTATTCCTGTTGCTTCATTGCATTTGGCTTCAGAGCCCATCAAGGCCCACTGTGCAATTTGTGTCCCCACAAATGCAGCAGAAGAGGACAGGGATCTCTCTCGATCTCTCTCTCCCTCTCTTTCTCTCTCTTTCTTGTGTTTGAATGTGTGACTCCAGTGAACTGTAGTATACACCACCAGAAGAGGATATATGACTCCTGTTCCATTGTTATTCAAATGAATGGGAATTCTAAGGTGACATTTCAGGTAGACTCTAATGAGCGGGCTTATAACACGTGCTTGCATATGTATCCTCTTGTATAAAATCTCTCCACCTTGCTGGGGTGCCAATGACTTCACACTGTAAATGTCTTTAGTGCCTTGTATGTTAACAACCCTAATTGTTTCAGTGATCTGTTGTAAATCCTGTCGAGCTGAGGACACCAGCTTTTAACAGGCAACGTTGCACTAATTGCCCAGTTTCCACAGATTGGCTAAACCTTTGGCCTTCTGAAGTTTGTGTGTGTGTGTAGTTGTTGTGAATGGCATACAAATGATGAATAGAGCATTCAGCTGTGCTGGCATCCTCTAACAGGGGCTACGGACCTCAGTGGTTACTACCAGCGAGTTCCTGGGAAGAGACAGCCAGCTGCTAACGACTCTGGCTGCACTCTTTATGTTCAGAAGCTTCTGGAACAAGATGACACTACAGAACCTCACAGTTTATCATTTGTGTGAGCCCTTGTTTAACTTTGAATTATTTGGAATCTTGTTTCTTGGAATCTGGGATCACATCATACAAACACTTCAGCCATAAATTCTGCAGACTTGTAGAAGTGGTTACAAAACCCAATGCTCTGAAGTGGTGAAAGCCCTTTTTGGTGCTTTAAATGGTGTCTCACTCATTTGCACTAGTGAAATTCAGCTATAAAAATTCTTTTCTTAATGAAAGGAACTTCTGTAGTAAATAATTCTGACATCTGTAAAGCAACCCAGAATAACAGCCATCTTCAAAAAAACATGACTTACAAATTTCTGATTACTTGCAACTCTTTCCTTCTTCTCTTCTCAGAGATACAGGATGTAGAAAGCCAAAATAACTCGCTGCTGATCTGACTCTGTGAAATGCATTTTTGTAGTTTTAGGATGAGGGCCATGGTGAAAAAGCTATTTCAGCATCACACTGAGCTTCACCTCTGGCATTTGTTGCCTGTAGTGGCATCAAGTTGCTGTAATAGTTTGATGCTGTTGTACATGTTTGTTTTCACTTGGTGCATCTGCAAGGCTCAGAGGACAGCTGCTGGGTTTCAGATTTTCTTAGAGGGAGGAGTTAGGTGCTTCAGGGACTCATATAGAAGATGTTGATCCCTCTGAAGAGCACTTGGAGTTATCAGGGAGTTTCTGAGGGCTGCTGATGTTAAACAAGCCTCTGTCTGTTCATGTCACTCATTTGAACTTTTTACTGCAGATTTTAGGTAGATAAGATCCAAAGCCATGTGGAAATGCTTGTGAGGTGCATTGATGAAGTATGAGCACTTGCCTTTGAATCACAGGCAGGATTTCTCTGTACAAAGATCGCAGAGATGATCCAGAATGGTAGAACCTTTAACAGATAAAAATGTGCTGACGGGCTCAGCTCTCTCATTTCTTGACTACAGCTGATAGGGGATTTTCTAATCCGTGGCTCCACAGGCTGTGCTGTTCCTGTGGCCATGTCAGTGTAAAGATCTCATGAGAGTAATTTAATGGCAAAAGGGGAGTTTGTCCAGGAGACCAGGAAAACCAGTTTGGGCACAGTAAGCATTTCTCTTGCTGAGCAGCTACCGGAGTGAATCTCTCTACTTCTTGGTTCAGCACCTCCCTGCCCTATGGTAGTTTTGTCCTGCTGTATGAACCTGACTCTAGGTCCCCTGAGCCAGGCTTGTGGTGGTGATTTCCCTGTCCACAGTGTCACTCCATGCTGCTCTGTGGTGACAAATAGCCAAGCTGACAGGAGATGCTGGGACGCAGGGAGAGCCCTCCTCAAACTGCCAGATACACACACCAAATTTTTAAAGTATTCATGGTAATACAATTTTTTTCATCCTGGGGTCAAGGAGTGCCAGAGGCCGGGGAGTGATCACAGGGAGGGAGCCCAGCAGATGGGCAGGTTGTGCTGGGCAGCCATCTGCAAATTGAAATGTGATGGCTGCAGGAAGAAAATGAGCCCAGGTTCAAGGCACTACTCTGTTTTTAAAGTAATGGAGGAAAAAATATTTGGTTTTGACAGAAATTTGGGTTAAACTCCATTTCCATCAACCTCTGTAAAAAGAGTAGTTGTGACTCCCTCATACTCATCACACAGATTTTTATTCCCCAAAGAAACCAAAAATTAATAGATTTGGAATGAGTAAGACCTTGCAGTGCTTGTGTTTTGATTTATAGCTTCTAATGGCAAAGGAAGCAGTACTGTGTGAACAAATTATTCAGAGATCAGAAAAAGCTGGGAGGAGGGGGGGGAAACAGGAGACTACTAAAGAAATTTGCCTGAAGAGGCACCTAAAGTGATCCCTGTTTCCCAGTGGAGAGCTGGGATAAAGTCTGCAGCACTGAAATGCAACTGAGCCTGTCCCAGGTGTACATTCAGCAACTCAGAAAGAGGAGGCAGAAATGTAGAGCAGAACTGTTGTTAAATGTGGGGGAAAGGAGGATGTCTGGGTTTTTTGGGGAGGGGATTTTTTTGTGTGCTGTGCTGTGCTGCTCTTGCAGCGGTGGGAATTAGGAGGCTGCCTGGTTCCACAGCAGGTCTATTGAGGACTCCAGTCTGAACCAGTACTTTAGCATTCATGATACATAGACTGAACTGCTGACAGTCCATTCAGCAGGGCAAGTGAAAAGGACAAAACTGCCCTGTGTTCTGCTCAGCTGCACTGCTCTCTGTTTTGGACTAATAGAAAACCTCCACTCCAACAGTAAAAGGAAACTCACAGTGCAAAGCCTGATTCCTACTAGCAGTAGATTAAGCAAGCTTTGGCTGTACCTGATATTCCAGCAGCTGAGGTGTGGTGTGGGATGCCAGAACGTTATGCTTTCAGAATTGCAGGTTGAAAGAGTTTGTCATTCTATAATCTGATCTGCACAATTCTCTTTAATCTCTGTTCCTAGTAGAATCATTAGGTACACAGGAATGTTTGGCAGAGAAGGGATGGAGTGTGATGTATCTCATTTTGGAAACTGACTTTCCTTTTTAATAACAATGAACATTCTTTCCGCCCATCACTCTTGTGACTGACACAGGAGATGTAGTAAAACTCCCATTCAGAAGAAGTCTTAGGTCAATCTGCAGCATTTCCTACACACACGAACAGCTAGCATCATTGTCTGGATAAACCCCTCAGATTTACAGCCAAGTGCTTGTTTGAACCTCCTAAGCATGCTGAAGGATTGATTTTAGTGTAAACAGGACCTACTTGCAGCACTGACAATAACACCGTACTTTAGTGGGAGCAGGAGGAGGATGCACAGGGGATCCAGAAGGATGTGTCTGAAACGACACTGGGGATGAGTTTTTGCCAGTGAAAGCAGACGTTCTGAGGGTTTATATTTTCAAATTCCCCTTCTGGAGCCTCCTAAAAAGATGCAAGGTTTAGAGCATGCTCATCGCTTCTGTGCTTGGAATCTCTGCTCCTTAAGAGGTCTCTTGCAGTTGCTAAGAAACTGGATTCCCCAAATGGACATCCCTTTGAAAATCCCAGTCCTTTGTCAGAAGTATTTGCGGTATTTCAAAGCAGATACAAAACGTTCAATAGTCCTTTTTTTCTTGCTGTCATTTTTGTTGTTGAGATTTTGTTGTTGGTTTTTGTTTGTTTGTTTTTGTTTTGTTTCTTTTTAGTTTTTTGTTATTTTTGGTTTGCTGCTGTGGGCAAGGAAAAAAAAAATCTTTTTTCATATAGACACCTGACAGGTGAGAAATTTGGCAGAGGAAAGGATGTCCATCATCCTTGGACTTAAGAGGATGGTGCTGCTTTTATAATGTGAGAAAATTGGTCCATGTACACGAGGCAAACACAGCACAATCCCAACTCACTCTGGGTGATGAGTGAGACAGGTCTTGTTTCAGGCCTGCGTGGCTAATACAGGTGAGAGGGGACCGTAGGGACAGAATAAGGAGCATCTTCATCCTGAAGCCATGTCCAGTTTTTGCTGCTCAGACTCTGCTTTTTCACTGCCTTGCGTATCTCTGTTCCAGACCCCAAATCCTGCAGTGAGCAGGCTCAAGGAAGAATTTCTGAATGGTAGAGTTGTTCTTGTGGTTATTGTGGTAAAGTGACCAAGAGGCTGGCTAAAACAGGGCTAGTTTGAGCATTCCTGATGCAGCAGCCTAGGGCAGTCACTTCTCTTGCCGAGGAGATGGGTAACGGCTCTGCCAAGCTTTTTAATGTGGTAGCTTGTCAAGTGCACTTATAGCTGCTTGATTATCTGTACATTCCAGTACTGTCTGACATAAAGACATTCTCATGTGAGCTGTCCTCAAAATCCTTCTCTGCTTCTCCATAGAAGTGAAAAGCCATCATCATCCTTCGCACTGACACAGTCTTGTGTTCTTCCCTGGGAAAACAGCCGTCATTTGAGCCTATCACCAGTCTCTACGTTGCTCCATTTTTTGTTTAAAAATTTATTATCTTAAAAAATATTAATCAAGGTCCAACTTCTTCTCTGATTTATACACTCCATGCTACCACCTGATCCTGAAGCTGCAGTGACTCCTTGTCGAGGTTCTCTTTCAAAGGGTGTTTCATGCATGGATTGGATGTATTGACTTGGCCCTGTAATGATATGTTTGCTTGCAGTGTGTTATTTAGCTGCTAGTTATTTTTGCACACTGTAGAGAAATTCAGGCAAGATTTGCTGCTTGGTAAACAGGAAGGCAGGGTAGGAACCAAACCCTTTTTATTCGTGTCAACTCCTTTAGGTTTTTTTTCTACAACAAATACCTTCTATTTAAGAAAACCGTGCGTGACAGGAGAAAAATGGGAACAAAATGATCATGGATTTTCAGCTCGGAGAAGAAATTGCCTACTGCTTTTATTCCAGGTTCTGGGTTTGAATATTATCTTGTCTGGAAAAGTTTGATGAGGTTTTACTGCCAAGTATCAGCATGTTTTTATCAGCCCCATACCCCGTCTTCTGATCGCCGTGGAAAAATGGATCATTCAGGCCTGTTTCATGTTCAAATCAGCAGTTTATAACTTGAGCAAGTTAGCCTGGAATAAAGAATTACAGCTTGGATGTCTGTCTTCCTCCTCTGCATGAATTTACAACATCTATTTGAACTGGCACTGATTTGTAGTATTTAAAATAGCACAGGGCATTTAATTGAAGAGAACTGACAATATGCAAGGAATAAAAGGCTGTGAAAGGAATAATTGGTTATGAGGTTACACTGCTAGATGTTTTCTTTTTCTTTGTAATTTGCCTTTGAGCCTAAGTTAAATTTCCTTTTCTGTGCATATAAGATAAGCAGTAGTTATTGGTCTTGTTTGAAATGATTTATCGATTTCATTAAGGGTCCAAATCTTCCTGGAAAAAGAGAGGCACAAGCCCAGTGCACAAGTCACACTCTGCCTGAACTGCTGATCTGTAACAATGTATCAGCCTCAGACTTGTGGATTCCTCCCTTGGTTTCCAGGTCTCCTGGTTATAATGGTTTCTCCTCTTTAAGTATTTTTCCTTATTTTTTTCTAAAAATGCTTTCCACAGGAGTAGCATCCTAGGATGTCTAGTGGCTGTTGGGTGACTTTCACACAAAGGTGGACACAGCTCCTATCCATGCATTTAGAGAATGTGGGCTGTAAATTTTCTGTTTCCCATGAGTTGGATATTGGGGTACAGCTATAAATGACAGCCCAAGTAACCAATAGGTAAGTTACTAGACTATTTCTAAGGAGAAGAAAAAGAAAGAACACTCCTGTTTAACAAATTATTCTGAAGCTTTTCACCCTCATCTTAATTGTTAGTTCCTCATTATTTCCTTCCATAAGTAATTATGAAGGAGAAAAGTCATAAATTATAACTTAATTTGCCCCAATTAATGTTGAATGATCAGTGCAGTTTGCAGAATTGAGTGATTCAGCTGCACTAATGGATTGTGGTGAAAATGGGTTTCTGTCATGTTATATAATGCTCTGTTATTGTCTTTAGCTCAGCTCAGGAGATGCTAGAAAAACTCTTGTTTGCTCTTGCTTGGAAGCTGGAGTCTGTCTCACATTGCCAAGCAAATTACGTGGGTTTTCTCCTCAATGCTGTTACCAGGAATCCTGACAAAGTCCAAACCAGGAAATGGCTGGATTTCTTATTCAAGGGTTATCTTTATGGCAAAAAAACCAGGACAGACTCATTACAGATAAGTGTATTTGCTATATCCTTCTCTAAGATCATGATCTTACATATTAATTTTCAGGACTACCGATTTCCCAGCGGTTTGACTGGGATCTGCAAAAGCCATTGATAAGAGTTTATTTCCTGTCATGGGACTAGACTCTGTTTCCAATTATCATCCTACAGTTTTATGTGCAACAGATCATTGCCTATTTAGAAGACAGGATTAAGAAAAAAAAAAATCTGTATAAATTGTAATTCTTTTAACTTGTGCCACGCTCAAATTTTCTTCTTTGGACTTTTAATCACGCAGTTTAGCAGGATAATATTTTCATTAAAAAGTGAGTCTTCCTGTCTCTCCTTCTCTTTTTATGACTCCTTGTCCTCATTTCCACATGTTAACTGTCTGTTCTCGCCCCACTGCACTTTCAGCTGCAGGGGCCTGGCAGTTCTGAGCTATCACACAATCTTGTTCTTTTAGGAAAGCCCTGTTTGTTGCATTAAGTTTCTATAAATTCCAGTTGGGTTAAAGGAAGATCTTAAGGTCGTTGGATTACCCTGTTTTCAAGAAATAATATGTCTCTGTGACTTGAATAAAAATGTGTTCAGACTGAAGAAATGATAAGCATTTTCTCCCAGATGACACAAGTTCTCTAACAGGAACCTTCTATAAAGAGATACGGCTCCAGATGAGCACATCTCTTTATGACTTTCTGACTGGCTTTCAGCACAAGTCCCCTCACAACAAAATCCAGGTCTTGGCCTAAGAAAAGGCCTTGGAAAGGCATTGGAATTTGGCCTTCTGTGCCAGAAGAACATGTG
This sequence comes from Myiozetetes cayanensis, assembly GCF_022539395.1. Taxonomy (NCBI): domain Eukaryota; kingdom Metazoa; phylum Chordata; class Aves; order Passeriformes; family Tyrannidae; genus Myiozetetes; species Myiozetetes cayanensis. The sequence continues at coordinate 28,594,745 of NW_026088185.1, forward strand.
GCTGGGACCCGTTATGATGGAGATACATGTGAGATCTTGGACGCTTCCCTGGTCTGGAGGAACAGATTTGACTTGCAGCTGCAAGTCCTGTGTGAGAGCTGCTTTCCCTCACAGAACAGAAGGACAAAGGAAAAAGTCATTAATAATGTCACATAACACTTTTCTGCTGCCCATTCCCCCTTTTTCTCATTTTTGGTGTGCATTAATTTTTTATTTCTTTTGCCACATTATTGGTTAGTTGACCCAATTTAAAATCACAAATTCTATCAACCCCAAAATTCCAGAGTAGGAAACTGCAGTCCCTCCGATGTGCTTCCACTTCAGGTTTTGGTCTAGATGTGACTCTTTGACTGGAAGACTGGGAGCAGGGGGAGTATTTACTTTCTGAAGCTGTCTGGGTTTTAACCACATTTAAACACTGCTGACTGCCAGCTTCCTCTCTCTGCCCTGCTTAGTACCTCCCAGGCAGATACATGGGACAAGCACTTCAAATAATGAGGGGTAATCTGGCATCAGTGTGGGGTCACCTGAGTCTCACCTGAGTAGAGACAAACTGATTATCCCAGGTTTCAGTGTGTAGGTTTTCCTACTGAGGACCGAAGCTTCAGACTTATTTCACTGAACATCCCACACAGAGTTGGGGCATATGTCTTAAAAGTTGAAGGTGATGGTTTTGGTGACTCAGTGTTCTTGCTTCTGCAAAAAACATCTTACAAAAGGCTTGTGCTTGTTGCCCCACACTGCAGCTCCTTTCTGCAACTGTGTTGGCAGCTTTCAGGCTCATAGATGGAGACATTATATGCTCCAGTACCCAGGCAATTAGCTATGTGGTTTCATGTTTTATTTTCAAATCTGCCAACTTTTGGAACTGTTACTGCTCAAAAACTGAGTGCAGTCGTTTGCAGATACCAGCAAGGCTTGAGGAGGAAGAGATCTGGGCTAACACCCACTCTGTGCTTAAATGCCTCTTCCACCGCCCAGACTCCATACCTTCTGAAGATCACCACTTGCTGTGGTGGGAATTTCAGACCTAATGTAATGTTTGTAAGCTCAGAAGATTGAGAATGTGTAAACAGATTCTTGAGAGAGGCACCTTTTTGAAGTGTTTAGTAAAAATACCTGTAAACATCTGCAGTGCGGAGGATAAGCAAGTGACCGGTTCAGTCCTGGTCTTTGTCAGGGGTGGCCATGCAGTGCCTGGCACGGGGCTCTGCACAGGGGCTGAGGGACTTATCCTGAGCTTCTGATAACCCCAAGTGTGCCCTCAGTGAGGGGCTTGGCTTTCCCATGCCTCTCTCCCTTCACCCACACAGCAGATTCACTTTACCTCCAAGCACACTGTTCTCCACAGCAGCTGCTCCAGGATAGGAGCGATCCTGCTCAGATGTGTGTGTTGAAAGCCTAGAGATGACTCAGACAAGCTGGGTTTCTTTCTGAGTGCAGTATTTGCCACTCTTATTTCTCACGGGCGGCACCCAAAGGTCTCCACTGGGTCCAAACAGGCCGGTGGGGCAGCTGAGAATAGCTCTGGCTGAGCACCCTCTGCTGGAAACACACTGAGGCTTGCACTGATGGTAAATTAGATTGCACCCAGTGAAGTTCAAGCAATCAGCAGACTAATTGCTCAAGACTTCACTTGGCAGCGGTGCCAAATGTGTGGAACTTGTAATGTTTTCTCACTTTTCTGGAGATGGACGTTTTCTTTCAAGAACAGCTTTACATCTTTGCTTTCTGCCTTTTAATTTCCCTCTGAGCAAACCGTACAGAGAAAACACCCACTTACCACTGATGGTAAGAAATTTTCTTGGCCAGTGAAAAGAGAAGATGCTGCTTCCAGGCTCTGAGGCTGCTCTCAGAGTTAGGGAAACATGCTGTCCCCAGCATATGGGTGAACCGAGATGCAGGAAGAGCGAACGATTTGTGTGTGATCACATGTTACGTCTGTGGCCAGGACTGAAAAGAAAATGATTCCGGCTAACCCCGGTAACCATTATCCTTCCTTATCTTGGGACCACCAAGGAAAATGTCAGAGCTTCCTGGAGGCTGGAGCTGGCACAGCAAGACCCCAGGCAGAGCTGAATGGGGATGGGGGAAGATCTCACATACTGGGCCACCTGCAGCTTTTATCTGCTTCACTGTGGCATGGGTTACTTCCTTCACAGACTTTTGGAGAGGGTACACCAAGGAAGGGAAGGCCATTTCCTTCCAAGGAATAAAACTCAAGTGTAGGTTCAATGTTAATTTCTAGGAAGCTTTCTTAAAGGAGCCACAGAAAGGGGTTGGGACCTGCACTGATATCTGAGTATCTCCATTATCTGTTTTGTTGCAGGTAAACAGCTAAATGAATGGTTAGAAACATCACGTTTATAAGGCAGTAACTGTTTCTTGGGCTAATTGAATTTATATGCAACTTTTGAGTAAGATATACATCCTGAGGCTTTGAGCCAACAGATTGCCCGTGATGGCTTTATTGCCAGATTAATGTGCTATACCTCCGTGTTACTCTTAGCATACAGATATGTGGTCTCCTTTCTCTCATCCTAAAATAATTTAATAAGGGAAAGATAAAAAATGAAATGGGCTTTCAGTATCAATTTAATCTGCAATAGGCTTTCAATATCAATTTAATCTTCAGCTATCGGTGGTGCTGCGCATTAGCCATAGCTGTGTGCTTGCTCCTTGCTATCCCTGGAGGTCTCTGCAACCTTGCTGGTATGCCTAAACACTGATTTCCATACCTTAGCCATCTTGGTTTGCTTTTACATTTAACTCAGCTCTGAATTTTCTGGATTTCTTTTTGTTGTCTGGAATAATTACAACTTCCCAAAAAATGCTACTTTTGCTTTCAGATATCTGAATTTACTCAACTTAAACTCCAGTTTAATGTTTATTTTTCTTGTGAATCCAAGTAGGAAGCATTCAGGTCTGAGCCAGTAACTCTACAACATCCTGTGCTGTAAATGGCAAGGCAAATCCATTCCTTCTTATAAGGAATTTAAATAATTCCCGGAGGGACCATGAGGAAAGTCATACAGAAGTGTGGAACTGAAGGATGGTTTCAGCAGAGTAAATCTACAGTGCGCTGAACACTGTGCAGGGCTGCTCCTCTCTGCCTCAGCATGACTAAGGACAGAGTTTTAATCCAAAGTCTAAAGCCAATAGTATTGGGAGGGTTCTGTGGTTCTGTTTTCCTTCCAGCCCAGAGCATTTCATTTTCTACCACCCTACCATCCCACCTGTACAAGGCCACTTCCCCAGACACTGAACATTCCTGAAGTCTCCAGGACTTAGCTCAGCTTGGAGCACTGTGAGGGAAGCCGAGCTCTCAGCCTGACAGCAGAAATGCTGCATTACTGGTTGGGAACTATTTGCATTCTCAGATGAGGATGACTCAAATAGCACGAGCTGTGACTAGTGCTGGGAAAATATCATCCGGAGGATGGAGTGAACCACAAGTACTCCCATTCCTTCTCACTGTGCTCGTTTCAGAGCCCCCTTGACAGTTTATGAAGGCAAGTCAGTAGCATCTTGTTGCAGGAACAGCCTTGTCTGGCATGACTGTGGGTCTCTAAAATCTCCAGGCAGATTTCATCATCATGGGCAAGACCTTGGCTGGGGCTGGAGCGGGAAAGGATTGGCAATTGCCTGGCACTAAAAGGCTGTGTGATTGACGGGACTCCTTAGGGGTGAATATGTCCTAAGCAGCACAATTAGCATTTGAGGCTGCACTTTCCTTCCCTTTTCCCCTGAATACATACAGAGAGCCAGAGAACAGAAATACATCTCTCTGCACCATAACAGCCGTAATTGGCCTGATGTTACATTGATCACAGTGCTCTTTAATGATGGAAGGCAGGAGCGCTGCTTTCCAAATCAACAATTTTACACTTAGCTAAAAATGTTAGCATTTGGATGTAATTAAACACCCTTGCTTGTCCTTGTCAGAGGGGGATAGGAAAGGGGGGAGAGCCACAGTAAAGGTGTGAGGATGGCCTGTCAGGGCTGCCCCTGCAAGCAGGCACCTCTAGCTTATGAAACCAGCGTGGAAAGGCTGGGTGTGTAAAACTGGCCAATATTTTGGAAAGTTCCTCTCAACTCGCTAACTCAGTACATCTGTAAATGCTGGCCATGTTCCCAGCCTTTATTTTCAGCCCACTTTTCCAGTAAGCTCTTATGCATTATCTCTTTGGTTGCCATCAGACATCGTCATTAACTCTCAAAGGCACAGGGATGGAGGAGGCAAAGCCCATATCCAGACAGGGTGGTCAGGGTGGCTGCACCATGGGTCATGATGGAATGTTTGTGACAGAGCGAACATTTCTTCAGTTTCCCCACCATAAATCTGTGTTCACATACACTGTTAGCCAAGGCTTCTGCAAATCCTCTGCAGGGCTCAAGGACACCATCGCACTGGGATACACAGAGCAGCACTCTGGGTATAATACATGTTTGACTTCTGGCATCCAAAACCATGTGGCAAAGGAGCCCAGAAGGAAAGAGCTGAATATACTGGGGGGGATGGAATGGAGGAGCAAAGGCATGGCTGAAAAGTGGAAGTTTTGCTGTAGGGAACCCACAGCGCACATGACAAAGAGCTAGAGCATCTGTATGTCAAGGTGGTAGGCAGCTAATCTGTAGCAAACCAGGTTTCAGGAGTTCTTCTGCCTCTAGAATATCTTGTTTCTTTCATCTGCAGGTCAGTGGGGCTCAGATACCTGATTACAACCTGTCAGAGTTGCCATGAGGGAAACCTGCTAACCCCTACAACGCTGAGGTTTTACAGACAGACAGCTGGGGAGTGGTCGAGTTACATGTGTGCACATGGGCCTCTGTAAGCAAGTTGGTGTTGTAATGCAATAATTTGCAGCTGTCAAACAGTTAATGTAGACTCAGCTTGCAGACTCATAAATTTTAGTTTAACATGCAATTCTGCTCCAACAAGTGTCTATATAAAAATAACACCTTCCTACAGAAATGATCTGCTTTCTATGTGTAATCACATGCAAATCTGATTAATTTGCTGACTAAATTAAGGGCAACGGTTTTGGAAAATGGGTGCCTAAAGTTAGGTACATACTATTTATGTACTTAAATATGCAGTAAGATTTTATGTGGTGCTTAAGTCTTGTCACTTCAAGTTGCCCTTGGAGTAGCTTTTAAAATCAGATTACCTTTCTGAAGCCCTGAAGCACAGAATTAGATAAGTGGGTTTAAAAATATTGCCTTCATTTTTATTCCTTATTATCTCTGTTGAAGCTGGAAATACACAGCCACTCCAGGAGCGAGTGAGCAGATTTCTTTTTCATTCCTTTTGCAAGTGTACAAGCCAAAAAGATGACAACTTAACTTCTAGATCCCAGCGTGAGTTTGTAGACCTGGTAGTTGGAAAAGCAAACCAAACATCTCTTTTGCTTGTAAACTGACTGCATTTGATCTGGAAACCATTGAGATGCAATAAACATGAACTCCATGATCCTATTTTTATGGAGTCAGAGTAGAACCACACGTAACAAAACAATCATTATAATTGAATAGCAGTGCTTGTGAAAAAGGGCTGGACTGAAAACACTGATGACAGAAGCCTTCTGTTTATCCCTGGAACAGCAGTGACAGTGGTAGCATAAGCTACAACACACTGTTCCTCAAATGATTGACACCCAAGGGACTAACTGGTGTTATGGCTTCAAGGGCACTGTTTTGCCCAGTACCTGTTTTTTAGCAGTGGTGGTGCTCTCGAGCTCGTGGTGCTGTAAGTGCTGGTGGGTTCAGCCACATTGCTGAGCAGGTAGAGCTGACTTAGGGCACTTCACCTTACTGGCACTTGTGTAGCTCCACTATTGCTGAACAGTCTTCAGAAGCAAAGGGGTGAGGCAGTTGCTCAGTGGCTGTCGGTTGTTTGGTCTCCACAGACAAGCTCACTGCTGTTCTGTCGATTGCTGCTGGCTGTGAGGGGCTTGGATTCCCCCCTCCCCTCCCATTCTTTTTATGCTGACATCTGTCTATTGGACTTCAAAGTGCAATCGTTCAAAGCCACAGAGTCATATGACTTACCAAACACTCAAGTGATGATCTGCACAAATAGGGGCAGGCTCGCTCCTGAAGAGGCATTCTTCTGTCGTGATGCGTTAAAACAGCTCTTTGTACTTGGGCAATAACAAAGATTCATTTGAAAGTATTAGCTATCATCAGGGCTTGACCTCTTCAGAAAGTATTCTTTAGTGAGCGCTTTAAAGTGGATTTGGAAAGATAATTATTCTTGTCCTCGGGTAGAATCTGGGCAATTTATGTGCTCAGCTGACTTGCCACTTTGGCTTCAATGGATATTTATTCCCATAATGTAAGATTTCTGTGCATGGTTGTGCTGCGGTGGTTGAGAACGATGGTAATGGGCAGATCAGATACGTGCAGACAGAGATACTGCTCAGGGTGACACATCACTAATTGTCAGTAGTCTCATAGCAGCAGTGTGCTCAGTACTGTAGCACTTCAGTGCAGGGGAAGAAGAGACTGTTTATCTCTTTGTTTTTCTGTGTGTGTGTGAGTTCACAAAACAGTCGCAAAAAAGCACCATCTCAGGGCCGTGAAAAGGTTGATTGTCTATATTTTAAGCCAGTGCACCACTCAGAAAATTGAATTTTGTGCCTCTCCTGCATAATAACTTTCTTTCTATAATATTTCAGTATGCATTTTTTGTTCCCAAGCATGCCATTATTGCTTTATCCTGCAACTTTCATTAGTAGCCAGGGTCATGTATCTCGGCTTTCTGGAGTTAATGTACACCTTGCTATAAATGGCTATCACAACATTTGATAGGGCTTCCTAGGAAAGTGCTAGAGAGGGTAGATGTATTTCCACAGGCTGCATTTTCATCATATCACAAAATTTAAGCAGGCATTACTAAGAGGGAATTTTTCTGACTCTCTCAGTCCCAAATAATGTCTCAGAACTCTGCTGTCGGGCACTGGGCCAAGTCCTTCAGTGGGATTCACTGCATGAGGTATAAAACAGAGATCTATGGACTTGTGAACATTTCCATGGTATATTCCTCAGGAACAAGAGCTCTGTTGTAAAGTCCTAGATACTTTTCTAGGGCAGGTTTATAAAACCTTATTATAAAAGTCCTGCTTCAAATACCTGGCCATGACACCTGTGCTCTGCCATCAGTCCACTCCCATGAAATATGGGAAATGCCATTACGTGCCTGGTTGTCTCCCACCATATCTGGCTCTGGCCATTTTAGGGACTTTGAGGTAAAAATCTGTCTGTGCAGCTCTGTACCAGTGCTGCTGCCTGGACCCCATAACAAAGCTGCAGGATGCAGGCATAAGATGGATGGCGAGGGGCACCAGCACAACTACTATTTCCCATGACTGACACATGCATGTTGCACCAGCTGGTGGTGGCAGAGGGGTGGAAACAGAGCTTCTTAATGTGCACCTGCTAATATAAATTAATTATTATAATAACGAAGCCAAGGCGTGATGAATCTATTCTCTCCAGCCCGTCTTTCATTCCCCCTTTGCTTTGGAAGCAGACAGAAAAATCTCACCTAATTTCTTTCTTTTCCTTTGTGCAGTCAGTTTGCCATTTCTGATTTGTCATCACTCCTAATGTTTCATTGACTTCTGGCTGTGACTTGTCATTTATTCAAAGCCTTATTAGCACAGTAGTGCCTAAGAGTTATTGAACAACTAACATAATGGACGAGTCATTCCAGCAGCAGAGCTGGAGTTTGCAGGAAAAGGTCATGGAAACCCTGGGTTGAGTCGTAGGTTGGAAACGTGGACACGGTCTGTCCTTTTATCAGCAAAGCCAGAACCAAAATATGAGAAAGTGTGTGTGGGTGCATGTCTGTGTGGGAGAGCAGGGATGCCTGGCATGAGATGTTTATGCAGGATGGATTCCTGCCCGGGGAAAAATATCAAAATGGGTTATTAAAACTGCTGCAGCCAGAGGAGCGAAATCTCACCTGGAGTAGGAGATGTGGGAGAAGGGAGAAGATGTGTTTTCCTCTCATCTCTTATTTACTGAAAGCAATAAATGTCCTTTGGTTGACTGAGCTGGGTTTACATTGGGGTCTACTCCTCAGTGTTGTATTCAAGGGAGGCTTGGCAGCCACCTGTAGGAAGATCCTACAGGGTGCAATAGGTCATCTCAGATTAAAGTATAATTTCACTATCTTTACAAGACCTTTCTAATGAACTTTGTGGACTATTACTGACACTTTGCATGTGACAATTTCCTCCTGCCTGGAGTTGCTGTTTTTTGCAGATCATGCTACTCAGTGAAACCACCAACCAGTAAAATCCCTTTAGAAGAAGGGAAAATGTGCGTAGGAAAAGGATTTTATAGTTCAGTCTGTTAAATTAAAAAAATCATTGCCAATATATTGCACTTCTGTCACCTCTGTTGAAAGCAAAAAATGCAACCTGGCAGTGGGCTGGAAAGAGGGGCCCTAAACTATTTCGCGGTGTTTCAGGGATGAGTTGGATGGTCATTTGACTCCAGCTGTCAGGGATCTATAGAGCAGCAGCTTGCACCCTCTGGAGATCAGTCAGATCTCATTAACCTGTAGCCAGTTATTTGTGCAACTCCCCCAGAGTGAAAAGGAGGCAATTTACTGAATTTAGATGATAATCTTTTAGTCTGTTCCATAAAGACAGGTATCTTTGGGATGAAGAACATATTTGTGGTAACTTTGCTACCCAGAATCACAGTCTAATGGGTTTAGTGGTGGACTTGGCAGTGCTGGGTTAACAGTTGGACTTGATGATCTTAAAGTTCTTTTCCAACTTAAATGATTCTGTGTTTCTATGATATGTAAGATGAGATTAAATGCATATCCTCTGTCTCTGAAGACTGCCCAGTGGCTTTTTGTAACTCTGCCTTCTGGTGAGTATCATCTCAGCAAATTTAAGGACTGTTTGTCCAGGAAGAGATCCAGACAGCTCATGAGGCTTTAATCCCAGTCATCTCTTTATATGTGTCCTTAGCTGGAACAAACTAAAGGAAAGCTGTGTTTTCAACCCATTGGTGATCCTTTTGAATTCAACATTACAATACCATCGCAGGTTATTAGCACAAAAATGTCAAGCTTCTTACAGCACTAAGTCTTAGGGCTATAAACATTTACACTAGCATGCTAAAGAGATTTGGGCATAAGGGGCCATAACTGGCATCAGGGAGCAGCTGAAAATATGAGTAGGCTAACATTAGATTAAACAGAGGCAGGCTGTAATTTAATTGGCATTTATACATTGAGAGAAGGAAAAAATAGTAAGTTAAAAAAGAAATGCAGCTAGGAAGCTTTTGGAAATCAGGGAGGTAATTTGCTTTCCAAAATGATTCACAGCATCTCGTGTTAGCTAATTAACAAAACAGCAGGTTTGTGAATTTAACAGCAGTGGGGTTAGGACTCGGTGGGCTGGGTTCTCATCCATGTGTTCACTGGGGTCTGTTGAGCCCCCTCGGTGCTTTAGCTCTGCCCTTCGGCATCTGGGGGAGCCCGGCTTCTTTCAGGGGGCAGAGTTACAAGTGGCTGCACTCTGCGATAGGAGCCAAATGAGGGTGAAAGGGGCAGGTGGAGAGGCAGGAGATTATCCATTGACTGGCATGACTCAGCCATCCATAAAATGATGTTCATTAATGTTTAATGTGTGTCAAAAATGTCAGCATCCGCAAGAGAGGCAGATAAATTATTTAGTCCTGTGAGTGTCTTGCCCTCCCCTTCCAGCTGATGTATGTAAAATGTTTGCCCTGGTTTTGTTTAGATTTAGGATGCTGTTGGGGAAGTTAAAGCAATTGCTGCTACACCCGGAGTATTTCCTGGTGCGACCCTCGGAGGAGCTGCTGCTGCTTCCCAGTTCAGTGCTCTATGAAAGAGGTCTGGGAAAATCTGAAGTCAGCTGCAAGTGGGTTATGTACAGGCCCTGCTGGTGGGATGTGGTTGGTTTTATATTGATTTGCAGAGGAGTAGACCCTGGGAAACTGAAATAAGAGCAGAAGGCTGGAGGGTGTGGAGGGAGGTCCTGCTTGCCAGGAAAAGGCTGCAGAGCGGCTGTTGGAGTAGCCTAGCATTGCAGCATAGCCTGAGCCTTCCCTGTGCCCCTGAGATGTGCTCTGCCTGACATCAGCTGGAGTGCTTTCTGTGCTGTTCTTGCTGCCTTGGTTTTGTTGGTTTTGTCCAGAGATGCACCAGCCAGAGGCCTGAAACTGCCTTTCCTGGATGAGCTGTGTCCTGCTCAGGGGTGGGGACAGCCTCTGCCATCCCACCAGGGACCCACGTACACCTCTGCAGGGATGGTTTCTACTTTTGCCTGCCCTGTTTCATGAGCTTAGGGCATGGATCTCACTATATCCCTAACCAGGGAATTCATGCACAGGAAGGGAATACTCCCCTTTGAATTGCGGATTTAGGTTTTCTTTTTTTTCTTCCCTTTTTTTTTTTTTTTTAAATCAGCTTCCCAGGATGACACAATAGCTGCGAGCAGAAATCATAAGCCCTGACAGAAAGGAAAAGGGACCAAAGGAGATGAGCAAAGGCAGAAATGTATCCGGTCAGATGGGATTTGAGGGGAGGTGAGACAGGGGAAATGTAAGCCTAATTAATAGTGTGGCGCTAGTTTGTGAATGTCGAATGAACCACAGTCAGAAATGACTAATTTAAAACCTACTCTGACATTCGTACTAGACACAGCCGTGCTTCCTGGGCAAGGGTTTTTCTGAAGGCAATGGGAACTTTGTCAGCCTGTGCATCCATTCAGATGGGGCGTGTTGAAGTCTGTTAGAAAAATTAAAAAGAGAACTCTGCATTAAAAGAGAAAATGTACAGAATGTTTTTAAACATTTTTTGCTTGTTTGGGCTGTTTTTTCTTTTCGAGGGAAGTCACAGGTTTTAGGACAAGGATCTCAATTGGCCTCTAATTAAAGTTGCTTTCTTACTGTCTGGCATGAAATCCCCTGAGAGGCAGATGTTTGCAAAGCACACTTGGGGCGCTGGCATATGGTTCCTTTGTAAGGCTGGCGTTTCAGCTAAGTGTCTCCTCAATGTTGTACATAATTAGATATTTTATTTTATTTTTTTTTATCCTGGAGAAGTTACTGGTGGCTGGGGACCTCTGGGATGTGAGTGGGAGGCTTTCTGAGAGATGGACGGGAAACCCTAAGCACGTCCCTGAGAGGTGACAGGTGCTGGCAGATGCCCTTTTGCACCTTTTTGGAAAAAGCCTGTTGACTAAACCAGTGCCAGTTAAAGGAAATTATTCTAACCTACAGAATTTAATAGAGGATGAGACCCTGGGTGCTCAGCTTCTACAACTTCACAGGGGCCCTACATCCTTCCTCCAGGAATCCATCAGCAGTTCTGAACTTTTTATGGGATTATAAAATTCTGAGGAATGTTTCCATAAGGAACCCAATTGTAATTGAGAGGGGAGTGAAATGAAAAGAAAATATTCACGCACACTAGGCCTGTGTAGAAACCATGGCTATGTCTAAAATGTGACTTCAGATTACAAGTGGCCCGTAGCTGTTTATTAACACCATAAAAGACTGTTGCGTCTGGGTGGTCACTGATGTGTAGAGAAATATGTAGATTGCAAGACGCTTAACGACTAAAAGCTCAAGGTGTTGAATATACTTATTTCCCTCTGGGGCAGCACATCTATCCCTTGCACACTTAAGAAATAAAACACAGGATTTTGTGTCAGATGACCTAATTTTTCCAATTCTCCCAACGTCTCCATTTTCTTCCCAAATAGCCCTTTCTGTGATCACCAGAGCAAGTGTTTCCTACTGTCGGTGCCTCATTTTTGCCTATCTGTAAAAGTGCACTGCAACAGTTCCCTGCCTCAGAGAGGTTTTTTGAGGCAGAATTAATTCACGTTTGTAAGGTGCTTTTGAGGTCTGTGAACCTGACTGTGCTTTACTAATGTGGGCAGTCATTATTTCCGTTCTGCAGAGAGGGAAACCAAGATCTGGCACAGTTAAAACAGCTTGTTCAGGATCATAAAGCAATTTAGGAGCAGAACCACAAATAGAGCCAAGTCTTTTGACTAGCAGTCAGATGTGCTATCCACAGGGCTACCTATAACGTCTAATTATTTTTCCAAGGGTAGGAACTGAAAGATCTCAGCCTGAGTCCAAAGTCCTCATGAAAATAAAAGGGAAATGTGTACAAGATCAACTCACAGTCATTGCATTCTCTTAGCAACTCTATTAGTATATGATTAAAATGAAATGATTAAAATCCCCCATGGATGGAGTTGAAGCAGAGCCTTGGCCGCAGATTGCGCATAAATTCAGTATCCTTCTGATGCTTTGAATGGTTTTGTGCCATCTATTGAAAGGCAAAGCCTGGCTGTCAGCTTAGGTGGTATGCACAGGGTGGGATGTTTTAGGCTTCAGATGCTGAACACAGCTTATGAGAGGCCACACGTGCTCAGAGGCTGATGAATTTGCATGCTTGCTGCAAGCGGCTCTATCCTTCTTGAGGCCTTGCCTATTCTTTGGCGAGCTTTCAAGCTGAGGCTACTGTTTAAATGTGTGGACATTCAAAGGCTGTGCTGGGAGGCTGGATGCTGCCAAGTACCTCGTGGAAGGAATAACAATCTCAGCAATTAGCAAGGTCCCCCAAACCCCAGCCCTGCCTCTCTCGGTGCTACAGGCAGGGGAGAGGTGGGGGCTGTGCTGGCAGTGGCTTTCGCCGTACGGGGATTCAAGCAGCGGGAAATCAGAGGATCTAACCTGTCGGTGTGGAGGGGGCAGAAAAGCAACTGGACCTCTGACATGGGCTGGCAAAACTTGGAAGCAGCGGTAGCCTGTAGTACTGCCACCTGATAGCTGTGACCAGAAGGATATTTCAGTATCCTATCAGCAGTAGTGGTGTATAATTAATAAAATGAAGGACAGAGTAAGGAAACACAGAGGAAATAATATTAGTCGTGGACTGAGGTTAAGTATTACGTATAAACCCAACATTCATCTTTTTGTTTTGGAATAAATGCAGCAATGTAATGCATATGATTTCTGTCTCAGCTGGGATAAAGAGTGTGGCATGTGGTGCAGTGGGATTAGTCTTCTGTTCAGACCATCTAATTGTTGTCCATGGGTCTTGCAACTTCTGAAGCTGTGGAACGAGTCTGTGTGTCAGTCTGCACACTTGATCTGGTGTCTTGAGAAAGGATGGAGGGGCACAGATGCCATCCTTGCCCCAGGGCTACGGTGCTAGTCCAACCTGCGTTTTCCCCTATCCCTGCCACACTCTGACCTGCAGTCCAAAATGGTTCCTGTGAGACCAGGTATTACCTTTATGGGTCATTAAGGAGAAGTATATAGCTCTGGGTTAATCTTCAGTAATAGTTCGTAATGATATTTACAGCTTAATTTTGTGGTATTTCTGTCTGGTGCTGCCTTTAGATTCAATTCAATTCAATTCAGTCCAATCCAATCCTTCCTTCCTTCCTCTGTGAAATCAAAACCTGCTCTTCTGCTGCCTGCAGTGGGCAAGCATGGCAGGAGAGCATCGTGGGCTCCTGGGGTGCTGGGGGCACTAAATTGCTCTTTCTTTGCGTCAGGGATCAGGCTGTTGTCCGCAGAAGAGCGACCAGCAGATGCGGAGTGTCCGGCCCCATTTATCTCTGCCAGATGGTGCTCAAATACTAGTCGGGAGCACATGTTGCTTCTATTCAACCAAATGCTTGTGCCATGCTGTGGCCTCTGTGCCTCTGAACCAATGAGCCTTAGCCAGCAGAATCCCAGAGGAAAAGGCCCCAGCAGCCCTTGGCTAAGCCCCTCTGCGTGGCCTGTGGAAAATCAGAGAAATCAAACTGGGAAGGCTCACAGCCCTGCGGGGACAGACAATAGCCTGCAGGAAGGGAAGGAAGGGGTTAAAGAGGGTTTATCACACACAAAAAGTAAATATTTGAGGCAGAAACGCAGAAGGAAAGAATAATGGAGAGAGAAGGGCAGGAGGAGGAAGCCAGAAGTGTAAAGAGAAGAAAAAGGAGGATTATATTCTGCCAGAAAACAAAGGGATGTTTGTATGAGAAAAGCATTGGGGAAGCATTGGGGAAATAAGGGTTCAGCTCTGCACAAACTTTCTGTCTGACACAGGACAAGTCAATCTCTCTGTGTCTCAGTTTGCAAAGGCTACAATGGGAATAATAAAGTCTCCTTTGTTCTGCCTCTCTCTGCTCACATCAGACGTCCCTTCTGTTTGTATGTTGTAGCAAGCCAAGATGCCACCGTACTGCAAACACAAGTAAAATCCACTGAGACTTTGAGGGGAAAAAAAGGAAGGCAATTAGGCTATCATAAACCTGGGAGGTTACTGCCCCTGAAACTGGGGTGGTGGTGGTGGTATAGAAATACAGGAAAGGCCTTTACTGAGGGAAGAAGAAAGAAAAAATATGGACCATATTAATCCTACTGTTGCATACTGGACTCCAGTGGAGTTCCTCAAGGGATGGGTTTAAGCCCAAGGAGTTCAGTTTTGTTTGGTTAAAGAAACTTTGTGCCAAAGTTTTTAAATAGTCAAATCTGTTCTGAGAACTAGGAGAATGTGGGCTGCCTTTCCTGAAACATTGCATGGGACTTGGGATGAACAACTCCTGCTGAAGGCATCAGGAGCCAAGTGATTAAGCCCCATGCAGTGCTCTGACAGGAGGCCTTCTTCTTGCCTACGCATACTTTTTTTAAGTATAGAAAGTATTTCCATATTTCCAGCAGCTGATCTTTATTTGAAGCCAAGAGCTGCATTTTTCAGACTAGAACTGAAGCTTTTCTAGGAAAAGCCACTCTGGAGCAGATCATTGCTCCATCTAGCCCCAGACCGTGTCTCCAACAGAGGCCCTGCAGTCTACTTAGAGAAGGCAATCTGAAAGCTCACAGAGCTCTCTCCAGGCATAATTTATATTCCACTCCAAGAGGTAGAGTTTGGCTTTCACTTCAAAGTCTGTAGGCTTACATTCTTTTCAAAATCCTTGCTTATTTTATTAATCTTCACAGTTCCCTGGAGGTTGTTGTTTGCAGATCTCCAACCTGTTCCGGAAGCCCCTCGAGCTGCTGACCTCCATGTTCTGCGGGAGTTGAGTTCCCCAGTCCAACTGGGGCATTTGTGCAGGGGAAAAAGGAACTTTCTCAGTTTCAGGATTGCTACATTTAACATGGAAGTGGAAGCGTGCCTTAAGCTTCTTGCCTCACCCATCTGGCTTCTCATTACAGCATCTCATCTAAAACAGTGAGCAGCTTCTGCCACCCGGGGAATCCCTGCTGGGAGATGGACTGTGCATGTGTGATGCTGCTCTGCCCTCACATGTGACTCAGCCATGCTGAGGATCCACTCTTTTATTTTTCAGTGCTTCCAAGTTTACAGGAGCACATTATTCCAGCTGCTCAAGCTCACGTGGTGTGCTCTTTTCTCGTGTGGCTGGAGTAATAATACAAGTTTGTGGCCAGTCATAGTGTCCCTACTATGGGGATGGCACAGTAAGCCAGGACATGAAGGAGGTGTGAGGGGCTGTAGAGTGACTGGGTGACAGCATCGTGCTTTCTGTGTCTCTCTTTTGGTAAAGAGGAGATTGCAACGTTCAAGTGTCTTGGCAGACCACGGTGAGACCTGCAGGGACAAAGCAAGAGGTGCACTGCTGTGTATTTCCATGCTTGTGAGGATGGTGAGCCCACAAACCAACACTTGGACAATGGGGATGATGCCTCAGTGTCCAGCCTGCCCTTTCTTCAGACCGCAGAAGGGCTCGGGTCTTAAGAGGGGTAGCAGGGAGGTGTAGGGCAGGATACAAAGTACGGCCTGTGTGTACATGGGGCTCTGCAGCCAAAATCAGATGGTGCTGTGCAGACATGGCCTTGGATCCAGCACGCAAACAAACAACTGTATTAGAAACAGCTGGGGAATAGGATGAAAATAAGCATTATTAAGGATATGTTTATAATAACTTATGAGCTGCGGAATGAATCATTGCTACACTGGACCCTCCTGGAGACAGATTTACTGTTGGTTTCGGGGTCCTGACTAGAGCCATTGGTTTTTCCATTTATGTATACCTTCCCCCAGCCCTTGCTGGAAAACCTGATAGCATGTGCTGAGATGTAGCCTCTAACACAAGGATTTTGTCAGGAACTGGAATGACCTCTGAAAGCAGTGGCCATGGCCTCATCTCTGGGTCATGAGCTGCCACTTGGTTGAGCACATACATGATCCAGAGTGAGGACATTGCTTCAGGCACTGATCTGCCTTCAGGAGTTTCCTTCCTCGTCCTGAGGGAAGTTTTGCAGATCTTGGGGCTTTTTGTTTATTCCCTGGCTGTAGGATGGGCTCAGTTTTCTAATTCATTCATTGTGTTGGAGCGTGTCTGAGCTATCCTGGGTGATACTGAGAAGGGGGAAAGTACCCTCTGGCAGCACTGTCCCCTTGCAAGTCTTTTCTTGCCTCTCCTGTGCACAGTCAGGACATTGGGGCTGTTAGCAGGGAGCCCCTTGCCTGCAGCCTGCCCTGCTGCAGCTCAGGAGGTGACCATCTTTTAAAGTCACACATTTCTCTCCTGGTCTCCATGCATATTACCTTTCAGATTTGCAGCCCTTCCTTGTAGAAGAGTGTCTGAAATTGTCCTTCAGCCCTCAGTATAGTGGGTTTTTGCTAAGAAGTCCTTGTTATGTGCTCTACATACACCCACTGACTTTTTTTCTAATGTTCATTAAGACCTCAGTTGTATAGTGTCTGTGTTTGAAAGAAATGACTTTGTCATTTCCCTGAAAAAATTTAACAAATGTTGGCCAAAACTCAACTTGCACTGACACTGCTGAACATGCAGCTGGATAAATTTGGTCCACTACTCCACTTGAGTGTCTTCAACTCCCCTTGATGTGTCTAGCATGTTGGCTGTTCTCATTTGCTTCACAGTTGGATGAGATGCTTATGTACAAAGCTGCTTAAATTCCAAACATTGCCTGTGGCTGAGAAGTTCCTACCTTTGATGTAAGAGCTAGCCTGGGATCTGAGACATTATTCTTGTTAAGAGGATGAGTTAATAGCAAAGTCTCCTATATTTAACACAGAGTGCACAAAGTCTTGCTTACTTGATCACAGAAAGGCTCTTGTGCTTGGTCCCAAAACACTTTGCTGATACAATGCACTCTTTAGGGGCCTCTCAGGACCGTGCTCTGGTGCCTGTTCAAAATGCAGCTACATTGCTCCTGGTTTTTCACTGAATTATCTCACTCCTTTGTCTGATAATTTTCACTAGCTTAGCTGGTCAACTTGTGCATCTCTTGGAGCTGAGTGCCACAGAGGTGACACCTGAGAGCATATAGGGACACATAGAGGTAGCTGTAGGCTTTGGTCACCAGTGATGGACATATTTACATGCACAAGACAGTCTTGTTGCACAATCTGACTGTGAATGGCAAGTGCTGCCTCATTTACCATTAACAGTAACTCAGCCATAATACTAACACTTGTATTTCAGCTGCAGGTGAAAATGGCTTTTACAGTCTTCATCCTGTCTGGTCCAAATGTCTGCATGGATCAAACTACTGTACTTTTGCAGGCTACATGTTGGAAGCAATAGGTGACAATATAAAGGGGGTGCTTTTATCCTCAGTCCCACCTTCAGACCCAAATGTTCAGGTATCCTTTGCTGTGTCCAGCAAGGAGGGTGTGATGGCTGCAGCAGTGTTGCCCTGTTTCTAGAAAGCTGCTTAGTGAAAAGGCTTTCTTTCCCTGGTGCCATTTCAGAAGAACTGCCTGCCTGTGAAAGGCAGAAAGGAAAAATACAGGGTTTCAAATATGTTATATTCTTTGGTGAGCTGGAATAGATTTAAGGCCATATGGAAGATTACTTGTCATGATGGGTATTCACTACCCAGTGATGGATGACTTATTTTTCAGAGCAACTACAAAGATGTCCTTCAAACCCACCTTTTGTTTTGTAATTGCACTGATGGAGTAGCAACGTCCAGCTTGCTCTGGGGTTATCTATTACTGATGGGCTTTTGCAAACAGAGAGATGCTGCTGGTGCCTGAAACTGTCAGCAGTTCTTTTCCAGAGGCTTCCAGGAGAGTAAAAATCTGTGATTTCTTTGGGGAAATTTTAGGAAACATGAAATAATTTGGCACTGGAGGGAAGGCAAATGGCCTGTGCAGGTATACTTAACATGTAATCAGACAGCATGACGTACATGAGGTTGTGTTGTGGCTTCAAACTGCTCCTTGCCCAGGGAAAATTCGTCAGGAGCGTGTCCTCCCTTTGACCACAGTCCACACCTGGAGCTGTGTCCCCATCTCCAGCTGTGCTGTGTACAGCACTAAGGGGAAAGGGGAAAAGCCTTTTTTAAGCCAGGCTCTGTGCATATCTGTCTCAAGGGCTGATGTTAGATGGATGTGCATGAGCTGCGATGTTCCCTGCAATTTTGCTTGGACTGTGTTGAGAACACTGAAGGGAGAAGGCTCCTGGCTGGGTGTGCAAGCTGGGAATCTCCCAGGCTTGATAGCATGGTCTTGAAAAATGAAGCAGGGATAAATCTGGTTACTTGGTGGGAAATTTGTTAACCTTTTAGAACTTCTGAAGGATAGAACGATGAGGTGATTCTCTGTAATTTTTATTTTTATTTTTTACAGACATATCTGTATTGATATTAATGCTGCTTGTGTATCAGCCATTTGGGTCCCTTTGTTGTTGCTTTTATGTAATTTATAGACTTCCTCCAGTCTGGTTTTGAAAAACATGGCATGTCCATGAAGCTGGGAGCAAGGGCATGGTCTCTTCTAATGTGGCTTTCCTGTTTTCCTTTGTTTTGCAGGTTCTTTTCGAAATGATGGTTTAAAAGCTGCTGATGTCCTTCCTATACTGAAGGAGAAAGTGGCCTTTGTGTCAGGTGAGCACACCTTTTCTTAATCCCTCCAGCCCAGCATGAGCACTGTCTGCCATATCCTGGCCCTCATAGCGCTGCAAAGTCATGAGGGACCAGTTTCATGTTTGGCCTTGGTAGTACTTAAATTAGCTCTTCTGCTAAGAAAAGGGCTGTATGTGGAACAAGGCTATCCAGTAATACTCAGAGCATTGGAAGCTGGCCCATGATTCTGAGGAACAGGCAAATGGGCAGCAGAGGTTGGATGAAATGCAGCTTCTCACCTCGAGCCTAGATGAGGGCTGTCTCAGCATTCAGGGCAGTTCAGGGATCCTCCTTTAGTTTCAAGGTCAGTGAATAGCATTAATGCCTGTTTGTAGGCAGCACTCTGACCCATAAATCATTGGTGTTTCATTTACAATTCCAATCAACTTGCAGTTAAAAGTACCATTGATGCTGCATTTGCATAACAGCTCAGACGCTCAGAGTTCTCCTGCCACCCTGTACAAAGATTTACAGCCTTCATTCAGGATACAAATCTCGAGGACCTGGGGGTGGATGAGGACTAGACAATATGGAAAAGGCTTTGAGAATAGCTTGGATGATAGTGTTTCTGGCATGAATTACAACTTGTCAGTGAGAGGGGGAAGAGAAAGTCTGAAGTGATCATAATCTTGTATGAAGTCACTCAAACTGGCAGCATAAACCCAGGGTATTCCAGTGGCAGTGTTTCTGTGATTGCAAACCACTCAGGCTGCTTACAGTGAAAAAAACCCTGCATCGAGAATAGCCAGCTCCCCTTGTTTGCAGTCTTTTCCTTTTTGTTTCCTTCATCTCCACAGTAATGCTGACTGCAGAAGGGAGGGGAGGAGCAGCAAGGCTGTTTGGTGCCCAGACTCTTCCTCCTTGGCTCTCCCCCCAGGTGTGGAGTCGAGCCCAGGAGGATGGGGCTCATCACCCTGCTGAGCCACGGAGATGCTGTCCAGGCAGGAAAGGCTTTTGCCTTGACTAATGGTTGGTGCGAGATGTCTTTTCCATGTAAGCAACAGCTAAATAGTCCAGGGATCATGAGTCCAGCAGTGACTTGGGCAAATGATTTCTGGCCCTATAAAAGCTAAACCTTCTCATCAACAACATGAAAATCCAGGAGTCTGAGGGAAGTTTCTGAAACACAAAAAGCCTCACATGGAAAACCAAGACTATCCCAAGACTCCTCACATGCAGGAGTACTTTATCTCACACTGAAATCTCCTTCTGAATGTCCTGAAATGTTTTATGTGGTTGTTGGCTTTCACTGCTCCGAAGAGAGGAACTCAGTCATAAAAATAGAGTGTACCTGCACACTTGTTTGTGACACAAAAGCTGAACTGGGTGCTCTGGGGAAGTGAAAGGGAGGAATTTATTCAGGGACTGTACTGCAATTTAGTTCTTGGCTCCTGCTGTTGCTTTGCATGGAAATGACTGCAGGATCATTTAGTAATTCATGGAATATTTAAGAATGACAACCTGTCTGGATTGTTTATATAGCCCCTTGCACTGATGGTGACTGCGTTCAGCTCTGAGCCAGAGGGTCTCACACCAAATCATCAGCTCGTTAGACACCGTCCTGGGCCAAGCCTGCCTTTGGGTGGGGAGGGGTGTTAAATAAGCAGCTCCAACGTGACCCCCTGGGGTTTCACACCATGATCAGCTGCAGGCAGGGTACAGCTTGCTCCTTATAGACTCACCAGCCTCCAGACTTGGATCTGCTCAAAATGTGCTGTTCCTAACACAGCTAGATGTCCTAGGATTTACACCTCCTCTTCATGGTCTCCAAATGCAATGAACACAGGCAACAATTGCCAGGGGCCTTTGCAGGCAGAACACTTTGAGATTCTGGTGTCCCACTGCAACAGCCCCAGCATCACCTTCCAGCCCAGACTGTAAGCACTGCCCAGTCTTCCCCTGGGTTGTAATAAAGCAGATTAAGAAAAGGTTTGAGCATTTCAACTGATGGCTGAGTTCTTTTTACTTAAAATGGAATAATTTCCATTTCCATTAGAGTATGCTTTGAGCACAGAATGTTTGACAAAATCGAAAAATCAAATAGTTGGATTTTGCAAGATTATAAAAAAAAAGTTCTGTAGTTAGCACAAACCCTGAGAGCATTAAAACATTGTGTTTTAATCAGGTTTCCTTGAGGAAAAGGAGTTTTATTGAGTCTTCTTCAGATTTTAATGCTACAGTTAATTTTAACGATAACAGTACAGTAAAGTTGTCGAGGGGGCTCTCCTTACACCAGCAGAATTTAACAGCACACACAAAACTCTCAGCTTATTTCTTTTCCCATCAGCTGTGCCTCACAGGCTTGTTTCTTGGTCCATGATTCCACAGGAAAATTGCAGAGAACCCACAAGACCCCTCAGGAAGGGGATACACCGTGCTTTGTGTTTCAGTGTGGTGGATGCTCCACACCGGGACCCTGCAGAGCAATGGGGCAGCACAGGCAGGGAAGGGAGAGCGGCTGCCGCCTGCTCCAGAGCAGGCACAGCAGGACCTGCCTGCACAGCCGTGCCATCTCAGAGGAGCACTCAGGCTTTCACAAGGGCACTTAATTTCAGAGTTGACATACAGCTCTAACTAGCTGGGCATGGATTCATCCAGCCTAAGTGCTGTCTGGGGCTCTGTGCCTGGCACTTCCCCTTGGCTGACTCAGCTGGCAGCGAGCAGCAGGCTCTGCATCTGCATCCCTGCGCTGTGGGAGAGTTGAGGGGTAGTGGATAATATCAGGATTTTTTCCTGGAACTGGTTCTTACTTTCTTCCAGTGATCTCATGTATGAGGACTAGACTGAACCCAGAGTTCATGTGTGTGCCTAAACAGCACCTGAAAATCCCATTCCATAACTCACACTCTGAGTGATGGACTGAGCTGTCGTGGGGGCAGCATGTCCTGGCCATCGCTGTGTGAGTGCTTCCATCACTGACCTCCTGGAAGCAGATTAGGCAGGGGGTTGTCAAGGGGGTGGTTTTAGCCACCTACTGGTTGTCTAAACCCTAATAAAATCTTGGCTTTGCCTGGGTGGTTCACTGTGTTGCTTCCAGCAATGCAAAGGCTTTGGGAACTATTAGTGAGTGAGTTACAGACCAGAGATTCATTTTTGTGTTCTGAGAAGGAGATGAACACTGAGGAGAGGAAATAAAACAGGTTGTAGATTATTTTAGGTGTTTTTTTTCAGTGAGAGGTGGTGAAATATTTTGGAAACTGGTGTTATAGTCTTTCTTGGGAAACATAGATGATGTTTTAGAAGAGTGGTGTAATTTTGGATGTTGTTCGGCTGCTTGACTGTATTTATAGGAGATTTCCTATTGATCAGTGCAATGCAGAAGGGAGAGTATGAGGCTCTAGAAGAGGGAGGGGAATGTGTTGCCATATTCCTTTCCCATGCATGGAGCTTTTCATGCACTTAGGCTAGAAAAAGCTTCTTTGTTGACTAATGTCATAGGTCTTGCTGAAAGCATTTCCCCCATCCCACCCAGAAGAGTTTCTCGAGATCCTTCCTGGTGCTTCTGCTCCCTTGAGGGCTCAGAAGAGCAGTGGTGTGTGGGCTTCCTCCTGTCACCCAGGTACTGTCTGCTCATCTGATGAGGCAGGAGTACAAAGGAGGAGGCTGGCAGGGTGTCTGAGCGGGTGGTTGAGCACCGAGGAACCAACAGCACATGGCAGAGGTGTGGAATGAGCCGGGGAGCTGCTGCAGCTGTGACAAGCAGAGCTCCCAACCCGCGTGTTCCACAAAGAAGGAGGTTTTTCTGTGGACTTTGGGCAACAAAAGGCACAGAGCAGGGAGAAG
The DNA here is from genome assembly GCF_022539395.1 of Myiozetetes cayanensis. Taxonomy (NCBI): domain Eukaryota; kingdom Metazoa; phylum Chordata; class Aves; order Passeriformes; family Tyrannidae; genus Myiozetetes; species Myiozetetes cayanensis. The sequence goes on from NW_026088185.1 coordinate 28,617,434, forward strand.
TGGATGTAGTAACAGCTCAGCCACCTCCATCCTTCAGAAGTCCACTGTTCCCAACACCCTGTCTCTCAGGGGCAGCTGGGAATTTCAGTATAAATAGACTGGGTGAAAGGACGACTTTGCAATTAGGTTCTACCAAATTTAGGCCAGCAGGTTGAATCAGAGAGGAAAGCTCAGAGGGGGAGACACTGACCTTCCCAAAAACTTGTCCGAAGACACCACAGGTCACTTATTGCCAGAGGTACCACATGTGGAGGAGCATGTTTTTTCTTTTTATGCAAGGGATGCGCTTCACTCTTCAGAGAAAGGATTCAAATGAGACCCTCAGTGCCTCTGGGCACTGGAAGAGTTCATGTCCAGGTTCCAAGGGTTCTCAAATGCTGATCTGTGGACACTGGAATTTGTACTGAGTTGGGAATAAAACTAACTAAAATATTTAATTTTTGAAAGATACAAACAGTTTGTATTTGCACAAAAAGTTTTGATTTAAATTAAAAGTTTGCATCCTCCTCTTCCTCTGGAATGGAAATTTCAAATGAAACGTCAACAGTTCTACATTTTGTTACAGAAAGCTATCTTCCATTTTATACCATTCCCTATTACCATTGGTGTAGTTTGAAATAAATGGAAATTCCAAGAATAGAAAATATGCTATTACAAAAACATGGCATTGCTTAACTATTGAATTTTCCAAGTGGTTTTGGGCCATGATGCTTTCATCAGGAATTTGCTGCTGCCTTAATAGAGATTTTTCTTTGAAGAAGAAAATGAAAATGTTTAGACTGTGGCATTTCCAGGTCTTTTGATGAAGTCTGAGCCTGCCATGTTCTTTTTTTTTTTTTCTTTTTTCCCTTTGTTTTGTTGTTGTTGTTGGTTTGGGGGTTTTTAATTGTTGTTTGATTTTTTTCTTTTGTTTTCCAAGAGTGTTAGTTGATTTTTGAGTATAGAGAAGAGTTTTTACCTATAGAGTTTGTTTAGATATCCTCATAGGTCTCTAAAGTTAAAGCAGAAATCAAAAAGTCTCCTTGGATTTCTGATTTCATTTACAGGTAGTAAATATAGTGTGCAGAATCAGTTGCCCTGTATTTTTCCACACATTTTAACCACAGCCATGGGACATTCTGTGGAGAATGTCTCGTCACTGCCAGCACTTACTGTCCCTGCATCCTGTCTCACAGGTACAGCTTCTCAATTAATGTCAGGGACTTTGAAAATAACAATAAAAGAGAGGAACCGAGCCTGTGAAGGAAGAAGGTCTGTGTACATCCCCTCCTCTTCCAGCTCACAGGGTTTTCTCGTCCTTAATATAAGGACCCAGGAAGGTGACTGTAGCACTTGAGATGTTTAAAACAATAACACCCAACCATTTGGGTTGTTTTGCAGTAAGATGTGCTCTTCTGTCCCACTAATGAGAGTTGTAACCTCTGGAAACTTCCTTATTTCTGTGAAAGCACTTTGGTTCCAGGCTTATGGGTTTTTTTTCCTAAGGAATTCAATTTTAACTGACAAGAAGCACTAAAATTCACAACTGGAAATCCTCTTGTTTCTTGGTCGTTGTGGGGTTTTGGTTTGTTTGGTTGGGTTTGTCTGTTTCTTTCTTTTTTGGGTGTGAAAATATAGGCTTTTTGAAATGGAAATACTCTGCTGGAATGTGCAATTTCAGAAACATTTTTATCTGCCAGTGTTTTCCAGTCCTAGGCTGAATTTCTTTTTAAAGCCGGGGCGGGTTGGGGGGGGTGAGGTAGGGGGTGGGAAAGATTTCCTAATAGCAATTACATAAATCCAGTAGCTTAAACTCTCCCCTGAACTTTCATTACTTTGCAGGATCCTCTGTTTGGCTGTAGGTGTCGAGGACGTCCCTGCTGGGGATGTGGCAAACCTGAGCAGCCAGTTACAGTGCATCAGTTTATCGCACATTTCACTTCGCTGATGAACATCAGAAACTCTGCCATTGCTGTTTCTCCTTGCTTGCCTCAAATGAGGAAGACAAACAGCATCTGGTCAGGATGAATCTGGCCTCTCTTTGTTTCTCCTTGTTCTTTACAGCTTCTAACGTTGTGCCCAATGGTGTGAGGTTGGAGTGTCTGTCAGTACCACCCTCACCATGTGCTGTGTTTTCTTCCCTCCCCATCTTCAGGGCAAGAAGGTGTGCAGTGGGCTTTGTTTTAGAAGACTTGGGAGTTATTTGTCCAGTTTGCCAACTGATTTTTAAATATATACTGCTATTCCCATAAATCTGCAATAAAAGAGGCGAGATCAAAAAAAAGTAATTTGCATCTGGGGCAAAAGGCAGAGAGGTTTAGGGTCAATTTTGAAGAGGAGGGTACTTGGTGTTCCCTTGATACTTCAGAGCAACCCAGCTACTTCCAGAGGAAAAAACAAGCTCCTCTGTACTCTCTCTGGAAGTTTTGCTTTCCACATGAAGAAGCTCTTCCTTCCTTTTAATGAGTCTCACTTGTCCTTAGTTTTGCTTTGCTGGAGTAATTACCATCTCCCCAGGGGCTTGTTGGCCAGCATACATTTAAAATTAAGGAAGTACCCCAAAATACTTGCATAAAGCAGCAAAAGTGTATTACAAGCCCCAGCAGGTGGTCTCTTTAAATCCATGCAGTGGCTTTTTGGAGGGTGATTGCAGAACAAATCTACTTGGTAGGAGATGGGATCCTCCAGGCACTGCACTGGGCATCCCATCTACAGCCTCTGACCTGCTCTGCCAGAAGATCTTCTGGTGAGATCAATTGGTCTTGTTTTTGGAGTCATTAACCCTAAATGTCCTGTTGTGAATTTTTGCCATTAGGATTTGATTCAGGCAGTTGACTTTGGGATATGGGATCCTGGTGACTGCACCCAGCTGTGTTAATTGGCAGGTGGGGCTGGTTGTGGGAACTTAAATTTCATCATAGTTGCACTGGAATCACCTGTGTTGGAACCAACTGATCTTGAGGGTGGTCACACAGATAATCCTATATATGACCTGTTCAACACCTCAGTCCCTTTTGAAACTGGAGGAGTTTTAGTGCAGAAGTCTGTTTAGAGGAGGTCTAGGGGCAAGCAGTCTCACACAGCTCAGCTATGGCAGGGAAAGGAATGTTATTTTAAGAGTGGATACTAGTTCCTCGATACTTTCCTTTCTTAGGAAGTCTGTCAGTTAGATTTAGAAATCCAGAGTGTATTGTTTATCATTGCATTGAGGTGCCTGACATCAGCTGAGCTCCTCCTGCCTCCTAATTCTCTCAGTTGTCATTCATTTTTTCACCGCATTTTGGACTGAAATACCTGTTGAGGATTATTTCATCTCCTCTGGAAACTCACTTATGGTCTCAGCAGAGTCTGCAACATCAAGATGGATCAGCTTATGATGTGCAGGGTCAGATGAAGCAGCATGTTCATTTGAACTGCAGCAGATGTCTGAGTGGGGGCCAGAGACACTGTGTGCTGCTCCCGTTTCCGTTCCCAGTGTGCTGCGGGACATCAGACAAGGCACTTGGGAGCCCTGTCTGTGTGGACATTTCTCTGAGTCTCTGGTTAATCCTTGTGAATTTATGCTTATAAAAAGGGTGCAGAAGGAAGTAGAGGGTTTGGAACCCTTAATGTGGATCACTGCAAGCAGGTAAGGTACTGTGGCAGAATGGCTGATAGAAGTGGAGAGATGGAGCTTGAAAACAGAGCTTGATAAAATCATTATCTGCTGTATACAAGGAGTCTGTATTAGCGGAAACTGATAATTTCCTGTCCTAAACAGGACTAGCCATAGTTGGAATTCCAGCTTTTTGTGTTAATGGGGATGGATGTGCCTCAGGACTTGAGATTGGTAAGGCCAGTACAGAGAGCTCATAGCAGCAACGCTCTGGGTTGGACAACATCTTGGCTTACCTGTGGGCACTTGGGGCCACCACAGGCAGAAACATTTGGGCCCACCACTAAGAGGGTTAAGACATCAGTTCGGGCAGCTGCTAGGACAAGGATATTGTTGCTGGAGTCTTTCCTCTTGGATGCATGCTTGACCTAGATGAGTGGTCATCAGAAGGCCACTGACTGTGCAGCCTGCTTCCATGCAGGCCTTCTGAGGTTTCTTCAATATTTTCTTTTAGTGGGGTTTGCGTCACAACTCCTTGTGCCATCACTGCATGATTTGTGGAGGAAAAATTATGGAATCCTATTTCTGGGAATAAGTTCTGACTTTAGCCATGGGTCTATGTAGGCCAGAAGAAAGGGAGATGGGAAGAATTGGTAAGGAAGCTGCTGTCAGGCAGGGCCATCAACAAAGAGTTTTTGTGGGAGAAATGCAAGACATATTTGGCTAAATATTTGTTCTCAGTGTACTCTGTGCCCTGAAGAACATGTGTTTTTCTAACTCTTTTTTTCCAGAGCACTAATAACCAGACCATCTGTTTGCCTCTCTAAATCAGAGCAAAGCCCATGAAAACCCACCTTGAAAACCAATAAGAAATTATCAGCTGTTTGTTTTAGTATTTAATAACTAATTAACAAATCCAAGGGCATGTTTGATTATTGCATCTCATGTCTGTGAATCCAGGGGAGGCAGGAGATGGGACATCTTGATTAAAGCAATTGAGAGTCCTTACTTCCTTCTACTTTTTATTTTCTTTTAAAACAATGTGCTGAGTAGCTCTTTGAAGACTCTTCATATACAGTTGGTGCTGAGCTCATGGCTGACTTGGGGCAAGATTAGCCTCCTTGAATGGATTACTGACAAGCACAGACAGTTTCAAGCACTATGAAGTTCTAACATAGTGGGCCAAGTCAGAAAACCTCATTTCTACTGGTTCTTCAAGTAAACTTGCTATGGGATCTGGGCTGAGTTTCTTCCCCTCTCTCTGTACTTCACTATTCCCCTCAGTTCAAAGATAATAATAAGGAAAGGAACAATATAAGCTCTGTATACAGCTGATGCCAAAAGACTTTCTTCTGTTTTTAGTGTCTGTTGCTACCTGTCCAAGGCTCTGTTAGGGCAGATGGGTGTCCTAATATAGGCATGTTTGGTGTCTGAAGTATGATGGTGGTAATATCCCATTTAGACTGCCTAGAAAAGCTGAGATTATCGCTTATAAAATGCAATAAGAAAGCTACAAATTATCAGTATTTAGAAGAGTAAACCACAGTTACTGAAATCTGCAAGCCTTATGGTGAATTAAACATACCATGGTTTGTTCTGGAAGAAATCTGATGTTTCTTCATACGGGCTCTTGATAAAATCATAATTTATGCAGGCATTCATGAAAAATAGGGATTTCTCAATAACTGGGATTGAATTGAGTTGAATTGAATAATTTGGAAGCAGCTGAAGGATTCTAATATGTATGATGCGCTTGTAATAATAATTTCACCCTATTGCTCAAAGCAGAGAGCAGTACTTTTATCCCAAACGAGAAACATTTGTTTCTAAACCTCACATATCTTGAGATTTGCCCCATGTCTCCTTGTTTTTCTGTGCTATAAGACTAGAATAATCCACTCAGGCACTTACTTATCCTTCCATCATCCAGAAACCTCCAACTGGGTCATCATGTAACCTTCCTCCTCCAATGAGAATTAACCCATTTTCCCGGTCTGTCCTGGTAACTTCTGATCCTGTGCCTGAGCCTTATTTATCCTACTCCTCTGAGGACAGTTTAGATGAACTGTTGAGGGACAATTTTTATCCTGAAGCAAAGACACAATGGGAATGTTCTGGATCCTGTTTCCTTTTCTGTAGCTGAAATCCTTGTGTTACCATTAGTGAAATGGTCATGAGTTTTCTTGCTTTTTCAGCTTACCAGAATTTAGATAATTTTTATTATTATTTATTTATTTTGCAGAAATCATTTTGGTGGAACTTTTGGTGCCAAAGGAGTCCCACAAACAGGGTTTTTGGTTCACCAGGTGAAGGTGAATGGGCAGCATCAGAGTGATTAGGGCTGTTGGGCTGTGGGAAGCTCAGGTGTTTCATATCCTGCAAGAGGATTATAAGTGTGGGCTTGGATGTCTCCTGATCTCACCTCTTAGTGCTTTTCCAAGTTGTACAAATATTTAAATAATTGGGAATGAAGAAGGAGAGGGAGCCTGACTGTCTAGAGAGTAGCATGTTCTTCTGGGATGCAGTTCAAGTTAAGGTCTCTGCTTCAGTGAGTATCTGGAAGCTTTTGAAAGCCTTAGTTACATCTTGATATGATGGGAAATTTTTCAAAACCTTGAAAAGCTTCCTGTGTAGAAAAAATATTTCCCTCCAGCTTTAGTTACTGTATTGGTTTGCCATTCTGTAGGCTGGCTTGCTTTTCTGTTGGACACATAGTGCATGATATAATGGTTTTGGCATTGATGTGGTGTGTGAAATAATCTCAACAAAGGGAGAATGTCCTAAAAATGGGAAGTTTTTTTCATATAAAGGTCTGAAAATTTAAATGAGCTTATTTCCTTGTAAATTGAATCCTTTTACCTTACCCCTCCATTTTCATGCTGTGTGGCAGAGGCATGGATCAGCAAAGGTGACACTGCATTCCAAGGGACCTTCCTCACCTTCATGGTGTGAGCCAAAGGCAAACATGAGGCACAGAGATTTGGGTGGAGATTAGACAGGACAGTTTTTTACTCCATATGTCCCCTTGTCCGCATGAGGGATCAAAATAAAGGTGCCATCTCTTACTTGCCTCTCCATTTCTGTCTCTGGACAAATCAGATGTGACCTGGTTCCAGTGGAGAGTTGCACAATGTGTCCACTCAGGTGTGTTGCATCCTTTGGGAACCATGGGAATGTGGACTGATGAACTGTAACATGGGGTACCAGTGGCATCTTTATCTGTGTAGATGAAGTTTGGGTTAAAGACTTTGTCTGCTACAGGCAGTGGTGCTGTAGAAGGCTCTTTGGACGGGTCTTAGCAATTGAAAAAAAAAAATCTGTATTTTAAGAAAATGTCTAAATAGTGACAAGAATGTTCCAGTAGCACAGACTTCAGGTGTCCTGAGTTCTGCGTGGGGGAGTGCAGCATGGATCGGTGCTGGAGATGTGCATGTCCTTGGGTAGCTTTTTCTTCTTGTTGGGCAAGTAAATTAGCTCAGAGAAGCACGTGATTTTCCTTTCTCAGAAGTGATATTTCTGGTAAAGGGATTACACGTTAAGTGCAAACTCATCTGCATTTTTACAGCTTGTTTGTGAGGTCCTTGCAGTTCCATGGTAGCTTTTTGAGCTGCAGTTTTGCTGAGGCTTTTTCCTAGATAACAGTGCAAATATGTATCTAACAACACACAATTCCTGGAAAAATTCCTGAGATAATATGTGAAGAAAGAACTAAACATCTGAATGAGGCATTAGACTTCAGTTTCAAGCTTCTTAAACTTTAAGTCACAGGAGAGAATAAAATAAGGTGCTGTTGAATAGATTGTATTCATGTCTGTACTTGTGATTGTATAGTTCAGAGTAGAGTCATTCCTTTATGGCTCAGCCTTTAGACAATTGCTGTAAAAGATTGAGTGCCAAACACTGGCAGTTTTAAAGGGAGTGGATTTTAAGACGGAAAGCTACAGGGAGGAAAAAAAAAGAGCTAAAAAATTATTCTGATTGCCAACAACTTTCTAAATAGAAAGCATAGGAGGCATGAACTTGTAATCAAAATTTCAATTTTAATGAATTACCTGATAGATTATAATGCTGTATTGCATAAACATTACTGGGATACATCCCTTCAACCTGGCAGGACGTTGTAAACTATCCTGCAGTGAACTGTGCAACACACTGAGCAACAGTGAAAAATGCTTTCACTTTCCTGATGTTGACCAGTATAAAACTATCCCCACAGTAGGATTTCATTAACGTGGCCTGCTTGGATTGGCAGATGTATTAGATTTGATGGGATTAGGTGAAAGAAGAACTGCTAGTAGCAATTTTCCTAGTGTGGGCTTTTTTTTCTTTTAATCTATATCTTCCCCTTTGGAGCTCCAGCAAATGCAAGCCTGTCTTCCTCAATTAGGCAAGCCTGAAAGCTACAAAGAACGCGTAGACTCTTGAATGTGCTGTAATTTATGTTTATCAATTCAGTGCACATAGTTTTTTTGACATGTGCTTCCTGCCTGATTTTCTAACAATCCTTTATTTTCCACAGGTGGCCGTGATAAACGAGGTGGTCCTGTCTTGACCTTCCCAGCCCGCAGCAATCATGACAGAATAAGGCAGGAAGACCTTCGGAAACTTGTGACTTATTTGGCCAGCGTGCCAAGGTAAAGCTAGAAAGAAAACACTTCAAAGCTCAGGGTGGATGGGTGGGTGGGGAACTTGTTCTTGGCAGTTGCTGATTTCCAAGTATTAACATTTAGTACCTTGAGTTCTTGGGGTGGAGGGACAAAAGTGTTCCCTTCCTCCTCCTGTGTACACCCCGGTGGTTTTTATCGCACACGTGGCAGTGCAGGAGCCCCACAGCGGAGGCAGTGTGAGCAAACCCGGGCTGCAGGCTCGTCACAGCAGCGAGGAGCAGCTCTTGTTCCCCGCCTTTCTGTGCAACTGTTTTGGAGGGTTGCAAAGGAGGAGGGTTCTCAGAGGTCTGCAGTTAAATATAGCAAGCTGGAGAGAGCCTGCTGTCTTCTTGTTGCTTTTTAATACCTTGTGGGAGGTTCAGGAGAGCTGGGGAAGGGGACTGTAGTTGCTGGGGAGGAGAATGTACCAGCACAAGGAGGCAGATTTTCTTGCTCCAGCACTTCCCAGAGATTTCTCCAGGCTGTGGAGGGAACATGGGTGGACTTAAGGGGAAGCTTTCAAATAAAGCCATTTAAAATTGTTCTGAATGTAAACCAGCACCTTTCTCCACATTAGTCCCTGTGGCTCTCCTCCAACAGACAGGTCCCCATCCTTTTCTCAGGGATGCTGGAGGAAAGGTGTGTTGCTAGAGCATGTTTGTCTTTGCAGGCTTTGGGAGATGGCTTATGGGGCTCAGTGCCCAGGCAGGTATTTCTGATCCAGCCTCAGAGGGTATGAGGCTATGTATGCCCTCATCCAGCTTCCTTTTCCTGGTTTTAAGCTTGCCAAATATCCTTGCCCAGTAACCACTGCCCTGGCTGTTGAGGTGAATGTTATCCCCAGGCAGGTGCGGGGCTGAGAAGGGACGCTCAGGGTTGCAATAACACACCCTGTGCCACCCAGGAGCAACTTCTCTTTTAAACCCCCTGTTAAACAGTGTCATGTTTTTGCAAAGAGTATGAAGTTAGGACATGAAAGGCAAAGGTGTTGGCTGCCTCTGGAAGTCAAGGGGTAAGGGTCTCAGGTCACACATGCAGTGTACAGAGAACAAAGGTCGTGTTTGGTATGGGAGAGGAGGAGTAAGGGCTCTCTGGAGACTCATCACTCGACTGCAGAGAGTGACTGGCAAAAGCAGCTGCGTGTATCGGATCTGTCAGTGCTTGTTGTCATAAGTCCTTTGGTGATGAACTTTTTGCTGTGTTGAACTTTTGGTCATCAAGGTTTTGTTAATAAGTTGAATCGCTGAATCTGTTTGCTTTTCTCCCCACCACTCCCCATTTGTCCTCTAGCCAGCTCTATTTTGAACCATACTGTGAGAGAGATTATGGACATGCTGTGGGGCTGAGAGAGCAGTAGGTCACTCGCTAGGGGTTCATATCCCAGGGCTTGGCAATCCCCCTCCAGCTGCTGCAGTAATGAAAGTGCTCATTACATTTTATCATTTTTTGCATGGTCACAAGTATGAAGATATGACATTGCTTGAGGTTGCAAGCAATTGCAGAGCAAAAATGACCTTCTAATGTGTCAACCTTTTTTATTAATTGCTTCTTCCTCATGGAGATGGCAGCAATAGCAAGATATATCCCTTCTGCTCCCCACTCTCACACAGCTAAATCGATTGTAGCTCAGTCTTTGCTGCTTTCGGTTGCCTCTCTCTGGATCAGTGCAGCAGTGATTTTTCTCTGATGATGCAGACCCTGGGGTCGGAGGTGCATGCTGAAGGAGCCAATACAAGACCTGGCTGCCTGTCTTTCTGGAAACACTAAAAAAGTTTTACCCCCACCAGTCCCCACTGCAAAGCCTTGTCCTGCTCTGATGTGTGAAGCCCTCAGAGGACCAGAGAACGTTCCTTCCTCTGTGATACAGCCACCATCCAGAAAATGTGCCAGCAGTGAGGGACACATGAAATGCTTCCACAGGCTTCCAAAGGGTCCTTGCAGATTGGACCTCTGGAGACATTGTCTAGAGCATTGTCTCCTTCTTGGGGTATTGCACATTGAGGGGTGTGGAGCAGAAAGTAGCAGGAGTGATCAGTGGGTCTTGGAAGAGTAGCCTGTTAGGGAAGGATTGAAAGGGTAGAGTTTGTTCAGCCTGGAGAGTGAGTAGGGTCTGTGGAAGCACATTGTGACGCTGCAGAAGGAAAGGATTTGCAGGGCTAAGACAAACAAAAGTGTTACACTGAAGCAAGTGATGCTTAGGCTTGTTGTAAGGAAAAGATTTCTAATAGATTCATAAGTTACCTAATTTCTTCTTAAATCCTTCCATTACTCTATAGGCAAACCTCTGGCATGGGTATAAATGTTATGAAGAGGGTATGCTAGATCAGTTGGTGATGTCTCTTGCTTTCTCCCTGTCCTATCTGGTGCCACAGGTGTGAACTTGCTGCTGTAGGAGGGGAAATGTGACCACAAACTTCATGGGTCTGGCATGTGGGGGTTATGTAACCTGTGTGGTGTAAGGAAACCCTGAAAACTCATTTTCCCTAAACATTTTGTTCACTTTAACAAGGGCAATCAGCAGAACTTTCAAACTTATTTACTTTTTGGATACAAATATATGGAAGGAGCAGTTGGAATTCCTGTGACTGGCTCTCAGTTCATATTTATTCCAAGATGAGTGCTATAGTGACTAACTGCATCAGCCATCTACCAAAATGAATAATTTCATTAGCAGAGCCTCTGAACAGGATGTCAGGAGAAACTGCTGTGATGTTGAGTGCTAAAAGGAGAAGAGTTTTCTGTACTAGCTGAAAAACTAGAAATTCTTTTTTAGTAAAAAGAGACTGTAATTCATCATATTGACACCAGGATAATAATTCTTTCTTTATTCCTGGTGCATTGGTTTCTGAGTGAGACAGATTGCTATCCAGGTTGATACAATCTGTCACTTAACCCTTGGTTTATGTCTTAATGGAGGGGCAGAGGTGGCACAGCACTGGGAGCTTTGAGCAGGTATGAGATTGGTGATGAAATGTGATGATAGATTAGGGTAAGTGAAACCAGGGTCTTGTGAGCACTTTTGAAAGTTTCTGATTCAGCTTTCTGCAGTTCCTTCTTCAAAACCGGAATAATAATGCGGGTGTTCTGAAAGCGGCTGTGTGTGCTTGAGTTAGAGCTGAATAGTGAGGGCTTTCATGCAGCCGGGGGTCACGGTCAGGCAGGTGCCTGCAGGCAGCGGGGTTCCCTGTGTGGTTGAGGATTACTGCGTGGGGGTGAAGACCTAGGAACACAGTTTGTTCCTTTCCCAAAATGGCAGCCTTTCAGTCCGTAGTGCCTGGGGTGACTTAGGGCTCCTGGAAGGTTCAAAAGCCTGCTCCTGCAGTCTTGGGTGCCAGGAGAAGGTGGTGAGTGGGTATCTGACGTTGTGAACCAATGCGGTCCTGGTTTGGTGCCCTACATTGGCTCTTTCAGGCAAACCACGAGGTCCTTTTCTCCAAACAGTTCCACTGTAATTAGTTACTAAGGAACGAAGACTCTATTCATTAGATGTAAAGGTAATTGCCACGGATGCCAAGTTTCTACCACTCTGCCATTTTCTACTTGGTTTAAATTTACACTAAGGCTTTCTGGGTAGGCAAAGCTCTATTTCTTGTGAATCGGGATAGCTCCTATTTATATGCAAATTTAAATGGATGCGATGTTTAAAAATTTGGAGGGCGTGACTGAATGTAGGATAACATGGTGTTTTATGATCAGGGAGATGAGGGGGAATCTTCTGGCCTTGCTGAGGATTTTATATTTTAACACCAGTGCAGTGCCATCTATTCCAGTAGACTGAGCTTTGATTTATATGTGTGGAAATGAAACTAACACCAGGCCAATCTCCTCTGCGAGCCCTTTGGAATTAAGAATTAAGTTATGCGTGGGCTATAGGAGGATAAAAAGGAGACAGAATATTATTAGCCTGAGTTATCTCCTCGCACGGAGAAGCAATACGATGAAGGAAATGTTCTCTGTCAGCTACAGTGAATCTTCCGGCTGAACACATCCATCTGTTCTGGAGCCAAGATAAGCAATCTTCTGTGCTCTCTGCAGAGGGGGAAACCTGAGATGCCTCTGAGGCCTGTGTTTTTAAAGACATCTACTTTTTATTTGTCCTCTGTTCAAAAACCTGCCCAAATATTTCCCCGTTCTGGGGGACATCCAGGGCTCATAACAGCAGCAAAGTGTTTCCAAGGGCCAGCCCTGTGTGTTTGAACAGTTCCTCAGAGCTGCCGAGTTTGATGGAAGGTGCTCGGATCAGTAAAGCAACTGAAGTGCCTCTAATAATTAGTTCAGTGACTGGGGCTTTGTAAAATCAAAAGAAACAATACAGGGGATGGTAAAATGTAGCGATACTCACCCACTCCTGGATTTATTTTAAGCTCTTCTCTGGTGACCTGTGGTACTGTGTATATTAGCTCCTCTGGCCAGGAGTAGTGTGAAACTCATTTTGTTGATTGATAGGAATTAACAGAAAGCAGAGCTCTAGAGTTTATGTGATTTTAGCACAAAAGGAGCTTTTGAGGACTTTTTTTTTTCCAGAGGCTATTTTAGATCTACAAAAATAACCATCTATTTAAAAAATAACACCAGGGAATTCATACTAATTTTAGTAACTAAATATCTGGTGCCATCGATAATTATTCCACCATGCACTCGTATCAAAATACCACAGTAAAAAAATGAAGTGCAACTGATGAGCCTAATGGAGGTTTAGTATTTTCTTCAGATATAATTTAACAAATAATTGTAAGGTATTTTGGAGCAAGAGACTCATTAGGAACATATAACTGACGTGAGTGCTGGGGATTTTAAGAGCCTTCTGCTCTCCAATAGCCAGTACAAATCCAGCCCCTAGTGGTGTGGTACTGGTAAGTCTTGTTATTATCACCATCTGTTATGGATTGGGGGACTTGTGTTGAAATAATGGTGGTCTTGGGTTGTCCTATTAAAGGGCTTCTGACCACACTGCTCTGCTTGGCTTCCTGTGTCACCTCACTGAGCACCTCAGGACTGTTACAAGTTCACTTGTAGGAGATCAGGTCTTCAGAAGAGGATCTCTGACTTCCTTCCAGATGTGATAACAACCTGTGAAGGCATTATATTCCTAGATGAGTGAACAGTGGCTATAATTGTTGACATTCTGCAGTGTCTACAGCTGCAAGCTTGGCAACTCCCATTTACCAGAAGCTGCTAGAAAATGTGGACTTCCTCGAGGTGCAGAGGCAGTGCTAAGAGCTATCAGAGCCTGGCGAGCAGGAGTTATGAGAAAAGATTGAAGGTGCTGGGGATGCTTATGATAGAGAGGGAAAGTAAAAGTGATGTGTTACAATCCACTATGCAAGACTGAGCTAAAGTAAACAATTTGGCCTCAGTCTGCATTGCAAAGGGGACGAAAATAAAGGCATTAAAATCAATAATTGAAGAACTGAAGCAGGTTTCTGTAGCATCCCTATCTTAGAGACCCTGTTAGAAGGCATACTGGGAGGGACCCAGATCTTGTCACTCCTGTCTTTCAAAAGAAGGATGAAAACAGTCTTTCCAGCTCTTGTGATGCTGTTTTGTATAAAGATGTGGGGTTTCTTAAACAGGTACACAATTTTAATTTCCTATGTTTATTTTTAATCCCTGGAATTGTTTTTTTTTTAATCAGCCCAAACCTCGGGTAAGGGGCGGGGGCTTCAGTGTTGATTTCCTACTTTCTTGCTTCCTACTTTCCTTGCCTGTTGCTGTTTTTTGGGATAGTGAAAGGTCTGATCTTGCACAGCTCTGGACCTACAGCAGATGTCTTCTTTTCCTCTGTCCTCTGTGGGAGCTGGGGGTGCCCTGAGTGGTTCCAGCTTAGTTGGCTGCTGAGCCCTGCTCTGCCTTCCAGCCTGATAACAGTGCAAGTGTTTCCAGCCTGGTTTTGCGATGAGCAGCATAAATAACGTGAGATTTGCTGTTAATGTGCTGTGAACTGCCCAGCTCACGTAGCCTTTTTCTTCTGAAGACTAATAAAGGGCAGGGTAAAGTGGGCTGGAACCTCACTTCTCTTAGCCATCATCAATATGGGTCTAACAGAAGCATATTTCTATTTTGAAATAGAAGCAAGTGAGGGTAACTCAATGTTAATATTGAAACAACCTCATGAAGATTTGATTGCCCTGTTTCAGAACATTAGTTTGGGAACTCAAATACATAAATAAAATAAAGGTTGATGTTATTTCAAGACTGAAATCCTTATTTGAAGTAAATTACTCAAAGGACCTAGAAATTACTTTGCTAATCTTTTTGCAAGTTGTCTGTCTTGGATGCAAAATTTTTTGCACCATTTTGGAAGACCTGAAAATCTGGATTCAGTGTGTTTCTTCACGCTAAATTCTACAATATTTCTACGTTCTTAAGTATAGGTTGCTCCATTTCATTATATTTTACTTGTATTCCAATAAATAATTGAAATTGCTGATTGCCACATGCAGAGAAACTGGGATTTCAACTTGTCATTGTGTTTTTAAGCATTCTATTCAACACTCAACATCTGCTTAATTTTAGACTATAAATCTGCAGTTGAAAACAGTTAATATGAAGGAATCCCTCATTTATTTCCAAGGCAATTGTTCTATTTTGCAGTGTAGGGGAGGGAGCTCAGTTTTCTGTTACTGCCAACCATGCAGACTCATGCTGAGATTTCAAAGTCATATTGGGTTCTTTATGATTCATCTGCCATCTCCAACAAAAATTCAGTGGGTTAATGATTTGAAGATTTAGGATTGCGGAGGTAGCCCTACAGGCCAAGTTTAACATACAAAGAAAAAGCACAGGTCTGGAAGAGAAGTTCCTTTTCCTGGCACTGGGCTGTTTTCCAGCCCAGTGAGAGCTCAGTCATGCCTTCTTCAGTGGAGCCAGGGAAAAGGGCTTGAGGAGGCACACATCCGATGAAACAAAGGTCACTGCTTTACTTTGTGCTCTTCCCAGGCAGCAAAGCAAGTATCTCTACCCAGTTAAGGTCCAATGGCTTTTGGTTTTACTGGTCTGGCCTTTTCACTTCAGCCCCACCTTCCCAGCTGTGGGGTGTTTCTCCTCACCACAGGCAGTGCATTCAGACTGCAAGTTCAGAGCAGCCAGAGGGATGGCAGTGAGCAGAGTCCTTCTCTGCAGCCCCATCTTCCCATGTCCTCTGCAGAGAAAGCAGCCAACAGGCAGCTGCTGCTCAGCTGTAGCTCTGCAGCACCTCCACACCTGCCTTCTCTCTTTCTTACTGTGAGAGGAAGCTCTTAAAACCCTCTGAGAAAAGTCAGAGATGCCTGTGGCACTGCTTCTCCCACGGGATGGGGGGCGGACAGTGCTGACCTGGAAATAGGTACCTCCTCTAGGGGTGGTGATTTGGTGCAGCAACATCAGCTGAGCCTTCTTGAGGGGTTGATGGGCTGTACCAAGGAGTCTGTCTCAAGGGTCTGAGCTTTGCCAAGGTCCTGAGTAAACCTCAGCTGTCTTCTCAAGGGAGCCTCAGATGCTGCTCAGCAACTCAGCATGGGCTGGGGGTGCTGCTCTCTGGCTCTCACACAGGATGGTTGCCTGTCCTGTGCAGTTGCTCCCTGTGTTGCTGTATCTCTGTTAGCAATGTTGTAGGTAGTGCCTGACTGTGTTTCCAACAGGGGGTTCATGCTGAGAAGGATTCTGCTTAGATTTCTCCAAATCTGGAGCAAACAGCAGAACAACTGCCCTCACCATGTGCAGCTGCTGCTGTGAGGATACAGGAGCCACCGTGACCGAGTGACACCCGGTGGCACTGGCAGGGTCTGGAGCCTGATCTCATCCCCTGAGCTGTCTCACGTAGAGCTGTGCTGCACACTCTGCTTTTTGAGCTCTGTCCAGGCCCTTGGACTGGGGATTAGATCAGCATTGTTCCTGTCCTAAATGGCTTTTGCATGCTGGTTGTACTGGCATTTACTGCCTGGAAGAAGGATCTGAGGTGGTGGAGAAAAGGCAGAAACTTGTACACTAGGATATATTCTGCACCCGCTCGCTGGTGAGGGAGCTGGCGGGCACCGCAGCCTGCTATAAACTTTAGGCAGAGCCTCATTTTCCCCATACTCTTTGTCAGTGGCTCTCTGACAAGTGGTCTGTGAGTCTCTGCAGCACACCTCACCGTCCGGCCCTCCCTGGCCTTTGTCGTGCTAGTGCTGATGTAAAGCTGCTGCCTTTTAACCACCCATCGTGGGCCTTTTAACCATCGGAGCTGTGGCTCCACAGTTCTCTGAGAGACCCAGGCAGTAGTGACTGGGAGAATTCCTTGGAGAAGGCAGGTTTGTGTTAATGTGAGCAGTAATTCAGAAAAGCTAAAATTAGCAGACGTTTTTTGGGAGTGCTGTGCTGGCAGCAGAGCTGGCACCAGTCGTGTGTGGTTCCTCCTGAAGCTGTCAGCAGCCGTCAGTGGAATGTGCAGTGGCTCAGCCAATCCTAACTTTTCTTTTAGGTGATCTCTTTCCTACGGTTTTTGCAGAGACTGTTCCACTATGGATGCTTGTGTTCCTCATCAGTAATTCCAGTATGTGTTATATCCTCTTTACTCTCAGAAATTATTACAATTTGGAAGTGGCTTATGCCATCCTCTTCATGGATGTCATTAGAAGCAGGAAAACAACTGCTGTGCTTTGCAGTCTGCTTTGCAATGGGAATATTGTTAAATGTCAATGGAAAGCTCTTCTACGCTCCCATGGAGAATGGATGAGACCTTTACTGTGTGCCAATATGGAACAAGTAATGGGAGACGCAGAAGTGGAGTCGTCTCAGCCCAGACTGGCCTGATCCTTATCCTCTCTGGATCTGTGGAGCTATTGTGGATGCTGCTCCAAAGTCTGGGTTCCCCAGTCTACAGCTTGGGTAGGACTGAGGATGCATCTTCATGAATATATTTTTAGCTGTGTCTGCAAATGAATGATTAAAAGCTTGTGCCATCGTGCTGTCTGTCAGTTACTGTTAAACCAAATCTGTCAGAGAAGACTCTCAAGAATAATAAATTCCTACAAATTTAATGAGAATAGACAGCTGCATCAAGGAAAGAGACCTAATTAGTGTCCCCAGAGAGGGAAAGGTGGTCCCTTTTCAGAGACTGGAGGTGTGGGGGCATGTCCAGAGCATGTAAGAGGCACATTTGTTATTAACCATTAGAGAATCGATGTGCAAACCACCACCAAGGCTTCGGCAGTTCCCATGCTCATAAAAGCATGTGCTAGTTTATGGTATTAGAAAATTGGATCATACTAAAGTAGAACAATCACCAATTCATGGTAACATGTGGGATTGAGCAGGCTGATGCTCTTATAAAGTGGAAAGTATGGGTTGAGACTGGCAAAATTTGTCTTAGAGGTTGGGATGCTCAATTCCCTGCTGTTTGCAAAGGGAATTGGTGTCCAAGTTTGGTAGACAGTTGTAAATCTCATCAATGGTTTCTTCTCATTTTCCACAAGGTGCTCCTAACCAAGTCTGTGGTATTTTATGTCTTCCTTGTGGATCCTGGCACTGCTTCAGAGCTCCCTGTGGATCCTGCAGAACTGTTTGCAGCAAAATGTGATTGTAACTATGTGGTGTGTGACTGTTGGGCTGCTTTGATTAAGAGAAAAACTAAAGAGAGAGAAAGAAATACTTTAACACAAAGTAAAATCAGAAAAATAAGAAACATAATTCCAGACTCTCTCCTTTCCCCCCAAGAAGAGGCGGAAAAGTGTAACACAGATGTGCTTTTGGCTTGGCAAACATTGTCTGGTCTGCAATGTATGCCACAGGGTACTTTTCTACTGTTAACAAGGTTTCCCTGCCTGTGTACCACAGGACTTGACTTTATGTCTGACTTTAAAGAGAAACCTTAATCTCTGGAGAATTTCCCAGCAATATAGTATTTTAGAAAGTTCCTTTGTGGTGCTTCGCCAACAAGCCCAAGGATCAGAACAGCTCTCCCTTGTCCTGTGACTGCTTTCAGTGAGACACCTTCCACCTCTTGCACATACCTGTGCTACAGTGCAAACAAGAGAAAGGAAGAACCTGCTGTAGGCTTGATGCTGCATTTACAAGGGACATCTTTGCTGAGTGCTCCTTTTGGTTAAAGTCATTGGATAGAAATTCTAGCAGAGGACTGGTTTTGTAGAATAACTACATCTCTCTGAAAATTGTAGCAGCAGCAGTTCATCTCCAGCCAGACTCAGGCTGCCTTCATATGCCTTTCCTGTGCCTTTCCCCCATTTCACACATGAACACAAAAATCTGACAATCTCTAATATTTATGCAGTGTTATTAGCAAACTTGCACTAGAAGGATGACTTAAGTGTGATAGATTATTTATTTGAGCATCTGGCAAGCCAGATGCTTCTGCTATTGATGTTGTCATTGAGGATTGAATAAATATTACTTTTTTGAAGTTTAGTATGAAAGAATTACTCGTTAGAAACCTTCGCTTGGTAAAACTCAACCCTTCTTCCTCCACCAGTCCTAAACCATGGTCCAGCATCCAAGCAGTTATAAAATGTACCCACTTAAGGAATTGAATAATATGGATACCAACACAGCATTGATATGGAGATGGGTGGGATCCTTAGCAGGAACTTTATGGCAGTTTAAAATACACCTTGTACCCATGCAGGGGCTGTGATACTTTAGAACTCCAGGGAGTGTTTTCACATTTTCCCTGCAGGTTGCCGTTCTGCAAAGCAGGGTTGATGGCTCTGGTGTTCTTGAGGCACGATCTGCAAAACACTGAGTTTCAGGTCAAGATTGAATGCTGTGTTCTGAAGTGATCTTGCGTGCTATTGAGCTGCTCCGTGGGCAAACATCATGTCCCACTGGGAATAAAAGGGTTTTTCCCCTTGGAGAACTCCAAGTGGGCTTCCTGTACATGTTTCATCAACTGTGCATGTACACTTTGTATGTCATATGGAAAAGTCATGCTGTCAGTCATGGTGGATGGAGACTAATACTTGTTAAATTATATTGCTATAAACTATACGTCTAAAATAGTTTCCCATCATCCCTCTTTATTTGCATGTTAATTTAATGCTACTGAAAAATTAGCTGCAAGAAAGGTAGGCTTCTGGTACTGATTATTGTTCTTTCCCTGGCTGTGATGATTAGTTAGGTCTCTTCTATCTCAGTCTCCTGTGATTCAGCAGCTGACTGCCCCAGAGGCCAAAGTCCTCTGTTAATGCAGCAATGCAGATTTTTAACTTCTGTCACTTCTCTGTTGTGTGTCAGACCTAATTGGAGACTGAAATTGCATTTCCTTTTCAGTAGAATTAGCAGCTCTTCTTAGCCCACCAACTAAAGACTATGTTTATTAGCAGCTCTGCTGATGTCTTTTGTGATCTTTGTAGATGATAAATAATTAGATGGAGCCTGAGGTTTCATTTAGGTCACCCATTTGGGTCACATTTGCACTAAGGTAGGTGCCATCCTAGAACATAAGAGAAGACACACAGTCAGACTTTCCTGCATTTTAGTTCAGGACTCAGCACTGAGTTTTCTTTTCCCTTGGTTTAACTGTATAACCTGAATTTACCAGTTTGTACAAGAGACACCTCCCTAAAGTTTGGGAAACCAAATTAATGGATATTTTTACATCTTGAAGATATAAAACCCTGAGTGGTTTGGTTATTGGTTATTCTGTATGAGGCAGAAATACACATCCCTTTAATGGCATGCACTGATTAGACTTCTGATTTCTGGGAAACAGGGCCTTAAAGCTGCCTTTCCCAGTGCTGAATTGGGAGCACTGTGTAAGAAATTGGCTGTGTACTGTGTCACTGCCTGGCCTGAGAAAATGTTCTTGAAAAACCCATCTCCGTTACAAATGTACCATTTTGCCGTGCAGTGATTTTTGGGAGTATAAGAAGAATGTGGGGGAGAACAATAGTTCCAAAATCCAACCTAAATAAAAAGCAGGTGCCTGATTAACTAATGGGTGATCTTGCACATAGGAAAAATGGCTGGAAAAGCTTCCTTGTTAGTCTATTAGTCTAAGTATTAATCAAATAGACAGTATGTTCTTTTTCTTTAAGACCTTTTTTTTTCCCTCCATTCACAAGACAGAACTGAACTCTTACAACACTGATTAATCACATCCAATTTTGTGGTTATGTCCCCTTATTCCTCCATTCTTCTGTTTCTACATTTGTAAGTTTTCAGAAATTGCATCTGGAGAAGCAAACATTTCTGGGATCACAGATTAGTTTAGATTTTGCTTCTCACTGGAGATTTGTGGGTAGGAGCTGCAGTTCCATTCCAAAATCTAATTAAAAAGCAGGTACATAGGAAAGCAGTGAACAATCTTACCCATAGGAAGAATGTCTGGGAGCTCTGCTTTGTTAATGAACTGTTAGGCTAGGAATCAAATACACAAGCAATATGTGCAGGTTATTTAGTGTTTCACTCTTCTCTGTTCACAAGGCAAGACCCAACTGTTATATCATTCCCCACTTACCAGGCTTACTGGAAATCTCAGTTTCTCTTTAATTTCCAGAACAGCCACCCCAATGATTTTGCAGTGTCGGATTGTACATGGTAGGTGACAGGGAAATAGGGTCAGCTGAAAAGGTTTCCTGGGATTTTCATTTTGGAATGAATTGTGTAGGACACTTCACCTCTGTAGTTTTATGGACTGTTAAACTGTATCTGTGGTATAATAGCATCAGCAGCACTTACCTGATGACTTGTTGGGCACTACTAATTATATGAAAAAGGCATAAATTTTTGCTAGGTAAAATCCACTCAATACCTTTGAGAAAAAGGCCACTTGAGAATTCACCTGCTCTAACTTTGACAGAAGGTTTAGAAATATTCATCGAAGTGAATAAGGTGCTCGTTGTCTTCATTACATATTTCATACATTCCCAGGGGCACTTGGAAAATTAAAGCAGATGTGTTTGATAAGGTACAGAAAGTGGAAAAATATAAATCAAATTAATGTATTGTATACAGTACCAGTGCAAAGTTGTCTTGATCTCCATTTCTGGGCTTTTGAAATTGGTGAGAAGTCAGTATTTTCCGAAGCTGAAGTCCATCTTGCCAGTATTGTGCTCACATTGCCCTTTTAGGGGTTGACTTATAATTGTTTTTACAAATGAAAACATATGTTTCCCTTTTATTTCTGTGAGGGTGCAAATGCACAGAGAACTTTAGCTGTGTTCATGCTGCCTTGAAAAGATACCAGAAGTCAGATGTGTAATTAGGGATTCTGTTAAAAGCCTAATTCCTGCACCTGTGAACATTTTTTTGGCACATAGCTTTTTGAGTCCTTGCTTTTCTTTTTATATTTCTCGTTCTCGTGGCCAAGAAGTAAGTTCCTTTTCAAGGGATATTGTCAGAGATCTACTGGTGTGTAATTTGTTCTTTGTTGAAGTCCAATGCAAAAAGGTGATTTTCTCTGCTTTTGTTGTTAAGTGAAATACTCTAAAGCATAACATTAGACCCTCTTTTATTTAACACCTGATTACTCATGGCAAAGTTCTTTAAGATCCTTCTTAACATATTACATGTTAAGATGATACACCAGGTTATGACAGCATTCTTGTAGTGTGGGTTTGTTTGTGCAGTGCTAAATATTTCAGATGCTGTGGCACTTTATGTTCTACGTCACATAGGTTCAAATACTGGTCAAATTCAAACAACGCTAATGATAAACTATTCTAGTTAGATGGGAGAGAAAGAAGAGCAAAGAAGTCTTTATCATCAGATGATGTAACAGGATTTTTTAGCTGGATTTTAAGGTAGTTGGGAACAAATTAATATATCAGGTAATTTTATGAGTGAGTCTCAACTGATTTATCAGTTCTTCCTACCTTTGATAGGTGCCTCCTGTGAAGATCACAGGATTCACCTGTTGCTTCTTTCAGGCTACAGCTGACTTCCAGAATCTGAATGAACTGGAAATGTATATCTACTCTGCAAACAGGATCAAGCAACAAATCAGTCTCAAAATAACAGACTAGAAAGGATCTATCTAGGCAGCCATTACCAAGCCTAGGACTTTTGCACAACTTTTCTACATCTTAAGACAGAGCAAAGATATTTATTCATTGTATAAGTTGCCAGGGGCATAGGAAGGGAATCATCAAGGTGGAAACATGCATTCACCATATCTGCTCTTAGTCACAAATGAAAGGAGGATATCAATACTCTTTCAGGCTAACACATTAATTTACTACAATAAACTTGGAAATTGATGCAAGAAGTCAACCAAAGCAGTAAAAGGCCTGCCTGGCCTGCAGGCTTCTACTTACCGTGTCCTTTTCCTAATTCTTAAGTACTGTCATCCTCCTCCAGAAAACCAGTCAAGTGTGATCATAAGTCCATCCATATCCAGCAGAGTGTAAACATGTGCTTCATGCACCATCTTAATTGCTTAATCAAGCTCCTTCTATTGTGAGGCATAACCAAACAAACAGGAACCAGATGGAAGATATTTTTATCAGATGGACCATAGGAATAAAGAAATATGGTCATTGAACATTGCTGTCCTTAAAAAACCCAGTTTTAGGATGCGACTGCATCCATGCAGCATCCCCACAACGGGATAATTCAGGCAGCAACAACTATCATAGACTCAATCTTACCTCTTTATTTTCAGACACCAACAGCCTGTGTGAGTTTGCCTGATGGACATAAACACACATTGATAATTATTTCAGAGGAGCTTGTATCAGAGAAAGTTGAAACAGTTATTTACATTTGGAATCGGTAATTACAAGAAATACAGAAATAGTTCTACTTAGAGTCAGTTTTGTGGGTGGTTTTAGCATGGAAGTACTATCAGTTGTTATAGCATCACCCTCGTAAGAGGCCAGGGCAGCATTCTTATTATTTTCAAATTGTAGGAAAAAGTCTGAGTGTATTTGAGCTGTTTTCTCTGCTGTTTGTAAAGCATGTCATAGCAACAGAGATTTTAATCTGTTTTCCTTAGTTTTATGTCATAAAGCACTTAAAATTATGCATTAGTGCTCCTGTGGGTTCTACATCAAATCCACAGTAATTGTGGTCTTGCAGTCTTTTCCACTATGGGCTTCTGGTAGTAGTTTGACTATGCTGTGATCGCTGCTTTTACTCCAAACAATAAAAAAAGAGCAAAGTCCTTGATTATAATTGCAGGCATAAATATTTGGCCAGATAGTTGCCTGGTCCCAATTGACAGCCTGAATTGTACAGCGTGGTCATCAAAATGGGAAAGAGCTTATGTGAATAATTCATGGCTTTGACAAACGTTGTATCTGAAGGTTTGTGGTGCAATTAACAGAAATGAAATAGTTAAGAATTGTGGTATTTAGGCTGTCAGAATTGGGTTTTTAGTTAACACCCCAATAAGATAGAGAGTGCAAGTTCACTGTTCTCCTCGTCTCATTGTTTCCTTCCACTGGCTGCAGACTCAGCAAGACAAATGTGCATTAGTTTATATTGTCAGGGCTATCTTTGCAAGCAGATGGGCTGGAAATCTAATTAAAAAACCCAAAAGCTTTGATTCTGGCAAAAAAATAGAAAAGTCTTTGGGACAACCCTAAATCCTCTGAGTTAAATGGATGTTCTATGTCAATGCCATTCTATTGTCCCACTTTATAAATAAAATATGAAGGGCTCTGCTTTCACACAGACCCATAAATGTGCTCATTTATGAGTTTAATAAAGCATGTATATTCAGTACAATTAGATAAGCATATGTATAGAGCAATAAACAACTCCTATATAAAATCAGCACACGTGTAACAGAGAATACATCCCAGCATGGATAAATAAGCACATGCTTAGATTATTAAGTGATATCACTTAATCTCTTGTGAATTAACCATGAAGTGGCCAATGACTGTTTGCAGTTCTCCTTGTAATTATGTATCCTCCCTGTGTCTGAAGATATGGTAAATATAATACATTCAATAGAAGAATGCACTGGTTTCAATAAAGAAAAGTCAGGTAACATGGAGAGGTAGAGTTGAGCTGTTACCCAGAAACACAAGAAAGAAGTGAGTAACCCAATTAGGCTCACCTGGCTCAGTCTCATCCCTTGGACTGCAGTGCTCCAGCCATATGTGAAGCTATAACTGAAAAGAAAACAGTTACATATATTTGTGTTATCTCAGTATCAGGGAGTTTCACTTAGTAGGCTTTTCTTAAACTGGGTGATGTGTCCAGCGTGGGGCTGCACAGCAACTGTGAAATGGTTTCTGTTGTTTCTCATCAGTTGTTTTCTGGGGGTTGTGGGGGTGTGACTGTGGCGGTTCAACTTTCTACAGAAACCTGCAGCATTAGGCCCATTTCTGCACAGGAGGTTATATTGCATTAGTTTAACTGATAGGTAGGAAATATTTATTTATTTATTTATTTATTTTTTATTATTTTAGGTAGGAAACCATTAGTCTGGTGGAGTAGATGTGGCCTGTGATGTATGTTTGATGTGCTTCTTCCAGATCAAATGAGGCACTAAGTATTAGGCCAAATAGCCTTAGGTGCAGTGTTTCATGATTCTACTCTCTCTGATTTTCATTACTGTGGGCTTGCTGATATCCACAATAAATTGTAGGAGTTTTGTTTCTGACTAGCAGATTCCTATCATTCCTATCCTGACATGCGTTAATTTGTCAATGTAATTTTCAGGTCTGGCAGCAAGAAAAGCGCCACCTGGGGTATGTAGTTGTAGAGATGAATAGGGTGATGTGTGTTCACACGTGGTACTTGTAGATGGGCTTGCCTGGAAGTTTTATTGTGCTTTTGATAGAGATACGATACAGCTAAGAGGGAAAAGGGATCAGGCAGTTGAAGCTAGATCATTTATCTGAACCTGCTTTAGCTGATAAAACAGTTACTCTGAGTTTTTCCAATTAGAGGTGAATGATGGGTGGAGGTAGTTATGGAGAACTGGAATTACTTGCAATCGTGATGAAAGGATCATGAGGGAAGCAACATTAAAACTGTGTTGCCATGACACCAGTGTGTGATTTCCCATGGGTGTGGGAAAGTGCCTTAGCACGATGGATTGTAAACCTGAGGAGACCACACACAGCCACCTGAGGAGCTCAGTCCTCTACAAAGGTGAGAGTATCTGAGGCTGGAAAAACACCTCAGGTGATCTTGGGAGGACAGGCAGAGTGTTAGCCCAGAGACTCAGCTGAGGTTTGCACGGTTATTGCCAGGATTTGGTTCCATAGTTTGACTATGGAACATAGGGTTTGTCTTTGGTTTCCAGAAGCTTTTTGGATCCAGCTTTCTCACTCTCAGGTCTTCTACTCCCTGTGAAATACCGAGTTATCGACTTGTTTGTGCTCAGTCAGCCTCAGTGATTTTGATCTCTTGCACGTCAATGTCTCCACAAATAGTAAGGGATACCTCACATCCAGTAGCTTCATTGGCAAGGCTTAGCCCCTCTTGCTGGATGCAGAGAGAACCTGGCCTTGCTAGAGACAGATTCAGAATAAATGGGACATGAGTTAGATGTTTTGTAGATGGGCTGTCGATAGCACATCAGTTTCCACTGTCTCTCGAGGACTTTGTTAAAAGGACTTTTTCTGCTCTCAGTGCCATCGTGGTAGCTATTTGAAAGAATGAGTAAAGTCTGCAGTATAAATGAATGCACAAAAATTGATTTTACAAGTGTATCTTATAACATAGATTGATTTGTAGCTTCAGAGCAAGCCCTTCTGGATGTAATACAACAGGCAGTCTTCACCCAGCCTGGCATGGCAGGAAGTATCTATCTGATAAGTGAACTATTTTAGGTAAATCATTGTCTACAAAGACCTGCTTTGTTTGTATATGGGTGGAACTCAAAAAAAAGGAGTACCACTCATTTATTAGTCATGGTCAGCCCTCATTGTCCAACCCAGGGAAAAAGGGGGCATCAGCTTTTAAATTGTCCAATTCTAAAGAAAACTTAAATGCTCTTGTAGTTTTGTAGCAAAATAGACCCACAGAAGGGACCACAGAGTGTTTCTCAGCCTTTTCTCCTAACAGATATACTTGAATCCATATATGGATTAATAAATGCCCTTAAATAAAACATGGAGTGGGTGGACTCTGACCAAATCTTGTAGGTCTTAAAGAATAGTTACATCACTTCTGCTTAGGAGATAGAAAGTGCAAATCCCGTGGTGAACTCTGCACTGCAAAAGGGCAGAGGCCAAGTTACTAAGTTGTGGAAGAATCTGCTGGTTTGAGATGCAGATTTTTCAATGAGGAAAAAATTCAAAAGCTTTAGAAATTTCTCACCAAAAACACCTCTAAAATGCTATGGCAATTAAAATATTTTTATAAAATTCAAAGGTTTTTTCCTTTTATTTTTAGTAGACTGATCAAAAAAAGGAACAAAATGAAAAAAAATTTCATCTGAAAAGGACTGAACAGAATATTTTGCTGTTATAAAAGCTTTTTTTCCAGGTTTTATTTCAGTAATAGTTCCATGAGAACCTGCACTCAGTGTCTCATCTTTTCTCCCTAATTCCTTATTTTAATTACAGCACTTCTGTAAATGGATGTGCCTTGCTCTCTTGCACTACCAGGAGCAGTGCATGAGAACTGATGAGTGCTTACTGCAAGAAATGTCAATAACCACATAGAAAAAGTGATTTTACCATCTTTCAAGAGTTTTTTTTCCCTGTCCTCATCTGTGAGCCCAGTTGAGCCCTGAATCAAATGTGCTAGTCCCAGAGTGGTTATACCTGCTTGCGTCAGCATGGAATTTGGCATGGTGTCTGCCTCTGGACATATATTGGATTTTACCAGGTGCTGCTGTCGACTGTCTAGACCGACATTAATCATTCTTTGCATGAGCCGAACATGTTTGCAGGCTTATTTATGCTATAAAAGTTCTTTCCCCTATGGGTTTCTCTGCCTTCAACAACGCGTTTCAAGGAAATGTATGTATTTGCAATCTGGAGACTTTCCACTCTGGGGTGACTGTGTTTTACAGTGCTGACTGGAATTCCTGGAGCTGTTCACCATGCTCCATTCACTCCCTTGTTAAGTCACTGATGTCGAGAACTGATAAATTAGGATCCCGTGTCTAAGAGCCCCAAGCACTCATTGCCCAGATGAGAAAAGTCTCCTTTTCCTTATGTGCAAATCTGGCAGTGTTGGCTGCAGACTAAACTTCATAATGACTACACGTGAAATGGACTCCATGGTCTCCTTGCTTGAACTATGAAAAGAAAACCTTAAAGTGCAGGCAAAAAGATATATTTATTTTTTGAATCTTACTAGTTTGGTTGTCCTAGGCACGACCCTATCTATTTATTTCTCATCTGGAATCCAGTGGATTTGAATTTTCAAACTTACTTTTAATAGCCTCTGCACATCCAAGCCTTTTCAAGAATGGTTGGTGTGTTTATATTTCAACACGATCCTAATATTTATTTTTTCCAGCAAATGTCAAGAACGTGTAACTTTCATTTGGTAAAGCATTTTTGTTTTGTTTCTGCTAAATCGTCTCAAATGCAAGACTTTAAATACTCGAGAGAGTTGAATGGTACTTACTGTTCAAATATTTCTTTGTTGTAGTAACAAATCTTTAAATGTAGCCCTACTTCAACAAAAACAAAGCCCTGATGAATTTCGTATTTATCTCAGCAGCTGTTTCAAGGAAGACCTGCCAGACATTGATCCAAATATAGTAGATGTGCAACAACAAAAGGAGAAGAGGGTAAATGGGTTTAGATGAAGGCATCATTTACCAGCAGAAACCTCAAAAAATGTGAAAAATTATAATATTCATCCTCCAGATTTGGCTTTAATAGTCTGTGATCGTGCATTTTTGGACACAGCTGTGTCTTATATCTTTGCTATTTGAATGAAGACAGGAAGTTTTTCAAAAAGTGTTTATTTGCTCAATTAAATAAGAGAGCTCTGTGTCCCAGTTCTGGTCTGGGCTGTAATGAGGTAGATCAGAATTTTCACCTGGGAGAAGAGAGCACAACACAACCCTGCTGAATTCCAACCTGCACCTCTTAAAACAACTCCCAGAAGCTCATGGGATCATGGTTACATATTGGGAAAAGGTTTTCTTACACCTAGCTGGTGTCTGAGTTCTTCCTAGCTTACATCATTTTACAACAGAATTGCTTTGAGTTCAGAGTAATCTTTTTTAGAAGTAAAAGTCGAATACCAAAATGAGTTGCTTGAGAATAGCAGGAGGGCCCATTCTGACATTCGTTAGCTTCTGCCAAAGTATTTGGGCTTTCTCTGTCTTTCTGTTCCCTCCTGTTGACTTGGGGCCAGGGGCAGGGGTTGAATGCGGACATTGTGCAGCCCACACTTCTGCATTCTTGTGCCATGTGCAGTCACACTGTATGTCCCCTAAGAGCAGTGGCTGGAAACCAGAGACAGGAGGTTTGTCTCTGCCTGGACCTCACTGGCTCCAAGTCTTTTTACAACATGTCACTGAAATTTCTCTAGATTGCTGCTTTATGTCCAGTTCCAGCCAGTGTGAAATGGGCTTTGGTTTCTTTCTTTCCATCTCTTTTTTAAAAAAGAGAAGTGAGAATGAGTGATTCCTTTTCAGTGCCGAAAGAGAAAAAACAAATTTAGATCATCATAGTAAGAAAGAAAGGATTAATTGAAAAAGGAGGCTGGGTGTCTGTTTCTTCTCTAATTGCAAAAAAATCATTGTGAAATGAAGTTAGGAAATGTAAGAAGGAAAATTTATGACAAAGACTGTCTACCTAAAGCCTTTTAAGTAGCTGAAGCTCTCTGGTGGGAAATGTTATTCCAGAGAAATGGTGCTCTCAGGATGTGCATCACTAAGTTCCTCTACTGGTCTCTGATATACTGGCATGTAAGGAAGGTGTGAGGTTTAGGAGGCACAGGTGCCCCAGGATCTTTGAGAAGACAGTCTACCTCATCACAGCAAACAGCCACAGTCAGTGTGGGATGTGAGTGACAGCTCAGACTGACGCCGTGACAGTGCAGGAACATATCAGTTATCTGGGATAATTAACCAGGTAGAGTTTGCTGAGAAGTATTTAATAGAGTAAAATATTTTAATAAATAACTGTGATTCAGGAGTTCTTGACAAACAGGTCTATTAAAAGGGACTTTACCTGGTCCTCTAAATGTACTGGAAATTTTATTATGAATGTAGATTATTTCTACTGACAAGGTGATATTCAGGCTCAATGTGGTGATGTAAAACCAAAGTATGAAACCCTGTAAGTGATGCTGATTATAAACCTCTTTGTCTAGTTTCATTTTCAAGCTGAGTAAATAAACCAGAGACAAAACAAATAAAAAATTGTAATTAATCAAAAATATTAACACATAAATTACAGAAGTGATCCTTTTTGCATTTTGATATGGAAACTATGCAGTGGAGTTAGTTTGGTCTCAGTATGAAATGAGGCCTTTGGGATAACAGTTTGTGCTTGGAGGCTTTCACATACCTCCTCTTCCTCTCCCTTTTCCACCCTCAGCTTGTGAATCATGTGGCTGACTGTAGACACATTTGTCAAAGGAATGGTGATCTCAGAAATAATTAGGTTCCTGTAGATTTTGCACTTACAAATTGATGCTTTAAGAGCTACTTGTTATGCTGAGAGTGTCTCCTGATAAGGTTACACTGACCCACCTTAAAAGAGATCTTGCTCTCCCCATTAACAAATCATATTTTGAATGAGATGCTGGACGTGTCAGATCTGTGCTTTTAATGGTCCAACAGGTGTGCTAAATGTGCTGCTTCATCATTGACTCCTGACTGCAAAATGGGAATGGAGATATTATGTTATTTCAGCCAATCAAGTGCTGAAGCTTTGAAATGCCAGAAGCTTTGGCCAAACCATAAGGATGAAAAATACGCATAATCACTGATAGGTATTTGAAAGATTAATCAGAAAGCATGAAGTCCTTAAATTCATTTGGTACCCAGCAAACCAGTTCTTGCCAAAGAAAATACAATTTAGAATGTGCCTGAATTAAAGAGGAAATTTGAGAAAATAACCATATGAAAGCACCCTAGAAAAAAAAATAGAGGCATTTATTTTGACAAAATTATCACATCTGCTTCTGAGTTTCAATTTTATGCTTTCTTTTTTTTTAAAAATTAGATCATAAGTACTGTTTTCACAAATATTCTAGGGTGTTTTTATTAAACTTAGAAGCTGGACTTTATCTTTTCTTAAAAGCAGTGTAGCAACTGAAATGATGTATCAACTATCAAATATTTTGTGCTCACCATTGCAAATCTGATCCAGATAAGCACCGCCAAAAGGCTGATGGATTGTCCAAATACCTCGATCTGAGCGTTTTTTCCAGTTTCTGGTCAAATATCAATACCGGAAAAACTTAAGCACCACAATCAACATTAATTGCCATACTAAAGTGATTACTTGTGCGTAATAGATACGTCTTGGTGGAGCATCTTGGGAGCCAGGAATAACGCATTTCTCGCTTGGACAATGTGGAGGAAGCTTGATTGCTACTGATGCTTTCCCCGATCAATTGCTAAATTAGGACGGGTTTGAGTTGTTGCTTTCAAGCAATAAAGTTAATAAGCATGGCTAGACTATTCAAAAGGAACCTCGGGCCATTTCCTTAATCCATGCTGAGGTAACTGAAGAAAAATGACTTGACTGTCAAAGATGACTAATCTTCACAGATTGCCTCACCAGAATTTATCAGTGCTTCATTATGTCTATACAAGGCCAGCTGTTTTTTAGGACCCTATCAATTGCTGTGAATATTTGGATATTGCAGCTTAAATTTTAAGTGTGGTTTTTTTTTTTTTTTAATGAAATTACCTTTGAGGTGTCCCCACATTTATGCACAACTTTCGTACTTTCACAAACGTGTTCAGTTTTGGCTTTGCAGACCATTATTACTCATGATTTTTAATTCCCTGGATTTGCATCTATGGTTTCCTGAAAAGTAAATTATTGGAATTCATTCCAGACAACTGAAGACTGTAGTATGAGTATAGGCAGCTGGAGACCTCCACCAAGGCAAGCTCCTTAGACAAACACAGTATGGCAGATGCCCTGAAGAATTTGCAATCTCAATAATTTTCTTATCTCCCACTTCTTTCTCTGAGATATTAGTACCTGATTAGTATCTAGCTACCTGTTTGTACAGCATAAGTGCTCTCTCCACAGTAAGCTTGGCAACTGAAAGCAGAAATAATGAGCAGACAGCTTTCTGTCTTGCAACAGTTTAACCACTATTAAATAATAGCTTTTGACAAGCAAGTTTAAAAATCAGGTGCTAATTTTCTGCAGAGGCAGAAGAATGTGGAGTTATTACTGTGCTGGGGAGATTAAATTGTATAGACAAGACTACAGACCCTCAGATATTGTTACAGCTCAGTACCATTCATCACATTAAAGAAAAAAATTGCAAGCAGAACTGTTTCTGCAAGATTGTGAAAAACACTCTTAAAACAGAGTTAGATTTTTCTTGCAGCGATAAATACCATCCATTTGTACATTTCCTGCACTAGAATTAAAAGGGGTACTCATCTTTGCACTTATTTCATACAAGAACTTACAGGCTTAAGTGATGAATGCTCTTTGCAATTAGGAGCATTGTTTGGAGTTTTGTATTACCAGTGAAAGAGTTGTTACATGTTGATGTGTTTTGAACCAAAGAAATCTATGATTATTCTTCTTCCTTTCCTCATTCTCCATCCCTGTTTCCTATCAGTTTCATACTTTAAATGTTGTTAAAAATTTGGTGTATGACAAGGACTGTGGATAGGGCTGGTAGTGAATAACTGCTTTTTCAAGGACAAGAATCAGGAAGCATCTTGATCCCTACCCTGGGCTGATGTCCCAGCCTGCTCCACAGCATCAATGGTTGTCTTCCTGTGCCCACCAGAAAAAGCTGGAAATCAGGTGCCTTTTCTTCTTCTGCTGAAAACATACTGTGAAGTCTCCAAAACCCTGTCTGATCCCTCTACTGCTTCTCTGCACCTCCTGGGCCTGCAGAGGCTGTTATCCTTCCTGGAGTCAACAGACTCCAGCCCATAGTTATGTTTCTAGTTCCCCACCTGGAATATCTGTCTCAACGCAGGCTGATCTTCTAGTCATGGTGGTGGGTAATCATGGGTGTTGAGGTATCACACTGCCTGTGCTCCAAAGCTGGGGACAGGGTTTTGTTTTCCATCTGTTTGGGTCTAAGGCTTTAGTTCAGGTTCATCAACAGAAGACTTCAGTCCTTCAGGACATTCCTGTTCCGCTCACTGAAACAGGTTTTTATATCATTCATCAACAAGCATTAACTCATCGTTTTAGGTCAGATTTGGTAAGTTCTCAGGGTGGCAGCAGCCATGGGGAGTTGGAGTGGAGCTCATATTGGTTATGCCTTGCTGTAGTTGCATTGGGGTGGTGGTGTGCTTATTTACTGATGTCAGAAAAGAGAGATGGCACTTACCTGTTACTTCTCTGCTGTTGGAGCTCTCCATGTGCCTGGATGGCTCCTCGATATCCTGGTCAAGTGTTTGAAGAAAAACAAATCCTTGGAGAAGTCAGTTCAGTATAACTGGGATCAGTGACTTGGCAGGAGTTCCCCACGACCCTATAAAGCTTTGCAAGAAAAATAACACAAAACACAAGACGCCTTCTATTCATCCCTTTCTGATTTGATTCCATGTCTCAGCTCTTGTTCCAAAAGCCAAGAGGCAGTAGCACCACCACCAAAGCTCCTTTTACAGCCCTTTTTGGCATTAGTTATGGAAGGATCAGATGTCTGACCTTTCAGCAGTAGGTAAAGGGAGAATAAAAAGGTCTATATTCTTGACACTGTTTGGAAGTGCCTGGTCTCCCTAGTTTTTCTTTGCACTGACTGTTGTATGCTGTGTGCTCTGGATATGCCAATAACATTAAGGCAGAGGACCAAGCTTGTTGTCTTTGATTGTTCCTGCCTGGCACTAAGTTGAGACTGTTCAAGTTAGTGAACTCTCTTAACATAGATTAATCCACTGTGCCTCCTGTGAAGAGTATCCCAGTCCTTGTTCCAGCCCAGAAACCTAGTTGTAAGCTTTAGAGAGTTTTCAGTTAAATATGTAGAAGATGGATCTTATTAGCAGAAAGAGTGTTTTAAGAAGTTAAAAAGGAAGAGTGCAGTGAAAATCATCCTGTATTTGTGCACTGAGAGCATTTGTGTGGAGGCTAAACAGAGTCTTACAATTTCTGCATTATGCCAGTATGTAATAATATCTGTCCTCAGCACATTTCAGATTCAGTCCAGTGATATCATTCAGTGATATCCAGAATCAGTTACTATTTTAAATTATCTTACATATGCCTCTATGTATACAATATTGATCCTATTTATGTTGATGTCCCATTTGCAGGAAAGTCAAAGGTTCTATATTCATGTATTAAAGAGGATGTCTTGTTCAGTACCTCACTGTTGTGTTCACTATACAAAATACGTCGTGTTTCTCATCTTTATTGATTTTTCTGTTTTTATCCTCCTTTCTCCTTTCCATACTTCCTTTCTTCCAACAGCTTCTCTTTTAGTGGAAAAGGCTGTGACCTCTCTCACCTTAAAAAAATAATAAAACTAGATCAATATAGACCATTCTGGCATCTTTAGTACATCACAAATGAATTTTTCTCCTTTACCATACAGATAATATTACTGGGAATGGGGACTTAAGCATTTTGTGCAAGAGTTTGTGTCCTAAAGCAGACCCATCACTCTCAAGACTTCAATACCATGCAAGGCAGATACATTAGCTGGTCAGTCAGAGGAGTAGACACTTCCTAAGTCTCATCAAATGTTGGATCTGCAGATGGAGGATGACGCTTTTGAACCATACCTCTTTTCCTGAGGACAAATACTACTACATCCCTTAAAAAGCTATGCTGAAATTTGCCCAGATTTGACTTGAATCAACATCTCCTTTTATTCTTTCTCCTCTTGAGGAAAAAGAGAAGTGTTTGCAATTAATGCTCTGGTGTTGTTGAGCCCCATGCATTGCCAGTGCCCAGGCCAGATATCTGTCTTGGACTTCTCAGAAGTGAGGAGCACAGGCTGGCAGAAAAGCCTGACTGCAGATTGAAAAAGATCCAACAGCATTTGGAAGATCAATCAGGAGGGAAAAGGGCCCCAATGATAACAGTGCACATGCTGAGTGACAAGGGCCTTCCTGTCAGGCAGTGACTGCCAGGCACTTTTCTGGAAATGACACTTTTTAAAGAAGCTCTTAAAGGGATCTCTGAGAATGAAGGTACCCAAATATACAAGTGGCCAGTAACGTTAAGGCACAGGACCCTGCTTGTTGACTTTGGCTGTAGGTTGAATTCAATATGCTGAAAGCAGAATCCACTGTATGTTCATATAAAGAGCTTCTATACAGACATATATGATTCTGGTTTCAATTGTGTGAAAGTATGCATGATTTTATTGAAAAATTGCATTAAATGTGTTTGTCAAATTAGAAATAAAACTATAATATGGACACTAGAATTTAATGTAAATTAGATTATAGTATAATTAATACAACCTTTCTTAAAGCCTTTATGCTGCGTGATATTTTGTCTTTTATTTTAAAGTATAACATTCCTTGCTTTGCTGTGAAGTACTGAACACCAGCAACAAAAGTTAAGTCTCAGTGTGACTTCCCAGAGTATTAATTATCATGATATGCTTTTATTCCTACAGCGAGGATGTTTGTAAACGAGGATTCACTGTTATTATCGATATGAGGGGATCCAAATGGGATTTGATCAAGCCTCTCCTAAAAACCCTTCAAGAAGCCTTTCCTGCTGAGATTCATGTTGCCCTCATTATAAAACCTGATAATTTCTGGCAGAAGCAGAAAACAAACTTCGGCAGTTCCAAGTTCATCTTTGAGGTGAGAGCCACAAAGAAATGTACGGTAAAGCATTGTCTCTGATGAGAACTTTTCTTCAGGTAAAAATAATTCCTAAGCTCTGTGATTGAAAGCAAGAAATACATCTGAGGACTGGGAGTGGGAGCAGGAGTGGGCTGATGCCCTGGCATGAGGTTGTTTTCTGAGTACACTGGTGGAATGAGTTGCATGTTTCATGTCAGAGGTTCACACAGTTCATTTTGCTGAGGGTTTCTTTGTGGTATTTACTTTTGGAGCTGTTGCATTAAGTCTTTCCTTTGTTTCTCATAGGAAAAAAACCCAACACCAAATCAGTTAAAATGCTAAAGACAAAGTTCTTTAGAAGCAAATGTATTGGTTTGTTAGTTGCCCTCTACCCAGCTTCGTGTAGTGACTTTTTTTTTGGTAAAAGACATTTACTAAATTGTCACCTCTTTATATTGTCACCTCCTACGTTTAATTGAGCTTTGCAATTCAGGGATAACATTAACAACTCATGTGACTGATAAGGTGCCTCAGGCAGTGCACTTTAGTTTTCTGTGAATTTCAGCTTCTTTCATGAAGAGAAGCAAAGCTCAGATGCAGGAAGTGCTCATACTTCAATCATGCCCAGCCATGACTTAGTCATGTGTTATTTTTTTGTAATTCACTGAAAAACAATTATAATTTTGGCTGTCTTGCCAATCCATTAATTCCAGAGAGATGCTCCAATTTTGTATCTCTGGAACTCAGTAGATAATTTGGCTATAGCTCTTAATGTTTACTGCAATGGAAGACTGTATTTCAGTATATATTTAAGATTTGTTGAAATCAGCATGATATAAATATATCCTTATTTTCAACCTGTTCTTGAAAGCACTCTTGAATTGGTATGGGGAATTAGATTGGTGTTACACAATAACACAATTTTACATTATTATCACAATTTAAGTATTTGTACACTTTCCCCAGCTGTTTCACAAAACCCAGTCAACTTATAAATTTTGCTTTGATTAAATAAGTCTTTACATTCCTTGGCTACTTTTGAAGACACAGCCATCAAAATAACTTGCATTTGCTATCCCATATGCTATCCCATATTTCCCTTTGAAAGCAAGGCTGCCTCCAGAATGGGTTTGTTACCTCCAGAGATCCCTGACACTGAAATCACTGCTCCTGGCAGAGGCCACTGCCATCACAGTGCAGTGAGATTGGCAATGCTGGCTCTGGGGAATGAGAGGGACTGGGGCAGTGGGAAGGAGGAGAGAGATATATGGGTACAGAAGAATGTGCAGCAGGAGAGAGCCTGTGCACAGACTAGTAATAGAATAGTTTTGAGGGATGGGGAGTGTCTATTTAAAAAATATATGGGCACTGAGGGGCAGTCCCATAGTAGCCCAAGAAAACACAGGATATGCATGTATATCCAACACTGAATTTCAATCCTCCAGCGCTTTAGTAAACAAAACCAATATCTTCCTAAAAGCTTCAAAACCTAGAAGTAAAGTAACGGAGTTAAAAATACATAATTTTTAGAACATTTGTTTGGTTTTAAAATGAATTATACTTTCTGCAGGCCTTTTCCTGTGTGGAGTTGGTGTGATGATAGTAAAGAGTAAACTGTGATCAAGCTATTCCTCATAGTTACAGCTCTGAGTCTGTATTGTGTTAAAAGCTCCGGACTCGTTTGCTGTAAATGCTGTCACACATGAAGGGCATTTTAATTTTGTGTGTGTTGTGTGTGCCTTTGAGCCTTAGTCTGTCTGCTGGGCTGTTCACACGGGTGTCTGTAATGGGTCACAAGATTTTGGACTGGAGGAGGAGTGTCACTGCTTTTTCTGCGTATTAGACCGCCTGCAGACACTCAGAATCAGAATGGTTTGAATCCTTCAATTCCACAATGCAAAGAAAGATTTCTAAGCTGTGGTCCACCCTGCAATATGCACACCACAATCCAGGAGCTTCTCTTTTAAAGGATTCTTGGGGCTGCAGCTGCTGCTGCTCATCAGTCAGCTCAGGCTCTTGGGCAGCTCGTGCTCTCATAAGAACTGAGTATCAAACAAGCTTCCCAGTTCAATATGACCCACATTTATTTGATTTATGTGGGGCAGTTCACAGGTACCTTCTCTGTCCTGAACTGTCATGATGATTTCCCACAGCTCGGATCAAACACGAGGGCCTTGGCAGGAACACACTGCAGTGGAAGGCAAGGGAAGTCTCTACTGAGTTGCCCCATCCACAAACTCAGCAGTAACCAGCGTCAGTTTTAAGGCCAGATTTCTCTTTTGAGCTTAATGGAAGCATTATGTGTGTGCCAGGGCACTGTAGGACCCTTAGTGGAGGCAAAGGATTTGGATTTTGTGTGGTGAGGCTCCAGCAGAGTGTTTCTGTGTCACAGTCCAGAGTGAAGCAAGCCCACAGACCTTCATACAAAGGAAAGGGTTTGGTTTATGTACATGGACTCCAAAGCTCCCTGGCACTTTGAGGAATGGACCAGGCAGCTTAGTTAGCAGTAATTCAGAGGTGCCTTCAAGATTTTCTTTCTTCTGCTGAAAGGGTCTAAATAGTGGACAGCACTATTTAAAGTGATTTCTAAAAGAAGGATGGATGACACCTGCAGGACAATTACCACCTGCCTACCTAATTAAGATGGTTTTCATTAGAGTTTAAAAAACTCCTTAAAAAAACAAACCTGAATAAAGGAAATTTCTGCAGAATTTGTGAAATGAAAATCCTTTCTGCTATCTGATGTCACATTTTGTCCTTGATTAGACCAGTGCTTCCATTATGTTGACACCCTGCAGGAGGATTCCCAAGTGTTAACCATGACCAGAAGTATTTTCCTGACAGGCAGTTAAACTGTTAAATTGAATTATCTTCAAGGGGTCATTGCCCAGGTCAAGAGATTTGAAAAATCTCTGAAGCTATACACTTACCTTCCCATTGTTTGTTGGCTCTTCCCACTGTCTTTCCCCAAAGCAAGGAATAATGCAACAAAGTCTTAAAATAATCTTTCTCCTGAGCATAAGTTCACTACAATCCCAATTTAAATAAATTCCAAAATGCTTGATATTTTTAGATAGATACAAAGTGGAAGAAAAGGCCTATTATTAAATTTAAAGCAGTGGTCAGCCTGCTCTTTTGGACATAATTCAGGAAAATCATCAGTACTTCAGGTGTTTTTCTTTGTAGATGACTTTTACAAGATTGCTGTGATTACTGGGTTCCTCCACTTCTGAAGAGCACAAACTGACAGTCTTTAGAGGCCTGATCTTTAGGGGATAGATGTGCAGTCACTGATGAGTATCACAGGCCTTTAAGGGCTGCCAATTTGGGTGTTAACATGACAGCACTGAAAATCTCTAGTCACATATGAAACACTAAGCTTGTATTTCTGAAAAAGAATAATTTGTCTAAAACAAATGGGAACAGCTATTGGTTGTTGCATCCTTAAACTGTAATCTGCTTTCCAGACACCCAGTGCTTTTCTCTATCACCAGTTGCTGAGTCTGAATGAATTAAAACCATCTCTCATTGACTGTGTGTGATTCGTGAGCAGTACTTTCTATTTGCAATAAATTCTGGTTGTTAATACTCCAATGACATCTCACTTTTACATGGATTTTGGCTTAATTACACTAGGAATTGTTAATATGGAAGAGATCTGCCCGTGGCTGAAGCCAACTGGAATAATCTGGAAGAAAAAACCCCAACACGTTGTGCATTTTGGCAGGTTACAGTACCTGCCTAAAATGTTTGCTTCTGTATAGCCACTGTCTGGGGTGTAACACAAGAAGCAGAATCCCTGTAACACCATATACCTGTTCAGTGAACAACCATGTCCAGATATCCAACAGCTGCAGGAAGATGTCTTCAGTGCCCAGATGTGTCACTGTAATCTGTGGCAGAAGCATTCTCATTATCTGTTTTTGATAGTCAGGTCAGCTGAAAAAGGCAGATATTATTCCAGTAAATATGATGTCTTTAAAAAAATTAGTAAATCAATGCCATTAATAGCAAAGTTTCTATCCATTTAGTTCATCAAAATTAAACATAGTCTTCGACATCTTTTGCAATGTTCCTTCAATTACGTATTGATGAGGAAAATAATCACTTCCTGCACCATGCATCGCTTTATGGATTGCACTGTTGTTTCTGATTAGATCATCACTGATTCAGTGCTGTCCTTTTCCTTTCCTTAGACGAGTATGGTGTCTGTTGAAGGCCTGGCAAAACTTGTAGATCCTTCTCAACTGACGGATGAGTTTGAAGGGTCCTTGGATTACAACCATGATGAATGGATAGAGTTGCGTGTCTCGCTGGAAGAATTCTTCAACAGTGCTATCCATTTATTATCAAGGCTGGAGGATCTCCAGGAAATGTTGGCTAGGAAGGAGTTCCCAGTTGATGTTGAGGGCTCGAGAAGGCTGATTGATGAGCACACACAGCTGAAGAAAAAAGTGATTAAAGCTCCCGTGGAAGAACTGGATCGTGAGGGACAGAGGTTACTACAATGCATAAGATCCAGTGATGGTTTTTCTGGTAGGAACTGCATTCCTGGAAGTGCGGATTTTCAGAGTCTTGTGCCAAAGATCACCAGCCTTTTAGACAAGCTGCATTCCACCCGGCAACACTTGCATCAGATGTGGCACGTCCGCAAGCTGAAACTGGACCAGTGCTTTCAACTCCGGCTTTTTGAGCAAGATGCTGAGAAGGTAGGGAACACTCTTTTCCTTTCATACTTTAAAACCAGACACTATTGCAAGGACACTGTGACCATTTTTTCTGTAAGTGGTAACATGAGG
The DNA here is from genome assembly GCF_022539395.1 of Myiozetetes cayanensis. NCBI lineage: Eukaryota > Metazoa > Chordata > Aves > Passeriformes > Tyrannidae > Myiozetetes > Myiozetetes cayanensis. Next base: position 28,657,208 of record NW_026088185.1, read on the forward strand.
TGTTCATCACAGGTGTAAATCTCACGTTGTCAGCAGATGTATTTCGTATGACTCGTAAACCAGATTCCTTGAGCTAATTGTTGGATGTAGCAGACAGAATGATACCCAAGAGTAGCTCGTCTGTGTCACTTTTGGTGAAAGTAAATCTGATTTTCTGTGTCACAATGAGTATATTTAGTAGACATTAGCACGAGAATCGGACTTTTTTTCAAGTTTCTTTTGCTAAGCTTATGAATATATTTATCTACTTGTCACAGCACCTAAAGAAGAATGATTTTAGGGTTTGATTCACTATTATTATTGTTTGCACATCTTGGAGTCTATGGGAAATTTGTAGTTTAAATGCTCCTAATTGTTACCTCAAGGAACATTTTCAGTTTCCTGTTCCTAGGAAATCCCAACAAGATTTGCAATAGGTAAAATCTTTAGCAATGGCTTTGTACCAAGGCTATGGCCACTCAGTTCCCACAGAAGAGACCTGAGACTATGTTTAGGTTAAAAATATGAACACTCTAAGAGAAAGTATTCTGAAGTAGCAGCAACAAGCAAAGCCCAGTGTGGCTGTTTTGCATTTTAAAACACATAAGGATGGTGTTTGAATTCATACCTGACACTGAGTCAGTGCCCTGTTCCTGTTCACCAGCACAAGACCTTATTTGAGAAATATTTAACAATAAAGTATTCCCATAGAGATTTTGTCACAACTTCATGTTTCTTATATGTTTGCAATGTAGTGTATCAGCCTGAATGGCACGTAGTGTGTCTTGAAATGCAATACAATATACAAAAGTATGTAGAGCAGTAGAAATAGGGTAAGTAACATGGATTTAGGAAGCTATAGTTTCACAGGTGTGCAGTACCACTGCTGAGTTACATCCTCATTTCCTGCCTCTTCAGAAGATACTAATTCAGGAACCTGTAGTAGGTAAGGAAGTCCCCTGCAAGCAAAGCATAGCAGCTTGTCATGTTTATTGAAAAGGATGGTTAAAGACCAGCCAGAGTTCTCAAACCAAGTCTCATAAACAGCACCGCGTACAAATTTCACTAATACACAGTAAAGCTTGCTCCTTACTACTTGTAGTGTTTGTCTCTTTGCCTCTGGAAGCACATGCAAGCACAGGTTTTGGGAATTTACTTTAGAAAGTTGTGTTGTGCTAGAGTCTTGGCTTTCTTAATGCAGGAATGCTTTACATCTTCTTTGGTGATTTTGTGAGAAGTCTTTGCTGCACATTTAAAATTCTAGGCCAGAGAGGTAGGGTATTCTCAGTGGAAGGTACTGAGGTCTCAGACCTGTGTTTATCCATCAAAAACGCCAGTCTGTGAATCTTCCCTACTTAATGTATAATCCAGTTGTTTCACTAATGTGTCTGCCTGGACAGACCCAGGGGGATCTCACTGAAGATGTTTTTATTTAATCAGCTACAAGTTAGTATTATTTTAAAACATCAGGGAAAAGCACATTGCTGAAACAAACATAATCTTCAGTAGTGCAGAGCACGACACATGACATTGTTTTTCAATGCATGTACTAAATATCTCTAAGACATGTTAAGACTGAAAAGGCTCCATCATTGTATAATCAATCCTCCTGTTGGGAAAACCTTGAATTCAGATGAATCCCTCCAAAATAGGAGTCGCTGCCGCATCACTCAAGAATGCACAAGGGCCGAATTTTAATTCCAAATGCTTCAATTTCTTCTTCTCCCTTTTCCTTGTGTGTCAGGTGCTATAAGGAGATCGCTCAATTCTGTGCTTCCCAGCAGTGGTTGTATTTCGGTGGTCCAGTTTGGATTTTCATTTTCTTTGGGATTATTCAGATGACTGCTGCTTACTAACATAATTTTAAAATTTATGATTGTGATCTGGTAATATTATCAGTAAATTATTAATATTTAGGAAGTTGTTATGATTAATAAAGTTATAAGCTGAAAGGCTCTCAGATCAAGTCAATGTCTGAGAAGTTCTTGTTGCCAAGCACTGTTCTGTAGTGTTGAAGGAAGTCTCCAGTATGTTTCCTTTCTACCTCCTGAACAGACATAAAAGGATGGTGTGATGTAAGTCTAGGCAACGTGACAGCTGCAATCTTTGCATGTGTTATTCTGAGGTTGTTAAGTGTAAGGTTTAGGCAAGTCAACAAATAGATGAAACCTTTGAGGTGAAGGAAGGAGCAGTGAGAATGTGATTCCTGCCTTTGTAACATTGTCCCTCTTGAGTGATTCCTGGGTGCCAAATCTGGCATTCTGGTCTTCTTGACATCTCTTATTCATCTGCCTCACATTAACTAAACACTCAGTCTCGCTTTGGCTTCTCTCTGCTTTGGCTCTGCTTACCTTTCCTTGACTGCTGCACTTTCCCAAAGAATAGAAAATATTTTGTTGTTTTATACTTTCAAACCTGTTTTTAACCTCTCCAGTTTGAGATTCCCAAAACTTCTTCCAGGAAAGGTTGCAGACCCTTTAACTTCACGTTTCACACACGCAGACTGATGTAAAATATTGATGTGCCTTTTCTGTGTAGCTGACTTTTGCAGGTCTCTTTGAAGAAGTCTGATCATTTCAGACTTGAAAGTACTTGTGTCATAAAATGTTCAGAGATAAATCCAGCCTGAGCACTGTCTCCACTGTAGGAATAGCCATCAGTGTGTCTGTGTACTGAATTTTAGAGTTTCCAGGTACCTCCATTTGCTCAGTTGCTCTTTAACCTCTACACGTAGGTATGGTAGCAGAGCCAGGACAGTCTTCATCTCCCAGGGAGAGGCACAGCTCTTTCCATCTAACCTGGATATGTCATTTAGTTCTAATCAAATGACAACTCTTAATACCCTGTGAAAGCTCAAACTCCAACATAAAATTCTGAATATAAACAAGGTTTTAGGTTTGGTGGTTTTTTTAAAATATCTCTGTATAGTCATTGGATGATATTTCAGGAAACCTGTTCTAATAAGGAGAAAATGGACAAGGACTTTCCATTTTCTTGACATCTCTGATTTCAAAAATTTCAGGTGTCCTCATTGCCTGAAAAGTTCTTAAAACTGGGATAGAAAAAAAAAAGGACACAAGAATTAAAAACACAGAGTATTTTAAGGTAGGTTAATTTTTGAACCCCTTAGTATTAAAATACCCCGAATGTTCCAAGCAAATCAATTCAGGTTTTTTCCTTCTATAGATCCCCTCTATTGGAACATTTAGAAATGGCAGGCATTGCCCTGACACACAAATTTTTCAAGCTGCAGGTATTACAACTTAGAGAAGTCTGTAGAGTTGTGTGCTGAACAACTCCTGTTATTGGCCAATAAGCAGAATGGGTGACAGTCACAGCCTGGGCTTCTCCCACTCAAATCAGTGGGAGAGAGCAAAGCTGTCTATGGAGAAACTTTGTCTCCAAGTCAGGCCTTTAGGATTTTATTTTCCGGTACTGGGGCCAAGGGAGAGGAAAAGTGGGGCTCCCCAAGAGGCAGAAGCAGTGCAGTGAGACTGAATCCCCAGATGGAGACTGGAAGCTCCTTGAAGCTCAAGTCAGCAGGCAGGTCAGCCATGTGGGGAGCTTTGGCAGAGGGGTGTGAGGAAGTTCACATGCTGTGCAGTGCTGACTGTAATGATCTGCTGATAAATAACACATTTCAGCTGCTGGCATAGCCCTGACCCTCACTGTTCAACAAATTTATTCCTCACCAACTAATATAGAAATACATATGTACATACATATAATTTTGAAACTAGGACTGAGGCTTCGCTCTGTTTTTACTGGGTGACAGGGAAAATATTTTTAGCCACCAGTAACATTAAAAAATGTAGCCCAGTCTAAACTGAATATTGTTTGAAACAAGAAACCCACGATCTGCGAAGATCCAACTATTAGAACTATCTGAGAAATGATAATTGGTCGGTTGAAATCTGGACAGGGAGGCTAATTCAGGCAAGAGTCCACATGTTTTGCACTTGAATAAATACAAAAAAAGACAAAAAATTATCCTTACACGCTGTACTTTCCAGCTTTTCTGGAAATCATTTGTAACTGGCACCCAATTTGACTTTTTGTAGGAATTTCCACATCATTCTGGGTTGGTTCCCTATCAGTTTTACTATCCTGGCATGTATGTGAATGAAAAACAGCTATCATGATGTAATCAGCATTGTCCACGTTAAGTATAAACAATATAGTCACCAGCTGGACTGAACTGAGAGTCTCCACTGTAAACTTGTCACAGCAGAGCAAAGAGGAGGCTGCTCTAACACTGCTGGGGTCAGCCCCAACAGGAGGCAGAGGGGGCTTTGCATATTCTCTCTGTCCTCACCTCCCCTTCTGCTTCCTGACTTCCCATCCACTACACAAAGGCAAACTCCAAAAGATGGCAATGGTAGTTAGAAAATGCCACAAGTGAATTTCACTGGAAGTTTGCGGTGGGAGAAACATTTTATTTGGATCAGGCCAGCTTTGTAGAAAGTCCAGTGGCAAACCACAGGCCACATCGAGTCTTCAAGGAGCAGTGAAGTATCAGGCTCGCAGTCAAAACCAACTGCTTCATGTACACCAAAGCTTCCTCTTGAAAAAACACAGCTCTGCCCGTGATCTTCCCTGTGGAGCAGGCTCTGGGAAGCTGTGCTGGCTGCTGGGGGCTGCCGTGGTGCTGCTGCTCTGCAGGTGGCTGCAGTGAGAGGGAGCGGGAAGCAAAGACGGCTTTCAGCTCATACCCCACAGCAGCTGTCGCTCCCTTTCCCAGGTGATGTGACCAGCTGGAATGGCAGTGAGCGCGGGAGTGGTTGGAGTGGGATTAACAATGCGAAGTTCATAGATAGAAGACAAGTTTGGAGGGGGCTATAAGCAAACTGATTGAGGGGGAAATAGGGTTTAGTAACAGTTGCAGCAGTTCTCCTACATCCTGCTCCCTGTGCGAGTTTGGACAGTGAGACCATGGCACTGAACAGCACATGCTGTGTCCCTCCTTTCTCACACCTGCCTCAGGCCTCTTCCTCAGTCAGGTTTCCTTAAATAATGGAACTGATATGTTATTTTACTGGATAGGTGCTATTGAACTTGGCCTCCATGTAGTGAAATAAATAATTTGGCATTTGGTTTCTCAAGGAGGAAAATCACAGATATGTCATCTGTACTTGATTCCTGTCCAGTGTCTTATTCCAATCCCCAGTGAAAGTGTTGGAAAGACTCTTCCTAATTTTCAGCAGAAGCACAGGATAGCCATTAACTAACAATGTACCCGCCCTGAAGTGCCAGACAAAATTTATCAGTTCCTCATTTAGAATGTCACTTAAGACCAGACAGATTTAGCCTAGAAAAATACAGAGAAACTCTAGCTCCACAGCAAAGTCAGTGGGGGAAGGAGAGTGTCCGAGAAGTATATAATCTGAGTATTTGAACCGTGCTTACACTGTTTTTGGAGTATTACACCAGCCAAAGGTTTATGTGCCTCAGAAGGAAGGAATGCTCTGCAAGCTACTCTTTGTGTAAAAAGATGCAAGATGGCTTTGATGGATAATAGAATGTAAAATGTGGGAATTTATGTTGTGGTTTAGGTGAGAAAAGATGACTTTAAGAAAGAAACACTGGTATCTTGATGTTTGAGAGAAGGAAAACTATCAGTATATTTGTGTCTGCACGATACTCACTTTACCTGTTTCAAACATTACTTCCCCTTTACTGCACTTAAGAATTCTGATGCTGCATGTTCCGTAATAAAATGCGTTACAAATCTGATTATGTGATCCTTCCTGCTAATAGGAGGCAGTTTATTTTACTACAGTCCATCAAGTAGAGCAATCGTACCTGCTCCTTTAGTCAAGTGATGTGTGGGGAAGCATTTCATAGAAATGGGTCTTAGCTGACTTTCCTGGAAAGCAGCACAAGAAAGACTAAAATAAAAAAGTCTTTTTAGCAACATCCTAACTTTCTTCTACATTCCCCATCACCTCAATACTTTTTTTCCTTTAGGAGTGTCAAGAGACCCTCAAAGTGATGCATAAGCAAACGATAGAGTTTTGCTGTTTGCAGTGTCCTAAGGATTTGGATAATGCCAACAGGCACGGCACCTGGGACAGACTCCTCTGACTAAGATAAAATCCACTTAGTGGAGGACCATTTCTCCTCTCTTATTTCACTGCAGGAAGCGCTCAGTTTCTTTGATCTGTGCTGTGTGCCAGATATACAATTGCCTCCAAGATTTCATGTGAATTATTGGCTTAGAAGTTACTGTAAGAGGGATGTGTCCCAGGGAATGAGAGTGGGAAGCCAATGAGCAGAGTACTGAGAAGCTGACAGAGGGAGCTGTCATATGTGAAATGAATACAAAATGAATGGGTTCTGGGGAGGTGGTTAATTAGGACTGGGGAGGAGGCAGGAAGCATATTAAGAGGGGACAGAACCAGAATCAAGATTAAGAATGAGAGCACATCCTTAGTGCCTTGCATCAAGGAGAATTACTTTTGTCCTGTGTGCTGTTTCACTGTGAAAGGATTTGTTACTGGATGAATGGTATTTAACAGTAATAATCATACAGGCATAATAATCATGGATTAGACATGGATTTTCGTATAGGATTTAGATTTCATTTAAGTTACGCGAATACCACACTGGGGTGCAGAACTCAGCATGCCCTGGATTTTCAATGTAAGTACTTACACCATGGATATCACCACAGCACAGTAAGTGAGCGTCACAGTAAGGAGCTTTCCTGGAGATTTTGAGCACGGGGGGTGTTGTTAGACCTGGGGTAAGCTCCGTAAGACTTCTGCAATAAAAGGAGTTGATGAGCTTAGTTCTTCTGCACAGACATATGACTGAGGGTCCAAGTAAGGCTCATTTAAGCATGTTTCTTTTATCCTTAGCCCATTTCAAATATATGTGCAGAGAAAGGACGGGGCCTTGAGGTACAGATACTGTCTGGGAGAGGCACTGAACTGTTGGTCTATGTTTGTGAACAGGCATGTGTTTGCAGAGGGCTTTATAAGGAGAGTGACCAAGAATTTACAACGGAGCATAAATGAAATCTCTTATCCGTAGTCTCAGAAAAGGCGTTCTCAGAGGACCAATTTGTTGTTGGTACCTACCTCTCTCAGCCCAAAGTATCTGCTTCTCTCTTCATTGGGTGAAACCACTCAGTTTCAGGCTAGTTTTAGCTGTATCCCTGATCTGATTGCATTTTGGTGATTGAGGTCTCCCTGAGCTGTCTGCTAAGAAGACAGACCTGGTCCTGTAAAGCTGAGAGAGTCTCAGCTTCTGTTGAAATCAGTGGTGTCTGAGACACTCATGGTGTCTGTAAGAGCTCCCCCTGACAGGCACCGACTGAGCCAGAGGGTGCATTATGCTCTGGTGCCAGTTCCTGGCTGTGGTTCCAGCCCTGCTGGTGGCAGGATTAGCCACTGCCACCTGCTTATGGGAACAAGACCATGTTTCTATCTGTCCATGTTGGTGCCCCCCTCCCCAGGTTCCAGTTGTGTTAGTACACATTTGCAACATCATGGGCAGCCTGGTTTTCCGGGGCTTGAAAGAGTCCTAATATAAGAACAACAAGCTTTGGAAGTGTTCCTGACACAATTGGTTCTCATTTTTATCATAGAAAAGGAATATACAGATCTCTACATTTATGGATCTGGAGTAGACGTTGCTCAAGAGGAACATTTAGTCCAAGTATTTTAAGTTGCCTTGGCATCTTTGTCTCTTCTTATGCGATGGACTCTTGAACAGAGCACATAGTGTCTGTTCTCTCTGGAAACCTTGTTTCCAAATCTGGCATCTTCTCTCTCTATTGCCAGTGAAAAATGCTTTCTTTTATGATCTGAAGTTTCCCTTAGCATATGGTACCTTTTTTTTTTGCCGTAGAGATTCTCACTAGACAACTGTTCATAAAATCAGTGTTGGGATGCCAGTGTTGTGAAGGAAAGTCAGCTATCAGCTTAAATAAGCTGCCATGTGAATAGAAGATCATCCTCTTGTCCCATCCTTTGTACTTAAGCCCATTCTAAACCAGCAGAGAGGACTGGCCTCATGTTCAACATGAAGTGTTTCCCCTGACACAGAATTTTCAATACCAGGCAGACCACAGAAAATAGGTGCAGATAGGTTCCTAAATTGTTGAATTGGCAGACACTGTTTTACAATATCAGATCTTAAAATGTTAGAAAGATGATTATTTAGCTGATATGGAAAGGAGGCTTAAATTGAGACTGAGCTGGGTGTATAAACAATAGTTAATTGCTTGTTTATATGTCATGTAGCATAATAAGGCCCTGAATTTGACTGTGGTATTGGTTGTTTCAAGCAAAAAAATGCAGATTTTCAGTTGAAAAATGCCCTTGGAGATGTAAGGGTATGGAAACATTCCTACTGGGTATGGCAATGGTATCCTACTAAGGGTATGGAAGCATTCCACAGTTACATATGCACACATGGTTTGGGTTGCTTTAGTATGGTACTGCAAATGTTCGGCTTCACTTCAGCTGTTTTGAGCAAGACTTTTCTGATAGCACCAATCAAGCACAAAGGATCAACACAGGAAGTTCGTATCAAAGAGGGAAACTGTATATTCATTTCCAAAAATCTGTTTATTTCCTCAAATGAATGTATGCCAGCTCTAATCACTTTTATTTAATTACTTTGCACATCTTAGAACAAAGAAGGCTTGAAAATACAGGTGAAAATTAAAAGCATGTAGCAATAACTCTACTGTAGCAGGTTTTGATTAATTTTCAGTGTTTATTCAAATGTGTTCTTTGTCATGTTTCTTTTCCTTTTTCCTTCCTGCATTTTAAAATAATTGAATTCTTGCTACTGAGTGCTGCTCCTGCTTTGTCTTGAAGCACATCAGTGCTCTCTGTCATGGGTAAGCCCCTATGAGGTGTTCAGTGCAGTTGAACAGACAGTATGATGCTCTGAATGCACCTTTACTGATTTTTTTTTTTTTTTTAAGCTTGGTGGTAGCATAACAGGGCTTTGGCTCATGGATTTCCCAATTTCTGGGTTTACCTGGTCTCAGAATTATTTTTTTTTTTTTAATAAAGCAAATAAAAGAACAAAGTTGACCTAGAAGCAGAAAAAATGTTATAACAAGAGGTGGTTGTGCACAGAGTGTGTGTTGACAGTTCCTTTTGATGCTGTGAGCGTACATGTCATGTGTTAAAGAGATTTCATAGTGGGATCAGCACCTTCCTTTTGGAAGGCTCTGAGAGTGGCAGCTAAACTGTGTCAAATCTGCAATTTCCCTCACCTAGTCATGGAAACAAAAGAATCATGGGGGAACTGTGGGGGTAAATCCTCTCCAGCATCTACAAGGATAAATTACTTGAAAACCTTTAAGAGGAAGATGAATCCTGCATAGCCCATATCTCTCAGTTCAGGAACCTGCATGTCAGGACTTGCAGTCTTTGCAGGCTGTAGCTCTGAATTAAAGATACAGCGAGCTGACATCTGCTCTGTTTAATATGAAGTCAGCTTCTGACAGGTTGTTAATGCCATCCACAATTTGTTGTCTCCAATCTAAAGTGAAGAGTTGCCGGAGCGGGAAGTAATCATGGTGGGCTCTGTGGGAAGTGTTCATTATTTTGACCACTGCTGGTCACACTTAATAAGATCCTGTTCTTGGTACCTGTAGGAAAAAAAAACCCAACAAACAGATTTTTGCAAGATCAGGAGATAATTATAGAAGTTTTCAAGTTTCCTTACAGCACAAACAGAGCTCATTTCTGCTAATTGGACTGTAAAAGCAAAAAGTCGTCATTCCTAGTGATGTTCCAAAGGAGCTTTCACTGTGTCAAGCAGGTATTCTGCTACTTTCCTATTTATCAGTCAAGACCACGGGGGGTCTTTCCCTGTGTGCCGATAGCATTGTGAACATTTGCTTTTCTGCCTTTCCATCCATCAGTAGAAAGCCTGGGGACAAAGCTAATAACCACAGGACAAATTCACAAGTACGTACCAACTGCTTTGTGCTGCTCCTGCAACTGAAAGCAGCTACAAACCCCGTTTTGCCATCTGGTTTGAGGAAGTGTGGGATTGCCTTGCCTGCTGAGCAGAGCAATACAGGGAACAGGGTAAATATATATCAGAAATCCTCTTCCTTGTGGTTATTATTGTAGTGAACGTCACCCACCATTGCTGCAACCATCGTTTCTTTCCCTGTGATGAAGGGGGCAGGAGCCCTTTTGGAGCCTACCACTGACATTTCTGTTTCTCCTGCAATGAGTCTGTTGCTGGTTTGACAGCTCTGAGGGTACAGTCTCCCTTCACACTTCCATGACCTGAGTTCAGACTCCAGAAGCAAAGCACATTAAGAATCTTCTGAAGGCATTTGTCCTGATTTTTCAGATGTGGACAGCTGTCCATCATGAAGATGACTGCCAGACACTGATTTCTGTTGATCTGGATTGGCTTTGGAGCAGTGAAATGGAAGTACAAAGGATGCAAAGTTCAAAGCTAAAAATAGGGAATTAAAAACCACAGGGGTTAACTGCCTTGCCTCCTGTCACACAGGAAGCCTGTCCTGCAGTAGGAGCCCCAATCTGATGTATAATATAGATATCTCACCGTTTTCCTTCTTTCTTTTTAAATTCATTCTGCCCTGTCCTGTGCTGCCAAATCTGGTGGGTTTTTTTATTATTATTATTATTTTTGCTGGCAGCTAAATGTGTTGCCTCCACAGCACTTGGAATTGAACCTGGTCTTTTCAATGGGAATGTAAAAGCAATAACAATGCCTCTCTCCGCTGCTGCAGCTCGGGATGAGGAAGCCTTGCGCATTTCCTTCGTGCTAAGTGTGCCCTATAGCATAGTTACAGCATCAGGGGACACTTTCTATCCCATTTACACTGGATCATCCAACACACTCCTGACCTTTTGGTGTGAGAGGGCAGAACATTATCCAAGGGATGGCGTAGTTCCTGCTTTCTGTTTGCAGGCTCTGGCAGCAGCCGCCTCACAGCCCGTCCACTCCTGACTGTAAGGAAACGGCTCTGCCGCTGCTGGAACTGGAACATGGTGTGCTCTGCTATTTGTAGTTTCCTGCTGCCGACACTGGATACGCAGTTACTATTCCTCTTGCTTCCTCCATGAACATTAAAATGGGTCCAAAAATAATTGAAGGCAGCATGTTCTGATGGAGTATTTTTGCATTTGCAGAAATTTCCTCTTTCTTTTGCTTGCCAATTTTGATAGGGAGCATTTCGAGGCTGTTTCAGCATCTCCCAACTTGGCACCGCTGGGAGGCACAGGAATGCTCCCCTGATCGGTATGGCACAAGAATCTGTTTTGGCATCTGAACACAGATTTAAACCTCATTTTTAAGGACCATTATAGCGTATTTTAATCACGAAGTTCTGCTTTGTCTAATGAAGACGAGAAGACCCAAATGCTCTAAAGGGCAACGAAGCCCCCACACTTCTAGAAAAAAAAGAGAGAGGCCAGCACATACAAAGAAAGAGAAGAAAGCTGCTTTTTTAAATTTATTGCTTTGATCCTCAAGAAGGTTAGGTGATAAGAGATTAGCTGTCAGGAAATAATGTAATTAAACTGTGCATGAGGTTCACAGACTTACTGTGCAGCATCTTTCAGGTGTAGCCATGTGATTATTTCTAAATTAATGTCTTCCTGGCCTGGCTAAAATGCTTTCAATGGCCCACACTTGGCAGAGCTTGGGATCTTAAATTATGTTTCATATCTATTTATAGGGAACAGATAAAGGTGGGTGTGCTGCTGAGAGGTTGCCTCCTCAGGAGCTGGTGAGGGTTCAAGAGGAAAAACCAGGAGCATGGTCTGTGGATCACTTCCATAAGTATCAGTGTCATTTTAAACCACATCATTCTGACTTTTTGATCTTACATATCATGCACATATCATTATGGAAACTAATTCAAAAATTTTGTCTTCAGTTTTCTTGTCTTGCAAGGCCCCTCTGTATTATTTGGCATCAAAGTCCTGGATGCCTTGTGCTCTACACAGGTGCTGAGGAGGTGTCATAAAGGGAACAGTCTTGAGTTGAGGAATTTTACTCAATTTTTTGTTATTTAACACAAATGTCTACTCTTAATTCAGGTGTTAAAAGGAAAAAGCAGGACACAACTCTTCTCCAAATTCAATTTCCCTCAATTTTGTCTTGGTTTATATGCAGTCCATCAAAACTTTTCTGGTGGGATGATGGGCAGCAGGGGAATGTCAGGGATAATATTTGCATAAATTTCTTTCTGCTGCTCTTACAGCTATTTTCTTATCATTACATCTTTTCATCTGCTCTTCCATACAGTCCCTGCCCTGGCATGAGCCACTCGCTGTCCCCCAGGTGAGACCCCACAGAGTGTCTCCAGCCCTCAGCAGCCATCATTTTATTTCCCTAGCACCTTGTATCCAGGTGTTCTCTGGCTGATGGGTGTTTTGGCACCATGGTCAGGCTCTGGTGTGTGCTGGTTCTCCCCCCTGGGGCCTCTCCTGGTGCCAGAACTGGCAGGAGCGTCTGGGGGTGGCTCAGGACCTCCTGACAGGCCACCTCATGAAATCCAGGGGGATGTTGAGGGGGTAAGGAGACCCAGTGCCACCTGTGGAGCCACCTGTGCCCCCTCACCAGGTGCCATCCCAGCTCCACAGGTCTGCCAGCATTGAGGAAAACATTGAAGTGGTTGATTCATGGGATAGGGAAACAGCCGGCACAAAGGGGTAGGGAGGGCTGGGCACCCAAAAATCCAGCAGAAAGCTTTCTCTGCTTTCCATCTGTGCAGAGATCTCAGCTCCAGACACAAAGTGCCAAGGACGTGTCAGGAGTTTTAAGCTGTGATTACACCACAGCTGTATCTTTGGGTCTAGACGCAGGTAAGTTTGGTAGGGGAAATGCCACGATTCTGGTACAAATCAGTAAACATCCATCTGGCTGGTTTTGTTTTTCATGGCAGCTATTTGAAGTGACAGGAATGTCACACATTCAGCCAGGAATAGAACCAGGGTCTATAATAAAGTCACCAAATTTCTATGGCATTTTACAACCAAATGAAAATTTCTTCTGAAAACTGAGAGGAAGATCCCTCATCTGGGAACCCACTGTGATGTTTTCATAATTTACACTGTGTTTTCCATTCATGAGACTGTTGTATCTTTTTATTTTTTATTATTACAATTTGTGTTCAGCCAATGAATTAATTTGCACTTAGACAGTAAGAAGTTCTCTGTAGATGATCTGTGCCCAGGAGAGGCCATTTACGTTTTAAGGAACAGAAAATCCTTTCCAGGAATGCCTGAGTGCTTGATGTTTCTAGGTGTGGTGGAAAGGTGCAATATTTCAAAAAGCAAGCAAACAACACAGATGTATAAAATACGCCCAACTATCTATGACTATTAGTCATATTTATCTGTTTGGGAGCTGTAATTTTCTCCCACCTTCAACAATAACATTCTTGCTTTTCTGTTCAACATTATAGGAATCACATGCTTTACTTTGTGCATGGCTGTGGCTTGATATCTGTCAAGAAAAAAATACACAGATCTCTTACTCTGGCATTTAGTGGGAACATTCAGTGTGACTATGTTGGAAATGGTACTCTGATAGAAATACAAAGCTATTTGTCACGTCACACATCTAGCTAATTTTCTAGTGGGTTGACAGTTGGGCCCATTGTCTGGAATAATTTAATGTGCTGCAGCTTAAACTTACTGTACTCTGTGAATCATATACACAGATATTTATAATGGAAAAACTGTGTTCATGCAGCATTGAGGTTACACAAATACAGCTGTGGGTCTGAATCTTCAGCTGGTGTAAATTGGCCCTGTTGGAACGACACCAATTTATCCTGGCTGTGGACCACGCCGAACACATGTGAAAGGGAAAGATCTGGCAGAAGTATTGGCTTGTCCATCACCATGTGTAAACAAGAGACAAACACAAAAACATACACAACATTGTATTTAGGCCCTGGCTTAGCAAAGCATTTAGATGTACGCCGAGTTCTATTTTAAAGCTACGAGTAATTTGATTTCATTAAGGCTGTATTTATAGAGCGGCGACAGGAATTACAGCAGATTGGGGTTTTTTTCTATTGAAGCAGTTTTCATCAAATTTGTTGATTCATGAAAAAAATGAAATGTGCTATCAAAGTTTTCTTTAAGTACAAAATTTATTCTGGGGCCATTACACTGCTGCCTGGTGACCCTTCACGTACTCAGCCCAGTGTCAGGGCCCTGTAGGCACTGATGGACACTGATGGCCCTGACCAACCTCACCTCCAGCTTTTCCACAGCCCTGCCCTGCCAGACCATGAGCCCTTCTGAGCCAGACAATGAACAATTAACTGCTTTTGTGGCATGACCTGGGACCTTCCTCATCCTTGTGGGCCTGTACTGTAGTCACAGGGCTGTGTTTGAGCACAGTTACCCCCACTGAACCTGGCCCTGACCTGATGATTGACTTCATAGCTTAAGCTTGGACTTGTTTGGCCACCAGAATTTGTGTGATGATCTCTTGTTTAAACCTGGTTACTATAAGCTCTCAGGGGCTGTGTGACAGGCTCTGATTGATGAGGGCCCCTGGTTCTACCTGCTGGGTTTTTGTTTCTGGTTTCTTGCCCCCTTAGGGAGCAGCTAGTCTGGACAGCCAGGATCAGCCCTCTGTTCCACTGAATTTAGCTGAGAGCTTAAGTGTAGGGATTTTTCTGTCTTTAGGTAAATGTACTGATTCTGCACACTGTTGGTATTTCTCATGTGCAGGAGCACAGGAGAGCAGGAGCGCACCTCCTCTTCTTGGAGGTGTTGCACTTCTGTTGGCCTTTCCCAGATGTACAGGTGACCTAGACACTGGTTCCAATTAAACTCTGTTTAGTTCTGATTCTAGTCTGGATGCAACAGGGGACTTTCTTGATTGTCTTTTATATAGATAGCTCACATGCAAATCTTTCCTGGATCAGGCCCTCGCATGTCAATGCAGACTGTGTATGTGCCACAAATCTATTGCACAGTATTACTTTTTTGTTCAAGTACTGGCTAAATTCAATTGTAAAGGATGTAAGAAATATGTGTTCATTTTTGTTTAATTGAGTTGTTGTGAATACTTGAACTCCCTTAATGAGATAGGAATAGACCTTGTAGCTGGAAACTTTGTAAACCTCAAGAGAGGGACTCTGGCAGTTGCTGTTCTACGTGTGTTATTATTTTGTTTATATTGTGGAAACATATGAAAATGAACTTGCTTAGCTGTAGATGTTCTCAGAGTGGAACTTTCCACTTTCTGTTGTAGATTACTCAGTTTAACACTGGCTGGACAGTTTTGAAAATCCAAAATGCACATGGACTCTTATATGGACCTCTCTTTAATAAGCAATATATGCTTATCTCCAGCATTTCCCAACCTGTGGATCATGGATATTAAATACCAACTTAGTGGTTGGTAAAGGTATTGGATGAAACTGATTTGTGGTTTGAAGACTTTAATTTGCTATAGCACTTGCTTTGAACAATTTTATGGGGTCCACAAATTGAAAGAGACTGAAAAGCACTCATCTAATAGGGATTTAATCTGGCATATAATTAGTGATCTACCCTCTCCTCACTACAGGCAAGACGTTCTTTTAGATTACCGATATTCTTGTCTTTGTTAGCAGCATATGGAGGCATAGTGGGAGAATGCATTTATGCCTGGTGCAGTACATGGGAGACTACCAGGAGTTTATTTCAAGACCCTGCCTCATATTTTTCCTAAGTGCCCTTGAACTCGCTCTTATTTGGAACATCATCCAAGTTGTTCTTTTCAGAGCAAATCCAGTAAACACTTCTGGTCTTTGATACTATTTATACAGGAGGCTACCAAGAGAAAAGATGGTAAGTACTGGTGATCCAGTACTTGTTGCTCTTTCATTTTTGTATCTTCTTTTCTAAAGTTGATGCCAGAAGCAAAGGTTATCCTACGTGATTTTAGCTGGACTATTTCCAGCAAAAAGAAATCAACATTCCACAAAGTGCTACTAGGACCTTAGTTGAGTATGAAAGACATCCATGAACTAAAACAAGTGCAGAGAGAAGCTGTGTATCTTAAGATGAGTTAAAATAGCTGGGCTCTAGTAAAACAAACAGCAGTAGAGACAATGAACCTGCCCCAGTCCACACTGGAAAAGGTTAAACACCTGGGAGAAGAGCTTTTTTAACTTGAAGGAAAATGTTAACCTAAGAGTAAATGTGTCTAAACTGGACATGAGTCCAGTTTAGGTCAGAGTTTATATGATGAGTTCAGTAATGAGCAGAAAGTTTCTGGAACTGCTTCTCATAGAAGGAGCTGAGCTGAAGCACTTCACTGGTTTTCAGGTGGAGCTTCATCCCTTTATGAAAGGAAACTTTATACTGTGGTTGGCTGCCAAAAGCAGTGATTGGACTTGATCTGTATGTCCCTTTGGGACTCTTTTCGTTATATGTATCCCATATTGTTCTTCGAGACGGTGTGGTTATAATGGTTATCATTCTGCCCTTAATTAACTGTATGAGTTTGATATTTATGGTTCAGAACGTACAGAGAAGATGATTTGCTACAAGCTGGTTCATAATTAATTCCAGCCCTCGTGCAGTGTTCAATAGATTTGGGATTTATTATTTTCAGCATGTATAAACAATTTCATTAATGAATATATTCAGTTCACTGGCTGCCAAAGCCATGAAGGCTCTAATCCTCCCATCAAAACCGCTTGGCATAGGGTGTGCTGCCAGCTCTGTCCTGGGCACATCATCCTGCGGTGCTCTGCACCACTGTTCCAGAATCCAGTGCTAATGCTTCCCAGTGAGCTCTGACAAAAGCCAGAGAGCAGAGGTTTTTATCTGAAATGATGTTATAAATCTCATTTTATCTGAGGTAGGGCTGGACTGTGCACAGGCTGCATACATGCTGTTCCATATCCGTGTTTCTTCTCTGTTCTCAAACAGCTGTTCTCACCCTGTACTCACTAGCCTGCCAGATGTTACAAATCCAGGGAAAGTATGGAGTCACATTCTCCCTCAGCAGGACTTATTCATGACCAGCTTGAGACCTGCTGTTTGGTCTAACACTTAACCTGGATTTTCTAGTAACTCTTCAACTATGATGACAAAACACGAGGTTAAGATGCTCATCATTGCCAGCAGGACTGATGCTGGAGATGTGATCGGATACCCTAATCTCAAGTGGCGTGGCCTCAAGACCACATGTATAATAATTACTGGTGCATGTATGACCACTAAGGGCAGTGAGGCTTCTCAAAGCGCTGGGCAGAGGCCCTTCAGATCATTCTTGGTTCCTCTGACTCTCTCATAAAGGTCTAATTTCATTAATTAAATGTATCACTTAACATTCCTCAGCATATGCATTCCATTTCCTTCATGTATTGTTCGAAATGGGACTACAAGAGATAATCGCATTGAAAGCTGATCTTCTGTTTTAAGTGTGCTTAACTCCTCTCCCCAGTATCTCAGTCACTGGAAAACTCTGAACTACTTAACTGGTCTCCAGATTATCTACAGCAGTGTGCAGAAGTGCCAGGCTGGGAGACATTGAGGGCATTTAGTTCATGTGGTTTTTAGTGATATAATGTCTAATCTTAGTTATTTTATGCTGCTGTTTGATGTGAATTCATGAATGCAGGAATGATTAGAAGGCTTAAGAGAAGAATTAAGTCACTGGCAGTCACAGGACTAAGAAGTAAGTTACAGGAATAATGAAAGATCCAATCATTTTATGGTAATCACTGGGCTAGGTTTGCTAAGACAGTCTTTTTCATGGATGGTATGAGATCAATTGATACAGTGCTGGGTAGCAATGTTAGAATGACACAGGAAATCTCAGTTTGCTGAGACATTGTGTCTGGTTTAAGCTGATCTCACAGGGCACATTTGCCAAACTTTGATATTTACTGTATTAAAAACTCACTCCTTTGACAGGGAAACTAACTTGTCAGAGGATCTTGAGCCTTTTTTCAGGAGCCCAAATTAGCCGTTGGAACTGGGGTGGTCCTTGTAGGGTTGAGTGAAACAACAATTGTTGGGTCATTGCCATGTTCACATCCGTAATGGTGTGTTTTAATTAAACAAACTAGGCAGCACACTCACTTCAGGAACACAGGAAGCATCAGAATTTCTCATGTGGAAAACGAGTTTAACCTGAAAGCTTTCAGGAAATATTACTAGTAATGTGGGCCAGGCCAGACAATGTTGACAGACCTTCATATTGAAACCTCCTGGCCACACACTGCAAACCTGCTGCAAACTCTCACAGCAGCATCACAAGTCACCTGACATCTGGTATTTTCGGCGCCTCAGCTTTGAGTCATATTGTTATGAGAAATTTTTTTTTAAGTCCATTTTAGACTTTGTGGTCCGAGAAAAGAGTTTGAAAACACAATCCATTAGATCTCAAAAGCAAATAAGACACCACTTTTAGGTATTTATTTATTTAAATATCACAATTGTTAAGGAGATCTCGTGACCTGTGGGACTGTGTAATACTGTTTCTACGCATATTTGATTAGGGGATGAAAATACAAAGTATTCCATGATGCCAGATTCCCAGTACTCTCTTCTGGGTACTTGGGAAAATGTCTACAGTTAAGTCAGCGTTAAGCAGAAATGCTTGAGAAGTCTCTGAAGGTACCAGCCCTGGAAAAAAGATCAGTGCAGTTACAAATCCAAGCAGTACTGAGCCCAGGCTGTGCCATTTTGAGGGTCAAGTTAGCATTTCTACACAGCATGGGACGGTGCTATGCAGGGGTACCAGTTCATCTGGAACTTGTTTGGGTACCTCAGACACACTATTGCATTGCTTAAGGTTGGCATGTCTGCAATCCTGAAAAGCCCTGGCTGCTGTGCAAAGCAAGAGTGTTTGTAAATACTGCTTATTATTCATTAAGACTCAGGAGCAATGCATGTTTTTACAGAGCAAAGTCATCGTTAACCCTACTTTTGACTGTACTAAATCTGCATCTTTTTTACTCTGCTCTTGTTCCGAGACATCTTGCTTGATTTTCTCCCAGCTCCAAACCACATGAAATGCAAACCTCTTTATTCTCTGGGCTTTTGTGTGAGATGTGAGAGAGTTTGGGCAAGACTCTAGATCGTATTGATAGGGGATAATTTGCTACAGGCATAGGCTAGCTGAAACCAAAGTAATTTTTATGAATAATATCATAGAAAAATTCAAAGTCTAAACTGAAATTGAGTCTCTTTCAAAATCTGTTATTGGCCATGGATAGAAAACCATACTGTTTTAAAGGTGGTACAGATTTCACCATCAAGGTCTGTTGTTAGTGTTGCTCAGTGTTGCTCAAAATTCTTGAAGGACATCCTTTAAACCGTTGTTGTGTATTTCAGTTGATTACCAAAAAAAAAAAAGACAAGAAAAGATTAATCATCTCCTAAATTTCCTTACTTTTTCCTGACAGTTTATTATTTTATTTTAGAAGGCAGAAGCATGGTTTAACTTAAGCTGGATTCTTATCCAACAATATGTGTATAGATTAGATGGAGGAAATGCTCCCTATCCACAGAACAATAGATTACTTGTTTAAATTACGTGTCTTAAAAAGATCCTGATTCGGCTTTGCTGAGCATAAAATATTAAATTTACTGTTTATTTTTAGTGGATTGCTGCCAGTTTTGTTCTCCCTGAATGTCTTTAGATTGTTTAAAACATTAAAAAATGCTCACATCAAACATATATCTACTTACAAGAAATCTCTGTTGGTCTCTAAGCAGAGATGTAAAATCTTGTTGTTGGGACATGAACTTTCTCGTATGGAATTTTCCTTTATTAGCTTTATGATTTTTTTTTTCCTGCAAGAACCCAAGTGTGGCAAATTATTTTGTGCTAATGTTGCTTATTAAACCTTCATACAGTGGGAAAAAGGAATCCAATGAGAAAGCTTTAGATGTCTCTTCAGGTGTACTAGGTTGTTTTGTTCTGTTTAGTTGGCAGTAACGTTTGAAACCCCTGACCTCATCCTTGCAAAAATGTTAGTTATATTTCCTGAAAAAATGGTGATAGGCCTGATCAGCTCCATGGGTACAAATGAGAAATTATTTGTGTCATTGATATCACTTTGGATTTGCATCTTTGTAACTTGAACCAAAATTGGCCTTTAGGACTATTTATCAACACAAAATACAAGCTAGTGTAGACTCTGTAATTGCAAATTGTATTTTCATAAATAAAAGATTAAAAATTCAGGCATATGTGAGATTTTTGGGACCAGGTTAGTATAGTGTGTCTGGTGACACTTGCAATGTTTATTTGCCTTCTGTTGAAAGGGATATTAAATATTATCTTTGCAAATCCCCTGCACGAAGCAGTGCACTCCAGTGCTGAATGGAGTTCTCAGCATGAAATGTTGCTTTTACTGCAGGAGTCGTAGGTGACCCACACAGGGTCTTTTCTCTCCTCTTGGGAGCACCATCCCTACAGGGAACGGGGCATGACCCTGAGCAACTGCAGCAGCACACAGTGCCTGAGCAGTGGGCTCCGAGTGTTCTGCAGCTGTCAGAGGGCAAAAATTGTGATTCAGGGCTAAAGAACGAACCAGCTCTTTACTGGAGAACATGCAAGTGTTACAGCCAGGATCTGGACTCATTCTGTGACCATTCTGTGACCGAGCAAGTAAGGTGGTCACTTGCTGCATCACTGCCTTTTGACCCTAAACCACTTTAACACCAAGGACTGCACTTACCTGAGCTCTGCTGCTTCTATAATTAGCTTTTCTTTTCTTATAAGAAATTAAGGACTTAGGGTTTCATTTGTTTATTTTTTTATTATGAAAGAGTCCTTATTAATGGACAGTCCCCTCCTTGCTGGCATGGAGATGAGGGAACATGGTTCAAAGGCATTCTGCAACACAAGAAGTTTTGCAGAAAAGAAGAAATGTGAGATTGTATTTGCCTGCAGAGCTGTAGTCAGGAGTAAAGAATGAAAGGCTCTCACTTTGAATGCATTTTGTCTCTAACACAACACAGAACACCAAAACATAAACCCACCATCTCCTACCTGACTTGTGACAGCTTATAATGCATGAATGTGCTGCAGATTGAAATGTCACAGTAACGTGCTTCAAAATAAGGAGTGAGTTTTGTCAGCTTTATTCAATATATTTCTATCTGTGTCTGAAGTACAGAACAATCCATTTTGCTTGGAAATACATTTGGAAGTGGAAGAAGTTGAAATGTGTGTTCTTTAGAGATATTAATATAATAATAATTTTTTTCTTTTTCTCTCTTCATTCACTGAAAATAATAAACGGAAGAATAGACTAAGTTATGGCTTTGGAGTTGCAAAGACCTGGGAAATATAAATGTAGGAAGTCAACTGGCTATTTGAAAGCAGCATTTGGAAACTTTTTGTACAGATGAAAAATAAAGGGGGTTGAGAAAATCACATCCATAATATTTATGGAATTTTTGGTCCATTTGTGGATTAAAGGTACTTTATGAACTGCTAGATCTTCGGTCAGTGAAGCAATCCCTGATTATAGTTTCCTCTGCTGCCATCTTTCTATATATGAAATTCCTTTTACTTATAGGAAAAACTATGGGATCAGCTTTCTGAGGAACATGCTTTATGAATTGTTTTTTCTGGGCCTATCATTCTGTTAATAATGAAATATGATGATAACTCCAGTGATTTTATTGCTCCACAACAGTTTATTTTAATGAGGAGCATAGATGAGGTGATTTTGTCTGTGTTGCATATACATCTATCTCATAACAGGATTTTTATATTTTGCACTGTCTCTCATTGTTTCCATCCTCGTCTAACTTTTCTTTTTTCCCTTTATTTTATGTGAATTCTTGTAGATGTTCGACTGGATCAGCCACAACAAAGAGTTGTTCCTGCAGAGTCACACGGAGATCGGTGTGAGCTACCAACACGCCCTGGACCTGCAGACCCAGCACAACCACTTTGCCATGAATTCCATGGTGAGTTGACAGCACAGTGTGAACAACACGAGTGAGTAAAGGGCCAGCACAGGGGCCACCTCCAGTTCAGAGAGCACCGTGGACCTGTGAGAGGTGAAGCAAGGAAGGTCAGGCTGGGCTGTGGCAGCAGCCCTCATTCTGCAAAGCAGAGAGTTTCTCTGTCCACCCAGACACTGATACGGGATTATTTCCTTGACTTAAATGCAGCACAGTTTTGTGGATTTAGTTTACATTTTGGGGAGCAAATACAATATTTTTTAAGCTTTGACATTTCTTTGATGGGGAATTATTGAGAGCTGTAGGTGGCACCTTAGTAATTTATGCTTCTATCCCCCCTACCCTGCTAAGGTACTTTTCAGAACCTTGGAAAAGAGACAATAATCAAGCTGTCAGTTGTGACCACAGTAGGATTTTGCCTTTTTCAATTGTTAAATCAGTCAGAATTTTTGAATGTAACTAAATTTACCTTTTTTCTTAAAAAAAAAAAATCATCATTATACATTTATAAGTGCTTTCCTCATTTTCTTATACCTTCCGGGCATAAAGTGTTTGTTCTGGAAACTGCTCTGCTTTCAGCACAGAAATGAGGACAGAGTGCATTGATGTTTTGATTGTTGCAGTGGGTTAGAAAGATGCATGTATACCCCTGCTGTAATTGCACAGTGCAGAGATGAGCTCTCTGAAGGTTCTCTATCAAGTACACCAAAGCTTGCCCTGAGTAAACCAGCCCCTACAGGTGAACCTGCTCATGCTGTGCATGGTCAGGCTGCAGCTGCAAGGGGCTGAGACCTCAAAGGTGGTGGTTGATGTTAAAGTTGAAGGTGTAGGTCACTGGAGAGCCACACCTGCCGTGCCGCTCAAGGACAAGGTACTGGAGAGCAGTTGTCTGAAAAGTGAAAAAGAGGTCCTGGCTGCCTGAGGTTGTTAAAACCACACACAGCTTTCATAAGGCTACAGGCATTAAGCCTGGTATTCCAGCCAAATTCCAGGTCAGGTAATTAACTTCACTGACCTGAATTCCACCCCCCATTTGCACCTAGCTGGCTATTCTCCGCTTAAAGCACTGTGCCCCACTAGGGCATTGCATAACAGTGGGAGATGAGTAAATATTTATAATGCCTATTAATGTATTTACTGTGATTATATCTGAAAGAAGCACTGAAAACCAGGCTCTAGGCACTGATTGTTAAGCTTGCCCTCACAGTGCCAGCTAGCAAAATACAGGATAGCCCTGTCTCCATATAACACTTGCTGCTTTCAGAATTTTAGCAAATAAATGTGTCCTGGAGGTCAGTACATTAAAATTAATTTGGCTTATGAAAGATGCAAAGTTGGTCATAATTCTTCAGAAAACACCAATAAACAGTCCAGCTGTAGAATATTCCTTTATCCTTTTTTTGTGGTACTAGGTGGTATTATTTTCTTAAAATAGCTGGAAGTTAAGCCTGGAAAGGGATCATTGCTGTAAAAAGAAAATTAACAAGTGACAGGGACAGTCCACCTAATGGAAGAAAAATTCTTTTTCTCCATTCTTCTTCCATCTGTCCCCAAGTACAGTAAGAGATGATGCCCAATGTGCCCTATTTATTGGGACTGAATGTTCTTAGATAATTGTATGTTCTTATATATTCCTATAGGAATATGAATCAAGGAGAGCAGTACAGCTGTATGTCATTTTTAACATGCTTTTTTTTTTTTTTTAGCTTTAGTTGAATATTAGACCTGGAATCCCTGATGATGATGGGATGATGTCTTCTGTTTGGTTTTGGATTGACATCAATTCATACAGAGAACAGTTTATTCAACCTAAATTTCCATTTTAAAATTTCCCATGATACACTTTCTCAGTAAGAACTTTTTAAAAAAAATGTTCAACAGATTTCAGTTGTCAAACAGAGATTAGATAATGAGTTGTGGTATTGTTACTGCACTGTGGCAAAGTCAGGTTAAAAAAGACTACAGAAATATTTCAGGATACAGAAGCAACTCAGGCCAATACTTTTCTTTTTTTCCTCCTTCTTACCTGCCCCCCCGCCCCAGTGTAAATGAGGCCTCCATGGTATTTTTCACCAATATCAGATCTTTACTCAGTGATTGAAATTCCTCACAGTCAAACAGGTTTTTAAAGACTTTGCCTGTTGCTGAAAGGCCTGTATGTGAGCTGTGCTTCTGCACAGCATTTCCAGAGGGTGTTGCAGTACCAGGGCTGCACAAGCTGGCATGTGAAGTGAGTTTTACAATCTGAAGAGATTGGCCTGTGGAATTAAAGAGGGCTGCTGTCCTGCAGAAGGCTGGGCATCCTATTTTTGAAATAGCAGACGTAGGGATGTATCAAAGTGAAAGGATATTTGGAAAATAGTGGGAAAAGGGTAATAACCTTAAGCTGCAGCTACTTGAACTACCCTGGAGCTGCTGCTCTTACATCAGTAGTGATGTACTTTTTTTTAGATGGAGAAGATTCTTTGCTAGAAAAATGTGGAGTGTGTCCCAGTGTCCCTGCAAGTCAGCATTGTGAACATGAGGGTGTTGGCATGCAGGAGACATCACTTTGCTGCATTAGAGTGTTGAGCTGCATACTAGTCACTCCACAGGTGGTAAAGCGTGCAGGAAGAATGAGAGGAGACTGAAACTGAAGTGACCCTTTCCTGTCTTATTTTTGGGGCATCATCTTCACTCATTCATGCTGCTGTTTGATTTCTGTTGTAAAATGACTAGCACATATTATTTGATAATATTTATATTGCAGTAAGAGTAGTAGGTTTAGGCCACTGTCACACTTTCAGAGGAGGAAATGGTCTTTGTGTTGCTGTGGGTTCCCAAAGGCTCCGCTCCTACGATACCGACGTACATAAATTACTTTTGCATATCAACAATATTCTTGTATTAAGTTACCCTATGATAAATATGTGTGAAGTTAAAGATTAGGAATAGGTTACATAATGCAAAAGGTGTTAGAGAGAAAACTGTAGTTCTAGTGAATTTTCTATTGGCTGTGTACTCATTGGTATTTATAGTCCAGTATTTCTCAATCTCTTCATGTAACACTTGGCTGCAAAAACAAAATGACGGGAATCCTTTGCAGTTTCTTTACCAGATAAAGGGGATAATAATAACCCTTAGATTCGTTTGCAGTCCCAGGTAGAGTACTGTGACCCACACATGTCTGAAAACTTAAGACTGTAGTGAGTTTTAATGAGATAAACCAAACATTTAATTCAAACCAGATTTATACCTGGTGAGTCTTTCAGTTCTCTCGTGCTAATTACAAAACTCAGATATGTGTCTTTTTTTGAACTTTTTTTGGTTGTGGAGCTTGGGGTTGTTTATGGTTCATGGGGTTATTTTGTCAATACACTGAAGTCAGTATTGAGAGAGGAGGAGGACAAAGTGGCTAAGGATGGCTGTATGTTTTGCAGGGACAAACCCTACAAACTTCAGTGGAAGTTGGATCCAATCTTGGAACTCTAAGGTGTTTTGTTTTAATTGTGGTTTGTTTTTTTTTTTTCTTTGCACTATGCTTAGTGTCCTTTAAGTCTGGCATAACTAATAATAGTTAAAATATTGTCTTCAGTTCCTCTAGAAAATACACACTCCAAATGTTTATTGGGTCATGCCTTTTGTCGCGTGATCTTCCCATACATCTCTATAGGCATGCTGTGACCAAAGCTCCTGCTTGGAAAAACAATTTGTTGCTCTGTTTGTTACAATAATAATTCTTCCTTTTAAGTGATCAATGTGGGATGTGGGGAAATAGTATATTTGAGGTAATAAACTGTAGTGTGTTAGTTTTCTTTCAAATAAGGACCATAGATTGTTTTTTTTTCCCTGTGATTCAAGGCAGTGCTTGTTTTCACTTCAGTTTCAAAATAAATTATGTTAGTCTTTATGACAGCTGTATAATGTTTATACTGCAGCAATAATACTTTTCACAAGGATGAATATTTAGCTCAGACCTTTTTTTGAGGAATATCAATAGTCTAATAAATTCACTAGAGAACAACCCCTGGTGTTTCGATATGGCACAAAGCAGACTGGTTGTAGCTCTGCACTTGGATACAGGGTGTATGTACCATTTGTCCTGAGTAACTGGAGTTATTCCTGTTTCTTTTGCCTGGACTTTTTTATGCCTGGATCTGTTAACCTCCTTAAAGAATGACTTCCCACTTTCTGTGGGGAATGTGTAAAAATGGCAGCGTTCAGAGCTGTCACTGCTGCCTGTCCTGCTGTCTGACACTACATGTTGTCCTAAGTCACAATATCTTTCAAACACATTACAGTTGTCATGTAAAGGCTAATAGTGTCTGTTGAAAATTCCCAACATCTGTCTTAAATGACTGGTATTTTTCTGTATGTAGGCAGAGCTAAAATGCCATCCAATATTACTCTGCAACAGGCTACATGTAATGGGCCTTGTTATAGAAACTTAAAGGTCTTAAAGATATCTCATAAGTTATGGGTTTTTTTTTCACTGAAACATTCTGCTTTGGAGTTATGTGTTAGGTTCATTTCACATATGGTTTCTAAACTGTCAATAACACAGTGCAAACTGGTTATTTTTAAATTTTGTTTTAAAGAACAACTCTTCAACAATCAAATTTCACCTTGAATTAATCTGCAAAACCCTTCTCTAGCAGCCCACCTTTGCTGCTTGTCATCACAATATCTCAACTAGTTCTCTAGGAAATGAGATGAACACAGCCAAATTCCTTGCAGATTTAATGCTTCTCACTGCTCATTTTTCTTTTGTGAGTGTAAGGTATTCTTTTCATAAGTGTATCATAAGAAAGTATTGTTCCAGCTAGGGTTGGAGGGTTTAATTAAGAGGGAAGGTCTCCCAGCATGCCCAGGAAATGATCGGGGCTGAATTACTGTATTTCCCTGTGGGAGATAATGCCACAATTAAAACTCCACTGCTGTCAGTGCTTGTTGCTGAGACTGAGGGCTCTTATCCTGCCGTGTGCTGGGGACCTCAGCAGTGCTTGCTTGCGCTGGAGGAAGAGCTGCGTGACACGCGCTGATGACCAGATTGGAGGCCTTGGTTAGGCAACAGAAATGGACCAAGAGTCGGTGGACAGAGAGGGGTGTGTTCACTTGCAAAGCACTGCACAAGGCCTTCCTAAAATCTAAAAGAAACTCTTTATGTATCATGATGCCAGTGTATATGTGGGGAAATTTTTGTTGGCCGGTCCACTGATTTTTAGAGGGCAGAAGTCCCCTTTTTTTGACTAAAGTTTCAAAGTTGAAATAAACTCAATACCAAATGAACTCCAACACATGGAGTGCTTTTGGAAAGTTTGCAAATACAAGTAAAATAAAGTTTTTCAATGACGAAGGATACCCAACATTTTCTGTATCCTAGTGTCATGACTACAGAATGTCAACTGAAGTGCTTTTACTTCTATACATCAATATATAGTTTCTTATTGTTTGACCTATTGTGGTCCTATATAGCCTTGCAGTCCTTTTTGGGGACACCTCTGTTTTGAAAAAAAAAAAAAAAAAAAAAAAAAGATGAGGCCTTAGATTAGGTTTCAAGTGAGACTCTCCATGCACCTGATGAAGTAGATTTTCTGAGCC
Organism: Myiozetetes cayanensis; assembly: GCF_022539395.1. Lineage (NCBI taxonomy): Eukaryota > Metazoa > Chordata > Aves > Passeriformes > Tyrannidae > Myiozetetes > Myiozetetes cayanensis. The sequence continues at coordinate 28,684,681 of NW_026088185.1, forward strand.
TAAAGGAAAAATAAAGTCACAAACATTAGTTGCTCTATGTAATTTATATCATATAAAGATAAGAAGATCTATATAATAGTGATATAGAAAAAAAAAATCTCAATTCACTCACTTTTTGCAGGTGAATAAACCAGAGGGAAAGGAAGGTTTAACTTTGTGAAACGTGAACAGTTGAATTTTTCAGCATAGATTTTCCATTTTACTCAGACCATTACACATTGGCAGATAAAGATGAAAAAAAGGCGCTTAACAATCTTGTGCTTCTTCAAGGTGGAAAAGAAATGTCTTGCATTTTGTGGATTGTGGTCAATTAAATGTTTTTCTCTTGAAAGTAAATTATGGAGTGCCTTGAAGCCATACTGCATTTTATCTGAATCTGCAACAGAAATCGCATATTTTCCAGTTTTTCCCAGGGATTTCATCTGTCCCAGTAATAGTGACACTGAGTAAAGGTCCTGAGATTGTAAAATGTCTGGTAGGGTGTGCTGTGCTGAGTTCCAGTTCTTCACCCAAGTATTTGCTCTGTCATGTTTTTCTGTGAGACCTTGAACAAGTCTTGTGTGTCCAAACCCCACTTCAGTGTCTCTGCTTCAATGAGATGGGATAAATGAAATGAAGATAATGGGTGCATGTGTCAGGGAAGTGGAGGTATCTCCATTAAATGACTTTTTGGAGCTCCACACAAGAGCACATCCCGGATGATACTGGACTGGAATGCTCAGAAACTTGGACTTGCTCAAAAAGGAGCAGGGGAAGCTCAGAGGTCTCTGTTTCCTGAGCCTGTTCCACTTAGTGCACTAAGAGTGGAAGGTTGGGCAGGTGATTCCCAAACTGCTCCTTGCTTTCTGCTGAAAAAGCTGTGGAGTTTGTGAATTGGTACTCTTCCATGCAAAATTCTCATATAGAAAAGAAACTTCTTCCTCATGTCTGTATAAAAATACAGCAGACATAAAAAACTATAAATCTCTCAGCCTTAAAAAACTCTCAGAAGATCTGATGCAGTTTGACTAATCTTACCTTTACCCTCCTACTAGTTAACATGTCTGTGCACTGTAGTGAACCAAGGAATTCACAGTTGTTTTCCCATTGCGTTGCAGTGGCTGAGATAATTCTGCAAGGGAAAAAAAATAAAATCAGGATGAAAGCAACCATTTTTTACATGAAATCAAAAATTCTCTGGCAATTTTTCTTTTCTGTCAACTGCAGTAAAGTTCCATATCTTATTTTGACACAACTCATCCAAGTTTTAGCAACTATAGTGTAGCAGTGCAGTCATGCTACACTGCTTCCCACCAGAAGGACCGACCTGAAATACTGCAAAATGATCTTGGTTGAGGCTTAGTCATGAAGACTTTCTGGGAAAAAGGCTTAAATATTTAGTCTGAATTCCAGTTTCTAACCTAGAGGGACACAAAGAAGTGTTTGATTATGGCTGGTGGTTAAAATTTCAAATCAGAGTACCTTTATTTAGTAAACTTTAAACTCCAGAACATTTTGATTGGTTTCTCTAATTGTGCTGAAAAAAATATATTTCTTTAAAATTAATCTTACAATTTTGAGCCAAGTCAATTTTTTAGGAAAAGGCTTTGTGATGAGGGGAAAAAGCAAAACTGAAGGCTGGGAGTTGCTTTAGATCTGTGTTATTTAGGTGGCAACTTTCACAGTCATGGTTTCACCAAGGAGAGCAGAGTGGCTGTGTGGGGTGTGGCTCCATCCTTTTCCCCTTTATCACCCACGGGTATGATGAGTGTACTTCATAGTTATCCCACACACTTTGCAGACATACCTTGCCCTGCTTTACAACTTAGTTTGGAACTGTGCCTGACTTGGCAGTGCTCTGTTGTGTTTCATGTTTGGATTGGCAGATACCTTTCCACGTTGTGCTCCCACTCACTATGGTGAGATCCTGCTCCAACATACACTTCCATCTCTGATTTATTATTTGCCCATGAGTAATACTGTTAAAATCATCAGGGCTGTTGTCTGTCCTTGTGCATAAGGGTCTTACAGATTCTGGTCTCAGAAATTCCTAGAGCCCTTTCGAAATGCTTTAGTGAGACCAGAAAGCAGCAGTAAGTCAACACCAGCAAAACATCTCAAATTCTGAGATGTTCCTTTCATCTGGTGAGGAGAAAAGAGAAAGGAAAAGTGCTTTTGCCAAATGACATTCCAAAACTCCGCAAGACAGCTGTCATTTGTCTTTTGAGGGTGCATCTTTGTAAGACATTGTCATGATGGCTATTTATTTTCAGCATTGCATTCCTATGCAGAACGGTGGTATTATAATGCAATTACATTGCTGTCCACACTTCAGTTTGAGAAAAAAACTCTTCTTCCACTTCTTCAAGGATGAATAAAAACTGTAATGGAAAATTCTTGTGAAAGAACAGAAAATATTACCCTTTTAGTAGGCTTTTTGAATCCTTCTAAATGCAGAGTGAAGTTAAATAATATCTCTGCTGGAGAACAGCTTAAAATAGCCTGCAGAAAAGATAACATTTTAACTGAAGCCTATAATGTAATAGACATTTCTATGGAAACACTTATATGTCTATAGAATATCCTTATGAGCTCTTTTAAATTCTGTGAGACTTTTCCATTTGTTGACACTGCATGTCTATAAAGGATTATCAGAGAGTTCTCAAAGGACAGAAAGCAAACATTTTACTTATGAATACATGGATATAGCATCCAGAAATATGAAGTAATGTGAGGGAAATAGTAAAAAGATAGAAGCAATGAGTAGACCCTAACAGGTGAGTAAATAGCTAAAGTAGGGCAAATTAGTTTTACATAAATAAATTCAAGTAGAGAGGGGGAGATAACAGCGTTAGATAATGGCATAGATGAGCAAAAAGATTCCAAAGGGATCCATTTTTAGAGTGGAAGGTAATATGCCTGCTATTCTCGCATATTTAAGCAGGTGCTTGATTGCTCTCACTGAACTGCTTGGCTTTACTCCAGCTGATGGAGTTTGGAATGTGTAATGAAGGCAGAGGGTAGTCACAGTTCTTCCTTCTCTTTATTTATGTGTGCTTTTTAATTTTCAGAACGCCTATGTCAACATCAATCGAATCATGTCTGTTGCGTCAAGGCTCTCCGAGGCAGGCCATTATGCTTCCCAGCAAATTAAACAAATATCCAGCCAGCTGGATCAAGAGTGGAAGAGTTTTGCTGCAGCTCTGGATGAGCGCAGCACCATCTTAGCCATGTCTGCTGTCTTTCACCAGAAAGCCGAACAGGTGAGTTGCTTTTGTGAGTGGCAAAATGATCCACTGCTATGGTGATAATGATGATGCTGCAATTAGTACTTGATGGCTTTTAGCTTATGTGCAGTGAGGTTTAGAGCCTTGTTCCTTAGTGGCTCACTCTCTCAAAAACAAATAGTAACATTTCCACCCCAAAAGTGGCGCATGTTCCCTGGTGGGTAAGAAATTATATTTTCACCTTAATAATGAGAAGGAGTCTGATCATGAATGAAGTGCACTGGTGGAGTAACAAGCTGTTTCATTTCTATTGCCTAATATTTCATTGGTGCTGTGGGTAAATTTGGGATTGTTAAAGTCAGGAAGACAATATGTATCTGCACCCATATGTATATGTGCTATTACACACACACTTACATGTGCACAGGAATATTCACACGTAGGACATAGACCCATATCAGCAGACAATTTCTCGGAGCTAAAGAACATTATTGTTAATGAAACTTACAGAATTCATTCCAACACTTACTCTTGCAGTGCTATCCATAGCCCCAGACTTTATTAGACCTCACTAAGCAGAGATTTCAGAGGCAGGAACATCCAAGAAAATTTTCCATGTCCCTGAACTCTGGTTTGTGTTTTTAACAACCACCAGAATGATTCCATAATTCATAGCTACAAAAGATTTAAAATATGTCAGTGAATAAACCTTCTGCTTTTTTTACACTAAACCAGGCCCATCTAATGATGATGGTTCAACATTGATCATATGTTGATTACATTCATTTTCCAGTGACAAAGACTGCTTTGGAGCTCTTTTCAGTGTTGTTGTGTGCTTGTTTTTCAGAGTGGTTAATATCAAAGCTACTAAGTGGGTGTTCTTGATGTTTATAAAATGACCCATACCTGGAGCATCTGAAGAAGAAATTGTAAGATATTCTGGCCTCTTTAGCCAGAATATATGTATAGAAAAGGTTAGCTCAAAGAGTAAAGATTTTCCTTATTGTTTATTTCTGACTGTAGAATTATAATGGATTTTTCTTTATTGTGTGTTTCCTATTGACAACAGGCCATAGCATGGAGCAATTACTCACCCTACTGGGCACTTACTCATGTAAGCACACTCGGTGCCTCTGATGGGACTGATACTCAAAGAAGATTCCCAATACAAGAACTTTCATCTCCTTACAATAGGCATTGTAGTGTTTAGGAGTAGTCTTCATGTTAATAATTGTCAATAATCATGTATTCTTAAAGAAAACTCAAAAAACCCCATATATCCAGTCTATGGTCACAATGAAAATGTTTAAGGTTTATTATGAATTAGCTATTTCTTGTTTGCGTGGTTTAGGATTGGATGTTTTGGAGGTTTGTTTTTTTTTTTGAGTGATCCACTATTTTTCTGAAGTGTCAGTCTTGTTTTCTACTTACAAGGAGTTGCTGAGGTATTGTGCAGCATGAAAGGCAATAAACCAGAAAACTGCACTGAACTGTCTCTGAAATTAAAGGTGAATATTTTTTGTCTTCCTGCCTTATGAATACTCTCAAAGTGGGTATTCTGCCTCAGCCTTAAGTTGAATAAGAGCTACAGTAATGTCACTTTCAGCTTTGGGTCTTTCTTCTTTACAGTTGTATGGATGGGTCTGAAAAACCCAATCCTGCCTTGGCACTTCCTGACAACAAACTGAAGTTTGTGCTGTCTGACAGAAGCCAGTCTCATATTACTAACAGACAGTTTGCTAATTGTGACAGAAGTTACTCCTCACTTGCAGTAACAGAAAATTCAGTGTAAGGTAAATGATGATGTGAAACCTGTGAACTCAGAGTGCTGCAAAAGAGGAATGTGGGTGTCAGTGTGTCCATAAGCCAGGACTAAAATTTCAGTCCTGCCTTCGTAACTCTGATAGAATAAACCAATGACCTGAAGGGTAATAATTTAGTCATTTGACCTCTGTATAGTATAAATAGTGAGGTGTTTGAGATTTGGTCTATAACAGTCTGTTATCTACCCAACATTCATTCAAAATGTGATTCTTTATTATTTCACATCACCCAGGGATTGTTTTTTTAAACTTAATTCAGAGCTTCATTATTTTACAATAAATAGGACTTAAATCTATGAAGCAAAGATACAGATAAACCCACTATTTACTCTGCTGCAGATCAAATCTGGTTTTGCTCCCTTTGTTCTGTCAGTAGGGGCAATCTTGTTGTGGATCCAGCCATTTCTCTCACACTGTACTCGTGCTTCCCTCACACCGATCTGATGTGCAGATTGCCTTTTTCTCCACTGTGATAAGCTGCTAGAGTCTCTTTGTTCGTTCCTGCCTATTGATTGAAGTTCTCTGTGATACCAACAGGAAGCAAGTCTATTAGGACCATAATCTTCCAGGCTTTGGCACACCCCAGCCTGCGAGGAAGCTGTTGGTTTGGGACAGTGATTTATGAAAAGCTCTACAATTTCTATAACATGCAAGCTGAGCAGGAAGAAACTTGTTTTTCAAAGTCTCTTCCTAAAGACCCCACACAGAAAACTGCACGGAATACAATTTGTCTGGCTTGGAAGGATGAAAGGCTGAGTCAATCCTGCTGGGAATTGAACCTCACATCTGTCTTCATGTGCCTCAGAATCACATTGCTTTCCTGGCTCTTATTGCAGATACATGTGGCATGTTGAATGGGACTCAGCTGAATGGATTCCTGGATGAAAGCTTTTTTTTAAATTATTTTTCTTTTTTTCCTTTTTTTTTTTTTAGTGGGGGTGCAGACACGTCTTCCTTAATTTTTTTAAGCACAACCTGTACATCCTAAGCCACCATCAAGAAAACAGCAAAGAAAAAGAAAAAATGGAAGAAAAGAAAGAAAACCAAATAAACCATTCCAAGTTAGCCTTCAGCCAGGGATCCTTCAACACGTGTGTCTGATCAAAAGCCAGTAAACTAAACTCCAAATAACCACTATGTCCAAGTCAGGGTACCATTCAGCAGATTCACTGGAGGTGTTTCCCAAATGTCCTATAATTCCACCTGGTATGAATCTCTTGATTGTTTTTTTTTCCTTCTTTCATCTTTCTTTTTTTTTTTTCCTCCCTCTCTAGTGCTAACATGGAGATATTCTAGTGCAAAGGAGAATCTGCTTCTATACGTTTAGATATACATAATAGATATACATTTAGATATTTGAATAGTCTGAGAGTATTCAGATTTGCAGTAGAACATGGGCCAATGCGCCTTATCTCACTGTGATTTCAGGAGAACTGTGCTGATTTACTCCAGATGAGATTCCAGCTCCCTAACTGCCAGATGGGGGAAGCACACATACCAGGTGTCCTCCCCTGCTCGGCTGTAATCTCTGAAAACGTGCTAAATTGCTCATAAGATGTTCACTCTACAGATCCTGTCAGAATGAACAAAATAATGTTTTCAATCAGCTGAGAGATCTCAGCCAATTAATTCTGGGACGGAATTCTACCCTCAGAAGTGCACAAGGAGAGTTACTCTTTAAGGTAGCAGGTGGTAGGTGCACACACAAGACATTTATGGTGATTCTCAGAAAACTGCCCCCTGGCTATTTGTTTCATTTTACTTTACTCCCCAGCCAGGAAGACTACTGTTCTCATCTCTCATTTCTGCCCAGGTCTGTCTAAGCACACCCTCTACTCCCCTATATGAGGAAAGGGAATGAAAAAGAGAAGAAAAGAAAAAAGGGAGGAAGAACTTGATGAAAGGGAGGAGAGGAACATCCAGTTGATATCTACAAGATACAGGCATAAGACCAAGACAACTTCTGCATTAGACAAGGAAATTCCAGAAACAGCAACAGGAAATATGGAATTAGCCTCATACAAAAAAATCAGGGTATCAAGAGGTGTTAAAAGTCACTGAGAAAGTGGCTTCTTGGTCTTCTTCCCACCTTTCCCCATAGCCATTCTGGAGCATGAAAGCACACTGTAGTTTTGGTCTGGGTCCTAGGAGAACACCCTGGTTATCCTGCAGCTTCCACACAGAGGCCTAGCAAGCGATAGGACAGTGCAAAAGCTGTGGAGAAAACAGAATACAAAATGTCTGAGCTGTGTTTTTGGAGCAACCATGTGACACAGCACAGCAGTCCCTGAGGAAAGTTAGCAAGAAGTGATCTGAGAATACGTTATTACCCGATAGAATCTGCATACGGAATTTGCAGCTTAGGTGAATAGGTTGTGAGTCAGGAGTAAGTGTAGGTCATTGCTTTAAAGTTACTTTTGAATTGGATCAGAGGCACAAAGCTACCCTAGGGACTTCTTTATTTTTGGGGAGAAATTTTTCTCAATCTTTCCTGAAGCCTTGAAAAGCACGGACAATTATTATTTCAAATCACATTTAAGCAGTTTTTATGTTCCCAACAGGAGATATTCTAGTCTGTGGATTAACTATAAATTTAAGCATTCAATTTAAATGGTACTGAGTATCCAGTGGACAGTAATGGCTCCTATTCCAAACTAACAGTTAGTATTTTATAATTTTAAATGCAACTTTTTCCATCTCATTCAAGTGGTGATTTTTTGGATGTGAATATGCTTCTACCACGAAGGGTTACATTGATCAGAACTTTTTGTGTCTGCCAGAGTGTGTGACAAATAATTAACATAGCTGCTTTTTTCAGAATACCCAAATCAATAGTCCTATGACATGAACTAACACTTTGCAAAAATCCTTACAAATACTTGCTCTGTGTACATGACTCACACATGACACACACAGCATGGACTGCTCTGCATTGTTTCAGGATATCTCTTTGTTTCAGGCTGCATCTCTTAAAACTTTTTAAAACAGATGATTTCAACTGCTCCTGCTAGTGGCAGAAGCAAACTTACCAAAGTGATCTATGTGACATCATCTGTGTGCAACAGATCGATGTGAGACAACGTGGTGAACATGTGGTTATATGCATCGGATCTTCTTGAGACTTCTCCCACCTACAGTGCAAATCACAGTCTGGGGATACAGCAGTAGATGAGTTACATGAGTATAAGAGCTTTTACTCAAATTGGTAGAATTCTGCAGTTTCGATAAGAGCCATACCAGTGTGATTCCAGCAGCAGGAGTGCTGGTCTGTGAGGTGTAAAGGTCTTTTGTTCATTGTTTCGACCAAGAGGTTCATGGAACATCCCCAAAAGGGACTGATCTCGGCTCTGTGCTCTTAAAATGCATAGAAAATTATGTGAATTCCAATGCCTTGGCACAAAATATGATGACTTCAGCTTTATGCAGGGGTGTTTGGAGATTTCATCTGAACAGATTTGACAGATCATAAGTCAAACCAATCCGAGAGAACCTGCCATCCTTTCCTCTTGTCCTCTGGAAAGCACAGTTGTCCCTGGTAGATTTGTACTTTGTAGACAGGAATGTTTAGGAATTACTCTTTGTCACTCCATCTCTGTGCACTGAAGAGTTTACAATGCAAACACTTTATATCCTTGATTACACAGCAGCATGGTAAATAGCTTTACAGTACTAATAAAAGAGGATGCTGATGCCAGAGTTGAACTGGAATTCTTTGCTTTGAATCTCATAGCAATTCATGCTGCAAGTGAGTGCTTTACTAACAAGCCACAGGTGAACACTTCAGGAGTGGATAAAACGGTGATCCTGGGGTGATTTTGTGGCATTATACATTCATCCTACAGGGCACTGCATCTGTTATATAATTAACTGTTCTTTTTTATAAATAGCCCAAAGTATGGCAGGCTGGTTTAAAAGAAAAATGGAGGAAGAGAAAACATTAATGAGAAGTAATGAGGTGGCATCAGGCAGTTAGTATGGGCAAAATATGAACATGTGTGCTGTGTCATTGAACTAAGCCCTGCTTAAAAGAAAAACAGAGTGGGAACCTTAGAGACTAAATTCCTCTTTTCTTTTGCAGAAGAGGCAGCACTCGGGAGACCTTCCCCACCTTGATCTGCCAAAGTGCATCAGCACTGCTCTGGAGGCCTTTAAGAGTGGAAACATATTTTTTTCCACCCCTTTGCTCCCCGAAGTATTCAGTTTCTGGCTGGCTGTTAAGGCTTCCAACCAAGGTGCTAAACCATATCAATTGCAATGGCATTGCCTTTTTTCTTTTTTTTTGCTTTTCATGGATACCTGCCCACCAGGAACTGGACTAAGACCAGAAGCTGATTTTGCACTGGCTGCTTAGCAGTTATCAGATGGTAGTGGGATGACCAGGGCCAAAAGCACATGTGAGACCCAGGGGGTTAAAGCCTTGGTATTCTATTAGCAATCCCACTGAGCTGGACCAGGGTTGGGGACTCCTTGAATACAGACTGTCCACCTTTCACTGAAATGAACGTCAGCAATGATTTTAAAGGGAGTTTTCTGTTGCTCAAATGAGTAGTGTTCAGGACAGGTAAATGACTGAGGGAAGACTGACAGATGAGACGATGACAGAAACATCTGGAGCTGTCACTGTGTCCTTTTATGCTTCACGCTGTTTGTTTTTTCTAAACATGTTTCAGCCTCCCTTTTTGGACTGCAATATTGTGGCCTCCCTGCATGGTATGCAAAGACTTTTAGAATGGGTGTTTGCTGAGCCTGGTTAAATGAGCATTTGTTTTTAATCCAGAAGAAATAAAAAATATTCCTTTGGATTTAGGTGTCCCTCGAGTACTGAGGAGGTGACAGGAACACGCCGTTCCAAGATGCCCAAAAGGACTCCTATATAATAATTATGTTTTTCTTAGTTTTCTCAGAACACTGCAGACATATGTGGCACTCTACACAGTTTTCTGATGTTGATGAGATGTTGTTCTGTGTCACTGTTGCTCATGGTTCCTGGAATTCAGTTCCTTTCAGGTGTAGATGCCTGGTGCAAAATGTGCAGTGACGGAGGCCTCCCCTCAGAAATGCAAGACCTGGAACTGGCCATCCACCATCACCAGACCCTCTATGAGCAAGTAACACAGGCCTACACAGAGGTACGTGCTTCCCAGAGAAAATGTGAGTATCTGTTAAGTGGTACCAGACATCTGACTGCATTTAGGAGCGTAGCTTTTCTAAATGAGGTAGGTTCTGCTTTCCATTTCTCCAGCTCTTTCAAAGATAGAGTCAGACCAAATTCCAGGCTGTAGTAGGTAACTCCCAGCAATCCACTTGTAAGGGCAGAATGAAAGGACAAATCTAAGGGACAAACCCCATGCAGAAATGAAATCTAGAACCAGTGTTAGCACCCAAAGAAGAGTCATTTCACTGCCTTTGCTGAACTGGGAACCCCTTTAAGCCACCAGCAACTTTACTACTTTTGCTTTCCTCCTGTGCATGAGTCCAGGCTCTAGCATGGGTATGCTGATGGCACAGGGGATGCCAAAGGCTTTTTCCTTCAATATACAATGTCAAAGAGATGTAAGGTCCTAAGTGCAATGAATGCTGCAAATGACTGTGCTTTAGACAGGATCTAGAGTCATTTAGGCTGGAAAAGATCCTTGAAGTCATGAGTCCAACTGCTGGGCTAACACTACCAGGTCCACTACTAAAGCCTGTCCCTAAGCACCATGTCAGATGTATTTGTATGTACTGTTGCAAAATATCTCCAACCTAAATAGGGTATGTGATCTTTTTTCCTTTAAAAGAGGGTGCCAAGAATGCTAAGGCAAATTCTCTGGCATTTTGTCAAAAAAATCCACAATCCACATGAAGTTCTATACTCACTTTTCCCCCATTCAGGCTGCAGCATGAAATAAAAACTACCAACAACATCCAACACTCAGTGCATCTGACTGTGCAGTCCAGGATCTGTGTTTAGTCCACTTCATTTTGCAGAAGGGCTTCAGGACCTTTCTGGCATCTGGAGAATCCTTTTAGGAATGAGACTAGTCTAGATGTTCATCCCAAGCATGGACCAACCTGCAAATTATCCTGGGGGTGGGAAGCCATGTACGTCATTTGTTGTATTCTGTTAAACATGTTTCGAGGACTCAGGCTTGTTGGAAAGTAAACCTCAAATTACCTGAACACTTGGGTTTATTTGCATTCCTCATTTCCCTGTGCTGTGCTATGCTTGACTGTCTTTCTGGCTATGAAGGGATTTTGCTCCTTGCAGTTTTCCCAGCTGGACTAGAGGACTGTGATAGTGTTTGCTATTCTTAGTAAGTCACCGAGTGAAGACTACAGAATACATAGCAGCTCTCCTACAAACCCAGCCCTTGTTCTGATCATCATGGCCTTGTAAGAATCTATAGTATAAAACAGAAGAGAAACTAATTTGCTCTTCCGGGCTTGGTGGTTGGCACTCACACACACACAGTGCAGTTGTGCAGATTCCTTGATGATAAATATAAGGAATGTTAGGTATAAACCTCTTTTTTCCCAGATGCCTGCAAGAATTTGAGAGTTAGTCAGTTAGAATGAGCAAGTCTGGGTTGCAATGACAGAGGGTGCTTCCTTATTCAGTCCTTAGGCTTTTTAGGAACAGTGGATTGTGTGAGCAAAGACAGAACAGTCCTGTTGACCTCTAGTTGCAACTGTGAATTTCATACAAATGCCTAGTCAGGTGAAACTAAGTTTTTTATGTTGCATTTAAAAGTATTTCTAAAAACCATGTCAAATTGGGATTAAATAAAAACTAATAATGTTTGAAACTGGCATTTTGTTTATAAGCCCCAATCTTAGATTTTGTGAAATCAAAATTTGTCTAAAACTCATTACCAAAAGCCATAACATCCATATTGCTTTTGCTGATGTTTCCTCAGAAAGCTATAATTAGTCACAAGTACAGCTGTTTAAAACATCTCTATAGTATTTTACTAATAAGTAAATTTTTAAATGGTATGTAGAATTGCCAGAGAGGTTAGTCTTTCATTTCAGAAATGTTCATCATTTTTCCCAGCTATGTGATAAGGTGAAAAGTCGTAGGGGTCCTGCCTCCTATCCACATGCCTATTCTCCAATCTATGTAATGCCCCTTTTCATAGAAAACAATGTTTCTTCCCTCAGAGCTCTCTATGGTAGGATGAAAATTGTAGCATTTTCTTTCCTTTTCATTGTCATTGAAAACCTCTGTTTCTATTTTCTTGCAGTCACTGAAAAATCTCTATTTCTATAATTCTGAAAGACTTGGAATAAGAGTAATCATTCCTTGAAATAACCAGTTAGTATGGATATTTAATAGGATATTAGCTATATGTTATGGGCCTATTCTGTTCTTTTACAGAGTATAACAGAGCAGTTCAGATTCACTTCAGAAACCTAAGAGCCACCCAAAGAATCTTAGGGATACTCTTTTTATCCATCTTGCCATAATTGTAGTTGTAATTATTTGTCTTATTTCCTTTATTAAGCTTGAGTGAAGCTCAGAACCTGTGGAGGTGGAGATCATGGATGTGATATGCAATCCACAGCTAAGAAATCTCCTACACTAAACCCAGGTGCTGGCAGAACAGGCCTTCTTCCTTTGGAGAACCTAGCTGTGGCCTTGCTTTTCTTTTGGGTAGAGCAGGTCTGGAGGGAGGAGATGCACACAAGGTGTATGCCCTTTGGCAGCTTTCCCTCTTGCAAAGAGATTTCCTCTTGATTTCTCTAGCCAGGGTGTATTTATGTTGCTCCACCAGTGTTTCTTAGTGGATGAGGAGAAAATCAGGACACCCCTACTGAGAACTGCACTGATGTGGTAAAGATAAGGTTAGGAGGGAGAGAAAGGTTTTCTCCAGTTATGGTTGATGGTAAGAGCATCTTGTTCACTGTGACTTAACTGCCCTTCATTCTCTGTTCCTAAAGGTATGATATATTCACTCTGAACCCCATTTATTCCCCCAGTGCCAATCGTAGCTGCTTCACAGGTGGCACCATTATTCCAGTCACTTGCAAGGCTCTGGAAGTCTTTCTTATCCTCTGTATGGGATATCTGCAGATTTCAACTCATTCCCTAGTTATGTATAGGGCATCTGTGGAGATTATTCCACTAGCACGATAAAATCTATTTTTTGCTTCACCCAAAGTCACATAACTTCTGCATTCTGCCCATCCTTCTCCTACAATGAAGCCAAAATGCAGGAATATCAGCAGATGACAGGAGTGTACATGTGTGCCCTGTCAGGTAGTGAACTAAATCTTCCCATAAAGTCCAGCAGCAATTCTGTACTTTTCAAAACAAGTGAGAAAGAATCAAGTTTGCTTTGACAAATGCAACACTGGCACTTACACCGTACGGGGACTTCAAGTCATACGGGCTCCGTTCAGCCTAAGACTTTTGCAATGCTTAAAAATACGTCATTAGTGAGATGTAAGTGAAGTGATGTGACTAAGCTGGGTTGTTAGTGCTTGTCTCCTTGCACAGTCCTTGAAAAATTCAAAAAGATTCACATGAAAAGAGGTTTGTTGATTTATTTTTGCAGTTATAAGGAGAACAAGGAAATGACTGCAAGAGCACAGTAGGTAGGTTCTCCATTTGTGAAGCTGCTCCCTCCCTTTCTGAAATCTGTTCATTGGAAAACTCTGACAGCACAAACCTTCTGAACCTATTGATGGGGAGTGCAGTAATATTCACAACATAAATACTTTTGGAAAATAAACTTTTTAAGCCGAAGAACTTCAGAGCTGCAGAAGATATGAAACCCTGGAATATGTATGTAATGCCTGTGAATACTGAGTACCACTGGTAACCTCATTGTCACCGTGCTCCTTGATGTATATTTATTCCAGTATGACAGGACAGGCATGTAAATTGGAGAGCACTGGAGCACTTCTAGTAGCCTCTGATTTGTGTTAATGATTATTGGCAGGACAACAGAAGCCCTTAAACTCTGGTATTTATCTCTGGTTGTGCAGAGAATAACTGGAAGGCTATGCCCATCAGGGAAAAATCATAACTTGTAATCTCTGAGGCTTTTTAAACAGACACAAATAAACAGATACAAATTGCCATGCAACAGATCAAAGCCCACATTCTGTAGAAGAGAAGGAAAGGACAAGCAGAAGCTCTAGGTATCAACAGATCTATATTATGGCACAAACTTTCCAGGAAAGTTGTCCTGAGTAAAACACATCTGTCATACTTTCTGTGCAATCTGTGCGATCGAGGCAAACTTTTGAACCCGTATTGTAAGTCCCAATTCTGCTGTGATTGCTATTAGTGTAAATCAGCAGGGATTGTACTAAAACCATTGTAGCACCACCCAGGGACTGATTCAGACCAACTGTAATGCCAGAGCCCAGTAACAGGAGAGTAGTAAACATACACAGTGAATTTTAGCCAGTGCAAAGAGTGAGTTTCTGGTCTAATAAGCTACACCCAAATGTGTCCATAGCCTTGGTTTCCTGTTCCCAGTCATTAAGTTGCTGCTGATTGTCTTCCCACAGATAAAATAGGATGTACTGTGCCTTATTTCTTTACCTGTCTGGAAGCTGCTTCTTCCTGAGTAGCAAATAATACCATATCCATAATCTTGCTGAGGTAACACCTGTGCCTCAGTGTTTCCTCCTAAAATCCTCCCTCATACCATCACCACTATCCACTATTTCTGTTGCCTCTGTGACCCCAGAAGGCTCCAGCATGTGAAAATTGTTCCAGCTGATCTTCATCAGCAAATGAATTTAGTAGGGAAAGCCACTCCCTATGGACTCACCAGTTAATTCCTGATCTTATTTCAAATTGCCTTGAATATTTAAAAAATCTGCAAGGATCTGCCTAAGCACACCTAACAGTCATAAATATGATGAGATTTGACTCCAGTTTTTGCCAGTATAAATCTCAAAGGGTCTCTTGATTTCTCTGAAAATGCACCAGATACACACTGCTGCAACAGACTGGGATGTGGCATGACTTGCCAAAAAATGCCCAGAAAGTTTGGGTATTTAAGGATACATTGGAACAAGCAATTTATAATACAGAAACAAATGAGACTTGGAAATCCTTGAGATGTGTTTTAACTTTGACTGATAATGTTCAAAATTTAAACTAGATGAAAAACATTCATTAATCTACTCTCTGGCAAGATTGATAATTGTGATTGCATAGAAATAAAAACACTTTTCAGAAAATATTGTCATTTTCATTGCAGTTTGTTTTAGAGGGAAAAGAAAAAAATCAAGCCAGGAAAAGAGAGGGATTCCAATAGTGTCCTCATTTACCATTTCTGTTGCAAACAATATTTTAATTTTGTAACCTGCAACTGAAAAATATTTCAAAAAGCCATTTCTGGAGAGCCAGTGCATGCACACACTTTTTAATAGCAATTTGGTTTTTATGGTTCCATTTTGCATATTGCCCTTGCAATATGAAAATGCTCCAGGAATGTTCCAGGAAAAAAATCTTGCATAAAAAAATCTATCATTCTTTTTTTTTTTTTTTTTAAAATACCCAAATGCCTTTGCATCCATAAGTGTATTTTAATATTCTCAAGAAAGGTTACATGTGGCTGGCTTTGCATTTGCCAGCCAACGGTAGTCCATTGAAAATGGAGACCATAGGTCCCTCTGAGCTATTCCTGGGGAAGAAAAGAATCGCTGTCATATAGTAATTTATTTTTCACTGCCACTAAATGAAAATAAATGAAATACAGAATGGAGTGTCACACTTCTCAACGTATAGACATACTTAGTAATCCTCCGAAGAAAGGACTGTCCCTTATCATACAGAATATGAATGACTCTACCATCTGTGGTTTTCTTAAAATGCCACCTCCTCACAGAAATAAGCCTGCTACTGCAAATGCCACCTGTCACCAGCCAGGATATGTCAAAGATTTTCAGTGCCCGAGTGTCAGAATGGAACATAGCCTTGGGATCTCTGTGTGTGCCGTCCCAGCAGTGCAGTACCTGTGCTCCTGCTGAGTGACACAGCAGGCCCACTAGGAAGCAAAGGCAAGTGCTGAATGCCTAAGTACTAGTAAAAAAAAAAAAAAAAATTGTTATGAGGTCTTTCTTCCTTTTTGACTTTAATAAAAACACACAGGGGAAAAAGAATGAGCTAGAGTGTTCTCTGTCGGCTACTGGATGTTTGAGTATCAGTGCAGTGAAGTAGACCTGTTTCTTCTCTCAGGTGAGCCAGGATGGAAAAGCCTTGCTGGATGTTCTACAGCGTCCCCTGAGTCCTGGGAATTCTGAATCCCTCACTGCTACTGCAAACTACTCCAAGGCTGTTCACCAGGTGTTGGATGTGGTACATGAAGTCCTGCATCACCAGCGGCGCCTAGAAAGCATCTGGCAACACAGAAAGGTCCGGCTGCATCAAAGGCTGCAGCTGTGTGTGTTCCAGCAGGATGTTCAACAGGTAATTTCATTACTGAAAGAGATAAAAAATGACTGTTTCTTTGCAGCCTGTAAAGATTGCTGACTCATCTGGAGGCTGTTCCCATAACCAGTATTTCACAGACAGCTCTAATTCAGCTTTCAGTACCTCTCTGTTTCATGTTGGAAATCATCAATCAGTCCACTGATTATTGATCAGTCCATTCCCCATAAGAAATGTGACACTATTTTCAGTGTTCAGATTTTCACAAGTGAGCAATTAGCTGTAGGTGCTCTACTGTTTCTGAGAAAGTGATGTTTAATAGAAAAAAGAATTTCAAGTGAAAAAAGCAATTGAACTGTGGTGTATTTCACTTTCCTGTGAGGAAACAATATAGACATTTTAGTGGTGGTGTTTAGATGATGTTTAGATGTTCCTGTGCTATGAGTTTGCTGGCTCCGATGAACTTCACACCCCAATGTTCAGAGCCCATCTCATAGAAATACAGTGTACAGGGTACAGGCTCACCTTGAGAACTTATGCTCCAGGTGAATAACTTTTCTCTCCCAAAGGAATCCCTATGAATAGCATCACAACAGCATAAGTGACAGTAGGTATGAGATGCCGTGTTTGTAGCTGCCAAATATGCAAACACAATCAACAGATGTTACAGGGCTCTGCTCATTCAGGATGGTGTGGTTTGTTTAAGGGCCCCATTACAGCCCAAAGCAGATGTTGGTGGCAATATGGTACTTGCTTAAATGAAGAGGCTGAATGCTCTAATCATGTTTATGGAGCATTCTAATGTCCCTGGGGTTCTTCATGTCATTGCCTTCCTCCGAGTGAAAAATGAGGCAGAGACAGAGGAGCAAAACTGTCACAAGCAAAGTAGACATGAACCAACAAGGACAGGGGACAGGCAACTTTTATTCAACATGCAAATCTGTGGTCCTGTTAGTGCCATAACTGGAGTGCACCAGCACAACTGCAGCTGTAGATGTCCTTTGCAAACACATATGACCATTTATTTGGCAGTCTTGAAAAGTTTGCCAGTATTTCTACCTGCCTAATTTTTCCTCTAAACCCACTAAAATATTCATGCCATATATATATATATATATATATATATGACTAAACGTGGGACTGAATGAAGTGGATGCTTAATTTAAGCAACTTTGCATTCATTATACATCAGCAAACATGCTGCATGGTAATGAAATTCATAAGCTATATGTTAAATAGAGCATGTACTTGGAATTCAGTTAGAATGCTTTCAGCAAACTGTGCAACAGTTAATACAATTTTAGGGTCGCAATCTCAAAAACCAAGGGTTGTAAATTCTGATGGTTTTGTGATTTTTCTAATTGTGGTATTTAATGTCAATAAGAATCCATGTTATCTTAGGTATTCTTCATTCTCTAGGGTGATTTACACTTTTTTTTTTCAGTCTTTCCAAACCAAAACTTTCTCTCTTGCATCTCCTGAATTCAGTAGAAGTGTTTATGAGGTTCATTCATGAAACCCATTCAGACTTTTACTCCCCACATATGCAAGGCAATGAGGCTGTGTCACTGGGTTTCGAAAGGAACAGGTCTTTTGTATGAACTGTCACTTTTGGTGAGAGGAAAAGAAAGAAGCAGTAAGAGTCACTGGAGCACAATCGCTTTAGAGAGCATTACTCTGTGTGAGTTCTGTTGGCAGCAATCTTTCCAAATTTTTATCTTAATGGGTAGTTATCATCTGGGAAGCAACAACCTAATGACAGACATGTTTCCATCCTAGCACATTCTTACTGGAGGCATCTCTTTGTCCTACTTAGAAAGTAGAGAGGAAGAGATGAATCATTCTGTTCACTAAACATCTGTACTATTCAAGATAAATGCTTTGTAACTCATAAATGAAATTATCAGCTAAATGTGAAATATGAATTGTAGATTCCATGAGAAGGAGGAAGATATCTGAGGATGTTGATGAGGGCTTTGAAAATAAACACCTGTATATTTGTCGTGCAATTCCTATAATGCTTATTTTGTTAAATGCCCATCAGTTGGCAGATGAAGCTCTCTACCTGTATGTTTTCACTAAACATATGCAGCATTTATCTGTAATAATTTCTTGACTTGTTGTGGTGGTTTTAATCTTGTCACTTGTCAAAATTTAATAACCTTTAACTGAGTTCTTCCTGGTTCAAGTCTAAAATGAAAATATGTGGGAGAACAAATCGTGACAGGAGAGCCGACAGCTTATTAGAACTTGCTGTTTTCTAGACAGGTAATGATACAGTGTAGTTTCTCTAAGGGAGAAACTCCCCTTTCCACGCAACTCAGAATTAGCCATGTTCTCACAGGTGCAGTCTTCCCTGTCAGGACACCCTGTGGCTCACCCTCTCCAGCTGTTGGCTAGTGCAGTAAAAATTCTGGTGAAAGATGATCTCTGTGTCAGAACTTTCACTCCCTCGCTTGTTCATCTATACCTTTCTCCTCATGTCACCTGTTCTGTATCAGTGTTGTCTTAAAAGTGGATATGATTAGGGACAGGTTTTGTTGTTTTGCCTGTTCTTAATACAGACTCAAATATTATTTTGCATCCTCTCAGTCTGCTATTAACAGCTTTTAATAGCTATTAATAGCTTTTGGGAAAGACACATCTCCAAGAAGAGATTCTTATGAATCCTGGGAGATCAATAATTCCTCATCTAACTACTCTAGTTAGTCTTGCCAGAGGGATCAAGTATTTGGGCATCAATAACAAGTGTTCACGTAGAGGCCTTGCAAAACTGATTAGCTGGATGTAAGGCTTTATGTAGGCCAAGTGTGTGCCATTTGGACTGGATTTAGGGGTTAAGATGTGTTAAACAGGGCTCATTCATATAATTCGTGGTGTGCTCTGCACCATTTGCAAGGCCAGACTACATGTATGTAGTCTGTGTGTACTAATGTCTGTATGTAGGCTGTATGTACTAATGGCAGGTCAGGGCTGTGTTCTCAGATAGTTTCACACTGTCAAGGAAATACTTCTGATTCTAGATGGCTTTTAGTCTGAACTGCACAAAATCCTTACAGTCACAGCATAATCAAAATACATGTTGTGCTGTAGGAAAAAACTGTGTAAACACTATGGATTGCCAGGTTACAATATTAATGTCAGAAACATTGTGCTATAAAACATCATTAGAAATAACCACTACCTTACACCATCAGACATTTTACAAGACTGTGTGCTATTACATCTGTGTATTAATACAAAAACATCCATTTGCACATGTGAACCAAGGTAAATAATGGAGTGCTAAGGACAATGAGCTATGAATATGTAGTGTTTTAAAGAAGGAAAGAAAATAAATGGCGTGAAACTGCATTTGCAGCCTTTACAGGAAATAGAGCACCGTTCACAGAAAAGCAATAGCAGTTAAGACAATTTGTGAGCTGTTATGAGGCTGCACACAGGCAGGAACTGACAAGGAACTCTTTTAACACCAAAAGTATTTAGGATCATTATAAAGATGTTGAGTTGCTAAGTGTGTAAAATACTTCATTGCTTCAGTTGTTTCTTAGAAGTTCTCGGGTTTCAGATAGGGAAGAGCTGCAGTGTTTGATACTTTTAGAACACAGCTGTGGGAAGAGGTGTTGAGATTCTGTCCTGCAGGGAAGGGAAAAAAAATCCCTTTGGCATTCACACTGGTATTTTGTAATTGCTGCAGATTCTTCAATTTTTGTTACCTTTTCCCTTTTGCCTCTCTCTGCTCTGGGTCTTCCCCTTCTGCAGACTATTTACCAGCAAATTAACACCATTTCCATTGCTGTTGAGATTTGAAATTGTTCTCGTGTTGTCTCAATTTTCCACTGCTTTGCACTGTTAGATTCTGATTTATCCTGCCAGCCTCTGCGTGCATCTCTCCATGCATCTAATATGTTCCCTTTGCCCCCATGAACATCAACACTCTGAAACAGCAAGAGTAGGATAAAGGTTGTACCATGAGCAGATGTTACCACGCAGCCTTAGAAATAGCTGAAGTAAGTTTATAAGACTTCTTCACTTCATTGCCTCCCCCTCCCATTTGTTTCATATGGGCAAGAATTTCATCTGAATTCTCTACTTTATAAGAAACTCATTCAGTGAAGGGTAAAGCCTGAAGCATACTTGTTAAAGTAGAAGGAAAATGAAGACCCGTTAGATGCGTTACTGAAATGGTCTGGGCAAACCTTGACCTTGGTATTTTAACACACTTTCATGGCAGAATAGTCAAAATGCCACTCTCCTTCTCCAGCCCTTACTGTTTCTCATGGAAATCCTTGGTTCTTTCCATCATTTCCATGCATACATACAACACTTAGCCTGTCACAGGCAGCCTCTTTCTCCACAGATACACATAATTCTCTCAAGGGTGCTGCTTGGTTGGTGCTACTTTCTTCTTGCTTCAGGTTGGTTGTGTTGGCTGCCTGTAAAGAAGAGCTGAAAAATAGGTGGATGTAGAGGTGCTGTGTGGGGGGTTTCTTGGCTATGTATGAAGTGTTGAGGTAGCTGTGGTGCCTCTGCATGGCAGAATGAAACAGGCCCATTTTTCCAGATGAAGACCAGTGGCAAAGGGCAAGATGACACAAACAAACAAGAGGGTAGGAGTACTGAGGGGTACTAAGACAGCTGCCTTACCAGCTGTAGTGATGTCTGAAATCCTCTTGGTTATTGAAAAGGTCAAGCTGGACTAGTGTCAGGTTCATCTGATTTGTCTAAATTTAGGGATTTACCTTCTGTTGGCTTCATGCCCAGATACATTAATGGACATGGTTTTGGTTCCCTTGCGTGGTTATCTGCCTCTGGTGATGGATAAAAAGGCCATGTGGCCATTCTGATAACATTACATTTACCAGCTGCCATTGCTGTGGGAGACTGCAGAGTATTGCAGAGGAAAGTCTGTCTCTCTTCATAACCAAGCACTTTAACTTGTAACAAGTCTGGCTTTTACTGGCAGAGAAAACAGATCAGGGCATGATTCTGACATAATTTGTATGGAAAAGTGTCCTGCCAACGTCTGTCTGTCTCCATACACTATCTGAGAATGCTGAACACTTCATGTGATACATGTGATCTATGTGGTTCATTTGCAGAAGAATGCTAGGGTACTTGAGGCAGTTCATGTTTCATTTAGCACTCACACCAGATATTAGAGGATTAGGTCTGTATATCCCCCTCCCCCCTCACCACATGCACATGCATACTAAGTTGTTTTGATCATTTGATCACTTCAAGGCAATGAAGAGTTCTCCACCATTCTGAATGTTTCCAACCTGTCATAGTTTGTTTCAAAGACAAAAGAAATCAGCCTATATATATCTTTTTGTGCTTTGTTTATAATAATACTTCCACCAGGTCTTGTAAAACAAGAGATTTATTCGTAAACAATTGCTAAGGAAAAAAAGAACATTAAGTCAGGATTATATTTACTACCAGATGACTTCAGCCATAGCACCCTGCAAAAACACATCACATGCTCTGTGTGCCATCTGAGCAGATTTAGCCTGTAAATAGCTACCACTGACAGATCACTAATTAAAACATTACAATTCAAAGCATTCTAGAGAATTTTCACAACTCCTTTGGTAAATTGATCAAGTCATGAGATGCACTTCATGTTTGTCACTTGTTTACATTACATGTTTACATTTTCAAGGTATTACTGCTGTACATTCTCTGAGCTTATAAGCTATATATGACCTAACCAGCCACGAGTGATAGTGAGTACAGGTTCTAATTATGCTTGTATTTCCCCCAAAATTAATGAAAAAGGAACTCAGGAATCAATACTGCTAAAACTTCTTGGCAACCTTCTCCCAATGGGATGCAACAGGAGAGAAAACAACCTTTTGTTATCCATGACCTAGAGATAAATCCCTTTGTTCTCAATAACTTTGCCCTTCCAGCAGTTGGTAAGGCCACAGTGTCCTGGTTTATTATCTGATATAAATATCTCACCACAAAATTCTGATAGATCACTATATAACTTTTACCTACAGAGCTCTAAAGGACCAACTTAATAATATGGGCATGTGTTTCTAAACCCAGGTATGTCTCTAACAGCCTGTTATGCTCTTAAATCTTCTCTGCTCTGTTATTTATGCACTAAAGGATGGTACAATTGTAGTAAAAGGGTTTTTTGTTTGTTTGTTTCCATCCACTCTTCATCACAGACCATGCAATAAAAAACATTTTGGCAACTGCTTTTTCAGGGCAATTTTCATTCCATTCCTTTTGTTCCTGACAAAGGAACTGGCACATTTTCAGTCAGTGTGAGTGCAAGTCCAGGCAATGAAGAGATCTGTGGCCCCACTCATCTTCTGAAGAGGACTAACAAGTAACCAGCTCTGTCTTGAAAGTAAAGTGGTGGTTTATTTGTGCTGATTAGTATCCTGCAGATATTATGAAAGGAATTAATAACAGCATGGCCATTTAAATAACAAAAACATTGCTGAGTGACTTATTTGCTTATTTTGAACTCTTAAAAGAGGACTGTCATTCCTTAATTTGGACCCTCAGTAGCACGGGATTACACAGGAGCTTCAGATGATTTCTACTGGCTATAGACATACCTCTAACCTCTGGTGGCAGCAAACTGTAGTAGATTAAGAGCACCCTACACAGCTACACCATCCCTATTGCTCAATGACCAGATTGTGTTGGATTTGCTGCACAAGGCAGCCATGCTAGGAAGGAGAATGAGAGTGTTGCCCACCTGTTTTCTGGTGATTTCATATGGATGTTTCCCTAGTTCCTTCAGCTTGTGAAGACACGGAGCCATTGTAGAGGGTGTGCTCAGGGTTTCCAACACAAACAGGACGGGGTTCTTGAGAAGAGAACACAACTGAAAGAAGTAACGTGTATTTGTCCTCTTTGCCAGTAACTCTGGCTAAGAAATCAGCCCTTCAAAGGGCGAGAGCAGAGCTTCCTGAGTGAGAGTGCAAATACTTGGCACGCTGATACTTGAGCACGTGCAGACAGTGGCTGCTGATACAGAGGCAGGCTCTGTGTTTCTGTCCAGGCAGTCACATTTGCACTCTGTAAAGAGTGATCAGTGCATGGTGTAAGAACACCTGGGATGTCTTAGGCTATCAGGTTAAGAAGTAAATTGCTTTAAACACTTCGAACTCACATGAGAGAGAGAGGGAGCTCTGTTCTAAACTTCTGACAATGCTTTTAAATTTAGACCGGTATTATCCTATATTTTTTGGTGCCACAATTCATCACCAAGAACTATAGTTTTAAATTTTCATTTAATGAAATTTCTGAAAATGATAATGATATCATTCTGGAAATTCCTTAAAGTTTGCTGATTAACAATACACTATCCTCTTCATAACTTGATTTAAAGTGTAACTTCAAATAATCTGGAAACAACCTTTGTCTTTTTCTTCCTCTTTCTTCCTCTATGTAGTTATTAAGCCAAGCAGACAATTGTTCTTTGTGCTTTTAAAGAGTCACTAATGAAAAAATAATAATGACCACTTTTTAATTTATACGCAGAGCAGTAGTGCAAGGGATGTCAAACTTCAGGGGCCAGATTCAGTTACCAACTGAAGTTTACTTAGCATTGATGTATGAGCAGTGTGAGAACACTTTGATGAGCTTCACAGCTGTCTTGGGAGATAGGATCTGTAGAAATCTGAACCAGCCAGCTTGATCTCTGAACCTATTGAAGTGAGAAGAGGAACTAAAAAATAAAATTCCTTTGTCTGTCAAAAAGTGATTTTCTTCTTCAGAGCACTGTCTGTCCTTCAAGACCTACTACTTTCAGATGGTCTGTTTTGCTACTTCTTGAACTGCAAATATTTGGATTCTAACTGAGAGCTTAGGCTAAGAAAGCCTCGTGGAAACCCTCTGAAATCTTGCTGATTGACTCATTGAGGTTTTGGATCTGTCTTTTAGTGGGTGAAGAGGGAACAACTCATGGTATGAAGAAATGGAGAAGGTGATATAAAGATGCAGTTAATTAGTTCTCTGTAG
Organism: Myiozetetes cayanensis; assembly: GCF_022539395.1. NCBI lineage: Eukaryota > Metazoa > Chordata > Aves > Passeriformes > Tyrannidae > Myiozetetes > Myiozetetes cayanensis. The sequence continues at coordinate 28,709,079 of NW_026088185.1, forward strand.
GTAGATGTAACTACCCATGGTCTGTATTTATCCTGCCTGTCTTTAGGAGTGTAACTGAATCATCCAAGTCAGGAGCCTAATGCGTGGTCTCCTTTTATAGTCAACAGAGAGACACTGGCATCTTCAGAGAATGACTCAGTCTGTCTAAGATCTGAATTGTACCCTGGGTACTTCCCTCTCTTATTCTTCACTGTCAGGGATATAATGATAAGGTAGGCTCTTCAGACAAGACCTTCAGTTCACTACCTAATGGTGGGCGAGATGTATTAGGATGCAAGAGCCCAAATCCTGTGTGGTGTGAAGCACCTCTAACCATTCTGCCAGACACTCAGTGTCTCCCTGATCCAGGATTGGCTTTGCAGAAAACTGCAAGGAAGTCAGTCCTAAAGGAACTGCTAAAATTTGCTGGTACACTTAATCAGAATTTGTAGTCATTACGTATCATGTCCTCCTTGTCTGTTTCTATGCCAGGACTGTTTGCATGTCAGCATCCCTGAAAGTATCATGTGTAGTTTATTGTTTCTGAAAGGCATCTTTGGCTCTTATTGTCATGGCAAAGGAGGAGGAAGAATTAGGCTTGTCTGTTACTGATTAGTCCTACAAAAATAGGAGGGTTGCAGTGGTGAAGAAAAGAAATAAAATAGAGTTTTTTCCAGAAATATGTGTATTTTTTGAAAACAACTGCTAGAATGAGTAATTGTCACTAAGGACATGGAGAAGAATAAGATCTTTGAATAGAGGTAGACTGGAATTTCTGAAAAGTTTCTCCCCTGTAACTTTAAGAAGTAATAATAACAGTAGTTCTTCTTTGTTATTAAGGTTTCTTTCATTTCAGGATTATGGGTTTTCTAAAAGGGTAATGTTAAGCAACTTGCCAAAGGTCACTGAAAGCTTCATGACTAGAACTTTTCATCTCAGGATGTCTGATTCAGAAATCCCTGCTCTAAACTCTCAAAGTCATTGCTACTCCAGTTTTACCCCTTATGGAAGTGTCTTATAGGGTTTATTGCGACTATCTAAAAATGAAATAAGGATCTGTTATGCTAAGAAATAAATATGCTATTTTAGGCATTGGTTTAGGAATCCAAAATAGTCATTCTTTTCTACTCCATTTGTTTCCCTTGATCTTTCCTTTCAATTATCTCCTTAGATGGCCTCCCAGCTTTTTTGTGGCTATGCCTGTCACTCAGAGTGATCAATCCTCTTTCATATTGCTTTTGACTGATGGCCAACAAAAGGTATTTTCATTGACGTGCGAAAAACCCTTGCCAGACAACAAAGAGGGTAATGATATCTAGTTCCCAAAGTATAACTATAACAATCTCACTGTGTTTTCCTCCACAGAGCAGCTGCTCAGCCAGCTGGTTACTTTCCCCCTCTGGTAATGAATTACACTCATGATTTGAGATTATTATGTCTTACTGGGTAACAAGAGCCAATTTAGGTTGAGTTGATCTGGCACTACTACCTGTTTCTGCTAGCTGCTCCTCTCCATGCTAGTCATTCCTGCTAGTTCTCGCTCCTCCTTCTGGCAGCTCTACCTTATTCCATGCCACAAACTCCTTTCCCTGTCCCTGCTCCGTAGGGCTGTGCTCTCCAGCAGCTCCTTGCTCTGTTAGCGGGTCCTGTTGGCTGTGCCTGGTTTCTGTAGCTGCCTCACCAAACCAACCTGACTGAAACAGTTCAGGTATTTCTGTCCTTGGGAGAGAGGTTGTGCGCTATTTTGGACTAAACAGAGTGTTTTAGCTCACAGGAGACTTTTAGGCGACTTCTTTTGTTTCATATTCCTCATAGGGAACTCCTACTTAAAAAGCTTCTTGCTTGTTTTTAAAAGCTGTAACCTGGATCGTGGTTCTGGAAGCTATTGCCTGGGCTGGGGTAACCCTTCAGGCACATTTAGACAGAGCTGGTTGGCTCAAACCCCTGTATTCTGTTACAGCTATAAACTTCTTTTATGTTATGCTACGGTTCCCTTTTAACAGAAATGTCTTTCAAATGTGAAAACACACAAACCAAACATATTTCAGGCCTGTCCGTTGGTCTTTCACCTTTCTACTCCCTTTGTTTTGACTTGTTTCTTTCCTGCCTTTTGAATTTTTTCAGATGGAACGTGTGTTGAGGGATAGAGAAAATTTTTTTTTTGGCTTCAGCAACATATAAAACTTTCTGACCTTGAGACAATTGCCTTCCCAAATAAGGAGGAAAAGTTGTGGGGGAGGGAAATCACAAAATGAAACTTCTTTTTTTATTATTATTTTCCCTTTCCCTCCAACAAAAAGTAACTTTACACAATCAAAATGCGTTTTGGGTATTGTGACTGCTTGCTTACCCCCACGGGATTTCAAAGTGCACAAGGTGTCAGGAGACAAGAAGAGAAGGAAGTTCAGGATGATGGGATGCCATATCCTGGGAGCCACTGAGCTAGGAGGAAAACAAGAAAGAAAGCAGTTTTTCACAGAAAACTTCAGTTTGGAGAAAACTGAGCTTTTCTTTAAAAAGGTGCTCTTAGGGAAAGTCCCCAAACATTTCTGCCCTTCATTCTGCCTGTGACTCTCACTCCTGGAGTCATTTAGGTGGCTCCTCTCTTCTCTTGAACAGCTCAAGGTTGCTGCTTATTGAAGGGGCCTTTCATAAGCCTGATCCTGCTTGCACATATATTTTAGTTTATTATTGCATGACTAATCTGCCACAGCACTCTGGGGTCACTATCAATTCATCTTCCTCCTACAAACAGCTCCTCATTGCTGTTATCCGTGGCCTCCTTTGGTGAATCTGTGAGGTCACTGGCCTTTCACCCCTCAAAACCCTCACAGGATCGTTTTCTGCTGTGACATGTAGAAGAATCAGCCATAGATTACACAATGATGCAAACATCCTGGGCTTTTTATCTCAGCTCTGCTCTGTCCTGCATACCGAGTGCCTGGCTCAGCAAGGGGTCTGTGTGCTACACGCAGAGCTTCTCACACACCGCAGTAACTCGGCTCTTTCCCCACTTGCACTGCTGAACTGTGACTTCTTTGCCCTGGACACCCTGTGTCAAGCACAGCTGGTTTGCCTGAGCAGGGATTGACAGACAGGCAGCATAAGCAGAAGAGATGCTGCAGTGGCCCTACAGCAGGAGAAAAGCTGTGGTGCAGGCTTGAATCCCTGGGCAGGACCTGGTCAGGGGAGCGCAGCCAGCAGGTCAGACACAGCCTTACACTGCATTCCTTTCTCCTTGCACAAAGCCTGACACACATGAACTGGGAGATAAAATGTTTGGGACATCTGGCTATTTATTTAAAAGACAAGAGATCCTAGAAAACTCCCTGATGAAGAATATGCACTGCTTTTATCCTTGTTCTTCTTCTCTTTCCCCACATGGTTTGTACTCTTGCATTTTGCCTCTAGTCTCTAATTAGGTCAGAGCCCTATGGAGAAAGGTTATGTTTTTGGAGCTGTTGGTGTGATGCTCAGCCCCAAAGGGCTCTGTTCCTGGCAGGGCTGTTTAAGACTTCTGCAGTGCTGTGCCATCCTGGTGAGGTTTTTTTGTAGTGCTGTGAGACTGTACCAAGACCCATTTATCCCAGTTGGGATTTGTTCTCTTACTAAACCTGTCTCTGCTGTGTGCTGTGATTGTAAGCCTTGTTAAACCAGGATGATTAAATCATCTGCTCCCAGTAGTAACCCAAAGCAGTGCTTTATTTAATATCTTGGTCAGTCAGCAGTTTCCTCTACGGTGAAGGAGACAACTCAAGCACAGAGGGGAGTGCCTGTGTAGGGCCTGGAGCATAGTGCTTGCTTTAAAAACTAGTCTGTTGTAAAGCTCATCCTTCCTTTATCAGTCCTTTCTAATTGTTACTTACCTTTAAATATCTTGTTTAAACCAGTAACAATTTAGGTGGGTTGATACTATCAAAATGTGCATTTAGTGACAGAAGTAATGATATTGTTATCTGACATTTATTTATCAGGGAATTTCTTTCTTTGTTTTACAAACTGAGCCACTGCAAGGGACCATAAAGCAAATCAGGGTTGGAACTGTGAAGAACAGTTGTGTTTTTTTCTGAATCTTTATCCACTCTCTATTAGTTTTGTTTTGTTTCTTCTCTTGAAGACCACAGGCACATCTGTCATTGACAGAGTTAAAATCAATAGTTCTATTTACATATTTGAGGATAATGTACTTTTCTAAAGAGCTCATGTAGCTTCTCTTTTCCCTCCTGTGTGCCTGCTGTATTTCAAGGGGTCCTTTTACATTTTGGACCCTCCCACTGAGAAAAAACCCGAAGCAAACAAATGCAAGGAAAATACTTCACAAGCCACAAAGGGCCACACTTTGAAATGCACAATTTTCTCTCTAGGATCAGAAAGCTTTTCCTCACAAACATGAAAATCAAAACTGTGATGCTGTGTTCACAAACATGAAAATTAGCTGTGATCATAGATGTCATTAGTAACAACAACTTGGAGGTCATGACCTTAGAAATCTAAATCAGCTGGGTCCTGGATGTGTATCTTCTTACTATCAGGTCTGCAAATGCTGTTTTTCTGTCAGTGTGGTACCAGGGAAGCAAAACAGTTACAAGAGGCAGGAGGAAACACAAAATGCTAAATAATTATTTGAAGAATTAATAAAATTCCCAGTACAGATGGTCACTGCAGAGCCTGAGCATTAACTCAGCATACAAGAGGTTTCTAATAATTGGGATATTGTTTTATCTGTTGTTACTGAAGAGCTGTAGAGATCCCCTACGTAAGTGCACGAGGAGGGAACTGGGCCAGACACTGAGCATGCTCAGGTATTTCTATTCCTGGGAACTTCAAAGCATAAACCAAAGTGGTGGAAGCAACCATAAAGGAAAAGGAAATGGAGGCTTGTTTGAGTAAAAAATCAAGAGCTTTGCAGGTTGCCTTTTCTTCAATGCTTGCTTTGTCTGGGACAATGTTCTTCCCATCATCATAAGCTATGAGAGACCTGGGATATTCTTTCAGAAAACTCTGATTATGACCAAGCAAACAGCCCAGATGGGGGACCCAGAACTAAGACTAGATCTGGCCCCAGCTCTGCCTGGCCCAGCAGTTGCAGCCCTGTAAAACTGATCTGAAAGGACAAACACGGGACAAGAAAGGGAGACCTGGGGAAAATGTATCAGCCTCAGAAGGAGCAAAAGCACTGTTCTAACTGGAGCTATGGACAGCAACAACCAAAACCTTCTATGTGTCCTAGGTAAGGAAATACTTCTGAATATTATTGTTGGTAAGACACTGACAGATTTGATGAGTTGTATTGCTGAGTGATCACACTACAACTAAGTGCCAGGTATGATTCCTGAGAGCTGGAGAAAAGACTCTCAAAGAGCAACACCAGCAGCTTAACTGCAAAAGAAATATTCTACCTGCCAGCATCAAGAAGATTCATGCAGAGCACAGCAGCATCTTTCTATGCTGATGCAGAACACACTTTCTGTGTCTTGTGCAGAAGGAACATGCACAAATGTGGTTATTTATAGCTTCTCCACCCACACTCGGCTTTGAAATTTGCTTTAAAAGAAGTTCAGCATTTAAAGAATACAACAAGGTTTTTAACCTGAAGATATTTTCTTTTCTTTTGATTTCCTTTAAAACAATATTCTGGGAACATTAGTAGCAATCCAGGCATTAAGGAAGAAACATTAGTTTTTCATTTGTCTGTCTATTGTTCTCTTACTTGGAATGTTTTTAGAGGGGCAGTTGCCAAATTTTGTGAAGTAAAATATTTAATCAAGAAAATGAAAGATAAGTGGGATACATTTGATAAATGTGAACTTTGCCAAAGCAAAGCAATGTTAAGTTGAAAGAAGTTCTTTCTCAGGGTAGCAGAAGCATGTGTATATTCCCACTCCCTTTTGGGGAGGTTGCATCCTAGAAGCTGGGGCTGTGTGACCTCAGCCAGTGCCCAGAGGAAATGGACAAGTGCTGCTCTGACAATGCCCAGCCTACACCCAGCCAGCTCTGCCAGAGCCCTGAATGGAACGTGCTGTTTCCAAGAGAGACATAAATCCTACATCTCACTAATTACTAGGGCTGGGATCAACTCTTTTCTTTACATGAAGGTGGATGGAACTCCAACACATCGTATTCTCACTAATCTCCCAATGTGAATCAGTTTCAAATCATCGTGATATCTTTATAGATGTAAAGAACTGTACAAGGGCATAACAGCCATCTGCAGAAAGCAGACACAAGGTTATTTTTGCCTTATAAGCCTGTGAAAAGGTAATGAGTTAAGGTGGACCAGGAGGCAGTGGGTACCTCATCATGGCATGAAGTGAGCAGTTGTGGTGCTCATGGGAGGGTGGCACATCTGGGAGCGGACAAGTAATTCTGACTGTTGTCCAGGTTTATAGCTCTACAATAATGTGAAAGTTCTTGAAGGTGGGTGGGGAATGGAAGAGCACTGCTACAGCAGGTCACCATCAAGTTTTGAGCCTCTGGTAGAAAAGTTGATAACAGTCTCATTGGTGCACAGGCCATTGCTATGGGAGATATTTAGGATCTTTTCACTTAGTCATCCTCTAGAGCTCTTTCATAACTATTTTGCATACTTTTGCAATAGAAGCTTCTAAGAAGGGGGTGCCTGGGGAAATTGTTATTCTGTAGAGATTTCTACTGCAGAAGCTGTTGACTAACAAGGATCCTGCTGCAGGCACTGTCTTGTCTGGATAAACTCCTACAGTCCTGTTTCCAGATGGGCTTGTAGGATTTCTGTAGGTGCTAGAAGCAGTGAGAAGTGTGAATAAGACTATATGCGTGTATTTTTGTATATTTAGGATTTCTCTGACACTCTTCTGGACCCACTTGTCTCAGGAGTTGTGTAATTTACTTGGATGTGTTCACTGATATCAGCTGTGCTTTGCAAGGCTGCCCCCACTGCAAAGAACAGAACGTGGATGTTCTCCGTTTCACAGACTAGTGGGGTTTTTAACTACAGAGGTTAGATTTTTGTTGTTAAAATGAGAAATTGTGCAGAGGTGAAACTTTCACATGATGTCCAGAAAGCTCATAAAAACACCTACAATCTGACCTCATGGGGACTTCTTTGTTGGTTGAATGTAGACAAAGGAATAAAGGAAGGTTTTTAAAATGTTTTAATTGGCTCTGTATTTAATTCCCCTCATTAATTTAGTTGCAGTATGCAGCAAAATACTGATAGGTCTGTAAGGTTGTTTTTCCCTCCAAGGGTAAATGGGATTGCATGTTTTTTCTTTTGAAAAGACCTCTTTAATTACGTGGTGGTATTTGGAATAGCTACAATTAGAGAGCAAAAGCAGGGAGTGATTAAAAAATCATACTTAATAGCAGCTGCATTAGTTCCCTGACTTTTGAAAGAGACCCAGGCTCAGCTGAGTACATACATACCACACGGAGGAGTTGTGGTGAAAAGGAAAGGCAAAATGGCAGTAAAAAATTTTTGACCGACTTCAGGGAACATTTTCTGTTGTAACATTTTAAGAGAGATCCTCCCTGAGAAAGGGTTGAAGAGGCAATCAAAATTCATCCTTCTTGTCCAGTCTTCAGACTATGTTAATGAGTGTAGCTCTGTCACTCAATTCCACCTTAAAACAAACAAACAAACACACCCAATAAAACCCCTGAAACCTCAGGTTGCTTGTCTGGTGATAGTGGGATATACCACCTCTCAAGCCAGCTTGAAAGAAGTGGCTTATTACTTAATGTATGAGCTGAATTAAATGCAGAAGAACTTTGTAGGATGGCTATATTGTTTTCTGAAGATGAATTAGTCATTACCACATGGACAGATTAAGCTATGGTATTTCAGGATTTATAGGTATATGGTCAGCAATTAGGCCATTATACCTCAGAGGTTTTGGAGCAGCTTACATCTGATTTTAAAGCCCTGCCTTTCAGTGGATTGCCTGTTTACTTTTGCACAGCTGCCATGATGTTGCTTACTATTTATATTTCAGTATGTTCTTACATTAGAAAAAGTTCCTAGAATCCCCAGCCAAATTTGGAGCCACGTATTGCCAGAGGCTGCAAAAAACTTCTAGGCAGCTTTCACTCCAAGCACTTCCTCTTTCAGCCTTGCTTATTTCATCTGTAAATGTGGTTAATGTCATTTCAGAAACGCGATTGGAGGCAGTGACGTTGAGTCATTTGCTGAACTGCAGTGCTGGGCACTGAACCAAATCACTCCAATTCCAGTCTGCTTTAGATATGAAATCCTTTTTGCTTTTTTTTGCTTATTTCTTAAAACTCTTGCGCGATTTGACGTGTTTAACCAAAGAGAGCAAACACAGTAAGGTTCAGCTCCCTCCCGCCTCTGCTGGGGGTGTGTCTGCATGGGGAGAGCACTCACCTGCATTAACATGTGCTGCCTGGGATGGGCTGTCATATGAGCTACGTGTGTTCAGAAGGAAAATAGAACATGGTGTGTCTGCAGAGACTCAGGTTCTGCTGGATTCAGGAGTAGTTCCTGCCTTTTAACCTGACAAACGTGGGCTCTTTGATCCGCGTTCGCTGAAGCCAGTGAAAATTTGAGGTGGCTTTTGGTGAGAATAAGATCTGAGTTTCAGGCTCATATATAGATGCCTCTGAAAATAAAAATAATTTCATGGGAGCCAAAGATGGTGTTTCTGGTTTAAACATGAGGTGTGATCCCCATCTTTAAAAAAATCTGTCAAAAATACTTCACTGTGCCACCAACATAAATTTATAATGAAGAAAGAAGTGAAAAAGGGAGCTCAGTTTTTATTATGAGGTAAAAAAACACAAATGAGAATGGCTGAGTTTTGTTTTGGGTTCTATTATAAACCATTAATAATAGCAGGAAAAGCCAGAGGATAAGTTCCTTTGTATTCTGTTGTATTTTTCTCAGCTAGACCTTTAGTTGACATTACCCTGCTGTGACAGGGCTAGGGATAGGAGGGAAAAGGACTCTATTTTCAGCAATGGTTTGGAATACAAAAAGAAACTGATTTAAATCTAACTTTGTGTGCATTTTAGTCATTACAGGGGATTAGGTCTTATTAAGTCTCTTTGAGTTGTTGTGGTTTTGGGGGGATTTTTCGTTTTGTTTTTGTTACCATTCCCTGTGTTAGTTCTGTCTTCCCTGGTGCTGTTGCTGACACCAAGTTGTCCCGGAGGGCCTGGTACACGGCCAGGGATTGGGCTGGCCCTGCCAGCCTGCACAGAGCAGCATTGTCCAGGAGGTGGAATTGCAATGGATACAAGTTGACAATACCACCCTGGCTACTGCCTCCACTCAGATTCAGTGGTCTCCCTCGCAAATGTGCAAATTATCACTTAGAGGCCCTTTTCCTTCCCAATAAGGGGGTGGTTCCTGAGTATCCTAAGAGCACATCTGCTTTGAACTGTGTTGCTCATAAATGCATGTATGATGTGTAGCTTCTAGTTCTTCTACTGGAAGAAAATGAAATATCTTCAGCCAAGAGATTCTCTGTCTTGTATTTGCAGAATCTAGTACAGTCAGGACGTGCTACTTACTGGGCTTGTACAATCTTGAAGGGCTTTGACAGAAAAGATTGGGTTTTGTTGCTGTGCAGTATAACAAAACGTTTACAGTAAGCTCTGGATGTAAAGTATGATCTGAAACATGAACCTTTTAACTACACTTCCTGGTTACAAAAAGCAGGCTTTGTAATCAAATAAGGTTTGATTCTTGTGAATCGAAATAGTGATGAGACTATAAAACCACAAGTTTTGAAGTGCCATATGAATTCCTGGTATCACACCAGAATTTAGTTAGCCGATAGTATCTCAAGAGCAAGCAATAAAGTGCTCATGGTGGCAGCTTGATACTGCTTGGCTTCCTTTCACTGGCATAAGCCTTGCAGATTTTAGAGGCTCTATTCATGTGTTTGAAGTTAGGCAGTGCTTATGCACCTATTCAAAATGACGCCTCATTTAAAGCTGAATAAATTGGGTGGAATTGCTCTGGAATTTATTACTACTCTGTTACCAAGGAGTTAAACTAACCTCTTTGAGCTATGCCAGGTTTGTGATGTTTTGAGATCAAGATCTGACTCTTTACTGCTTACAGTATAAAATGTTATAACTTATTTTCAGTTTTCAGAGTAGCCTAGCTGTAAGAGCCACTATGGCAAAACAGTGGGTTTTAGAGTTACAAAGATTAATGATTCCCATGGCTGAGGCTCTTCAGTGGGTCATCTGGCTCAGGAAATGGAACTGTTCAACACAGGCCTGGGTCAAATGCAAACGTCGGGGAGCTCTGTCACTGTTAAAACAACAAACTGCATCTTAATCACCAGCTTACACTTCTCATCTCCTCCTGCAGGACGAGGGCAGGGGTCAGGACTGGTGCATTTGAGCAAGCCTCAGTGTTCAGGCAGCCCAGGGAAGTGATGGAGTCACCATCCCTGGAGGTATTTAAAAAATATGTAGATGTCTTAGGAACGTAGTTTAGTGCTGGGTTAGTGGTTGGAGTCAATTATCTTTAAGTTCCTTTCCAACCTTAATGATTCTGTGATTCGTATCCAAGTTATTCTCATTTCATCTTCATTCATTTATTCCAGAAGATATACAGTTTAAAAGGTGAAAATGCAGAAATTTTTCAACTAACTTCAACAACAGATATAGTTCCTTAGAGTAATGGATTTACTACTTCTTTCAAATTTTGTATTCGTGTAAAATGGGTGCAGATCATGAGAACTTGCTTGGAAAGAATTGTTTCACAAGAAGGTTTTAATTTAAATCAGATAAACATATGAGATGTTTCTTATTTTTCATGTTTACTGATTAGGAAAGATACTTACAGAAAGACTTAACTTTCACAGAGCTATGTTGAAAAGTCTACCCTTTAAAAATAGTGCCCCATTGCTTTTTTTTTTTTATTATTTAAAAATCAAATTAACTTTTTTAAAGTTATTTAAAGACTTGACCTTAACTGCACTAATGCAATCATCTTGCCAGATTCCCATCATACAAATTAGCCTAGAGGAAGAGCAATTATCATCCCAGAACTTTCCTTAATTATTGCCTGATTGCTTCTTCAACCTTTTCCCTTTAAAACCAGTCTTCCATTCCTTTCTTCCCATGTTCTCCTATATTATCCCATACAGTCACCATTCCCTGCAAATGGACTGACAAGGAGGTTTTTCCCTGACCTCACCTGGGCCATATTTATTTTGCCTGCTTAGTTTTGCCATGGATCTCAGGCTTCCCATAGGCAGAATTTCGATTGTCAGCAAAAAGGAGTGTGGAGAGGGCTCTGGAAGCATTTCTGTTCAAAGCACCTGCCTCCCAGTGCTGTGCTCAGATGAAGCCTGTCTGAATTGCCACTATTATTATTGTTGCAGTTACACAGATCATTCCAAAGGGACAGTTATGGCTATTCTTCCTCCAGGTAGCATTTTGAATCTCGTGGTTATCCAGCCATATAATGACTGTAATAGCCAGCACACTCAGCTTGCTGTAACTGTACTGAGTTTTATTTAATTTTCTTGGTGACCTGGGTTTGCTGTTTATTTTGTTGGGTGTGCAATCGTGCCCCTAAGGAGATAAGGAGACAGGACATGCACATCATGATGGAAAGAAAAGACTGCCTCTATCACTTTTGATCTTAAACAAGCTGAAGAAAAGGAAAGGGAGATTAACATCTTTTTAGCACATGTGTGTGTGTCCTGCAATGCTCCCACCAATATACATTGCTGACATCAGCTGGGCTTCTTGAATATTCGGTTTGTGTTCTGCTTCTGTTACAGGCTCCCAGCAAACAGTCATGCTTTTGAGCCTGACGCAGCATAAATTTTTGCTAACTGGAAATTAAACACAGTATAAGGAATCTCCATCTGGAAAAGAAAGGGAGCCACCTTCTCACCTCCTAGCCTCATATGCACCCTTTCTGCAGTCCCATGCAAGTTACTATCACAATAAACAGAGCAGCTCATTTATTTCCTCCCATGGACATCCTATGGGACTGGGCAGAGGAACAGCAGAAACAGCTACCTCAGTGAAATCACCTGTGTTGATGGGGTCAGAATGGGGTGGGATGGGAATTTGCCACAGCTGAGGGTAGAACACCAAGACTGTTATCCTCCCATCCTTTCAGAAGCTGCCTGTGAGTTATGATGCATCCTAGGTGATTCCAGGGATAACTGCAACCATGCTTGGAGATGTGTATTGAAGTTTGAAGTCAGTTATGGTTTTATTAAGGCAGGATTATCTAATGGACAGCAGCGTGGGTTGGAAAATGCTGCCCACATGGGGAATGTGTCCACAGAGCAGTGGTTAGCCTGGATTCAAATTGCAGTCAGGCAGGATCAGGCTTTCCTGTGCTAGGAGCTGCCAAGCAGAAGGGAGATCCTGCCCCTTGTCTCAAGTAGCTTTCAAACTAGTGTGAGTACAGTAGTAGATACACACTAGAAAGAGAGTTGGGATATACTGGAGCTAAAGAATAAATTTTATGTTTCAAGAAACACCTCAGATGATGGATCTGTAGCACAATATTTTAATTCCAAAGAACTCAAGACTTACAACCTTTTCCTAGCTAGAAAAAAAAAATAGGTTAGCAATAAAGGACAATTAGGAAATTTGAAGATGCAATTTGGGAAACACTCTTAAATGCATTTTAATGACATCTTCAAGCTCCTTAAGTTTTTAAGGAGTAATTAAATTATTTGAACTAAGTTACTGTAACTTCAGTGGCTAACTGTATCTCAAGATGTTAATTTTCAGCAGTAGAGTAACTTACACAGTCTTTGCTCTCAATTAAAATGTTAAATGCTTATCTTGAATTATTACACAGTGATGCTGTTCTAAAGACATTTCCTTTCTTCAGAGTAAGCGTGAATTTCTCCAAATTCGCTGACTTGTAGATGTTTACAAGTGCTGGCGATTTCAAGTTTAACTGTGACCTTTCAGAGTTGTTCCTGTATTTGCCACAGACTAATTGCTTAACATTTCTCATTGTTTGCACTGGAGAGTAAGCACTTTGTGTCCATCCAGATTTATGTTCTTGCTGTTGCTTTCCTCACTGTTATTCCATACCTCAGTTATTCCATACCTCAACTCCTCACTGAGTGCAAACTTTCTGTGCCTTGTACAATGGAAACGAAAATGTGATATTTCTCCATGTTTGCAAATTATTGTGAGCTTATTAGATGCAAGTGCTTTATATAAGGAGAAGCACTTTTTTTTTTAGCACGTCAGTAAATGCTGAGAATTGTTTTGTTAATTAGGGCTATCAGATTATCAGAACCTCATCCTAATATCCTGTCTTTTGCCAGCTTTCTGGGACACCTCAGCAATTCACTTAATCTTTATATATATAGGGGAGTGTGTGTGTATGTGTGTATATTATATATATGCAATATATGTATTTTCATCTCCTTTTATGCAAAATGAAATTATAGCATTTATGTATTTCACTAGATGGTTGTGAAAACAAATTCATTGAACACTGGAGTGGTCAGATATGTTAGCATGGTTTTCTGAGACACAGAACATGCTGTTGAGAATTTATTCTCTGAGAGTAATTATTTGTAGTTATTTCTCGAGGGAGTTACAGCAGAAAAAAGGACTTGATAAAATGATTTAAACCACAACTTTTTGAAGAGAAGGAAGGGTATATGAAATCTGAGCAGAGAAATGACATAGGACAGAAGTAATCAAATAGGGTGTCACAGCAAGTGTCTTCAGTTGATGATTTCTAGATTTTTTTTTTTATCTTGTCTGCTCACGAGTATTTGATTTATTAAGTGGATATACAATTTTGATACCTCGAGGAGCATTTTATATGTAAATTTATAAGCTAAAAGATTTGGAAACCTAATCAATACCTGCATAGATAACTTTGGAGGGAAACCTTCATGGTAGAGGAATGTCAAGCAGTATGGAATAGCTTCCCATGTGCAACATAAGACATTGCTGCAGGAGTTGCCAGCTCTTATATGAGTCCTGGAACAAAGGTTTATTACCTATATATGTTTTATCACTTTGTTTGATTTTTTGGCTTTTGTTGTTGTTGAGAGTAAAGTATCCATATTTTGGCCAATACTCTGGTCTAGATTAATTTTCTTCATTTTCATCTTTGTTAAAAGTGGGTATCATGTGATTTATTTTTTACTCTGGATTGAGGCGTGTAATAAAACATCTGTTTATAAAATGGAAGAGTCAATTCCTGTCGACAGTCACCTAATAGTGACTAAAACAGGCCAGTATAACATTGGTTCAGATAAAAAAAATTATCATTATGTAATTACTACTTCAATACTACAAGCATGAAAAAATTCCTGGAATAGTTTCCTGTAGTTACAGTGAGTGGCTATCAATTATTAATAAACAGAAAGCACATACTGCACACTAATTTAATATGATACATTGTTTAAATTAAAGCCATTTGCCATTTAAAAAGCAATATTAGATGAGATTTTTTCCAAACTTGAATTTGGATCTTGTTCCATTTTTAATGGATAAGTTGAAAACTACTGAAAGGAGGAAAGAGGTTGTTAATGGAATTATTTGCAGAGTGTTCATGACACAATTGCTAGAAGGCTACCCTCCAATAATTGTTATTACAAGTTATACAGAGATTCCTGGTCAAAAGTATATTGCAGAAAAGCTCTTAGCAGACCGGTTGGCATGTGGCTGTCAAACAGTTTGAAGGAATGTACTTGGGATTCTCTATCCAGAGCTAATGGGAGACAAAGTGGTCAGAGAAAGGGAAGCAGGAGGCAATGACTGAACTGCCAACACATCTGGTCCTGCTTCCTCATACCCATAGTGTGACTTGTGACAAGTATGTGTTGTCCCTGCAGGACATAAAGTGGTTTGATACCCCATTTCGTGTAATTATTTGTACTCTGTGGATGAAAAATATGTTGTAAGCACAGGGTATTAATTAAAAAATGCTTTTCCCAGAAAAAAAAATAGGGTTGGAACTTAAGTATATGTGTATAAAGCTTTGTTTGTACTTAGAACTTCCTATAAAAATATGCTTGGGATCTACATACAGAAAATGCTGAGAGCCCAGGTGGTTTAGATTCTGTACAACCAAACCGTGAAATAGTTTTACTTGCCTGAAATAATAATTAAAAAATAATTACATCTGCCATTTTTCTAGTCTTAGGTTTCTGGGCTTAATCAGTAATATCTGTGGTAGTATCACCATCCTGGGGATGCTTGCAGTGTCTTATCCCTTGTGTGACAGAAATCCCAGCTGTTGTCTCCCAGTCCATCAGCATCAGTAGCAGTGAGGATCCACAACTCACTGCGAGTGCAGAGCTCCTTCACTGGATGAAGTCCTTGCTGCTGTTACAGAAATACCAGTGCTGATCCAGTACTATTTATTCCCTTAACTTCTGTGTATTGGGAAAGGGATATAGAAAGTGTGGCCATCACCTCCTTAAACTCCCCAAGCATATATGATCAAATTGGTTTTTTTCCAGCTTGCAGTAGACGCCCAGCAGGTTTGATCTAAGTTTTAGTGCCGGTGTTATTGTGAGAAGAAACTCCACATGGGTAGTGCACATAGAAATTATCTATTTTTAAAAGATCCTCTTTAACTCTTAGGATATCAGATTTGTCACCCTACTTTTCCATAAGAATCAGTAACATTTGGAACTCAAAACCCAAAAGCCTTGGAGGGTGCACACTGTCAATATTTTATGGCCTGCAGTGAAGGTTTCTTAACCTTTTCATTCTGTTTTCTCTGATAATGCTTTCTCCTCACATAAAAATAGATTTTAATTGATCCTTCTCCCGTGCTTTTGTACTCACTCTCATATTGACATGTGAAATCAGTTATTGCTGGTTTTCAATTTACTCAAGGAGCTCTTCAGAGGAGGGTACTTCCTGTAAAAGATTCCAGATTTCTGATTCCCATTCCCCAAAATTCATTTATGTGAAAGTAAATATTTAATATCTGCCAGGCTCAAATAACTAAGCTACACTTCAAAATAAATTGAATAGTAAAAATTCAATAAACCTAATTTACAGTAGCATCTATAAACATTTATCTTCTGTGTAGTGGAACGGACTTTGACAGATCTACGCGTGTTCAGCCATAGCAAGCACAGAGCATTCCTCTGCAGCTGTTCTATCCTCATCCTCACAGGATTTCTCTGTGCTGCTGAGACAGGAGAGGTAACTGGATGTTCTTCTTTTTTGGCAGGTACTGGACTGGATTGAAAATCACGGGGAAGCCTTTCTGAGCAAACACACGGGCGTGGGGAAGTCCCTACACAGAGCACGTGCGCTGCAGAAAAGACATGATGATTTTGAAGAGGTAGCCCAGGTAAGAGTCTAAATTGGAGACTTCTGCTGTCTGGAGTGATTTTTGTTACTCCTTCTGTACACTGAGAAAAAGCTATTGCTGTGTTGGGTCAAGCTGCTCACTTAAAATGTTTGGAGCTGAGCAGGATCCTGTCTCCGAGGTTTGGAAGTCAGCATGCACTCTGCAGAGCGTGGCAGCGGCAGGAATTACGATCAGAAAATCATCACATTGGGTCATTTAAAGGTCTCAAAGCCCATGAGAAATTGCAAGCAGTTTACAGGAAAGTAACACAAATTGTTGAGACATAGAGGAGAATGGTTTATGAGAGAGATTGATAAAAAATCAGTTGTAACTCCTGCTCTGCAATTTTAACTGCAGTGGAGACTGAGGGCCTTGAGCATAGGGTGGGAAGCAGCAGTTTAGCCAAGAAGCAAGGCAAACACTAGAGTGTGTTTGCAGTGAGGGCAACTGCCCTTCCACTCCTTCTGAGAGTACTGTGTTATGTGGAAAGGAATTTTTAATGCTTTTGGAATGAGAGTCAATTGGTACAGGTAGACCTTCCTTCCTTCCTGCCTCCCTTCCTTCCTTCCTTTCTTCCTTCTGTCTGTCCATCCTATTTTTCTCTAAGTATCCATGGCCAGAAATTATCCTGGCTGTCAGATCATGTTACAACATTTTGGCTTAGATTTGAATCATCCTCTATCTGTAATTGATAATCTGTAATGGTACTTCTGCTTTAGGTATTTCCATTAAAATCCTGATTGATCTGTGTAAAGTAGAACGTATCAAATGATTTATCTTGCTGATGCACACGAGGCAGGTTGTTGCTCAAATGTTTCACTGTGTCTTAAGACAAAAATTTACAAGACTTTTGTTTTGTTTTTCTGTCGAACCATTCCCATGTGATGGCCTAGTTTAGTTTAAAATATTTCCAGTAATAGGGACATACCTCTTTCACTGTTTCATCAGGGAAAATATTTCCTGCCTGATGGCAGCTACTGACTTAATATTTATTTTTTCTCCTCTCCCTCATATTCAATTTATATTTTTCTCACTCTTCTTTTTTTTTTATTATTATTCCCCTGTTTATATCCCTTTGGTCTTATTTATCCCTCTTAAGGAGATAAATACCAGGAAAAGGGATGAATTAATAACCTTGAAATATCTCTAGAATGTTGGCGTGTCTTCTCTTATGTGCCTCTTTACCATATTAAACATATTTAATTCTGCTAGCATGTTCTCATTCACCAATCCCTTAAATGTCTTTTCTTATCTGTGTTGCTGGAAATTCAGATTGCCAACATTCTTCTTCAAATTAAATGTTCAGCTCTTGATGGAGTATCCAATTGCACGGCTTGCTAATGAACTTTGGTGTTACCTTTCAGCTGTGATAGGAAATCTTTACATAGCATTGACAAATCACACAGCCTGAGAGCAGCAGTTCTAGATTGGTTGGTTTCTAAAATTTCATGGGACCACCTGTGGATTTAAGCCTTCTGGTAACAGGCTTGAAATTCTGAAAATTTAAATCTGCAAATTTATTAAAATGGACCTGAGGCCGGAGGTTGTAAACTATGGCTCTACAAGACCTCATCCAGTGTGAGGTTTCCTGGTGTGAGGTTTCATCCTGAAATCAACATTAGATGCCTTTTCAGAATATGTGCTTGAGTCAGCTGTTACTGGATACCATCCTGGGTTAGCAAATGAAAATGAAGATCATGGAATATAAAGGAGCTGAAACGGGGTGATTTCATGTTCTTTGTGGCATTAATCTTTTCTAAATCTCCCTCCTCTGATACATTAGCTTCATAACTTCAGTTACATCTCTTATTTCTGGATTAGATTAGCATTTTTTTTTTCTTTTTTACCTCCTCTCTAAGTGTATTTCACTGGAGATGTAGGAAAAAAATTAAGAACAGGTGATAAAAGACAGAAAAGTAACATGGTCTTGACAATAGAGATGAGAACAAGTCATTTAACTGTCTGCACGTGGAAACAACAGCTCATTTAAGGCTTGCTCCACTGGCTGATGTAATTAGGAGATACATCTCATCAGGATTGAGGAACCTTACACATGTGCAGCTTGCATGTGTAGGTACTAAGGCAGAATATAATTATTTCACTAAAGACTTTCCTAACCCATCTGTTAGTCCTTTAATATTATTTCAGCATGTCTGTCTGTGAATAACTTTAGACACATTTCCTTTCACTTCACGAGGCCAAATTCAGAGCAAATGAATCTTGTTCACTGGCTCACTGCATGTATTCAAAGGAGGGGGATGGAGAGGAAAGAGAAAAACGTAGTTTGCATGGTTATAAAACCTCTTGGGCTCCTCTGAATCTGATTCCTTTACATCCTATGTGGTAGCATCAATGAGCGTCTCATTGCTCTGCCTGGACAGCTGAGAACAGTCATGATCATTCCTGCACTCTGAGAATGAAGTTTATGGTGCCTCCTAATTAGAAATAATTGACACAAGTTGAACCTGGTTACATCCCAACAGCTCTGACAGGAATAGTTTCCTCTGGTGGATTCACAAGAATATCATTGCTAATTTATGAGGCCTGTCTGCAGTGTGACACTGGAATGTGGTGCTGGCAAATGGACACGGGGACATGCAGTGAGGGGAAGTGAAAGGAATCTCAGGCTTTATCTGAGGTCAAGGACTTGAGAATATAATACTCTTTGCTTTGGAAAGAGTAATAGTGAGGGTAAGAGGGGGGCCATAAATTTGTCACACCTGGAGTTCTCTTGCAGAAGCTTCTAGTGGGGTCGATTTAGGGGAATAAATCTCCTCCCTGCTCTGATTATGACCAGTTTTTATTCTTCTTAACTCCCTTCTTGATGCTTAACTCCTTGGAGCTGGTTGGTAATTAATTCTAAGTTTAAATATTTGCCATTTTTCTCAAGCTATCAAACATCTTTGCCATGGCTAGGGTGGATGACTGGCAGGACATATTCCCAGTATAGCCATATAATAAAGCACATGTGCTAACATTCTCAACCAAACCATCGAATTTGCCCATTCCTCTCATCAGGATGTTAATTGATAACATTAATGGCAATAAAAAGAGTTCAAGGTTTTTTCCTTAAGAAAAGTAAATAATAAAGTGTCATCCTGACAGACCTGGTGAGATTGACAGTATAAGCAATAGTATTTCCCATTGGCAATTCTCTGATAAAAACACTTAGCCTTCGATACATTATAAATCTGTTCTCCAAAATATACTTTCCTTTGGCTCTGATATATTTGGTCTTATCTCCTGCTGTTTCAGGAAGGCATTTACAAAGGTCAGACTAGAAGCAATTTTCATAAGTTTTCTTGATATTTTCAAAAAAGGGCAAAACATGCCTGCTTTTACCTGTCTGCATGTAAAGCAGAATTGTGTATCCAGGATTGCTGTGCTGAGAAATGCTCTGATTGACTGACCTGCCAAGGCACTAGATTGAGAGGTGGAATGTGCTCCCTCTATGTCTGATTAGAAACTCTGCAGATTGATACATCTGGATGTAATGATTCAGTCAGGCATGGCCCAGATAGATCACTTCCCTATATACAGCTGTGCTCGGAAAATGTCAGTGATTTTACAGCACTGTATTGTGGGCAATAGGAAGTATAATTTGGGGGCTCCTTCTCTCATAACTGCTGTTTAGACAAAGCCCTGGCAATTTCTCTGACCACATTTATCCTACATGGAATGGACAGATGGCAAATGTTTGAATTTGGATTAAAAACCTTGAGCTCCTGGGAGGGAGGTTGTTATCTTCTATATACCTACAACTGTTTCTCAGGCAGTGCTGATACTGTTCACAGGCTGCCACCCTGAAAATGCCAACCTCAGCACAGCACAGTGCCTACCATGCAGTGAAATTTAGTAGTCGAGATATGACCAAAGGACCATCACTCTGAATGTAGCTACAGTGTTCCAATGATGGGCTCTTTGCTTGGCTGGAATTATTTTGTGCAAACCATATAACCACAGTCCAGCCAGTCATGGTTGAAAATCCAAAGATAATTTCATTTTAGACTCTTTAACTTTTCCTTATTCAGGGCTCTTATCCTGAAAACATCATGCCTTCCAGTTGGAAAAGTCTCCCAACACTTCAACACCATCAAGCTGAGCTGCACGTGTTGGAAGCCCTTCTTTGTAGATGAAGAGAGCGGCCACAGATCATTTTCCTCTTTCTGGCATTCCCAGCAATCAGAGGGTTAAGGTGGCCTTCTCAGCATCCTCCTCTGCTCACAAAGAGCATTGCTGCCTTTGTGCTGGTGCAGAATTAGGAAAGATACTGGGAAACTTCTCCCTTAATCCCTCGCATTCTGCTGCCACAGGACTGAGTGGTTTCGTGCTTTGAATGACCTGAAACGAGCGTTTCTTTAGTCTTTCTGCCTTTATGAGATTTTTCCATCAGATGCGCTGTTAAGATTTCTTATCGGGAAGGTTTATCCACATTTTGGCAGGCGAACGCCCACCAGTGCTGATTTCAACCTGCAGATGGCACTCGCAGTGCGCTCTAAAGCCTTTAGCTCTAATGGTAAACAGAGCCGGTGTTCCTCGTCCAAACTAACCAAACATTGTCTCGGAGTGAAATGAAGCAGAAGGGAGCTGGCTCGCTTGCTATCCCATGGTGTTCTCCCACCCCTGCCAAAACCCACATTGTTCAAGGTCACTCAGAAAAACAACCCTCTAAATATTTTATTCTTTTTTTTTAAAATGCAGTTCTGGGCGATCCCTGGTTTAATGCAAGGTGGTGGTTGTGATCTGTGTTTATGGGATAATCTGCTCTCAGATCTATGGAGCTGCTCTTGGGCCACATTAAGCTCACAGCTATAACTGGTTTTGTATCTGGTACCTGTGTGTGTGTTTGCATGCAACAGTGCGTGTGTTTTCCAAAACCACTGATGTTTACAAGGTAAAAGATCACAGCTCCTGCACACAACAAAGCATGTGTTCTGAACAGCCTTGGCTTAAAATGTGTGCGGCTGTCCCTTGTTATCGAACGCATAAGAAGGCTGACTGGAGGCTGTGTGTGGCCATCAAAATTCATGGGGTGTGCCCAGCATGGCAGCTCTTGATTCAGGCCTTGTAACTAAAAGAATTTTGATTTGGAACGTTTGGATCCTCTATTCCTGACTCTGAAAGTTTGACAGGATCCATTTTGCCAGGTATACATGCCAGTGCAGTGGACTGTTCCTTAGTTACTACAAAGAAGGAGAGCCAGACAAAATGTGATCAAAAATGCTGGACTTTGCAGTGTGACATTTGGGACGCCATTCAGTTCTCCTGTTCTTAGGTATCCACGCTTGCCTTCCTCTGAGACAGCTTTTGGAAGATGATGATTAAACACCTGAACACTGACTTCATATCATCAAAGTTAACCTTATATGTATATACATTGTTCTTTTAAGATTCAGCTCTTCCTTTTATTTGTCTTGTGGAGGCAAATGTTTTTCCTGCAAGGGAAGGCTTTCCAAAGAGACCGGAAAGCCAAGGGCCTGTATCAGGTACAAGAAATCAAAGATCAGGTGATTTTCTTCATCTGAGAAGTAATTTGTTCTCCAGTGTTCCTGAAGTATTCCCTTACTCCATTGTGTTGTTCCTAAAATACTGTCAGTTTAGAGTTTTCAAAAAGCTCTTGCAGATAAAAATGAACTTTTAAGTACATTGAAAAAATATGATTATATTTTTTGTTGTGAAATATTGAGTGGATTCAGTAAGAAATCCTGCAGGTAAAAGCAGTATTCTGTGATATCTCAGTCCCACACAGTTTTACTTGAACTGCTTTAAAACTAAGTGTGGAAATTGAATAGTCAGGCCAAATTCTGAATTGCAAACAGCTACTTGTTTGGCCTTCAGAATAAAAACCTAGTGCTTTCCCATACAAATTCCAGCTCTGTTGGATGTCATTGTTCTGAAGTTTGGCATGAAGTTCAGTACTGATGTAAAACATCTAGGAATAAATTAGGAGCCCAATAAGCACTTAGGAAGCATTGTCCCTGGGTGGTTGTTTTAATTAGTATTGTGTTATTTTGTTTCACTTTTTAAAATTTTGTGACCTACCTGGTTGTTGAAAGGAATGACTTGCTGGGCATACTGGGTTTTTACCTTTGGGTTGGGTGATGGAAGTCCGATGTACATATAAAATAATTAGGCCAAAACAGGGCGAAAGCAGACAATTAAACCTGGTAAGAAATATGCTCAAAGTTGGCAATAATAACTGTGCTTTCAGTAATGCCAAATCTTTTTAGAAAGAACAAAAGCATGAGGCAGGCAACCAAATTATCAGGCCTACTCTTATTTTTGTCATCCTTTGCATGGCCATTAGAAAGTTCTGAAGCTATAAGCTTCATTTTTCCTGTTCATTTATGTAAATGTATTCACTTCTACACTGGTGGCAGATTACACAGGCCTTTGTACCACAGTACAGGAGCTCCAGAATTCCTGATTTCATCTCCTGGTCAGCAGCAGGATGCATCTGGCAGTCACAGGCAGCAGAGATCAGTGAACCTGCCAATATATGGGCTGTCTGTGGAGGTTATCTTGGGACTTCTGGACCCAAAACCTTCTAACTGCGTGCTGAAGAGCCAGATGGTTTGTCATGGAAGCAAAAGAGTAACTTTGTGCAGGAAGTCTCAAAGCCTGTGGGTGACTCAGGACATACCTGCATTGCAAGGACAGAGATACTGAATTGGTCCTGCACAGCCTGAGCCAGGAACCAGAAAGGCTGGGAAGGGCTGAGCAGAGTGCCTGTGTTGGATGTGGTGCTGAGGGAGACTTGACTGCCAGACCCAAGTCAGAAGCAGGTCATGTTTTTTCCCTGAGGAAGTGTGATACTCTTCAGACACTATGGATATCAGGACCATGCTCCATGGCATAATTGAGACGTGCCCATGGAGACTCTGTTAGCCTGGGCTGCTGAAACAGCACCTTGGCTGATCTGCTGGAAGCAATGGAATTGAACTGGTAGCCATTGGTACTCCATGTTCTAGTGGTAGTGGGGGACCTGTTTTTAGGCAGGCTCTATAATAGTATAGAAATCTTCCTGGCCACCATGTGAAGAGCTGTGCCTATTATACCATGTCTCCGAATGTCAATGTATTTCTCCTCCAGCTCAAAGTGATTTTCTCTTCTATTTCTTCTCTTCCAAAATCACTTGACAGCTGGATCTTTTCATTAAACCTCCTTCAGCATGATTCACTATCTAAATGCTCCATATAAAATCTCAAGGCTTGGCAACACTGTGCATTTTTTACAATTGCCAGGAGCTAGCTTCTTATCACTGGTTTATTTGGGTAGGTTTATTTTTGTGTCCTTAAAATATGTTCCTTTAATTTGCCTATAAATGCATAATTCTGTTCCCATGGCAGACAGGGAGACAATGAAGCTATTTAAGAAATATGTATTTTTATTTCTAGAGGTTCTGGAAAATAGAATTTCTATTGTGTGGGGAATTCTGAGACTTTAGAATTAATTTCTTTTTGAATCAGAAAAGACAGACAATGTTTCCTAAGGAAGAAAAATCCTGGAATTTGTTTCTTCAAGGCCCCAAACTTCTTAAAGAGAACATTGGAAAACTCTGACGCTGTGTGTTATATAGACCATGTACTAAAAATACATTGAATGTGGTACTGATGCTTCAACTGAATAAACCTACAGCTGAAATGAAAGGTATTTAAAATCGGCAATATACCTGCTTGCATGAGCCCTTCTGTTCTGACTGTCCTGTCTATGTTGATGAAAACCATCACCATCTAAAGGCTTTTGAACCTCTCTGGTCATTTTACTTTGTGCTCTTCTTATTGACAGGTCAGTGGGTTATCAAACTGTACCTATTGATTCTGGAAGATTAATTGCAGCAATGTCCAAATCTCATTTGTAATGATGGTGGACTGGTACTCTTCAATTTTTTGTAGCTATTGATAGTGAGGGTGCTCGAGGGGAGAAAAGTGACAGTGTGAAACACAGCAGCATTTTTGCTTTCTGATTCTGTTCCAGGGCAGTAGAAGGAGCTGGCCATGGCTGTGCTGCTGCTCCGGGCCAGCCAGATTGGAACATTGGTGCAAATAAAAAATAAGCTGCTTTACAGACACTGTTAAAGGAAATTTCATGTAGATTAAGCAAATATCAGAGATTTATATTCAGTAACGGAGCAAAATAATTTTCAACGTCAGGTTTTAAGTATTCATTAACACTGAGCAAATTTTCTGAAAATAGACTAACTGGGTCCGATTGATCACTCTGCTGCATAAGACTTAGAACAAAATCACACTTCCAATTTCAGATAAATTGCTTATAATTAACTTGTTCTAAAGAGTAGAGAATCCAGTTCCATGGCTGTGCACTGCAGAGAAGCTGCTTGGCTGTGTGGTTGTCCCTCTCTTCTTTTCCTGTCACGGATCCCTAATTGTCCAGAAGGATGTCCTTAGTCCCACAGTCAGGTGTTTGAATTGTCTAAATACTACCCTTACGTTATGAGACTATTGCAAAGTTTTTATACTGATAATACATAAATAGAAAGAATTCAACCAGCATTTTATTATGTATAAACCTATTTTTAAAATTTATTTCCCTGGGATAGAGTTCTGATCTCAGTTTCCCTCATAAAAAAAAAATATGGTAACATCAGCAGATTAGTAGAGGTCTTTTGGAATTACATGTATGTGAATAGGTCTATATTAATAATTCACTTGTTGATTCATTGCTTGTAATCCAACCGCTAATATTGCCCACCATAACTTCCATAACTCTGGTCTGTGAGGTCTGGTTTTGCATAACCAAGCCCCAAGGAAGCACTGCTTTCTGTCACTATGGAAATGGGATCTGGTTTGAGGCATTTAGGCACCTTTGTTTAGTGTCTGTTTCAGAGCACCATCACATGCAGAAGCACGGGTGCCTCTCCCCCTTTGCTGAGCTAGGGAGAAATTAAAAGACTGACATGCAAAAAGCAGGCAAGATCAACCTTCTCATGTCATTACATTTAAAATGGAGCTACTTCTGGGAGAGGTAAATTGCAGAATTTGCAGGAAGTCAGGAGCTGAGACAGGAGGTGTTTCTGAGCTGTCAGTGTGTGCACTCGTGTTACTCTAGCATGATTGCATGTATTAGTATGCAGCTAATACAATAGAAACCACCAAGTGCTCCACAACAATGACACTGTCTCCTATCAACATGCAACCCTCATTTTTATTAGGTTCTGTCCAATGCATAAGGTTTTCTCAATGCTGGTTTTTTTTATGCACAGTGTAGGTGACTCCTCATGACTTTGGTGAGATCCACAGTTATGCAGCAAATGCAAAGCCAAGCCTGCTTTTGCCTCCCTGGAGTAATGTGAAGGCTCAGTTCAGAAGTGCACAGCGTAAAAGGGTGTTTGTGACTCATTATTGTCAGCAATGGAAAGTGCAGCATTCACATTAAATGCGTCAACTCAAGAGCTGAAGCGAGTGCATTGAGAGTTTGGTGGAATGAAGGGTGCTTCTGAGGGGAGAGATGGCTGAAAGCGCTGGGTTTTGGCAACTGGCTCCTGGTTGTTTTGCCTGTGGCCAGGATTTATATTGACAACCAGAACTTGGATTTGTCAATACCCAAATGTCAAAGTTGAGTGCAGGAAGGACTGGAAACCTGCACAGTGAGGGAGAGAGATCTGGTGCAATTTCAGTCTTACTTTCTGTTCTCTTCTTTTGAGCCTCTTTTTAGGCTCAAAATGGATCTAGTTGAAACCTTTCAAAAAACAGAGGTACATGTTTGTTCCCCCCACTAAAGTGGTTCAAACAAATACTGCCCAGCCAGGAATGCATTCACACCATTCCTTCTTTGAAAAAAAAGTAAACATTTCTGACTTGGGGTAGAAAGCTGCCCCTCCCAGTTCCAGGCCCTTTCCCAAGGGATTCATAGTTTTATCTGTGCCAAAGCACAGCTCCTCAGTGCACACCGAGTGATGGGCGCTGTTCTGGCTTCACTCCTCTGTTGTGCACTGAAAACCAAATGAGGGAAGCAGCCTCCCAGCACGGCCAGGGCTGTGCAGCCACGCTGAAATACCAGCCGTCTCACCCCAGTGAGATGGGGAATTGGGTCACTGGGTCATTTAACCGTTGTAAATTCAGGTTTTTTATAGTCTCATGTAAATGTGGGACAGGGAAAAAAAAAAAAGGTATATTTCAGAACACAATCCGATTTGTGTGTTAACACAGCGACATGAGAAAAGGAGATGATTATTTTGGGATGTGAATGCTGAGAGGAGTGTGACTTGCTGCTTGGACCTACCGGATATGCCTCCAGGATTGGGGCAGGTGCCCAGATCCTACTGTTTGGGGCTTGGCACAAAGCTGTGACTCTGGGACAGCAGGCAGAGAGAGATCAAAAGACAACTCAAATAGAATTTCTCTGATCTTTGCTTTTGTCTCATATCATAGCCAGTCTTATCCTTTGGGGGCTGATTTGGGATTTCTGAAGGAAGGGGGACTGGATAAGGAGAAGGAAGGATTCAACAAAACCAAGTAAAGAATACACTAGAAAGCTGTCAGGATTTTTTTTTTTATAGTAAAAAAATTTGGCAGATGTTGACTATAGAGGCAGTATCTCATATGCCTGCAATATTCTTGAAGATATACTGCTTGCCAAAAATCAATACATTTTATACCATGAAGATTGCTGGTGGGAACGCCTCTGTACCAGATCTCTCACTGTAAGCCATTATTAAGATATATTTATCTCAGATCATGTGTGGCCCCCTAATAAGAGCCAGGAATAAAAACACAATATCTTTCTAAATCTTTGTTATGCTTATGGATAAGCTGAATTGAATTTCATTCACACAGTAGAACACATTTTTAAAATGCACCCCATATGAATGTTTTCTGGCCAACATGAAAAATGTTAGTTCCTGTCTGGAACTTTTCTGAAGTATGAGTCTGGTGAAAAATGAATAAAATGGTCTATTACTTCCAGGGTAGTGAAACATCCTTCTATTTTTCCTCATTCTAAGTATGCAGTGCATCTCCCTAGCTGTTACAGATTTTAATCCTTTTAAATTTTAGGGAAGACAAAGCCCTTAGTCCATTTTGCTTTGATGGCACCTCTGAAGGACTAATTTGACGGGTAAGTCGTACAGACAGTTCACATGTCAGGGAAATAACAGCAGTGAAAAATTGGTTTATAAATGTTATAAGATTCAGAGAATGGTTTCTACTCATTTGAAACAAATTCCAATGTGTAAACCACAGTGGAGAGATGAATTAATGTTGACAGTGAAGAGATTCTGAATCCAAAGGGAGTGTCTTGCTGACCTGCTTCTAACAATGCCAAGCTGGAACAAGGAGAAGAAGTAAAAAGTTACTTCAACTTTAATTGAAGCTGGGGAGACTGTTTTATTCTTGTAGATAGCAGAGGGGCATTCTCCATCAGATTATCCGAGGTCCAAAGAGTATGGGGATGGAGGGAGAGGTTACCTGAGTGGTGGGCAGGTGGTGTGTTACCATTGCTGTTCACAGGGTATGTTGGGAAACCTCCTTATGCCAAATGCAAACATCCAAATTGTGAATGAAACCAAAGTGTTGGTGTTTTTTTTCTAATTGCGTGTCTGTCTCCAGCAGGCAGTGTACTGGAGTGTGAGGTTTACTGTGGATGGAAAGTAATTTATTTTTTTTGTGATCAATTTGAAAGTGATTCTGTACTATGAGTTAAACTTACCTGAACAAATAGAAAGGATCCAGGAGAACACCAAGGGGCTCCATGCTTGCCTCTGAGTCTAGAGGGAATACAGACAGTGCTAGCACATGGCACCAGCTCAGCTGCACCACAAGATGTGGTGCCCTCACTGAGAGCATCTCCTGTACCACTCCCACCTGGCTTGGTGCATGGAGCAGATGCAATGCAGCATGTCAGGGGGTTATCTGTATTTCAAAGGAGCAGCAGCAAAAATTTAATTAAATCTCTCCATCCTTCCTCAGGTAGCAGCAGTGCACTGGCCCTGTTAAAGGGCTGTGGCGTGTCTTCCTCTGTATTTTTTCTGTCAACAGTCAGTTTGCTTGTCAGAGGTGGCTTTTCGCTTATGGCAAAATGGAATTTACTGCAGAGCTTGAAGTTCTGTAGTGCATTAGTGTTACACTTACCTTTCTGCAGCAGCCTGTGTTGCATCTTTGTCATATATTACCAGACAGAAAGACTGATTGTTATGTGATGTATCCACAGCACTGTGTTATGCTCCAGACTGCCTTGTCTCTATGTTCAGCTGTACAGCAATTCTTAAGCTGAAAGCTCTGGAGAACTTGGGTCAAAGTTTTGCCGAATTTTCTTCCATTCAACATTGTATCATTCTATAAACAGTCCCATGTCACTTAAACTGTGCTTCAGGAAAGATGTCATGGCTGTCTCCACATTAATGGAAGTAGAAGCATGGCTGTGTCGGGGTACTAGCTGTGGGGGAAGCAGGGAGAGGAAATGCTTTGGTGTCTTATTTAAAGTAGGTTTAATAAAAAACTAGACAATAGAAACACAGCCAGACAGTTTACAAAATTCACATTCTCATAGGTTTATTTCTGCTTCTGTTTTCAAGGCAACAGTGCTGCCAGTTGTACTTGGTACTGGCTTTTCCCAGTGCTGCTGACAGTCCAAAGCCTTCTAATAGTGTTGTTGCTGTGTCTTCGAAATCTCCAAACTGTGAGCATGATATTAAACCCAGAATGCCTGAAGTTATTTTAATTCAGGAGACCAGCAGGACTTGATAAAGCTGTCATGATTGCACTTTTGTCTGCAGGGCTCAGAAAAGATGTGAACTGAGCCTTTGGGACAGAAAACAATATCGTACCCTTCTAGTTTGCTGCTCACCTTGGAGCTGCTACATGTTTATTTCTCCACTTGCATTCCCTTTTCCCCTTATCATAAAGAACCTGTGAAGCTTTGCTGTGAACTATCTGTCTTTTTGGTAATATTAATCATTTAAGAAGCTTTCAGAAGCAGGTGCATTTCACTGCTGACAGTTTGCCTGCTTGTGCTCCCTTGTCATTTCCACAAAAGAAAATGCTTTCCTAATTTATGCTGTGTCAAAGGTTCAGTTACTAGACAGTCACTTGAGAAGGTCTCAATCAATTATCAAATCATTGGGCACTGATAATACTGTTTTACTGGTACACTCACTGTGCTGCATAACACTGACCAGTTTGGTTTCACATTTGATACCAGAACTATTGTTATGTTTTCTTCTTTGTCCTGCTCTATTTGCTTTTGTTCACTTTCACTGTACAAGGATGTTCTCAAAGTGAAGGGGCCAAGCTCTTTTCATGTGGATCAAATGCTTCCCTGGAAAGGGTAGAAGTATTTACTCATCTCATGTTAAGCAAGTGTGTAGTAGTTTATTTAGTAGAGGAGATTGCACATATATACTGATTAAAATAAACTGGGGAGGAAAGGGAAAGTTTACCAGACTGCAGGTGCAACCTTTGGTGGGTGTGTAGTCTTTTTGCCTACAAAAAGAATAAAATGCCTTGTCTTTCCCCTTGCAATAAAAACAAATTAATCTTACAACATTAAAAAAAAAAAAAAAAGAAAAAAAAAAAAAAAAGAAAGGCAAAGCAGAGCTTTGAAAACTGTTTGGTCTTTGCCAAACATGCCTTTGAACATTCTGATTTAGAAGAATAAAATAGCTCTAGTGGCATTCAAAGTGAAGTCCTTGCATTGATGGTATTAGGAGTGATAGTTAAGTTTACCCCACTGAGCTAAAAGGGTAGCTTGTTCTCTGAGTATATGTAGCATGTAGACAGACATGCATCTGTCTGTCTTACCATACTTATTTATATTGGATGTTATGTGTGATTTTAATTGTAATTTAAAACATTATTTCACTATGCATTTCATTGTCATTTTATTGAATAATGGTTGTGATCACACTGGAGTTAATTTGCGAGATTGTGGTAATGGGAGTATTCCCTACTTGATGTATGACTACACTCCTGATTGAGATGAACAGTTGAGAGGATAAAATATACCATAGCCAACATTATTTTTAATCTAAAGTAAGCATTCAGTATGAAATAGCACAAAGAGGAATTCTTTTAGCTAATGTATTTCCAGCTACTAATTCTAATCTTGCTTATTTATTAGTTTGAAGGTCTAAGGCAGCTTTGAGTCAATGTACCTGGGGTTTCAGCATTTTATGTAATGTGTAACTGTCACTCTTTTAAATTCAAATAATAAATTCATCTTGGTTTGTATGTGAACCCTGAGGGAAAATCATAAATGAAAGTAACAATACATGTAAAAATACCTGGTTCTTGTCAATGATCAGTAAGGATTCTCTATTGTATCCAACTTACCATTCTTGTGAATATTTTATATCTAATTCATACTGAAAAATCCCTTATGCTTTTATATTTATTGTATATATATATAAATATATTATATATATTATATAATTCACTGAAACAATGGAATTACTGGAGGTGTGAAGCAGTCATTAGTATCAGCATGATTTTATATATGGCCTCTGAGCCACCTGAAGTGAGACACAAATTCACATTCCCCCAATCTGTGGATATTTCTGAATAGAGCTAAGCTTCAAACCGTAGTATTCAAAGAGCTCAAAGTTCAGGAAGGACAATGCAAGAACTGGGATGAAATTATGACTAGGAAAAGCTTAAGATGAATTTCCATATTTAAGGAAAAAAGAGTCTGAAGGAAAAGGAGGTGGTGGAAATCTCATTAGCCTGAATGTTTTTTTAAAAGGTCTGAAGAAGTTTCCATTCTAGTATATAGTAGGTAACAGTCCTGTAGTGATACAGCAAGTGGCTGCATGACCTCTGAGAGATGTTCTTCCTTTAACTTCTGTACCTATAATTCCTGGTAAGTCTGTTTTGAATTAGAGCAATAGAGCACAAGTAAGACCATAGGTCTTGATTTGATTATACAAAATTCAAACAGAATAAAATCACGTCTTATATTAGATTATCATATGCACTTAGCCTTTGCCCTTCATAAGGGAGGAGGAGTTTTGACAAAGATGGATGCTTCCTTAAATGCCGGATTTATTTATCAAAGAAATGTTTCACTGTGGTCACTTATTTTAGCTTTAGAATATCAAGTTACTAAAGATATAATTCTCCACAAAAGCCTGACTGTGAAATCACTTAACCTCAACAAAAAGCTGGACTTAATTTAAAAAAGTAGCTTGAGCAAAGAATCTAATAGCAGTAAGCGAGCTTCATAATTAAGGATAACAATAGTTTATAAGGCTTGAGAAGAAATGCAGAATCAGCTCCATAATTATAATTTTGCTAGTGTGAATCGTGCTGTAGTTTCTCTGGGGAGGAGGGCTGCTCTCTGTCTGTGCACAGAACAGGGGTACAAAACCTCCAGAGTTCTATTTTTAGCCCTTTCCATTTTTTGTCTCCTCCTGCAATCTTGCGTAGATGTCTAGGAGGCTGACCCAGTTCTCCCTGAAGTCAGTTAGATCCTTTTTACTGTTTTCAGCAAGAGATGGATCAGGCTTTGAACTTTGTCTCGACATCCCATCTTCCCAGCAGGAGTCTAATACAGAGATTTCATTTTTGGTGTTGAAGAGTCGAGTCACGACTCTATAGAACATAAAGAAGATATCACATCAGAGAAAGCCTAATAAGTCCCCTAAGCTTCAGCCTGCAGGCATAATATGGCATTCACATCACTAGTCTTTAGTCAGAAAGATCAGATCTAAGCTAGTCATCTTTCTCTCTCTATTGGTACTTAGTGGTCTCTAGAGATGCCATTTCTTCCGTGCCTTTTACATGGTAAAACGCAGGTGACAGAGCTCTCTGAATCGATACCAGGAACCTTTGCCTGGAACTGCCTTTCACAGCCCCAGAACCCGATCAAGACTGAATAAGGCAGACTAGTGCTGCCTCATTCCCCTTCTGCATATCCCAACATCTGCTTGGGAAGTGAAGTCTGGGGTATGTAGTTTGTGTTCAGTGTGATGATGTATCTGATCACCTGCCCTGTTCCCCTACCTCATGTTTCTCCCGATGTTTGCAACTAACATCGTTCTCTGGCTGATGAGAGCATGGTTCACAACACATTGGAGAACTTGGAGACAGTTACTATGAAAACCTCTCAAATGTAATAAACAGCTGTAAAATAGTGTGCAAGGGGAGATTGTTCTGGAAAAAAAATTGCTCAGATTAAGGGCATGAACTCTGCCCTGGGCTAGCATTTGACAAAGCTATTTTCATTGTAATCAGCCTAGAAACACGCAGAAATAAACTAGTTACAAGTGTAGTTCCTAGGAGTATATAAAAACTACATGGAATAATTTACTGTAAAAGCAGTCAGGTCAAAACTGAAATGCTGCACTAAGTTGATTGTTGCCTTAAAAATGTGCAGAAGGGTCAGTGAAAACACAGATATATATATATATGATTGCTACTTTCCTTTTTTTAATTTGAAAAGGATGTTAAGGCACTTGAAGCTGTCCAGAGGAGGGCAACAAAGCTGGTGAAAGGGCTGTAAGGAATGTCTTGTGTGGAGTAGCTGAGGACTCTGGGCTTGTCTAGTCTGGAGAATAGGAGGCTGAGCAGTGACCTCTTTGCTTTCTGGAGATTCCTGCATGGGGGAAGCGGAGAGGGAGTTGCTGATCCCTTCTGGCAGGGATCCAGTGGTAGCACACATGGGAATGGTTTGAGGCTGTGCCAGGGGAAGTTCATACTGGATATTAGGAAACATATCTCTAGTGAGAGGGTGGTCAAACCCTGGAAAAGACTTCCTAGACAGTTGGTCAATGCCCTGGGCCTGTCAGTGTTTAAGAGGCATTTGGACAAAGCCTTTAACAACAGGCTTTAAATCTTGGTCAGCCCTGAAGGAGTCAGGCAGCTGGACCAGATGATCCTTGCAGGTCCCTTCCAGCTGAGCTATTGCATTCCATTCTAATTTGTTTCTAAGTGACTAAGATATTAGACATACATATCATAAATAATAAAGGCAAAATAACTGTGTTCTTCTGCCTCAACCCTGTATTGGTCCAATAATTAACTGCTGCCTTATCCAGTATCTTCTCATTTCATTATTTTTTTTTTAGTTAGGAAAAAAATGACAAATACTTTCAAACCAGAATTAGGGCCCTTTGGTTGGCTTGTAATGAGAAATGCAATGCTATTTTTTGTGTATCAGTTGAGGCCAAGCACAGACTGCATGCAGCCAATGCTCTCTGATGCTGAGAGTCAGTGCAACTCTTACTCTGGTTTCAAAAGATTTGAAGAGAACAGTTGTTGAAACGTTTCTCTTGCACAATGACTGTGGACAAAATAATGTTAGTTTCAACTTTAAGGAAATCTCTTAGGAAACAGTTTGCCGAAAGAATTCTGTTTGGATAGAGCATTTCCAGTACAAAGATGGTTTCATGTGCGTTAACCTGGAGACACTGTGGAATCTCAGCTGAGATCTCCTACCTGGATGAGAGATGGAAATGGATCCTGACATTCTGGTACTTGTTGGTCTGAAATGCAAAGGAAAGCATGATAAATATAACAGGAAAATGTCACATCAGCTTTTTCATAGACCTTTTTTTTTCAATTTGCTACAGAATATCAAACTGTTAACAATTAATGAGATAAAGTTATAGGGAATCCTATAGTTAGTAAATATTCCCAAGGGATAAGACACCAATCATCTCCAATTCTGAATTGTGATAGAGATTGTTGTATAGGTTTTTATAGTCTATTTCATTTCCATAATTATGTTTCTTTGTTGTTGTTTGGAAGAAACAGAAGACATGTGAAGGCCTCCTGATTTCATCTAAAATTAACTTCAAAAGCATATATTACAGCCATTTCCACTCTGGAACCTGAGGGGTGCAGCTTTAGTTAGTCATGTTTGCAGATTTCATGATTGAAATAGGTCATTATGCAAAGATTGGTATAGAAAGACTGTTGAGAGATTTGAGGTGGAAGCTGGTGTGCAATGGTGCAATGGTGCAGAAGTGTGTAATGCCAGTTAACAGCTCACTGAAAATCTCAAGGTTTGCACAT
The DNA here is from genome assembly GCF_022539395.1 of Myiozetetes cayanensis. Classification (NCBI taxonomy): domain Eukaryota; kingdom Metazoa; phylum Chordata; class Aves; order Passeriformes; family Tyrannidae; genus Myiozetetes; species Myiozetetes cayanensis. The sequence goes on from NW_026088185.1 coordinate 28,743,306, forward strand.
GACAGTTCTCTCACAGGTTTGTACAATATTAGGAAAAAATGCCCACAACCCTAAAATTTCAGAAAGCATATAATTTTATAAGTAGTAGATTTTTTTTTTCTGCATAACTTATGCTATTATTGTTTGGCAGGAACTCATTTCCACAGATACAGAGGAGAGATTCTTCATGGGATCTCCTCCCTGAAGGGATTAGCCATTTTTGGTGTCAGTTGCCTCAGTAGACCTTCCATGTGTCTGTGTTTTGGAGAGGACAGCCACAATTGTCCTCCTGGTAGAAAAAATTTACTCCTGCAGTTACATTAGGTCTTACCTTCTTCCAGAGTTTTGAATCTTGATGCCAGTTAGGAGATGCACCTAGAACCTGTGCTCCTGGTAGATCCTGCTGCATCTCAGAAGGGCTGGGAATCTGAGTTAACCTCTCCTGGATGGGACAAGGAGGCGTTACATGCTTTGCCTCATCATAAGATTTAATTCTCTCTTGGATTCTTACCCTGCATGATCCAGGGTTATATCACACCAAAAAAGTAAAAAGTGCTTCAAACAAATAAAATAAAGATCTGTACTCTGAAGAGCTTACTAACGAGAGTTAAATGGGTGAAAAGGTAGGGAGCAGGGAAGCAGTGCAGCAAGCATTATGGTACCAACCAGGATATGAAACTCTCAGGCTCAACACAGCATTAGTTCAGCACTGCAGAAAAATACATGTACGTAAAAATATTTGATATGTGTAACAACTTCTGGTACAATTTATGAGCACTTTAAGCAGATGAACAGAACAGAAGTAGGGCAGGCCCTCACCAAATGACCTCCAGCTTATTTGGCCTGTGCTCTGTGTAAATCTCGATAGATGACAATAGATGACAGTTCTTTCAGGAGTACAACAAACTGGAGTTCAAGGCGAGTGTGGTTAACTCCCAGATGTGGTTGTTTATCTGAAATGTATCTAAGCCTCTTAAATGTGCAGCAGCGAGCTGGAAATCTCTCATCACAGGGCCTTCATTCTAGAATGGCAGGAATAAAACCATTAGTGTTTTTTCTATCATAAACTGCACCTGTTTTTAAACTCCAGACACTTACCTGTGAACTCAGTGGACAAAGACAGAAAAAGAAGTGAACAAGAATTTTTCCATACTTAAAATGCACTGTGTTCAGGCTTTCTGTGCATGACACATTTATGCAACCACGTCCAAAATTATGTATGAATGCTTCAGGGAAGCATCCCTGTATGCTGACAGTGCCTGTCACAGCCCAGGGAAAACACGGTGTGTGGTTCCTTCCACACCCAGCCAGCCTCCTTGCAGAAAATCCCCTTTGCCTTTGGAGAGCCTTGTTCGATGCAAAGGGGCTTCTGTGGGACCACTGCATCTTTTATTTTCTGTGCAGTGTGGCCAAAGCCTTTGTTGAGGCCAGACTGCACTCATTTTTCCCAGATTCCGGGGTTCATCCTCCATCCCTTTCACCAGTGTATTTATATCTGGTCATTGTATCACTACTCCCTTTACCCACATGTATTTTGATGGAGCACACGTTGGAGTCAGTAAACTTGTAAAGGTTTTGAGCAGAGATGGACATAAGTGTATTAGGGACAAATGCAGCAAAGCTGTATTCATACTGAATTTCAACAAAGGTGTTCTGCGTCCCAAAGCTGTGCCATAAGGAGAGACTGAAGGCATTTAAAAGTATACTAAATAATGTGTATAAAAGCAGAAACAGTCTTCTACTCAGGAAGCTGGACTGGTGTTTGAGCTGTTGTAGTGGTAATGTGTGAAAAACCCTAGAGTGGACTAGGCTTTGAAAAATAGTGCTAGCTTTGGCATTTGCTCCAAATACTATTGGAAGAGGATCATTCAGAAAGGATGCTGTTAAGTGAAACTGGGCCCTAAGTCAGTTCACATTATAGGGAACATTTTTTTACAAACTCTCATCTAAAGAGGTTTCCAAAAAATGATTATTAAAACATAAAATTTTGCTGCTGTTAACAGCCTAACCATTATAGGAGTAGCCTGAAAGTAAGGGAATAAAAATTTACTATTGGTAACAAAACTGTCTCAAATATATTCTTCACAGTCCAAAAGAAGAAATGCAAATACTGTATATTTATAGTCAGCCCTCTGAAACTGGGAAAATGAACAGTGAATGAGCTGTTTTCTTTCTGCTTTTTATAACTGGAAATATTTTCCCCCATTAAACCCTTGGAGGCCAGTGCTTCATCTTTGTATTGAATATTTTCTTAAACAGCAACTGTTGACTGCAGCAGGATGTTATGTAAGTAGGAACAACATGGCTTGATTCATGGCTTTAATGTTTGACACTGCTCCTTTAATGCTCAGCAGCACATGCGTGTCCACAGTGTTCAAAGGTAGTTTGTGTACATGGATCAACTGAATACATCTTTAAAACGAGGAGGATTTTGAAAAGGAAAGTGCTACAATTCTGCTTCTATTGACCTGGAGATTAAAATTCCCAGTGGGAGCAGTCTTAGGCCAATGCTGAGCGGTTCTGAAGAACTTGCCTGGTACTGGAAACACTCTTAAGCTGATATCCCTGTCTCTCCTTTTTTTTGTTAAGTGTTGAATACCACAGAGCTAGTGGCCTCACCTTGAGTGAAGAGAGCCTTTCTATAACAGCAAGGGCTGGCTATGTTTAGTGTGCTGAGCACAGCTGACTAAACCATGGCTCCATGATATGGAGAAGATGACTGCACTCCCTGTCCGTTTTTGCTGTTATTTATGGGACTCTCTGGTGAATTAGTTGAGTGGTGTTTTCCAGAAACATGAAAGTAGGAGAGAAAGGGTGGGTAGGTAGTTTGAAACCTGAGGTAAGTTTGGTGGAATTCCCATCTGTTCCTCGACAGTCTTGCATGTCTTGGGTACATCACTTCACTTCTGTGTTCTTCAGTTCCCTCTCTGTTAAGTAGGAGTAATACATCTCATACAGCAAAGTCCATGGCTATGGGGTAAATCTGTTCAGAATGGTGCAGTGATCAAATTCTTGTGTAATGCAGGGCAGGTAAGTGGCTTGGACAAACTGGAAATGAACATTACACACTGGCAGCTGCAAGTTAATCACACAGACTTACTCCATTTAGAAATATGATACAGACCAGGAAAAAAAGTAGAAGGGGCTTGAAGACATGGTCTTCTCAAGCTATCTCACAAAAGCCAGTGGAAGGCAAGTATTTCTGGGGCTGAGGCATCTCTGCCTAACGTGATTACACACTGTAATGTGAGAGCTGTTGAGAGGCCGTCGCAGTGAGCTGGTGGCTGAGTGTCACGTGAGGCACTGTAGGCTTCTGAGGTGGTCAGTCCCATTTGCTTTATTACGTTATCTTTGAGAAATTGCAGAGAACTTGGAAATAAACAAGTGGGCAGCCCTGTTTCTGTGCCTGGCAGTATTGAGCTGGGGTGGTGTGTTTCAAGTAAGAAATTATTTCATATGTGCTTAAGAATTAGTCTATGTGGCTTTATACTTCTCCTTTCACACATGGAAGTGCCAGTAGGAAATATTACTATTGTTTTATAACTCTGGTAATCACTTGCTTTCATGCCTCTGAGAGTATAAACAGCCTCTTTCAGGGCTTTACTTGCCACAGTTGTATTACTCATACTGTGTTTCTTGCTTTGTTTGCTGGTAGAATACATACACCAATGCAGACAAGCTTTTGGAGGCTGCAGAGCAGTTGGCTCAGACTGGGGAATGTGACCCTGAAGAGATCTATAAAGCAGCTCGGCATCTGGAAGTGCGGATTCAGGACTTTGTCCGGAGGGTGGAACAGAGGAAACTTCTCTTGGACATGTCAGTCTCCTTCCATACCCACACCAAAGAGGTAAGATGTGCATGAGGGAATTTTGCTGTGTGTTGTAGGGTGCTGCAAGAGGCTGACTTTGAAAACTCAGATCGCAGAGAAAAGGCATCTTCACCACACAGGGCTGATATTACCTAGTTCATTTCATGCAGATGAATAACTGTTGTAAGGAGGAGATAAAATGTGAATGAAACATATGAGTGTTACAGTGCACTAAAATATAGGGACAGCAAATCAAGTGGTACTTAGTTCATGAGTAGAATGTACTATTAGGAAGCAAGAATTCTCTTGTGAGAACATGAGTTGATATTAACACATTAGGTGTCTGCATGCCAGCAGTGTGATACGTATCCTCAGAGGGATTCCATTTGAATGTAATGTTAATTAATTTAGCCATTATTAAGTGTTACTGGAAATCTTACATTGTTTAATGAGGCAGACTTCACTTTTCAAAATAACTCTTAAAGAGCAAATAGTCACATACTGATACAGTGAATCAGTGAGGACCTGAATAAATGCTGTTTAGTGTAATTGAAAAATATCCAGAGATAAGGCTGTCTTGCCAGAGATACAGTGGACAGGACATCAAATGGGAGGCCACTGGGGATGTAATTAAAGCATACTTCAAATTTTTCTGCAGACCAGAGGCCACTCAGTGGTGAGTGACTTTTACAAATAGGGTTTCTGCTGAGAGATGGAATTAGTCAGGATGGTTGTTTTCATGCTCTGCAGCATCTGTTTGCAAAAGCAAAGATGCCTGTGTTTGTTGATTTACATGTTACATACCAGTTGTGTACAGGAGGCTTCAGTGTGTTAGGGAGCCTCCTAAAGTAGAAGGTGTGTGCACGTGTTCATATTTATGTATGTGGAAGATGGACTTACAGCATATCTATTATAGCTGTTGGTACACAAAGGTTTTTATTTTACATCCCACTTCTGCATTATACTGAAATATAGTTAACTTTCAGCTTGTGAGTACTGCTGTTGTTTGCAAAGTAGCTCAAATGCTTGCAGCTATGCTGGTTTGCCAGTGGGGAAACTTAATTGGTTATTTCCTCAGTAAAAATTATTTCTTAATGGTTTCCTACTGTGATTAACCTTGCTTCACCTATGCAGGTGATGAGTAGTCAAAAAAAAAAAAAAAAGATAGGCATGACTCTAGGAAGTTTTTGGTATAAATAATATGTGTTCTATCGTCAACATTTCTTCTCATAATTACTGGTGCTGTGTAACCTAATTTGGGTTTGGGAAATAGAGCTTCCCTGCATGAAGGATTTGGGATTGCAGTGCATTATACTCACTCCTTTCTGTCTTCAACAAGAAGGGAGTTTGCCCACCCCAAACACCTGGTTTTAATGAGCTCTGTTCTGGTGAATAGAAATGCAGATTTATAAAAATAAACATTTTTTGAAAATTGTTTTAAAACCCAGTCTTTTATGAGAGCATCAGTGCTGTTTTATAGGTGTTGAGAGTAAATGCTAAATCTCAGCCTCATAAGCATTTACCCATGGGACAGATTGGTGCTGTCATGCCTTTTTGGAAAGTTCAGTAATTACTTCGTGTCACTTTTAAGGAGATCCAGAGTGGACAAACTCTGAGTGCCTCTTTCCTATAAAGGTCCCTTGCAACCCAAACTATTCTACCGTTCTATAATTCTCTCTCCAGTCAGAATGAATGAAACAGTTCCCCAAAATCTGAGGATGCCCAGTAGCTCTGCAAGAAGGAGGAAGTTTTTGTTTACTTATTCCTGTGTTACTTCATTCCTGTGGGGACCAAACACTGATTTTCTGGAGGTTCAATGAATTTCACTGTGTGCCACTACCTGCCTCCTTCAGGGACACGTTTCTGCACTGGTGGGAGGCACACAACTCAATACCTCATTTCTTTTGCCAAAAATAACAAGTGAGGAAATTGCTGTGGTTTTAGTGTTTGTCTGCCAGCTAAGGGGATCCCCACAGACACAGTGAAGTAACAGCAGACTGCCAGGGGGAAACTGGTATAAAGGGCAAAGCATTACAAAAAGAGTTTGGGTCCGTATTTGCCTTTTTATGCTATAAATAGATGAGTTCAAGTAGAAATGACTCATTGCTTGGCCTTGCTTGGCCCTTCGTGTATATTGTGAAATGGCGAGGTAACCAATGTAATTATCATTCTTCCATACTAATGAAAAACAGATACACGTTTAAATCATAACAGATAGAGGGAGGCCCTGCAGAGAGACCTCAACAAATTAGAGCACTGGGCAATTACCGAGCATATGAAGTTCAACAAGGGGAAGTGACGGATTCTGCACCTGGGATGGGACAACCCTGGATGTTTGTACAGACTGAGGAGTGAGAGGATGGAAATCAGTACCAGGAAAGGAACCTGGTCAATGGCAAGTTGAATATGAGCCAGCAGTGCCCTGGCAGCCAGGAGGGCCAACCCTGTCCTGGGGGGCTTCAGGCAAAGCATCACCAGCCGGTCAAAGGAGGGGATCGTCTAGCTCTGCTCTGCAGTGGGGCTGCCTCACCTTGAATATTGTGGCAGTTTTGGACACCACAGTATAGGAAAGATATTAAACCATTAGAAAGTGTCCAAAGGAGGGCAACAAAGATGGTGAAGGGCTTTGTTTTCATGCTCTTATGAGGAGTGGCTGAGGTCACTTGGTCTGTTTAGCCTGGAGGAGACTGAGGGGACACCGTATTACAGTTACAACTTCCTTGGGAGGGGAAGAGGAGGGGCAGGCACTGATCTCTGCTCTGTGGTGACCAGTGACAGACCCCAAGGAAAGGGCATAAGTTATTCCAGGGGAGGTTTAGATTGGATATTAAGACAAGACTTTCCACCCAGAAGGTGTTTGGGCACTGTGAACAGGCTCCCCGGAGAAGTGGTCACAGCACCAAACCTGACAGAGTTTAAGAAGCATTTGGATGATACTCTCGGGCACACGTTGTGACTCTTGGGGGTGGTCCTGTGCAGAGCTAAGGGTTGGACTAGATGATCCTTGTGGGTCCCTTCTAACTCAGCATATTCTGTGATTCTGTGATTCTGGCTTTTTGGCCCTAATGCAGGGAATTATGTTCTAGAGGTATTTTTCGTCTAAGTTTCACAAATCCTCATATTTTATTGTTGTATTAATATGTTGAGACAGAACTGGTGAAAGGGAGAATTAAGTAGAAAGAATCCATCTTGCTGACACTGTTTTTATGGAAATATTCTAAATATCTTCCTAAAATGAATATGTTTCTTCTGACAGTCTTCCTATCACAGATGAATTGTGTTTCTCATATGGTAATTCCCAGGTGTGGATGAATTCATTGACTGTGAACTTCTCACTGCTTCACCTGTACTCTGCCCACCTCTTCATCTCTACATGAGACTACTCAGATTCTCAGCACCTGAGAAACTTTTAACAGCTCCTATTTTTGAAAAGTGATTTTATCAAAGAAATGTTTCCCTTTGTAGTCTGTCTTCCTAGAATTTCTTCACCATTAGGGAGTCATTTAAATGCAGATATCCCATGGGCAATGAAAGTTAAGAGTGGCTTTTTTATACTACAGTGGACTTGAATCACTGCTCAGTTCATGTGAAAGTATTATAAGAGAATTCCGTCTGCTAAACACTTACTTATACAGTTGAAGGAATATGAAAAATAAAGTTGGTTAAGCATAACAATAATTTTGATATTTTTTTAGACTGACCTTACTTAACAATAAATGCAATAGTCTGCAACAAGGACTTTCTGGTATGGTAATAACACTTTAGAGGCATAAATTTAGAGCAGTTCCCTAAGTGATTGCTAGTGTCATAACTCATGAGTAGTGTAGTTGTCCTATTACCATCCTATAAAAGAGATTTTGTGTGTCCCACTGTCCTACAGTATTCATTATGTTCTTTTAGCCTGTAGTCAATATTTTCATGCCCTTTTAGACCAAGGCATTCCTGACGGTGTGAGCAGAAACCTGATACCTTGGGGATCAAATCCAATTACCTGGATGGCAGGGTAAAGTTATAAATTATTATCAGTGGCATAAATGCATTCAACAGTCTCATACCTGAATAATTTCTTTCAGGATTAAGTGTGATTGAATTCAGGTTTTAACTTCAGATCTGAATCAATTATTGGCAGAATTGTCAGATCTTGCACTTTTATCACAAATCTCATGCTAGTGGATATTTTTCTGTGGGCTTTCAGCTGCTAGGATCAAATGATGATACAGGGTTCTTGGCTGGCATTTGATTTTGTTTAAAAGAAAATAGTTTTTGAGCCTCTTGGAGAAGAGGATGCAGATGTGATAAAATCACACCCTGAAGACTCAGAAACCTCAAGGCAAATAATAAAAACATCTTGTAATTCATTGTCTGAATCTAAATAATTTAGTGCCTCACAATTTTATACTTATGTTTCTGGAGTGTACTTTACAATTCCAAGTATTAGAATGTAGATAGGAAAGAGCACTGTCACCATTTCCCAATCATTAAAAACTTTTAAATACTCTTGCTTAATTAAATGATGATTTAGGTTTGTTCTGTTACTTGTTGTATTGGCAGATAATGCTGTTGCTAATTTAAGAACAAGAAGGAACTTCATTGAATTTGGATCCTTTTACAGCATATCGGTCTTAACTGAACTACAAAGCAGTTCTGCAATTGTTTCATAGCTCTGTGGGGCATGAAGAGCATGTTCTACCACCTCTGGGCTTCTTGTTTCTCCATGGGCTTCAGATTTCCACTTCTGTGTTGAGTCCAACAGGAAAAAGGCAGAGAGGCGGAGTAGTGTGGGGTCAGGTCATGTGCCCTGTGCTTTGTTGGCCATCAGTGTGTCAGAAGAGTAGTAGGACAAGGTGTTCAGGGCTTCCAGCTCCATGTGGAGCCTGCCAGGTCTACCTGGCCCGCAGAACTGGGGGATGAGTATGCTCAGAAAATATTTTGTGTTGAGAACAATGAACTGCCAGACTCTTAACAGGTTCTTACTGATCATATGCAAAGTGGAACTTGGCAGAGGTCTTCTGAGTAACCAAATCTGGGAAAATTTTCACAGGGATGACATAATGGGTATTCTTGACATTCAGGCTAAACCCTGCAAAATTTCAAACCCATGCTTGAAAGCATGGAGGGTCTGGAGCATCTCATTTGAGAAGAAATAAGACTCCTTTTCTAACACAGGCAAAGTAACTTCTTTTTTCTCTTCCTCTCATTCTGGACCTTTTACCTCAAAATTCATCAAGTTCAACCTTAGGCAACCTGGTATGGAAAGTTTCACTCTGAACAGCTTATCTGATAAGACCGTGAGAAACTAAGAGCAAAGTCCTGGACCATTAAGTGTCAGACAACTTCCTACACTATAACCTAAATTACTTGTGGTCAGCAGGTCACCTTGGTCACCCCACGGAGATCAGTGGGGTTACTCAAGTGAGTAATGGAGTGTGTCTGCCCTGTCAGTCAGCAACAGGAACAGCATTTTATTGCAGGCACTGCTAACTTTATTTTACTTGATAACCAAGACCTGTGAAATTAAATTCTCTCTGCTTCAGCTGCATATTGTGATTAGGAGATTATTTCAGTGTAGATCACTAATTTTGACAGGGCTTGTTCCTCCCTTTGAGGCAGAGTTGCTGGGAAGTAGGGAGCAGAAAGCTCATGGGGCTAAGGTCAGCTGCTGTTGACTCTCCTCAGAAGAGCTGACAGAGTGTATCGAAGTTAATCATGGAGCAAACATGACAGTGGTTCTGGGATATATAGTGTAATACCACCATTCATTGTAAATTGACCCAGGATTCAAAGTTAATGTTACTATTGTTTGACTTTTACTGATAATATTGACATTTTAAGAGCAATCGCCCATTAGATAATAGAGATTTGTGGTGTAGGGCATACTCAGTTTTGCAACTCCACTTCCTGGCAACTTCTGAAAGTTCTGGAAAGGTCTTATTCTCTGAACATGTCTACCATGAAGTGTTTGTCTTACACACTTACACACTACTCCTGTCCTGAACAGCACTTTTGTTCCTTTTCTTGTATTATGTCCAGATTTAAAAAACAAGGAAAAGATGAAAAATTGAAATGACCCAAACTGTCTCTGTGCACCTAAATATTCACTGAGTGGCCATTTCACGTCCCAGCACTTTACAGTGTTAGAATGAAGCATTATGTGCCTTGTTCTAAAGCTAGAAATTTTGTTCCTTCGATGGCATAACATTACAGTAACATGCAAACTCAGACTTTGAAAATATCTCTAACTGCAGGGCTGTGAAACCTCAAATCTTAGACTTATGCCTCTTGTTAGCATGAACATTATTTTTTTCTAGGAGCTGAATCAGTGTAGTTTGATTAGGAGAGTATTATAAGCACAGAAACCACAAGATAAGATGATGAAAAAGAACAAATGCTTTTTTATAAGGGATTAACATTGAGTGCACCCTATGTAAGTTCACAGACCACCAGTTGGGTGGGAGTGTTAATCTGCTGGAGGAAGGCTCTGCAGAGGGATCTGGAGTGACTGGATTGGTAGGCTGAGGCCAGTTGTGTAAGGTTCAATAAATCAAAGTGCCAGGTCCTGCACTTGGATCACGACAACTTCATGGAGTGCTACAGGCTGGGGCTGGAAAGTTTCCTCATGGACAAGGACCTAGGGGTGCTGGTTGACTGTAGCTGAACATGAGCCAGAGTGTGCCCAGGTGGGTAAGAAAGGCCATGGATGAGTAATGGTGTGGCCACAGGACCAGGGCAGTGACCATCCCATGTACTCGGCGCTGGTGAGGCCACACCTTGAGTGCTGTGTCCAGTTCTGGGCCCTGTACTTCAAAAAGTCTTTGAGATACTGGAGTGTGTCCCATGAAGGACAATGAAGGACAACTGGTGAAGGGTCTGGAGCACAAGTCTTATGTGCAGCAGCTGAGGGAACTGGAGGTGTTTAGTCTGGAGAAAAGGAGGCTCAGGTGGGACCTTGTTACTCTCTGCAACTCCCTGAGATGGTAGTGAGATGGGGGTTGGTCTCTCCTCCCAGGTAACAAGTGACATGACAAGAGGGAATGGCCTCAAGTTGTGCCAGTGGAGATTTAGATTGAATATTAGGAAATTTTTTTTCACAGAAGGGGTTGTCAGTCATTGGAACAGGCTGCTCAGGGAAGTGGTGGAGTCACTAACCCTAGAAGTGTTCAAAAAATATTTGTATATGGAATGTAAGGACATGGTTTAGTGGTGAACATGGTGGTGGTGGTAGGTGGATGGTTGGACTTAATGATCTTAAAGATCTATTCCATCCTTAATGATTCTGTCATTCTAAGTAACTGCTGGGGGTTTTGTTTGGTTGGTTTTCATTTTGCTTTGTTTTGTTTTGTTTTTTAAATGCTCAGTTCCTAAACATTCTAACATTCCCATCAGAGGTGGATTTGCAGGCAGAAAGCAGAGGATGAGGTAGAATTCAACTGCCAGAGCTGCACATACAAGTTACATATGTGCCTGTGTGGCAGATCCCTTGGAGAAGAGAGATAGGTTATCAGCTTACTGATTATCATTCTGATAATTGTGGCTGTGGAGAGGGCTGTGCTGCTATAAAAAGTGTTATCTTTGTGTGAGATATGTAAAGCAGCAAAATAAAAGCAAATCTCTCTCCAGCTCTAGAGGGTAGACTGTGGCTTTGACCAAAATGCAAACATTCATCAGTCATTAACTTTGGTGTTTCTTTCCGGAGTTAAATCTTGTCTGTAAAGCTACCAAAGACCTGGGACTGAGGAAACAGGACAGCTGGGGTGGTGCAAGGTGCCCCTCTTTGCTGTCCATTTGTTGCCTAAAAGCAAGGTTTTTTCATGAAGGATTAAGAAGCTGGGAATGAAAAGAGCTGTGGTATCCTGGCAGCACATCTTGCTCTTGAGCAGGGGAGTTTGAAGCAGAGCCAGACCACTAGTGAATAAAATTCTGCCATCTGTGATGGCAAAAAATTGTGGGACAGAATCAAAGTAATAAGAATTAAATGCTTGTAAATGCAGCCACTTAAACCAAATGTCAGGAAGTCAAACCTGCCACAGAGTGAGGGCAGGCACATGGAAGAGAAGTTTTTTCCATCATTCTACTGTGTGCTAGCCAAAGGATTCCTACAGACTGCATCTGAGTTCACACTTTGCTATCCACACTTTTCAGGCCATTCACCAGCACTGTTGCTGAATGATGGCTCCACTTAAATATTGTCAGTGGCTTTTGAGGGCCCTTGCACGTGTTTCGTGTGTTATGGAGATGGGTCTCCAGCCTGTTCTCCAGATAACAGTGGTTTGCACTGCAACTAGAAGGGAGTTTTATGAACATCTTTAAATAGGATGTGCTAACTTTCATGAAGTACCCTTTTATTAGACACATGACTGCCCGTTGTCCTAGTTGCCTGAAACTGAGGAAGATGAGCTTCCCTCAGTTCCAGTGCGTGGGCTCTGTGTACAAAGGCAATAGAGTGGGCAGCTGGTGCCTGCAGTAACTTGTGTACTGAGTAAATCTGCATCAAAGCCATTCAGAGACACTCCTGTAAATCACTCATCACTCCAAAGACACGTTCTGTTGTGCCTTAAGTACACGTGTGCAATGGAGTTATGCAACAAGTTTAAGAGGGTGTCAGTGTAGTGGTTCAAGTTGATGGATCCAATGAGACTGTTTGCTTAAAGAGAGGCCCCACAGTTTGTTTAATCCTTAGCAAGTTTCAGAATGATTCAGAATTGTCATAAATGGTTTATTTCTGAGATTCCTAGGGCACAGCGCACGAAGTTGCAGAAAAGGCTCAAAGCAACAGATCAGGGTAAGACTGCAAGTGGCCAGGCACTGGAAAAAGCACAGAGGAAAAAGGTGGTGCAAATTCCATTTGAGAAGTACTGAAATGTTAAAAAAAAGTGATGAACCAGTGAAAAATTAGAGAATGTAATGGTACCTGCATTTGTTTTAGTAAATTGCTGATTTTGTAGTGTGGAAAGCTTCTCCAGCACCAAATTGTACTGTCTTACACTGATGTAAATCTGAGTAAATCTTTGATATAGGAAGAACTTTTCTAAGCCTATTATCAGTATGATCCAGTGCAGAATTTTCTTGGTACAGTTACTGAAGTTAATTACATCCAGATTCATAGTTACAAATAACATATTAAAATTACAGTAGAAGAGGAACATGTTTTTACAATTTATGATGGTAGCAGAAGAAGCACAGAACATGTACATCTGATTCTTCAGTTATAAGCTAATTTTCCCTCCTAGAGCAAATAGTCCCTGAATTACATTTACATGACCTTGGGCTGGGGATCTACACATTCCCTGATGTCAGCCTAGCTACCCAAATCGTGTTTCCCTTGAGAGGGGATTATTTTGTGCTATATCAATCTGGACCATGCAGGTCTTGGAAAAAGCATCAGATGTTTAGGCAGTGCAAATCCTTTTGCCATAGGCAAGGTTACTAATTAAAAAGCATCAGCATACAGAAGCACCAGATGCAGCCCAACCAAGGATGAATGTCAAGAAATTGGCGAGGAAAAGGGAAAAAGCAAGAAAGAGGTTAGGAAGAGATCAGATGTGGTTTTTTTCACAGAATGTTCCCTTTCTTTCCACCCATCGTTCCTTCCCAACCAGTTTGGTGGTATCTGACGTTACTTCTCACAGCAGGGAGTCTCATCAGTTGTGCCTTACCATGGAAGTCACGTATTGTGGCATTTCATGTGTAGTGTCTGGTCATATCCCATCCTGTCACGTTTTATTATGTGTGCTGTCATTATGTGACACTTCACTGGTGGCATGTGGTCACTTTGCAGCTCATCGCTACACACATCGTTTTCTGTGTTTTCTGTTGACATTTTGAGACCTTGAATATGACTTTGGACAGACTTTGAAATACACTTCCAGTGTAAAACAACCACCACATCAGCTGATGTAGGTTAATTGTAATTGTACTGGAAAATTTTAGCATCTCCACCGTGTTGGTGTGGGGAAAGTAGACCAGGCAATTTACTAAAGGTTGTGCAGTGAAACCAGATGCAAAACAGTACTTGAACAGGTGCTTAAACATAAGCCCAGACTGAAGTCTTGCCATAAATTAGCCTGAGCGTGGGGTGTATGTGACTTCCTAATGCACATTATGTCAGAGTTAAATGTTACTGCTCAGAATAGGTTTGTGTAAGCCTGTGGTAGTAGCAGAGTCAAATAGGGTTGATGGACAACTCTCCGTGGAGCAATTCTGTTGTAGCAATCCTGTTTGTGGTTTGGTTGGGTTTTTTCCCCTCAGCCTGCCCTTGTTTCTCTGAACACTTATGTTGCAATTCATGGAGTGGCACCAGGGTCCCTGTATTTCACTGAGTTCTCCTGCATTCTGCTCTAGTCTTCATAGCTGTGATGAATGCTCACTTACTGAGTTGTCATCTTTTTGATGCCATGAGCATCCTACAAGACATGATGCTTCTCTGACATAGTAAAGGGGTAGCACATATACCCTGGAAAGTTGCTTGTTTCCGTTAACATCCTTGTTTTTGAACAACTGGCAAAAAATGTTGTACAATGGTAATTTTCATGGATTGAACTCTCTGGCTCTTTGGTTTGCACTGGTCTCATTACTCAGTGTTTTTAAACTGCTTTTGAGGGGAGTATAACTCATCTCTGCCGTTTACAAATAGCAGCAAATAAACATTTGGTGTTTAACAGTTATTCCAATCATGCAGTCAAGATTTTCTTAGCAGTCCCTTTAGGTTTTAGGTTTTGTTTAAAGTGGTCCTTTGCTCTAAGTCAGAAGCATTAATTTCTAGATAACAGGCACAGATGTCCTTCAGACCTACAATAAGTGGTCTCATTAAGTACTTGAGTAAAATAAGGGTATTACATCAGATAAAATAGCTGGGAATAAAGAGCAGTATTGTTTCGTGGATGGAAGGAAGCTGCCTGTGTTTTATACCCAAGAAAGATCCAGAGGTTGTTACAATGCATGAGATGTGCCAGATACTCCCCCAAAAGAAAGAGAGGGTGTCGTTCTTCTTTTCCACTGTTTTAGGAGTCAGAAGATAATTAATTTTCTTGTTTAAAACCATGTTACCTTGATAAATAAAGCCTCAATTCTGGAGCCTCTGTGGACCTTTAGCATGAACTTTTTAGGGCAAGGCATTTGCCTGAAACATTTGTGTAGCTGATAATTACAACATTTTTGCATGAGGTTTGCATCAGTCAGATCTGTGGCTGGATTTCTCTGATAGACTTAGTTCAGGTTTTACCACTAATGCATTAGTATTTCCATATCCAATTAATCATACCAAAGCCCAGATCAATCAAAGGAAGCACAAAAAATTATTTTTCTGTTTCTTCCTTATTTTTCCAGGATTCTGTATTTTTGGTTTAGTACATGTTAAATAATGCAATGCAGAAGTTGTCTTCTTTTCTGGACACATGTATCTCTGGAAAACATAGTAAAGGTCACCACAGGTGTATGTGGAAATATTGCCTTAATATTTGGAATGTCTGCATGTATCTACATATGCTCCCTGCACGGGATCAAGCTTGGAGCATTTAGGTGAATGGGACAGGTGCTCACAAATTTTGCTTGTGCTAAGAATAAAAGAAATCAGTCTCTGCACATATGAAATAAAAGCTGTGCTGGGCAATATGTCAGATTTCAGTGAAAAATTGAAACAGTTCACTCAGTCTAGACTATCTAGCTGTTTAGAGTAGGTCACAGCATGAATTGGAAATGCACAAGGTGTCTAGTGATTTGGGGCTTTAATAGTCAGGATTTTTTTTTTCTTGAGTGGTTGAATAGTTGCAGTGGAATGAAACATCAAGCACTAATAGGGAGTGATTTTCCTGAGCAGTGTCAACCAGGATGTGATTTCTGTTTTATGATTAACAGCCCTTCTGACTCTGGTGTTGCAGTGACAGTGGAGTTCATCTTTTCATTGCTGTGACGTTCACAAGAGAGGCTTGGTAGTTCCAGGTGCTATCAGTTGTAGCACATAACCTGAGAGGTTTTTGAATCAGGTTCCTATTGTGAATGATTCCTGAAAGATCTTCCTAATCTTATTAATATTGACTGATTCTTTGTATTAGGGTTTGCCAGGGATTGGTGGAGTCTGGAGGATTAAAGGCCTCTGAGTCAAGGATGACCTAGATTCTGATAGATTTTATTATGCAAATCCTTACAGTCAGAGGTCATTAATGGAAACATCTGAAGCTAATATGAGTTAATATATTTGAGTGCTCTCGGAAATTAATGAGTGTTTTGGTTCCAGGTGAGCACAATACATTTTAAGTATTTCAAAACTGCTTTGATTTAGAAGTGTGCTCAGAAAGTGATTTAGGACTTAAATGTCAAAATCCTTTTAGCTGCTGGTAAAAGTTGGGTTCTGAAGACACTTTTGAAAACAGGATTTTCCTCTAAAGTCACAGTGGGAGGTTTGAAACTTTCTCCTCTGCCCTTTCTAATGATGATTTCAAGAGATTCCTAACATTGAAGCAAGTTCTTTATTTCACTATCACTTTTGCAAAGGAAATTCCCTGAGCATTTTCTGTTATCTTAAATGGAAAATCGAGATATGACAAAGAACAGCAAGAAATTAAAAAACTGCTAGCTTTCCCACCTCGAAACAGGAGGATGGTTTAAACACACAGCCATTTTTCTCTTCTGTATTTACAATGTGCTCTATTACTTGAAGATCTGGCTAAACAAAAAAAATAATATTCCTGAACAACCTGGTCCTCATCTGTTACAGTCCAGCTGTCCCTTCTGTTTGAGCTGGGTACAGAAATTGGATCAAAACCAGAAAGAGTCTGAATGTACTTCATACATAAAGGCATTAATGCATTTTCCTTCATGGTGGCTTCTCAAAGTTCAGTACATGAGTCTAAGGCCACAAATGAAAAAGCTCTCTATTTGGCTCTTTAAATGTGTTTTTGTTCTTTCATTTATTTTACAAACCTGACTGCTCACTTATATTTGTTTCTGTTATACTTTTTCCTGAGAATGTGAAAATATGTAAATACCCTGAGCAAATACATTCCATTTCAGGCCTATAGTAGGGCAGCCCATTATGATTGTGCTATTTATGAATAAACAGAGGCATTTACCCAAAGTATTCAAAGTTGACTCTGAAAATCTAACTAAAATTCTTCAAATTAAGCATATGTTTTAAAACTTGTCTTTATAAGTCTGTCAAGCAAGAAGTCAGTAGCAGAGGTGGGGACAGAGCACAAGGTGTTGGGCTTTATCTTTTCTGGTATCATGAGCAGGGCTGGGACAGGTTTTGGTTTATTTTGGTTTAGGTCAGGGTGATATCCTTGAAGTCCTTAGCGTGTGTAAAGTGTAGCATTTGGTGACTGGCCTTAGGTGTAGACCCTGGGCTGTGAGAAGCTTTGCCAGCTGGAGCCTTAGGCGTCCCTGTCCTCCTCTCATTTTATGTGGATATGCGGAATTCGCCGTCTAAGAAGAAATGCTGTAGGATGGGAATACAGAGCAACTTGTTTTGAACACAAATGGTTTGACCAGCTCTGTGCCACCCACACACGTCTGTTGTCCCCTCCATGTGCACCCCTAGGTCCCTGTGAGCCCAACTGCTCTGCAGCTCCCTGGGACGGCAGGCAGAGCTGCCACCAGGACCGCGTCCCTTGACATTTCCCAGTGTCCTGGTGCAACGCCTTGTTCCTCACTCCTGTACTTCTCTGCTCCCTCACAGCGTATACCAGCAAAATGTGGGTTAATGGGGCAGGCATGGCACAGAAAACAGTGTCTCTGGTGGAGTCATTAGGATTTGCTGGCAGGCTGCCAGCTCAGTAGGTGGAATTTTACACTCACTTTTCAGAGCAAGCTTAAAGGGGAAACCTCTGTTTGCTTTAAGCCTTTGCAGCCAGTGAGAGGCTGCTGGGACATGCCTGCCCCTGTCCAGACCTCTGATGAACAGCTGGCTGGAAATTCTCATCTAAGCACTTGCAAATGATTTGTTGCTGTGATTGTGGTTTTAAAATTGGTAGTCAAGACTATTTAAAATTAATGGATCTGCATGGGGTTGATTGGTGATATTGCTGTCTCCTGTGTTTGGATTTTCCCAGAGTTAGAATGCAGAGGCTGAAGTGCATTTTGAGGAGGGGGTTTAAGTGTTGGAAACGAAAAAAAAAAAACAAACGAAACCAAACCCCAAACCCTGGGAAGGCATAGATGAGCAGGCACAGCTAGACTTCAGCCAGTACCTTACATACATACCAAAGATTTTAGGTCTGTTCTGCAACAGGCTTCAGCTGCATGTAAAATTAATAGCAGCTGATAGCACTCAGCTCCTGAAAGGGTTAGGTTGTCACAGCGTTAGGAGACTGTAATTTGTTACTTGTGTAAAGAGTTAATCAGAATAACATAATCAGTTATTGTTATAGAATAAACTGAAATTCAGATTTAAAAAAAAAACCCTACCTCATACTGTATTTAAATTACTTTCTTGCTTTAAATCAGATCAATAACAAATATATCTTTTCGGTTTTAGAAATTTGAGATCAGTTTTCATGTGAAACATGCAGCCCTGTTTAATGCCTATTGATCTGGAATTAGAGAGCAAAAGGGTTAAATCTCAATTCCTCTCTGATTTATATTTCCCTCCCCTCCTTCCCAGCTGTGGACATGGATGGAAGATCTGCAGAAAGAGCTCTTAGAGGATGTCTGTGCTGACTCCGTGGATGCGGTTCAGGAGCTTATCAAGCAGTTTCAGCAGCAACAAACAGCCACCTTGGATGCTACCCTCAATGTTATTAAAGAAGGGGAAGATCTAATCCAACAGCTCAGGTAAGCATCCACCTGGAGGACAGGTGTTGAGAAATCTGATACATGCTGTGGTTTAGGGGTGCATAAATAGGGAACTGTAAGCTAGGATTAATTGGGAGAGTCTATTAATGCTTTACTTATCAGATTCTTTGAGTGTTTCATTGAAATTGCGAGGAGTGATTTGTGTGGACTGATTAGAGTAGTCTGTGGATCAGCATGGGTTTTCTGTTTGACAGAGAGATTATTTATAGGCACAGTGAAGTGAATTGAAACAAATGTGTTTGAAGTGAATATTTTTAGTTGGTATTTATAGAAGATTGTTAAATGGTTGTGAGCCGAGGCCTCATGATTTATATGGTTATTCCCGATTTAGGAGAAGTGTATTCCTCTTAATAAAATACACACGTGTCTAACAGTCTTCACTATTTCATTTTGCATGCAGCACCCTTCTATTTATCTTTGTCTATGTGAGGTTTATTCATAGTGTCAAAGAGGCTCTTATACTGCTGGTTCTAGTTGTGTTGTGAATTAAAACAGCTCATTTTGCCTGATTTAAAATACATGAAGATACTAACTCCAAGAAGTTGGGGTTTGGGTTTGGTGGTTTTTTGTTTTTTGTGTTTTTTTCTTTCTTAATCTGCAAGTATCATCAAATGAATGTTTGCAGAGTAAACTTGCATAGAATTTGTAATTGAGAAATCTCTCTCATTTATTCTTACGGTGGTTTACTGTGCCTTCAAGTTTATTGACAGCAGTGAAGTTTTCCTGCCTTAAGGGGATGTACTGAGTATCAAACCAAGTCCAATGCTTCACTTATTATGTAGATCTTTGTATTGTTACGGGTTACCCTTATCTACAAGTACATAGTGTGCACGTTCTGTATACATATACAATATGCAAATCTCCCAGGTCTTATGCATTTCACCAGAGACTGTCCTAGAGAGTTAGAGCACCCTCCTCACCCTGAGCTTTCCTAATCTGATGACTTTAGTTCCCGCCCGAAAAGTGCAGAAAACCATGAGCCATGATAGGAAAAGCCTAAGATGCTCTAGAGCAGAATGGATAATGAAGGACTGGTGGAATTCTGCTCTTAAGAGCCTTCCTGGAGTCCTTGAGCCTTCTACTACTACAAGTGCTAAGCTTTTCTCTATACTTTTTCCTGTCATTCTGGATGCAGAGTGTTCTCCTCTGGGTCATAAAAGAGGTCTGAGAGGGCTGCTCTAGATTTTGATTGCCTTTCAGCCCTGGACAGCCACACTGGAGAGCTCCAGGTATTATCCTACCCATTCTCCAAACTCTACATGCCAGTTTCCTGCCGACTCAGGTGCAGGCAAAAATCCTTTAGGCCAGTCCCACAGCCAGAACCAGGACTGCTTGAACATATCTGGAGCTGGAAGTCAGTGGAGCATGGGAAGAGGTGAACTGCAGGATGGTGTGTGGGACTTCAGCTTTTTCTTAATGTAAGCTTAGTCAATTCTTAGTTTCAGTCTTTGAAAAGAGACAGTGGCCTCAGCTTTGAGACTTTTGTTTTGGAATTGGTGTCATGTCCAAATATTTGCAAAATGCCAAGGCAGGTTTTGTGGCAGCTGTGTTTAACAAAGAAATGTTGGGTTTGGTGTCTGGCTTGTATTCGGGGCAGCGAGCAAAGTGGAACAAGGTGAGCACATTTGTGCAAAGTGATCCCCTGCTTCTGATGAAGTTAAGACCAGACACAGAGGGAACGTTGTCTGGAGGACAAAACACACAAAGGTTTGCAGCACGGAACTGTCAAGATGATCTTATTGAAGTGTTGCTTTTGAGCACTCTGACTAACTGTAATGGGATCCTGGACTCTTTCAAATAGTGAAGCAGAACTGTGTGGAAAAAAGCCATGAAGCCGCCTCTGCATGTGCCCACTCTAACAGCTTTAGTGGCTGCTGGTGACAGTAAAGAAGACACAGATAAAGGAAAAAAACCTAGAATTGCTGCGATCTTTCCTTAACACAAGATTGCATTTCACAGTGTGGATCACCTTGTACCTGCCGTGAAGAATAGCTGAAGATTGCAAACGCTACGACAATGAAGGGAATGAAATACATCACTCTTATCAAGCATGTCATAACACAGGTTAAAAGCAATAAAATTACTGGAGCTTTGGAAAGTTTTACATTTCTTATCCTTATCTTTGAGAGAACAGATATTGGTTGAGAGAAGAGGATTTGTGTAATGGCACTCTGTGTCTCCTCCAGAGGGCTGAAGAAAAGCCCGGCTGCCTGAGCTAAATGTGATGCCTGGGACTGCTCTTCACACAGGGTCTTCAGGGCCTCTGTGAGTACATCAGAGACCACACCTGTCAGGAATAAAACAGGCCTGGATACCAACTCTGTACATCTCATGGTTAACGTTGGAAACACTTTTTCCATTCTTCCCTATCAGTGTTTTACTGAGGTGATCGTTGTTCTCAGCAGCCAAGGCAAGGAAAATGTTTTGAACTGCAGTTCTAGGGGTGCTGCTGGGGGCAATATTTCTGCTCATAGGCAGAACAATGACTTGCTTCAGTGAGGTGTGAAAGAGCAGGAATGTTAGGGGCTGAAAAAAAAAGCCAGTGAAGAGCCTTTATACAGTGGTTCAGCTTTTGATAATGGGTATGTCTCACTCAGCTTTCTCCCAGTTAAAGCACTGAAAGTGGTTATAGGAGCAGTGTTCATTTTGAACAAATTCAGTAGCAATGTCCTGAGTTCAATCTTACGTTCCCCAAAGTTTATTTTCATATCTTTTCTCCCCAGTAATTTCCTTGAATTTTACAACTCTAATCCATAACCTTTCAAAGATTAGTAAGGATCTTACATTAATTCTCTCCCAGAATTTCTCACCAGAAAGAGCAAGAAGTATCATGGCAGAAGCATTCCGATCTAAGAAATGTTTTTTTTTTTCTGAAGGGAGTTCTTAAACCAAACCAGCCAGGGATTGTCAATATCGTATCTGACAGGACTGTTAAAAAAATACAAGATTACTACTCTTAAACCTTCATATTGCATCAGTTACTGAAATGCAAGTGTGGCTTGATTTGAAGAGTGAAATGTTTAATGAAAAAGAATTTCTAAAACTAAGTGTGTCTCTAGATCCCATGAGAGATTATTCAACACCGGTCTTGAATAATTCATTGAGTCATTTAGATAATATATGAATAGTAATAATCCTGCATTTGAATGAAGACATATTTCATCTCCTTTTATAGAAGACAGGTGCTGACTGAAGGAAACAGGACTTGATTGGATGCAGCCTCAGATTAAGCTCTAGTTCCAAAACTCTCCCCTAGTTATTTTCATCCCTCTTTCCTCTGTACAGTTCTAATGTAGAGGCAGAGAGAGAGACTCTGGGATCACCAAGAACTTGAAAACAGACTGACAGAGTGGAGCAGAAGCCATAACACCTGGAGAGAGCAATATTGGTGTAATTATAAGCAAGGGAAATTGGAAGTAGTTGCTTCAGCATAATGCATGAGCATCTGAAGTTCAGTGTATCAAACATCAAGTATTTGAGGAAAGAGAAGGGAAACACACCCAAAGAGCTAACTACTGTGCAGTTAATAGTATTCTGTATTTTTAATTTTATTCTTAGACTTCAGATGTTCAGGCAAATGCTTGTTATTTTCCTCTAAGGCACACTGAAAACAGAATAATGTGTGTGTTTTGTTGCCTTAGAATCTCAAAGGTGTGTTTTGAACATAGCTAAAATGACTCTGTGTCAGTGCCTAGTTCAATTTAAAGCACTTTTAAAAGATTATACTTGTTTTTTTCTCACTTATGCTCACTGACATGGATAAATTAACTTTAAGTTGACTGTGTGTTGTTTTGATCTGACCCTATGTGACAATACTTTGCAGAGAGCAAAGCATGAGCATTTCAGTCCAGTTCTATAGAAAACTACAAATGCTTTTGCTATGTGTTTATGGAGGGGAAATTCAACACAGAAAAGTGGAATAAAAACCAAAAAATTGCAAGTACTCTTCCACAGTGGGGAGACTCTGCTGGAACCTCTCCTCTGCAGCTCAAGTTTGCTGGACAGAAGAGTGGCTCCCAGTCTCATGTGGTCCCTGCAGGACAATGTGGTGACTTGGCAGCATTACCTGACGTCTCAATTGTCTCCCAGTATTGTCAGCTGGGTCACTACACATGTGGGAGTTTGTTGCTGCACTGATAGTCTGATATGTGCTGTTTGATTTGTAATTGTCCTCCCCACCTTTCCCATAGCAGAACTGGAGATTGATAGGGAATATTGATGGTAAGACCAACTTGCTTACCCACTTCATCCTGTCATCCTTCCAGTGCACAGGTCTTTCCAGCAGTGTATTTGATAGGGTTTTCTGTTGTCTTGGATTAAATATGCCAAACAACGCAGCTGCTATCACACATTTTTGAGCAGGTTGGATAGAGAAGACCATTGCACCTATATCTTGTTTGAGCCAAAGTACCAAAGCCAAGATTAAATTTTGGCCTCAGAGTTTCCTTTCTGGTTCTTCTGAAAGTTGAGGGACCTTTTGTGGAACATTTGAGGGTAAATTTCAGCTCTTTATGTCTGCAAAGGTTATTTAACCATGAAACAGTCACTGAAAAAAATTTACTGAGGATGTAACAGACTGTAGGTGAGCCTATTAATAATATATGTGAGAGTACAGATAGAAAAGGAACTGTCAGGACTGTCCTCTGTCCATGCTAAGACTGCTTTCAGGTACAATAAACTCCCTCTTGGTCCTAGGCCATCAGTTTAAAGGGTTTGCTCCCTTCTGCTGCCTGTATACGGAAAATGTAAATGGAGCAGTATCTGACTTGTTACAGGCAGGTTTCATTTCACTTACCCCAATGAAATGACAAGTCAGAGTATTTCTTGGAGTGTTTGAAAGGTGTTTTCCTTCAGTGGAATTTTTCGCACTGTGTTCTACATCCATTGCTATACTATGTAATCCAGAGGAAATCAAGGTATCCATACCCCTTGGTCTAAAATGCTCATAATTCTGATTCAATTAGTCCATAGCTAACAAAGCAAATGCAGAAACTATCTTGTAAAGTTCCAGTGGCTATATAGCATCTCTGAGTTTGATGTGAGCATAGGCTGGAGCAGGTCACTCTGTAGGATTAAAGGGGATTGCCAGCCAGTCTCCTCAAGAGAGGCGTTGAGATTGATGCACCACTCTCCTCCCCACCCCTCCCAAGCGTGCAAGGTCACAGTGTCACGGCACAAGAAAGGATGATCCCCTTGTTCAAACTTTGTGCCGAGCTCAGGAGCCGCAGGCTTTCGGCGAGTAGGCGAGATGAGTGTTGCGTACACCTTCCCTCAGCCCTTTGTGCCTGGATGTGCTTCTCAGCAGCACGCAGCATCACGAGTGTGTAGTTCTTGCTCTTTTTCCTGCCTTAGAGCTGAGCTTTAACCATGCTCTCTGCCTTGCTACAGGGACTCTGCGGTTTCCAACAATAAGACCCCTCACAATAGCTCCATCAGCCACATCGAATCTGTCCTTCAGCAGCTCGACGAGGCCCAGGTACAGATGGAAGAGCTCTTCCATGAGAGGAAGATTAAGCTAGACATTTTCCTTCAGCTCCGGATTTTTGAACAGTACACCATTGAGGTAAGAGCTGGCTGCGTGACCTGAGAAAGGTAGAGCTGTGGGAGAGGGGAGTGCATGTAAACATGCTCTGTTAGGATACATCTGGAGCTGTTTGATTGTGCTCAGCTGTCTGGTGAGGGAGAGAGAGAGTTACAACCACGTTTTAATTCAGTTTGTTGAGCCTAAAAATATTCTTTAGGATATAGTGCTGGAATGCACTGAAATAGATCCATGTGCACTTCACTGACTATGCTGAGTATCTGCCTGCTTTGCAGAGAAGCTACATAAGGTGCCCTTGTTATAACTCTCTATTGACACAAGTCAGTCAGGGATTTGAAAGTTCTGTGTCACTTATTAGTGAGGTTTGTCTCTTCAGATACAAACAGATACATGCTTGTCTTTAAACCACTGAGTGAAAAAAGCATGCTATGCATAAAAGGAAGGGATATTTAAAAGGTGGGCTTCTTAAGCATTATGATGGATTTATTTTAAAAGGAAAAAAAATTAGAGGGGTAAGTTAAAGTACATTTTTATGTCCTTTTAAAAAAGGTCTTTCAGTTCTGTCTTGAAATCAAAAGGTACTGGATGGAAAACTCATCAAAACATTAATAATTGAGGTATTCTTGGACTGAGAAACTTTAAAGAGACTACAGCCAATCTCAGTAATTACATACTGTAATTCTGTTAGGACATGAGGGAGGAAGGACAACATGTAAATTAACTTGTGCCCACAAAATCTATGAAAGACTCATGTCAGTGTTTGTGTCCTTTCTGGATCGTGTTCTTCCTGCTGTACTCACTGATACTTGCTCAGTTCATGGAGCACCTTTGTGTTTTATGATCATACATTCCTGAAGGTATTTTTTGTAAATCTGTAGGTAGTCTCAAGGTGGGTACTGGTAAGTAATGGGAGCCTTAGAGTGCTCTGTTGTATTTTCTGTATTTAAGACATGGTATGATGAATTATAGTGGAATAAAAGGCTGGAAACAGAGGTGTCCTGTTTCCTGAAAGGTGTCCTGTTCTGGAACTGGATGCCAAAGGCAGAAATCAGTGAGAAGTATCTGAGCTTTTCTGTTGTGACTGCACAGTTAAGTATTGTACTAAAGTCTGTCTTAGAGTGCTTTTTAATTATGTAAATTAGAATAGTGTCATTTACTTGCCAGTTAGAGGCAACCTCCTTGATACTGAGAGACAGGATCCTTTGTATGCGTGTATAAATGTATGGATGTATTTCATGTCAGATAACATACTTTGCCATAAGAGTAGTGTGTACTGTATTTTAATAGAAGATTTCAAAAATAAGGGAAAAAAAAAAAAAAAGAAGGAAGCAGTATGTGCTTCTGAAACACCCAGATGTGTCTGTAGACAGTATATGATGAACCCACATAAGTTATTCATTAAGATCTCAGCCTGTTTCACTACAGATTCTAGGTCTGAACCTGGAATTATGCTCATTTAAGTAAAGACCTTAAAACAAAAATCAAAATAAATCACCGTTCCCAAATCCTGTTTCTTTGTAAATAGTCTTTCAGTCGAGGATCTCAAAGACAGTTACCACGCCACATGACTTTACTGATGTGACTTACACTAGTCCCATCCATACATGATGCCAGAATGGGAAGACTGCTGTGGATAACTCTGATTTTGTTTCTGCATGAATCCTACTTCTATGTATTCATGGAAAGGAGTGGCTGTGATACATTAAAATATTTAAAATTGGAAATGTGCTTCAGAGTCTTCTAAAATCAGATTAGCTAGAAAGGATTTTAAAGAAAATCACCACTTGGTTGTCACTGCAGATTTGCTATTTTTTATCATATGAACATCTGAATTCCCTCTGCAAGATTAATATTACAGGGAAAGCTGAGAACATGTTTCATAGAGAGTCTATGGGCAGATGATTTTATTTAGAAAGCTCCCTCTTTCTGAAAAAAGTATTTTTATTTTAGAATAATTATGACAATTTATAACTGAAAACACAAAAATATATCCAGGTCAGTATCTTAAATTTTATAAGTACATTTAGTGTTTAAACAATAAGGCAGTTTGATGGGTAATAAAAACAAAGGCATTTTGAAATAAAATATTAAATGAGAAATGTATGCTATGCTTTTCAAGTCAACAGCTGAATTGACTCAAACTGACACAGTAATGATCCTTCGGTAGTAGATTGCAGTCAGTTGCCTCAGCTTTATAATAAAGATTCCAAGTCACTAGGAAACATAAGAATTAACAGAATTATCTCATGCTATTGTGGAGAAACAGAAAGATTTTTTCATCACCGTAATTAAAAAGCATGTAGTATTGCTGATGGTTGACTATTCCAAACAGTTGAGGGAAAAAGACGAGGAAATTTAAATCAGGGAATTAAGTGTTTTTTCTACCAAAGACAAGTAGCTTGAGCTATGAGTGGAAATGTATTTAGGTTTTAATTTTCCATAATAGCCTAGATCCTGCATAGATTAAGAATCGTGAAATAATGTGCACCAGTATGATTGACTGTCAAATCAATTTCTCTTCTTCTAGTCTAGATAAGCCCCCTTCCATCTGTCCAAAGGGCAGTGCCATATTGAACGCATCTTTAACGAAAGCCCTCTACCTGCTGCAGCCGTGTTAATCCTCCCTGCACTCACACAAACTGTCTGCCAAAAGTGGGCCCTCCTCTTCCTCCCAGGCTTGAACACCTTTGTTTTATCAAGCATGGAGTTTCCGATTTTCCCGCCTGAGATCTGAGTTCTTACCCTGGGTTCTTATGTTCTTGTGCTGCAGGAAATCCCTTAAGATAAGGACCCTTCTCTGGCAACTCTGGTGAGAAGGAGACTTGCATATTTCTGGTGGAAGTCAGAAGGATGCAGCAGTGAGAGCCCATCTGCTCCCCACAGCTCTAGGGAAGGCTGTGCATTAGAGCTCAGTCTCAGAAAATAGTTACCTCTAGTGTTGTCTCATTCCATCCAGTTCTGGTATTGAAGGGTTTTGATTTATCTGTTAATTTTCCCTGCTACCATGTCTCTCTCTCTCTCTCTCTTCTTTCTAATTAATAATGCAAACTGAAAGTATTAGGATTTTTAAAAGCTCACAAACTGCAAATGAGTGATTTGCCTTTTGTTTTATTTAGAAAATGTCTGACTGTCATTTGTTCTTTGGAAACTTTCCTGCTCTGACTGTTCCCCCCAGCTATCAAAATTCATGCAACAGATCACATAACCCTTTCCTTTGGCACTCCTTCCTAAACTTGCACTGTACCCATCTGCTTTGTATCCCTCCTGGTTTTTGAGCTTTTCTATATTCTTCTCTTCTTGACAGAGGTTTGGAGTCCAGACAAACTTCAGGATTAATGTTTACTGCCTAAGCAACACTTACTTCCATCTATATAGGCATTATTGGACCTTTCCTTGTACTTCAATGAAATCTGCCAACTGTTGTTGCATTTTTGTCTTCAGAAAAAGTATTTTACTTTAAGAGAAGCCACCTGCCTATTTCTGTGGCAGGGCAGACCAGCTGTGTTCATTTAGGACTTTTAAAGGACTTCTAAGCCTCACAGGCAGCTTTTGTGTTGTGCTTGAGCCATGGCAGGTTTGGCAGATATGAACTTGGATACAAACCCACAGGTACAAAGCATGTGCTGCCTGCTCTTTCTTGCCTTCATCTCATTATACTGGCTGATATTTACACTCCGGGTTCTTGGGGTAAATTACAAAACCTGAACTATGGCAACACCTGGAATAAGACACAACAGAAACATGAGAGAGCCTGACTGTCCCTATGGGAGGCTATTCTGCCTTAGGTTTTAACACCATAAAATTACAACCCATTCTTTATTTAGGAAATGTGTCTCACTCTGATGCCTGGTGTGTTTTATTCCCTAACCAAGTCACTGTGCGTTTCAAGACAGGATGGGATCATCGGGATTTTATAGTTGGTCTTTCTGTATGATACAGACTTCAGCTGAGTTCGTGCAGCCAGGAGAGGTAACTCGGGAGATTTCATGCAATGTGAATGTGGTAGCTGATCTGCTGTGAGGAAATGGGGTGTAAGGCTCAAGGGACAACAGCTGGCAGACACCAGCAGCAGTGCACTGAGAATGTCATACATACAAAGCACAGTCTTACTCCAGAGTTATATCCTTGGGAAGGTCTGTCAAGTTTACTTTGTCCCTTGCTTCAGAAATAGTAATTTTAAGGCTTATTAACCATTATTTGAATGAATTCTAGTGTACAGTAAAATGCTGAGTGCCAAATGCATAAGAGCCAAATGGTAAAATGCAGTGAGTTGCAACCCCTAAGAAAATTACTGACATCCAGAGTCTTTCTGCACGTTTTTTCCTTATCTTTTGTAGAGAGATGATCAAATTCACCTGTAGGCCTCTCTAAAATGCTGTGACTGAAAACAGGAATTATCTCAGCCTATGCCTGTCTAGTAGCAGTTGTTGATTACCTCCAAAGAAACTTCCATCTCTCTTTCCAACAAGTGCTCATCTGCATCTCTTGTGTGTGTTGTTTTTTTCCTACAATGTGTAGAGATCTGTTTGTTCAATGCTAGGCAGAGCCTCTGCACTGTCTTAGAGTGATGTGGTTCCTACACCAAGACATAGTGCTGGAAGGGATTAAGGGGATTCCTACTATGCAATATAAATTTGATCTTGTATGCTGTTTATTATATTTCGAAAAGCCCCATGATCACTAAAATCTTCACCTGCTGGATATCTAATTTTCCACCATTCAATCTCTTTGGCTTTATTTCATCTGCTAATTGAATTTTTCAGCCTTGATTTCTCTTGCTGGCTCTTCTGGCTGTGCACAACCATCCCTGCGCATGAGTTTAGGAGGAAACAAGAGCCAGCTTTCACAGTAGCTTATTTCACTGTTATTTACACTTGAGTTTCCCATCCTAGGTTTATAACACTAGCAGACTCTTTCAAGTGAATTAGCTGCATATGTGAAGGTACAAGATGTTTTATAGCCCCCTCACTGACTTAGAGCTGACACTCAGGTGTGAGCTTCTGTGTTAGAAATAAGTGTTACAGAGAGTTTGAGATACATTTGAAAGAAAGAGAATGATGAGAAGAATTTCAGCCTGTCCTGTTCGTAAGCTGGAGTCCTGTAATGCCTCATGCTTAGGGAGCTTTTGTTTCTCCTTTCCATCTATTCCTAGTTTTCAAATTGCAGGTCACTTCATTTTAAGGGAAGGAATGCTCTAAGCTGTTCTGGGCACCCTGTCTTTTGGAGTGGAATTCCATTGTTTCTCTTGATATTTTTGGGATTCAGGAGTCAAAAGCACCAGAGCAGAAGCATCACTGTGACAGTCCTTTCACACCTCAGTGGCTCAGGTCCCTACTAAGCCAGTGTGGCATCTCTGTCTGTTGTCAAAAAAAAAGGGTGACAGTGTTGTCATACTGCACAGCATCAGCCAAAATCAAGGCCTGAGAAGGAGGAACAGCAAACTTTTGGCTTATATTATCTCCAGAAGTGACAGTTTCATTTACCCTTTCCTGCCTAAAGCTCCACTACCATATACCTCTGTATTAGTCTGCTCCTAGATCCACTTATGCTGTCACATCCAGACCTCTGCTCCTTCAGCCTGCTCTGAACTCCAAGGCAGAGCCAAGTGTTGTTGCCCTTGGCATTCCTGGTGCCTGATGTCTGGTATGTGCCTCCCCTACTCCATTATAACTCCTTCCATTCTGCACTCACAGACACTCCCTTTGCATCCAGGAGTTAGAATTACCTTTTTTTTTGTTTCCTTCCTG
This sequence comes from Myiozetetes cayanensis, assembly GCF_022539395.1. Classification (NCBI taxonomy): domain Eukaryota; kingdom Metazoa; phylum Chordata; class Aves; order Passeriformes; family Tyrannidae; genus Myiozetetes; species Myiozetetes cayanensis. The sequence continues at coordinate 28,773,166 of NW_026088185.1, forward strand.
TATTGTACCTAACACCTCATCTCATCCCTCCTCATTCACTGGTAATTCCAGCTGTATGGCTGCCACTTGTTTTCCTCTTGAAAGAGGTAGAAGTTCCCTTTTCTATACAGATCCACACTGTACCTGTTTGCCTGTTATTCCTGTCCTGTCTCATCTCCATGCTTTACCCACTCTTCTTGCCTTTGCTTCTCTTCCTATTTGCACCATCATTTTTCTTACAACCTGCCTTCTACATTTGCTTGGTCTTCCCAGGCAATTTTACTCCTTTGCAGATCCCTCTTGCCAGCCCACTCTCTGTGTTGAGAGCTTCTGCTCACTGGATAGAACTTTCTTTCCCTCCTCCTCATATGCCCTTCCTCGGCCCATACTTTGGAATATCAGTTCCTATGTGATTCATTCGCCACATAGCATTTATTTTCTATCCCTTGATTCCTCACTTCCCCTCTCCACCTCCTTCAATTGGCAAACAAAATTTTCTGGTTGACATTAAACAAGATGACTTTGGATGTCAAACACTGATTTAAGGCCAAGCAAGAAGCACTCAAGGCTCAGCAGCACCATTTTGTAGAAAATCTCGGCAGCAGCATAAAAAAAATATACCTAAGGATTTAGATAAGAAATTATTTGAGACATACAATTGCCTGCACAGCAGCTGCAGCAACTCTGGCAGGCTCTTTGGCCTAATTCACAAGCAAGCTGCAATGTAGGCATGAGATGCCTGGATTGCTCCTGTTGTTACCAGTTTTTGCCTGTGTACCTCTTCTCTATACCTCTCACTCTGCTCCAGGGTTGAAGGTGAACATGTCTCTCTCCATTTGGTCACATTTCCTGCTGATGTTGCAACATGATAAATCCAGCAAATGCAGCAATATTGCAGCAGTGGGAATTTGGATATATTAAGTTGCTGCTTTAGGAGGATTCCTGTCTAAAGAGAATGTGGTCTAGACTGTGGTCACTGTGTCTGCAAGAAAAGCAGACCTGGCTGACGCAGTCTGTATATCCGTTATACCTCTGTGATGGTAACATGGAGCTAACACAGACCCAGCATTTGCTCACCTGCTTCCTCCGTTTCCCTGATAAGGATATCTCAGGTATCTCACTTAATGCTGGATTGGGTTCACTACCAAAATTGCTTCTCCTCCTATTATCATTGCAGCAGGAGCATTTGTTTCAGGTGAGGAAGGAAGAAATGTGCTTCCCAGGGTCACTGTAATCAATTTGCGTTGTCATGTCTTTCATTTGTATTCTTGGGTCATTTGACCTTCCTTTAGTAAGGAAGGCCTGTTTCTTGGCTCCAAGCTTATATGACCCTCAAAGAAGGAGTGTGGCTTCTTCCAAGGAACAAGATGAAGTATGACTGACGTGTGTGCAGCTTTCCTTGGGACAGTGTGGGAACCAGGGGACAAGTCTGCTGCTTGTGCTAGTGTAGACCTGTGCACTGCTGCTGTTGCTGCTCTCATGACCCTTCTGCTTTGGTACAATTTCTTTCTCAAGCCAGAGAAGAGCTCAGGGCTTCTGTTACAGCAGGGCTTCTTTTCTCTCACGGTATGTGAGGTTGCTGAGGTCTATTTAGGATGACAAACACTGGGAAATAAAGTGAGTAAACATAAGTGCTGTCAGTTCTTCCCACCAAAAATCTAGCAGATAATCAGAGTAAACTCTAATCAGCCATTCTTCTGTGTCAAAAGGGAATAAAACAAGTTCATGGCCAAGCGATCTTCATTTATGAAATAATTCTGACACAAGCTCAGTGCAATCTTACCACAGCTCAGGACACAGAACACTTTTTTTGATGCAGTCCAAATTTTATCATAGATATCAAGGCCTGACCAATCTATTAAATCATCCATTTTTTAGATTTGAAAAATATACATCTGTAGTTAATAGAGCTGCCTAATTACAGCTTCTTCCTGAAGAAAAATAAATCACTTTCCCTATACCCAAGTCAAACCAGTAAATTCAGACTCTGGGAACATTTCCAAATGGTCCAGTTTGAAGTACAGAAAATGCTGGGATTTTGAGGCATTGGCTATACAGACAGAAAAGGAAATGTCTTAATGAGATATGCAAAGCAGCGTGGTCTCTGGGATAGGGCACCAGATTGGGATTCAGGAAACCTGTGTTGTTATCACAGCTCTGCTATTGCTTCTTGCCTGAGTGTGCTTTAGATTCCCTTCCAGCCATCTGTTAGTCTGTTACTCAGCAATGTACCCAGCCTTCCTGTACACACTTAGCCTGAGAAATTCAGTGATGTTCCACCTCTTGCTGTGCCTGATCCTCTCCTCTCTTCCCCTAACCCAGCACATGGGATGATTAGCACTCCTTCATCAGCCCCCACTTGAAGGCTACTTAGAATCATAAGATCAGAGAATCATAGAATTAATATTCTATAATACTTCCCTCCTTCCTTCCTTCCTTCCTTCCTTCTACCCTCCACTGGTGGCTGTGCTCTTGGCCCTGGCTGAGTTGGCACTGGGGCAACAAACCCTGCTGGACCTGTCCAGCTGTCCAGAGCAGCTCAGGTGCAGGCTTAACCTCTTTTCCCAGTCCTGACAGTGTAGCACAGAGCACTATGGGCTGGCCTTCCATCCTGCACAGTTTATCAGCTTGTGCCATCACTGCCAGTGCTGTCCTTTCCTCTGTATTTGGAACCACTCATTTGATCTGGGAAGTGTGGATGTTGGAGCAAAACCCCTCTGTGCTCCATTATCCACAAGGGACAGGTAGATATTCAGGTGCATCTCCTTCTGTGTGCAGATCCTGGTGGGAGCTGCTTGCCATCACTGGGTTGAGCAGCACTGGTTGCCAGGAGCAAACCTTCCCCTGAGTGTTTGTAGGTGCTTTTCTGCTACAGCCATGTCTTGGACACTCAGGCCTGAGGGACAAAAACCAGTGCAGTCAGGAATAGCCATCTCCCCACGCTCAAATGGAAGTGATTGGAGATTTATTGACAAGAGCAATGCTGTGTCCCTTGTCAGTGTCCCTTCCACAGCCGAGTGGATAAGTAACTAAGAGGAGCAGCACCACAGCAGAGAGGTTTACCCAGGACGTACTGGACCTCAGCATATTTGTGGAAACTTTTGTTGGTTCCTTCTTATGTCCGTCATTAACTCCCCTGACAGTTCAGCCCTCTAAAAGATTTGCATTTTTCTGACCTGGATTTGATGTCCATGGAAGTAAACGGGATGGAGAGATTTTGTTTTGTTCAGAAACTCCCAATCATAAAATCACGGTTCTCAGAGCAAACTCATGTAACACATTGTTTCATTGTTTTAATCTTTTTTGTTACTGTCACTTATAAATGGTTTTAGATGTCTTGAGTGCACATATATAAGAATGTCACAGGAAACTGGGAAGTACTCTGTGAATCCTTGCAAAATTTCAAATAATTATGTGTTAGCAGCCTGACAATCAATGCAATGAATTCTAACAGACAATATAGCTCATGACAAATAAAGTTCTGATTCACTTCTATCACGTGCTTTTACATTAAAAAGAACAGAAGGGTCTTTGCACTGAACTTGGTTGCTGTCGTGGCTGTAGGAACCTGTGCTCACTCTAAATTTGTTCTGCTGTTTGTCATGTGAAACGAGGTCAAGATCACCTCAGTTCTGACTACTGTTGGCTGAGCATTTGTCTCTAAGTGTAAGTGTATCTAGTAAAACTCTTCTCCAGCATCTACTTTGAACATTTCTCCGTAACTGTTAAATCTGCCAGTAAGTCTCCGCTGTCTGGGGACTCCAGCTGTGATTATGTGAATGAATCAGAGGCTGCTGGAATCAGGAATGGGGCCAAAGACAGCGTAGAGATAGCTATTATTTAAAGGTAATTGAGTGGAATGGGCAAAGGAACAAGCTCAGGAAAAATAGAAGCCCCTCAGGATACCCGTGCTCTGCCTTTCACCCTGCAGCTGAGGTCCGAGGTTCTTGATTGAGTCTACTTTTCTGCTTCTCAGCTGAGAACTGGTCTATTTGGGTTATCTTCCTAAGCCTGTGTTGGATATAATGTATGTTTTCTGGAAAGGAAAACTGAGTGGAAATTTTTGAACCTTGGCTACTTAGGAAGTTAAGCATCTCGCTGCACAGAGGCACTGAAGAGCATTTTAAGTGAGAAACGGAACTTTTCACTGCATCATAATGCACAAGTGGGAATGCAGATACCTAGTTTTAGCTCTCCTGAATCTATCTATGTGGAATTAACCTATTAATCAGAAGTGAGGCATTTATTTAAAAATTTTAAATCCTTTTAAAAATTGTATTCTGCACAATACCTATGTGCTTGATGTAATTCCCATTTCCCTTTCCCCCCCTCTCTCAATCATTGTCGCTAGCATAGTCCCTCCTTTTAGCCTGCAGTAGCAGAATGTAGATTGAGGTGAGACTGATGCCTGGGTGGCTGCTGGATCTTGATTTAACTGTAGAGGCAAAAAGGGAGAAGGACTTTGATACCAGTTGGCTGCTTGTGGACTAAGAGGTAAAACACAGAAGGTACCATAAATGGACTGCTAAAATCGTCAGACTTTGTGTCCCAATTAGGAAGCAAAGAAAGCAGCAGAAGATTTTGGATGTTCCATGAGTTATTGGCAGGTTATATAGGTCTTTGGTTACAGCCAGGTACCATTCATGAATTTACTGGTGATTCTCCTAGCCCTTGAGTGGTGTTTCTGTGCTGTGAGTTACATCTGTGATACATAACAAATAGCATGTGGCAAAATGTTTTTAGAGACATTTGAGCTATTTTGGGATTATGTGGTTACAGGTTGTTTTGCAATACTGTAAGAATTATTTTTTCATTTAAATTTTAATTCATTCAGAAACGTTCTCTCTACCATCCATGCAAATATAGTGGGTCTTCTCTTCCAGTGCCCTTTGAAATGTATAAGGCAAAAAGGAGGTGTCCACATTCTTGTTGGACTGATAACCTTGTTATGGATCCTGACTTAAGAAAAATGTGAAGTGTGACCAATAAGTGGTCAGGATCTGGAGTGCACTGAGGCTGTGGTTTGAATGTTTCTGGATCAGAGTCAAAATGTGAAGTACTCTCTGATCCAAACACAGTTTAAGATATTTCACTGATCTTGAGCAAATCAGGTGTTTGTCTTCTGCCCATGAAGGTTACAGCAGAGTTAGATGCCTGGAATGAAGATCTGCTGAGGCAAATGAATGATTTCAATACCGAAGACCTCACTCTGGCTGAGCAGCGACTGCAGCGTCACACTGAGCGCAAGTTGGCCATGAACAACATGACCTTTGAAGTCATCCAGCAAGGGCAAGATTTACACCAGTACATCATGGAGGTCCAGGCTTCAGGTGAGCAGGATAATTTGATCTCTATTTTACATGGGGGGAAAAAACAAAACAAAACAAAAACAAACCCAAAGCAAAACCAAGAAAAAACCCAACGCCCACAAAATTTGTTTCAAACAAAAATAGCCCAACACATATTAAATACATCAGCTTTTAACATAACTATGAGCAGTACCTATTTCTCCTGACCAGAATTGTTCCACAAGTTTTGATAGTTATTGGATTCAGGATTATATGTTAAAAACTGATGCTTCTTTGAGACTGAAACTCATTGAGGAAATGAAGCTGAGTTTCAAGCTTTATTCAGAAATTTTCACGACTGCAGGATGGAGTTTGTGATTGACTCTAAACTGGATGGAGAGGGGAGGGCTAGACAACTTACAGTGGTATTTCTTTGTGGCTGCACCAGCTCAGAAACAAGCACTGCAGAGTCATGAGTTAGAGATCCTTGAGCCGGGCAGTCAGACCTCAGGTCTGGATGAAATCTAGTTGTTCGAGACTCCTGAGCTTGTTAACCTTCCTGCAACTGGACTTTATTGAGAGTCAGACTGACTAGGTGTGCTGGCTTCCTTCTCCTGAAACCTGAGTACCTGTTTGTTCCCTATGCCACATTTCAGGGTGCAGACATGCCCAAGGGAAAGAGAGAGAGAAGTGAGGGGAGAAAGAAACTAGTTATGCAAGAGTCCTCTGGGAAAGAATCCAAATATGAGAACCTTGAAACCAGTCATGAAACGGAACTCTTGTTTCCATCCTGTTCTACTTGGAATTATTTTGTATAAAAAGGGAACATGATAAACCATACTGGAATTTTCCTTTTCAGACTGCACTTGAAAGTTAAAGGTAGCAACTTGGATGTAAAAAAAACCCCTTAGGTATGTGTTCTTAAATTAAAGAATTGATTCATTTCGATAGGGAGTCTGTCTGATACTTTTACTCCGCTTTTCAGCAGTAGGATCCTCTTTCTAATACATCATATGAATCAGGATTTTTGTATCCTTGCATTTTGCATTTGCAAAAGGAATATAACTCAGATTAATCACTGCGTAAAGCCCAGAAGTGAATGTTACTTGTGAAGTGCTTTAACCTTCTTAAATGTCTGGAAAGAGTGCAAAGCAATAGCAGTTCTTTCCCTCTCAATTTGCACTTTTGAAATAAGAAGGATTTTATGGTTTTATTCTTTGGCAAACATTTTACCTCTAGGCACCTACCTTTAAAAAAACCTGGCAGTACTCAGCCTGATTTGGCAAGCTGCACTCAGCACAGGCTTAAGGACTGCTAGGAGAGTATGTTGTGAACTAGACAATCCGGTGCTTTGTGTGAACCGTCTGTGCGAGCTTCTCTGAGATCTGCCCACACGATGCCTGGCCCTGTGCTTCAGCTTCCTTGCTTTCTGGGACAGAAAACTTGTTCTTATGCATTGGTTAAGATGCTTGTGTTTTTTTGATTGTTTGTTTGTTTGTTTTTAATCCTGGAAGAGTCATATGAGTAAGAATCTGTGGGAGGTAAAGAATATGATCCACAACAAAGCCAGGAGTCTCAATGAAAGATTTTTTAGAAAATAAAAAATAAGTAAATTCTGTGTCTTTCGAGAAGTTAAAAACAAATTCTTTTGGATTGTTGACAAAAGATTAGCAAGTAAATGAAGTGACTTGTAAAATGTTTTTGTAAGATTATCTAAGATCACTTTCTATGAAGCCTACCCAATAAAAATCCATTGCTCCCAAAGGCAAGGAAGCAGAAGCCCCATAGGGATGTAGAGTAACTGTAGTTAATCAAAGATAATGGTCATGTCTGCCATGCATGGAATGCTGAATGCTGGGAGAATGGCAAAGTAAGGAAGAGAGGTGGCATGTGGGAGCCTACTATTTCTTACTTCAAAAAAGAACAGTTATACTTCATAAAAAAGTGGTTTGATTTTACTCCCTCTTCCTGAATCCTTTATCACAGTCATTCAGTGTGTAAGGTAAGGGATGATTGTTCTTAACTGTCAGAGCTGCAAACTTGCCGGATTCCTGGGAAATCAGCTGCTCTTGCTGCTTCCTATTGTACACTGTCACCACTGCTACCATCAAAACTCAGCTGTAGCCATAGAAGATAAAGCCAGAAAAAGTGTGATTTTCCAGAGCCATTCTACCTAACCAGTCACCCTTAATTGACCAAGTTTCTTCCCTTCCCTATAAATCTCTTTGAGTTTTATTCTTTTTAACATGTCACACAGGAAACTGATTCAATTTTGATCACTCTGTCATTTGGCTTGGAAGTCTTTAAGCCAGCAAGTCTGTCAGATAAAATCACATCCAGGTGTTTCCATGCATGATTCCTTTTTTGCTCATAAGTCTTGTGGAGATAAGAAAATGAAGGTTTTAGACATTTGCCCACAGTTTTTGCATGTCCGATGCAGAGTTGGAGCAGTGATTCTTACAGGGCTGTGGAGTGTCTGGAAATTCCTGTGAACGTGCTCCTGTTGTTGCAATAAATCCAAGGGTTCTGTGATGCACCATATCAGACTCTGTGTGGATATTGAGGGCATCTGTGCACATCAGGCATTGGTGCAAGTCCAGTATTTCCAAAGTCCCATAGAGCTCAAGGTTATGTTCCTGTGATTCCATCCACTGCTCCAGTGCATGTGAGTGAGCCTGCTTTGGATTAGCCTATTTTCACCAGCAGAATAATTATTTTTCAAAGAAATGTTTGTTTTTGTTAGGGGGTATCTAAGATCTGGAAGTCAGGTTGTGTTTTCTGAAATTTTGCAGTACTTGCAAATTGTCTCCATATCTCACTAAAATCTGTGTCTTTAATGAACCTTATTTGCATTTAGAGAATATTATAGCAGTGTTCTTAACAAGACTGGACTTTTGGATGAGTCAGCACTTTTAATTTTAACAAACGTATCTGCTATTTTTCCAGTTTGATTGTGGCTCTGCTGCTGATAGAAAAGCTAAATATGTGGGTAAATATTCTCAGAAATGGATATTGATTTTTTGGGTGCCTAACTTGATATGTTGAAGGGTCCTGGCATTTCCAGAAGTGGCAGCTTGGACATGTCTGAGAAATCCATTTCCCATGGAAAGTTTAGGATAATATTTTAGTAGTGATTTGGCACTTTGGTCCAAGCTGCAGTGACGACACAGTCATGTAATTTATTAGTATATGCAACTTAGTAATTCTCATTCTAGGAATTAAAAGTAGTTACACTCTAATAGCTGGTTAATTGATCGCACAAATTTATTTGATTATTAAAGTCTATTTGCATTGACAGTATCATTGTGATAATGAGCCCCACAGCTGGGAGTCTCTCATGATTTACAGAACTCCCTTTTTATATCTTAGAAGCAATTTGTCTAAGTCAAGCCTGAAATACTGTAAAGCTGAAGTTAGGGATGCTTATTCAATCCCAACCTGGTATGTGGAAAATTCAAAGCCCTTTTGGTTCCTGGTCATCAAGCTAACGTAGTTCACCTTTTCTCCCAGTGTTGCATTGCTTAAAAGGGAAGTGGAAACCTATTTCATTTTGTTTGCCATGTCCTTTATAGTTAGTTATAACTATAGTTTGTATTGCAAAGAAGAGAATATAAACTACTATTGCAGTCTTTTAATATTTCAGCCTAAAGCAGGTTCAAAGCTGTTTCAAAACAGTTTTTTACAGGTCAAAAAGCAATAACCTTTCCTCAGACTGAATTGTATCTCACATTGCGAACAGTTCAGGTGTCACTAATGTATGTTTTGTAGGATGCCAGTTACTGTGGCTCACTACTATTTTCTGTGGTATTTTTTTTAAAAACATTTTCAATTCAACATCATTCTCTTGACATCTGCTGCACTGTTTGAGAGACCAGAAGAAAATGGCAACCAAGTTGGGTTTATCAGAAAGTCACCTGTGCTTTTCTAGCTGTCAAAGCACAATGTAAAGATAATATGTATGAAATTATTCAGGAAACAAAGCTTTCTATTTTGCAAACCAATTCTTGAGAAGAATCAGCGTTCTCACCGCATGTGCTGGCACTGTGGAATAAATCTGCATGACATATGACAAGCAAGAAAGGGCAGATCATTCATCATGGGGAGTGCAGGCTGCCCTTGGATAGCATCCCAGGCAGTTCACTGGTTGCTGCTGATGAGTTAGCACAATCAGAACCAGACCAGCTGAGTGTGCACGAAGGAAAACCATGCATTTAATATCCAATAGGTGTAGCGAAGTCAAGCATACAAAGAGCCATCATGTCCTGAGGATACAGAACCATATGCAGGCTAATTGTAGCAACAATGCCTGGTGTCTGGCAATTGAAAGGAACTTCACTCCCAAGAATAGAAATGTATATTAAATTTCCAGTTTTAAATGGGAAGCCAGGGGCCATTCCACTTTATTTGGTAATGAAGGAACTGTTTTGTTTTGGCTGGGAAAGGGAATAAGCCAATCATTTGCATTCCCATGGGCTTTTTCTGCTAGAACCAGAAACCAGGAAAAAGGGGATAGGGTTAGAAATAAGGTCATGTTTATTTTGTACACTGTCCTCTGTAGATATCATTGTGAGAGAGAAGGAAAGTTATGAGTCTCTGAGGAGGATAAAGGAGGAGGCCGAGACAACTTTCTAAGTGGGTTTTAAAAATGTCCAAGTTTTTTTTTCAGCAGCTTTTAATTAACACACTTCTCTTTAAATGTTATATTATTCCATGAAATCAAATGGCTTTGGAGAAAAGTGCAGTGTTTTCTCAGCATTACTGCAATTAGATTATTTTTGTATTAGGTTCCTGATCCTTCCTGTATTGAGGCCAATGACAAAATTCCAGTAGACCTCAGTGAGGGAAGAGTTGGGTCTTTATTAGTTTATAGTCACAGGGATTACAGTAACATGGGATGACATCATATTTCCTCCAGGCCAGACTTCCCCAACTGCACTGGTAACATACCCAGCAATGTTATTGCATGGGTGTAATCAGGAAGGAAGGTATGAAGGTCTGCACTGTATTTCATGTAATGACTCCACACAAGCCTCAAAGTGTCATAAGAAAATTCAGGAGGCAGGAGTGGCCTCAAAAGGTCCCTCTTTCAAACTCCCAGTCAAGTCAGGGCCAGCTATGAAATCAGACTGGGGGTTTATCAATTTCATGCAGGATGCAAGGGACACAGAATGTGGTACTTGTCTACCTTTTCTCTCTGATATGTGATGATTGGATGAAAGCCAATCTGTGGAATAATTCTGAATGAACAATAGGATGGTTTAATTAATTTATTTTTTTAATGATCCTCTGTGTCCAGATGGAGAAAAAGTTTGCACTGTGGAGATCCCTGCACTTGCAGCACTACTGTAGATCTGGTGACTGGAGTTTACTTCCTGTATTTCACTTTTGTATTTTCTTCTTCATCTCTTTTCTCTGCTAAGTTTTTTTTCAACATACATTTCTAAAGTGTAAGTTAATGAATTACTGTAAAAAAGGGATTTTTTTCTGTCTTTTTTATAAATTTGATGTTCATGTAAGTTTCTGAGAAAGACTGTGGCTAAATCATGTCCTACTGTCCCAGATGCTAATGGGTGAGATGAGCAATGGTCACCAGAGAAACACTACTTTGTGGGAAAATGTAGTGAGGCAGAGTAGCAAACTGGAAAAGCCAGATACTACATGTGAGAAAATTTAGTGAGAAATAATTACTCAGATAGTTGCAAATCAAGATGTTAGGTTGCAAAAACTTTTGAAGTTCACATTTATGCAAAACTGAAATTTCAATGATAACTCTTTACGTGTTACAGGTATTGAGCTGATCTGTGAAAAAGACATTGATCTTGCAACGCAGGTTCAAGAACTGCTGGAATTCCTTCATGAGAAACAGCATGAGCTGGAGCTTAATGCTGACCAAACTCACAAGAGGTTAGAGCAGTGCCTACAGCTCCGGCACCTACAGGCTGAAGTCAAGCAGGTGAGAGTTTTTAACCACCCATAAGGAGCTAAAGTGGGTTTTCAGTGATTACATACATGCAACTGCTAAACCAGCTTTTGCCAAGTGGCATACCTTTAGGAGGACAATCTTAATCTCTCTTTGCTTAGCAATACTTGATTTGTTGACAGGTTACATGAATAGATATTGGGAGTCTGCACAGAACTGACCCAGTAACTTCTCAACTGGAGAAAATGTATCAAATTCCAAGTGTCCTGGGAATATAATTATTTGATTTGGGACCCAGGCTTAAGCTGTGAGGTGGAGAATTGACCCAAAGCAAAGGAAACTGAGCTGTGAGGTCTAAATATGAAACTATAGTAGTTTCACCTTTTCATTTATTGCTATACATCTGTTGAACTGCAGGAATCTTTAACATCTTCTGGTGATTCAAAAAATTCCGCCTGTGTTCTCTAGATCCAAGGACTTGTTTAGACATCTCAGTATTGTTACATTGCTTTTCTTTCAGTTTTCATTCTAGTGTAGGCAGTCATGTTCTGCCTCTCTTGGTTTTCCCTAATATTAATTTTGGATACCTCATGTTTCTTTGTTTTCCTTTGCTGCACAGGGTGACACTACACTTCCTGCTCTTAACCCATAGGTGGCTTCACATTCCAGTATATGTCTGGATTTCAAAAAAATGGTCTTGGTTTCATTAGGAGAACCAAGAACATCTTTTCAGATACCTGGAATATTGAGGTTTCTATTTTACCTATACAAATGGGTGGGAGGTGGGAGGGCTGTCCAAATACTACAAGGTGTTCATTGAAAAGACTTACTTATTTGTTTTCTACATCATATACATACATATATATATATTCATACATATGTGTCATCATCATGGCTAGGCTTCGCGAATGAAGATTTGAAAGGGCTCTACCCACGCTTGCTACAAGCACGCTGATGGCTAAAAAGGCCAATGTGAGATAGACAAGTCCGGTTGCAGAAGGCACAGCAGAAAGACTCCCCAGGTGATATTGACAAGACGCGATTCTTTCTGCGTTGTCTTTTCTCCTCGAGAGTGATCCTGCGTGTGTTCTCAAAAGCAGCAGCAGCGTTATAGATGGTGTTATACATACGTGTATATATATACTAAATCCTTAGTAGGTATGATCATAGATATTGACTTTTGAAGAGGGAATAGCCAAGTGATACTTCACCTGAATTGTTTCATCATCACTGGGCAAAAATCCTTCATTCTCAGACAACACTCAAGCTAGAAGCTGGAGCACCTACAGCAGGGCATACATTTTCTTTCGGAGTCTATTTTGATGTGAATATTTTTCAACCCTACCTAAAACCTAAAAGTAGCATAAAACTATCCTAATTTTTTATTTTTAAATGTAGTCATTTTTTATTTGTGATTATATAAGACGAAATCCTCATGAAGTTCTAGAGCTCTGTAGGGTGCTTTGGCTTTCTTCTGGGGAAAAAAAAAAAGAAAAGAGAGGCTCTGTGATATTTATAATCACCACTGTAATATGATTATGAATTGTATCCTTTTTTTCCCATAGGTTCCCAAAGTTTCTTACACACACCTTAGCTAAGCTTGGAGTTTTGTGTGACAGATTTATGATGAAGTAGAGATGTTTTATGACAGAGAACAGGAGGTCATACGTGTAGCAGAAATGCTAAAGCTGCAGGTTGCCCACTTGCCCAGGATGAAGTGCAGTGGGTCAGCCCTGTGGCTGCTCCCTACAGTGACAGAGCAGCACTTCTGCAGGTACTTGGTGTTACCTACCTTATTATCAAGTATCTGCCGGGCTTTAAGTATTTTACAACCCAAAAACTACCCAAAGGAAGTGGTTATAGGGCTGAGCTATCTAATGCTTACTGTGAGAGAACAGCTGCCTTGAATTAGTATTTCCTTGATGGAGCTTGGGACCATGTGAGCTCTCGTTACTAAGTGACCTTTTGGCAAACCAATAGTGAAGAAAACATTTTATTTGTTCAGCTGAATACTAAGGGCTCCTTTGCTTGTTAACCTATAAATTACCACAGCTACAGTTTCCCTTAGAAAGAGGCCAGTTACAATATTTCTGTGTCCTATCTATTTGGTTTCCTGTAGATGAGTCATATTCCCAACCATTTAGTGAGATTGGGAAATATATTGATTTTGGCTTGTAGTTCATCTCCAATCTGGTCCAGGTTTCCTTCACTTTAATTTTAGTGCATCTGAGACGATGGATGATCTCATTACCAAATTGCTCTTGCTCTTTTGAGTGGGGTGAGACGTGGTTAATGCAAGACACCTACTGTAGCTGTGTTAAGTTCTGCTGACATAGTAAAATTGGTCAAGGCTGCTACATGTACATGTGTTTGCATTTTGATATAATGGCTCATGGAAATAAAAAGTCTTTTAACTGTCTCTATCTATTTAAGTTTAACTTACCAGAGATTTCTGCTTTATATCATATGTGCCAAGGGTTTGAATGCCAAGACAATGAACTGAAGTTTGGGACCATTAAAGCAGAATGATTCCAAATTAGATGTTCTGTGAACTGCTTTAGAGTGGAAATAGTAAAGATCAGTAATTCACAAACTCTTTGTTATTAAGGAAGATCCTACCCAAGCCTGATTTCCCTCCTTTGGATCCCACTCATTTCTAACAGAAACTACAGAGCTTGGACTGCTTACATAAAAGTAATAGCAGAATAGATTTGTGGAGATCAGTTTAAAGAAAACAAACTCTAATGCTGTGCCTGCAGCTGTTTGGCTCCCCTATCCCCTAATTTTACCTTTGTATGGTGTGGGGTTTTTTCGTGATAAGTGTTGAACTTGATCTAATTTTCTTCAAGATATGCTCACAGTGTCCCACTACACTTGCTTTCCAGGTTGTTTTGAAGAGTATTTAGTCCTTTTGATGTGCGTGTTATACATCTACTTTTGCTGTTTGGCATTAGATTTGCCCAAAGGATGAGGGGAAGTAGTCATTTGAGAGTCAATGAATATATTTGGTTTTTTCCTAATCTAACATAAAATAGCTCCTGGAAACTTGATGCAGTTTTGGACATGGCTAAAATTTCCGGAGGCTGTCCTTGCTGATGGCTGTGTCTGTGTGATACAATCCTGTCAAAGAAGCTACAAAGGGTCTGGAGATGTAAAAGATTCACTTACATTGTCTTATCTTTTAAACTTAAAAACCTTTTCCTATCCAACTTGACAGGTATCCATAGCAAGGCCTTAAGTGTTTTTTAGGAACATGAAGGAAGGCATTTGGGCTAAACTAAACAATGGACAAAAGTACATAATACAGAGCTCTCATTCCTTAAGGATGGCTGCACAAAGGGTGCTTTCAATCTTTATTTTCCCTATAGAGTCTGATACTGTGCTCAGTAAAGATGGCAGAGTTTCAGGGAAGAAATTATGAATTTTAGAAGAATTTGGTTCTATTATTTAATTAAAGACAAGCTGTTGTACTGGAGTGTAGCCTCTTTAAAGCAAATTGGAGTCAAAGGTGGGAGTTGTTTCAGAACTGTGGTGGCTGCCCTGTTAAATAACCCATTCCTTGCAGAGAAATTGTTCTCCAGTGTCAAGTGGCTGTTATATAAGATGCTGTAAAAGTATTTCTGCTTCTCTGCTATTAAAAGAAAAAAGTTGGGCTTTTTAAGAGAGTCTTTGGAGATTTATTTAACTCCAGAATTATTTAATCAGTTCTTCTACTAAGCTGATAAAATTTGTAATTTGTAGGAAATGTCTGTTTAAAGCCATCTTTTTCTGTCAACCCAACAGCACGTTGCCAGATAATGGTGAATCTGTTAATAGGGGAAATGATCATAGAAGGGTCTTAGTGCTGTATTAGCAGCTTCTCTACATGTTTTAAAGACAAGGTATTAAATTCTTTATGAGCAGGAGTCAACTTGTGAGCAGGTCTTGTAAACCAGATACAGATGTGTAAATGCTCTCTTCTAGCCAGTTCACCCTCTACTTCTAAACCAGAGACACAGTGAATGTCTCTGCAGGTGACTGGTTTTTGCACTTAGAGCTTTGGTAGTGCAATTGAATTTTTTTTTTTTTTTTTTTTTTTTTTTTTTTTTTTTTTACACTGCATATAAACTAAGAGAAAGACATTACTATGAAAATAGCTGATGCAATCCCAGATGAGCCTCTGACATTTAAGTGTTAGACTTTTGGAAGCAGAATGGGTCACTGTGTAAGTTTTTCCAAGCAAAATTTGCTAGTTCCTGGGTGCTCACTGGACCTTGAAAGGGAACTGTGGGAGCCCCACAGTGAGTGTTTGAATCCACAGTCTGGGGGAAGGAGAGAGGAGCACCACCCGGGGGTGGCAGCAGCCTTGGTCAGGAATGGTGCTGTGAGCCTTGCTGACAAGAGGGGGCCCATCAGAGCTTTACTGAACTGCTTTACCCTGAATATTTTTGTGTCTGCAAGGCAGTTGTACAGAGGAATGCATGTGTATTGATAACACTGGGGGAAACCTGTCAGATCAGTTGTGAGGTCTCTCTAATCACTTTGCTTTGTTTTAAGACTGATGTTTCAACTGATTTTTTTTCCTGGTTTTTTTTGCTCAGATATTTGTATGAAATCTGTTGCAGATTTTGAAAATTTCAGCTGAAATGAAAGTTGAGGGAAGAAAATGCTATATTTTTAGCATATGTAGTATTTTCTACACTCTAAATGGTCCTGGTCAGGATGTATTGCGGTATGTAAAATGTGAAAGGATGTCTTGCATTGTGATGTCCTCACTTAAAGTCTTTTCCAGGTACAGTGATCCTTTGATTAACTTCAGTGTTTGGTACCATTTAGTTGGTAATAATGTAGATTTTTGGTCTGATGGATTATAGAAAATACCAGCCAACATAATTGTCCTATGATAACTCAATTTCTTTTCCTGTAAATCTTTGTTGCACTTCCCACAGGAACAATTACACCTGATGATGAAAGAAAGAAAGCTGACAAATGAAATCTTCCACACTGTTGTACTGAGCAGAATGTAATTTTCTACAAATTAGGGTCAGCTACATGTGTAGATGGCTCCCCTTTCTTTCTCCTAGGGAAAACCCATTTTCCTACCCTACAGGGAATTGAATAGCTATAACTGGGGTGATACATGATGTCAGGATACAAAAACAAAGCAACCGAAAATTCCTGTTTTTCTCAGGCTACTTAATGGATCACTTGGTGAAAATGATAGCACAGAAAGGAAATTACTATGTAGAATACTGCAGAAAAGTCAATTTTGGAACTTTGTAAATCATGAGCTATATTTAGAGCAGTGGTTGAGCAGTCAGGATTTCCTGTGCATCCATGGATTGGATTCAGCAACTTTCTGGCTTTACTGGAATAATTTTACACCTACAGAAATAGAAAATATGCTTTGAGACAGCACAGAAAAGAACTTGCACGTGTGTTCTGGGTGCTAATTTCCCAAACATGTATCTTAAAATGGCAGAAAATGCTGTTGCTTAAATGAGTGAGTACAAGCTTGATAGATTAATTATGTATATTTAGGATTTGATTCTGCAGTCATTACAGCATGGTTTGCATGTCTACAAATAATCTGAACATCTCTGAAGTAAAGCCTCTTGATTAAATAGAAAATGCGGGACCTGATATTTATTCCTAGCTCTGCATGCAGGTGGAAACTCCAACTGCATCTTAACTCTATGCTAGATGAAACCAACTGTCTTCTCCATCCTCATCCCTAAGCTCTGACTTTTCTGTGAAAGAAATACAGGCAAGTGGAGCAGAAAGGTGTTGAAACATCTATGATTCCAGTTGGAAATTTGAAAAAGAGAGAGATATCTTTGTTTAAATTCAAATCTCCCTCGTTATGATTTGTAGTTTTGCTGTGGGGTATTTGACGGGAACAGGCACTTTTGTAAACAAACCTTGGAAATGAGAGCCCTTTGCTATCCAAATATCCATGTAAATACTTTGGAAGTTTAATTCTTCAGGCAATAACTTCTTCAATAAATCTTTGCCCTGTAAAAATGTAGGTCATCCATATCCTAGGATTTCTTTCTGCTCACAGATTCAGCATGAGACCACACTGGGCAAAGCACGTTGTTCAGCCAGGCTGGAGCATTTTCTGATCGGTGACTACATAAACCTTAGTACTGAAGCAACCTTTCCATAAGCACATCCTTTCTTTGCAGGTGCTTGGCTGGATCAGGAATGGGGAATCAATGCTGAATGCAAGCCTTGTCAACGCGAGCTCCCTCTCTGAAGCTGAGCAGCTCCAGCGAGAGCATGAGCAGTTTCAGCTGGCCATTGAGGTAACACAAAGGAGTTTACTTTGTTTCTCCTTCCCAGGTGAACATCATACAAAAGCTTATCTCTTGAGCATCGGTCATTGATTGCTTGAAGGAAGGGGAGGAATAAAAAGTTTGGGAAGTCAACTTACCATTAAACTGATAATGTAGCCAGAGCCTACAGTGAAATAATTATTTATCACCTGCTGATAATTCTTCTGCTGTCAGATATCAGCCTTTCCATTCATGAAAAAACCACTCATACATCTCCTGATAATTTCTTTGATAACAAATTAAGATTAAAGTTCAAAAAGTGATCTGAAATGGGAAAAGTTTGTGAAGTTAGTCTCTTCCCACATCCACAGTTTGCAGCTCATTTCACAGCATTCATTTATGAATATTTTTGTTACTGGATAATGCTCTCACATTAGATCTTTTTCATTCAGCTCTCCTTTTGTGGATAACAGAAAAGAAATTCATTCAAACTCTCATCCTCAAATAACTTTGACAAAGAGGCAAGAGGGGCTTTTGCCCCTTCTTGCACTGGAGTAACAACACATCTTTGACCCGGCCCTTGAAAACTGCTTGTGAGCCAACCCATTTGCCTCACTCACAGGGCCAAGACATGGCAGGAGGAATAACACCTGATCTGAGCTGCTTTCCTTTGAATGAGAAAGTAGTGGAGGGCCGAAGACTCCCCTGAGTAGAGCACTACAGGATTTATAGTTAAGAACAGTACTTCATGTGTCTCTGTCATTATGAACAAACCCCACACTCACGGGGTGCGCTCACTTCAGCTGCTAGAATGAGATTCCATTCCTTTCTCCCATTCCTGTTTCACAAGATGTATGTGCTTCCCAGATTATGTTAATTGTTAGCTGTTTACAGAGCAAAGAACAAGCTGCAGAATCCCTATATGTTTGAAAATTAAACCAAACTTTAAACTAGGAAACTGTGGAGGTTGGAAGAGATGCCTGACTGTGGTGGGGGAAGGGGGTCAGGGGGAAGAAGGAGAGGGGAATGTCTCCTGGTAAACTTGGAATTCCAAGTCAATATACATCCTAGTGTTGCTATTAAGTATGGAGTTTAAATCTTAGCTAATGACCTATTTGGATCCAGCTCCACTCACAGTAAGGAAGGAGCAGCTGTTGCAGCTCCTAAAGTGAAAGGAAGAAGTTTTCTGTCAATTCTGTATGAGCTGGCTGGTACCAAGCTGTGCTGACCACATCTTGGCAGCCACCACCAGACAGCAGCAGGGAACAAGACACCCACTGGCTGAGTTATCACAGCTTGCTGCCATCGGGGAAGTGCTTGTACTTGGTGGTAAATGCAAATCACAGAGGGAGAAGAGGGTTACACCACAGTGAGGGGAAAATAAGTTTTGAAAGGGAGAAAACACTAGATTAAATATTTAAAATGTTTAAAGCTCAATATGGGGAAGAGATCAGCAAAGCACACAGGGCAGACTGTTCTCTAAAGGCATTCTAGATGTGGAATTGATTTTCAGTTCAAATCCTTTAAAGTCTATTTAAAATAAGTATTACAATTCTAACATCAGTAAAGCAGCTGGATATTAAATTTAACCAGTTGTTCTTGAACATCTTCCTAAATGTTTCTGCCAAGTATTAATCCTTACTCTTTTGCTAATAGCTTTCTCTACATTGCAGTATTCATCAGTGTATTACTAGATGATTTCAAGCTTCTTTCCGGGTTCAAGGACTAGATCATAAAAGTATCACATGAGAATTTGTCAGTGGCAGTTACAAATGAGATGTAGCACAGAGGAGTCTTTGAGAGATTTTAGGGCTTCTGTTCAGAAGATTAAAATCAAATATTGGACTAAATTATGTCTGAACACAGTTACTCAGGAGGCTTTGAAGGGCCTGGGACTATTTTACTTCCAGCAGGCCACAGAGGAAAGTGTAGCCACTACTTGGTAACTCTGAGAGAAGCTGGTATAGGTTGGGGAATGGGGCAGTCAGGAATTCATTCCTGCCTGTAAAAAGGCCACTGAATAAATTGGGGAATGATAGAGAAAATGGTTTGAGTCTCCCCAGTTCTGACCTTAAAGGTAGCACAGCCTAGGCTCCAATGTGACTTTCAGAAATGCATCTTTGTGATACAGTTCATGCACTTTAGTAAGACATCTTCAGATCTTCTGGGGTTGATGTTTTGTATCCTGTGGACAGGACAATTACACACACAAGTAAAGATGCTGCTGCCAGGTAAGTTGCCTGGCAGCAGTCAAATTAGGGTGATTAGGCCCATAGTTTGCCAACTCTTTGGGGTTCACTTTTGGATCTACAGACTGTGTGGGATGCAGTCAGCACTGAGGGTGGGTGAGAGCTCAGCACAATAGCTGCCTGCTCTGGGATGCCAAAATGGACCCACCAGGAACCCCACTCCGGGTTGCCCAAGGAGCAGCAGCTGATCAGTGGAGCTAACCCATCTTAGCAGTGCTTATGTGTTCCAAGCTCTAATATCGTGTTGCAAATGTGTGTGAATAATTGAAACTAAAATGCTTTGCAGAAAGTAACTGTTAACTGAAGATAACTCTCTGAAAATATTTCGCTCTCTCGCATCTCCATGCTCACGCCTCGCCTCACCTTTCTACCATACATCTGGCACATCTGTACGACCTCTCTTTCCTCCCCTCATACACAGTCCCTCTTTCATGCCACTTCCTTACAGAAGACACACCAGAGTGCCCTGCAGGTCCAGCAGAAAGCCGAAGTGTTGCTCCAGGCTGGACATTACGATGCTGATGCTATCAGAGAGTGTGCTGAGAAGGTGGCCCTGCACTGGCAGCAGCTGATGCTGAAGATGGAGGACAGGCTCAAACTTGTCAATGCCTCGGTGGCCTTCTATAAAACCTCTGAGCAGGTGAGCTGAGCAGTCTTGTATCTGGGCAATAGCAAACCTGTATCTGAACTAGTCTAAATTCTTTCTTTGACAAGTATTGTAACCAAAAAAAAAACCAAACCAAACAAAGCACAACTCACCTGAAGAAAAAAAAAAAAAAAAAAGGAAAAAAAAAAGACAAGCAAAGAAAACACGGACAAAAGAAGAGCAGCAAGTGGTTTGTAGTAACTTTCATCTTAAAACTTTCTGTGAAGCATTGTAATTCTTGAAGTTGTTTCTTTGGAGTTTTTTTTCAATTTTTTCCCCTTTCAAACAGCAATAATTTTTGAAATCCTACCATTTTTGTTTTAAGTTCTCATGATATCAGACCTAATTTTGAGGAATAATAAATCTGCTTTTCCTTGAGAACTACTTGTAGTTTATCAATTGTTGCTTTGTGAGCAGTACTAGCCAGCGTTTTCACTAGTAGTTAAACACCACCATGCTGAAAAAGATACCAAGATACAAAGGGATTTCTCTTAAATCTTCCTGCAACACAGATAACTACAGCAGTAACCCATTGTATGTTATCTCTGTTAATAGTATGATAACATTCCAGGTGTTCATGAATTTTAAAACACCTTCCAGTTGGCAGCTGGTGTGGTGGGATTATTCATCCCTTGCACAGACAGGTGCCATTTCCGCTGTAGTCAGTGAGAATTAGTGCCACAGTGTGGCTACTCCAATAGCCTTGCCTGATGTCATTTACTGCAGTCAGGCAGCTGGTGTTAGCACGGACATTGCAGGAACCTGTGGTTTTACACAAAGGGCAGCAGTGATTGCCATGACATTTTCTGTTGTTATTATCGTCTCACAGTTAGTTCCTCAATTAGAGAATCAGGCTCGGTGAGATTTTTAACACAACTAAATATGTTATTAGGGAAAGAGCTTGTTTCTCCTTAACATCAAGGCTGTTGATGATCCTTGGGCCACTTCTTGGTGTCATTTGTTTAATGTAATTTTTAAGATTAGGATGAATTAATTCCTCACAAAGAATGTGTTTCGCTCTGAAGAGTTTCAAACAGATTTACAGTCCCTGATGCCATTCAAGATCAAAATGAATTACTGCTGATGGAGATTTGTGAGAAATGAAAACCTTCGAGGGATTTATTAAAGCTTTATGCAGTTAAATGTGCTGGCCAATACATGCATAGCCACTAATTTATCAATTTTGTCTCTCTTCCTGTTTCCAAGTCACAGACAAACATACACTGCAGTGCCCACCAGTTCATTCATAAGTTGTGTCTATTCAGCAAATGTTTAAGGCAAAGACTGTTCAGTCTTTGAATGCTCATGAACTCACTGCTGCAAGTACTCTGTCATCCTCTCTTGGGCTGCACAAGTGATCTACAGTCCTTAAGGGTCTGCTCTCTGACTGGATGACAGTGGATTGAATGATTTACTGGATCCTGAATTCTCTGAGTATCTAGAAAAAACAGCTAAAAGGGTGGAGAGGCTGTCACATCCAGCCTAACTTTTTCATGCCTGTCTTCCCCAAGCATATTATGTTCTTGATGTAAGTGGTGAAGTCCTGGTTTTCAAATAGCCCAGTTTCTCTCTGACTTCACTGACAGCTCACTTTACATTCACTTCTCTCATCATCTCAACAGGGAGATGGTGTTTGTATGTGCAGGAATGATTCTTTCTGGAAAGTGTGGATCCCAGGCAGTCCATTTACTTTCTTTAAGTCACCAAAGTCCAAGAGAATGTCAAGGTTTTCAAGTAAAATGCAAATGCTTTTCTGTGCTTAAATAACACATGGGGTACTTGCTCTCCAATAAATGTTTGAGGGCGAATGCTGGTTTGCATCCAAGCAAAATGATTTCAGATTGTCAAATGCATAATGTCCTTGCGTAATGCATAGTGCACAAGCCTGGCAGCAGGATCAGTTGATCATTTCACCTTAACTCACCAATTTTAAAATAGACTTTGATGTTCTCTGGATTAGTGGGTGATGCTGGACTCCAGACTGTGCTCTCAATCATGTAGGGCCATCTGAATTAAAACTGTGTTCCTATGAAAGTTGCAGGAGTAAGCAAAAAAAGGATGGACATGGTTAGCTGGATCCCTAGCAACAACTGACTGGATTTTGAGTCATCTCAGCAGGGCAGTGTGTAGGAAGAGCCCTCTGGGAAAGAAGAGGAAAGTTCCAAATGTTCTGGAAAACTTCTGCAGTTTTTCCAGTATCTCCACGAGCCACTGAGAGTGTTGTCAGCATCCATGGCACATCAGACTCAGCTTTGTCTGAGGCCACTGCATAGTTTCCAGGATGTGTTGATTTATTTACCTCATTCCTACTATTCTACCAAGATAGAAGATACATTTGTGAGCCCTGTACAGTGGAACACCTGCATCCACCTGGGTTGTGACACTGATTTAATGTCTATTGGTTTCTATCAGTCTTTACAAAGACTGTATAGGGAGCAACTACCATGCAGGCAAACAGAATTAGTTCCAGCTTCAGTAAAGTATTTAAGCATGTGTTTTTCTTTAAGTATGTGCTAAGTCCCTTGACTTAGGTAGGATTTAAACACATCCACAGCACTCTTCTATAATAGGGATTGTTTCCTGAAGGATCCATTGGGGCTGGACTGATCCCTGCCTTGATTCAACCTTTCGTACTTCCTCTCCATTATCCATTAGAAGAGAAGAATGATTTATCAGCCTTAAACCAGATAAATTTTATCCCAAACAGTAGAGATCCCTGTGGGTCAGAAGAACTGCTAAATCATTCTGTCCAGGGCCTGTTTTATACCCAGGTATCCCCATGCTGTGGCCCATTAGCACAAAACATTTAGATTTGAAATGTCATTGGTCACAGACTTTCACTGAATATGCTGCTTCTGTTTATGATTGAAGAGAACTGAATTGCTGTGCTCTGGGTGTGTTTCAGGTGTGCAGTGTATTAGAGAGTTTGGAGCAAGAATACAGACGGGATGAAGACTGGTGTGGAGGTCGAGATAAACTTGGACCAGCAGCTGAGATAGACCATGTCATCCCTCTGATCAGCAAACATCTGGAACAGAAGGAGGCTTTTCTCAAGGTCTTGTTTTAGTTCTCTGATAAATCAGGAAAACTCTCCATTAAGTAGACAGTTTAGAGCAGTGTTAGAGCAGGTAAGTTTGAGAGGAGGTTCTGAGGTGTAATTCCAGTTCAGCTGCTGG
Organism: Myiozetetes cayanensis; assembly: GCF_022539395.1. NCBI lineage: Eukaryota > Metazoa > Chordata > Aves > Passeriformes > Tyrannidae > Myiozetetes > Myiozetetes cayanensis. The sequence goes on from NW_026088185.1 coordinate 28,796,681, forward strand.
CCGGCTGTACAAATCCCAAGCCAGTTTTACTTTGTTCTAGCAGGGGTAATAAGTATTATCATCAATGTATATTTCAGAGAGATGTCACCAGGACTATTTAGATGGTATTTACATTGCACTTGCAGAATGTTTGTTGTTGTGCTGGTTCAAAGTTAGAATTCCTAAAATTGCATTATAAATGACAGCTATTACACATCATTTTGGTGTTGGCTTACACAAACCATCCAGCCTTTCAAATTGTGTCCTCCAAGCCAAAAACTGAAGAACTAATAACAACTGAAGCAATTGTCTTTCTGCAAGGCAGCACCAGGATGGAGACAGAGATTTCTTCCTGCCTTCCAGGTGCTGCTTTGTAAGAACTGTGCAGCAGACAGGCTGGCAAGTGAACTGTCAGCCAGCCTGCCACTAAAGCTGATACACAACATGAAACTATGCTTGCAGTCCAGGCTTAAGAAATGATGTCTCTAGACTGTACGTTTTTTGAAACAGTTAGTACTTTTCTTGAGAGATGGGTTAGGTTTGGTTAGACTGAAAATGTGTGAGGGACTAGTTCTTTACAACCAGTTATTTTATTATTAATTCACTTAAGATATAAAATGAGCCATTATATTGAAAATTACTTATGTTGTAATACATTTATGAGGCTGTTAGTTTATTAGCTGATTTTATTGACTCTTAGCTGAAGTTCTCATCCTCCCCAGATGAAAGAGAACTTCTCCCTGCAAAATAAGCAGAGAACTCCCTTGGGTGCCTTTTGCTCTCTTTGCTCATCCTTACTGATTCTTTTTGGTGGGGGGCTGTTTTCCTTAGGCCTGTACACTGGCACGAAGGAACGCCGAGGTATTCCTGAAGTACATCCACAGGAACAATGTCAGCATGCCTGGAGTAGCAAGCCATACCAGAGGGCCTGAGCAGCAAGTGAAAGGTTGGTGCATTGGCGCAGTGACAGCACTGAAGGTTTTGTTGGCTTCCCCCTCTGCTGCTGCTGCTCATCCCAAAGTCTGTGCATGTGCTGAGAAGGCATCCTAAGTTTTGCCATCTGCTGTCACTAAATGATACCTGTGCCTGACACCTTTAGAAGGGATCCCTCCTCTGCCAGGCGCGAGTTCTTACACAGAACTGGCTGTTGCAGGTGGTGATGGGGGAAAAAGGAAAGGTGTTTGAAGCACAGGCTTCTCTTGTCAAAAGAGTCTGTGGAAAGGACACTGCACCAGCCCCCATCGTGGAGGGTGTTAGCTGAGATCATTAGACACTGTTTTGCCTCAATATCTAAAAATGCATAAACAAATAAGCACATATCAAATACGTGGTCTGGATGCATCCTGTTGCTGCTGAGCACTGGAAAATGATGAACCCCAAACTTGTTTGTCCATAGGATAGATCTCCTATTTGTTTTGTCCCTGGAATTCTGTGTGATGTCCTACTACATCTAAGAATCACCAGCAAAAGTACTCACCTGCACTTATTTTACTTTGGCCAAAAGATTGGCATTTACAATCAGATGATATATCTGAAATGTTTGAAATTCTTCCACTCTTCTGCTTAATTATTCAGTTGTTAATTTGTGGCAAGAAATGCTGTGAGGAGCAGATAGGAATGAACAAAATAATGCTGCAGAAATAAACCATTGGTGATATTATTATTGGCTCCCTTACAAGCTGCAGAAAGCTACAGGTTAAAAGCAGTGCAGTCATTACACATGTGGGAGGGATAGGAACTTTGGTTATACACAGATGAAATTGGTGCTACTGAAGAGGTTATTTTTCTTTCTCTCAATACCAGTCCTTCAATGTCAAGATGACTTTGTTCAACTTTCACCCACTGCTGTGTTAAATGCTTGGCATTATTATGGACATTTGTTCCTTACAAAATGGGAAAGCTAATCAAGCCCCGACTCAGCAAGACCTTAAATGTGCACCTGATATGAGCTTGTGAGTGTTCCTTGCTGAGCTTGTTTGCAGTGATTCACTTATGTAAAAATCAGCTTGTCTACTACTCCGTTTCTAAGCCAAATATGTAGTTCTTGTGCCTGGTGACTCTATCACAGAAAATGTTTGAGGTGGACACTTCAGATTAGAATAAAAGCACTATCTATGAGGATATGTATTGTGCTTCCAACATGAAGTTATTAACACAGAGTCAAAATTAGTTTTATTCAGAATAAACTGTGGATGCAGAGAGCTGATCTAGAGCACCTATGACAAGCTCCAAGTTGCCTTTGTCACTCAGACCAAGTTCCCAATGTCCTCAGCAGGGACCAGGCTACGTTTTGCAATTAACTTCAGTATTACAAGTTTTTTTACCATAGTTAGTGTCACACTTGCACATGGGGAAGGATTCATCCAAATCTGTTTGCCACCTGTGTTGATAAATAAGCAGTAAATATAAATACATTCAGAAAGGTCTTAGGGTGGGAGAGGTCAGTGAGAGGTGCTGTAAATGACGCTGAGTCACCATAAGGGGTTGAGAACCTGCCTCAGTGTGTGAATAGACCAGAGTGCAGATACTGCCCGGGCTGCCTGTGCCCGAGCCCCCTCTGGGGACTGCTCTGCTGTGGGACTGGGGCAGGGGCTGCCTCACCTGAGCTCCATCCACAGCCATGGATGACATGACTCAGCTCAGTTTAAACAGAAAAACTCAAGTTTAAGTGAGGCTTGTGTTAGCCTATAAATCTCTTGCACTCTCTTCATGTTGTCTTTTTGGTTAAACCGGTGTTACTTTTGCAAGAGTTAAACCACACCCATTTATCAAGTTGATACAGTCTGTCTGTGCACTTTTGAAGGGATTTTGAAGGAGAACACGTGTGTCCTAGACTCAAAGGAGTAGCAGGTCTCCTGCAAGACTCCTCCTAAATATGGGTGTCTGTCCCATCCCCACCACACAGAAAGCGGTTTAGAGGACCAACACTAGATCTCAGCACAAAATCACAGCCCAAGAGTAACTGCATGGGGAGCGCACAGAGGGTCTCCAGGCAGCACAGGAGTAAAGGAATCTTACCAGGTGTGTCAAACAAGGGGCTCAGGTCTGAATTAAATTCAGCAGTGACCAGAGCTCTAATGGCAGAATGGGCTTTGGTGCCAAGTGCTGAGTAACCTCTGGCCAGAGCAACAGATGAGGTAGTAAAAGAACAACTTCTCCTATGTCAACCTGACCCTTGAAATAAGTAACAGAAGAGAACAAAAGGACTAGAAATCATATAACCTGCTGTATTTACTGGAGTAAATCCCAAACTCTATTCTACCATCTTTTCCTTTACCAGATAGTCCTGCAACTATACTTTTGTTGTGGTGTTTTTTTGAGTGTGTGGTTTGTTTGGTTTGGTTTTAAAGCAGCCCCTTTGAATCAATGCTTGTTTTTAAGAAGTACAATATTGGGCACTCTTGCTCTCGGGCACGTGGTCCAGGCAGAGTGATTAAATTCAGCTTTTTATGGCTTATTTCTGTATGCCCTCAAAGAATCACTAGTCATGCAGATGTTTTCCTTTGCTCTACAGCCATTCTGAGTGAGCTATTGCAGAGGGAGAACCGGGTCCTCCACTTCTGGACCCTGAAGAAGCGACGATTAGATCAGTGCCAACAATATGTTGTCTTCGAGCGCAGTGCCAAGCAGGTAGTGTAAAAACCCCACTTTGCCTTTCTCTCCTGGCAGTGTGTAAATATGTCCTGTATTTATGTAGTGCCTCTGTGTGGGGTTTCTGTTGCAATCTCAAGATGTATTTAAACATATTTAAAGACTCTAACTTTTGAAAACATGACAAATAGAGATTAAAAAATAAAAAAACAACTAAAGACAATTCCAAAATTCAACAACAAAACTCAGTATTTTTGCTACCTCAGATTAATTTCTGTATTTGTCCATTTTTTTAAAAATAAATATAAGAGCAAACTTGGTTTATGGAGCTATTACTGAATGAGAAAACTATCTGTGTGAAGATTTATCTGTCTATAGGTAGAATTCCCTATGCTGTTTTTTGTCCAAGAAAACCTAGAGTACCTTCATGTATCGTTTTCCACCTGCTTTCATTACTTTTTCGTTTTGCATGGTCCTAGAAAGTGTTTTAGTATACACAGTATTAAGTCCCAATGGGTTTGCTATCCTTTATTTGGCAGGTTTGGTGGGGTTTTTTTTGCCAGAGGATTAGTCCTTGAAATACAAAGACTATTTGTTTTGTTTTTCCTTTGGTTGTTTTTGATGTTCACAGGCCTTAGACTGGATCCAAGAAACAGGCGAATATTACCTCTCTACTCACAACTCCACAGGGGAATCAGCAGAAGAAACTCAGGAACTCCTGAAGGAATATGGGGAATTCAGAGTACCTGCCAAGGTAAACAGCGATTTTAATCTACTTATGCCATCTGCTTTAGTCTATACTTCTGGTTCTGTTTCAGTGCCTCAAATCTCTAGTAATATTCTCTGTATTTTATATTTGCCTTCTAACATTCCCAGCCCAGAAGATGTCTTTTGAGAACTGTGATCTTACATTTTTAGTAAGACATAGACATTGAAAGGAGAGGTTTTTTCCACCTTGGACTGTCCTGGTTACAGAGCATTTTTATTCTGATCATAAGGAAGAGAAAGTTCCTTTGTATACAGAGCAACCTAATGAGACATACCCTAATTCCAGCATCAGACAACCATTCCAGAATGGTATGAAGTACATAATTGTTCTGAACACATTCAAGGTCATGTTGGATTCCTGGCCTCTTTCTTCTGTGATTAGGACTACAGTTTGCTTCTCCAATTCCAGCTGTGTTAATCACAGATGATCATTTATCTCATTAGAAATAATCTGCTGATCCCAACAAAGTACTATAAATAGATGGGGTGAACATTTTTAATAGAAAACTGCATTACCAAGAATCTATTCATTTATATGGAGCAGTTCTGGGAAATCTGGTGGGGTTTACAGAGGAATGGTGATTGGATCTGCTTCAGGCAAATTAATTTAAACCATAGGTAATTCGTAGACAGTGAATCCACTGGGTATTAACAGTCACTGATAAGGATGTAAATTGCAAAGTCGGACTGCAGGAAGACCCTGGCTTTGGTATTATGTAGCTGCATTTTACTGTGTCCTGAAATTGATCTTCTGTAATCCTTAAATTCCTCATTAGGCTGTCCGTGCTTGCATGGGTTTGATTCACAGGCTTTGTGGTGTTCTTGTCTCCTTCTTTTCACTTAGCTTGCATGTTTCTGAAAGTGTGAGATAACTAGCAGCGGATGGAAGTTAATTTTATCAGACAGGACATGTATGACACTCTTTTAACTACTTCTGAACTCTAACCACCTATAATTAGTCCACCTGAAATTATATTCCAGTTCGTAATTTCCATAATTTCATTTTTATCGGAATAATCCACATTCATCCAAACTATTTCAGCTTTCAACTTAGCCTCAGACTGAGTTTTATACCTTGTTCCTATTAACCATTACTGGCTGTTCCTTAAAATGACACATCTAGTCTTGCTCCCTAGGACTCTCATAAATCACTTTCCCACTGCTGACCCAGGACATTTTCACTGCCATGTGCAATCTGGTAAATGCATGTCATTCCCAGACGGATGTTATACTCAAATTAAGCTGTAACTGAAAGCTTTCCTGATCCAAATAACTTTCTGGCCAAACCAATTATTTGGAATGCAAAAACACCAGGAGCCTTGGGGAATGAAACATGCTTTAAAAATGACAGGAAGTCAGATTTTTACATCTCCATACCTACCCTTGCTTAGATACTCAGTTTGTTAGGATGACCTCTGATTCAGCTGTTAATTTACTGTGGTAGTGAAATTTCTTGAATTTAGTTTTGGGTTTGAAATCTGCTAGATATTTCTGGTCTGACATGCATTTGTGGCCAAATCACTGATGTCAAGTACCTGACAGCATGTCTTTATGCATGGTGAAAAGTCCTCCCCATCTCTGAAAAGAAATTTGCCCGTACCTCACTTCCCAGGATAGATTTGGAATCAGAGCTAAAGTTTATAACTAGCTTCTTTTCTGTCAATTTTGCACAAAGTTCCTCAACATGGGAAATCATCATAACTATGGGACATTCAGAACCTAAGTGGAATAGAAAAGACCTCTGGAAGGTTTGGGGGCTCAATATATGTTTTGGAGTTCAGGCATCCTTTAGTTGGTAATGTTCTAACTGGAACTAAAACACTGATGGAATTTTTTATAGAAGACCGTGAATTTGGATTTAAATTCTGTTTGGTTTTGAAACAGAGTAGTACTCACTCCTGGAGCCCCTGGTGGTCTAGTGGTAAAGGCGCGGCGCTATCACCGCGGAGACCCGGGTTCGATTCCCGGTCAGGGCCACTCCCGGGCAGGTGGGGCTCGTTAGCCCTTAAAGGCAACCCACCTACGTCCTAAGGACCTCGCTGCCACCGTCCAAGCTCGCTTGGCCCCGGCAGATGAACCTTAGGATTAAAGGGTGGGCTCAGTTCCGCGCACACTGTGTCTCACCTAAAAAATCCAATGCGCAGGCTGGAAGGTGTAAAGACCTTCCCCGGATCTTCACTCGTGAAGACTGGCCATAAGTACTCACTCCAAAGCACTTCCTGGGCTAAGAAGTGTATGAATGACCTGCCTACACAGGTCTGCAGAACAACCCAGGAATATAGGCTAAGAGTAACGTGGTGTATTTTATGAGGCATGATTTTTTTAATCCTGTCTTCTGCTCCAAGGCTCACAAAAAGATAAGCTTTTGATTATGGGAAGGAGGCATGTCTAACCTCCAACATGTTCTCCTTGTGTGTTTGTGTGTGCATGGTTTCAAAATCTTGACTTTTTCTATCTTCTACAGCTTCGTAAGTGTCCTTATAAAAATGTCATTCAAGTTTTACTGGGCAAAGTTTTAAGTGCCTGATTCTGTATAAGATGAAGCACAGACACTCTTTAATGATGTGTAAAAAATTGTGAGCTGCTTTTGATTGCTGTGTAAATTGAAAGCAAAGGAAATAATTCAACATAACCAAGGACCTTATTTTGGGCAGCAAACAAAGGAGAAAGTGAAGCTCCTCATCCAGCTGGCCGACAGCTTTGTAGAAAAAGGACATATACATGCCACTGAAATTAGGAAGTGGGTCACCACCGTTGACAAACGCTACCGGGACTTCTCTCTCAGGATGGGGAAATACCGCTACTCCCTGGAAAAAGCCCTTGGAATCAATACAGAGGTACAGTAAGACCATGTCCTGCTGGGGTTTTATACCAAAGCTGAAAGTCACAGAGGAAGGTGAAGGCTATGGTATGAATGCTGCAGGTTTTCATGTACCCATTAGAAACATTTAAAGCTCAGCCACCCCACCCAGCCAAGCTCAGAACTGCTCCTGAAGAGAAAACTTCTTGCTGTGGCAGATCAATGATATGAAGAGGAGGCAGATGAAGATCAGAAAGACTTTCTAAACAAATGTATTCACTATTTTCCAGGAGACCATACAGCTCTTGGGAAGGAGGGGGAAACACATTTGAATAGAAGTCTATGTTAATTTTAGTATAAACCATAAATCCTGATCCCACACCATTATTTTGTAGTTAAACTCAAATTTTGCCGGTAAGTTTCCATTCTCTCATCCCTTAACTAACATTAAAATTTGATCTTCAGCCTCACCTCTGAGTTATTTTGGGTGACAGAGAGCACACAAGAGAAACAAAAAATAGAACCTCTTGCTGTTCCTTGCCCATAGTGTTAAGGGGGAGTGCCAGAACCAGAAACACTTAAAAACCTTTCAGAAAACAATTCTTTGAAATTAAATATCAGAAAGAGGAATAAATTCCCTCACACCCTCAGATACTTTAAGTATGCTGTTCCTTGTAGGGTTTGTGGTTTACACAGAGTTACCTACCACAGCCCAGAAAGCTATTTCCATGGTAAATGGCCACTGAAAGCTGGGATTGTCTCTGCAAGGTTCTGTACTTTATCACGCTATTATTTATGAAGTCCCACACGAGGCAATTAATTTTGCTATGAAACAATAAGGTAAAATTTAGACATTTTTCATACCTGTTCCTAGATAGGAGTAACAGTGAAGAATACATTGAATATCATAGCTGACATTTTTTAAGATGTCTCCCTCACCTTCTTCTTCTCACTGTAGTTCTACTTCTCTCAGAATTTCCTTCTTTTTGAGATTATCTTACTTTTGTCCCTTCTTACCTACGTGATCTCATGAACATGCTGCACTTTGCTCAACAGTAAAATTGCAATGAATTTAAAATCTGTACTTTTTTTTTTTTTTTCCAAGGATAACAAAGATCTAGAACTAGATATTATTCCAGCAAGTCTATCAGACCGGGAGGTAAAGCTGAGAGATGCAAATCATGAAGTCAATGAAGAAAAAAGGAAGTCGGCCAGAAAGAAAGAGTATGTCCCAAATGCTCACAGCCTGCCAGGGCACATTATCTGATAAAGAGTGATTCCACAATATTTGCTTGACCAGAACTGACAGGCAGTCCTATAATTCCTTCCAGTTGCAGAACTATTGAGATGAGTCTGGAGATGTAGGGTGGAAGTTGTTTTGTTACTTGTAGGTTAGAGAATTTCAGAAGATACAGAGTCGAATTTCTTTTGGGTTTAATCAGTAGTTACTTTTGGAAAGGGAGAGCACTGAGTCAAGCACTTGGATTAACCCCGATATCTTTTTGGCTGTATGTGAAAAGTAAAATGAACAGGAAAAAATAAAAAGCATCTTTAGATGTCTAAGTATTATTTTAACTTGAGTGACAACTAGAGGAGTTAACAGGGTTTCAGTGACACTTGAAGTTTAGATTCAAATTTCAGTCAGTATAAGACTGAGAGAACTGGAAATAGTTCATACTAGAGAAAATACTTGAAGAGTGCTTGTTGTGCTTAGATTTAAAAACAGTGTATTTTCACGGAATTTCGTCTTGATTTTTGTGTAAGAATATTGGAAAGTATTTGTATGTATAGTCCTTCTCAGCCCTCTGAAATTGTCTCTATGGTGCATACCTTTGATAAGAAACTGTTTCTGCTTTACAAAATGCCATTACTCTTGGTCTGCCTGTGGCATATTTTCAAAACACTGGGCATTTCAACTTTGAGGTGCCCAGCCTCAGGCACTACAGATGCTGTTGATGGGTTTCCCAGCATTTGGATTCTTTCTGGTCAGGTACCAAGCTCTTGAAGAGCCTTCAAAGTAGTGGTGTCTCCCAAAATCCATCCGTATTGCCACTGAAGGTGAAGTTTTGGGGTGACTTACCCCTGACTGTCAGCAAAGATGCAAGCATTTTGGTGAATCTCAGGTCCTTACTCCTGGGGGAAAAAATATTTTGAGAATCAGTTGGTTATTAAGGATGGACATGTAGATAGTAAATCCCAGCTCGGGGCTGCAGAAATACAACTTAATAAGATTTTATGCAGAAAAGATATTTAGAAAATAAAAGCCCTTCAAGAGACTGGGATATAAAGGTTTTTTTCAGTCATGGAGCTGAAAGGTGCAAAGTAAGGCAGAAGAAGGTCTAGGGTGGAAATGCCTGTATTTACTAAGACAACAGGAAGATGTTTTTCTTTTCTGTTCACTGCACAAATGCTTATAATGCCCCAAACACCTAAAATACTTTATTTTTTTCAGATTCATTATGGCTGAGCTGCTTCAGACAGAAAAGGCGTATGTCAGGGATTTACATGAATGCTTAGAGGTAAGTCACGGCCCGGGAAGTCTCCAGTATTCCCTGGGAGCACGTTATCCTTTGCAGTGGTGATGTTCAGTTTACTGCACGGGCTGATCTTGGCAGGACTCTGTGTGAAGGTACCACCATTGGTGGTTTGCTGCAGAGCCATGTTCTGCTGGGGATGGAAGCTGGGTGGGCAGCAGGGGGAGTTTTTCTCCCCCTGGCAGGAGTGTGCCCTGTTCTGTCCACTCTTGGTTGTGTCTGCACCTCCAGGGATACCTGAGTGTGCTTTGACTGGCCAAGCTTGTTGGTTTCTTTTTTTGTTGTTTTAATGGATTCCTGGAGCATTTTTGTAAGAATTCAAATCTATTCCTTTGAATACCCTCATGCTAGAGAACCATCTGGATTTGCACAGTCAAATACCTTGCCTAGCAGTACAGCAAGGTGTTCCTGAAAGGATCAGTGATATTCAACCAAAAACCTGAGTGTATTTGAGTGAAATCTTTCAGCTTTCACATTCCTGCAGTCAGAAAGAGATTTTTATGTGTCTGAGGATCCTGAAGTGGCAAATCTGGCTTTTCTTTCAGCTGTTTCTGCCTGCAGTATTTGGACACCATCAGGTGGACAGCAAAGACTGCTGTTGTTGACTTGTTTCTGCTTTTTCCTCAGACAACTTTTAAGTGTCAGCACTCTGAATTTCTCTGGAGACCTTTCTGTAACACTGGAAAATTTGGGTTTTCTTAGCTTATTTGTTTAATCTCAAAGTACATAGTTCCCTTGTCAGCCTCTGCCCTTGGCAATAAACCAGGGAGATCTATTTTTTTCACTGCATTTATTCACAAAACTAAGAATTTCTGTTGCCTTCCAGACTTACCTTTGGGAAATGACAAGTGGAGTGGAAGAAATACCAGCTGGGATCCTCAATAAAGAACACATCATCTTTGGCAATATTCAGGAGATATATGACTTTCATAACAAGTAGGTTTTCCTAACAGTTCTGTTAATGTTTAATGACTAAGGAAACCAAAGGCATGTATAGGCACCTGTGCATCTCTGTGATGTCTGCTGAGAACACCTACAGTACAATGCACACAGGAGCGTAAAGTAATTCATCCAGATTTGTAAAATAATGTTGGATTTCTTGTTTTGTCTCTTTTACAAAAATGATTTGCAACTTAATGTAAACTTCACCTTCAGCTGATTAACAATATTAAAGTCACAGGATACCTCTGCAAACAGAGATGTCACTTGTGGTACAAGTTGTTGGGCGAAAGTTGATTTAAAAAACTTGTATAAGTTTACTACTGACCTAAGAAATGCTGAGTTTTTTCTAATTGTTGTCCTTTGTCCAGTGTGCTGAGTTCAGTGATGGAGAGCTGGCAGCTTTGAGCTTCTCCTTTTGTTCTTCCTCTGAACCACTACACAACAACTCTTTGAAGATTCACGTTCTTGATTATCACTTTGCAGTCCTGGAAACACTGACTATCTACTAGGGATTGCCATCTTTTCCTTTCTAGAGGAGTCAACCATGACTGTACTCAAAATCCAAAGCATACCTTGGCAAGAGACGCTTTTTCCACTGGCAGGATGCTTGATTAGCCTCATAATCAAGATACAAGTATTGATCATTAGTACTTATTAACTCATTGGTCATTCTGCATCTCCTGGGTATTTGAGTGTAACTAATTTACGTTGGTGTCTTCCTCTTTCAGCATTTTTCTAAAAGAGCTAGAGAAATATGAACAACTGCCTGAGGACGTGGGCCACTGCTTCGTCACCTGGGTAATGAGGCTGCTTCTTCTCATTGTTTATTCGCATTAATTCCTCCAGCACAGATGGAAACAATCTGGGAATAGGTGCAAGGGTTATGTCCTTAGTGATAAGTGAGATTGGAAGCTAGTCTGGAACTACAGCTGCTTTGTCCTTCTCCTGTCTCTGGGTGAAAGGTTCCTCCCATAACTCTTCTCCTGAATAGTGTGAAGGCTTTCAAAACCTTTCTCCTTGTCCTGCACTGACCAGCACAGCTTCTACCTCTGCTGGTTTCTGTTTAACAGGAACTGATCAAACCAAACCTGTGTTAGGGGTGACATTCATTTCCCTGTGAAAGGCCCTGGGAGGACAGACATTAAAAATCTTAATATACCTTCCCTAAAGAATTTTAGTCATGCCATGAGAACTTTACAAAGGCATGAATAACATATTTTATCAACGTTTTTCTCCAGAAATTAGTGTCAAATTTCTGAGCCACCGTGCTCTCTCATTCCATTACCCAATACCAGGATGATTTCCAATAGGACTTTGAAATCTTGGTGCTAAGAATCTCTGTGGGCGTAGGAAGCTCTGGGAATTGGCTACAGTGATTTATCTGTATGAAAGCTGTTCTCTTTTCAAAATATTTAACAGTCAAGGCAACCATCTTCGTGTTTACTCTGATGGTTTTGTTCATATTTCAAAGCTAGGAATTAGTGTTTTAAGAGTAATGATGGAATAATTTCACTTATCAAAAAGATGAGCATGTTTGGATGATTTCAAATGGGCTTTTAATTTAAAAACATGTCACAAGTGTTGATGAAATGGATTCAGAAATATTGTTTACAAAGAAAAGGTTATATATTTAGGAAAAATGGATGGATTTATATGTAAAATGTGCATCATTCTATGCAAAATCTTCATGGTACTTTTAAGATACCACAGCATCATCTCAGCAACACTAAACACACAGTCCAGAGCTGTGTGTATTGATTACAGACATACATACAAAGCTGCCCGCCCAACTGCATGGTCCTGTTGTTTAGATACCTGGAATAAAAAATACAATAGTAATAAAAGAAAGCCATCCTCCTGTTTCATTTGCCTGCCTCTTCTTGAGGCCAGAGTACAGCAATATGAGGTGGGAGTGCACAGATGCTTTTTATTTCCTCTTAAAAGTAGATAAATGAGGAAATAAAATGCAAAACACTCCTAGCACAATGTAAAATTTGAGCCATTTAAGTATAAGCCGGGGTAGGAAAGGCAAGTCTAGGCCAGGTGTCACAGTTTTCAAGTAAAAAATGTTGCCTCAAGCTAGTTTAAGCTAGGTGAGTCTCTTGCCTAGGGTTTCTACACTGGCTTTATCTTCAAGTAGGTCACAGAGTCAACACTTCAGACTTGCAGACTCTTGGATACAATCTCTGTAACATCATTAGAGCTCTTAGAAATTACTTGATATCTGGATTAAAGTTTTAGGTTTTCTCCCTGTGATACTTGTCCTCTCATAGCCCTCAGAACTGCTCAGGTAAGGTATAAACTTTAAAGTCCTCTGTTCTTAATTTTTTACAATTCTTGTGTTCCATGGTGGGGAGTGGGTGTGTGGGAGGGTGTTGTCACCTTTATTTATCCTGATAAGCCTTAATAAAAGAACAGAGAACAAGAACAGAGAAATAGCTTATCTTGCTTTTCCCTTGATGTTTGTTTTCACAGGCAGATAAATTTCAGATGTATGTCACCTACTGCAAAAACAAGCCTGACTCCAGCCAGCTCATCCTGGAACATGCAGGGACTTTCTTTGATGTAAGCAGCCATTGCCATTTTCCTTCCACACACCTAGTGCAGCTGAAACACCTCCTTTACATCTGACCAACGGGTTCATTTCTGTGCCTTGGCATTTGGGGTTTTCATTCCACTGCAAATATCACATGCTGTGAAAACTGATAGGCTGTGGTGTGATGTGTGATCTTCATCAGTGTGGCAAGGTGTTTTGAATGGAGATACACATTCTTATGGGAGCTTTCATGCATTTTTCAGACTAAATCCTTTCTAAAAATCTGGTTTAGATGTACTCTCTATTTCTGGGTTTAGTGGTAAGGCAGATTCTATTATATTATATAGAAATATTATATTATATATATACAGAATCGTCCAAAACACGATCCTGTCTTCCTGTTCAGCAGATTTTACCCAGCCTATTAGATTTGCTTCATCATGCTGGTAAGAAAATCCACTGACTGTAATTAGACAATGTCCCTAACAAGCACTACACCTGGTGAGAAACATTTTTAGGCTCCAATCCAAATTTTGTAGGCTGAGAAAAATGTTAGACTTTTTGAGTACCTTCAAACTCTTCCTCTTATTTTTGGAACCTCATCCATTTTGCCAGACTTGTCTGCTACCTTATAGCTTTAATTAGTTGCATCTCTGCAAAAAAAAAAAAAAAAAAAGGTGCTAAGACCTCTTTTCCAAAGCACTGAAAATCTGTTTGCAAATGTAACCACTCAGCAGGATCCAAGCTGTGATGTGGTTGGCAGCTGACATAAATCAGCTCCTCTGGGGTTTGTATGTGCCAGTGGTTGTAGCATTTCAATCACACTCGACAATGAAAGGTCTCAAAAGAGCCAGAAGAAAAAGTGATGAACAACTTTTTCGTTTGCCTTGCTTTTTGCCTTGTTACCAAATGGTCCAAAAGTAGAATGGAACTGCAAGGAACTTTCCAGGAGGTGGCGCTTGAGCCTGTTGAATGGTTTATAAAGGTCGGTGACTCGTGAAGGGTTGTGAGCTGACCTAGGTGTCCATCAGTGCTATTTGCACAAGTTAAAAGTGTTTTCTCTGCTAAGCTTTCCCACTCCAGCTCTCTATATTGAGGCTGGAAACCTCACTGATGTTGCTTAATAGTGAATATTCATGTGTCAGCATCTACTGTTCTGCAAGGGGAGACGTTTGCCTTCCACTGGTGCTGAGCTATACCCAGTGATGCCTGTGCAAAAAGAGAAAGATGCTATTCCCCAAAAAAATCCCCAAGGAATCACCCAATCTGAGTGACTAAAGTAATGCAAAGTACCTGTAGATCCTTCTTATCTTGATCTTGGAGAGGCAATGTTTCAGTGACAGCACAGGACAGTCTGGCAAAAGGGATACAGAGGAAATGGCTGGTTCTTTTCTTCCAGGCAGAACTTGGAATTTCCCAAAACACCCTGATGATGAGAGTGAGTTATTTAGAATAACACCCTTGGTAAGAAGTTTGCTTGAAGATCACAAGTGTAGAACCGCTCAAATGTCATGAACTGTCATAGAAAGACATCTTTGAGTTGAAAACCAGCAGTCCCAGTGACCTGCTTGAACCATGGAAAACTTGCAGCTTCAGGGCTCAACTGCAAGGATTAGCTACTTAGGAGAAGGAGCAAAGATAAGTGACATATCTTACTGGAAACCATGAACTACTAGTGTTGCTATGAGAGGTGGGATGTTCTAAGGGTGTAAGTGAAGCCATTTATGTAGATAAAAAGCAGTTTCTTTTACTAGACCAGCTGAGACAGGAGGAAAACTACGCTCACACCCTCTATTATGAAACTTGCCTAGTTCTTCAATGAAGGATAAAGAGTACTATCTTCCCTCCCTACAGATCATTCTCTCTTTATAAAATTCAGAAGTTGTTGGTATGGATATATTAGCTGGAAATTGCATAGGGAATGAAATTAACATGCTTATTCTGATATAACTGCAGTAAACATTAATGTGGGTCTTTTGCTTTTTGTATCGGTCTTGTTCATTATCTGAGAATTTCTTAAAACTTTATTCAGTAGTATCAAAGATAAATGATGCCTACCATGTTTAGCATTTTTTTAATATTTGTAATACTATAAACTTCAGGCTAGCAAGGTGTTTTTTTTATTGCCAACATATGTTAGCTCTCAAGTTGGTGGAAATCAACATGTTATTGAGGTGATCAAGTTGATTTTAGTGTCTATTATTTAAGCAAGCTTTGGTCCTCAGGAAGAGTTTGATTCAGTCACCTACATGCTTCTGCTATTTTAAACATTTTTTTGCTTTAGATCTTGGAAAAGATGAGTTTTGATATTCAAGAAGCCACAAGGCACTTTTGACTTGCATGACCAGCAAGGAACACGGTAAAGCTCCTTGACTTTGGTAGCACTGCAGAACATTATGTTTCTGCACAGGTGGTGGTTCTTGAATAGTTTCTCCACTGATCTGGAGTGTCCCTTAGGAAATGAGCAGAAGCACAACCAGGATCTCAGCTTCTGCTTACTAATATTTTTTTCTGAAATTGCTCATCAGATTTGTGTTATGCATCACAAAACCTACATGTCTTATGAGAGTTTTGGTGCTGAAGCAGTCTACTTAGCAAGTCTTTGGTCTGTACATCCAGTTCAGGATGCAGTTTGTCCTCCTACCAACCAACCATACATGATTAGATGGCATCTGAATTTGTGAATCTCTTTAGACATTTGATACAAAATCTAGGTACTTTGTCACTGCTTCATGGCAAATTCAGCAGTCCTGATGGTATGACATTGTATTTAAGTATTCCTGTCTCCATGTTGCCCATCCAAGGACTTCTGAGGGTCCTGTGCTGCCCTATGCAGAGGATGTTTCTGGTGCTTGTCTGGGATTCTGTCATTGCCTCAAGACTACACATTGATCCTGCTCTGCAGCTCATCTGGTTTGCAATACACAACTGCCAGCACACAGTGCCTGTCAAATATCTTAATTTCTTCCAGGCCCTTGGGACACTTTACCACTCAAGAAACATCTAAAATTGTGTCTGGTGGTGATGGACTATAACGTAAGACAAGCTTGCTTTAAACAAGAAGCAGGCAAAGTAGAGAGCACAGAGCCTGTGGTCAGCTCGCTTCTGAAACCTGCCAGCTGCTGCAAAGCTCAGACACCTCTGTGCTCCCTGTTCCCAGAGGTGTGTGAGACATGTCTGCACTGCTGGGCTCTACCCTGCACAGACCTTTCTCACTTCCATCTCCACTGCACAGTGAGTCCAGCTCTCTCCAGCTGTTACAAAGCCAACCCAAGACACACTCCAGCAGGCTGCCTTCTTACTCCCACGCTTCAGGGACCAGAGGGAGGAGCTGCAGGGAGAATGTCCCTTCCCAGCAGTGTACTTGTCTGATTGTCATGTAGCAGTGCTGTTGCTGCAGCAGGGACAAATGTCACTCCACCAACCCACTGTGTCTCCACACAGTCTGACCAGGGAGCATCTTGGCAGAGCGAGGAGTGCCCAAAGGGGGAGGCATCTTGCTGAGAGATGGCCTGCTGTTCAGAGGGAGAGCTGTGAGGAAGGAGCAGTGCTAACTTGGTTACTTGGATCCTACAAAAACAAGTGTACTTTGCCAGCTCCAGGAAGTTCACAGACGTGGCTGAGGTCTTGCTGGCTCCTGCAGTTATGGTTTGAGTCCCGGCCATGTGCTCTGCAGGCTCAGTTCCTGTGTGAAGCCAGCCATGACTCAGCTTCATGCAAACTCCATTAACCTCCAAACAGAGCCCCTTCCCTTTTGGGTCTTGTTCATGGCACCAGAGATATTTTTTTTAAAAAACTCATCTAATTAAAAGAAAAAGGAACATAGTGTGAAAAGTGGACATTTTTGTGTCCCATCATACAGATAAACATTGGAGCTAAAAAGAAGCAATAACCTCCCTAATACTCAGCAGAAAATCAGACTGTATACAGAAAGAAAATCTCTGTTCTTGACAGTTCTTTCCCCTTCACTTTCTGTAACTTCTTCCCTTTACAGTCTCAAACTTACCCTCCAGCAGCTGGAAATAAGTCCCATTCCCCTTTCTCATCTACTGCCATAGGAACTGCAGATTTCCTGATGTCCAGGAGCAAGGGGAGGTATGCCCAGGACTTGGTGGAGACAGAAGGGTTTCCAACCTGTTCTATTTCAGCAGAAAATCTGCCTCTGTAAGGAATGAGTTTGAGGTCTTTTAGATGGCTAAATATGTGCATTAGGGTCCTGTAGGATTTTCAGGAGCTCCTAACTCACCCTGGAACCTGCTGGAGGGAGGCAGCTGGGCCCTTTGCAGACCTCACCAAGTGCCTGTGTGTAATGTCTGCAGAAATTCATGAGCCCATCACACTGATCAACCCAGACATTTTGGTTGAGGTTCAGATGGTGAAAGTATTCAGTGCAGTCACTGATATCATAAAGGTATCTCCTGGGTCCCAGGTGCCACCTCAGAATAGCATGGGTCTGTCAGCACTGTGTCAGACCTGTTAACTCACATGGGGATATTTCAGCTACCCCAGGGCTCTCAGATGGTAGTAGATGCCTATGTTTAGACAGCTAAATTACACCCTACGCATGCAATTTAATTTAATGTCACTTCATTTTAATTGAACGTTAAGACTCTGCTTTCAGCCTTCATAGCTAGGGGAAACCAGATGACATGACAGGTAAGTTATATTTAAATCAAAGCCTGTGCAGTTTTATTCAGCAGAGCCTTAGCTTGACTTGCAGAGGGACCCTGCTGTTTAAGTGGCCTTAGGGGGACTCTGCAGTTTATTGCCTCTGAAACCACACTTTAAGCATGAGAGCTTAAAGAAAGTTAAACAAAAACTAAACGTAGAAATGCAGGGATCCAGAGCTAAAATTAGTTATGGGTGGTTCTGTCTGGCAGGGGGTTAATAGTTTTCCATGGCTGACTGCTGTTTTTGTCTCTTCTAGGAAATTCAGCAAAGACATGGTCTGGCCAACTCCATCTCTTCTTATTTAATCAAGCCTGTCCAGAGGATCACAAAATATCAACTCCTACTGAAGGTACCTTAGTGAGCTGCACAAATCAGCTCATGCAGAGCAGTTCCCAGGTGTAGTGATTTACCTTGTGCTTAAGGAAGCTGCTTTATGATCCCCCAGCAGCTGCTGCTGAGCTGCTGCTCCTACTTCCCAGGCCTGGGCATGACAATAAAGTGTGAAATCAGGTTGGCTGTTTTAAAGGAAAAGACTCACATTAAGAAAGAAAAAATAATCAAACCAAAAGCAAACAAACCAGTAAAAGAACCTTTTCAACTGGCTTTTTTTTTTTGTGGGTTTTTTTTTTTTTTTTTGCATCCAAGTGGATTTCATCCTCAAAAGCAACAAATGGGAAAGTTGAAGGGATGACAGAACTGTTTACTCTGCTTCTTGCTAAGTTTGTGATGTACTATTTTGATTAAAGGCTTCAATGATGGTAGCAATGAATTTCGGGAAATTTCACTGACTCTTGACCGAGACTCCTTCATTGGCATTGGATTCTGTTTGAGAGCTAACATGTTTGTGTTTGAAAAATCAGGGAAAAGTTCCATATACAAAGCAAGGACTTCCAAGTGAAACATTACCTTTTCCCATTTAAAAAAACCCACAACTTTGTTGGTTTTTGTAAATCAGTTACAGGTTTTTCAAGTATCTTCTGCATAGGTTAATTTTAGATCTAAGTTAACCAGCTACTGTTCACTTCAAAACTAGTAAGCCAGAGAAGAAAAAATTCTTGGGGATAAGGGAAGAGACAGATTCTGACTCTGAAAACCTAGGACCTGATATGATGCTTCTCTTTAAAGCTTCCTGAGCATATACCAAAGAAACAATATGCTATACTAGGAAGGTACTTGCTGTGTTCAACCCATTGACAAATCTGTGCTTTGTATCAGGTTTACCACAGCATACCTGCACTGCATAACCCATCTGCTGGGGGGAAGGCTAAAGCACCCCTTTGGTCTCTCCTCAGGTGAATCCTTCCTGAGGGGCCCTCCCTGCCCTGCAGTGCTCACCAGCACTGCAGGATCAGGCAGGGATCCTGCCACCCGCCTGGCACAGCTGGACGGAGTGGTGACTGCAGGATGAGCAAAAGTCCCCAGAAATCTTCCAAATACTCAATCTCACTTGAGAGCACCTTGCTTTGTCTTGGTTTATAGTCAATTCTGTTTGATCCCCCGCTATTTGTGAGCATCCACAGTGGGGTTTGCTGCAGTTCAGCTTTCTCCTGTCCCTGTTAGTGAAGCAGTTTCGTGTACCAAGTACCACAGTCAGACACAAAGCCAGCACGTTGGTCAGAGTTTGTTTATGGGTGTTTCTGCATTGCTTCTTAGGAGCTGCTGACCTGCTGCGAGGAGGGCAAAGGGGAACTAAAAGATGGTCTGGAAGTGATGCTCAGTGTCCCAAAGAAGGCCAACGACGCAATGCACGTCAGCATGCTGGAAGGTAGCAGATGGGCAGGCGGCCAGGGCAGGGGAGGGATGCACAGGGAGGGAGCCTGCTTGTAACTTGTGTGGAAAGTTAGTACTGTAGCAGTACTGTTGTTTGATCATAATTTTCAGGTACCTTCTGGCTCCTTTGTGGTATTTTTCCAAAAGTCTTGGAAGAATAAAGCTGGCTAGGAAGTTTTGGGGGGGTTATTTTTTTATCTCCTATGTATGTGTGTGTGTGTGTATGTACATACGTGTGTGTGTATGTATACGTATACAATGTATGTATACATATATTTAATTAAAACATTCTTTCTTAATGAAAAAGAAAAATGTCCCCCTGAAACAGTATCAGTTTAGCTGCTGGCAGCCATAACCATGATTGGATCAAAACATTTCTAAATACTGTTTCAACATTTCAAAAGTTCTGGTTTTCTGAGTCAAAACAGCTTGTGTTTCAAAATGTTAGCATAATTATGCCAAAGATGTAAAAAATATTATTAAAAAAAATTGAAATTACAGAAAAAAATTTGGTTGGCATAAAGTTCTTTATTGGATTTTTGATGTGTGGAGTATATCTAAAACTTAAAACTTCTATTCTGGACACAGATACTTTATTTTCTGTAACGTTTTTTCAACCTGGAAAAATAATTTCCAGCCTGGCCTGAGTCAGAACCAAGAAACAAGTGGAGTACTAAAACAGGTGAAAAAAAGGAAACTGTGTCAGTAGCTAGGCAGCATATTAAGACCAGGTGGGTCTCACAGGAGGGCAAACTGACCCAACATAGATAGAAACACTATGAAGATGGTTTTAACTGTGGTGTCTGGTGAAAAGCAAGGGTTCCCAAAATAACATCTGGATATTCAGTCCTCGTGAGCTGATCAGCACCACACAATAATGAAGAAGCAGGAATGAGTTTGTTAGAGTAGCCAAGGACTTAAAGAGTTATCTTCTGAATAAGACATTATTCCTGAATATTTGGAGTAGGGCCCAGGGCTGCTTGCTGTTCTCCAGTGCTGTCTGGCAGAGCCAACCAGACTGTGCTGGTGGTGGAGCAGTCCCCAGCTCTGGAGAGAAGTGTGACCCATGAGCTGCCGAGAGCAGCTGCTAAGGCAGGACCTTGGAAGACACCTTGCACTGGGGACTCCCTTTTGTCCAGTTATATGGAGGGAGGGAGTTCTGTGATCTTCATCCATGTGACGGTGTTTGACAGGCAGCATGGGAAACTCCTCCTGTTAAACTTGTTTCAGACACCATACCCCTCTACTCTCATAGATGTAGCTCCCCCATGCCACTGCTGTCCCTTGAAGGTTGGTTGACATGCTTGAAAGCATCATGGTATAGTGGGGCACTTCTACCCATCACACGCTACATTTCTCTGAATTTGTATTGACATGCACAGGATTTCTTGCAATGCAGTTCTGTGTACAGTAACCACCACTGAAACCTTAATAATATTTGTTTTGAAGTAATTCCTACTACACTTTAGCAGCAGCCTCATTTAGCACAGATGATGTATTTGTCTCTGGTGAAGTACTTATGTTGTTAAAGTAGGAAAAAAAAAAGGAAAAAGAAAAATATTTTCACTGGAGCAATGGATGCCCATTAATGTCCCTTCAGAATATGTGTAAAAAAAGAAAAAGACTGTTTTATTTTGAGTCCTTACTGCTCTGGTGTTTCTGGGAATTGCTGGTCCTAAGAATAAATACAAACCAATCTGTTTTGTGGTTTTAGGGTTTGATGAGAACCTGGACGTCCAGGGAGAGCTGATTCTTCAGGATTCCTTCCAAGTGTGGGATCCCAAGTCTCTCATTCGGAAAGGCCGTGAGAGGCATTTGTTTCTCTTTGAAATCTCTTTGGTGTTTAGCAAAGAGATCAAAGATTCTTCAGGACACACAAAATATGTTTACAAGAACAAGTTACTGGTAGGTGTGGCTGCAAAGAAAACATTCTGGTGTTGTGTTTCTTGTAGGTAGAGGTGGAGTTTGGGAGATGGCTCACAAGTCCCCATGCTGGGTTTGGGATACTCACGCCACCTGGAAGGGCTGGCTCTGAGTCCTGCAGGGCTCACCTGGAAGTCAGCTTGCAGTGAGTCTGGAGAGGTTTAAGATAGTGAGATGTGAAGGATGGGTGGGAAATGCAAGCAGGATCACTCAAGCCATTCAATTCCCTGCCATCCCCAGTGGTTTTCTGTCTCTTTTTATCTGTGTGTAGCAAAGTGGAGATAAGATCTCATTCCCTTACCCATCCCAGCCGCCCCACTTCTTCCCAGCAGTCCCAAGTTTTCTGGACTCATGAAATTTCGTATATATGAAATCTCTCATCATCTCTCTTCCACACTAGACCTCAGAACTGGGAGTGACTGAACACGTTGAAGGAGATCCCTGCAAATTTGCTTTGTGGTCTGGACGAACACCATCCTCAGACAATAAAACAGTGCTGAAAGTAAGTCTTTTCTGTTTGTTTTCTTTGCCTTTAGAGCTTCTAGTTCAGGCCTTGGGAACACTAAATGAGAGGTCAGTTTCTTCCTTCCTCACATTCTCATGGTTTCCTTGTCTGTCAGTGGGGTCATGCCAGCATGGGGAGCAATTCAGCTCTAAGGCTCCAGTTGGAATTGGCAGTGTGGTTTTGCAGCCTTGCTGGAATTGCATCTCCTCTTGCAGCCTGGGTTGAGTAGCTGCACACTGACACAGGGCATGTCTCAGGGTGTTTGGCTGGGAGGTGTAATTCTCTTAGTCCTTTGCCACCAGGCATATCAACAGTCACCCATTTTTCAAACCACCAGAGCTGACAGCCTTTTCTGTCAAGTGAGTTTCTAATGAAGAATTCATGTTATGGTTGTTTTGTCTGAGGAAATCCCAACTGTGCACTGATAACCTATTTCCCCTCTACAGAACATGCTGTATTGCTTAGTGTTAAATATACTTATCCAGAGCTCAGCTGCTTTGCTGCTGCTTGCCAAGTGGGACTGGTAAAAATGCTCTCAGTTCTCTGGGGGTTACCAGGAACTCCAGTGCAGCAGAGAGGACAAATAGTTAATCAGGCATTTGCATCAGCTGACCACGATTCTTCTACATAGGTGACATCCTGAGAACATGATAAAGTCTCTGTCTTTCTGCCTTGTGGAACTTTAGGCATCCAGTATTGAAACAAAACAGGAATGGATCAAAAATATCCGGGAAGTTATTCAAGAAAGGATTATTCATCTGAAGGGAGCTCTGAAAGAGCCAATTCAGCTCCCCAAGACACCAGCAAAGCAGAGAAACAACAGTAGAAGGTAACCTCAGCCATTCCCTATAACATGAAATCATTTGTGTTTTCTGAGCCCACAGCAATGTAGTGTTTGTGGGGGTTTTACTGTTTTTTTACTATAGTCAAAGCAGTTTTCACTGTCTTTGTTTTTTATATGTTGTCTTGGCAAAAGTAGCTAGAAAGCTTTTCTATGATATATGTGCAAAGATCTTTTACTGTACTATACTCCAAAGTATTAGAGAGAAACAAATAGTAAACGTTCTTCAGAGTCCGAAGTTATGTTTCTTTCCTAAAGTAGATTTTACTTCTTCACATTTGAATAAAACCAGATTTTTTTTCACCGTTTGGCATTTTTA
The DNA here is from genome assembly GCF_022539395.1 of Myiozetetes cayanensis. Classification (NCBI taxonomy): domain Eukaryota; kingdom Metazoa; phylum Chordata; class Aves; order Passeriformes; family Tyrannidae; genus Myiozetetes; species Myiozetetes cayanensis. The sequence continues at coordinate 28,819,860 of NW_026088185.1, forward strand.
ATTGTTTGAAATGAAAATCGTAGTTGATCATGGCAATATATTATTACAGTGAAAAATCTGTTTTCATCATCAAATATAAACTCATTTCAGCCTATGAAGTAATATTAATTTTTCTTGTCAACTTCTTTCAATCCTGGATTAAATAGAAATTAGACAAAATGAAGCGTTCTTTTTCTATTGTGGCATTCCCAAAAGCCACCTGTAATTTGACCACCTCAATTTCCTCACAAGTTTTATGCCTCTCTTACTTCAGGATTTATTATAGAGACATTCAAAGCTTAAGTAACCAAGGTCACCCAGGAGACCTGTAGCAAGATCCAGACATTCCTTCCTGGGAACATGCACCAACATAAGAGTTTTCTAGTGCAATGTCCTCAAATATGTATTTTGGATTATTTAAATGTTTAGTTTGAAAAACCAGTAAAAATTTAGAACTTTATCTATACAGCAAAACGGAGAAAATACCCTCTGTTAGCAGCCTCTTAGAGGTAAATTTGTGGAGTTCTACACTGTCTTTATGTTTGTTTGGATAGCGTATTTGTGGCTATCCAAACTTAAATTTTAAATATCCAGTATTAAATTTCTGAAGATGTGGTTCCTGTGAGGCCAGAGAAATGCCCTTTCCTTCAGTGTTACACGTAAACTAGGCTGAATGTTCTTGGTTAGGGAAAAAAAATAACTGAAGGAAAATTTCTGCCTGACACCCTCATTACACAGCTATTTCTGAACACCAGAGTCTTCTATGCTGGCAATGGCCATCCAGTTTCCAGCAACAAATGTTGTGATTATGTGCTAATCCCAACCCTATGGTTAGGGGTGACATCATTTTAAATTGCAGTTAAACAGCATCATGGGTTGCATTAGTGAGGTGACTGTGGCACAGAGCCAGCTCTGTCCTGCTGACGCTGCTCTTCTTAAATCCACCTGTAAAGCTGTGCACACTCTAAGGTGGTGTGTTATGTAAGCGTCGTTGTTCCCCTATTATGTCTCTTGCAGAGATGGAATAGATGATGCAGACAGCCAAGGGGATGGCAGCAGTCAACCTGACACCATTTCCATTGCATCCAGGACGTCACAGAACACAGTGGACAGTGATAAGGTAGGACCGAAATGTGAAAATACACGGCAGCTAATTGCCCCCTGAAAAATATAAGTGAAAAGCAGAATAGAAGGCAAAATAAAGCAACCTGTCATCTGCTGAGTGAGTTGAAACTCGTATTCCCCCTTGCTGGGCTATTAAATTCCAGTCTGTTTCTATGTGCTCGACAGTACTGCTGTTGTACACGGTAACATCTCTGTTGCTGCAGCTTTTTGTGGTTAATACACAGAAGTTGGATTGGCTCTGAAGAAACACAGCCCAGAGCAACCTTTTCTGCCCCAGTAGAACTTGTCCTATGAGAACCAGCTTCTGAATCAGCAAACAGTTGGTTATGTTGCATATTTACCCTCTGAGCTGAAATCAGTAGTTTGTTGGCGGGAATACAGGTGCTTACACACCAATGAATACAGCAACACTGGGATCCTGGCTGGTATCTTGAGAGCCTGGGAGACCTACCATTTCCAGAGACTGTGATTCTGGACCCCTTTCCTCACAGACATATGGTGGAGCATATGGATGGCCCCGAGACACGCTAGATTCTGTTGGAATGCTGCGCACTGTCGGCACGTATGTACTCACTGTTTTCCATGTCAGACATTCTGAGTCCAGATTCCCAGCTCCACTAGGATGCCTCACTTGAGTTTGTCACTCTCTGATACCTCCAGCTGTGGTCTTCCACTGAATTAGCAATTGGTGCTAGGAGTAAATGGGTGGTTAATAATTACCTTTGCTACGCTGATGGGGTTTGTCATATCCACTGAGATAATGCCTGTGTTCACTTCATGTGTTGTTTAGAAATCGCACGTAACTTGAGAAAATATGAATTCTTCCATGCCTTTATGGATGTATCTGTTTATCAGGGCTTTAATTATGCTGCCACTTACACAGGGTAGAAGGGTGTCTTCACAAAATCAGAGTCCAAGTTTTCGTTGTAAAGTCCACAGGTAAGGTTCAGAGCAGGCATAATTTTGAAAGCTGGCCTCAGAAATATAAGTTAATTGCAAATAAATTACCTTTGTAAGACCACCTATTATGTTTATCTTAAAGGTACATCCCCAGGATTTTGCTTTTTTGTCTAATAATGTGCCTTAGAAAAGTATTGATCCTCACAATCCAAAGGCCACTGTAATGTATGCAAATACTTTGCCTGATGTCTGAGAAGTATTTTCTTGTGTCTTCAGCTCTTCAGTGGACTTGCCTCACTTTCCATTTTTTTCACATTTATCATTCCTGATAAAGGCCCTGACTTAGTAAAGTACTTGAGCTCATGTTTAATTTTAGGCATTTGCATAAGCTTTGCTCGTTTGCCCCAAGCCCATTGACTCAGTTGCATGAATTCTGGCAATGTGTAGGTGAGATGCTCCATATTGCATGCTGCAGCTGCATGCAAGGGCTATGGTGTCAAGTCAGGCTGTACCCTGAAAGACAGCCCATCGTGGCAGGAGTTGGTTTAAGGATGCAAGACTGGAAAGGATTAGAGGAATTTCTATCCAAAACCTTGTTTGAACTGAATGGTGACTGTGTATGAGATAAACTGAGTACTAGATCTTAAAGAGAAGAAGTTGTTACCACTGGGGAAAGGGTCATGTCATCCTTTTACCTTTTTTAAGGTGGGTAGGTTCACCTACTGACTTGAGGCTGTGTGTTTGTGTGTCCTTCTACACATTTAATGAATAGAAACCAATTTAGAGTGTGCAGCTAAGGCTTAAATACACTTGTCCGAGATACTGGTGCATCATCCTTAACTAGAGAGGCAGTTCCTGCTGAACAGCTTCCTTATTGTCACTGCCAGAATGCTGTATAGAATTTAGCACCCAGGCTGCTGCATTATCATGTCTTTGCTCCAAGGAAAATCAACTCCCTGCATCTCCTTATAGTTCTCTCTTGGTTTTTCTACACAATGTTACCCAAATTAATGACAGATGAAGCTGAGTTGTCTTGCTTCCCATTGAAGAGGCACAGAGACACACCTTCATTCAGTCTCAGCTCAAACATCTGTCTGTCAGCAGATCCAAAGCTGTGCAAGGACCCAAGATACAAGACTCCTAGTGGTGAAGTTTTACCGCATGGGAACAATTCACTGTCATTCCAATGAAGTTATTTTACTCTCCAAGTTTAAAATTGGATTCTTTTCCTCCAGTATGTAGTTGAGCTTATCTTCTAGGCTGGTCTGAGCAAATGTCATTGGACTGGGAAATGTTACATTCTCACATGGGCTGGTGCTGGTTATTGACACTGGAAGACTGGACCATATCATGCTCTCTACTTCAGTTTTCTTGGCTAAGTTAACAGTGCTTGGTAAACACTGTAACTGCAATTAACTTGTGTGGGACTGATAGCAGCTCTGATAGGTAAGGTGTTCAGCAAACAGTGGTTTCCCTGCCTATTTAACTCAAGCATAATCAGCAGAGTTATCCCCAGGAGCTCAAATTCAAGCTTTGGGGCTTTTCACAGCAGTAGCCTCCACAGATGACCTCTCTGTGTGTCCCAGTGAGATCTCTGTCCTGAGGAGCCAACAGAAAGAGCTCTTACCTTTAAAAACTCTGTCTGTTCACAGCAGCCTCATTTACAACAGGGTTTCTCAGTGGTAGCAGTGTGCCAGGATGGCAGCAGATTAATGCTGCACTGGGACCATATATGTGTTAACTCAGTGTCAGAAACAATTCTCAAGTAACGTGTAAGACTTGATATTACTCTCTGAAGGCAAAAGAATTCAAAGAACTAGCTGACACACTTTGTCCTTTCCCTAAACCTTGCTATTGTGCCTGAGGATTACCTAACGCATTAGCTGAATGTTCAGACAAGAATGCCAAGCAACATTTTAGACAAAGAAAATCACAACTTCTCCAAGATAATCCATCTCAAGTAGCACTTCTGCTGTAATAACACTCCTCGTGCCTCAAGTCATGTGTATTTCCTTCAACTTATTTGTGAGTCAATTCCTTCTGACTTGAGAGTAGTGATTTCCCTCTCCTCTCATCCCAGCGCAGCCCTAGAGCTAAGCTTTACCTTTGCATTTCAAACTCCTTAAAATACAAAAGGGTTTTTGTTTTTAAGTGGGAATGAACTAACATTACTGTAAATTCAGCAAGAATTTTGTTTTCTCTCAAGACAGCTGAATGTAGCCACAATATTTATCAGGAGGATCATTTGATGCAGAGGATAGAGCGCTTGACTGGGGGCCAGAGGAGCTGAGTCCTAGTTCTGCTCTGTCACTCACATGTTGGAGGCCATCACAAATCATGTTGGATGGCACATTACCCTTTCCTCTTTCTTTTCCTTGTTTGGATGAGGAATTGGGGGCAGGGGGAGAGGAGGGACAGGAATTCTTGCAAACATTACATTTTTACATTAATTATAGCATCACTGTCCGTTGTCCCAACATAGGATACAGACCCAAATTTGGACCTATTTTTATATATTAAAGGAAATTCACAGCAGCCTTTATAGTAGCAGACTCTACTTTAAAAATATTCTTAATTATATGCCTGACTCCAGAAGTGTTACTAAGCCTTTAAATATTCAGGCTTTCCTGGCTGCAGGTAGTGGTCAGGTAATTATATAGACTCTTCAGATTGAAAAAAATTTAATAATGTCCATGTCTGTTTAAATTAAATACCTGATTAAATCTGGATCTTAGTCTTTAATATCTTTAATTTTCTTGGATTTTTCTCTCTCAAAAATATATAAAGCAATTATCCCTGGGCTCAAACATTTCATTTTCATTAAATATTATATAGTAGAAACACAGACTTGAAGTAATGTCTGTAGGTCTTGTCTGTAGGTCTGCACCTTTATAAAAAGGAAAGAGGAAACATATAAAATGTTTAGTTTTCCATTTGCAATCCATGACTTTTTCCACATGCAATCTATAATCTAAAATATTTCATACAAAGAATTATTTGGATTGTCATTCGTATTGTATAAGTTTTCTATAGAGGGGAGAAAGCTGGCTGGTGACTCAGACTTAGTGCTAAAGAATCAATAGATAATGAATACTATTACAGCAGTTGTAATTCCCACTGAGCATCCAGGTCAGGTCCTAGGTAACCTACTATGCAAAATTTCTTCATCCTTTTCCAAAAGGCAAAGGAGAGAGCTTTTGTTCTATACAGCAAGCCTTCTTCAGCATGCTATCTAAAAACCTCTCCTTAGGGAGAAATCCTTGCCCCATTCAATTCATGGCACATGGGATTTCAGTCTTTATATTTGGATTCAAAGCAGTGGGGAATTGCATAAAGAAAATGCTGCATGCAGGGCATTCTCATTTGTTAAGCCCATTGAGCTGTTGGCTTGTGAAACAGCTGTTTCTGGAGATACTGGTTCGTCTTCCAATGGCCTCTTTTTTGTTGGCTTTTGCAGAATACTGAGGAGAGCAGTTCTCATTTCCTTCTGTTGTTTTTGGATGTGGAAAAAAGCTCTGAAATGTGAACTGAAAACTTTTCACTCTCTAAAAATAAATATACACAATACACTTTTATCTTTTCCATTAGCTATTAGACTTAGCTCATCTTTGTGCAATCATGAGACTGAGATCTTGGTGGTATTATATAAAATCTGGGAATAATAATTTTTCTAATTGAAGTTAATTGGGAGGGAAGATTTTAGAAATAAGGCTTGTTGGAACAAGTCACTTTGGGGCGAATTCTCTTTTCTTGAAAGGCTTCTAATCAAGGTAAAATAGCTTTCTTTATCCCTGTGATATTGTTGCTGGAGCAGGAAATACTGCTTCAGTTTCTTCATTAGGAAGAATCCTCAGTTTCTTGGAAGTTTCCTTTCCTGGTAACACAGATATGAGGAGTGCCTTGATCTCTCTCTTTCTTTCTTGAGGCTACTCATAATTTTGAGTTTGAACTCCATGAAGTTGTGCACCAACATGCTCGTCTTTTTTTTAAATAGGCTGTGTTTCCTTGTACTGTCACTCGGTGTTAACGTGTGTTATTTAAAAAGAAAAAAACCACACCCATGAAAACCAAAAAAACCCCCCATAAACCCCCAAAACAACACAAAAAAACAACGACAAAAAAAACCCAAACCCAAACAAACAAAAAAAAGAAAACCAAATAAAAATTAGCAAACAGAAATGCCCACTCATTAAATAGTAAAGGAAACTTGTGTTGCATACCTCATGAGGAGGACATAAGGAAAATCACAGAATCACAGAATGGGTAAAGTTGGAAGGGACGATTGGTGGGGCCAGTGACATTTCAAGGAAAATCCCCTTGAAATAAGAACATCAACATAAGGAAGAAACATTTAAAAAATTATGAAAGTATGAAATATTACTTTGTCAAATACAGAAAAGGCAGATATGGTTTAAAAATGAGAGGGATGCCCATTTTCATAGATGGGATTAAAGTCACAGAGAAATTAAAAGCAATACCAAAAGGCAAATTCTGCTAACAAGAGCACTGTTGCTAAGACTGAGCTGATAATTTAATTTCTACTTAGTTTCTCAGCAAGGGAACTGACATACCAAGCAGAATTAAAAACTGCATAACAGATCTCTGTCTCTCTTGAATGTTGCTAAAGTATTCTGTAGCTTTCACTTCTATAGTTTACTTTCCTGAAGCTTTTTTTTTTTTTTGTCTTTTGGACCCCTGGTGCTAGGGGTTTTTTAACCACGTTTAAGCTCTAACAAAATATTTACACAGCTGGTGATTGAAGCCCTCTATCCCTCTGGCATTATTATGACACAATGTGTGCGTCCCATGATCTGAGTTTTGGCCTTTTCTATCTCTGCCAGTGAGTTCTGTGTTGAGTCATGTGCAAGAGACACATTTCTACCGCAATGCAGGGGCAATGTCAAGGGACAGGATGTGTTGGCCCCCAGCAGTGCTTGTGCATGGCCAAAACGTGTCACTGTGGGCTGGGATCTCTGCAGTACTTGAGCAGTGGGACTGAACTGAACTGTAAACAACCTTTCAGTCTCTCTGTCAGTGTTTAGTGGATGCTGTGAATTGTAGTTGATGTAAAGGAAAGTAGAAGGTGTGACGTAAACTCTTGACTGTGGCAGAGCTAAGGGAGAGGGCATGATCACGGGATTATGGAGTGGGTGGTGAAGCAGGTGGTCACTTAAATACAAAATCTGGACTATTTCTTTACCAATCTTCCTATTTTCTGGAGCACTGTGATAGGTGCCAGCACTTTGTCTGCCAGGTGAGGCTGGGCATTGACCTGAAGAGGTTTCTTCCTCCAACCAAGATATTTTAGTCTCAGTTAATTACAATAGATTAAACAGTTGTGAGTTTCTAAAGGGCAAAGGAAGGAATTGATTTGGACTCATGTATGTAAGTATTGTTGTGGTTATTCTGCACTAAGCCTGTTCAGTTAAGTGATGTGCCAGAATGCAGTGTACTGTCTGGAGTGCTGCTTCCTTATAGTGATTGATGAATTATGGTACAAGTAAAGTTAAATTTATATAATAGAAAATGACTGCTGACTGTTAAGTGAATTTTTCCTGTGAAGGTATGATAAAGAGGAGTGAATTATGGCCCCAGAGGATGTATTTCTATTGCTTGAATGCTGCCTAGCATTAGTGCAGTTGTCACACTGAATTCTTACTGCCCTCACCTGTGGAAAAGGGAAACATGATAGTGATCAAAGGAAAACCTGACATAAAACATTTTGGCACTTTAATTAGCCTTCTTGAGTGCTCACTAGCTATAGGTGGTTAACTCTCTGTCATGTAGAAGCAAAATGTTTATCTTATCAAGGAAATAAATTGTTCAGCCAGGAGGTGACATCTCTGTCCCTTCCCTCTCTGTCTCTCTAATGGTAATTTCTTAGTATTTTCTTTGGCTTTGGGTGACTGCCTTTCAGCTCTTGCTCTGAATCTCAGCTAGGATTCCTGTAAATTCAACTCTTCCCTCTGAAAAATTTACATATGTATGTATCTTTTTTTCTTACTTTTTTTTTAAATGTGAATCGTTCCCTGAAACTGAAGTCATTGAAGTGACACTAGGAGATGATAAAATGAGACTGGTTTATCTCTGTTGGCAATGCTTTCTTTGGCATGAACTTGCCTTTCCAATCATTGATGCTCACTAATGTTACTGTGGCACTTTTCTTTCTCCTCTCTTTCCCAAGTTTAAGTAAGGGCTTTCCCTCTGCTTTCTGTATTTCTTATCAGGAATGCAGCAGTGCCAGAATTATGAAACATTCCCGCATTTGATTTGTAGAGCTGTACCTGCCTCTCTACATTTGAGATTTTTCAGTCTTTTGGAAAATAAACTTTAGATTTCTGAATGAAGTCTTCCCAGGACTAAAGTGCTACACACATTTTATTTAAATTGTTGTGCAGTTACACGGGCACTCACAGAAAACTCTGAACTCTATAGGGGATCCAAATAGTTACAATGCTCAGTGTTAGGCCTATGCTCTGACTTGGTGTGACTTAATCTCTGCTTTAGGGACTTGGCTGATAGGTCTCGCTGCCTTTTTTTGTCTCTACACCGGTCACTGTGGCTTGTAGCTATACAGGAATTTACCCACCTGCCATCTGCTAGCAGAGTCAGTCAGCAGCTCTTTTTTAATTGTTTTATAATGCATGTAGCACAGGATCTCCAGCTCCTCACAACAGGTATTAATGCTGGCTCTGCCTACAACACATATACCCCAGGACAGTTCTGGGGCCTTTGGCCCTTTTTTTTTCTCTATGAACTTTGAAAAAATGGACTTTGGTCTTCCCTGGGTTGGAACCAGATAAACCAGATTCCAAAACAATCAAAAAATTAATTCTTACCAACCTTGATCTTCAGACAGGTTTAATCTTGGTTTGAATTATGTGTTACCTGTCTTTTCTGGCACCCATTTCTAAATGTAACAAGTAGATGATCAGGAGTTTCCCTCAAGAAGGGATCTATCAAGGGTGCAAGTGCTGCTGAGAGTAAGGACATTTGCCTTCTGTTGCTGCCAGCAAGGATTTGCTGCAGCTGTGGGTGGAGGCAGCACTAGCCACAGGCTGTCTTGTTTCAAAGAGCTTTCTTGGAAAAGGTGTGTGTTCTTTTGAAAAACAAAGTGAAATATGATCGGCTGCTTTTAAAATATAACACTTGCTGGAAGCACTTGCAAAATTCATAGTAATTACTCAGGGGACTTTCTCTAGCCAGGTAGTGGAGCATTATCCATTTCCTATTGTACTGTATGGCTGGACAATTCCTCACATGCCAACTGAGGAGATGATGACAGTGGATGAATTTCCCCAGAGGTCCCCTTTTTTTATCTAATAGTTGAATTTTAGCAAGAAATTTCCCAGAGATTTGACTGTTTTACACAAACCTGGCTTCATCACTGTGAAAATATAGCAAGACAAAGGAGAGAATGCATCAGAAGCTTCTCGAGGGGACCTTTCGTTCTCACATCAAATGATATTTAAAGTAATGTGAACAGTGCCAGATTTTTAATTGTATTATATCGATAAAGTTTTAATCTCACTGTGATTGTCTCTAATGTACATAAAGCACTCTGAAAGAAAACAAAACAAACAAACAAAAAACTAAACAAAGGAAATTAAAAAATGAAAATAAAAAACAAACAAACAACAAAAACACCAACAAACTGCCTCTGGAGAGTTTACTGACTGTGGAGGATCAAATTCACGGGCAAAAATGAATTAATACCTAGAGATATTGAACATCTGCAGTGCCCATGGAAATAGCAATCATTTTTCTGTGGGTAATATTCCCAGGAAATATCTTTATAAAAGGCAGATGAGAAATTTGCCATGCATCTTAAATATCTCAGCTGGGATTTCTGAAAGTGCTGTGGAATTTTAGTGGGACCTCCGCTCTCAAAACGGCTGGGCACAATTCTCCCCAAAGGAAAGCCATTCCTGTGGTGGTCAGTGCAGGGTCACTTGCTCAGCACTCACAAGTTTATTTCCAGACTAATAACAGAAGCAGCAGATATTTTCTTAACACCTCTCCCAGGGTTTTGGTTTTCTTTGAGCTATAAATAACTGCAGATAGAAATCGAGATTCAATTGAGTGATCAGATGCTGAAAACAGATTCAACTGAAAGTCCCTGAAAGTGAAGTCCTACAGGAAGAGATTCTCCAAAGATTTATTTTCAGCATTTTCCTCCATGCACAACTGGCAGTTACGCTCAGAGCAGATTGAATATGCTCCACTTCTTTTATAAAGTGCATTCTTTTGTAAATTTTCATTTCTATTGCTATCCATTTCATAAAGAACATTTGTTATTGATTTTGATTTGATTTTTTTTTCCATTTAGGAAATAAGGGTCAGCATTCAGTATACATTCTTATACAGTCTTATTCTTAGATCATTTCAATCTTACCCATCTTTTGGTGGAAAATAAGTAAATCAATAACATTTGAAAAGATAAGTCCCTCTATAACAAAACAAGTGTATGGAACTCCTTCAGGCTGAAGCTCTCCTGTAGGTATGAATATCAACACTTCCATCTTGAGGGTATTTAAATGTATTTTCTGTGGCAACAGAGAAACACTTGATCTCTCCTTTCTAGTCCTGCAAGCAGTGTGAAAATCAGGTTCTATACCAATGTGCTGATGGACACATTCCCCATAAGGGTGCAAGGCACACACATAAAGGTCTTAGTTCATGTAGCGGGTATCCTGAATTCACGGTAAATGTGGTATATCTCAATCACAAGACATTTCTGAAGAACGTGTGATCCTGCTTAGGCAGGATGGCTGTAAATTAAAAATGTACAGAATAAGGTGCAGAGTGGTGCCTTTGAAATGATGGCTGAAATTCAGCTGTGAACAACATTACGGTCTTAAAGGGCAGGAAATAAATCAAGCCCCATATCAGCAAATCTATATTACTAAACAAAAAAGAAGATATTTTGATGCCTATTTTGAAGAAAGAGGATGTTTAAGTTATAGGGATGTTTAAGTGAATCAGTTTGGAGCAATCAAAACAGACTAAAAAGGAAGTGCAGTAAAATCCCTATCTTTATTTCAAAGACATAGCCAACCCCAGTCATTTTAAAATAGAAAAATAAAAATAAATTTTTGATTTGCACAGAAGAATTAAAGGATATTCTGGTTTTCAGCTCTAAACCGGGACCAGCTGTTGATTGACTTTTATAAATGTGCTCTGATTTTCAAAGAGCCAGATGTCAAAGATTTGTTGCCTTTTACCTTATATTAGAAACTGAGTTGAACCTCAGGTGTCGTAGAAGTTTCTAGCTCTGAATTGATCTTTGGCTGATTTGGAAACAGTTAAAACTGATTCATGTTAGTCAAAAATAGTATTTTTTCCAGCAAGATGCCATCTGTGATGGTTAGACAAAAAAACACCAATATATATATTAAGAGACCAAGAGATTGAGTTCCTTATTCCTCTGAATATCTGCTAATGAGAGTGTGAGCTGAACTGTAAGTCATTAAAGGCCATTTCCTCATTACTGCGTATCAAAATTAACATTGTATTCCTTCCCTTTCTTCTCATGAACGATTCCTTTTCACTTTTGTTCTTGCATGGTACAGGATGTCGGTTCTGGACTGACACTGGCCCAGGTGATTCCTTATCCTGACAGACTGACCTGCTCTGTCACATCTCACAGGGGTACACTGGCACCTGTCCAGGCCCGTTTTCCTGAAAATCTGAGCACACTTTGGAAACCAGCCTGCTCAGGACATGAAATGGATACCCCTGGCTCAGCATCATGCTGTTTTTCCAAATTTTCTGTTGATAGAACGGACAGAAGAGTTAATTAAAAGTGGCTAGACTATGTGGTCCCCCAAAATGAGGACATCAATAGAATAGGAATTGTCCATCAGTATTCTATGGTTGTCTCTGTATCCATTCTTGGGCTACTAGATCATCTAAAGTGCTAGGCTTGGAAAGAAAGGGGCAGACAATATTTAGAACTTGTTTTTTAAAAGGATATTTTATTATTTTTTAATTTCATCTCAAGTTCTACCTTCTATGTTGTTGTTAAGCAAGATGTTATTCATCATCTAAATCTGATCATTCTCCTCCTGTTCTTCAAAGAACTTAAGTTCATATTTATTTTTCCTGTGCTGTTGTTTTGAGTTGTTTCTGGGGTTTCATTCTAGTGATTAAAGTGTGTTTGTTTGATTTGGCTGTACAATATTAAATATATCCCTCTGGAGGAACAATATGTTTTCTTTTTGGCATACTTTTTTTTTTTTATTTTAGAATTCATCATTTTTGTGTTGTTAATGGTTATTAGAAGTGCCAGGTTTGCTCAAAAAACTTAGAAACCTTGGAACAATATGGTTCCAGCTATAAAGGGCATATAGGGATAACACAGAATAACTGTCTAGAAAGGAAGAAAAGTTCAAGTAAGATCAGAAATTAGTGTCAGGAACCGATCTTTGAACAACACTGTAAACTTCATTGATCAAGGACATTAGAGGACATGGAGAGTTCAAAGTTAAAATTAGCAAGAAGTTTGGTATTGGAAACAAAACTGTGTATGAAGGAGGGTGACAATTCATTTTAACTTTTTAACCTCAGTCTTTGTGTGTTGCCTGGTTGAGTACAGCTGTGACCATGGAGGACCATGAAGTATCACAAGAACATAGGTGATGGAGAGGGAAGCAATAGGAGATGTAGGAACATGGAGGGCAAGCCACAGGGAAGCACAGAGCTGTGCAAGTAGCTGAGGGAGGTGAAAGCTTCCAGGAGAACTGGAGGAATGGATCAAACCCCACAATGTATCATCTTCTCCTTCCCCTTAAATCCCAGTAAGGGTTTACCCCTTGTCACCCCTAAATTAATCCAGGAAGAAAAAAGGCTCTGAGTTATGGGGAGGGCTATTCTGTTTGCTTCTGCTCATCCACAAACTCACGGCCTTTTCAGTGTTCTGAAGCAGTATTTATTCTGGAGCCAAATATTTTTGCTGCAGGATGCAGCATTCTCCTCACCTTTTAAGCCACATGCATGCCTTGCTACTGGCAGCCTACAGCTGAGAGAGAGAGATCCAAAGGTCCCCTCATGCATCTGCTTCCAGAATCACAGTGCTGCTGATATTGAGACAAACTTTATTTTTCCGTTTGGATCTTGCCTCAATTTAAAACTAATTTAAAACAATCAAAATCAAACTCACCCTCCTCAAATGTGTGTGGGCGAGAAACAGAGGGGTGTGAAAAATATGGCACAACTCCACAGCCCATTTTCTCCAACTGTTTCACTTCTCCTGATACTACAGCATCCCTTCCTGACCGTACTTGCAAATAAACAGTTATTGAAAGAACATGGTTGGACCACACATGCGTATTTTCCACTGTCACAGAGAAATGCTGTGTGTTGACTGGTGGTTATTTATTTTCACAAGAGTCAGTTGGGTTTGTTGTTGTGTCTTTAGGGCACCATCTCTCGAGGTGCTGAGCCTTCTCATCTTGCAGGAAGAATTGGAGGTGGGAGCCAGCTGTGCCCCACAGGTCCTGGGCCTCAGTTGGCATCATTACTTCTAAATGTTTTCCAGTGTTGATATTTTCTGTATCCTGAGGAGTCAATAGGAAAGGACAGCAGGAGTCTACCCAGCAGAAGAAACACTTAGCCAAGCCGTGTGATGCTCCTTTAAAAGTGGAGTTGTTGTTAAACCATCATTTAGAAGTGTGACATTTATATAGAGAAGAAAACGTAAATTGAAACACAGAAACTTCAGCTTTCTGGCTTGCTGCAGACAATGCAGAGAGCACTGATTTTTGTATGAATTTAACTGATTGCCCTTAGAAAGGTAAAGGGCTGTGTTCTGTATCTGTTGCTACATGTAAAATGGGGAAAGTGCCTTTCAGCTGGCTGGTCTTTACAGTTTGGCATTGTGTCATGGATAATCCTCCACTGTGCAGGCTTCCAGTGGGTGCTGGGCCGCTTGAAAGGCTGATGGCACCCTGTCTTTGCTTCCCTCCTACCTTCCCAGCAGCAGACCCAGCTCCCCCAGCTTTGTACTGGCTTAAACAGCTGCTGACCGCAGGGTACAGGTTAGAGGCTGAGGGCTGTTCCTGAATCACCTTCTGGCTTTTGTTGCAATGCTGAGCAGACTATGGCTTCAACATCCCTCCTTCTACTGCTCAGATATAAGAGGTGTAAACCAAGCTTTCAGGGGTTATTTTTGTGGGTTGTCTTTTGAAATCTCTGAGGTTTCATGTTCTTGCAAAGGTCCTGGTCCCAGTGCTACAGGCAGTTATTTTGCAGAAACTCTCATACAGCTCTGTAGTTCTGTTGCCCTCCCCAGCAACTGAACCTTTGGTACCTTTTACCTTTATAAAACCTCTGCCCTTCAGACTTCCTAGGAGAGAAATTTGAGGACTGAGAAAGGACTTTAAAAATCAACCCTTTCTCAGGCTCATCGAGTTGCTCCCTTATGACCTTCTCTTTGTGTGATGCCCATGTGTTATTTATGAGCACTTGGCCACTCGTTTCCACTAAAAAAAAAAAAAAGGAAAAAAGAAAAAGATAACATTGTTGAGGCTGAAATGCAATTAGTTACGTGGCACTGGAGAAAGGGGTTGGTGAGAGCTGTTATACAGGGTTAGGCAGCTGTTGGGTCAGAGGTGCAAGGCAGAAAAGATAAGTGATTTGAAGACATGGAAAGCAAACAGGATGATGTGTAAGTCAGTTTTCTTTCACCAAGTCAAGGAAAGCACCTCACTCTGCACAGATATCTGGCTTTGAGCATCTCGTAGCTCCACACCAGATCCAGCCTTTCAGGAATCCATCGGCTCCTCAGGGTTTTGTTTCAGTAGTAGCAGGATTTGCCTCCAGCCTTTGAACAAAACTCTTTCCCTGTGAGGGAGGAGATAAATGAATAAAAATAGTTCGGTAAGAGCTGGGCTAAAGCGGATGTCTTCCAAACAAATACACAACTTATTTTCCGTCTGCTCATTCCCAGTCCTTGATTGCTGTGACAGAGAGAAAAAGCAGCACTGCTGCATTTCAGGAGAACCAGAATGTGCCTCCGCAGGTGCAGATCTGAAAGGTGGCCACTTGCATCCATGAACCTGGTATTTTTGTTGACAGGGGTAATATAGAAACTGCTAAAATTGATCCTAATGAATGAAAGTTTTCCTTTGCATTTCTTAATGTATAACTGATTAATTCTCCAAAGAATTCTTCTGGGCATCCCATCCCTATGTAAAGACTATGGCTAAGTGGCTTAATAGGATAAGGGCTTTATAATGACAGCTCTGTCATATTTTGGTTGTCTCTTTTTATTTCAGTAACAAGCATAAGGGAAGCTAATGTCCCAGTAAACAGGGATTTGTAATCACCATTAGTGGAGATAATTCCCCTCATGGGGAACAATAAAATATACCATTGCAAGAGCTAGAACGCTTTTCTAGCTTTGCATTTTCATCACAACAGATTGTGTCTCTCTTGCTAAATTTCTTTGTGCTCTAGAGGAGAAAATAAATCTAGCAAAGAGAAGCAACTTTAAATGACTGAGATAAACTCTTGATGGGGGACAATAAAGGGGTGATTATGAGTGTCCCAAGACAGCATATCTATGACTGAGGAAAATGAAATAAAATCCTGGCTGCTATTAGCAGTTTAGTGGGTTTTAAATGAGCCCTGAATGATGGCAGAATTAAGGAGAGCTTTGCCTTTTTCACATTATGATCACTAACAGGAGAGGTCTCACTTGCTGTTCGTTCTATTTTGATGGTAAATCCTGTTTTAACAAATATTCTGACAAGCTGGAAAAGAGCGAACAACTTCAATTGCATGGGGTGTCTATCGCATATTCTGTAGTTATAGATCTCAGACTACTGCAAAGCAGTCAGTGTCATTTTGTGGCTGGGAAAACAGGTCACAGAGCACCGATGCGATTTGCCAGAGCTCACGCTGCTGCCCAGCACAAGGAGAAGTTCTGTCTCAGTCCCACTTTGTGCTGAATCCACAGGCACCCTTTCTTGTGGGAGATCAAGGGACAGTATATGTTGATGGTCAGGTTTGTGAAGTCTGCCAGACATTGCTGCTCTGCCACAGGAGCTGAGAGAGAATCCCTTGCCTACTGTTTTCCAGTTACTTTACGTTCTTAAGGAAGCACTGGGCTAAGGTTGGTTTGATGCTTTGCATATCTGACCAGAAAATGTGTAGCCAGAACCTTATTTTGTTCCTGGTACATTTTTCGGAAAACACCTTTCTGGTGCTGAATACCAGAAACCTGGTGCTGGGTTACAAATGAAATGTGCTGTAAGAAAGAGAATGTGCAAAGGAAGGAGAAGCCTTTAAAAGGACAGTTTAATGTTATTTTTCCTTTCTTTTCAAAATGCAGAAGCAGCTTGTGGTGCTCAGAAGCTCTTGAAATCTGGGCTTCATGTCTTTCTAATATGCAGTGGAGCTTTCTAATATACATTGGTTTTGTTTTTAATGAAGTGAATCTTGGAACTGGATTTAAATATTTGCAGCAAACTCTTTTATTTAAATGCTTTCTTATTTATGGTGCCATGCTTAGAATGTTATGCATAGCATTATCTAACTATTAGCTCGTGTGACAAGATGGATTTTAGGATTAAATAAATTGTGAGCATTCCTTTTAAATTGCTGGAGCCAAAGGGGTTAGGAGTGTTAGATTATCCAGCAGCAGCCATTCTTCCTTTATAGCCTCATGGCACGCTACAGGAGTTGGGGTGGCTGAGCAGGAGGGAAGGAGTCACTGGAAGCAGCTTGAATTGCACATCCTCTACTCACCACACAGGGTAGGTGACCAAACTGTTTCAAGGGCTGCAGGCAGAGAGAGGGGATGGTAGCTTTGATTCAGCACAATATGAACTGCATGCTGGGCATATGTTTATTGTCCTTTGAAATCACTCAGATTTAAACGTTTTGTGCTTTTTTTTTTGCCAAGTTGTCGTTGGGATGCTGAGCTACTTTTTTGCTTTGTTTGATTAGCACTATGAGCAATGTGCTAATGCAAGTGATTATTCCAAAAGCTATTTGAGGGGCAGCATGTTTCCATTGTGTGACTGGTCCCAGTGATCTTTTAGGTGTGGAAAAATAGATGGTTTCTCTTTTCTTCAACTGCAATAGAGTAAATATAGAACTCAGTCATGTGAGTGGTTTGGAAACCAGTTATGATTCCAGGCCAAACCCTGTTCCTGTTAAGCATGTGAGGATTGAGTTTAGCAGGACCTGAGTTTGTGTTCCTTCTCAAGCAGGTTATTGCCTTGAATCTTTATACTTGAAACTAGAGAACATTATGAGCCTGATAATGGCTTCGAGCCAACACTAATCTTTTGAGTCAAGCAAGGAAGAGTCATGTTTTTACATCCAAACATTAAACATTTCCTTCCTGCTGTCACACCTGTTTCCACTAACAAGTGTGGATTGCATAAAGAGCTACTACCATTTACAGTCAGCTGTTCCTTGGGAAAAGTCATCTTCTATACACACCTTCCCAGTTTCCTCTAAAACATGTTCTTGGGTGATTAAGTCTTATGCAAACAAACCTTTGACTGGGTGATCATTTCCTCACCTGTTTCTTATATTCATGTGTTATTGCCCTGTCTGCTACATAGTGTGCAGTGGTTTACTCCATCTTCAGATTTTTGAAGAAAAAAACCTAAATTTATCATCTTTCATTTCTCCATATATCTAGATACAACCTCTTTGTTGCCAGGAACTTTGTTCACTGAGGCTGATCAGTCAAGGAAGTGTTTTTGTCCCACCATCTAGTGTTCATTTCAATCAGTGATTTGACAGGATGACATGACTGGTGCAATTACTCAGGTCAGTATGTCTCAGTCACCAAGTGTAATCAGACAAAGATATAGAGTTTATCTTATTACATTTACTTCACAGAAATCAGGGTCAACTGGAACGTCACTGTTGAGTAAGGCCTTTATGTTCATGGAATGGAAATCGAACAGGAAGAGGGAGGACAGTAAAGAATGAGTTTTTCAGTTCCACAGAAATGACATCATGAGATGTGCATTTTAGTAAGAAAGAACTAGCAGAAGGAGCAGAAGGAATCGTGTGAACCTGTCTGTATGTCAGTGGATAAATTGGGCATGCTTCAGCAAAGTGGATAATGGGAACAAGTGATACTGTGACTTTCTTGTCTGTTCTGTAGGCTTGAACAGCAGCGGGACTGTTTTGTCTGATCTTACCTGTAAAATGGAGAGCACAGGGTGCTTGTGACAACCCTTTGGTCTGATCACTGTGGCTTTTATTTTGCAAAGATCAGAAACGCTGTCAGGCAGTGTGACTGGATAGCAAGAGCTTGGAATGAGGCATCGTGCCTAAAGTGCAAAAGGTGGGGAGCAGGAGAGTGGGAATAGCAATGAAGCTTAGAGGCTGAGATGGGGAAAATAACAGGGAGCAAGGCATGTGGAACAGCCCCAAGCAGTGGCTGGGTGTCTCTCACTTCAGACTTGATCCCATCAGGTTCACAGCCCTCTGGGACTGGTGGTGTCCAGTGGCCAGATGGGTCTTGGCCAGGTTTAAGAGCAGCCCATGGCAAGGGCCCCAGGGTAACTTGATTGTCCTTCTGCAGCTGAGGAGGAATCTGACACTCGCCAAATATACCAGGGAGCCTGTTGGCTGAGATCCCTTCTCTAGGAATGAGACAGAATCACTTAAAGATGCTCTTGGTGCTGTTGTGCTAATGTCTTTCACAGAAGAGTAGGAGAAATTGTTGGAAATACTGTCTTTCGGAGTAGGCTCCTTGCAAGCAAATTACAAACCATGAGTAATGAATGCATTTGACAGCAGCATTTCTGATTTTACAACACATTCATAACACCTTGGAGCACTTAGTACCTTGTTAACCCAATTAGCATATGCTAAAACTGCCAAGGCAATCTGAACAGTTATTAATCACATGCCAAACCATCCAAGATTGTGCTTTGTTGTTACTGCAGAGGCAGCTAAGAGTCAATTGGGATAGAAGCAGCTTTAAATGTCTACGTGCAGAGACAATTGGTTACAGTAAAGCCAAATAATACTGAATCAGAAATTAATATAATAAAACAAGCCATCCTACCATACACTGTCTTGCCTTATCAGCACTGGAAGAACTATATTAGTGTGTAAGCAGAAGTTGTTTATCCTGAAGCCATAAAAAAAGCCCTAAATGGTTTGTACTGAGCAATCACTGATAGTACCATTCCAGCCCGTGGGCTGTGCAGGTTGTTTCTAGCATGTCACAGAAAATGGAAGCATTAGTGAAACACAACTGCAGCCTGCAGGCAATCAGACATGGACCTATGCTTGTATTGAGCAACTCCACATTGTAACCACCATGAGTCATTTCCAGCCTCTGGTGTTCACAGCTAACATTAAAGCACAGTTCAGCTCACAGGCACAGGGGGTCCTTGACCTCTGTTGCAAGGTATCTTCTGCAGGTGTTAATGCAATGGGACTGTTTGGTCCTGCCCAGGAGGAATGGGCTGGGAGATCTGTGTCACAACTGGGCTGCATTAGCATGTCCATTAGGGAGCTGCTTTTCCTTATCTGTTCAAGTTCCCAACAGCAAAGTCTCTTATGACAGAAGAATCGTCTAACCTATAGAAGTCAAAACTGGTATGGTTTCTAATGACATAGTAATGGGTATATGTGTTCCTGCATGAAGTACAAGTAATAGAAACTATCCCAAGAAACTTCAGAAGTTGAATTTAACCAAAAAAAAAAGAAAACAGTAAGAGGATTCATAAGAATCAGATCATTTCACTTTAACTGTGAGCTGATGCAGTTCTCCAAATCTGCTATGTCTCATTTGTAGTTCATACCACTGAATTGCAAACCTGGTATATTGACTCCAGGAACAGCAATGAAATGACAAATAAAGAGCATGAGTTAATGGTGGATTAAACCTTGCGCTTGTAAGTAATGCCAGTTAGCACCTATTTATAGAAAATAAAATTAGGCTAGCTTGGTATTTTTTATGAGGTTATAATTCAGCTAATAGAGGAAATAGTGATAGACTTTTGTGGCCATTTGATTTGGGCCGTGTGACAGAGTAGAACAATAGAAAATAAACATGGCATGTGCTAAACGATGGAAATGTGGCTACTCAACAGATATAGATATAACAGCATTATTATAGGGCAGACAACTTTGTAGAGAAATCCTGAAGAGCCTTGTCCTTAACTTTGTGACAGGAGAAAGTTGTAAACTTAATTTTCTAAGGAAACATTGTTTTCTGTCATGTTTTCAACATCTGTTTGTGCTCTGCCCCCTAACAACTTTGGTACTCATTGGACAAATTCCAAGCAAATCAGCAGAAACTTCTGATCTTAAAAATAACTTCTATGGAGATCAGCATAAAGGATAGGGAGAGCAACCCAGAAGTAGCTCTAATTAGGAGAAATGCAGTAGTATGAAGACATGTATTTGTGGACACAGATATTACTGAAGACTCCATATGTCTGAAAGGCCTCATAGATGCTTGACCCTCAGGAGAAGCTTCCACTGTATCTGGAGAGTGACCACACAGCCCAGACCCGTGGGAAGCCGGCTGGCAGTGGGCCTGCTCCATGGGGACTGCTAGTTATGCACGAGAAGCCAAAAAAATTAGAAGTATGCCACTAATGCCTGCAGCTGGGTGAGCAGTCAGGAGCAGAAGGAACAGGCTGCTGATCCAAACAGAGCAGTAAGCTCTGTAGGTAAACAGGACCAGCCCTAACATACACAGATCTCATCATCATGGAGGGAAAACTATCAGCCACGCTTTTAGGTGCAGGGGTTAGTAGTGGTATTGAGGAGACTGGTGACTTCACCAACACTGCGGTGGCTTTTATCTTGCTAGAAATGAGCTAATCCAAGCAGCATGTTTCTTGCAAAAAAATAACCATTAGTTCAAATGCAAGCCTGTACGCGGTCTCATGGCAAGGTGACTGGCACTACCCCTGTTTCCAAGAGCAGAAGAGATATAGGAAAGTGGAGTCATCCAAGTTAAACACTGGCCAAAAAAGAGAGTTGGAGTTAGAACCAAGCAGTGGCCTTCTGCTAGGTTATTTTACCTTTCATATCTGTATGTTCCCATCTTTAAGTGGCAAATCAATCTATGTGAATGTAGAAACACTGCCTTGGTTTGTAACAGCTTGAGGCACTCAGCACTCTTACAGTCTGTCCCGTTGCTAAGCCTTTCAGATTTTAATTATTTTGCAAACACATCTGTAACAGCATATACAAGAGCAACAGGGTAACAATAACAATAAAGTTGTGTTGGGGTTTTTTGGTATAAACTCTTTGGTTTGAAGTTTACGATTTATGTGTTCTGGAACTGGATTATTGCCTTATAAAACAATGCAGCAGCCTTTTCTCATTTAGTTAGCCATCTATTTTTATTAGGGTGCTCTATAGAATGCCTGCAATAATATTATGAAGGTGCACGAAGTTCATTATTTCACAACAAGGAACTAGCCAAGACCATTATTATTTTTACAACAGCCAGGCTTTCTATTGAAATATAGTTTGGATTCTAACCTTTTTTTCCTCTTCCCTCTTTCTCTTTTCTCTACCAAAGCTAAGATGTGCAATTGTTCCTTTTCAGATTGCTTTTCCACTCCCTTACAAAACATGTCGTTTTCTGTGAAATGGATGGATTATAATGGGAACAGATCAGTGATAATGCATTACTGGAATACAACCATTCCCAAGGGAGCTTATAATAATATCCAGCCTTCCTAAGCTTTAAAATCTGCAGTTTGGACATCCTATAGCTTTAATATGGAATCTAGTTCTCAATTTTCCCTGCACTTAAAATTCTTTGATGCTCAGTTATTGTTTGGATTCTGCCCTCCCTGTCATATTGCCATGGCAACTGCCTTGCATCAAATCCCCTGTTCAAACAATACAGCCACTGCTTTATAGAGGGGCTGCAGGCTCAGAAAAGTTGAAATTGTTGTTCAAAGAGATTACTCAAGATTAATGACTCTGCTTTGAGCACTGCAGAGCAAATTTCTGAAAATCGTAGTAATTAAATAAAAAATACGTGCAGGTGGTGTGTTCTCCCAGTCAGGAGTGTTGACACCTGCTGGGAGTGGTGGAGTTACAGTAAATCTGTAGTAAAAACACCTGTGGGTATTATTCCAGCATTTAGTTTCTTTGTGCTAAACAGCTCTGGTGTGTAATTAGCTGTGGTGGTTTTCCTTCGCCTGTTCTCTGCTTGCAACTGGAAAATATTGGCTCGGGTTTGCCACTGGGACTGCTGGGGGTTGGCTTGTCCTGGTCTGGTGCTGGTGCTGTGCTCGTTCAGCCTAATGGCCCCACAGACGAGACCAGTGTTCTGTTTCCTGCCACCAACCTGTCGTAATTCCATGGACACCTTACTGGCTGTAAGGAAGATGAAAACAGAGCTGCAAATTGCTTGTGCTGAATCATAAACCAGGATGTGTTTCATGAGCCCATTAGGCACATGCCCCTAATGTTAAGCATATGCTGTACTCTGCTCCATAGGAATAGAGTTAGCACTGGCTTGAGGTTAAGTGTATGTTTTTAAGTCCTGCACTGGCTCGAATGTCTTAAGAGCTGTGAACCTCACTGGGATAATGAATTAAATACATTGATTAGATTTGCAAAAGTGTTAGCTGTTTTCGTATTCAGGAATAACGTCTTTACTATTGCATGCCACATTAGTTGTAAGCAGCTGTCGTGCAGCAGGATTTGGAGTAATCTTAACAGGAGTCAAAGAAGGTGTTTTGTCTTCCCCAAAGACAATAGCACACCGTTGGTTTGGGCTTTGCCTCCCTCTGAAGGTGAGCAGTACTCCTCAGGCTAGCCTCCAAAATCACATCTGTTTGAGAGCAGTATATTACAACCTTATGTTACTAAAACATGTGTACTAGGAAAAGCCTAGCTTAGGAAAAAATCTTGTGTATTCTAAGGGGATGAAAATATTAACTCAAACCAGATGCATAAAGGCTAGGGACGTCTTTGTTCACTACGCAAGGTCTTTCAAAATCTGTTTCAGAACTTATGTCTGCCACATAAAGATCTTAGTTTGTGTACATCGAGAAACCTGCAAGTATGGGAATTAATGAAAAATCAGAGCATGATCACAATGTCAAGCAAAGAAGAAAATCATGTAGTTTGAAAGGGAGCAATAATTCATTTTGAGACCTAAACCTGTTTTCAAATTAGCTGTTTGTATGTTAACTTCCTCACTTCAGAAGCTTAGCCATCTGTTTCAGTTAATTAGTTAGCATTTGGCTGAAGTTTAATCATTGTAGGAACAAGAGAAAGGGGAATCAGTAGTCCTAGAGGATTCACAGAGACCATGCCCATGAGGTTGAATTTAGCATCAGACCCAGTGCTTAAAAAAAAGGGCACCTTTGCATTGCTGCACAGGGTACCCTGCCTGGGCCAGCATGGTTGTAAGACTGATGGGGTGGCACAGCTTCTCTGAAACATATTTCATTGCTCCTGGAGCATTCTTTGGTTTTGTTTCCATATCCAAGGCATGATCCTCTTTGAGGACTGCTGAGTTCTCCTTCTCTGCAGTAAGAATAGCAAGGTGGATAATAAATAAATTTGTACCTTCAAATATGCTAACCTGATGTTCATGGCTGAAATAGTCCATCCTCCTGCCTGTGGTGAGCTGTAGGCCTGGGGTTAATTGTGGCAAATGTAAGAAGCATTCAGGCAGCTGGGCCAGCCTTTTTCATTGGGGTTATTTCATGTCAATTGCTGCAAATTAGACACATATAAAATTTATAATGTGTGGGAGCCTGTGCACAGAAATTTAGCTTCCTCAGTATTTACAGAACATAAAACAGTCCTCCTTGTTTAAAGCTAGGATGAACATTTCTGTCACATTAGGAAAGGCAACCTTATTTCATTCTGCAGCTGCTATTTAAATTCTACAAGATCCTTTTAATCTTAGGCAAAGTTCAGAACAAGATATTTCAAACATCTGCTAACTATTATGGGCCATGCCTGTTAGTAGAGCTAATAAATTGTAGCCAAGAAGAGAATCAAATGTCTTAATAGTGTTTTTGTTCTTTGCTTCAAAGTTTGTCCTCTTTCTGTGTTATCTGTTCTCTTTTTGAGCATGGCAGTCAATGTGCCTGCAAAAAAGATTGTGCTGTGGGTGAGGTGGGTGGGTTCACTGTGGGATGAAGGTGACACCCTCTAGTTTAAGTTAGGGGAAAAACAACAAACAACTTGGGTTCTCAATTCCAGAACAGAGGGAAATCTAAATCAGTCACAAAAACGCACCCTCTGTGCTACATGCCAAAAACAAGATGGGTGGGTCTAGCAGAATATGGGAGAGAGGGCATTCTAGTTTCCTCCAAAGGGGAGATAACAGATCAGCTTTCTCATTTGTCATGGAAACCTTTTGTCAACCCAGTAACAATGACGTCAAGGTGGCAGTGGCACAGAGACAGGGTTGGTTAATGTAGCACACACCTGTTGAACTGCCAGAGGGGAAGGTATGTTGGCTTTTACATTTTCCATCCCTGATTCTAAACAGCTTCGGTGAATGAAGGTTTAGAAAGTGTTGTTCAAGTCCCAGGGCAGTTTTCCTGAGCTGTAGCAGGTTCATACTCTGAGCAGGTGGTGCTGGAGCTTTCACTCATGGAAAAATCCAGCTAAGAGGCATTTGCTCAAGCAATACAATTAAAGAAATCCTCCTCTTTTAGGTATCCATTTGGAGGGTGGGGAGAGCAGACTTGTACCTCAAAAGAACAGCACCAAATTCCTTCAGAGTGTTTGCTTTACTTCAGAGTAAAGGCTTTGCTAGTGTTTGCCAAAGGAGTTTTGTTAGAAACACTTCTATAAAAAGAAAAAACGGAACTTATATTTACTATGCCAGATCTATAGCTGTAGATGTATAGCCGAGGACTGTAGCCCATTTTTGGAATGACAGTTTTCCTGCCTATTTTTCAGGCAGGTGCTATGTCTTTGTGTTTAGCAGGGAAAGCTTTTTTCTGGCATGTTCATGTTTACCGAAAATCATAGATGTATTTGCAGAAGACTTTGAATCAGTTAAAGTATTGCACTGTGTCAATAGTTGATGCAGGATCAGTTACCATGGCTAAAATATGAATTTACATTGGTTCCATTTATTCTCTATGGTAACACAGATGATTCTCATAAATTAAAGTATGCCTTTGTTATTGTCAAACAATATGCATAATACAGACTGTTTCCTATAGTATAGTTTGTAAGAGGAAAAGTAGAGCCTACTTTATGGGTGATAATTCAAATTATATTGGGTTGCAAAGTGGAATTAAGGCTGAGAAAAAAGAATGGCATAAAATGACGGACAGGGATCAGAAAAGGAAAATGGAGTCAGCCAAAATAAATTACTGTACAAATAGAGTCCAGCTGTATGTAGGTGCACCAGTGAGTGGTAGAAATTTTTGCAAGAGAACCATCTGGGGTTGTAATTGTCCAAATAGCCAGTGCTGATAACCCATGGCATCCTAATAGAGACAGATGATGTCAAGTGCCTGCCAAGTTTCAAAGAGGTAGAAAAAAAAATAAAACTGGGTGATAAACATTGTTTTCTGTAGAAGATGAAATTGTTCTTCACATTAAAGAAATAAGATTTAGCTACATTAGTACTATTGCCTTTTTGGTCTGTGTAAATACTCTGGAAATATCTATGAAGAACTATAATTCCCCTTGGCTTTGGTTTGGAAAATGTTGCACATTCATCTACATTTTTTTTAAATGCTCATTACTGGTGATTTCAGCCTGACAAAGATATTTTGTGTGATCTAAAGTCTCTGTAGTATTATTCCATTTTATTGGGGACTTTAGCTGAAAGGCTAGAAAAAGGCGTTGTAGACATTCTTGAAATAAGACTCTTCATAAGTATTTACTATCACTGATAGGGAAACTGAGACATAGCAGAATCTATTGTCTAGTTTTGGAGGTGCTCCTCTTGCTTTCATCATTAATATCCATGAGATATGACTGTGATATCCATAACAAAGTTGCCATGTGCTTGGCATAACACAAAGAAAATAAATGGAGACATGGAGTCTGGGGAATGGAACCAAGATTTTTATTTCTCAGTGGCCCACATCCCTCTCCCCAGACATAACAGAGCATCCCACCCTGTAAGATGCTGCAGAATCATGTGATCAAATGGTCTCTTCACATACTTAATTCCCCTTTCCTTCTTTTGGACTGCTGCTTGTTTTGCCCTGATTGCGAGTACTCACATCAGTTCTGACTCACAAAATAGCACCCTTTGCAATATAAATCCTATTGATTTTTACTAAGCTTGTGCATAAATGTGGCTGCTCTTCTGAATTAGACCTATAGTTTGTGCCTCTCGCATCAAACTGAAAATTCAGAAGAGAGCATAACAGAGACATTTATCAGCATACTGAAATGTCTGTTTACCCCTTTACATTTCTTTCTGGCTTTCTATGCCAAACTTTCTCTTAAAATTCTGCAATTTGAGGATTATGGGGGGAAAAAAAAAAGGAAGGATCTTGCTGCTGCAGCTGGACAGTGGTACAGCAGTGACTAAAAACCTCTGTCTCTCTGCCAGGAAGGAACGTGCCTCTGAATACTGAGACTTTTCAGGCTCACTTTTCAGACTCCCTTTGCTTTTGTTCTCATGTCTCAGTGGTGCATATTACTGACAAAAATACCTTTGATATAGGAGAGGCAAATTCATTTATTTGCACCTTTGATCCATCCAGACATTAGTTATGGTACAATAGGGAGCACTGTGATAAAGAGTCCCTCTTTCTTGCTTAAGGGACAGAAAGGGGACCCAGAAAGAAGAGAAGGAAACAGTGCAGGCTGTGATAAATTAGGTACATGCTCTTAATAGGGTTACTACTTGCTAAGGCCTTGCATGTGAACCCTGAGCAGGAAGGATGATTTGCATTGTGTTTTCATCAATTTCTTGCAGAAATTTATTGTTGAAAGAGCCACCACCTTATAACCATAGTGTTAGGTGTGGTGATGCAACAGTAAATTCCTATTTCATGCAGTAAAGGCTGATTCATTCTCTTTTACTTCAAGCACATTTTTCCTCCACTTAGGACTCATTCTGGCAACCAGAGCATTTCATCAGATTCTTCTTTAGATTGGGTGGGGATTAATGAGGTTTGAATGCACAGCTCTGCTACTGTATTGCCTGGGATAGAGGAAATTGCTTACTTATTATTTATCATTCTTGTTTTATGAAAGGAAACAGCTGCTTATGCCAAAAATCTTACACCATAGATGAGGTAATGGTGAATTCATAAAACAGAATTTGTTTGGGGGGAAAATAATTCTGTGGCTGAAAAAGGAAATATTCAGCCAAGAAAGTGTCCTGTTGGATGTTCAGGTTAAGTAGATGGGATAATACAAGGTTAATAGCTACAAGCATAAGTATGGCAGGCAGGCTGTGAAATGTAAGAGTAATAGGAAGTGAAGTTAAAGCAAGTGCAGCAAAGGTTAATAATTTTTTCCTTCATTTTAGGATTCTTCATTATGCAGTTTGAGAACCTGATTTCAGATTAAAGTTTTGTATGGGAATTGCTTGGTTTTGTTACAAGTGCTGATCAGCACTGAAGGTTGTGTATCAACCAGGCCAGTCCCTGCTGCTGGTATTCACCATCTTCTTTTGCCTACTCCCAGGCTCTGGTGTTGCCATCTGTACTCCATCTCTGCAGCCCCAGTTCTACCACAGCCCTATTCTTTTCCAGTGCCTCTATCCCTCCACACACGGGCTCCTGTTGTCCCTCTTTCCTGCCTCTAGGATGCCATGAAATGCCTTGCTATTCCAGTTGAAACAAAGCATCTCAGATCCACTGGATTCACTGAAATAGATTTTCTTACTCAGTTTATCTTGACTTCCCAGTTACTAGCAAAAACTCAGATGTTGTTCCCTTGAGCACACATCTTTAGATCTGCTAATTAAGGATAAGATGGAGATTTAGCCAAGAGTTTTCAAAAGAATCCCAGAGGAAGTTAGTGTTCAGTGTGTTCAGTTTACACTGAACTTCACTGACTTCAGGCTCTGGCCCTCCTCTGTGACTCTGAAATCCTCAGCAGTAACTCTAATTGAGCTGCCCTGAACGTGTCCTCCACATGGCTTTATAGACACACTGGATGTGGTGATGTCAAACACCAAGTGTACTTGGATCTCAGGCTGAAAATGTTACACTCCTCCACCAGAATCTTTTGTTTATCTGTTGTATTACATGTTGTCAAATACCCTGAGGGTGTTTTAAGCTCAGGTCATATCACCTTCCTCCGCATCTGTGGAGTGTGGAAGAGAAATGTGGTTTAGGGAACAAAAGAACACATGTATGAGTGTTGTGGGTAAACATAGACATCTGTCTGTGAAAATTGAGGCCTCCATATTGATGGAACTGAGTCTAGCATGAACAGAAATGAACATATTCATCCGGGAACAATTCACATGTAACGGTGATTGCACAGGCCAGAGTATTTTACTGGAAGTGT
Source organism: Myiozetetes cayanensis (assembly GCF_022539395.1). NCBI lineage: Eukaryota > Metazoa > Chordata > Aves > Passeriformes > Tyrannidae > Myiozetetes > Myiozetetes cayanensis. The sequence goes on from NW_026088185.1 coordinate 28,848,294, forward strand.
CTTCAGGGAAAGAAATTAAGCAGGAGCTGGGAATGTGCTTATCAATAGACCTTATTATTCTGCTCATCCTTTGATAAATGAACATAGCAAGTTCTTTCAGGCTCCTCTCAATCTTCTACTTGTTTGTGCTGGACTTCATTGATCCATATTTAGCCCTCCCTGATAATGTGACATGACAGCAAATGTAAATGGCAAAGTCGATGAGCATTTCCTTTCAGTTGAAACAAAGCAAGTCAGATCAACTATCAAACTCTTTGGATTTATATTCTTGTTTGAAATAGAATTTATTACCTTGTTAGAAACTAAAACAAAGCATACCAAAAAAAAAAAAAAAAAAAAAAGCTTGCGATCATTTTTTATTATTGTAGTTAAAGAAGAAAATTTTATGGGAGGAGTGTCCTTTGGGCATGCTTCAGTCAACTCTATCAAACAGAGTGGCCAAGAATGATAAAATTCAAAACCTGCAGCTGCTGGTTCCTTTGGGAGTCACATTACAGTAGTACAAGCAACAGTCTTTCATTTCAGAAGGGAAGCATATGATGGAGCCAAAGGCCTTTCAGCACTATTTTAGGTAAGCTGATCTGCATAAAGGCCATTGTAATCTCTTGTGCTGCTCAGGTTTTAGGCGATATTTTCTTTCATAATGCTGTTTCTGTGTCCACTGAAAACATCTGCTTAGACGTGCCAGGCTCGATCGTGCACCCTGTTACATCACTTGGCAAATGAGGTCACCTCAAGTAAATAGCAGTATTATGGAGAAGGGAATGAAAGCCCCAGGATTTAACTGTTGGGACTCAAACTGCAACTGTTGTGACGGCTGGAGATCATGTAGTAGTGCTGGAAAGGCTCAGTGGGTGCAGTGGACAAGGCAAGCAATAAGGAGGACTCAAACTCAAGCAATCATCTCTCACAATTTCCTTTTTTCTCAGTGCCAAGGGCACACTCTGAGGGCAAACTCCTGTGCTCCAAGTTGGCTTTGCTTCAAGCAGAGTTCACCCATGCAGCAGCAGTGGCCTGCTTTTATGTGGTGATTAATGGGAACACTGAGGTGAAGCATATCATTAGGATGATACTTTAATATAAACAACCAGCAAACTACAGGTGTTGGAGAAAACAGCTTGGGAGAGAGGGAGAAGGATCTGTGGAGGTTGCCTGTTTGCCTCCAGCTGTTATCAGACTAACTGCAGCCACCTCACCCAAACAGCATCCATAGTCTACATTGCACCCCCAGTCTCTTGACTTAAAGTCTGTGATTTAAATTTACCAGGAGCATTATTCCTCTCAACTGATGAGAACTCATGGGCTGCATTGGGTGCAATGGAAATATAGGCCCCAGATGTCCAGGCTGCTCTGAGCCCAGCCACGTGCCCAGTGCAGTGCTGGGGTAGGGAAGTGCTCTCAGCCATCACATGTTCTTCCAGCCTGAAGCCTGCCTGGCAGCTCTGCAGTGTGGCACTTGCAAGGGGAGAAGGAGCAGGAAAATGTGCCAACCAGGAGCAGGTCTTCCTTTGGCAGCTTGGCGATGAACTCACCGTCATCATTCTTCTGTATCTCAGATCTGGATTTACCTTTATTTTCTATTAGACCAACCTACCACCGAAAATCATTCAAAGCAACTTCTCCAAATCCACCTTTGAATTAATTTTGGGCCTAAGGCTCTGATTTATAGTAAAGGGACCTAGGGACCAACAATAAAAGAGAAAAATAGCAGCTATTAAATCTGTAAAAAGGAAATGACTTGAAAATAGAGAGGGATGCCAAGCTAGCCTCTTCAGCAATGGCAGAGGGGAGTCAGACTTACAGTACCATATGGCCAAGACATAGTTTAAATAATCTCCTCCAATTAAAAACAAAGCCAGTTTTATGTAAAACATCTGTTCTGTGAATTCATCAATTTGGGCAGAAAAAACATCAGGGGATATTTTAAATACTTCGTTGTGGTTTTGGTTTCTTTGTTCATATCCTCACCAGTTTTGAGGAGCTAATATCCCTGAAGGAGGAGTGCTGGGGTTTCCTATGATGCTACCAAGAATCATTGCAGGCAATATCTGAGGATATGTGTATTGAGCCATATTGATCCAGTGCACAAACTGAGATTCACTTTGTTCTAAAGGATCCCTAGGTGATCTTCTTGTGCTTTTCCTCTGAGCATCATTCTGATGTTTCTCCTCTGGTTACTGTGAGCCATTGCTCCTAGTTCTTCAGGTAACTGTATTCATTTTGCTGTAATTTAAAAGCTGAGGTGGCTGATCAGGGACCTCTAGGTCCTAATTATTCCCTGATGTTGATATCAGGGAAAGTGTAGGTTCTCTGATGATAAACAATTAGTGGGGGATCATACTCAGCTGGGACCACTGAGGAGCAAACAAGTCTTCTGTAAGATTTTTTGATTCCTCCCTTCTCAAAACTCTGGTTAGGGCAGAATGCCCCAGTTAGATAAAGACAGATGTGTGTATTGCCCACCCTTTGCAAGGGCTCATGTTCTTGACCCTTATTTTTCTAAAGCTTCTGTTGGACTCAAATTCTCCTTTTCCACCAGCACCAGGTATGTGATGCAGGCAGCTGGGTTTCTATTTTAAACTCATCAGCTGTGAAGAAAGACTTTTTACTGTGCACATTTTGCCACTGCTGTTTATACCTGAAGGTGTTTCACAAAGTTCCTGGCCAGAATACATGATCAGATTTTGTGTACTTGCTGGGAGTGTCTTGGGAATTGGTGTCTTATGAATCATCTGTGACTGGAACCCTCGATCCCCCAGGTCAGGATTGCTCAGACTGTGGTGCACGTACGAAAGAAAGCAACCAGTCGGTGCTTCCTGATTTCAATCTATTCTTGCATTTTTATTAACCCTGGGTGGGTTTAGAACATCTTGTGGTTGGAAAAGACAGCAGATAGGGTTTACCTTGGAGGGTTTCAGCCATCTGCCTTGCTTACCTTTCTTACCCTCTGCAGCACTGGCAGGGTTTTGGAGCCAGTCATGCTGGCAGTGTGTCTGAGGAGCACAGACAATATCTGCTCCATTTTGTGCCTCTCCAGGGAAGGAAAAGGAATGGAATTTGGCTACCAGCTCTTTGAGCCAAATGCCATGAGGAGAATGTCAATCTGATAGGATCAAATGCAGACATGCTCTGGTTCAATTTGTCGAGTGAAACTAAGTGAATCTGGTTGTCTTTATCTTCAAAAGCATTTTTTATAGTTAGAAGTGCTGTTTCATTTGGATCAACTTTAGTCTTACTTTCTGGAAAAAGGGCTCCAGAAATAATTCAGACAGCTCCATTCAAGCTGTTGTGCAGATGTCAGCATATGCCAGAGTCCAAAATCCAGCACAGTCTATGGTTGTCTAGTGAGGGACTCCAGCAAGAGATGCTGGACAGGAAAGGTATGTGCGATTTGAGACTATAACACCAGATTTCCTTTCTGTTTGCATATTTATATGTCCCATGTGCCATCTCTGTCTCTTCTTCCTGCTGTGGAATAACTTGCTGTGTTTATATTTATAATGCTGCACATCCAGATGCCTCTCTTATCTCCTTGCTGAGAAGAGCAAAGATGGTACATTTGGACTACAGGATGTCACCATTATCCTAGCCATGTGTTTGACTAATTGGCTAAATATAAACAGACCTTCCTGTGAAGCTCAAGCAGTGATCCTCTCTGTTCAGTCAGACAAAACAGAAAGAGTGGGAAGCACCAACTCCATCTTAATGGAAAATTGTTAGAGCGGCTTGAAGACTAAGAAAGACTCAGAGAATGAGCCACGTATTCCCCAGTGAATTTCCAATTCTGAACTCAGTCCAGAGCCATTCTACTGACCACAGGAGGTTATTCCTGGTTCAGCTCATAGCTCCTGAAATACAGTCTGTCCCCTCAGAATCACCTCCATACAGGTGCAATAAAGCAGTCACCAGAAATGCCGGAGCTCGCAGTTCAGCATCCTTTAGAGCTGCAGAGGCTTTAGAGGCAGGAACATAGGTGACTCAGAGTTCACACTCCAAACAGAGCCTGTTACAGAGTAAGAAAACTAAAGGAATTCTCTAGCACTGAAATTCCTCAAAGGCTTTTTCTGAACTTGATCTCTCACTCTCTAACCTCCCAGAAAAAAAGCAAATCTCTACAATATTACAGAAATTTTCACAAGAAGCTCTGTGGGGGCTAAGATTTCTCATGCCTGTCCTCCAGCTAGAGTGACAGCTCCTGGATTTATTTCAGCACAGACAGAAACAACATCTAAGTGGTTTTATTCACTTTTTTAAAGCTCTTGATAAAAATGCAAATCCCATTCTTGCTCCTACTGCCCCTATCACCCTCTTGAAATAGGCTGTTTATGGTGACTAAATGCTTCTATCCAAAACTGGCTTTCATCCAAAACCAGATGGGCAGAAAGCCTAAAAGCAACAGAAAACCAGCAATTTATGTTAGGCCACAGTGCTGCACCACACAGGATGCTTTGTTTAAACTAGCAGAGCTCTGTGTGCTATTCAATAGATGTAAATAACCAGCTAGTGTGGATTTCTACAACAATGTTGGCATATTTCAAAATACTTAAACAGACTTCAAATGCCCACCTCCCAAATACCTGCTCACCCTGTTAGAGAGCTAATCATTCCCACTTCACTTTCAACTGGAGTGGATTTAGTACTACTTATAATCTATTTTAGAGAGAAGGAAGGACAGCCTGTGACCTGATAGGTGTTTTCTGATTAAAAATATGCCTCTGGCGTTCAGCCTTACTTCCTCTGACTGCTGCTTTGTGGCTGAAAACTAAGCAGGTGCAGCAGTGGCCATAAACACACGCTGTGATTCAGGAAATACCATCTCATGGTACTCCTGCACTAACCAGTACCTGCTGGTCCCTGGAGCTGAGTTGGCTCCTTCACTTGGAGCACCCTGGATGCCCCTGCAGCAGGATGTCACTGTGCCTGGGATCACTTTGGTTGCTTGCACTTCACCCTCCTGCAGCTGATGAGCACTCAGTTGGGTGTTCCCAGAAGCCAAAGGTTCATGTGAGTGATGGAGCTCATTCACCAGGGTTGGTGTCTGACACAAACTGCTCACATCGATGCTCTGAGGTGTGTGAGCAATGTCCTGCAGCAGAGAGGGAGTTTGTCAATGGTGTGATTGGGTCCCTGCCTGCACTGGTGACACAGGGCAGGGCTCCATTCTAGCTCAGGTTTGACCTGTGGTAGAACATCCTCATGAAACACTTACATGCTGAATGCACAGTGATGCTTTCTGGCCCAGGAACACGTGAAGGCAGAGGACAGGAGATGTCTTGCTGATGGCAGGCACTGTGGAGACAGGCTGGGGCTGCTGCTGGCTTCTTTCAGGGCATTCGGCACATTTACTCCAGACTGCCTGGGGCCCTTTTGCTTCCTCATTATATTTTGCTATTTGCTTCTTCCATTTCCTTTTATTCCTGATTTTAAGGCTGTTGCTTGCTATGCAATTCATTAGATCTGTCCCTTGGTTGGATCTTTCAGTTATGCCTTGTGCTCTGCAAAGGCATGTTGCATTGTTATTTTTATTTTAACGTGTCTCACCAATCTTGTTGTGCCATATACAGATTAGGGTGCTGTCTGGGTTTTAAATATATCCAGTCAGTGGCTTTAATGGTGGTTTTAATCACATGAATAATAAAAGTGAACGTTACATGTTAAAATATGAAACCATTTACCTGTGAAGTTCAACCTTAAGGGCATTCTCTATTTTCTTTCTCTTTCTAAAACAAATGCAATATGTGTGAGAAACCAGCAGCCTATCTGTATTCCTATTTGCGTGCTGCAGCATAGAGAGAAGCATGATGCACTTCTCTGAGACTGGAACATTGCTCCCTAAAAACAAATTAAGTAACTAAAAGCTTGAGACATCACTTCATAGGTGAAAGGATTTCTGTCATCGGGAATCAGATGTATTTGCATTATTCCTCAGTGGTTTACAAATTGTATATGTATTAGTATATTGTACGTTTTCTAGAGAGATTACTTTGCTGTGGGCTAATTTGGTAAGTAAATGTTCTTTGTGGTGTGGTGGTCTGTAAGACACAGAACAGGCCTGAGAAACACTTGGAAGACCTTGGGTGAAAGGAAGGAGCTCCTTTTCTGTTCTTTGCAGGTGGCATCTAAAAATTATCTACCTGAGCTAGCTGCTTGTACCTACTACCTGCATCTACCTGTAAAACAGAAACTGCTGAATTCCACCTGTCAGAGGTGGGCTCTTTCCCACAAAATGCATTATTTTAGTACTGGCTCCAAGTGGTGAGTTGGAGCATACAGAAACTCCTGGTCCTTACTTCTATCCAGAGGATGCTGGAGGAGCAGATGATTTAAATTCATTCCGCTTCCAGGAAGCTGAGGGAGGTTGGCTCCCTCCCTCACACATCAAAGGTATGCTTCTAAAGCCAGAGGGGTGAATGTCTCGCCTGCTGAGGAAGAACTTGATCACGCCAGGTGCCAAGCAGCTCCTACAGGGGTTGATTGCTTCCAGTTCTCATTATATTAAATTGCTATTTTTAATGAGTCAGAGCAAACAGGCGCACAGGGCTGGATGGTACCTGAGGGTCATGGAGCCCACCTGCATCCTCTGGGATAGTGTTTACAGGTGTTGCCCAAATTGAAGCATCTGTTTGTGTCCCAGATGTTTAGTTATTTCTGAAGGCCTGTTAGGTCTCTCAGAAGGCCACTCAGACCCCAGTAAGGAGAGCAGCATCACAGGCATGGAGCAGGGACCTGCTTAGGGCAGCACTTCCCAGGCTGATGCTCCTTAGGAAGTGCTTTGTTAGCCCCAAACTTCCCCAAGTGCTGTCTTGACCAGACTTTTCCCCCTGGATTATTTCAGGGCTGTTTCACTTTTCCTGCCTAAGCGATAAAAATCACTCATTTTTCAAAATTCAATCTGAACCATCTGAAGACAATTTTTTAATATTCTGTAACATCCTCTGCCTTTACCATTGAAAGCAGTGAGTGTTGGGATCCTGTCTGAACCAGCTCCTTCATGCCCAGACACTGCACCTCATCCTTAGATAAGCACTTTGAAGACAAGCGAGAGTTAATTCTTTATAGCAAATTCACTTGCTGTGTGATGGCAAACACGGACACCTAGTGGTACTCGGGGACAGGGCATGGAAATGCTCTAAATAGCTCTCTGGGTGATAAGTTGATATAGCAGAGTATTTCTTCACATGTTTTCCCCTAAAAGAAGGAGAGATTTGATTATTTTCAGGGAAGATATGATAGATAGCATAATTTGGGGGACAAAAAATTTACCTGACAAGGAAAAGTGGAAGACTTAAGGGGAAAATCATCACATTTGGTAAGATTTGTCAGTGTACTTAGCAAGAAGTGATCGGGTTTTTTCTTGTGTCGTAAATATCCCATGCCATACAAAATCAGATATCATATTGGATCAAGAAGATTTTGTACTCCCCAAATTATTCCACAGCAAAGAAACTTCAGCAAATATTATAGCAATATCTTATTCTTACCATACCTGTGAATGTCTGTATTCCAGTTATGGGGAGGTTATGTCAGTGTGACAAGAGGTGGGTTTGCTGATAAACTGCCCAAATAGGTGCTAAAATGATCTCTTGTGTGCTTTCATCAACCCACTGAGCTCTTTCTGTCAGGATTAATGCCAGCACTTTGTCTGAATGGCCTCGAACAGCTGCCGTGGTTTGTTTTGTTTGGTGTTTTCTATTTATTTACAAATAATCTTTCAGAGAAATATTTCCTTCTTCTTCCCCAAATCTAGCATTTCGTCTACGGCAGAGACACAGGACAGGTGAGAACCAGTCCTTGTCCACTGACCCCTTTCTGTAATTGTGAATATCACCCCTGTGAGTGGGATTTCTCTCACATCTGCACTGGACACACAAACCCCTATGCCACTGAGTGGGGAGACAGGCTGTTCCCATGGGAGTGTGTATTTGGGGCTGCTTGGGCTTAGATAAGGGATTTTGAGATTGTACCACCTGAAGAATAAAGTCTGTAGAGATGAACGTGATCTCCTCAAGGGTTCCCCCATTCAAGCTGATAAGCAGACCCCAGTTTTCACTGATTTTGCAATTACTCAGCATCTTACAAGATTTATTCCAATTCAGTTGGATTGACAAGTTGTTCCTTTAAAAACATTGTATATTATCTGTTGTTTTAGCTTAATATCCTAAGAAAATTAGGTTTATGGTATTATTCTGTTTTGAATCAGCTTGTTTACTGTTCTCATCTTAATAACTTTTGGATCAGTGAACTAATTTCCATCAAAATTTCTATCAAATTTGACCTCAAAGATTTATGGATACTTCAGGGCAGTAGGCAGCATGTAGGACAAAGAAGGAGGGCCCCTAACGATGGGCAGACAGCAAGAAGTCCACACTGCAGAGGAGCATTAAGAAAGATTCCTCATGCCAGAAAAACTTGGATTTGTTCTCACACCTTTTTAGACACACAAGAATCCAACTCTGAGGTCCAAATCTGTAAAAAACCCAAGCTTTGTTAAAAACAAGCTTGTGCAATCCCTTCTTCTATTTTGCTCTGCTGTATGCACAAGTGCTTATATATCCGCTGGTTATAGAGAGCCTGTGATTACACAGAGACCAGAATTGTTCATCCAGAGTCACAGGGTGTGAGGCTGAAGGAAAGCATCAGGTTGCCAGTGCTCAGTACGGAAGTAAGATGATACATTTATTCTTAGGTACAAATCCTGGAAGTCAGCATATAATCAGTCACTCTGTGTTTATATATTTACACCTCTGGGTTCCGTCAGAGAGCATGGGAGGAGCTTTTCTGATCTGTCCCATCAGGATTTCCTAGTCTCCCAAGAGGTCCCTAGAGCAAGACTGGGGAGATGAGGGTATGTTTCTTGACTTGCAAGAAAAGAGAAACTGTTTCCTCACTGCACTGGTGGCATGTGGGAATGTGTCTGGGTCAAGCTGTAAAGGGGCAAGCTGGAATTTGTCTTGCCATGAGGCATAGCACTGAGGCATCCTGGGCTATTGCCTTTCTAGAAAGTCATCCCAGAAACTGAAGCAACAAAAAAACCCCCAGGGTTTCTGATGGACGCTCACAGCTAGAAAATTCACAGCTCAAAAATTCCCCCACAGCTAGCATTCAAAAGGTTAGTGGATGGGTGTCTCACTTCAGCCCAGCAAAATCAATAAGAAGTAAAGGAAACCAGGGCCACAACATGTTGAACTTTGACAAAAGAAATTATTAACTTGGCTTCTAAGGAAGACAAATCCTGTCTTTGCCAGTGTAAATATGATGCAAAGATGACTGCTTTCATCCTACCTCCTCTAACATCTATTCCTTTCCCTTTTTTTTTTTTTTTTTTTTTTCTTTTCTGTTGACCCTGGGCAGTTGTCTGGAGGGTGTGAACTAACTGTGGTGCTCCAGGACTTCACAGCAGGCCACAGCAGCGAGCTGAGCATTCAAGTGGGGCAGACAGTGGAGCTGCTGGAGAGGCCGAGTGAAAGACCAGGCTGGTGTTTGGTCCGGACCACAGAGCGGAGTCCACCTCAGGAGGGTCTGGTCCCCAGCAGCGCTCTCTGCATTTCCCATTCCCGCAGCAGTGTGGAGATGGATTGCTTCTTCCCTTCAGGAAAAGGTAGGCAACACTCTGACAGGTCTGAGACTGTTTTGAATTTTCCCTTTTGTATCATGTAAGTGCAAAGCTGCTTGGGCTGCTCCTGCAGTCGGCGTGGGTAAAAGGCTGTTCAGTCATTGGTGAGTTTTGTTCCCAAATCTCTGTGAATGGGCACAACACAAGCCCGACTCCATGTCCATGAATCAATGTTCGTACGTGTGCGTCCTCTGCTATGTGGTAATCATTATTGTCTTGAGAATATGGATAAAAATAAGACCCTTAAACAACAAAGGGACTGTTTTGGTGCCTAATGGCCTAAAGGGAGGGGAAATCATGCTGTATATATACCCAGGATGCCCCAAATTGTGGATATGTTATTTTATGAGTGCCACAGTGCACACTAGTTCATGTTGTTTTGGTATAACCCTACTGCCTGTCTGTAATTGCTAAGAGGCCACCAGTGACTACTGGTACACGCTACTGCCTTTTGAACTGGAGACACTGTGTCTAATGGCACAGTAAAATGGGGAAAGAATACAGTAAGGGTGGAACAAGACACGTCCCTGGTATTATCCTGAGAGCTTGGGCTTCACCCGCAATGAATGGTGAAATATTGTTCGTCTCTGTGATGTCTGTGGCCTCTTTAGTTGATGTTCTGTTCTGAGCAATGTGTGTCCCACATATAGCATCCATGCAACCAGGCTTAGGAGATGCTCCAGACTGATAGACCAGAACTGGTTCAGCTCAGTGTGGCCAGAGCAGGTCTCCTTTTGGCTGTGGCCCCACTTCTGGCCATGCACAATGCAAGGAAGGCCCAGGTAGGAAAGGCTCCTATAATCCCAACTTGAAGCCTGCAACCTGAACTGGCTTTTAAAAATTTTTCCCCCTCTGTGTTAAGAGAAATAGAATTGAAATCATTGTTGCTTGAGTAAGTTAAGCTTGGTGGTTTTGTTTGTTTGCAGAAAAAGCACTGAAACTGAGCTGTAGTCTGTCCTCGTTCCCTGCCTGCCCTCCCACTGCGGAGGCTAGGAGTGGGACACATGCCCAGGACAAAGCAGCACTGCAGGGCCAGGGTCTGCTATCAGAGTTTCCCTTAAAGAGGCATCTGAACCAAATCCGGGGAGGAGAGCTCAGCTTCTCCTCTCAGACTCGATTCCCTCAGCTGTCAGCTCTGTTTGTGCTGTGAACTGCAAACTGCTCACACGCTTCTTAGACCCGCTGCCACCTCTCCTCACTGCCCCATGCCTGGAGCCCTGTGCTGCTGCTGCTGCCACAGGAGCCTGTCCTGGTCCTCAGCTCTCCACTGAGAAGTGCTGCAGTTGCTTACATGCAAATTAAATCTGGGAACAAACAGAAAAGTAAAGCTGAGAGTCAGCCTGGCCTGTGTAAGAGCAGTCACTGCCTGGCATGACTCACAGGAAGCCAGGGACGTGTCTGCTGGGTGCATGGTCCAGCAGTTGGGCTTGTGTCCTCTGCTGAAGGACACTTCACTGGGTGACACCACTCAAACTTCGAGTCCATGAGGTTGTAGAGCTTTTGCTTAAATGAAATATATCTAAAAATTGCAAGAGTAGGCTGTGGAAAGGGAGGCAGGAAATCCTGAGGATGGAGACAGGGTGGTGCAGGGGCTGGAGGCTGCCAGGGGACATGGGAACTCTGCTTTTGGTATGACTGCATGAGCTCCAGGGCACAATTGCACCACAGGTATGGCAGGATGGGCACAGTGCTGGGTGTGGCTGGAGGGCCAGAGCCGAATTCCAGATGCCTGGAAGCCACCAGGCTGTGTCAGCAGAGCACTGAGCCTTTGCTAGCATGTTTTGCCTGCCTGTGGGCAGGTTCCCTCACCAAAAATGCTGTCATAGCTTCCAGGTTGGACCTGGCTCTCTAAACAGGTGCCAAGTGAGCCTGGGGCCGGCTGGCTCCAGCCATGTATTCGTGGCCTTTATTTCCTTATATCTCTTTCCCCCTTGGCCTCAGTTTTCTTCCTGCACATACCAAAGCTGTATCAGGGAGCCTCAGTATTAATGGGATCTCCAGAAGTGCAGCTAGAAATAATAAAAATAACCACCCTATCCACTATTTTGGCTAGAGTACAGCAAATAGGCTCTGTGTCTAATCAGTTCTCCCTCTATTAGGAAAACAGGAAATTGTTTAAACTGAATGAACAGATGCTGGGAATAAAGAAAGAGGGGTAAGTTTAAAGGGGTGCAGTAGCTGCTGAAAGAGCCTGCTGGTCTTACGAGGTACTGGAAAGATTATCATGATAAAGGGCTTCTGCCTATTCAGAGTTGTGCCCTTCTCTGCTTCCAGGAGCTTTAGGCACAGGTTGGATACAGAATTCTTTGGTCCAGGCTTGCAAAATTTCTGGCCTTTCTCAGAACAAAGGCTGGCACATCTTACATCAACATTAATGATGTTCCCGGTCTGCTTCAAGTATGTAAACATACACAGTTGCAGAAAAACAGGTTAACAGCTGAATTTTGCTTGCAATTACCAGGACATATAATTCTTTGCCTTTACAAGCACTGTAATTTCAGGAACAAAAAGTACCTACACTCAAAACTTAACATTTCTAATAATAGAATTGCCATCTATTTTAGAAACATGCAGAGTTTTGCCAAGTATCAAAACACAGTTACATCTGCATAGAGGGAAATGGCAAATTACTGTTTTGTCCTATTATAAGTTATTGTGGAGTGTAAATATAAATCATGGCTTAGAGAAGTTACCTACTGTCCTTCAAGTGAAAGAGTAAAGAAAGTAATATGTCAGCCAACATCTGAACAGATGAAGGCTTGACAGATTTGATGGGATCACCAGGACGTTTTGTAAGGCATCAGTGCAAGTCCTTATCAAGCTTTTTTAAACAGTCTAACTGAAAGCCACTGGAAATGCAAAACCAAACTTCACAACTGAACATGTGCTCTGGCTCTTCCTTACTCTTTTACACCTCTTTTGAAAATAGGTGGTGAATTAACATAAAATATTGCAAAAGGAAAAAGGTGGTGTGAACATAACAGAACAAACCTAGAAGAGAACACTTCCTACCTTTTGTAATGAAATATCTGTACAGGTGTCTCTTGTTGATCAGTGAAAGTGCAGAGACTGTAAGGACTGGTCTGCCAGCCTTCCGTCTGACTCTTGTCTGTGTTCCTTTGGAGGATACACATTTGATTTTTTCATCTCAACACACAAGTATCCTCCTGCCTGTCCTTCCTTTCCGATGATCTGACAGTGTTTGCAATGACCCTCTATAAAAAGGCAAACAGATTTCTGGAATTAACCTTTTGCAAGTGATTTACAGATGATTGAGTAAAAGGTCTCTGTTACTGTACTCCAGAATTTGCAGGATGTTTTTTTTTTCTGACTAGTATTCCTAGGAAGGAAAAAGACCAGGAATAAAGCTCTGTTTGAACTATCTTACATGACTAATTACACTAAATTTGTAACTTTTATTTCTTTTATTTCTCTTTTACTCTGTAATTGAGATCTAAGGTATTAAGCTATACATTTCAAATTAAGAGAGCAATCCACTTGGATAGAAAGCAGTGTAATGACCTAGCCAATATTCAATAAGCGTATTGCCCCAGGCATATTCCTGGTGTCAACCTGTTAACTTTGAGTGATTCCAAATTTGAATTTGGCCCATGAAACTATTAGATGAAATCTTGATCATAAAAGTCTTTGTCTTATGACTCCTTACACAGCATTTTTCTTGTAACATCAAATACACAGAGTATTTCAAAGAGAAACAAAGGTTAGTTCTTGCAGTAATTTTAAATAACCTCCATCCCAAAAAGAAAAAGAAAGCATTTAAAAAAAGATAGGGTTTCATGCCACTTGTTTTATACTGATGATATGTGAAAGGAGGGTCCCGTTCAGGGCTCTGAGCCAGATCCTGCCCACAGGATACTTGTGTCTGGTGCATATCTCTGGAGGACATAAGGAATATATTTTTTTAAGATGCTATGCAAACATCTTGCTGTGCAGGCAGACGGCCACCTAACAGCAGGGCTGTGGTGGCAGTGGTGGGTCCTTGTAACAGAGCAAACAGAAAAATAGTTGGATCTCTTTCAACTGAAGAGGGAACACAGATCTTGCAGAGCGTATGTTAGCAGGGTGAGCATCCTGCCTGCAGTTCCCAGATGGGTCACTTTGACCTCGTCCATCAGCTGGTAGAGCACCAGACTCTGGGCAGGAGGGGCAGGAGTTTTGATGCTGTGCAGGCCACAGCTTCTGTGTTTGGGGGTCTCCTACCCGATCCTACACCCGGAGAGAGCCTGTGGGTGGTAGGTGGAATGGCAGGCTGGGCTGTGACAGAAGGAAGCAGAATAAGGATTTAACCTGGTGAGAAGGGTGGTATCAGTGAAAAAGAGGTCACACTGAGACTTGCAGCTTTGTAACTTCTCCTTGTGGGAAAGACCAGATCGTTTAATGCATGAGTGTGCAAAGCTGGTCAGGCTAACCTCGCTCTTGATGCATTTTAAAGTCTCTTTCCTTCAGTTACTGGTCTCAGAAGAAGCATCTGTGTAGGGAAAGGCATTACTGTTTCTTCCCACGTCTCTTTTTAAGAACATCTTGGATTTTAGTGCGGGAGAAGAATCTAGGTTGCTTTTATTGTATCCCTGTTCCTGTTGAGTATTAAATTGCGATCTGCATTGGCTCATGCATTTTCTCTGTTGTGTTTTAAACAATCTCTGTTGCAAACATATTCCATGGTAATGATTCCTGATGTCCCAGGGGAGCTGTGTGAGGATGATTCAGAAGTTTTAGTGTGCTGCGTTAAACCTTCATTTGTCCTTGTAGAGGCTGAGAAATTGCTTTTGTTTTTGAAAGTCCTAATGAAGAGTAGTTGATTAAAATGTTTGCCAGGCTCTGAACTAAAGGAAATATTTCATTAGGTAACACAGTTGATTTAACTGGTACATAAACAGGTCGTGGGGTTTCTATTAAACAAACAGTGTTCAGACTCCCATTGTCAATATAAATACGCAATATTTAAATTAAAAAACAAATCCTCACCTCTGTTCCTATCACTGCTCCAAAGAGGGTGTTCAGAGTTAAAATTTCATAGTATAGGCTGTTTTTCAAGACAGGTCATGTGGAGCCCTTCTGCTGGCATTTGGTGCCTCCTTGTTGCAAGTTCAGGACATGGCTTACGTAGAAAAATCACATCAGGAAAGTTTTTGCTGTGTTTTCACTCCTTTTCAATTATGATAGAGCAGCTGGAAACACAAGCCTGTCAGCCAGCATGGTGTGACATGGCAGCTCTCTGTGGGCTGGCACCAAGGTGTGCCATAGCCCGGCTCGGGACTGCTGCTCTGCCTCAGTGTACAACTGTGTCTCTATGCAGTTGTGAAAGGAATGGGAAAAGAAAGACAAAAGAACTCAAAACCACTTTGCTATTTCAGTCAGGTCACCTTTTTCCTTTTTTGCTGTACTGTGTCTCCCTCCTCTCTCTCTTCAAACAACGTCCATCTATCTTCACTTTCATGGCCCTTCACAGTTTCTCCCCACCATATCACTGTTTCCTACCTCAGCTGGCAGTGTCTGCCCCAGAGCTGGAGAGCCGATCATGCCTCACTCCCCGACCTACTGGTATATTTTGATCCCAGACCTCTGTTGCTTTCTGCTTCTTCAAAGTCCTCTGTAGAAGAACTCAGACACCCATAAAGTGTCCATGCTTGGAGTTATCCATGTTTACACCTTCTCCTGGACTCTGTTATCTCCAAAATAATAAAAAATGAACAAATATTTAGCAACAGTTGGCAATAGGAGTGATGAGATCTGATTTTCATTGTGTCTAAGGGGTAGGCCAAGTCAAGGCTTGGCTCTGGAGAGGACGAGCCATACCTGTGTAGGGTGATTCGTGTCACTAAGCCTGTAGCTGTACCAGAGATTTTACCTATTGGGCACATCAGGAAAACAAAACTATACTCACAAATCCTGGCTTAGTCAACCCTAACAGGCAGTGTCAGTCCAAGCACTACCTGAGTAACTCAGTAAGCTGGGCACAGCCTGACCAAGCATGGGAAATGTGGACCCAGATTGTAGGCAGGCTGTTGGAGCCGTGTATGTTGGAGCCATGCTCTCATGGCTTGTGAACAGCCCTATTTCTCTGATGTGGTATTTCTTTTTTATGATTTTTTTCTTATTTTCAGTGTGGCACACCTACATTCAGCCATGTGGACTTGTTTAGGACATACCAGGTACCAGTAAAATAAATTATGCTTATTGCTTCAGCTGCTTTGTTATCTACTCAAAGCAAAGGGCCTCCAGTGCTCTACCTGGGACTTTATTTTTGTGGAGAAGTACAATTTTGATGAATGCTTTGATAAAACAGGAAAGGCTATTTTGGGGGAAGTTGCTTTGCTTTAGTACGGTGGATTTTTATTATTTTAAACACAGGAGTCTTTGTTTAAAAGAGAGAAGGCCTGCAAATTTTCTTGTTTACTTTGCCTCTGCTTCCCCTTCTGACAGGGGGTAAAATTTATCCACCTAGTCCCCTGTCAGCTTAATCCCAAATTTCAATGTACAGTGTCTGTGCTGGTTTTTTTCACTGGAAAAAACCAAAACAAAACAAAAAAACAACTGGAGGGAATTTAAAATGCTGTGGCACACTGAGCTCATCATGAATGCCAAAGGGTTCAGCGCTTGGTCTGGCAAAGAAACTGGAGAGAAACTCAGTAGTGGTATTGAGGGCAGGGGAAGACAAATCTCAGCTCCAAAGAGGCTTTCTCTTATGGCCTCTCTGGACCTGTTTCCTCTCTCGTTTTTTTTTTTTCTCTTGCCTTATTTCTGTCTGTCTGAGGTATTGAGAATAATGCTCAGGTAGACGTGACTAAGCATTTCAAGGTGAGACAGAGAAGGAGAACTGAGTTGCCAAAACATAGCCATGCATTCTCCCAACTCTTGGATGTTTCTTTGGAAGGCATTTTCATGCTTCCCCACGGGAAAGAAAAGAACCACTTGTACTGAGTCCCCCTCTGTGTCAGGCTCAGGACTGCAGTTCCTCACACAGCCTCTGTGGAAGCCCATCCTTTCCAGGACCAGGTTAAGCCAACCCAGGTATGTCCCTCTTGCTGTCCTGCAGAGAAGTGAGAACCTCCCTCCTCAACTCCACCTCACAGAGGGAAGGTCCCAGCTGGTCCCAGTTGCTGGGACTTGGCTGCTTAGGTGAAGGGTGAGTGGGTGGCCACAGCCCTCTCCTGACCCCACAAGCCATCTGAGAGAGGACAGTCTGAGAGCACTTCAGCTGTGCATACCTGGACAAACAAGGCTGCATTGGTCCTTTTTTACCAACTTCAACGATATGGTGGAAAAGGAGTCTTAATTTGTATAGCTCACTTATTGATGTCCCAGCTGTTGGGACATCACAAAGGCCAAAGACAGTTCTATTGAGTAAATTCTATACTTTCAATTAATTAAGTGAGATAGTTTCTTGGGTAATGTGGGCTGTGAAGCATCCCATGTGGCCTAGGGAAGACTAGAAGCATCTTCCATATAAAGGACTCCAAGCCAGTCCCCAGCACTCCAGTGATTCCAGCACCTCTGTTCACAAAATGGCAGAGCTCAGCCTTCCCTTGTGTGAGCAGGATCAGAGCAGAGTGAGAGGCCTTTGAATGGACTCCACAAATGGTGCACACAGAGTCTGAGCAGTGGTTGTTGTACTGAGAAAGGACTTGGGCTCCTGCTGTGGTAATGAGGTTCAAGAGAGCAGGTCAGGTATTATCCAAAGCGCTCTGCAGAGTTATCCAGGGGAGACACCTACTGAAAATGGTCTGAATATTCTATTAACTGCATAGGAACCTTACAGATGCCTCCTGTTTCTTCTCCTTGGTACCTCAGTGCAGCGCAGACACCAGAGCAAACAGGCAGCATAGAGAGTTTATTTTGTACCATGAGGTTTTATACGAGCTCTGACCTAAAGCCAGCAGCCATAACATCTCCATGCTTCCACCACACTGGTGAAAAACAGGCAGCCTGGAGGAAGGGTATAAAAATAGCTCCTTGAGTGAAATTTATTTCCTCTGTATTTAGTTGTGTGTCTTGAAATACATGTAGTGTGGTGGGAAGGGGGGAGTTGTTCTGTAGTGCTTGGCCCATCGAGTTAACAGGAAGGTCATCCTCAAAGATCAACAGGAGCATGTGCAGGACTTGTGCCTTGTGTTTCCTCTGAGACCAGACTAAATTTAGCATTTTCACAGATGGACATTTAACCATAAGCCATCTAGGACTGTGGGGTGAAGAGTGGAATCTGCTTTTTACTGTGTAACCAGCCTTAGTGCACCACTATTCATTATTACCTCATGGTTTTCTGCCTTGCTCAATATTCTTTAACTTACTGCCTGATCCTTTTCCCTGAAATGTTTAAAGTTTAAGCATGAAGGAAAAATAAACTGCTGGTTCTGGGTTCATGCCTGACATCCCTACTAACTTAAACTGTAGATGTGCTTTTTAACAGCACCAACACAAAGATTGAACCTATAACTGCTGCTTGCAAGAATTGCAAGTACTGATGGTTTTGGCTTACCCAAAATGTTGCTTCCCCACTCTTTTAGCTTCCAGACAGTTAAAGGGACTAATCCTAAACATGGTATTTGCACCCTGCAACGCCTGTATACTGCTGGGCTGGTCCTTCCGTTGCTAATCTTAAACAAATATTTTATGAGCATGTTTTGAAGTGAACTACTTCTGCTAAAAACCCCATTTCCCTGACTGGTCTGAGCTGGAGACAGGCAAACTGCAAAGCAAAGCACATGTGAATTAAATGATGTATTTCCAGTAATAGAAATTATGTTTCTGTATATCTGCTTCAGCCCACTGCACAGATTTGATACATTGATCCTGACATGAGAAGCCTCATTTTCCTGTCGTTTACACAAGCATTTTGTCAGAGCACTTGTTCCCAGGTTACATATTTTGCAGAAGCGCCTGAAACAATGTCAACTTTGCTTAGTTCAGATTAATCCCAAATTTTAGAAAGTGGAGTTAATGTTCTTGTCACTATGATGGTCTAAAAGTCTAGAGCGGGAGGTCATTTATATAAATGTCAGTGTATCTTTTTCCATTCATATTAACTGGTCTTATAAAGGATATTATCTCTTCTTCAAAATATTGCCTTTAACTCCAGAATTTTATTTTTCTTTTCTTTAAGGCAGAGTTCATATTTGACTACATTTTCCTTAAATCAGTTTAAACAAGTCTCTCACAGTTCAAAACAGGATAACAGAGGCTAAACCATTCTTGTTCTTGGATACCCTAGGCATTTATTAAAAGGTGATATTTTACATATGTATCATGTATTCTTCATAAATGCACTGAACAGTTATTGATTCTGCCGAACTGAAAAGGAGTGAAATAAGTATTTTTATTTTTT
Source organism: Myiozetetes cayanensis (assembly GCF_022539395.1). NCBI lineage: Eukaryota > Metazoa > Chordata > Aves > Passeriformes > Tyrannidae > Myiozetetes > Myiozetetes cayanensis. The sequence continues at coordinate 28,867,250 of NW_026088185.1, forward strand.
TCTTTCCAAAGTTTGCAAAATACAAATTAAATTTTACACAGTATGAAAATAGAGATAATTGCTTGCATATTGCAGGAAAGATTGGGATGGCCTCCAGCCCTGACTTAAGGTGTGCCTTCCAACAGAAACAATAATCATACACTTCACGTAATAAAGCACCACTGACTTCTCTTAATCAAGACAATTTGCAGTTCATGGGTGTTGGTGACTCCTGTTTTCATGGAGTGAACACTCCATTTTTTTCACCAATAACATTAAGCTGCCTGATGCCAAACTACAGAGGTTTTATTGTCCTTTTCTTTTGGAAGCCAAAAAGATTACAAGTTCTAAAGTAGCACCCAGTGTTCATATTTCAAGGACATTTTTCTATTTTCTACACTAGGGAGGAACACTGAAATCTTTGAACTCAGGACACACTTCTAACAAGTATTTTTAGGTCTTCGTACATTTGAGTTTTACTCCTTTCAGACTGTACCCAATTCTTTAGTTTCTCTGTAGATGTCATGTATCTTCAGGATTTTAAGGTAATAGCTGTATTTGCCAAGAAATATATATTCAGTTTCCTTGGAAATCTATGGGAATTGCATTTAGGTACTAGAGAACAGGTTCTGGCTGTAAAAACCAAATGGCATTCTTCAGAAAAGCACTGAAGAATTTATTAACTCGGCAGGACTCTTACTCAGTGAAATAAGAACACTTTTCCTCTCACTGTCTGCAGAAGCCAAATTAGGTTTCGTGCAGTGTGAAGGAATCAGGGTGCTCTTGCTGCAGAGACAGGCCACTTTGACCTGTGAAAAACCTTAATGAAAAAAAGCTTTGTGCACGGGTGGCCAGGCAAGGTAGTTCAGGCTTTACACTCTGTAGTCTTCATGGTCACTGCACATCTGTTCAGACAGATCTGCTGTGGTTGTGCTGTGCATACACAGTGCTGCTCCACAGGATAACTGCTGGTACACAGCCTTCACCTGGGATTTATACACACACTGCAATGTTCAGTCTGCTGCAGCCTTTCCTTATTATTCCAAAGATGTGCCTTTCTGCACGTAAATATGCAAAAATGTACATTCCACTCCCATCAGCTTCTGATTGCCATCATAAAACAGGACTTTCAGGCACAACAGAGTTGGGCTTGCACTCAGCAGCACTGTGGGCTGGTGTCTCTCCCTCTCTCTGCTGAGCAAAAGATAGTCAGCCAGATGGAAGTACCTGGTTTGTCTCACATGGGGAGGCTGATCCTCTCTGAGCATCAGGTATGTATCCTCTGCCTACTTGAGAAGCCAGGATCTACCACAGTGAGTGGGATCACTGAGGCCAGGAGAGAGCACAGCAGTACAGGTGATGCAACTGCCATGGAGCTCGAGGCTTTTGCAGTGAAATCTGAACAATACTGACAGGAGAACCAAGGCAGACCAAGGAACCAACCTGGGCTAAAACAAACTCTTTTTTTTTCCACCCTAGGTTAATTTTAACCTGGACCCATTTATGGGTCAGATTCACTGTGAGGCTGCACAAACATTTCTGTTGGCACAGGGGTAGCGGCAGGAAGGAGCAGGCACCTGGAGAGACAGAAAAGGCAACAAAGGGTTTTGGCAGGGCTGCTGGCTCTTGACAACTCAAAGTGCTCATGGAACTATCATGTAATGTGGAGCTGTTACATACCAGGATTTCGCCTGAACATAGGAATTAAAAAGTACTCCGTGACATCATGTCCTTGTCCCTCTCACAGAAAGACAAGAGGTTTTTCTGTCCTGCGGTGACTGGAAATGCCAGTGTGTAGAAATCCAGCTTTTGGCAATTCCTGATGGTACCAAGCAGAAGGGGGATTTCTAGAGTATTTGGTGCCAGACCAGCAATCACTCTCTGGCATTCCCAGGAGCAGCATTTCTGGCAGGACATCAGCAGAAATCCTGCCTCTCAGAAAGCTAACATCCTCAAAATGCCATTACTGTGCTAGTGTGTGGACACCTAAGAAAGAAAGCAGGCAGAGGTTCTCCACACTGAGAAAAGCAGAAGGGTTGTTTTCTAGCCAGTCATTCCACCAGCTGATAAAAATAGCTTTAAAACTACTTTTTTTCCCCAATTCTCCTCACAGCAGGCTGCCTGTTATGTGTGCCCTTGTTATTTACACCCACCATAAGTTTCAATAACAGCTTTACAGGTTCTTTTATGCTTGTCTTAGATCTGGTATTGTAAATCAGAAAGCTTTGCCATCCTAAACATTTGAATGGTAAGAAATCCTCTGTTTTCTTTTTACCCTAGAATAAAAAGGAAGTGGAAAATACAGTGAATGCAGTAATTTGGCCTGAATAAATAAAATCTTTTACAATATCGACATTGAATTTTATTTTAATTCCCGACCAATTCCTCCAGATTGGCAAAAGAGAGAAAATTTTCTCTCTAACTAGCAAACAGTGTGTGCCAGTTTTTAAATTTTGCTTTTAACTTGCCTTGAACCATAATTGTTTTGGGTACTGGGGGGAGGAAAAGTGATGAATAGAATTTGCAATTTGCTGCAGAACATCTCAGGAAAATAGTCTGAATACTCTTTCATTAAACAAATTTTCTTTCTTTTTGAAAGAAAAAATCAGCTGTGGCTTCTGCTATCCAAATAGAACAACCTTGGGCAAGTTGAGACAGGCAGACCATGAATACTTTTGTTGCACTATTAGTTTGTAGTTGCTAAAACAACAACTCACCTTTGTCAGGCACAAGTGGGTGAGGCTCCTGTTTGTCTTGGAAAGCAGACCATGATGGGCTGAGATAGGCTTATGATTTCCCCACTGAGACCCAACAGAGTAAGACAGGAGCCAAAACATGTCCAAAAGGCAGTGCTTTAATGCTTCTTGTCTTCTGTCATTGGGTATTGCTGTAACTCCCAAAGATATGTCTGTGTTCTAATGGAGATAAGTGCTTCAGGAAACGAACACACAACCTGCTTTAATTTTTTATTTCACTCTTTTCTGCTGAAGGGTTGGGGTTTTTTTATTCTGACCAGTAGCTTGTTCAGGATGTGCCCACCCTCCAGCATACTTCTCCAGTAACCAATCGATACCCTACTAACATAATGTGGTACATGGTTTCACTTACTGGACCTCGTAGGTTAAACTAGTTTGTGAGATAAGGCTCTTTGCTACAGCCTCATGTGAGCATAACTGATCTGGTGGTACTGCTGGTGGGTCAGAAAAGTCCTCTCTGCTCACACAAGACCTTGCTGAAGCAGTAGAGCCAGTCCAAGAGCAGCTGAACCCACCCTGAGATCTTGGAGGATGGTAGCGGGGCTGTACTTTACATCAGCTTGTAACTGTTTTCTTAAGCAACTCGCTGCCAGCAAATGGTTACTGCTTAGGAAGAAGCTGTATATATAGTGGAATTGGTCCTGTGCCCAGGAAACCAGAGGAACTGGACAATGTAGGAATCTGTTCTGAGATCTCTGAGAGGCAAAGTTAGGCTGGAGGTTGAAGGGGCACATGTGTTCTGCAGGTGTGTTCTGCTCCTGAGAGTGGGTGAAACTATTCTGGATTATACCTAGCTGAATATTTTTGGGGCAACTCTAAATTGCCTTGAAGCAGACTGAATGACATGAAAGCAAGTATATGTATCTCATTCTGTGGTCTGCTCTACGGCCATCCACCTTTACTTGATGAACTTTTTAAGATACTTTTGGGGATAAGTCTCCAAGCAATTTCTCTTCTTCCATAGACTCTTCCTTCTTTATAGGAAGCTGAGAAAGAGAAAAGATGGGTTGTAAATTAGGACAGAAGGTTAGGCTAGTGTCAATAGGGGGCTTCTGATGTCTGGGAGAGGTGGGCTGAGCAGTCTGTAAAGGTGAGGTCCATCGCAGCAGAGCAGACGGGTCTGGCTGTGGCCCTTAAGGCTCTACAGTGGAGTTGGTGTGCCAGGATGTTATGAGGTCATGGCAACTCTGCTGAGTTGCCGTAAATCCATCCCGTGCTGACATCTACAGCAGAGGGATCAGGAATGATATATTCTAACATTTGCTGAACATATGCCTACATTGCAGTTCAGCATGGAGGTTGTGCTGGACTGTCTATATTTCTTCTTAATTTGTTTGGTTTAGCTAGTTGAGAATGTTCTTTTTTTACCTACCACTGTGCTGAACTGAGGAGCCAAAAATCTCTCCTTGGAGTTGTACTCTCTTGAGCCAGGAAGGAATATGACTCCATTTATTTATTTATTTTTAATTTATTTTATCTGTTTTAGTACCCAATAAAGTTGTTGTTTTTTCCAATTGGCACGACAAGGCTCTGGCTATTTTTAAAGAATGTGGTTCATTTGATTTAATCTAATGAATGTTTAGTGCTGTTGAAAATAGCTGGAGCCAGAGCCAAGAATAATGTACTGAAATGTGCTGGTTGAGCAAGGACTGCTTCACTCTGCCAATCTGCTTTCGCTCCAGTTGTTCAGATTTACCTGGTTTTGCAAGTAGCATTTGCAGGCAAGACATATTGATCACAGTGCTTTTTAATACTGACTCTAAAGGCCAATAATATCAGAGCCATATTTTGCCACTCTCATTTCAAGATACGTCTAACAATAACAACTCTTCTTCTTGTTCAGTTTGAGATGTCTAATCTCTGTTTCAGACCATTTTAAAGGGAATGTGAAATGTTAATATCCTTTTATTGCACATAGGAAAATTGAGGCATGAAATGGTAATTTTTTTCCCCTAAAGTCACCCAGAAAGCAAGTGAGAGAATGAGTAATGAAACCAGTGAGGTAGCATCTACTGGGCTCCTGAAGTTGCTGTGTACCTCTTGATTTCTCAGTGAACTGAAACAAGACCGTAATCTGAAAGCAAGTTCTGTTAAGTCCTTGCTTCTGGTAAGGACTACTTTCTCCCTGACTAGTTCTCAGTCTATGAGAATGTCCACGTTTACTGTTCTCTCTGCACTGTCTAAATTGCTCTGCAGAGGTACCTAACTCTCCCTATCAATGAAGTTTAAATTTCTTGCCTTTCCTTGTACCATCTGAATATGACTCTGCAAGTCACACCACATATTTAAATGTCTCTTTAAAACTGTAAAAATCCATCTTCCTTTTGCTATCCATGAGTTATTTCTGTTGGATAGTTGGTTTCCAATTCTTTCCTAAGAAATGAGTAGCTAATACTTAAGTTTCATTGGATTAAAAAAATAAATCAGCCATAATACATCTTACTCTATCATAATGGTGCCCAGAGGGATGGATTTTCTGCAGAGATCGGTTTACACCCTAAAGCACAATGTAGGATTGACTTGCATAAGTAATGAACAGATGTTCCTGACAGCTATTACATTATTCATCTCCCTGTATATGTGATGGGGGGAAGGAAACAGCACCTGTTATTATGGGAGAAATACTGTTGCTGCTTTTCGTCGTTACAGACCTCCAGGGCAGTCTGGGCCAGGCATTTGTGTTGACCCAAAATGAAGCCATGCCAGTTTACATCCCCTAGTTGCTCTGTCATGTGTTTCCTTTAGTTAGGTCTGAGAACCTAAGAACCTAGAAAATGAAATAGCTGTTGCAGGTATGGGGGAGCACTGGAGACAGTGAAAAAAATTGTGTTCCATCTTTCACCCCAAATTTTGCACAGAAAAGCTTGGTCAAAAAGTGAGAACTTATTTCCCCTCTACAACAAAAGTGATTTTTTACAGGCTTTCTTAGATTTCGCATGAAAGGAACACCTATGCCTGGTGACTGTCTAAGGGTGTATTTAGGAGCAGACAGAAGTGATTTCCTTGTCATCCTGACAGTAGACTGAGATTACTTCCCTTCCACTGCATGCTTTGGGCAAGACAGCTCTTGGCCCATGGTGCAGGCACACTGCTAATTGCCTGAGCTTCAGATGCAGCAAGTTAGGGCCCTAATATTTTCTTGTCCACTCCACTGCAGATAATTACTGTGTTAAGAGTATGATGACAGGAGGTGTTTCCTCAAAGAACTCCTGTGACTCAGCTTTTCAGTGAAATGGGCTTATAACAAAGATGGAGAGTGCCTTTTTACATGGGCAGATAGCGATAGGACAAGGGGAATGGTTTTAAACTAAAAGAGGAGAGATATAGATTAGATGTTAGGAAGAAATTCTTTACTGTGAGGGTGGTGAGTCACTGGAACAGATTGCCTAGAGAAGTTGTGGCTGTCCCATTCCTGGAAGTGTTCAAGGCCAGATTGGCTAGGGTTTTGAGCAACCTGGTCTAGTGGAAGGTGTACCTGCCTTATGGCAGGGTGGCTGGAACAAGATGATTTTTAGGGTCCCTTCCAACACAAACTGTTCTATGACTCCATTCTTTGACTCAGGCATCGGTTAGAGCAAGGGCATGGATGCTTTTTTTGCTGGGGGACATGCAGGTTGTTCATGACCACAGCCACACACTCATGCATCCTGTCTGATAATCTTCTAGTCCCAGACAAGCATCTCCTCATCCCTCACCTAGAGCAAGTGGGCTGTACAGATTTCCACCCCCTCCCAATCTCTGCAACTCTTCTACATCCCAAAGGCCAAGCTCCCTACTTGAAGCTAAAGACTCAGTGCAAGACTTGAAGCTAAAGACTCAGGATAGTGCTGCTGCTGCTGCTGCTGACTGAAGCAGGGGCTGGAGCTGAGCTAGACTGCCCACAGCACATCTCCCCCTTTGCTTTATAGGAATTGATGTGTTGTGATTATTAAGAATGTGGCTTTCGGTCTTCTTTTGTGAAATATTTATTGCATGTATAATTCATCAGTGAGGATGCAGAGATGTATGGGTTTTTAAAGAGTAACTTCTTAAAGATAACCTTCACAACATTGCTGGAACTGTAGATTGGGGAGGGGTGGAGCCTGCCTCCCCCACAATAATGCTTTCAATTATGTTTTAATTAGGCAAAGAGTTTTCTCAGAGCTGAGATTGCACCTTAATTATGTTTTAAAGTTTGGCTGCAATTACAAGAGCTACGAACTTGCTTCCAAACCCTCCTCTCGGTCTCAGACTCCATGTCCACTCTCTGGTTTAGCCAAGCCTCATTCCCAGGTGGGGTTAATTGCAGTGCCTCTGCCGTCACACACTCCGCGTTTTTCCACCGCTCTCCGGCTTTCGGCCGATGTCTCGGAGCATCCCGGTCCCTCGCCGCCCCAAGCTCCCCGCGCCGTGCCAGCCCCCGCCACCGGGTGTCCCCGCCGGCTCCGCCACCGCCGCACCGGGGACCGCCGGTCCTCCTCGCAGTGGACAGCTCTCCCGAGGGTCGCGGGAATTTAGGGCTGAAAGGCGACGCTTAGGATGTTTCCTAGTTTCTTATAGGAAGAGTCTTAAAGATTTTCTTAAGTTGACTTTTAAAACCCACCAAGAGCTGGGCTCTGGCGAACCAGGTGCTGTATATGGACTGCTCCTGCTTCAGAGCCCGTATTGCCCGTCTGGGCAGATGCCACATGAACAGTAAAATGCCAGTAAAGAGCATGTTCATCTTGCGCGTTTTCTGTTTGCCCAAATCAAGCTGAGATCAGGTGGGAGGCAGCCAGCCCAGAGGGCAAAAAGTGGGCATGGTGTGTGAGGGTGGATTAGAAAAGAGAGATGCAGTACAAAGTAGAAAGCAGAGAAGCGAGGACCTGCCTTCTCAGAATAGCCCTGCTGCAAGTTTCCGGAATCACTCAGGCCCTGAGCTGATGCCTTCTTACTGCCTGGCACTTCTGGTAGCCAAAACAGCCACTTTGAAGAGCTGCTGCTAGGGGAGCCATGGCAGGGACAAACAGGGAAAGGAAGAGGTGCAGAAGGCAAGGGTGTCCCAGCTGGTTTCCTGTCCACCTTCTCCTTCTCTGGCTGCAGCTGCGGTTTCTGCTTTGCATACAACATATTATCTCCCTGCTACAGGCACAAGAGCCCTGAGTGCACCCCCGAGACATTCCCTTGCAGCTCCCAGATAGGCAAAGACCCAAGTCAAAGAAAGACAGGACACACAGCAAGAGGGAAACAGAGTTACAGTGTCCTTCATTCTTATGTACTGGAAAATACCTTGGTGCTCAAGGTCATTGGCAGGAAAATTTTGTGTGCTTAAGGCTTGTTGTGAGGTTGTTAGTCATTCCAGTGAGGCTGTAGTTGAAGAACAGTTCCTGCAGAGCAGCCAGAAGTAAAGGAGAGTTTTCTGTTTTCCACTGTGGTGGAGGGAGTCTCTCAGGGAGGGGCTCTGGCCCTTTTCTGGCACCAGGTCCTGGTGTCCTTTTGCCAGGATGCCTCCAGGGTCTGCATGATCCCAGCTGATCATTACATGGAATCAGCCAGTACAGGCCTGCCCCTGGACAACAGCACCCTCTACATAGGCACAACCCAAGGTGGGATTGTGAACACTCTGCTGTGGCCACAACCCTCCCTTCCTGTCCAAAAATGGGCCTTAGCCCCACAGGAGTGGCACAGGAGCCATTACCAAAAGCCTTAGTCTTGATGACCGGTCTGTGGCATCCGTAGAGCCATGCCTGCTTGGGCTGAAGCCCTGGCACACAGGGGCCCAAAGCATGGCACATCTGCCTTCTGCTCTTCCCTCTCAATACCTCTTCCTGCCTGGGAGAAGTAGCTTGTTGTGTTTGTTCAGGTTTTGATGTAAGAGTGCAAAACTGTGATGCTGTCGCTCTGGAATCCTGCCCGACCTCTCCTGCCAGCTGCCTCCAGCAAGGTTCAGGATGTTTTTGGCACCTCCAGTTTTCTGTGCTTTAGGTGGGAAATCCCAACACAACAGGCTGGCACCTTCCAAAGCAAGCTGTGCTTCTGGATCTCAAATGTCTTGATCCATGTGTCAGAAGGGTAGGCATTCCTACTGCACTGCTTCAGGCAGGTCTACTGCTGCGGGAAGCAGGCAGAGCCCTTGGGATCACAAGACAGCTGGGCAGTATTTTCAGCTAGTTGTAAGGAGTTTTAGCTGTCAGATGCTTAAGCTAAGGAATGGCACTGGGGGAAGGGGGTGGGGGAGCAGAGGAGAGAAGTTGTGAAGTTTAAAAAACCCGCAGCAACACAAGTTTTGCCTTTTAAAGGCTTTGGAGGAACCCCTCCTCCCACAGTGTATCGAGTCTTTACCAAACTTCCTCCCGGGCTTTTTTATTATTATTATTTCTCGCTACCGACTTCGCATGCCGCCTGCCCGGGCGCAGATACCGCCTTCCTTAATTTCTTTCCCCGAAAAACTCCCTTTTTCTTCCAGACTGCGGCGGGAGCCCCGTCCGGCCGCAGCTCCGCCCCCGCTGGCGGCGCCGCCCCCGAGGAGCGCGCCGGGCTCGGGCACAGCGGCTCCGGCGCCGCGGCCGCCAGCGGCTCGGCCGCCCATCACGGCCGTTCCTCAATAGGTTTTTTTTGCCTTTAGGGCTTTTTTTTTTTTTTTTCCCCATTATTAGTATTATTATTATTATTTGATTTGTTGTTTTTCCCAAGCGGGCCGGTGGCTCCTTGCCATGAGCAGCCCGAAGGCAGCATGAAAGCGGGCAGGCGCGGCTATCCCGCCCGCTCCGGTGTAGGATGGCTCCTGGCGAAGTACTGCTGCTGCTGCTGCCCCTTCAAAGGTCGGTGGGGCCCGCGGGAGCCTGTTCCGGGGGGTTGCTGCGGGGCCAGGAGGTCAGCGGTGTCCTCGGCAGGGCAGCGACCCCCGGCCGGCTGCCCCGGGGACAGGCGGGGAACAGGGGCAAGCGGAGGGACAGCGGTGCCCTCGGTCCCGGGACAGCGGAGGGCGGGGACAGGCAGGGGGACAGCGGCGGGGGAGCCGGTAACGAGCACCAAGAGCGGGGAAGGCTGTAGTTGATACAGTTTATACAGTTACACATATTATCGTTACTTGTAGGAAACACCCTGGGACTGTAGGTCAATAGGGCTGGGAGAAATATTTGCTTGAATGAGATTTTTTTTTTTTTTTTCCCCTCTCTAGTCTTTCTTGGGCTCGGGTAGGAGCAAAATGCTTTGAGAACATCTGTTTCTCACAGTTCACAAATCTCTGAATGGTGATGGGGGGAGGTCTGGGGAAGCTGGCTGAGCTGAATCTCTGAGAGAGATGTGGGAAAGCCAGGGCAGCTGGAGAGCCTTGTAAAAATAAAATCAAAATCTGGCTTTTACATGGAACAGCACAGCTCAGATGCTTTGACTGAAGGTTTCCCAGCCTGCAGTTTTTATGCTGAGATATGGCTCTTGAACTAGTTCTGGATAATGTGAGTTTTTTGGAGATTCTTTGTGGTATTTGATGTTTCCTGTTCTCTGGATGGCCAAGCAAAATGTCCCGAACAAAACTTGGCTTTTGTTTTCTGTCTTTTTTTTTCAGTAATTGTAGCTTTCAAATGCATTTTTGGTAACCCTGAACTAGAGTCACACTTATGTGGTGATAGCAGCAAGCTAATTGGTGATGGAGTTTGCCATGGCTTTGTAAGATGTTGATCTTTTTCAGTCTGGGGAGAACACACTCCTTCATGCCAAATAAGTGATTCTTGAGGTCAACTCACAACATTCCACTGTTTTGCCGCCTTTAAGAAGGAACGTTTAATCTGGTTGTAGGTGTAGGGCTGCCTGCAGAAAGGTTGTGGTACTAAAGTACTGTGAAAGCCAAGTCTCTTGGACAGTCTGTGCTTTAATGTGTTGGCCCGTGGAGCAGGCTGGAGAAGTATTCAAGCTCTTTGACAGGGCTCTGGTCTTACACATGTTGATTCTAACGGATTAAAATCTCCCTGCTGCCTGTCCTGCCTACAGATGTCTGTAGAAGGGGGAAGGGGAAGCAGGTGGCTCTTCTCTCACCATTTGAAATGTTAACTTTGTTTGCAGTTCTAGTTTATTGGGTTGGCAACAAAAGGTGTTTTGTGATACAAATTGATTTACTTCTCTCTTGTCCTTGGTAGCAAACTTCAGGTACAAAGTTGTGAAAGGCTATCTGTATTTATTTTGTATATATATATAATATATCATGTTGTATTTATTAAAGAAAACCAGAGGTAGTCAGATGATGGAAATGCTCCCTGAGTTTAAGCTGGTTCCAAACGTGACATTTGACAAGGGATTCAGGTGCCCCAGATTACAGCATCAGTGCGCCCCTGTTTGCAGCTTCTGCCATTAAGCTTGGAGATGCTTTACTGTGGCCAGTAAAAAACAGACCTTTGAAGCTCTAATTTCATATATTCTGTGTTTTCAGTGATCACCTGGGCTTCTGGATGGGACACTGTTGGTCCCAGGGCTTCTCACTGATCTCAGCAGTGCAAATAGGTGACTGTAGCTTGTATTTAAGAGGGATATGAAGCACCTTGGAGCTATTCTCGGTGCTGCCCCATAAGGGACCTTTCCTTTTCCTTTGGAAATTCGGGTTTGCTTTTTTCTGGTGACAGATGCCTGATGTATCTTGATCTTTTGCAACAACTGAGTACGTTTTGTTGTGCAAATAAGAACCTTTGGGAGAGGGAAATTGAGAAGATGAGTGTGCAGTCTATGCTCAAACACAGGTTGTGTTGGAATGAGCTGCATCAGAGCTTGGAAGTGGTGTGGATGCTTGATATCCTAAATAGCAGCAGTAATGCAGAGCTGAAGAAACCCAAACCCTAGGTCCCCAGTGTATCATGAAATACGTAAGTTTTGTGTAACTGGGCATTTCTCTGAAGGATTTTGACAAATGACTCAACTACTCTTTTGTATTAGTTTTCTCCCATCTATTGCAGCAGTGGAGACCTTGATGCTACTTTTTTGCTTGTTTCTCTTGGTGAGTTTCTGATCTTGTCAGCTTTGCCCATGTACAGAGCTATTGGGATGCATCCAGAGAAAGCAAATGACACTTAGTACCATTTACAATGTTGCTCTGACCTCGATAGTCCCCTGCATGAACTAAATAAGGACTACTTGTCTGTTCTGAAGTATGGAGAGATATGAATCCTAATATAGGAGTGCCTCAGAGCAAGAGTCTGTCACTTGCTTTCAGCCATAGAGGGGAGTAGTTAGAAGCAGTAAACTTGCATAGCCTCTAGGCCAATGCCCTTAGTAAGCCAAGAGTGGGCAAGGAAGGCTTTTTGCTGTGTCTCCTAAATGCACAAATGCAAAGTGACCGAGTGTAATGGGATGCTTCTTAATGCTGCAAAACTGGCCCCCATAAGAGGGTTCAAATTCTGATGGTCTTCTGATAGCTAGAAAGACATTGAACTCTCCTTAGAAATCAGTCCAGGATTTGCAATTATATACATTATATATAACAAATATACCTTATTTTCTTTTAACATTAAGTCTATATCTCCTCAGTTACCAGTGTGGTTCAGCTTATAAGTTGCTTTAAAAGAGTACTGAAAGGGAAAGTGAAGAGATAGGAAGTATTCCTGCTTTGTGAAATGTCTTTTCTAAAGCAAAATGGTCCACTGCATGCCTTGGATGTGAGGAGCTCAAAATTTTGTTGCCTTTAAGCACAGAGCAAAGTCCAGTGGGTGAGTCCCATTACTCTGCACTACCTTCAGCGCAGGGCTTTGAAGCTCATCAGTGGGTGGGAGGATGGAGATTGGGTGGAGACTAAATTCCAGGCTCTGATGCACAGGGAGCTATAAAGACCAGCCAGTGACTCAGATTTAACCCAGAAATTAAATGCTGTGTGCAGGGCCTTATTTAGAGGACATTTTTTTGCAGTAGTTCAGCTCATTTGTTCTAGCCCAACCTGGAGCATGCTGGGCTCTCACTGCCCTAATGGGCACCAGGAGGGTGGAAAGCACTAACAAGGCATAGGAAATGCTATTCTTTGAGCATGGGGAGAGAGATGTTCCCATCTGCTCAACTTGAGAAGGTGGCTATGAGTGTATCAGATAAAGACAAAGAAAGTGGTTAAAAGTAACCAACTGTCAGAATAATTTATAGAGTTCAACACCTTACACCCCATTGTCGGTAATATTACATGGCTGCAGAGTGGTTTCAGGTGAGAATATAGAATATTTTCTACTTGAGGGTAGCCAGAAACTGGGAGGATGGATTTAAATGGATATATCATATTGGCTTCAGTAAAGAATGTGTTCTCTGCCTCCTTGTACAGTTTCTCTTCTGAGTAGGCTGCTGATTGTATCTAAACTTTTCATTTCAGAACAGAAGAAACTCAATCTGAACGTCAAACCTTTAATCTCAATGTGTTAAAAATGAAAGGTTGAGTGGATTTGTGTCTGTGCTAAGCTCCTGGTAAAGTTCTTATTTTGAATTTTCTCTCCCTCTGGCTGCTCTTATCTCCTACAGTTTTGGTCTTCCTTCTGCATTTTTTTTGTTTGTTTGTTTTGCTGTCCTCTTTTACTTTCTTTCCTTCCTTCTGCATTTCTTTTGTTTGTTTGTTTTGCTGTCCTCTTTTACTTTCTTTCCTTCCTTCCTTTTCCTCTCTTTCCCCGAGTCTCTGATTTGTTACTGGCACTTAGCTGTAAGATTAAAAAGACAGATTCTCCTGACAGAGTGATGGTGACTTAATGTGCAGTGAAGGGAGTCCAGCCAGCCACCTTGTACATCTTTCCTAGCTGTTCAGAAACAGAGCCTTAACTGGAAGTTAAGAAAACCAGCATCATTGCAAGGGCTGTCAACAGCACGTTAATAAAAGTTATTTCTTCATTAAGGAAAAAGTGAGATCTGATGGTGCTTTTTATAGAAGGTGCTGACACTGTTACAGATTGCTGCAGAGCTTTGCTAAGGGAACTGGTACCTTTGTGCTGAGTGGTAGCAAGAGAGTGATCTTCAGTATTATATTCAAGCCCATAACATTTCCTAATTTGAACATATTTTATTTAGTGCTTCAGGCTCAGCCATGGTTACACTGTGTAAAACATAATGGAATGCATGGCCAAAGCAGTTCTGTCAAAATTGAGGCAGAGGAGAAAACAACAGTAAAATTAAGGGTGTCAACCAAAGCTTGCTTAGTTTCCTGGTCCTTCTTGAATGAGAAATATGAGGAAACTGTTACCTTCCCCAAATAAACTTCTTGGGTGATGTCCATCTGTTGCTCATTAGTCTCATCTCAGTAGAGTCAAGAGGATCAAGTGTACTGGTCTTCTGTAGGCAGTCTTTCTGGTGCCAGAATTGAGCTCTGCTCTTTCTCCTAGCAAATTCATTAGCAAATGGCTGTGGTGAGGTTTGTGAAAGTTGTTGTTATTTCCTTCCAGTTCTATTAAGAGAAAACTGGTAAGCCCATGACAGGAACATCTCTTCCAAGTCCTGTATTTTCCCACCTCTACAGGCTGAGTCAGGATTCAGAGTAGGTCATAGCAGAGGGTTATTGGAAGGGACAAAAGAGTTGATGAAAATCCTGCTCAGTTGAGCCAGCAGGATTAACTTGACAAGGTGAATACTGTTAGCAAAAAAAAATCACTCCTTTTGTTAGTGTGAAACTGTGCTTTCCCACACCTGCTCTACTCCCTCCTGACAGATAGCTCTGAGTAAAGTGTGTCCCAAAAACATGACTGACAGTCCCCATGACGGCCTTTTGGGTGAATAGACTCATTACTCTGAACCTGTTAGCATTTGTGTGCGTGGCAACAACAGAGAAGGATTTCAGGACAAAACCTGGGGCTGATAAGTAACCTCTGAACATGGACAGAAGGCAGAGCATGGCCACTGCTCTGCTGGCAGGCAGGGGGAACAGCGAGCTCACTGTAGGATTGCTCGGTTTTAAGTGTTGCTAAATCTTATCTGTTTGCAGGAGGGTTTTTTGAGGTAGGAACCTTGTTCATGGATACAGCAAATCAGATTTTCAGTGGGTCTGTATTATGTAAATATTTATTGTGGGTCTATATTTATGTAAAATATCAAGCGTCCAAGACCACAGGAGGTTTGAGGTTTTTAGAAGTGCTGGTTGCTGCACTGCTCACTGCTCTCATCTGCCATTAGCCACTCTCTGTAAATACGGTGTTTATCATATCAGTGCCATTGTTGAGATACTTTAGCAACTTTCAGTTTCAAAGATCCAAGCAATAATAGTGTTACCTTTTTTCTCTTTTGAAATTTATGCACGCCACTAGACAGCTCTAACTACTTTCAGATCTTAATTATCTAAAATACATAGTAAGAACTTCCATAAAGATAAGTTTGCAGTTACTAGTCTGGGGGTGAATACATGGTGGGAGATCCTCAGTATTCAGATTGCTGAGATTGCTGAGTTGTTTTCAACTTCTATGAATTTGTCCAGCTTTAAAGAAACATGGGGTTTGCTTTTATGTAGGCAAAGCTGCTAAACTTCCAATTCACTCCAAGAAGCATATAGGAATTCACAAGGTTTTATTCATCTTGTCAAAAACCTGAAAAAGGGAGACTTTATTCTAAGGGAAAGAGAACAGATAATTGTGAAAAATATAGCTTGGGTAACTCCCTGCTCAGTGCAAAAACATGGGGTAACTAAACATGCTGTTTTGCTATAAAATAAGTGCCAGATAGATGTATTGTTCAGGAATTCAATGCACGGATGCTGAAATAAAACCTATCCATTTTGAAGTGAAACAAAAAGGGCAGTTATTTCACATGACCCCAGAAGGTTTTTGTTTGGGTTTTTTTCCCAAACTGTTATATTTCAGCATACACCTTGTTAAAACTTGCATACATATTGGGAAAACTAATCTATCATTTCAAAGTTAAAAAAAACCAAACCTCAAAATGTTTCAGTCTAAAAATAGCATCAAGATACTTCTCAAACACACCAGAACAGTTTCATTTCAGTCTAATTCTTGTCTGTTAACAGACTTTATGAAAACATTCTCATGTTTGGCAAAAGCTGCAGTTTCTTTTCAAAAGAGTGGTTGGTGGGCAGTCAGTGATTACAGCAAGGATCTGCAAATGTTGTGGTTTTCAGTTCAGTAAGGAAATCCAATTTTCTGCTTTAGTCAGTTTAGCCACTGAGCATCAGTTGCTATTGCAGGACAGTTCAATTGCTAATATTGCATCATGCAATTCAGTGCCAAGTAAAGATACTCTTTAATACATCTATAGAAACAAGTCAGTCTGTTTTCTTAAAAAAGATGCTTAGATCACAAGCAGGACTTCAGGACATGTAATGAATTATTGGAATATACCTAATGAGATAAGCCTGAATACATCTCCCTTGGCCATGTTTTGCCACTGGAAAACCACAAAACAAAAATTAACTGGTTTACCATTAGCTCCTATGCTTTATGTGGCTGATTGTGCTGAAACACAAACCAGTCCTTGAATTAAAGGTAGTTAGTGCATCCCAATGGGTGTCCTGTTGAGTTTGACCTGCCTCTCAATCCTTCAGCCTCTGGCTTGGACCAGTCCCACAGTCCTCTTCCCAGCAGGCTGAGAACAAGGAAATCACACACATCACCCAGTCTCCTTTCAGACAATTAGGCCAAAATATGAAAATTTCTTCAGTGAAGTTCTAATGAGATGAAAAATAGAACCTGCAAGCTGAATTACAGCACTTAATAATAGAACAGCCATGGGGGTTTCTTCTCTGTGATGGGGAGAGACCCATTGTATGCTTCAGTTTATGTACTTGTCCTTTGCTTTTCACTAAAGTAGCCCACAGATCAAGTTGCAGGAAGCCCTGGCTGGTTTCCTACTCCCTGACCTCCCAGCACTTCCCAGCGGTTGTGGGTGCTCCTTTCCTGTACAGGAACTGTGGTTGCTCAGTACTTTTGGAAACTTGAAAAAGTATGTCTCCTATTTTGTGTGTTGCCACAAGTTAGGAATTGCTGTTCTGTTGCCTTTTTTGCGCCTCAGTAAGCTTGGTTGTTCCATGTGGTACAGCCATTGCTAGTCCTGGTACAACTCAACAACCGAAATCTTGGATCCCTGCAAAGTTGTATTTCAGGCTGTGAAGTTCCATAAAGGGGCAAAGCCTGGGAGCCAGACCTATTGGGAACCCATTAGCAAACACCATCCTGAGGAACCAGGAGGTGGTTTCTGGTCAGGATTATTACAATTGGAAGATTGTAAATTAAACGTGGAAATGTAATGTTGCTATGTACGGGAAAGCACAAGTAGAGTCTGTATGTGAGTTTTGAGCAAAGATCCTGAGTTCACTAGCACAAGATGGCATTGAATTAGACATTTAAGAAAGAGAAAGACTCTGGCCCACAATAAGAAGGGACTGGATTTAGTGACGCTGGAGCTGTCTCCACTGTTATGTTTTCTGAGCATTTTTCCGTGTTCATTTTTCACATGAAGCAAGCAGATCAGAGCACAGGGGAAAGCTGGGAGTGGCACATCCCCAGCTGCAGCTAAATCCTCTGGGGACACTTTTTCATGCAGTTGAGTCTTGCTGACAATTACAGCTACAGAGTATAGCAGCTGAGGATGTGCCCTGTTACGCTGTGTTGGATTTTTTTCTCATCTCTTCATAATGCACATGCAGCTTTAGTGGACAGAGGATTCTTGCACCCCCGGGACATGCAGTACAGTCATAACCTATCTGAAAACACATTACAGCTCAGTGGGCGCCCAGAAATTTTCTTGAGGTCATGTAGGAAACTGGTGACCAACTGAGCATCGAATAATCAGCAGTGATAGCTTCCAGATTTGCATCGACCGGTTGCTTTCAGGCGTGCGTGTCCTGGGAAGCACATCCCGCACGTACCCGAGATCATCTTGTTCCGTGGCACCAGTTGGCTCTGGCCAGAACAACACCCACGGCAGAGTGGGGAGCAGCAGGGTTACACCAGGGGGGAAGGCAGAATCCGTGTGGTGGTGAGGCAGGAGCACGAACCCACGTGTGTGTTCCTTCTCATGGACTGGGACTCGCTGCAGTCCTGGATCAGATCTGCACATGCGGAGCACCCCTGATGAGCAAGGCCCCAGCTGTCTGCTGCCACGGGAGCCTGTGCCAAGGCAGGCCATGAGGAGTGTTGCACAACCAGTATAATTTAACCACATGCTGAATAAATACACTTTTGAGAGCTCTTTTGAAGAGATGTTGCCTAATTAATCCTGCAGGGGGTATAATATGTATATTTTTGAAATCCAGTTTTAGCATCATGCAATTAGCTTTTATGGCCTAAGGATTCTGATTTAAGACATTCTTTAGTTACTAATGGTAATCTGTTTTAATTAGAAATGCAAATGTATTTTAGATCCAAATGTGTCTGAGTGGTACAATGTAAAATGATGATTCACAGCGAATACCATTGAAGTGCCTCAAGTCTGGTATTCTTTGTACCTTCTGTAGTTTGAACCCTGAGGATCAGCACAATATTCAAGCGTCACTCTCAGCTGAAGCATGTGGAGGCTGAATAGATGTCTTTAGGAAATGGAATAAGTATTAATCAACAGGGATCCTTTCTAGGATGGCAGAAGGAAAATCATAGCTTTAGGCAAGAGGGAGGTGAATGCTTTGAATGTTAGTGGTAACTTCAACTCCACAGTAGCAGAGCATAGCTCCTGCCAGGGCACAGGTGCTGAGCAGACAGCAGCATCTTGGTTGACTTTGTCTTAGTGTCAGAGAAATTACTCAGGCTCAAAGATCCTAGGCTGCTCATAGGTGGGGGGGAGGGCTGTAGCTGCTCAGGGCTGTGTTGCTGTAAAATTTGATCTGGCAGTGTGTCTAAGACAAGCCTCTACAGCAAGGCAAGCTCCAGACAAATATCTAAAGGCTGATACTTGCTGAATATTCACTGCAGTCACTTGTCCTGGAGATTACTAAACTATCAGGCAGGTGGATGTCTGTGATCAGACATCTTACATTGCAGTAACAGGTCACCTATATTTGACAAAGTCTTTCTACAAGTCAGAACCTCTGCTACTAGACTAATCCTTGTGTTGTGTTCAAATAAGTGTTTCTTTTGCCTGATTTCTTTGAAAGATGGGGCCAAAAGAAAGCAACTGCTCAGCAGTAGTGAAGATGGCTTTTGTGATGATTATAGTTTATTAGACATGTTGCTGGGTAGAGCAGTTTTACAGCTATTTGTGATGAGAGTCTGTGATGCAAATGGGAATGAAGCAGTACAGTTTATGCAGTACACCTCTGCACATCTCTGTTAAGCTGGATGCAGAATTGTTTTCCATGAGGAGGTTGCTGGTAAAGAGCAATGGTGTAAGGCACCACAAAAGCTGTGGGAGGTTCTGTGCAGCCCTCCAGAAGTCAAAATCAATGAGTTTCTTAGGACCAGCCTTACTGGGAAGGCTCGTGGGTGGGTAAAGGCACTTGCACAGCTTCAGAGGGCTGAGGCCTCAGCAGGGTGCTGCAGAGAGCTCTCCTGTTCCCATGCAGCAGATGCTCTCTGAGACTTCAAGTTCCTGTCCATCTTTCTTGCTGACGCAGATAGGGTGTAGTAGTGACTTTGTCACCTGCAATTTCATAAACTTGTTGACTGGCATCAGAGGCAAGGTTCCTCACAGATCTTCTCCCTGCCCCAGAGAGCTGTCAAACAAAAAACCAAAGCGTAGATCGCATGAGCCTGTTATATGGGACAGCAAGTGACGTTCTGGTTTTCCTACTTAAGCTGAATGAATGAAAGCTTCCCACAAGTCTAACTGATGGTCTTGAGTGTGCAGTTAAAAGTCTCTGAGCTGCTTAGCCGTTTCCCTGTGCTGTGTTCAAAGAGCAAAGCATCACAAGCACCAGCAGTTCTTATTTGTGTGTTTTATTTCCAAACCGCTGTTTGCATTGACTTCATTCATTACTTCTTTTAATTCATCCCAACCAGTACCTTTGCTGTGAGCTTGTATTTTCCGCTAGTGTTTCTGGAGGACGAGGGTGTGGAGGAAGCTGCTTTGGGCACCAGCCCTGGAGGCTCCGGCTGCAGTGTGTCTGTCGTCAAACACCCCAACCTCGTTGTTCTTGGTGGTTACGTGGTTGGTGTCCACCCTCACCCTGCACCACTTGCAACTTATTCTTATTCCATTCTTTTCTTTTCAGGGGCTGTCAGAGCCTGAATAATTTAAGAGTGAACAAATGAGAGACGTTCATGGAGGACTCTGTTCTTACCTAGGCACAATTTGACAAGCATGTAGATTGCCTTGGGTTTCCACTGCACCTACCACAACTTTACTAAGTGAAAAGCCCCCTTTCCTAAACATCTGTGTCACTCTTGCTTAGTAAAGTTATTCAAGATCAGCGCCTTTGGAATTGGTTGGTAAATGGACAAAGACTTTCTCTTTGCCCGGAGCTCCTCACAGCCTCCAAGTACCAAAGAGAACTCCACAGCACTAGAAAGCAAGAGACAGCTGCTGAATGTTGGAAGCTACTGCATTTGGCAAAAGAAGCTGACGCTAAGATGCACACAGTTGTGTTTGTTTGTTCTGCTTGTTTTCTGTGCTTTCTGAGCCCTGTGTGTGCCTGGAAAGTTTAATGACCAATCCCTTCTTTCTCAACATGCAGTTTTTCTTCCTATCCCAAAAAGCTTTTGGTTCTGTTCTTGCTTTTTTTTCCAATTCCAATTTTGTCATCGATATTCTTCTGTTGTTTCCATGAAGAATTGTTTGGGTACATAGCCACACTTTCATTTGAGGTAGGGAGACCTAAATACGACATTCAAATGTCATTGTCCTCCCTCCTCTCCCCCAGTTCAGCAGAGTGGTCCACCTTGTCACAGAGATTGCTGTCTTCGAGTGTAAGGCAGAGTTGACCTTAGCAGTGATGTCATTTAACTGAGAAATTACTTCGGAATTCTTACAGTAGTTCAGTTTGGAAGCTGCTGAATGAAGCTGACCCTTGACACTTCACAAAAGAATAAGGCTTGTGTTGTACTAACAGCTGCTTGGAAACCATGTGTAATAAAGTTTGTTTTTGTGCCCAGCATCCAGGATAAAAGATGGTATTTGCCAACTCTGGTACCCTTACGCTCCCAGCAGAGCAAAACTGCTTAGATCAAAGTTAAAAAGTCTGCTTCTATGTGGGTGTCTAAGCATTTCACAGTTCCTTATGCTAAAAGTAACAGTGTACTTGCAAAGGCCAGCAAATGCTGCTCTTCTTGTTCAGCTTCAAACATGACATTTATCCCCTCATCATCCCATATAGCTTTACATAAAGGTTCAGGGTTAAAACTTTTTTTACGGAACATGCATAGGTCTCCTATCAAAATATATCAAGGGAGATTTTTGCTCTGTGTTTGGGGCTTTGTTATTTTTGCTGCTAGCTACACTTATTCTGGAAAATTCAGGGTGGGGAATTATTTTTGTCACAGGACGAGGACAGTGTAAATACAAAATGTAAAGTAGAACTTAGAGAAGTGCTTCAACAACTTGTTTGACTAAATTGAAATAAATGTTGATTTGTTCAAAAAAAAAAAAAAAAAAGCATGCCCTTTCTGGATCTTGTTAGTCTTGACTTTTTATTTCCTTCCTTTGCTAAAGCGAAATGCGTGCCCCTGGCTCCAGAGATCTGCTCTCCCAGCTGTGAGGCACTACGGGAAGGCTGCTCCAACGCGCTCTCCCAGCAGATGTGTTGGACTTGCTATTGCTGTGCTCTGGGCCTGTCCAGGACATGTGCTGGGCACAAACTTGAGGCAAGAGAATGGGTGAATAAAAGCAGGTGTGTACGGATAGTGCATCTGGCTCCAAACTCTCCTGTGTGGAGCAAATTTCTGAGCTTTTCCACAGCCTGTCACTCTGTAAAAACCTATTCTAAAAAGCTGTCACTTCAAGGTTCCCTTGAAGGTACATTATTGCCCTGCCTTGAGTTGTATCTCATAGTATTCTGGGATAGGAGCTGGCTAGGAGCATCTCACTTACCAACATGTTGGTGGGTTCACTGTGGATGTTTATTCTCTTATTATTCTTGTCATGAATTCACAGCAGCCTGTGTGAGGGGTCAGATGGGACTCTGAGGCAGGATGGACTGATAAATGGAGACAAAAAGGCTCAAACCTCCAACCAGAGAGATTGTAGATACCCATCACTGTTGTAAGCTGTTATATGGAAACATATTTCTGAGTGGGACACTCAGAGAGGAGGACTGCAAATGTTTCAGCTGCTCTTCAAGTGCTTGGTGCCATGGGGTTGAGTTGCGTGCTTTCCTGGGGTCTCTTCAGAGGCACAAAGACATGTTCTGCCTTCATGTGCAGTAGCTCCTCAGTTAAATGCTGATCTGTAGGAAACAAGACCCTGCCCTATATTCACCTGAGGACTCATCCTGCTCTTTTCCCCATGCCCTCCCTGTCAGTCACCTCTGATGAAAGCCTAGATCCACATGAAGCAGCAGATACAATAGAGAATTCCTGCAGCTGTTCCTCTCACTAGGCACTCTTGGAGAGTACTGAAGTCATGTTTTATTTCAGCAGGCTCTCTCTGTGCATCCTCCTTGTTCTGTTTCTCTCCCTGGAGATCCAGCTCACTCATTCAGCACGCTCTCAGGATTTCAGTAACTTTTCTTGCAAGGTCTCTTGGGACCACGCGCCTCTGTGCTGTTCCTCCAGGCTTTTGGTTTTATCTCACTCTTTGAAACTTTCCCAGAACTGCAGTGACTTTTCTCTGACCTCCAGGAACTGGAGCTCTTGAGCCCTAACACTCTGACTGGCACAACCAAGACCTGGAGACTACTTTGGGATGTCAGCTTTCCCAGCACATGCTGGATGGAAGCTGCATCTGAGCAACACCAGCTAAAAATAAAAGCTATTCAACTGAAGCTAATGGCAGGTTGCCATCAGTTATTGCTCATTAAAGTGGATTGTCAGATGCTTAACTTCAGCTAATCATTCCCTGCTGCGAGATCGGCCTGGTATGAAGCGTACTCAAATGTGGGAAGGGGATTCACAATAACTAAATTTAGCTAAGGGTATAATTTCCTCCGACTCCCTCTGTAGTTAATGGAAAGAGAGAGGCTCCCACAGGGTGTGAGCCCCACTCTGCATCACCCTTGGGCAGAAGTGTGCGCAGCTCCTTGGCTGCCAAGAGCAGGAGGTGAGCTACTGCGTGACACAAAAATGAGCGGCTCCGAGTGATGGTGTTTACCCACCCCAGCTGGGTGAGTGCTTGTTTTCCTCAGCTTAGGTTTCAACCTGCAAGTAATCATCAAAAAGTTGAATATGAAAGCCAGCAGATAGGTGACCATTTCCCAGAGGAAAAACCCATATACAAAATCGCCCAGCAGCATCCCCTGCTTTGCGGTGTGGCTAAAAGGAATTCTGCAGATCATTTGTTATCTCAAAGTAGCTCTTCTTTCATATTTCCAAGAAATACCAGCTATTCAATAATGAAACAGTGTGTTCTGAATGTTGTGTGATTAATTTAGATTCTGGTCCTTTTTTTCCCCTGTTCTTTTTGGAACTTAGTCATGTTTGCGTGTTTGGCAGTGAAACAGAAAGTCAAATTTTGAGTTTTTATATTACAGTCAGTGATCAGAAAGTTTGTCCGGTACATCTGCTACTTTGTCTATTGGACTAGAAACTTTTTTATAAAATATTTACCTTCAGACCATTATTCTTGAGTTTGGACATAAGTCATTTTATCCATATATATAAATGGAGTTGTGATAATCCTGCCAGATTGATTTGTACCTTTTGATGGTATTTCCAGCTTGAAGCTTCAAACGATACTCCCAAGACACAAACAGAAAATTCAGTTGAACCTTCTCAATTTGCTCATTTCCAGGAGATTATGGAGTTAGGGAGGGCATTTGAATCTCCAAACAAAATTTGCATTTAGATTTCAATGGCGTAGTTTGAATGTGCCCTTACCCTCTGGTGTGAAACTGGCTCCTATTTGCTCTCATCTCATTTTTAGCTCAAGCTGAAACACGGGGCAGGTCTGCAGTTGGACACGTGTAGAGCAGCTGAGCAGAGCTGGGAGCCGATGGGGAGCTTTGGAAGTCTCCAGGGCACGTTTTGCAATTCCATTGCGAAAGTTTAATGTACTTCTAATCTAAAGGGCTTTCCAAGCCAGTTGTCCTCTGTCTTTGTCTGACATGGGCACTGAAAATTTCCTTATGTTCCGTTACACTCTTCACTAGAGCCTCTTTCAGAGGAGACAGTTTATCTGTTAACATAAGAAGTTGTCAGATTCGTGATTTGCATTGTTAAAACCTAGTTTTTTCACCTGAGGAATAGCTGTAAAGCGACTTTGTATTGTCCAAATGTTGTTGCTTCCCAAACTTTTCCAAATCCATGCCAGGTTTTACAGGCAGAACAGGCTCTAACGCTATAACTGGGATTGGTACTGTCATCTGCCTAAGCCTCGAAGTTTTGTAACCCTGACTCGTGCCAATAAAAATGTTTCACTGAGCATGTTTTGGACATTAATACAAAAGCACAGAAGAGACCAAAGAAGCAGTCTTCATACCTCATTCTGCCATCTTTGCATCTGTCAATAGAGCTTTAGCCCTGAATCCCTCGAGCAGACCCAAGGTGGCTCTCAAAGCAGCATTTTCCAAGGGAGAGTATAAAACTTCAAGAAGCTGAGAGCTGTGAACTGGAACCTACAGCCTATATGATGGACATGCTCTTGGAAAGGGCAGGAGAGGGTGCATTTTGGTGGTTTAGATGATTCTTGTTTGTTTAGTGTGAAATTCTAACATAGGGGCTTTGAGCATAGGGTAGGTCTAGATGATTCCGGCTTTCCAAGATTTTTGGTATGGAGATTCCTGTTCTTTAGGAAACTTACTCAAATAAAGACTGAGTGAGTCTTTCACCCATGTCTGATTAAATTCTGTCTTTGTCAGAAGTATTATTTTACAAGAATCACTAAATGTGGAAAACGGTCTCTGCTGAGCACAGCAGAGCTGATTTATGTGCTCATTGGTCAGATTGTCATTATTGGCTTTCATTCACAAGTGAAAAAAAAAATTACTGATTTAAATGCACATGCTAGGAGGATTACAGAGTTCCCATTCTGACTCATTTTCTTTGACTTAAGTGGAAAAATCCTTTTCTCTCAGTCTGTTTTTCTGGAATGAGAATGGAACCATAGATAAACGAGAAGAGGATTCACCTCACCTAAAGCAAGATTGTGCCCTGCTCTAGTCACGTGTCTTTATAGCTACATTCTGTATTATCTTCTGGTTATGGACACATATTTCTTTCTTATCGTATATGATCTGTGATTATTATGTACCAAAAAGAGAAGCCTGATGTTTTCTTTGGAGTTGCTCTGAGAGGCCTTTCCCTTTCCCTGTTAAAGATTCGAGTTCCTGCAAAGGAGTTTGGTGCTGCATGACTCTGATCAGACAGACCTCCTCTCCCATGTGTGCTCTGGGGAACAGGGAAGTAAAAATAAAATGCCTTGTATTTATGTTCCGCTAGTAATTCCCGATGACTCAAATGGGAATACAACTATGCGTTAAAACCAGGTCTGTGAGGTTTTCATTTTTCCTTTCACCCAAGTGAAAGTTGCACCAAGAACTGCAACCTTCCATTTTTCAAATACAAGAGCTATGCTTTTATAAATGTCTGTTCATTTGAGCAACAACAACAAACATTTCATTTCTCCAGCAGTGCAAAAGCACTGAATGTTAAAGCTCTTTGGTCTGGCTGAGTATCTGTCACAGTCCTCTTGCCAGAAGTTTCTTGGAGGTTTGCTTAGGAGTGTTTTGGAAACCATCATTTCTTCTGTCTGAATGAATGGCCAGGAAATCAATCTAGCCACACGAGTCTGCTGACCTCCCTACACCCGTTTTGCTTCACCAGATACCTTTTTTTAGAAACGTGTGTCCTGGAACACTGGTGGGAGGACAACTGCTCATGGCAGACTTGCTGCAGTGTGAGGACAACCACTGCTTCGCTGGTCACAGCAGCTGCCTGAATTGCCACGTGATGAGCTGCTGCATCTTTTCCAAAAGCTCTCTGGCTTTTCTTAAGCAAGCTATGTTTCCAAACAGCTCTACTAATGCAGTTTGCAAAGCACATATGTGCTAGTGCTTTGCAGGAAGAGCATGGTCCTCCTCTTCCGCTCGATCCACCTGGTGTCTGGATCTCAGGCCAGTATCCAGTGTCATGATTGATGTGTTTATAGCTGTATGTGCTGCAGAAGCAGCAGAGCTCACACAAGCTCAGCTCAGGAGGTTGTCTAAAAGGCCTTTCCTGACAGATTTTTTTGTGTTTCATCTTTCTGTCTCTTATTTCATGAGCTCTGCTCTTCCTGGTGCTCCAGTCCTGCCTCTGCAACCATGTCGATCTGACCTGCTTTGTGTGCAGAAAAAATCATTCTCAGCAGGGCTGGCAAAACAGCAAATATGGCTTGCTCACAAACGTGTCCAAATTTGCAGTTCCTTCAAAAAAGAAAAGGAAAAAAGATTATGAATATTGTGTGTGGACTCTCGGTGCGGCTTTTTCATAGTGCATGTGTGGTGGTAGTGGTAACTGGAATGATGAGATTGGGAATACTTTGTACCCCCACCTCGAAGGACTCTAATGATGGCTGGGGAGTAGGGAGATTCATACCAGTCCTTCTCTCCCACCTCCCTGTCTGTCCTTCTACCCCAGGGAGCCTACATTACCGTGGAAAGGGAAGATAAGGCCATGTTTCCAATCTTGGGCTGCATGGGCCAACCAAAGCCCAGGCTCTGTCCCAAATGCCTGGCAGTGCTCAACCGTGGCAGTTCAGCAGACAAGGAGAAAGAAGGGGACTTTGTATCTGCCAGGGCTGCACACAGCATGGCACGACCGACCAATGTTTAGTAACCCCTTGGTAAACAGCCTTTTTCATCACCAAAGGCATGACCTTGAGCAGGAAAATACAGAGCCTTGTTCAAGTGGGATTATTGCACGGTGTAACACGCCTCCCTCTGGAAACCTGTGGGTTGGCTGGTGGCTCCTGGGGGCTGATATTTGGACTGCAGAGTTTTCCTGGCTCTGGATTTAACTTTGGACAAAATTCTCGCAAGCAGGGAGGGTGAGCTGTGGGCCAGCTTGGGACTGGGGCTGTTTCTGCCTACCTGTTGCCTTCCTGGGAATGATAGGGGACAACTGACTGTTAGTTCCCTGGGCTGGCTGGGCAGAGGGCCGTGGCAGGACAGGTGCTGTGTGTCTGTCCATGCCCTGGCTGTGGGTGTGCTGCCTGGGGAAAGGAGAGGGAGGCAGCAAGGCTGGGGCAGGGCTCTGCTCCTAAAACCAGGGCTGTTCTGTGGTGGAAAGGGAGGTCCCTGCCTCTTCCATCATGGACCTCAGGGTTCCTTTATCTGGATGTGCCTTGAGCCTGCTGGGCTGATGTAGGATCACATGTCTCAGTAATAAAACCTTGGGGTGGATGGGGTTGTCCCAGGCTCCATTAGCCTCCTGTCAACTCCCTTCCGTTACCAAAAGTTATATTGGCAAAGTGCTGTCAACTGCAGATAGGGGTTTGGACTGTGTTACTTACAAGCTATCGTAAAAACCTCTCTGTACGTTAATCAATTGAGATAGGATGAGATCAGCTTGTCCAGTTCTCCTCAACCTTCCACCAAGCCCAGTCCTCAGCAAAGGCAGTGAGTCTGTGATACGGCTGCTTGCTCCAAATCATCCCTGGGAGTGGCAACCTCACAGAGTGATCACTTCCAGCATTTCTCCTCCTGTGACTGCAGCCCAGATCCCTTTGCACCAGTAATGGCCAAAGTTAATCCTCCTACAGCAGCAGTGGTAGCATGGGCACCTGAGGGCACTGCTCTTGGCAAAGCCCCTTGGCAAGGAGCCCTCAAGCTTCCTCCACTGCCTGCAGGGCGTTCAGTGCTGCCAGGGGGTGAGGGCACTTGGAAAGTCAAAATCACCATCGTGAAACCCTGAATTTTGCTGATGCAAGGTGCACTGATAAACTGGCCGAGCATCTGAGCATCACGTGGAGCCTGGGAGGGGGAACTATCCAAAGCCTATTGAGTGGAAGATAAGCTGGCCCCTGATAAACATTATCTTGCACTAGTTGATTTAACACCACTTCGTGTACATGAAATAACATCAACAGGAGCTGGTTAAACCCAGGCCTTTCTGAGATAAGCCTGCTACTTTGCCCCTACAGAGGAATGTCAGTAAGTCACCTGGGATCAGTCCTCTTCCCAGCCTCTCTCTCGCTTACTCCTCCAGTTGTCAAAAGACAGATGATTTGGATTTTCTTCCTGTCTGGAAAATGAACTTTGACTTTCTCTAGCTTGTTAAAATTATTCCTGTATGTTCTAAAAATCTTAACTCTTGACCTCAGGTATGTAATAAATTATTGGTTCGACTTCTGACTGAGGCTATGTATGGTTATAAAATTTTCTGACTCCCACAGTCTGCGTTATACAAGCTGGCAGACAAGGCAGGCTGCAGTCTCTGCTCTGTGCACAGCCAGCTGGGAGCAGCAGCTCTGCTCAGAGCGGGTACAAGTTCTACATGCTGGTAGCAGGAAGTGGCTTCTAAAACAACACAGGTAATGATTCTCTGGGAGAGTAGCTCTCCCTCAGCATTTGTACAACCCAGCATCTCTGATGATATTTAATGCTGATCTGAGAATATCTCAGTGCACCAGGCTATGTTCATGTGTTGTAACTTAGGTTTTTGGTGTCTGCTGGGGCAGATAAAATATTCAGAGATAGCAATCTAAAAATGTTTAATACGATCAGCTGACTGCTTTCTGATGTACAACCTGACTTGTATTTTATAGGCATGTGACAATGTCTGAATTTTGTAAAAAAACCCTTCATCTTAAACTGTGTGGGATTAAACATCACAGTCCCTCATTGCTCCTGGGGAGGGAGTTGCCTTGCCATGGTTTCAAAAAGTTGAAAACAGGGCACTTGTTCCTAAAGGGCAATTGAGAAATCTTTGAGCAACTTGTTTGTTTTGGTTTTAAAGCCTTACTGACATTGGCACATCTCTGGTCTGTTGCATTTGGG
Source organism: Myiozetetes cayanensis (assembly GCF_022539395.1). Taxonomy (NCBI): domain Eukaryota; kingdom Metazoa; phylum Chordata; class Aves; order Passeriformes; family Tyrannidae; genus Myiozetetes; species Myiozetetes cayanensis. The sequence goes on from NW_026088185.1 coordinate 28,895,888, forward strand.
GGGAGTAAGGGAGGTTGCACCCACTTCCAAGGTGCTAGTCTGAACATGTGTATTGATGACTGCAGTTGAAAGCAGTTCAGCAGAATTTCCTGCTAATTGAACTATTTGTTAATTTAAGCCTGTCTTCTATCTCTTTACTGAGAGTTTCCTTTGATTTGAATTTTTTTTGTAATTGTTCATTCCAGTTTTTTAGTTCTAGGGAATGTGTGACTTCTTCTGACAGGGTGCTTTCAGGGGCAGAGGAGTTAATTTTAAGGTGCTTCAAAAGTTAGTAAGTAGTCTAACTAACAGTCATGGAATTGGGGTCTGAAAACAGCTGAGAAACAATTATGGAATCGGAACCTGACAATGTGTTGGTGGTTGTCAGGTCTCATGTAGCAATCTGCTTTTTGTGCTTATTTTCTTCCTGGCAATTCACAATGAAATGGTGGGAAGAAGCTGAGAAATTCAGCACTTAGCATGAAAGTCAGGCTTTCATACAAAACTGGATAACTTTGCTGTCTGTGATCTTTCATAAAGACAGATAGTGTGGTAGGAAATGAGGGAAGTGTGTAAGACTGTAGGAAACGCCTGTCACAGGGCATATTCCACTCTCTGGTGTGCAATAAAGTTTACACAAGGTCCATAGGTCACAAAGCCTTTCATTGAGGCAGCTTGTATTTTCATGCTTAGTGCTACCCAGCGCTTGACGTGCACCAGGGAGTGAGAGGAGGTGCTGGTATGAGCTCTCACCTGCATCGCTTTCTTCCAGACGCATATTCAGTCTCTGTCAATGACAACGGGGGCAAGTCTGATTCAGTGGCCAACTTACAACCTCAGCCATCCCTCAACTCCATCCAGAGCTCTCCTGGCCCAAAGCGCTCGACCAACACCCTGAAGAAATGGTTGACTAGTCCTGTGCGCCGGCTGAACAGCGGGAAGACCGAGAGCAACATCAAGAAACAAAAGAAGGTGCGAGATGGCCGGAAGAGCTTTGACCTTGGCTCGCCAAAGACTGGAGATGAAACCACTCCTCAAGGAGACAGCGCAGATGAGGTGTGTGTTGGTGTTTGTTGCGGGGAACACCGTGTCTCCAGTAGTCTCTTCTGGGGTGTGTGAGTCATGCCTGACTAAACGCAGTTCCCTCAGGGTCTGGAGGCAACAGCGAATCGTATGTAAAATTGCATTGTTTAAAGCTATGTTGCAACCAGCTTTGTCATTCAAAAAGCAATGGAATATATAGGGAACAGCATTTCAGAGTATGAAAATATTATTGTCCTTTGACTAGATTTTTAAATAGCCTATTAGAAAGCTGCCAAAGATAAAAGTGACGTTCTTCTTGAGCAGCAGAGGTTCGTATCAGCTTTATCCTACCATACCAGTGTAATTCCTTATTGAAAGAAAATACTCAAATAGTCATGTTTTTGTTCAATCTGCTATGATGTTGTACCTGCAGTTTTTCTGCAGGAATGTTCTTCAGCAGAGTGGTGCTTTCCTGATAAAGTGAATGAGGAATTAAAAGCCAAAAGTGCAAAAGATACTAACTGAACACAAATAGAGGAACACATTTTAAAAACGTTTTGAATGAAAAACATTCTATTCTATCAGCACACAGCTGTAACTGCCTTAGCTGCTTGGCTGACCTATAAATTGTATTTCTGTAAGCTTTAGAATGCACCAGGATTAACCGGCAAAACCTTAAGTCTTTATTGCTTCTCTCCCATTACCTGCAATTCTCTCCATCCAAAGCAATATTGAGCCTGGTGGTAGGGCTTAGATATCTAAAAAGATAAGAGAAACCCATCCCTGCTTCTAATTATATCTAACTTTTCTTCAGAAGAGCAAGAAGGGTTGGGGAGAAGATGAACCAGATGAAGAGTCTCACACACCTCTTCCTCCTCCTATGAAGATTTTTGACAATGATCCAACCCAAGATGAGATGGTAAGGCCTCCCTAATATGTAATTTTTCTGTTTAAGTGCATTTCTTGCATAGCTATATCACAGTGGTTTCATAGTGGTCTTCTAGTATCCAGAACTAGCCTAGACTTGTGGTTATAAAAGATTCCTGCAAGCAAATCATAATCTAATACCTTTTTCCAACGGGATTTACAAACAGCACTGGATAAGCAATTTAGTCTTGGCATCCCATTTCATGACAGGTTGATTGTGCACCTGTGCTGTGTGTGGTCAGAAACTCCATTCAGGCTAATAGTGCTGTTGGTGTCTGGCTGTAGCACTAGGAATGGTTATTTGGTGGCACCATGCTGGTGGTGGTAGTTGTCTGATGTTCGGTAGAGTCTCTTGAGCAATGTCAGAATTTGCCATGGTAAGTGTCACAGTGGCTTTCAAAGCCCTCCAATTGGTCTCGGGGTGAGAATCTGTGAATGTGGCTGTCACAGTGGTTTGCATTGACAGTCAGTGCAGGTCCTGTCTGCTCATGTCCTCCCCCACCCTTTCCTGGTGCTGTCGTTCTCCCTTGTAGAAAACTATCCTCCTGTTTAGCAGTTTCCTGCTTTCCTGCTGACATCTGTTTTTAGCACTGCCACTTCTGTATCACTATCCTCTGATTGTAATTGCTGCAGGCAACGAAGCAAGGATAGGGGAGATTAATAAATTGTCAGACAAAAAAACAACCCAGAATGTTCTTGGGGAAGGTTCAGGCAGGAGTTTGGAAATACAGAGAGAGAAGGATGTAAATATTTTTGGGACTCAAGGAGCAGAGTGATGGAGTAAAGGATTTGGGGCCTTTCTGCTAATCTGTCAGGAAATGTTATGACACTGTGGTGGCAGCAAGACCAGAAGGAAGCAGCTGGAGTTGTGGACTCTTGCCCTTTGAGTGCTGTGTGTGCTGCTGGCTGTCTGGAGAGGGGCAGAGGCGAAAGGTCAGTGAAGCAGAGCTGTGGTGGATCCATGCCCAGCACAATAGCTGTTGCTCCTGGCTTGATCCCCATGGAGTTTAGCTAAATGTTTGGGGGCTAGCTTGCTTTTTGTTTGGGGGGGGGGTATGTGGTTGTTTTATTTTGTTTTTCTTTAAAGACAAACAAAACTAATTTAGGTCAGGTCACTGGTTTTGGTGTCCAACATGCCATATGACTTCAGTATTTCTTAAACACATTTCTGATAGCGTAAATGTTGTGGAACTAAACTGTTTTCTGCTTCATCTAAAAACTAAAGCTCACAAACGTGGGTCCCAAATTCCCTGGCACAGGACACTGTATTAGCAATGTTCAAGCCATGCTGGAGCTGAAAGCTCTCTGATGGTGTTAATTTGAGCACAACTTCTTGCTCATGTGCTGCCTCTGTGCTTACAGGCACAGGCTTAGGATGGACCAGCAGCAACAGCAGCATGGGACAGTAGCTGTGGTGGGGGGAGATGTCTGCATGGTGTGGGAGGTGACACGTTTCCCTGAGCCCATCTGCTAGGCAGCAGTAATCGTTCCTCACTGCTCCTGGAGGCTCTTAAAAAGACAAATTGCAAGATCTCTTCATATTAGAAATTCATAATTTGCTCCCTGGGAAATAGAAATATTGTATTTTGATGTGCCCCACACAAACTAGACTCTTGTCAATCCCAGGAGTTTTATTTAACCCTGAAAACCTTGTCATCAGCGAATGTTTCCTTGTTCCCTTCAAAATCCTGCAGTTATTTACTTTTCAAAAACATTGAGCAATTTCAGTTAAAATAAGTGAGAGCAACAGCTTTTTACTGCCTCCAAAAATTGGATGACTCCTGCTAGGATGGTTATGGTTGGCAGTTATTGTCGATGTATTTGTCCAGTATCTCTTCAAAGTCCTTATTTTCAGTCTTTTTTTTTTTTCTTAGACATGTCTGTCTGCATTGCAGGTGAAGCAGGCTGTCTGAGCTTTCACATTTGTATGAGATTCCTGCATTACCAGCCTAATTCCTCAATTACCAGCCTGATTACCTGTAGTTTTTGTTGTTGTTGAAATTAGAACTGCTGATTAGATGTATTATTTGTGAAAGACAAGACGATGACTGGCAGGCAGTTCATGTTCCTGTTCTATCACAAGGCTTCTGGTTAGGATTATAATCTCCTTTGCCTTCTTTTTCTTCTCCTGGGGCTGTGTCACTCAACAGGAGCAACCTTCCCAAAGGGCTGCAGAAAGAGGTGGCCAGCTGCCTAATTCCTGCCATCACATTTCCACGTCTCATTCCCCAGCATTATTTAATCTCAGATGCGTGTTTGCTGACACCGGCACTGTGATTTCGCTGGAGTAGATGCTCTCCAGAAGACTTTTATTAAGCAGCTGAGAGATGAATAAACTTTTTAATGCAAAATTTATAAAATTTAGCCATGCTTTAGTCTGTGTCAGCCTGATGAAAGCAGGTTATAAAAGGGCTTATAGTTTTAGTCGTAGCTTGCATTGCCTTCAGAAGAAATGTACATACAGGTGAGCTAATAAATCCCAATTCCCATAGCTATTGAGTGTGTTTGGATGTTCAAAGTGAGGTTTCCCAGGACAAAGACCAAGAGGTGATATGCCCTTATAGAGCAAAAACCTTAAACTAAAACTGAGTATTTCACACAGAGCCGTAGGGGTGCTTGGGATAACACTGAAGAGGTCTTGGTGTTTCTGGAGATCTGTAAGTGGAGACATCTAAAGACATGACATGATGTCAGACACCTAAAATTGAATACCTGTGACCAGCCCACAGGCATAGAGAGACAAGACTGTGCCTGGTACTCAGGATAGATGAGACATGTAGGGGTGTTTTCTCTCCACTGGTTGCAGAGAGCGGAGAGAAGAGTTACATGTTTTAGGTGGCTGAAGTTGCATGAAGGGGAGGTGTCATCCAAGTTCATTTGGAGTTGCAATTGATCTGTGGGGAAGGGAGACAGAATTGTTCCTCCCTCCCCTACTGCCTGTAATTCTATGTGTGCCTTGTGCTTAACTGCACTTATTAAATATGTATGTATGGAGGAGGGGGTAATTTCTTACATCTGCAGTAAGATGATCAATTTTCTGGAGTCTGTAAGACCATAGATGTCCTCTGAAGAAGGAACCAGCAGACTTTAGGAGTATTGTAACCTGTTTGTAAATGAACTTCAGTTCTTTCATGCTGTTCCCTGGTTCCCAGTTTTGGAAATGTGCAGCCAGAAGTGGATGGCAATTCCATGCTTGTCTGATACGGCGACACTCGCTCACCTGTCCATGCATGTGGCCCTCTAACCTTCCAGCTCCCTTCCACGTCCGTTCTCCTGCCTCAGAAGCTTCTTCACTGACCGCTTGGTTTCCTACTCCCTTCTCATCCTTTTAACTTGCTTTTCCTTTGCAACCTGGTGTCTTGCAGTCCTCTTCTTTGCTAGCTGCTCGACAGAGCTCCTCAGATGTCCCAACTGCTGCGGATCTTGTCAGTGCAATAGAAAAGTTGGTCAAAACTAAGCTGGTAAGTTTAGTGTTGTGAAAACTGTGTACACAACAGGCCTGATGTGACTCTAGGGAAGTGCTTTAAAGGCTACCTCTTGTTTCTGGTTTCCTTGCTTTCTACCTTTCATCTGCTATGCTTTTATTAACCCCATGTGCTCTGCTTCTCAGTAGTGTCTAATATTTTTGCTCCCCATATGAGATGAAGCCCACATCTCACGTCAGGTCTGTGCTGCACAGTCACTTCTGGAGTGGGCTTTGCAGAGCATGAGCTATTGTACTGTTCTCTTTCTGGGGTCTTGTTGGTATTCAAATATTTTCCACAGTGGGATGTTTTGTTTTAAAGCTTGTTCTAAGGCACAGGAGTTTTACTGTGTGAATTTGTTTGGTATTACGGTTTCTCTTTTAAAAAGATCCTCTAAAGAGTAGAACTGCTTGAAGTACCACAGCTGTGCTTTAATTTTACAAAGATTCATGTGGCACTTTTAATCTGCCTTGTCAACTCTTTCTTACAGGGAGTGGAATAAGCAATAAAAATGCTTTGGGATTAATTTGTTCAAAAATTTCGGTGTCATACACTCTCCCTGTCTGATCCCATGTCTGTTGGACAAGGGGTAAATCCTGTTTCATATCCTGGCTTCTCTTAAGTTTTCCCTAAGCAGTTCAAAATCTTAAAATCAAAGCTAAACCTTCTTCTACAAATTCCAGGGCCTCTAAAATTAGCTAAATGCTTTCTCTGAACAACTTTAAAGCAGGATTATGATGGGCCAACAAAGGTTCATTTTCTTACATATACTGGAACTGTGAAGAGAGAAAAGAAAAACAAAAAACCCCACAGTGATAATTAAATTACTGCAGCTCTGTGCAAGCAGTTTTATTTAGTGAATCATTTCAGGTGGTTTTGGTATTTTCTTAGTTTGACATATTGGTATATGGAAAGACTCAGCGTTTGTAGACTGCTTGATAAGGAGTGATGAGTGAAGGAGTTCTTTATGGGAAACCAAGAAGGATATTCCCAGAAAATTTACTCAAAATAATTTTATTCCATCGAGGGACTAACAAATTGAAAAGTATTTCATTAATCCAGTTAGACACATTTTTGGAGGTTATTTTATTTTCTCTCCCCCGCGTACCGTCTGTTAGACCATTAAAATTACTTTCCAGGGATTTGGGGGAAGCTTTAATTATTATGGAATGTTACTGTGTGTCCGTCTTTCTGTTTCTTTTTGTGTTTTACTTTACTACAAGAATCCCCATTCAGCTTTTGGCAGAGAGTCTTTGACCACATGTAGCCTAACAATAGTCCTGATTGAGACGTTAAGATATTTCCAGGTTGTTTTGAAATAATCTGGAAGAGTTTTCTCAGAGCTACTGGAACATCTTTTTCCAACTTCTAATAGAAGGACATTTTCTCTGGTTTAAGGTGTTTTTTTTTTTTTTTTTTTTGGGGGGGGGTCCTACATCAACCTAAAATTAGTCTGGTTGTGTTTCATAAGTTCTGCAGGAAAGTGTTGCTGAATACTCTGCTTGGTTTTAACTGTAGTGTTGATTGCAGAACTGACTTGAATACTTATGCTGGAGTTCAAGGACAATGCTTATTCTGTTTTCTTCGGGTTTTTTTTAGACCCTTGAAGGAGGATCTTACCGAGGAAGCTTAAAAGATGCCACTGGCTGCTTAAATGAAGGAATGACACCTTCAACGCCCCCACGGAACCTTGAAGAGGAACAAAAAGCCAAAGCAATGAGAGGCAGAATGTAAGTTGTATTGCTGGTTCTTCTTTCCAAAATATGCACCCAAGGAGACACAAAGCACCACTGAAAGAGTGAATGAACATGGAACTGGGAGTAAAACTGTGTTACACTTAAAAACACTTCATAAAAGCAATTCCACTCAGGAAGTTCATCATCATTCTAAAATGTACAACTTTTACCCCAGATAGCAAATATCTAGTGCTGTAAAAGCCTCTGAACAGCTCGACAAGTATTACTGAGATATTTGTATTGGTAATTACTTCATTGCCAGCAGTGAAACCAGCTCTCAGAGGGGTAATATGTGGTTGACCTTGTTAGCTACCTTCAAGGAACAGAATAGAGAATCCTACTAGGATTTTTTGAATGAGATAGTAATGTTTTTGCTTTAGTTATTAGCAAAGGAAGGGACAGGATTCAGATGCATTTGTGGTGCACCACTGAAGAGAAAGCTTCATTTGGGAAACCCCCATGTTCATGGTAATGGGAGAGAAAAGAAATGGTGACGGCTCATGAAAGTTGTTTTTTTTAAATTATCTGTGCACTCCCTTAAATGTAAAAAAAAAAAATGCTTGTCCCTTCAAAACCAATAATGATTAAAACATTTCTTAAATACATAGTTCAGCTGAAGAACACAGAGAACTGGAGAAACAGAATCAAGAATTATATGAAAGAGAGCTGAGGTAGCTGTTTTCTTTGTATCACCTCTGGTGCTAACAATGGTAACTGCAGCGATCTAATCAAACAGAAGATTGAGGGGGAAAGTAACATTCCATACAGCTCTCACTGGAGTGTGGAAAGGTGAGAGGTGGAAGAAGAGCAGCCCATTTGGGAAAGATGCCAAGCAGGGAAGGAAACGAAGCTGGGGAGAACAAGGAGGCCGTTAAGACTAGAAGAGGAAGTAGGAGCAAAGTGTCACAGGTCTGTGAAAGCCATCGTTTGCTCCTGCAGTTTGTTGTAGGAAGCCAGAGAAGTGATAGATACAGTGAAGAACTGGAGCAACTCCCAGCAGCAGACAGGGACATGACACTCCTGGATGTGTTTCTGAATGGGAGAAGTTTCCTACTAGGCAGCTGTCAGCCTTCCTGCAGGGAACATCTCTGCCCATGAATGTCTCCTAAAAGCTCCTCAATGTTGCAAGTTCTGGACATTCTCTAGTAGCAATTCATTAATTAGGTAACTGACAGGAAACTGCAGGTTGCAGTTATAGTGCAGAGACCTCTGGCACTGTAAGCAAAGTTACAGGAACACAGGAACACTCTCTAGCGTGTGAAGCTTCTGGCAGAGGAACTGCTAGCGTGTTACGTGTAATTAATTAGTAGCTGCCAGAATTCCAAACACCAGGATGTTTAGGAGCACCTGCTAGTGGCTTTCAGCACAAGACATCTGTCTCTCCTCCAGCTCCTTTGTGTCTGTGTTCTGTATCTCTGCAGCTTCCTGGGCTTAATTCCACAGTCATGTAAGGCAGCTGAGCTCCCAGCTCGAGCTGTGATCCCCCATTCCCCCACAAAACAGCAGCTGAACCCTTGCACAGGCAGTAATGTCCTGTGTCCCTGGCAGCACACATGTGCCAGCAGCTGGCCCTGGTTTTAGGAAAATCCTATTCCATCAGGCTTGATTGCTGCATTTCTACAAGCAGGAAGACCATAGTCTTATTGAGTGTCACTGTTCAGTATGGATTGAATACAGAGTTACTAAAATATCCAGATATTCAGATTTAATCAGAAAGTGAGGAGGCTCTACCCTTGTGTCAGTCTGTGCTGTTTTAAATACAGCTGTGTAGTCAATACTGCTGGTGATCAGGGCACTTTGCAAGCAACTGCCTGCCCTTGCTCCATGTTATTAGAGGAGAAGATGAGTGAACTTGAATTTTTGGCTGCATACATCCTAGAAACCTTAAATTTGGGAGCACCTCTAAAATACTGTGTCAGGTAGGCTTCATAGAATGAATAGAGATGGTTAAGGTTGATTTTTCTGATTGCTAGGAAGAGGGGAGCTGAGGGAATGCTGGTCCTGAGTTTAAGGCAAGCAGTGGAGGTGTAGACCCTGGATCCTAATAGAGATGTAAATGTGCAAGTTTCATCTGTTGACCAGAAACCTGCTTGCTGCAATGATTTTTAATAAACACCCACGTGCCTGCATGACCTGCAGCATTATGTACTACAAGCACCCGCTGCTTCATTTTTAGAGCAGAATTTGGCCAGATAACCTTGTAGGAGGGAAAGGTTCTCCGCATCCCCTCGGCAGCTCTCTGTGCTTATGGGTAGCAATGCAAATGGAGGGTGGTGCAAGCTGAAAAGTCCCTCCCGGCACCTGTCCCCGGGGCAGAGTGGATGTGGCGAGCCTTTCACAAGGGCACGGTGGGTCAGCCAGCGAGAGGGGGCTGTACAGCACACGCCTGCTCAGGCCACATGGTGCTGGGCTGTGAAAGAGCAGCCTGTTGCCTTTCGCCCTGCACGTGTTTGCTGCCCAGGCACACAACTTGGCAGGGCACTTCGGAGAGCACAGGCATCTGGTGTGGCCGCTGCCAGCCCTGTCTTCTGCCAAGGGGGATGGATTTCGCTCTCAAAGGAACAAGAAGCTGTTTGACCTTTTCCTGACATGTGTCCTAAGAATCGCCTCCGCTTTGTCTGAGCAAGAGACACGTTGGGAGCACAGCAGGAGCAGGATTTATTTTCTCAGTAACTTCTCCTAACTAAGTCTCTCCTTGCAATGCTATCCTGTTTTCTTTCCCCTCTAGGTATTTTGAACCAGCCTTTTATCTTAGCACTGTTTGCCCTCAGCCCTATCACTTCAAGTGGGTCAGTCTGCTGATTGATGTGGACATGAAGGCACTCCTCTATCTAGTTAGCCTTGTTACTGCTGCAGCAAACTTGAGCACAGATGGAGTTTATTTGTCACTGTGCCAAATCTATGTATTGGCGTAATTGAGAGACAAACTGTCTGCAGCAAGCTGTAACTTTTTGAAATTGTCCTCGAAAGAACATGATGTGATTAGTCAGTTTGACTTACATAGGAGGGGCTTTTTTTAGCTTGCTGTTGTTTGCATGCATCAAGCCTTCATTAGGTGACTCTCCTACATGGGATTATTAGCTCTGAAATCAGTGTTAAAATATTCAACACCCACACAAAGATTACCTAGTCTGAAAGACTAAGCTCTTAGTTATGATGGGAGAGGGGATTTGTTTTCCAAGTGTTTGAAAATTATGAATTAAAACTTAATGGATGACTCTTGGGCAAAGCCAGAGAGACTGGGGCAAGAAATCCTCTCCTGCTTGCTGGAAAATGGGTCAGAACATGTCTCCATTGTTCTCAGGGGGGTTGTGTAGGGGATGGAGGAGAGGAGGTTGGGGAGGGGTAGCTCAAAGTACAGGCAGCTGGTTGTGCACCATCCTGGGCTGTGGGGGCAAAGAGGGATAGGAAGAAAGAGTGGTTAAGAAAATTTGGACTACCCTGACCTGAAATGTGACATTTTTGTCATTTACATTCCACTGAGCTCTAAGTGAGTGACAAGTGACACATGTTATATGATCTGAGTGACAGTGGGGGTTTATGGTGAGGTCATATGTGGTAAGAGGAGCAAGCATCAAGGAATGTGGTCAGATATGTGTGTGTTCTGTTTTAATATAGGTTTGTCTTAAATGAGCTGGTACAGACTGAAAAAGACTACGTCAAAGACTTGGGAACTGTTGTGGAGGTGAGCTGAAGCAAACCCTGCTATGCAAAATGTTTTGCCACTAAAAAGCACCATGCTGACAAGTGACAACAACAAAAAATACAGCATGAGAAACAAACTGCTTTATTTTGCACACTGCTTCCATGGTCCCCTTCTCATGTTGACAGAAACAAGAAGAAATGCCTTTGGATATTATTTTTGTTTCCATCTAACAAATGTTTTATTTTAGGTTCAACTCCAGTGTGCAAAGGTTTTTCTTGGCTACCCTGCTTGTGACAAACTCCTTCTGCTGTAATGCAGCCTTGGGGGCAGTGGTGGGGAATTGTGCTCCTACCACTTATTTCATGCTTTTCTTCCTGTCAGGTTGAATAATGGTAACAGATACTTATACTTGAGTTTGCACCTGGGCTAATGGTTCTGTGTCTGAGTACATTTCTAGAAGGTGGGCTTGGATCTATGTTGAGGCGCATGTGTGGCCCATGGATTATTGTTTTGAAAAAAAAAGCTTGAGAGAAACTAGAGTTTGGGGTTTTTTTGTGTTAAAAAACAGTCTTTTTTAAAAAATTTCAACTTGTGAAGTTCCCTAGGGATCACCTGTCAGATCCAACTGACTTGCAGGGTCCATTTTTTTTTCCCAGCAAGGACTGAGATCTGGAGGCATGTGATTCACTAGTGGCATTCACTAGTCCAAGGAGAATTATCTGATTTTCAACAGCTATCTGATTTTCAACAGCTTCCAAACTTGAAGACCTTTGTGTTATGTTCTGTTTATATCATGCACCACTGACAAACCTGACAGGGCTGCAGTGCTCCAAAGGCTTACAAATAAACTCTCAGGAGGTGTGAGAAATCCTGTTCATGTGACTCTTTAAACTTACTGCTTGGCTTTGTGCTCTCACAAAATACTCAGGGTGATGAATGGATGAACTCTGTACAAAGTTCTTTTTCCTCTTACTAGAGAAGCCAGGCTTGATAAACTACTTTGTTTAACTTTTATCTTACATTTGCACTTGTCACTTCAATTACATCTAATAGTGGTTTGTGTAACTATTGTAGATATTCTAAACAAATCCTTTAAAGTTTTCTTTTAAGCAAACTGTGTAACTTAAAGTATCTAGTACGGTTTCTGGTTTTAAAGTGTACAAAAGATATTTTAAGCATGCTGACCACTGATCCTTAATCCTAAAGGGCTTCATGAAGAGGATGGAAGAAAAAGGAGTTTCTGAAGATATGAAAGGGAAAGACAAGATTGTATTTGGCAATATTCACCAGATCTATGACTGGCACAAAGAGTAAGTTTTTGGTTTAGTTCCTTTTTAAGCACCTTTCTAACCACTGTGCATAAAGGATTGGGCTAGATGGTGTCTGTATGTCTAAGCTGCTTTTGATGGAACACCAGCAGGCCATTCAGGGCTGAACTTCCAAAGGATGTTGCCTCTCTTTGAATTGTCTCTGTTGGTTTGTAAGTGCTGCTTAACAACTTCACAAATCATGGCCACCTTGAATCCTGAGAACATGGTCTCATTCATGTGCTTTTAGCCATGGTTTTACTATACACTAAGTCCTGATACAGAGCTTTGTCTACCCAGCCAAAACCAGCACAACTGCATGATGCAAAGCATCAGTCTTACATGAAATCATTTTTCCCAGTGAAAAAAACCCAACTTTGGTGGGCTATAGCTTTGCACTGCCTGGCTTCTTGGGAGGGTGTTTGTCATGCTGTCTCTGATCACAGATACAGCTGGTTCAAACACTGTGCTAGGAGTGCTGGTCAGTATGACAGAAATGCTGCACACAGGAGTCTGCTCTCTGTCAGGACTGTGCTGCCAATGGCTCTGCCACTCCTTGCTGGGGAGCCACAACAAGAGGTTTCACTGGGAGATACACTGTGGTCCATCCACAGGTCCTGACCTGTGGCTCATAAGCATTCCCAACATGGCTCTCGGAGAGTTGCTGCTTGTGGGGTATTTGCTGGATCCTAGAAAAGCTATTGAGGCTGCCATAATTATGTTTAATGGGTCACAGCTGTAGGCTTAGTTCATCCTACTGATGTGCCATAGCAGTGCTGGAAAGTCATGGTTTCTTTCCTGGGTTGTGTGGTTCTCAGCAACATGAGCATCTTCACGTGCAGCTGATTGGATTGTGAAGGCTGACCATACCAGTGGTGTTTGGCTAGAAGGGCGATAAAATGCAAATTCCTCCAAGATCCTTCTCACATGAAAGCCCTGACGTGCTTTGGCCTAGTTGATGCTTTTGGCTCTGAGTTAGGAACTCCATTCACTGAAAATCTTACTCATACAAGTAGATTTTGAAAAGCTGCTGCACACACAAACCCTGGGCCATTTCTCCTGTAACTTTATGAACAACAGTCTCTTGCTTATGGACAATATGATCATCATTTCAACTCTGCCACTCAGAAATACTCTACAGCTCCAACTAACTAGAATTTGAGCATGCATGTACAGACTTGAGCAATGGACACTGGGCTGGATCTTCCTGCAACTCTGGACATTTCCCTCACCCATGAAGCACAGTACCCTTCCCATCTTGTGTCCCATAGGTGCTTATCTCATAGCCTGGCCTGTCTGTATGTTCTGACGGATGACCTTGTGAGCACAAGCTAAGAAATGTCAGGAAAAGTTTCACCACATATTAAGTTGATGCCTGCAATAGAGTGTTCTACCAGAGCCATTCCTTGTTTAAGTGTGATGGTAGGAGTTTTCTGTAACACATAGGAAAGGATTCCCTATTTTTAGTTCTGCATATCTAGGGCAAGAAGTCTATTTAAATGCAGATGAATGTAACATTTATAGAGGACTGAGTTATGGGAGCAGCTGTATCTAATGGTAGCAATGGGGATTTTTAGTTGAGACAGCTGTCCAAGTTGCATCCTTTTCTTGTGGTTCTGGGATTTCTTGGGACCAGACCATTGCAGGCATGTCCTCTCCCCAAATCTGGCTACTGTAGAGACAGAAATCCTGAAGTGAAAAAGAGTAAGTTCGTGGATAGGGAGATTGTCAGAATTTTCCAACCAGATAGAAAAATCTAGCAGTATTTCTGAAGTTTACTTTAGCTGATTTTACCTCACTTTTAGGCATCCCAGTGTATTCTTGATAAGGGCGTTTGAACTGGAATGAGTGACCTCTCCAAAGCTTCAGGCCAAGATAGAGATGGTGTTTATGAATTGCATATTATGATTTATTATGAAATTAAAAACAGTGACAAATGGAACATATCGTAACTCCACCAGCAAAACATGTTGACTTGTTCATTCAAGTGGAAACTGCTGCATCTCTTTCACATTGACCAGTAGTCCAAATCTGCTCATGCCACTGAGAACTTCTGGTTAAGCTTCAGTTGAGTTTTCACAAGTATTTTGGTACATGGAAAAGTTTTACTTTGGGACTTCTCAGTGAAGGAAAGCAACTCTTGCAATTAATAATCGGCACTTTCTGAAAACTGAAACCACTGTAACAGTAAAGAAGAGCAGACAGTTTGCAAGAAAAGACCTCCACATTTCACAGCTCTCATCTAATGCTTTAGAGATCCCACCATTAAGGGCTGAAGCCAAGCTTACCTTTTCATTTATTATTGAATACTGTAGCTAAAATTGTACTGACATATCTGAAGGATGACTAGTTTGCTGCTGGGATGGCCTAAAGAAGTATTCTGAAATGTTGATGTCCTTTCTTTCAGCTTTTTCCTGGTTGAACTGGAAAAATGTCTTCAAGAACCTGACCGTTTAGCACAGCTTTTTATTAAGCATGTAAGTTTTATTTTGTTACCTATATTATACCTTATACCTATAAGTACAGTTGTCATTTAGGGTGTGATGACTCCTTTCCGAAAACATCTGTTTGTTTACTTTTACATGTCTAAACCTAATTTAAACCTCAAGTATCCCTTTAGTTATGCATTTCCAAGTGTGCAGCTGAATTGCACTAAGGCATTAATTGATTGCCTTCTTGCAGACAACTTATTTTGGGGGCAAAATTGATGTGACCAAGGACATCTACCAGAATACAATTATGGCAGGTACTTGCCAACTCCTACAATTTACATGTTCATGTAATATTAGCCAGTGTACAGCTCTGCAGCAAATTTCAGACCTGCCACTGTGGGTATGACACCTCTCTCTAGCTACCCCCATGGAACCTTCCCCTTGCCTGAGGTGCAGAAGTCTAAAACAGAGCCAGTTACCAATTTTCTTTCTTACTTCAGCAAACTAAATCTTTGATTAAACCAAAAATAAGGAAGACCAAGCAGAACATCATAGCAGTTCTCTGCCACCCTTCAATAGCAAAACAGTAGCCAATATCTCACCAGGCTGCTGTGCCTCTTGCCTTCACAGGAGCGGCGATTGCACATGTATGTGGTATATTGCCAAAACAAGCCGCGGTCTGAGTATATAGTAGCCGAGTATGAAACATACTTTGAGGTAAGCACGGCCCATTGCACATTACTACTGCTTACAGCTGGGAGTCCTGGTCAAGGAGACTACTCTGTAACCCGTGGGGTTTGTCTAAAACAAACTCTGGAGGATTTTAGTACTGCTCATGCTGCTGAAGTCTCTGCTCTAGGGAGAAAACGTTATTATTTAATTGATTTCAAATTCTCATATTGTTAACATCTATTAAATATTTAATGCAGTGCTGACTGTGTGTGGCCCTTATAGTGGCCTTGCACTGATTTCTGTCCCAAAGAAAATATGACTTTTTAATCAGTAGTCTACAAACAGGGGAGGAGGTAAAAGCTGCTGGAGCTGGGTGGTGCCTCTCATAAATTCCCCATAACTTTGTCTGTTTCACAAAGTCTTTGGGACTAGACACATTTAGATAGTACTGTGAAAGAAGCTTGTTTAACAAGAGAAGATGTTTCCTTTTACCCCAGGATGTGAAGCATGCTTTGCAGGACTGATTTGTGAGCTAATCCTGCTGCAGTGGAAAGAGTGATCTTCAGACCTTCAGTCCTGCTCAGTCAGCTCAGAGGGGGGAGGGATCCTGTGCTTTCCAATGCCTTCCAGCTCAGTCATGACTTTTACCCAGTCCTTGTCTAACTAGGATATGCCAGATTTTTAAATCCTCAGAAATTCCCCCTTGTAAACAAAAGATTAAGAACAGACCAACTTTCTGTGGAAATAAGCCTCTGCTGAGACATTTTATAGTCATCTCTGTCTTACTCTGTGATTGTTTGCAATTGTTTGTAATCCTCAATTTTTAGGAGGTTCAACAGGAAATAAGCCAACGGCTAACCATCAGTGACTTTCTGATCAAACCCATTCAAAGAATAACTAAATATCAGCTTCTTCTCAAGGTGAGTGGAAAGATCCAGTTTGGACTAAACTAAAGTCTGCATGTTGCATTAGGTGGTCTTATTTTAAATCAGCCTTAGACTTAACTGAAGAATAAATTCATCACATTAAGAGGAAAGAGGAGTCTGCACTCTGGGCATACAATGACAGAGGCCCATGGAAAATGTCCAGAGGGCACGAGGGCCTCATCTGTGCAAGCTGTTTGTAATTTAGGATAGTAAACAGATTTTATTTTTAAAAAATTTTCTTTGGGGATTTTCTTATAGAAGAGTAAACTTCAAATAGGAATTTTCTTCCTCTGAGGTTTAAGAGCAAACTTTCAATTTCTGTTTAAATTGAAACAAAGATACACAAGTGTGTTAATAAAGTCTGTCTTTGGTGCTGAATCGTGTGCTTTTAGTAAATGCTATAGCCTCCCTTTCTGAATAGCTAATTTCAAATTACCCTAAGAAACTTATTTCCAGAATATTCTGGCATCTTAAAATTTGGGGACCTCCACACAATTTTTTTTCCTAAGGAGCTTGACCGCTGTGTGTTATGCTGACTTATCCAGGATGCCAATTAATCAACATTTCTGAAAATTCATCCTGAGGGGTCTCAAACTAATATCTAAAATCAGGCATGTCTGAACCCTACCCTATAATCTCCAGCAGCACTGGAGCTCGGAGCTGGCTTCTGCTCTCTCTTGAACGAGCCTCAAGCAGACTGCCATCAGCCCACAGTTTGGTAATTGCACACTAGCAAAGAGACAGCAGCGTGTTCCCCAAAATGCCAAAAGGAAAAGCAAAACCTTCGTGTGTGTGTGTGTGGTCTTGTGGCTTAAGACAGGGACCAAGTGAGCATTCCCAAGGGCTAATCCCAGCTTTGTCCTTTTTTATGTGATGTTCTCAACAATCATCCGCACCCCTTTTCCGTATCTTTAAAGTGGTTGTGGCATTCAGCAATCTCTGCAGATGATTTTATTAATATTAGCAAATTTCTTCTCAGAAAAGGACACGTTGAATATGCCTTTTTCCTTTTCAAACTGGTGCCTTTTGTTCTCTCTTTCTGAAGTGCCTTTAATGCAAACCTTTCTGCTTTCTCCAGGACTTCCTGAGGTACAGTGAAAAAGCTGGTCTGGAGTGCTCAGATATAGAGGTACGTTTTCATGTCCTGGACAATAGTGCTAATGGCACTTTGTATGGAGGATTGAAAACCCCAGTATTCCTTTGACAATAGTTGAAGATCCTGCTGGTATTCTAAATGTGGTTTTTCTCTTGGCTTAAATCAGAATTAAAAGATGATGGCACAGTCCTACGTTTTAGGTGCCCCATCCTCTTTTTAGACATTAGCACACATCTTCAGAGCAGGGGGGCCTCATCACGAATAACTGACGGCAGCAATTGTGCTATTGAACTTTATTGTTTGACACTGGGCTTTTAGGAACCCTCTGATTCTCTTGTAATAATCCAACATCCTTTTTCCTTAACAGAAAGCAGTTGAACTAATGTGCCTTGTACCAAAACGTTGCAATGATATGATGAATCTGGGCCGCCTCCAAGGCTTTGAGGTATGTATTGGCATTCTGTTTATAATAATAACTAGGCAAGGAGAATTATTTTATCTTTCTATGATTGTCTCTTCTCCAAGCTGTTAATTTAGCGCTTTTTCTTCTCCAGTGCTGAGCTGCAAGTTTTGATGAGGTGTCAGAGGTGAGGGCGTAATATATCTCTCACTTTAAACTTGTGATAATCTATCTATTGTTTCTTCAAAATGGGAGGTCTCTAAAAGCTTCTGCAAGCTTTAATGAGACTTCCTGTAGATATAGTCAGAGCAAAATAAGTGATGAACCAACCTGCCCTGCCTGTTTGTAAGGTCACCTGGCATTAACACGTTAACAGCTCTGACTGAGTTTGGCATCATCCAGGAGGGGACTTGTGAGTTACAGCTCCACAGGTTACAGCCTGTAGTTTGCAACTAAGCCAGTGTAGGCTTTGGTGAGATGTCTTATCTCCAAAATGAAGTAAAATTTGTCTTACTGTCTTATGCACAGGTAGGTCCTGGTTTTTTGCACCTTCAGAGGTGGTGTGTCATTGACTGCTGGCTTAGGGGGGGATGCAGAGATCATGACTAGAGAGAACAAGGCACTATAGTAACCAATAATGGGAACAGTGTTTGAAATGAAGCATACAAAACAGTCTGCTTTGAGACCTCTTGCTTTTGATTTTATATGCACAATCAGTGGCAATCAGAGCAAAGAAAACCTGTGTTATTTTTCTTAAACTGTGGTCACGATTTACTAGATTGCTGCTTTGATAGCCTGGAGGGGATATGTCTCACACAAATAGGATGCTGCCTGGAAAACTTGGGCTGCATGAAACATAGCAGATCTTGTGGGACCATGGTGGGTCAGGGTTTGTAATGGTGGTGCCTTGTCTGCTTCTCAGGGCAAACTGACAGCTCAAGGCAAGCTGCTGCAGCAGGACACCTTCTACGTGACAGAGCAGGATTCCGGAGTTCAGTCTCGGCCCAAGGAGCGTAGGGTATTTCTCTTTGAGCAAATAGTTATCTTCAGTGAACTCCTCAGAAAAGGATCTTTAACGCCAGGCTACATGTTCAAGAAAAGCATAAAGGTAAGAAACGGAGAGGGAGAGGCATATTCTGTCTGATAATGCTTCCAATTCTGTAAGAAAATGCTTCCAGTTTTCTATGCTGTGAGACTGGTTCATCCTGTCATATGTGGACAGCAATGTGCAGGAAACATTTGCATCCTTTCAGTGGATCAGGAGCCATTTAAAACTGTCTCTAAATAAACCACTGGATGTCTAAATTTATTGGGTAATTTTTACAGAGAACACAACCAGGGCAGGTCCTGTGTCATTCATAGCTCTGAGTTAGCAAATATTGCTACGAAGCCTGCAGTAGTCAAAGGAAGCATGCAATAATCACTTTTAAGTGTGATAATAAAAGGTAGGGGAACATAGAGTATCAAAAAGAGTCATCTTAGGTCAAACTGTAAGTCAATACTAAACCTTTATGTGACATTACTGGAAATACTCTTCCTTAATTCAGGGGAGGGCTGTTAGTTCAAATGTGAATGTTGCAAGAACATTTCAAAAACAAATAAAACCACACATAGTTCTGCAAATGCAGCTATGAGGAATGAAAAAAACCAGCTAACTCTAAAGAAAGCTGTAAGAAATTAATTTTGGGTTTAAGTAATCTGTCCAGATTATGGGGCTGGGAGTAAAAGTAAAAACTGAAAGTGACCAGGAAAAAAATTGTTTGTTTAAGAGGTTTTATGTTTGTTTAACAAATGCAAAGTTAACCTCTGAAATGGTAAATGAAGATGAATGAATGCTGCACATCTCCTGGTAGAACAGCCATTGCTGTGCCTGCAGAAAGAACAAAATCACTGGTTCATTTGAATTTCTTGATCATTCAAAGCTGAGAAACCAGTCTGGGATTGATTTCCTTTTCAAAGATACAGGTTAAAAGAGATGTGAGAGAATGCTCCCACACAATCCCAGATTGTGTTTGCTCTAAATTTTAAATGGCACATTAATATGAAATAGAAAAGAACAATATCAGGTGAAATAATGCATATTAACAATGTATAGCTAAACAAATCTATGATAAACAGCATATTTACTGAAATGAGGGCATCTTCTTGCCTGACAGAAACTGCAGCATTTACTGAAAAGCCTTCACCCATTTACAAGTCAGCGTATTTTATAGTTTCCAGCCAAATAACAGACTATAAAGAAAAAACCTAAAGTGTACAAATAAACAATCATCTTGATTTAGATGATCAGCTTTGATTTTATCTTTTTGCTGATTTAAATCGTTATTAAAGTTGGAGATGGAAATAGCATGAATCATTTTTACTTCAGTTTATTGTATGTATAACAATGAGGCTTTTATCTGCAGGAAACAATTCCTGGATTGTATATTGTAGATAAAGAGAGAAAAATAAATCTCTCCTAATGTCAATAAAATTAGCTTGCCTCAAGGGCATGAGTTGCTTTTCTAGTTAAACAGCCTACGAAAGGAACACTGTTCCCACTGCCTGAGTTTAAAATTTTTTGTGTGATAATTTTCCAGTTCCTTTTCTTCCATTTGGCAAAACAGGTCATTCTCCTGTTGAGTGCCTACAGCAAGTGTGGGATCCCCAGTGGCTCCAGGTGCATCTGTCCCAGCACAGGGGAGTCTGTGGAGTGTGGAGTCTGTGTGCTGGCAGCTCTCACACCTCTCACACTCTGACTACCAATCCCTACTTCAGCTTCACGCTGCTGTTGCATTTCTCTTGAGCCTTCCCACAGAGATGAGCTGTGGCTGACAGTGCAGCAGGACCATTCCCTATAGCAGGATCATTCCCTGCCTCTCTGGGCTGTGGGCATCCTCACCTCACAGTGGAGCCACCACCTGAGACAGCACCACAGATATCCCATTTCGTTCCTCTGTGTCACAGCCACCACTGAGCACTGAGGCCTCTCTGTTAGAGGAAAAAGTACATATGACTTCAAATGCAGCTGTTCTGGTCTGTCAGGGACATGAGGCTCCCAACTATTGTTCTCCAAGATCTGTCACGCTCAAACTGTGACAGAAGCTTCAGGATGATGTCCTACATTAGCTAAGAACCCTTTTTTATGCAGTGAGGTAGGTAGTGTTGAGAAATGGCACATCCCTTCTGGGATAATTCTCAGTTGAGTACCTTTCAGACTCTGAAAATACCTAAGCAGGAGCTTTGGCAAATGCATCTCCCTAAGACACAAATAGGAGATTTGAGACTCTGACCTACACGTCTTTTTCCTGGAGTCTTAACAGGATTGACTTGCTTGCTTTGGCTGTCAATCAGAGGAGAAAGAGCTCAGACAAAAAGGAATACCACTGCCCAGGCTCACTGTCTGTCCCTTTTCTTGTCCCCATGTCTGGGGAGTTCCTGCATGTATCTCTAACTTTGCAGGGACCAAAGGAAGTGGCTAATTCCATCTTGCAGTTTGAATGCTAGACAGAATTCCGATGTGGAGTGGATTTCTCCTATACCTTGACAGATACTCAGAGCAGCTGGAGACAGACTTCTTCTAGAGGAATGTTACTGCCTTAGTGTTCAGAGCTGTCTGCTTTTGACATGAAGACTCTCCCTCGCTTTTTTTTTTTTTTTTTTTTGAGAGGCTATGCCAACCTATTCTTGTTTCCTATCCAAAGTATCTCAGGAAAAGCTAAAGTTACAAGTACACTTAAAACAGAAACCTCACAAGGGCAGAACAGCAGCCAAAATTACTATCCATGTGATTTCCAGAAAGAGCATCTGTGACTACAGTCAAGTGAAGTGATTGCACACAGGTGACTCTAATCTGCAAGAAATAAGATCTGTTGGAGCATCAGGGGAAAATTTATCTTTTTTTTTTTTATATATATCTCTGTGCACAGTCCATTCCATTTTTAAAATACTCTACTGACTGAGATTTTCTTAACAGAGGATAAGAAATGTAAACATTTATTTAAATTGGAGGAATGATAGACTTTATTACCATATTAATAGGAACATTTTTGCTCTATTTATGTGTTACAGTAAACTTTTAGCACATCAGTCAGATCTATGTTACCTTAAAATAGAAGCTGTAATTCAAGACAAGGCAGGTGGGTGTTTGGTACATCTGTCAGAGCTTTATTAAGCATCATATTTAAGATTTAGATTTATCTGGGTAAATCTATATGAGGCAAATTCTACTGATTATGATCTGACAGTTTGTCATTGGACTCAGTTATTTTCAGAAACATTTCAAAACAATTTTGATTCTTGAGTAATGTTAACTCATGCTCCATGTAATGTGCTTACCTTGGCTTGTTTCAGATGAATTACCTTATCATTGAAGAAAATGTGGACAATGATCCCTGCAAATTTGCTCTAATGAGCCGGGAAACATCGGAGAGAGTAATTTTACAGGCAGCTAATCCAGAAATTCAACAAGCTTGGGTACAGGACATCAACCAGGTCTTGGACACACAAAGAGATTTCCTAAATGGTATGTACATGGTTTTTTCTCTGTTTCCCAAACCATGACACTAAATGGGATTTAGAATCTTTGTGTCTTTGGTTCCTCTATGAGAAAAACATTCATCCACTTCTTTTCATAACAGAAATTCCCAAGGAGAAAACTCCAGCCCAGCCTGCCTGTCATTAAACACTGTGTCAAGTGGTATCCACAGAGTAATGGGAAAGATTCATAATTTACAGCTGGTCTTTGAAAAGAGGCCACCTCAGTGCCACTGTACAGAGGTCTTTGTATGCCAGGACTGCCTGGTGGGAAGATGAGAATGGGAGAAGGGACAGGCAAGCCTGATCTGAACTGCTGTGTGGCCCTGGAGCCTGCCCTGAGAAGCTGCTGGAGCCCCATTAAAGACCACAGGTCATTCTGGCCTGGCTTTATTAGCAGCATCTCATGGTCTGGTTTTGGCAGCCAAGTGGCTCCCTCCTTAAGTAGGGGCAGGGTCCCTGTGCAGTTGCCCTGAATGTATCAGTCAGGATCATGTTCAGGTCTCAGGTCCCTCTGTGGGTGATACTTTTGTGCAAGATCCTTTAAAAATGCTGGGGTTTGCAGATCTGTGTCCCCTGGTGCTTTCCATCCTACAAGGAGATTTTTAATCTGATCCCAACCCAAGACCTTGTTGAAGCCAGGTTGCCATTGTATCTACTCAGTATCTCCTGCTTACTCAGAGCAAGGCTTATCCCCAGAACCTTCTACTAAACATCACCATGTGCTACAAGCTGAGGATGTGAGGGGGAATGAAGGCTGCCTCACCACCCATCCCCTTACAGCTCCCACCTCTGCAGGGGAGCAGCTGCTTTTAATTTAAAAAAAACCAAAAAACAAAACAAAACCAAACCCACAACCAAAAGAGAGGGCAAGGAAACAAGGGCAAGGGCTTGTTTCTCCTAGAAATGATGGGAGCTGTGCATGAACAGGGGACTTTCCAAAGTGTCAGCTTTGCTTTAGGAATAGATTTGGGATGGGTTGAAATAATAGTTCAAATTCAAGCTGTCTTCCCCAAAATAAACCCACAAAAACCAGACAAACACACACGACCACAATGGACATGTGTATTTTGAAAATACAGAGGAATCAAATTCAGTTAACAGTTTTAGCTTCTTCTTGCTCATGAATGGATGAAGGAAAGAGAAGGAAACAGGACTAGAGGAAGAATCTAAAAATAGTATTTCTGTTGTTTGTTTGGAAGCAACAAAGTTGAAAGCAACAAAGTCCAAAATTGGTTTGCACTATTCATTTCAAAATATTTTTTTTAGTGCAGCTTATATTAAAATTCTGCATTTAATAACTTACAACATGTCCAATAATGAAGCATATTTGCTTGAATCAAAGTGTGTTGGCTTGACACAATCTGTTAGATGTTTTGATTTTTGGGTTTTGGTGTTCGGTTTTGTTCATTTTTTGTTGCAAATTTGGAAAAGGCTCTTGCAGCTCACATCAAAGCAAAATTTCCCTTTTCTTCAACATGTAGGTTTTAAAAATTTTAAGTCAGCTTAATCTTACTTTTCAGAAGTTAACTGGAAAGGGGTTATATGAAAAAATTGTTTGTGACAGTTCAGAAACTACGGCTGAGCTGAGAAGGGAAATAGTGTTTCACCCATGATGGCACAACTTGGTATTGGGTTTTCATGAGTTGGAATAGAGAGAGGTTCATACAATCGAGGTTCATACAATCATTGTAAAATGATTCTTTAAATATACTGGTGGGATGAGCAGTCTTAAGTTCTCCAGTTTGACCATTTGGATGGTTTTGTGTCAGTGCAGTTGGCTTTGAATGAGGAATTACTGGAATAGAAATAAGCTATACTAATACTTAGCTACCGACCATTTTTTAAAAAAACCTTATGAGAACTCCAGAGGCACTGCTGCAGGCGTTTTCTGTTTCTTCCACATCTTTATTGCTTGGGCTTTTTTATTTTTTATATATTCACTCTTATCCTTCCAGGACTTACTGCCCTGTGAGACCCTTTTTCTACTGAAGCATCTTCATAGACCCTATTTAGCTCATCTTCTGTGAGACCAGCAAGCAATTTGATGGGATAGGAACATAATCATCACTATCTTTGAAGCTAAAATTTATATTAAAATACAAGCTTTAGGATTTACCTTAAACCTATAAATAAGATCTAAGAAAATTATATTGTATCCAGTAGAGCTTGTCCAGTCCAGAACATTTTAAGTGGCTTTTAGAATGTAATCTTATTGAGGCTGACTAATCTTTAAATACGTTCTTTAGCTTTGCATTTCATTAAAGCAGATGTTTTCTGTCTTTAAAATCATATTAAGTCCAGGCTGAGCCAATGCTGTGTAAACTTAATAACAAAATATTCCCTGCGAGTTCTTGCTCAAGCTGTTTCTTGATTTTCTCTCTTCAGAAGGGAAGCCCTAAAGAGTACAGGGCTACATTCAAAGCATCCACAGTTCATGAATGTAAAACTTTGTGCAATTACACTGTAATGTTCAAGTTTTTCATATTTTTTCTTGAAAAAGCAAAAACTGCTAAGCTGGAGAAACGGGCTCTGCACCGAAAGACTGGTTATTGTGACCTTTCATTTTGCTTTAAGAAGCAAGCTGTAAAGAAAATATGTCACTGATGGATGTATTTCGTAAGGAAAAAGCCATTCATCTGTACCTTTTTTTAAATCATGTTTTGGGGGACAAGTTGAGAGAGAAAGAAGAAATGCAAGTACCTACACTGTGATTTTGCCAGAAGCTTCTAAGAATACTAACAGATGTTTGACAGGAGGCTGGAAGCCAGGCATGGGTGGGATAGTTAATGGTGGAATTAGTATCACAAGTGGACATTCAACTAAATACCTTTTAAAAGCACTGAGTAGAATAGACTGTTTCAAGATAGATTGATAAATATTCATTCACATCTTACTGCTAAAGACTTTGCAGCTGAATCTGCTGTACACAGTAGAAAAATGTCACTGTCAAAGTCACCGTCAAAGTTCCCCCCAACCTTCCTTGCCCTCTGTGGCTGATCTGCAGCAGGACCAAACCATTTCCAGCTGCAGCTGAAGTAAGCGAGTGAAACTGGCAGTCACTGTGGCATAAATACAATCTGCTTTTGTGACAAGGGTCACCACGCAGGTTTTGGAGCCAAGTAATCTTCCAGATTGCTACAGATCTATGTTTGTGTCCTTTTGAAGAAAATGGTGATCTGGCATCCTCCTTGATTTTTTTTTTCCCCTTTTGTTCTTTAGTATGAAGTGATTTCTTTTTGGAGTTTTCCTGCCTTTCTCTGGAAGGAGAATGCTAGAGAGTACACTGTGTGGTGTTGAGCCTTTCTGTTTTTCTTTACTTTTCCTCTTGTTGGGAAAGACATTCCTTCTGTTGTGGTTCCCTGGTGGGGCTGATGCTGTGACATTGTGTCCTCTGTCTGCCTCTTGCTAGACTAGTCTCTCTGCATTCCAGTAGGTTTAGTCTGATACATGTACACAGTATTAATTGACTATAAATCATCCATTGAGGCCACATGACATACAAGAAACCAAACCCACAGGTCTGGGGATGGTAGTCTGAGCCCAGAAAATCTGTTCTTTTCCCATTCTTTGTGAGTCCCAGCCCTGATCCCTTCTCCTCCAAACATAACAGATTATTTATTTCTTTACAATCTGGGATTTTATCCTTCCTTTTCCCAGTGTAAGCTCTCTTCATGACTATGAAACATGCACTCTCACAAGCAGACTCCTTTTTTTTTAAAGGCTTATGAAGCTGTTTAATGTTGCCTGTTGGGTGTTTTCTGGAGAGGCCTGGACTGCTGGGGTTAATGTCTTGGTGCCATCTATACTTTCTCACTTGCTGGTCAGTTCCAGCAGTTTCCTTGAACTGAAGCAGTTAATGTAAAAAGCACATTGAAAGCCAAGCTGCAGTGCATCATGTATAAAGAGTATTTAGTTCTCACACTCTCTTGGGAATACGCAGATGAGACTTAGGGATCTTGGCCTGTATTTTCTGATGTTAGCAAAATTGACTGTAAATTCACTGTGCATCTCTTATTCAGGCCTTCATTTATTTTGACTAGGGGATGTGATTAATTTGTATGGTTTCAAAGAACATGAATGCAGACATATTTTAGCCCACTGTGTTGGTTAGAGAAGCTGTTCTTTGCAGTAGCTGTGTTCAGTTCATGCACAGCACGATGTAACATGCTTTTGTCCTGTCTGGCCACGAATGCACCGTGTGTTTTCATGGGGGGCGTCTCCTGTTGCTGTTCAGTCTGCAGCTTACGTGTCTGTTCTGTTTGAATCACCCCCCACACCCTCTGCAGCCCTTTGCAAGGCCGTGGGGGGCGTGTGCCTAATCCTTGTCCTCCCTTGCAGCGCTGCAGTCGCCCATAGAGTACCAACGCAAAGAGATCAGCTCAGCAGTGCTGAGGCCCCAGGCCGGGAGGGCCCCTCAGCCCAACAGCAGACCCCATTCCTCTATCCCAGTGGGGTCTGAGAAGCCTTTGAAGGCCACAAGCCGTAACCCATCTCTCCCACCCCTGAAGATATCTACCTCCAACGGCAGCACAGGGTATGAACACTCACAGCCTGGAGACAAGTATGAACAAAGCAAGGTACTGAGCTCATCTGATAAAACGTGATCTCATAGCCCATTTCTTATGCCATAGACGATCTGTGAGGTTAGCTCTAACTATCAGCTAACCAGGTCAACAGGAATCAACATACTGAAGCAATGGTGGAAAATGGGATTTGGGATTAAACAGAGACTGCCGTCCAGATGGATGGCATGTCAGCTGGGAAATGGAGACAGAGCCTGACCCTGGAGCACTGATCCCAGTGATTTTCAGGGCACTGTGCTTGCAGATCTGGTGAACTAGATATCCATTTGCTGTACTGGCAGCAGCAATGTTCAGGCTTCTCTAATATCCATTAACCACCCCTTTCTGAAGAGGTCTGCTCTGCTGATATTAGAAGAGTTTAGACCTTTTTCCACGTAACATCTCTCAAGGTGCCAGCTGAAGGTTATAATTTGGGTGCATGTGCACTGCACACAAACCACCAGAGAGTCAGTAGCCACCAGCAATGTTTCAACCCTACTGCTGACTGAGGTTGGCCAAAGCCACTTTCAATATAACCTGTATGTGAGTATGAGTATTCATTCAGCTTCTAACATTGAGCCTTCATTGGTCTTTCCCCCATCTTGGCTCAGCACAGACGGTTCATCTGTAACACCCAACAGTTGAGAACACTGGGGCACCGTAGCTAGCAGCTGTGAAATCTGATGTGAAATAGGAGATTGGTTTGTATCAGATCACTGCTACCTTTTAGAGTCTTGAAATCATTTTCTGCCAATGTGAACTTCAAGTGTTTTGTATCTTTTTCCCTTGGGTTAGGTTGGAAATAAACTATTGGGATTGCTGCTGGGAAAAACAGGTTCCTTAGCACCACCCGCTCACCGGTTTCTGTTGTGTCCGTTTTCACAGCCTGATTTGGGAGGGTGCAATGGGACCTCTTCCATGGTGGTGATTAAAGATTACTATGCACTGAAGGAGGATGAGATCTGTGTGAATCAGGGACAGGTGGTTCAGATCCTTGCTGTCAACCAGCAGAACATGTTCCTGGTGTACCAGCCCGCGAACGACCACTCTCCGGCCGCTGAAGGATGGATCCCTGGCAATATCTTGGCTCCCCTCACTAAATCCACCACAGATAATAGCGACGGAAGCATCAAGTAAGTGCCATGTTGGCTTCGCTGGGAGCACTGTGTGGATTTTTTGAGGAAAAAAAAATAATAAATAAAAATAAACAAACCCAAATGGTAGGGCATTCCTGCTGATTTTTTATCTACAGTGCCATTGGAACAAGCTGAGTGGTCAATCCGCAGCGTCGGGCAGCCATGGTGGATAGCTCGGGTTTTGCTTATTTTCATTTTGTGGGGGTTTGTTTATACTTTGGAGAGAAATAAAACCATAGACGGTTAAAGATACGCTTTACGTTACACCATTTTACACCGACATGGACCTGCTCGGACTGGACTTATATTTATGTTGTATTAAGTTACTAATCTATATATTGGTTATAACAGCATCTAGCAAAAAAGACAAAAAAAAGACAAAAAAATCCAGGCCCCGTGTTGGACTGAGGTTCGCTTCTCAAGGAGGAGAGATTTTGTTGTCTATGGCAATTTCCTTGTACAGCTTGTATCTTTTTTTTTTATTATTTTATTTTGGTTTGGTTTGTTTTATTTTTTTTTCTGTTTGCAGTAACTTTTGTAATATACTTTTTGGTTTGTGAGTCCCCCATCCAAGTACATTCCTGTATAAAGTATTTTGCACTATTTAAAAGAAAAAAAAAAGGAAAGAAACAAACTCGTATTGATGAAGTCAGGTTGTGCAATATAATGGATAGTCGCAATGTTCATCATTGTACTTGTAATGTAACTAATTTTAAATGTACTATTTTAAATATGTAAAATAAATTTTCACCACAAGCATGCTTTAATGAGGTAAAAGAACTAGTTTGACTTTTTTTTTGTTTGGTTTGGTTTTGTTTTTTAATTTTGTTTATAATATTTTGTTGCTTATTTAACAAATGTGTGGATATATATTTTTCTTTTCTGATTTTTAGAACTTTGTGAGTCTGAAATGACTAATGCAAGAAAGTGGTTTTTTGGTATTAAATACAGAAGGTACAACCCTCTTTTCAGTAATACCTGTTGATTTCTTTTAACATCTAAAATGACTAGATGGTAATGCATGATGTATGCTACAAATTGTTTTACCTTACACAAGTACCTCAAGGCGCAGAATTGAACACGAGGAAAGATTTTGTGACAGATTCACTAAAAATAATAACTTGATCTCTGCTGCCATTTCAGTTAAGAGAAATTATGACTTTACCTGTCAGTCAGTAATGAATGCTACCTGGAATTGCATGTTAAGCCAAAGGAATTGCTTAGCATGTCTCTTGCACATCTGCCACGGCCTTTCCTGGGTTCCTCTCTAACCACAATATGCAACCACATGCCCTTAGATTCATCCACTGTACGAGACTCCTGGTGAGGACTGATTTCATGGCAGCTGTACAGTAAAATTCTGCATCAAATTTTGTAGTCAGATGAATTGTGGCCAGAAAAGTGTAACAAAATAGAAAGACACATACATTGCACTCTCTTTCTTACTGTAGTGAGATTTAAAGTCTTAAATAATGTTTTCAGACTCAAACAGATTCTGAAAATAAAACCAGAATTGAATAATATGAGTCCTGTGGGTAAAAAACAACCTGGAACTGGTGTTACTTTCAACCTATCCAGTCTGCCAGATCATACTGACTAATTAGTTTAGGCAATAAAGTTGTTTCTTAATAAATACTGTACACAAAATACATGGTAATCCAGTAGTGTTGTCACCATGTATTATTCACCGACAGGTCAGGGAGTCCATCAGCCATGTCCTTGACTCTTGCCATATCTTAAAGGAAAACATAACAGTCCTGAAGTGTTGGATAACTTCCCCTGCTCTGCACATCTTATTTGGACCCTCTCCAGAAACGCCCAAATACCAGTCAGCACTTACTGCCTGGCTGAGACTTGCAGCGTGCTCTGGTGCTCCTTGTGCTCAGACGTGACTGCCCGTGCCAACCACGTGCACTGGAGACACTGATCCTGGTGGCAAAAAAAGTCGACATGACCCAGTTCAGTTTTGCGTCAGTGGCAGCATTTGCTTTTTGTTTGATTGAGCTATTGTACAGCTCCCATCAGGTGCTGAAGTATAACCAGAAAACGCTTAGGAATCAGACCCAGTGTCCTTGGGGGAGCGTCGGCTGTGTGGGGCATCCTTTGAGTCCTACCTTGCTAACATACTGCGTTTTATTGGCATCGCAGGTGATCCTTGGATTACATGCAACTTGCTTTGTAAAATGTCTCAAGGTACTGTAGACGTGACATGTGCCAAACATTGGGCTTAAACATGCAAATCAAATTTGCATGACTTAAAGGTGGGCAGATGCTTTGAACCTGGATCCCAGCTCATCACCCTGCTGTTTTGAGAGCTTTATGCTTTAGACAACATACCCCTTCCCAAATTCCACTCCCCCCCCCAACCTGTCCACTGTTTAAACCAAATGAAATCCATATCCAGAACTGGGTTGTTTTTTTCTTAATTTTTTATGTCTGCTTTGGTATGCAATTTCTGTTGTCAACACAGCATTGCTCTTACAAAGGGTGACATGACCTTTTATTGTTTTTTTTTCCAAGAGTAAGGTCATAGGAGCAGTAATAAAGGGTGAAAAATATACTGGGCTGACTGATGTCCTCTCTAACTGGATTGGCAAGATCAGATGGGAAATTCTTGGTCGAGAGGCACAGAAGCACATGTCATTCTAGGAAATGACTTACCTCTTGGAAAGTTAATGATACAGCTCCTATTTACTGAGCTACTTGTGTTCTGAGCAACATGTAGCAAGCAACACCTTGAATTTCTTAAATTTTTTTATGTGCTGTACTGAGTAATCTATTGAGACCATCCTTAAGTATATTTGTTTCACTGCTTTTAACCAACAAGACTGAGGACCAAATTGGTCTTTTAACTGTAGCAAAATTGAAATAAATTTCTATTTGTGGCAATGCAAGACAAAGTCCCTGAAACCAGATGACCAAGTTGTAGTTGCCTGTGCTTCCATCATGGACATTTTTTTCCTGCTCCATGCATTTAAACAGCAACTGTGGCACAACATCTGCTTCGCAGAACTCTTTGGTTTTGAACTTCAACTCTCATTGCTGAGATTAAGACAGGCGTATTGCTGGTGGCTCTCACCTTTTAGGGAATTGCAATAATTGCAAATGTGGATGCTGGTTCCCCTTTCCAAATCCTTCCTTCCTTCTATGATTTGCCATTTGATTGCTGCGTTTTTTGGTACAACAGGAAGTCATGTTCATGGCATACTCTGCGCATGAGAAAGCGGGCGGAAAAGGAGAGCAGTGGCAAAAATGAAGCCAATGGGCCACGTAAATCCAAGGATATTCTGGGGAACAAAGTCTCTGTTAAAGTGAGTAAGGCCATCTGAAAACTCTGTGCTGCTCTCCTGCTTCCCATCCTTTCCACCCCCTATAGTATCCTCTCCTGAGAGAGGGAGGGGGCGGCAATTTTGAGTTTGGGTTTTGGTTTTTTTTGTTGAGTTTTTTTTCAACTTTAGTTATCTTTGTCTTTTTTTCCCCCTTTTTTTGTAGTATCCATTTTAGCAGGATTTTTGCATGCAAGATAAAATGCAGCCTTTGTTTTTTGTTTTCTTTTTCCTGGCATCCCACATGCAAGTAAGTAATCTTCATTAAAAAAACCCAACTATATACATGGTTAAATAGCTTAAAATTGGGACGCTAGTGATGTACTGACCTCTGATCTAGCCCGTTCTGCAGCTCCATCAGAGCAGCTGCAGCAGTGAGAAAGCCATTGGATGAACCAATGGCCTTGCTGAAGTTGATGAGTTTTCTTTAGACCAATATTTCACCACATCTCAAGATAAGGGGTTCCCAGCCTTGGGATGCTTAAGGTTTTTGGTCCAGGGAGACGGTCTCAATGACCTTTTTCTTTCCATGTTAAACAGACAGGGCAGAGATGCTGACTCTGTCTTGCCAGGAGAGGGTCTCGTGTGTGTCTGTTTGTGTGTGTGTATGTGTGTGTGTGTATGTGTGTCTGCGTCTCTCTCTCTCTCTCTCTCTGAGATCTCCCAGTATGGAAAAAGTTGAGAACTGTGGGGTTAAGCTCCATCTTCTGCTCTGGGTGCCTGACTACTGTGCTCCAACTCAGAGGATCCATCCCTAAATACCGACCATGAGGCCTGCTCAGGACTCCTCTGGGGCTTTCCCCCCAGAGGGAAACAGAGGCAAGCAAACACTTGTTGTGATTTTGACACAACCAAAGCCCAGCCTTGATTCAGGAAAGCACTTGAGCATGTCCTTTGGATCCACCCCTCTCCAGAAGAGCCTATGATTAAGTGTTTTCCTTTGCAGAGGCTTTCAGTCCTACAAGCCTAGTGAAATAGCCCTGGCATGTGCAAAGGGAGGAACCTGCCACTGCAACACAGGTGTCCTCACACCCACCGTGCAGCCGCCCTGCAGCGCCGAGGAAGGACTGGGCCCGTGGGAAGCAGTTGCTCCAGCATGGTGGCACAGTTCTTCCTCCTCTTGCTTCCTCCTTGTTTTTACTACCTGAACAAATTGCAGAATCACTGCTGCTTCTTTGGCAAAAGCATGTCTTTGCCGTTGCTTCCCTTGTTTTGTTGTCGGTTTGTTTTTTGTTTGTTTTTTTTTTAGGAGCGTTTTCTCTAATGTTACCCATTTCCATGATGCTCTCAACTGTGCTGCTCTGCCCTGACTAACCAATCTCTTTTCTAACCTCTTGTTCTCTTTCTTCCTCTTCATGCTGCCAAACAAGGAGACAAACAGCTCAGAGGAATCAGAGTGTGATGACCTTGACCCCAATACTAGCATGGAGGTAGAGACAATCATCCTTGTGATTATTTTTTTCCCAAGAAAATTTTCCATTTTGAAATGCCTTTGCCGAAAGGGGAGCTGGTGGGTCTGTATCACTTGCAGGCGTGTGCCAATTTACTGTGAGTCACACAAAGCGATGATTCTGGGTTTGCCAACGGCTGGAGTTTGGGCTGCCTTTGTGGTGGGAGCAGTGGAGGAGGATGAGGCACAAGCTCCTGGTGGGCAAGAGGCTCATGTAGTCACCTTCAGTCACTGTTTCCCACGTGGCACCTCATTCCAACAATAATGCATGTGTGTCAACTCTGATAAATGTAGTGGCTTTCTGTGTTAAAAACAACCCTTACCCTGGCTGAGCTGCTGGTCAGACCTGTGTTATAAATCACGGGAGCAAATGTTGTGGTATCACAACCAGCACTTTAAACTATCTAGAAAATCAGAAAAGACAGTGTTTCCTTTTTCTTCTAGAAGAGTGGGAAATTGCATTTCTGTCAGAGTACTGAAGGAGAATGGTAAAACCAGTTGTGTGAATGTACTCATATCACAGGCAAAGCTGATGCAAATAGGTGGACTCAAATCATGGTACATTATGCTACTCTTTTTCCAGTGTGAAACCACCAGTTCTAGTGGAGTGCCATGTTGAAAGAGCCTGAAGGAGCTTGAAATCATAAACAGTTTTATATCTGAGTCTCCTCAGCCCATATCTTGCAGGATCCATGTTTTTTTCCTGTGTATAGTGACCACACCAAGCATTTCTGTACCTTGGACCAAGGCTGAAAGAGGTTCCTGCTGAAACAGGCAAGGACATGGTTCAGAGATGTAGTGATTTTGTGGCAATGCCAGGGCAGGTCACTAGAGAACAGGGATATCTGTGTCCCAGCAGATCTCCCGGATGCTGTTAGCCAGGCTGCACTATAAACATCCTGCAGAAGAAAGCTGATCTTCCTCCTGGAAGAGAAAAAAAGAAGAGGGAGAAGTCTTTTGAGGTGCACCACCTTAGCTGTTAACCTGAAAGCTCGCTTTTATTTTAATTGTGTTGGGATGTGTACTAAAGGAGAGCTTTTGACCCAGCTGACATCCTGGAGATTGAACTGTCCTTACCACTAAAGCTGCATTATTCTCAGGAGTGTGTTTGCATTTTCAAAGAGCGTTTTGCCAGTGACAGGCAACAATGAGAGTTGTATGTGTTTGTTAAAAGGCAGTGCCCGGTTACTGCATGGGAGTCTGTGCAAGCTTTCACTCACTGAAAATTGCCCTGTGGGGTAACAGGTGGCTGAGACACACGTGTATTGTACAGAGCTGGGTGAGAATCACTGTTCCTTTTGAAGAGGATTTCTGTGTTTTGGCTTTGCTCAACAGGAGGAAAAACAGATGTTTTAAAATTGCCAGTGGGAGTATCTGAGTCCTACAGTGTCGGCATTTCTGGGTAGTTCCAGCATACTCCACATGGGTCTTTTTGATTGTTTGATTTGGGTTTTTATCATGGTACAGTCTGCTGTTCTGAATTTCGGGAGAAAAAAGCCTTCCTGTTTAAATCAAAAGACATTTATGTGAAGTCTTAGCTATGGTATCAATCTGCTGTTGGGGAGTAACTGTGTGCCTGGTGTTTGGCTTGACTTACACTCAGAAACTACATCCTGCATCCCCCAGGTCACTGGCTGGAGGTGCCAGCGTCACTCTGCTGAAGTCCCCAGAAGCCACACTGTTCCTTATGGCTTGGAAAGCTCAAATTTGCTTCTGAGAAAAACTCTCTTTAGGCTAAGCAAATGTTTAAAATTGCAGAGGGAGAGAAATTAAGAGAACAATTGTGGGGGTGACTTGACTAAGGTCACACTGTCCTCAAAGGAGCAGCAGGGCTCTTGCCTTGTGCTGGTTTTAGTACATTTGAAGCCTGGAGTGAGCATGGTCAGCTTGTTGGTCTAATAAATCCTGGGGGCAGGAATTGGTGGTGCCCAATATAAACTAAACAAAATCATCTGGAGGGAGCAAAGCAAGGGCAGGCTCATAAATGCTCATGAAGCTCTAGAAGAGGCCATGAGAAAGTCTAGTCTGTAAAGGTCTGGGGTATTCAGCTACTGGGAGCCATGATTGTTCTCCATTTCCTTTTATTTTGAGTGTTTTGATTCTCCTTTTCAAATGTGTTATGAGAAATTACCTATATTATGGCCTTGGAAGCCAAAGTCTTTTCTCATTAAAATACAGGCAAGACAAACTACTTGCACCACCTGAGCCTGGTTCAGGGCTTCATCGGTGCCCTAGGCTTTGTGTACGAGGCTTAAATAACTGTTAAACAGCTGTGCTGCCCCTCCACCCAACCTGTGTGTGCAGTGAACAGCAGCATCTCACCTGGTTTTCCTTTCCTTGCTCTGTGTGGTATGTCCCAGCAGAGCCACTGGTGGCCACCCAGGGTGGCTGGAGAAAACGTGACCAGCTGTCCAAGGAAGGGGAAGACCTTGTCCTCACACCTGGCTAGGCTCGTGATGGATTTTATAGACACTGGGAGTGCTGTGCCCCAGCCATCAACATTCAGAGGTGCATGAGGCCCTTCCTGTGTCATTAAGGTGGAGTTGTCTGCAGCTGTCATTACAGCCAGGTAATAACAGGGCAAGTCAGCCTGGCTTCTCCTATAGGACTGTCACCCCTGACATCCCTCTTCCTGCCATTGGGCATGAGAACGTGCACCCAGTGCTGGAACAGAGAGAGCAGTCTCTAAATGCAAAGCAGACCTACCTATTAATTACCTGGAAGTGTTGGTGCAATTTGCCCCCAACCTACTCACTGTGTAAGAAGTTGGTAAGCTGGTCATAATATCCATGAAGTCCCTCAAGTACTGTGGCTTTTCAGCCCTTGCTTGGCTTGCTATTTATGAAATACCACAGTAAATTTGGTTTAGTAGATTCCAGATTTCTGAAGCACTTTGTTTCAAGGGGACACACAGTCAGGAAGGAAACATGGAAAACATATATCACAAGAGCAGGAAAACTGAAATTATGGGTGATACTGCTTAAAGGAGCTAAAATGCCATTACTGGGGCTTTGGCCACACAGGGACATGCTGGCCTCGGAGAACTTCCCAGTCATTGTAGCTTTAACTAGAAATAGTATCTCTTGATGACTGTTTTTTCCCTCTTGTTTATTAATATGTAATGAAAGTGCATGAGGATGGAAATGAAGTTTGGGGTTTACCTCTAGTTTTCTGCTTTATGCTGTAGTTCCACAAAACAGAAGGTACAAACTCATGTATTAAATATGTGAGTGTAGGAGCAGGCACTTAAGGAACATGTGTAGCCACGTGAGTGATAGGAGTAACCTATATTTAAGGAAGATTGGAGACTCCCTTTCCACATCTCTGTAGTTAATTGCACAAAGACAGGCAACTCCACTTCTGGGAAGTGTACCCTTGTGAATCAGCAAATATCATCCACACCCAAGTCTGGGATCCTGGACAATGACACAATTAATTGTCCTACAATTCTGTGTCATAAAGTCTCACTGGGTTTCGATAATGCTAAGGGGGTCATAAGTCAGCTGTGGAGATCCCATTGGGCTACCTCTCCTGTCTAAGTGCATGTTCTTCCAGCAGTCTGAAGGTCTGACTGAGCTAAACCTCACTGAATCCAGCAGCAGCTCCTCTTGGCTTTGGGATGGACCCCCCACATCTTGTTTTGCACAGCAAGACTCCAGCTGCAGTGTGGTACAAGTACTGCTGGTGGACACACGTCTGTCACTGTGCCTGTGCTGTTTGTTCCTGTGTCTTAGTTGTGCAAGGGAGAGATGAAACCCAGGCCCACCCTGAGTCACTGTAAGTGCCATCATTAGATTAGCGAGCTGGGCTGTTGCCAAGGTACATATGTTGGGCTTCTTAATCTGCTTTTTTCAGTTAATGACATTTTAAAATTTTAGAACTACTCAGAGACACTTAAAGCAAGATAAGCACTAGGAAACGTCCTGTAGGGAAGAATACTGTGTTGAGTAAGTAACGGCTTGGTGGATACAGCATTGGCTCCAAGTCAATACTCATCTCAGGCCAATAATTCCCAAGTGCTTCAGGCAAATGCCTTCACCCCCTGCCTGAGGTTGTCCATCTCCAGAGCAGATCTAACATATTTTCTTGGCAAAATCTTGTACAATACTGGAAAGAAAGCCTTTCCTGGCCTGTTACTACAGTGTGAATGATTACAGTCCTGAGAACTTCCTATGTTTCCTTGGGACAGCCTCCATGGGCAACACCACTGTGGTGGTGCCCTGCCCTGAGTGGCCAGGGATTACAGAGACCAACCAGGAAGGTGGCTCACCAGGTGTGACACAGCCTGAGCTGGCGGCACAGACATGGTGGTTTTGGAAAAGCAAGATGTAACACTTCACACGCAGGAAGGGGTACAGTGCTGTGACGTGGTGCCTGGAGTAGAGACATCCCACAGGCTCAGTCATGGAAGCAGGCAGCCATTTAGGCCATGCAGCAGGAATCTGATGAGGGTGAGAGGGCTTCTGACTTGTGGCTTCTCCATCAGTCTCAAAGGTAGCCGAGCCTATCCATGCTTGGGTGCCAGAAGGTATCCCCCATCCCTGCCAAAAGGCTGATGCCATGGGACATTTCACCAGATGCCATTTTAAATTTTTTTTTTTTTTATTTGCTGGCATCTTTCCATGTGTGATGGAATCCTTATTTGCTCATTTTATCAGGAAGTTCCTCTTGTTAATTTGCTTCTCTTTTGGGGAAGGGGAGGCTGGTAACAATATGAGCTTGTCACCCCAAAAGTCTCAAAGTAAAAGTTGACCTAGTCAGAGATGAGTGATAGAACTTTTCCTACAAATTAGAGTTGGCTTAATTTCTCTGTAACTTATTTCTGGGAATTGTTAAATTTTGGGGTTTTTTTTTGCTTGTTTGGTTTTGTTTGTTTGTTTTTTGAGTAAGGGAGCAAGGAACATGCTGCTGACTCTACTACCAGCATGGGCAAATGTGTCAATATTTTATTTTAACTCGGTGACCAAGAGGTGCTATTGTTTACAAAATGCTGAGCTGCTTGTCTTGGAGTAAACATGCCCTCTGCTGTTTAGATGGAGCACAGGCTTGGTTTGCAGCTTAGCTTTATGCTTTGGGGGGAAAAGAAATGTTCCTCTCACTCCTGGTTTATGCACCTCTGAAATGTGATTGAAACATGGCATCAGAAAAATATGAGCATCTGTAGGACCCTTCTGTGGATTGGTGTGTCTGTGTTGGGCATAAGCCTCCTCCAGGGAAGTGGAGTAGGAATGGCAAGGACACCTCTGCAATGGAGAGCCAAACCCTGGCCAAGGTGAGAACCTTCTCAGGCAGCCAAGCTGTGCTTGCAGAGCGTTTCAGGACCAGCCACTGGTGTGGCAGGATGGCTTCTCACTCCCCACCAGATAAAGCATGTGTGCACAAATGAAAGGTAAGCTTTTGCTAAGAATTAGGGCAGTTGGAGCCGCTTTGGAAGGGGACTTTGCAGTTACTGCTGCAGATGCTTTTCTGTCGTTATAACATGAGCTTAACAAATGAGGAAAAAAATGGCCCAGTACTGCAAAATGCTGAGTTGTTGGATGAAGCACCCATGCTGCTTTTCTAAAGCCTGAGTGTTGAGGTACACTTAATTCACATAGATCTAAGTCACTTAGATCCCTGCAAGTGCTCAAAGGCATTCAAGTACGTGTCTCATGTGCCTTTCTTGGTTTGAGCCCTGAAACCACGCAGGCTGGAGAAGGAAGAAGCAAGGTCTATTTCTGGATTTTTACTGAATAACCCTGAGCCATCCTCCCATTTCTTTATCTCACATCCCCTCCCTCCAGCTGCCTGTCTTTGCCTGGTCAGTGTTAGACCCCACATCACTTGAGCAGAGGCTGTTTCATGTTCTGCCTTTGTCACCTTGCGTAGGGTTTCCATTTTCAGCTCTCATTGTATGGGAAACAGAAACTCTCCTGGCCATGGAGGGAGCCTTGTAAGTTTTCACCTACCCTGGATAAAGTTATAGGTATTTCATCCAATGGAAAAAAAATTCTATCTCATTTCAATTAAAATTATGTTCCAAGAAAAAAGAGCAAGCTGTGTTTCCTACCTGCCTTGCCAGCTAAATTTCATCCTTTAGAGTTTGTGTTTGCATGGTACAGACTGACACTGAAGATGGTGTGAGTTTTTGTGTTGGGTAGTTCCATCTCCATGAGTTTGTTTGCTCTCAGGCCAGACTGGCAGCCACACTGGGGCGGGGGGTGTTTACTGGGATTTGTCCAGGGAGCCTTTGTCACCTTGAGACCCTGGTCCACCTTCCCCTGCTCGTGGCCACCACGACCAGGTTATGGCTGTCAAGACTGAGCCTCATATTGCTTTTCAGAGAGAAGTAAAAATCCACAAAAGCCACATATCCAGCAGGGCTTTTTTTCCACCTGTTAAAGCAGTGCAGGGCATTCCCTGAGGCAGTGATGCACAGAAGCCAGGACTCCTGCATCCCCACAAACACCACTGCTGCCCTTTCTTTATCTTGTGTGGGAGCTCCCAAGGGTATGCAGGGGCTTTAAAAAGCAGGAAAACATGCTGGAGAGGGCAGTATTTCACATCCTTTTTTCTGAGGGAGAAGTCACCTGGATTTGGAGCCCACCATGTTGCCCGTGCAAACATCCCTGGCAGCACCATGTGCTGCAGGTGCAATGTGGTGTCCCCCGAGCCTCAGTGGCTGCAGGGGATCTGCATCCCCTGCCCAAAATCCCCATGTCAGTGCACAGCACCTCACCCTGCTCACCAGAAGCTCACCTGGGTCCTTAACCTCAGGGATTTCTGCTCTTCAGAGCAACCTGGCCTGGCTTTCATCTCTCTGCAAATCCCTGAGGAAGAAAGAGGAAGAGAATTGTGAAGAGTTACTTGCACGGACTTTAGGATCTTTTCCAGCTTTTTGTACAGAGCATCATTTTAAAGAGGTCCTTGACGAGTGCATCCACAAGGGAAACCAGTCCTGGCACCAGCAGGAGGCTGTGTGTGAGTGGTACATGAGCTCCCATCCTCTGAGGGCAGTGAGGCCATGCTCTGGAGCCCCTCTCTCTACCCACAGGAATTAAAAACCTATTTAGCAAATGGAGAAATTGTCTCCAAAGGTCTTGCATTTAGTCCAGAAGGACTTGGAAGGGAGGGTTCTCTCTCCTGCTCTCCACCCATAGCCTGGAAACCCAGCCAGCCTGCAGAGAAAGGCAGCAAACCCCCAGGGCTTGGGAGCAAATGTGTGAACCAGTGGATCTGGCTTCTGGCTGCAGGTCTGGCTGTGAACCTTTGCTTTCCCATTTCTGCCCTGCTCACCCCATCATTTCACCCCCTCCTTCAAAGCAGACCAAATCCTGTTCCCTAATTAAGTGATATGCTTTGGTAGCACTTAAACAATCTCGTGCAAACAGACTTCTATTTTTTTCTAAACTTACAGCAGGCAAAAGCTGTGACATGGCTGTGGGGGTTTTTTTAGGTAACATTTGATTAATCAACAGATGAAGTTTTGGGAGGGGAAACTTAAATTTTACCCACAAACTCTTACAATATTATCTAGCAGTGATAATTTTATTTCTGCTCTTCCCATGGTGAAAAAGAAATTGGTAAGGCAATTATTATAAATTATTGGACCTTGAATGTCACTAGAAATGTAGACTTTTTTATTTGTAGGTATATCCATTACATTCATCATTGTAGTTGCATCTTCTAATGAATCCTTTAGAGTTATAA
The DNA here is from genome assembly GCF_022539395.1 of Myiozetetes cayanensis. Taxonomy (NCBI): domain Eukaryota; kingdom Metazoa; phylum Chordata; class Aves; order Passeriformes; family Tyrannidae; genus Myiozetetes; species Myiozetetes cayanensis. The sequence goes on from NW_026088185.1 coordinate 28,936,177, forward strand.
AATTAATACAAAGTGTTACGAGTGTTTCTTTCTCCTGATTGCTAATCCTACAGGGATGGAGATCAGTGAATAATAAGGGAATTTAGTGCATGCTGCAGGGAAGGAAGGGGAGAGCTTTGAAGGATGGATCTCTATTTCAGTTAAGCCAAACACTACAAAAATGAAGATGTATGTGCAAATGAGCTGATGCCTGGGGTTACTCAGCTGAAAAGCAGACAGCATCTCTGTGAGGGAAAGTGGCAAGCAATGGTATCCACAGAACAGCTTTTTCTTTCTTTGCTGTTTTGTGTGAGCAATACAACTTAATCACAGAGATCCATCTCTTTTTCTTCCCATGCACAGAGGGGAGAGAGGATGTTCTTCATCCAGTATCCCACTGTGCTCCGATTTCTTCCTTTCTGCATTGTCCAGGGGGCCATATGTGGGTTCTGGACCCTGCAGAACAACAGTTGCTGCCTCTTGAGTCCCTCACCCTTTCAGAGGTTCCTGAGCTGGCTGGCCAGAGGTTTGTGTCCTTGATGTCAGTGCCCAGCTGCACCTTGAGATGGGACTTTGTGCTTTCCACTGCCTGGGAAACCAGGGCAAGGAGGTGCAGGCAGGAGAAGACTTGACACAGAGCTGGGCTGGTTCTCATGTGCTCAGGCTCCTACCAGCTGAGCCAAACTGTGCCATCCCATTGAAAGGGTGGCATGACCTCCCCACTGCAGAGATGCCCCAAAAATGAACTTAAAAAAAAAAACCAAAAAGCCCTAATTATAGTAATAGTGCTCAAAGAGTCTTCTCCAGGATGGTTGCTCCTTCCAGGATGCTGGGAATGATGCGTTTAAAATCTCAACACTCTCGGGAGCATGTGGGAGTCCAAACCAGGTACAGACTGACTGGCTGTGTGGTAGGGACTGAGACCTGCTTTGCTGACAAGCAGCAGCCCCCACTCATTTCTGGAGGGCAGTGTGTAAAGTACTGGCACTGAGTGGTTGTTTCAGCTGGTTCTGTGAGCCTTGTGCTCTCTGTAGATGTATCCCAAAGGATCAAATTCTGCCTATTGCTAGGACAAAGGATACTCTCAGTCTCAGGTGGAAAGGAATTTGTTGATGTCAGGTATGTTTCTGTGAGGACAAAATGAACATTTGTGAGGGGCAAGTTCATGTTATGCCTGGTTCATCTGGGCTTTGTGCTGGTGACAGGGGAAAGCAGACCCTGAGGTCTCAGTGCTGGTACCAGAGCTTTGCCTGGGGCTATAAAGAAGAGCCATGAAACCAAAGTGAACCTGAATATGCCCAAGTGCCTCCTTGAACTGCACCCTGAGCCATTCACCTTGGAAAACTATTTATAAAGCCAAAATGTAAATATAAATCTTGAAGATGCATCTACCTTATTTTGAACAGTTTTTGCTTCTTTTTCATGGCCTGGTTTCTGAGCAAAAAACTTCCCATCAGCTTTGTTAGGCCATGAATTAGGTCACTGCTTCATTGGCATCTTCCAAAATAGCTCTGAAATAAAAAGTAACAAAGATATTTAAGGTGAGATAAACCACATTGAGGTTTTTTGCTGCTTGATATGAAATTATTAGCTTGAATTTGAATAACAAGGCCTTATGAGATTATTAGAACTTCTAACAAGGCTAAAACGTCTATACTACTGTATACCACAGTAGTATAGTAGTATAGGTAGGGTTGATTCTGTGCATAAGAACTTAGTGGCATTGTCTTTGCTTTTCCCTACTTTGCTTCTAGGGTTACATTGGCACATAGAGGCTATAGAGAGAGCATAGCTTTTCAAGCCTTTGATAACTTGATCAATTAGCTAGTTAGATAGAATAATTCCTCATTATCCAAACATAGTTTCAAGTTGGAAAGTTTCCAGCAGACCAGTGAAATGAGTGAATTTTTATTCACTGTGATAAACCAAGAGTTGTTGCAGGACTGATCCTTGCCAGTGGGCAAAATGGAGTATTTCTGGTTCAGTGCTTTACTTTTTTTTTCCCTGAAGCTGAGCAGAATTTAAAGGACATTTCCCCAAACCTGGTTAGTGGCAGGTATTCATGTGGCAGAGTATTCATGACATGTCCCAGGTTTGTGGTAACTGCAGATGCTGTGTGACACAGGTCTGGAGCCAGGCATGGGAGGAGCACAAGCCACCTCTGGGAAGAATGGCTTCAGCATTATCACCCAGGCAAAGAGAAAGCACACCCACACTCCTCAGCCTTGGTGCTGTGCCTGTTACCTGTGATGCTTTATCAGAGTTCAAGAAGCCATAGCTTTCCTTTACTTTCCCAGCTGTGCCTGGGCCTGTTCTGTTGTCACTCAAGTTTGTTGCACTTTCTGATTGGTAGAAGGTATTTGTTGCCATTGGTCTGTGCTTCTGCAGTACTGGTCAGGTTCACCACCTTGTGAAATCAGATGTTTCTTTGTCACTGTCCAGAAAATAAATGCTTTTATCTCTTTGTATTTTGCAGATAATCAACCCCAATTTCATTCAAGAAGGTGAGTTAAGGACAGCTGTGCCGCAGCTGTGATTTACTGTGGTGCCTCAGCATGCTCTGCACCCTGCGTTTGCAGCAAAGGCAGCTCTCTGCTGCTCAGATCCCAGGGAAGGTGGGCTTCCTGCTGCCTGCTCAGCTCAGACAGCCCAGGGCCACGGGAGAGGCTGAACCCTCCAAACCTGCCCTTACAAAGTCTCATCCTCCTTGCCAGGGCACAGGGCTGGGGGGTGGACAGTTCCCACTACCTCCTTTCTGAGCTGTCAACTGCTGGCTTTTAGTGAAGGAGGATTCTGGTAACATAAACCCAGGACCTCCACCTGTTTGGGATGCATATCCCAAGTTGGTCCTGCAATGTATTCTCTAGACTTGTATGACTCCAGACATCCTCGCCTGCAGATAAAAGGTGTCATATGTGTGTCCCCTTGTTGTTTTTTTCTTACAGTGGCTCCAGAGTTTCTTGTGCCATTAGTGGACATCACTTGCCTGCTTGGTGACACAGTGATGCTGCAGTGCAAAGTCTGTGGGCGACCCAAACCAACTATAACCTGGAAAGGACCAGATCAAAACATTCTTGACAATGAAAACAGCACAGCCAGTTACACAGTGTCATCCTGGTAAGGTCCTGCCTGTAGATCCCAACATAGCTGGTCACGATGGTTGTGTTACCCTCAAATATGGCACCAGCCCAGCTACAAGGCTCACTAGAAATGCAGGTAATCAAGTCTGGCGTGGTGTATGGGCACATGGGTGCACCACACATCAGCTAAAAAGGGTCAGGCTTTGGGGCTCAGGTAGCCCTATTGTTTCCTGAGCTGAGTGTGCTGCTGGCAGACATGAGCTTGCTCTTGTTGACCTCCTGAGCCAGCTGCAAGCCAGAAGCCAGAATGCTTAGAGCCTGTTAGCTTGGCTAATATCGCCTCTGCATTGCTAGGGCTTCTCTGCTTGACTTTGATGCCATGCTCACCTTTGGGAGTCAAGCAGAGCAAGCCCCCACCACCTTGCAATACCCCTATGACTGGGCATTTTCTCATCTTATGGGCAGAGGTAGCAACTCCTGCAGTTTTCCTGAGCATTTCCTTAGCTGTTTCTAAAAAACCCCACATGTGCTCCTGGGAAGGCTACATCTGGCTGTGCTTGGACAGAAAGATGCTTGTCATGATGTTTCCGGCTTGGCGAGGGAGGAGGAAAACTATCTTTACAATAAGCATTGGGAAGATTCAGAAAGATCTGGAGTTGAATTCAGGTCAGGTAACAGCCTGCTGCTGGATGCTCATCTGCAGCTTATATAAGCAATTTGGGCCAAACTGCAGTGGAAATCTCCAGGAGGCAATCTTTCATTTGAACTTTTCAGCGCTTCTGGCTCAGGCTGAAATGAATCCAAGAAGTACAAAGCCAATGAAAGTGAAAAATGAACACTAAGAGAGAAGGGATTTTACATGTTCAATAAAAAAAAATTAAATCTGATCAGGAGCTTTCTTCAGAGACCATTTGCTTATGTGACTGCCCCAGAGCATCAAAAAATTGTCTTTAGCCTTTACTTAGTAGATCGCTAGTGCCTTATCTTCAGGCTCTGGCTGGGGTTGGGATGGGGGGATTTTTCCATGCAGGGTTCTGGTTTCCATCACAGTCCTCTGCCTGTGTGTTGGCTCCCTGTGCACTATCAGCACTTGTATTGTCTTGTTACTCATATACATTTTCCAGTGAAGACACTGCCTGCCAAGGAGGGGCCCAGCGGAGCAGTGGCTCTTACAGATCTTGCTGGCATGAGTGTCTGGACTGTGGGGAAAGAGGATATTCCTCTCCTGTTTTAAACCTGTACAGTCAGACCAGTAAAAGCTGCAGTGTCCAGACAGTTATCCCAGCAATGCCCTTCTGCAGCTTCTGACAGATTAAGCATTCAAGAACTAGCCTAGTTTTGCCATCAAGGGAACTTACTGTTTGCTCTGAGCTGGGTCTCCAGTACAGCTATAGCAGTTACACAAGCAAAATCCTTTAATTCAGGCCAACTCCCGCACATTGCATATTGAAGACTGAAATGTGCAAACCAAAGTGACTATGAACAGACTGCTATAAATTCACTAGACTCTGCAGAGCTGTTTATTTTCTCAGATTGGCCCAAAGACTGAGTGTCTCTCAAGAACTTGGCGCTGTTCTCTTTATCCCCAGCTCTTACGAAATGTCCAGCCTTCCAAATGGGGGCCTGGCAGCAACATGACATCAATGGCACATGCTCCAGGGGTCTGAAATTCCCCAGAAGTGTCAGGCACCCTGTGCTGTGTGACTGCTTTCTGCATCTGCAGGAAGCCCAGTTTGTCTGGTGTGTGTTGGACTTCACTGCAGAGGCACAGCAGCTCAGCATCTCCTGAGATAGGAAAGATCCTGAGATAGGAAATCATTCCACATATATGGAGTCTAAGCATCCAGCTCTGCACAAGCACAGGAAATGTTCAACTCCTGGACTTTGCTTGCTGCTTAAGTGATCCTTCATCACCTCCTCTGAGGCCATAACAGACAAGCAGATTTGCCTGGCAGGCAATTTGGACCAAAGATTTCCTCAAAGGTTTCATTAACAGCCTAATCCTGATATATGAGGAGCTGTACTCAGGTACCAAATTGCTGGGGGGGGATGTTCCTTCAAATAAGTTAACGGGATTTGTGTGTTTGAAATCAGGCAGGACAGGAACTGTATAAAAACCATTAGCAAGTGAAGCGGCACTTTATAATTGGGGCTTTCCTGCACCCACAGTGAGTCTGGGGAGCTCACCTTGAAGATCTGCAACCTGATGCCTCAGGACAGCGGCATTTACACCTGTGTGGCAACCAATGAGCACGGAACTGCCTCAACCTCTGCAACCATCAAAGTCCAAGGTAGAGCATCTGACCTTAACATGTGGGATTTTTCCTGTACAGGATCCCTTGGTGGGGGCTGGGAGCACACAGGAACAGCCAGTGCAGAGGCAGCTGGATGTGGAGCTGTGCCAGGTGAATTGAGATGTTAAAATCACACAACCATTCCTCAGCCACAACTCCCACTGATTGCTGAAGGCTTTGCATGTTCTTTGTGCTTGATTAAGTCATCTGATCATAAACATCACGTCTGGGAAATGAAAATGCATTGGCACTGGTTCAGCTCCTGCATCCTGCTCACAGCACTGCTTCTCAGGGGCTCGGTGAGGTCGGTCAGGGGAAGCTCAGCTCCCTTGGGCTGCTGAGTCCCTGGGGAGATGACGCCCCAATTAACTGCAGGAAGCTCTGGGCTTTAGAATCTGCCTGGAGCAGGGGGACCTGGGATCCAGGGACACCAGTTTTCCGCCTGCCCCTCTCTTTAGGGGATAGAGGAGGTGAAGTAAGGAATTGGCCTGGGTGAACTGTTCTGCAGGGATCCAGCCTGGAGACATGTCTCCGAGCCTGAATTCTCAGCACTGTAATTAGTGACCCATCTAATTGTAATAAATACGACATAATGAGATGATGCTCATAACCTCCAGCTCCAGGATCTGATAGCATGAGAGATGAGAGGTGCCTGCTGTGTTGAAGGGGAGGGTCCAGAGAAGAATATCTACCTGGAGACTTACAGATGCAGCAGTGTCATGAGCATTTAGAGGTCCATTTGTTTGGCCTCACCAGATGCCCTAGAGACATAATATCCCCAATTTATCCAAGCAAGTTAGTGACTGCACTAACTACTCCTGTGCTGAGGGGAACCCCTAAGCAAATCACAGAAGAATTACTGGTCATTTGTCAATCTGCTGCCAAGCACACAAAGCCTCGTACACACAGAAGAGCTCTGAATGCCGTGCTTGTGTCATTTTTGGACACTTCAATGGCGGCGGACTCCCCACCCTCAAAACCTCACTTGCTGCTTAGTGAAGTCCATGGGAATATTTGTTTTCCTCAGTTCCACAGACTTTGCATCAGGTCTTGAGCTGGAGTAATAATCAGCAGTAGAAAGTGGCAGGTAAAAAGGCTCTGCCTTTACAGCAGCTGAGCTCAGACAGATCCTCTGCATCCCAGGGGTGATTCTCATGGCTGGTCTCACAGGGAGCTCTCTGGGCCTCGCAGTGAGCTGACCACCAGCTGTGAGTATGAAGAAATTCCCCCCATGCTGTAGTACTGTGAGACCCTGTTGATGCAGCAAGGCTTCTCTCCTGGCTGCTAATAGGGAGGTACCATACCCACAGTGGTAGGTGATTGGGACTGTGACACTGCCTTTCCTCTGGCTGGGCCAGTAACCCAGAGTAAACCACAGTGCTCCCTCTACCAGGTGCAGCTGCCCCATAGTGACCTGACGTACCTGATACACCTGATCTTCAGAATAAAGCACTACCACCTGTTGATGTAATGCTGGACTTAGTGCTTGTTTTCTCTTCCCAAGGTGTCCCAGCTGCCCCAAACCGTCCTATTGCTCAGGAGAGAAGCTGCACCTCTGTGATCCTACGCTGGCTCCCACCATCCAGTACAGGCAATTGCACCATTTCAGGCTACACTGTGGAGTACAGAGAAGAAGGTGAGTGTTTTGAGCTGTGCCCTCTGGCTGAGAGAATGAGAACAAAGTAAGTCTCCTTTATGGCACAAAAGGTCCCAAAAGCATTTTTACCACCACTGGTGTGCCAGTAGTTGTAGCTTACAGACCCCAAAGTCTTAGGCCAAAAGAAGCCTTTCTATCATCCAGTCCAATCTCTCATATGTTACAGACCTTTCTGTTTTCTCCAGTCACTTATGACAAGTAAAGTGTGCTAAGCTAAAACATATCCATCACTAAAGCATCCTTTTATCATTTGCATTCTACCACTAGGTAGAAAGACATCCATCCTTTCTGGTGGGTGCTTCGCAGGAATGCAAAAACAAAACAGCCTTCTTATTTTTTTGATCTGGATAGAGTTGGAGATCCCTTGATATTTTTTAAGCTCAGCTCTGAAATCCATTTGTTCTTAAATCCAACCATCCTTTTCCCCTGAAGAATTAAGTAGATATCAAATACACTGTTTTCCCAATATACACAGGATCTTAAGAAGGGCATTTAAATTTATTCACATTCCTTTTGCATCCTTCCTGCAAAGGTGTGAGGATCCCTGAGCAGTAAATTTTGTCTTAGGTATATGGATTCTGGTTTAAACCCTTCATGTTTCAAAAATGTAGTAAATGTGCAAACCTAATTACTCCATCATATTAATGCCTTCTCTTAGCAAATACTCTCCCTGTGACCCTCACTGTGCCATCAGTGTTACTGGCATTTTTATGAAAGAATAAAAGTTCCTCTATTAACAACAGCCCCCAAAACAAAAAGAAAAAAAAAAAAATCCCAGCAGTGTTTCTAGTTTTCAGTATTCCTTCCACTCCACAGGTTAAACTGACTCTTCCCTGTAAAACCAACTTGACCTTGTGAGACCTGGCAATAAGAATTTGTCCACAGTGCACACAAACTATATGGGTCATGGTAAATAATGTAAAGGTAAAAGGCCCTGAACTTACTAAAGATAAAATTTTATATATTCTTAAAAGAAATCAGTCTGTGACAGGGCTTGGTGTCCCAGGGTTCCTTTTCTGTTCTGTGACCCTGTACAGACGAGCGACATACTGCTCCTTTGGGTACCACACGTTAGGCAAAGGTTGGGTTTGCTTCTGATAGGAGCAAAAACACATGACAGCCACACATTTCTTTGCTGCAGTTCTGCTTGTCTGCAAGATACCTGTACTAAGCCTCAGAAAGCTGGTTCTCCTCCTGCAGCTGCAGCTTTCACTGTAGCCACCACACCTTCATCTGCAAAAGCATTTCGATTGCACTGGCACCCTATCTCAGCTTCATCTGGGACTCCTTTGACCACGGTTTTAGGGCTTTTTGTGCAATATTTCTGCTACTGTTTCTCTTATAGCAGAGTTGCCATCAAATCAGCCCTCTACTTCTGTGTCATCACGCTGCCCTGAGACATCACTTGTAGCACACAGCCCCAGCTAGAGTGCTGGAGAGATAGCTTGTCCCTGAGCTGTGCTTTTTCCATCACTATTGGTCAGCTGAGGGGCATTTCCTTCTTCAATCCTTTAGCCAGATGGCTGCAACACAAAATAGCTTCCTGTGAATCCACTTCTGGTGTAACAGTCTGCTGCAACATTGCCTCCTAAAAACCCTGTAGATTTTAACCTCCCAGCATACTACATGTGTTGGGCGAAGAAAGTCTTTGCCCTGAATTCACGCAGTGAGACTGTTTCCTTCAGCTCTCCTTCTCTCCCTGTGTTAAATGCAGGCTCACAGGTCTGGCAGCAGTCAGTAGCCTCAACTTTGGACACATACCTCGTCATTGAGGACCTGGCCCCAGGCTGCCAGTATCAGTTTCGAGTGAGTGCCAGCAATCCCTGGGGGATCAGCTTGCCCAGCGACCCGTCTGAATTTGTGAGGCTCCCGGAGTACGGTGAGTGGGCACGCCAAGGAGGGGCTGAGTGCACAGGAGACCACCTGTGCCATTTGTATGGTGTGCTTTGATGGCTCCCAATAAAAACATGGATCCTGGACCTGGTAGGAATACAAGAAAAAGCCTGGGATATGCTCATAGCCAGCTCCTGCCACCAGATAGGATTGTCATGTCTTCACCTACATCCAGGCTCACAGTCTCCCTCTGCCATAAAAGCTGTTTCAGTTTCCTAGCAGGTCCCTGCTTTCTATCCCAAGACTATTTCGTGTCTTCATCTCTACACAACAGGCTCTGTGTCCTGGCTGGTGTTCCCCTGCCTTTCCATCAATGCCGGCTGCACCAGAGGCTTCTGCTGGGCAGCCCAGCTGGAGGCTGCAATTCCACTTGCAGAACATACTCCCTTGAGCAGTGCAGCTGGAATAGGAGTGCACAGTGCTGCAGGAATTTGGGGTACAGCTCACTCAGAACAGTGCTGTGAGCAGAGCCCACATTTCCCCATGTTTTAGCAGCTCCAGTGTGTAACCAGGTCTGTGACTGGCTTGGATAGCCTGTGCTGGATGGAACAAGAGCTCACACAGCAGGGTAACCTCCCAGTTACACACACACATGCCCTTACACTGTCTGGGTGGCCCTTCTCAGCCCAAACTTGCGAGGACAGATTTGAGTCCACCTTATCCATACCTTCCTTTGGCAAGCTTTGGCATTTAGCTCACACTGGAGCTGTGCCTGAGCAGTATGAAAGTGGACTCTTAGTGGCAATGTTTCCTATTTTAAGTAATATAGTCTCACATAATTTTAAAATATGCTGTTTATAATCCTCAGGAAACTGTCTTTATACTTTCTTGAATGTTCTTTATTCTCTCAAAGACTCTGCTGCCGATGGTGCCACTATTTCATGGAAGGAAAACTTTGACCTTGCTTATGCAGAGCTGCATGAGATTGGGAGGTAATATTAACCCTGCTTATCACTGCAATAAAACATTCAAACAATGGCTCGAAGCTTTTCCTTGGAGGAGAGTTTAGGTTTCTTTTGTAGTTAGCCTGGAAATTGCTGCTCCTTTCAAAGAGCATTACACATTAGATACTGATTAACATACTGACTAAATTTTGGTTTTCAAGATCAGTTCTGATTTGAAGATTGCAACTTGGCAAACTAGCGCATCCAAATCTCCTGTCATCTCTGATTTGATGTCAGGTTTTGAAGTCATGACAATTTATTGGTTCTGGATAAGCTTAACCTCAAAGACTGAGTTTGCCAAAACACTTGAGCACGTGACTGACTTAAATCACATGCCAAAGCTTTGCTGATTAGGAGGGTCAGATGAACAGGAGCCTTAATAGGAGCTGCATATGTTGTCATCCCTTGGTGCTCTGTGCAGACAACAGATAAGGGGCATGCAAACAATTCAGGTTAATGCAGTTAGTTCTTCAGCTCAGTGGTCAGAGACCAGTAATCCTTGGGCTGAAAGAACAGGAGACATCCTGGTTTTGTATAGAATAGAGTAAAAGCCCAAGTTCAGCACTGGGTATTTTACTTTCAGGAATGGTACTAGGCACTAGTCTGTACGAGTTTCCTAAATGCCTTCCTGACGGCTTTTTTCTCGGTTTCTTACTGTGTGTCTGAAAAAGTGAGACAAACTGATAGGTTAGCAATTATTTAACAAGGCTTTTCTTTTATTTGTCTGAGAAAGTTTGGTCCCTTTAATAAAGCAACTGGAGAGGGGAGACCCACAGCTAAAAAAAAAAAGATACAGAATCTGTAAAAGTGACAGCAAATTGAACCCGGGGGAGGTTGTTAGAGGACATCAGCATGGCTGCACAAAGCAAAGTGACACCATTTGCTCTCAGTGTTTGCTAATCCCCAAAGAATCTCTACACCCAGGGTAAGAGACGGAGAGCCTTTGTTGGAAAAGGTTATAAACAACTTGTTAAATCTGATTCCTTGTGAAATATTAATGCGATGAATGAAATAACACTTAGAAAATCACTCTGTTATTGCACTGCAAACTAGGCGTGATTTATTCATGAGGCCCCCACATTATTCTGTTTTCTTTACCATTTCAGGGGTCGATTCTCCATAGTAAAGAAATGTGTTCACAAAGCCACACGGAAAGATGTTGCTGTAAAATTCATTAGTAAAAAAATGAAAAAGAAAGAGCAGGCAGCACACGAAGCAGCTTTGTTACAGCACTTACAGCATCCTCAGTACATCACTATCCACGATACCTACGAGTCTCCAACTTCTTACATCTTAGTTTTGGAACTGTAAGTACACAGAGCTGCAATTCAAGTGTCTGGGTAGGAATCACAGCCCTATTAAAGCCAAGGATAAAATTCACCCACCCTGAGTTCAACAGGGCAAAGATTTTGTCATCTGCTTTTTACTTATTGTTATGTCAAATGAAAATAGCCTTTTTCAGCAGAGTTTCCACTGCCTTTTCTTTACAGTAAGTAAGATTCAGAGGGACAAATAAAACGGCTTTCTGCTCTGGTGAAGCTTGGATAATTGTGTCCACAGTTAGTTTATCCCATTGAATAACATTAGATTTACTTGGGTAGTTTTGTCTACTTTTAAAAGAAATATATATTTTTATATAAATGTGTTTCAGCTAGAATAAAGCCTACATTATTCTAATACTTCTTGGTGAAAAAGCCTGTGTAGCAACCATGCTTGCCTCTGTAAGGAGAAATAATAACCACAATCCAAAATGCTTCTTTGTTACAGTATATTCAACAAAGTATATTTGGCCTATTTGATTATTTGTGTGTACAGATAAATGAAAGTAAGTGGAAAACTTTTATTGGGTTAGTTTTCCCACAGAATGTATTACCAGCTGAAAATGTCAGTGATTTTTTTTCTGCATTATGCAACCAGCTCTATAAATAAATAGATGAATCCAAATAATTAAGAAGCTCTGTTTCCAAAGGGATTGCCTCTGTCTATTGAATTCATCCTTAAGCAAACGAGTTTACTTTAAGACTGTTGCTAAATTTGTTAAGGACCAGAGATAACAACTGAGGATTAATCATTCTACCATGGACTGTGGTATCTCGAGGGGTCATTAAATACTCATCAGATCTTGCATTGTAGTTTCCTCCATTTTTAGTTCATGAAGTTTCCACTGCAACTTTGTTTTCAAATATTAACTGTTCCTAGAGATACCATGTGATCTTTCACGTGCAGGGTTTGATTTGTTTGTAGGATGGATGACGGCCGTCTCTTAGATTATCTGATGAACCATGATGAACTTATGGAGGAGAAAGTGGCGTTCTATATAAGGGACACAATGGAAGCCTTGCAGTACCTTCACAATTGCAGAGTGGCTCACCTAGACATAAAGGTAAGAACAAAACAGAATGATGCTATTATTCCATGCCCTGGAACAGTGAGTTCCCAGCTGTGCAGACAGGGAGGAGGTGCAGTCTGTACCCCCAGGAGATGATCACTAAACGGACAAGCACTGCCTTTCAGACCTGTTGATCAGAGGAAGGATTTACTGACCTGCAGTGCCAGGTCTTTGCCTTCAGATGAGACACACCTGTTTCATTGACTCACTGGTTTGTTCTTAAGGGTTTTCTGGATTTAACGAAGCAGGAGGATGTCTGAGGCAAGAGTGAGATGTCATTAGCATCTGACTGAAGGGGAATTATAAGTTAAATCTATGGGGTATGGTTTGGACTCACACCTGTGCCAATTAGCCACCAGGCTCCCTGAGAAGAGCTGGCTTGTGCCCAGGCAGCTCAGGGCAGCCCAGAAGGAGCATGTGTCTCCCTCACATCTCCACCTGTGCCCTGGGGAGCCCAAAGCAAGGGGATGAGAGCAAGCAGGAGGTGGGGAGTGCTGGCAGGGGCAAAGGGAAGCAGCACACTGCATTGTGCTGCAGAGCCTGAGAGGGGAACTATGTGGGAAATACAACCAGGGAGAGGTTCAGAGAAAGAACAAAGAAGAAATGTAGGTTCTGTGCACTGTGGAGAAGATATTCAGGCATATTCTAACGTCACAGTTGGATTGGTACAGCTCATACCTCCTTTTGTTAGTGCACATGGCAGGAGGCACTGGGCTGTCCTGGATTCAGCATTGTACTGCTGTCCTCCCCAACATCCCAGTTATACTGGATGACAGAGAATTAGCAGTTGAAGTTGTGATCAAGTGGTTTGAGTTTTGTGATCTGCAACATTGATTCTGGTTGCAAGGATATCGGATAATCTATAACTTTTTGCATACCTAAATGCCAATTAAAAATGGAGAATGAGAGATGAATTTTACTTTCCTAAATAGTGACAGTCCAGCTTCAAGGAGATCTTTTCTCATCTCTCTAACCCCCAGGCATGTCAGATGAAGTGATACTTTCATTTTTCTGCTGTCTACTACTGCTACAAAAAAAATTCCATTCGTACAGTACCTTTTATGAGAATTAGACACAAAAGGCTAAATCATCCTCGTTTCTTTCTGTAAGATTTTGTTTGTATTTATAGGACCTGTCAAAAAGTAGGTATCACTTGGAGGTAAGAAACTGCACTGAATACTGTGTTTGATCATAAGATACTTACCAGAAACAAGGTGGGAAGCTAATTTTCTGTGACCTATTTACAGTTCTTCTGAATGAGGGATGCTAAATCAAGCACCTTCTGTTGCTAAGTGGGAAGCAGGAGATGCACTGGCAGTGACAGCAGACATAGCCATGGACTGTGTTGTCCCAGGATCCAGCTCAAGGATGTGTTGAGATGTTGTTGATGCAGACTGCACAAGAGAGGAGCAAGCAGAGAGACTGGAACAGCAGTGTAGTGAACTTTGCTTTACATATATATATATAGCCATGAGGCAGCAGTAAAATATGAATGAGGATGAGGGAGAGATAAAAGAATATAGAGAGCGTGCAAGAAGTAAATTCAGAAATCACCTCAGAGACAACAAAGAAAGGAAAATTCATGTTAAGTCCCCAGAGCAGAGTGTATAGGCAATGCTCAGCACCTCTCACTGAGAGAGAGACCTAAAATACTAAAACAGAGAGAAAACTAACTGGGATTAAATGTAATTGCACCCTGGCCTGGAAAGCATGATTGTGTCCTGGTATGTAAAAGGAAACACCAGCAGTTCCATCCATGTCAACTGGCAGCAACAGTAATGGCACACATGGGAGTCCTTCCCAGGATATGTGGTAGAGGGAGAAAAGTTGAACATTTGCTCCATGAAGAACATTTCTGCTACAAGTTACACACACTTACTTGGCCAGCTGTCATGTGAACAAATGGAATTTAAATAAACTACTCAGAGATACACAAATCTTATCAAAATTTACAGATCTGTCAGTGCTCTTAATCTGTAGAGATTAGTTTGGGAAAATAAACTGTAAGTATTTGGGACAAAGTGCAAAATCCCAGCATGCTGCCCTAATGCAAAAGAGGATGTTGTCATCACAACTTCAGCACTGAACTGAATTTAGACCAAACAGCAACTGAGCTGGTTCTTTATCATTCACTCCCCTGATCTCTACCTTGCACGTCTGATTAAATGTGAGTTTTGGTTGGCCATTAAACCTACATGAAACCTACACATTTTATTTGCCAAAATGCAGTATAATTAAGTTTGTATTATTGTATTTTCAACAGCCAGAAAATTTGCTCATTGATTTAAGAATCCCAGTACCTCGCGTCAAGATCATTGATTTGGAAGACGCAGTTCAGATCACAGGTCATTACCACGTCCACCACCTCCTCGGAAACCCGGAGTTTGCAGCTCCTGAAGTTATCCAAGGGCTTCCTGTCTCCCTGAGCACGGATATCTGGAGCATTGGTGTCCTCACCTATGTCATGTTGAGTGGTGTCTCTCCATTCCTGGATGAAAGCAGAGAGGAGACTTGTATCAATGTGTGCAGAGTAGATTTCAGCTTCCCGCACGAGTACTTCTCCGATGTGAGTCATGCCGCCAGGGATTTCATCAACGTCATCCTCCAGGAAGACTTCAGGAGAAGGCCAACAGCAGCCACTTGTTTACAGCATCCATGGCTGCAGCCACACAATGGCAGCTATTCCAAGATGCCACTGGATACCTCCCGCTTGGCCTCCTTCATCGAGCGCCGCAGGCACCAGTACGACGTGCACCCGGTCCCCAGCGTCAAGAGTTTCCTGTTGAGCAGGCTGAACCCAGGCACGTAATTCCTCTATCCCTGGGGTCCTGCACTGCTGGTCCTGAGGCAGGAGCGCCAGGAGCAAGCAGGCACTGAGCAGATCTGTCTGTACATAGCCCCATATTTGGTGTTTGCATTTCACCTGCCTTCCCCAGCTGCAGGGTACAGATTGCTGTGGAACTGGCAGTACCTGGGACCAAGGAAAAGGGGGGAACTGCAGCAGGTACCCGCTCCCTCTCTTGGAGCACATGGTATTGTCACATCCACTGCCAAAAAAGGACTGCAGGAAGCAAACACCAACTGGAAACGAGAGCCAAAATTGCAGTTGCCTTAATCTTTGTGAGGCAGCCTTATAAGAAATCCTCTTGATCTGAATTCAAAATGTACAAGAGATTAGGAATAGGGTAGTAGAGGGGAGTGAGACCAGGCTGACCTTAGCACGTACTGCAGAACCAGACCGGTCAGTTTTTGCTGAAATCATTGCAAGCCTGCTCCAGGTTAACAGACAGACTTTTCATGCCCCATATGCCCAGGTCTGCCATGATTTCAGTGGGGACCTTGCCTGTGTAGGACACGCGAGATCAGGCTCTAGTCACTGCTGGATCAGCTCCCATGGTGGCGTGGCTTAGGTCCACTTCTGTGGCATGGTGGTGCTCAGACCAAAATCCTCCGTTAATCCTTGGGCTTTCTGCTGTGTCAAGTCATCGTGCAGCACCTTTCTCAGCTATGATTAAGGCAATGAATCACTGGAGCATACAGCTGGTTCTGACTAAGCACAATGGGACTATGATGGGGTTTTTTTAAAAGCATTTTATACACATTGTACAGAAATCTTTTGCAAAACCTGTGCATTGAGAAAAGGCTGAGTCCAATTTTTGCAGTATCTGTAAACTAAATGATGATGATGAAGACAATTTTTTCTATCACAGGTTTTCAGTATACATATATTGTATCATATATATAAATGTATATAAATATAAAGGTTCCTGTTCCATTTCTAGTTTCAGAATTGCTCGTCCCAAAGTCCATCTGAGCCTTTCAGAGTGCAGTAGGAGTGGTGAGTTCATTCTTGTGCTTACAGCTTGAAAATTGTTTCCAATGTTTGAAGTATGTCATTTGTTTCATTTCCAGACTTGTAAATATCTCTCAGCCACCATTAGGACCTCATCACCAAAGCATTTGTGAGGATATTTTTACTTCCAAAGCCTACTTTGTAATAAAAAAAAAAAAATCACAATTAAAACATTTCTTTCTTGCAAGCCAAGTTGCAACATCATCATATTGATGTTACAGTGATGGAGCCAGCCTTAAGTACAACCAACACAGGGAGTCTACAGTGACAAATCAGCAGTTTGTAGGCTGGCCAAATCCTCCTTTCCAGCAGTGGGACTGGGAGGGGAAACACCTCCCCAGCCAGGGCTTCCCCATCCTACTGCCATACCACCATAAAGATCTACAGCCTCTTAGGCTGACCATCAAAGAGATTTATTGTTTTCCCTCTGGCATGTGAGGACTTTGTGTCGGTGCTGAGTGCAGTTGCTGGGCCTGTAGTGGGATGTTACCAAAGGTTTTCCTAAGGAAAAGGGCTTGATCTGACCATGTGTACTGAGTGTAGACTCTTTTGTTAGTGCAAGAGTCAAATTTGATTTACCATCCAAGTAACTGTACTGTGAGCCTGCATGAGCAAAAGCTATCTCTGCCAGCAGGTGGTGGGGATACCCTGTGAGTCCTGTTAAATTCTGAGGGCTCTGATAGACCTTTTTTTTTCATCCACTTCCCAGTTCAGTTTCATGGCAGGTAAGAGATCTGGTCCTTGTTTTTGTGCTTTCTCTATCAGTACATAGGCGTGGTCAGTATTTTGCTAGTGGAGAAGAAAGGATGAACAGCAAAAAACGCCAGTGTTCATGCAATACAAGAACAAACCTTGAGATAGGGGAGTCACGGTAAGAAGGGTGAGCGCAGTCAGAAGTGGTGTACAGGGCTTTGTGTCCGATGAAGAGAAATCTAATATGGGGGGAGTTGTGGAAAGGCTTGAAAGAGAGGGCGTTCACAGAAGGTTAAACTTTTTGGGTCATCTAGAACCTTTCTCAGTTCCCCTCTGTAGCAGTGCAGCAGCTGATTTTCTAAGCAACTCAGCAGCACCTCTTAGAAAAGACCAGACTCTCGTTCTGAGCGACAGTGCAAAGTATGCAATTTCTTAGCAACTGAATACAGACAGCAATCAAGGGGTGTCTTTAATTAGCATCTGCCTCAGGTACCTTCTCACTACAGGATTGTCTGTACTTCTTCCTATCTGTCAAAACTGGCTCTTTGTACTGTGATTGCGCTGCCCTTAAAAAAATGTTTATGGAAATGTGGTCTATAAAACCCACAGCTTTTATTAGGCCCATGGGTACAGTTTAAGCCACAGGCTTTCTGCTTGGCATTAATACAAA
Source organism: Myiozetetes cayanensis (assembly GCF_022539395.1). Lineage (NCBI taxonomy): Eukaryota > Metazoa > Chordata > Aves > Passeriformes > Tyrannidae > Myiozetetes > Myiozetetes cayanensis. The sequence goes on from NW_026088185.1 coordinate 28,953,629, forward strand.
CAAATTCTCATGTACCACGTGAAACTTGGGAGTTATTTAGCATTCTATTTTCCTATCTCCTGCATTCCCATGTCAAACTGCAATAGCAGACACTTTGGATGCACCGGGGGAAATGCTGGATTGCTTAAGGGAATATTTAGGCCTCTCATTGCTATCAAATAACAGAAAAGAACACCCAAAAGGCTGAAAGACGATACATATTAGGTATTGGTGCTCAGATTCAAAAATTATTCCTTGTTGAGAGCTGGAAGTGCTAAACTCTGAAGATTTTGAATGTTATGGAGTTGCTTTCCTTTGTGGTTTTGCTTTTCCCATATTCATGTTAGAGAACTCCTCTTCCTGGACACCACTCTTTGTACAGCACATTCAGGAGTATTTGAACCTGTTAGAACTTCTAGATAACGCTTGTGATTACCAACCATTCTTGAATTTTGTCTCAAAGATTTCTTTTGCCTGAATAATGTCAAGCTGACATGCAGTGCTGCCATATGATAGATGCAGAAGAAGTATTCTGATCTTGTCCTTTTGAGGTCTTTCTTAGCCAAACTGTGGTCTCTCTGGAGATCCTACGGGTGCTGTAACTCTGTTGTAAACTGTAAGTTTGTTGTAAAGAGATTACAAAGCTCAGTAAGTAGGCCTGGAGTGCACCCTCTGGGTGAGAAGCACCACAGCCAACTCCCTGTGCAGCATTTTTGGTGGGTGAAATATTGCCTGAAACAAACACAAAACAGTTTCTCAATAAAACTCCGTCAGGCCTTTACAAAGCTCCCCAGACTGAGCTGACTCTGAGGGGAAGATTTCTGCCTGCAGCTGCACCACTCCAGGTGTTCCCAAGACAGCCAAGTGAAGGTGTGGTGGGAGCTGCTCTCTTTAGCTTCTGCAGCAGCTCCAGACCAGACAGGATGACCAACAGGGATAGTGGCAATGGCGCACCACGAGCTCTGTGTGGAGTGGCACTTACCCATACAGCCACCACCTTCAGACATGTCCACAGTGCTCCTACCCTGCTCTGACACCAAAGTGTTGCTCACAGTGTCCCCTGGCGCTGGGCTGGGTGACAGGAAGGCAGCAGGTGCCAGTGAAACAGAGCCCAGAGGACACGGTGACATGGGGTGCTCTTCGTTTGAGACAGCTGCATTGAATGAATGTGTCTGGCAGTGAGATTTAAACTAAGTGGCCTCTCTCCACTTCACTTGGAGCAGCCCAGCCAGACCATTTGACTCTTAGCCATCGAACAGGAATTCTGATGGCCCATGTAACAGTCAGTGTCTATCAGGTGTCTGAGGCCCTTGCTGTCCTGTGGAAGACCCCCACCTCCCCACCAAGCTGCCAGGCCACATGTTACTACAGGGATGCAACACAGCCAGTCCAGGGTTCTATACTTTATTTTAAAGCAATATAGGCTTCAAAATTTAAAAAATTCTTCCCACTTATACCAACAAATTTTGTTTATTCTTACTGCCCCTTTATTTTAAAAAACTAAAAAAATATATTTTTTTTTAGTAACAGTCATCTTTAAAAGCATTTTACTGTTACGCTAAGTTAATGCTGAGACAAAGTCTGTGCCCTCAACTGACCCATACAAGTGCTGTGGCTTCAGTGGACTTCATTAGCATTTCTGATGATGCTATTAGGCCTTTGTTACAAAGACTGTGCATAAAGGCTGAATGCAGAGCCACACATTATGATCCGACTATGTATAACCCTATTTGAATACCCTTGCAATGAGGGGACTGCATCCAGCAACCTGAGATAATATAAACTTCACAGACAGATGTAAAGGCTGCTCTGTATATGAAGATCTAACAGATAATTAACATGTACAGGTGCTAACCACCTGGTTTTGTTTCAGTTCCCTTCACTGCAGAGGTGGATTCTCCACTAACACAGGGCTTGGATTAATTTTCCAGCTCATTTGTTCATGTCCCATCAGAAAATGGTGCTTTCCCAAGGAAACAAAATAAAATCCCATTTTGCTAGGCTGACTGCACACTGCCATCAAGTGATGAACTCTTGTTCTGGGATCTGTATAGTGCTGAGTGTTTCCATAGCGTCAGGATGCTGAATGTTTGCTGTAACTGTAGTCTTTATTATGGAGCTAGTGAAAAACCAACATCTTTTCTACTCAAGCCATATTCACCTTCATGTCCAACTTCTGATGCTGGTGCTTTTACTTCTCTTTCTACCAAACTGTTCAGCATTGCTCTGCCACTGAGGTCAATTTGCTGATAACTTTTGGAAGGCAAATGCAATAGCAAGTGCAAAAAAAAAAAAAAAATTAAATCTATCTCAGACTTACAGAGATCAGAGCAAACTGCTGGAACGTATTGATGCTTTTCAATATTTGCAACGATCCACTGAAGGAGGAAAAAAAGAAACAGTATTGCTAACAGCTCAGCATTTTCAAGGTGCAAAGTAATTCCACAGCCTTAATTATTCAGTGTATTGCTGGTCTGCCTTAAATGTACCTTCAGTTTTATTGCGGATTTCATTTTGTATGCACACAATGTTGGTTTGTAAAGGCAGGTTTGTAAATATTTCCTTTGTAAGTCTAATCGCTCATGTGTACTGTTGTGAGGTGACTACTTGCTGTCCCATGTTGTTGTTACTATACTGCAGTATATATGATCACCTACAGATGTAGCTTCGACCTGTACATCTCCTGTCCTATAAATAGAGTATACTAACGACTCCGTTTCTGGGCTTTTTTTTGATTAAATAAAATTATTCAGAGAAGACCGGGTCAGTCTTATTTCACGTGCATGGCATCTTTCTGAGGCCTCGAAGGCTCAGGGCTTTTTTTCAGCTCATCTTTTCCGGAGGGATCTCACAGGAAACCAGCGCCGGGACCGTCACTGCAGCCAACCCTCAGCGTGGCTGCATCCACCCAGAGGCATTTTGGGAGTCACCCGGAGAGAAACGCGGCGAGAAACTCTCGGGTCACACCCAACCCTCCCCGCAGCGGCGGTTTCTGCTTCCCTGGGGAATGGGGTGACGGGAGAACCTCGAATCGCTGCGCGGCGTGGGGTGGAGGGCGCGGGGAGCCCGGGCTGTGTGCGGGGCTGCTCCCCACGGCGCGGACACATGCCGGGATGCCCCGTCCCGCTGGGATCCGGAGTGTCCCCGCCCCGCGCTCCTCCCGCTGCTGCATCACTTCCCTGCGCCGGGCCGGGCATGGCGGCCGAGGGCAGCGTGGCGGCCGCGCTGAGCGGGGCGGGCGCGCTGCGCTTCGGGCACTTCGTGCTCAAGAGCGGCCGCGCCTCCCCCGTGTACATCGACCTGCGCGGCCTCGTGTCCCACCCGCGCCTCCTCCGGCAGGTGCGGGGCCGGGGGCACCCCCGAGGGGCCGTGCGGGGTGTCGGGTCTCCCGCAGCTCCGCGGGGAGGGGGGACCCGGGAGCGCTGCTCTCCAGGGAGCCCTTCCCGGGGCCGGGCTGTCGGATCGCGGTGGGGACAGCGCTTCTCAGCTCCCGTAAAGGAGCTAGGTTTTCATTGCTTCCCGCGGTAATGCGTTGGTTTAGTCACTTTCCGCGCCCGTCCGATTTTAAAAAAGCCTTTGGTTTTCCTTTTTGAGGTTGCGGGTCTCCTCTTCCAAGCAGCCAAAGGTGCGGGTCTGGAGTATGACTGTGTGTGCGGTGTTCCGTACACGGCGCTGCCGCTGGCCACAATTATCTGCTCAGAAAATCAGGTCCCGATGCTCATACGGAGGAAGGAAGCAAAAGACTACGGTAAAACTATCAAATCAAGACTTTGTGTCAACTTGCTGTCTTGTTTGGGAAGTTACTTTATGTATTGGGTGGTTCTTTTGTAATGTACAGCATTTCAGTTGAAGGTTATTTAAAAAGCAGTTCCTTTACACCCTAAAGCACTTCCCGCAGGATCCCAACCTGATTAGGCTCTCCCAGCTGATTGCCAACTGCAGACTCCCAGCTGCAGTTTGAATCCTGCTGTAGTAGGTTTGGAGTCTTGAAGGGTGTTTTCTGTTTCTTTGAGTTTGTTTGAAAGGGGTTTTTTTTGTTTGTTTGTTTCTATTCTTTAGCAGTGCTTTTTTCTTTTTCTACTATGGTTCTGGGTTAGTGGCCTCTCCCAGAAACAAGGATTTATGACTCACATTCTTGATCATGCTCAGACTGGAGCCACATTTCACCCCTAAACAGAACTTTTTGCATATTGACTCTGAGAGGACTATTTCTAGTCCCTTCTTCATTTATTTCTCAAACCTCTTTTTCTTTAATTTTTCTGTGGTCTTGTAATCAGTAGGCCAGGTGAGCAGCAGTCCCTTCTTTACCCAATGAACCATTTATCTGATTTTGATAAGGGAAGGGGGAGAAAAGACAGAAACATTAACCTGCCATATAACTGGATTTCTATGCGTGATAAGAGCTGTCCTGTTCCAACAGTGTGTAATTGGAAAGTACGCTTGTCAAGACTCAATACTACTCCTGTGTCAGGCAGTGGGCCAGGCATGGAAACGTTTGCTTTTCCTTCTTGTGAAGCACAAGCCAGTTGTGACAGCGATTAACTGCCTGACACAAAGTTTCTGGTGTCATACGGATCACAAAGCTGTACATGTGCTTGTTCTCTAGGCTGCCGTGGTCTAAGCGCTGCACTGCATAATGTTCTCCTGCTGCTCTGTGCTTCCTGGGAAAGCCAGGCATCCTTTGTTTTTCTCTCCAGGAGGCCTTTCATGGATGTGTGCCTCTTGTTAGTTAAGACAAAGGCATTTGGGGTTTTACTTCTTCCCATTGTTCCAACAGGCATATTGAGCACAGAATGCTGTCTGTGGAAAATAGGAAACATGCTGAAGAGTTACCAATAACTTGGCTGCTTTAAACATGTTTTAAATAATGAGAAAATAGTCCTGTAATTCTGATTTTTCAATTCATGACAATAATAAACTTCTGAAGTCATTAGAACATTAGAATTTGTGCTGTTAACAGTGTGTCAGTTTTGTTAATGGAACAAAACTTCTGGAAACATAAAGTAGTATTTTATGAGCTTGGAAAAGTAACAATCCTTAATTAAATTACAGGTAAGCAACTGAGCTGTGGTAAGAACTGTGATAACTGGTATCACATTCTAGTAAACAAGTTGCTCTCCATACTGACAGTAAATGTGAAATTCCTAATCTCTTGAAGTCCAATTCCATTAGAATTCAGGATGTGCTGCAGTGTATGCTCGTATGTGGAACAAATATGATCTTTACTTTAGCAGAGCAAGTTAAAGCTTTGATACTTTTAAGTTTTTCGGGGTCTTTTAAACTTTCTGAATTTGATGGAATGTTTGCTTTTTATTTTTAAGGTACTAAGCAGATGGTAGAAGGCACCATTAATCCGGGAGAGACGTGCCTGATCATTGAAGATGTGGTAACAAGTGGATCCAGCGTACTGGAAACTGCGGAAGTTCTTCGGAAAGAAGGATTAAAAGTCACAGATGCCATAGTGCTGTTGGACAGGGAGCAGGGTGGGAAGGCCAGGTTAGAGGAACATGGAATTCGCCTGCACTCTGTGTGCACTTTGTCCGGGGTGTTGGAGATTCTCCAGCAGCAGGGAAGAGTGTCTGCTGAGATGGTTGAAAAGGTGAAGGAATTCATTCAGGGAAATGTGTTTGAGTCAGTGGCTCAGAATGGTCCTACTCCTGTGAAGAGGCTCTGTAAGGAGCTGAGCTTCAGCGCTCGTGCCCAGCTGCCAGGGGTGCATCCTACTGCAGCCAGGCTTCTCATGCTCATGGAAAAGAAGCAAACAAACCTGTGCCTTTCTGCTGATGTCACTAGCTCCAAAGAGCTGCTGCAGTTAGCTGCCATCCTGGGCCCCAGCATTTGTATCCTGAAGACTCACATAGACATCTTGAATGATTTCACCCCAGAGGTAGTAAAGGAGTTGAGAACCCTTGCAGACCAACATGAATTTTTGATTTTTGAAGACAGGAAATTTGCAGACATTGGAAACACAGTGAAACATCAATATGAAGGTGATTAACATCAACCTTGTTTTACTGTTACTTTGCTGCTGGTGTGTGTAACTGCAGTGCTGGCACAGGTTGCCAGGAGAGAGGGTGGAATCTCCAGCTTTGGAAAAGACTCAAGGGGACAAGGGCCTGCACAACCTGATCTAGCTTTGAAGTTAACCCTGCTGAGAGGGTGTGACTTCCTCAGATCCCTTCCAACCTAAACCGCTCTATGAATTTGTGGTTGTGCTAAGTAATTTGGAGCAGTTGTCTGCTGTGAGAAACTGCAGCCTGGCTTCTCAAGTCAGGGTCCTATTGTGTGCTTGTTACAGCTTTCATTTGACATTGGATCTGCAACTGTAGAACTGCTTTTCTCCTTTGCTGATCCTTATGTCCCATATGATCTGCATACTGTCTGGGAAGATAGCACCTGTGGCAGTGAATTTCTAGGCTACCAAAAATGTCTCAGTGAATACTAAAGGTGAGATATTAGCAAGTGTTTGTGACAAGTAAACTGGAGGTTACACTTTGTGGTTATTAGCTATCAAAACTGCTGATGGGCCTGAACTTGTAACTGTCAAGCTTCAGTAGTAAAACTGTCTTTTAAAATGTGAGTGATTTAGGGTGCAGCTGGTTTTAACTTGTGTTTCCTGTTTAACAGATTTCTGGTGACTCTTGTCTGTGTCTTCCTCTCCATGTTCTCAGGTGGCATGTTCAGAATCGCATCCTGGGCAGACATCATTAATGCCCACGTGGTTCCAGGCTCTGGAGTTGTGAAGGGTCTGAAGGAAGTAGGTCTTCCTCTCCAGCGTGGCTGTCTCCTGATTGCTGAGATGAGTTCCCAAGGGTCACTTGCAACGGGTGAATACACAAAAGCTGCAGTAAGTAGGCAGACTTGCTTCAGGTTAAAAGCTTGTAAAGTGTGACAGGGAGGTTTTATGTGCTTCTAATATTTGCACTTCCAAAAGTCCCTCCAGCTCTTAACTATTACAGGTGTTTTTTTCCTTGGAGATTCAGGATTCTGACAGTGTGGTGTTCAAAGGTTGCAGCTGTAAGCTAGTGATCTGAGGTGGTCAGAGTTCACACTTGGAATTGTAGTAAACATGCCAAGTTTGCTATTAGCACCCCCTCTCTTTTTTTTTTCTTTTTTTTTTTGTTCTTTAAGCAATATTCTAATTAAGCATAACTTCTAATTAGTTTAAATCCATTCACTGTGGTATTTATGACATAGAAAGAAACATAACATTCCCTTTCCTGACAGAGCAGTGAGTATGGGCACTTGAAGGGGTAAATGAGGCTGCACACACAGAGTTCAATTTCGGGACTTGTCCACCAACTGTTTTTCTTGTTCTCCTTTAATCATATTATTCTCTCATAAATAGCACCTGGTGTTTTAGTTAACCAGAATTCCCAGGATCATCCCAAACCAATACCTTGATCCCACACATTCACACTTGCATCAAGTGTTGGCTGTGCTCAGCCACGAGAGAAAAACTTGCTTATCAGGCAGGCTGGTTAAAGTGGTTTTCCACTTTGAGACATAACGTTCTGTCTCTCAAAGCACTTAGCTAAGGTCGATCCTCCCTTTTGATTCCAATTAACTAAATGCAGGTGCAGAGTAACTCAGCTGGTTCCCACAGGTGAGTCAGCTCTGGGTGACTTCACACTGGTAACGCAAGAAAAGGTGTTTCATACCCCTGCCTTGCACAGCTTAGTGTGTCAAAGGGTGGATGAGAAACAGATTGCTAGTCCAGCTGAATTTTAGGTGTATCATTTGTAACTGTTCACTGATTTTCTTCAGGTACAGATGGCTGAAGACAACTCAGATTTTGTTTTTGGATTCATATCTGGATCTAGAGTTAGTAATAAACCGGAATTTCTTCATTTAACCCCAGGGGTGCAGCTGCAAACTGGAGGTAACTTTTTCTGGAATATTTATAGTCTGTAAGTACAGGAGTGATCTGGCCTTCAGTGAAAAAGTGGCTTCTGAAGAGAATTTGGCTGCTGATTCTCTGGTGGGAGGAGTCTGTTTGCTACTAAGGGCTGTCTTCTGTATTTCTGGGTATGCTTATCCCTTTCTTGGGAGCTCTGGAAGGCAACCAGCAGGCTACACAGCCTTTTTTTTTTACAGATCTGTGCATACCATAAAGCACAGTCCTGAAAACATGTGAAATGTCTTCAGATAGGTGTTTGATTAGATGTTAATTTACTGAGTAGTAGAAAAAAAAATATAACAAATACAGAAGTTCAGCTGTAAGACTTGTAACTGACACAGATGCAGTATCAATGAATTGAAAGTCTTCTACTGACTAAACAGGTTATCACTGAAGCAGATAGGGGAGATACGTTTCTCTGCAGTACTTAATTCTTGTGAAACCTAAAGTGAAATCACAAGCTTTTACATCAATGTTTGTGGAGTTTGCCTCTTTTAAGAGGGCTGAGGCTTATTTCAGTAATCGTGATCAGTGCTTCTTTGTGTAACTGCTCCATCTGTTCTGATTGATAAATCATGAAAAAGAAGGGTGCTAACTGTCAAATTTGATCTGTGTAATAGTATTTGTTAGGTGGCAACAGAGTTTCTAGTTAGGATGGATTGTTAAGATTAGAGTTGGAACAGCATGCCTGTTCTCTGTTTCAGCACCTCTTTGAAGATTTTTAGTAGATACGGTTTTGTACAAACTAAAACAAAAACGGTGTCTCTGTTTCAGGTGATAACCTTGGACAGAAGTACCTGAGCCCCAAGGAAGTTATTAGTGAAAAAGGTTCAGATATCATTATTGTGGGACGTGGCATCTTGTCAGTCCCAGACCGTCTTCAGGAAGCAGAGAAGTACAGGAAGGCAGCTTGGGAGAGCTATGTGAGCAGGCTTGGTGCTTGTGCACAAGATTGAAAGGTGGACACTGTCCTAGTCCATAAGCAAAGCTGATGGAGCTGCAGCCACCCTGAGAGTTCCAGCTAAATACATCAACACTTCAGCCTGTAAAAAACTGCCCTTTTGGAGAAAAATCTCTTACTAAGTTGTTTTAATTGTACACACACAGATCAAGTTGTACTTGGCATGCTTGTTTTTTAATATTTGAGTGTAAGAACCCAAAACTTCATGCCCAGTTTTTAGCCTTACTAGGCTTTCTTGTTTGAAAAATGTTGCACAGAACACTCCAAGGGTATTTGGTTGGCTGTTGCCTTTGTTTCTTTTCCCCACCCTCCAAGTTCTTCTGGCTGTGGAAACAGTATTCTGCTGTTCTTCCTAAACTTCACCTGCACACCTGACCTGCTGCCTCATTTTCACAGGTTTATTCAGCTCTGCTGTTTCCAAGGAACAAGTATAGGTTTTCATGCCATATTGTGAAATTGAATCATGTATTGTTTAATAAATACCTTTTTTGCTACCGTTTTCCTATCACTGGCTCTGCACATCTTCCTCCTGTGGCAATGTGAAGTACTGTTTTCAGAATCCCAGTATCATAAAAAATCAATCTGGTGCATTTGTGACAGCAGGAATTGCTTGTGATTCTGTTTACAGGAGCTGCAAAGAATTCGTCAGAGCAATTAGTTGTTGTGTGTTTACTCACAGTGGAGCTGTTAATTCCTCTAATGAGAAACAAAAATGTACTTTGCTGACTTTTTTGTGACAATAGGTGGAATACTTCCAGGATTTAGTTTCCACTCTTTGTGGTGAATAAGGAGAAACAGAAATATCTCATACGATTGGTTTTGATTAGAAAGTATGGAATAACCTTATGTATATCTACCATGTACGTGGTGCAGATTGATAGAATTTTCATCCCTCTCAAGAAGTCCAAGACAAATGGTGATGCAGCTCTAGATTGTTGCTGTTCCAAAGCACACTGGGAAAGCTGAGTTCTTTTGTCAGTACACTGTTATCTGTAGACTAGGATCAACTGTAGTGAGAAGAGTTTTTTTGGCATTAGTGCTGAACTTTTCACCAAGTCTTTCAAAATAGGAGAGTGGAGGGACTTTTGTTTGGATTAATCTATACAGTGTGTAAGACTGGGTGAGACCAGCTTGCATCTGAGGGCTTTGCCTTATGCCTCTTGTATTAGTGACACTGTTGTCTGTTGGCAGTCAGAGTTTAGAAAGACACAACTGAGCTGTTTCCTGGTGCCTGGGTGTATTGGGTGGGATGACTTTACCCTTTGACACTCCATGTGCTCTGGAAGTGCCCAACTCCCCTTTGTGACAGGGCTGCTTGTGGGGCTTACGATGGTTATTGTGGACAAAATGTTAGAATTGTGTGTGTGTGTGTGTGTGTTTTATTTTTCTCGGGGCTACCAATTGCTTCAGTAGTCACGTATCATAATTTATGTCAGGAGAACTCCACCCCCAGGAAGATGGAACGTGGTGATTGTGTTGTATATTATTCAGACACCCTACAACAGTCAGTCGGGATATTGCACATCTAATTCTAAGAAATTGCAATCCTCCAAAGTGAACAGAGGATTTAGGATTTATTTGCTCTCTCATTATCACGGCCTTGAGGCCTGTAGCAGAAACAAAACTTTCTCACGTAAACTGTTTTGCAGAAAATTACTTTTTCCACCAGAGGGAGCTGAGACTCTATTTTTCAGGAGCATTGATGTCCTGGCTCTTTTACAGCTAATAGTTTCCAACGATGATACCACCTCTGGATATCCTTAGGATGAAAAAACGTCTGATTTTCAACAAGTCACACCCTTGCTGTTTTTAAAACGTTTAAAACACATTTAAATATCATATGAACAAATAAAACAGTAGTCTAAAACCCATTTAAAACAGTAATTCATCCAAAAGCTGCCTCAGGCTGAAGCTCAGTGCTGTGTGTTGCTGCAGGCTTGCTGTTACAGCGCAAGCAGAATTTCATGAGTTCAGTATTTTCCACTAACTCTGCTGAATTGTGTTTGTGCATGTGGCCGCCATCCACAGAGCTAAATCCCTGAGCAGGCTCTTTGGAGAACTAGTTTATCAGGCATCTAGCTGAAAAAATAGCAACCGGATTTGGAAAGATGGAGGTGATCTAATATCCAGTCACTTTTAGAGGATACGCGCAACTTCTTTGCTTTACAAAGCGAGTTCTGAGGAACGGATCAATGGGGAAGCTTCATTTCACAGTCCCTCTTTGTGCACTCCAGAAAGAACTGTATTCTGGCACTTCCTTTGACACCAGTGCCGCAAACATTTCAATTAGTAAAACAAAAACCTGTTAGCTCCCATATGCTTTCTTCTGTCAGAATGATTATAGTAAACAAGTGTGCGCACTTCCTTTGAGGCACCTGAAAGTGATTAAAAATCCATTTCAAATTAAGAGCAAATGTTAATTTCCTTGCTTGCCCCTGCTGCTCACATTCACTGCACAGTTCCTGCTGTTGGTCCCAACTGTTCCTAACATGGGAACTAGGTCACAATTTACAAAACTCATTTGCATCATAATATATGAATCTGAAAGTCTCGCAGTTCATTCTGTGATCTGATTGAGTCTGTGGTAGAGGCATAAGGCTATATGTAAATTGCTGGGTTTAATATTATCTGGCAAGTAGGCATTTATATGAAATTGTGATCCTTAATCCACTATGGAATATGGTTTATAACAGAATAATTAAAGGATATCGCACTTTTCATAGTGAAATAAGACTAACAAAGTGTTACGAGTGCTTGCAGCAGAAAGCAGTCTGTCTTTCTGCAGTTTCTGAGCAGCGGTTTCTGAGGTCTGTTTGAGGGACCACTAAGGAATTGTTACATAGTTTTTGATATTTGTACATAAAAGTTCACTCTGTCTCTCTGAGGTTGTGGGTATCTGTGTCTAGCACAAGGAGTGCTGTGTCAAGAGAACCCAGCCTGGGCACTTTAATCAGTATAACTGCGTAAGAACAGTGCTTTACTTGGACTTAAAATTCCTGCAAAATCTTGATAAAACCAGCCAAGTTAAAACTTTTGTCCTTAAAAGTATGATTTGTATGTCACAGTATCAACATTGCTTTATTAACCGAAAACAGGTTGTATTATAGTTTCATAGCCTTGTCTGTGAAAATTTACTTGAGACTTAATCCCAGAAAAATAACTGAATCACTTCTCTTTATGTGAAGAGCCTGTTGCTGTGGATTTTTTTAGTAAGAGACACAAACATTGCATTTAGAGAATAGCACCAAAGGAATGTGAAAGACCCAGAGGAAGTTTGATTCCAGATCTGACTTTTGGAGGTCACTGTCTCAGGGAATGATCTGCTTTGGACAGCTTGTAACTGGGCTGTGGGCTAGATGGGCTGGATGGTTTGTTTGTTTGTTTGTGGTGGTTCCTGGTCGGTCTGTACCACAGTGACAAGTACAGCTTCCAAGTTTGAACGCTGCAGGAAATTAAAACTCAGCCTGGTGCCTGCTCCAGCTTCAGGTTTTCCTCTAACTCCTTTGGCAGGCATTTGCAGCCTGCGAGAGGTGACCCTGCCTGTGTGTCTGGGTTGACTTTGTCCTCAGTCCTGGATCTCTTGCTGCTTGACCCATGTGCTTCTCTGAACATTTTCTCCTTAGCTGGTGCCAGCCACATTCAGGCTGTGAAAATGCAGGGCTGTGGTGGAGGCTGGCCAGCATGGAGAACGGGAGGAAGCCTGAACAAGGCTGTAACTGCACGTGGACTCAGGAACAGAAACATGATGGCATGATGTCATGCGCTGTGTTTAGCCCAAATAGGTATTGCAGGAGGAGAAGCTAAACAGTATAGTCACTTTTGATCCATTCCTGAACAACTAGTAGTAGCTATGCAAAAGATACTTTGACAAACAGGACTATTTAGACAGGGAAATTCTGCAGTGATCATTTCTGCTTTGCTAAGGGGAATCATTTTAGGCTGATGATGGCAACAGCCATAAAGGTGGCCTGGTTATAAGGGGAAAATATTGAACCAAAGAAGATCTCTACTCAAACATTAACAGAGAAAATGCCTGCCATGCTGAGAAACAAGCCTGGGAACCAGAAGCATCCTTAAGAAGTGCAGCTGGAACTTTTAAAGTGGAGCTAGGTACCAAGAAACCAAAGATATCCAGAGATACCATTGATAAGTGCAAAAACAGTACAGCAACTTATCATCTGGGAAGGCAAAAAACAACTTCAGAAAACGAGGAAAATGTTCTGAGAAAGGAAGGGTTGGTAACTACAATTGGCTGTTCTGACTCACAGAACAGAAAAACAGCCTGATAAACCAAAAACTGGTCTGAGAGAATAGAAAACATCACCAGTTATTGGCTATGCCAGGTGAAAAATAGACATTGGCCACATCTATTGGCTGTGCCAGGTGGTGGTGTCCTACGCCCCTTTATGTCTCCATGGTATAAAAAGGACTTAATTTTTACCCAAAATGGAGCCTCTTTGCTGCACAGAAACCCTTTTTGTCCATGAGATTTCTTTGGCACAGCAGACCCTCGCCAGGGACACCAGGCTGACTCCAGGGACACCGGGCTCCACAGTGAGGATCATCGTCCCCGTGAGACCTCATCCACTGTCTACTGGACCCACTTCTGGAAGGGTTTGATTGCCCCCACTGCTGGGATCGGTTGGATGAGTACTTGGTACAGGTAACATTTTTGAATATATATATATAAAGGTCTGCATGTTAGTAATTACTGATAGGTGAATTTCTTGCTTTACTAGTAGTAATTCTGTAGTAATTTATAATATTGAAATATAGACTTGCTGCTAGTATTGATTGCAGCTGCTGTGGAAATATATATGCCTGCTTTCTGGCAGTAATTTGTAGTAACTTGTAGAGTAGATATACTTGTTTTGCCAACTATAATTGCCTTGATAGTTGTAACTGTAATGAATAAGAGAACACAGGTAATAAATCCTCTGTGTCTCTGTGCATGACAGAGTCAGTCAAACCTACAAACAGTTGCAATCTTTGCATACTCACAGACCACATAGCCCTTCTGGGTTGTGGCACTAATTCGTGTCAGAAGTGGGGATCTGTGATACACAGGTCATGGATGCTTGGGAAAAGGCAGTAGAAGAGCAGTGAAAATAGCAAGAGATTTGTGGAAAACTCCTGCGTGGGACAGGGATAGCGAGCCTGAGAATTGGTTGAATTGGGAAAGGCTGCGAGCTGCATTTCAGAGGTGGCAGGACACTCAAATGCAAAGCAGCGAACGGCAAGGGGCCCTTAGTCAGGCTTCTCACAGAGGCTTCAGCGGCCGTGGGTGCTTTGTTTAACAGTGCTAGGCAGGAACTGGGACCTTTGCAGCAAGCTAAGGATGCAGAAGTGTGAGCAGTTGCCTTTGAATCCTATTGTTTTGTGGCAAACCAATTAGAATCTAACCTCAGACCTCTGGCTGTACGATAGCTAGAGCAAGAGCCTACATGGCTGGGCTCAGAGCAAGATCATTGAAAAGATACAAATACTGAAAACAGAAAACAAGGAGGAGGCTTTGATTCTGGAGGCGAGTTTTCCTCCCCCGCTTTGTTACCCGATCTTTGTGCGGATAACGCAGCCTCCTTGTACCCTCACATTAAAAATTCCCTGGTGCTGCTCCAGGCTCATGCTGGAAAGGAAGGCACTCCCCCACCACCTGAGGGGTCATGATGACCTCTACGAATTTCAGTGCTGCTAAGGCTGAGGCAGAACAGCAAAAGCCCCATGAGGCCTGGGTGGGGTGGGTGGTGCAGTGCTACCTGCTGGGGGCTGGAACTGTGATTCTTCATCAGGCTGAGGCTGGACAGATATTCCTGGCAGGAAGAATATTTCTCCTAAACGCTGATGCAGGGGCCAGAGCGAATACCTTCTCCCTGTTATCATTGATAATAAATGCTGTTACAAAAATGGTGGGACTGTTGAGCTCCTCTTCCTCCCTCTAGTGCTCTTGATGGATTTTCTGGCTGGATGATGAGACTGGCTGCTCAGGATGGCCTTAAAGGATGGGAGCAATCCCCTGGGACACGATGGCTGTACCAGCAACAGCAGCAGGGAAAATTCTTGCAAAATGCAGCATCTAGGGTGGCCAAAAAAGCAGGCCTTAATGTTATGGCATGAAACCTGGCACTGGAATGCCACAGTGGCCCAAAGGCAATCCACACTGCCTTGCCCAGCCACTTCCCAAAGTGCACTACAGGGACCTTATCTTCTGCCACAGTATGTAGCGGGTTTGTATGAGCAGGACCAGGACACTTGTCATATCCTCTTGTGTTAACCAGCCAAGGGGCTTCTGCCAAATTTGTATTCCAGTGCTTCCATGCCCCATTGCCTAAACCTGTCAACATAGTCTTTATGCAGAGTCCATTATATATCTCAGTCCTTCCAGAGGCTTGTGGGTATAGGGCTTGTGACACACCCGCTCAGTGCTGTGTTTCTTTGCCCAGGGGTTTATGAAGGTATTTTAGGAACTAGTCTTTTTGTCTGATTCAAGTCTTTCTGGGGTACCATGTTACTACAAAATGTGCCTCTCCAGGCCTAAGACGGTGTTTCTGCCAGTGGCATGGCTTACGGGGTAAGTTTCTAGCCAACCAGTAGTTGCTTTCACCATGGAGAGTGCTTGCTTTAGTGCATTTGTAGTCCAAAATAGTCATTATGCCAGGCCTTGCCATATCAAAAACCCAGTCATGGTCCTCTGTTCCAGGGAGATTTTACTTGCATGGCTCACTTGATTGCAGCACTTGTTTCACATCACAAGTGACCATGTTGGCCTCCATGGTCAGGTCCACTTCTTGATCACGAGCTCATCTGTAGGTTGCAACTTTCCCTAGATATCCCAATGCTTTTTGGGCCCATCAACTACAGATAGCTTACCCTTACACTCCCACTACAGGTCCATCTGAGCTACTTGGCAGCCTCGTCTACAGGCTGGAAATAGTCTGGAAACAGTCTGGAAATACAAACACCGGTCTGAGAGAATATTGACTGTGCCAGGTGAAAACAGATGTTAGCAGAGTCTATTGGCTGCTCCAAGTGACGATGTCCAATGCCTCATTATGTCTCTGTGGTATAAAAAGGACTTGATTCTACCCCAAAATAGAGCCTCTTTCTCTGATGCATCTCAGTGTGCACAAATATCTGTTCTCCATGATACTTCTTGGCAGAGTGGACCCTGACCAGGGATGCCAGGTTGACTCCGGGCTCCGTGATGCAGATCATTGTCCAAGTGAGACTTTGTCCACTGTCAGTTGGTTCCACTTCTGGGTGGGGTTGGATAAGCACTAGGTACCAGTAAAATTTTACATATGTATATATACATATGTATATATGTATGTATATGTGTATATATATACACAAACAGTGGCATATACCTATATTTGTATACATACATATATATGTATACACACACACACACATATATATACAGGCATGGAATCATTTAGGTTGAAAAAGACGTTCAAATTCATTAGTATATATTTTTAATCTGTGCTACTATCCAATAACCATGGGAGCTGAACACACAAGAGGAGGGTTGCTGCCTTTCTGAGCACCCTGTCTGTTTTTGACACACCTCCAAAGTTAACCACGACCTCTTAACTCCAGGAAAGAAAGATTTAGACTAGAATAAAAATCATAAAATCACTTAGGTTGAAGAAAATCCTTAGGATCACTGAATCCCAGTGTTAACCCAGCACTGACAAGTCCACCACTAAGCCATGTCCCTAAGTGCCTCATCTACTTGCCTTTTAAATACTTCCAGGGTTGTTGATTCCCTGGGTAGTCTGTTCCAATGCTTGACAACCCTTTCAGTGAAGAAATTTTTCCTAATATTCAATCTAAACCTCCCCTGGCACAATTTGAGAACATTTCCTCTTGTCATAAATAATAATTACCGATAAGTATATTTTCTGCTTTACTAGTGGTAATTTTATAGTGACTTGTAAAATTGAAATATAAAATTGCTACTAGTATTCATTATTGATAATATTGATTTCTGCTGCTGTTGATTTGCTTGTGCTGGTTTTGGCTGGGATAGAGTTAATTTTTTTAATAGCATCTAGTATGATTTTGATTTTTGCTGGAAACAGTGTGGATAATAGAGAGATGTTTTAGTTACTGCTGAACAGTGCTTGCATAGAGTCAAGGCCTCTTCTGCTCCTCACCCCACCAGTGAGGAGGCTGGGAGTGCACAAGGAGTTGGGAGGGGACACAGCTGGGACAACTGAGCCCAACTGACCACAGGGATATGCCAGGCTATATGGTGTCATGCTCAGCATATAGAGCTGGGGGAAGAAGAAGGAAGGGAGGGATGTTCAGAGTCATGGCATTTATCTTCCTAAGGCACCATCACCGTGAACGAACCCAGCTTTCCTGGGGTTGGCCAAACACGTGCCAGCCATACTCTGAAGGAATGAATTCCTTGTTTTGCTTTGCTTGTGTTCAGCTTTTGCTTTAGTTATTGAAATGCCTTTATCTCAACCCACAAGTTTTCTCACTTTTCTGGTTCTCTCCCCTGTCCCACTGCAGGGGAGTGAATGGCTGCATGGTGCTTAGTTGTCTGCTGGGGTTAAACCACAAGCCTTATAATTGTAGCAATTTGTATTATAGATATGCCTGTTTTGCTAATCATAAGTATGCTTGCCTTGATAGTCGTGACTTGTAGTAAAACACAATAAAGTAGTTTAGGAAATAAAGCCTCTGTGTCCTTGTGCGTGACAGGGTCCTGCAAACCCGCAGTTTCAGCCTTTGCCCACCCACAGGCTGGGTGAGCCTGGGTTGTGGCACCTGAATGGAGAAGTTTCTGACAGGCTGTGTCCAATGAACACCAGCATAAACTAGAGGGCATGGATAAAGGACGAAATAAACTCCTGTGTCTCTGCTGTATTGTTTTGACTTTTAGCAGTCCGGCAGTAAAGAGGAGGTAGAAGAACAACAGTCAATTCCAGCTCAGCGTGTGTTCAGATATGGAGATGATGCTGGGATAAAAGGGCCAGAAGATGCTGCTGGGCTGCAGATGTAGTGAGTTACCTCCCTTGGTATTTCCTGCCACGCATCTTACTGATTCCCTTCTCAATACAGTAGCTCCTTTGCTTTCTACGTGGCTGGAGAAATCCAAGGTTAAACAGGTGCAAGAGTGTGCAGAATTCATCTTCCAGAGCTCACGCTCTGCCTTCAGCTATTGAGCAGCTTAGTCCACCATAAAGCATAAAGAGCATGCAGGAGGGCATGTCTCACCTCAGGCTTTTGTACCAGTGAAGGGTTACAGTGCATCTCCACGATTAGCAAAGCAAGTAATGCTGCCGTTGGCCTTGACTTTTCCCAAGGAATGGCGCTGTCTCCTCCCCCAGAAACAGAAGCAGTGCAGGGAAAAGGCATTGTGAGCCCCAGCCCCAGTGGCCCTGCAGCAGCAGCCACCAGCTGTGGCTGGGGAACCAGGAGGAGCTGGTGTTGCAACGGCATCCGGATTCCAGCTTGGCTAGACAAGAACTGACATTTTTCCATCACATTTGACCTGCTGATGCCTTCTGCTGGAGTTTTCATTATGGAATGCTAGCTGTGGTCAGGCTATGCGTATTTACAGACACAAATAAACTGCTGCTGACTGAAATACACCATTCTCATGACTGTGCTTGGCACTACACTTGAAGGGGTAGAGGCAGATCTGCTTACACAGTCATGCAAAGCCTTAGCATCGCTTCCTTCTAGTTTTTCAGATGTAACCTTGTGGATAAGCTGAATTTGTTGGGAGGGATAGGGGGCTGCTCTGCACTACCTGGTGCAGCCCCACAGGCAGCAGGATACTCTTCACTGCCAGCACCAACTATTCCCTTATTTTTGTACATTGGCTTGGGACCCTTCCCTTGCTTAACTGCTCCCACATTGCTTCCGTGCCTACTCCGCAGATCAGTCTGCTTTACAGCAGAGTCTCCCTGAGCAGGGGAAGGAGGGAACTTGCAGTCCCATCCCCAAGCCTTTTCTTTGCTCTTTTCCACTCTCCCTGCCCAAACCACCCCTTAGCAATGAGTCAAATCTTGGCTCCTGACGACTGCCTGGATTGCCCGCTGTCTCGGCACTAACCCAGTGTTGTGGGAAATGCCACAGCACAAAGGTAATCTGCTAGGGTGCAAGGGAAAGGGTGGCAGGGGGGCACTGCCCATGCCTTGCCTTTCAGAGCGCAAAGGGGTGGATTTATTTTTAAACTGCTTGGTCTGTTATAAGTTAATTGAAGCAAAACTGTATTCACAGTGTTTGCTGCTTTGGGTAGAAAAGCTGGTTTAAAGCATTCCTGTCCTTCCTTTTTCTCCACTTCTTGCTCCCCCTTTCCCTGCCTGGGGCAGTATGGCTTGTGTGAGGCAGTCACATGAACCATGCTAAAACTTGCTCTGTCTACTTGTGATGACTATTTCATGACTGTTTCCTATCTTTAATTTTGCAATAGTGATGAAATCTGTCTTGCCAGCCTGGCACTAGGCAGTGGGTTAGTCACAAAATCCAAATTTGCCCCATGGATGCTCCTTCCCAGTTGTGGCAGCATTAGTCCCAGGTATTCAATACACAATGTCTCAGCCTGAAAACTTTAGCCTGGACTTCAGTATTGTGTAGGAAACACGGAGCTCTGAATAGCTGCCCCTCTGCAGTGCTCAGGCCTGTCCTGCTGCCTGTGCTGTTGCAGGGAGGAGGCAGAACAGCCCCCAGCCCACCCACAGTGGGTGGCAAAAAGCCAAAGGCAAAGACAGCACCAGCATCTAACCAAAGCCTGCCCTTGCACCCTCTACCCCTGCTAGGGCAGATTTAGTGGAATCATGTGGGAAGGCAGGGTACAGACTTCATTTGCTTGAGGTTTTGGTTTTTTTACTCCACCTGATCAGTGCCGATGTTGACAATTTGTCATTTGCTGCCCTCCTCAAAATCCCCATTCCACGATATTTCTAGTCTGGTCTTCTGCATTTCTTCAGTGCTGCTAATAGGAGGAGGGGGAACCATAAAATTCTTGAAGGAGAGCTGTTTATACTGAACAAATAAGAGCTTCTGTTTATAGAGGCAAAAACACACACAAAAAAAAAATCCGGAAGGATGGGCCCATGGCCCTTTTCCAATGAGAAGAGCAAGTCAAAACAATGAACACCATTTGTTTTTGCTTTTCCCTGGCAAGCTTCCTTCAGCTGACTATTGCATGATCTGCTCAGGCTGAAGAGCCAAAAAAAAAAGAAATTTAAAAAAAAAGAAGGAAAAAACCCCAGGCAGTAGCAATTGCTCCAGCTTTTTCCTCTCGCAGTGGCTGCAGCCCCGCTGCTGTCTCTGTGAGTTTAGAGCTGCAGCTGTCAGTGGGGTAACCCAAACCCCAGCTCCAGAGGAAAACACATGGGACTGGAGAAATAGTTTGGGTGGGGGAAAGGTTTGGGTGGGGGAAAAGAAACCAAAAAAACAAAGCTAAATGTATGTTGTAAAGCAAAACCACTGTGTTTTATTCAGCTCCCTTTCCAGCCAAAAACTCAGGGCTCCCTTGCTTTTCCAGCTGGGTTCTGCTGGACCCCACAGCAATAGTCTTCTGATAAAAAGTCAGAGGTCTGGATGAGCTGCTGTGTGCTCCCAGTTGCCCTCCTGCAGGAACCCAGGCCGGATGCCTTCTTGAACACCCCAAGGGATGGGTGTTTAATTTAGTTTCCTCAGCCTAAACTCCCATTTCCCTTGGGCTCCCACCAGTTTCCCATCTGTTCAACACCACCAGCTCAGAGCAGGAGTTCCTTGAAGCACTCCCCGCCCTGGGTCAACACCAGAGTATTAAATCAACATAACTTCTGCAGCAGTCCCTGTGACTCCACCTCCTATTTTTATAGCCATGCTTTGACTGATAAGGCTCTATTAATAAATCAATCAGGCAGTACCACTCCTCCTTGCAGAAGCAAGCCCCATTTTCGGTGGGGGGCTCAGTAAGGAAACAATAAACTCTACTCACAACATCATATAAGCGCAATAGTTTTATTTTGGTTTTTTATATAAAAAAAATTCCTAAAAACTGCAGAACCTTTGTATCCTAATTTCTTACACAACTTCTTCCAACACCTTCCTCATTTTAAGCTAATTCCCCCCTAACAACTTGTGATGGTGTGGGCTCCCGTGATTTTTGACCTACTCACCCTTTCTAACGGGATATGTCTGAAGCTGCAATACGGCACTTGGTTGACTTAGTTGGCAGGTTTAATAAATCCAGAAAGCTGGGGTATGGAGTCACACACGGCTCAGAGTCCATCAGCACAGGCAGGGAGCCTGCCTCCACCTCCGTGCCTCCAGAATGAACCAGACCTTTCTCCTTACTGTGCAAATAACGGGCTTTGGTCATCGACCAGTCCTGTCGTAAGGGATTCTCGTCCCTGAAGAGGATCCCATCTTCAAGTGGGGAAGCAGCACGTACAGTCAAGCAATTGTCCACAGCAGTGCCAGGCGCTCAGACCCCGTCAGTCAGTCAACTGTACCGTTGTAAGACTTGTTGAGCTTGTTGAAGGTGAACTCTACGTTATGCGTGGAAATAGGCTTTCGGTAGAGAGGGTTGGATGCCTTTGGAGAAAGGAACAGACAAAGAGAACAAAGGTGAGGAACAAAGTCCGTGTAATGGTGAATGTGCAAATTACTTTGGAGATAGCACTGTGTTTGGCTTTGAGTGAATTGAGCATTCAGATCCAAATGCAGTCTTGTTTATCCAGAGTTGGTCCATCAGACTCACCTTCCATCCTGCCTGCAGGCAGAGGTGATGCCCTCAAATGCTGAGCAACCACACCCAAAGCCTCCCAGAAGGACCCCCTCAGAGACCCGACCAATCTGGCTGCCACCACAGTTAGGGTGTGGTCCTCTCTCCCCTACCCCCTTCAGCCTCGAGCTCTGCTGGGAAACACATGATGCAACCAAGGGCTGGGTATAATTTTGCAGAGCATTTGTAACTTGCCAAGGGGAAGGCAGTGTGGCATGCTGGACTCTTCAGTGTGCTGCGAGGCACTGCAGGGCACGGGCACCTGCATCCCTTGTTCCTGCCACCCTTCTCCGTCTCTGCAGAGCTGTTTGCTGCCGGACTATCCCAAGAGCACCCCTATACACCAGCAACACCACTGCCCCAGGCTCACCATTTCATATCTGGCCCGGGAGCGTTCGCTCTGGAATCGGTCGAACTCCCGTCTGTCGTGAATGGTGACGAGCAGCTTCCAGAGTGCCAGCAGGATGATGCCGATCAGCACCACGCTGCCAATCACCGCCAGCACAATCGTCACCGCGCTGGGGGCTGAGCTGCAGGCTGGTCATGAGGGAGAAAAGGTAATTAGCTCCAGCGTGAGTGTAGCCTGTGTCAGGGTCCCGGAATGTAATAACCTGGACTGCAGCCACTGTGCAAGTGACCTCGGGGCAGCACTAGCAGCAGTGATTAAATTAAAAAAAGCAACAGTCCTCTCTGAAACCAGTGATTTTTTTTTTTTTTTAATTATTAAATAAATTCCTTGCTAGAGGCAGGTCAAAGGGACAGCTCTCATGCATGTCACCAGAGCTGGGATGTCACGTAGTGCTCTGGGGGAAGAGAAGGGCTGCAGTGCCACTGTCCAACAGTAATGCAGGGTTTTAATGCCAGGTGACCCATGTGGGATGCAGAGCATTCAGGTGCCTCTGGCAAAAGCCAGCTCAGCCTCTGGCCCACAGGGACACAGGTGATTTCTAAGGACTTTAAGTAAGTACATTAACTCTCAGCTAATAAACTAGTCTTTCAATTAAGTGCAAGCTGCAGCATAAATGAAATAAAACATGAGGAATCTCAGTCTTTCCCATATTGGCCTGTGCCTCAGAGGACCAGAGCAGATCACAAGAAGCTACTGCTGGATGCTTGCCAGCTTGTCCTAAAACCCCATGAGGAGTTTTCTCTGACCAACTGCATTGCATGTGATTAAAATAATTCTGGGAAGCACAGCTGTCTGTGCAGTGTGGAGAAGGGAGCAGGGACACACAGCCCTTACACTGCCTGGATAGGAGCTAGCTCTTTGGCAATGTAGAAATCCTTAGTTGGTACAGGGATTTCCTAACATCCTGACTTAACCAGCAGGAGCACCAGGTGTCCCCTTGTGATGTTTTTGTTCCCGGGGGCTGTATCCCCAAATCAGGCATGCTTTTTGCTACTTAAATAGGCTCTGTTTAATTCAGCATCCTAAGCTGGCAGAAAGCTCTTCAGCCACTTGCTAGCAATGCTGGCAGCTCAGGTGCATGTTTTATTTGGAGTCCTGTCTGGACTAAGTTGGGAGCATTTGTAGTTGGGTTTCAGCACTGTAAAACACTTCAGTTTAAATTATGCCAGTTTATCTGCTCATGCATGCAGCCAGTGAAACCAGCCTTGCTGCAACCCATCAGGCTCCCCAGCAGCCCATCACCTCTCCTGAGGCAGCCTCTGCTGTTAAAAAGGAAACCCAAGGGAGGGCCAACCTGGCTCTTTGAGGACGGTGAGGTTGGATTTCCCACTGGGAAGCTCCAAGTAGGTGAACTTCATGACGCAGTTGTTCACCGGGTAGGCGCAGAGGATCGCGTTCGGGTCATCTGTTTCTGGAACGAGATGCAGAGTCACAGAATTTTATTTGGGGAGCAGGCCTGGGAAGCAGCACACTTTGATCACGACTCATGCAAATTGTGACTGAGCAGTGTCCAGATTTACTGCTTGAAAAAATGTGGCACTTGGCAAATGTCCCCTGGCAAACAGACTCAACCTCTCTCTCTCACACACACACACACACACACCCCCTTTCTTCTGTCACACAAGTCTGCTTTGGCAATAAATGCTGTTTTCTTCTTAATTTGCTAAATTTCTTGAAGAGTGGAAGGTGAACAGAAAACAAGGGGCACAGACTCAGATGGGACCAGCAGCAGCAGCAGCCTGTGGCCAGCTCATGCTCCAGCTGTGCCGAGTGGCTCCAGCTCCGGAAATGGCTGAGAAGTTTGTTTTTAAAGAGGGAGATAGAAGAGGAAAATGGGAAAGGGAGGAGAGGAGGAGAGAGGGAGGGGGAAGGGATGAGTTGCTTGGAAAGATGATGTGTTGGTGGATCATAAGAAATGAGAGGACTTTATTCCCAAGGCCCTACAGGTACTGTGTGTTTGCCTGTCTAACATACCACCAGGCAGAGCTTGTCACTGCTCTGGTCAATCTAAGATGCTCCCTGAGGAAGGCTGCTTCACAGAATCAATTTAAGATTCAGCAAAGCCATCACCTGAGGTTTGCAGCTCTCTCTTCAGGCACGATTTCAGCAGAGCCACTGCCCTGCACGGCCACAGCTTGTCAGATGTCCCCACTGCAGGGACAGTGACTGGAGGGAAATGGGGCAGCATCTCTGGCCATGGGAGGTAGCTCTGCTGAGCACATCTCTGCAGGCCTGCATGGGCTGAGTGTGTCATGGGAGAGGAAGGGATTTAGGGACCCAGTGCTATTGGCTGGAAAAGACATGCCCTCGCCTTAGGCACCTGGAAAATACTTCCCACAGCTCTCCTCCTCACTCCTATCCCTGCCTGTCTGTCATGCTGAAAAATGATCGCATTAATAACCACTGCTACTCCAGCCCCTTAGCCCTCTCCTGTCTGTTTGTTTTTCCTTTCAATGCCTTTGACCTGCATACAGTTTAAAGATTAATACCCTACATTTCAACAGCTGAGCCCAGATGCAGCTGCCCCTCTGGTGAGTCCTGACAAGTTCCTGGTGTGGACAAACCTCAGCTGCTCCTACCCTGGGACAGGAAAACCTGTTCTATCTACACAGTGGTAGCAAAGGCAGGGCTGGAGAAGGTGCTGATTACTTTACAAAGTAAAGTACTAATTAGATTAATATAGATAAAACTTCCATGCTGTTTGACTTTCTGATTTGAGCAGCAAACCTTAGTTCCTGCATGCCTAGCTCCTTTCACTCCCATCCTTGCACCACTATTCTGCTAAAAGAGACAGGCATTAAAGTCTCAATAGTAATTATCTCTGTTGGTCTTCACTAGGTTTCAGAGATCACATGTCCACATAGAGAGGTGTGAAGGCCTCACTGAGTTTTCAGGTTCACTGATGTGTGCTGTTGCCAGGTTCAGCTCATGCTCCTCTTACATTGAAACTTCCTCTCTGGAACCACCAGGAATGCAAAGGTAACATTGCAGAAGCGAAGGAGATCCTGCAGAGTCCAAAGCAAGTCATACAAGCCTCCCACAAGGCAGCATTCTGGCTTATGAGTCCAGTGATTGATGCCTCTGCTATATAAAGCTTTGAAGCACTGGCTGCTTCATACCCAGAGTCAAAAGGCACTTGGGATGCTCCAGGGTGTGCTCAATGCAATTTGATATTTAAGGAAGTCCCATCCTCCTCTGCCAGGGTACTGCAGACCTATGTATTCTGTGACAAATACCAGCATTCAGCTTCTCAGCAGGGACTTTTAATATGTGCTAAATAATACAGAAGTGCTTGAAAAACAGGATTTGGCAAAGTGTGCCTGTGAAGAAGTCCACAGTACCCAAGAGCTTTCTTGAGAAATATTTTGCTTTACCTCTTTCTCTAGCATCCCAGATCTCCCAGCCATAACAGCATGTGCAATCTGACTGCAATAGTTCAACAAAAGCATAAGCACAGTTCCCCAAAACGTCTTAAACCGGAACTTTGGCTGTGTTTTTCTCTGAAAGCCATGCAGATGGTTGGCAAACCACAGCCCAGCCTCACCTTCCAGGGCACAGTCAGCACAAAAGCTGGCTTTGGCATGGTACCAGGCAGGAGGGATGAGCTTTAACCCCCAGTATTTGCTGGCTCCGAACAAACACGGGCCAGTCAGGCATTAGAAAGGAGCTTTGTGTGGTTTGGACTTCCACACCTCTCACAGCGTGCTGGTGTAGGTGCACTCCCGGCTGAACTGCAGGGAGAATGGAGAGAACAAGAGCAAGCATCCCAAATGGAAAGGCAGGAAATCTCACTAGTCATAATTTAAAAGCTAGACACTGGATGTGGGAGGAAAATGGGAAAAACATCACCTGCAGGCAACTCAGGGGGAAAGGAGTGAAAGGGCGAGATAGGGCACTCCTACATCTATAAACTATGGGAAAAGAAGGAAACATCAGATGCGGACAGTAATTCATCCCTGACTGATCTACAACCCTCTCTCCAAGGGGTATGGTTAAGGCCAAGGTCAGGATTGTGATTAATGCTGTCAAGAGTTTGGATCCCCTCTACTTCCCTAAATAGCAACCAGGGACTCCCAGAATGGATCTTGAAAAGAAGGGGGAGAAAGTAATCTGCTGAGAGATGCACATGTGGGGTGACCTCTAGAAGAGGGCAAAAAGGGCAAGAGAGGACCTTGCCAGGGTGACTTGCAGCAGTCAGGTCCCCCAAAGCAGAAATCATTTCCAAAACAGCTTTGCTTTTCCTTACAAGCTCATTCCTTCTAAGATGAATTCCCAGAAGATTAGTGAATGCCTTTTTTTGGGTGATACTTTATCCTTTTGCACTCTCTCACGGCTCATCTCATCTTCTGTCTCATCTGACCTCATCCCACTCTCCTTGCTCCTTGCCCTGGCAGTAGTGGTTAGATGTGGTAAGATGTTATTTAAAATCAAAGAGTTTTTTAATTCATTATAAATTATAGCCTGCAGAGAGTGCCACACATACCATGTATACACATACACACACTACCTGCACATACACATTTCTAAATACCAGGTTTTCCCTGAGGCTTTCTTTACAGATGTGTCTTGGTCTGGTTAAGAGGAGTTCAAGCACAGTCACTGGCCCCCACTGCCTGCAGTCCTGCTGCTGCCAACTTACCGAGAACATCCACAGTGGTGATGATCTCGTCCTTGCAGTGCTTTTGGCAGGTTTGGTTATCAGCCAGTCTTCCTGAGTTAAACAGCTTGCATTCAATGCAGTCCCTGCAGGAACACACACAGAGGGGAAGATAAGGTACCCACGAGAAACTGCATGAACACAGAGATTCACCCCTTGGAACATCCAGCACACATCCCTGAGTGCTGGTCTGGAGGCTGCACATCTGCACCACATCTCCATCTCAAGGACGGATTTAATCTAGGGGTGGATTCAATTAAGGTGTAAAACAGCTGGGAGGTTTAGGGTCTTTTTGCCCTTTGGATGTCAGGAGCTGCACTGCAAAATCCATCCTGCCTGAGATAAAGGCAGACAGCACTGCTCTGTACTAAATCTGAGACTGATGCCCAGGCCACCTCCACTGCTGTGAGGCCCCATCCTCCCCTCCTCTGCAGCTCACAGCTCTCTGGGCCCAGACATTTGCAACTCAGAGTGCAGCAAAACTGTGGTTGCCAGCCCTTCCCAAAGAGTGGGACAGCACTGGAAATGGCCAGGGACATGAACCTCCATGAGGACTTGGGCAGTAACACATGTCGTTGCTCTACTTGGGATACTTTCAGGTTGCTTGGCATGGTCTCCCCTGTTCAACAAAGCAGGAGTAATTCCTTAGCTGAAAGGTGTCCCAGGATACAAAGAGTTGCCCTTCCCACCAGCAAGAAGTCCCTCCTGAAATGCCTGTGAGTACCTTTTAGTGCTACAGACACCTGGGCAGGTGGGACACTTCTCACACGTCTCTCCGAAAGCCCCTGGCTCGGTGCACTGACACTTCCCACAGACACAGGCGCCTCTGCCGCTGCACATCTGGCCATCACTGGAAACACAGCTGTCCATCTCGGTGGAGCAGTTGCAGTTGTCCCCGATGTAACCAGCGTGGCACTTGCACTCCCCGCAGTGACACTCTCCGTGACCTGAAGGCAAGAGCAGGGGAGAGGCGTGAGCAGCGTTCGGGGCCAGCAATGGGTGCTGTGGTTGCCACTGTGCGGGAGGGACCAGCAGCCCAGCAGGAAGAGCTGCCACAGAGACCTTATGTGGTAGAGCAGCAAACTGATGGTGATGGAAAACACCTAGATATCAAATTAATATCTACATTTAGCAGCAAAAATTACCTAGTCACTGATCTCCCAGCTTCCCTCTGTAGTCACTCAAGACAAATGGGCACCTCTCCCTTCCTACTTTTGTATGAATTAATCTCTTCTTTCTCTGTCTGCATCGAGATATGAAGATGGAAGTGGAGCAGTGCTTCCTTGCTGGTTTTGAACCCACAGTTTAGCAGCAAAAAGCCTAGCAGGTTGCCCACTTCATAAAGTCTTTCCTACTCTTCTTTCCTAACAGTTTTACTTAAGAAGTTGTCCCAAAAACCTCAAAAAAAAATTGAATCAACAAGCACTATGTTCTGTGTCCAAACAGGACCTTTGTGTCCCAGGCAGACCCACAAAGGTTGCTGGGGCCAGCTGAACCCTCTTAGGGATTAACTCAAGACAGCTCACAGCACGGATGGATGAAGAAACTAATCGAGTGAGGGCACTCCTGAAGCATCCCCTTGCAACTATGGAGTTTAGCAATGGCCTGAGAAAGTCAACAGGCTCCAAGGCTTTCAGTGACAGTAAGACCAGTGGCTGGCTGCTGAGCAGCTGGTTCCAGAGATGCATCCATCAGCTTACTGGAGAGGCTGCTTGAATTCCTCCTTGGTCAGTCCCTAGGAGAAGGGATGCCTTTGAAGGCACAGTTTATAGAGCTGAAGGGTTTGTATACGAGGCTCATCAGCAACCTCATTACAGCTCAGCTTTCCCTCTGGAAACAGCCTGAAGCACCCCAGACATGATAAATTATATACATGCTCCTTCCATCGACACAAAACCGCTGATCTCTCTGCCTCTCTCATCGCGCCAAGATTACAAGAGAGGCTGTGGATTGTCAAGCTATATCCCTTGCCAAAAGTCACAGGAGCACCTTCTGTTTTACTAGGCATCTCATATGTCCCAGAACATCACAAGTTGCCCTCCTACAGCCTCTTCTGCACTCCCACCGTTTGCTTTGGATCCAGCCTGAAAATTCAAACATTACCAGACAGAGGAGATTATGTTTACAAGATCTCTAGAGGTGACCTCCTTCCCTGCCTACATCTGATGGAGATTAAAATCCCTTGCTCTGTTTGCCTTCACGGTGACAGCCTTGCCCTTTCCCCAGACACAGACGTACGGGCAGGCTTGGTTTGACCCCTCCCTTCAAAGCCCACAACTGCTGCTGTTCAGGGTGCAGCTGCAGAACTGGGACCCTCACGACCTCCACTTCACAGACAAACCAAATGGGGTGTCTGGCTTTCATTCACAATTAATTCAGGTGATTGGTCTCTCACACACAGCAGGCCTGGTGCCTCCATGGCAATGCATGTTTCCAAATTAGCTATAAATCATGGTTTTCTTAAGTGGACACTATTTCAAGGAATCCAAAGCAACTGGCACCGGGAATTCATATACATGGCATATAGTAAATGTACTCAGGCTTGAATTTGAGCTGTGAGGAACAAGAGAAACAAGCCAATGGCATTCATATCACCCCATGGTCCTGACCCCTTGCTACTGGACAGAGGGGCAGAGCCCCTGTATCATCAGCCTTAGCTCAATTCTCCTAGGACACCACAGAGCCCAGCACAAGATGTGAATCCATTGGTAATACATCTCTGGATCATAAAATGATTCTGTTTTTAAAGGCATCAGTGCCAGGCCATAGGAGGCTAGAGAGACTGCACATCCCTTCCAGCCCCTGCCAGGCTGGAGATGGAGCCTGGACTGACTGTTGGGTGGGAGACGGCCATTTCCAAATAACACATCCTATTAAACCACTGTGATCGGAAAACTTAAGAAACAGCATCTTAAAGGAAGTGGTTTTGTTTATTGAAGGGGATGAAGAAAAAGCTGTTCTGTATGAGGGTGACTAAGCGTGGGGTGTGACCTTAAAATTTAAAAACATGTTGACGTGTGTTTCCTGCCTCGGCCACACTGGCTCACTATGCAAGAAATCACTGGCTGAAGCTCACCAGGGCAAATATGCCAAGAGTGGGAATTTTCCATCTTGACCTGTAATGGCAAAGATGTCACAATCTTCTCTGCCTACATCAGTTCAAAAGAGTGGCCACTCCTGCAAGCACCATGAGCTCCATTTCTGGTGCCATTCATCTTCCACACAGCCTGAACCTCCAAGAATGGGAAACATTTATTTCTCACATGGACGCAACAGGAATCATCCCACTTCCCAACATCCACCTGGAGCACTGGAGATGGGAATCCTCTCTGTCCTCCTGCTCAGGACACAATCTGAGAGGAGCCTCAGGGCCATATGGCACTGAGTTTTACGGTGATGGTGACCCAGAGCTGAGGTTTGCAGAGTCCTACGCGGTACTCACATTTTGCAGGAAAATGTGCTGTGCATTTCTAGTCCCAGCTCTCCTGTGGTCACACACAGTGCTGATGTGGTCAAGCAGTCTCTGTGCCATCTAAGATCATGTCTGCAGGAAACCTTCCACCACCATGGCCATGAAAAACCTCTGCTTTACTTCCCAGTTTCATTTCCAAAATGACAATGCGTTCTCAAGGAGGGTGTGTTTCAAGACACCTCTGCACCAGCAGCAGTCTCGTGGTGCAGGACATCACCCTGGACTTTAACCCCCTCAAACTCTGAGATTGCACATTCTCTATAAAAGCTGGTTTGTGAAGCCAGATACATTCATTATGTTCCCCAAACATAACAAGATATTTTCTTCTGTTCCCATCCTTGCAATGAGACAAGCTTAGAAGTTTAAAAGATGGGAAATTAAATGCTTCCTTCGAATTTGACAACATCTTTCCAGGCAGCTCTTGACTATTAGGAGGCTAACACAGAACACATATCAGGGAGGCTGCAGAAGCATGCTGGGAGGGCGTAGCAGAGGAAAGCGATGCTCCTGTGGAGGAAGAGCAGTCCCCACACTAAGTCTGACTAGTCTGGGATCCATCAGGGCAGGAGCCATGGGGTGCATTGCTTCTTGGAGGCATCCTCTTCCCAGCAAGGCCACCAAGGTGGACTGAGACCCACAGCCCAGCTGGTGCTTCTCTCTCTCTCTGCCCTGAAACACATCCCACTGCTGTGCCCAGCTGGGCTGCACCTCTCGCTGTCACTCAGGCAGCTTTTGGCAGGACACCCAACCATCCTCACTTCACCCCAGCTGCCTCCGCCTTCCCCCCTCAGCTGCCCACCAGGATGACAGCTATAGGCCAAATCCTCCCTGCCCTCACCCTGGCACCACAAAAACCCAGCCTGGCATTCCCACACCAGTGCTGTGTCTTGTTGCTCTGGTCCCCAGGCAGGATCACTGTCGAACTGGGATAGCAGCTTCTGGCAGAAGCTTCCAGCCTCTGACCCTGATTTCATCCCAGGCTTCCTGAGAGCAGGCTGTGACCCTGCTTAGCAGGACAGCCCGTCTGCCCCCTGTGATAACTGTCCTCCTTTTAGGAATCGTACCAAGAGGTCTGAAACTCAGTGCACTAAAAGCTCTCTCACTAGGGATTTTGATAGAATAGAATGTGGTTTTCCTAAAGCTTCCAGCTTCTGGGGACCACAAAGTCATGCAAAAATACCAGCTTTCTTTTGAAAGAAAAAATATCATCTCAGCTTTTATGGAGAGGGCAAAAATATTTGAAAACAAGCCCCTTTCAACACCCTTTTTTTTCAAACCTTCTAGAAAATTAAACTGATGTGCCTGCCATACAAGAAAAAAAAAATCCTCATGATTTTTAAGCCAGTTTCTTGGCTTCTGAGCACTCGGGAGGGGAAAGATCATACTGTCTTTTCTTCCCATTAAATCAAGCCACTTATCTTCTTTGCCTCTGTGCTCACATCCAGACTTTGGGTCAGGACCTCCAAAAGGCTGTGCTTTAGTCATTTTTGGTTACTTGAACAACTAGTTTGAAATAGAAAAAGCCCCAAAGGAAAAACAATTAAGAGAAATAAGTTATGGCAAACAATTTCCAGATTCCCCACTGCCATCCCTTTAAGAAGCCAGGGGCTGCTGTGCCCAACACCTGGAGAGCCCCAGTACAGAAGCCAACCTTTGTTTGTACTTCTGAGGTGTGAATTCATCAAAGATATCTGCTTATGAGAGGGGAAGTCAAACCCTACTAATGCAGAGCACTGCTTGAGCATTGGTTTTGTACCAGACCAGCCAATCTCTCAGCAGAAGTGCTCGAAATTTGTGGCAGAGGTTCTGTGAACAGCACATTTTGAGTGGGAAGAAGAAGGGCAGCAGAAGAGGCTTTGAACACTAGGAAAACATAGACCTTTCCGTTTGGGAAAGGCCTATGGTAAGACGCAGTGCCTGCTTAGGCAAATAAATCATCCCACTGATTTCTTTCCATGACTCAAAGCAGCCAGCACTGCACATTAAGAGGCCAGGCAAGGCGAGGTGAGGCAGCCTGCCCATGGCACAGCTTAGGTCCAAGGCTCTGCCAGATGGTCGGCATCGGTAGGGAGTCAGGAGAGTTCGGGAAATTTTAGACAGTGGGGATGGATTTAGGATCCATTCCCTGGGTCATGACAGTCTGGCAGGGGAAACAAGGGTGGCAGGTTGGCCAGAGCATCCCCAATCCCTGGAGCCTGCTGAGCATAACAACCTCCTTGTGAAAGCCAGGCTACTATGTAAACACAGACAGACGAATGTCAAGGGACCAAGGTTTCTGTGTAATCCGAAATTCATCCCCTGACTGCCTCCATTCACACCAGAAGAGAGCCTGCCCACACATTTATCCACAACGCAATACTGAAGCAACAAAATAAACACTAAGAGGTCAGCAATAAGTAAATAGTGCTTTTCTGAATGTTATTTACACCAGACACCATGGATCTGTGCATCTTTCAATCGCAATGGATATTTATATCCTGAAGCATATGGGTTTGACCAAGAACTGCCAAGGCTTTAAATAAGCCTTTATTTCAATCCTAGCGCTGGTTGAGCTCATCAGTCATCAAAAATAGCATCGGAGATGCAGACTAATGAAACCAAAAGTTAAGGAATAAATACAGGCTTGAGCTGCTAATTTAGCCATGGGTACTACAAGCCCCATCACCAGCTCAACATTACTGACAGCAAACACCACGGTGCAGCACTGGCATTGCAAAAAAACACAGCACCTCAGTACGCCAATTTCTCTCACTTGGGAATTTCTGGGTTAAATGAGCGCTGGACAGGGAAGACAGGGGTTTGGAAAGTGCTGTCTCATGAAGGCAGCTGAGAGCAATCCGAGGCAGGCGGATTTCCTGTGGCAGCCCTGGCCAGCCTTTCCTCATTTTCCTACTCTCTGCTGCAGAAGCGGAGGTGAAACACAACCACAAGATATGGCTGATGATCCACCAGAAAGCCAAAATGGGCAGCAAGGAGTCATTTCCTGAAAGAGATCTAAAGCTGCATTTCTTAAAATAAAACCTTCCTTTTTTTTTTTTTTTTTTTTTTCCAAGTGAGCTCAGCACTTCACAAATCTCTTGACTTATGCTTATGTTAGTGCCTCAGCCAAGCCTGCCACACGTGGCCTTTTGGATGGAGACCCGGAGCTGGGAATTGGAGCTTTTAGGTCCTGCTGCCAACTCTGCTCCCAATGCAGGGAGAGATATGGGGCAAAGGCTGCTGCCAGGTTCTCCCAGAGACACAAATGCTTCAGCCTGAGTGGTGACAACTGGGATGGGTGTTTCCTTTGAGCCATAAACCCAAATACCATCCCACCACATTGGGCACATGCTCATCCTTGACTTTGTCGCCCCTTAAGCAGCTGACATGGAAGGCACTGCAGGAACTGCTAACAATTCACATCATTCCTTAAGCCAGATCGGAAGATAGGGGTATGTGGGAATCCTCTGGAGTTTTCCCCCTCCAGTGTTTCCCTCCAAACCTCTCACTCAAAAAGGGCCACTGTCCTTTTCTGTTGACCTCCATCTCTTCACATGCAGGTGTTTTTTGGGTGTACCATGGGATGCACTAACACCTCTCTCACAGCAGCGCTCCTCTCTCCAGCCAGCTCTCCAGCCCCCTAACAGATGAGACTTGCTCACAGATGAAACCCCCCTGGATGCAACTCTCTCCATTTGTTTCCTTTCTCTCCAAAAAGCCTGACAAATAAAGGTGCTTGACAAGAAAAGCATATTCCACTTGGCTCTCCCAGCCCTACCCAGACACCACCAACACCCATGGGTCCAGAAACAGGAGCTTCTCCACCACTTACATACTTCCTTGCCCATCTCTGCCCAGGTCTGCTTATACAACTCTGCACTTAGCCTTCAGTTCTAGTCACTGTGAAGGCTCTGGAAGATTTAGAAACATCAGGGGACATATGGTAACTATGCACTTTGCTGAAAGGTAGGTAAAGGTCTTGAGAAAACCTACAGCACTACAACCCTTCCACTGAGGTATGGTGCTCCCACAGGAAGGACAAGCTTCATCTTCCCACTCTGATGCCTGAGCAGACTCCTACCAGCTCCTACTGCACAAAACCCCTCCAGATATATTCTTAAAATAAAACCTGGCTCCAAAACAAAGCTGCATGATTCCAAATCCCTGAACTCCAGAGCCAAACTCTATGGTTCAGGTCCATCCTTCAAATGAAAAGCAGACTAATTCCCATCCTGCCAAAGGCCAAGTGGGATGAATGTCCTTTCACTTGGACCTTGTTGAGAGGAGTGGGCTCTGGAGCAGAGAGATATTCTTCCTCTGCCAAATTCAGTGCCATGGGAGCCTTGCCCAGTTCTGTGTTTGAATGCAAACACATAATCTGTGATGCAAGTTCACCAAAGGTCCATGGTTTTGGAACAGATTTCTCCCTTCCCAAAGTACCTGGAAGAAGTCAGAATATCACTCAAAATAAGACCAAAAAAAAAAAAAAAAAAGGAGAAAGAAAGAACCCACAGCCTGCACTGCACTTCCCTTTCAGGTCAATTATTTAAAGCCAATTTTTTAAACCAAACTGAGCAAAATTCACAGGTTTTCACTGCATGAGAACAAGAAATGAAGACACAGAATTTCACTCACCTGTTGGTGGGAGGCTTTCATCTGCCTCTAAACTCCAAATACAACATTCATTTCCAGACGTGCATTTCTGTTACTTTCATCAGATGGACCAAATTCAAATACCAAACTCAGTGAGATGCTGGCCAGAAGAGCATTTAAAGGGAGTTTGTTCTAACACCATCTTCTCTCTTTGGAGAGTGAGTGGGGTTTATTTTCTGAGTTAATCTTGGTGGGGTTTTTTTGGAGCTTTCTATGGGGCTCCAGGCCATGGGTGGGGGCAGCTGCAGCAGGACAAGGGGTTTGGGTACGTGCATGCACCATCAGATGACACCTCCGATCGCAACCCACATGCTGTGCCACTTTAAGAGCAGACACCCAGAGTCGGGGCTCTGGCTCCCATAAAGACGTCAAAGACGTCACTTCTGTATTCTTTAATTCTGCCCGGGCATTTAATGCCTCATTAGCATTCATTAATGCTTGCAAAAGGTCCGCTCAAGGACAAGGAGAAACTACAGTGAAAAGAGGCAGGAACAGCAGCGCTCTGTGCGGGTTGGTCCTCAAGAAGCTGCTGCCAGATTTGGGAAGAACGGCAAGACTTGGACAGCAATGAGAGCCTGAGCAGGGAGAAAGGAGGGTTAAGAAAGGGCAGCCTTTCTTAACCTGCCCTTCGTGCCAGGAATGGAAACTCTGGTGAAGCAGTACTCAATTCACTGGGGAGAGAAAGTCCAACTCAGCTGCTGTTTCATTGTGAAAAACCAACACGAACCCCTGGTGTGAGCAAGGTGGGGCAGGCAGGGTATGCCTGCTGCCAGGAACACCAAGGAAGGTGAGGAATAAACACAGCACTGAGCACAAACACAAACGAAGTATCATTTGTGTTCCTGTAAGAAATCCATGCAAAGATCATAAAATATCTCAAGTTGCAAGAGACCCAGAAGGACCACTCCTAAATAATCAATATTATTTGATAGGCAACAATGTAATGCTAATGCCTAGTGGTACAATACCTAATAGTGCATTTATTTACTGTGAAAGAAATGCAGAGGAGCATATACATCGAGCACAGAGCATTCTAGCTAAGAACCATCCACTGCACTGATGGGCAGCCTCTGACCTGAAACACAGCACGGGAGGTCATTAGCAGCACAATTAGAGGGGGGAACTAGGCATTTTTACACTGCAGCTACAATCACTGGCCATGCTTTCACAGGTCACAGCCAGCAGACCAGGGTCACCCCGTGCTGTTTGCCCCAGCCCAGAGGCCATTTGAACTCTGGGATGTTCAGCCTTTTGAAGCGGCACAGAGCAGGATGGGGAGCTTCATGCTCTTGGAGGGCAGCGCTGTATGACTCAGGATTAAACTGGAAAGAGAACAGAAACCAAGTTAAAGGGAAAAAATAAATTTGGAGAAGAAGAAGAAGAGAGAGATTGGGGAAGGATGGAAATGATACTGTAGGAGGAAGTGGCAGGGAGGTTTCAGGAGCTTCCCAAAGACTGGAGATGTGAGGAAACACATGCACTGACTGAGTCAGCCCCATTCACCTCCAAAAGGCCACTAAGGATTTGCGTGCCAGACTTCACGAAGATGAAATTTGGAATGCAAAACACCTCCCACGTGGCTCTCAGCCCCCCTCTGCATCGGGGCTGTGAGCCACAGC
Organism: Myiozetetes cayanensis; assembly: GCF_022539395.1. Lineage (NCBI taxonomy): Eukaryota > Metazoa > Chordata > Aves > Passeriformes > Tyrannidae > Myiozetetes > Myiozetetes cayanensis. The sequence goes on from NW_026088185.1 coordinate 28,989,997, forward strand.
TCCTGGAGATGAGCACACCCAGAACACTGTGGGACATCCTGCGGTTGATGCTCAGGACCCCTTTGCTTGCAAGGAAAAGTCAAACACTGCTACAGAGGAATGTGACTGCCAGCCATCCACTCACACAGCTCAAGGGTGGAATCTCTCTCCACCCTTTCAAATTATCTGGGAGCCTGGGGCTGGGCATCCCTGCTTCCCACCACAGAAGGTGCCTCTCTCGTGCAGGGTACAGGCTGTAGGGGCACTATAGCCTGCCTGCAGTAGGCAGGCATGTCCCATACATCTCTCTGTCATTTCTCCTCTTCACACTGTGTAAAGAGTGGAGAGTTTCTCAATAACACTCCACACTAAAGTCTGAGAGGTTTCAAGTGGTGCTCTCAGAGCTCACTGTGGTCTGGCAAAGCATGGCCAGACCCACCCTTTCGGGAAGGCATTGTGGCTAGCAGCCTGGGATGACCTCAGGGCTCAGACACCAGCTCTTGTCACCAGGACAAGACCTAAAAGCCAACATCTCACATGTGTTGGCAGCAGCAGGCACCTCCATAGTTCCTTCCTCACCTGCAGAAATGTTTTCCAAATCACTGCTGGAGCAATCACACGCTGCCTCCCCAAATTTTGCAGCAGCATGGCAGCCACATGCTCTGCAGGAGGTCAAGCAGGAGTGCAGGAAAACCAACAGCTGACATCAGTAAACATCTCATAAGTAGGGCAAGAGCAGCATCGGTTCGAGTGGGATGAAGGTGAATTCAGGTGGCTGCTCCTCCAGGTAATCTCCATCACAGTCCTCAGCCCTGCCTGCCCCTGCTGACCTGGACCTTACATTTTTTTAGGCTGAACCACAGGATGGAAGCAAATGGAGCTGACCTAAACCTTCCATTTCTTTACACTAATCCATGTGATCAGAGTAAGTGGAACATGCCCAGCTTCGCAGTTTAACCCCGAAAGAGGAAGAGGTGCCCCATTTGATTAATTTCTTAGTAAATGTTTGCAGTCTATTCCTATCGGAGCCAAAATGTTTCACAGCTGGAGGGGTGATGTAAGCTGGAGAGGGGATGCTCACCCAGGCACATGTGGTCTGGCCTCAGTTCCTCACAGCTATGGGACACAGCAAGTGAGAGGTTTATTTTTCCTTCTTATTCAGGTGGATTATTTTTGTTTTATCCACATTCAGGACAGGGCCTTTAGCTGAGCAGCTTCTGCAGGTGATAAAAGCAAAGGCCAGATGGGAACGCAGCAAGGAGAAAGGTTTTTAGGAAGCTGTAGGATAAACATACAGTCTGACTGAACCTTGACCACATCTTAAAAGAGAGATGCTACCACACTGTCTTGTTATTTATTCTGGCCATAAGGGCCCTTGGGCTATGCAGTAGCTCTGTAGGCAGAAGACTTCAAGATATCTGAAGCCAGGTTTGCTGGCTGCTAAGGAATAAAGGGTACCCTGTGCCACAAAGCGTGACCACATCTACATACTTTTGTGTTTTATAGCCCAGCCTCAGCTGGTTTTTAGCTCCTTGTCCCCTACCCTGCTCTTTGGCGAGGAAAAGGGACGTTCAAAGTCCTACACTCCACCCTAATGGAAAAAGAGTTTTGCTCAGAAGACTTGGTTCTGCTCCCCACAAACCACTCTCCCCTGCCCTGCAGCCCTGACAGCACACATGCAGCCGCTGACTGGCCCCCTGATTCCCCAGCCTGCTGCTAAGGACTGGGACTATTACAGAGCAGCTGGTACTGGGAGGCTGCAGCGCAGTGACCCGAGCTGACACTGCATCCTCTGTCACCAAAATAAGCCTCAGATATGCTGGTAGATGTGTGCTCCCCATCCTCCTCCCACACGGGAAGCAGAGAGGGATTGATCTGCGAGGCAGCTGCCCCAGAGACAGAGCTGCATGTCCCTGCAGCTGCATGGCTCACAGCTGCACTAGCACTTAGCAACTGCCAGAAGACTATTTTTAACTTCCATATTTATATGGTCATTTTATCTCTCCCCTTCAGGTCCTTTTTTTACTAGGCAGTGCTCAGATTCCGCCTTTTTACACAAACTAAATAAAAAAAAGACCCAAATAAAAAAACCTAAAGATAACAAGACTTGACATAACTTAAAAGGAAACATTACAGATGTGGTTTAGGCTCTGTTCCCTATCTTCTTTCTGCCACAGGCCAACCTCTTCCCTTCTGGCAGGGGTACCTTTGCTTCATGCCACCCACCCACAGCACGACCACAGACAGTGGGCACAATGGAATCTTCCCTTCCTCCCCAAACCACACTCAACCCACCACCTGCACCTCAAAAATTAATAAATCAACTACCCATTTCTTCTTCTGGTAAAAGCTTACATATTAGGAATGAAGAGAATTAAGACCAAAAAAAAAATGCTGGTATGCATCTGAAAGATGTGGATCACCTTTATTCTCCCATCTGAGCTTTCACATGCACACCAGCATCCTCTGTCCAGGCACTACCACTGGGTAGGTGAATAATAACTACAAAGGTGTTTGTTGAAGAAAGCCTATTTCCCTAAGATGTGTCCATGAGCATAGTGATTTGTACAGTAACAGGCCCGACCTGAAACCCCAGAGTGGAGACACCAGCAGTACCATCAAACCCAAGAGTAACTCTCAAAGCTCGGGGCTGTAATGCAGGACCAGAAACTGGGGCACTGGCACCTGAGCCATTGTCCCACCGGATCCCCTCAAACACAGCACTGTTAAATGCCATTATGGTGCCTGGGACAGGGAACACCAAAAACAAATTGCAAAAGCACAAGTGAGATTTCTAACTTGAGGCTGTGTTAGAACAAACAGAATAGCCTTATCTCCCTGGGCTTTAGTAAAGGTTAAAACCTCCCTGAGCTTCCCCATTTACTAAAACCAAGAGAGGAAGCATTCAGAAGTAAATATTGAGGACTTGTACATCCTCAGCAGTTTTTGAAGTGGTTTCTGGAGGGCAGCTGGAGGCGCATCGCACATCAGCTTGGCTACTCTGCAAAATAAGCAGTCACTTTCCAATGAGCTGTCCCTTCTCACATCCCATCTCAGAAGTGATTCTGGCACTTGCAGATTTGACACCCGTCACTTTATTGCTGAGCTGAGTTTTTTGTGTCACTGGAAGCCCTGTGCCAGCAAGTGAGGCCACTCTCCAGCTCCTGTGCTCTAAGGCATCAGCATCGTGCTATTCTTTAGCCAGCCATGATCTTTAGTCACCTTAACCAGTTAAGATGCTCACAGCTGCTTACAAGCTAGAGAGACTTTCCAGGGCTTGATTTACAGCTGCATAGTGTTTATAAATCTGATTTATTGTCTAATTCTAAAAAAAAAAAGAAGAGAAATCCCAAAAGACCTGATCCCAAAGCTGCACCAACATCAGTAGTTGCTGTGTTGCTCAGGCAGTATGGATTTTCCAGACAAATTCTTTGTGTTTTAAGGGGAGGAATGGCTGCAGTGTGGTGAGTGCTCTTCACTTACACCTCATTAGTGATGTGCCTGCACACAGCCAGAGTCCTGGGCTGAAGAGCACACAAACGACACCCACATAGGGAGCCAGGGAACAGTGGTGATGGGTGAGGGGAAATTTCTCTAGAGACACCATGATGCCATATTACTCTGCATCCCCCCATCCAAGAAAAGATAGGTCTGGGGCAGTGAAGCTAATGAAGCTTGGCCTCTGGCGAGCCAGTCTCTCTTCATTAGAGGCAAATGTGTGATGCCCTCAGTAGGGCCCCTCCTCCCTCTTACCACCTAGTTTTATGGGACCTTCAGGAATGCAATTAGCACAGAGATGTTTCCTCCTTTGTCAAACTGCCTGGCAGGCAGCCAAGGGGTTCAAAAGCCTCTGGGTTGTGCAGCCAGCTGCCCCCTTCCCCAGCCCAGCTGCAGGCAGGAGGGTTCTCAGCCCCTCTCCCATAGCCACCCACACTTCAGAGCAGAGAGGCCAGAGCGATGTGGCAAAGGTTTCAGTGCATAAAGGCAACTTCTCCATCCATATTAAAACTGGGAGCAAAGCATTCTAGGGTTTGGGAAGCGACTGCCTGCTTTGCCAGAGCATGGTGCTGCGGATAACCAGTTGCACTTCTTTGGAAGAACAAAGCACTTGTGCAAGACATCCCCCACAGCCCTTCCAAAAGCCAGATTAATGGTTTGAAACAGCTACTCTGGAGCTGTTAACTGGACTCAGGGAGCAACAGAACAAATGCCACTTTTTAGTGCCTAAATGGCATTGAGTAAGAGCTGGATACAACTTGAATCAACATTTATGACATGTTATAAATTACTCCTTTTCCCACCTGCCTCACAGATGCAGGAAGCACATTAAACCTCCCACTAACAGGAATTAAATTCTTGCTTCTTCTTTACATTATCTCCCACCCAAAATCTGCTTCTCCATTTCATGGGGGGGGCTACAAAAGGACAGGAGCCACAGCCAGCACTGTCTGCAGGCATCTCTCCTCTGAAATGCTGACAAAATGAGGTGCCAATATTCATAAATAGACCCATGGATGAAAACCCTTTTGTTGGCCAAAGGGCCAAATACCAAGAGACAAGAAACAAGTTTATTTCAGACCATTTCAACCTGCTCCACTGTAGCTTTTGCTGGGAATAGAGGATGCTTGAGCATAATATGCCACCTATCCCTGTGCCATGGCAGTGACTTGATGGGGACAGCTTTGCTACAGGTCATAAAAGGAAGAAATGCCCAGGCTGGTTGGCGATGGGCTCACGAGGCCTCTGAGTTGAGGCAAGCAAGAAACACAGCCACACACGTGCAAAGCAGTTTGCATGAGTGGATTTTTACTTCTCAGCTTGAAAAAGTGTGCTTTCCTCCTGATCCTCCCCCTCCTCTCGGGTCAGGTTGGACTGGCTGCTTTCCTACTGGCTCGGTCTGGGATAGGCACTCAGAGGTTCATGATATCATCTCATTCAACAGCTTGGGCAAGTGTAAATGCATTTGATGGGGGACACCACAGCCCGTGTGCTAAAACTCAGGTTGGGTTCCACTGGGGTGAAAACACTGTTCAAAATACAGTCATCACCAAGGCACTGAGAGGCATTAAGTGCCTTCTATGCTACCAGAGGATTCATAGAGTATAAACAAAGCCCTTGACAACAGAGATGAGTTTCCCCCATGGGTGGAAGCCAAGAAATTCCCTAGCAAGGACACAGACAACAGTGATCTGCAGGAAAATGACAGCTCCCTGCATGCTGCTTTTTTGGTTTGTGCATTAGCTAAAACCTGTTGGTCTCCCCTTGCAGTGGGATTCAGCCTGGTGGGTACCAGGATGCCAAACCTTTCAGGGACAGACATTGTGCCCAGGAAAAGACAGAGTGAGGGCAGAGTGGCATTTCACTCCCTGGAAGGAACAACAGCAGGAACTGGACACCCCATGCAACTGCCCTGGGAGTCATCCTGCCCCCAAGGCATCACCTAAACCCTTCTGGCTGCCAAGTCTACACAGCTCAGTGCTGAGCTAAACACACGGTCTTTTTCAAGAAGGCCCCACTTGTAGGAATGAGAGTTTGCATCTGCTAGAAGTGCCCAGGGATGTTTGTGTAGCAGAGGCTTGTTTGTTAGGGGCAGCTTTGGACACAGCTACTCCCCACAAGTCCAGGCACTTTTGGTAGGCTGGTGAAATCCCAAGCCTCTTGGCATGTCAGAACCACCTCAAAATGTTATTTTACTGGCCCAGTGCTTGCTGCAGCTCAGATTTAGCATCATAACTGCTGGAATTTGAAGAAAACACCCCAAATAATGAAGCCAACAAACCAAGAACAATAGAAATACCAGGAGGCATAGGGAGAACCAGCCCACGCAGCCATGCCAGACTCCATCTCATTCCTGGAGCAAAGAGGCTGCTTGGCCTCAGCCTACCCTTTGTTTTCTTTCATAGCTATAAAAACAACTTCTAGATGACTTTTAAAAACGTTGGCAAATCCCAAACCAGCTATGCTGCTCTTTCCAGCACCAGACACCCTCCACAGGGACAGAATCAAGCAGGTGCAGCAGAAGAAATGCAATTTGCTTTCCTGTGGAACGGCAGAGCTCTGGCTCTCCTGCTGAAAAGGAAATTTGAGCAGAGGGGTGTCCTTCTCTTGCAGCAACTGCTACACCAGTAACTTCAACCTCTCTTTATAGCACTGCTGCCCTTGGATATACTCCTTTTGGATGGGATGGTGCTATCAAAGCAACATGGTCATGTGGAGAACCCCCAGGCAGTACTGCTCTTAATTGCTTCACGGTTGAGTTTATTTTTCCCCCATCTACTTTCAAATACCTTTTTCCTGCTTGCTCACCCCTATTTCTGCTCCTGCATCAGCAGGGAGAGTCCCAGCCCTCCCAGCCCGGGCAGTCACTGTGGGAGGTGGTACTGGCCTTTCTCACTGCTCTGCATCAGGGAACTCCAGGGCAACTCCAAAACCCAGAGTTTTACCTGCCTTATCTTCAGCACTGACAAAAGAGGCTACAGGAAAATGAGCACAAACATCCTCTGCCCACCCAACAACACGATTTTGTCTCAAGTAGCCAGAAACTTGCAACCAAAGGGTGCCCGATCACTTACTGCCCAGCTCTGAAATGTGCAGGGCAAGATAAACAGCAGAGAAAAACCCCGCCAATTCCCTGGAAAAAATGTGAAAAATAGCTATTTTTTTTTCAGAGCTTACACTTGTTTCAGAAATTCTGTCCAGGATTTTCAGCTAAGGAAATATTTTACTTGCTTGAAAGCAGGCAAATTTTAAAAAAACCTTTGCCCAGATCCAACTGGGGTAATTATGTCTGGGGGCTAATCCAGGCAATTACATTCAAGGTAAATTATGTGACCTTGGACTGATGAGGTTTTAAAACTATTTTAGCAAACACAGCTAAATAACTCCTCTGCCTTTGTTTAAGCAAAGCTGACTGGCTACATCTTTCCCAATGAATGACTTGTTTTCCTAGTGGGAAGAAAAATCTATACATAAAATACCTTTAGGAATCTTTAACACAGCTTTTCTCTAATAAGTAACAGCCAGAAACACAACCTTTCCTTTCACTTGCGATGCACCAGGGGATTACTCTAAATGCTTCATCTTTAAAAAAGATTGTTTCTGCCTAGGCAGGGAAGCATAGCACAGGTAGAAAAAATCCAGCCTATGAAAACACCAAAAAGCTTCAGAGGATTCTGAAGCCTGTGCTAGTTTACTCTTTCCTAAGGATGTATGTTAGTGTGCAAGAGATTTCCATAGTTACATCAAAATAACACCAAAGCCACGACTCTGCTCATCTCTGTGGGACCCAGGTAGCAGACAAGCCTGCAGGGACAGAGCCTTTCACTGCAACACTGCAAACTCAGTTCTGATTGGGATAACGCAATGTTTTTGCTCTTTACTTTGGGTGCACTTAAACCTCTCCCTCCTTTTTCCCATAAGGAAAAGTAAGAGAGCAGAGATTTCTCCAGACACAGGGCAGATCTGGGCAGGTGGGGCAGGCACAGCCTTTCACACACTGTGCACAGCCCCCAATTGCCACGACGTGGAGGGCACAGGGGAGGAAAGGCTCCTACCTGAGCAGAGGACTCCCTTGTACCTGGCGCAGGAGAAGTCGTCGCACTCGCAGAAGGGCCCGTAGATGTTTCCGAACTCGCTCTCGTAGCACAGGCACTGGTTGCAGCTGCACTCCCCTCTCCCGCTGCAGAGGGGTTTGCCCTCCGCCTCCCGGCACATGGCGTGGTGCATGTCCCCGCTGGCCCCCTCCTCGCACTCGCACCTGGCCCCCAGGTAGCCGGGGTCGCACTCGCACAGCCCGCAGGTGTAGGTCCCGTTGCCGCTGCATTTGCCGCTGGCGGGCGCGGCACGGCCGGTGCAGCCACAGCGGCACTTGTAGGTCACGGCCACCTCCAGAGTGTCCCGAAAGCCAGCGGGCTTGATGGTGAAGGTGTGGGACGTGTCCTCGGCAGGGCAGCTCCGCGCCTCCACGGCCACCTCGAAGGAAACCTGGAGGGCAGGTTGAGATGTAAGTTAACAGGCACGGCCCCAAAGCAGTCGTCGGGAAAGAAAGAGGTGTCCCGAGGAAAATCCATGGAGCGATTCCACGGAGCGGGGCCAGCTCTGCCCATTGAGCTCATTCCCAGGTGTGCAAAAAGCCCCTAACAACTGCACATCCAGCAAGAGTGCCTGCAGCTCAATGCACCAGCATCTGCCATGAGGGGTTGGGCATCCTTAGTGTTTTAACACTCTTTACTGTCAGCCATTCACAGCAATTTTCCCCATCAGGAACCGCTGGTTTCTGTGAGGTGGGAAGGAACCTGCCTATTTCCAAAAATAAACAAGGTAAAACTCTAGAAAATAGCCCAGCTTCCACACTGTTAAAAATAATAAACTCTGTCAAAACAACCACTATCCAATATCTAACCAGCACAGCACAAGGGCCCGCAGTGCCTACAAGATCATGGGTTTAGAAGGTTTTATGGGACTTCTGATTTGCACATGGAGATGTTCAACAGCCACAAACTCCCAAGCTTTCAGCATGCCGTTTTTTTCAGTAGGCCGTTTTTAATGGATGCTTCTATCAAGACTGGCTTCAGAAGAGTTACACCTTGTTATATGGTTATATAGCACCCCCCCTACTTGTTTTATGTTGCTACAATCCAGTGTCAGGGATTTTCTCCTGGAGAAAACCAAAACCATACTATGGTTGCTCGCTTGGTTCCTGATTTAATCCTGTTGTTTGATGGGGCCAGCCACCCCTGCCCAGAGCTGCCCTGTAGCAGGAAGGATTAACCTCATTCCAAGGAAATGAGACCCTTTGCTAGGCATCAGGAGGGAATGGTTTCTCTCTGGAGACATTTGGGGGTCACCTCAAGTTCTCACTGTCTGCACTGTCCCACATATCAAGGGGTGATGTACAAAGGACAGCAGAGCAGCCACCTCCAGTGGGAGAGCTGCACCCCCAGGAAACCTCCCTTGACACCCCCTCATTCCCAAGGCCTGAAGCAATTAGGATAAGAGCTCAAATTACAGAGGAGAAGGAGATCAGAAAGCAAGCTAAAGGGATCAGGGTAATCCTGCTGCCTTTCACCCACTGACACCCACAGCCCCAGGACTAAACCCTGGCAGATTAGGGTCCAGTGCCAGCATTATCCTCTTTGGGGAAACTTTCTTAGCAGGAGTCAAATCTTGATCCATGTGGAAGCAACGGGGCAGAAAGCAGCTGAACAACAGGGAAGGAGGGACACGATCCCCACAGTCCTGTGGCACATCTCCCTGTGCAAGCACCTCAGGGTGCACCTAAAACAGGCGTGGTACCAGTGCCAGCTCCCTGCTGCACTCACTGCCAGACCTTTCTACAGCATAAACTGCAGTGGCTGGAGCGACTCCCCTGCTCCTGCCAAAGTCAGGATCCCAGGATTACCTCTGCTTCCTCGGGGGCTCAGGCTTTGCCACGGGAACAAAGAGCTACAGAGATCACTTTTACCCACTCATCCAAGATCCTGTAAATTCAGCTAAAAAAGCAAGGCTGTCTCCCTTTTTAACACTTCTCATGATCCTTATTTGGCGGGGTAGAACTGCTGCTACTGTTGACTCTTTCAAACTATTTTTATATGCCTCAGCACTGAGAGCTCTGGTATGTTTGCAGAGTCACTCTCCTCAAATAAGGCAATCAGGCTGCTAACAAACCCACACCCACGGCCTCAGACAGCAAAAGTCTGGAGAAAGGGAGGAGGTTCCCCACTGGTCTGAGCCCTCTTGCCCTAGCCCTGCAGCCCAGCAACCCGGTTTATCTGCTTCAATACTCAATTTAAACGAGCAAAGCTTAGGGTTTTTGCTTTTTGAAAAGCATGGGATGGATTATGCCATGTATACTGTTAACACTAAGGAGAAGATGATAATTTGTCTGTGCTGCCATCCAACACCCTAGGAACTGAAAACACGAGAAGAGGGTTGCTGCCTTTCTGAACACCCTCTGCCTTTTTCTGCAGTATGTCCAAAGTTACCCATGATCCCTTCACTCACTGACACAGGAAAGACAGGTTTAGATTACATAGAAGCATAGAATCATTTAGGTTGGAAAAGACCCTTAAGACCACTGAGTCCAACCATTAATCAAGCACTGCTGAGCCCACCACTAACCATGTCGCTAAGTGCCACATCTACTTTTAAAACACCTCCAGGGATGGTGCCTCCACTACTTCCCTGGGCAGCCTGTTCCAATGCTTGACAACCCCTTTGATGAAGAAATTTTTCCCAGTATCCAACCTAAATCTCCCCTGGTGCAATTTGAGGCCATTTCCTCTTGCCCTATCAGTTGTTATCTGGGAGAAGAGGCTGCCACTCATCTCACTAGACCCTTCTTTCTGGTAGAGAGCAATAAGGTCCCCTCCTCCAGACTAAACACACCCAGCTCCTTCAGCCCTTTTTTATCAGACCCATGTTCCAGCCCCTTCACCAGCTTTGCTGCCCTTCTCTGGACACATCCCAGCTCTTCAAAGTCTTTCTTGAAGTGAGCGGCCCAAAAGTGAACACAGGATTTGAGGTACCTCACCAGTGCCAAGCACAGAGGGTGGAACACAGCCCTCATCCTGCTGGAGTGCTATTTCTGATGCAAGGCAGGATTCTCAAACAATAACAAGGAAAAAAACAAAAAACCTCAATTCAATATTTAATGGACTGAGAAAAGATCAGCAGACCATGGAAATAAAAATTTCACAACTGAGAGTGTGATGTGAATATCTGGGATTACAGGAAAAAAGCCTATTCTTGACTACTGTGTCTTGCTGCCTGTTTAAGACCTTTATGTCAGTACTGCAGACAAGACACCTGTATTCCCTTTTTCCTCACAGCTGACCTTAGGCTGATCTCCACCATCCAGAACCAGAAGCAGCACTCTCTCTGGGTTTTTCATATCATCATGGCATGGCATGAGAAGAGCAGAGGAAAATGAGCAAAACTATATATTTTTGCCCAGGACCACTCATCAAGAGAGGGAATTAGGTGAAACAACCTCTCCAGGGAACAGACTGAAAGGCAGACTCACCGTATCTCCAATTTTGAGATCTCCACACTTCCTGAGCCCAGGATAGGACAACCCATCCTGACAGGTGGCAGTGAAGGTCAAGCCAATGTCCTCAGGGCTGTCCCAGACCGTGAGCTCCACCTTGGACCGAATACTCTAGAAACACAACGGGAAAGCAAACCATCAGGCTCCCAAAGACAGGTGGGTTTCTTCTGTTTTACTCTCTTCTCCTGATGTTTCCAGACAGTGGCTAGGACATCTCTGCACCTATATGAAAAAAAATTACCCCTGCACACACATTGACATTTGAGTTTGACTTAACCAGCCCAGACGGCTTCTGATGAACACAACTAGACCCAGAGGGGGCTGCCTACACACCCCAGGATAAGTGTGATAGCCACCGCAGCCAGAACTGAAAACATATGGATGCACAAGAAAAAGAAAACATTCTCAACCCCAGACAGCGCATCTCCGTGCACATCTGCATCTCCTCCTCCCCATAAACCAGCCCCCTAGTGAAGTACAAAGCCTGATTCTCCACCAGCAGTTGTCCTACAATGTCTGTTGTCCTACAATGTCTGTTGTACAGCACAGAGAAGGTGTAAAACTGCATTAGCTCTGTCCTGCTTTCTTCTTTTCACCCAGTTGGTCAGAAAAATGTATTTTCCCCCCTAGGAGAATGTGCCAAACAAAAAACCCGAACAGAAAGCACCCCTTCATAAGTATCAGCTGGAAACACTGCCATGGGAAAAAATAAATGAACAATCTCTTTCTTTGCAAAACTTTTTGAAGTGAAGAGCATTTTCCATCAGTGAGGTTTTGGTGTGCTCCTACCCCCTTTCTTCTGCTTCTCATCTCTCCATCCTACTGCACGTACAGACTTTTTGAGTCACAACAAAATGAAGTTTATAAGTATTAATTTGGAATGACATTGTTTTGTTTAATTCTTCCAATGGCTGGAACTCATTTTTATACAAGTAGTGTCCAAAAACGACAAAGGTTTTCAAAATGGAGCTTTTTGTACAAATATTCTTATTTTCCAAAGCCAGTTTCCAGCTCCATCTGTCTCCCCCTTGTCTACAACCCTCACCAATGAGGTCAGATTAAGGAAAAGTGCTAATTCAGACCTCTTGCCGGTACATGTGATGACAAAACCAGGGTTCACAGGCCGGCAAAGAGCCAACACTTTTGGAAATGGACAGGAAATAAATGAGTTTTGGCTGAGTGAATCTAAACAGTCCTTGAGGACAGAAAGGAAGAATTTCCCATCTCTCTGCTGTAACAGAGAAGCTGTTCATGGGGTGGCAATTGGGACCATCCATCACCTCTGGGCTGAATGTTGCATGTGCCAATAAATCTCAGGATACTGCTCTGCCCCAAATTATCCTGTAGAAATCAGCTGCCACACTGATATGCTCTCCTGTCTTCTTTCCCAGAGCACCTTGTCTGGGGCATGGCAGAAAACAGGACACCATGCCAGACCTCAGTGTGACCTTGCATAGGCTCTTCCTATGTTTTACACAGATGCCAAGTTTTCTTATTATCCCTATATGGTCATTCTGTTAACCCAATTGTGATGCCATTATTATTAGCCCCTTTGCACTGTTACACAACCATGTCTTCTGACAGCACCACAGCCACCACGGAGGCTGGTTGCAAAATGAAACACGTTCAAGACTTGCCTGGATTTAGTTTAGGAAAGTGCTTTTTAAACCAGCATCCCATTTTCTCTCTTTGGCCCAAACCCAGCCCTGTGTCTGGGCACAGCCCCACGTGAGCCATTCCATCTCTCAGGTATGTCAAGATTTGGGGGAAGGGTTTTTTCTTAGTTTTTTCTTTTATTTTTTTCTTAGTTTTGTTCCTGCCCTCTTAGTGCAGGGCAGGAAGAAAGTAGTCCCTGTTCTCTCCTGCTTCATGCCTTGTGGGATGAGGGAGAGGAGACAGCACGCTAGGCAGAAAAGAGTTGGAACATGAAGGGATGGGGGAAAAAAACCTTGAGGGTAATGTAAGCCACACACAAGTCCAATGTATGCATCAGTGGAAGGAAGCAGGGGGAGAGAGGACCAGAGATACCCAAAGCACTGAAGGGAAGAGGCTGAGCTCAGGCCCAGAGCACCAGCCACTGGCACCCTGCAAGAGAAGATGGTCCCTGTCACAAATGAAGGATTTCTCCAGGCTCAGAGTTTCCTTTCCATAAGGAATAAAAAAAAAGGTTCACTCCCACTTAGGAAGCAGAATTTTAACCTTCTCCCTCAGTGAGAATTTCCTCCATCATTTCAGGAAAAAAACAAAGCCACCAAGAGGAGACAGGCTGGGCGGGTGCCAGGTTTCCGGCAGCCCCAGGCTGCCTGTGGCACAGGCAGGAGCTGCCAGCTCTTGGCAGCACACCTGGGGGTCCCAGCCCACACCCACAACCCCGCTGAACAGGCAAGAAACCAGCCCATGTCTCAGCAGCCACTCATCCCACAGAGGTCATTCCATGGGGCACCTTGGTCTAAGCACCCTAGTGGTTCCCAGTCGACTGCACTGCAAAGCTCACAAGTGAAGAGACGGAGGGAGCAGATGGGGGGGTGTCAGCTTCCCAACAGTTTTCATCAGTTTATATCTATCTGCAAAAGCTTGAGGGGTGCTGAAATGGAGGCATGGATGCATATTTCATCCGTGAAACTGAGGCAAAGGGATGTTTCCATGTGATGGTGCTGAGACCACAGGCAAAGTCAACGTGGAGGGAATGTTCATTTCTTTCTCCCCAGCCAAGCATCTTAGTCGCAAGACTCTCATTCCTCCAGGGGACAAACTGCGACAACTGGGCTTTTGTTTTGCAGTATCTCCAGGGACTCATTAGCAGCATTAGCTATCCACTGCCTTTTCTCAGAGGGTGAAGCTTTGGGAAGCACTCTTCCCAAGGGCATAACCAAATGCTGGTTTAACTGCAGGGAGCTTGGGGAGAAGGAAAGATGACTTTTACACCATAACACAATCCTGCATGGCCTCTGGATGTGTAAACTCCTCCAAAGATCTTCTTCCCTGCTCCCTTGCACTAATGAGCATAGTACCAAGAAGAGCTTGCAGCCACTGAAAGCTGTATCCATGGGTCCCACGCATGAATAACTCTACCTGAGGGCTGACCTGTTGTGGGGTCAGATCTCCATCCATGCCCAGGCACCTAAACAGTGATATCATTCCAGGATCATGAAGAGCTGACCCATAAGGAATCAAGGAGAAGACCAACATGTGATGCACAGAGAGCAACACAATGATGTGACCTTAGCTGGAGCAGGTCGTGTCCTTGGGAGGCCTCTGGACACCAGATAACAAAAGAATAATCTATTTTACTTACTGGAAGGGTGGTCTTAGAGAGAGCTGTTTTAGATGGGGGCTGCATTTTGAGGGTAATTCTGCACATGAGAGATGTGGGGTGAAATTTCTGCTGTGCTGTAGGCTCTCTTGGGCATTCCCATGCTCCTCCTCCTCCTCACACACCTTGCTTCCCTCTCCAGGGTGGACATCCCAGCCCTAGTAGCCTATGGAGGATCAGGGAGGGAGGCGGCCAAATCGGGTGGGGCTCGACAGGGAGTGGGGAGCTGAGCTGGCCCAGCTCCTGGCACTTTTCACTTCAGCAGCTGTGGTATTAAAATGCACTTACGTTGTAGGCTTTGACGATCAGCTCAATGATATTCTTGGAATCTTTGTGCAAAATCTCCACTGTTGTCCCGGGAATCAAGGCAGTAAAGTTCTTAAAAAAAAAAAAAGAAGGAAAGCAGAGGGTGAGGAGGGGACATTGGCCACACACGCTGCCCCATCACCCAGTGGTGTACATGGAATGGTTTGGTTCCCATTAATGTGGAGCTTTCAAAAGTAAAGCATCACTAACGAGGCATGTCAAATATTAAACAAAGCTCATGGCCACAGGACAGGGACAAACAGACCTGGATCGGCTGCTGGAGCTGCTATGCACTCAGGAGGGCTGGCACTGGGGGAGGGAGGTGCAGCTGCCCCAACTTCCCTCACAAATCTGAGCATCCCCGGGAGAGGGGGTGGAGAATGAGCTCAGCCCTCCTGCTCTCCATGGGTGAGCAGCAGCATCCCACCCATAGCAACACGGCTGCTTGTTGTTTCTGCTGGAGCCTCCAGAGCCTCAGCAAAGGTTTCCAAAAGTGACCCCGCCTGAAACACCATCCCTGCACCTGCAGAAGAGTGAAACCCCAAAGGGCAGCTTCAGACACAGACTGGTCCTCGTGCCTAGGGCCACCTTTTCTTTTGGGAGGGTAAGAGCAGGAATGGTGAGAGAGTTCTAACTCCGTGTGGCATGTCAGGGCCCTGGACTCCGTGATGGAAAAACACAGCTGGGCAGAAACACTGTGCATGATTAGGTAATGGGATTAAGTCACTGCAGAATGGGCCGAGCAGGTTTCTGCTCTCTGGCATGCTGCGTGCTGGCAGCCGTCCGAACATCAAGATTAAGATGGAGTCTATTTTAGGTCTTCACGTGCTCACTAACACACATATATCTGTTTGCTCTAAGAAGCTTTAGTGCTTTTTGCTGAAAGGACTTAGCAGGGTGGGACAGTGGCTGAGCCTTGCCTGCCTGCACCAGGCAACATGTGGCCATGGGCACGCACACTTATCACTGAACACATGTTTGCCACTGCACACTCGCTTGTTTGCAGCTGCCTCCCCTCTCCAGGGCATTTCATTCCACTCCTCAAAAGGCATTTCCATGTCCCCCCAGCACAGGTGGCTCAGCAGTGCTTACCTTGTACAGGACATAATGACTTTTTGTTACAGCAAAAATCAGGTGGATATTGTTTTCAGCGAGTTTCTCCCCAAGAAGCGCCAGGGAAGGATAATCCTAGGGGCAAAAAAAGGCAGAAAAACTGATGGGGAACACAGAAATAAAGATTAATCTCATTGTTCTTCTCCTCCCAACAGCAAAATTTGTTCCAGACATGTGGCATGTTTTGCTGTGAGATGAAATCCCTGATGTACCAGCATAATCCCAACTGAAACAGCAGAAATCCCTTAAATATTTCTGCTGCACCCTTCACTAGAATACATTTCTTCCATTCCTTCTTTCCTTCTTTCTCTCCACTTTGCCATCAGCAGACATGTGTGTAACTAACTGGCTGCTACCTCCAGGGATGTGAGGTAGGGAGATCTAGAACGGCAGCAAGTGGATTTTTTTCTCCCGAAGTGGAAACATCCATTGCCTGATTTTTCTGCATACTGGGACCATAAAGAGATTACAATAAGCTCTTTAATTCTGCAGATATCTCAGACAGAGGGGATGGCAAGTAGATGCTGCTCTAGATGTCCACAAGCAACAAAATAATGAACCAGGGCTCAATTTCAAGAGACCAGCTTGAGTTTAAAACCCCTGCCTGCTTCTGAAGTGCTGTCCTTGGAAAAAAATCCACCTGATTTACTTGCAGACTGGAAGACTGACTGAGAGCTTCGGAAATTCAAACATGGAAACACCAAGGCAGCACCCCCATGCCAGCTCCACAGCATCAACTCCACATCAATATGGGCTGTGCTCCCTTACGCATATACACCCTTACCACGATTGCACGGATGGATGGAAAGGGGTTCCACCACAGGGCCCAGCTTCTGGCCATAACACAGCCACCCAGATTCACCTCCCCTTATGAGGTGACATCCATTCAGGAACAAATATCATAATTAGTGCACCATTCCGCAAAAGGATGTGCTAATGAGGTGGCAGGCAAGTGCTCATTCATTCCAGACGTTTTCTCCACTGAGTTAAATTTTAAAAAGGGTTGATTTGCCTATTTATTAGTAAGACCTGTGTTAGTTTTGTGTTCGAAGGCTGTGAATAAGAGAAGCATTCTGTTGTACTCGCTAGTGTAGCCACATCACGATAGATACAGCCTCCTCAGGAAGAAGCTGGCAGTCCACTGGAGATTTTAGAAAAGGGACAACATATTTTATGCTTCCTCTGCACTTTGCAGACAGAATACAATGTTTTTCAGGACACCAAGTTACTTTTCACTCCCTTGCAATGGGCACTGAAGGAATTCACTACACTCCTAACTTGTTTTTGAACATCACAGAAGCATTCACTGTGAGGGGATGCCTAAAGGGAACAGCAAATTTTATTTGCAAATTGCAGGACCAGGTCAAACTATGCTGGTCAGGTGCTGTATTTTCCAAAAGCTACTGGAGTGGGGGTTGGCTGCTCTCCAGAGAGGTCCGAGGTCTCTACGGGCTGTGCCCGTGTCCCACTCACCAGCTGGCTGGATGCACTGTACTCGTTGGCTTCATTCAGGTGGCACTGGCCATCGTGGGGCTGCACCAGCCCCCCCAGCTTCCCATCCAGGGCTATGTGTGGCACATCATCCGTTGTGAAGACCAGCAGGTGAGATGCCTCCTTACGCCAGCCGATCTTCTCCTGGGAGAAAACAAACCCTGTGAGACAGCTGGTCCGCCCCTGCCAAGCCCACGCTTCACCCCTCACCCTGCACATGGTCCCAGTCACATGCCTGGCCAGCAACAGACCCATTAGCACTAATTAGGAGAGTACCAGGCTCCTGTCCACCCATCCCTGGTAAGAAAAAAAAAAATGTCAGGAGCCCATCCAGCACTTCCCAGCATCTCCTTCCAACACACTTACTTTAAAAGGCACGAGGAGGTATGTGGACTGTCCACCAGACCTTCTCTACCCAGATCCAAGAATAAGAATTTCAGCTGCTTTTACAGCCAAAGGAAAGCTGCCAACTTCCTCCACACACATTTAATCTTGACCTTGTTTCCTCAGCTCTGTGGAGCGGCCAAGGCAAGAGCAAGAGCAACATCCCTGCTCAGCATTTTCATTACCACCCGCTCATAAAGGCTGTTTCTGAGCTGTGACAAAGTGAAGTCCCTGACCAAGGGATCTGGCTTTGGTGCACCTGCATTCATGCACAGGCACTGTGCCCTGCTCCCCTTCTGCACACATCTCCTGGAAGCCGTGGTGCCTCCAAGCCTCTGCCATTTCATTGTGCACCTCTGCACGTGCTCCCAACAGCTCCATCCCCCTGCACCACAGCCCAGAAGAGCAGGGATGCACACAGCCAGAGAAGAGCAGGGCAGGGACCTTTGGCATTGGTGCTGCCACTGATCCACACACAACTGCCCCACTCAGCTCGGCCGTGAGCAACTTCGGCCTATTTAAAAACATGGTAATGCCAAGACATGCTCTAGTGGTCCCTACAAAAGCACTGGGGAGTCAAGCACAGCACATGAACTGTCCTCCAAACCCTCCTTAGGCATTCTGTGCAAGGACCAGACATCACTGTCTTCACAGGGAGAGAGATGCAGGGATTTTCTCCAAGTAAAGAGATCAGATTTAGACTCTAAATGTTTTCTTTCCCGTGGAGCTTCCCCAGGTTTCCAACTTTGCATCAGCCCGAGAAGCAGATCTGTGCCTACAACAGCACACTGAAGCACTTATTTGCAATGGAAGTGGAAGGAAATAAAGGTGCCCAAAGAAAATTTTTGGAAACCACAGCACTGCAGCAAACTCCCTTGCTCTCACTAGCTGCTCCTACTTATTGTCAGCTCATTGCCAAGCAGGGTGGGCTGGGGTCTTGCTGCCAACCGGGGCAGGGAGATCCTGCCCATGGCACAGACTGGAGCCAGAAAGGCCAATCGCTCAGAGCTTCCCCTTGTGCTGGCCACCCTGCCTGTCTGCCAGCGAAGACACAGCCCCACATCTTCCCTCCCCATACACTTCCAGCATCCCCCTCCCTCCAGATCCTGGCTCAGAGCAACACCACACAAATGCTCTGGGAAGGGATGAGGGAAAAGCTAGTAAAAGCTGACTGATGGGAACATGGTGCAGATGAAGATGCCCAGCTCCTCCAGAGCTTACTGCTCAGCTTATGTAGCAAAACCCGGGCTCTGCCCTGTTTACAGTACAGTGCTGGCCCATGAGCTGCCACAGCCCCACAGTAAAGGCAGTTCCTTATGGAAAGCAGGCGTGGGCAGGGCAGGAGGGCAGGGCAGGCAGAAGGGTGCAGAATCATGTCTGCCAGTGCAATTTTCGCCTCCAAATGTGAGTCATAGCCCAAAGCCTGCTGATCTTTCCGATAAATATAACTCTTCCTTCAGGGACACTATTCCAAAGTAGACTCCTTTTTCCTCCCTATTTCGAAAGGTATTTTAAAGACCCACATAATGCAAATAAGGCCATAGGAAGAAATCCCTGGCAGCACACTTCCTTTGCCATGCACCAGCATGTTACAGTCCAGCTCAGTATGCAACGAGGACTTTTTTGCTCTGGGAAGCAGGATTCATTCCTCTGAAGTTACCCCACTGGACAAAAGACTAAAACTTCATGCCAAAACATAACTTCTTAAGAACTCAACCCAAAAGCGATTAAAGCTCTAACAATGCAAGAGGCAGATTTTGGTCTACTCAGCCACCAGACAGAAGCCCATCCAGTTCACTTTTCTTTGAGTATCCAAAGCTGATTTCTTTTTAAATGATTGAGGCCAAGAAACTTCTAAAGAGATTAGAAGGCTTAATCTGAATTTCATTTCCTTAGAAATGTGCTACACACAAAGAAAAGAAGCTGCATTTAAGCAGCAGCTAAAAAAGCTACTTCAAGGGTGATGCTGCTGGTCACCTACCTGCTAAGCCCACCTTTAAATCATGGGTTAAGCACCCCTTTGCAGACAAACTTTCCATGCCTCTGACAGAATTTCCCACATCAACAACATCAAAACTGCTGTGGCTGCTCAGATCAGGAACTCACTCCCAAAAAGCAACAAGCACCCAGCATCCAGGCACTGAAAGCATTTGATGCCTTGGAGCATCAGACTAGGGTGTTTTGGATGGGGTGGCCAAGCCGGTGCTGACGCCACACCAAAAGAACTGTAGGTCTATGAAAAAAGCCACCAGGGAGGTTGGCATGCTGAGGAGCCACTGCATCTCACAATGCCTTTGCCAGCGGCTTCCAGGCGCTGGAAAAAACAGCTCTTCAGCATGCAATTTCCACTAAGAAACCCAGAGCAGCACTCTGCTCTGCTTAAAACAAATAACCAAGGAGTCTTTCATTTATTTTTATTGGACTGGGATTGTTGAACAAAAAAACCTGCACTGATGCCGGCCCCCTCATGTGGTTTTTGATCCTCATGGGATATAAAGGATTTTGAAAGCATGGGTGGGACTGGACCCAAAGCAGAAAAAGGTGGGAATATGGGTTTCCACAGGGCTGGGCGTGCTATGGATCCTACCCCTACTCCTACAGTCAGCTGCAGTTACCTCCCACACCCCAAACAGCTTCTAACTCTATACAGCCAACAGTGACTGGCCAAACTGCCACAGCTGCCTCAGCACAGCACAGCCCTCCAAATACTATTGAAAAGGCTGAAAAACCCATGAACAGTATTTCCATGCACGAAAAAATATCTAAATTTATACTCTGGGCACTGAATAAAATCCATTCAATTGCCAAGATACCAACTGCCAGGAGAGCCCCCTGGATTTATCAATATGTCTAAAACCTCACCAGTTTCTCAGGCGCCAACCTTTTTGGAAGCAAGAAACAGATACAGGTGCAAAGTAAGTATACCTTAGGGGTTAAAAGCCAAAACCTCCTTCGTTTGGTGTTGCTCTGAAAGACACCTCAGTGTCTCCCACGTCTTTGCTATCTCTGAATACCCGTGTCGACCAACTACTAATCAAAAATGTTTCAAAAAACACTTTATTTTTCAATCAAGATCTAAAACTTACACATACTACCAAGCCATATGAACCTTGCACTTGGAAAATGGCAGAAAACCAAAATACTGCAAATGGAAAATGTAATTATGGAAGGTTTATTAATATTCCCGGCTTACTATTTTAGCATCAGAATAAAAGCGTATTGTCTGTGGCCTTTTCATTGCCTCCAAAATAACATTTACCATATCTTCATCTTTCAGAAAAGAGCCAGACCCTCAGCCTGCTCCATTAGTCTATGTTAGCTGTACAAACATTCCCCATTCTTTGGATTGAAAACCAGGCCAAAAAGCTACTCGAGTGCTACAGAGCTCTTAGACAGCTCAGGCAGAAGAAATGCTTGATACAAATTACAGTATAAAAACACCTAATCAACAAGATTAGGTATTGTTTCTGACACCTCAGAAGGGGAGGAGAAGACCACACTCAGACACCATGCTTGGAGACAGCGAGGCTCTGCTGTGCCATGATTAGCTCTCCTCGGGACATCCCCCTTGATACCACAAACTCTGCTGCTGAGCACAAAGTACTTTATGGTTAGCACACTGCCCCACCCAAAGGCAGGGCACTTTCTAAGGTCTTAACTTCCCTGGACAAAGCCAGTGAGATGCAATGGGGTCCCACATCTCCTTGCATGGTGAGAAAAATAGTTCCTGAGTTAACAGAAACTAGAGACTGTCCAGGGTTTCAACGCCATGATACTCCATTAATCACCATGGATGAAAAACATCATGCAAAGAGCATCCTCATCACAAGCAGCACTTCACTGCCACCCTAGATGTCCACCACCTTTGCCCTCCTCAACAGTGCTGAGCCTCACCACAATCCCCGGCCACTGACCAGTCTGGGCCATCACTTGACCACTGTGAAGGAAATTAGGCACCACGTTCCCATTCTGACTATGGGGCCAAACATCCTAATGTCAAATCAGCTGGCTTGAAATCTTGGCTTTTTTAACTCTGGGCAGAGTCTTTGCTGCTTATGGCTGTGATCAGAGGCAGCTGCTCCACCCACAGCAAGAGGCTGCCAAGGCAGCACAAGTCATGGCACAACCGGTTCTCCTGCCTCGCACACCATTCCCGTGGTCTTTGTTTCCCACACCCAAGCTTCAGTAATTGCAGCAGTAACTGCTGTGGCTGCAGAAACTCCTCCTTCACGACCTGCCACATCATGCCAAGAGCCACGCATTGCACATGCTCACCTCTGCTCACCCTTCCTGGAGGATGCTCAGTCCTGAATTTAGATGGTGCCAGAATCTAAACTGGCCTTCTGAATTCAGAAGGGACAAGGCTGTGCACTCAAGAATGAAAGTCAAAGATTCTGATCCTTACCGACAGTCTGAGATGGGCACAAATGTGCAGGAACTATCTTGCAGGTCTCCTGCCTTCCACCAATACCTCCAAAATGAGCCCTTGTGATACACACTGGAATATTGCTGCACCATAGGGAAATGTTGTCCTGTTTTTACAATAACATGGTGGAAGAGACTGCAAAAACCCACGTGGTGGGTGGCACAACTAAGTCACCTGTTCTAAACATGAGAGCCACCTCTCCAAAACTGAGAAGCACTTTATACCCAGAGAAGTATTGGGAGCAGCTCTGTAGTTGTGCCAAGAAAAATATCTGTGTCAGGCTAGGAGAGACAAGATGACTGTTGGCTGGCATCAGATCATGGGGCAGGTTCAGTCCTGCTGAGACCATGAAGCGTAAATGAAGCCAACCCAGGTGGAGAAAGATCTGCTTTCCCACGTCTGCATCCCATCACTCCCACAGACGATGCTTATCTCCCAGCTCCCATTAATTCAGACCCAGAAGAAAACATCAAAAGGACTACGAAAGGCTGAAGCAAACAAAAAGCAAATTCTATGCCAAGAGGAGAAATAGCAAAAAGAGCCATTCCTGGTGAGCAGAGAAACTTGGCTACATGTTGGAGTGGAGCAAAGATCTCCATCCACAACAGACAAAGGGATATGGAGCAACCCACTACTCATTCCAGAAAAATACTCAACCAAGCATCTCCAAAAACCCTAAGGTTGTGGCTAACATAGCACCAAGCAAATGAACTCTGCTCCAGTTTCCCTGACAAAGTGGGAGAACAGGCTACCCGTGCCCAGAGGTGGGATCATCCAGCCCCACACACAAAGGGGTCAGGTACGAGCAGCAGGAACCAGCTCCAACCCTCAACATGGGTCAGCCACTGCAAGATGTGTTTGACACACTTAAGAAATGCATTGATCTAACATGTACATAAGCGTAGGCAAATCTTAGAGGATTCTGTCCCAGGTGCTCAGGGATCAGCACCTACAAGTCTAACTGCGTGATGAAATCTCAGCCCTAAATTTGCATTTGTGACAGCTCTGGTTTTATCCCTTTAAACTAGAAATAGCATTAACCTTTTTTCCTTTGCCTGTTCATCTACAAAAGCACACGAAAACAATTGCTTCTGCTTTACCCAGCATTTTTCATGACTTCTGCAAGAAAAATTTAGTAGTTACTTCCAAGAAATGGCATATTGAAGCTTTACCCTAGTTCAAGAACTGAGCAAAAGCAGCCTCCTCCTCCTCCTCCTCCTCCTCCTCTTTTGCTTTGCTGTAAACCCTTGTAATCAGAGTAACTCACCTTGCACACAGCAGCCTGCAAAATCGCATCAAAGCCACCCTCTGGCGCATCTCGGTTGCGGGAAACCTTCTGTTTCTGGACTTCTTCATTAAAACGATCAACTTTATCCGTCAGGGACAAGAGGTGGCGGAAGCCAAAGGATGGGACACAGCTGGGGAACAGCTTGTAACTGTGAGAGGAACAGAGGAGTGGTCAACTGGGAGGAACCACACCAAGAGCTGCAGAGGCTCACGGCTCTACCAGGTTGGTCTCTGTTTAGAGGGCTGAAATACTCTCACAATGCTTCATGTTTTGTACATTTTGATTTCCGGCTATTTATATACAAAACCCTATTTCAGTACCCATAAAGTGGTTTTCACATTAGGAATTTGCAGTGAAGGGTGCAACCCAGTGACAGGGAGGATATGGTTCCCCAGCAGCCTGGGATGGCCATGGGGACTACACCCCATGCCTGCAGAACTGGTGGGCTGGTGTCAAAGGGCACTGTGCAGGAGCATCATTGCTGAGAGGTACCTTTCCCCTGTTTTGCAATATAGATTTTCACTCTGTCAGCCAGTTTTCTTGCCAGCCTGTGCCACTCTACACCCACTGCACATCACCAGGCACCTGGCAATTGCCCAGCATGAGATGTAATAATAACTAACACCAGCTCGTGCTTCCTCCCACTCTCCCTGCAAGCCAGTGAGCAAACACCATCCTTGCTTTCCAGGGTGTCACTGGAGCAGAAAGGTAGGAGGGGCACCCTAAGACAAAGAAATGCTTCAGGAGGTTAACAGAAAAGCTTTTTTTCCATACAAAACCATGAGAAGGTAGCTTTGGTTCTCACCACACGGCTGGGAGAGCTCAGCAGAGCGGCTCCTGTGGTATGAGAATTCAGGAAGCATGTGCAGGGGAGAGGGATGGGAAGGGTTAAGAAGAAATGTGTTTACAAAGGAGTTGGGTTGGCACTAATTCACTCTTATCTTCAAAGATAAAACAGAGAGAACAATTAAAAGCCTCTGCTGACATATGACCCACTATGGGTAAGTTGTAAGAGGCTTTTTACACAAAGGAGTATTTAAGATTTACCACCACTGAGAATTCAAATCCCTCATAAGGGACCCCAGAGCAGGGATTTCCATCCACACAGCCACGCGAACACACCTCCCACTGTCCTGGGCCTGGCTGGCAATTGGAGCCCTTCCCTATGATCAGCCCCATGTCCAGACTCATATCCCACTCACACACAGGGCCAAGGCAAGGAGTTTGCAATGTCTGAAACCTCTGCACTGCAGGGTCTCAGCAAGCTGCCCTTAGCCCATATAATACAAATCTATATGGTTTGTTAGAGCCCTGTTGCACAGAGAAAACACTGACACTGTAGGGTCCTACCTCCCATGAAGAGGTATAATTTAATTCTTTTTTTGTTTGTTTCACACTCCAGGTTTGCTGGCAGAGGCTGCAAGGCAGCAGCAGGGCAGGCACCCCATAGCTGAGCAAGGGCACGCAGTGGTGCAGGTGGGTTATCTTGGGCTGTGACCTCCACAAGCCATATCACAGAGAGACAGGCAATTAGGGGTTCAGTCAGGCCCTCTGCCTTCCTTATCTTTTTAAATTTAGAGTTTGTTTCCTTCAAACTATCATCTCTCTTGAATGACACCATGTCTGCGAGAAGCCACTTCCTGGGAGGCTTCCTGGGAGGTCCCACCCAGGATGCTGAGTCAGGAGCAGGGATGAGCAGGCACGAGGGATCCCAACCTGACCCTGTAGGAAAGCAGGACTGCACCCCACACAGGACCTGCAAGTCAGTCATCACCACAAGGAAGCAGAGGAGAGAGCCTGGACCAGGGGCAAAAAGCATCCACTGCAGCTCATGTTTACTTGCAGCTTTTCTTAGATGCTGAACAGTTTGTTTTGACATTAGAAACAGCTGCAAACCAAACCACACCTGACAAACCTCAGTGCAACATCAGTGAGCCACATGGCAGCAGCCAGAGCCTGCTCACAGAGTGGGCAGGGAAGGAGATTCCACCACAGAGCAGGATGTGAGCACTCCTGGTGTGGATGAAGAGGAGACATATGGCAACTGGAAGGGAGCAACCACCAGATGAGCTACCTTGGACAATCCTTCCTAAATACTTTCCCAAGACCAGGCTGGCTTGAAGTAACCCATGGAAAGAAAAGCAACCACCTGGGCAAAGCCAAAGGTACATACAGATATCCTGATCACATTGAGAAAAGCTGAGGAGACAGCTCTGGATGTCCTTGATGACAGGTCATCGGTAGTTTCAGGTTTTGCTGAGCTGTCCAGTTGCATTCTCTCCTCCTTTCCCAGCTCCCTCCTCCTGCATATTTCACTCTATTTCACTTGGCAAGAGCCATGTTACTCCAATTAAATCACAAACCAGCCAAACAAAGTTTCCAAGATATCTCCAGCTGGAGCTAAACCCTGTCCCCAGCCCGTAGGCAACATGAGTGGGTGTCAGAGACTGAGAATGACAGAGATGACTGAGAGGATCCCTCAGAGGCCACACCAAATTTCTAGGAGAAGTACTATGAAGAGGCGTGGTGTGTTGTGCCATTGTGGCAGAGCTGCCTTCCTGGCTCAGTCAGTGTGGTCACTTCTCACTTCATGGCTCTTAAAGTATGAGTTTTCAGTGTTAAAATCCATTTCACTTTCCACTCGACAGAACTGGTGAAAAGAGAATACAGGTAACTTTTGTCTGGTCAACAGTCAATGTGCAATGAGATGCCAAACACTTGGTCAGTGCCAAAAGCTGGCCTGGAAACTCACAGCTGATGCAAGCTCTCTTTATCTGCCTCTCATGCTCAAAGCAAGCACAGAGCTTGGCACCCATTTGTGAGGTGATCTTACAATTTAAGTATCCACATATGGCTCAAAAAAAAAATGCTAACCTTACTGTCCTTACATGACTAGAAAGCACCTCACTGACAGATGAGGTGAAGATGGGGACTAGAAAGTGTAAATGGTGACATTCTCCCAGGTGGGCACTTGCTGCTGTATCCACCCTTTGATTCCAACATCCAAACGCATCTGAGCCTGGACACCCTCCATTACACCCAATTTCACTCTTGCATAATCCTCAATTTGATGGGTTTGATACCAACTCTGATGGCTAAAAGGCAACAAAAAGACTCTTGCAAAGACAGTAACAAGCCAAAAAACAAAAAAAAAAAAAAAGGATAAAAGGGACAAAAGGCTCTCATATCACCACAAAGCAAACCACATCACTTGTGTCTTTTGCAACTGCCAGTTTGCTTCCTTCCACAGCAATAAAGACGAAAAAACCTGCCTGATGCCTTCAAAACACTCTACAAGAACTCATTAATCAGCACTACAGGCCATCACAAATCTCAGTTCCCCCAAACACTTTTGTTGGGAAGGACTTACATTGCCTTGGTCTCCTTATCTGTAAAATGCAGACAAAAAGCTTAATTGATTTACTCAAGGCCAAACTATGACTCAGAGCTAGGATCAGAAATCAGGAATTTCTGGCTCTGGCTCCTTTTGCTTAAAGCCTGTAAAAAAGCCTGCCATGTCTGCATCCTCATCAGGTACTTAAAAATAGCTTCAGGCTCTCTGATACTGTAAGTTTCCCATCTCTAGACCCAGAGATCTCCCAACAGCCACAGCAAAACTGGAAGTTGTTGTACTTTGAATCGCTCAGGTATCACAGTGACAGTCATGGCTAATCAGCATTCCCAAAAGCTGAGGCTGAAATGTGGTTCATTATTTAAAGCAAGAATGGAAGAGGAGACTGCAGTCAGGCTCTGTGCAAACACAGGGCTTGTCCCTTCAGGGTACACCCACCACTTACCCAATGCAGGGATTGTTTTGGTATCTTGGTGCTGTGTAGGAGAAAGGAGAAATGTTTTTGTCCACGAAAGAGCCAAACCCCAGACGGAAATTGCTCGTGAGCTTTCGCATCTCTTCAGCCAGCTTGGTCCCCAGATTGCGGATATTATCCAGGTCATCGTTCATGGACAGGGAGAGATCCATCAGGTAGTAGAGGTCCACGGGATAGTCCTCCACTTGTCGAACCTGAACTCGGAAGGAGGTCTGGTCACCTGCACACACACACAAGAGTTGAGAGTGCTGAAAAGGAAACTCCCAGCACCCATAAAATCCAGACTGCACATCCTTTTATTTCCACTGCAGAGCAGACAGATCACTTGCAAAAGAAGAGGGTAAGGGAAAGAAGCTTTTCCAAATTCATCCCTTAGGAGACTACCAGGAAAGCAAGTATTGACTTTGGGTCCTCTTAAGCTACGTAATGTTGGTAAGAAGACGACACATCTACGGACTGTATGTCTCTATTTTAGCTCTTTGGACATATGGCAAGATATCTTTGTATCTCATCTGAGAGAACTTCTTAAGGGGGGGACACATGAAAAATGCTGTTGCCCTGGTATCTGTACATGGGTGTTTTCCTAGAAAACTGGAAAGAAAAGCAAGCAGAGTGAACCTCAAATGGATGTTTTGTGGACTACTGAGACAGAGACCCTGCTCATGCTAACTCAGGTACATCCTCAAAGCAAACCAGGAGGAGTCCAAGAAGTCCTGTACAGAAGAGAGAATGACTGAAAGCAGGAGAAAGAGGGTAAGTAGAAAACAGTCAGTGTGAGATGAATTCAAGATGTCCTCTGAGCTGTGCAGGGAAGAAAAACTGAAGCAGAAACAGAAGAAACATCTTTACAGAAGGACCGCCAATCCAAAAAAGAGCTGAACCAGCATGATCCTGAAGAAAGCAGGGCAAAAGGGAAGTGAACTGGAAAAAGAAGGTTGTTAGGGTGACCCAGGGAAGCACTGAGGCAGAGGGTAAAGCTTCCTGAAGTGAAGAACAGAAGGGAAGGAGCTGACAGGACTGAGTTACAGGCTGTGCAAATGTGAAGAGAAGCAGAGGAAAACCTATGCCTGACCTTCCCCTTTGCCAGAGCAGTTCCACTAGAAATGCCCTCCACAGGTACCAGGGAAGACCACTGCTAGCACCACCCATGTCTCAAAAAAGGTCAAGGGTTTTCAAAATTAACTCAATTTCACACCAGACAGACCTCAACCTCACACCAGACAGGAGGCAGTAAAAGTTTGCCTTGTGCTTTGCTGAGAGACAAGTCTAAATGGAAAATCCAGACTTCAGCACCTCACATTCCAGCTGGTTTGGAGATCCCATGTCCTCAACTGCCACCTCGGTCCCTTTTCCAGCTCAGTGGAGTCTCAGACCCAGGGATTCGGATCCTTAAAAGCCCAAGTTCCCCCTCCTGCCCTCTCCCAGCCCTTCATGGCCAAGGCTGAACTTTGGGTACTGGCAGGTTCTGCAAAACACTTGTGGCTTCCTCTCTTCTCCCCCAGAAATGAAACTCACATTTCTTAGCATTGTGAAAACACTTCCCTAACCACCTTATTGTTCTCCTCATCGTGTGCAGCAGCACAGCTGCTCCCACTTAATTCCAGCCCAACAGCAGCAGCAGCATCCCAAAACTGCCATGCTGGCAAGGCAGGCCATGAGGGGCTCTGCAGCCCAGCTGGCACCTGGGCTCAGGCTGCACCAAGCTGCATGCAGGGCCTAACACTGTCCCTAGCTCCAGAATCTGCTCTTTAGTGATCCCTGAAGCCATCTCTGTGTGTTGGGAGCAAGTGGACACCCTCTACCAGCCTCTGCAGCAGCTGCTTCAGCCCAGCAGCATCCAGCCCCTTGATGAAGGAGCCGGAATCCCAGCACCCAGGAGGATGCATTTAGAGGCCAGAGGCTGCCCCTTCTGTAAACAAAGCTGGGAAGGGTTTAGATCCCGGTCTGCTCTTTGCTCCTCCAGCTCCCTGAGCATCTCCCTCAGCTCCATGCTGGAGTACCAGAGGAGTCAGCTACAGCTCCTCAACCAACACCTTCCTTCTACTTACCCATCTCCCTGCACTGTGCTAGAACCCCACTGGGACAAGGCAGGGCTGTGAGAGGCACCATGTGCAAACATGCACATGTAGATGTTGCCCAGATACCAGCTGCAGGAAGCAGGAAGTTCATGCCATAAATACTCCTCCTTATTCTCCCCAGCTTTCTTTTCCAGCAGGAGCGGGACTTCCCCAGCTGATATGTGGAGCACAGGCAAGATTCAGCTCAGCACTGGCCCTACAGTGAGCAGAGCTATTGAGGTGGTTTAACCAAATCACAGAATCCTAGAAAGGTTTGGGTCAGAAGGGACCTCAAAGATCATCTCATTCCAACCCCCCACCATGGGTAGGGACACCTACCTCTACACCAATTTGCTCAAAGCTCCTGTGACTGTGACTCCATCCAACCTGGTCCTGAACACTTTAGGGATGGGGCATCCACAGCTTCTCCAGGCAACTTGTTCCAGTGCCTCACCACCCTCACAGTAAAGAATTTCTTCCTAATATTTAATCTAACCCTGCCCTCTTTCCATTTGAAGCCATTACCCCTTGTCCTATCACTACAGGCCCTTGTGAAAACCCTCTCCAGCTCTCTTGTAGGCTTTCTTTAGGTACTGGAAGGTGCTCTTAAGGTTTCCCCAGAGCATTCTCTTCTCCAGACTGAACAAATCCAAGTCTCTCAGCCTGTCTTCACGGCAGAGGTGTTCCAGGTGGGCCTGACACTGTATCTGGCATGCATTTTGTGGGAGAGCAAGGAACATAATTTATGTAGTGCAAAACCTGTTAGCACTGATTGCAGGGTAAAAAAATATGATTGCAAGCTTGACTCTAATTCAGTGCTGCAAAAATATGTTTAAATCTGGAAAAATTCATTCCCATGCCTATGTTTTTCATTTCTACACACTTTTCCCACTGGAATACCCAACCCTTTCAGAAAAAGGGGATGTGTCCTTCTGCATCTTGCAACCTTTCCATTTCCAAAACACTGTTCTTCCTGCCAGAGAGGATATTTGGTATGGTCTGATCCAACCTGCCTCTCTTAATAGCTACAAATTTATTAGTCCCCAAGAAGCACCAAAAAACAACAGGATCCTGCGCTTAGTTCTTCTTTCATTCCTAACTGCACAAACCAATTATCTCAGAGAAAAGATCACTAATGTATGAAGATGCAAGTGCAAAAGAATTTATTATTCTCTGTGCACAGTATTACTCTCACACTTCTAGGGATAATCCAGCCCCCTCCTTCCTCATGTACCGTCACCACCGTCCTCTCCTTAGGGCTTTTACTGAAAAGTTTTAAAACTCAAAACTGAATTCAGAAATGTTTCTCAGATACCGTCACACAGAGGCAGTGCAGAAACTGGAAAAACTGAGTTTGGCCAATTTAAGAATGCAAACTCAACCACCATGTTCATCCAAGAAAACCCCTTTTTCTTGCTTGGTGAGGCTTATGGCTTGATGAACAACACACCTTGCATCAATTACTTTTTAAATTCCTTTTACACTGTTTATATTTTTCATTTAACTAGGACACACTGCTTTATAGCTGGACTCAGGATTAAAAAGCAATGTAATAAAAGCTAAATGCTCAATCCAAAAGCTACCCTGGAAGGACATCAATTTAAGGCCTTTGGAGTTCAGCTGCGGATACAGATTTGGGGATGTGACTTCTGCCACAGGATGATGAGATCAAACTGCCTGGGTGGGAACAGCAAACAATTGACCATCCACTCCCTTCTGCTTAGCAATTGAAGAATACAAGGTCACCATTGCCACAGACTGCTGCATGGATTCATCTTTGAAATAGTACACCCTTCATGCCCAAAATTTAATCAACATTGTCTCCTTTTTGTCTTGGGTTCACAGGGTGACACCCATTCTCTCAAGATGAAGGATTAATGGATAATTTAAACTATGGTTGCTAATACAAGGGTTTAGGAAGTCACCAGCCCAAAGGAGGAATGCTGCCCAACATCAAAAATAGAGCAAAAATGTGGGAGATACTGTTACAAATATCTAGTTATGACCCCCCTCCTGCAATGACTCTGATGCTCTGCAAGAGGAGCATAGGGAGGGGAGCTCGCTGGCTCAGCGTGGGAATTGCTGCAGGGGTCCTTGGGGTGATTCCTGCAGCTCAGTCTGGACCTGGAGGGCTTCTCTGTCAAGAAGAACTGAAGATGGCCATGAGTGTGGTCCCCTGCAAGGGCAGGCAGAAGCAGCACACTAGCTCTGTGCAGCCCAAGGTATCTGACAGCACAGACCCCAGGAAGCCCCGGGGAGATGGACCCCCATGGCCTACCACAGATCAGAGTGGTGGGAATCAGCGCCTCAGCTGGGCAAAACTACCAGGAATTGGGAGAGGGGAATTCGCTGAGCACCAGGCACTGAGGTGAAGAGGGGTATACATGAGGCAAGATGTGGAAGCTGAGCCAGCCCTTTCTGCCAGGAACTGCCTCAAGAAAGAGGAGTAATAACAACTCCCTTTTTTTAACGGGAGCAAACCTGTTTTATCAGCAACATTCAGTGGCAGAAGCCACGCATCTAGAAGTACATACAGTGGTGACTGCTTTCAGGTACCTGCTTTTAAGGCTTTGAAGCAAAATATTTTTACATTTGAGGGTCTGACTGATGACAGCAGTCATACTGCTGGGGAAGTTAATTGAGAAACATGACAACCATCCAACCTGTGCAGCTAAAACAAGAAGTGCTGCAGCAACTGCTAGGTTCTGGGAGAGTACTGGTAGCATGAACACCAGCTCCAACTCCTGTTTTTCCTGGGCAAAACATCGTATTTCATTTTTCTATATGCAAATGAGAGCTGTCACAAAACTGTAAGCCTTAGAAACCCACACCAATGGCTTATAATGAATCAAGCTTTTATATTTGCTTCTTGAGTTTGCAATAAAGAGCTTCCTCCCCCCTTTCAGAAATACTGGCTGCCACATTTTTGCAAGAATCCTAAACCCACATTAAAGCCTCCCCCCACCATGCATAAACTTTTGATAACAAGCATGCTCACATGACTCAGATGAGCCATTCCCTTCTAATGTTTAATTAAAAGGAAGAGATTGAAGAAAATTGATGGCTCAGGGGAATGAAACAGGGACCTGGCTACAGTCCAAGGCCTGAGTCACAAGTTCAAATCTCCATCTTCTCCCTTGATCCAATGGCTCTTTTGCATACCAACAGAAAACAGATACGTGGGTTTGTTTCCAATTTATAGAAGGAGCTGTCTCAGTTTAGAGCCATGCACTGTCAGCTTGGTCAAGGATCCAGAGTTATTTTAACTCATTCTATCCAGTGATTCCATTTTAAAGCTGAGCAGGTTCCTTTTAAACACACGCAAGGGTTAAGACTAGTATTGGTAACAGTTGTGGGTGAGCTTTGATTGACTCTGCCCAACAGCAGTGTCCTCTCACAAAGGACACGTGCCTCAGCCCCAAAACTATTTGTGATGCACCACTGAGGTTCACAAGTATAAAAGGGGCCAACAGTCACCTGCTTTAGTGAGTTACAAGGCCACAAGCTACAGCACCCTCTTGGCATGTCCTGGTCACCCTTTCTCACTCCCCTCGCCACCCCACACGGCAACTGGGGACTCACCAGGACGAAGATTCAAGGCAACCTTCTGAGGCATAATCTGTGTGACATCCAGGTGGGTCTGGCCAGAGCCCTTGCTGCTCAGGGGGATGTTCTTCACCACGCTGATGCTGCTGCTGGGGTTTTCGATGGCTCCGGCACAACCATTCGCAATCAGGTTCTGGAGGAAGTCGCACCGGGATGTGATGGACTTCGTGCTGCCAAACTCCTGGGGGGTGAAGAGTGGACAAAAGGGAAGTGGAGGGGAATACATCAATCCCCACAGCAGGGGCTTTGTTTTGACATGCTGGTATCTAGTAAATAGGAGACGACAAGGAGAAGCTGGTGTCCTTTGTGGTGACTGTACTTGCAAGGAGCCTGGAGCCTTTCAAAGGGACCTGCCGAAAAAGGAAACTCTGCAAGGATTTGAACATTGAATTTGCTTGCAGAGCATCACAACAGAAAGGTACACCTGGGTTTTCAACCCAGCCACAGCAGCAGCACTTGCTCCCAGCCCTGGTTTGGGCCAAATGAGAGTAAGGCAAAATGTCTGGTTTGCTTCATGGACAGCCCATTGCCAACTCTATTACTTTATGCCCATGCATCGCCTCAATGGAGCTTTGCAAAAGACAGAGGAGAGGACAAGGAGATGGCACCAAGGGAAGACGGACAAACCCACCAACCCAGAGACAGCCAAACCAGAATGTGAAGCTGGAGACTGAGGCTGGGTGGCTCCAGGGACCCGCATCCTCTTCCCCAGGAGAGACACTGCACATCCCCACACAAGCAGCATGTGTGCTCCCTCCCTCACACCACCCCACTGCAGGCCTTGGCACGACACCATCACTTGGGAAACAAAAATGACAGCAAGCGGTCCCTGAGCTGGAGCACCAATGGAGCATTTTGATGTGGGCAGGCTGCCCTGGGCAGCTTTGCTGGAGAATAAGGGAGGTGGGAGAGACTTCACAGGAGCTGGTTAAAACACAGTCTGTGCCCGCCACAGGCAGCAAGGTGCAGGCAGTGGCTCACTCCCAAAGGACAGGCTGCCAGGGCCGGGAGTCTCCCAGCACCCGTCCCAGAGCTCCAGCCCTTGCTGCGAGCCCCGTGCGTGGTGCACAATGCAGCCTTGTGCAGGGCAGCACTCGGGAACAGCCAGCCACACAATGCAGCCTTTTGCAAAGAGCCCATTTGTTAGAATGCCTTTTTTTTTTTTTTTTTTTTTTCTGTCCCCAAAAGTGCCAAAGGGAACAAGTCACATGCCTAAAACTTACTGGATTTTAAATGGTCGATTCCCACTTATTTCTGCAGTACAACAATGGAGACAACCCTCTTCAGCTCCAGGGCTGAGGGACTAAAATGACATGAAATAATGCAGAGAAGATGCTCACAGCCATGCCAGCCCCTCCTTCAGCTGTGCAGCCGAAACCAGTGTGGGGCTGAATAAACCTCACTTGTTGCTGAAGCTCCAGCATGGTAGAGGACAGAAGACATATCAAGGAAAAGGTTTCTGACAGATCCCTGTGGGGTAATCTCCAGGAGTCCCTTGAGGATAGCCTCAGATACAGGGCCCTGGGATGCAGACAGAGGCTTCCTGCTGCATTTTTTCTCACTACAAGGTCCCAGCACTATTTGAAAAATGCGAGATTTGCATTCCAGCATCCAGCAGCGGGGTCCAGCCAAGAAACCGACAACGGCACATCAGATGGATAAGAACACGAATTTCTTGGAACACGTCGTGTAAACAGATGAACTTCCAAAGAAAGGAGGACTGGGACTATTTAAGTCATCTCGAGCATTACAGAAGAAAAATCAGAATCCCCCACAAAACTGAAAACAAAGCCCATCCTTTCAGAGCAGCACGTTTCAGGCAGCCTTGGAGAAAATTTTCTCTTGGATGTGGTTGGACCTGAAGTCAGGGAAAAGCTGGCAGGGTCCAAGTGCTCTCCTGGGCACCCAACAATAGGGCACCTTTGGGGGATGTTCTCTGGTTCTCCCAGTAACTGGACCCCAGCTCCAGGTGAGCACCTCTGCCAGCTCATTTCTGCTGCTGCCCATTAGAAAGGACACTCTAACTGTGCAAAATGCAACACAAACAGAAAATACCCACCCTCAGGGGTGCAAACACCTGAGGGGATAGGGGTGCAGCTCGGGGGGGCAGGACTGACTCCTACTTCTGCCTGATTTCTTACCCAGGAAGAGTAACTCTGAGCAAGGGAGTGACAGTGGCCTTGGGAAAGCCCCAGCAATCGCCACAGCACCCACAAACACCCTCACATGCACCCACGGGCCAAAACCCAAAGCCAGAACTGGGGCTACCAGGTACTATCCAACTCAAGCACAAAGTTTTCTGTGACAGAGATCAAGGCTCATGGAGGTTCAATAAAGGCAAAAAAGGATGAGCAGATCTGGGGAGTAAAGGGCAATGCACAGGTCCAAATAGCTCATGAGTAACCACGTTGAAAGGCAGCCCCACACCACCTGGTTCAAACCCCAATTTCCCCCAAGCAGAGGACTCCTCGCAGTTAATTAAGCAATTCTGCCAACCATATTCAAGCAATACCTGCCAACCATATGCCTACATGCCTGCTTTGGCAAGAAATGCAACAGATGCCCCACACAAGCAGGATCCACCCCAAACACTGCTTCATGCCACAGAGAAGCACTGGCTTGGGAAGGTCCCACCGAGTCCTCATCCGTAACTCCGGCTGTTCCCAGCCCGGTGGGCACGTCGCGGTCCGGCCTCTGTGCTAACAAGCTCACAAAAGCCAATGCTCACAAGCAGAAAGAGTGAATGGAGACAACAGCGTGACAATTACATGCTCATCAGTTTGACATTTTTAAGACAAATTGCTTGGTTCATGCTATAAAAATGGAGAATAGCACTGACTATCTAATATCTAACTCCTGACTGGGCATGTCCCTAACATTTTTTTGCTTTAATCAATCCAGTTCTGCATTAATTCAGTCTGAAATATGACTGCTTTCTTCATTAAAAAAAAAGCGGACATGTCTGCTCTAGGAACATCGAGTTTCCTTCCTCATTCTCCAGGAGCACATTCCTGACATCGGACAGGGTGGGGTAAAAGCACCTGCTGGAAAATAGAGGGTGCCACTGGGGAAATTTCTGTTCAATTAATCAAAAGGACATTTCAGCTTAATTAAGATTCCAGCATGGAAGGAAAGGCTGCAGCAGTCTCCGTCACCCACCCCAAGAGTCATTTTCCCTCAGAGAGCTCTACTTCAAGGCATGCTCAGGCGATGGTTAAGCCCAACATTCACATCTCCTCTTTTAAGTGCCACTGAAATCAACACCTTTAAGTCCTGCCTTTCAAGGTATTCTTCCAACAGCCAACAGAATCAATGTCTGCTTCCAAACTTCCAACAGCCCAAAGACTTGTGGTTAGCTCAGCAGCCCCTGGGGGCTTTGGGGCTGCTGCATACCAGAAGCTGCTATCATCAGCTCATCCATCATCACACCTTTGGAGATGCTGAACACAAGCAGAAGTGAAAAGAAGTCAAATCAAGCCAGGTTAGGAGGTGGCAGTCATAAAGTGACAGCATTGTGACTACTCTGTAAGCATCTATCTATACACATGCTCTTACCCTCACAATTCAAGGCACATTATCCTTCCTGGAAAACTATTGGGATAGGTCTCCTTGCATCCACGGGATTGCTTTCATGCACTCCTAACCTATAGCTGCAGTCTGTGACTTTCTGCTCCTCTGTGCTTACATGGAGGATGGATCCAGGGGTGACGGAGGAGGATGAAACAACAGGGAGGCTCCATGAAGTGTGACTGTCTGAGGGAAACAGCACAGCTTTCCTATTCAAATTGCTCCTCTCCCAAAAACAGATATGATGGTACTGCCAAGTGATGTTATTTGCCAAAGGAAATACAAGAAGGTATATACAGAGATGATGATAAATAATATATATAACTATACTCTGTGTGTGTATATACATATATATACACACACTACATGTAAGAGACATCTCTACACTTCCTGTACACACAATAAATATACACATAATACATATAATTATATATAGCATTATATTATATGTACTGTTAGACTTCTACTATATATGCTTCCTGAGAAAATTATTAATTGTTGTCTACCAAGTTGACAAAAGCTGGCCCAATTTGCTCCCAAAACTGTTAAGTGAATGCAAAGGAAGCATAAAATACACACAAATCAGGCTGATTGAGGTTCTACCACAACCTGACTACCATCTGTGGAATTCACTCCAATATCTTACCCTGATATTTAAACACTAGCAGAGCTATAGAATTTGACTGGCATATACTCTCCCAAGCAACATAGATAGTGAATGACAGCTAATGGAAAAAGCTAAGGAAAACAGATTAAGAACAATTTAATAAATTTAATAACCTGACTAGGCTGCAACAGAGGGAAGGGGAATAAGGTGGGAAAATGACTGTGAAAAGAAAGTGGATATTAGAGAGTTTATATTACTTTAAAACTTTTGAAATCAAAAAACACTAGGGTGTCTTTCAAAATCCCACTACCTCACCTGATGATCTCAGCTAAAGAGAAATAATTAGGGTTTCAAACAGTACATTCTTATAAAAATAAAAACACAGAATCAGAATAAGAACTTGCTAAGTTTTAGCATGTAGCATGTAATGGGGACAGCAGCTTTTAAACATGTAGCTCTTGGCATGAAACACCTTGAACTGTACTTTTAAATAGCTGCTGCAGGCTAAAGGTCAGGAAGTATTACAGCACTTCCCTGTAAACACCCATCTTCCTTCTTGGCCTCTCTATTCCAGTCAAGAATACTTTTTTTTTGGTAACTATCGTTTTTGCAAGATAAGAGTCAGGCTGCCAGTCCCATGGACTGCTGTACAATTAGTGGTCACAGAGACCACCATATAAACATTTCCATTGCAGCATTTTTGCAAAAAGTTTTCTTTTGAGGCCAAGAAGTAAAAAAAAAAATAAATAAAAAGAAACCAAAAAAATACCAACAAAAAAGCACAAGCTATTGGGTACCCCCAGCTTAATAGCCAGCGTTCCTGGATCCAATCTCACCACCACAGATTAGCTGGCTGGAAGAGGAGCTCTTACAGCTGTTTACAAGATGTCTCAGAAGAGAGATCTATTGCTTTACCCTTTCCCTTCTGCAAACCATTTGCCTTTCTGGAAAAAAACAACCCATGAAAGCTATTACGCTGTCCAGCAGCATGGTGTTTGTAGCATTACAAGTTTTCCCCAGAAAGCTGCAACTGTGCTTACAAGAAACTGGAAAATGCAGTAAAATAGACCTGGAGAGTCTATGGATGGGATACATCCCAAGCCAGCCAAACCATAGGGAGTGGGAGCCACTTTTGCTCCATGTTCATACACATCCCCAAACCCATCCTCTGCCCTCAGGAGCTGCAGCTGCCCCAGGCAGGCCTGGCAGGAGGAGGGATGGGAGCAGCAGAGGGGCACATGGGCAGTGCCTGCATCCTCAGCTCAGCATCACCATCTATAGCTGGAAGGTAAAGCAAGTGCTCAAAATGGGACCAGGACAGCCACACTACAGGAGCAAGGGTCAGCACGGAACAGAACAGCACCATTCCTGGCCATGCCCTTTGAGAGGTTCAGAATTATCCACTGCTCTGCAGTTTCTCAAAGCCCAAACCCAGTTCCTGGCACAGCAGCTGTGCCTGCAAGTAGGCAGGGTTTTTCCATGCATCTGTAAGCATCTTTCTTTCTTAAACACTTAGGACAGGCAATAAGCAGACAGCTGCTATCTATGCATAAGACGTCACCAGGTCTTTCACGCACCTTGTTCTCTAGAAATTGTAAGTCTACATGATAAGACATATATTGGATTATATCTATCTATCTATCTATCTAAACTCGTGAGCATCCCCTAGGGAGCAGGGAAAGATATTTGCAATTTCTCACAAACAAGGAGCTGCAATTAAATTACAGGTGAGCAGCTTCAGCATCATCACAAGGATGTATTTTCACTCTGAAGTGCTCAGTTAAGCTGTGCAACTCATCACCACGGCAAAGCACAGATGCCAGAAGCAGGGGTTGCCCCCCCAAAATGACACAATAGACTCAGAAAGGAGAATTATCTTTGTTACAGACAAAGAGCCCATGCCATGCCAAGCCACACAACAAAGAACACGTAGCAGGACACCAGCCAGGGGCTTGGGGCTTTTTAGAGAGAGAGCTTTTGAACAAGCCTCCCTGCAAGACAGAGCCCATGCAGGGATCCAGCATCCACCAAAAACAAGAAGGTAATTGAAGGGACAGAAGGACTGAAGGAACAGTGCTGCTCTGTTGAGGATGTGTAGGGGCCAGTGGGGTCAAAGACTTACTTCCTATGATGTCAAAAAGCTGAAGAGTGGTATACACCCAAAATACGCTCTGCATGGAGCACCCACTGCCCTCACCCACCCCTTCCAGCATGGGACCAACTCAGGACCAGGAAGGGGAGAAAAGATCTCCCTTCCAGCAATACAAAAAGCATTCAAGACAAACAAGGTCTGCCCACATACCTCCTTGGAGCACCAGGCACACTTGGGATGGATGAGGAGACACTCTTCGCAGGACGTGGCACTTCCACTGGTGCATAGATTGAGACCTTCAACAAGAGAGAACAAGAGAGCAGGGTGGGCTGAATGGTTACACTGCTCCAGAACAGTGGTCAGGGGGGTCCTGAGACATTCCTAATGCTAAACATACTGTAGGTTCAAACAAGAGTAAAGAATCCCCCAGGACCTAAGAAAGGCAGAAGCAGCTGTAAATCTCACTCCACCTGTGAGGAGGTCTTGTTTTCTTTTCCTTCCCCAAGATAAGCAAAAAGGACAGAAATTTGATTTGGGGTGCTGCTGAGAACCTCTAAAACACGACTGAACCTAGTGACTATTCTTCCCTCTTTTTCAATGGTTTCTAGTTAACCAAAGAGTTCAGCTATTCATCTTCCTAATTAAATACTTACTGTGGACAGAAAGCAACAGCTGTTTGACCAGCCTGAAACACAGAGGTGGGTTGTCTGAAATCCCCTGACATGACCCCCATGACTTTTAAGGTCACATCTTTAGGCACATCTTCTCAATTTTTCCAGCTGAATATATGAATATATCAAAATTTTCATATTAAAGCAGTCTTGGAAGATGTTCATCTCCCTCTTCCACACAGGTGATTTCCACGGTGGACTCATGTTACAGTAAATTACTTCTACTTTATTGCGAGAGTCATTTTCACAGGACATCCAGGTTAAGCCTGTCAGTGCATTTGCACTGGTGCATGTTCAGGTCTTCCAAGGGGTGGAAGACACTAAGGGCTCTCTCTGCCCATGAGGCCACCAGGACTATCAACCAGGGCACCAGTGATGCTCTTTGCTCCTGCATTGCTGGAGTCCGGCAGCACAAGTGAGTTTCACTTGCAAAATCCACAATTTGGGCTTTGGTCTTCAAAAATAAAGTGGAACCACACAAGTTAAGCTGAAGCAGACATCAATGGTGTGGGCTTTGAATGCAGCAGCTTGTTTAAGCATGCCTGTGGCTACGAATGTGCCCTTCGATACCACCGATGCCCCAGCTCCCCCGGGTGCAGCTATTAACTTCCACTGTCAATAACTGATTAAAGAAATTGTCAGCCCAGGATTCGGCACAGAGGCTGCACACTCCAAATGAAATGCCTCAGGCTTGAACTCCCAGTCTGCTATTTTTTCCAACCTAAATGTCAATAAAAGCATTGTCAGGTCTCCGCTTCCAGCCAGTTGCATCTACAAATACCAGCGCACAACGCTGCTACTGGGTATAATCTCTGCAGGTTGCACAGACTTGCCGGTAGCTGCTGAAGAGCCACACAAGAGTTTTCTCCTGTCCCAAGAGCTTTCTGCCACAAGAGCCTTGGAAGAAGGATTTTTGCTGTATCTCATGCGAATATTGCACCAAAAAACGAAACATAGTGGCTGCCTCGGTCACTCCCATAGAGGGCCAGGCTGTGAGCGCAGGAAGCAGTGAATCAAGCTGGACAGCTGGAGGAAAACCTAGCGTGCCCTGGGCTAAAAACAAAAAGAGGATAAGTAGATCCTGTCAGTCATACTCAGTCATCACCGAGGCATGACCGTGTCAGAGCCCTGCATTGACTGGCCTCTGCTGCCCA
Organism: Myiozetetes cayanensis; assembly: GCF_022539395.1. Classification (NCBI taxonomy): domain Eukaryota; kingdom Metazoa; phylum Chordata; class Aves; order Passeriformes; family Tyrannidae; genus Myiozetetes; species Myiozetetes cayanensis. The sequence continues at coordinate 29,030,925 of NW_026088185.1, forward strand.
CAAGGTGGTTAATTCTACCCTGCGAGCCCCAAGCCCTGGACTTTCTCTATGGCTCTCATTCAGACAGGCTCCTTGGGCTCATTCATACCAAACAAGAGCCTTCTCAAGGGTGTTGGGTTTTTTTCTGGCTGTTACCACATACCCAGGCGTTTCATTCCTTGTTCACATTCAGAAGCTATATTCCAGCCCCTGGACACTGCAAGAGCTCAAAAGATGAATAGGTAATATAAAGTAAAATGTAACTAGTTCAACTGAGTTATAATTTAGACAGCCGTTAACACTTGCATTTCCAAACCCCATAACATAGTCCAAAGCCTCTCCTCAAGAACTGCTGCTTTGGCAGTGGTACATGGGGTAACACAGAGAAAATAATGTGCTTTATGTAGCAAACACTTCCATTTGTACTCTGGCTACCCTGCTCTCCCACGGCTTCACTCGTCCATCTGCATGGAAATAGGATAATATTTACCTCCATTTCTGACTGCTGGATTTTTGAGAGTTTACTTTGTAACAGCTAGAATGAAAACCAGGACCTCCTCCTTCCACCGGGTGCCATGACCAAAGCAGCCCACACTCCTGTGGCCAAGCCATGGGGTGACATTCCTCCCAGTGGCAGCTTTTGAAGTTTCAAGTATGCTTTTCTTTCCACTCTGTAACAGCACTAAACCATTTCCAGCATTGTTGTGAAAACAGAGCTTTGTGAAGCCCTCCAATTTTAGACTGAAACCTGAGCTTTTGGAGTTGGAGTAGAAACACGCAGGATTTTCCAGATGCAAGTCTTTGCTGTGCTTGATTCAGCACAGTCTTTCCTGAATCGGGCAAAGGAAGGACCTGATGATGCTCATGCTAGTCCAGATCCTTGCAGATGCTGGGGCAAGTCACCCAGTAAGACTGGAAGAAACTCAGTCTGCTATTCGACTGTGATGCATTTAATCAAAACACTCCTGAAAATCAACTAAACTTCTTATAATGGGGAAAATTCCATCCAGGATTTAGCTGGGATTAGTCTGGAGGAAAATAATCCACCACCCTGGATCACTGAGCTGCACAGCCCACATACAGTCCTCTATACCAGTGCCACTAAGTTCTAAGCCCTACACCCTATTTCTTTTACAGAGCAGTGTCCAGCAGGCACTGAAACATCTCCAAATAACATCCTTCCCTTGGGTTGAGCCGCAGGAGAGTCCAAAAAAAGCAGAGGAAGACAAGTGTATCCCAATAGACAGCAGAGATTTTAATACATCAAACCAGAGATGCAGAGTGAGATAGGAACTCTCATGAAAGGTACTCAACAAATTTACTCATAAAGATGCTCCAGGCAATCAGACATCATTTTAAACCTGTTCTGCAAGAAATCCTAGTTTGGGCAACTCCTCAGAGATTAATGTACTGGCTTGCCTGGGGGGAAAAAAAAAAGTTACGTATTTTATAGAGATGTGTGAAAAAAAGCATTTTACTTATGCTTCCAATAAGCATTCTAACAGACTCGTCCCTGAGATAGTCTGCTGCAATACTGAACCATCAATTTCATGGATCAGACACACAAAATAAATAAATAAATAAAGCAAAGCAAACATCTCCTGAGCTTTCACGGTCGAGCACCACAGCACTCTGCAAGATGTGCCTCTTCTTAAGATTACTCATTAAAACGTTAAGCAAGGAGAGTAAGTACCAGACTGGTGGACTCCGAGCATTTTGTGGACTCCCTTCATGGAAAAAAGTTTCCCGAAGTGCTCAGAGAGGAGCAAAACCCCATCTTCAGTACTACTGGAGTGGAGTCACCAACTACGCCGCAGCTTTTGTGCGTGTATGTGTGTGTGTGTATGCAAGCCGTCAGAGCATCCCCACGGGGGATGAGGACCACTCTCTGGGTGCCACGCAGACTTGGGGGGACGACACAAGGTGCGAGTGAGGGAAGTACAAGGTACGAGTGAAGATCAGTCACTGGCAGGGCGAAAGCTTTCTGCTACTGCTCCTCACGCCATCGATTAACAAGCAGCGCTCAGACAAACATCCCGGGGCAGCGCTTGTCCCTGAACAGGAGCGGCTACAGCTGCTTCCATTAAGAACGCATAGCGAGCGATGTGTATATAGAGCTGTTCTGCGGTTTTTAAGGCGAAGGTGTAACATCCCGCGGATGCGGTCCGGAGCGCGGGTCCCCACCGCCCGCAACCGGGACCACAGCGGGAAGGGGGCAGGGGTGGAGCGCCGTGCCGGGGGCCGGCAGGGATGAGCGGGAGCCGCAGCAGGGATGAGTGGAGAGCCCCGGCCCCGGGCAGGGGGGCAGCGCGGACCCGCGTCCCGCCGGCAGCGCGGAGCAAAGCGGGGCGCCGGGGGGAGGCAGCCGGGAACGGGACCGAGAGGAGGAGAGGACACAAACGGCACCGGAGAGCACCGAGGCGGGTTTGGGGGACAACCCGCCTTCCGGAGCGGCGTTCGCGGGGCCCGGGACGGCGGGACCGGAGCGGCCCTTACCTCTGCAGGGCTGCAGCGGGGCGGCCAGGAGGAGGAGGCGGAGGAGGAGGAGCGGGGGGGGCCGGCGGGCGGCGGCGGGGGCCGGCAGCCCCCCTCGGCGGGGCATGGTGCGGCGGCCGGGGCGGCCGGGCAGCCCTTCCCGGCCGGGCCTCTCCCGCCGCCTTTGTGCGGCCGCGGCGGCGGCGGCGGCGGCGGCGGGAGGAGGAGGAGGCGGGGGCGGTGCCGCGGAGCTGCGCGGGGGCGGCGGGACGGGACGGGGTGGGTGTGCGTGTCCGTATGCCCGTGTCCGTGCGTCCGTGTCCGTGTGCCTGTCCCGCTCCCGAGGGTGCGCTGCCGGCTCCCCGCCCCGCGCAGGGAGGCGTAGCCCAGTCCGTGCGGACGCGGAGCGGGACCCGCGGGCACGGCCGGGCCCAGTCACACGGGTGGGTTCGTGTGCACAGGGACACACATTCCATCCCACGGGCACGGGCAGGCAGGCTCTGCACGCACGCCCGCGTTCATACACAGGCTCGCATGCGGACGTGAGTGCCCGCATGTGCGTGCCCGCATCACACGTGTACATGCTTGCCCAGAGCATCCCCGCAGCCGCACACACGCACCTGCATGGGGACACACGCGTGCACATACCCGCACGCACATACATGTGCGCACACGCGTGCACATCCTCCACAGGCACACTCGCAGATCCACAAACAGCCGGGCAGGTACCTACAGTCAGACACGGACGGTGCACAGACACACACACAGACACGCACATGTCTGTACCCACAGGCACACGAGGAATGCGCGCCCTCCTCTCCCGCTCGCAGCAGGGCTTGCGCTCATTCCCCACGGGTCAGTGCCTGCTCTTACGTGGCGTTTTCCTGCTTCAGGGATTTTCTCTGTGCAAACAGACTGTGTCCATCTGCTGAAAGGCTCTGTGAGCCAGAGCCAGACCCGGGCAGCGCTGCGCTGCCTGACAGCCTTTTGGCACTATCGGCGCACCCACCGCTTGGGACATCAACACTGCAGATCAAGAGGAAACATAGAATTTATTATTGTGTTTGGGTTGCTGGAGGGCTTTCTGTTTTCTTCTGTTTATAAAATAAATCATAAATCAACCATAGAGCTGATCATTGATTTTAAAAGCAATTTGTAGTAATAGGTAACTTACCCATGACCTGCAGCCTTTCATACCACTTTAGCACAATGTCTAATAGATCTCACTCTTTCGCTTAATACACATATGTTGTGTTGATGTTCTCAGACAGAAGTGATTAACTGTAATACCACCTGCCAAAGTCTCCCTTTACTTGCACTGATTTCCAGCACTGCTGTCACAAACCTCACTGATTTCTTCATCCTCTCCAAAGCATTGGGAGAATCCAGGTTTGGCATTAAAGTGACTATTTGTTGTTTTAGGAAATACACACCTGCAAAAGTTGTAGCATTTTAACTGTCCCAGTGCTGGTAAATCAGAGCAACTCCTGCTGGGCTGTCAGAGCATTGCAATCATACTGCTTGCGACCAATGCAAAAACATCACTAAATGCCTCACCAAAACCTCTGCCATGGTGTAGGAGTGTGGTGTGTGGGCCAGACAGTGACCTACAAGCTGCCCTCAAGCTTCGTCTGTGCGTGGGGAAAGGGACAGCATCATCTCTCCCTGTTATCCCAAGAACACAATGAGGCGCATGCTGTCACCCTTTATTAATAATAAAATTAATACTAACCATGTTGGGTCTGACCTGGAAATGCAAGATGTAGTGTGCAGGACCTTTGAAGCAGGTTGTTCCTCTGTGGTATTCCTGGTTCTTAATATTCCTGTGAAAAGAAAGAAAATTAAATGCATATCCTGCACTTGCAAGAGATAAAGGACCTGATATGAGCCATACTGCCCCAAGAAGCCTCATGTAGACCTAGAAGTCCCTTCTCAGATCTTCTGGCCATGTCCAAGTACCCCTAGACACAACTACATCTACTAACATCCATGGAGAGGCTCATGTGTGAGAGCTTGAGTCATCCTGGTAGTAGGAGCAGGGAGACCCTCATCCCTTGGCCCTGTGTCTGCCATGCTGAGCGGGGACTGCTGGGTGGGGGATCAGATGCACAGGGGCAAGTGGTGAATGAGCAAGAGGGAAAAAGGAAAAGCAGGATCATGGGAGAAAGAAACTATTTGGAGGGAAGGAAAGCACCTTCTGAGACTCAACTGTGGCATCTCAAGGAGCGGAGAAGAGGGTTTGCGGAAGAAGGCATTGCTTTCAGAAGGAATGTATCGCAGCGGGACTGGAGCCAGGCGAGGCGTAGGAGCTCACCCGTCACTGGTTATATTTAGCTGGGCTCAGCCGAGGTCGAGTGCCTGCTCTTGCTCTCTGCAGGCGCCTGGGGCATTGCTACAAGCACCCAGCACCCGCTGTGCCCAGGCTGACCCCATGAGAAACCCCCATGAAAAGGGACAAGGTCAGGAGCTGGTACTGCACATCTTTTGAGCCATAAGCTGTCATCAGTGCTCAACATCTGCTATTTGTCAGGTACTCCTATCATTGTATTTTTCAAGCCAAACCCCTGTGAAGGTCCTGCAGAATCACAGGACACTTAGCTCATCCCATTAGACCACTGTTGACCAGCAGATTACAGTTCAGGCCCGGGACTCTCCAGGGAAAGACCCCTGGAGATGCAGGGAAGGATGTGCCATAGCTTCCCCAAAGAGAACAGTTGTTAATAACCTTCTCCGAAACCAGTGCTGTGTTCTTGTCCCACATGCAGCAGCAAAAGGGGATGTAATTGCAATAATGACCAAGTGAGCAGCTGTGACACCAAGAAGGGGAATTTACAGTGGCTGAACATGGGGAATGCACCCACCATGGGGTGTGCAGCTGGGCCCCAGAGCAAGGAAGGAGCCTTGTGTCCCTGAGGTTGGCCACAGACCAAGAAATTAGGCAGGAGCAGAGGTAACGTGTGGCCTGAAATGAGATCTCCAGAGAAAGTGTTGGTAGAAATCCTTCCTTCTTGCTGGTGACAAGGGTGCCAGACCAATGTGTTTTTCTGGATTTAGGAATGGGGTGGCAAGAGATGCCCAAAAAGAATATTGGCTCCATGTACAAAATCAGATAATCCCTTCATCTTTCTCCTGGGATTCCCTTGTTCTGAATAAGGGACAGAGAAAAAAAAGCTATTAGTGCTCATGTCTTAATGACATTGTTATATGATATACTCAGTAGAAGATGTGTTTGAGGCAGCACCAAGATTTTGGGATGAGAACAAAAAGAAGGGCTCTATCTCCTGGGGATCATGAAAGGATGACCTGTAACAAAGTCATCCTTGATCTTCAGGAACAGCTGTCACCACTGCCTGTGTCTTTTCTCTCTTGACCATCATATCTCTTGTCTACAAAATGCCATTACTGAGGATCACATAGCCCATGGGACTGAGATCCCTCAAGCTCCTTGAAATATTTAAGTGCCACGGAGGCCCTTGGATTTGAGTTTTCATTATCATTGCACAGTTCTGCTGGAATAGAGAGAGGAAAACCCTGGTTTGGAAAGGCCTGATCTTTGTGCTCACTTTCTTATCGTTTGCATTTTAAAGCTATGGTCAAAGTAGGACATAAACCCAGTGTATCTCACCTGGGCACGCATCTGCAAGTGATGCAATTGTAAGTTGGTTCTTTGGCTCATTTATTATCAGGTAAAGCAAATAAAATCCTTTATCTGAGATACTTTGGGTGTTTTAAAGATAAGTTTTCATTGTCATATCTTCCTTGTGGCAGGAAGGGTGGATAAAAGCATCTGAGTCATGTCTAGATGCCTGCAATGGCACTGAAGAGGTTCTAGATTTGTAATGATGACTCCTCTTTCTGCACCAGGCTGAGCAAAATGCCAGTCCCAGGCCATTGCCCAAGGTGATTGCCTGTGTCAGGATGAAGCTCCACCTCTGCCCTAATGTTTCACAAAATATTGCCACCATCCTGCAGCAAGATCCTCTGACTTGCCCCCATTTCTAGATTCTATGGCATAAGTTAAGGTTTGCTACTTAACTAGCAGCTCCAGCTGGAAGAGATATCTTCCAACTGGATGTAACTCATTATAGCCACATTATTTGGTATAATATTCTACTACTGTAATATCAACTACCATATTTGCATTAAATTCAGAAAGCATAGGATCCCAGACATGCTCTCTAGTGTGCCAGAAGGACCAGTGAAGACAGCTAAGATTACCCATTTCATGAAGTCACAGTGAAGACAGGGATGGCTGGAGGGGGAATTCGGGTGCAGCCTGGCCTCAGGCACCACTGGAGCTCCTGAACATCCCTCAATTCTTTGTTCCAGGCAGCTTTCCATACAACAAAAGATGGCCAAACTGGAACCCAGATGATGAACAAGCTGGACTGATTTATGGTTTTAGAGAAAAGGACTTTGGGTCAGGCTAGGGTGTAGAATCAGAGATATGAAATGAAAGGCAAACTCGTTTGAACCTTGGAAACCTCCACCAAGTTACAAACAGTTCTTGAATCAGGAAAACATTTTCATTTCCAGGTCATCACCATGCTGTTTGCTGGATCCTCCTGGCTGTGCTGTGATGGGAAGTGGGAGCACAGAAGCACAGGCTGTGGGCACCCTGCAGCTTTGTTGTCCCCATGCTGCCCTCCCCACCCCCCAAATCAACCCACAGACCTGGCTGATGGGGTTTTCATCACCATGGAAAAAGTTTGTCTCCTGCTTTTTCAAAGGAAACTATAAAAAAAAAAAAATCACACAAAATCCTTGTCAGTAATAGGCAAATACCACATGCCAAAAATTATAGTCATGAATTTAATCCTATTTCTATTCTCTGGCTAAAGACGCAGCTCATGTTGCTGCTGCCTGCTATAAAAATAGATATAAAAATATCTATTTTTACCATCTAAGGAGCAACCTCTGTTCTCAGATACTCAAGAGCTACTACTCCTGACCTGCTGAAAAGCAGCATTGCAACACTGCTGGGAAGCAGAGAGCAACACCTAAAATTCTCTACTCCTCTTCTCTACCCTCTCCCACATGAAAAAAGGCAAAGTTCAGCATAAATCTCTGGGCAAGTCCATGCCTGAAGCTGCTGGGCTGGAAAGTGAAGGAGGTACAGGAGGGAGATTTTCCTCATGCCTCTAAGGTGCAAAACCTCGAGTTCTTCAGACAGTGATGATGAAGCCAGACCAAACATGGCAATTTTTTGTGTTCTTACAGCCCCCAGAGCAGGCTGAGGGGCACTTGGCTGCCTGAGCAGCTATTTCAGGAGGGGTTCACTGATGTGCTGGACTGAAATGGGTGATGGATATCTCCAGCCATGAGCCACCCCAAAAAGTATGCCCATATCCCTAGAGTTAAGGACATCAAAGGGACAGGCGTGGGGATGCACAAGGCTGTGGCACAGGAGAGGGTTAAAAATTAGCAGCTCCATGGAGACCTGCCTGTGGTATCTGTTAATAGTTAGCTCCAACTAAAATGTGCCTTTGGTGTGCCCTATCCTGCAAGTGCAAAGAGCCAGCTCCATCTTGTGGCCAGGGACTCTGCCTTGTCCCAGGGAGGAAAGAGCGGGAGGAGGTTTGGGATGCTTGAGGATCCGTCTCCACCACCCTGCACGGCGTGATCAGAAATATTCTCTCTTCCTGCACTTCTTGCCTCAGATAAACCTGTCCCACTTTGGTTAGCACTCCGGCAGAGCCGCAAAAGCCAGGAGTATTTTCTGGACACATCTAGCAGAGGGTTTCTTAGAAGCAGAGAGCCCAAAGAGATTCCCTTTTTATGCCTATGTGTAGGGGAAGAATCATAAAATATGATTTAAAATGTCAGCAGGTAAAGCCAGACAGGCTTGGCTCCACTCAGATCTCTGGAAAAATTCCCACTGAATGGAGTAAAAACCTCAGTCCTAAGCACCTGGACAAGCAGAGTGCTCTGGAGGTACAAACGGGTTCCCAAGGAATTCACCTGGATCTGTGCAGTTTGGACCTCCCAATGTCCCATGCAGCTTTTTCAAATCTCAGTTGACACTTGGCTATTTAATCCCTACATGAAATAAATCACTGGACTCTGGTATTTTGCTTGTTTTTCTGGCAAACAGTTTTTGCCCAGCATCAGCTTGCTGCAGAATTTGTTCACACCAAACTTGGAGGACAAAGCAGTTGAGAAATGCTGAAGAGTCTACAAGGAAAAGCCTTGTTTTTAAAAGAATAATAATGTACTGTTACACATGTGCAACACAAGCCCTGTTTCATTTATAGGAATGATATACAGGCCCAGGTCCACAATTCCTCCCCAGGGACCCCTATTCCCATTAATGTCAGTGCAAGTTAGGCACTAAAATACCTGCCTGGACTTGACCCCTGGTTCACACCAATTTAAACATTCCTCTGCTTGAGAGGGGATTAGGAACCTTAGCACTATAATGACCTTTTGAATTCATTGACTGTTCCAGATATGAAACATTTCTTTTTTTTAACTTTTGACTGATTTACCCCATAAAAGGATCTCTATGGATAAAAGACTTCAGAGAAAGACTTTTTTTCCCCCAAAGTCTCATTCATGCAGCAGACTTTCTCTCCCCAGCTACATCCAGACATCAGGGACAGGCAGCAATGCCACCGGTGAGGGTCTAGGGGGGCTCTCTCAGGTGGGTTGAGGGATTTCCTTGCCCTCCCACCCACCAAGATGTGATGGATGGTACTCAGGGAAGCTGTTAATGTCACTTTCAAAAAATGACTACCAAGAGATGGCCAAACTGGGAAACCATCTGGGACAAATATCCCTTTAGGGTGCTACCAGTGTATTAGTGTTTCAGAACAGGGAAAAAAAAAAAAAAAAAAAAAAGGAAGAAAATGCTTGGTTGGCAAAGGTGCCCACCAAAAGCACTGTTGGCTCTTTCATAGCCCTCTTTGTTTTTCTCCCAATGTTTTTTGTTTTTCCCCAGTGCTCTGTTTTTCTTTTTCAACTTTATCTGGCCCTGCAAGTCTCCCAGTTCCCCTGGGGAAATCTCTGCCATGTTTGGGTCACCGCCTGGGCAGATATTTTTTTCTCTGCTTCCCTTGGTGTTGTCCACCCTAGAGGGTACCACAGGGGATGCTGCCCGGGATTTGGAGACATTGCCCAGGGAATTTGGAACAAAGGGAAGAAGGTGAGACACAGCTCCTTCATAAACTGTTTTGCTTCCACCAGGAGAGGGAGAGTGGGAGCTGTTGGTCTTGGTTTGCTTTTCCTGGAGGAGAGGAATAGAGTTTGCTCTCTGGAGGTTTCTCCTTGGAGCTTGTGTGTGAAAGGCAGCACCTTCTGGATTCAAAAGCAGGAAACATTTTGCATTTTTTCAGTTGTTTGCTTGTGACATTTTTCTTTGTTTCTCTTATGAGGCTGTTTTTACATAAACAGCAGAGCCCCATGTACAGCACCTGTACCCTGCCTCTCCCTGTTCTATGAGCAGCCTGGGCATAATTAGGACATGCAAGACCCACTATGTACCCATGCCACAGGCATCACCTTTCAGCCCATGCTGTGTCGAATAAAACAGGTCAATGCATGCAGAAGTGAGAAATGTCCGTCTGACCCAGAGTGTCCATCCATCCAGTCTGTCCAGAGACTGCAACAGGAGGGACTGTCTTGGGGGCCCAGTTGCTTTTATAGTCCCTTCCTCCAGCACACCTGCTTTCTCATCCTGTTTTTAGGGGCTACATCTCTCTCAGACATTTGCATCCTTGAATTTGCCTAATCTCCTCTTGAACCTGCAGATACAGCATCCACAACATCCTATGACAGTGAGCTCACAGCTTTATGTACCCCCAGATTCTGGTGGGTGTTTGGCTGCCACCCTGAGTCAGTGGCTTTGAGACCCACCAGTGACAGCTCAGGGCATCTCAGTGAGTCTTTAGGGTGTGATGGGCTGGCTGTGCCTGGGCACATAGCCGGGTACTGCAGCCCCCTGCACCTGCACCACTGGGCTGTGCTGCTCCTTTGGGTCCCCAGGACCAGTGCTGCCTGGTTCTGGTCACTTATTAACAACCACTTTTTCTGTTTGACCTTATCCCTCCTGTTACCTAGTTACTTCACTTACTTTCCTTTACTCCTGTTAGCTCTTTATGCTATGTTACCTTTGTACTTCTGATAGCTCTGGTTCCTCCAGCTGGTCCGCTGCACGCTGGCACATGTGGGAAGCTCCCCAACAGCTTCAGCTGTAAAAGCAGCCACAGAGCTATCACTGACCTTCTCTGCTACCTTATCATCCCCACCTGCCCCTTTTATACCCTTGTCATCAGCGTTCCCACTAATTTCCTAGCTGCCTTTGTGGCTTTGTTATATTTAAAGAGCCTTGTATCAGCAGCAAGGCAATTTATGGATTCTTATTTTTAGCCCTGTTTATTTCCTTTTTAGTTTCCACCTGACATGTTTTATAGATTTCCCTCTTCTTAGAGCACTTTGGGCTTTTAGGGTTGTGTTTGGGGATTTTTTTTTTTTTGACTAGTTGCTGTAAAAATCAGTATCTTCAGCTCACACCCCAAAATGTGGAAGAGGTCAATTTAATCCTTCTGGGAACCCTTGGTAAGCAAAGCTGCTTCATCCACAGACACCAGACACAAGGCTTTGAAGTGGAGAGTATTACTGTGCTAAAAATGAAAGGGTGAAGGGTGGAAAATGGGGATAATATAGCAGTTGATGACTTTGCATTTGCCAAACTTGAAAAATGGCATTCCTCCTCTCACAGGAGCAGCAGATGAGGCAGTGCTAGGCTTGCCTCACTTGCCTTGCTCTGATTTGTGGCCCTGGGCTATTGAACCCAAGATTTCAAGTAGGATCCCAGGTCTGTGGATTGTACCAAGGTCCAGTTAACCTCCTGCATCCCAGGTGAAGCCAAGGTGGTCTCCCCAAAACCAGGTAGGGACAGTCATGTTCACCATGGCACCTGCCTGAATCCCTTTAGCCTTCACCTGAAGTTTCCCTAAACGCTCTCCATACTGGGGGTTTCTGTTGGGGAAGCCATTCCTACCGAAGAGGTGAACACTTCTTGCTGGAGGAGAGGTTCATTTTCCCTTGCCTCTGTCCCTCTGGTTGTTAGGAGTGCTATTGTTCACCCTGAAAAGAACCAGCCATCAAACTCACAGTACAGAAGAAGTGAAAAGTCGGGCCTCTTAGTCTGTAATAGCGTCTTACCTCCATTATTCACTCTTACTTGTTTATGCCTCCAGCCTCCCACATCACATGCAGGATCTATGTGAAAACAGTCTCATAAAGGAAACAAGGGGTGGTTTTCACCAAGAGATAAACGGAAAAAATGAAAAGTGCTTCCTGCTTTCAGGTCTGAAAGGTGCTGGCTTTCACATGCCAGTTTGGATGCTGGGCTTTGCTGGTGAGGGTGTGGAAGCAGAGTTTTAGGTCTCAGTTTTCAGGCTGGTTTCAGATATAAGCAGTGCTAACAACAGCAGGCCTGATCACCCCACCCATTCTTATCCAGCCATCCCATTACATTCCTGTAGTGCAGCACCTCTAATGCAGCTGCCCACACTCAGGTTCTTACCCCACTACCATCCCCAGCACCGTATCCTTCCCCTCCCACCCCACATTGCTTGAGTATGCTTGGGTGTATCCAGATAAATGGAGAATGGCATGTGGCTGAAGCTACCTAAATATCCCCATGCAAGTACATGTTATAACCAAGCAAACCTCTATCCCAACTCCTTTAGCCCTGTTTGGCACAACCTGTGCAGATGTGCCAAGCAATTACACTCTCCAGAGTAATTTTTGGTCTAGGACAAAAGTAGGTGGCAGACTTGAGTGGCAGCACCTCTCCTCCTCTGCAGGTCATGTGCCAGCAGGACACCCTGCATCTCAGGGAAGAAGATGGATGGGAGAATCCAGGATGTGAAACAAGTGTGGCAGATCCCTGGAGCCTCTCAGCCTGCAGGCATGTCCTCACTCACACAGATGGATGAAGGTTACACCCAGATCCCTTTTCCATACCTGGTTGGATTTTGAAGGATGGACAGCTGAAAGAAACACTGAGCCAAGCAGCAGCAGTCATAAAACACCACAAAGAGCTCTTTTCCATTATCACATTTCCCAGCAGAATCACACACTGTTAATAGCCAAAGAGAAGTGAAATATCCGAGAGTTTGCCCTTTCAGTACAGAACTCCAGTCCAGATAAAATAACTGTATCAGCCTTTGAAATGCTAAAGAGTAGTAGGCTCTCTATGGTATCTGATAGCCTCTCCCCAGCATGGGCTAAATGAGACCTGCTTGCAGTAGCAGAAATTAGCTTTGAATTAGAGCAATGAAAATTCCAGTGCAGCTAAATGACACACACATCTGACTATTTTTGCTGCTTTTATTATCAGTGGCAGCAGATATCTGGATATCACACCCTCAATAAAGTTTTACTGCATTAAAGTTTCGTTTATCATTGAGCTTTCGGCTGCGTTTCCAATCTCTATTGCTTTGCGAAAGAATAGGAGATAACACTTAAAGGCCTTTTCATGTGCCTCTGTAGCAGGCTACTGTTACTTGTATTTTAAGGATCCTCTGCCCTGAGTGGATGGAACCAGACCATTTACTTCAGTGAAAAACCACGATGACCCATCCGGTGGGCTGTTATCTCTTGATATAGAGAAATCTTTTTATTTGACTCCACATAACCCTAAGTTTCAGTCTGCCATACAAAGAAGGGGAGGAGGGGGTATCCCGGCAAAAGCAGCCAGCTGAAGGAAGTAGAAGTCTACACTCAGCTTCATGACTTTTTGCCACTTCCTGTCTATATCCTGTCCGTTTTCCAGTGTCTCACACTGTGCAAACTCCCCTAAGTGGAGGTTGCATGGGGTTAACGGAATGCTGCTGGAAGAAGGAGAGAACTTAGCAGAAGTATTAGAAGCTGGGAGAATCTCCTTCACCTGGATTATGGTGGAGACACACAGGGCCCAAAGAAAAAGAAGGGAGCATTAGCCACATGTTAGAGTGTTGGGGAGGGAACCGGTCCCCCCTGCAGGGCTTTATTAGCTGGAGAAAGGGTTAGGGTTAGAGCACTGAAAACATGCATCTGCATGGACATCCTGGTAACCTCTACAGCCACATACAGCGTTTGCAAACACTGACTCCAAACTTGTCACCTAAGCTGAAAGATGCTTCTTTTTTCAGCTGTGTGCCATTTGCAGCTGCCATCAAAGAAAGCAGCTTGTCCAGCATTTTCAAAGGACATCCAGCTGCATTAATTACCCAGTTCCCACTGAAAACAACCACCGAAAAGTGGTGCCAGTCTTATAACAATAAACATTTTAGTTTCATTAAGATTTAATAACATTTCTGATCAGAACCTCTCAGTAAAAGCTGGATGCTGATGTAACCAGTCTGTGCACACTTGTGTCTAAATTCAGCACAAATTTTAACATAAAATACCTTCCAGACTTATAAAAAACCACTTACACCACTGGGAGCAACATAAGGAAGTCTTGGTACTGAGAAAAAATAATGTTTAATAGGAAAAGGTAATCTGCATATATAAGATCCAAAACAGAAAATATAACAGAATTAAATGATGTTTTAAATGAATGTAATCTATAAATATATGTACATATGTGTGCATATACATATTTTATATATATATAAAGGAAATGTTAATGCTAGACAATAGATAATGCACACTCGGTAAAATATGGTAAAATGTGGATTCTTTTACAGGTAGATTTACTGACCATATGTAAGAAATCAGGCGGGAAAAAACCCCAACACCAACCGTAAGATCATTCAAATATAAAGAGAGTAAGAGAAAAAAACACTAACACTTTCCACAGGAACTGAGAATGTAAAATCAATGCAGTTGGGCAACAAGGAGAACAAAGTTGTTTGTTTGAAGATATTGTTTCTTGCCATTTTATTGGAAAGGAAGGCTGTGGAAAAGGTCAGACAAGTGCCATTGTCTTATGCAACACATGTCAGCAGAGATCTGAAGAGAATGCTTTCAGGTAGGAAATACTGGGGAGTTGAGGAGGATAAAAAAGGCTGTATCTGATATAGTAAAGTGAAACACAGTGGATTCTCGTGAAAAAACAGTTTTGACCTGCCCAAAGCCTTAGCTGAAACTGAATGAGCACAAATAAAGGCAAAGCTCTGGGTGCTGACATTTTTCAGCCTGGACCATCTTCCAGAAGAACTGAAAAACAGCAGGATTAAAATCCTGATATCTTGTATACACTCACTCTCTTGCCAATGTACTGGTCTTCTCAAAGAAGTCTAATGTTTATTGAAGCTCATTAGTTCTTTTAAGAGATCTTCTTCTTCTCCCTATCCCCTACTACATTTTCGCCTTATTTCAGAGTTGTCCATGATCTCTTTCAAGCGGGGGTCTTCTTTTAGAAAATCTTGAGAGAATCTGGGATCAAGGACTTTGTTGTCTCCTCTGCTGAAGCAACTGCATTGGTAAGAGGCTGCAAAACTCTTTGGTCTGATCCAGTGTTGTGGTGGTCATCCGTCCTTCTACGGCTCTTGTCATTTAGTATCTGCTCTGCGTCCTAAAGCCCCCACGCTCCTGTGATGGTTCGTACTACAGAGAATTTAGACAAGAGGAGAAGCTAAATAAGGAGTAGCTCTAGGTCAGAAAGTTCCTTTCTCAGGAGAGTTCAGCATGTAGCACACTGCACGTGGGAGCCCCTTCACTGAGATACACCAACCCTCAAGGAAAACCAAACAGGCAGGTTTGAATCAGTGAAAAGTAGACACCTTTGGAAAGTTAGAAATGCCCAAACCCATGCAAATCTGACCAATCAACTAACTACTTAGATGTTTTTCTTCTCTTAATTGGCAGCTTTTTAAAGCTGTTGTTTTTTTTAAACATCAGATGTCCAGGCTGCTCCTGTCATGGTTTAGACCTCAATTCTGCAAAACATGTAAATGTATTACAATTAAACAGATTTTCTTCACCAAACAGAGTCAGTTTCTTGCACCACAGAGGTGGAGCTAAAATGTCATTTAAACAAGATTTGAACCTACAATGTGCTTCTTATTTACTTGACTCATGTTGAACCCAGCAATCAATCATATCATAGCATACACTCTAGGGAACCAAGATTATATGACCCTGGGAGAAATTTAAGGGGAACTTGGCAAGATAAAAGCAGACATGGTGAGATGTATCTTTGTGTGTGGAGCTTCCTCTACAGTTCCCTTGCAGAATTCAGGGATAAAATAGGCTTTTTTTTTTTTTTAGAACACATCTTCCAACTAATGAAACACCTCTGCTGACGAGGCTGCTCTGGGCTATAGCAATGCAAAAGTTTGTTCATGGCACTTCACACTGTGCCCCTTTGCAGTGCTGCAGCAGCTGCAGAGGCTTTTGCTGTGAACGAGGCAGCAGCAGAGCAGGTGGGAGGACACTGACTCTCTGGGCAGCTGTCCCAGCTTAAGCTGTCTGTAAATCTTGCATGAGGCTGCAGCTGGGAAGGGCCACTGCAGCACCTATTGACTCCACAACTGGCTTAGAAGGAGCGCAGGTGGTAACAGCCTGTGATGCTTGCAGGCACACCTGTGGTGAGCAATGTTTGGTCAGTGTAGTCAAATGTCCTGTGACACAGCAGATCCTGGGCAGCCAAGCTGTTGCTTTGACCCTTGCTTTTCACGTATCCCTCCTGTGACTCGAGGATGACTACTAGGACTTTAGAGAGATCTTTATAAGTTGAGTGCTGATCTCTGTATTAAGGCAAAGTTTTCCAGCTGCAGCTACAGGTCTTTGGATGCCTTTATACCACTTTGGCCTTCTAGATCAAGGAAGGATGGACAAAGTGAAGTTTAGGTTCCAACAGTGTCTGTAGCCCACAACACTATGCTCCTCTCTAGGACTTACTCTCTAGACCCTTTACCATGGAATTCTCACAGGTCTATGTGAAACACTTACCAAATCATCAAAACCCGTCTCCGAAAAATGACCTCTATCTGTGGAAGGCATCTCATATGGGTTGTTTGACTGATATCCTGGGTTTGCATGACCAGAAGTGGTCTGGACTCTGGGGAACATCAAGGTCGGTCTATCATCAGAGATATCTGTGTTGGAATATCCTGACTTTATCAGCCTCTTCTTCTCTGAATTTTGTTTGTCCTTGGTTCTTCAGAGGAAATGAAAGAACAAAGGAGGTTTTAAAAGATCATTTAGTGTTCCTTACTTATTAAGTGAGTCAAACTTATTGAGTTGTCCACTCTCACCTTATTTTGAATTCTCAGTCCTGTTCTGAAACGTGTAACTGATTTTTATAGAATACCTACTGCATAACCCTTGTTATCGTTATAATTGTAATTATTGTACTAGAGTACGAAGTTTGGCATCCTTTCTCACAGGTGAGGCAAAGCTGCTAGGGGAGACAGAGGGGGACTTTGGCCTCTTTCAGCTAGTTCCTAGAGTAAAGGAGTTTCTTTCAACTACCACTACCTCTAACTGACTATGCAGAGGAAGAAATAAGGCATTCATTATAGTTAAGAAAAGGTGCCCTCATGCCTGCAGCCAAAGCTGGACACACACACTTGGCCAGCTTGTGCACCTGCTGGTGAGCATTGTCTGCTGTGGGTGCAAATGTCTTGTAGGCATCTTTAACTGGGCAGCGCTGGGAGCAAAGGCAGAGCAGCTGCTTGAGTATTTATTGAGTGGACAGAAGTGAGGAGGTGCAACTGCAATCAGACATTTGCCAGTACACCAGGAATAGCAAGCTTTAAGGAGATGCTTGGCTGAAAATGACACCTGTATGGAGCTGAAAAGGCTGTGCCAGGCCTTGAGCTGAAGTGCTAGCAGGGAAAGCTGCAGAGGGTCTGAATTTGGGCCACACAGTCTTCTGATATCAGCATCCTTCTTCAGTCTTATCCAGATGCCATGTCAATACTAGCTAGGGCAGGATTATGACTCATGGATCAGGTGTGTATTTTGAAGACTTGACTGAAGCTTTCATAGCTGAATTCACAGCAAGAGAATAAATGCTTCTTGGAAGCGCATATTGGTAAGAGCATTTTCTGACGACTGTATGGCTTAAATGAACATGTCTGACCAGCTAGGCCTGCAACCACATCCACAGCCCTGCTCCTCTCTAAATTTCTGCTTATTTCTCTATGAACATGCAGCAATGCAGCTTCAATTATAAGAAATACTCTTACCTTGCTGAAATTATAGTGACTGCTATCACTAAAGTCAGGATAACGGCTCCTAAAACTGTACCCACTATTATAAGGATGAGTTCGGTGTCTGGGGAAAACAAAAACAGCAAACAAAACCCATCAATTTATCAATTGAAAACTCATCATGAATATTGAAAAACAAGTTCTGTACCTGGCCGGAAGCAAGGGAGGAAGGAAGGAAGGAAGGAAGGAAGGAAGGAAGGAAAATATGAAAAATGTCATTTATTCCCAGGCTCCTTGTGCTTACAACTGTCTGTGGGCACAGAAATATGTAAATTAAGGATCTGCATCACAGACCATCTCTTCTGAATGCTATTTTGATCACAGCTCAAGTTCCTGATATCATGCACTGAGTGGTTCTACACGTAATTATAGCTGAGGGACAGGAACAACTAAGAGGGTGCAGGAGTTCTTAAGCTAATATTGCTGCTAAAATGTGTAATTAGGTATCAAACAAGCCCTTTCCATGCCCTAGGCACATAAGGTGTAAGATAAATTTCATTCCTTTTTTTTTCCCCTAACATTTCCCTGCTATAAATGCAGAACGGAGGCATCCCTAAACGCTGCTACTTGTAATTTTTTTTAATTTCAGACAGATTAAACATTGCCAGGTATTATTTTCCACATTATAATTAAAAATCAGAAATTCTTGTACTTACTGTCAGTGCAATTCTCCCCAGAATAGCCCACTCGACAACTACAGGAGAGAAAAAAGAAAAAGGAAAGAAAAAAAAAGATAATGTCATTAAGCAGATGATCTTTAAAGTCCTTTCTAACCCAAACAATTCTATAATTCTATGATCACAAAACAATAGTATGTTTCCCCCTTTTATCAGTAATTTCTTTGCAAGGTGTGTTTATTACAGTTTTCCTCTTAATATTGAAGTCTTTACTTTCATTAGAGTAAAACAATCTGAGATTTTCAGAATGATTGGTGATCTGGGCACTCAAAGTTTCAGGTTCTTAGTCTGAAAAATGTTTAAAAGACCTAATTTTTCTAAAGAACTGCCTAATTTTTCTAAAGAAGTGGCTCTGCACCTCTGAGACACTTGAAATTGCCACACACCATCTTTATGAAATGCCTCAACATAAGGTCTATAAGGACTGGGCACTCATCTTCCTCCCATACTAGTTTCTTATATTTAAAATATGTCAACTTTATGGTAAGAAGTGTTCAATGTGCAGCAGCAGTAACTACTAAAAGAGCTGAATTAATGGACATGGGGAGTAAGGTCCCCCTGCTTGTCCACCAGAGCAGAGCACAACTAGTCACTTGGCTTCACCAGCAAACACCACCATTCTGCTCTGATCCTGAGCTGACAGAAGTACCCTCAGAGAGAAAACCAAGATGAAATAACATAGGTCTGAAAGTTATGAGGAAACAGTCCCCGCTGGTATCAGTGGAAACATTCCAGGGATTTGATGCAAGTCTTGCTCTAGTGCCTGTTGCTTACTAAACACCTCAGCATACCAGTTGCCATGGTCCAGTTACTCTGAAGGAGTAGTTTGTGTTTATGCAGTCAAGTAGTTTATCCTCTTCACTGACTCGTGGGTGACCCTGGGTCTCCTTGGCTTTCCTCTCAGGTATTATGAATACCCACAAAAGACCAATGCCATAACCTGGGACACCTTGGGAATTTGTCCACCAGTGAACCACCTTAGGCACTTCTCTGACTCACACAGCTGCAGCCTGTTCCTCTAGACTGTGGCTGACCCTGTGTTAGATGTCCCTCTCCCCTCTCTCCTGTCTTTGCCTAGAACGCAGGAATGCAATAAGATGCTGAATACTCACGCTGCGCATTTTCCATTCCTGTATTCAAAGTTAGTCATACATGTGCATGCTGGAATCCCATTTTGTATTTTGCAGTACTTGTTTACTTCTGCAAAACAGCTTTCACTGCAAACTGTATTTTCAGGGGAAAAAAATATGAGTTAATTGAAGATAGCCCCTCCCCTTAAAATCAGTGTTAAAGGTAGCCCACTTTCCCCTTTTTTTTTTTTATTGCACTGAAAACACACACAACTCTCTCATTCTTCAAAGCACCAGAATGGCTTTTTTAGGACTATACCTATGTAGAACAGAAACTGAAATACAAAAGTACAAAATTAGAAGTAAACTAGCTTTGTTTAAAACCATTCAGCTTCATCAAAAGGGAAATCTATCTAGGCTGCGTCTTACACAGGCAAGCAATGACCTGCAGTTTGATCTGACAGTAGATAATTTGTATTGCAGCTGATCTAAAGCTTGCAGCTGATCTAAAGCTGTGTCAGATTTAGACAGGTTAGGGGCCACAAGGACTACACTGGATCACATCTCACTGGGCTTTATTGCGGCCAGCTTTCATAATTTTATCATGGGTGTTTGAAATATTTGTTGTTTTTCTTAAAATCTCATATCTTAGACTTTTTTTAGTTTCTGTAGTGTAAAAATTTTAGTTTCCATAAGAAGAAAATAAGGTATATCTCAGGGCTTTGGAGGATAGCTAAAAATATAAACAGAGCACCCATTAAAACATTCAAAACTGTAAAGAAAACAAAAACCCAACAACTGACAGTTCCTAAAAATCACAAAAATCATTCTTTCCACAGAAACCTGTCTAAATCCAGGTAACGCAAACCTAGAACTGTGAACAGTGAACAGGTCGTTGTCGTGCATCATGAGGGTTCTAGTTCTGTCAGCCTTCCCATAGCTGCCTTCAAGTAGCTTGCAGAATTTATTCCCAAAATATCTACTAGCAGAGAAGGCTGTGAATACAGGATTCAGTTTGTTCCATCCTTTACCTATTTAGGTTTCAGTTCTTACCAAGAGTCTAACAATGTATTTAAAGAATTGCCCACTCACTGGTTTCAGTGATGATTTTGTCAAGCTTTAGTAGTTTATTCTACTGGAATAGAATTATGGATGTATGAAATGTGAGAACGTGTTTCTATGGCTTTTTTTAATAAGACATGCATTCCCTTATATTTACAGGTCAGCACATTTGCACAGCACTCTTTTTCGAAAATGGACTGAGACAAGGAATAAGCAGGTCAGACTTTCAGGGATAGATAAAGCAGCAAAGTTCTTACCTAAACAAAAACGATCATCCTGATTTATCTTTCCTAAACCATTTTTGCATTTGCATTCTAGAACCGGCTCTTCTACACACTCTGTGGTTCGAGTATCACATTGAAACACATCACATTTCTTCACCACTTTAAAAGAGAAACAGGGAGCAAACCTGAGTACTAATAATATTTCATAGAAAGCAGTGCACTCACCTAGTAAATCATAAACTGATTATTTAGTAATTCTAAAGAAAAAAAGACATCAATACTGCAGGTTTTTGGATCAGCCATTTCTTTTCCCTTGCTCTTTACCAGTTAAGGTCATGTCTCCATCATACCTTCTGACTTCCTATTTCTCAGACTCCTACAACTGTCTCCAAACCTTCCTGGCTTCCAGTCTATGAAAAGGGAAATTCTACCCATAAGTTCATATTCTGAACACTGAATTTCTGACTCACCTTAAAAAAACCTACAGAAAACCCTGTCACTATTCCCTTAGTTTTTTCCACAGCTGAACTGTGAGGCCCAGATCCCATACAGCTCTACATAGATTTAAATATTTATGGGCAAGCAGCTCATTTCACAAGCAGTGTCAGTATCCTGTTTGCCCAGCACATTGCTCTTTAGATCTACGACCCAGTGTTGGGAATGGTTCAAAAATCTCAGTGCCTGGCACACATTAGAGGTACGTGCTGGTGCTTTGCAAGCTCTCAGGTTTTTTTCTGTTTCCCTCTCACATTTAGGAACAGCACACAAGAAATGTCATGGTGGAGGTGGATACATTCACCTCCAGAGACCAAGCTCAGGCTATAAGTCATGAAATGGACACTTTTAGTTATTAGTTATATCTTTTGAGAAAGCTGGTTTCAAAATGGGATCATGTTAAAAAAAAAAAAAAAAAAAGAGAGAGAGAGAAAAATCCATATTTTATTTAGGAAATAATTCTCCAAGTAATTTAGTAATGCAAGAATTTACTGGTTTAGATCAATGAATCACTTAGCTCTGTAACTAATCAGTGAGGCCTCATTTCAGTTACCACAGCTAATTATAGAAGAAGTCTAAAGAGAGTTTCATCCTATTTTTCCAGTAAAATACTGGCTTAGTCTCAGAAGCACAATATATGTCTGTATATATTTTATCCTGATTTTTGCCACCACTTAACACTCAGCAGGTTAAAATCAACATGCCATTGCTTACTTGGGAATAAGTATTTTCCTTCTCTTCTTTACACAGGAAGTAGAAAGCCTTAGTAAGACAAAAAAGCCTAGCACCACATGGTTGAATCTTCAAAATTACACAAGACTGAGCATTAAGCTCCTTAAAATCAGCAAGGCTTATGCTTTGATGGGCTTTTATGCACACAGAAATCCTCCAACCAGGTTGGAAGATAGGAACCTCTGTTTCTGCTGATTATATACTTCCACAGTAAGGAGTTACATACCTTTGTAAGAAGAGACATAGGACGGACTTTCAGTTATTGCTTTCATTACTGCATCAGAAACTGATTGATTGGTCACATCTGAGTTCTCCTTAAACAGGTTTATCACAGTTATGTCTGTTTGAGAATCAGCTCTGATTTCTTTTTGAGGTCTGAAAAGTACAGATAGTACCATTTAAAAGTTTCATATAATGCATATGGATAGCAAAGACAAGAGAAATTTTCTGCCAAATCTCCCTCTCTCCCCTAGCAGAATTCTTTCTTCCCATGGTGTGGGTAATTGCCAAGACACTTGAAAATGAGTTTAAGTCTAGCTTAGGAATACAGTAACAGCCATCTTTGCAGTAGATCCAGATATAAATAGGTAGCTGTTGGATTTAATGCTATCAACATTGCTCTTTGTGTGCTGTTGACACACAGCTGACATTTTTTAACTAAGCTAACCTCAAGTCACCTGCAGTGTGGAAGACCTTATCTGTTAGGCCCTAACTTTCACATACTTGCATCAGCCTGTGGTGTCATCCAGGCATGATGTGGAGAACCCATCCTGAAGCATGGTGAGGATAATTCAGGATATGACCACAGTGAATTCAGAAGGGTCTGTTTGCAGTGTAGAGGTATCTATGCCAACTGCACACTAGCTGAGCTGGGTTCAGCTAGACATCAATCTCTTGGGATAAGGTGGAAAACAGCAGTGACTACCCTGTTCTTCAGTTAAACGTCACACTGCTGGGATATGCACACAAATATCTCTAAGTGGCAGATTGCTGTAGTGCCTGGAGATGTTACTGTGCCCTGCGTGTTTGTCACAACTGCTCTGTTTGAAGTTACTGCCCTCACAACTCTACTGGAACAACACTCTGCTTAACTGCTTAAACCATGGGGTTGACTGAAAGGGATGTGGCTTAGGAACCACTCATAAAGAAGCTGGCAGAACTCTGGGGACAGTAACCTCTAAGAGATGGGGACGAGAAGAGAGGGACATCCACCTAGACCAGCAAAGGACCTATTTCCACAGCTACAGTCACCACAGCTCATTTAATTCAACCTGCCATCAGGAGGGACCAACAAATGCAGAGTGAGATGCATTTTGTATGCCTTCTGTAAAGAAGGGTGTTTTTTAAATTAACTGGGAGTTCTGAGTTGGATCTGCAAGTGTTCATAGGAACCTCAAAGTTAACTGTTACTGCTTATAGCATAGTTATATCATAGTTATAGCATAGTGCTATATCCTACATGGTGCTAAAAGTAGGACATCCACTGTGGAGCTATGTGAGCCAGCCCATTTCACAGACATTTTGGGGGAAAAATGGGGCCAACATCCCAGAAACTTTAAAAATATGAAAAGAATGTCCTTCTTTAAGGGAAAGCATTCTGAACTGAACTTGTCCCATATTCTTTATTGAACTGAGTATTCCATGGGAACAGATTAAAATGGGGTGTGGGGAAGCATGTACTGTGCAAAAACAAATGGCAAACTTACTTAATTTCCACAATGACAGTCTCTACATAGCCTGGTAAACTTGCTAAGGCCTTTTGAAACTATAAAAAAAGAAATGAATTGTGGTTAAAGGCAAGCTGAAACATAGACCAAAGTCACATGAACCACTGAGGCTTCAGCTGTAAAGTTTTAACCCAGAACATGCAACTATAGGCACAAATCAAGCAAGCTGATCAGTTATATACACTCGAAAGGTGTTGCAGAAGAGGAGTAGTGGGGTGGTGCTGTAGAATATGGGAGGACAGGGAATATGGGAGAGCAGTGGAGGGATGGAGAATGAATGTCAGGCAGTGCATTAGGATAGCTGGAGTGGACTGGACTGGCTGGATAGCTACAAACACTCTCTTGCAAACTCATTGCTTAGGAGGATGTCTCCACGGTACCAATCAATGAGAGAGAAGAGGGAGAAGTAGGCATCCTTTGAGATGGCAGGTGTCCCTAAGATACAGTGAAGTGGGATCATAAGGGGTTGATCTTGTGGGGGAAGCACAGCACTGGTGAAGGCACTGGGAGAGGAATGGAGTCAGCAGAAAAGTCACTGCTCTCCCTCATCCCATGTGTAGCAGGGAACAGCTAGCGGTGGCAGCTGCCTTCAACTGCCACACAAGCAAGAGGCACCACAAGAAAAGGATGTCTAATTCAACTGAAATGAAAGATAAACTATCTTTGCAATAAAATTAAAATAATTTTTTATGCTGTTTTCACTTTTGCATTCTATTACTACATTATGCCTATTCTAGTCCTACATATCGTGCTCTTTTGTTGCCATGCCATGAACAAATGCTGGACAAAAAAATTGAGGAAAATATTTTTAAACCTTCTGGAGGAACAATTTTTGGTCACTTTCTGATAAAACATTCACAATAAGAGTCAGAAATTGATAACCAGTTTTGATGATTTCTGATTAATATCTGATGAATATTTTTTGATCAGATGTCTAGTAGAGGTGCATATCTCTTCTTCCTTACTACCAGAAAGAGACATAAGCAAATCCACTTGTTTCAACACAACAGCATAAATTAAACTGTTCATCTTATTTTCCCAGGAAATCTATTACCAAATTTTATGCACAGTCATAGAATACTCAAAATGTGTAGTATCCATTTAATTAACAGCATTAAAATATTAAAATACTAAAAGTGGTAGGCTTATGGAAGAGGCTTGTTATTCAGGTATTTAGAAATAGCTGAACAGCCATTCTGAAAAGTTTGTGCTCTGTGGAAATGATAATTTTCTTAAAAAAAAAAAAAACGTTCATTTTTACTCACACCCACTGAGTATTATTGAGCCTCCAGCAAAAGTGGAGTTCAGAAATTCAGTAGGCTGGAGAACTTCACTCAGCCCCGTTGTTTCTGGAGAGGGACCGGTGAAAGATGCAGAGCAATTTATGTGAGAACTCCCCAGAATGAAAGTGGTACCACAAAAGCAGACATTAATTAAATCAGGTACTTCACTTCAGTAAGAGTCATCTGAGGGTAAAATTCAGGTCTTTTACAAATAGGTGTAAACTAGTATGGAGAGTTCTTCAAAAGAAGTAGTTTTCTCAAATGAAACTCTTCTAGGCTCCACATTAAAGGCAGTGTGTGTCCTCTCTGTCTGCATAACACCCAGTACAACATGAAATACACAGAAAAAACCCAACACTGTCACTCACAAATTCTGATACATGGTTGAACACCTCTTCGTACTCTGTGGAATTTACAATCTGAACACTCTCATTGTAATATTCATTCACACTAATGAGCCCTGGGTATACATCCCCTGAAATGAGAAGAGAGAATATAAGTTAGAAAGCATTCAAGAAAGTGAGGTTTCACCTTAGAGTTCTCCAGCTTTCAGTGATGGGGAAACACAATGCGGAAAACAATCAGTGCTATTTTTCATATACTGGAGGGATCAGTAGGGGACAAATGTTTGCTCAATCAATTGAGTCACAATGGGGGATTTACTCTGGCTACCTGGGAAGTAGGCAGGATCCTGGGCTCAATCAAATTGTCCTGATTAGGAAACTGAATAACACTAAACTGTCAGCATGGCCTGAAACTAAAAGACTCTCTGTGAGGTGTTACAACATTTAATGAGAAAAAATGTATATTAAGGACTCCAAAACTGCAGCTACTAAGCAGCTAACATGGTTCACCATATCAGAGAAAATGATTGAGTGTCAACCTGCTTCTTAGGTCTCACAAGTAAATTTGAGAGTCTTCCTTGCACTTTAAATAAGAAGCCCTATTTGCTCACACACTTGGCCTTCAACAGCATCTCAGAGACGCATTTCAACAGGTCTGTGATGAGTGTTTAGCAATGGCAAAATTAATCCAGTTTTTCAGAGGTCTTCATGAGTTTGACCTCTTTTAAATCTTCACAACTGATATCAATGTCAGGTTTACACTTGCATTGTTTCCTGCTTTTCACTCATTTCAATCTCCAGCATCCCTGACAGAGAACTCTTTTTCTAGAACATTAACCTCTTTGGCTATCACTGTTTTGTGAGATAACAATCTAGGTCATTGTAGCAGTGGCTGTCTGCAAAGCAAGGAATTGCTCAGCATTTACTTTCCCAGACTGATTATGCTTTCAGTTATAACGTGAAAACTAGGGATATGGGAAGAAAAATTCACCTGAGCAGGTAACTAACTAAAAACATAGAGGCCCTACTGCAACTCACCTTTGTAACAATTCTTATCCTCCTTGCTATAGTAGAATCCAAATTCGCACTGGCAGGTATAACTGCTCTTTAAAGGAACACATTTAGCAAAGTTTCTTCCACAAGGTTCTGTACTGCAGAAGTTCTCTGATACAAAAATGAAAGATATTGACATTAGTATTTCTATGAAATTGCAATAGCCAGTGAATATAAATTGAATAGCCATGAATATAAAGTAACTCATATATTGAATAGTTCCTGTGTACTTCTACTAAAGGAATCTACCAGGCATGTTTTAGAGAGCATAGATGCAATTACAGATCAAATTATATCTTGCTTGCTTAATGTCCATATAGTAACTGTTTTCCATATACAATCCAGCAGGATATCACTGGAGGGCTGGGAGTATGGCTGAATTTCATTATCTGTCATATTGAGCATTCACAACTCAACTCTACTTAATACAAATAAAACCAAATCAAACAAGGAAAGTATATCAAGGCTTTCCAAAAGCAGCAGAAAAAGGCAGACTACAATAGCCTGTGAGTCTTTAATACTACACTGGTACATACTTGCATTATTATGACCCAGTGTTGTGGCAGGGTCCATTACTGCAGAAACATTATTAAAATGAGGACGCCAAAATTAATTATCATGGTATATATTCTCTGAATAATTATACATTTTGTAAAGATTTTAGAGTATATGTTTAATATCTATCACTAATTTAAATGCTTTAAAGTAATTAAAAGTCATATTTCAATGTAAATTATGCAAAGGGTAGTATTACAGTTCCCTTCTAAGACACCAATTTCACCTTGCCTGGTATCATTCACTTAACTCCATAGGTATGTTCTCATAGATAAGACATTCCCAGCTTTGATCTGGGCACTTTTGTCTCCTGTGGGAGAGGATCTCAGGGAAACCTGGGCACAATCACTCATCCCTCTCTGGGGACACTGCAGAGCTCCCTGGGATTCTGTTACTCCAATCTGTGCCCAGAAGAGGCCACCTGAAGACACTGATCCTTACCTGGAGGTGTCTGAGGTGGTATTCACTGATGGGGTAGACGTTGCTACAGTTTGGTTGTTGCTTCCTGAGGAAGAGAACAGAAGAAACGTGGCAGCACTGCTTAGTATTGCCTTTTGGAAAAGCCTTGGGGAGCTCTGTGCATGCAGGAGAACATCTGAGCACATAGGTGTGGGGAACCATGAGGGGCTGTGTCTGTGACCCCTTGTCCCGCAAATGCCAGGACATGAGCACGTGCCCCACACAGGCACTGCATTCCCCCTGGAAGGAATGATCCCTCCACCTGCCCAAGGAAGAACAGCATGGCTGGGAGCATCTGTCAGAAGAGCTCAAGCAGGACCATCATGGTCATACAGCCTGTACGACCTCCACTCCCCACAGGGGCCTTCTCTCCAAGACCACTCCAGTGAAAGTTGGAGACACAGAGTCATTGACTATGCTGGGCAATCGTGATGGGAAAATGGGAATCTAGCAGGAAGGATGCCATCCTTCAAGGCCCCATGCAGGAAGACCTGAGGGACTGGGCAGGCTGTCCCTGCTCTGCATGACCCCAGCACGAGCTCTGATAACCTGAATGGGGCTCCTCAGTGCCACACTGGGACAGACAGATTGGCCAGGATGGAGGGACTGCTCCCTGGTGCCCAAAGACGGTCCCTGGCCTCAGCCCTGTGCTGCTGTGTGGCACAGCTCCCACTCTGCCCGTGTCCAAACAACTTCAGACACAACTCCCTTCAGGACACCGGCAAGGACTGCCCTGGGTATGTCTTTGCTGGGATCCTCTTGCACCCAGGCCTGCGGCAGGAGGCAAGAGCAGAAGCAGGAAAACAGCAGCCTGCATATTCACAGCCTTGATCTGGGCACCTTTGTCGCCCCTGGGAGAGCATGTCAGGGAAGCCTGGGCACAGGCAGTCATCCCTCTCTGGGACAGGATCTCAGGGAAAGCTGGGCACAGGCACTTGGCCCTCTCTGGAGTACTGTAGAGCTCCCTGGGATTCTATTACTCCCATCTGTCCCCAGATTCTGTTACCCCCACCTGTCTTCAGGGCCACCTGAAGACATTGATCCTTACCTGGAGGTTCCGAGGTGGTATTCACTGATGGGGCAGACGTTGCTACAGTTTGGTTATTGCCTCCTGAGGAAGAGAACAGAAGAAACGTGGCAGCACTGCTTAGCACTGCCTTTTGGAAAAGCCTTGGGGAGCTCTGTGCATGCAGGACAACCACTGAGCATATAAGTGGTGGAGGACCAGTGAGGGGCTCAGCAGCCAAAGCCCTGAGCAGCCTTGCCCTGCCTTTGGGCACTCCCTGCATGTGATTCCTGTGTCATCTGATGTGTCTTTGACCCCTTGTCCCACAAATGCCAGGACATGAACAAGTGCCCCACAGAGGCACTGCCTTGCCCCCAGATTGGCTGTGCTCCCTGGGCACAGCTGTCTCAGCCACAGCCACACACGTGTTCCCCCTGGCAGGAAAGCTCCCCCCATCTGCCCAAGGAAGCACAGCATGGCCAGGAGCATCTTTCAGAAGAGCTCGAGCTGGGCCATCAGGCTCGTACAGCCTTGCCCGTGCCCCAACCAACCGCAGGCACAACTCCCTTTAGGATGCCACCAGGGACTGCCCTGGGCATGTCTTTGCAGGGATCCTCTTGCTATCAAGCCTGGTACAGGAGGCAAGAGCAGCAAGCAGGAAAAGAGTCGCCTCCTCAAATCTTGCTCCCTGAGGCAGAGAACCAAGGAAAGGAGGAGGAGTCGAGGGTATTCCCAGCCTTGATCTGGGCACTTTTGTCTCCTGTGGGAGAGGATCTCAGGGAAACCTGGGCACAATCACTCATCCCTCTCTGGGGACACTGCAGAGCTCCCTGGCATTCTGTTACTCCCATCTGTGCCCAGAAGGGGCCACCTCAAGAGACTGCTCCTTACCTGGAGGTGTTGAGGTGGTATTCACTGATGGGGCAGACGTTGCTGCAGTTTGGTTGTTGCTTCCTGATGAAGAGAACAGAAGAAACGTGGCAGCACTGCTTAGCATTGTCTGTTGGAAAAGCCTTGGGGAGCTCTGTGCATGCAGGACAACCACTGAGCATCTAAGTGGTGGGAAACCATGAGGGGCTCAGCAGGCAAAGCCCTGTGCAGTCCTTCTCTGCCTTGGGCATCCCTGCATGTGATGCCTGTGTCATCTGATGTGTCTGTGACCCCTTGTCCCACAAATGCCAGGACATGAACAATTGCCCCACACAGACACTGCATTCCCCCCAGGTTAGCTGTGCTCCCTGGCCACAGCTGTCTCAGCCACAGCCACACACGTGTTCCTCTTTGCTGGATAGATCTGTACATCCACCCAAGGAAGCACCACAGGGCCAGGAACATCTGTCAGAAGAGCTCGAGCTGGGCCATCAGGCTTGTACAGCCTGCACACCATCCACTCCCTGTAGGGGCCTTCTCCCCAGGATCATTCCACTGAAAGTTGGAGGCACAGGGTCATTGACTATGCTGGATAATTGTGATTGGAAAATTAGAATCTGGCAGGAAGGATGCAATCCTCCATAGCCCTCACGCAGGAAAAGCTGAGGGACTGGGGAGGCTGCCCCTCCTCTGCATGACCCCAGCTGTTGTTTCAACCTTGCTGGGTTGAAATGGGGAGTTGGCAGGAAGGTTGCAATCCTCCAAGGCCCCCATGCAGGAAGAGCTCCACTGCGTGACCCCAGCAGGATGTTCAACCCACCAGGATGGGGCTCCTCAGCACCACACTGGGACAGGCAGCTTGGCCAGGATGGAGGATGTCAGGGAGGGACTGCTCCCTGGTGCCCAAACACGGTCCTTGGCCTCAGCCTCGTGCTGCTGTGTGGCACAGCTCACTCCCTGCCATGCTCCAACCCACCTCAGGCACAATTCCCTTTAGGGCACCAGCAGGGACTTCCCTGGACATGTCTTGTCAGGGATACTCTTGCACCAAGGCCTGGTACAGGAGGTGAGAGCAGCAAGCAAGGAAAAGAGTGCTCGCCTCTGATCTTCCCCAACATTTGAATCTTGCAGCAAGGAGCAGCAGGAAAATGAGGAGGAGTCGAAGGTATTCACAGCTTTGATCAGGGAACCTTTGTCTCCCTGTGGGAGAGCATCTCAGGAAACCTGGGCACAGGCACTCATCCCTCTCTGGGGGCACTGCAGAGCTCCCTGGGATTAAGTTACTCCCATCTGTGCCCAGAAGGGGCCACCTGAAGAGATTGTTCCTTACCTGGACTTTCTGAGGTGGTATTCACTGATGGGGGAGGCGTTGCTACAGTTTGGTTGTTGCCTCCTGATGAAGAGAACAGAAGAAACGTGGCAGCACTGCTTAGTATTGCCTTTTGGAAAAGCCTTGGGAGCTCTGTGCATGCAGGACAACCACTGAGCATATAAGTGGTGGAGGACCAGTGAGGGGCTCAGCAGCCAAAGCCCTGAGCAGTCCTTGCTCTGCCTTTGGGCACTGCCTGCATGTGATTCCTGTTTCATCTGATGTGTCTGTGACCCCTTGTCCCACAAATGCCAGGACATGAACAAGTGCCCCACACAGACACTGCCTTGCCCCCAGATTAGCTGTGCTCCCTGGGCACAGCTGTCTCAGCCACAGCCACACACGTGTTCCCCCTGGCTGGAATAGCTCCGTCCATCTGCCCAAGGAAGCACAGCATGGCCAGGAGCATCTTTCAGAAGAGCTCGAGCTGGGCCATCAGGCTTGTACAGCCTGCACACCATCCACTCCCTGTAGGGGCCTTCTCCCCAGGATCATTCCACTGAAAGTTGGAGGTACAGGGTCATTGACTATGCTGGATAATTGTGATTGGAAAATTAGAATCTGGCAGGAAGGATGCAATCCTCCATAGCCCTCACGCAGGAAAAGCTGAGGGACTGGGGAGGCTGCCCCTCCTCTGCATGACTCCAGCTGTTGTTTCAACCTTGCTGGGTTGAAATGGGAGTTGGCAGGAAGGTTGCAATCCTCCAAGGCCCCCATGCAGGAAGAGCTCCACTGCGTGACCCCAGCAGGATGTTCAACCCACCAGGATGGGGCTCCTCAGCACCACACTGGGACAGGCAGCTTGGCCAGGATGGAGGATCAAAAGGGAGGGACTGCTCCCTGGTGCCCAAACACGGTCCTTGGCCTCAGCCTCGTGCTGCTGTGTGGCCCAGCTCACTCCCTGCCATGCTCCAACCAACCTCAGGCACAATTCCCTTTAGGGCACCAGCAGGGACTTCCCTGGACATGTCTTGTCAGGGATACTCTTGCTACCAAGGCCTGGTACAGGAGGTGAGAGCAGCAAGCAAGGAAAAGAGTGCTTGCCTCTGATCTTCCCCAACATTTGAATCTTGCAGCAAGGAGCAGCAGGAAAATGAGGAGGAGTCGAAGGTATTCACAGCTTTGATCTGGGAACCTTTGTCTCCCTGTGGGAGAGCATCTCAGGGAAACCTGGGCACAGGCACTCATCCCTCTCTGGGGACACTGCAGAGCTTCCTGGCATTCTGTTACTCCCATCTCTCCCCAGAAGGGGCCACCTGAAGACATTGATCCTTACCTGGAGGTGTTGAGGTGGTATTCACTGATGGGGCAGGCGTTGCTGCAGTTTGGTTGTTGCTTCCTGAGGAAGAGAAGAGAAGAAACGTGGCAGCACTGCTTAGCATTGCCTTTTGGAAAAGCCTTGGGGAGCTCTGTGTGTACAGGACAACATCTGAGCACGTAGCTAGTGGGGGACCAGTGAGGGGCTCAGCAGCCAAAGCCCTGAGCAGACTTGTCCTGCCTTTGGGCACTCCCTCCATGTGATTCCTGTGTCATCTGATGTGTCTGTGACCCCTTGTCCCACAACTGCCAGGACATGAACAAGTGCCCCACAGAGGCACTGCCTTGCCCCCAGATTGGCTGTGCTCCCTGGGCACAGCTGTCTCAGCCACAGCCACACACGTGTTCCCCCTGGCAGGAATGCTCCCCCATCTGCCCAAGGAAGCACAGCATGGCCGGGAGCATCTTTCAGAAGAGCTCGAGCTGGGCCATCAGGCTCGTACAGCCTTGCCCGTGCTCCAACCAACCGCAGGCACAACTCCCTTTAGGATGCCAGCAGGGACTGCCCTGGGCATGTCTTTGCAGGGATCCTCTTGCTATCAGGCCTGGTATAGGAGGCAAGAGCAGCAAGCAAGGAAAAGGCTTGCCTCCTCAAATCTTGCTCCCTGAGGCAGAGAACCAAGGAAAGGAGGAGGAGTCGAGGGTATTCCCAGCTTTGATCTGGGCACTTTTGTCTCCTGTGGGAGAGGATCTCAGGGAAACCTGGGCACAATCACTCATCCCTCTCTGGGGACACTGCAGAGCTCCCTGGCATTCTGTTACTCCCATCTGTGCCCAGAAGGGGCCACCTGAAGACATTGATCCTTACCTGGAGGTGTTGAGGTGGTATTCACTGATGGGGCAGGCGTTGCTGCAGTCTGGTTGTTGCTTCCTGAGGAAGAGAACAGAAGAAACGTGGCAGCACTGCTTAGCATTGCCTGTTGGAAAAGCCTTGGGGAGCTCTGTGCATGCAGGACAACCACTGAGCATATAAGTGGTGGGGGACCAGTGAGGGGCTAAGCAGGCAAAGCCCTGAGCAGCCTTGCCCTGCCTTTCGGCACTGCCTGCATGTGATTCCTGTTTCATCTGATGTGTCTGTGACCCCTTGTCCCACAAATGCCAGGACATGAACAAGTGCCCCACACAGACAGTGCATTGCTACCAGGTTAGCTGTGCTCCCTGGCCACAGCTGTCTCAGCCACAACCACACACGTGTTCCTCTTTGCTGGATAGATCCATATATCCACCCAAGGAAGCACCACAGGGCCGGGAACATCTATCAGAAGAGCTCGAGCTGGGCCATCAGGCTTGTACAGCCTGCACACCATCCACTCCCTGTAGGGGCCTTCTCCCCAGGATCATTCCACTGAAAGTTGGAGGCACAGGGTCATTGACTATGCTGGATAATTGTGACTGGAAAATTAGAATCTGGCAGGAAGGATGCAATCCTCCATAGCCCTCACGCAGGAAAAGCTGAGGGACTGGGGAGGCTGCCCCTCCTCTGCGTGACCCCAGCCGGTGTTTCAACCTTGCTGGGTTGAAATGGGGAGTTGGCAGGAAGGTTGCAATCCTCCAAGGCCCCCATGCAGGAAGAGCTCCACTGCGTGACCCCAGCAGGATGTTCAACCCACCAGGATGCAGCTCCTCAGCACCACACTGGGACAGGCAGCTTGGCCAGGATGGAGGATGAAAGGGAGGGACTGCTCCCTGGTGCCCAAACACGGTCCTTGGCCTCAGCCTCGTGCTGCTGTGTGGCCCAGCTCACTCCCTGCCATGCTCCAACCAACCTCAGGCACAATTCCCTTTAGGGCACCAGCAGGGACTTGCTTGGACATGTCTTGGCAGGGATACTCTTGCACCAAGGCCAGGTACAGGAGGTGAGAGCAGCAAGCAGGAAAAGAGTGCTCGCCTCTGATCTTCCCCAACATTTGAATCTTGCAGCAAGGAGCAGCAGGAAAATGAGGAAGAGTCGAAGGTATTCACAGCTTTGATCAGGGAACCTTTGTCTCCCCTGGGAGAGCATCTCAGGGAAACCTGGGCACAGGCACTCATCCCTCTCTGGGGGCACTGCAGAGCTCCCTGGGATTAAGTTACTCCCATCTGTGCCCAGAAGGGGCCACCTGAAGAGATTGCTCCTTACCTGGACTTTCTGAGGTGGTATTCACTGATGGGGCAGGCGTTGCTACAGTTTGGTTATTGCCTCCTGATGAAGAGAACAGAAGAAACGTGGCAGCACTGCTTAGTATTGCCTGTTGGAAAAGCCTTGGGGAGCTCTGTGCATGCAGGACAACCACTGAGCATATAAGTGGTGGAGGACCAGTGAGGGGCTAAGCAGCCAAAGCCCTGAGCAGCCTTGCCCTGCCTTTGGGCACTGCCTGCATGTGATTCCTGTTTCATCTGATGTGTCTGTGACCCCTTGTCCCACAAATGCCAGGACATGAACAAGTGCCCCACACAGACACTGCCTTGCCCCCAGATTAGCTGTGCTCCCTGGCCACAGCCATACACGTGTTCCTCTTTGCTGGATAGATCTGTACATCCACCCAAGGAAGCACCACAGGGCCGGGAACATCTGTCAGAAGAGCTCGAGCTGGGCCATCAGGCTTGTACAGCCTGCACACCATCCACTCCCTGTAGGGGCCTTCCCCTCAGGATCATTCCACTGAAAGTTGGAGGTACAGGGTCATTGACTATGCTGGATAATTGTGATTGGAAAATTAGAATCTGGCAGGAAGGATGCAATCCTCCATAGCCCTCACGCAGGAAAAGCTGAGGGACTGGGGAGGCTGCCCCTCCTCTGCATGACCCCAGCTGTTGTTTCAACCTTGCTGGGTTGAAATGGGGAGTTGGCAGGAAGGTTGCAATCCTCCAAGGCCCCCATGCAGGAAGAGCTCCACTGCGTGACCCCAGCAGGATGTTCAACCCACCAGGATGGGGCTCCTCAGCACCACACTGGGACAGGCAGCTTGGCCAGGATGGAGGATCAAAAGGAGGGACTGCTCCCTGGTGCCCAAACACGGTCCTTGGCCTCAGCCTCGTGCTGCTGTGTGGCCCAGCTCACTCCCTGCCATGCTCCAACCAACCTCAGGCACAATTCCCTTTAGGGCACCAGCAGGGACTTCCCTGGACATGTCTTGTCAGGGATACTCTTGCACCAAGGCCTGGTACAGGAGGTGAGAGCAGCAAGCAGGAAAAGAATGCTTGCCTCTGATCTTCCCCAACATTTGAACCTTGCAGCAAGGAGCAGCAGGAAAATGAGGAGGAGTCGAAGGTATTCACAGCTTTGATCTGGGAACCTTTGTCTCCCCTGGGAGAGCATCTCAGGGAAACCTGGGCACAGGCACTCATCCCTCTCTGGGGACACTGCAGAGCTCCCTGGCATTGTTACTCCCATCTGTGCCCAGAAGGGGCCACCTGAAGAGATTGCTCATTACCTGGAGGTACTGAGGTGGTATTCACTGATGGGGCAGGCGTTGCTGCAGTTTGGTTGTTGCTTTCTGAAGAAGAGAACAGAAGAAACGTGGCAGCACTACTTAGCATTGCCTTTTGGAAAAGCCTTGGGGAGCTCTGTGTGTACAGGACAACATCTGAGCACGTAGCTGGTGGGGGACCAGTGAGGGGCTAAGCAGCCAAAGCCCTGAGCAGCCTTGCCCTGCCTTTCGGCACTCCCTGCATGTGATTCCTGTGTCATCTGATGTGTCTGTGACCCCTTGTTCCACAAATGCCAGGACATGAACAAGTGCCCCACAGAAGCACTGCCTTGCCCCCAGATTGGCTGTGCTCCCTGGCCACAGCTGTCTCAACCACAGCCACACACGTGTTCCCCCTGGCAGGAATGATCCCTCCACCTGCCCAAGGAAGCACAGCATTCTGTTACTCCCATCTGTCCCCAGAAGGGGCCACCTGAAGACATTGATCCTTACCTGGAGGTTCTGAGGTGGTATTCACTGATGGGGCAGGCGTTGCTACAGTTTGGTCGTTGCTTTCTGATGAAGAGAACAGAAGAAAC
This sequence comes from Myiozetetes cayanensis, assembly GCF_022539395.1. Taxonomy (NCBI): domain Eukaryota; kingdom Metazoa; phylum Chordata; class Aves; order Passeriformes; family Tyrannidae; genus Myiozetetes; species Myiozetetes cayanensis. The sequence goes on from NW_026088185.1 coordinate 29,066,765, forward strand.
GTGGCAGCACTGCTTAGCATTGCCTTTTGGAAAAGCCTTGGGGAGCTCTGTGCATGCAGGAGAACATCTGAGCACACAGGTGTGGGGAACCATGAGGGGCTGTGTCTGTGACCCCTTGTCCCGCAAATGCCAGGACATGGGCACGTGCCCCACACAGGCACTGCATTCCCCCTGGAAGGAATGATCCCTCCACCTGCCCAAGGAAGCACAGCATGGCTGGGAGCATCTGTCAGAAGAGCTCAAGCAGGACCATCATGGTCATACAGCCTGTACGACCTCCACTCCCCACAGGGGCCTTCTCTCCAAGACCACTCCAGTGAAAGTTGGAGACACAGAGTCACTGACTATGCTGGGCAATCGTGATGGGAAAATGGGAATCTAGCAGGAAGGATGCAATCCTTCAAGGCCCCATGCAGGAAGACCTGAGGGACTGGGCAGGCTGTCCCTGCTCTGCATGACCCCAGCACGAGCTCTGATAACCTGAATGGGGCTCCTCAGCGCCACACTGGGACAGACAGATTGGCCAGGATGGAGGGACTGCTCCCTGGTGCCCAAAGACGGTCCCTGGCCTCAGCCCTGTGCTGCTGTGTGGCACAGCTCCCACTCTGCCCGTGTCCAAACAACTTCAGACACAACTCCCTTCAGGACACCGGCAAGGACTGCCCTGGGAATGTCTTTGCTGGGATCCTCTTGCACCCAGGCCTGCGGCAGGAGGCAAGAGCAGAAGCAGGAAAACAGCAGCCTCCATATTCACAGCCTTGATCTGGGCACCATTGTCACCCCTGGGAGAGCATGTCAGGGAAGCCTGGGCAAAGGCACTCATCCCTCTCTGGGACAGGATCTCAGGGAAAGCTGGGCACAGGCACTTGGCCCTCTCTGGAGTACTGTAGAGCTCCCTGGCATTCTGTTACTCCCATCTGTGCCCAGAAGGGGCCACCTGAAGAGATTGCTCCTTACCTGGAGGTGTTGAGGTGGTATTCACTGATGGGGTAGATGTTGCTACAGTTTGGTTGTTGCTTCCTGAGGAAGAGAACAGAAGAAATGTGGCAGCACTGCTTAGCACTGCCTGTTGGAAAAGCCTTGGGGTGCTCTGTGCATGCAGGACAACCCTGAGCATATAAGTGGTGGGGGACCAGTGAGGGCCTCAGCAGCCAAAGCCCTGAGCAGCCTTGCCATGCCTTTGGGCACTCCCTCCCTGTAATTCCTGTGTCATCTGATGTGTCTGTGACCCCTTGTCCCACAAATGCCAGGACATGAACAATTGCCCCACACAGACAGTGCATTGCTACCAGCTTAGCTGTGCTCCCTGGCCACAGCTGTCTCAGCCACAGCCACACACGTGTTCCTCTTTGCTGGATAGATCAATACATCCACCCAAGGAAGCACCACAGGGCCGGGAACATCTGTCAGAAGAGCTAGAGCTGGGCCATCAGGCTTGTACAGCCTGCACACCATCCACTCCCTGTAGGGGCCTTCTCCCCAGGATCATTCCACTGAAAGTTGGAGGCACAGGATCATTGACTATGCTGGATAATTGTGATTGGAAAATTAGAATCTGGCAGGAAGGATGCAATCCTCCATAGCCCTCACGCAGGAAAAGCTGAGGGACTGGGGAGGCTGCCCCTCCTCTGTGTGACCCCAGCTGGTGTTTCAACCTTGCTGGGTTGAAATGGGGAGCTGGCAGGAAGGTTGCAATCCTCCAAGGCCCCCATGCAGGAAGAGCTCCACTGTGTGACCCCAGCAGGATGTTCAACCCACCAGGATGCAGCTCCTCAGCACCACACTGGGACAGGCAGCTTGGCCAGGATGGAGGATGAAAGGGAGGGACTGCTCCCTGGTGCCCAAACACGGTCCCTGGCCTCAGCCTCGTGCTGCTGTGTGGCACAGCTCACTCCCTGCCATGCTCCAACCCACCTCAGGCACAATTCCCTTTAGGGCACCGGCAGGGATTTTCCTGGACATGTCTTGTCAGGGATACTCTTGCACCAAGGCCTGGTACAGGAGGTGAGAGCAGCAAGCAAGGAAAAGAGTGCTCGCCTCTGATCTTCCCCAACATTTGAATCTTGCAGCAAGGAGCAGCAGGAAAATGAGGAGGAGTCGAGGTTATTCACAGCTTTGATCAGGGAACCTTTGTCTCCCCTGGGAGAGCATCTCAGGGAAACCTGGGCACAGGCACTCATCCCTCTCTGGGGACACTGCAGAGCTCCCTGGCATTCTGTTACTCCCATCTGTGCCCAGAAGGGGCCACCTGAAGACATTGATCCTTACCTGGAGGTTCTGAGGTGGTATTCACTGATGGGGTAGACGTTGCTACAGTTTGGTTGTTGCTTCCTGAGGAAGAGAACAGAAGAAACGTGGCAGCACTGCTTAGCACTGCCTTTTGGAAAAGCCTTGGGGAGCTCTGTGTTTACAGGACAACCACTGAGCATATAAGTGGTGGGGGACCAGTGAGGGGCTCAGCAGGCAAAGCCCTGAGCAGCCTTGCCCTGCCTTTGGGCACTCCCTGCATGTGATTCCTGTGTCATCTGATGTGTCTGTGACCCCTTGTCCCACAAATGCCAGGACATGAACAAGTGCCCCACACAGACACTGCCTTGCCCCCAGCTTAGCCGTGCTCCCTGGCCACAGCTGTCTCAGCCACAGCCACACACGTGTTCCCCCTGGCAGGAAAGCTCCCCCATCTGCCCAAGGAAGCACAGCATGGCCGGGAGCATCTTTCAGAAGAGCTCGAGCTGGGCCATCAGGCTCGTACAGCCTTGCCCGTGCTCCAACCAACCGCAGGCACAACTCCCTTTAGGATGCCAGCAGGGACTGCCCTGGGCATGTCTTTGCAGGGATCCTCTTGCTATCAGGCCTGGTACAGGAGGCAAGAGCAGCAAGCAAGGAAAAGGCTTGCCTCCTCAAATCTTGCTCCCTGAGGCAGAGAACCAAGGAGAGGAGGAGGAGTCGAGGGTATTCCCAGCTTTGATCTGGGCACTTTTGTCTCCTGTGGGAGAGCATCTCAGGGAAACCTGGGCACAGGCACTCATCCCTCTCTGGGGACACTGCAGAGCTCCCTGGCATTCTGTTACTCCCATCTGTGCCCAGAAGGGGCCACCGGAAGACATTGATCCTTACCTGGAGGTTCTGAGGTGGTATTCACTGATGGGGCAGGCGTTGCTGCAGTCTGGTTGTTGCTTCCTGAGGAAGAGAAGAGAAGAAACGTGGCAGCACTGCTTAGTATTGCCTTTTGGAAAAGCCTTGGGGAGCTCTGTGTGTAAAAGACAACATCTGAGCACGTAGCTAGTGGGGGACCAGTGAGGGGCTCAGCAGCCAAAGCCCTGAGCAGACTTGTCCTGCCTTTGGGCACTCCCTCCATGTGATTCCTGTGTCATCTGATGTGTCTGTGACCCCTTGTCCCACAACTGCCAGGACATGAACAAGTGCCCCACAGAGGCACTGCCTTGCCCCCAGATTGGCTGTGCTCCCTGGGCACAGCTGTCTCAGCCACAGCCACACACGTGTTCCCCCTGGCAGGAATGATCCCTCCACCTGCCCAAGGAAGCACAGCATGGCCGGGGGCATCTTTCAGAAGATCTCAAGCTGGGCCATCATGCTCATACAGCCTGTACAGACTCCACTCCCCATAGGGGCCTTCTCTCCAAGACCATTTCAGTGAAATTTGGAGACACAGAGTCACTGACTATGATGGGCAATCCTGATGGGAAAAAGGGAATCTAGCAGGAAGGATGCAATCCTGCAAGGCCCCATACAGGAAGACCTGAGGGACTGGGAAGGCTGTCCTTCCTCTGCGTGACCCCAGTAGGACCTTGAAATAACCAGGATGGGGCTCCTCAGCACCACACTGGGACAGGCAGCTTGGCCAAGATGGAGGATGAAAGGGAGGGACTGCTCCCTGGTGCCCAAACACGGTCCCTGGCCTCAGCCACGTGCTGCTGTGTGGCCCAGCTCACTCCCTGCCATGCTCCAACCAACCTCAGGCACAATTCCCTTTAGGGCACCAGCAGGGACTTCCCTGGACATGTCTTGTCAGGGATACTCTTGCACCAAGGCCTGGTACAGGAGGTGAGAGCAGCAAGCAAGGAAAGGAGTGCTCGCCTCTAATCTTCCCCAACATTTGAACCTTGCAGCAAGGAGCAGCAGGAAAATGAGGAGGAGTCGAGGTTATTCACAGCTTTGATCAGGGAATCTTTGTCTCCCCTGGGAGAGCATCTCAGGGAAACCTGGGCACAGGCACTCATCCCTCTCTGGGGACACTGTAGAGCTCCCTGGGATTCTGTTACTCCCATCTGTGCCCAGAAGGGGCCACCTGAAGACATTGATCCTTACCTGGAGGTTCTGAGGTGGTATTCACTGATGGGGCAGGCGTTGCTACAGTTTGGTCGTTGCTTTCTGAGGAAGAGAACAGAAGAAACGTGGCAGCACTGCTTAGTATTGCCTTTTGGAAAAGCCTTGGGGAGCTCTGTGTGTACAGGACAACATCTGAGCACACAGGTGTGGGGAACCATGAGGGGCTGTGTCTGTGACCCCTTGTCCCGCAAATGCCAGGACATGGGCACGTGCCCCACACAGGCACTGCATTCCCCCTGGAAGGAATGATCCCTCCACCTGCCCAAGGAAGCACAGCATGGCTGGGAGCATCTGTCAGAAGAGCTCAAGCAGGACCATCATGGTCATACAGCCTGTACAACCTCCACTCCCCACAGGGGCCTTCTCTCTAAGATCACTCCAGTGAAAGTTGGAGACACAGAGTCATTGACTATGCTGGGCAATCGTGATGGGAAAATGGGAATCTAGCAGGAAGGATGCCATCCTTCAAGGCCCCATGCAGGAAGACCTGAGGGACTGGGCAGGCTGTCCCTGCTCTGCATGACCCCAGCACGAGCTCTGATAACCTGAATGGGGCTCCTCAGTGCCACACTGGGACAGACAGATTGGCCAGGATGGAGGGACTGCTCCCTGGTGCCCAAAGACGGTCCCTGGCCTCAGCCCTGTGCTGCTGTGTGGCACAGCTCCCACTCTGCCCGTGTCCAAACAACTTCAGACACAACTCCCTTCAGGACACCGGCAAGGACTGCCCTGGGAATGTCTTTGCTGGGATCCTCTTGCACCCAGGCCTGCGGCAGGAGGCAAGAGCAGAAGCAGGAAAAAAGCAGCCTCCATATTCACAGCCTTGATCTGGGCACATTTGTCACCCCTGAGAGAGCATGTCAGGGAAGCCTGGGCACAGGCACTCATTCCTCTCTGGGACAGGATCTCAGGGAAAGCTGGGCACAGGCACTCATCCCTCTCTGGGGGCACTGCAGAGCTCCCTGGGATTCTCTTACTCCAATCTCTCCCCAGAAGGGGCCACCTGAAGAGATTGCTCCTTACCTGGAGGTGCTGAGGTGGTATTCACTGATGGGGTAGATGTTGCTACAGTTTGGTTGTTGCTTCCTGAGGAAGAGAACAGAAGAAATGTGGCAGCACTGCTTAGCACTGCCTGTTGGAAAAGCCTTGGGGTGCTCTGTGCATGCAGGACAACATCTGAGCACGTAGCTGGTGGGGGACCAGTGAGGGGCTCAGCAGGCAAAGCCCTGAGCAGCCTTGCCCTGCCTTTGGGCACTCCCTCCATGTGATTCCTGTGTCATCTGATGTGTCTGTGACCCCTTGTCCCACAAATGCCAGGAGATGAACAAGTGCCCCACAGAGGCACTGCATTGCCCCCAGATTGGCTGTGCTCCCTGGCCACAACTGTCTCAGCCAGAGCCACACACGTGTTCCCCCTGGCAGGAAAGCTCCCCCCATCTGCCCAAGGAAGCACAGCATGGCCGGGGGCATCTTTCAGAAGATCTCAAGCTGGGCCATCATGCTCGTACAGCCTGTACAGACTTCACTCCCCATAGGGGCCTTCTCTCCAAGACCATTTCAGTGAAAGCTGGAGACACAGAGTCACTGACTATGATGGGCAATCCTGATGGGAAAAAGGGAATCTAGCAGGAAGGATGCAATCCTGCAAGGCCCCATACAGGAAGACCTGATTGACTGGGGAGGCTGCCCCTCCTCTACGTGACCCCAGCAGGACCTTAAAACAACCAGCATGGGGCTCCTCAGCACCGCACTGGGACAGGCAGCTTGGCCAGGATGGAGGATGACAGGGAGGGACTGCTCCCTGGTGCCCAAACACGGTCCCTGGCCTCAGCCACTATGCTGCTGTGTGGCACAGCTCCCACTCTGCCTGTGCTCCAACCAACTTCAGACACAACTCCCTTCAGGACACCGGCAAGGACTGCCCTGGGTATGTCTTTGCTGGGATCCTCTTGCACCCAGGCCTGCGGTAGGAGGCAAGTGCAGAAGCAGGAAAACAGCAGCCTCCATATTCACAGCCTTGATCTGGGCACCTTTGTCGCCCCTGGGAGAGCATGTCAGGGAAGCCTGGGCACAGGCACTCATCCCTCTCTGGGGCAGGATCTCAGGGAAAGCTGGGCACAGGCACTTGGCCCTCTCTGGAGTACTGTAGAGCTCCCTGGGATTAAGTTACTCCCATCTGTCCCCAGAAGGGGCCACCTGAAGACATTGATCCTTACCTGGAGGTGTCTGAGGTGGTATTCACTGATGGGGTAGACGTTGCTACAGTTTGGTTGTTGCTTCCTGAGGAAGAGAACAGAAGAAATGTGGCAGCACTGCTTAGCATTGCCTATTGGAAAAGCCTTGGGGAGCTCTGTGTGTACAGGACAACATCTGAGCACGTAGCTGGTGGGGGACCAGTGAGGGCCTCAGCAGCCAAAGCCCTGAGCAGCCTTGCCCTGCCTTTGGGCACTGCCTGCATACCATGCTTTTTCCTCTAATGTGTCTGTGATCTCTTGTCCCACAAATGCCAGGACATGAACAAGTGCCCCACACAGACACTGCCTTGCCCCCAGCTTAGCCGTGCTCCCTGGCCACAGCTGTCTCAGCCACAGCCACACACGTGTTCCCCCTGGCAGGAAAGCTCCCCCCATCTGCCCAAGGAAGCACAGCATGGCCGGGACCATCTTTCAGGAGAGCTCGAGCTGGGCCATCAGGCTCGTACAGCCTTGCCCGTGCTCCAACCAACCGCAGGCACAACTCCCTTTAGGATGCCAGCTGGGACTGCCCTGGGCATGTCTTTGCAGGGATCCTCTTGCTATCAGGCCTGGTACAGGAGGCAAGAGCAACAAGTAGGAAAAGAGTCACCTCCTCAAATCTTGCTCCCTGAGGCAGAGAACAAGGGAAAGGAGGAGGAGTCGAGGGTATTCCCAGCTTTGATCTGGGCACTTTTGTCTCCTGTGGGAGAGGATCTCAGGGAAACCTGGGCAAAATCACTCATCCCTCTCTGGGGACACTGCAGAGCTCCCTGGCATTCTGTTACTCCCATCTGTCCCCAGAAGGGGCCACCGGAAGACATTGATCCTTACCTGGAGGTTCTGAGGTGGTATTCACTGATGGGGCAGGCGTTGCTACAGTTTGGTCGTTGCTTTCTGATGAAGAGAACAGAAGAAACGTGGCAGCACTGCTTAGCATTGCCTGTTGGAAAAGCCTTGGGGAGCTCTGTGTGTACAGGACAACATCTGAGCACGTAGCTGGTGGGGGACCAGTGAGGGCCTCAGCAGCCAAAGCCCTGAGCAGCCTTGCCCTGCCTTTGGGCACTCCCTGCATGTGATTCCTGTGTCATCTGATGTGTCTGTGACCCCTTGTCCCACAAATGCCAGGACATGAACAAGTGCCCCACAGAGGCACTGCATTGCCCCCAGATTAGCTGTGCTCCCTGGCCACAGCTGTCTCAGCCACAGCCACACACGTGTTCCCCCTGGCAGGAAAGCTCCCCCCACTTGCCCAAGGAAGCAAAGTACAGCCAGGAGCATCTTTCAGAAGAGCTCGAGCTGGGCCATCAGGCTCGTACAGCCTGCACACCCTCCACTCCCTGTAGGGGCCTTTTCACTAGGATCATTTTGCTGAAAACTGGAGACACAGGGTCATTTACTATGCTGGGCAATCATGATGGGAAAATGGGAACCTGGCAGGAAGGATGCAATCCTACAAGCCCCCCATGCAGGAAGAGCTGGGGCTCCTCAGCACGACATTGAACAGGCAGCTTGGCCAGGATGGAGAATGTCAGGGAGGGACTGCTCCCTAGTGCCCAAACACAGTCCTTGGCCTCAGCCCCGTGCTGCTGAGTGGCACAGCTCCCTTCCTGCCCATTCTCCAACCAACCTCAGGCACAACTGCCTTCAGGTTGCCAGCAGGGGCTCCCCTGGGCATGTCATTCCATGAATCCTCTTGTACCCAAACCTGGTGCAGGAGGCAGAGGCACCAAGCAGGAAAGCATCTCATATCTTCCCCAACACTTTTTCCTTGCAGCAAAGAGCAGGAGGGAAATAGGGAACTGTGGAGGATGTTCACATCCTTATTTGGGCATCTTTGTCTTCCATGGGAGAGGAACTCAGGGAAATTTGGGCAGGGGAACACATCTCCATGAGGACTGCAGAGATCTGTTGGACTTGGTTACTCCAATCTGTATCCAGAATTTTTTGCCTGAGGGGTTTTCTCCTTACCTGGATTTTTTGAGGTTGTTGGCACAGTTGTTGAAGCTTTTGATTCTTCTCCTCCAGTGGCAGCAGTGGTTTCTGATGAAGAGAAGAGGGTTGGAAATACTGGGGAACTCTGTGCATGCAGGACAGCTTAGGGGGAAGATACTTGCAAGGGGTACTGTTGGGGGCTGAACAGCTAGAACCCTGGGAAGCCTTACCTTGCCTTTGGGCTGTCCCCACACCTCATGCATCACTGTGTTATTTTTTCTCTTATAGTCATTTTCTCTGACCCTGCCATTGGACTCCTTATTACCAATAGCAGGTTTATACTTTCCCTGCCTTTGTCTTCTACAGGACTTCTGTTGAGTTGTAGGCACAAACATTTCTCCTGCTAGACCTTGTTAGAGCACAAACACTTCTCCTGCTAAGACCTTGTTAGAGCAAGGTCTGGGGTGTCCCATTCACTAGGACATGATCCCTGGGCTGAGTACTACTGGAGCATCATTGAAAACTCTCTATAGACTCTTTCAGAGCAGTGGAAGGATGACTGCCTTTGCTAGCACCTGCTCTTGTGCAAATTCATGTGGACAATGAAAGCAGACTATTTCTGTTCAACAAATGCTTGTTCTACTACATTATCATCAGTGGTATCAAGACCCTTTTTCCTGGATCACAATTCTATGCAGTCATGACAGTATTCATTATTTTTTGTCTTTTCCTTCCTTTTATAATTTTTTTCTGAATAAAAAGAAACCTGACTAATACCAGACAAAAGGTGACAAAATTTCCTCATATTTTGGTTTCAGCATTCCCTCTTATTGTGTTTACTCTTCCAAAGTATTTCAGATATTTAGTTTTAAGTTGGTTTGGTTTGGGTTTTTTTATTTAAACTGTGTAATTCTCAACTCTTGATATAAATAATGTGTTGAGGGGTTGATTTGTTTTTTTTTTTGGTTTGGGTTTTTTTGTTTGGGTTTTTTTTTGGTTGTTTTTTTTTTGTTGGTTGGTTTGGTTTGGGGTGTTTTTCCTAGAAGTAAGGAAAACAAATAATAAACCAGCCTTACTGATAAATGTGTGATACTGACAAATGGCCAGTTTGGATCATATGATCTAACTTTAATATGAATTAGTTAATATATATTTTACGAATAAACTTATTAACTCTGAGTTATGCTGCTGCAATCATAATTTAATCTAAAGCACTAATAGCATGCAGCTGGGGGACTAACGTATTTGTGGCTAAAATCTGTGTCACTATCACACTCTTCAAGCTGATGTATTAAAACATATTGCAAATCTCAGTAGACATTTGAAAAACAAACCCTACTTTTCTAGAGCTTTGCACGGCTCTGAAAATCCAAAGTGAGGAAAATCTAAACTTTTTTCTCCTAGTCAATAAAGCTCACGTAGAAAAAGGCATGTGAAAAAGACAAGTCATCCTTTTGTCTCCTCTATGTGAAGGGAAAACACGAGCAATTGTACCAGTTCTCTGCCAATTCTTCTGCCTCCACTGGTCACTGAGTTCTATATATAGCATTATGTGTTCCTAGTCAATGTAAAGAAATGTACATTTTTCCTATAACCATGATATAATATGAATCTGTGCTGGCCACAAGCAATAGATGTTAGGGCAACAACCCCTTAGACAACTAGCCATTTTTTTACAACAACTCAGCCTCAAAAGGCTCTGGCTAACAGTTGCCCAGGAGTACCCTTTGGACTCAGGAAGAACAGCATCTGGTGGTGACAGCAGAGCACATGAGCTACAGTTGAACCTTTCTGATGGACTTGTCAAAGGTAACCTGAGCAAAGGTGGCTAATTTATGGCTCTATGTGCCTAGACCTAACATTCTATGTAATGAATCAGGATACGTTAACGGATTTAAGCATTACTGTGGCAATAAAGAAATGGATATTAGGACCAGGATTATGGAACAGCAGAGACATCTGGCTGCTGAGCAGGGCAGGGCCGTTGCCAGTACTATTCAAATGGACACATCCTGCAAGGCTTTTACAGTGTTTACTTAGAAGCAAAAAGGTTTCTGGGCTGACCTATTCTGATGCAAAGTGAGTTCAAGTAACTGAAATACTCACATTACTTTCAGTAACTCTTGGGTTAAGATTTTTCACATCTTGCTGTTACCTACAAGCCTCCAAACAGAAAACCAACCAACAGTCCTGAAGACTTCTATGCTCATGATTTATAGCTGAAAGTTGGTCTGTAGCATATTGTAGATGTTGCTGGAAATACATATGTTCACTCACGGTGAACAGAGGCCCACAACCATCTGTCACCAATTGCAAGCTTAACAGGTCTTAATTTGGCTCATATCTCTGTAATTTTATCTTTGTATTGCCTGGGAATTCCTGTCCTCTCACACCTTCAAGTTGCCACAAAACTCTTTGTATAGTTGTTTTAATTCTGCTTCTGCTGATGCCTTCACCCCCTGATATCTCAGTATCAGGGAAAGGCAGGTTTGGGCGGAGGCTCTGACCCACAACAACCAAGTTTGTCACAATGCCAGAAAAAGTAGTAAGTAGCTTAAGGAATGACACCTGCCCTTTAGTTTGAACAGCCTCTTGCAAGCTGATGTGATGTTTCCGTTAATTTATTGCAACAGGAGGGAACAAAATCTCTGCGAGCCAGTTCAGGTGGCACTGCTTTCCAGACAAGGAGCCTCTGGCCGGAAGGGTACTGGGGTGGAACAGTTGCACCTTTTGTTACGACTGTAACAGAGCTTGAATTACCTGAGTTTAGTGTGGAAGTCCTGCAAACTGCTCTTGGAATAGGCTAAATTAGGTTAATCACAAGCACCAGTGATTTTGAATTGTTCTGTGAACAAGGCAAACTGTTGGCTTGCAGTGACATCTTTCATCATTAATTAATCAAAATCTAGACATGCTGAATTGTGTATCACCACTGACTTCTCAGCAGCTGCTGAAAGTACTAAGCAATCCATTCACTGCCACACAATAGCTGCCCTCATAAATCCCAAAACGGAAGATAGTGTTTCTTACCTTTCAAAAGGCCCAACGCCAGGCTGAGCAACACTGCAAGAAATAGACGGTGTCTCATTGCCGCTTCTGTTGCTGCTGCTACTTGCTGCTAAACCTTAGAGAAAGCGCTTTTCTCCTCTGGCGTCAGCTCATTTAAGGTCCCAGCCACAGGTAGAAAGTTCAGCCCTGAGCTGACGTCATGGTGGCAAGTGGCAAATGATAGATTCAAGCTGTGTTGTATTTCCTCCTCAGGCTGGGAGGAGATTTCTGGACTGGCAGCGTTCTTCCTTCAAGCCATAAATACTTGAGATCTGTGGACACAAGGAAGTTACTGCTAAATAAGCTGACATGGGAACTGAGAGCACACCAGCTATCTATCCCCTGCTAGTTTTCTACACCAACACCTTCAGTGCAAATTAAAGGGAGGGTGCCGTATAACCTGTTCTTAAAGTGGAAGAGATGATCCTATCCCAAGGAATGCTTATTATGCACTTGAAAAGAGTACCTGGGATCCACATGCTCACTTCTCTTGCAATGAATTACCAGTACATACAAGCTCTATGCCTCAAACTCTGATCGTTTCTTTCTTATAAGCAAAATCCTATGCCAAAGCACTTCTTACTCCTTAACAGGGTAAAAAGAAACAGAAAACACCTGCACCTTTGACATCAAAGAGGCAGGACTGACCTTGGCTTTTCTGGCAGTGATTATGGCTGTTTTGTTTGCTGCCATCTTATTTGTGTTGTGGGCTTGCTAAAGTGGTGGCCCAGCGGGAGGAGGAGCAGGCAGCACAGCAAGCAGGTGTTTGACTATATTCAAGTGGCAGCATTCGTTTCTTGAGAGGAAGTATTTTTAAGTAGGGATGGTCAGGCTGGAGCAGGAAGGCTGCAGGAGATCTAGAAATGACAAATAACCCAGAAGGCAATGAAGCAGGTAACACAGCTGTGATGCAGGGAAAATAGGTTGGAGACTTTTTGACATTGCATCCCAGGAAGCTTCTGAAAATTTCCAGATAGAGACCAAAGTGGGAAAAAAGGTCTCTCTAGGCAGGATTTGGCTTTTCCGAACTCTCTTATTTTTAGCTGCCTCCCCTGCCCAAGTTCTCCAGCTGAACAGTACGTTTTTTCTGCTTTGTGCTCTAGTAAAATGCATTGCTTGAGGCCATTAGAAATCAGATGGACCACAGCGGTTTCCAGTTCCTCCTTTTCAGGCAAAGGTATAATTTTTCTCACCTTGAAGGTCTAGGAGACCCTGTATCCTGCCACAGCTGCCAGTAAAGTCTTTCTGTGAAGTAAAGACAGGTTATCCCATTATTATCAGACACAGACAGGAAGGATGAGCAACCCACTGGTTATCCCCTGCAAAACCATGTCTAATGGCTGTGTAGTTGGTCTCTGGCAAACTCAGCTGCCAGCAACACTGGCCGGTTACAAACACACTTCTGAATGCCAAGTAACAGCTCTGTGAGTTTAACACCTCTCCCTTCATCTGCTTTTGTTTGATCTTCTGTTTTAAGAACAAGAAATGCAGTCACAGGTACTAATCTCCTATACTGAAGGGGTGGCTCTCCTTGTATGCAGGAGAGTGGGAGAGACCAGAAGTATTACGCAAGTCATTTCTCAGCTTAGGGTTGTCCTAAAATTTTACCTTGCACTGAACCAGGAAACTCTGTTGGCTTCCAGGCAGCAAAAATGGTCTTGTGCCTCTCTGCTGGCACGGGGAATGAATAGCCTTGTCACTCGTTACTCTGCCATGTGAACTTGCTCAGGGTGTGGAGCCTGAAATGTGGGATGACTTGTCTGCATGCTCCTTTGCCCCTCTGTCCCTGAAGCCCCTCCAGTGTAGCCTGCTCCCCACTCCTAATCCCCACAGTGACACCCTGGCAGCACCCGCCTTTCCCTACAGCAGGCTGGGACAGGCCCCCAGACCCCTCAGGAGCTGATGCTGAGGGGGACGTGCTGGGTTGGAAGCAGCCCACACTTGCTGTCAGAGAGCTGCAGGGCCAAGGGCACTGGGGGTACCAGGAGAAGCTGGGGCCCATTCCACTGCCCCCAGCTGGATGGCTGGGGCAGAGCCAGGCCTGGGTCGTTATGGGGGCCCTGCAGCCCCCTTCCCACTCTGGCTGCCTCTCCAGGCCATGCTGGATTCAGTTCCTGCCCCTGCTGCTACTCCCTCCCATGCCAGTCACCCAATCCAGCCCATTCAACTCCTCCAGGCCTCTCCTTAAAGCTCCACTTTGCCAAGGAGCAGACAGAAAAAGGGGAGGAAATGGCTGGGAAGTGTTTGTCCCCAGTGCGTTGTTCTTACCTGCTTGGTCAGCGTCCAGCCTCCATCCCAGGCCACCACCACCCTCCTAGATTCAGGGGCATCCAAAGGGGACATCCAAAAACTAATCCAAAAGTCTCATTAGAATAACACATGTCAGTGCTGTGATCCCCTCAGGTATCAGCCATCTGGGGGAGCCGCAGCATGTGCTTCAGGTGGAAATAGGTGTGCAGAGGGGGACAAATCTGGCTGTGGAGGGTGGTTTGGCACAGCTGTATGCCACCCATCCTCTGGTGATGTCCATGTCCCATGTCTAGACTCTTCAGTCACTGCAATACCATCCAGATTTTCTAGTGCTGCCTCGAGGTGCAGCTGGACTAACCCAGGTCTTGAAATCTCCCTGTTGGCTGTGAAGTGAGCGTGTAGGACCAAGAGAACTTCTCAGGGCACTATTGAAAATGAAGGTCAGGTCTTCAGCAGATGTAAATGGTGAAGCTTTGCTGCTTATACTAGTGTCTAAAGGTTGAATGTGCATCTGCACATTAAAACTGTTCTCTACAGTAAATGCACATCAGGAGCTGGTGTATTACTTGTATTTTTTTACTTTGTTTCTCTTCCTACCTAATTGTTTATATTTATTACAATCACAGTTTTGGCAGAATGAATCATTTGCAATGTAAAAGACACCCGTTCCTCCAGGAAATAATGCGCTGAACAGACATATGTCTTCACATACAAAAATTTTTGTCTCTACTTGCCTTTCCCTGTCCATTTTGTGACACACCAGTGGTCACAACAGGGTCTCTCCAGGAAGAAGGAGAGTGACAGGCAGTATGTGCCCCATTGCTTGCCAGTTGGTGGGGGAATTAGTAGTAGAGATTCAGTGGTTTAGGAGAACAGATGCAGAGAATTACCAAAACAGAAGAAATTATGTCAGTGAAAGATCAGCAGATACAGTTTCTAATGAAGTCGTTAGGCACACGTTTAGACGATAAAGAGTTGACTGATAGTCCAGACAAGCTCAACAGCCACAGCAGTTGTGATGTCCTGCAAGGAATTACGGAGAAAACCCCCTTTGAAGAAATAGCTAAATAGCTTTCCAGAAGCTGTAAAAACAAACCAGTGTGTGTCAAAGCTCAGATATGACGGTCAAGAACACCGAAAAATTATTATGGAGCAGAAACTATGCTATGTTTAGTAACAAACACAGTAGTTGTTCTCGTCAATGCTAGTTTATGCCAGCAAAAAGAAGTATCAGAAGTTAAAGGCCTTATTTATCTATTAGAAAGTTCATAGTCCTGTGCAACCTCATTATATAAGTTGCATGCAATCAAGGGGCAATCATGCTGGCAAAAGATATACAATAAAGTAGGAACACATAAGTGTCTTTTACAGCTCTTCATGTGAGTCAGCTCATTTCTTTCTTCCCACATATTTCTCAATCCTGTTCCTTACTAGATTCCTGTACATTTTGCTATCTCATGTAAATTTGGTTCATCCCCAATATATATTACATACACAAGCAGAAATATGTATTGTAATTTGCTAAAAGTTAAAAAAAAACCTTCAGAAAGTCTAAATCAAAGTGCTATACATACAGATTCATGCATAATCAGGGGAAGCAGATGCACTTTGACTTCCTTTCAGGTGGTTCCCAAGATGGTTGAAGGCACACATTGTGGATGCATTCAGTGGTCTCAGAGGCACTGGTATGCAAATCTGAAGTGGGTAGGACTGTTAAATCATGTGCCTGTCCATAACTCCAAAGATCTTTTATCTAGTCCCATGGCAACATTGTGAACCATCCTTTCTCCCTGCTAATTTCCTTAAAAGGTACCAACCATCCCTTCTCACTATTACTTTCCTTAAAAGGTACCAACTGTCCTTTCTCATTGCTGACTTCCTTAAAAGTTACCAATGTCACGTAGAAAGTAGAATAATTTGTAAGAGTCTTGGTAACAAAACTGAGGCACAGCTAACTGTTCTTCTCATGCAAATGAACAGAACCATAGAGTTCATCATATTTCTCTCCCCTTTATTTTCCCACCAGAGTCTTACTAGACAAGGAGCAGGCATAAAACGCTATTCTGTACTGTATCACAATAGAAAGTCGACAGAAGTTTCAGGATGTAGCAGGAAGTATGTTTCACACTCCACATTTCTCTGTGAGTAGCACTCACTTCGTCTGAGGCAGCTATCTGGTGTGGGGTCTTGGGTGAAGAGTGAGGGGTATCTTACCATGGGGTGAGCTACTCTCTGTGGATGCTTGTCTCTTTTCATGGCTACTGGAGGAGCCAGATGGTGAGTTCAAACTGGCCACCTAATTTTTGATAGGACAGATGAATCCCACCTTAGTCCCATCTGATTGCTATCACAGTCGTGTTGTACTGGTCTGGAGCAACATAGGAAAAAACTGTCCCAGCTGAACATACCTGCCATTGCTTCAAATGCTCTTCTACATCATGCCTTTTCCCAGCAGCCTTAGTGTTCATCTGGATCCAAGGTGCCCTCCTTCTTCCTCTGAGGGACACTCAGCTGTACATCCTTCACAGTCCCCGACAGCACTTACTGAGACAGGAGTGCTCTCACTGCGGTCAGGTCCAGTCCCTTGCACTTGCAAACAGCCCTTCTGCACCTGCCTCTCCTGAGGTTTTCCTCCCTTTCAACATGCACTCACACACATAAACACACAACTTCACCAGTTCCAGCAGGATGAAAAATTAAACTGAGGAAAAATTAAAATTAGACTGAGTTGCTCAGTGTTACCAAAGTAAACGTATCAGAAGACAGCTTGCATTTCAGCTGAGCAGAAGTCTGTTTGGCACAACGAACAGAACATACCCATTTCCTCATTGTTTTTCAGTTTAGTTATTTAATCAGGAGGCACCCAACGAAGAACAAAAGAACTATACAATTTCTTATTTTCTGGATTAGATTTCTAATTATAATTAAAACCATCTAAAAATTGCATATGTTTTTCTTTATAGGCAAAGCTAAAGAAAATAAAAAAGCAGAGACATAGTAATATTCATTGTTTTATTGTATCCTTTTATATTACTGACTAGAACGCCAGATTTAATAATATTGGATGCAGGTATAAAAATAATCCAATCCTTAAAAATTATATTTTGCTACTACAGTACTGTATAATTAGTGGAGGCTGAAAATATGATACAACTTTAAATAATACTGGTTTGGAAAACATCCTCAGAACTCCAGCGACTTGGAAGCAAACATTCAGAGATAAAAAAGGAAGGAAATGGAGCAATGTCAAGAACATAAAGCAGGTTTACATTCAGAAGAACAAACAAATGCTGAAAATTTACCTTTTGAAACAGAGGTCACAAAAGGTGAGCTTTACTACTGCAATTCTGGAAGCTGCTCCAACAAACCATTATGCTTTTACACAATCAGCTTGACCTCCTACTAGGAGAAAGTCCTGTATAATTTAACAGGGTTTAAAGCAAACAACTGAGTTTAACAGAATTACCTTTAAAACTAGTAAGTATTTATTCTGTTGTTTTGGTTTGGGGTTTTTTTTATAGTAAGCCCATCCTAGCAGATTTTACTGGAGACCTTTTATGTCAGATGAATTCTGTGGCACTGTACAAGAGAAGTGATCAGTGATAAGTGTTTACTGTATTCCACAGGACTTTTCCATATAGGATTTTGCAGACCTGGGGGCTGCCTGCTGCAGTCATTAAGCCAAGCAAGCCTCCCATCCCTTCTAGCATTTTACCAGAATAATGACTTAGCATTTACATACCACTTTTGAGGAACATCAGGCCCCCTCTCTAGGTGTTCCCTCAACAAGGATATTATGGACATGCAACACAGACTAGACACAGAAGAGGTGTCATCCCACATATGACCTCACAGTACTGGTGCCACATTTCTGTAAATTAAGTGTATTCCTTTTTTTTTATTTATTTCTTATCCCTTCATGAGTATCTCTCCTGCTTTTGAATTTCAGCAATTCAAGGGAATAAACAATTAGATACACATTAAAAAGGTCACAAACTCTTACGAGCACATAGCACATACCCTTTCTGAAACTAGGAGATCTTGCTTCATTTCTTAAAGGGACAAGTAAGAGTGAACTGAAGAGTAGCTGTTATGTGTGGCTGCAGGAAACATCTCTACATCCCTAGAAGATCTTACATGATAAGGAACAGGTTGGCTGACCAGTAAAACAAATACACAGAATTCACATCCACTCTCTTCTTGGGAAGGTGTTTCAGATCTTGAACCTGTTTTGTTCAATTTCACATAATACAGGTCTTGCTACAGTAATAAGCATACTTAGAACAAACAAACAAACAAACAAAAAACAACAAAACAAAACAGATACAACATGGAAAGGCAGCAACAGTATTACAGAAATAGGCACCCAGGTGACTTTGGTGGTAGAATAATTCAGGCCTAAAAAAAAACTTCAATACAGTCCATGGGAGAGTTACCCTATCATTATAATGGATGCTGGATTATATCCTTTGTGTGTAAAGAAGAAAAAACATTAGTCAGCAGAGGAAGAGCATTTAACTAAAATGCATCTGTTCCTGTTAATTTAAGGAAGAAAACTGAAGATTGAAGATTACTATGGGGGAATTAAAAGTTGAGCTGGATTTGGAATGGATATGGCCATTGACCAGCATCAGAGACAAGTCTCAGGAATGCACTTGGTGTATCTGCAGCATTGTTCAAACTCACTCTATGGCTCACTCAGGGCCCAGCAAAAAACCTTTACAAGTATTGGCACAAACAGTTTCGCAATGACAAACACCTCTCTCTAACTGTAATTTATTGCTACTTTTAAAATCCTTTTACTATCACTCCATTTGAAGGCAGATACTGATTCACAAGGGTTGACTCAGTCTGTGACTATGACAGTGGGACTTACAAGAAGCACTGTAATAGCAGTGAGATTCATTGCTGCTGTGAAACCTAATGCTTTAAATGTGGAGGTAAAAGGGCATCTACCTGTCCTGGTTTTCCCACATATAGCCCCAATTCAGTGCTGTAAAGTTTAAACAGTATGAAGAGAGACTCTGATTTTCCCAGTGCAGCTGGGAGGGCCGGGCAGGGCACAGCAGCGGTGCATGGCAAGGGCACAGGAAGGCTGTGTGTTAGAACTGCCTTTCGAATGATCCCTCAAATATGCATTTTGCTGATCTGTTCACTGCAACTGCCTCTCCTTTGCTGACTGTCAGTGGTATTTCTATGGGTGAGGGGCTTCTGTCAGTACAACTGGCAGAGCACCATAGCAGCAAATACATGCCTGTCACAACTTTTCCTGTCAAGCAACAGAATTAGCATTTTTCCCAAAATTAATTAAAAATACACCCCCACAACTGCCCATGGGCCTTTGCTGACTGCTCCCTTAGCTTTCCACAGCAGACAGGAGCAATAGCAGATTTATGTGCAGTGTTGGTGTAGTTTTTCTTCCTTTCCCCTCATCTGGCTGAACCACTTGCATACTCCTTTCAAAAAACATGCCACTTCTCTCTCATCCTCTTGGACAGTGGAGAGCGACTCCCCTTGGCAAACCTCCCAGTGTGCTCAAAATTTGCAGTTTGGGGTAGCTAGAAGTAATCTAAATAGTCTGAGAAATAAGCTGCATTTATTTAGACATCCTAAGGGGAGTTAGGTAGTGAACAGAGAAGGACCCACATTTGAAAGTGGGCTTGAGGGCACATAGACAGCTTTCTTATACTCAGCAGGAGCAACAAGCCCTACTCCACTGCCAGAGTTTACGGCAGACAGGCACAGAGGATCCCAGTGGCAGCTTTACACAGGGGCAAGCTGCACTGGAACAGGCCACATCCCTGCGGTGGCTGGGTGAGTCCACACTGCTGGGGTGTGTCAGTAAACAACTGCAGTAAAATAACCACCATAAACTGTGACAAAACACAGGGCCCTGCACCCACCCCTTCTGTCCCAGCGTAGCTGGGAGTGGGTGGCACTTGGCTGAAGACAAAAGCACCAGAGCCCAGGTTGCAGCTGGGCTGGTAGAGACCCAGAGGCTGAATCACCCCAGGCTGCATCTGTCATCTTCACAAAAACTTCCTGGATCACTTTGTGGGAAAGCACCTGCACTCATCTGGGTCCTGACTCCTCCTGCCTAAACCCTCCCTTGCCTGCTGAGTAGGACCTCGTAAGACACCCAGAGAAGGTGTGGTAGATCAGAAGAGACCCTTTCCCTCCTCCTGCAGACTATGAATTGGCTCTGTGATTCCTTTCTTAACAAAGCTAAACAGAATGTCAGGCTGAAATGGTTAACTCCTCATAAGAAATGCCCCAATGTTTACCTTCTATGGCAGAGAGAAAATTTCAGTGCAATAACATTCTCTACTTTGGGACCAAGTTTTGTAGTCCTCACTCAGAAATTCCTGCTGCATTTATTGAGACCCCTTCTCCCCAACTGCAGCTTTAAGAAGAATTTGAAAATCATTAAGAAATTAATTACTTACAAACTTTTGTATGCTCTCACTTGGATATAGTCCTATCTCAATTCCACTCAAATCCCTTGCAATTTACAATGTGCTGTGAGATACAGAACAGGAGTTTTGTTCAGAGAGTCCATGTTACTCTTTGAATAGAAGGACTGATCTGCAACTGTAAGTTGGTATTTCCTACTTTGAACTTGACACACAGGAGTGCATCACCCTGTCTTTGAACTAAGCAAGCAATTAAACATCCTTTCCTATTAGCATGTGCCTAAATGCTTCCCAATCTGAGGAAATGCTGGCACGTGGTTAAATCGTAGGATTCCCATCCTTGCTGGGACACACTTCCTTTTTGACAAGCTGCTTTAGTAAATAGGGACAAAGTCCAGTGCTTATCTATATGCTTTGGATTTAGGTTTAGCATCAATCCCAGCTTCCCCTTTTCTTTTGTAACAAAGACAAAACCCTCCTCCATACCATAGGAGAGGCAGTCCTTTCTGTCCTGGGCACTCTCAAAAACAGAGACAACTCACCCACATAGAAATGACCCTGCCAATCTCCTCTTTGAAGGATCCCACAGCTCAGCAGAGTCACGTCTTTAGTTCTCATCAGCCAATGGATCTTATGCAACTAAAAGATCAGCTGCTCAAGAAAGGGAGAAGAACATAATTCATGGACTGGAAACACTGATAAATGTGGCAGGGAACACCTAGTTCCTGTGCTTTACCTGTTACATTATTTTGGATACTGTAATTAAAGCTTTCCTCAAATATAGCTCCTTAAGCAGCTATACTTTCCATAAGCATCCATTCCCTTCCTTCCTACATCTCATAAGCTGTGTACTACCAGTTGCAAGGCTGATTATGGATCAGACAGGCATGAAGTTGCATGTATTGTCACCATAAGTTCATGTTAGTGCAAAGGATACTGCCCTAGGCAGCTCTGCTTTTCTGAAAGCCCACGCTGCTGTTTCTACACAGTAGATAAGAGGCACTAAAAGACTTCATTTGTGTACTATAGCTGGTGCACCAAACTGTGTCTTCTCAAGGACATCTGTGGTGCCTTTACTGTCCTGCAGTTTTGAGAAAACAAAAGCAATTGTGAGCAGGGACCAGCAACCTCTCAGCCAACACAATTAATAACTGCCTGGTGCTATCTCCTCTTCCTCTGGGTACCTGGAACTCACTTTTGATAAGGAACACAACATTCTTTGAAGTGCTGGGAAAGGATCTGGGAACTCACACCATCTGTAGGATGCAAGTACCTGCTCCCTGACAGAGGGTTCCTCATCACCCCAGGTTTGCCTCCAGTGAGTGACCACACAACCCATGAACATCTGAACTGCTGCTCTTATTGGGGGTTAGGTACTTTGGGGGACACATTCCATGATCCTTAGTGCTTCAGTGAGCTGAGCTACCTTAGAAACTTAATTGTGGGCACTCTGTCTTTTAAAGAATGGTGGGGGAGAAGGGAATATCATCTTAAACACGCACTACAGAGATGGTGGGTTAATGGCTAAGGAATTGTGCAATTTGTTATCCTCACACAAGCAGCCACCCTGAATTAAAAGCACAGTTACATTCAAGATAAGGATCTGCATTTGGACCCTGTATCTGCACAGGGTTTGGATCACTCAGATTAACAGTGCAGTAAAGATAAGCGGTAAATACACTTCATTATATTTCCTGCATGTGGGTCGGGGCAATCCCAAGCACAGATACAGGCTGACAGAATGGATTGAAAGCAGCCCTGAGGAGAAGGGCTTGGGGTGTTGGCTGATGAGAAACTCAGTGTGACCCAGCAACGTGTGCTCACAGCCCAGAAGTTGTGTCCTGGGCTGGATCAAAAGCAGTGTGGGCAGCAGCTCAAGAGAGGTGATTCTCTCCCTCTACTCTGCTCTGGTGAGACCCCACCCGGAGTGCTCCTTTCAGCTCTGAGGTGTTGAAACACAAGAAGGAGCAAGTCCAGAGGGAGCCACGAAGATGCTCAGAGGGCTGAAGCCCCTCTCCTATGAAGATAGTCTTGAGAGAATTGGGGCTGTTCAGTCTGGACAAGAGAAAGCTTTGGAGAGAGACGGAAAGATTCCAGAGTAACCTTCCAGTACCTAAAGGAGGCCTACAGAAAAGTTAGAGAGGGACTTTTCACAGGAAGTTGGTAGTGATAGGACAAGGGGCAATGATTTTAAATTGAAGAAGGTAGACTTACATTGGACATAAAGAAGAAATTCTTCACTGTGAGAGTGGTGAGGCACTGCAACAGCTTGGCCAGAGAAGTTACCCCATCCCTGCAAGTGTTCAAGGCCAGCCTGTATGGGGCTTTGAGCAACCTGGTCCTTTCCAACCCAAACTATTCTAGGGTTCTATGATTAGTAAGATCTGTTTCAGTACACAGTTCAGGTCAGAATACAGCCCATGAGCTTTCAGTCTGATGTCTGGTGAGAAATGTAGTAACTTACATTCTTCAGGCTTTTGCTAATCTGACTTAACATACCTATGTGAGGAAACGTGCCTGGTCTGAGTCACTCGAAACTAGGATGGAAGAAAGAAAAACACTTCAACATAAGTGATCTCTGCTATGCTAGGAGTGCAAGCATCTTGTTTTTTCTCTGTCAAATGCAACTGACTGCAGTGAGCCTTATTTTCCAATGTCCTGAAAGCCTCCACAGCTCCTACAGAAGGCAAGGTGGACTGTGGAGGTTTGAAAATACAATGTTCCACCTTCAGTGCCCAGAATTCAGGGTCATCTGCCAGCCAAGGCTGCAGCATTATTGCTCTTTCACAGATTCCTCCTAAAGAGCATGCTGGATGCACAGCTCATCTTTTTCTTCCCTGTGAGCAATTATTCAATATTATATTGCTGTTTCTACAGGCATTTAAATCCCTGCAGGGACACAGAACCCCAAAGGATCCTACATGGAAGTGCCGTGATGGTGTGTAGTGGCATCACTTCTGAACAACATTGGTTGACAAAACAACAACATACTTGGACTCTTCCCTATATACAGAAGATTTTCAAAGCAGCACATAGGAACAACTGTGTGCTTTTTCAGTCAAAATTGCAGTGGGATGACTAACCTTCCCACACTCCTTGGAGACAATCAACCCATGAATTAAGCCAATATTGCCAGACACTGGGCTTCAGCGAGGACCCAGCCATCTGAAGAACTTCTACCAGTAAGAAGGCGAGGGCCAAAAGTCGAGCCAGCTTCCCTGTTGTGCACGAAGCAGATAGCAGTGCAGCAATGTAAAAGGGAGTGGACAAACTTGCCCTACCAAACACAATTGCACAGTGAATCTTTGCATGAAGGCTAAGAAGACAAGCACAGTCAACAGTGAACGAGATCTGTAAACAAAACACTCCCTAGTGGTATTCAATGCAGAGTGCTGAGCACAGTTCATCTGCCTGTACTGATCCATGCTTGCCGTGTAGCTTAAAGAGTGAAGATGCAGCACAGGACGAATATGGAGTACATGTGTTAGCTTCCATCTGGGTCTTTCAGGGATGCGCACCTTGAGCCATTCCCTCCTCTTCCTCCTCCTTCTCTCTGCTGCTCAGCAAGTGTAACCATCCCCCAGGGCAGCAATGCCTGGCATGAAGTTCAAAGTCCTTCCTGTTAAATGGGAAGAGTAAGATTGACGTGGCCTGAATTACCCAGGAGACAGATTGTACCTGGGGATCAAGGGCCACAAAACTGTGTCCACCTTCCACTCCCTCTCCAGTCTCTGCTAAAAATAGTCTCTTCTTCTGGTTTCATCACTAATGAAGGATGGATTGTATTGTCCAGGATAGATGCATGAATGTCGAGATCCCGGCAAACCAGTGTAGGGTGGATAAAGTCCATTTCTTTCCAGTTCAGGATTTCTCAGTCCAGTTGGCTGTATTAGCAAAAAAAAAAAAAAAAATTAAATGAAAAGGGTCTTATTCTCACACTCAAATTCTCCTTCAGGCACAGCCTTACCACCTTTCCCAGCAGTTATTTCAGTAGCTAGAAGGAACAACATGATTGCTAATGACCTCTATTACCTAGAATCATTGTTACTGTGGGAGTTACGTATTGCCTGAAGGGATTACTCTGATGAAATCTTAATCTCGACATCTGGCCAATGAACAGACTTGAAGTTTACCTGACTCCACCAAGTGCAGTTTAAGTACACAGTTAATTTTTAATCAGAAAGAATTCTACCGATGAGCTCAGGAATCGAAACTACTCTCACAAAAAGGATACTGTCCCAGAGCTATCCTTAAAGGAAACAATTCTAAAAAATCAAAGCTAGTCTTCTGCTCTGAGTATTACCTAGGAGCACTTCTCTCCCCATTAATGATAGGTACCTCCTCTCACAATACAGGCCCTCGAATTATATATCAAAGTGATCTGACTTTCTCTTCTTTTCTCTTCCTTTTCTCTTAATTAAGTTAATCTCCTGGAGGCACTTGGTTGAGGAACATTGATGTCTAAGACCAAGACTGTACAGTCCTTTCACCCAGTGAGTAACATCAAGCCACTTGGTTTGATCTGTTACAGAGCAGATCCATGCAAAGCCCTCATCACTTACTGCTTGCTAAAAAGTTCCCCTTTGTAGTTGTCAGCATAATAAGGGTCTCAAAAACAGTTTAGGAAATGCATTTTCATTTCCAAATATCTCATTCTTAGTGGAAGCACGACAGAGGATTATTTTCTTTCATGCTGCACAACCCAATAAACCTGCTTACTAGAAAACTTAAAATACAAGCCAGAAAAACAAGCAATGCCTTCTGTTCTCTGCTCTGGAAAGCAGGGAGTCCAGAATGTGTGATGTGGGTGAAATCCTGTGACCTTCCTCTCATGAGTAACCCACATACACTTTAAGTACAATATAGCTGTAGATAAGTGACAGATGATACACCAGCATCACAGCTCTGGATACAGACATTAGCAGATGGTACCAACCATGACAGCAAGTCTTATGTTCGTGTCTTTCTGTGCCCCTTTCTATTACCCCTTGTTCCCTCAGATCTGAAGGGATGCTCTTCTTCCACCCTGGAGAGGAATGGAATAGAAGAAAAGAGGGGTCCTCAGTGACCAGCATCTTCCCATTTTGGGGTGCAGTTCCCCAGACAGGGGTCTCCACCTTCCACATCATCAGGAGGGTAGACAGGAGAAAACTATCTACAGTGAACACCAGCAGTCTATCCAAAGCCCTTAACTGTCTTTCTCTCTCTAGGATTGGGCTCTTTGGGCATTCTAACAACATGTTCCTAGGCATTTCTCTATAATTCTTCCTAACGACACCTCTTTGTGGTATTCACCACAGATGACAGCTAGAGTCCATAGGACTTCTGATTCCTTGCTGTCTATGGAAGACATTTGCTTTGCCTTTTTATCTTGCAGGAAAGGGACCTGTACCTTCAAAAATAAAGGAATATCTCTTTCCTGTATCAGGCAGAAAGAGTTAATAATTAAGCTATGGATAGATACCGAATAATACACATCTGTCATCTGCAACAGGTTCTTGGTGCTTCCATTCTCCTGCATCTCGATGGTCTCTCTGCCCCACTCCTGTGCCCGGGGATTCTTCGGATATTCAGCATAAGGTGACATCTGGAAATCCCCACTCTTGAAAATCAGTTTACTTATGTCATTTTTATTCTTCCTGTTTATAAAAGAATGAGGGAAAGTGAAAACATAAAATTTATCCTGCTATTTTGTATGCACTTCTGACATGATCTCAGGAGAGATCACCACTTCACGTTATGAAACTTGATTGGGAACAAAAGTCACCTCAGAAGGACTATAGTCCAATTTTCTGCTCTGAAGCCAAGTCAGATATGAAATCAGACCATGATACTCAGGGCATTATCTAGTGGAATTTGAAATCTCCAAAGAAAGGGATGGCAATCTCTCTGAGTAACCTGTTCCACTGCCTTACTGTCCTCTTGGTGAAAGAACTTTTCCCTACATTCAGTTTGAACCTCTCCTGTTCCAGCTTTCACGCCTCGTCTCTTAAAAATGTGTGCGCTCATCTGAGTTGATGAAAAAACCCTCAATTTTCTTGAGGAAGAAAAATGTATGGGAGACCTCACGCTATTTAAAGTCTCCAAGTGATTAACTATAGCACTTCTAGGCACTATGTTAATTCCTAAGAAAGAAGACCTGCAAGGAGCCTGTCTGAATGACACCAAATACCCCTACGTGACTACCATGTTGTGTGAGTGGACTTTGGTGACACCTCCAGTTCAAAGCAGAGTACCCTCCAGGAAGCCACATAAGCTGCCAAAGGCAAGGACTCATGAGAAGGTCAGTCCATCCCTGCAGAGATCTGCACTCTGGGGTCTGAAATTGTACTGGCTGGAGCTTGCTGGTCCCCCTGGTTCAAAACACAGGGTAACAGGGGCACACAGTGTGCCAGTCAAACCACTGTCATGTCTACATTACCAATAAAACCAGCTGCCAACATTATCAGAGACCTTTGTAATCCTAGATGGCAGGGAGAGGGTGTTACTGCAAAGCATCCCTTTTCAGAATACATAAATCACGAAGCAGAGCTTCCTCAGCAAGCACATCTTGCCTCCAATCTGAAGCTGCCTGCTGGTACCAGAACTACATGTGTGTATGTGTGTGTGTGTGTCTGTGTCTGAGAGGGAGAGACACACACAGTAAGAGCACATGCAGGATTTGTCCACAAAGGAAAATGAACATAGCCTTAAATACACTCAAACAGCACTTGAAAAATGGTAAGTAACCTTCCCTTTCCTAAGCTTTTCCTTTCTTCTTAGGTTGCATTTTTGGAGACTGCTACCTGGCTTCAGAGCCTTAAAGCTCTGAGTGGGAAGGACTCCTTTGTCTCTCCATCCTTACAGGACAGGATTTCCAGGTGTATCTTTAAGAGACAAGCAGTTCAGTTGTTTTGCCTGGCTGCTGGAAAAAAAGAAGATACGCCCCAAATGAAAGCACAATGTGATACCTCGGTGTCATGGTTGGAACCCATGACACTCAGTATCTCTAATCAACCCACTTGCTTAGCTACCCTACGCTTTCACCTATGTTTTGGTCCTTCAGAGTTCACACGTGGAGCAGTAAGTGTGGTGTAATCCACTGAGAGGACACCGTGGATGATCCAGGCCTGGTGGTGGTACCTACCGGCAGCAGGTGACGATCAGTGCAATGCCCATGATAAGCAGAAGTCCCCCTCCTGCAGCCGCAATCACCACGGTGATGAGCTGATATGCTGCAGGCAGGATAGACAGAGACTCACTTAGGAACAGTGGTGTGGTTTTGAAACACTAATGTCAAAATATTCACAGTCCTCATGCATAGGGATTAGCTGTTTATTTGCCATCTTCCCTCCCTCTGCAACTTCGAGTGAAATAGAGGGTGTTGGGGATCTCCTCACGAAGGAAGAACAAGTTTTTGTTTCCCTAGGGGATGGATTCCCTTCACTGATAGATCAGAATAATTCCAATTATATTTCATGGATTCACCTCAGAATATCTTGCTTCAAGAGTGCCCACTATATGTGCTTTCATGACAGAGCATCCAGGGAAAGGAGATCTCCTTTCTTTAAGACATAGCATTAAGACAGCTTTGTTAAATAAGGTCAGCAAAATTAGTTTCAACAGAAAGTGAAGAAACAAAAAACACTGACAGAAGTGGTGTGTACCTACTGCATTTTAGACGTAGTCATTTGCAATTATTTATTTCAAATCTCCCATTTCTGACACCATGGAAAATAAACAAAATTTGTTACTCACGGTTTCCACAGTTGAATCCACCCAAGCCAAATGGGCAGCTGGGAATAGAAAACAATAGGGAGTTTCAGCGGCTTAGTTGTGCTGACAGGTACCAAAGCAAGGATGGTGGGGTAGGAGGAGAGCAGAACTGTCACCATACCTCACACAGGTCTCATTTTCCAGCTTATATCCATCTTCACAGGCTAAAAACAGAGAGAAGGGTCATGAGCACCACGTAGTGGTGCAGGGAGGCATTTCCCATCACTGCTTCCCACAGCAGCCCCACCCCAACCACCCTTGGGGCCCAGCAGCAGCACGGCTGCACAGCAGGAATGCGATGCACTTTGATGGGATGCAAAACACCGTGCACTTGGATTCACCTCCCCCTGGCTTTGACAGGACCACTGCAGGGCTTCTAGGCAGAGCCAGCCTGGAGCCTGGCACAGGGTGGGCAGCTGGTAATGTAATTCCCAGCAGAACTACTTCTTGCCCAAATGAAAACACACTGCACACTTGTGCTGCTTCCCACAAAACAGCAGTGTAAAAAAGTCTCCAATTGCCTCCAGCTTTTGTTTTGAAACCTCATTTTAACAGCGCTACTTTAGCATTGGTGCATGTTATTAAT
This sequence comes from Myiozetetes cayanensis, assembly GCF_022539395.1. NCBI lineage: Eukaryota > Metazoa > Chordata > Aves > Passeriformes > Tyrannidae > Myiozetetes > Myiozetetes cayanensis. The sequence goes on from NW_026088185.1 coordinate 29,095,333, forward strand.
TACTTTTAAATGTTAGTATTGCAACAAAAAGTTGTGCAAACACAGTTATGGTAACCCAAAGTGGCATGATAATGTTTTTTCTTGAATCACTTTCTTTTCTGATCTTTCAAATTTGCAGTAAAATCAAATTTTGAGATATCATAATTTACTGTACAATAGAAATTAAATTTCTTAGGTCTCAATAACCCAGAAAACTGATACATGCAAAATGTTGATGAAAAATTGAAACAATCACTTCAAGATAAAATAAATTCTGTGCTTATGGACAGCTATCCCATCACCTGAATTATCTGAGGAAACTATACTACCCTTCTGATGAACAGGAAAGGGGATGATACATTAGACACAAAAATATAAGATTAAAATTAGTGATGAGATCACTGTTTTTCTCAGCAATAATGCCAACAGAGCTCTTGTAGAACTGCTGCCTGAGCTGAGGCAGGGAAGGTGGTCACTCAAACACCTGAGCAGGAGTGACACAGACAAAGTCGATTTGGGTAGAGGGACAACCCAGGGCCAGCACATGCAGCAGCCCTTGGGGGTCTGCAAGACATCACCCAGAGGTCTGGGAAACCCCTGCATCACACTCCACAAGGAACTGTTAAGTGAAAACAAAAGTGCTCATGGATTTTTTTCACCCTCAAACACTATGTGCTTAAAATGGGTGAGGCAGCAGCTCTCAAGCCCTGCTCCCTCTGCCTTGCTCTCTAACGTTGGGGATAACCCACAGCCAAAAGCTGTGGCACTCTGTAACATCAGCAAGCAGGGAGAAGAGGAGGCTTCCAGCAGAGGTCCCAGCTAAGCTGCAGCAAAGCCCTCACTCCCTCCTCTGCTGTTCCCAGCACATTGGATGCCTTTTCCCACTCAACAGCCAGCGACTGTATTGTCAAAAACCCAAAGTGCAGAAGGGGAGGAAAGGAGAAAAGACAGACAAATGTTGTCCATTAAAATGGGTTGGTAAAATCATCATAAACCAAGAGAGAGAACCAGCATTCTGGCTGGATTCAGAAGTTTATGGCTTTTCCAGCACTAATAACAAGTGATATTGATGCCAGCAGTGAGCAATGGGACTGTGACCTCCCCCTTGTAATACAGTCACAGAACTTTCCTAAATTTAATTCCAGTTTCAAATCAAGAAGTTCAATTGGAGCTACATTTTAGAGGAACAGCCAAGACTGATTTTAATATTTTCAGTGACAGACAATCAACCACAACCCTGGGTCAGATGCTCACAAAGTTAATTTCCCCAGTCATTATAAACCTTCACCTTCTTTCTGGTATGAATTATCTCAGTGTCAAATTCCAGACTTTGGATGTTTACTTACTAGATTGGAAAGGGTTATATGATCCCATTTCTTCTCCTCACCACCAAATCACTCCTTTACCTTTAATAAAGCCAAGGGTACTGAGATTTTGAGTCTCCCTAATTATTGCAGCTTTTCTCCAAACACTCACAGGTTCTCTTTGATCCTCTTGATTTCAGTTCCCAGAAATAGATGTGAGAAATCCAGGAATAACAAAATTTCCCATCTTCTGCCTGCCCATAATGCCTAAATGCACCCTGGCATCATATTATCCTTCGAAGCCAGAGCTGGGGATCTCTTTTTTTACCTACCAGACCCTCTTCACAGATCTGCCCAAGCCTCTCCTTTCCAGGAGAAGCAACACACAGTGTGCCTGGCACTCTGCTCTTGGATGCTTGGCCTTGCTTGTGGCCATATTGGAAAACTGTTTGCCTACAGACCATTTACGAAGCATCCCATGTCACTCAGCCATTTTCCCTGCAGGATGTGTGGACACAGATGAGTGATGCACTCACATCATGAATACTGCATTTGCAGACACAGACTTGCAGCCACTGGTACCAACAATCATAGAGGAGCTGATATCCATGATACCTGGTCTTGCACACCTTTCTTTGCTCTATATAGCCCCACTACTCCTTCACTACCCCTCTCATTCCATTTATTTTACCAGAGCTGGAGATAGGTAGGGTGAAGTTCATTACACAGCCCCCCTGCTGCATCTCATTGTGACACTTTTTGTACTGGATATGTTTTTCTCCCTCTAAGATGATTTCTTTGAAGTGAAGGAAGAGACCAGAGGTAACTGGGCAAGAGTTAAGAGCCTCAGTCAAGAAGGGCAAGGGGTAAGGGCAGTAAATCCCAAAGGATCCTTTATGGGCTTATTCATAACACTGAGGCATTAGCAAAAGACAACTGGATGGATTACTCCTTTCACTTGCTAACAAAAGCAGACTGAAAACATTACGGAGTGAATGTTCTACCAAAATGAACTACAAGATCAGGCAATAAAAAAATCTGCAGTGGAAGGGAGGGAACTCACTGGAGTTGCCTTCTTTAACGAGTACAGCAGCCCCATGTATCCCAGCCCCAGCTCACTGCTGGAGTCGTGGGAAGGCCTGCAGGAGTGGGCAGGCAGATGCTGGAGCCAACTCGAACCTCAGCCCTAGCCCAGTAACATGTGAGGGGCACATACACCTTGAGCAGCATCAAAGCTGGAGCCATGCCTTGAGCAGGAGCAGCCTTGGGACCTCGCCGGCACACCCTTCTCAGGCCAGGAGGATATAGGGGCAGTAAAGAGGAAAAGTAAGATCCTGAATATTCATTTCTCTGTCTTACTTAAAAACTCGGTGCTTATGTCTTTTCCTTTCCTCACCCTGCCTTTTCCTGCCACTTTGCTTTCTCCTTTGGCATCTTTCCTGCTCCTTTGAACGTGTCCCCAGGAGAGCCTGCACTGTCACACTCACTTGGCAAGCTTCCAAACGTAAGCAGGGAACAGAGGAAAGGCCTAAGTGTCAGGGGCCAACCAAAGCTATCGAGTTGTGCTCTTCAGGATTCTTTTGCCTTTGCCTTCCCAAAAGACACTCAGGGGTCTCTTTGGAAACCTGCTTTGCTGCTCCTTGCTTCACTCCAGAAACACTCTGTACTAGTAAAAATAGCATGCCCTTGAAAGGTTGGCACATCGGCTTTGTTGCTCTGTTACTGAAATAGCCCTGAAGACACTGAAAGGTTGAAAACCAGCAGTGACCCAGAGACAACTGAACTGTACATCAAGAGGTACCAGAGCCAACATGTTGAAACTACTGTGACTCAGAGATCCAACCCTTCCTTGGTCCAGGAGATGCTTTTTCAAGCAGAGGACAGATGCTGCAAAGCAGGACAGAACAAAACCTGGGGGCTGGGGCAGCCAATTCCCCATGCCCCAGCAGCTCTCCCAGCCACACTTGCCTTCCCACGGGGGAGACCGGACAGGGCAGCACAATGGCCACTTCCCTCTTTGCAAATCCTATAATTGGAGCTACCGCACCGCATTTTCATGACCCACAATGAGGGTCAGATGCTCACGAGACCTCAGTTCCTGTTTAGGCACTCGAAGGGCAGAGATTTTCAAAGAGGCTAGCATATTGTATGCTATATTTATCAGCAAAATAGCCCTAAATATCAAATGAGGGCCATAGCTTGACTTCTGAAAAAGCCTTTAAAAACCCCAACCTGCTGGCTTACCCAGATGGGAACAAGTGATACTGAAATCTGGTATCCTATAGGAGTGTGGCACCATGCAGTTGGTACTATCCTCATGCCTCTGCAATACAACCTAAATCCCACATCAAACCTGTCATTCAGACACTCTGAAGCTGGTCAATAAGATGTCTCCTACTGACAGCAGCGACCTGAAGCTGGAACTGAGGCCTCACTGTGTGCAGGTAGGGTTTTTATATTTTCCACAGCAAACAAGATCCATAAGTGAGGAGGACCCATATGCACAAGATGTTAGATCTCTTAGCCCTCTGCAACCATCACATCCAAGTGCCTCACAGCCTTTCAGGTATTTATCTTCACAACACCACTTGGCAAGAGACATGAACAAGACAAATAGAGTAACTTTCCCTGTGTCCCCACTGTCTACGATGGAGCAAGAATAGGGTAAAAACCTCCCAAGTTTCAGCTTAGATCTCACTACATATGCCCTTCTCTGACTCTCTAGGGTCAATGGAGATGGCCAGTATTTCCTAATAGAAATCCTTCCTCCAACATACAAGATGAAGAGAAGGAAGGAAAACACATAGGGAAAGGTTTTGCCTGGAGCCATAGAGTGGAGGAGAGGCAGGACCATGAGATGTCCATCCCAGAGTCTGCAGCACATGAGTTATTTCCAGGCACATTTTTCTCACTCTCTGATCAGATTTGGAATCGACAAAACATCTCCTCCTATTTCAACAGCAACCCAGCAGACAGTGCCAGAAGCAATATATAACCACTACTGCAATTCTTATTGATATGTCTTCAGAAAACTGCATTTCTTAAGAAGCTTTATAACCACTGAAACTAGGGAATGGACACCCTGATCCTACAGAAGTTATTTTGACCACCAGCATGCGAAGACCTTGTTTAAAATGTAGAAAAACCACATTTGTTGATCTGAGGAGTAGCTAAAAAATAATGTAACATTTAAGCTTAAAATTTCTACTAGGAACACAGCTGAAAAATAAATTCTCAATCATTTTTGGATACAGATTTTTAAAATATTGATGATGTATTAATATAAGCTTGTGAGTTTAAAGCACTCCCCCTAAGTTCACTGAGAGTTCAGACAAAATCAAAACAGGCAGAGAAACACGTCATCTCTGCTCTGTGCCACTGAACTGGAGCCCAAAGCAGTCAGGCCCCTTTCTCCCTCTCCTCAATCTCTATGACTCACAGCATGCTCCAGAAAGAGATAATATTATTCCTAGAGAGAGACTGTATCTTCAGTGTCTGCTGAAAAGTCCCCTAACTAAATAAAAGAAACTTGAGCTGCTAATATTTATTCATAATATTGAGCTTCTTACATGCACAGCTCTATGCACACAAACTCATTTCTACTGAACAAAAAGTTTAAGCAAAATTCAGGGAAAATGCACCACATAAAGGGCAATACCTCTGCAGGAGTGGTCCATCTTGTTGTATTTGAAGTACCCACTTTTGCACTGGCAGAGTGCAACTCCATCGAAGTCGGTGCATTCCGAAGTTTCCTTGTCACATTCAGGATCTTTCTGTCTGCACAAGCTGCCAACTGGTGGGAAGAGGTGGCAGACATCAGCATGGTCCTCTCTGAACCCACCATTATGCATATTTGCTTTCCCGTGGTATCACATTCAGTTCATGTGCTGTTTTAATCTCTCCTTTTTTTTTTTTTAACAATGTTTGTTCCATTAGGAGACAGGCAACATTACCCTGTGTCACCATTTCTTGTGGATAATAAATGTTTCAGCTCAGAGGCAGAAGAGGAAATGAAAATGAAAAATTTGGTTTGGCTCAAGCTGAAACATGTTCACTCCGTGAGACAGCTCAAAAAAATCAGTTTTTAAGTTTATATCAAGCAAAATATTTTGCTCAGCCCAAACCTATTTTTTTCCATTTCAATATTAAGCACTGGATTTTTTCATTTTTCAAATAAAGAATTTGTCCTTTCATTTACATTACTTTGAAGCAGTGTTTTACTTTAGATAGTCAGATTTGTTACAATGAGCATTCAGCAAAACTTGGATAAATGATGGAAATTTTGTCACCAAATTTACATTTAGTCTGGGAGGTCAGACTAAATGGAATTAATAAATATTCATGAGAAATATGATTTTATGGACAATATGTCATTCATTTGGCACTCACCTTTTATAGACCACTCCCTGCTAGATCCAATTTTTTTTCTGTCTTTTTTTTTTTTTTTTAAGTACTAACACATGAACATAATTTGTTTCTTATTCTGCTTATTTCAAGTTAGAAGTAGACTTTACCAGAAGCATTGTATCAGAGGTAATGTGTAGGTGTAATCTCAGTGGGTCTACTCAAATAATTTAATGCAATTCATGGTGGAGTGTGGCTTTAAAATACAGCACATTGCAATAAAAGCACACTAAACTTCTCACATTCATGTTTACTTTGCCAAAATGACACAAGGAGTTTCCCTCTACATGCAGACTAAACACTGTCACCCTTCATCCTCAAAGCCAAACCTCGAAGCTTTGAATCCCAAAGTCACAAAGCTCCAAGTGCAGCAGTTTCCTTGCAGGAGACCATCTTTCAAGGGTGCTCACTCCATGCATCCTGAGGTACCTCTCAAAGCTACTTCTCCTCTATAAGTCCTGCAGGAAGCGAGAACCAGGAGATGCAGGGCACAGAGCCACCACCAGCGGTGGGGTCCACCTGGAGGTGGTCATGCACAGCACTGGCCTCCTTCTGTGCTGCATCCACTTTCTCCTTTAAGAGATAGAGGATTCAGTACAGAAATCAAAAGGTCTTCATTGTGAACCATCTTTACACCCTGCAACACTGAAACTGGGCAAGCAGGAGAGCCGAGCTCCCTGTGCAGCCTCCAGCAGCTCTAAATGGACTACACTGGAGGGGTTTTGTCTCTTGGCTTTCACACCATTTCTCAGCTCCCGGCCGTGTGGGTGGAATTAAGACTTATGCTTTTTTGATCTGGCTGGGCCCAATGTCACATCCAGAGATGAAAGGCTGCCCTACAATGCCTCTAATCCTGTGCTGTGAGATGTTTTCACAGAGGCGCAGATTTCTCACACATGTGGCAAAGATAAGGCTCGGTATCTGTATCCTTTTTGTACTGTGAGGTTCTTAAGATGACTCCCATTTAAATAAGATAAAATGATTCATAGGGGTTTTTCCAAATGCCAAATATTTCTCCCTCTGTTATAAAAGAAGCCAAATAAAACATCCCTTTCTCCTCCTGTCACAGTCCTCCAGATGCTATTTACCTCTGTGGAGCGGTTTCAGGCTGGAAATGAACTGGCAGGCTTCGGTGGGGGATTTGCAAGCTCGAATGTAGCTTTTCACACTGCTGATAACATCGTAGAAAGTCACGTTGGATGCTAAAGAGAACGTGGATTGCACTGAAACATGCACAAAATTTGCCTCCCTAACAGAAAACAAAACAAAACAGCCCTGAGTATCACAGGTAAGTCGGATGTCATCATTAGCACTTTATACATAGGACTCATTATCACAGACACAGCATTACATGCACTGTAACAGATCTTAAGAACAGAAAAAACCTAGACACAGAGAAGAAAGTTTGGAGCTGGCAGTTTCTCATTCTTCCCCTGGTAGCCTTAGCCTTACCTGCTTGCCTTAACAGTGGAGTGGTGGTACCCTGGTAAGCCCGACAGCGATGCATTGAGCTGCAAGGAAGGGAAGGAGAGAGCAGCTGTTAGTGCCCCAGAAGATTAGGGAGAGGCTTCATGCAAGGTTGACCTCAAAGCAGCACCCTTGGAGACTGAACATCTTTCAAGGAGCCTCCCTGACCCTGGATCTGTGCAGTTGTTTGTATGTATTGCCCAGCACAAGCTGTGTGGACAGCATCAAGGTGACTCCCCCCCAGCTCCCCCCTCATTTGGCAGCATCTCCAAATCACCTGTTCCAAAGAGTTGAAATAAAGTGCAGCCAGTCTAGGAACTGCTAACAGGATCAACCTGTGCATGCAATGAACTGGGTAAAAAATGCACAGAGATGTACCTATCCCCAGCCCTGGGTTCCTTTTTGGAGCAACAGATGGCTCAGCCTATGGGGCAGCCAAGAGCTCATCCAGTGCTTGTGCTCAGCTGACCAAGGGTCACACGGTTACAGTCAAATGGCTGAGAAACTCTACCCAGAGGAAGGTATGTTTGGGTGGTGCTGCTGCTGGGCCTTCATCCCACAGGGTTTGGCTAAGAGCAAGGTGGCACCAGCTGCAGTCCAACCTGCTCTGGCATCCATGAGATTTACTAATGAATGGTGGGGCCCAGAGTTACTGTTTTAATGTTTGACCTTGGAGGAGCACTGATGCTCTTATGAGATGTGGAAAAGACAATGAAGCCAGGAGACACTAGGAGAGGATGAAGGCTACTGAAGCGTGTATCCAGGCACACCACTTCAGGAAAAGGGATCCAGGATTTTCCAGGAAGATACACTGCCTTAAGCCCCAGAGGAGCCAGATTTCTCCACTGCTGTCTTGGCAGCTGGAGCAGGGCAGAGGAGAGAAGTGTGATTGGTTTAAAAGAGTACATTCACCAGTCCTACTTTCACCAGACTGGGACAGTTCAATGATTAAAAAGGCTAAACCCATGCTGCAGACTCATGGCTTCCTGTGACAACCATAAGAGGAGCAAAGGGAACTTGTCCCATCAGCACTGTCAAAGCCCCAGCAAGGACACTCACCATCGCCAGGATCTCCCTCTCAACGTGGAAGAGCTCTGTGTACTTCCCATGGGTGATATTAAGTTTCAGGGGGACCTGTCCAATAAATATTCTCACTGAAAAGGAAAACAAGGCAAGTTAGTCGGAACACGTCTCTGTGCCGTGTGTAGATGTGGTTTCATCTGCCTTACATGAGAGGCTGTTTGCATGGAAAAATCTCTTTACACAGCAAACAGAAACCCTGCGTCTGAGAGTCATTGCCCCAATAAAGCAGAGTCACAGCCTTGGGTTTTTTCCCAAGGGTTGTTGCAGTGTTCCCACAGTCCCAGTCAAATTCCAGAGCTCAATGCTGCTGAACAGCCAGCATTTCATTGCAGTGTTCATACATTTCATATAGGAACACAGACTAATTTAAAAGGATTCCTGAACACAGAGGGAGATGGGTAAAATTAATAACAAGACAACAAGTTACAGGTACCAAAGCTATTTATGATAATTTGAGGTAAACATGTCAAACCTCTTACCCCTCCCTGCAATGGAAGGAAAACAAACCAGCAAGTCAAAATAAAGCACTGTAGAAAGGACATTTTCACTTTTCAAACTGTTGGAGAGAATGAGCAATGACATTTGAAAAGAGGTCCAAAAGATGCATTTTTCTGTGCTTAGATCCATATTTGGTTCACGGCAGTAGAATGCAATAATCTGAGTTGTCCAGACTTGGAGAGATAATATCCCTAAATCTTGTATTAAGTGTCATGAGATACTCAGTGGAAATGAGAACTCAGAGCTCCAGCTTTATGTTCCACCAGAAAAACAAATACAGTTGCAGATAACATTATAATTCTTTCCCATTTTTTTCCCATCCACAGAGCCTATCTTCACCACAAATTTTATATCAGACAGTTCTAATATAACAACTCTGGACAAAAAATAAGATGAAAATCACCTTCACAGTAGTTATATAATCTGCCTGTATCCCATTTCAAGGCATAATCAAAACAACTCTCTAAATTAGAAGCTGACACATTCCAACTCGAAGAAATGTTTCAAAACACTCTTCAGGGACACCTCACCCATGTTTCCTTAGCAAAATTTCCATGCCTCTAATCCTCGTTGATTAAGGGTCAGAAGAAAATCTATCAAAACAAATTCCCCTATACAATGGGACATTGTAAATCCTTGAGATTGCGAGTCCTCTAATAGAAAGGAGGGGGTCAGAACCTGAGTTCCTACTAATAACTTTGCTGTTAAGAAAATGCTAAAGGTATGAAATAAGACCTTGATCTTACGAAGACTTTCACGGTTGCTTAATTTTCTGCACATGGCTGATCCCACTGAAGCCAGGTTACACAATAGCCCTGCTCACTTATCCCAAGCCAAGTGCTGTCACTGAAGTTTGCAGGGCTGGGAGCTAGGACAAGCTGCTGAATGCTTTTTGGGGGTTGTAAAACACATCAGGAACAGCAGGGGCACATCTGTCCTTACTGAAAGCCTGAGCCCACCACTCCATTGCTGCATTTTCAATAACCCCTCAGCTATCTCTGTGCCTGCTCCCCGGGCAGCTCGACACAACAGGCATCAGGCACCGTACTCGTGTAAACAGTAAAAGGCTCTGACAAGAGTGGTGGCTGGAAGGAACATTAGACTCCTGAACTAGTCTGAGCCTAAGTTAATTTATTTTAGAAGATTACAGATAATTATTTCCATCTTGCCCTTCCCTGGATTTTAATTTTTGTTTTCTTACCTAAATTGCACTTTCCTTTTTCCATCTCATATCCAAGAGGACACTGACACACATAGGAGCCATGGCTGTTGTTGCAGGTGGCCAGCGCAGGACAAGGGTTGGAAAGACATTTATCCACATCTACAAAAGCAGAAAAAATTCTCAGGTTATAGCTACTGAATCATAAAAATTATCAATTTTTGGGCTAAAAAAGATCAACTTGGCTCTCCTGTGACTCCCTGAGCATTATCAGATGCTTCATTGCATCATTTGCACTTACTATTTATCCTGTTCCTAATTATTCTGTTGGAGCTGAAAGAATAAATATAAGCCACTTGAATATTCATTCAAAAGCCCTTGGGGTCCAGTGTGGATCCATGCTAATATGAACACTCAGCTTGTTTACAGCACTGCTCATCAGAAGACCTCAGAGTGCTTTTTAAAGGCAAACCACCCAACAGTTATTGATTGAGAGAACAAAGAACGAACCTCGAGATCCAAAGCTAGACATGGGAGCATAGGCTGCTTCACCAAGACCTGCCCTTTTCATCCAAGCCCTGTTTCCGTGATCCAAAGCTAGTGCTTGAACACTGATACAGTAATCTGTAGATTATCCAGTTATGGTGGGGGCAGCCCTGGCTGCTATCACCTCTTTTTCCAGGGCCCCTCCGTGCCACCCTGGGGATGGGCACAGCAGTGGTACCTGCCTGTGCCACCACTCATATAATGCCCTTTCTGCTGGGTGAGCAAGGGCTTGGGGAGCAGAGACCACTGTGATATATGGTGTATCAGGGATTAATGACCACAGTCTCAGATCATTCACAGATTGACTAACTCAAATTGCAAATTCTGGAGAAGATATCCATTATTCCCCTTCAAAAAAAAAAAAAAAAAAAAGAAGTGCCGTCAAAGAGGCTCCTCTTGCTGTGCGTGTGACTCACGTGAGCACAAATGCGTGTCACACACATGTGCAAGGGCAGACCATAGGCAGGGCTGTGGACTTGTCAGCAACAAGGTGCTACAAGACAAGACAGCTCACACACCACTCATACCTAGTTTATGGCTGCTGCTGAGTGCTGCAACAGAGGCAGGAAGGATTGGCTCTGTGGTTAAAGCATGAGGCACAAGAGCAAAACCCACGTGTGCATTTCTGATGGCACCGCGGTGCCCCACGGTATCACGCAGGCCCTGCAGACCAACAGTCCAAAGCCAACCTCTGCAGTGGGAAACACCCTTCGATGTAATCTCACGCCTCAGCTAGCCTGGCACAGCTACCTCAGCATCAGCAAGAAGGCCCTTTAGTGTCTGTAATCTAAGCAGCCAGAAATGAGTGGGTGTGTTTTAAAACAATGGCTTTCACTTGGCCATCCTTCAATTTGCGTTTTGTACACTTTTTTTGCAGGGACTAGGGCAGCTCTTGTGATAGTGAGTGCCCACGAACAAAGCACCATGTCCAAGGCAGCAGAAGGATCTTTTGTATTCTGACAAATGGCAAATCTCAGTATTCAAGGGAAAGAATAATTTGGCAAAAGTTTGAATCAGTTGCTAAAAAGGATACGTTACCTTAATTTTTCAATTAAAAAAAATTCATTCCCCTACAGTGATTTTTTTTCATGAAGCCATAGCTATAATTAAAACCAATCAGCCTGATAAATAACCTTTAAATACTTAATTATTGGATGGTATATATATTATTGCCAGTACTTTACTCAGATTAGTGCCTTTAGTGCACACAATATCCTACAGCAGCATGAAGGCCAGGCTCTGAACTTCAAACACACAGTCAATATCCACTCATATAAAACTTCAGTAAATGTATTTACTTGAGAAGATAAGGAGCCTGGCAGTGGTAATAAATTATTGTAATGAAACACTGAGTAAGACTATGGTACATAGCCTACTGAGAGAAGCAACAGGCCTTTGAGTAGGAGATTATTCAGTGAGATGGGGAGAAAACAACCATAGGCTGTAATAACAGAAGCAGTTCCAACAAAAATACCAAGTGCTGGACAATTGTATTTTCTCATTAATAAGATATATATTAATTGATATCAAATAATTTTGTTAACCTATCAGTAAATATAAAATGCATCCTTATGCTTACCTGGAAGGCCAGCCAGCTTTATTTTCTCAAAACTGTCAAATTTCAGCTTAACCTGTCTATCATAAAAGTTCACCAAAATGCTCACCCTTATTCCAGCAGTTCAACTTGATTGCTAAAAATACCAACACGGAGACAGAGGTCTTGCCCTCAAACCCTGCTGACAACAGACTTGTCATACATATGTACACAACCCTTCAAAGATGCTTAAAACTGGGACCCAGGTGTTCCTGCCCTCCTCGTCCCTGCCCCACCACTGATGAGTGCCATTATACGCGTTACCTGTGGCTGGAGACGACGTCCTCAGCCCCACTGTGCTACTGGGTGGCGGAAAAGTGGTTGGCTTGGTAGCAGCCAAAGTAGTTGCAATTCTCACAGTGGTCTTGATGGTTGGAGGGGCTTCAGAAGGACTTGTAACAGGGACGTCTTCCTCGGTGACTTTGCCAGGCTTTGCAGTGGTGGGATCCACAGCTTCTGTGCTTTCACTGGTGGTATAGATGTGCCTAGTGGCAGTGGGTGTTTGAGCTCTCTGGTCTTTCGTGGTGGTAGCTTCACCTGGGGTTGGCCGGCGACTGGCCGGTGTTGTCAGCACAGGAGGTTTCACCGTGGTCAGTGCCACTGCAGGGACAATGTTGCTGTGGCTTGTTGCACTTGGGGAGGGACTCCGGGGTACATCTGTTGGACCAGCCCGTGGAGCAAGACTGGCCGTGGTGAGCAGTGGTGTTGCCTTCTCAGAGCTGCCCTCCCGGGTAGTGGCAGCCCTAGGCAAGGCAGTCTCTGTTACTGTGACAGGAGTGGACATGGACACGGAGCGTCCACCAAGCAGCTCCATAGGTGCCGTAGGGAGAGGAGACACAGTGGAGTTGAAGGTGGTACTGTTTTGGGGCTGGTGTGTGACACTGTGCTTGTTGGTCTCTCTGGGTGAGCTCCCAGCCATGGCAGCTGTGGAGGGCACGTGCCTGACTACCACCATCGTAGCTACAGTGGTGCTTGCTTGATCATCGTCGTTGGACTGAGAGATGGGAGAGGGTGATGAAAACAGAGGCAATAAAGATGTTAATGAATAAGATGGGGACAACAATGAGGAAGTGGGCGAGGAGGACGAAAAAGCCTGCAAAGGAGGTGAAGATGCCATCACAGAGGACAAGTGTGGCTCAGGTGATTCTGACGGTGTAAACAGATGACTTGGTGGTGGTGTTGGTGACAGCAAGTGATGCAGCGATGACAGTGAGGAAGATGCTGGAAATGCTGATGAAGACAGAGATGACCTGTTAGTGGCCAACAACTCAGAGCCAGTGTTGAAGACAGTTGTATTTTCTGTGCTGCCTGTAGAAGCAGAAGTCAAGAGTTTGGAAGAGTGTACCAGTAGCGGCTCTGTAGATGGTTCAACAACACTGCTATCACTGGATGCATTGGTCCACCTGTCCTGAGACACAGACGATTTTGAGGTGTCAGAAGGGCTGGAAATTTCAGAAAAAAAGGTGGAACTTTCTGAGGAGTCAGCAGAGGTGCTGTTGTTGGAGATCGACAGGAGGGTCCTTTCTCCTCCTCTGGTATATGTGGTTGAAATGTATGTGCCATCCGTATGAGAAACCGAGGTCCTTTTCTCAGCAGCATCAATGCTACTGACTGGCTGATGGCTACCTGAAAAGTCTGGAGTAAAAGGACAAAATATATTAGAAAGACACAGTAATATGGAAGTATTTTGATGACGTATTAAAACCACTTGTTAAATACAGAAGATGTTCTTGTCTCTGAAGTGGTCCCTGTTCTTCTAAAAATTTGGAGCACCATCCAAGCATGGGTATGGAATTAGGGATCTTGTACACTCTTTAATTGGTTCCAAAAAGGGGAATCCTGACAGACACAAGGCTCCCATGAAACGTGTAGGTTTCCAAAACACCGTTCTTCACGTATTGCTTTTCTGAAGAGATGGAGCACTTAACATTCCATGATATTTGTTGCAAACTAAGCAGGAAAACCCATCTGTTCTCTTTATCACTCATAATTTAAATAACTCATATCCTCTTCCTCTTATCCTCCATTTCCATCTACAGAATATCCATCTTCTTCATTTTGTTTTTAGCCACAGTGAACTTATTCCTCTGCAAGATGAAATTATTACATTATGCTAATTTCCAGCTTATCATAAACTCATTGATTCAAAACTTTGCAGTCAGGAAATCCTAAATGAATAGCATATCCATCAGCAAAAAAATCAGATTATTTAGCATAAAAGGTGCAGTCAATCCTATAATACAAATTTCAGGATGTACAGCTAAGTTCAGTCATCTCTAAAAAAAAAATAAGGTATTGAAAATTTGGTTTAATTTCACTACTGACTTAGGTCATCATGAAACAATTCTCAAAGCATCATCCAAAAGAAACTGGTTAGGATGCAAAAAAAGTAATGCAGCCATCAAAAAAGGAGGGTTCATGATTTCACTTCTGGAACAGTTTCCCATCTATGCAGGGTCTGGCTTTGAGTCCTTTGATGGAAACAACACCCTGAGTGAACCCACCGGTGGCACCGCATGTAGTAATGAATAAGAACTTTACGTACAACATAGATGAAAACAGGAAAACGTGAATTCCTCCCAGATGTACATCAGGAGACATCAACTTACTTGTGAGATCATTTTGGAAAGAAGAGTAAGTGGGTATTTTTGAAGAATGTACGAAGACGGTCTCTGTTGCAAGGTCTGTGAAGCCCCCACTGTTGGTAGAGGTGTTGGCTGTCCCACCCTGTTCCACCGATGTTGGTTCAGCTGGCCCTGGAGAGCTGGCACCTTTGGCATAGGGAGAAGATCTCCCCATGCCACCAGCCAAGGTGCCATCCATCGCCGAGTGCAGCATCCTCTCTTCACCACCGGCAGAAGTGGATGAACTGTACACAGGATCAGTGATGGGGCTGGACACCCTTTCCTCAGCACTTGAGCTGCTTAGGGAGCGATGGTTAATGCTAATGGCTGGAATAGGATCGAAAAGTAGGCATCATGTGAGCTCTACAATAATTCTGTTTGGAAATGCAGATTAATAAAATTGCACAGAAGAACACAGATTAAAAACATATGAAGTAGATCTCACATATCTATCTATCTTAAATGTGGATTTGACACAAAAAGCCTATTCCAAAAAATAGGACTATCCAAATCCAGAGGGACAACTACTACCATTAGAGTCATACTAGTATACTTATGTTATTTACAATAATCACCCCAACCCAGACAAGTAGTTGATGTGTCCTACAGCGACAAGCTGCATCTCATTCTTGAGGCCTTTCCTGCTGAGCATCAACAGCTGCAGATATACAACACCAATGGGCAGAACCACCACCACTTATAAATCCTACCCATGACACCCGCAACAGCTGTGACACATGCTAGAGGTCATATCAACACCATGGAGGAGGGGAAGGCAGCAGCAGTCAAACACTATCCCAGAATTCAGGAAAACTCACTGGAAGGTTCACCAGCAGCTGAGAAGTAGGTGAAGACCCTGGATGAAAGGGTGACCTTGGGCTCTGGGTACCCTGCTCGGCCAGAAGGCATGTGTCTCACTCCAGGCCATGCCGTGGAGGATGGGAGGGGGCCGATGCGTGTCCCCTCGGCTGTGTCCAGGTGAGGTGTGAGGCTTTCTGCCTCTGTGCTCCACATACTGTGGCTAGCTGCAGCTTGAGATGTCCCCTCCCTGTGGCTGGAGACTGTGGTCGAGATGTACATGGTCTCAGTAGGAACACCAGAAACCCTTCTTTCTCTCCCTGGAACTGCAAAGCAGAGATATCCGTACATATCATATATTTACACACATTGTATATTAATAATACCTTTGAGGCCTCTACTAGTAGTCAAATCTGAATATTTCAACCCCCACAGCAGACACTTGGTGACGAACGTCACTTATTTGCTAAGTGGGATTCCCAGATGGTCTGTACTTTTTCCCCAGAAAAATAAAACAGATTGGGGTGAATGGTTTTTCTGAAGGAGAAGTATGGCAGGGACGTAGAACCTGGTCTTGAATGTCCTGCAGAAAATTCCCTTGGGCTGACCAGTGGGCTTCAAATCATTCTCTAGTGGGACCCTGGCAGCAGAGCTGAGGCTGAAACATACAATAACTGGGATATAAGGAAAGGTAAAAGCTCTACCAGTTCCCCACCACATCTTGTGCCAGGTTCCCCAGGTTTGAGGCTGAGGCCAAGGCTCCATGGCAGCCTTCACAAGTGGTTCAGAAGAGCTGTTCTGGCTGCCCAGTCCTGACACAAGGAGCTCTGCCTCAAGTGCCATTAGGTGAGTAACTCACCAACTGTGCAGCACTCAGATGCCCTTCACTATAAACCAGGCTTATTAAAACCACAAATCTAGTTTGAAGCTAGAAAAGGAACGGGTGGGAGCTTGGCAGGCAGGTGAGGAGGAGGGATATCCTCCTCAGCAAACTGGGAAATCACAAGACCCACCTGAAGCATTTGGTGAAGGTGAAGGCATTGAGATGCTGGGAGAAAATGCAGGCAGAAGCTTTGTTGGAAGCTCACTGAGTCCAGCATCGCCCTGTGAAACATCACTCTGCTTCCCAGGCTCTTCTGTCGATGAGGACAGCAGGAGGACCATGTCCAAGGTGCTGGTGCGGGGTGGAGCAGGAGCAGAACTCCCTGCTGCACCGGATGCTCCATGGGTGTCCAACATGGGCACGGTGCTCCTCTCCTCACCAGTGGTGATTATCCCTGAACTGGGCGTACTGGTGAGAGGCAGGTGTCCTCCTGTTGCCGAGGTCCCTTCTGCTGAGAAAGGGCAAAGCAAGATGGATTTATGCACCCTAAGCTATGAACAGGCAGGCGTGCTCTCTTCCACCACCACCCTCAGGCTGACCCCACAGAGAGACTGTGTCAGAAGATCCCAACCAGGAGAAAACACTAATTGTGAAGACACAACCCTTTTCTGTGCAAGGAGGTGCTGCTCACAGGAAGATACCCTGAAGAGGGTACTTAGGAACAAGTCATGGGAGCGGTTTTGGGTTTGCTTCCCTTCAGCACTGCTCCCAGTGCCGCAGTCCCAGCATGGACACCACATGCCCACACTGCCACCATAGCACCTGCAATGAGTGAGGTGAGATTACACAGCACCCAACTCCCTGATACTCAGAAGAAAGTATGGCAGGCTTGTATGTGATCAGTATATATTGCCTTTGCATCCCAGGCTGGGAGTTAGGAATGACTGGTGCTGCTCCTGCTTATATAAACAAAGCCAATGGGGCAGTCTTGAAACTGTGCTGTCTCTGAAAACACAGCAACTCTCAAGGCCAGACTGCTCTGGCAGTAAGGCTGGGTTTTTCTGGTGACTAAATGCAAGAAACAGATAATGCATTTTTCCCTGGAAGTTGAAATTTTCATCTATAATGTCCAGCACATTCTAGCATACCCTCACTTCTCCACAGAGGTCTGATGTCTACAGAGGTGGCCAGAGCTCACCTGGGGAAGTGCTTTCCAAAGCAGATGGTGAGGCTGGGAGCAATGGATTCGTGGACGTCACAGTGGCATCTCTGTCTCCACCACCCTGTGTTCCCGAAGAGGACTGGAAATGGCCTGGAGAGCTGATGTTTTCGGTACCAGTGGTGAACATCTCTGTTGTTTGGGCCAGCCTGGTGCTGGCTGGCAGAGACCTTAACGTCCTCCCTCCACTCTTGGTGCCTGTTATGGACATGGAGGTGCCAGCGGTAGGGAAATTGGTTCTCTCTGTTGACAGGATGCTGAACAACACATGGCTGCTTCCAGGAACTAAAATGTGATAAAGGAACAATTTACATTTTTACACATATGAAACTATAAATAGAAATGAACTTTCTTCCAGTAACACCCAGAGGCAGCAAGTACAAACACAAGTAGAAAATATGAGAAGATGTCAATCCAGAGAAAACAGGAAATTTTAAATACATAAATCCTTCCTATAAAAAATTGTCTTCTAAAAAACATAGTTTTATGCTGAGAAAAGTGCTATTAAATAAGAGCTGTTGACATACTAATGCTGTGCACTTGATTTCACCATTATGTGCCTGAGTGCACTCCATGCTGCTAGAACAAATACCGTGACAACCCAGAAAAGCCGGGAAATCAGTTCAGACAAGGCACTGTGCTGAGAAGTCTGAAGAAATGGGATCAGGGCAATCAGACCCTTCAGCACCACAGTATGAAGGACCCAAAGCAGCAAGAAGGACCTCAGAGACCACATTCAAAGCTGCCCTAAATTTGTTGAGCTGGTTCAATTTCTGGGAAGCAGCATATTCCAAGAGGCAAGACAGAAGGTAGGTACTGAAGTGTGATCCCCTAGACTGCAGGGATGTGATCTAATCCTCACTTGCTTAGTTCTCTTGCCTATAACATGGAGATAGCAACTGGAGATATTAAAAAAGGATTGCTATTTGAAAGTTAATTACTTTTCTTGGCATGATGAAACTTTCCACACATGTGCCCCTTCTGTAAAAAACTTAAACCACATTTTTTTGGTCAAGCAAGAGCAGAAATATTTCAGACACAAAATCACACTGCATCCTTCCAAACAGTATATTATGCACAGCAGAAAAGAGTCAAGCAAGCTGTAGTAATAGTCCCCCTCTGGCTTCTAAGAAAAATGGTATTTCACTTCTAATATGAGCTCACCTGGGGAAGGGCCTTCCGAAGGAGAGTGAGACTGTGTTAGGGAAGAGTCTGCTACCCGCTCGACAAAATCCGTCATTTCTATGGACCCATGAACTCCGTAGGTCTCTCTCACAGGAGATGTGGACAAGGACTGGATTGTGCCCGAGGTGCTGTACGTGCCACTGCTGGACGTGGAGATTTCTGCTGCCCACCGATTGCTGGTCGTGGCAGACCTTGGGGTCCTCCCACCCCTGCTGCTGCCCATGGCTGAAATGGAATCACTGGTGGGTGAGGAAGGGAAGGGGTTTTTCTCTGCCACTGAGCTGTTAACTGGTCGTTGGCTGCTTCTGACACCTAAGATACAATAAAACAGGGTTTGATTTAGGCATACAGAGCTATACATTTGAGTGACTGTTTGCATGGTATGCATTTCTAAACTGCCCACTGAGAAACTGAAGGTGTTGCTCTGAGAAGAGGTGAATCTCTCTCAAGTTCAAGCACCTGTGCCTTACAAAAAGCCATGAAAATCAAAACCCCATGCCCTACAGACCAGCCTGCATGGCAGACATAGCATGAGACAATGGCTGCAAATCCCCAGCAAGTATCTCTGGCACAGTAAAAGTGTGTGCATGTATTTGTAACTGATGCTTTTCCCAGCACAGGGGTTTCATTAGCAATGAGAACATTGATGTTTTTCACTTTCTCACCCAAAAGCTGAGATCCACTCTCCCCCTTCCCACCCGCCCCACTGCCAGCCCTGTGCAGACAGTAACAAAAACATCCATGTATCCAATAGTGACGGATGGCCGTATCTAAAGAAAAACAGTGCAGGGATGTGAAGTCTCATCCAGCCCCAAGGCAGACAGCTCTCAGACTAACAGATTTACCTCTGGGCGTACTTTCGGAGGCAGAGATGGAGCTTGTGAGCAAAGGATCCCTGGGAGGGGCTGGGAGATCAGTAGCTTCCCGTGAGCTGTTGGGATGATGTGTCCCAGTCCCTAAGGAGGAGGAGGTCACCCCCAAAGAGCTTGTGGGGCCGCTGCTGGTGGCAGAGCCTCTTGTCAGCCCAGCTATGTGGCCATTTGCAGTCCCCACTGCCACGCTGGGCATGTCAGCAGCACGTGTGCCTGAGTGCAGCATCACCTCTTCTGCAGCTGGGACGCTCTTGGGTTTGTAACTGCTGCTAAAGGCTGAAAAACAAGAAAAGAAATACAAAACTTCATACACATAAACGAAAACTCCTGGATAGTTTTCATCCCTATCTACTTCATCTACTATCCCCTCGCATCCCCTTTCATCTACTATCAGTAGATGTAGAAAACATATGTGTGAATATTCAATACAGAAATATTTAATACTGGGAAATCATTAAGATGGGGGGAAAATGGTCTCTAAATAGGAAATGCTGAAGTTGCTGCTAGCAAAATTAAATTGAAAGTTTTCAAGGAAAATCTATCCTTCCCTTCCAACAGGAATAATATTTATCCACACTTTCATTTCTGTGAAATGTTTTAAAATGTACAGAATGTGCCAAATACAATATTATTCCTCCTTTCTTTAAAATAAAAAGGATGTATTCTGTTAATAATAAATCTTTAAATAATGTTCTGAGATATACAGTTGTCTATCAGAACTCACTCGTGGAAGTGCTTTGTGAAGCAGGTGGCAAGCCCGTGAGCAAGGGGTCTGTGATACCTCTGCCACCACCATCCAGGGCACCTGCAGACATCCCAGGGGTCTGGGCTGAAGAGCTCATGATTTCAGTGCCAGAGGTGGAAATCTCTGCCACATTGACCAGCCTGGTGCTGGCTGGCAGAGACCTTAATGTCCTCCCTCCACCCTTGGTGGCTGCTGTGGAACTGGAGGCACTGGTGGCAGGGAAATCCAAAACTTTCCTCTCCGTGGCTGAGTTGCTGGACGGCTGGTAGCTGCTTCCAACGGCTACAGTACAATAAAAAAACTGGATTTATACATATGAAATTATAAACAGATGGATCCATTTTCTTCCCAGATGCTTACAGCACACATACAGATATTAAGCATAGGAAGTTTTCAATCTGGACAAAGTGCTCTTTTGGAAAGGAATGAATCCCCTCACCACAGGAAGACCTTGCTCGAAACTCGGGGCTTGCTGCCAGGTTTCATGAGAACAGGGTGGCTCAGACAGCAGGAAACCCCATGGGAAAAGGACTGCAGAGACTTGCCTTTAAATCCCACCTCTGCTCTAAGACTGGTGGAAATCAGCCCAGGCTCTCTTAGTGGTTTTTTGGTGGCTTGAAAACTGCATCAAACAGCAAAGGGAGGAAAC
The DNA here is from genome assembly GCF_022539395.1 of Myiozetetes cayanensis. Classification (NCBI taxonomy): domain Eukaryota; kingdom Metazoa; phylum Chordata; class Aves; order Passeriformes; family Tyrannidae; genus Myiozetetes; species Myiozetetes cayanensis. The sequence continues at coordinate 29,116,282 of NW_026088185.1, forward strand.
CTGAGTGTAGCCACATCGCCATGTGAGCCTGCAGCTCCTTACACATCCCAGGCCTTAATGGGACACAGGGGAAAATATTTAAGGAAGCACGAAAGTAGGTAAAATACCAAACTGTAGACCAACTGAGCTCACCTGTGGCAGTGCTTTCCAAAGCTGGGTGAGAAGGGGTGAGTTGGTGCTCCGTGGAGGGCCCAGGGAAATGTCCCTGTGCCAGGGCCACTGAGGAGGGCACCGAGGCCAGGGGGCGAGCCGTGAAGCCAGGGGCTGTCCTTTGGATACCGGATCTCTTCTTTTCCACAGCCCTGGAGCTGCTCCCAACAGCTGTGGCAGAGGGAAGGGACATGTCACTGTGAGAACCCCAGAGATGTGTTTGCTTCTGGCAAGCCCTGGGCACAGGATAAGGACTCAGTAACACAGGTCTTCAGTGGATTCACGCAGAGTGGGGCAAAGTCTGTTTTTGAGAGCTTTAGAAGTCGGCTGCTGCAGAGCAAGTGAGGGGAAGCCAAGTTATTAAGCACAGGCATCTCACCCTGACTAGCTGAGGGCAAACCCACTCAGTGGGGCCATAAGTGTGGGTTCTCAAGCTCCTGCCCCACTGCAGCACCACTCTGGTGGGAGACACAGCTCAGGTGGGGCTGGGAGCTGCCCTGGCTCTGCAGTTGGCACTGGACCAGTGGAGATATTTCACAGCTGCAGACACCCACCCTGCAGAAAACACTGTGATAAGCTCCAAAGAACCTTTTTTTTAAGTGGAAAATGCTGGGGGGGTTGGATCAAATTATTTTTTTCCACTGCTTTTTCCTGATTTCAGCAGGGAATTTCAGCTAACCATCCAAATAATAAAAACCAGAGCACATGCAAAACAGAGCATCTTCTCTGTTTCAAGAAAGCAAAAGCTACAAAAAGGCTTTTCAAATCAATAAAACAAAGCCATGGGCCAGCAGAGCTCACCTCTGAAAGTGCTGTCAGTGACAGGCGATGCTGTGAGCAAAGGGCTTGTGGAGTTCCCTGTGACACCCCTGAGGTGTAGCATGACCTGGTCTGCACCAGTCTGGGTACTTGAAGCTCGGGGGGAGGATCGGGGCTGTCCCAGGGAGCCAGGGAGGGCAGAGCCACGGCTGGTCCCCCCACTGTTCCCAGAGGGGCTGGGTGAAGTGGCTGCAGAGTCCACAGGGGAGCTGCTGGACAGTTCTGTGCCCACCCAACTGCTCACCAGTTGAGAGGGGCTGCCAGTGCCTGCAAGAGAATAGGAGAAAGCAAATGAGAGCCCAGAATCCCCTGCTGTTACCCTCTACCTGCCTCGCAGACCACAGGCCCCTTGTCTGCACTGTGCTCACAGCAACTTTGTGTTTCGGAGCTGCACCAAGTAATTTATATTTTTCCATGTCAGGAGAAGCCACGTGGATCCTCCTCTCTGCCCTCATGCATGAAGCAAGTCAGAAAACTGTCCTGAGCAAGTAGTGGAGCACTGTATCCACAAAGCTCTACAACACTTAACCAATGCCTAGTTGCGCGGCAGCACTTTGTTCCCAGGCGTTGGAACACTTGCTCAGTGCTCCCAGGATGAACTGGGGTGGCTCACCTGGGTGATGAGATTCTGAAGATGAAGGTAGCAGCACTGTCCTCATCGTGTTGTTAAACCCCAGCATGTTCCAGGCCCCAGGGTGCCCACCCTGCGTCCCCTCAGCCAAATCAGTGCTGGCGGTTTCCAAGCCTGGTGGTGTCCTTTCAGCAGCTGTAGGGCTGTTGGGAAAAGCCAGAGCCCTCTTGCCTCTCTCCTGGCTGCCTGCAGCACGGTGATGGCTTCCAGCATCTGGAAAGCAACACAGAGAGGGTCATGTTCCCCTGGAAAAGTTATTTTGTCTTGGCTGGGTGGCAGCAGCATCACCTGCAGTGTTACCCAGCCCTGCTATATGCAATAGGTAGGGTCACAGCTGCATCCCTCACGTTTCCTCTGTTTAACAGAGCACAGTTTAACTACAAGAGGGATTGGCAGGAACAGAGGGTTTCTGCCATCAAACAATAATGGCATTTCAAGCTTTGTCTTCATTTGTGCATGGCAAAAGAAACACAGATTTATTTTTTTTTTTAAAGACATTAAAAATGCAAAAAGCAGTAAGGAGCTGGTGCCAGGACAGCCGGCAGCTGGCAGCCTGGGCATGTTTTATTTTAGTCCATAAGAACAGAAGAAAAAAAAAAAAAACCTGAGGTGGGGACAGGATGATCAGCACAGCCTTATTCTGCTGCTGTGGGAAACAGGCTTTGATTTAAGTGCATGCTCAGAAGAGTACATTAGTTTACTTATGACTGAAGATTATGAACAAGCCCAGAGGGAAGTGTTCACTTGCAGGATTTCCATGTAAAGACCTCAGCTACGAATCATGACACAGCTGTTTAGGCATCCTTAACTCAGGTTCTTATAACCTAGGTTGGGTTTGTGATGGGGTTAAGCTCCTCCTGCGAAGGAGGGATGGGAATGCCTCGGGGGGGTCTCTGCTCTGTGCATAGCCCTTGAACTCTGTGGATGGGCAGGACTCTCTGGGTATTGCTGAGTGGTCAAAACCAGTGGCATCTCCTGAGAATCATCTTTGTTGTGATGTTAAAAATAAAAAAAAATCAGCTTTCCTGGGATTGGATTTCTTCCAAAAGTCTGCATTTCTAGCTGTGGGGCAGGAATACTCCTAACCCACTGGCTATGCTCAGTCCATGGGCTGGGCACAGCAAACGGGGACCCTCACATCAATAAAACTCACCGGGAGGATGGCTGTGGGTGGGCAGGTGGGTTGCTGTCCCAGCAGATGGTTTGCCCAGAGGTCCTGCTCCTGATGGGGTGACATTCCCATTGCCAGCCAGAGGACCAATGTGCCCCGTGACCTCACTCGCTGCTGGCACCGCTCCGTGCCTGGTAGGAAGTGATGCCCACTCCCTGCTCCCAGCCAGCATCGTCACCAGCTCCACTCTGTCCACCGGAGCACCAGGAGTCCTTATCCCTGTGTTTGAACTTCTTCCCTCCTGATAGCTGCTTTCAATGACTAAAAGGAAAAACAAGAAAAGAATTTAGATCCCATCAGCACTGGATGTGCAGGCTCGGCTCACTGCAGTAACACCAAGGCCAAGCTCTGAACTCATTTACTTACACGAGAGAAAAAATTTGCATAATCAGAACAGAGACCTGAAATTCATTTTTGGATTTACACCAATGGAAATTAGATTGGTCTGTGGGACCAAATGCAGAAACCCACCTTTGTGCACAAGATTAATTCAATTCAGCACCGTCATACTTTTTGTGTGTGCGTGTGTGTTAGGAGAAATAAATCTTTAAAGGAGCAAAAAGAAAAGCCTTAAACAAATAACTGATGGAGATAGGCACAGTGTAGAGTCCATGGGAGGAGTATGTAGGTCTCCTGAGCTGATGGGCAGCTGGACCCCAGCACAGCCCATGTGTCCCATCTTGAGTGTAAGATGGGAGAGGAGAGGGCTCCACGACTCTTCCCCCAATGAGCACTTGGCCAGTGTTTGTTTAACACCTGACCTCGAAACCCATCACCTCCAGAGAGCTGGTGGGAATCTGTCTGAGAACTGTAGGGGAGTCAGGAGGGTTGGTATAACCCATCCAGACACCACAAGGGACCAGGGACAGAAGAGATCAGTGCATGGTGTGGATTATACTGCCCATCCAGGTGCTGAAGCACCCCAAACTGATGGACATTTCGGCACATCTGACAGTAATTTCTACCAGAATATGAGAAACAAGATGAAGCTTGTGCATCTGCATGTCCATTTTCTGTAAGCAAACGTGGCTATAGCTCCTGCTTACCCTGCATAGACCTTGTATGGGTCTGCTCTCTTGCTCCTGATGCAAGGCTGCTCCAAAAACCCACCTCTCCCATAATTCAGAATAATTTTCTTTTTTCAGTAGAAAATGAATACAACACATTTATGGAATAAATGTTGGTTCTCAAGCCAGAATTACCCTTTAGCTTCGCTAGCTCTTCTCCCTCCAGTTGCTTCCCACCATGGTGATGTCTAATGGCAGCAACCTCCTCCCCTCTCTGCACAAGTTTCTTGTGCATTTCTACTATCTGCTCTATCTCATGGACCCAAAAATGACTTCTCACAGGGGCATTGACAGGCATTACATGCTTTAAGGGATCTTCCAAAGTACACGGGTGGCTGTGTGGATCCCTAGAATACAAACATATTCCCAAAATAAGCCCTAAGAAAGGAGTGAAGATGCCACTCAATAGCCAGCTTCTCATCTCAGTCATTAATGCTGACTGCCAGCAGCAGGACCCAGTGCAGTAGCTGTAGCTTCAGCCTGGGGTCAGTCATCCAGCCTGGAGCTGAGCAACTACTGACAGCTACTCTGAGTGGCTCCTGTGAGATTTGCTGGAGGAATTGGAGTTTCCAGCCTGTGGTACCACCCAGGGCTGTGTCAGGATTACTCTGCACATCAGTCACACAAAAACCAACAGCCACCATCTACTTTACAGCCCCAAGACCTAGCTGGCATTGCAGCCTCAGATGATCTTCAAAGCCCACAGCAAGTCAAAGCAAGTCCAAATCTGAAATTACAAGATTCCAGTTTTGTCCATCTTCCTTATAACCCTGGGCTAAAATAGCCCAACACACCCTTTTCTTCCTGAGTGGGCAGAATGGCAGCCTGGCTAAGGAAGGTGCAGTTTTGGGAGAGGAACTCTCCCCACTTTGCAGCCCAGAGACAGACCAGGCTATGGGACTTGTCCTGCATGTCATGAGCATGGTATTGACAGGGTTGATGTGGATGATACACAGGTAGCAGCTAAAGGCACCGTCTCTGCCCAAGAGCTCTGATGTTGAAGGCTAAGCCAAGATTTTTGGCCTCGGAGCATTTTCTGTAAAAAAAGTTGTATCTCAGAGAAACATCTGTGGGACACGTCCCCCTTGTCTTGTATGTCTCCTCTGGAGATGCTGCCCTTGCCATGACAGAAGTGACAATTTTGGAAATGCTGTCCTCTATCCATCTGTAATAGTTTCAGTGGGAACTCACCAAAAAGGTGGGACAGTCTGTATTTCATCCTGGGAGTCTGAGCACCAAGAGGGCCAAGGAGATGAGAGCTGTAGTGGAACAGAGCCCCTGGGGTACCTTTACTGACAGCCCTAGCACTAGTTGTGATGCCCACCTTGCTGAGCACACCAAGCAGCTGCTGCCACTTCCTGTCCCATGAAACAACCTTCTTGTTCTCACCATTTGGACAAAGGGATGCAAAGTGGCATGGGACACTTGCTATATTCATCTGCAAGCCGATACCCAGCCTGTAATTGTAGCCCACAAGTCCATTTATAGCAGCCCTGAAAAATGTGAGTGTGCTGGAGGGCAGCACACTGAATTTCTCTCCATTCCCCTCTCACTAAAAGCTTTCAGCTGTGCAGCCCATGCTGACTGCAAAGCCTCAGGGGCCATCTTTACTGCACAGAGAGAAGGCAAAGCAGCAGATGCTTAAAGAAACCCTTAGGGGATGACTATAGACAGAGGCAAATCTGCTTTCTCAGTTTGCCAAGTCATTTGTCAACAAGGGCTCCGGACAGGCAGGCTAAAATATATAGCAGGACGCTACAGCAGGCATTCCATTGCCCCTTCTTACAAAGTAACCCTGGAAATGCCAGCAAGCAGTGCCTGCAGCTACAATCCTTGATTGAATGCAACCAGTTCAAAAGTAAAACACTGCTGGTTTCTTGTCTGGTGCTTGTTTGCCCTGGAAATCCACCTCAGGGTTTTCTCTATCCTCTTTTGGCTCTGCAGAACTGCTGGGAATAAACTGAAGCACAACCCTTCCACTTATAGTGGGCGCCAGCAAACCTGGCTCTTAGTGCAGCCAGGGAGTGGAGGGGCTGAATAAGAAGGCATTATTTACACAGGCATTTTAGAGTGATCTGGCATTTTTAACTCTGCCATGTGAGGTATGCCAGGTCCTGGTGCAGGGAGGAAAACTTCCTGGATTTTCCAGCATGGCTCATGCTCTGCACCTACTGAACTGGGGAGCTGAGCCCATGCTGGAAAATCCAACCCATAGCATGTACTAAGGAAAACCCAAAAAAGCAGGTTGTTCAACAGAAGAGACATGAAATCTCAGCTGATCACACATCCATCAAGCCTGCCAGAAATGCAAGACAAACACAATCTCCTTTTTGACTTGCCTGCAGAAGTTAGACTTTTAAGACAACCCTCCTCTGGAGCAGATGGACCAGATCAAACTTCTTCCCAAAAAATCCACACAGGACCATCTGGCCTCCCCTGATGCATTAAAGGCTTAAAGCAGAGCAGCCCTTTAACTCAGGTGCTGATCTGTCACTAACAATTTTGTCACATCCTAAGCTGCCAACTGCTTTCCATGGTTTAACTCCACACGACCACAGTCATTGACAAGTATTTGACTTCCAGCACAAAACCCTCCTGCCACCCACTGCACGGGTGTTTTCCTTCCTAGTTAAAACTAGCAGCGATGCTCACCAGACAGGTCGAGGCTCGGAGTTACTTTTTCTTTGCAAGCATAACAAGTCCGCAGCTTGCTGCGAGCTGAGTTACAGCTCAGCCAGGACAAACAGATCAAGTTCCAGCTGATTTCTCGAGGCTTTGGGCTTGCCCCTGGCAGCCCAGTTGGATATCTACCTTGTGAGACTCCTGAAAAATCCCTTTTGGACCAACAATTTTCTGTCTCCATCCCTGATGCAGCACGGGCACTGCCCTGTTCCAGAGGTGGTTGCTGCCAGGGCAGCATCGTGGTGATGCTCAAGACTCAAACATGGGTCAGCACAACACAAAGTTTTATGCAGCAACTGTGATCACACACAGACATCTTAGGGCAGGGAGGGAGGAGGGATGTATCCTGCTAACACCCGGGGAGCAGCATCCTCACAGACAGCATTTGGCAGGAGCATTGCAGCCAGCCACGGCACACCACAAGCTATCCCAGACCCACTTCTTTCCTGCAGATGGGATTTTTCTCCTCAAAGGGCAGAAAAATACTTTCTTGCCTGGGGAACACAAATATAATCTGAGTTTGCACACAAGGAAAGCCAAGAGCAGTAGACTGGCTGTCCAGAGTAGCCCTTCACTCCGGAGCAGTCCCTCCTCGGGAGGGCGGCGGTTCCCTGGGGACCGTTCCCGGTAGGGCCGCCCATGCAGCGGGTGTTCTGCCAGGGCAACGGGCCACCCCGGGAGCATCCCATGCAGAGCTGTGCGCGCGTGAAGCTAAAGCAGGCTCCTCCCGAGGACAGGCAGCTACAACTGCAGAGCCCACATCTGTTAACGTTGCATAACCTTAACATCATCCGAGGTTCGCAGAGGGGGGAAGCTAATCTCAACTTGGAAAACTCCTTGCCGGCTGTAGGAAAAGGTTAGGAAGAAAGGCAGGCTGTGAGGGAGAAGGAGTGGGGAGCAGAGCCGGGGCTCCGGCCCCGCAGCGGGTGGCAGGGGTGGCTGCGGTCCCTGCCGGGGCCGGGCTCTGGGCTCTGTTTTGAACGGCTGCTGCGGATGTCGGGATCATGGGTGGAGGCCGGTTAGGAGCCAAGTGAGTTTGTGCGAACAAAAGCTAAAGCCCTAAATCTGGACCGTCCAGGGCTCTCTGGGATTTTCGATTTCCTTCCTTGTTCTTGCTCTGAAAGAAGCAGTTCGAGGTGGGGGGGGGAGACGGGGGGGCTGAAATGGAGCTTAAAAAAAATAATTCATACTTGAGATGGGTCAGTTGAGCGTAAACACACTGATAATATTGCTCAGGGAAGGTCCCTCGTGTGCACTAAGCACGGGAAAAATGCAAGAGGCTTTCAACCACATGCGGTCAGCCCTATTTTGCCTTTTTTTTTTTTTTTTTTCCTGATATCAAGAAAAGGAATTATTCCAGCTGGATTAAGAAAGATGGCAAGAGAGGGTGTATGGAGAAGCAGCCTTGACAGAGCCTCTCACCCTGTTGTAGGGATTGGTTTGGATGCAGTACCCTATAGACACTTCCCATGGCAGTGCCCTGCTCTGGTCCATCTGTTCCTTGTCCTCTCTCCACTGGGTTCCAAGTAAAGCAGGACAGCAATTCAGAGAACTTTAAATCATTTTAACCATAATAGGAAGGATTTATGCAGGCACCAAAGGTGACTGGAGTATTTATGTGTCAGCTCAAGAAAAGTGATGGGGGCTTAATGCCAGCAGCAGCCCCTGGGAGCTCTGAGTGCCAAGGTCTAGGTGGTTCATGCCTACTACCAATGATGGGTGCCCATGGGGGTGGGGACATTGGCATCATCCTCAGCCCCTCCAGTGCCAGGCCATGGCACTTTGCTTGCAGTGCTGCTTTACGAGACAAAAACACTGTGCACTTCCACACCATCTCCCATACAGAACCTTAGAGGATGCCAAAGGCCATTTTTTCTCCTACACTTGTTATCATTATCCCAGAGTCCAATGTTTGGAGATGCCACAGGAAAAAAAAAAGGATCCAATTACTGCTCTTACAAGCAGTACCCTAAAGCAAGGGAACAGTTTTCCAAAATAAAGAGTACACAGATATCTGTGGTTCTTTCCAAAAGCATGGGATGCACGCATATGGAGTGCCCACAACTGGGGATAAAACCTGCACAGTGGAGGGACAGGATATTGTTCTGCTTATCAAGAGGTTTACAGCCTCTTAATTTTGGTGTCCTAAACACTTCCCTGAGGAGGTGCAGACTCCCAGATCACCAGCTCAAGCCTATGAAATCCTAAGCTTCTTACTCATCTTTCTTGGACAGTTTGGTTCAATCCATAGATCCCTGGGACCACATGGATCCATGGCACCACCTGTGCTGTCTGAAAACCACCAACCAAGGGCTCAGAGCAGCTCCTTGAACCTCTTTTCATTAACTTATGTTTTTAAATGGCTTTTAACAACTGAATTAAAAAAAAAAAAAAAAGAGTCCTGTTTTATTGTTGAGTCTTTGAAAAATATATTCAAATACAAGTCCTCTTCCAACAGGGATAAGCTGCCTCATGACTACCCATACTTCTAAAAACCACATAAACATGCCAAGGCTCCAGTAAAATCCCAGTCCGTCCATCCATCCATCCATCCATCTGCCCATTCAGTGAAGAGGGGACTCAGCCTCCAGCACCTCGGGACCCATGTCCTTTCTGTCTTTCTTGAGCAGAAAGCCTGACATAGCTGTAATTGCTTGCTTGACAGCTCATTTATATTCTACCTCAGAAGTGTCCCTCCAGAGTTGCCTCCTGGTGTTAATGTGGGAAAAGCCCCCGCAGTCCTGGGGGGAGCAAAGGCAGCACCAGCTGACGGGTCCCAGGAGCACTTACCAAAGGGATTTCTTTCTCACTGTTTTTAGTAAACATCAGTAAAACCAAGCCAAAATAAATCTCCCAAACTGCACAGCTCTCTGAGCACTCACACCTCCTCTCCATCCCCTTTTCCACTGCCCTGCGATGCTGAAATGTCTCCAACTCCCCTGCCTGCACCATGGATCCCAAATGCTAACTCCCAGCACCACCAAATTCACTTGTAAAACCCTCTAGGCTTTTCTGTAATGTCCTGCAGAAATGTTACAGAAAATATCACCCACACATTGCTTCTCCTTCCACTTTCCAGGGTTTTTAAAGTCCCCTGGAAGCTTTTCTCATCAGGAAGGCAGTTGTGCCCTCACCAGCACTCATGAAGCCAGAGCAAAAGCCACATAGGGACCCAGCCCGGTGTCATTTTAACTTCTGCTCCCATCCTAGGGTAGTGCTGCTGGAGACTGTCAGACGGCTCGGGAGGAAGTCTCCTGGCAGGGCTCCACCAAAGTGGAGTTGCTAGGTCACTGGAACAATAAAAAGGCAAGAAAAAACATCCTGCAAAAAAGAAAGGGGAAAAAAAAAAACAACAGAAAAATCCATGGTGGTGTGTACAGTGCTGGTTAAGTGGAAAGAAACAGGCTGGAGAGGCTGGAGGGAGTAGGACCATGCCACTGTCTGCTTTTGCAAGCACGAGACTTCATTTCTAACAGGCATCTTTCTCCAGAGCTCTCACACAAGTAATTCCAGAAACCTGAAATCTGTCTGCAAGGTTTGCAGTTGGTGAAAAATCTCACATGGGACAGTGTTTCCAGGGAAGGTAGTTCGCTGCTGCTATGGAGAGATTAACTGCCCTCTGCATGTTAGCCAGGCATCACAATCCATCGGATGACTTTCTCACACACTCTGGCAGCTGCCCATGGTCATTTAAACTGTGTATGTATATCAGTATAAGAAACCTGCCTCCAAGCCTGGCTGTGTTTCGGTGATAAGGGGGTGAGCAGCTTCCCGAGGGGCAGAGTACCACATAGACCTGGGGCTCGAGCTCCTCCGTAAGGAAAGGTGCTAGAGACTTAGAAGCTGCAGGATAAAATTTAGCTTTCTGAAAAGTCTAATTTCAGGGCCAGAAGGGAGCATTAGCTCATTCTGTCTGACCTCATGATAACCAAAGTCATTCCATGTAGCTTATTTACTCCCAGTATAAGCTCAATGACTTGTATTTGATTTAAACAGATCTTTCAGGGGGAAAAAAACCCTAAACTATTGGTATTTATGATTATTTCGGATTTTACTTAAAACCACAAGAACAATGGGCTGAAACACAGACTTTTCTGCACAAAAGCTCAATGCCTATCAAAAAAGTGATGCCTGGCAGTGTGAAGCATCATGCAGCAGGAGCCATCCACGCCAGGGGCCAAAAACTCAGCCCTTTGCAGACCAAGGAGAAAACAAGATGCTATTTTCATATCAAACCCTGGAAACAAAACCACAGTGGTCTGAGCCCAGGAGCTGCTTCCCACAGCCAGGAGGGAACAATAAATACCAGGAAGATGGAGGAAAAAGTAGGAAAAAGGGGTACTGCCACGCTGAGAGGCAACGCCGGGAGCAGCCAGGGACTGCCATGGGTCCCTGGGGGCTGAGCCATGCTGCTCACTGATGCAGGTGGGCTTTGGTCCAGGTGTCTTGACCAGAGCCTTGCTCCAGCAATGCACTTAAGAATTGCTCCCCAGGGAACTATTCTCTGTGCTTAACATTAAGCACTTGCCAAAGAGCTTTGCTGGCTGTCAGTCGCACGAGGGATGATGACCAACCTCGGAACAGAGCAACTTCTCAAGGATGTGGTGGGGACGAGAAGGATGGAGAGCTCTCCTGGATGCAGGAGAATCACAAGTGGTAGAAGCAGTTTGGTGACACACCGATAAAAGGCTTGCTGGATTCTAGCCCCTGTGTAAACTAGCAAGATGTAATCCCATCCCAGGGGAAAACTGGCAGTAGCCAAAGCCTTACACCCAGCTCTCACCTCCCAGCTGAAGGTGGGATGCAGGGCATGATGTCATGACAGTGAGAACCTCAGATGCTGCTGTAGCTTCCACTCTTCCAGCAAGGGACAGTGAGACTTGTGAAGGGATGGAGAAAAAGAGCAAATAGGCAAAAAAAATAAAGCAGCTTAAAGAGAAATTAATCCCCAGAAGAGATAAGGGCCCCTACTTCCCTTCCCCCATCTGCTGCAAAAGGATGATGATCTAAATCGCATTTCCTAGATGACACCACACCGATCTGATGCCGGAAGCGGTGGTGGCAGCGCTCAGGATGGCGCCGGACCTCCTTCTTCCAGGGGATGAGCCAGGTCCTTCCCCACTGGCACTCGCCAGCCTGTCACCACTGACATGCAGGGGAACAGCATGCCTAGGGGCAGCTGGAGCAGACTCCTGCTACCCTGCACCGCTCTCCCACTGCCTCTGCAGTCACACGTTTCCTTTCTGAGAACCAGAAGGGAAGGGATTTACCATTTCCAGTGCCTTTCTGCACGTGTTTTGGGGAGGCTGAAAACAGACGCCTTCTTTCAGATGTGGCCAGCAGTGAAGTGGGTGATGTAGAAGGGCAGATCTGGCCTCTCATCCTCCAAGCTGTCACTGAGGACTCATGGGGGAGTCAGGGTCAGGTCACATCCTACCTTGATGCATATGGGCACAGTGTGCTGAGCAAGGCAACCAAGAGGCCAGAAATCTGCACCCAAAACCCATCTGCCCACACATCCACCCAGATTACTCAGCACAGAACCACCTCACACCAACTGCCCTGGCATGTTCGTGCCATCAAGTGACCATCAACTTCAGTCTTAACCCAGCATGTGACACAGTTTACCCAGCACCGTACGATCTCTGGTTGTACCAGCAATTTGCAGGACAGGATCATGAGGATCTCTGTATGCATGGTGTGGACTGTTCTCAGAGACCACAAAATTGCTGTTACTGCCATTCCCAAGGTCAGAAGCCTCCTGGTACTCATTTGGCTTTTTTCATGCATTGTATTTGCTCCTTGTCCCTAAGAAAAGACCATCTTCATGATTTTTCTGATTATTCTTACCCTGATTATGTTTCCCTCCTAAGAAATATCCTTTCAAAAGGCTTTTATCTGCAGGGTTGGCTGCCAGTCTAATACTGCAGCCCCATTCTGCAATTGCTGAAAGAGCTGATAATGTCCTAAAAAGAATTAACATTTAGATGTTAGTCCTGTAACCAAATCTGAATCAAACAATGATGACTGTTCAAATGCCTAAAGCTACTCAGGGGTATTTTCATTTAAGCTCTACCAAGCTTGTACCAGGGGTAAGGAGCTTTCTAAAGATGCCTTTGTGAGCACCAGCTACTAAAACCCTTCTCCCTGTCCCTCCAGACACAGATACAATTATGCCCAGCTCCGGCACAAAGATAAAGGCTGAATTACAAGAGCAGTATTATGCTCCACAATCAGGGTCCTTGATTCCAATTGACAAGGAAAGCAAATCATGCGCAGTTGGCTTGCGGATGCTTCCACTCCTGAAATCATTCCCATCAGAGGGATAGAAATTAGTTCAATATACAGGGTTATCTTTTGTGTTTCCCCTCCAAATTGCTAAATTACCTTGTCAGTTTGTGAGATCTTACAAGTTATGCAGGGTCAAACCTGGCCAGCACTTGTCTGGGATATTCCTTTGCAGAAGGTTTAACTACCAGCTGCTACAGTTTCCCTGATAAGAAAGTGTTTTCTTACCTATAATGGCACAACTGTAATGGGACAGTTATTCAGAGATGCCGTGAAACCCTTCTCATTTTTAAAAACGTGTTAGATAAATATCTTCTGGGATGATCCTGCAAGGGGAGACATCTCAAGATCCCTTGGGAGGTGTCTTGAGATCACTTCCAGACTTGCCTTTTGCTTTCATAAAGCACTCAGAACCAAGGCCAGATGAAAAACCCATCAAATATCCAAACCCCAACTTACACATACTCCAAAAAGCACTCTCCTCCCCCTAAAGTAGTTCCTGATGCGCTGGGTGGGTGGGCAACAGTACCCTCCTGCTAGGCTATCACAGAAGTTATCTTTCAGATAATATATTAAAGCCAAATCTTCAACTTAGTGTGATTCATCCCTGCTTCAGCAAAGCTCACCAAAGCGTGACGTTTCACATCGGTCCTCGGGGCTTAAGAGATTTTCCACAAGAGGAAGGGTGTTAACGCCAGCATCCTAAAAAGCAGTGACGTGAATAATTGTGCTCTATAGATCTAAATTCCTCTTGTCACTCCAGATGCAGAAGTGCCTTTTAGCATGCTCTTTAAGAAAAAAAAAGAGCCCTCCTTTGCTACCAGCAACCAAAGAACCCTGCCCATCAGTCCAAAATGCCTGCACAGGGTTTCCCTCATGATCTGGAGGTCCTTGCGGGAATCTAAGGGTGGTTCTGGTAGCAGAAATGACAATGATGTCTGCCTGGTTATAGAGGAAGGAGGTCAAACTGATCCTGTAACAGCCTTTAAAACCTCTGCCATCACAGCTTGCTGAAAAATGCTGAGAAAAACGCCCTAAATGTATGTGTGCAACATGATGTCCTCCGGGAAACCCAGCCCAGGCTGCACCCCTGGGACAGCAGCTAACCCTGCCAAGTTAACCCTTTATGCACAGTTTGCATGCCTTTCTATCAGACCACTTAAAATTCCTCCTCACTCTGTTCCTACTGATTTCAGCTCAGAGCTAAATTAGCTCAGAGTTAAAAAGAAAAGGGTGTTTCCTCCCAAACTTCAGCTGCGAGGTCCTCATTGCCATCAGACCACTGTGTAAAAGGTCCCTCAAACATCTTCGTGTTTGCCTTGGCAACAGAACTGCAAAGGTCATGGCATTTCCAGAGGACTTTTTCCAAACACCAAACTGGGAGTCCAAGATGGGGTGCTCATACAGGAGGGCAAAGGAAAGGACCTAAAGCATTTGGTCCCCTTGTAAGTGACATGGTCATGCTCAAACAACTTAAACTGGCCAGACCACAGTCAGGATGCTGTGAAAGCAATTCTAAAGGTTATCCTAGCTTCATGACCTTGTAAAGAGTGAAAAGGCAGATGGAGCTTGCTTCTCCCAGAAGAGAGTCAATCTACCAAAGTCAAGGTGCTTGCACAAGGTATTTGGACAGCTGGTCAGAAAACAACTGGGTTTGCACCCAGTGTTCCTGCTGTGTTACCCTGCACGTCTCTGCACACCCTCTCTTCTTGCAAAGCAAGACAATGGAGAGGGTCGCACTCCTCCTGCAGATGCATGGGCAGAGCCCTGCAGGCAGGGGTGTCTGAAACAGTCCTTCTGTCTGGACTCAAAAGCCTCAGGAGATCAGCTCTGAGCTAGTGGTATTTTTAAATACACCCAACCTGGGCTTCTTGTGTGACTCCTGGAATTGCAGCTAATGTTTGAAAGGCATTTTTACCTACCACCTCAACAGCCAGGAGGTCTTTTACTACCCCCCTAAGCGATTCTTCTGTAATGACAACTCCAGGAGTTGGGGTTTTAAGGAAAGACAGCCAAATCTTAGGAGGCTCTTGACACAGATCCTGACTTTTGGCAGCAGTGCTCTCTCGCCCACAGCTGAGATGCTGACTGCAGCTTGGGAGATGCTTAAGTAACCAACTGCAAAACTATTTATCAAATGACTCCAAGTCAAGGGCACAGCAGATGCAAAAGCAGATATAATCCTCCTCCAACAGCCCTGCCTGCACAGAAATGGGCAACGGGAAACTGCTCCATCCAAAGCCACAGAGGGACAAGGGGCAGCAGCATGGGAGCAGTAGCAGCTTATAGGATATTACACCCTGGTTTTGCATTTCAGGCACTCTTTAAATTATATTTTTATAGCACATGCATTTCATATTCATTTCTGGAGAGACGAAGTTCCTGAGACAGTCCTGTTTGTCCTCCTACAATGAAACAAATTAGCCTGGAAGGCAGAGACCTCCAAGACAGAAAGTTCCTACAGGTTTTGTGATGACCAGCACTTTACTAGAGAAGGCTCTAGTGAGTGTCGGACCTGGGGAGCTGCTGCACCCAGACCAAGGGCTCAGTCAATGCCCTGGCCATGGGATCCACACACACTTAGCACCCATAGAGCCAAAAATAAACCATGGTACACACTAACGCCACCCACCCTGTGGTGAGCAGAAGAGAACAAACCACAGTTACTGTTCACAGAGTAAATTTCTCAAATGTCTCTCTCTTCCATGAGTTTGCCCAAACACTGACAGCTCTAAAAATGAGCCTCTTTCTCTCCTGGTTTTATACAAACAAGTTTTTGTTGCCAGTGATTGGAAACCTTGCATCATTTTACCTTCCTCTGCTCACCTTGGCTCTGCCTGCCCCTTCTCCAAGTTCTTCAGGACCATGAGTGGCCATCACCCCACCCAGTACACAGCTGAGATAAAAACCCAAATTAACAGCAAAGCAGGGATGTGACCCAAGATCCCAAAATCTGTATTACAAAGCTCACAGTATTCAGATCCTACAAGAGGCCCTCATTTTAAGCAGGAACTGGTTCTTATTCCCTTTTTGCCCTGTTCTCTCCAGAGCACTTCAGCAGACTGGGTCTGACAGCAGCACTACTACAGCACAGGCAACAGCTACGCTAACAGCCTGGAAGAGCTGAGGTTTACAGAGCTTCCTTTACTCAAGGGAACTGCATTTTTCTAAGATTATATTATTACTTGGGCTGGTCGCTCAGTAATGCAACATCATTTCCCTTTTGGGTGGGAAAGTTCTCTCCTTGTCCTCTGATGCAAATGATTTCAGCCTGAAAGGATGAACGCGGACTCTGCATGAACTGTGCCCCTTGCTGAAGCAGCAGGATGTTATATATATAACACCTGGGCATTAAAAAATATACGCCGATGGGTGCGCAAACACAAATCAGCTGTATGTATGCAGAAAAGGGTGAGAGGGAAAGGTTGTCAGATGTGACAAAACCATTTTCTCCTTATAGCACCCACAGACTTCATTCTTTCACAAAGCCTATGCTTGTAGCCCTCCTGTATCTCTTCTGGATGAATATCTCAGCAAATGAACCTCTCGTATTTACAGAAACAGCAAATTACAATGCAAATATCGCAAAACTGCTCAGAGAAATAAAAATTTGAATTTGTAATCAGGTCTGCTGCCACTGAAAATTGGATTCTGCCTTCTGTGCTCAGCCATTCAGGAAAGAGAAAAAAACTCTACTGTATGACCTACATCTTCAATTGAATGTAAATAACAAGGCCTGTGGTTGGGGTATTCAGGCCTCGTGACGAGCTTGCTCACAAGCTACAGACTATGGATTTTGTATCGAACATTGTCAGGGAAATATTCAGAACAACCAACCTTTAATTTGCTTGGAGCACCTTCTGACACTGTGGCTGATCAAGTGCCCCAAAATTTCTCTGTACCATTTCAACAGCAGAAAGATACCAGAACGGGTGCCAGGATCTGGCCATGACTCTTTCCAGAAGAGCTCTGTGTGTATCTGAGTGGATCAGCCCAGATTTAAGCAGTGCTATTTGTCTGCCCAGAGACAACCTGATCCCCTCAGACCCTCCTCGCTCCCCATACCATAGAATCTCTCTTGAAACTACTTGGGAAAGGAAATCTAGAATCCAGAGGGTTTACACTGGCTATCTATGATCCATCCAGCACCATTTGCTCTGGAGGTATTTCACAGGTGGCAGCCCTGCCTGGAAAACCCAATGCATGTCAGGAGCAGCTGGGCTGGCCTCAGCTCAGACAGAGGCAGAAAGGCAGCATTTCTGTGCTGCAAAAAGGCAGTAGGCTGAGCCACAGCTGAGCCCTGCCACTCTGTACCTATACTTGCTTTGGAAATGGTACATAGCTCCCATCAGTGGGGAAAGCACAGCGCCAGCCAGTAGGTCTTTCCAGCAGAGACTCCAGAAGAGTCACAGACGTTGGTGGTGCCTTAATCTCTACACCACAGCACTGAAACTGTCACTATACTGACAGGTTTTACTGCCTTGATTATGTTGTTAATTGACATAGTTCTTTTTTCTGTTGGGGTTCTTTTATTAGCTTGGATGAATGCTTCACTAAAACAATCGCAACCGGGCTGATGCTACCAAGTTTTAAGTTTTATGTTTTGGATGCACAGGCACAGTCCCAGTCTCAGCGGCATCCATTTGTTTTGCACTATAACCACCAAGACCAAAAGCCTTTCTAACCTGGCACCATATGCCCTCTGCTAAATGAGCATAATCCTCTGCCACCTCCGAGAGATGAGATGGTGATGGAGCCATCAGCCTCAGCAGCTGTGACATGCCCCCTGCAGATGAGCAGGATAGGGAGAAAGGAGGATGGAGCACAGAACAGCTTGGGAGTTCCATCACAGAGGGTTTCTGACTGCCAGCCCAAAAACTGGTATCTGTAAGAGCAAGTAAAGGAAACAAATTGTCTCAGAAACCCCACGCTACCCTAAACGCCTCAGTATCTGCAACTTTTCATACTGAAAAGAATATTTGCTGAGGAAGGCACCCCTGCACCAGTAAGGCTGGCATCAGCCCCTGCAGACATGGCAGAAACTGCCCATATCCCTCGTCCTCCTGGCCACGAGAAAAACTTAAAGCAAGTTAAATTATCCCTTCAAAGCAGTGACGGCTTCTGGAGCAGCACACGCTGCAAACAACTGATGAACAGGCATGGGCTGGTGCTGGTGGTTTGGTACTGGGAAATTAAACTTTGTGCAGAGCCCAATACCTCTCTAGCTACAGCAGCTCTCCCCTTACCCACTGTGCCCTGCTCACAGCTCAGCACGCACGTTCACTGTGCAGGGAGGGGTAAATCAATACGCATCACTGTGTGCTCCCTGACAGCCAGGTTACACAATTATCTCTCAGACCATATTCATTTAGCACTTAAATATCGCACAAAGTGCTTCCACAGATTGATGTGAACCCAGCTGGTCAGTGCATGACCCTTGCTACCTTCTGGGGCTTGGGATGGGAAACAAGCAGAAAAGATAATCTCTAATCTCCCTCCTTTTCTGAAGTACCTTTTTTTCCTTCTCATTTCTTTTTTGCTTTTAATTATGTACCCCAAAGGAGCAGAGCTAAATCCATACAACCCCAGGGACTTCACGTTCACAGCACACCAACCAAATAGACTTACAGCTCATAGAGGAGCAGCGAAGATGCCCAACACAGGAAAACCCTGCAGCCTTTTGATAGTGATGCAGAGGCGTGGGAGGTAATCCCTCCTTGTCCCTGCACCACAGGGGTAGGAAGCATCATTCCTGCAACACCCACAGTCACCTGAAATTGCACCAAAGCTAGACAGCAGCATCTTACACCCCTCTGCATCCATGTGACTGCAGGCAGAGCCAGGCCTCTGCACCCCAGGAGCAACAAAATACATACTGCGAAATGTGAGGAAGGTTTGGAGGCAACATACTTTTGTGCAAACAAGCATTGTCAGCATCTTCTTCCCTCACATCTAAATTTGCTTCTTCCTCACACAGAAAGTTTCAGAAGCAAGTTAAAAAATACATAAATAAATACAGATTATTCATCCCCTCTAAGAGTGTTGGAAAGTGTCTCCCAGCAGCCAGCCTAAATCTCTGCTGCAAGCAAAGATGGTTCCTTTTCAGGTGATTTCACACCTTATTTCCGGCGCTTTCGCCAGGGAAACTGCAAAGAAAAGTGGCAGTTGGCATGGGAAAGAGGAAAGATGGACAGAAGGACAGACACAGATGGCAGAAAAGCAGATCAGCTTCTCAGGGCAAGCCCATTGCCAGCAGCTACATGCGGTGCTGGACACAGTGGCAGGGCACCCGTGTGGGTCAGAAGTAACAGGAAAAGAGACTCTGCAGAAAAAGGGGGCAATCCCAGCCATAGGGACTTTGTCAGGAGTCAGTAACACCTCTGCTGTCCTTATGGCGTTGCTGGAATTATTCCCATTTCACAGGTGGGAAACCTGGAATACAGAGACCTGCAGGAGGACAGAGATTGTAACCAAACCCTCACCTGCCCAAGGCTGGCGGCAGACAGTGCCCTTTGGTTTGACTGACACCCGTGTGAAGTAGTTGCCAGGAGGGATTTCATGCAGGATTTTGACAATATTTTAACTTTACTATCATCAGCTTTCTTGCTTCCTAGTTTGTCTATTATTTTTTCCTGTGTTCTTTTCCCTGGGTTCAGACTGTATTTTAAACACAGGCAAAAGCCATCTGTCCTCATCTCTCCACCAGACAAGGGTCTGGCAGGGAGGGCGGCAGATGCAGACTGAAGCACAGGCTGGCCAGGAAGGCAGCGAGGCTCTGAGGGCAGTCCTGCTCCCTTTCTTCATGCTTTGTGAGAGACTCAAAAGCCCCATTTCTACACCCACTGTCTCACCATCTGCTCACTAAGCCCTGCCTGAGAAAGGGCTATTGCCTCCCAGTCTCAGACAGTTTCAAAGGGAGATGCAATCTTCATTTCCACGTAGTGCTGGGGTGATGGGTTCACAAGAAATGCTCCCCCCCAACCCCCTGCTTCAAGTGTTTTCAAAGGTGGAAAATGTCTCCAGAGGGGCAGGAGCAGTGGTGAGACAAACAGGGATTTCTCAAGCACCTACAGCTCAACCTGAGAGTGATTCAGGAGATTCCCCCAGCCTGCTCCCATAACACCAAACAATTCCCTTTGACTGACAGGCATAGAGCTGGAGCTAACAGCAAGTGAATCGCAGCTGTCAGGACCCAGCGTAATTCATGATGCCGTTTGCTGGGGAGAGAGCTACTGCTGGGCTATTTATCACTCCTTCACGATGCATCCCCTGTTCCTTCTGGATGGGGCTGCCATAATTCACGAGCACCTGTAGCTGCTGAGCACTAGCTGCACGGAGCAAAGCCACCACCACTGAGCCGGGCAGCCAGACGCTGGTAGCCTGACAAATGGATTTTCCAGCATGTGGACAGATAGTTGAGCTTTTCAGACTCCTAACAAAGGAAATGCATTCCTCCGCTGACTCTCAGGAGTCATCAAGGTCACAGGAAAAGATGCCAGATCGAAAGCTGAGATGAAATTAAATATTTTTTTCTGTCCACCGAGGAATTTGTGCAGCTCTCATCGAATAATCAGGGAGCACTTTGCTGGCAAGTTGCAGAGTTTATTTTCACAAGATTTGTAGCAGGTAAGAAGACAGCATTATTCTCTCCCAGTTTGGAGGGCAAACTGATAGTTGGAGTAGCACAAAGAAGTGGCTGTGCTGGGAACAGACCCAAATCTCCTTCATTTCAAGGCAGTATCCTAGTCACCAAGATGCTCTCACACAAACACTGCTAGTTAAGAGCTTTATCATCCACTGCAGGGTACATTCCACCTGATATCCCCAACTGTACATTTTGTCTAGTGTGGATACATCCTACAAAGATGCACCTTGGGTTTGTGAAGAAAACTGAAATGTTATGAATGTAGATTTGTCACATTTCCTGAAATTGTACAGCTCCATGCAACTAAACTTAACCCCAAGTACCAAAGCATGATAAATAAAAGATGAAATTTGACAGTCCAGCTCAGGCAAGTGATCAATCCTAAAACCTACTTAAAACTTGCTTAGGACTAATTTGACATATTGGATTTTTTATACCACCTGCAGATACCCACCACTTTCCAAACTCATTGAGAATTAGTAATCCTTAGAGCTATGTGTCCTTTTCAGTGAGCCAGTTTACTGAGTGACACTTGAAATGAACCCAGCTTGTTCTGGGAAAAATATGGTTTATCCTGTACTGAAACCAAATTCAGCACAATTTGCAAAGCATGAACCTAATCATTGTTCCTGATAACTACACTGTAGATGTAGCATGCAAAGAAAAACGTGACTTTATACATGACTAATCTGACAGTCTCTAGGAGACAGAGAGAGAGAGGGTATTTATAGAGAGCTGATAACATCTGTCCCCACACCTGGATGTGGGTCAGCACCTAAGGTGAGATGAGGGCATGTCTGGAGACAAGCAGAAGGCAAAGGCAAACCCTGAAGACCACCTCCAAGAGCTACCAATTTCCCACCTGGGAAGTGGGTAGAGAGTGTTGATAGTACTCCTGGTATGGCCCAAAACCCTTCTCAAGTTCCTCTGTGAAGTTTCCACCACTCACCTTCCAGTCAGTCCACGCAGCTACAACGTGGTTACACTTTCCCACTCACGACTCCCATCCCAAACCTTCACCCACTGAAGCAGTTGACTGTAGCACGATGAGCTGGGCAAGGTTAAAAAGGGAAAGGTATTTGGGGTGCGGTGGGATGGTACTGGTGTTACATTTCGCAGCTGAATGAGCTCTGGGTGATGCCGGGATGCTCAGCAGCCGTGGTGCGGCAGAGGATTCGCGGGGTCCCACGCCCCGAGAGACCTGCACGGTGTGGGACCCCACACACGCTCCGCTGCACCGCGACTGCTGCCGGGATGAAATCCCGTCCCTACCCCATCCCTATCGCCATCCCCATCGCGGGGCACTTACCCGGGCTGTCGGCTTGTCCCGCGGCGGGAGGCGAGCAAGGGCGGCCGAGTCGGTTTCGGGACGGAGGAGGAGGAGGAGGAGAAAGACGCCGTGGGGAAGCGAGGGGCAGCGACCCGGCGGGTGGGACCGGGACCAGCCCCAAGCCCAGCAGCAGCAGCAGGGTGCAGGCTGCCGGCATGGCGCTGGGGGTGGATGGAAGGGGAGGCGGGGCAGGGGGTGGTTGTTCACATACCCGGAGCGGGGCAATGAATAACCACGTAAATAGCGATTTTTAAGGGATTCCCGCTGCCCCCCCCCAGGGCGGCGCCTTAAAAGTGCGGGGTGCCCATGGCGGAGGGGGCGAGGGGGGGGCCCGGCCGGCAGCGGCAGCAGCCTGCGGCCAAGTGCCGGCGCCCGAAAGTAAAAGGGCAGGCGGCGGAGGCTCCTCCTCGAGCCTGACATCACCCAGCCGCGGCTCGGCTCGGCTCGGCATGGCCCGGCTCCCACGGCCCCCAACCCCGGCCCGGCCCGGCCCCCAGTGGCCGCCCCCTCCCGCCCCGCGCAGCCGTCGGGCCGCCCGTTCCCTCGCCCGGCTGGCTGCAGCATCGGTAATGAAAATAATAATAACAACAATAACAACAATAATCATACTTGAAATTACGTTTCTTTTTTACTTTTACTTTGTTTCTCCTGCTGCATCTCCCAGCCGCGCCGGGAGAGCAGGACCCCCCTGCCCACCGCCCCCCCAGCCCCCGAGGAGGTGCCGCAGCGACATCGGGACCGCGCGTAGGTGCGGGCAGCGCGCAGGTCCCGCACCCGCGCAGCGGCACCGGCGGGACACGGCCGGTCACCCCCCCGCTCCCGCGCTCGATAGCCCCAAACTTAATTCCCATCGAAGCCAAGTCCTTGCCAAGTAACTTCAACCCTTTTCTTGTTTATGAAGCTGACCCGCTCCCTTTTAAATGCTTCAGAAGCAGCGTTTGAGGCTGCAACTTCTTGTAGCCGTGAATTTCCCAGGCCGGGCTGTACGGCAGGCAAAGGATTTCCCTTCATTGTTCTGAAATTCCCCTTCATAACTTCATGCTCCTGGTTCTGCGAGAGAGCACGCCACGGAGCAGTGGGTTGGGCTTTGCCCGAGCTGCCGACATCCCCATGCGCCAGGTTTAGGGTACTCGCTGAGCTCCCTCTCCCCAGGGAACCCCTGGGCAGCCTCTCCTCTCCAGTCGTTCCTGGGCCCTGTGCTTTCCCTCGAGTTAGTTCAGAATCAGACTTCATTTCCATAAACCGAGTAGAATCCGACCTTTCAGAGGGGAGTGACAAGTGACAACACATGGCATTCAGACAGCTGCAGCCTCGAACAAGACTGGGGTCTGGTCCACAGCCCCCCGCTTCGCCATTCACCAAAAGCAGAAGGCGATGGTGATGAGCACAAACTCTCCTGAAAGCCTCTTTCCACCCGAGAGGTGGCACTGATGAGCCCACACCAGCATGTTAATGGCACTGGCTTTACCCCAACACAGGACTTGCTCTCTGGTGCTCCTGTGCTTTTCTCCTCACACAAGGGTGTTTTTTCCACACCTTTCCACACCACTTCACCATGAAGCACACTCAGAAATCCTCACTCTGGTCCTTGAATAATCAGGGATGAAAGCCCTGGGAAAGGCCACCTTTGAGGCATCCCTCTATCAACCTGCCCTCTAGTCTACTACAGCTTTTGACATCTCCTTGCTTCAAATTTGCTTAAACTCAAGGAACAAGTCAAGCCAATGTCACTTTGGGACACAAAGCGCAAACCAATCATGATTATGCTTTAAGCATACAAGTAACCATCCCAATCCTGGCAAATGGGGTGACCTGAGTGACCCAGAATCCAAAGGCAATCACCATCAAGGAGCACGCTCCACAGAAGATATCTTTAGGCTCCTTCAGCCTGTGCCAATGTATTTACACATTCTATATGGAATAGGTTGTGCAAAACAAGGCTTCATTCTTGATAAGATAGAGAGACCAATACACAGCTAAGTAATATGCCATCATGGGGCTGAGTTAAGGCTCAGGGGAAGAGCTTGAAATATTTTGATACTTTGGGAGATGATGCAGGGAGCTCAGAGCAGCAGCTCCAACACTGGGGGATACCTTTATACATGAAATGCAGGACTCGCCGCTACCAATTCCTCAGGTAGTAAGTAATACCCATAATAAATATGATTCATCAGAAAGTTTTGTTAGTCCCTGGAATGAAAGCCTTGCAACCAGCATATGTTTCCTACACCTCTTAACTGTGCAATACAGGGAGGCAGCAGAGGCACAGAAACCTCTGTAAGGCCGACAATACACCCTCAGGGCTGCAGAGGGCAAATAAAAGCCAAACCTGGCCCTGGTATGAAATGGATGCTCTCCTGTCCACTTACTCTCAGTCCCTATGGCCCTAACACTAAGCCTAGAGCTCACATCCCTTTTCCCTCACCTTACCAAGAGACTTCCCAAACATCTAAGCCACTTAGTAGCTCCCCGCTCTTATTGCATCCTTCCAAGCTGTAAATCCAACAAGCAGAAAACATGGTATCAAATGCTTTTCCAAAAAGGTCTCAATAAATTCTTCCTGCTGTTTCAGCCAACAGGCACATGAAGAGCAATGGCAGATGCAGGCAAATGCAAAACAAACACTGCTGAAAGAACAACCCATGTCCATATTAAATGGCTCCATCTCACCATGCCTGTTTGGTGCACCCATAGCACAACCCACCATGCCATGCTACTGGCTATAAAAGCAGTGAAGACTTGGATTAACCCCCTCTGGGAAGGTGGAAAGGGGGTAGCCAATGTCCTCTCCAAAAGTGCCATTAAACCTGCCTGACCTGCCCCAACACTGCATTTCTGAACCAAACAGGGCACTTGTAACCATGACAGGGGTGACCAGCTGGACCCTATGCCCATATGCACTAGGAAGCACTAGGAAACATCAACAAAAGAGCCCTGTGCTGCCCTTGAACCAGCCACATCCTGTCAGAGCTTAATATAAATGGGAAAACAGCATGGAGCCAGGGAATGACCATTGCAGCCTCTGAAACACATGGCAGTGGTGAGGCTGCTGCCAGCCCCAGCAAAAGCCCCACAGTGTGAACCCATGTGCCTAAACCAGTACGTACCATCAGAAGATAATCTCTCTCCTCTCTCCATCATGGTTCCAGTCACGAGCAGCACATTGTTCACAAGCACCTGGAAAGGAAGCGCCGATATTCAGGCAGTTAGAGACTTCACAAATACAGTCCCTTCCCCCATGGGTGCCTGATTTGCCAAGGTGTAGTGCCTGTAAATTTAAAGCTACTGTGTTTTTCTGCCATCTTACTTTTATTCCTACCTTCACGGTTTCACAAGGAACATCCCTGCATTGAAGGCGCCAATTTATGACTGATATTTTTGAGCTCCAGCTCCAACAGCCACATGAAAACATCAGGAAAAAAAACCCTCACTTTTTTTTTTTTTTTTTCCCCAAAGTGGGTATTGTTTTATCCATTGGAGCTGTAGAGAGTAGTGTGGGTGGGATACCAACCCCACCACCCGTGCCCACTTTAGACACCCTCCTGGGAGGCCCAGGAAGGAGCATCAGTGGTGCTGTGCTGCAGCAGGATGAAGGTGTATGTGTGGAACATGAATGCTCAGTGAAGGCCACCAGCACTTGGCTTTTCCCTGTATGGTGCTGGAGTTGTTTATCCCTGTGGCATGACTGCACGCTCCGCTGCCACATCCCGCTAATACTGGTTACTGGACAGCTCCAGGCCGACACTGCTCCCCTCTCTCCTTGAGAGCAGAAACTAATAGGAGATTTAAATGCATGAAATCATGTCTGAGGAGCCAGATGGGCCAGGCAGAGCCTGATGTAAAATAATGCCACAGCATCCTCCTTCAAGAGGCTGTGACCTCAAACATCTCTCCGAATTATGTATCAAATTGATTTACCGCTTCCATCTGAAAGCAAACAATACATTCCACACACAGCAAAGGAGCTAAAAACAATCTCATCAACATAGGAAGCCTCTAACAAAACTATATATAAAATATGATTGATATTGATTTATTGAAACCCACCCATCACCTTGTTTTGGGGGAGGAAAAACACAGCATGTTTTTATTTCACCTTGGTTTCTACTGTCCAAATTGAGGGGTTAGAGACACGTGACCGAATTTGATGGGTTCTACATTGTTTTGGTCTGAAATCACTAAAAACCACAGGAGTCTGTACAGAAGAGGCATCTCTGTAGCACTTGGTCAGGTGCTGGACAGTGACCCGTCCCTTCTCTCTGGTTCCGTAGGAGCCTTTCACGGCCCTGGCCAATGTCATGAAACTCCTGCAGCTCCCTTGAAACTCATCCCAGATCTGTCCAAAACTTGGATCAGGCTCATAAACCTCAGACAAGTTTTAAGCTGATGATGAATTAAGGTACAAAGTGAATATTTTCTCCTCCTGGAATTTGTTATTAAAAGCCCTGAGTTTCCGAAGTGGACAAATAGTTCCTAACTGAGTAATTAATTACCTTCCCATCTCCTCTCAATGCCACAAGCCATCCATTAATGGATACCAATCATCCAAAAGGCACTTAATACCTGACCATTTTTCTTTAGATTTTGGGGGTGGTGGTATTTTATTGATTTGTTTTAACAAGAACTGCTTGCCTTGTACCTCTATTTGAAGCAGCTTGTTCCAGACACTTGACATTTGGAGGTCAGGATGGATACGGGTCTTGTGATCTCTCTTCATCCCTCACAGAAAAATACACAACTTGAAATGATGTTGCATTTTGAATCCTGTCATTGGAAATAAATCCCTTGTTTTCTGGGGGGAAAATAAATAAATCAGCTGTTCAAATCTATCTGGGAGGAAGCAATTCTAAATTTCTGATTTATTTCTTTTAGGACCCTTTTCAGCCAGCCCTGGTTTGGAGCACATCAAGAAAAACCCAGACATTTTGGAGCTGAACAAAACACTTAGAGCAGCACCCTTAAATCCAGAAAGAAGCCCCCAGTCAAATTTGATGCTTGAATCCAATAAAGTTACAGGTGGTCTCCTTGACCACTCAGTTTCTGGGAGCACCCGTACTTCTCCTCACTCTTGCACAAGAGGGACAAATCCCAGGTATGAGCAAAAAAAGCATGAGGGATATAAGCATAAAAATTATGTGAAAAAAAGGCAGGAGGAGCAGAAAGCAGAAAAGGAAGGAGCCTCTCTTGTGCCGCACAGGTTTTAAAGTGATTTATTTTTAGCCTGCAGTTTGCTGCTAGAGCCTCTCATCCATAGCTTTTAAGGCAGTTACTGCTGAGGTCTCACCTTGTCTTAGGTTTAAGTGATGCTACGGCAAATCTGGGTCGCAGCACCACAGCACTGCGGAATATAACAAGTCCATTATATACCATTTTTGTATGGAGTTAGCAAATTTATAGATTGCCTACAAAATCTTCTCTCTTTTATCCCTGTAATTGCCTTTCCTAAAATTCACCAGGCAAGGACAATAATTCAAATAATCTCCGTTTCCCACTAACCTAAATGTTAATCCTGGGCTGGCTCCTGTGCTTCAGCAAAACTCTTCTGACCTTGCAGGTGTAAGTATGATGCTGTTTAAGAAACTCCCCCTGTCTGAATCAGAGGCACATGGGCAAGAGAATACCAGCTTATGGGGCACAGAGAGCCACCCCCTGCCTAAATTCATCCATGCGCAGGAGCAGCATTTCATATTTTGTCACCCTTCAACACTGTGGTCACAACTGTCTGCTATGAATAGGTGACCATGGCCAGGTGTTTGATATTTTGGCCACCATACACAACAAAGACCATCCAAAGAAACCCAAACCTGATCATGAGAAGCCATGAGGAGAGAAAAAAAAAAAAAAAAAGACAAGTTTGAGCTAAGATGGATTTAAGGAGCGTGATTCATCCTCCCTGTGCAGACTCCTAATGGGACACAATCCAGCTGGATGACAATTTATACCAACTGAGGAGCTGTCTCCTAATGCCAATATCACAATAAAACTTCAATTTTCTTCTGCCCATTCTTAGTCCTGACTATTTGTGGTGCAAGTTTTTTGAGGCAGAACATTCTGATTTCAGGACCTGCTTAGAGCTGAGGGATCACAAATGCAGCATGAGCTTCTAGGCAATACTGCAAGGCAAGTAATAAAATATTTACCCTCAACTGCCTTCTATACTTGTATGCTCTGCAAAGGAAACCATCAAAAGTAGTCACCAATTTACAGTTGGAATCTTCAAAAGGAACAAAACCGAGCTGCCATATCCACATCTGTCTCACAACCATGTTTTCACCCCTTGACCCACTGCAGAACATTTTAATTTCTTACATAATAATAACAAAAAAATCAAATTTCAAACCCAAAGGAAAATAATTATAGATGACAAAATGGTTATGTGGCTTAGAAAACAGGAAGGGCTTTCCACAATGACATTAACGAAGCTGCAACCTTGACATATAACAGGACATATGATGCTCAGAGTTGGGTCCCAAACTCACCTTCAAGGAACCTGAAGTTTCATGAAAGCCTCAGCATGTGGAGGCACAGCTTGGCTCTCAGGTGGGTGAAAGTGGCACATTACCACTCACAGAAGCAATCCCCACCTACATTTCTTCCCTTCAGCCACTTAACATGAAGCTAATAAACTCCTACCCCCTAACTTCACCTTTTTTTTTTTTTTTTGAGAGTGCTACCAAAGCTACAGCCATTTTTGACATGACACCACGATCTTTAGCTGTACAACTGCTTTCTTTCTGGCTTGCTGGAAAAGCTTCCTTGATGTGCAAAGCCCTGCATACCCATAGGGCCTGAACTCGTAGAGTCTCCAATGATACCCAGAACGTGGTGTGGGACTACTGGTGCTAAAACGAGGCTTCCTGCCACTCTTACCATTAGCATTCTCCAGGAAAGATTAGCATGTCCCTTTCCAAGCATTAAACAGGAAAGTTGTTATGCTCATAACGTGTAAAGGCAGCGAGGAAATCAGCCCTGTGCGCTGCACCTCTCCCTTGCGGTTACGAGAGGAGGGAAGGACCAGTGCCTGTACTTACCAGGTGGTGGAGGGAGCTGGTTCCTGCTGCAGTGGTAGTGCCAGTGGAGAGGTGGCAGAGTTTCTCCAGCAGCAGCACGTGGAGCCCAATGACCAGAAACCCCTGGAACAGTGTGCTCTGCAGAGCATCTCCTCCGCTGCCAGGTCCCAGGAGCAGCAATTGCCATCCAGTGCCAATACCAGCCCTGCCATTGCCTTTTTCCAGAAATACCAAGGCACAATCCATCCCTGCACCCCAGATATTCCCTCACCAGGCCCCTGCACAGCAGAGCACGGTGCCTTCCTCTGGCTGCCAGCAGAGGCTTCACCAGCCCACAAACACAACTGAAATTGTTCCAGAGGATGCTCAGATGGAAAGGGCTGCTGGATATTGGTGGCAGAAGGGGACAGCTGCTGCATACTTACTCAGCTGAAGGCAAAGCTGTAGGGCCTCTTCCCAGTACTGCTAGACCAAGGAAGACACTGTTTGTATTTCTGGCCCACCACATCCCAGTTTTGGCGATGAACAGGTACTGCAGTGTTGGAGAGGCAAACACTCTCCACCAAGTAATCTGGTTACATCCTGTGCATCTCCTCAGCCAGTGAGGTACACAGCCAAGGGGCCTTTCCCCACCCTCCCTCTCTATCTCCTGACTGATGTCTTATTTTAAGAAGGGAAATAAAGCTTTTAGTAGCTAACAAAGAAGTTACCTAGGAATTTCTGCCCATTAATCCCTTCGTGTCATGCTCTGGGGTTTTCTTTTGTTCAAGCTACAGAGAAATGCAGGGCTGGGCATTCCTCAACCTGGAAGGAAAGGCACCACGCATGTGACTGGACTTCATGAAATGCAAGATTTTACAGTAACAGCATTATGGTTGGGTATGAAACTGCAACAGAGAGTGTGTCCAGCACCACACAGCTTGCCAGCAGTGGTCAGCACCAAGGAGTGTTCAAAGTCTGCACAACAGCAGTATCTGCAAAGTCAAGGGTGATACAAGCACAGGGAAGGCTCCCTGGAGCCACTGGCCCCAGGAAACCCAGGGGAAGCTTCAACACTGAGCCACATCCACACAACAGATCCAGACTCTTTGGAAACCAACAAAACCAGCAAAATGCAATGGAAGGGAGGAACCCTGGAAAGAGTGTTTCCAACACTGAATGACTGACTTGAGGTGGCTCAGAGCTGGTCACACAAACACAACTTCCTTTGTGTCTCTATTAAGAGATAATTAACCTTAAAAACACTTAGTAAAAAACCTGCGACCTTGAAAAATGAGTGCACTCTCTGCAGTGTGCCAGAGTGGCTCTTTTCCTCAAGTCAGCAGAAAGCCTCCTGTTCTTCCCTCTGTGAGAAAACTGGAAGAGCTAAAGCTGCAGCTGGGCCAGACGGTGAGATGGGATGGAGCATCCCCCCCCCCCCACCTGGTAACACCAGGGCACCGAGCACAGGTAAACAGAACGGTGCTCAGAGGCATTGAATGTGCCCAGAGAAAGCATAGAGAGGAGTTCCCGGAGTCTCAAGGTTTTATTGCACAGGAGAAATAAATAATCTAAAGGCTAAAATTACCAGAGATGAAACAAAGTGAAAGGCAGTGATTTCCCTCTCCTTGTAAATGCCAAGTTACAACAGCTCATGCCTCTGTGGGTCCCTGCCAGGATGGATGCCTGCAGGCAGAACAGTGCTCAATGGAGGGTTTTTTCCCTGAGGAGCAGAAGCAACAGTGATGGGAGGTCCAGATAAAATCTCACCCCACCCCATAGCCAGTGCCCATCAACCCTAAGATGTATTTTGGAAATCCTGTAGCACTCCTAGCTGATCTTCCCACATCCCAAATCATGGCAGCAGGAGAAATGGCTCATTCTGGAAGCTCACTATGGGCTGGACTTTAAGCAAAATAACCAAAGATGAGGCTAAACTTATTTTGTTAAAGCACTTCTGAATCATCTGTCCCTTCAGCCAGGAGATGCTCCATGTGGGTGCAGTTATGTTGTCAGGTCTCAGATTTCATATCAGCAAGCATGTGGGAAATCACTATGGACAGCTTCTAAGACATCATTTCACAGTTATAGGGAAGAGGTCATTATTCTGCATTACTGCATTTAAATGTGCAATTTCAGTTGTGAATACACTTCATAATCTCCTTGCACTTGCCACTGATTCTGGCCTATTGTCTAATGCCTTAAAGTACTTTCTAAGACCTTGGTAATTGAAATGCTGAGGTAGAAAATTACTGTATTACAAGCAGGGAAATTCACGCCGAGAGGAGAAGTGAATTGACCTGGAAGGTCACATCTATCTCTGGCACAGCTGGGAGGTGGGCCCCGGCTCCTGCTGCCGAGGTCACCACTCCCAGGCACAAAGCGTCCCTAGTCACCCAGAGGACATCTGAAATTGGGTGCTGTAAGCTTTTATAGTGGCAACAGATCTTTAGACCTCAATAGGGCTTATAATTGAATTCTTTTAAAGGGTTATATTGTCCTCAGAAACTCATCACTTCCTCGGACTGGCCCTTTCATTTCCAATTTTCCCCTCATTTTGGGTAAGATTTGAAGCCCAGCAGTGTTGTAGTTTGCATAAACAAACAAGCTTCAAATACATAAATAACTATTCACATTCTTTATGCATTAATTCAAGTATTTCACAAGGCACTGTGGCACCCATTAGCACTTCTAAATGCTTTTTGAAGTAATGGATTGATTTTTTTTTTTGTGTGTGTGTGTGTGTCCTTCACTGGAATTGGTTCCCAAACTCCTCTCTGCTGACAAGCGAGGACTGGTGATAGCGGTCCCGCGAGGCGAAGTCAGCGTTCTCCTCGGTGAGCTGCCTGGTCTCCATGCCAACTGTTGCAAAGGATGGTGTCACCACAATCTGCTCCTTGGGAGATGGCCTTCTCCTGCAAACAGAGAAGCAGAGGTACCTGCACCACCTCTTGTTTGTCACCCATTCCCAGCCGTGCTCTCTGCTGCACAAACAAGGCAGGGTTCTTCAAGGAGAGGCTAAATCCTTCTGAGTGCCCTTTGGAGGCAGGGAGCTAACCTGAAAGCACTTTTCTTAAAAGGCACACAAAAAATATACTCCCTTCTCCCAGTGAACACAGGAAAATATATATTTTCTTAACGAATAAGTTTCATCTTTGGATGTTGACTATGACAAACACCTTCTACACTGTGCAGGAGAAGAAGGAGCATGAACAATTTCTAATGAAAAACACCCTTCTTGTAATTTCCTAAGCAATAAAAAAAATTACAATTAATTTTTATAACTCTTTTTAAATAAAAGGGGAGATTTTCCTGCAATCTCTTTATCCCAGAGGCTGATTTTAAGAAAACCTGATTGCACATCTTTAAATCCAAACTGCAGGAGCATACAGCACTAAGACCTCATCAAGCACCTAAGAGCCTTAGAGGTGTCTAGAATCCTTGTAACTCAATAGGAAGGCCTCCCTTATTCCTTTTCATCCATATGACCCTAGCCTCCATGTAGATAATTTTTGGTTGATTTTGATTTCAGATTGATTGGCTTTAGGGCTCAATTTGATTTTTCTGTTTGTGCTTTAACCATCTAGTAAGTAGTAGAATAAACCTTGCCCACAAACTGAAACACTTTCACTTCAATATTAAACCTTTGCCAGAGTTTATCTGAGCAACCTAAAGGATTCATTTGCCACAACACAGTGCACACCCTCTGCACCCCTTCACCCCTCTTCTGGGTAGTCTGTCTGACCTGGGCTCTCATCCCCTAAGGCTTAGGCAAGCTGCAGCCTTACACTGCATCTCCCCTGGCTTCTTTCCCTAGGCACCTCTGTTATCAAAAGCATGTGGTCATGCTATTGGGACTGTGGGCAGAGGCAGGAGCTGGCAAGACAGACATGGGTATGTGCCAGTGTGCTTAAACTGTGCTGGACTTTCATTTATTTTCATGCAGCCACCAGATTTGTACATATAATGCATGGCAGTTCATGTTGTGCAGTCCTTCCTACAGTGTTCACTCACCCCAACCAAAAAGCAACCAAACCAACTGAGAAACTCAAAGCCATTTCAGGTAGTCACAACCTGCTATGGGAAACCCAACATGATGGAATTAATAATTAATACCATCAAAACAGATTAACAAAGCTAGTTAATAACCAACCAAACAACCCTCAAGATCTTCTGGGAATCAAACCCCAAGACAATGCTACTGCAGTCCCATGCAAACTCAGTACTGAACAGTTTCTTCACCAAAGACACTGTTTATTGTATTTATAACTACTGTAGCTTCCCCCACGAATTTCCTCTCTGAAACTTGAGCACAGCTGCCATGTGTGCCTGTTCCACCACTACCACAGTAATTTGCTTTCAGTGAATGGTGGGTGGAAGAGATAGAGATAGTCCAATTTCTCATTTCCTGCCAGCTTTTCCCATTCAACCTGAGCCATAAAGGTTGAGCACAAACCTTTGGGGTAAGATAAAGCTTCAGGCACCAAGATACAGTTATCAGCTGACATGCCTACACACAGAGCAGAGCAGACTCTGCTTCCCCACATAGGCAGCATATGCCAGACTAATGAGAGCAAGCAGCTATTTTTACCATTAAGTAAGAATAACTTTGAGTATGCAAGAAAGGGCAGACAGCCTGCTTAATAAGCAAGTCAATTCTTCCACCCCTCTCTGTGCACATCAGTGGGTCATGGGAACAATGAGCAACATGTTGGTCACTGCCAAGTGACTGGTACCAACCTGCACAAAGTGATCAAAACCGACTTAATCCAGCCAAAGAAACTGAAATTTGCTGCTGCTCCTATGGAGAAAAGGCACGAGAAGTCAGTATGCTGCTAATTCTTTCATAAGAGCATTACACCACTCAATCTTTGCATAAAATCTCAAACCAACATGCTTGTTATTAGCTTGCAGTACTCAAAGATTTTGTGATGGTGAGAATGTTCCTGCAGTTTTCCTACATGCTGTGGATTTTAAACACTTGTCAAGAAATGAACCCATATTTCCCACAGAGAACAGCTATCCCTTCCCAGCCTGAGGACTTGCTGAACCCTTGCGAAGCCAGAGCAAAGCATGGACACCCACTGCAGTACCTTTTCCTCCATGGTCCACTCAAGGGATGGGGAGACTGGAGGAGCCATTCAGCCAACCTCAGCTAGGGCAGCTGTGGTCTCGCCATTCATTCCCTCTTGCCTGACCCCCCAGAGAGCTGGCTTAGTATTTTACACTAACACTTTTTTTTTTTTTTTTTTTTCAGTTTCTCTATAGAGTTAGTTTCCTGCACTGGCTCCCTGCAGGGGCAAGGAAGTGCTGGAGCTGGAAGCAAAAGCAGCAGGAGAAGTTTGTTGTAAGGGACAGAAAGAACAGAGACCTGTCAGTGCCTGCTGGATGTGGCTTAGGCTGCTGGGGAGGAAGAGACAGGAGAAGGGCATTTTTCCTCTCAAGGCCTTCACCTAGCCCTTGATCCAAAGCATCTCTCAGGCCACAGTGTCTCCCAGCCTTTCTAGACAGAAGGGTTGTTCGATCCTTTGAAGAATAAACTCACAGATCACCAGAAGCCTTGTGACCAAAAAATAACATTCACTCACAGCCAAGTGAAAATCAGGCTGAACTCTGAGTGTTTCCTTCTTACATTTTCACTGCCATGCATTGTTTGTGTATGTATGTGTGTGTGTATGCATAAATAGGTGAGTATGCCCACACCTTCCTTTAGAGACACAGAGCAATGCAAACCCCTCCAAGTGGCCTTGCTAAGGAGCTATAGGCTCTCATGAGCTGCTTTCTGAATGTGCTTCACTGTTTAATTTTAAACTTGTTCAAGCTGATCACATGCAGAGCGCCTTCTAATGCCCTCTGCCTGAAAGTATTTTCCCAGATTATGTTCCCAACACATTCAATGTGTTTAGCTCTAGAATCAAAAGGCTCTCTTGTTCCACAGTTACGAATGCTGAGATTTAATGAGATACTCATCATAATTCCCATTTTCCTTAAATTTTTCTCAGGTGGGTTTAGATTGATTAAGTTTATTAAAACTAATTTATAGCGGATTTTTCTCATTGCTGTTACACATTTACAATCTGCCACCCCTATTAAGTCTTGGTATTGGTTTTGCCATTTAAAGAACAACATAATAAAACAATAAGCACTATGCTCAAACTATCAAACCAGTGCTAGGTATAGATAGAATCCAATAGAAAATTAAAGAGTCAGAGAGAAAATGTATTAAAACCAGCAATGAAACAAAACCTCATCATTCACTGTGTCATCTGCATATTAAACACAAGAGCCTCAATTCCTAATTAAGTTAAATCAAAGCTTAATGAATTTTTAAGCAGATTTAATAATATAGGAAAAAAAAATACTCACCAAGGGGGAGTCCTGGGCTCACTCGGCCAATGTAGAAATACAGAATAACTGCTGCACCCAGGCTGACCAGAGTGTAGATCCACTGAATGACAAACATTATGATGAGGGACACAACTGCCTGTTGGAAAGACATGGTTTGGGGTTACCCCAGAGTCTGTAAGGTAATATGTTGTAGACAGTCCTTTTTCTGCAAAGCCCAGCAGCTTCACTGACCTCCTGCTCCAGCAGAACTCTCTGTGGGAGAACTGGCAGTGTGGTGCCCAGGAAGGACTGCTCACCTTCAGACACAGCCCAACACTGACCAGGTCAGCAGATTATTCCTCAACCTGGCAAGATGAGCACGGACAGCAACTCTAACAGAAACTCTTCAGTAACTGAGGCAGTGCTGGGACTTTCAAGTTGTTATGAGAGCATCAGGAAATGCTTTCCCCCCCCACCCACCCCAGAAATGCTGCATCTTGGTGTTAAGTGCATGCAAAACCAGTGCTTTGCTGGCATTGTCACACCTCCTTCTCAGGGTTTTCTTGGGACCCTTGTGTAAGAGACATGTACAGTCAGGACCCAGAATACAGCCACTCGGAATTATCCCAATGAGTGGCTCCTTTTAGGTGTCTCCTCCTAATGATGTGCTGGGATGGGGACACGAGAAGGACTCTCCTTGCACAAGACCTGCTGCACAGCCCAGATCCTGCCCGTGGGAGTGATGATGCCACCTGCAACCACGTGGGTGGATGGATGCCCTTGGGCATTGGTGGCTGGGGCCAGTGGTGCAGCTGGACCCCTGGGGACCCACACCATCTCCTGCCTGGGAAAACACCCCACAGCAAGTGGCTTTTGGCCACACATACAGCATTTCCACCTAGTGTTACTGAAAAGATCAGGGTATGTCACGGCTGAGGGTTCGTGGAAATGAGGTTCCCATGTTACAGAAAGCCTCATTTGGTCTCACTGTTAAAAGGAGAGACATCACACGTTTACAGTGTCATCTTCAGCAGCGTGGAGCTTCAGTGAGCTACCCTGAGTCCTAGAGGCAGTGTGGGTCTCTGCTTGGGCTACTCCAAGAGAAGTTTCCAGAGGCTCACAAGCTCAGGAGACAGATTTGGCTCAAGTGGCATAGGAACAGGGTAGCATCTCCATGGGTGAGGTTAGGAACAGCAAGGGGCAGCATGCAAAGGAAGAGCTAAATGAGTCCCAACTGACACGACTGGTGAAGCTCAAAGAGAGAGGGCAGAGGGGAGAGGAGTCAGGATGAATAAACACACCTGTTTTTTGCTTTTGTGATTTTATATTTTATCACTGATTCCTGTCCCAGCTCTGTTGCAACCTCCTCCCAAGTCTGACTGTTGACAGGGAACCAAATCTGCTTTAATGAACATGTCAGTCATCCCTGTAAGCAAATCCCCCTGCAAAGGCAGAGAGCTGAATGCTCTGCCATGACATGCACTTGGGAGCCACATTAGTTACCAGGCCCAGAGATGGCATCAGCACACAATCTTCTAAAGGTGACATCACTAAAGAGGGACCACCACATCCAACCTACCCCTGGTCCTGCAGCCTGGTGGGACCCCTCACAAGGAGCTGGCTGCGGGCAGCAGGAGCAGTGAATTTGAAAAGCAGGTGTCAAACTCCATCTGAGGATTAAACTAACAGGGTCTGGTGGGTTGTTTGAGTGGGTTTGTTACATTTTATGCACAGCTATGAAATCCTCATCCATGCAGTAAAGCCATATGGTTCATTCATTATGCATATCTGACCCTTTCCCTGTCATCTGCCCAATAATCAATCTTCTCAAGATGAATTTAAATGCCTTAAACTTCTCAGCAGCTTGAGACAGGAGCTATTTATAAGTTATTTATTATTTAGAGTAACATACTGGAGGAATGCTCTCCTTTCCTCCCTCAAAAGATGGAATTTCACAGCCAGGCTGTTGGAATCAGGAGGTCAGCACTAACAAAACCCCACCCCAACCCTGCAGAAACTGGCTCATAAATAAAAGCAACACAGCTTTGAAGCTGATGTCTCAATCCATCCCACAGCAAGAAAAAGCAGGCTGGTACACAGTGAGAAGAGGGACACTGATCTGTTTCCTAGCCAGCCATGCATCTTTAAAGTTTAAATTACAGACTTTGAATCTGTACCTTTTTGGTTTGGGGTTGGGGCTTTTTTGTTTGTTTATTTGGAGGTTGGGGTTTTTTTCCCCTGTTGTTTAATTTAATATGCCATCAGGCTTTCTCTGAATTTGAACTGCTGGATGCATGGTACCTTGAGTACTTAATTCAGGTATCATGGAATACTAGATTCAAAAGCCATTTTTCTAAGTATTGGAGTGTATTTTGTGATTATTTTCCTTCTGTTTTCTACAATCACAAACCACTGCTCAAAAAAAAAAAAAAAAAAAGAAAATTACTTACAACAGCAAAGGAAACCCAGTGACTGAAAAATCTGGAGTAGAAGGACTCTGGTATTTGTTGAATTCCCAGCTCTGGGTTTTGTTGCTTTATAGACATTTCTACAGAAAAGAAAAAAATATTAGAAAGGAGCTATAATGTGGGGTCTTTTCCTCTATTTTACCTTACCAGATTCGAGGAACCACAGCAAAAATTCTAGCTGACTGTTGAGTATGACAGAGTTAACCAACAACTCTAAAATGAAAACTGAAAAATGCAAGAAAAAAAAAAAACAAAAAAAAGTTGCCATCTCTGGTACTGAGTCCATTTGAAGGCTACATCTGTCTATCTCTGCCTCAATTTCTCTATTTTGTGAAATAAGAAAAATAATAATTTCTCCCTCAGAGGAGTTTATGAAGCTTCACTGACTAATGCTGATGAAACACTATAACACTTGGAATGAGAAACTCCACCCAAACACACTTTATCAAATACCCACAATCACCAACAGAACAAATTCAAATCCTCAGCTATGTCGATGTTGGATTCCAGACTCCAGCTGTGGCACTGGGACCACTGAGTTTTGATAGCCTGAGTTTTAGACTCACATGGCTCCACCCCTCCTACCCCACACCACGATGAAGAAAATCCCAAGATACACTCAAACCCTTTTTAATGTACAGCATTAAGCATGTCTCTGTAGAATTATGAGTATATAGTAAACAACCCAACACTAAATATAGTCCTGCCTGCTTTCCTGTGATTAATCTTCCGTAGGAAATTGCATTGGAACTTCTCCTGTGATGCATTGCAATGAACTCTACCCTCACCTGGAATAAATGATATTATTGCTATGAATCACTGAATGACAGCCCCATACAAAGCTAGTTTCACGCCTGCCTTCAGGAAAGCACTGGGAGGGCCAAGGCTGTAAACCATTCCCTCTCAGCTTGGAGATGTCTGTCTCCTACAGCCCTCAGCCTCTCCCCTCCGGCCAGGGAGCATCATCACTTCTCTGCAGAACTGTTCGCCCTGCTCCAGCATCCCAGGTGGGTGTTGGGCATCCACAGTGGGTGGTGATCACTGACCTGCATCACTCTGACAGCGCTGCTCATCCAGGTCCCGCTGGCTCTCGCTGTGGGGTTCTGTGGTCTTATCCCAGCCATACTGAGCTGGGGCAGCATCATGATGGAGATCCAGGAGAAAGCTGTCTTGTAATGTCTGCTTTGCTGGCTTCTTTGCCTTCTTTTGTTTGGCCTTTTGGGTTAAATTCTCAGCTCCTTCTTTTTTGCAGGTACCTGGCTCACTACAAAATGGTTTAAAAATCTGGTCCATGTCTTTTTTGAATTCCAGCAAGGTGCCATTTGATCTGCTTTGAGTTACTCCATCTGCTGTGTGGCTTGAGGGCTTGTTGAAAATTAAAGGCTGGGAAGAGTGAGCAGGTCTAGCAGTTCCCATCTGGGTCTCGTCAGGTTTCTGCTGAATGTTGTGGCTCAAGGAGACAGAGAAATAGCAATAGTCTACAGCAGTATATGTCAACATGTAGTTGATGGTGACTATGGGAGCAAGAACGTTCACTTGCCCAATGAAGACAAAAGCCATAGTGATGAAACTTGTTAAGCAAATCGCAGCCACTGGAGTCTTGTTGGGGCCTTTCTAGTTCATAAATAAAACAAAATTACATTTAAATTAATAACCATGAACCCTGCCATGAGGATTCCCCACTTGCTCAGCTGCCATGGGTGGTTACCTGCATTATCTGCAAAGTACCCCCTTAGTCACGAAATACACGCATGCATGTGCAAACAGAGGCTCACAGGCCTAATAAATTAAAGAAGAGGCTGGAAGCCAAAAGCTGTTGAGCTCCCACCTCATCCCCGAGCCTTACTCAAGCTTTGTCTTTGGAAAATTCATCCACTCTCACTTGTATCTCCATGGTAAAACAATGTCATTAAAGCAGCAATAAACCTTCAGAGAGATTTGTGGGGCTTATGGGACGTCTGGCAATAAAACGTGTTAATTAGAGTTAACTGTTCGTCTCTAATTATTCTACAGGACTCTGCATCGCTGCCTACCCCAAGGGCTCCTGTATGCTGCCCTTGGAAAGGCTTTGACTGCCACAGTCAAGGCAGCTCTGCCTGCACAGAGTGGTGCCACCTTCA
Source organism: Myiozetetes cayanensis (assembly GCF_022539395.1). Lineage (NCBI taxonomy): Eukaryota > Metazoa > Chordata > Aves > Passeriformes > Tyrannidae > Myiozetetes > Myiozetetes cayanensis. Next base: position 29,155,969 of record NW_026088185.1, read on the forward strand.
CATCAGCAGCTTCTGGTCCTGCCCTGACGCACAGCTGAGCTAAACCCACGGTCTGCTGAGTCTCTGCACGTGGGGTTTCCCTCCTTTAACCCACCCAAACTGCATCTGCCCAACAGCAGGAGGAAAGCAGCAGTGAGGTCGGGCAGGAGAGGATGCTGGAGGGTGGGAGTCAGCCCCCAGCAATGTCAGGCATGTGTGGGGAAGGGAGACAGCCAGGGGAAACATCACCTGCTCTTCTCCTTTGGGAAGGGGTAGAGGCAGGGAAAGGAGGAGAAAAAGAGAGGGAGAGCAAAGAGCATTAGGGATGGAAATACTTGAGACTCCAGCTCATGAACTGAGCTCAGGTCTAACATGCCCTTCCTTGGACCAGGCACTCTGTTGCCATTTTGCCACCTGAGAAGCCTGTGCAGGTTGTGCAAAGACCTTGCTGGAAAATATCTTACAAAATATGCTAGGTTTTCACTTACTGCATTTCCTTCTTTAATAAACACACAGCTCAAATTGAAACTGTTTCTATTTCCTTCACTCTTACTTATTAATAGAAAGGGGGACCAGTTCTGAACCATTACATCTTTTCAGAATGAATAGAAATACATCTCAGGGACAAAGGAACACAGATCTCAGAAAGCATCTTCAGTATCAGAAAGATGTACTGAGATGTGGAACAGATGGAATGATCTCATGATGCCTCTGGCTTGGGTTTAACTCTACAGAAAACATTCATGTCCTTCCCATCAGCTGAGGTTTTGGTGACCACACTTTCTTCAAAGAATAACTGATGTGGTACAGATGGGTAAGGACAAATTAGATGTATTTACTCTCCATAAATCAAATGTAAACAATTTTCAAGGTGACAGAGAGAAGGAATGGGGAAAAGTGATCTGTCTTTGATTTCTCACCTCTTTTTAAGCCCTTCCCATCATGGCACTCTGCCTGGAGTTCACTGCAGAAAATTTGACAGAAAGACAGAAAACTATCAGAGCAGAGAGGGAATCAGCTTTCCAGTCAACTTTGATAAACCCCTGAGAATTTCACAAGGGTTGCCAAGTGGAGAACAGCCTGTTTTGGGATCACCTGAAAACTACCTTCAGGAGCTGGAAGTTTTTACTGTTGTTACTGTTCCTACTTTGCCTATAATTATTACTATTCATTATTATTGCTATTATTACGACTTTTATCTTAGCAAATTACTTTGAGAAACATAAAACAGTGGGTAGAAAACTATGATACTTATAAAACATTTAAATATTTTAAAACATTCATAAAACCACTATTATAAAATATTTTTCTGTATTTACAGGTGCTCAGGAGGAGCAGAGCACCATAAGGTCTTTCCAGCCACTCCACACAGACAGTACAGTAGGTTATTGAGTCATGGAATTATTTTCTCCCTCTCCAGAATAAAGGAAAATCATAAGAAATTGTTTGCTCTGGCTGTATAACCCAAGACTCCAGAGCCCTTGGTGACTGATACCCTGACTGATATCAGTAGAATAACTCATGAATGAAGATTATTCATGAGGACAAGGCAAAAGTTTTTTGTCATGTTCCAAGCAAGACTTTGTTTCAAACCATATCTAAGGCTTAGAAGCCCCCTAACTTAACCTTTCAAATCTATTCTTTGTTTTTATTTAATAGTGTCCAAAAGGCACCTTATCTTACAAAGAAGAGTCCTCTTCTCCGGTGCACACAGATTGAATCCACAGCACCACGATTAGGCACATCCTCAGGTATGAGGTTACCACAGAGGACAGGAACAGCTCAAAGAAAGTGCGCAGGAAAGAATAAGAAAAAAGAAAACAGAAAAAAAAAAAAAAGGTAAACAGACAGTTACCATCCATTTCACCAAGCACAGGGACAAAAGCTTCAGGCTTCTGCCCTGGACAGAAGAGCAGAGAAGAGCTAGGTACTTCCTTTGGTCATGGTCAGGATCAGCAACATGTAGATAAGGTGTTTGCAAAAAATACTCCACAGGCCAAGTTATATCATAAGTGGCTGTTTTACTGAGGACATCTTGAAGAAGTGGGTCAGAGGGAGGGAGGGAACCCCGGGAAGGGCTGTCCATGCGTGGCAGAAGGACAGACAGATCCAGGCTGAGGCACAGAGGTGGGTGAGCAAAATGCCAGGGCAAAGCAGGGCTGCTCCTGCACAGTGCCAAACCCTGTGGGAGGGCTCAAGGCAGAGGCAGTGCAGCACAGGGGACAGGCAGGGGAAGGACCATAGGCAGCTGGATGCCTTGTTTTTTTCGTGAAACCACCCGTTTCCTGGCTTTTCTGCCTATGCATAGGATACTGGATCCTGAGCCTTCCCCTCCTTGCGTTTCACAGATCCCTCATCTCACTCTACAGACACATCTTGGCTGTTTAAATTCAGGTGAGGGTTTGACAGCAATCTCAGAGAAGAGATGACTAACCCCACGTCCAAGGAAGGCGAGCATAGGGATCACATTCTCCTGGGCAATGCATTGCAGGATCCTGGGTCCTCCATACAGCCCTCCCATGCAGGAGGCCAGGGATGAGATGTACAACCCTAGCAAAAACAAAAAACCCACCAAGGATACCTGGAGGAAGCAGAGAGAATGAAAAGTTGATTATATTGGCCTTTAAAGACCCCCAAGCAGTCTTAAATACATGTATTTTAAGAGATCCCATATATTTTGTAACATTGTTAAATGAACAGAGAGAGCCCTGGGAAAGCAGCTATTTAATTGGACTGTGGTAAAAAGTACAAGCAATTAATACAGGAAAATTATCCCATAAAAGTAATTTAATACTGAACATCCTGTACCGACAGAGACATTTTACAAGCTCATATCCAAGAAACTCTTTGTCACTTGGAGCAATTGCAGCAAAGCTGCAGCTATTAGATTCCCCTTAAGTAACTGGAAGTGAGTTTATTTCAGGAGAGATCACTTATATACAGAGCACATCATACAGGAAAAGCTGCCCAGGCTTCCAACCATCCAAAACAGGAAGACAAACCCCTGCGTCTCAGAGGGGAAAACCAATCCTGAAAGAAAACCCACAGTAAAACCAAATCAAAATTGCCACTTAAATAAATGGCATCTCAAAAAACATGCTCCAAAGGATATAATACAATGACCTTATTTTCCTGTCTTCGATGAGAAAAGAATTTCCTTTGGCCAACGTGAAACTTTAAAAAAAAAAAAATCTTTAAAGCCATAGTGCTAACAAGGCTGGGTTTAGAACTGGTTTCTGGAAAGCACCCTTTCAGTCTGGGAGCATCTTCTGCAGGCATGGAGGAAAAGGAAAGGCAGCTCCTGGTCTGTCACACAGAAGCGAGGACAGGGGTCCCTCTAAGCAGGTCCCACTATCAAGAGCTGCAAGCACAGACAGCATATCTAAAAAAACCCCACCCAAATACACAACCCCCCCCAATATGAACATCGTGCAAGAAAGCTTTGAAATGGGAGTGCTCCTGGGCACTGCTGTGTAAGGACATGGACAGTCACAACTAAGGAAACTAAGGTCTAGGGTCACCTGAGTCATCCCCAGTTCCTGCAAGACCACACAAGTCTGACAGAAGGCAGCTAGGCACAGAGAGCAGCCAGGCATGGGGGTAACACCAGCACAAAGGCCAGGCAGAGAGAAAAACCCTGCCCATACTCCACTGAAGCAAGTGTTGAAGGTGCAGACAGACATCTGTGGTAGAGGATGTCACCAAATGCAGGTGCCCTGCATCGCACGTCTTTTGCTGTCACCCCTCCTCTCCAGGAAAAGAAGGTGCAAAATGAACACTGGTTCTCCCAGGTTCTGCCCCTGTTGAAGTCAGGTGGCACATTCTTTATTAGAAGGAATTACAAAAATTTACTTGGCTAAAGATGAGTCAAACAACATCTGGCTTTTTCCTGTCTACGGAATCTGCATGCAGCAAAAAGCAGATTGGGTAAAAAAACCATAAAAAGTTCATTGTTTGGGGAAGGCATGTAAAATCAATGTCATGATCCAGGACTGTACAAACTTCCTACCACAACATTTCTTTTCCCCATGAAAATCCACTTGGCTTTTTATCTTGTGGGACAGAAGAAACCCGAGGTAAAGATAAGCAGATACCAGCTTCCATTAGACCAACAGACTCAGTGGGAATCTTCCCTTCCCTCTCCTCTAATCCTACCCTGCTCTGAGAAATACTTGGAAGAAACAAACAGTTGTGCCAGACATCATATATTATTTTAGCTGCTAAAAATGCTCGCATTTAAATGTGCTACTTGACATTCAAATCAGGGTTAGAGGGGAAGAGTCCCTTTCACTGAGGCTGATGAAAGGGTTTGCTGTGGGTTTTGAACACAGAGAGTGTGAATATATTGCAAGGAATTGGCACTTGGAGCTCATTAGAAGTGAAATTACTGAATCTCATTTTTATGCTTATAAAGACAAACAAATATTGTAACAAGAAAAGCAGCCAAGCACTCACTCACCTGTGAGTGACAGAAAGGGAGAGTTTAGAGGAGTAATGATCTCTCCCTCCTCCCTCTCTCCAAAGTAATTAAAATCTAAAACAGCTAGATAGCTTAAAGAAGCAACATGAATATTGGGATTGCATCATTGGTTTGTTCAGTATTTCAGAGACAAAAACTGAAGTTGCTTTTTTTTTGGGGGGGGGGCAGTTGCTTGTTTGTTTTTTATATTTATGATTATTAAATATCTTCTCATTCTTTACTAGAAGATTTTTCATCTCCTCCCTGGGGGTTTTGAAGTTAAAACACAGCTTTAACAACCTCCTTCTCTTCAGCTGATTCATTTAAATCTGATTCTTTTAGTTACTGCACTTTTCACCCACTAAGTCACTGATGAACAAAGAGGTTGCCTTACAGAAGGTAGGCTCATTCTTTTTTATCCTGAAACAGAGAAGGGGCTTTTTTTTACCTTAGCCAGAAGTGGCAGAGCCCCACCAACAATCTGGAGTTTATCTGGGGGGCTGGAAGAAATCTAGAGCTAAAATTACTCAGAAAACAAAGCCAGAGTTTTAAACTGATATTTCAGATTAAAAACCGTGTTACAAATCAAATAACACAAGCTTCTCAACTTCAATTTAATCACAAGAAATTGTGTCAAATACAGTGAGCCCATGATTTTGAATAATACCGAATAACAGAAAATTAGCCCTTTTATATCCCGTTCTAGGTAAGACAATGGCACACACCAAAGTCTTTTGCTCTCCTTTTAAAGGCCTGCAATGGTAAGATGTAGCATGTTACACTACAAACCTCCCTTGTGTACAGACACCCGTGTGGAATGTCTGGAGTTTAATAATCCTATTGCTCGCCCTGCAATTACAGCCTGCTAGATATGGAAATGTGAGCTTCGCTTGACTTAGTAAAGATAAGCAGGGGGGTTCTTTAGAGATTTCGGTTTGGTCTAAGCTTTCACACACGAGAAAGGATACACTGAATAAAATACAGCATTTATCATTAGACCACATTAGCATACTTTAGCTCTTAAAGCTATTGCTTGGGTGATTATGCCAAGATTCGGCATTACTGGATATGCTGGTGAATGCAAAGCTATTCAAGTCAATTGTACACTGGGATTTGCAATAGGGAAATCCCCCTGAATTTTAATGAGGGATGCGTAGGAAAATTCCTTAGGCTTTTGGAAAATTCAAGCATTCAGTAAGGCAGATGGCAACCTGAAAGCACCACTCTACAAAACCATGCTGGGTTATTCAAACAACTTACCTTCTCTGCTATCATGAAGTCATAGCGCAGTGACTGACGGGTACAAATGGCTCCCAGCAAAAAAACAAAGACCATGTACAGAAACCACCTGCAAACAACAAAAATAAACTTTTTTTTTTTTTTCCTCCCAGCAAGACAAGATCATTGAGCATTCTGCCCATTAGGAGAGCCAGGATACAAGTCAGGTACCCACAAGCTGGTTCTTGGATGACTTCATGGTTCCTGCATGATTTCACTTCAGGGCTAAATTTAACACTGGTCCTTGTTACCCACTATGATGTGCCAGGGACAGCTTCAGCAGAACTGTATGGTACTCCTGAGGGGAAGCTACCTGCACTCTTGAGGTGGGCATGGAGGAATATTCCCATCCTGGGGATAGACTTTTTAGTAGGGCCTGCAGCAACAGGACAAGGGGTAATGGTTTTAAACTAAAAGAAGTGTCCATTCAGAACAGCTATAAGGAAGAAATTTTCTATGATGAGGGTGGTAAAACATGGGAATAGGATGCCCAGAGAGGTAGTGGATGCCCCACCTCTGGAAACATTTAAGGTCAAGATGGCTGGGGCTCTGAACAACCTGATCCAGTTGAAGATGCCCCCTCTCATTGCACGGGGGTTTGGGTAGGTGGCATTTAAAGGTTCCTTCCAGCCCAAACCATTCTGTGATTCTGTGGTTCTGTAGGTACACAGGTCCCCCCATCTGGCAGTAATGTTACCAGCACAGCCAGTCTGCTCTGCAGCCTCGGTTATGATCCTCATCTGGGGTCTCTGGCCCTTCCAGTACTCAGGTGGGGGGATAAGTTAGTCTGTCTGTAAAGCCCAGACAGCAGAGATGAGAATGACACAGCCATGGATAGTTGGATATCTGTTAAGCTTCTGTGTCCTGTGGAATCCCCCCACTGAAAACAAGCACAAATTTCAGCAGGAATCCTTCCAAATTTTGAAGAACCTTCCTTCCTGACTGGACCTTGGTGCACAATTAAAAGTAATACTTTCAAAGGCAATTTAGGTGGCAATGAAAGTAGGCAGGAAAACCTACTGGGGGGGGGGGGGCTTTAACATGTAGCAGTACTTTACTCCTAGGAAGTTTCCTTTCTTCAGGGAGATCACTACTTGGCTTGGATGCAGGGCTCCTCCATTCCCCTGGTCTTGCAGGGGGGTAGGTCATCTCACCTGTCTTGGCCTCATTCTCCCAGTAATAAAAAATATAAATTTTTAATATTTATTTTCTATTCATACAGAGAAATAAAGAAAAAAAAAAAAGAACACAAATAACCCTCTGAAATAAACAGCAATAAATGACAAAATCACACACCCCAAGGATTCAAGAACTGTGCATCCCACTCTGGGACAGCCAGGCTGCAGCAGTACAACCACTCCAACACCAACACACATCCCACCCAGCAGAGGAAGGACATTAACAAAGATTTTCGCCAACCCACCCAGAGTACGTGGCGGTAATGGATGATAATTTGAATGAGAGCCACACTTTAATTTTCCAGATGGCTGAGTAATACAAAGTAGATGGGAATGTGAAGTGGATTGGTCACACCCAGGGCTGTCTCCAGAGTAAATTTTCCCCAATCTGTGACTTACGAGGTGCCAATAGCAGCCAAAGATCCCAGAGGGATGTTGGTGGCAGGCTTCTGGAGATCTCTACTCATGTCGAACCCAACCATCACACCTGTATTTTGCAGAGATAAGCGAAATTTAGAGTCAAGAGAAGTTATAGTACATATAATACACATTAAAATATGTAATATAATTTAATCAATCAGTTATTTGATTGATTCAGAATAGTAACACTTCATTGCACTGCCATGCAAAATGAATACTGGCCCCTGTGGACTGCTTGGTAAGAAACTGTGTCTTTCATAGAACCAAGCCACTTCTAACACATCAAAGAACCCTTTGTCCAGTTTGAACGATGCTGGGTGGGGGAAAACAAACAATGTCTGAACAAAACTCATCTTATCTTAATACAAACATCACAGAAGACAATGCAGCCCAATTGTTGAAAAGAAAAATGCCAGTGTTCATCACGGCAGCACATGCAGCAGGTGGTACTACCCCCGGACCAGATCCATTACAGGTCCCTGCATTCATGGGGGACAGCCACCCTTACAGAACAGCCTGTCCTGTCCGCCTTGAATGATGATCACATGCACATTTAGCAGAGGGAATAACAGTGCTCTCGGCACGTAGGTGGCACCTTCCAGCCAAGGGATCTGCTTTGGAAGTAGGCATTATCTCTGCTTTGCAGATAGGAAAACAGAAACGCTGAGAGGGCAAGTGATTGTCCCAGCATCACGTAGAAAACACATGGCAGGACTAAGAATAAAGTAGTGAACTGTTATTTTAGGCCAGAGTACAGGGTATTATACAATCAGGGAGAGTCCTTAGCCTAAAAAATTACCATCTAAAGACGCTAGAAAAGGAAACAGGATGAAGCAAAGTATTAGAGTCTCTACATTAAGGCTAAGAGTGGTTAAGAGTTTTTGTCCACAGTTGAAGGAGGAGTCATACCAGCCTTGTCAAGAAAACAACTTTCCTTGTCACATTATCCCAAAAGTTTTCCTAGAAGACTGCAGGTATCTGCTATAAATAATAAATAAATAAATAAAAATCTGTGATTTAAAATCCTGATGAGAATTTGGACAATTTGAAGGCAGGACCAAAGAGCCTCTTTAAAACACGAATTTCTGCCCATCACCGTCCCACCCCTCAGATGTCAGATGAATGTCTCCATAAGGACACGTGGGCCAGGAGCCAGCCAGCATTGCTGATGGAATGGTCCCTGGGAGCCGGGGTGAGATCACCACAGAACAACAATGAGAAGGAGAATGCCAATGCCATGGTGCTCACGGCATCTGCCAGCCCCAGCAGCAGGGGACCAACTGCACATTGGTCTGTCACCTGGCTGCCAAGCCCAGCAGTCATTCCTCATTTTCAGAGGGCATAAGAATGACGAGGTCATTCTCTGAGGATGCAGATCTGAGTGACTACAGCTCTAAACCAGCAACAGCTCACTGCATTATAAAGCTCAGACACTGATTGCTGCTTAGAAGGGTTTTCTCCCAAGATGAAGGATAGACAGGAGCCATGGGACAAATCTCAGGATGAAGGGAACAAACACAGATCAGCCAGATGTATGCCTTCCCTATTACCTACAGACCTTGCATGGCCACTGATGGGCTGCCAACAGGGCACAATGGCTGGGTTGCTAACCAAGGAACAGGAACTCTGCTCTGCTCTGTCTCAGGCTTTGCTGTGCACCTTCATAGCTCATCACCTCATCTGCTCCATGGGAATCATAAGACTTCCTTTCCTCACTGTGTTGTTGTGAGGATAGCACATAAATGAGCACAAGGCACCACCATGTTGCCAAACACATCCATGGCTTTATTTGTTTGTTATTAATACCTTTTCCTTGTTCATCTCTCTTTTTTCCCCTTGATCAGTCCACTCACCAGCCACCTTTTTCTGTCATCTCCACCATGGAGACAGAGCACCAACAGCCACTCCCTGGTCCCCACAGAATCCTGGCATCCCTCAGCTTCTGGAATAGCTTTTCTTCCAGATTCAGACCAGATTGACGCCATACCAAAAGCATTACAAATCAAAATGAGTTCCTTAATTTTCTCCTGGAAGACTATTTTGTGGATGTATTTCTGAACAGCACAGCTAAAAGCCTGTCAACTGCTGTAGCTTTCTCTAGATAAAGCTTCCAAGCCCTGTTCAAACCCTGTCCCTTTTAAGCAGTTACACAATAGGCTCAGCTGGAGATGAGAAAAGTTAGACAGAAGTCCATGGAAATGGTCACAAATGTCATGCTAAACAAAGTCTCTGTGAAGCACTCTTGATGACACGCTACTTTGCCATTCAGGGACAAAGCAGAAAGCTGCAAATACTCCAATTTCTTCTTCCAAAGTGAGCAAACTATTGTCAGGAGGACAGATGTTAATCTCATGCGCCTCTTTGCCAAGTTTCTCAAACATCTGGCACCACCTTTAAATCTTCCATTTTAGCTTTACTCACCTCTTCCTCATCCAAAGTCCTGCCTCAGCAAAGCACTGGGGAAACACCAAAACAGCATTTTCTGGACTGAACTTGAAGAAATTTGAAGAGGTGAGTCATCAGCATGTCAGTGACTGCACAGCCTGGGCTGCCTCACTGCCTCCCTCCCACGGACCCACGCACACTCGGGAGCAGCCAGGAGATGACCTGCCAGAGCCCACATAAAGAGGATCTGGAGACTGATGACTGACCTCCTGCTGTGCAGTGATCAGGGGTCAGACCCAGGCCACTGCTCACCATTAGCTTCTGCCAGAGCCCCCAGGAGGTCACCACAGTCTCATGGCTTCCAGGACCAAAGGCCAAGGCCATCATAGAGGGAACCAACACAGATATTCTGAGCCCACTCAGGTCAAAGACATCTCCTCTGTGCTTCAATTATACCTCTGACCTGACTAGTACAAAAGCATGGACAATCTGGCAGTACAGATGTATGGACAATGCCAAAGCCACCTCTCCATCACCACCCACAAAGTAGTTTTCCAGACGGGATGAGTGCTCCCAAAGATCAGTTCTGAGAAGGTCTTCTGTGAGCAGCAGACTAACCAACCCACTTTCCAATGAAAGGACAACCTGATTAAATTTAAAAAAACACCATCCTAAACAATCTCCACCATCCACAGCCTCTGACACCCCCTGCCAGAGAACTGGTCTGACTTGCAAGAAGCCACAAATAGCCTTGCCAGAGATTCTGGCTGCTCGACAGAGGAAAAACCCTACACTTGCATATAAAACTCAACAACATAGAGAAATCAGGACGTTCCTTTCTTCAGACACAGACCTATCCCTAGGGAAATGGCCAATCCCTTCTGAACTCAAGCAATCATATCTGCAGGCTGTTCACAGAGAAAATTATCCACCTCTCTGTTTCAACGAGATAGCAGGCTGGATTTTCCACACTGGTTATTATCTTAGAGAGCAGCAGATAATGACAAAGCTTCTGGACAAGGAAGCATGAAAACAGAGTCAACCCAGCCAGGAAATTATGGCTGAGACAGTCTGTACATTGCTGCTATTCCCAGTGTAATCTGGTTCTGGGCATCATCCAGGCGGTGGATACGTGCATGAGGGGACCACCTACATTGTCTGTTAGACACCACCACCAACTCCACCAACCCTGGCTTCTAACTCCACCAGCTATGGTTTATGACTGCAGCTATGATCACTTGCAAACATCCATTGCATTTTTCAGTGAACTTACTATAAAATATAAAAGGTTGGGTTTTTTTTATTTTCCTTCACCCAAGAGATGAAGAATGGAAAATCTTAGATAAGAATTGTAGCTAATTTTTTTAAAGGGCCAACTTCTTCACTGATGTAAGCTGGCACCTCTCCATGGACTTTAATGGAGTTGTGCCAGTTTACATCATCTGATAACTTTGCCCAAAACGTCTAAATCTATTTGCTGTCATTTTGCAAGTGCCAAATATGGTTTATTTCAGAACTGGTTTCAGCGCGATGATACTTTCCCCTAACGCCGCTTCAAACGACATCTTACTTTCTTGTATCACATGGCAACATGCTTCTTTCATTAGACAGAAGACCTCAGGGATTTTGTAGAAAAAGAAAAATATGTTTTGCACAACAGAAATGACATTTATCTTCATTTTAAAAATGCACTGATGGCTGCATGGCTGCTGCTGGGAGCTGACTGTGGGCAGGCAGCTCACCAAGGCTCCCTCCCTGTGCTGGGTGGGGCGCCGAGTGTTTGCCTATCACAGCACAGCAACAAAACATGTGCATTAAGAAGGTATTTACAAACATGTAGAAAAATATCTGTTTAATGCACAGCATCTCTAAAGGGGTGTGTTCACATCTTCTGAGTATCTAGTGAGTACTTCAGTCTTTTTGACTGAGGCCAGCAAATCTGAGTCTTCCATGCCCATGCACTCCCCTTTAGGCCAGCTCTAGATGTATATTTTGGACCACTCAGCAACTTCTCTGTGATTAAATGACAAACTTGGGGGAATAAAGCCAGCTGCACTGCACATCCAACTGAAATGGTTTAAACAGCCATTACCCAGGGAGCAAACAGAGCAGCATCTGCTTACCAGCACTCAACCATAAAACCGGGATAACTTCACTCACGTTGCAGGACTTGTACCTGCAATACAACACAGGGAAACAGAAAACAACCCGACCTGGAGCAAAACAACCCAAGGAGGATGGTTGTAGGAGGCAGCATGTTGCTACCAGTCTACAACAGGCTGGGATGACCATCCCATGCCCTCCATTCGAAGTATAGTCCCAACAGCTTCTCCTGCCTGTTTGGTCCTGGCAAGGGTCTCCCACAGGTCTTGCTCCCCTTTCCTGACGTGGCTGTCCCTCTTTGCTTTTATAGCTACCAGCCTGCATTTCAGAAGTTTCTGTTTCACTGTTATTTCTGGTGGAAATGGGCAACCTCAAACCATTTTTAAGTACATCCCAGAGACCGAACAAACCGGTTGAATTCAGACAACCATTTCTAGTTAGAGAGAGAGGAAAAAGCTTATCCTGAAGAGATCAAAATAGTTTGACTTCAAAGAGGAACATTTCATCTCAGAAAGGCCCAAACAATTTGTTTCACAATTTCCTAAACATTTTTTTTAAAACTTTGTTATCAAAACAGCATCTTAAATTGTAAACTAGCATATGCTAAAAATTAAGAAGAGTAAACACAATATTTAATAACTAAAGATAAACAGAACATTGCTCTGGGTCAAAGAACTGTTTCAAACTGGTTCAATGCAACCCTTCAAAACTAAATAGCTTATTGTTTTGCTGGAACTCTCCCTGAATTTCTGTTGTATCTTAAGGCAAAGGATTTTGCTTCTAATGCTTCAGCCAGGTCACTGTGGGGGTTCCAGAAGAGGTGGGTAGTTGCGGATAGGGGTGGGCAGGAGCAGGAGCACAGGCTGGAGGTGACAGCCCAGGAGCAGTATTCACCTGTCCCTGTCATTCCTCACAGTCTGCATCACACTGCCTGCCCTGCATCAGAGGCACTGTCAATCCTATCACCTCTCACCAGACTCCTATCAATGCTGCTGCCAAGCCCATCCCTGAAATGTCACCTCCAATCTCACAGACTGCCTGTCCTGCTGGCAGGCTCGGGCTGCATCCAGACAGTGCCCACAGTGCAGTGGGAAGCAGCTCTGCTCCCCCAGGGGGGACCCCGAGAAACCCAGGGCCCTCTTTACAGCCCAGCATCACACCCCTGCTGTGGGGTTGGGGAAGGAGGAAGAGAGCTATGCTAGGGGGGTCAGATGGCACCTGGGGGAACCAGCTCTCACTCAATGCCCCAGCAGATATGAGCTTTGTTCCCAGCACTTACCACAAATGGGCTCCCGATTTGTGATCTGCACATGAGAAGTCTTGACTCCCATCCTAGAAGTTTCTTAATCAAACCACAAGCTCTTCCATGCAGAGCACCAAACACAACCCTACGTTTTATGAGGCTCCTGATCTCTGCAGTGCTACAAACAGCAATAACAGGAGCGATAACAATGTTATATGGTACCACTGCCACTGCTACTCCGAAGGAATAATTTAAATCCTGTAAATAACCAAGCAATTAAACATGAAAAAGCTCTGTAACAACCAAAGTAATTATGCATCATCCCAAACTGTATTTTCAGAGAATGTTTAACATTACTACTGGCGTTACTACTGCTAACTAAACAGAGCAACAGGCTGCCAGGGCTTTAAATAAATTGTATCTATTAGCTTTGGCATTCTTCCTCGCAGCCAAGCATTAGCAGTGATGAAGAATCATTTAATATGTCTAATCATGGTAATTTTCTGCGCAGTCTTGTCATAACTATTCCTTCTTCTATAACCAATGAACTGGAAAAAACCCGCTTTCTTGCACCAGAAGCAGAGCTCACGAGGAAGGTCTTTTTCTCTGGCTGGGGGACTCAATTGGGCCACTCAAAAATGACAACAAAAAAGAGGGCAGAAGGCCTTTTTCCTCCATGGTGCCAATAGTTCAGGACAGTGAGTTTTCCAAGAGGAAGCCTACAGAGAGGCAACAGCCACTCTAATAAGCTGGGAGAAAGGATTTTAAAGGATAATTTGAAGTCCTACACTAGATGCACCTGCAAAGTGACTTCTGCTACCAGACCATTCCTCCAGTCCCATCCGTTTCACAAAACCCTTTCATCTGTCTCGCTGTATCGCAGCAATTCTGCAAACAACTTCCAGTGAGTTGCTTAGAGCTAATCCTCTGAAAATTCATTCTGTAATCCAAGGATTCATCGCTATGGAAACTGCTTATAATCGGTACTTTTTATAGCTTAAAACACCCGGCATCAACAAAAGGTATTGTAACTCCAACTGATAGTTATTGCATTCCCACTGGAGATTGTCAGCTCTGGAAAGGGGACATGCATCTTCCTGCTAATTTAAGGGAATGAATAATATGAAGGCATCTAATTAAGCTCATGAATGTGAGCTCTGCCGACATACAAAGATGAACCCATGACACCATGCAGTGAGTGGTGGGTCAACATCATGAGCAATGGCATCAGCCCAGCTCAGCCACCTGCTGAGGCAAGGATGGAGGGACAGTCCTCCTGTGTTCTTCCTACTCTTCCAGTGCAATCAAGTTATAAAGCTCATCTTATATAATAAACCATGCTCAGCCCTTTTAAAAAGGCTTGATACCTCATGGCCTGACAGCACTGGCCAAGATCAGTGCCTGAGCCTTGTCCTTGGCAGGGAAGGATTTACACCACATCAACCCATAGAGTTCAGCAACAGTTTCTGACCACAGAGATGGAAGAGCACATTCAAGTGAACACGACAGGACAGTGCAAAATTTCAAATGCTGGAGGGAAGCCTGAACATTTTGAATCAACCACCGGAGTCTGCTATGGCCAAGTGCAGTCCTGCTTGCTTCGCCTTGCAGCCCAGAGGAACTCCACTTGCTTCTGCTCATCTCTGAGATGTGCCTGTGGAGGGAAAGAGGGGGAGAACAAAACTTAACAGTACCTGTGGCAGCTGGGAAAAACACTCCAAAAACAGTGAAGAAGGACTCCCCCTGGCTGTAGTCTGGCAGTGTGTTGTTGGACATCAGCTCTGCAGAGTAGCCGACGAAGCCGTTCTCTGCAAAGACAAGGAGGGCGAGAGGAGAACCTCAGAAACCAGCAAGGCTGCAGGAGACTCTCCAGCTGCTCTCAGCGACCACCTGTCCTCCAGACACACCAAACTGCAGCGGTTGCTTCCAGGGATCATTTGAAAGGATGATTGTCAACTTACATGGTGGGGGGAGAAGGCAGAAAAGAGGTCGGTGTGGTTACAAGGTTGCAAGTGCCAAGGAAAGGCGCAGGGGTGCAGACCAGAACGTGGAGAGGCACCACCAGGCTGGGCAGCTCCTGCCAAGCCAGAACATGGATTGTATGGAGTCCTGTCTCCAAGCAAGCAGGGCATCTTCCTGTGAAGCCTGGCTACCAAGGAAAACTGCCTAAGGGATCAGATATTACATTTTTAATATTATATATACTTATTTATCCATGCCACTTTAATCTTCTTTCCAAAATGAGCAAAATGAAGCTGCCATAAGACAACTGCATTTCTGAGCAAGCCCTCACACCATATCCCAATGCTGTGTTCCTGTCAGTCAAAGCTCCTGCACAGACAAGACCTGAGACGTGCCCATGCTGTGAAGCTGCTACCAACACACTCAGTTTATACACTGATTGCCAATGAACCCAGAGCCAGTAACACCAGTTTGCTGCAGGGTGGGCTCTCTCCTGCAAGATGACTCAGTGGAGAAGGAATAAAGAGCTCTAAAACTGCCCACTGCCTCATCATGCACTTACCCTCCTGATGCCTTTGCTCTCCTGTTGCTGCATTAGCATCTCCAATCTGGTCAAAACATGGGGCTGTGCACCACAATCAGCTGCACTCCCCCCCTCCTGCCCTAAATCTTCTGCAGATGATTATCATGGCACAACAAGGAGCAAATGTAGAGACCCTTGGCTGTGCCCCACTCCCCACACCAACTTCTGCCCCGTCTTTCTAAGTCACACACAAACCCGAAAGTTTTACTTTCCAAACAAAACGTTTTACAGATGATAGAGAGAGGGGAAAACAATAGGCAGGATATCAACATCACGCACCTCATCTACTCATACATAATGGAGGATCCTACTCCCTCACTTCACAGTGGAAGAAGGATGGATCAAATTCCTCGACAAACCTGGATTTGTTAGGAAGAGTTGAGCCCGACAGCTGATGTGCCAGCAGGGCATTAATTAAGAAAGGTTTTAGATGCTTATAGAAAGAAAAGACAGTTTATGATAGCTATAGGCTAAGGAATTAATGGATATGTCTATGAAATTAATAATTTCATTTTCAATAGGCAACACTGCCTTTTAATGGAATATCTTAATCTATGGAAACTTCTCCTCCCCGTCAGTACTCCAAATGCTCGTGCCAGCTGGGGGTGGAAGGTGAGGAAAGTCAGTTTCTTTTTTGCTTCTGCCACTACAATCTATTTCCACAAGACATGTGACTGCAATAACTTGAATTTTCTCATTAGCAGGCAGGATGTTGTTTATGGCTGCACAGGGTGATGGCCAGAAATTAAAAAAAGACTCCATCAAAGCTGTCCCATGCCTCAAAGACAACATTAATAATGTTTGGACAATAGATTAAACCGGAAAATTAAATCAGAGCTCTGAACACAAGACATATCCATTTAAAGTCTCAGAATATAACTAACCACAGAGCTTTGAAGTTGTCACAGAAAAATCCTATAGATAATCAAAAGTTTCCTACTACATCTGCATTCATTGTGTTTCCCAAACGTGGATGGAAACACACTGATAGAAGAGGTCTCCTGCTGCTAGGCTTTCTAAAAGCACTAGCTATCTCCACTAGGAACAAGTCCCAGATGAAATTTAAAGGGAATAAGCTCAGCACAGCACAGTGACCTCTGGACCTCACAGATGTCTGCAGAAAGTGCAGTTTCTGGAGAAACAAAGGGGGAATTTGTGTAGGCTGTATGTTCCTGTAAGACCAGACCTGAGTGCCTTCAACTAGAATCCATGTCCACGATGGCACATGGGCTGGCTGCAAAGCTCCCACCAAACTGCTCAAGGAAAATTTTGGTCCCTGGCCAAGGGACTTTTCACAAAGTGTGAGTTCCTCATAGAAATGTTGATGTTTCATTAGTAAAACAAAAGAAGTAAGCAAAATATTCATCTCACCCCAAGAAGATCTGCAGGCCTTCTCCAACCTGTGCTTCGCAGCAGCACCATCAAATACATCTATGTCACTTGACAGAAGTTTGCTCCACTGATTCATAAAAGTTTCCCTTGAAGTGGACTCTGTCCTCTCTTGACAGTTTACTCTCATATTTTCCTGTCTTCATCATTTAGGTTTCCCCTAACCACAAATTCTCCTTTTCACACAATTTTCCCGGTTTTTGAGGTTGTCTGAAGGCCTGACTCTCTTGGTCAGGTGCTGCAAGTCCTTCCCAGCTGGGGGTCACCTTCAAATTGAATCTGCATATTCTCTTTTGCATCATCTAGGAAGCTAAGAAAAATGCCAAATAACACCAAACCAAAACCAGACTCCTGCAGAACTTCACCAGGCACAGCGTCCCACTTTGCAAGTAAACCATCTCCAGCTGGGGTCTTCCAGTGGTGCTTTGAGGCTATATAATTCAAATGAGGCACTTTGGGTGCCCTCTGTTTCCTTCCTCATACAAAAGGCCGAGTATACAACCAGGCTATACTTTCTGTGGTACTGATTTGGCCATACTATGACTACAGACTGACCATGAGACTCATGAGTCCAATGTCTGACCTGCATCTGTGTGTATCTAACTGCTATTAATCTCAAGTAGTGAAATGATACCTTGTGCTCCATTCATTCATATGTCCCTCCCTTTCCTACTTAATTCCCCTAAGCAAAACTCCTGGGTGAAAGAAACAAAGCCTGAGACCATGGCAGATGTCATTGGAACCACAGAAAATGACAGCCATGGATTTATTGAAAGAGCCACAGGATATGCCTACATCTCTATCCCACTTCTGCTTCCTCTCCTCACGGTTCTGGCAGGTGGGAGGAAGCCCAGCCATTCCACATTTCCCCTGTATACAGAACCAGGAACTTTCTTGACTAATTAAAGAGAAGTTCATCCAAATGTTAGTTGTCATTGCAACCTCATTTCTCATTCAATCGCAAATCTCACACCTCTTTTGATCAGTTTTGCACCAGGATTTGCAGTTGCCATCAATTTAAGCAAGCTATGGGCATGGGAGCACAGAGCTGAGGACAACACCCCGTGAGCATCTCCTGCCTGCCCTCTTGCCTGCGACCGGAGTAAGTCATCTGTGACCTTTCAGCTGTCATATTAATGGGACTAATTGTAGCTGACAGGGCAATTGGGCTGAAAATCATCCACAACAACACAGGAATCAGCAACTGAGACCAATCGGTTAAACCAACAGAGCACTTGGTCAGTTGTTCACAGAGTCAATTATCCACATCCCATTGAAAGTGCACTTCAAAAGGCCGAGCTTCGGAAGGAGGAGGGAAGGAAATGCGATAGGGCCTATATTTGGCACTCTGATCTCTAAACAAGGCAAGATCGTTTTATTAATTTTTCTTTTGTAAGATCTTTTTCTCCAGCTTACTGCTGGGTACATGAGATTCAAAACAGATTCCTCCCTCCTCGCTCATTACAAAATGTTTGTCTGACAAATTTTCCTCTCAATCAATTTATGCAACCCCACAGCCTCTAAATCCTGCCTTTAATGATCCTGCTCTCAGCTGGCTTGCAGAGGGCTGGAGCTGAAGTGCTATAAACAATCTTCCCTGTGTCATGCTAGAAGAAAAGAATCCAGTTCCTTCTCTGTGCCGTGTCAGCCCTATGGGAAATGCACAATAAAGAGTGGTAACAATTTATTTTCATCATTAGATACTCAATAAGGAGAAAGCAAATAATGGGTTTCTCAAGTGGCTGAGCTGATATAAATAAACAATTGGGAAAAATTGACTTAGAGCAACATCTGAATTATTCCTGTGATTTTTCACAAATTAAGTCCTTTTAGTTGCCCATATTAAAATGATGTAATAAACAATAAAAACCACCTAGTAAGTTTGAAATGGAAGAGCTTCCAGGATGAGCATCCTCCGTTTGCAAGCACAAGGGGACCACAGGAGGCTGCACACCAGCCTGATGCAGCCAGAGGAGGAGGAAGAAGATGGTCAGGACTCTCACATTCCTCCAGCCACTGTGGATGCCTAGGAGGAGGTACCAGTTTTCATCTGATTGCCTCTGCTGCATCCACCCTCTATCCTGGTAGGTTTCCATGTTTGAGCTTTTCTTGCACTTTCTCCCACTTCTGACCCTGTGGAAGGACATGAAAGCAACCAAGGAGGTTTTTGGCACTCAAGGCACCCCTTACAAGGGCAGCCCCTCCACAAGGCCCAGGGTTTTGGAGGGGAAATTCCAAGAGGTTGGAGAAGGGGTGCAAGGCAAAGCTGTGGTTACACAGGGTCAGGCCATTATGCAACAGCACAGAGGACGACGGTGCTGCCAAGTTCCAGACAACCTGGAGCTCATTACAGATTAGTCAAGTCTTGGCCAAATTCAATAAGCCTGTTCACAAGCTTAAGGTTAAGCAAAGCCTGGCACCGAGGCAGGGGCTAAATAATGCAAAAATGGAAAACCACCTCAAGAAACAGCTCCCAGAAGACAGTTATGAATTGCACTCTTCTTGTGATTAGAGATTTTAATTACAAAGGTGAATGCTGAAGGCTTGAAATGGTGAGGTGTGGTTTTTTTTCTTTTCCCAAAGACGTGAACCCACACGTTCCTGCCTGGAAGGTACTTGCTGAGATTTTCTTTCAGAGGAACAGCTGGAAGTGTTTGTCTTGCAGCACATTTCCCAGGTCTGACCTCAGCATTTTCAGGATCCTGTGTGATGTAAGACATGGAGAGCCAAAGAGTAATTATATATCCTTGGCATAATTATCTCTGCTCTCTCTCTTTTTCCCATTTCTTCTTCCATCTCTAAACCCTTCTGGCACAAGCTCTGAAATCCAGTTGTTCCCCTTGGATGCCAGTCCAAATGCACACCCAGAATGAGGTCCTGGTGCAGGTGCTGGAAATACCCAGGCACACCAGTGTGGGGAAAACGGGAATGGTCCTCACAGCCTGGTCCCACAGCTGCCATCCTCATCTGAACACACACCCTGCAGTAAGATAAAGTTTCACTCCTCACCGACCACATGCTTATGTTTTCCTCCTCCAAACTCTTAGCTGAAGGCAAGTACAAGCACAGAACTTCTGAGATGTTAACTCTCCAATGGGCAAGTCAAGCTCTGTCAGGCTGGTAACTCTCAGAAGCTGTGGTCTATCAGATGACTATTGGGTGGCCTAAATAAAATTAATTCCTACATAGGCTCTACACAGGGAAGGAGTGAAATTCTCCCTCCAAAAGCCCATGCAGCACTAATTCCTCTCCTGCCTGCAGAATAAGTTCATCCATGGTCTGGTGATCACCAAACTCACTTACAAACACACTTCTATACTTACTGCCCCTAGCCTGTCACAGGAGAACAGTGTCTTCACTTGTCAAGGGGAAACTAGGCATGCCTGGCTTTAATGAAGTAACATACTGATGCCAAACCACCAGCAGCAATAGGTTTTTTGCAGCATGTCTGTGTGAAATCACAGATATACAGGATTAACCACCCACTTAGAAACTGTGGATGTGCAGAGATGGATTCAAAGCCATGAAAGTCGTCCAAACACCAAGGACTTTATCTCAGTGTTCCCCCCACTCTATGCAAACGCTGAAATTTAACTTGAGGCAACAAACAACACAGGATTGTCTGACACAACAGCTCTGAAAGATGCTCTGCACCAACAGAGCCACACTCTGGATGGCTCTGGACTTCCCCAGTGAAGTGCTGGATGTGCCAGAGAACTACATGGGTCCAGCTGACTACAACCACAGCCCTGCAGCGCCATGCAGCACACCCAGTGAAGGGCACTGAAAATGGTGCACATCCCCAGTGGATTGGCGTAATCAAAGAGGCACGAAGAAGGCACCAGGGTCACAAATAACACCTTGAATCACCTTTCCCAGCAGATGAAAAATAAATCAATCAAAGCAGTGCAGACACAAGCCTCCGCATCCCTCTGTGCACACGCTTGGCTTCCTGTGTTTGGGCTTGTTTAACACTGACATTAACAATCACATTTCCAAGCTCTTCCAAGGCCGGGCTGCTTCTGCAGCCATGCCTTTGCAACCGCCCAGCTCCAGCTCCAGAGGTCCTCCCAGTATTTTTTCCCAGGCAAGTCCAGCACTACCATTGCTACTCCCAGGCATTGCCCTACTGCTGCCAGCCTGCCACAGGGCAGGTGAAGGCAGGAAAAATGTGGAAAGGTTGGGGAGGAAAAGAGTGAGAGGGAAGCAGTACTGGAGGTGGACAGAGGACAGCATAGCAGGTTTTCTGTGCCACAAATCCACTGCTCAGCTTGCTGCAGGCTGACACTCAGCCTGTGGGATGCATGAACAGATTTGCACCAGAAAGCCCCAGTTCTCTGAGAGAATGGTGAGGAAGCTGGTGAGTCATGGAAGCAAAGGGCATCAAGAAGCAGGGCTGCACTGACAGGTACAGAGAATAAACATGACCTTTGCTGAACTTCTACAGGGATGCAAAAATGTTTTAACATATTCCAGGACATCCTAGACAAGTTTTGGCTGGAAGACTGGGAAGAAATAGCAGGAAAAGAGAAGAACTGCAGGGGAGCAGAGTTTGAAGAAGATGGGATGGACTGATGAGGCTTCTGACAGGTACAGCTGGACTCATCTACCCAAGGGACCACATTCACCAAACCTGGGTTGGCCTCTTCTGCAGCCCTGCATGTGCCACGTGAGTCAGCATAGATCAGTGCACATTTCCTATGAGCCAGGATCATGTCAGCTCCATGTTGGACTTGTGGGCAGCAGCACAGCTCCATAGCTGGAGATGGGGCATGTGCAGCCCAGCCCTGATGAAAAAGAGTAAACAAAGGACTTCTGATTGCTCCCTGCAGATTCATTCTCCATATGTCACAAATGACATCATGACTTGGGTTCATCTCAGTCTTCAGGGCCACATCCTACCTGCTGGCAGCTCCCACAGCCTCAGTATTTCTGCTTGGGGAGTCTTAAACTAGGCAAGGGAAAAAAAAAAGCCTACTTTTTGTGTTGAATACATGCAGGTCAATGACTATGCAGTGATAGAAACGAAGCTATTACACAGTTAACACAATGGCATGTGGGCACACAGATCAGTGCAGGAATGCTGCAGACCATCTGCCTGAGCTGTCAGGGCACTGAGAGATGCAGGATGTGGGAGCTCCCCAGCTCCTGCTCTACTCCACCCTGACCCATGTTGCTGTTGGCAGCCCTTAGGAAAAAGTACTGGGAAGAAGAAGAGGTAAGACGGTGAAGGGACTCAATTCCCTCTGTAATTTCATCCTTAAATGCCAGTTAAATACATTTGCTACCAGAAGAGTTCAGAGCAACCGCAGACCGCAAGCCACAGGGAGCAGAAGTGAAAGCAGCAGTTCTTCCTCTGCTGTCTCCCCACAGGGGATGGTGCCAGCTGAAAATTAAGCCCTGGGTGCTGCAGCCAGCATCACCCTATGGCTTGCTGGCCACAGCAAGTGGCACCCTCAAAAATGCCAAGCCAAAGCTAAGCAGCAAAACACAGTCCAGGGTGGGGAGAGAAGCCCACTGCCATTTTTCTACTTGAGGTGAACAAATAAGCTCCTATTTTATCATCACCACTAGGGAGATTGTTTCATAAATTAGGACAAACACCACACTTACGTTTCAAATTCGTCAGAGCTGCAAGTAGCAAAATAGACAGGTTTTAGTGGGAAAAAAAATTGGCAAGAGGGCAGTGGGGAAGAAGGATCAGAGCAAATTTAAAGAAAGAAAGGAAGGAGTTCCCTTGCCCAAGACCTTCTCTGCACCCACAATAAGCCCAACAAAACTAAAAGGAGAGATTATGTACAGTCTGTAATTGAAGGAGGGAAAGCCACAGTTAAAACAATCTAAAAAGGCCAAGCCCTGAGAAAGGCAACTCAAATCTCTTATCTTTTGATGGAAAAGAATGTGCTCCCTGAGATTAATGACGTGTTTACCCAAAAGGAAATCACCGCCCTTCTGAAGCAGCAAGTGTTTGTTCCTCCCGAGCCCCTGTTTTCTGCTCCAGAGCTGATCTCCCAAACCTCCTGTTTAAAGTCAACACACAATACGGCTTCCTGCTGCCGTGGGCTCCGAGGGATCCCACCATCAACACTCTTCCAAAAACCACCCTCCACAGCACCTGTCTAGCCCCCACCACCACTGGCAGAGACAAAACTGGGATATTCAGATCAGACTTTGAGCACCACCAGTATAGAGACAGGCGTCACGCTGACAGCTGCCAGGAACCTTGCTGCAGGGAGATGAATCACCCCCATGCATAAATATTGCTCAGTTCAGCAGACAAATTAGCAGGCGTGGAGACTGACAGAGCTGTCGAGGGAAAGCACTCTGGGCGACCTCTTCTTAAGCTGCTCGGGGTTTTGGCAGTGCATCCTGCAGACCAGCTTGCTGCAGGATGCTCTTGGAAAGAGCTTTAACATCAGCAATGGTCTGCTGTGTTAGCAGAGGTATGGAGGAGAATGGGATTTGTTGCACTGAATACCCTCAAGCGAGCAAGAAAGCCTGGAACAGAAGCACTGGGGGTGATCTGTTTTAGGAAACCTGCAAAAAAAACTGCTCAGGGGCCATCAGCCCTTTACATATGTGACAAACCCAAGTATTCACATCCTCCCTTCTCTGGTAAATGCACCCCTGGTAAATGCACTCACGCTTCATCTCCAATCTCCTCATGGGGCATCCCAACCACGAGAGCCATCAGACCACGAGCACCTCCTCTCCCTAAAGCCAATGGACCTGCAATAGTGTGTGCTGGCCAACAGCTAAAAATAGCACAAAAGGCAGAACAAACAAAGGGAGCTACTTAAATCTGTCTCTGACGTTTGTCTTTAGCTGATGGAGCAATTTTCATTTGCAGGATGCTGTCACCCCTCTCAGATCATGAGGCAGACTAAGCTCCCCCCCAGGCTCTCCCCAGCCACATCTCATCTCCTGCAGGACTGGACTGGGTGGCAGGAAATGCTAATTTCTGCCCAACTCCCCATGCGCCTGCTTTATCTCCACCTCAGCTTCTCAGGAAAGTGGAAAACCACCAACATACACAAGAGCACACTCAGAGGCTGCAAGGGCCCACACGGGCAGCTCCTCATCACAAAAGCACTGCTTAAATAAAGGAAAACTTAGGAATGTGCCTGTGGAAGTAGCTAGTAGAGCTGTTTGGCACTTACTCTGTCTCTATGGATTGACAAAAATTTTTAGTTTTTGCAAAAAAGCCAAAAAATATACATTTTCTGCAGGTAGAAACTCTAAAATTCTGGTTACAAGAAAAAAAAGGAAGATATTTTAGCACAGGTGTTTCAGCTTTATAAATTTCACTTATGTTTTATATTATTTAATGCTAAGAACTAGACTTGCTGTAATACATAAATCCTTCCATTACTATTTGATTTTTTGATGTGGTATCCACAGCTTGGCTTGCTCAGCAGTATTCACACCAGCTGGTGAAAATTATTTTATTCATTACAAAGAGGACAAGAAGTGAAGTGTCCCTTGCTCCATCCTTCTTCTAGGAAAAGAGTTTTCATCAATGGGATATTATTATCAATTACAGAGTGGTACTTCTTGGAAGTCATGTCCAGAGTCCCCAACTGTGGGAGGCTCTGCAGAGCTTCTCCAATGGAAAACCACAGTCTCAAGGAATCAGAATTTAGGCTGAATCAAGGCACAACAATTGGAGGAAAATGGGTGGCAGTTGAACAGCGATGACACACATCCTTTGGACTTTTTGGAGTGACCTCCTCTCTATCTCGGACCTACTCTGTGCATTGTTTTGGGCAAAGCCCAATCCATGCTGATCAAATCCCCATCTTTCAAAAGAAAGCAGTTAACCATGATATAACTGAATCCACAGGATCCTGCCACGATCTACAGAGTCTTCTGCCTTTATGACTAGAGTATCCCACACTTCCAAACTATGGATGTATTATCCATATGACAATGGTACTTCAAAACAAAACCATTCCATTTGTTGACTTTTTGATTTTGTATCTAAAATGATAGTTTGCTTTTATTTTTGGAAGGTTTTCATTATCCTCTATACAACGCACACACATCTACAGCTTCAAGTCTAGCTTCAGAATGCAAATCAAACTGGAAATCAAGGAGTGTCTGATTTTGGCAAGGTTGAGAAAGATGTTGTCACCTAAAAGGAATTTTTTTTGTCTGTTTGAAACTATTAATTGAATTCCATTTAAATCAGAGAATAAATTTTGCCTACCAAAATCTATTTTTCAATGGATGCATTTCCCCTTTGAGCAAAAAAGAAAACCAGCAAGAACCACCGGGCCATCATCCAGGCTAATGAAGGTACAAACAGGATAAAATCCCTTACCTACAGTCAAAAAAGGCCAAAAATTATTAACACAAGCCAGGAGGGAAGATGATGAACAGCAGATAAGGATCCATGGCCCACGTAAAGTTTTCTTTTAGCCTAGGAGAGGAATGCAAACTAGAAGTGCAGCGGCTGGAGGAAGAATCTAATATCTAGAAATTATCTTAATAAATTAAATCCCTAAATAAGGAAAGCTGATTCAGGGCATAGCTGAACTGTGACTGAAATTAAACACTGGGGAAATGAAAAAAAAGAGGAGGTAAAATATCTTCATCGTTTGAAAACAATTATGTGGTGGCACCAAAAAAAAAAAAGAGAAAGAAGAATCAATGCAATTAAATAAAGTTGTCCTGTTTAAACACAGCAATGGGGAGAGAGGGAGAGATTATGAAATTATATGTATCTTTCTCAAACCAGTCAGTTTTAGTAGTTCTCCAGCATTAAACAAGTTGCTGGTGAGCAGAGAGCCTGCACAGGAGGTTTTATGAGAGGAATGGGTGGAGAAAGCCCACACGAAGGCAGCATCTGGCAGGGGACAAAGCCAGCCGAGATATTTCAGGATTTATTTACAAGCTCTAGGAAGATGAGTTTAGAATTGCCTTCAAGGGAAACGGCAAACAATTAAAGCAAACAATGTGTACAAAATCTCCTGCATAAACCAGGAGCAGTAGCACCTATTAAGCAAGTTTAAACCCGTAACAACCTCAGCAAACCCTCTCCCACTCCAGCAATGGATCTGGGCCAGCTGGTCCCTGACAGTACCATACAGTACCGTGCTTTAGGGTTCCAGGTGATGTCAGGACCCTCCTCATCCTTGGCAGCATGTGGCAGAGGGCAGCTTGCTCCTATGATCCACATGGCCACACAGATGGCACAGCCTGGAAAAGAGAAGACTGAAGAACACCAGAGGTCTTCCAAGCAGGGTGGTTCAATGAAGAAAGGAAGGACACCAGATTGTCCCCAAGTCCTCAAGAGACCCAAAATAGTGGGGTTTGGCTTCAGGAAGAGAGGGTTAGCTGAGATAAATGTGACTAGAGCAGAGTCCCCAAGGATGCGGCAAAGGATGCATCACTGGAAATTTTCAAGAGCAGATTAGATGTATGTGGCATCCATTCCCAGCACAGCCCAGTGGGTGCAGGAGGGCAGGGACCTGCAGACCCAGAGCTCTCCTCCCCTCCTTACCCACCTCCTGGGAGATGCTTCAGAGAGATGGGCCCAGAAATCCCACCTGGTCTCAGCAGAGCAAGGGTACAGGGATGCCAGTCCCAGCCCCCAGGGTGCAGCAGCTGTACTGACACCCCAAGCACCTGTCAGCAAGTCAGTCTGCTGCTCCTCGACAAAGTCCTGCTGCTGGATATCCTCCAGCAAGGAAACACCGTGAAAACCTACCTACAAACCCGTCAGCAGAGTTACATCTCAACCTAATGTTTGGTTGTTTTGGTGGGTTTTTTTTTAAATAAACTGTTTTAAATACCTACTTCAGAGAGCCTGGACAGAGAGCTGTAGCTTTCCTCTCACTATCTAAATAAGGCCTCTAACAATGTTATCACTTTTCAAAACACATCTGTCCCGCAGCTCCTAGCCCAGACAATTGGCAGGTAACCAGTTAATAAATGTCTTCGCCAGACTGTTGAATAGGCTGGCCCCAGCTCAAGAGTGATGTCAGGGCCATTCAATGCACTATAATTGGAAAAACCTGGGAAAAGCAATCCCATGTTTTTTAATAAATAACGAGTGTATTAGCAGCCTCCTGCTTTTATTCACCATGGTGTCTACCTTGTTCGGTAGCAAAGTGAGATTTTTTTTTCCCACTGCCACTCATTCAGTGATTTCTACTTGGAATTTGATGCCAGTTTCCAGATGTGTCTCAGGACAGGAAGTCACCAATCAGCCTGGATAAAGCCTCTGGGATTAGCTACAGATCATCTTTTAACACACACATCCTTCCTGCACCCTCTCTTATGATACTGGGGCACACCCCTGGTGCCCAAAAATAAAACAAAACAATCCAGAGCCGAGCAAAAGCCCCCGACTAGGATGCTTTGATCATTTTCATATTGCATATGGGGGAATATAATTAATTAATTCAGTCCATCAAAGCCCCAGAGGCACCATTTGAGAGATCCTTACACCAGTGTTTACATACATAAATCACTTTAACAATTGCAGGGTCCCTGTCTGATGGAGCAGCTTCAGGCAAAGCTCATCTCCCACAGCTCCTCACCAGTGGCACCCGCAGGAGAGCATCAGCTCTCCAGCTCAGCCACAGAACACTGGAGGGGGATGAATCTTCCAAAGCACTTGCCCTCAGAGGAAGAAGTGAAGATGATAAATGAGTTTTCTGGGCTCTGTGTGAGCAACTTCAGGAAGCTAAAATTCAAGTGGGTGACGTGAAAGATGTGGTTTGCATGGAAAATAATCACAAGCAGAAGCACCCTGACAGCAACATGCCTGTCAAACCTCCCTGCACCCCTGAGAAATGAACCACCCAGATTTCCCAGTCAGGAGGAAAGGGGCTTAGCCCCACACAGCCAGGCTCCACACTTCCCCCAGCCACGTGGTACCGTCTGCTGCAGGATGGGGTGGTTGGGGGGAGGAATCCTAGCCCAAGGGGACACAATTACTGAATCACTAACAAAATAATTTATTTTTTTCTCCCCCAGGCATTTAAGAAGCTGCTGTCAGGCCCCTTTCACTCGTGTTGTGATTCCTTTCATCTCTCCATCAAAGCACAGCCAAATTAACACCAGCCCTCCTCCCAGTGACCGCCCCCCATGCGCTCCCACAGCCACTCAGCTTTAACAGGGCACCTGGGAGCCACTGCCAAAACAGGAAAGCAGGCGCCTAATTGAAAGGGAGTTTTTGGGAGTCACCCTACACAAAAATTAGCAGAGATATGCTAGGAAAATAAAAGAGTGGGCATTAACGGAGAGCTTATCTTCTTTTTCCGTGACTCTAATGTTCGGGACATGAAAAGGCCAAAAAGTTTCACATACTGTTCTAAGGAGCTGGTCAGGGATAGGAGCATCCTCTCTCCTCCTCCCAAAATAACTTGGGCTGATTTTGAGGTATGGACTTCCAGAATTAAAACGCAGAGGTATACAAGCCAAAAATCCCTGTGTTGCTACTGTGAACATTTGTAGCAAGTGCTGGGTCTTGGTTATGGGTTGAAAAGTCCAGCACTGACTGATTTCAATTCACCTGTGTTAGGTTTGGTAGGAACACTGGCTTGTGCCTAGGTAGAAAGAATATGGATGTTTTCTGTATGAAGGAAGGAGCATGGGGGTCTCTGTTTATGGCCTGAACTTTGAGTGGCCAGAGACAGCTCAATGATGCTGGTTTTCAGACAGAGCATGGAGCTCCTCTGGTCGCTACCCACCCTTGGCTGAGATCCCAGCTTGGGACTGTGACCCAGCCCCAGGGGAAGTGCCAACTGGAGCCAAGGGAGGATTTAGGATTAACTCCAAAACATCAGCCAGTCCCCACCCCATCCTGTGGGCAGCCTGTGGAAAGGAGCAAAGCCCTCGGGGCCAGACAGAGGGACAGGGCAGGCTGGCAGGGAGCCAGCAGTCCCAGCGGGGTCAGCAGCATCTGGAGAAGCAACCCAGAGCACTCCCTGTCTGCTGGAGCTGCTCAGCTCCTCCAGTCCCAGCTCCGGGCTGCAGGAGCCCGGCTGGCTTTGGAGCGGGAGCAAGCCACGGCAAGAGAGAGGAAAAAAAGGAGAAAAAGCAGCGGGAAGCCCTGCTGAGAAGCCCCCTTTTGTGTAAACATGCTCCGTCCTCAGACTAAAAATAAAGGCAAACCACAGGAAGGGAGTGAGTGCTTGGACAATATCCGATTTGGTGTGTGCCTGGGTGTGAGCTGCGGGAACAGGGAGAAGAGCAGGGGACTCCACCCAGAGCAACCACACAAAGGCAGCCGGTTAAGACCTTCAAGATGGACAGGCATTCCTGGAGATTATTTAAATCCAAATAACTGCTGCTTGGCAGATGTGCGGCCCTTTGGTATGTGCGCAGCACTTGGAAATGCTAAGTGAGAGAAAAGGCTGCCATGGCAGGAGCAGGAAAGGCAGGATGATGGCACACGGCCCATTTTACAGGTTCAGAGACTGTGGCCTGAGGCTGTGAACTGAAAGCCCATAAACCTGCCATAAAACAAGGACACAACCCAGAAAAGATGTCAGCTGAAATCCAGCTCACAGGTCTGTCCTCAAAAACTACCTCTCCCTGCACTCTCAGTCCCCGCTGCAGCCACAGAACCACACTCAAAAAAACCACATGCTTGTGAGGGTTGTGGAGAGATGATCAGTGGACTGCCTACCCCAAAAGGATCCCAAATGCTTCCCCAGGTGCTGGGCTTCGATGCATTGCACCCCACCATTGCCATCAGATGTCTCCCGAGGATGGAGCTTCACTGACACCTGCACATCCCACCTGCAGCCTTCTTGCAGGAGGGATGGTTTGCTGGTGGGGGCAATTGCACTGGAGAGAAGCATCCATCCATCCACACAGCGTGAGGAGGCTCCTCGGAGCCCAGCACTCACCGTTGGTGCTGACACACCACTCAGAGGCCTTCTGGGGAAATGCAGGACTCGGGAGGATCCCACCGCCCAGCCTGGAGGGAAATGCACTCTCACCGGGAAGCGGCCTGTGAAAGCAGAGGAACCCACAGCTCTCCCCTGCCAGCCGTATGGCTGCAGGTCCCACTGGATGGGCAGCACCGCTCTGGGGTACTTGCATTTGGGGCTTGGATCTGGCCACCATCAGCCCGATGTCCTTCCACCCACCGGAAACCCTCCTCTCTTTGGTCAGCCGTGGCTAAACTGCAGCATCTGCAATGCTCAGCCACCTCGTTTCCCTTCCTTTCTCTATTTTCTGTCAGAAGAAAATGACATAGTGCTCACCAGTGGAGGAAATCAAAGACAACTATGTTGACCTCAACTTGGGCATGTTTCCTGCTGACGTCTGTATTCATCTAATTCTCGCCTCCTGGGGCCACGTTCACTTTCCTACCATCAGGCCTCACCTTGAGTATTCATTTTTCTCTACAATTAGAAAAGTCTCCTATAAGCACAACCAAAGTGCAAAACCACTCCATTTACTTTAGAAAACAACTTCCAATGAAACACAGCTGTTTGGAACAGGTCATTTGCTTTCTCCGCGAAACAGGCCACAGCAACAACCGTCCTCGCTTCATTTTCATTCACAAGCACTGCTGAAACTTTCACAGGCTTTCATTTGGGGCATTTCTTACATGCTAAATATAAAGTGCAAGTGTCTTTCCATAAGGCTCTGTCTTACAGGGGAGCAGCTGCTTCTGTCCCCGTGCCACATCGTCCTCACACACGTCCACCAGCAGCACGAAATAAAATGGCAGCATGAAGGACAGCTGTGCCATCAGTGCTACGGGTACCTACGTGACTCACCTCCTGCCACCTGGCTCAGCAGCTGGATCATAGCTGTCAATCAAAACTCAAGAGCTTTCCTTTTAAACTCACTTCAGCAGGTCACTTGCAACCCCCCCCTCAAGGTGCCGCCGGACACAGAGGAAGCCAAGAAAAAGGTGACACCTTCTGTTTACTCAGCTAATTACACTTATTGCTGGAGTGGTTGCTGCAGTTCTTGAGGGCTGCTTCCACAGCAACAACCCACGTCTTGAGTTGTGTTTCCCACTGAACACCTCTTGGGGATGCAGATAGAGGGGAAGGGGGCTTGAGGTGTGAGCAGGGCTGCACTGAACCTCTGCCTTGCCCAAGCTGGAGCCGTCACTGCAAGCTAAACTCAGTCTGGGAAAAGTTAACAGGAGAACTCACACTCACAGCTCCTTGAAACCCAAGCAGTCACCTGCCCTCACTCAGCTCCCTCCTCAGCTCCCCAGCATGACCCTGGACAGCAGATCCAGTGGTGTGCAGCCCAGGGCCAGCACTGGTGGCTCAGCCAGCACAGCTCAGCACAGGCAGGGTCTAAGTGACCTCAGAGGTCTCCAGGAGAAAATCTTCTTATCTCAAAGTCACAATCCTCCGTTTTCATGGGCACCGTGCTTAATGCCGAGTTAGGCAGCAGAAGGCAACAAAAAGCAACTGCAAACACAGATGCTCTCTGTTGTTAGAAAATCTCTGACTGCAGTACAAGTATAAGAAGCACACACATTGATAGCTGAATTCCTGAGGTTAAACACCTAAATTATAAGACATCTTCAGTCCTGCTCTGGAAGTACTTACTCCTTGTAAAATTATTGGTTGCTTCTAAAAGATCAGTACCAAAGGACAGGGGATACATCTGGAAGCTCTGAACTCTACCTCTGCCCAAGTGTGTGTAACTTCACGCACACATGTAATGAGAAAACCACAGGGAATTAACACCTCCTGACCCCAATGCAATAAACCCCCAGTTTTACCTGGATCAAGATGTGTAAAGGACCCAATGACAAAGTCCAGTGTTGAGACAGCCAGCAGGAAGAGCAGCAGGAGCTGGAGCCTGATGATCCACTTCACCCCAGCCAGGTTGATCCCCTGCAGGCCAAACAGGACAGCCAGGGAGATCCCACGCACTGCCCAGATGTTGCTGAGGCTCAGGACATCTGCAATGGACTCTGCAAAGCCAGTGATGTACATGGCACCTGCAACACACTGAGGGACAGGGCTCTGGGAGTGCTCCATGGCAGAAAAAGGGATCCCCATGCCGGGCTGTGGGGATCCCTGTTCAGACAGACAGACATTTGCAGTCACAATACAACCCTTTTGATGTTACTCTGGCCTAGAGGGATTGAACCTTATTGCTGTAGGACAGCACACTGCCAGGGCAGCATAGCTAAAGCCCAAGCAAACAGAGAAGGCTGGGTGCTAGGGCCAGCCCCGCAGCAACATTCCACTGGCTTTAAAATTTACCCTCCATTAACACTCCAGGAGAAACCACACTGGCTTCTCTGAGTGAGAAAGGGATGAGTCAACCTCTATGTCTCCTCTCTTCTTCTGCTTCCTCTGGAGGAAAGGGTCCCAGTTCAACACCTGCCTGAAGAACTGCAGTTTGTTTGCCCCTTCATTGCCTCCCAGGGGTTATTTTTAACTCCATGTTTAGTTTGGACGTAAAAAAAAGATGCTTCACTGGCTCCCCATCTCGTTGCTGGAGCAGAGCCTGCACTTTTCAGAAGAGCACATTGTGCAAGCTGTGCCACCCCCCACAAGCTCCAGGGAAAGCTGCCTGTTTGTCTTGCAGCAGGGCAGGACACGCATTCTGCCCGGGGTGGCTGAGAGTCGGCAGGACAGGACATCTGCAGCGCAGGCTCGGGCCTCAAACCCCACTGCGGGGCAGCAATCTGAAATACCAGGACATTTCCTTCTAGAGGTTCCCACTAGCTGACACTTCAGCAACAACCCTTTCCTGTGTGTGGCATCCCTGGAAAAACAGGTCAGGGTTTTCTGACGTGCTGACATGGGTGGTATGAGCTTGGGTCCTGCAACCCCTCTATCCCTGTCCATGAATGAGGGGATGTGCAGCACAGCTCCCACATGCCTGGAAGGGACAAAACCCCCACCCAAGACAGCAAGAGCAGAGCAGGCCCCTCATTCACTGCAGATCCCCCACCTTGGACAGACCCAGCACTGCTCCACTGAGGGTGTGCAGGACCACTTGGCCCTACCCAGGAGATGCAGGATATCCACCTGTCCAGACTCAGATACCTACACCTTGGACATCCTGAAGGATTCAATTCCCTCACAGGCAGACAACTAGCACAGATTGGTGGAACTACACCCTGAGTCTCTCTGCATCAGCAGCATGTGGCCAGGCATTCCCCACTTGCCCCACTCAGAGTAGGGAATAGGGAATACCCCATTTCTGGCTGGGCTTGTCTGACGACAGAAGTTACAGCACTCCAAGAGCGTCTCATACCGGGGAGCAGCCTGAAGCCGGTGCAAAGCACGTTGGACAAAAAGCACGGCCAAGAAGGGAAAGGCATCAGGTTTTGGGAGCAAGCAAAGTGTTCTTAAGCGAGTTGCCAGCTCCCACCCCACACCCCCCGTGCACGTGGGATGCCTACGCAGGGGCCGGGGCTGCTGCAGCCCAGCTTTTATGACCCTCAGGACAGGCTGCAACCTGATTGCTTTCCCAGACAGCGAGAGTGGAAAATATGACAGGAAGGATTCTCATGTGTGGCCCATTTCCATATCTTGGCTTGTAACTAGGTTCGGTTTGTATTTTATGGACACTTGCTTTTAATCTGGAGCAAAAGGAGAAGGGGGGATTATTTTTGGTTTGGGGGTTATTAAGGGGTTTTGGAGATTGCTGTAAGCCAGTCAGTTAAAAACAAACCTCCATAAAAATGCTTCTCTGCTCACCACATTTTATACTGTTCGTAAGGTCTTTATAGGGGGAGGGGGTTAAGTTACTGCAGGTTTAAGAGATTATTTTCCATTCTTTATGTGCACTACTTGTGAATTTTGGTGCTTCACCATCAAGAAAGCTCCTTGGGATCTTTCAGAAAATCCAGAACTGTGACTTTTGGCTCACAAGAAGTCAATTAGCTGTGGCACTTACCACTGCCCAGCCCTCCTCCCACACCAGCTCCACTTCTGCTGGCTCCTGCAGAGAAGCAGCCAAGGCTTGCCCAGTCCCTAAGGGCATGGGGAGCACACCAAGGCCAACCTGCCAGCCCACAGCTGCTCACTGAGCTTTAAGTGGCCACCCTGACCTCTCCCACTTTGGTTTAATTTCAGCAAGGGCATGTCCTGGCAATGGGGCTAATTTGGGATGGGAGAGCACGTCCTGAGCAGCTTGTTCAGACACACAGCTCCTCTACCATTGTGACCCACATCAGGCAGCACATTGTCATGCACAAGCTTACTCCTGAGGAGCAGAGTGGGGTTGAAAGCTCCCTGTGGTGGCCTCCCATGTTGCTCAGCATAGTGGAGCATTACCCAGATTTTACCTGGAGCATTACTTCCTGTGGCAGGAAAGCACAAGATTAATACCTCCATCACAAAGTTTCAAAATTTTCTTTAAACAACTTTTTTTAATTACCTGGCCAAAAATGTAAAGGATGCCAATGGTCCCTGCTATTTGACCTCCAAGGACAGTAGAAATCATGGAGTAGACTCCTCCACTTCCAATGCTGCACTTTTCACACACCCCAATTCCAGACAAGACTGTCACCAGGGCAACCAGGATGACAAAGGACACTAGAAACATGCCCATTACAATGCCAGTGTTTCCC
This sequence comes from Myiozetetes cayanensis, assembly GCF_022539395.1. Lineage (NCBI taxonomy): Eukaryota > Metazoa > Chordata > Aves > Passeriformes > Tyrannidae > Myiozetetes > Myiozetetes cayanensis. The sequence continues at coordinate 29,190,481 of NW_026088185.1, forward strand.
TGAAATGAAAAAAAAATAATCAGATAAAGATCAATTCACACCAACTCTGCTGAGACAGAGAAACAACCTACCTGGTTCTAGTCACTAGTGATGTATGAATCTGGAGTCATTACAGATTAAAAGAAATGCACACAGGCATCCCTAATTGTCTAATTAACATAACTGCTTGCCAAGTTTACAGTTCCTATTAGCAACCCTTTGATGAAAACCTGTCTCAGCCTGGGGTTCGGCAGACCTTTACCTGAGCAGGTTCTGCTCTGTCACAGAATCTCACGGAATATGCTGAGTTGGAAGGGACCCACAGGACTACCATGTCCAACTTTCAGCCCTGCACAGGACTTCTCCGTGAATCACTCATTTTGTCCTCTGGCTTAAAAGGAATGAGGTCAAACAATGATTCAGCCATCATAGGCAGGGGATCACCACCTATTTGCATGCTTAAAAATGACATGCTTAAAAAAAAAAACCACAAACCAATTTAATAACAAAAAGTAGTTTCAAAATTGAACACCTGGGATTTGCAACAGCTGATTTATGAAGAGCATCAAGCTTGTATTTTAATTTTTCAGAATATTTACCTCTGAAAGCTCTGATCCTCCCAAATAGTGAGATGAGAGAGTAAAACCCCAAAGGCACCACAGCGTGGAAGATAAATAACAGCCTCGTAAACCAGCGTGTGCCAGCCCTTATCTGAGGGACGTACACAGAGTGACAGGTGGCTCTCACCCTCCCTGGACTCAGGGGAGTTTTGTGCACAGGATTCAGCCCTGCTGAAAAAAAATCAGCCCTTCCTGCTTGTGGCAGAGGGAGGGCCCCGGGAGGAGCTGCTGCACCAGCCACGATCTCAGTATGGGGTGTAGAGCAAAAGCCTCTGAACAAACACAGCTGCAGGTCCCTGTTGGCAGCATTAAGGGCCAGCATAACCCCTTTTTGGGGGGTGTTCAGTTTGCCATTTAGAGCTGGATTTTCAGAAGGAGAAGGTGCTTAGCATGTCCAAAAGCATTTAAGGAGCTCTTCTGAGCTCAGGACCCTCCCACCCTCTTGCACACGGCTGTAATTTCTTTTCCAGGGTGAGAAGTTTTCCCTCGTGCTCCAGCCCACCTTCCTCTGCTGACAAATCACTCAGACCAGTGCACAGCGATCCGAAATCTCCTCCAGTGCCCAGTGCTTCGTTAAGGTCTGGCTTCCCTTCCCTGCCTTTACTCATATTACAGGCCATGTCCACATCCCCCCTTTCCAACCTTGCTCCAGCTGCGCTCATCTCTGAGGTCACGCTAGCCATGATGGGGTTTGTTTATCACCAGCACTAAAAGGCTGCCTCCCTGCTCTGGGGTTGGTTGAAATCTCGGATTATTTTTTTTTCTTTTCTCTTTTTTGTGAAAAAACAGAAATACATCCAGGATGTTGCTATCATCATAAAATCCTATTTTGGTTCAGCATCCTGCTGCCTTTGACAGGGGTGTTATCTGGTCAGTGGGGAACAGAGCCAAGGTTTGCTATAAATGCAGCAAAAACGCAGCTGTGGCTGGGTCAGCACCACAGCCCACTCCAACCCCATACTCCTTTTTAAAAGGACAATTGTTCTTTTTTTTCAACTGCTTACCCTCAGGTTAAAGGGTTAATAAATCTGAAACGCTTCAGTTAAAAAAAAAAAAAAGAGAGAAAAAAAAAGGCAAAAATATGCAAACGTTCACATAGCCTTGGGCTTTTTGAGAAAATGCTGGTGGCACCAGGCTATGCCAGCAGCTAGTTAATGGGCAATCCAATGGTTTCCAAAGAAGAAAGGGTTAACATCAAGACCAAGGAGGAAGGCTGGACTCACAGCAACAATAGCAAGCAGAGAAAGTGGGAAGAGAAAGCCCCCATTAAATGCTGATGTTTATTTATGCATGCGTGCCAGAAGGGGTTAGTGCAGCAACTATCCTTGTTGAACATTTCAGCAAGATTAGGGTCCCCTGCAACTGCAAAGCTTCAACAGCCCGGGCTCCAGCCCTGGAAATTTATAGCAAAAGCCTCTGTCCTCTGCCAGGGGAGCTCTCTGCCAACGCTGGTTTCTCCTCCCTTCCTTTTCACGCTAACTTCCAGCTGGTTCAGTTTTTCTTTTATTTACTGGATTTATTTTTATCTGTGTCTGGTCCAGCAATAACTCACTTTCAAAGAAGATGTGGAGGAAATAAAATCAGAAGGAAAAGGAAGGTAGAAAATCATCCCGACTTCTCCAACACGATGACTGCGGCTCCCCTCAACACCTCCAGAGAAGTAATTTTCAATACAGAGTGCAAGTGTCTTCCTGCTCCTTTTGGAAGGTGTTCACCATGCCTGTGACATGAACTCTGCCTGAAGCTCAAATCCTATCCATCCCTGGGGGAGCTTTCCTTCTTCTAAGAGGAAATTTTAAGGTACAGTACAACGCTTTTCATCAGGAGGGGAGCAGAGACACTCTTCCAGGCTCTGACCCTCAGTAAGATATTATTCTTGACCCAGATCTGAAATTCTCTTTGATAGCAATGACAGTTTCAACTGACTGAGGACTCTGTTCCAGAAATCAGGGACTCCATCACTGACACATTTAGAAGAGACCTGCTCCAGTGGTGTTAGGAACACGGCTGAGTAGCTGTAACTACGGCGATACATTTCACCTGAAAAGTGGTTATTTTGTCTCGACAATACAACACATGGATGTCCCTGTTCATTGTCAAGGTTGGTTGTTGTGTTTTTCTTTTTCTTTCTGAAAGCTAAAATAGGAAACCACTTAGAAAAACCACTTCAGCTTTACATTTTACCAGACCTTCTTGCAAAGCTACAAAATACCAGGGGTCATAAGCAATGTTTACAACAAACAGCCCAGAACCCAAAACACTTGAGTGGTGATGAATATATAAAGTAAGGAGGTGTGAAGGAAAATGTCTATTCAAACGTCCAACCAAGTCACTCACCACGAGCCATCCTGTCCTCAGAAAAAGAACCACTCCAAAAATGTTGATCATGCAGGAGGTGAAGACACCATCCCATGTTCCAAAAAGCACCGGCTCCCATACAAACAGCTGGATCTTCCACCAGGGCTTGGTCTGCGTTTGAGATACCTAGAAAAAGCAAAGCCTTGGTTTTACCTCTCATGATTTATGGGCAGGCTGCAGAAGTGGTGCCACAGCCAGCCACCAACAGTGGGACAGCCACCAACAGCTGCTAAGGCAGCCCTTTGCTGCAAGCTGCCTCCAAGATAAGAGGGCAGCAGAATTGTTGGGATCCCTGAGGCCCTGAAAGAGAGTGTTCCCTGAAGTACCCTATTTATATTCTTGTAGGATAAGCAGCAACAGAATCCCATTCAGGCTCAGTGAATTAACCCCATCACATGAACCAAAACCACCATTCAAGGGTCCTTTACAGAGCCTGCAGCTATATTGAGCTTCTCCTCCTGTCCCTGCCAAACACCCCACCAAGGCAAGCAGGGTCCATGGTGCACTGGAGAAGTCTCTTAGAGGAGATGACAAATCAGGTAGGACCAGCTGGGACCAACAGAGTAGATTAAGATGGTCTTCCCATCACAGTCATCTCTGATCAGGTCACTTTGTTTCTAGAGGGGACACAGGACTCTGGTACTTGGGGGCACAGTGAATTTCAGAATTGCTGCAACTGAGACCTGAACCTCCAGGGAAATGATGGCTTTCCTATGGCAATTGCTCTCTCCTGCCCTCTGGAAATCAAGTCCCCTCTTTCCCTTTGTAAATAATAAACCTCAGATTTTCATATCAAAACGAAGGGCAGTGTCATTACTTTGGTCCTGTTCACTTCCCACAGAGGTGACCAGGAGGAGTGCAGAGACCATGGAGATGGAAATCTGGGAAAGGAAATAGCTCTCTGGCATACCTGCTGTGCTTCCTCATGGAAGAGCTCTTGGACATAACCCTCACTTTGGGGACCATTCAGGCTGAACATCATATCTTTCGTGTTGCCTCCACCTGCCCAATGTATGGCTCCAACACAACCAGAGGCGAGGCTGATCCAAGTGGAAGGTCAGCTATTCCTCTTGGTCAAATTCCTGAAATGCTGGATCCTCCATTGTAGCAGATTCATGGTTTTACTGCACTTTACTGTGAAAGCAGGAAAGACAGAAGACACAACTGCTGCTTTCTCAGTCTGCCAAAGCACAAGGCCATTACCCACACAGAATCGACAGCGGCTCTCAGCAGATGCTGAACCACAGAGGGACATCACACCAAGCAGAGAGCAATGCTCCCCCAGCACCTCCCAGGGCCTGCTCCTGGCACAGGCTCTACCACTAGTCCTACACTGAACAACCCTTTGTGGCCTTTCCCGAATCTATCCACGCCCCTGGCGTCCCCAGCATCCTGTAGCACTTTGCCGTGTGTGTTGCCTGCAAAATGAATTTCCTCTCATTGGTTTTAAATCTGGTGCCTGGTAAGTTCATTGCATGGCCCCGTCCTCCAGTGACAGAGGACACATGGATTATTTACTTCCCAGCACCACCAATCATTTCACAGCCTTGATCACATCTCCTCCAGCTGTACCTTTTGCAGACTGAGGTCTTGCCAATGTAACCTTGCCCCTGAGAAGTGAGTTACCTCACTCTGCCCCTCTCCCAGCATGATGTAGAGAAGGAACTGGAGCAGTAGAAGGTGTCCACCACCACTGACTCACACTCTACATTCCTGATGCTCTCAGGCATCCCCTGTACTGATGCACAGGAGCCTTTTTTCAGTCACACCCACCCTTGGAGGTACAGTCTTGTCTGCAGTGGCCCAGCTTCAGACTCCTACTTGTCACAGGCAGACTCTGGTAGAAACAACACCATGTATGTAAGCAAGAAAGCAGCATCAGGCTTCAGGGGTAACTAACCCCATCTTTAGAGAAGGGAAAGCTAGCACAAGCATTTCTCTGCCTTGAAATTGCTGGTTCCTTCTCTCATCAGTTTGTCTTTAAATTCTCTCTCCAATAATAGAGAGGTACTTTTGTACACCTCCCTCCAGCTGGCTGCAAGTCTTACCTTCCCCAAAATTTTCTTGTGAGGGCTATTAACCAGTCACCCACAGCCTCCCACACCAGCTGTCAACAGAGCTTTTTTGGCCATTCCTCAGTACAGCTACACCATGCCTAGGCAAGACAAAGAGGGCTGCAGCCAGAGAGGAGCAAGACATGCTCCATGACTGTGGAGAGGGCAGTGTGTCTGGACCACTGGCTCTCCTGGGAATGGTAAGTATCCTGGCCAGCTGAGCTCACATGCACACAAGAACCAACCATGACCACAGAAGGCTTGTACCAATGGCTGGACATCTTACCTGAGACCAGACACCGAATTAATTGCAGGCACAGTGTAGGAATCTCTGACTCCTCAAGCTTGCAAACTGTGGAGACAAAGCAACCCACAGAAACGTGCTTTTCTTATTGCACAGGGGCAGAGACATGCAGACACTACAGGATTTCTGTACCAGTCTGAATCCCAGCTCCCAGATCAGCACTCTCACCATCCTGCCCTTATTACCCTACTTTGAAATACCCAGTAGTAATTAACCAAAGCAGACGCTGCTCCACCACTGTGTTTCAGCTGCAGAAGGTCTCCTACAGCTGGGGTACAATGGTCAGCACGGGAGGTTTTTCTTCACCCTGCCCATGTGGCCAGTTAAGCAGCACCAAATATGTAAGAGTTCATTGATTCCCTGCTGCTTCCTCCACATTTTTTGAAGCAAATAACCCCTCACAATATCACAAATGGTTGCTGTTACAGGGAGATTGGGGCTTCAAGCAGGGCAAAAGCAGCAGGAGCATGTAAACTCCAAAGAAACAGAGCTCGTGTTTTTATGCAAATAGCCACAGTAATAAAGTATGGAAGAAAATACACAATGTGAAACAAGATTAAAACTGAATAACCATATTCTCCTAAGATTCCCCGGTGCAGCCCTTCCTCAACAGAGACTTCACTCAGTAAAGCATTCACTGGGGCCATCCAAACTCCAGTCTGCCACAACAGTCCTGGCTGGATGCAGGAAAACAGGGAGGCTGCAGCCTTGCAACCCCTTGCTCTCCTAAACCACTGCACCAAGGGACCCCAGGAGGGGATGGCCCTGACCCCTTGCAGTAGCTCAGAGTGGCTGAAACCACTCACTCAGTCACTTACCCAACGTGTAACCATGGATAGGTTTGATACACCCTATTACCCATCTGAAACTTGCAAAATACAGAAAGAAGGGCTGCACGAGTGGATTTCAGACCTGAAGCACACCTTGCAAGACATGTTACCTTCCTAGACATTTAAATCCCCTTATCCCACCATTTTCTTCCTTTTTCTCTGCATTAACACCTATCTTCTGCCCTTTGCTCTGGAGCCCTCTCTGTTCAGCCCTGCTCCGGCTCACCTTGGTGAAAGATCTTTCTCCTCCACAGTCGCAGCAAATTGCCTCTCCAGTATTGCTCCTCTGTGGCATTTCCAACTGCCTAAAATCTTATTACTCAATTCTGTAATTATTTACATGTCTCCACAACACATGGGTCCTTTCATCCCTACGAGGTAACCGAAGCAAACACAGGAGGGGGCACAAAGCACAGAAGTGAGAGCTAAACAAACATGCCAGGACGGCCGCTGCCCACGCAGCCACAACCTGATCCATGCAACATGCACGTATTTTTTGCAATTCAGGGTCTGCAAGTGGAAAGTCCTCGGGGCAGGAGCCCCCCTCTTGCCCCATGCAGTGCTCTACCAGCATAGTGTGGTTCCTAAGTCGCTGCACAGCACAGCGATGTTTTCATGCAGTATTATCTATCCAGGTCACCAACCCTGAGGAAGCTTTCTCTGCTATGCACACCAGCAGGCCAAATAAACCAAACAGGCACAATTTAATATAAGTGAGCCTCTAACTTGGGAGATAATTGATGTTATTTTTTCCTAAAGTTCCTGCCAAATACACTTACCAGTCTATAAATTAAAGAAGAACGGCTGTTTTAATCTTTCCATACCATTTAGCATTCAAGAGAGCAGAAGAGCATTAGCAAACCTTGCAGAAACATTACAAAGGCTCATCTCCTTTTCTGCAACGCTTCTATATTTAATTACAAACCCAGATTCCTATAGATCAAATTTCTGTGCCCTCCACATCTTTTCAAAGCACTATTTTATTAATCATCACATTAAAGCTATTTCTGAGCTAAGCGTCGCTGCTCTGAGCTACTCAACAGCTGGCTGATTTTTAAGAGGAAAGGTTAACGCCTTCCCAAGCACAGCTGCGTGTGGTCCCACGACCTCCGAAGGCTCTGTCCTTGCCAAAGGAGGTAATTCCAAAGCCTCCCTCCCTCAAGGGACCCAGCAGCCAACAGCACTTTAGTTTTAATAAATCCCCCCAACTCTTCTCCAGGTCAGGTTCTTAACAACACCTAATTTAGGCGACTCCGTGGAAGGCGGGAATTACAGGGAAATAAAGCAGCCACCAATGCAACAAAGGTAACCCCGCACAGAGCGGCTATTCCCAGTTATTCATTTACTGCACCAGCTCGTTTTGTTTTCACATATCTTTGTAGTGTAACGAAAGCTGTGGAACAACAGAGCTGGGGAAACAAGCCCGGGCTCTCCCCAGCAACTTCAATTTCCCGGTGTGGTCGGACGGCTTCGGTTTTGCAGAGGGCGCGGCGTTGCCATCACCTCCCTGCCAAGAGCTGCGGCCACCGCTGCACCGGGCTGCCCAGCCTGCCCAGAGAGCGCTCCAAGTACCTGTTCCCTCTTCTTCTTCTTTTTTTTTGAGAGTTTTCCCTTCCCCCCCCCTTACTTATTTATTCTTTCCTTTTCTCTTTTGTCCTTTTTTTAACCTTTTTTCCCTCTTTTTCTTTTTTTAACCTTTTTTGGTTTTTTTTACTCCCCCCACCCCTTTCATTTGCCTTTTTTTTTTTTTTTAACTTTTGCCTTTCTTGGGCCTCTTTTCCACCTATTTTTTTTCCCCCCCCATGGCTTTAATTCCTTAGCTTCCCTTTCCCCCCGTTCACCTCCCCGCCTCCGCAGCGCCGCGGCCGGAGGGACCAGCGGGCAAAGCACCGCCTGCGCCGTCCCCGGGGTGCCCCCATCGCCCAGGTTTGTGCCCCCCCGGCCCGGGGGTGTCCCCGCCGCCCCGGCCCCACTCACCTGGCGGCTCCCGGACCCTCCCTCCCTCCTTCCCGCGGCGCCGCCTCCCGCCGGGGCGGCCCCGGGCGCTGCCACGTCTGCCCGGGCACCGCGCCCGCCCCCGCGCCTGCATCTGCATCTGCCGGGCTCGGGCAGGTCCCACCCGCGCCCGCGGGGACCACGCCGGGTGGGTGCTGCTTCCCGGAGCACCGAGATCCCGCAGCGCCCGCGGCGGCGGCACGGGCATGGCAGAGTGCGGGGAAACTAATGCGGGTTTAGGAGCAGACTTCCACTAAACCTGCAATCTCAGGAGTCTGATAAAAAATAAAAAACAGATAACCAAATCCATACAGCTGCTCGGTTGCAGCAGGAGGAAACGCTTGGCCACAAGGAAAGGCGACTCTGATTCTGCACATCCCGGACTCGATAGGAACCCGCTCCAATGTAACTTACCAGCCTTGGGCTGCCAAGAAATCCTGTGACCCTGCATAGGCAAAACTCCACCTGAATTAAAGGCACGAATTTTGGATAGTCATGATGTTAACAGGATCAAATCTAGAGCCAGCCACCTTTCCTTACAGCTCATGCAGCATTCACAGATTTCATTTACTTCTAAAATGTGTTAGAGCCATTTTAATTTTCAATAAAGTACCCACAAAAGACATCCATGTAGTCTAGTGAACCCACTTTGATTTTCCAGAGTGTCCTGCAGAGGCAAAGTGTAAACAAGTTTTCACTCTTGGATGGAAACAGCAAGGACGAGCAAGTGGTAGAAAGGAAATGAAGAGTTCAGAGAAGACAGATGACTTCTCAAAGGAGGATGAAGCCTGAGGAAATCATAGAATCACAGAACGGTTTGAGTTCAAGGGGATCTTAAAGATCATCCAGTTCCAACCCCCGTGCTATGGGCAGGGACACCTTCCACTATCCCAGGTGGCTCAGAGCTGCATCCAACCTGGCCTTGAACACATCCAGGGATGGGGCATCCACAGCTTCTCTGGGCAACCTGTGCCAGTGTCTCACCACCCTTACAGGGGTGAATTTCTTTCTTATATCTGATCTAAACCTGCCCTCCTTCAGTTTGAAGCCATTCCCCCCTTGTCCTGTCATTACATGTTCTTGAAAATAGTTTCTCTTCATCTTTCTTATAGGCTCCCTTCAGGTCCTGCAAGTGGGTATCTCCCCAGGACATACCATTCCTGGAATATTTTGGAAGCTCTCCTCCAGTTTCCTTTCTACACTCTGTACAACTACCAGGGAACAGGTTCAGCCAGATTCTCCTATCTTGAGGGCCAGTGCAAAATCTGAAATAAGAATGTTTGATTTGTTGCAGAACTGATGAAGAGTCACTAATTCCCTGAGGACCAAGCCCTGTCACCTTCCTGCAGGCATATTTGCCCCTACACACATGTGCACACAAGGCAAGTGGTAAAGAAGTTTCTTGAGCCAGTTGCCACAGCCCCTCCCCACTGCTGAACACTTCTTTGGGAAATCCTGCCTCCTCACTGGAAAGAACTACAGCTGAATTCCAGCAAAAGGTATTTGCAAGGACCGTATTGACACACACAGAAATCACCACGCACTGCTGCTAAGAAGCACTTTCAGAAGTGGCCAGTGTTGATCTCTGTCTGCTCCTATTTAAGTCATGGCAATTTTCAACATTTTCCTTCTTGGCAAGAGAATCCTTGCAATAGAAGGATCATTCCTTCAGCAGGGCTGTGTGTGTTTTGGAGGAGCACTCTGCTTTTCCATACTCAGCACGTGAAGAAAACCGTAACTGGCATAAACTGTCCCATCTCCAAGGGCAATCAACCTGTCACATGCACAGCAGCTTGCTTTCTTTAAAGAACAGATTTTGAAAATAACAAGGTAGCACAAATGCAAGAGAAGTGGCTCTAACTTAGCTTCCTTTTAACAAATATGTGATGATGTGGAATGGTATAAATTCCCTCACTGCGTGCTCAGGATGGCTGCATGACTCACAGCTGGCTCAGCTACCAGCATCTTCATGTGGGCCTTCCTCCACACTGCTTCAGGGTCTACACCACCTTCCAGGAAAACCATCAGAAGCCATTTGAGGAAGTTTTTTAGAAGTCCCAACTAAAATTCTCTCTCATTATGCTGAGTACCTTAGCTCGACTAGGAATAAAAGGGGGGAAAAATGGAACTAAAAGTTAAAATTGTTTTATCCAAGTCCAGTTCTTGAGTGCTTTCAGGGCTATCAGTGGACACTGGAAGTTCCACATACCAGCTGGAATCCTTTCCCTCAAGTTACGTAGCTCCTCAGGACTGGTAGATGGACCATCCAGACTGGCAGACCCGTGTTATCAGACATCCTGAACTGTGATTTGAGAAGACTTTCTATAGTTCATATGGTGTCCGTGGAAATTTGTCCACGGAATGGAGTCTGGAGATGGATATAAGAGAGTGAAGAGGGTGGCAAAAGGTTATGTGGGATAAAACTGGTATGGGAACGCCACAGAGGTGTCAAAGATACAAACGTGGCTCACAGAAACAGGGAAAGTAGCAGCGCAGAGGTTGGTCAGCAAGAGATGTGAATCTGAAACACCCACAGGTCTGAGCCATCCTATGAAACGTGGAAAGGATTGATTCTTAGTAGGATGGATGTTAATTACCACCTACCTCATCACCATCTTCTTCAGCTGCCAGGCATACACATCTTACAACACAATAAACTGTGATTTCCATGTACACAGCACAAACTGTGAATAAACTACACAATATAGCTAATCACATTGCTTAATGACCTACAAACCCTAGATCAACAGTAAAACAGGCTGTGACATGTAGACTATGTTCCTAGACTAAATGAAGAGCCAGCCTTTTTCAATTAATTCATCGCTACAAACTGTAAAATACTTTGCCTTTCAAAAGGATTTGTACCTGATGTTGTTCAGTGTGTGTAACAGCAGTTATCAACATAGTACCTGACCATCACTACATCATTCTTGTTTCAATTCCTTAAAATGTATTTTCAGGAAACCACTCTGTGAGAGCCAACACTGCCAAATCACATTTCCACACCTGCTGTGGGGACTCACAGTGTCCTTACAGCTCATTTTCAAGTGGCTGCAACACCCATCACTCTAGCTATGTCTCTGACTAGGAGACTGATCAATCATCCTGTTCACTTTCCTTTAAGGTAACAAATGTTGTCTTAAAGAAAATCCCCCTTTCCGAGTCCTGGTTTGCACGAAAAGATAATTTTGTCCCACTGGTATCCTCGCGCTTGCTTATCCGTCTTTCTGAGCTGTAACTTTCTTAGGCTGTTCTCTCTATAATTAGCTTTGTAACAAAGATGATTTCAGGAACTGGCAAGAGAAATGGAAGAAAACACAGGACTTGAGAGAAAACAAACAAGTCATCCTTTCAGCTTCTGATGTCATCCTCTGCTTTGTTCTTACACAGCACTGCATGGTCGAGATTACCTCGCAGCTACCCTGAACATTCCCAGCACTCGCAGTTGTTGCTTTATCATCTCTCATGACTCAGTTTACCTTGTGGCAAGAAAGACTGATTAAAGAAGTGCTGCTCATGAAGACCTTTCAGAGTATAAAACATTATGAACAGTCATTATTCATATTACAACAGAGAAATATTTTTTATCACACTGTGAAAGAAATGGATCCTCTTCATTTCACTTAGGCCAGGCTAGTGCTTTTGATCTAACAGCAGTTACAAAAGCTTTGTTACTTCTGCCTCAGTGAAATGGCACTAATGATCACATCTGACCATCAGATTAAAAAAAATAAATTATATATAAATAAAAGTGAAAACTAACACATGTAACACTGCTTGCATTTCTGTAGCCAGGCTGGCTTACCTCTCTCAGACTGTGCATCTGAGAAGGTATCCAATCCTCTAAATGAAGGTAGCTATGTACAAGCTACTGCCAATGCACTGATCTACCTCAAAAGCTTGGTCTGGGACCAGGCACCCACATTTCTGGCCAAGAGGCTTGAAAGGCGCAGCCACTGGCCAAATAAAACCACACAAAGAGCGATGACACAGGAACATGTCTTGGCTCTCCTGTGGAAGACAGGCAGAGCTGCCCAGGGGGATGGACTCTACATGGAAAAAAACAACAGTGAACTGTACACCCAGCAATCATCCAGAAGTTCAAACACTGGAGGTAGGAACTGGATCACATGCTTTCTGCACCATGTGCATGGCTGCTGACACAGGCAAAAGGGATGTAGCTGCAAAAGACACATGCACACACATTTTAAAACAGAACCTCACCAAATCATCCTATTTAATTTCTGCCAGTGACTCAAACACGTATGCATTCGACTGCCTTTGAAATTGAAAAGCTGGAGCAGATGGTGCAGCAGGGACATCATCAGGAACCTGAAGACCAGCCCTGGTGTGACAGGGGAAGGACACTGCGGAGGAGGCAACTTACCTGAGCAACCAGGGCAGGGCTTCGGAAAACACGGCACACATGGGCTCCATTTTAACCCCCTATTCCAGTGGAGAGCTCTCTTCTTAAAACTCCATGTCTCGACAACTAAAGCAGACAAAAAAGCAAACAATATTCTATCGGAGACTATATTCTGTTGATTTGGCAAGTGCAGTGCAGAAGATAACCAACACATGGGACACTCAAACACTCCTCCAGACTACCTCCCTAAGCCAACCCACCTCCAAATCTCTCAACTTTATCATAAACTGCTGTCTGTCCTGAAGCTACAAATTAGTTTACCCTGTGCAGTGCAAGAAAAACACTAATTTCAGCAAGATATTTTTTAACGCCTCTACACAAATAACCAATTATTTTAACAGAAAATTGTTTCCTTCTCCTAGGAAAAAAAAAAAAAGGCAAGCCAATTTAAATAGACTATTTTTCTCACTCGACACAAAATGTAGCTTCTGGCAACTCTTTTCAATATCAAAATATTGAAAAGTATCTCGTTTTCAGTATCACTTTACTATTTGACAATTTTAATCATGGAAGCCAATACAGAGAAATGATCAGCTTTGATTTCTTATTTCCATTGCATAACTAAAACAAATAAAAATCAGTATAACTAATATAAGTGAACATAAAGACAAGCAGGGTGGCTGAGTACAGACACTACTTTGTCAGGCACGTTGCAGAGTGCACCCACAATTTACAACTATTAAACATGAAACCATTGCAAGTAGTTACTGTACTGGCTGGATGTTGACATACCATGTTAAGTAAGATTGAAACAAAGTCATATCATGTCATGGTGCTGTATTCACACCATACTTCAGAGGTAAGCAAAGGCACTAGGAGACAGCAGCACAGCTCAGAGGGACTGAATAACGGCAGCTTTCCCATGGCAAGTTCCCAAAACACCTGTGCTGATGTAGTCAGTGACCACCCTGGGCTGTGCGTGGCCACCCCGGCTAGGGCTGCTGTCCCTGGGTAAGACAGGAGAGCAACTCTCCTCAGTGCCCTTTCTCTGCTACTGTGCACATTTAGTCAGCTCAGAAGGGGTTTAGGCTGAGGCCAGATGAAAAGCTCCTGTCCTGCAGCCACCACTGGCCAGAGGAGGCTCCCCAACGTGGTAGGTGGAGAACTCCCAGGCAGTGACCCTGCAGGCTCCAGGCCCACCAGGAGAGGGGCCACTGACATCCCAGACCCACACAGCTCCTCCTGCCACGCTCCTCTGAGCACAGCTCAAGTCTTCACATGCTACTGCACTACTGTTTTTTTCTCTTTAAAAAGTATTGTGCCACTTTTAACACTTTCTTACTTAAAACTTCTTACATGAAGTAAAATCAACAGAGCCACGCACTGCACAAGAATCAAGTATTTACCAGGAGGGACCCTACCAAGATATTCAGGGAAAAAATGCCATAAACACATGAATAAATAAAGGCGAGAAAACTAAATTAACTTAAAAACTTAGTTAATGCTATGGGGCATAGTTCTGATCTTGTAAGTGTATATATGCTATAATCTTCAATATTTCTCAAAATACTTGCTTCAACAATAGAAAAATCTGTGTAACAAATACTCCATATATTACACATGCTATGAAATTATGTAGTGCTGTTATCCAACAGACTTGAAACCTTAAGTAATCAAGTTCACCTTTCTTACAACTGAGATTAAAATGAAGTCCTGGTTCTCATTTATATGAGGAGTTGCTGGACTGAATAAACTCCCTCTAGTGCAAACTAAAATCACAAAAGGAAAGCTGGTCTAACACTAGGTGTTTCTATTAAAGTGATTCCAGTGCAATCCTCTCAGACAACGAGGATTAAAGTTGAGGTCAGATACTCTGTTTACTGTAATCAAAGGAGGCAATGAGATCCAAAGGAGAAGAAAACTCAAATAATTTTTTTATGTCTCAAATCAATATTTAAATATTTCATTTAATTGTTGAAAAGTATCCACTTCAGTTCTTCACAATGATATGTATCTTAACATGCCTTCATCTGTCTCATTAAGAAACCAGATTTTGTTCGAAATCATCTAACATGAAAAATACTGCTACGTCTATTCATAAAACAGTATTCTATATTTTTATTTTTCAAACAGCAAGTGACCACATTTAAAATGCATCATTTGCAAATATAAATTATCAAACTATTAGTTTAATTAAAAATAAAGCAAAAACATAACTTCCCTTAGTATCACAATACATAGAAGGGTATTATAAACCCAAAAAGACTAAGTTAACCATAAGAAAACAATAACGTCAAAAGTGATGAAACTCATTAAGTCACTTAATGAATAAATCAGTCCTAAGAATACAATAGCATTCACCATGATTATGTAAAAAAAAGCAATCTTTCATTGTATTATACAGATAGAACAATCCAATCCTTCATGCCACATTTTGTAAACCATGATATAAATTACACTCACAGTCAAATGAACAGGAAGAATAACTCCCAAAATATTTTAAGTTGCTTTTAGGGCAGAAATAAAGGCAGAAATAGAATCCTTTAAAATATATCAAGTTTAACCAAAAAAATTCATTTGGTCAAGCCTGCTATCCAAATAGTTTTGTTTCCTGCAAAACTATTTTTGTCTTTTTTTGAATTATGAAATTTAAATGTTTCTTTTACATATTAAATGTAAGTCACACGTTGAACTCCATTAAATCCTTTTATATTTGTATCATTTTTGCCATGAGACCCAAACATCTTCCATGTACCTACGTGCACACACACACGCACACACAAACACACATGCACACACACTCCTCTTGGTATCAGGAAATTCCTCATTTCACAGGAATAATGAGAGACTCACATACTGATTTCTGTCAGAAACATAAGGAATATACAAATTCATACTCTTCAGGTTCCTATAAAATCATCTCTCACCTATATACATACTTTAACTGATGGAATTCAGGTTACGGTCTTTTGTCTGATAACAAAGGGACGGAATAGATGTTGTAGGATAAAGAAATACTGTATAATAATTGAAATAAACCTATTGTCCTAAATTTATCTATACAAATTATCTTTTTTTTTATTATTATTAATTGAAATACAAAGAAGGCATATTGACTTCAGGAAAATAACACTATATCAGAAATTCACTGTAACAGTGTTCCACTATATATATCATCAGGTTTTTCGTAACACAATTTCTTCTGTACACTAGATTTTGTACTAATTTCTCTGTCTTCAAATTCATCATATTTTCATATCCAATTCAGCACTATATAGTATGCCTTCAAAATAAAAGGAAGTCACTTGTTTTATTTCAATACCAAGTTCCCTCCCAGACAGCAATTAAAGAAAGACAAGACTACAAAGACAAAGTCCAGTATAATTCATTTCTGACAATGAAAATTTCAACCCCTCATACGGTTGCAAAATTCCTCCTACTGAAATGTTTTACTACAATAATAATAATTATAATAATTATAATAATAAAAAGCATACATTACATATAAAAGATACCAGTGTACTAAAAGTGACAGAAGTGGACTAGCAAATCCTTCAAAGCACATATTATATAAATGACTAGCATTTAAAAACATTTCTTTTTCTATAAAATGTAGGTCATATACATTTATAAATTGGGGGGGAGGTTCTAAAGCAGTGATGACTGTTCAAATCGTAATGCTGCTCTGTACAGTCTAATACCTATTCAATTCAAACTATAAGTTTGACATTTAGTTTATTTATCAGAATAAACCCATCTCATCATCTCATAGCTCATAATTTGAAAAATATGCCACTCAAATGAAGAGGTGACTCCTAAGTTCACTGTTTATCTGCATATGAAATAAGAAGAGAACTACTCCTTTCTATGTGAGGCCCAAGTCTCACCAGTTCAATATCAGGACTTAAAGACTCCAAATTAAGTAGAGGAACTGTCAGGAATCAGCACAGAAGCAGAATAGTATCTCTCATCCTTTAGAGACACAGCTATTCAACTTTTGCAGTCTTCCTCATCTCGCAGAAGTGCAGCCAAGCCATTCATTTCTTACTCAAAGTGTGTACGGATGAAGCCATAGATCTAAAGACTGTCCTCTCTGTGACTGAAATTGTGCTGTGTAAACAATGTTATATATTCCAGCAGGAGGACATTTGAATTTATTTATAAAAAAAATTATTAAGAATATTCATTTACTCAAACAAGGCTACTAACTCCCAAAGATATTTTTGGAACTTAACCTTATGCTACTTGTCAAGTTAGCACTGTCATGTATTATTGCTTACAAACAGTACATCATCTTATGCCTTCTAACAGAGCAGTACTGTGATCAGTTCATATTTACAGGCTTTTTTGTTTGTTTTAAACAAGCTATAAAAACATTACATACTTTACAGACAATACAAATACTCAAGTCAAACAAATGGAATGCATAACAATAAGAAACGTCATAAAGGAAGACTGACATAAGTCCTTGATTGTCAAGACACATTTATATTTATATATAAACTCTAGCTGTGCAGAATCAAAGATTCAATCATAGGTACATCCTTATTTGATAAATCATATTTACAGCATGGTATTGCATAAAAAAATAAAATAATGTTGTTTACACAATATTACCTTTCCATCCATTGGATTAAGGAAAGCAAGAAACAACTCTTAGAAATGTTTGCTTGCCTCAGTTTGTGTTTCCTACCAAAAGATGTAATTTTAAAAAGGAAACAGAAGGTTTCGTAGGTCGAGTAGAGCAAAAGCGACTATAAATTTATTTCCCTGACACAAAGCAAAATTAAACTTGAAGAAAAGTTTAAATTTTAACTTAGACACATCTTTTCATTAGCAGTAATACTTTCTTAGTGCTTGTCCTTTGCAAAGTGAGTTTCAGCTAAATGCATTACATGCCTAACATAAACATGCATTACCATAAGTCGAATGAACTTTCAGTTACAAGGCTTCATTTTGGTAGAACATTTAACTCTATGAAACTGTGGCATTATTCATTTGCTTCAGTACCAGCCATGTAATTTGAAAGTTCACATGTGTACTGGTACCGATGGCACGAGCATATTCCTGCCTGATAACATTTCCAACCGGATTCCCAGGAGTATTAGGATTTTTCCCTGCAATTTGTAACGGTATTAAAACAAGCAAAGAAGAATAAAAATCAAAGCTCTCAAAGCCAAGAAAATTTAGTTAGCAAATATACACACATGAAGTAATCCAATGCTGCAAAAGTCAGAGTGAATTCATCCAAATATTCTGGTTCATTTCAAATAGTTACTACACATGATACAAATACTATAAAAATATTCTGATCAAGCGTGGAATATAACGTATCTGTCCAGGTGGAAAGTTTTCATAAGAGAACATGAATACTTTAGAATAAACTCCAAAAGTTACAGTAGAACCCCAATAATTCGCAGCAATGTCTTAGAAACCCTTTAAAAATGACAATTTTGAAAATAGCGAAGAAGCAGGCAACAAAAGCAAGGATGTCACATCACAAAATGTACTTTGTTCATTTATTTTGACAACTGTAATTTAGTTTTCAATACTCCTTCTATCTCCCAGTATACTAATGTAGATGCTGTAGTATACTTGGGTGAAGTAGTACAGTATTATTGTATGAGACCTCACTACAGTACGTTTTAGACCATTGCAGAGAGGTGGGAAGAGACCATCAGGGATGTAGAAACCTACTGGATGCTCTGTTTAGAAGTCAGCGAATTAGCAAGATTTTACTGTACTTCTCAGTTAACAATGAAAAGTTCCCGTCATCCAAAAAACTGACAAGTATAATATAAAAATAATACAAGTTGTTATTTCACACGAATACTTCCTTGTCCTATTTTCTTCTTGAAACACAATTTTCCTAAAGACAACACTAGGAGACACAAGATCATAAACATGGTTCTTTTATCGTCCAATTGAAATTGTTTGTTATTTGTAAACCAACATACAGTAATACACATGGTTAATCCTTCTCCCCAAAACTTGTCATTCATGATTAATTCATTCTCAAATCAAAGGAAGAAAATGTAAATGCCTATTAGTATACCATTACAAGCTGATTCCTTCATTGTCTGTTACATTAATGGTAAAATATATCAAAAGATTCATGCTAAAAGGGACACTGTCGAGTAATTTAGGGCCAAAATATGGCCTATTAATAAGTGCATATATATTTATATATATATACACATGTATTGTGTATACATATAGTTTGTTAATAAATGTCATCAGTTTCCTCTTTTTTTAAAATTATCACTTTTCTATCAGTAGTAGATATCCCCAAAATGTCCACCTTACACACACACACACATATTTGGTGCTTACATGACCTTTCATTAAGGATGCCTGTTGTTGACTCAGGGGAATACACAGGCTCACCCCAGGCTTGTGCTGACTGACTGAACAGCATCAGTACAAGAACAGAGCAGAAAACCAAAGCTGCTTTTTTCCAGACATATATGAAAAACTAAAAAAAAATAAAAGGAACAGCGACTAGATCAACATGAAGAATGAGCATCTGTAGATTAAAAGCAGCAAAAACATGATCAGTGAAAGATGTTATTAAATAATGTAATTATTAAACAAGCAAGAGCATTTACTGAGTTAAACCTCCCAGAACTACACACATACTTATTCCAGAATGAAAAGGGATGTACTCAGGAAATCATAGCAGTATATTTGGCTAACTCCTCCAAGTGCAGAAAGCTTCAAGCATCAGCAGATCAACTACTCACACCACTTTTAATTGTAAATGTGGAAGAACCCTATGAGATAGTCCCTGTGGCTTAGATGGGGACTTCACAGCCTGTCCTAAGGCACAGAGTGTAGCTGGAGTGGCTCAGCAGCAGGTTAGGGAATGACTTGTGACGTAAGGGATAACAGCTCCTCAGGTGATTCCCACTTGGCTGCAGGAAGAGCAAGTTCCTTCACTCTGTACAACAGCTTGCTCCCTCACGCTCCCACGGAGCAGTTCCTAAGTGTGGAGATGGCAGGGAGAGAGAGCGACTCCCTCTTATTCCTAAATCACCTTCTCCCAGCAGAGTATCAATGCAGTAACCTTTTCAAATAAAGCTGAGTCAGCCCCCTTAGGGAGAAGGAGGTTTTATTCCTCTTACCTCCCTATGGGGCCAGGGCAGTGCAGTAATAACCTAGCCTTTTTTTTTTTTTCCTTTTGTTCCTTGCTGTATTTAACAAATAGTACAATTAATGGCCATCTACTTGCAGTATCAGGGCATGAGAACAAAGATGCCAACACAGTATTAGTCAGGCAGCACAAGCAAAGATGTCATGGAGATGAAACACTCAAAATATGTACTACAAGAAGGGGCTTCCTGGGAAATAGGGGCCGTTTTTGTTATTTCTGTGCAACAGAGAATAGAAAGTAAAAAAAACCAAACTGACCATAAAGGAAGAAAACCAGAGAGGTACGAATCAGTTTAAAAATATTCTTTCAAAGAAATTTCTTTACATGTATCATCAATAATCCAAAATGAATTTACTTTTCTCTCCTGATGCCCGCTCTTTATCTTGGGGCCAAATATTCAGGTAAAACTACAGGTAAGTCCTAGCACACTGAAACACCTTATTGTATTAAACAGAGGGGTCAACAAACCAAAACAGAACCTGTTTTCTTATACAAAAGCGTTAAGAAATAAGTTCACATAAATTGTATTTCTTGCCAATAAAAGAAACAAGCTATGGATAATAAATACCCTTTCTCCCTCAACTGTACCAAGTGAAGTTAGTACTGTAGTAGTGCTACCATGGGGAAAAAGATACAGAGTGGGATCAGTTTCCTGGTAATTTTCCTGAAAATTAAGAAAAATATTGCTCCTGCTTTCAGAAGAGGTGGGAACTGTTCTAGGTCCCGCTCAAATCCTTTTTTAAAAGACAGGATATATTTTAGCCCCTGGAGATGCAGTCTTTTCTCCTATCTGATGGCTTTGTCTGAGAGACACCAGCTAGCAACAGCACCGTAAAAGCACGTATGCAATCCTATTTTTAAAAAACCACCATATACATACCTACCTACACATATGTATGTGTGTGTGTGTGTGTGTGTGTGTGTTTTTCCCTGGTTAATCAGCCTACATGAGGCTTAAACTGCCTTAAACTACCAGACAGTGTCCCTTTAGGGAAGGTGCAATAGAATGAACATTACAGTTCAAAAATCTGTAACTTGTTAACTTAAACTACACAATAGTTAGGCTACTCAAATCTTACCACCTTAAAAATGCACACAGAACTACTTATCGTACCATACCGTATACTTCAAGACAAAGTACTATTCAAAAAAACATATTCGTGGTACAGGGATAAACTTCGTAGTTTATTTATACTGTGAAATGCAACAAAAACTTCTGATCACTCTCCTAGGCTGGAAAAAGAAATCCTGTTCACTAGCATCATTCACCGGTTTGGGATGGTAAAATTATAAGGACTTTCACTAAGCAAACACTAAAAAGATAGGGAAACTGAATGCCTGCTTCTTCAGCTTTCAGGGATACTTCAATAAATTTAATGGTGTGAATTGTCAAAATGCCAGACAGAGAATCAAAAGAGTTTTTACAGAAGCTAAGGACACCCAATCTCAAGCATTGAAAAGAATTACTGGAGCTGTGCGAGATGAAAATGATGCAACCGCATCAAACCTAAAAATCTCAAAATGGTTTTATTTTTTGAGAAATTGAAAACTCTCAAGTTGGCTAAGTGCTCTATATTAATCGTTATGAGTACGGAGGGTAAGGTACAATTAAGCTTTTAAATCTTGGAATACACAGTTTGTGTAAGCATTTTGCAATTGGGAATGTCACCTACAGAGTATTTTAACTAAAACTTCAAAATCTTGGTATCTGTGTATGAAAAAGTCATTAAAAAGTTACATCTAGATTTAGCTGTACAAAGAAATACACATTACTTCAGGAATGAAGTAAAGGTTTCAGCAGTTAGGCATTTTGCTAAAAAAAATTGTTTAAAGTATTTTAAATTAATTAGAATTTTAAATAGTAGAGTTAGTCTATCAGAATTCATTTTTTTCCCTCCAAACACAACTCAAGGTAATGCAAAGCAGAAATGAAGGGCACATGATGTAAAACATTTTTGAGAGACTGAAGATTATTCTTCTAGAAAACACCATCTTTTAAAGCCATATTTGCTTGACCTTTGAAACTTACTTATTTATTCTGTGTGTTTAGTACATGTTGATTCCCTGCTGAAGAGCAATGACTATGCTGACAAGCTTAGAAATGACAATGTGAATAATATCAGACAATAACTGTCCTCCCAAAGCATACAAGGAAACCAGCAAGGAAACAATCATGGGGGAAAGTCTTACCTGGGGATTTTGTTTATTTTAAATTTCATAGAAGGTATGGACTCAAACAAGTGAATAATTTTCTGGACTCAAATAAGTGAATAGTAAACTGCCTTTGATAGGGGCACCAACATCAGGCAGTTCAATGACTGGTGGCTAACCGAAAAATTAAAATAAAAAAAAAAAAGGAAAAAAAGAAAGAAGCAGTTATTGGTCTTGCTAACATCAGCTTACTTTTGTTTTAACATAGCGCTCTTAAAAGCTGTACAGAACTCCATCTTTTACAGAGCAACCCCCTTTTGACAAATGTGTTCTAAAGTGCCAGTATTATTTACAAAGATTTCTTAGCCAAAAGTCTGGCCCGTTGTGGCATCAGGTGAAGAAGTCATCCCAGCTCTGCTATCATTTACATTCACCAAGGGAAATTCTGGGAAATCAGCACTTGTCCCTGGTCCCCGAAGGTTCACCTGTCCATTGGCAGTGCTAAACTGAGATGATATTCCAGCTCTTGCCCCATGGTACTGAGCTCTAAAGGGCTGCTCAAAGGAGCTAATTTGATATGCTTGATGAACAGACTGTGCCTCTGCTTTCTTCTGAGAAGTTACTTGATCCAAGAAGTCCTGTGTAGAGGAGGAAGAAGAATGATTTGCTTCATCACCTGAAAAGGGAAAAGGGTGCTGCGAATCACCAACCATTAGTCCAAAATGAGACTTGTCTGGAGTTGTTCTTAATGGAGAGTTCATTCCTGATCGAAAGCTATTGACAGGTATAGATGTGTAGACCTTCTCCATGGAAGGAAATGCTGGCTGGGTTGTAAGAGTCTGGTTATCAGTCACAAAATTAAGGCTCGGGTTGTTCAAATAGGCATCATTTTGGCTAGTTCTGTCCAAAGCTTGTTGTAAAAACTTTGAATATTCTTGTAACATACTAGCTTTATCTGATGAGGAAGCTTGAGAGCTTGTTCCAACCGTCTCAGATTGGGTGACCTCAGATACTTCAGAGGAGTTGATTGATATACTGGAGGTCACTTCTGTGTCAGCCACACTGAAAGAGATCTCATGTTGTCCATTAGCCTTGTGTGAATAATGATCTAACAGAGTTTGCAGTACCTCATCTGGAATGACATTTTTGTCATGGTTACCTTTAATTTCAACATTCAGTGCCTGTGTGTCTAATATTGAGGCTGTAGCAGTTTCATCAATGACACTGGCCACAGCTGCCTGCGTTACTGAAGGCTGAGATGCTATGGTACTTACATTCAAGGCATACTCTCGACTGTTGTTACTGGCTGCTTGTAGATACCTCTTTTTCTTTAAGAACTGCATTGCATCATCATAATTAGTGCTGCTGTGTACAGGTTTACTGGGCCCTTCCTGTAACGTGTCCACTTGATCAATGTCAGCATTACCTTCAGAGTCCAGTAAACTTTGCTTATCCACAAGATCGAAGGCATACTTTGAAACCTTGCTGTCTTCATATGTAGATAAAGGTGAAATGGTTTGACTTGGCTCGAGTGGCGGTTTTAGACTCCTCTTGTTAACCTTTTTGAGAACAAGCTTAGGTGGGTGTATTTCTCCAGAATTTGCTTCTTCTAAGTGCGTTCCACTGACCGAAGAATGTGGCATCTCAACAGCATACTCTGCTACCATATATTCATCTTTTACTTTAGTACTGGAAGAGTACAAAGGCAAATAGTCATTTTTGTCCTTCTTGTGTTCTGATTTATCCGAACTTTCCTTATCCCCAGATTTTGTTTTCTCTGTTTTCTGCCTTTTCTTCTTTGGCAAGGAGCTGTCTTTCATAGGCGTTGAGAAACCGGAATCTTCCTCCGATGGCAAAAAGCCAACTTTGGTGGCACTTCTGTTGGGTTTCTTCTCGCGGTTCTCATGGCACATACGTTTGTGTTTCAGCACACGATCGGTCCTGGAGAAATACTGAGAAAGATGATGATGGTGATTATTATTATTATGGAAAAATAAATACATTAGCACAAAGAAACCTTTCATTCTAACAAATTTAGTTGACAAATTAATCCACTCTACCGATTTCTAACGAAGCGCCAAACAACAGTATACAGTCAATAAAATCAAGCACAGCCAGCACCAAGAATGCCTACTTTAACAGAAAAAACATTTGTTATACATTTACGTGTATATACATAACTACAACCCATGGAAAATCCCTGTCTCTGCTACTTGGGAATCTACTGGTGTTTTGTTTGTCAGTCACAAAAGATTTCACCAAGTCATCTTACCTGCAAACAATATTCACACTGGTAAGGCTTCTCTCCACTGTGAGTTCTTTTGTGCCTTTCCATGTGATACTTCTGAATAAACCTCATACCACATTCATCACAACGAAATGGCTTTTCACCTGATAAAAAACATGTAGCAATGTTAATCTGAGAAAATAAATCAACATTTTTCCATATAATTACCAGGTCAAATACTACATTTCTTATTAGAAGTAGTAAGAGGATTTAGTCTATTGCTAATGAAAAACAACATTGGGCTTGCTCACACCACTATTTTTCCAATACTCAGTAGATGATGCCTCAAATTATTTTAAGCTTTTATGCTAAAAAAAACAAACCCCCTTTAAAACTAAATCCTTACCCCTCTTTCTAATGGTGGTGCATATATATGTCTTACACTTAACAAATGAAGAACTGCAACGATGCTCTTCCTGAACTGCTGTTACATCATACATTTTTAGGGCAGATGATTATTTAAAAATACCTCAATTCTCTCACCAACTCATGAACTCAAATCCATTCCTTCTAGGAGAGAATTATGCATTTCCAAACTTTGAATATAAAATTTTTGAGGGTGCTCTGTATTTTTCCATATTTTTTCCTTTACCTGTATGTAGAATTGAAATAACTGCTTTGAAAAAAATCCTATTACTTTGGTTGGAACCAAAATTTATTTATTTTTTAAAAACTAATTAAAAACATTTTATTTAAAAAACTAAGCTGAAAACAAGAAATCTCTGTAGCTAAACTGGTGTTTGCATAATTACAGATTTCTCATTTTGGTTGCTTCGTTTGGCTTGGTTTGGTTTTTGGTTTTATTTTTTACTTTCATGAAATACTCGTTCAGACAATATGCACTGCCCTGAATTCATCTTCACTTCTCCCCTTATTTTTCCTCACAAAGAAGCCCTGGAATGATCCTTTCTGAGCTCTATTTTTATTTCTTTTAACTTTTGCCTTACATCCTCCCTCTTTTACTCTTTATTTTCTAGGTTTCTCTGACAAAACCTAAAAGTTCCAAGTGCATTGTAAAGTTAGTTTTGCTCTTACAGAAGTTCAGTATTATTTAATAGAACTCAGCCTGAACAACAGTGATCTCTCCTCTTAATATTTACCATGAAATCTTTTGGACTGACACAGAGATCAGGGATTGTCTTGGCAGCATTTATCAATATCCTCTGTCAACATCCTCTTTGTTCTGGATATTGCACTGCACTGATTTTTGGGATATAAACTATCTAGGCTTTGTTTCCAGAAATATGCAGACTATTGCTGTTTTCTGAAGTAGTTTTATCCTTACTAAATTATGTTATGGGCTAACTTTATTAAATTACCAACAATTATCAATATTTATCATTTTAAATTAATTTATTTTTATTATTTAAAATGTTGTTAGAGTGTGCATTTCCATTTACAATAGAGCTATTTAGCCATATCCTTCTACAAATGGAAACACAGTACCTTAAAATAAGGTGCCAGTATTTATAGAAACTAGAATGAAAAATATCTGTATCACCCACACATGTGCTCCTAGTCAAATCATTACTGCCCAGAGTTTCAACTTCCTTAATTCCAACAGTTTCTAAATCTCTCTCTTTGTAAGCTTATGTCCTATTTCCAATTATTAATTCTTACCTCTCCATGTGGCTTCTCAGCCAATCCCTTTCTTAGACTAAATTATTCCAATTTATTCTCTCCTAAATCAAATTATCTCCTCTCCTCAGATCTTTCAGTTTCTTCCATCAGTTTTGTTTTCTACAGGCTCACTCAGCATCTTACCTCTTCTTTCACTTGAGTTAGAGACCTTTACCATTTCTTGCTTATTTATAATTACCACAAAACTTTGCTTGTTTTCAGCACTCTCTGTAAGCTGTAATACCTATCATATAATTCTCTCATACTGTCTATAAGCAAGTCATTCTCTCTGGCCTATTTCTTAAATTTCAAACTCCAGTTTCATTCTTCACATTCTCTTTATTTGTTGGGCACTCTTACGATTATGGTGTTTTACTCCCATCAAGCCTGTTGAGACTTTATGCATCAAATTCCAATCCTTGTCTTCATTTTTCAGCAAGATGAGGCAAAATCTTTAGATCTCATTGTTCTCTTCCATTCCCAAAGTCTACTACTTAATCTTTACTGTTTTCTTTCCCTTTGCTCTACTATTCTACTTGGTGTTTCTTTTAAATTGCCTCTTCCAGCAACTCTCCTTACATTGTCTCAAAGTTTGCTTTCACGCTACCTCAGGTTTTTTTAGAGAAAGGAGCAACTGTTTGGTGATCTATCCTCAGCCTTACAGCAAAATAGCTCAGTCCTGTTCTGGCTCTGAACAGCCCTCTAAGCAGCCATCCTGCTATCCCAGGAAATGCAGAACACTTCTTTAATACACTTACCTGCAGCTTTATCCTCATTTCTGTAAATGAACGGTCACAGAGTTCCTTAACATTCGTCTACTCAAGCTGGCTGGCTACTTGCTGGCAGAAGACTCCCTCAGCTACCTATTCTCACTCCAAGGCTTAAAAAGGGCCAAACAGGGATTCTGAGGTCTTTTGGTGTATTATGACCACCAGCTACTCTGGAGACTTTCAGGGTACATACAAAGGCACTGCTGGCCATGCCTTAACAGGGAGAAAATTCCAGGGACACTGCCCTTGAATTGCTCAGCACAACCCAGAAAATGGTATTTTTCAGTAGAATTCCAGAATGCTCTGGAAGATTAAGAAAAACTTTGCGAAACCGATACCATACTTAATTTTGCTTTTAATCTTCATAAGGAAGATAATGTTAGAAAAAGATTAAAAATTAATATGGAGATAGGCTTCCAATAATAATTTCCTAGTAGAAGCCTGAAACTTCAGATGCCTTCTGCAGTTTTGTTGTACTTTTCAAACAGAATCTATGGCAAACAGCCTTTTGCTAACGCGTGGAGAATCCAGGACATTTTTCTGAAGTGTCTTGGTGAGTGGGAAAAAATCAGATGTATAAAAAGAAGTCAAATTTTAAAAATACAATAATTACTGCATTATTTACAAACACAGCCCATGTGTTTGTCTATGTTGGCAATCTATTAAAACCCAGCAATAGAACTGTTCATAAAGTGTTGTACAAATAGAATGTGTATGAAGGTTGTAACAATTATAAGCCCTCAGGCATTTTAAAGTCTAAACAGACAAAAAACAAATTATAAAATAACAAAGAAGGCAATAAAAAAATCAGCATGACTGAACAAGAAGGCACTTGAATAGTGAGCCCCATTGCTGTTTTATTTTTTTAAATGCAATCTCATTTTTTGTGATTAAAATGGAAAGTAGGGTGGCTTACACAATTAGGACACATGATCGCATGAGTGAGTAAGGTGTATAGAAACATCTCTAAGCAAAAAGAAAGCAGACATATTAGAAAAAAAACATTCAGCATCTTCTGGAACCTAGTAAACTGAAAATATGAAAATATTTGTGTACTAGTGACTCTTCCCTCTCTTACAACTAAAATGGCAATTTTCTGACTCATTAGGGACAGGTTTAGCAGCAGGGTTCTAGCACTGCTGCCCTTCTCTACATACAATTATTCCTAGTAAGTGAATTTTGTATTAATGCAATGTCTGCTTTTAGATGCAACTGTTTAATTATTTACACAGAAAAAGGCTGTTCATTGATTGCTTCATTACTCCCTCATAACATTTCATTTGAAGGAGTAGTTCAGAGAACCAAATTCAAATCAGACTGGAACTAGCTGGGGCACCTGTAAATTGGGGGCTTGTAACAGGCATAAAATGGGGCTTTTAAGTGTTACCACTGGCTTTGATTGGCTTAAAATTAAACAGGAAAATTTGATAAACATTTTTAAAAGAGTAAGAGACATCCCATTCTCCATCAGTGTTCTGAACACTGTACAAAAGCTGGTGCTAAAAGTGATCATTCCCAGAGATAAAAATGCAAAATAAAAATAAAAAAGACCAAAGTATTTAATTTATAAGGAACATTCCCTAAAAGAATATGAACAACACAAATAGATCTTTTCCTTACTTCCATCAAAGTGCAAGACAGACCAACTGCTCACCTTCTCATTAGAGAGGCAAGTTGAAAATGCAGCTTTTGTGGATGGGTTTAGTTATGCAGAGTAACTACACAAACAGCTAAGGCCCACTAGTGAACACTGTCATAGAGAGGTGAAAGCACACACAGGCATGCAGAATGCCAATTAGCTACACTATACCTGGGTAAAGCCAAAAATTAAGCACTAGTTAAATACTTTCTAACTAAACAGACTTCAAAAAAGCTTTTTCCATTCCTGGAAGCTGGGTTTTTACATGTTTTCTCTTTATCATGTACTAGCTGTCACCTAGGAAAACACCCATGATTCAACAATTTAAACACAAGCACACCATCTTCAATTTTCTAAGAAACTACCAAACTATACCTCAGGATGCTGAGGAAAGGAGGAAAATATAGTTATCTTAAAAAGTCAGATAACAATATGGTAATTTGTTAAATGGCACCTTTTTCTCTGCTAAATAATGACTAGCATATGTAAGAGCTGGCATAAAAAACTGCAATCCCACCAACACCACCCCCTCCCTCCAAAGCTTAAAGTCAACACAGAATTCTCATTAGAGCTAGAAGCTGAATTAAAAAAGATAATTAAATCAATTTATAAAATATTTGCAGTCAAGTATTAATTAACTATATTGCCCAGACTCTCATTTTCAAAGCCACGTACAGGGAATAATCCTCATTTGAAAAAAAAAAAAAAAGAAAAATCTTCTAAAAAATGTGAAAACTGAACTTAAATATTTGCCTTTTTTTTTTTTTTTTTTTAGGGGGGACAGATAGATGGAAGAGAGTGAATGAGCATTCTTTTCAAGAATAGTAATAGTATCTACACAAAGTGGAGGCAGCATGGTTCACCAATTCAGAGCCAGAGGAAAGACTAGGAGCAGAACAAAGACACTGGACAGAAGAATGGAAGACTCTTCTGTGGCTGACTGGCTGAAGGAAACCTACTTAGTCTGGACTCATGGCAACCTAGGATACAAAAATCCCATAAACAACAGGGCATTTGTGCATGTAACTCCCTGTACACTGCTCTGAAAATTGATTTTGCAGAGTTTTTTCTCCCTCTCAACCTTTACACATGCACACACTGCACTGCGTGTTAGTAGCTTTCATATCCATTTAAATGCTACAGCCAAGATACACTGTGCACATTCACCAGCTCTGCTTTTCTGAAAAAGAGGCTGAGAAATTGGCATCTAGTCCAAAAGGGATCATATTAGAAAATATTTAAAGAGGGATTGAAAGGCCATGCACCAAAATGCCAAAAACCCAATGAAACCAAACCTGTTAAAGAATGTGGTTCTATGTGGTGCAACAAGATAAAAAAAAACCCCATGAATAAACTTTGACTCTCTTTGGTTTAAAACTTCGGGCCTTATTTGACCTATACTGTGTATTTTTAAACTAAGACTCTTCTTTTTAGAACAGTTCTGAATTAAACCTAAAAGAAAGAGCAGGTGAAAAAAAAAAGCTGATACTAGTACCTTTGGGGTTAGGCATTTTGGCCATTTTAGTCCTGGCACTTTTCCATCAAATTCCAAAACAAACAAGCAAACAAACAAACAAATCTATGGAAATGGAATTTGGAAGTCCCTGTTGTCTGAATTAACTTGATACAACAAAAAATAGAACTGCTTAACAAACTTTGACTTTTATGAATGCACAAACTTCAGGATTTGCTGCTCTAGAGCTATTTATAGAAAAGTACTTTCAGATCTGCATACTAGAGTTCATACTCACTTTACAGCCAAAAGGAAAGTGGAGCAAGTTGAAAGCACAAAATTGATTTCTTTTTTAAAGTTTTATAACATGTATTAAGTTAAAACAAATCACAACAGGGTTTTAGGCTGCATATTTATTACCAGAAACCTTGCCTGAGTGGGGAAACAGTTTTTAAGCACGCCAGTAAAGATACTCAAGGCACTATACTCACCAGTATGAATCTTCTCATGCCTCTGTAGCAGGTACTTCTGTATGAAACGCATGTCGCACTGACTGCACTGAAATGGTTTTTCACCTTGAACAATATAATTCCACATCCATAAGTTAATAACTACACACTGTTGTTTCTGATAACTACTTTTGAGGAATATTAAAATGTCTTTTAAAAACACCAGCATCTGAGCGAATTCCAAAAATAATACCAAAAAAAAAACCATTAGCCTTACTAAGTATAGGAACTGCAGAGTTCTTTCCATGATCCTAAGAGTCACATTAAGTCTAGCACGGAAGAGTGATCTGGAATGGCTGTAATTTCCTCATGAACAAGATCAATCACGATGCTGGCATAAGACTGCATTCAGGATACTGGCAAGCTATTATAATGGTAAGTACCTTTTTCACTTCTCCGAACCAGAGAGATACCTCATCAGGCAAATAAGCAGCCGGAGCACATTTTACAAAGGGGTCAATTTTGGCACTTAGGCTACAAGTCAACCCATTACTTTCTGATAAAGAAAGAAAAGAAACCTTGTAAACAGTTAGTTCTTCAGTTTATTAAACATATGTTGATTTTTTTTTCTTTTTCTGGTATTCTTTTGACACTTTGGTGCATGGAATCTCTAAGCTTAGATGCCAATTTAGCTACACTCTTAAAACTGAAATTCGCATAGAGCTGAAAACAATTTTTAACATAAGTAAACAACTCTTTATATAGTAGAAAAAAAAACAAATTTGAAGTCAAGCAGTACCTGTATGAATGAAGACATGTCTCTGTAAATGGTAGTTGGTTCTAAAGGCAGCATTGCAATGCTCACAAACATGAGATTTGTGGGTTTTCAGACCAAGTGATCCATCCTCATTTATTGTAAGGATCTATTTTAAAAAGAGTAAAATTTGTTCTCACACTACCCTCTAAAGGTGTCTTATTAACTACAAAAAAAAAACACATTAATTTTTGCGATGCAGAGAATTTAAATATTTCAGGTAAAACAATGCTAATTTCTACAAAGCTATGCGTTAAGCTTCTAGTACACATTTCCAATTGCAGTCCAATCCAACTTGTGTCTCTTCGTGTATTAAGAGATATTTCAACAGGACAGAGGCAAAAGCAGCTCATGGAAAATCAGCTTAGAGCTTCCCTAGACACAGCTGAGTCACTTTATACGCTACTGTTTACTTTGTCCGTCTGCTGGAAAGGATGCAAAGTAACCAAATCATATGTCAATAATCATATTTTAAAGCAAAAGTGAAAAGTTATATTCTTTTTTCAAATCACAACTCTAAATGTTTGCTAAAAGGCATTAAAACTTAACCAGAATAGTCATATAAATTATCTACATCTACGTAATACCAATAGAGGCAAAATTATATTTTAAAAAGCAAAGCCCCAAAGCCAAACATCCAAGAAAATAGTATTATTCTCCCCTTTCAGGTTTTTCACTCAATAAAGTATTGCTCACTCAATATACATATTAAAGCATCTACTTGACAAATTCAACTTGCCACACTCAATTGCTCTGTTGTCAAACAAAGCCAATATTTTCATATAAAGTTAAAAAAGTTTATATTTAAAAAATTGCACTATATCTATCTATTCAATAAAGCTAATCACAGGTTTTCTCTAATTTGTCAGAAAGGAAAAAGAAAAAAAAAACCACCCCAAAGCAAAACCCAGACTCTACTATCTCTGGCAAGAGAATAAGAAAACCAGTAAACAAATTACATTTCTAAAAGTCTTGCTTAACTGGAAACAGAACTATAAGGAAAAGCTTAAGTAACCTTAAATAAAACAGTTTAGTCCCTTGTTATTAGCAAAAAATGAAATTCTGCTGGGGAAACACATCTGCAATTTGATTAGCTACGACATTTTAGGTTTTATGATAATGACAATGATGAGAAAGAGAGAGTCAATAACTGAAACAGTAGCTCTGCAAATAGTAGCAAATACTGTAGGATCTACTTAATTTTAAATTCTGCTGCATCAAAACTCAGCGAGAGTGAAAGTCTCGGGCTAACAAATTCTTGTGCATTCACTCTGAAGGACAAGTACATTCATACGTTTGTAAGATTGGTATGTTACAGCTCCAGTCACAGATAGAGACAGTTGTAACAGCTCTGTTCTGTAACAACATACAGCTGATGAAACGGACTGGGTCTTTAAAACAAATTTAAATACATGTTATGAAATGCTTTTCATGTATTATGTTGGAATTTTAAAATAATTGTGCAGAAAATAACACTTAATGTCACGCTTATCCTAAACCTGGGCTCTTCTCCTGCATCTATTCACTGCACCACATCTTAAATGAAGAAAGTTAACTTAGTCAATGCAGCTTCCCTAATAAAAGCAACAAAAAAGCTCGTGCGTGTGTGTGCGCGTGCGTGTGCATACGTGTGTGCACGTGTGTGTGTGTGCGTGGAAGAGGGAAAAGGAGACAGGATTCATAGTAACTAATGACTTTTTATTTATCTGATTACTACATTAATATAAGATAGAATTTTAAATGCTTCACTATGTCAACTGACTTCCATTTGTCAAAGTTCCAGCTGCTGTTTGGAGGGAAAATCAACCCCATTACTCTGGAAATACTAAACTTAAACTGCAGTAGGCTCTCACCTATGTCGGTCCTCCAGCTTTTTTCTGCCTTTCTACTCTGACAAGTCTGAAAAAGGGGAAGAGAGACTGAAAAACAACCTGCTTAACGATTCTCCTGATCATTGTTCAATCTTTTGTCATCTCAAAAGACTAAACCTGTCAGATTGGGAGATAAAAAGGAAGCATGCAAGTACACGTCTGTAGAAAGAGGGACACGCCTCTCCTACCTTGCCATGTTTCCATGGAAGTGATCTGTGGATGTACTCAACCTAGATCTCCTTTTTCTATCAAAGGGAGAAGTGAGAAGAAAATGCACAGGATTTGGAACTTGCTTCCACACCCAATCTGAAGCAATTTCTCAACTTTCCAAGAATATGACAGGTGCAACCTTATTTGACATTTCTTTGGGGAGGACTGTAGGGTCCTGCTCCCAGGGCAACAAAAAGGTTTGGGAGATTTTCTTGGTGTTACGGTGAGTTTTCCTTCAATATATAAACAATTTGGGTTGATTTCTGAGTAGGCTTATTTTAATGCTGCTGTTTGATAACACATAACTGATTTCTGTCTATCAGAGCAGCCTGTATATGTTCTGTTTTAAGTCTGAAGGTTAACACTGATTTGGGGAATTACTAGAAGACACAACACTGCTACCTCATGAGGTGAAATGATTCTGATTTTATCTGAAGTGCTTCTC
Organism: Myiozetetes cayanensis; assembly: GCF_022539395.1. NCBI lineage: Eukaryota > Metazoa > Chordata > Aves > Passeriformes > Tyrannidae > Myiozetetes > Myiozetetes cayanensis. The sequence continues at coordinate 29,223,849 of NW_026088185.1, forward strand.
AATAGAAGAAAATTGGTTTCAGACATACAGGGATACATACTCTTCATGAATGGATCTACAAAACAAATTTTGAAGTAACAAACCAGCAGCTATGGTAAGAATCTCTTGATATAAATAAATACATATATGAAGATGATTATGACCACAGGAATTTTCCCTACCAGTAAATTATTTTATATATATATTAGTAAACTTTTTAGAATTTTCAAAACTACCATTTTAGATTTCTTTTTAAAAACTTTTCACTACTATGCATGAAGCATATAAAATTATCAGGCTCACAGAAAAGCACAACTATTATTAGATAGATACAGAGTAATGATTTATAAGTTGTCTACAAAGCTACTGACTCATAATTTAAAAAAAAAATATTTGGAGAGAGAACTGCCTGGAGAGACAGATGTTAAAATATGTCAAGAGTTCATGTTGCTAAAAAGAGTTCAAAGAAAAACACTGTTATATCAGTTTTGTTTTGGGTCTCTGGTGAACTTCAGAACTGCATCTTTACTGAGCAAACAAACAATTTCCAGCCTAACTACTTCAAATGCTAATGAAATTAGTCATAGTCAACCAAATCTTCAGGTCCTTTTAATCTTGGTTTTGCCAAATCAATGTCTTACTTTTGCTGGTGAACGCTGTTTTCTTTTCTTCTTTTTCTGCAAATCTACTGGCTCTCGTATTTGTTTTTTGTCTCGTTTCTGTTGTTCAGATGCATCAGTAAAGGTAATTTCTTGCTTTACACTGATCTGTTAAGATACCAAGTGCCAGTTTCAGGTAAGGTTCTCACTACAGAAAAGCAATTTTTCAATTTTAGAAGATGACAAACTGCTGAAACAGAAAACCTTTTTCTAAGGGAATTATCTTCTGGCTTCATTCTTTCAGAAATTTAAGTGAAAGGAATAATATGTATCTTAAATAAAAAGGGCACAGTTAATTTCCTCAATGACATTTTGAAGTATCCTTTCATTCATCTCCCAAGGTCTTTTTTCCTGACCTGTGGTGATTTTGAGATCAGTTCTTATGTTAAAATCACTTCCATCTGTAAAACCATTCAGTTTTTCATACCTATTTTACTTTAGTCCATGCTGTTGTCAATGCAAGGTTTAACGGAATAGTTTATTATATATTTAAGACAGAAGTATTTTTTCAGGAAAAAAAAAAAAAGACCAGTTCAAATGAAGTTTTTGGAAAAAAAAAATCTTCATCTAATGTGAATCTTAATAAAGACCATGATACTCTTACATTTTTCTAACACCTGAACCACCTGATCTGCAGCTAACAGAGTAGTGTTTTGACAGTGCTACCTTTCTGATGGCTATTCTTCGTGTGTAAGGCTGTCTACGTTTATAGTCCTGGTAACTGTCCTTTATGTTTGGAGGGTAACAGTGATGATGTGCTGCATTACAGGCAGATGCTCTGTTTTCAAAAGGAAGTCATCTACATGCTCTCTGGGAAAGCCGAGGTATGCCTTCTATGAGATATCGTGGAGGGGCATATTTATGGTCATGTATGAAGTGTCACAGTCCAACCTGCAGTGTGAATGCAATTGCTAAGCGTCCACATACCTTAAAAACATACAAGATGCTTCCTAAAGCAAAAGCAACTAAATAGTACTATAAACAGCATAAACATATATACCTTTTAATAACACTATTTATTCTGGTTTGTAGTTACCCTTGAACATTGAATATACTTAAAGAAGCACATTTTAATGCATTAGTTCTATGGTAACAGCCTGCTTATAAAATATTTATAAAACAGATACTTAAAGATTATACTTAATTGGCAAAATTTATCCACAGCCAGAGGCAAATGACATTTTCAGAAATAGCACCCATTCATAAATATTTTGATAATCATAATCCAAACAAGCAATTAATAGATTCTTGCCAGAGTAGGATTAGACTGCCAGATCAAGCTTCCTAGTAATTTCTCCAATATTTCACAAAGAAATTGCTTACAGGGACATTAACAGCATACTGCAGCCCTTGAGGAAGTCTATCTTGCGCATCCATTTCATCATCATTTTTTACCGTCTCCTCATGGACCATGAGTTCATCATGTGAAATCATCTCTTGCTGTCGAAGTTCACTTTCCTGTAACACTTCATCTGTTGCAAGAATTTCTTGGTGCGGCATAGTCCGATCTTGAAGCACTGCCTCTTGCCGTTCTCTCGATACTCCAGACTGGTCAGATACTGCACCCATCCCTACCATAGCCCTGGATGACTGCATTTGGTCTATGCCACCACATTTAAGAAATAATCCTCCCAGCTTGTCTTCAATGTTCATTCTTAAGTGCAATTACCTACAAAGAAAGTTTTAATAGTAAACAACTATAATTGGTGCACTTGCGTAAATTTTTTTACTTAAAAACATTTTGTAAGAGCTCAAGTCAGCACTCAACATAAACACATGCACTCCTAAAACTGATACTGAATAGGAGCCGAATGTTGGTTATTTTGGTGTAACGTGGAAAGATTCTCCTTTCACAGACATCCATGTGTACCCAAGTGAACGCTTTCAAATAAAAGGTTTCAAACCTTTTATTCAAACCAGTAGCCCTCTGACTACCGGCAAAGTTCTGGTAATTAAATGATAGCTAATTCCTCCTTCTCATCCCTTAGAAAACTTTTTTTTCCTGTGTGCCCTTTTTACTCTATTCCCTTTTTCCATTTTGACTGTCTTTTACAAACGCCTCTTTCATTTTGGTCCTGTTCTCCCTATTTCCTTGTCCCTTATGTGCCCTTTCACTGCTGCTACCCCAGGGCATATTGTAGCTGCTGGAACATCTTAATATCCACAAGTGAGAGAAAACTGGGCTGCATCAAAAGCAGAGTGGTCAGCAGGTTGAGGAAGGGGATACTCCACTCTCAAGACCCCATCTGGAGTGCTGCATCCAGCTCTGGGGCCACAGAGAAGAAGGATGTGAAACTGCTGGAGTGAGTCCAGAGGAGACCACAGAGACACTCAGAGGGCTGGAGCACCTCTGCTATGCTGACAGGCTCAGAGAGCTGGGGTTGTTCTGGAGAAGAGAAGGCTCTGGAGAGACCTTATTGCAGCCTTTCAATACTTAAAAAGGGAGTTTATAAGATGGGGACAAACCTTTTAGCAGGGCCTGTTGCAATAAGACAACAGGCAATGGTTTTAAATGAAGAGATGGTCAATTTAGACTAGATATAAGGAAGAATATTTTTGCAATGAGGGTGCTGAAACACTGGTAGGAGTTGCACAGAGAGGTGATGGATGCTCCAACCAGGGAAACATTCAAGGCCAGGTTGGATGGTGCTGAGCAACCTGACCTAGTTGAAGATGTCCCTGCTCATTGCAAGGGGTTGAACTAGGTGGCCTTTAAAAGTCCCTTCCAGCCCAAACCATTCTGTGAATCTATGAAAATCCAATTTTCTGGCTAAAGGTATATATCGAATAAGGACTACAGAGAGATCAGAACTGTTGGTAAAAAAGGCGTTCTCTTTCACCCCCACTAAGCTGAAGCATTAGTCAGGAAATACAAATTCCAATCATGAAAAGCAATACCATTAAATTGACTTATGTTACACGGACAGATATAAAATCATAATATTCCAACAAGTGCCATGACGCTATTAATTGGTTTTTAACATAGAGTGGCAGGCTCTTGTGAAGCTGGAAGTGGCAGCATCTTCTCATTCTACTAGTTACTATATATGCAAGATAGTTCTATAACCCTTCTCCTTGGCATACTGGATGTCCAGCCACAGCAGTCAGGCTCCTTCACCCAACTCTCCAGGCCCATAACTCCTACCATTCCACAGTGCCCTGGCCTGCTCCTTCAGCCACACACACCAACAGACAGACAGAGAAGACATCACTCCCCCACTCCTCTATCTTCCCACAGTTGGAGGGCAAAGGCTACACGTACAAAGGTTACAGCAGACACACGAGTGGGAGCAGAAGCACAGTGGAGCTGGACAACACACAGCAGGCCCGGCCAAAGCACCAGGCAGGGATCTTGGGGAGTATTATGACAGTGTCAGGACTTTTGATTTTGATGCATTCAGAATTATTACACAGATGTGGTGTTGGTGCTCATCAGCTTCAAAATCCATCTTCCTTGGAGTACACCAAAGAGAAGGGCTCCATCTCCATTCAAGTCTTAAATCAGAGGCTGTACTGCTTTCCCTGCAGCTCACAACGACTACTCATAACCAAAGAAATCAGATCTCTCTGCCTAAAACCACCAGGGCCATCACCCTGTAGAACTGCACCACTACAGCCCCCTGTCAACTTGCAAAAAGACTCGCTCAAACAAATCAAATCTATACAAATCTATACATCAAATCTATAAATTTCCATTTTCAGTTTGATGCATCTGATTCCCTTCTAAATTATTACCTTCACCAGGAAAATATTTTGAAAATTCTCAATGTATCTTACACATTTGTGAAGACTTGATACCAAAGTACACTGAGTTTACAAAATAGACCGTGGTTTCTCTTTAGATGAGATCCTAGAGAACACGGTAGGAATGGAAGCCACCACCAGAAACAGCTGAAAAATCTCACATCTCTTTTCAAATATTTTTGTATTTTATTTTCAAATATTAGTACTGATTCTTAACCTTCTGAAAGTTAAACTAACTCAATTTCTTAAACGAAGAAAAAAACAACTCACCACACACTCCAACAAAGTAAAAAGTCCATTAACACCATCTGATAGCAACTCACATCTTATAACTTGAAAGTGAAAGAACATTTGTCTCTATTCTTTATCGTGAAAGGTTCTAAACTTCTGAATAAATAAAAGAAAGGCTGACAGACAGGACGATCTGACTTCTACGAGTTTCAAATAGTTAAGATGCTCGCCAAAGAAAGAAGCTTTTCAGTCAAATACTTCATTATTTTTAGTAAGCCTTGCTCTGCTGGAAGTCAGGAGGACAGAGTCACCAAGCTAAATCTCTTTATATATGAAAGTGTCATCAATATTTTTAATATTCTTCCTTCCTACATAAAAAGCCCATTTTAGGGACCAAAACCACCTATGACAGGAGAAGAACATGGAAAAATACTGTTCAGAACATTTATGCTTGCAACTGGTCCTTTTCTGTTCTCCTGCAATTCTAACATAAGGAAGTTTGAAATCATGCTCTTGATTTTCACAGTGTCAGTCTTCAAATAAGGACAAGAATGCATTAAGAATGCCCCGAGTGAGCTCAGGTGGTGCTGTGTTACAAGTTTACTTTCAAATTAATCTAGTTTAGAGTAAAAGAATGAGATTTCAGATGTCTTCCAGGGAAAATGCAGGTCTGGTATGCCACATAGCCACCTGCAGACATTATATAATCCATGAAGTATTTTTTGGAGGTAACTGGGAAACCATACTGATAGTTTCTCAGCAATAACACAAACAAACAAACAAAACCTGGCACAGCACTAAGGCTGTATTTTTCCCACCAATGCAGATCTCCCAGAGAGATCTTGCAACAACAGCCCAAAAGAAGAAAATGAGGATGAATTTATTGTCTTATTGGTGTGGAATATCCTGTGCCAAGTAAGAAATGTGAGACAGAACTGAAGTTTTAAGAATCTGCCTTGCATGGAGCCATCACTTGATAAGAGATGGTGCAAAAGACCTGAGGTCGAGACTGATTTCTTTGGTAGAGCATTCTAAATATCTAGCTTGAAAGATAGACTCCAAGGAAAATAAACTGATACATCTGCTCATTTCAGCCTCCATCCCAAGTTAATCCATACTCAGGGTACATCTCACACAGACTGTCATTCACTATGCTTTTGTTCCACACTACAGAAATACCACAGCATAAGCTCACTGCAGATTCTCCAAAGGAATGACGTGGACAGGTACTAAAATACAAGAACTCAAGATGCTGAAACACATTCAAGGGAGAACAAACAGTATCAAGTGTGAGAACATGGTGGCCCTAATCTGTCTGCCCAGGCCATTGACAAAAACAGCACAGAAGGTTGTTCCACATGGAGGATACTGCCACATCACTCTGAAATTAGGTATGAATTCCAGAAATCCTGGATGTAAAGCTACTTCCTGGCAGGAAGGTAGGCAGACAGAGAAGCTGAGTGTTTAACAGTGCAGAGGAGCCTGCTGCTCTCACCAACAGAGGCAGGAAGGCTTGTGACGTGCCAAACCTAAGGACAGCTGGCGGGATGCAGCAGCTGCCCAGAGGACAGGCCAGCTGTGTGCTGGTGTTTATTGGTCTTGCTGATTCTCTCAGTTGCAAAGGATATGGAAACAGTTTCTCTCTCACCCTGACTAGTAGGTTTAGCAGAGTCATGCAACTATAAGCGCTCAAGTTGTTTTCCAGTCATGATCTTGAGTCATATCAGAAGTGGTGCAGTGAGTGCACTGCTTATTAAATCAGGCTTTCAAACATCTGGGTTTTCATAGAAAAATAACGAGAACTCATAGGGTTAGGCTATATATTCTAAATGACTAAACACAATGTAAGCTACACGACTGCTGCAGGTAATGTTTTAAAACAAAGAACCACAAACAAAAATAGGCTATTAATCCAAACAAGAAGCATCCCAATTGCAATTAATTCAGTAAAACACATGTAATTTGTCAACTGACACCTTTTGGCTCACATAAAAGGAATCCTATCATTTAAATTGAAGATGAGGCGAAGTGTGCTTGGAAGAATGACAGTGTGATAAAGGATGTAAGTTAAAAGCATTCAGACAAGCTCACTTTAGCAAGACTGCAAAAATTAAATACATATTTTAAGTGCAATATGCATCTGTGAAATAAAGATCAACTTACTTTGAGATTATCTCTAGGGAAGCTACAAAAATACAAACCATGTACACAGACATGCACATTTCTTGGCATAAAACATTGTTGTGTTTTCCATGGAATTTCAGAACTTCTATTAAGCCTCACCAAGTAATCTCACAATTTTTCTTTGAGTGCATATAGTTCCTCTATAAACTGACAGAAAAGCAGCTGTCAACAAAACCTCCAAAGTATCCATTTTGCTTGGAGAGGTTCTCCAAGCCTTTAGTCCAGGAAAAGCATCTCAAAAGAGGTGTCTACAGGCAGAGCTTCCTGGGGACACAAACGTTTTGGAGGGAAGAGAGGGGGAGGGGAAGGACCGCACAGAAAAGGTCTCATGGGACCCTCTCGGCACCTTCTCTTTTCACAGGGTGCTCCACAGCTGCTTGCAGAACATCCCCATCCAGTGAACCACGTTGCTTCATTTCAGAAACCTCTGCTTCACCAAACCCTACGGCTGTACTCCAGAACTATTCATTTCAGTAACCCTGACATCAGTTTTTCCAAATACTGGTGCAGTAAAGTCAGAGAACTAAGCACTAAAGACAGTATTCCTAATTAAAGAAACAACCATTTAAACAAAAACATACTAAATGAAAAGCACGACAACATTTCAATTCAGAATCAAAAATTAAAACACCATCAAGAGAAAACATTAATTGATTCAAAAAGTCTGCTCAGATGGTGGCTGCTACGAAGTAAAGCTGAACAGAGACCCTGAAGGAAAGCAGCAAAACTTGTTTGCCAGTGGAGTGCAACACATGGTCCAGCTCTTTTTCTCCACTTGGACTGATGGTGGGCAGGGGGTTATTCTGTCTTCTCCCTTCTTTTCTTAAGTAGGCAGTAAAGCATTATTTGATGGAATGAGCAATTACCCAGAGATACAAACTGGGTTCACTTCAAAAATAAAATTCATACGTGCAGAAATGCATGAATTCTGTAAGTTAGGATTCAAAAGACTATTTATGAGAGGTGAGAAAAAAAATATGTTTTAAGAATTAAGAACAGGGACAAAAGATAAAAATCACCTGCAGCTTAATATCTATTTGTGGAATAGAACTAATTTAATGTTTTTGCTTTGTTTTTTAAATAAGATGAACCTTTTCTATTTGTAAACAATGTCCTGGAAAAGTCGTTGTTTAAAGACTTATACTTCTCTTTTTAAGTGTTAAAAAGCAGAATTTTTTCCTTTCTACATCTGTATCCCACTCCACCTTCTTTCATATATTATCTTCTCCCAACTTTTCCAAGGGAAAAAGGAATGAAAGATGGTTGAGGGAAACAGGGAAAGAAAGTTGTTGAAATTTAATTATTCTTCTGGCTTAAACCTTAGCTCCTTCTGAAAGATTACAGCAAAGACTTGACAGAGAAATAAGACTTCCATGTACAGCGATAAACTCCATTTGACCATATTTTCTAAGATACAACAACCCAAACACAACAGCCAGGATGTACAACAGCAATTCTAACTTGCCTTTAGCAACTCGATACTGTTCTGACAAAAACATCTACGTCCAAGATTCCCTCAAAAAGCTGACACTTAGCTCAGTCCGAGGTGTTATATGGTTTCAGTACAACCTTACACTGGAAGCAGCCCGATGACATTATTTCAGTTCCACATTTTGGGAAGTCTGCTTTCACTGAAGGTTAAGACAAGGCAACCTTCCTAATGAACAAATACCTGAAGCTACAGAACATGTACCTGAGCACATTCCTACCACATCCTTGCTTCCACAACAGCCTTTGGAAGAATGAGTGCACGCAGAGCCCAAACCACAAAATATATAAAGGTTACTAGTGCAAAATGCACATAGAACAAGCTTTTAACAACAGAATCTGGGGAAACCCTCATCTTCTTAGGGTTCAACTCTATGGTCATGCTACAATGATTTGTGCTAAACTGTAAACTTAAATGAATATAATGTATATACAATCTATACAACTCCCTAAATGAACATTCTTATTCTGTCACAGAATTTAATTTTTTTCCTTCCCTATTTAGTGAAATTCACTTTGGAAAGGTTTATTCTGAATTTTTAAAAAAGCCAATCACCATGTAATCAGCAGTTTACTGGCATGACTAGTAAAACCTTTCTGAATAGCCAAACTTCTGTAAAATCAACTACAAATGATAGGCCATTCCAGTGGGACATTTGGTGTGTTTTCTTATTTACCCAACTCTCAATGATACAGCTGTAAGAAAATCTGAGGCATGGGCTACCAGCTCAAAGGGTAGTGCCCTGCACCTCTCCCCCGTCACACCTCCTTGCTGCCTTCTCCAGGCTGAGCAGAGAGCTGTGCAACTGAGAAGAGAGCTGTGCAAAAACACACCCACAGAAAAGCCATGAGGGTTTGTCTGGATCAGTGGGACCGAGCAGGTCAGGCTTACGGCACATCCACGGTGAAGAACCAGGGAGGAGGGAACGGGGCTGATTCTTTCAGCAGCGGTCAGCAGTCACATCAGATTAAAGGGTGTTGTGAAACCGCTCCACAAATGCAACGTACACACACAAATGAACACCTTGCAGACAGACATACCCAAGGGCTATGCCAAATTCAGATCAGGGGAAAAAATGTGTCTCTACATTCTCAAATGCTTTCGCCCTAAAAGGAAGCATAGAAGTCACCAATAAGTCTGCAATTCCTAATGCTAATGAAGACAGAGACAGCAACATGGCTTAGTAGCATATTTAAAACTGCTAATGTTGAAGTATTTCCATGAATAAAACTGCCATCAACACAAACCCCTCCAAGAGAAAGAAAAAAATCAGAACTTAACAGGTTTCTAACATCCACTTTAAATCCCTATCAAGCCATGAAACATGTTAAGCAGTCTCTTCATATCAGAAAACATATTTATTTGCACTACTAAAATATGGATATAGTCCAATATAAAAGGAAACACAGATAGCTTTCACAATATCAAAGGTTCAATTTTTAACATACTGCAGAAGCCTAGCAAGTAAAAAATAACACCCTACTTAATGATTCTAAATAAAGAACAGTAAATAAAATGATCTCTTCCCCTACTCAGAAAAATAAGACACAGCTAAAAGAATGACTTTGAAATTAACACACAAGTGTTTCTAAGAATGAATCAGAATGTGTTGACTTGCAAAATGAAAGTAATCAAACATAAATCAGCCTGAAAAGGTTCACAGATCATAAAATCAACACATTCTGAAAGGCAACATATGATACAAACACCCTTATGACTTGTTGCACATTTATTTCTAAGTGCTCCATGTTGCTGAACACATGCCAGCACAGGGCCTGATCCCACCAAGATTTACACTCATACTGAGCTGTGAATAGTCCTATTACAATCAACAGGATTACTCACGGAAAATCTACTTATCATGCATAAAATTATCCATGCGTGAAAATCTTTGCCACGTTTCCTATCCTGAAATCTTTATTCAATCGTCACCAGCATAACCATAATCTATTATCAAATGTACCTATTGAAAAGTTTCTGATACTGCATTAAACAAAGCCAGGGTTACATGTCAAAATCCACAGGGATGTCACCAATGTAGCAAACAAACTTTAAATGGTCAAAAAATCATAGGCAACGTTATGGGTTTATCTGAGAAAGAAAAAAAAAGCCAAAAGCCTCTGGTTCTGTGGCACTAAATTATAACCTACTAGAAAATAGTTATTTTTGAGAATTTATCTAGGAATTTCTACCACTGTATAGTTAACCTCAAAAGAACAATGCAGAATTTCTGCCCTTGCACCATGAAACTTGGGCACTCAAAAGTGCTCACTCTGGGGACTTCTGATGGCATTTATATTCGGGAAAACAAGCACTAGACATAACTAAGGCTACCGAGCATCTTCTAAGTACCTTTAGTAATTCATAACTTCAGTCTAACTGGTGAAAATTTTGTGACATTCCGTGTATCACATGCCTCATGCTGAAACTTTATAAAAGTAGTTCAGATAATGTATCAAATGTTTTTACTACTTGATTTAGATAACAGTGCAGTTCTAACACAAAGCCGAGCCAATTTAACAGCTAATGGTCATTGAAAGGGGCAATCCTGATCCCTGTTCCTAACTCTGAGAGTCCAGCCTATCTTTTGTACCCACTTTGATCTCATATAAAGACACACTTGTTTACACTCCAGCAGTCTGGCAATTTTTTTTTCCCAGTTACTAATTTTCTGAGGATAACTCACTGGCTGGATTTACCACAAAGAAGACAGAACAGCTCAAAACAGGGTGCAGGAGTGGACCCTTTTCTGTTCAGCATTCACAGCCTAACTCTCTCAGCCCATCTCACATATTTTCACCTTAAAAATAAACAGAGAAGAAAAATACATTCCTCTTTTAAAAATGTGATTTTTTTATTTTTACAAACCCTTAAATTCCTTGGGTCTCACCACTCCTCTGCTATGTGCAAGTATCTGGGAGGCATCTCTACTCATCACTAGCACTATGATAGTGCTGCTTTACAGAAGATGACAACGCACTGATGCTCTGTTACCCTACTGGCCCAAATGGCAAAGGTCTGTACGTATGTGAGAATGTCTTGATGGTTGCACTCAGAGAGTTGTGGTCAGTGGCTCCATGTCCAAGTGGACAGCAAAGACGAGTGGGGTTCCTCAGGGCCCAGTAGTGAGACCAGTGCTGTTTAACATCTTTGCTGGTGACATGGACAGTGGGATCCGACAACAGTGAGCTGTGTGGTGTGGTTGACACCCTGGAGGAAGGGATGCCATCCAGAGGGACCCTGGCCGGCTTGAGAGATGGGCCTGTGAGAATCTCGTGAAGTTCAACAAGGCCGAGAGTAAGATCCTGCAAGTGAGTTGGGGCAATCCCAAGCATAGATACAGGCTGGGAACAGAACAGATTGAAAGCAACCCCACACAGAAGGACCTGAGGGTATTGGTTGATGAGAAGCTCAACATGACCCAGCAATGTGTGCTCATGGCCCAGAAAGCAAACTGTGCCCTGGGCTGCATCCAGAGCACCATGGGCAGCAAGTCCAGGGAGGGGATTCCCTCCCTCTGCTCTGCTCTCATGAGACCCCATCCAGAGTGCTGCATCCAGCTCTGGGGCCACAACAAAAGAAAGATGTGGACCTGCTGGAGTGAGTCCAGAGGAGGTCACAAAGATAATCAGAGAGCTGGAGCACCTCTGCTATGCAGACAGGCTGAGAGAGACAGGGCTGTTCTCCCTGGAGAAGAGAGGACTCCAGGGAACAGCCTTCCAGTACCTAAAAGGGGCCTAGAGGAAAGCTGGAGAGAGACTTTTTACAAGGGCCTATAGTGACAGGACAAGGGGGAATGGCTTTAAACTGAAAGAAAGAAGATTTAGATTAGATATTACATAGAAATTCTTGACTGTGAGGACAGTAAGAGACTATAACAGGCTGACCAGAGAAGCTGTGGATGCCCCATCCCTGGAAACATTCAAGACCAGGCTAGATGGGGCTTTGAGTAACCTGATCTAGTGGAAGGTGTCCCTGTCTATGGAAGTGGCATTGGAACAAGATGATCTTTAAGGTAGTTTCCAACCCAAACCTTCTGTGACTCCATACATTTGTATACAAAAATTCTGGTGTTTCTTTCCAGACTGCTTTTTAAAAATCCTTAAAATATTATAAACTAAAACCCCTGGGAGAATACAAGAAGTTATATGCAAACACACAGAAGGGACTGCCTTCACTAGGGTACCTTGTTTCATCATAACTCACCTTTCCAGCATATTGTCACTGATTTTTATTTTTTTTTAAATAAAAAGATCATAAATATATGTACATGTGTTTATATCTATATCTGTATCTATATATAGATATATCTTTTTCTACAGCACACAGCATGAAATGCTCCATAAAAACTGGTGACACTACTAAGATAGTTTATAATACCCTTGCTCCATTTGTTGCAAATGTCAAAATGTATAAATGAGTCACAGAGCACACAAAGAGAAAGCCACAACCATTTGCCACCTTGCAAAATAGGATACAAGCCTACACAAGCCATTTCTACCAAAACTTTTTAAAAATAGGTGATCAATAATTATACGTTCCACATTTTCTGGGTGCTTATGCTGACACATTTGGGTCAAATTCACCTAAAATGCTGAGTACTCAAGGCTGCAATTAAATCAATTACAACAATACTTTAAAAATACAAAGATAATGCAATGTTGTTATTAAAAAAAAAAAAAAAAGTTCTTAAAGAGCTCAATGGACATCCACACCACTTGCAAACTTTCATCTTACTCACAGACACCAATTCTCCAGCCATAAAATAAGAAATATCCATTTCCTTTCCCTGAGGCAAAATCAAATACTTGTAATAATAAGCAATGTTCAATATAGGTCACAAGGGTAAACTTATCAGTTTATAGTGCTCTTGTTCCTGCAGCCATCACAGCTCCTGAGGGGAGAAGGCAGCAGCCCTCACGTGGACAGGTAAGGCTACTCCAGTTACTTAGATAACTACCATGAGGAGGTGGGTGAGATGGTCTCGCCTCTCCCAGGGCTTAATGACTGATCAGAAAGCGTAACCAACCCATGGGTTTCCAACCAACATGGAGTAGCCACTTTGGTGGAGAATCACTAGAGGAATGGAGGCACTCCAATGCAGGAGTGTCATCCAGAAAAGGTGAGCACAGCAGTAAGACTGAAGAGGGAAACGCTGGTTACCACCACGATGTAACAGAACTGAGAGAGATTTGGCTTCATTTCTCAGCTATGCCACTGCTTTTGGGCACATCTGTTATCTTGGCAAATCTCCGTTCCTTCTTTCCACTTCCTTGTCTCTAAATCAGGTGCAATGACCCACCTAGGATTTAGATGTGCAGTGAGCAGTAGGAACTACCTGTGAGGCCCTCGCACACCTACTGATGACCATTACAGAAATTTCCCAAAGAAATATACCCATTCTGCCTTCAGAGCAGGATTAAGCAGAGCATAGTAAGAGAACATGAATTATGCAATGAGAAGAAAGCAAAGTACAAGGCAGCTGCTTATTCAATTTACGTGCATTCAAAAAGGTAGGGGCTATTTAGTATCACTAAATACTACTATACTAAGGTACAATATATTAGTGATATAATGAGGATGGTAAAATTAAATGGCACACGTAAAGCTAAATGCTGTAATTTTAACGCCTGCATGGTTGACTTATACCTAAAATTGCTCTTCTAAAAGCATGCTTTTCTTGGAATATCTTTACTTCAGCTTCATTGTTTTATAAGAGGCCATCTATGTGCATTAAAGAAAAATAGTAATTACAGAAAATTTCAGGACTATTACTTAATGCATCCACAAAGACTAAATAACATTGGACAATAAGCTAAAGAAAGTATAATCAAGAAGGTTTTGATCAAAAAAGCTGGAAGTTAGCTGCAAAAGTGATCTCAGAGATTCTGGAAGATATTCCTCATTTACATACATGAGAGCATATGGAAAACTTAAGAGGAAAAAAACAACACTCTTCTAAACCATAAATGAGAAGGACATGAACGACAACAAAACAGATCTCAGTTACAGAGCACAGGTGATTATTTCTAGACCTTGCTTCAGTATTTGAAAATGTTATTTCAACATGGGCTCTCAGGTCGTGAGAGCAATGCAAGTATTTTAGAATACAGGAACCACTCTCCTAAGTTGCAATTTCAACTTTAGCATATCAGCATGCCTAAAGTAGGCATTTTTCCCCAAACTTCATTACAGCAAACTAACTTGGGGTAAGATTACATTCTGTGTAACATCTAGAGACAAATTCTGCAAAATATCATTGGCTCTCTGTGGACTAACTTTTCATGGGAATACTGACAAGGAACACTTTCTTATCTAAACCTGCAGAGGAGGCAGTGTCATACCTCAGGATAGCTTCATGTTTAATGGGTATTTATTTCATTGCAACTATGTTTCAAACATACCCTTCAACTACCTCAACTAATCCCGTTAATCCGAAACATGGTAGAATGAATACCTCTTTAGTAAAAGATTTCACTCCAGACAGACAAAGCAAATCCTACACTTTCTATACTATGTTTTTCAAACACTAGTATTACCTTAAGTGGCCATCTTTCAGACCCACCTGAAAAGATGGGGCCAAAAGTCTGGGCCAGAAGGTCAGAAAGAGCCCTTCTTAAAGCTAAAGACATAGATCCCTATTAACTGCCCCACTCCTCAAACCCTACAGGTCTACTCTATCTACAAAGAAAACAAAAACAAAACAAACAAAAAAAAGCCTTTCAAGGATCTACCTATTCCGCAGGACTAATACACCTAGTAACTAAAAATGACAAAACTAAACATGAGACAGAGAAAATAAACTACCTCAAGCACATAAATACCTACTGCACTTTTACTAACATAAACACAAGGCAACACACATGTAACATAGTCAGTAGAATAAATAAGCCCTGAGGAAAGAAAAAGAATTACAGGTGACATAATGTGATCAAAATGCACAAGACATTTCCAAAAAGGTATATGGATCCTTCAGAGATGACAGCAGTATAAGAATATAAAAATAGTAAAATGACAATGATTTGGGTATCACTAGGAACACTATCTTGAACTTGTATATTCTGGTGGCAGCCCTTTCTTTCCCCTAATGCACAATGAAAAACAAGGAGCAGACAATGCTGTGATGCTCCATTAGGGAGAGCACTGACCAAAAAAAAAAGAACCAAAAAAAAGAAAATCTATCACTATTCTTCAAAGTATCCCAGCAATTACAAACTGGGCACCAAGGAGCAATTTTCATCAGTGGAGTCAGGGATTGTTGGGGCCTAACCAGCACTCCCTGATACAACAGCATCGGAACAGTATCAAGCACCTTCATAAGCATAAACACAAGAGCCAGCACATAAACAGACACATGTTAGTATTTAAAGACCGTATGAGATCAGCCAGAGAGGGAAGGAGTAGAAATAAACTCTAAAATCATGGAAGTGAGCAACTAGGTCACTTTCTCAAAACCCCTCTTGGAACACAAGCATGTTACAGACCATGTAAATTTGCCAAGAAAAGAATATCCTTCCGTACAGTTAGGATATTTTTCCCCATTGTTGCAACAAGTTCATCACCTCCCTGCTGATAACCAACACTTGTGGTCAGATTAAATCAGCTAAGAACTATTCCTATCCTGCTTACATAAAATTCCAGAATTGTAAATCAGCCTTTTTTAATCTGGCTGATCCTCACTTCAAAAGAAAAAAAAAAAGGCAAATCAAATAACTACTAAATCCAGTGTGCTTCTGCTGCATATCCTCTTCAAAAGACTATCCACAACCCCAGTAAGAACTTCCAGGTAACTCTTTCCCTTGATACTTCAAGAATGGTATGAACAAGGAATCCCACTGACTTTTACCACATACCCCAAGGTAATTACTCCTCATTACAGTTTTAAATTTCTCAAACAATCTTCAGGCACTTAAGCCCATTTTCAGATCAAGGCAAGCCAAAGCACAAGTTGCCTAGAAACTATTTTATAGGAGCAATAATAACAAAGATATGATAGCCCATTAACTAACACTGAAAATAACCCAAAAAATAAAACTCAGACTTCTCAAGATTGTGCCCTCTTGAATAAAAAGATTGTGGAAATCGGAATCTACCTCAATGACTTTGGTACCCTGCAGCTAATTCTCACTAATTAAGTCCTAGAATACACTAAAACAGGAATTCAGATCGATCAAAAGATATGATTCTGTGTTTATAATAACTCCTATAATCATTAGGAACAAAAATCTTGAAGGTTCTTGATGCCATTAACTCACAGACCAATAATTAAGAGCTACCATCCCAAACAGGTCTGAAATTTCTGAGAACTCATAATCAAATAACTTCATGATGAAGCCAAGTCTCAGTGAAAGACATTCAATACAACCCATAATACTAAGCAAGCAGGAAACCAATCTGTAAAGTCCAAAAATATACTTACAAGATTCTGATGAAAGAAAAAAATGTTCTACATTTATGCACTGCTTTCCAGATACTGTTTCCTCATCCAACCATGTTAAGAGCCTCAAGTCCTCAAGCCCTGAACATGCTGATGCAGCTGCACTCACCCAGGTTCCCTCAATGCACAGATGTGTCCCATGAGGTAACAGGGCAACATCTTATTACAGAATCTTAGAATGGTCTGGGTGGGAAGGGACCTTAAAGATCATCTAGTTCCAATCCCCCTGTGGGCACAGACACCTTACACCAGACCAGGCTGCTCAGGGCCCCATCCAACCTGGCCTTGAACACTCCCACAGAGGGGCCACCCACAGCTTGGGTAACCCCTTACAGTGTCTCACCACCATCAAAGTTAAGCATTTCTTCCTAATATCAAATCTAAATCTACCCTGTTTCAATTTACAGACATTCCTCCTTGTTCTAGCACTATGCCCACGTACTCAAGAAGCAAGAATCAGAGCCAAACTGCTCTGCTGAACTCATGTCCAAACAAACGTAGGAAATGAAGAGTTGTCCAGGGTTACAGCAAATTTTAGGCACATTAGATGTAACTACAACAGATCCCATTTTTTCTACGCATGCAGCCATACCCTCATCACCACCACAACTGTGGAAAGCCCCCTGCCTGTCCTATGACCTATAAGGAATGTAATCCAGGGATGATACAAAGGCACACTAGACAGTAAACTGCAAGGTCATGCAAAGAACCGAGAGATTAGGTTTTCTGTCAGCTTGTCCCTTTACATTGCTGTTCCCTGAAAAGTGACAGTAAACTCACACTTAAAGCTGCGTTATATTTGATCCAATGCAGTGTATGTAACACTGAGTACCGGTTCCTAACAGGCACCAGCCTGAACACGCCCGGTTTGCATGATCTACTTTTAACTGTCAGATTCAGACAACAAGCCCACTGGTTTTGTCTACAAATTGCCACCTACTCTACATATTCCAGCAAAATACTGTGACAACTGGATGATCATCCTCTGCGTGCTCCTCTTCTACAAACTCTATTTTATTCCCCCTCCCAATCCCTTAATTTCATCCTCAGTGATCATAAAAAACCCACATTTTAAATACATAAGGATTCTTTTCTAGTCATTTAAAAAGAAAACTTCATATTCTCTACTAAGAAAAAACAACATTAAAGCCAAGTGGCTTTCCCTTACTTCCTTACACCCCATAACAACACAAGCTTTCCTGCTCCCCGGAAGACAATCACATAACTTTGACATCTTTTTGCTGACTCAGACAAAAATTCATCACTAGGTATAACTGTCAGGTTTACCAGTGACAGAGGAAGCTCCTGAGAACCACAGCCTAATAAAGCTTTCCTCCTTGAGGGATGACAGCAGTCTTTCTCCCATGTGAATGATTAATTTGTATTTGATATTGTTAAAGCAATATTCACACAGGGCACCTTCACACTAGACTTTACCTTCAAGAAAATTGGTTATGAGGTCAAAACATAAGCTGAAAACCAATATTGCATGGACATGTCTGGAAAAATCTGCAAGTGACTGTGGTCTACAATAATTGTATCACATCTTGGTACCCTGAGGATTCACCACCTCCCTCTGCACTTGATCTAGTAGTGGTCATTACAAAAATTTTCTTCAAGGTAAGTAGTGTGAGGTTACTCCAGCAAAAAGGGAGTTGGCTGAGTTTACCAATCTATCATGAAGAACTTCTTTGTTAAAAGAAACTTTACAGAAACAAAAGGAGAACATTTCTTAAATGTGTGTATATAGCTACTGATGTATCTAGAACTGCTCAGTGCTATAAACGACCTAACTAAAAAGCCTGACAATTGTCATCCATCTCACATATATTACACTTGACAGAGACTGACATATAACAGTGACCTATGTTAGAAACCACTGTTTAAGTGGTCCAAACCTGGGGAGAATCATGCCTTAGGAGGTCAGCAACAGAGACAGTAATTTGATTCAGAATACTCTTGCTTGAGAAACTCTGAAATCATCCATGGCATCTGGAAATTCTAACTGTTATAATGCTTACAGGTTAAAAAATCATCCATGGATCCCATGAAATGTACTCATTTCTTGGCTTAAATACTCATTTTGCTCCCTCTGTCCTCCCTTTAAAAAACTGAAGAATGTCTGCAATGCAACACTACAGAATCACTTGTTGAAAGCGAGGCTAAATAGTTTTCGTTACCCAAGGAAGCCTGAGAAAGATGGTGAATTTAGAAGCTGCTCACTGGCTTTGCCTCTCCCCAGTGACATACCAGGCAATAACCCACATCACACGCTGCATATTGTTTGGCAAAATAAACCTCACTTTATGCTGAACACTTCCCGTTCTCCATGACTAGAGCTTTAGGCCAGACATCATCATAAATACATGCTACAAGTGTCTTACACACACACACACACGTGCGCACATGCTTTTTAGGAGCATTATCACCAATTCCTTATTTCAAATACAATCCCAACAACAGAAAAGAAATCTGGCAAATTTTCAGGGCAATCACATAGCAGTTAACATTCACAGTCTGTAAAAAGTTGTTTTCTCTCCCTTTCATAAATAGTGCTAATGAAAATGCGACTATCTCAAACCTGCCCAGCATCAGTATTTCTCACTTCACCTCTTGCACTAAGGTGACATGACCTGGTCATGTTGTTACTGGCATTGTAAACCTCTCTAGTGATGTCTTCTCTATCTGTGTTGGGGTACATAAGTAGTAAAATCAATACAGATTTTATGGGAAAATTATTACATAAACATTAATACATTTAAGAAATTTGTACAAATTTTTATGAATGGGCATCTTTTAACCTTATGGATGTAGCTGCCATTTGAAACAATTTTAGAGCAGAAGGCTTATCAGTCTCATAGCTGAGCTCACACAGATATCACAACAGCTTTAGGTATGAGTAATATCATATGTTACATCAAGAAACTGTCTTACGGACATTTTACAGGCACCTTGATTTTTGGTTTTGGTTTTTATGGGAGTTTTTTTGTTTGGTTTTTGTTTTTTTTTTTCCCAGTGCAAGAGATCTAGACAGTTTATATTTGATAGGCTGTTCATAAATTATACCCTACTGCTGTTTGCAGGTTAGAACTTCTTCCCACACAGATTTCATTTTATCATCAGACTGTTTAATTCTGCGCTTATAAAAATGTCATCCTAGTCATAAGGGAAGAATTAGACAGCACTGTCTTAAGACTTTCTGCACATACCATGACAAGATGCAGATACTGTGATACTAATTTGCCAGTAGAGTATATCAGTTGCAGGATCAGACCATATACACATGCTGTTACTGAGTTGTGTCTTGCTGTTTTCAAAAGTGCGGTGAAATCATGAAGTAATATAAATTAGTAATACATTAACTACATTACAGTATTCTCACTGTTGCCTCTTGATATCATAGCCTGGAATACATTAACACACTGATAATATCCTAAGAGTACATTAAAAATTATTTCTGAGCAAAAGCAGTGCCAGTCTCTATATTATTTCCCAAAATAACATTCTGACAGTGTGGAAGAAGTTATCAGGAGATTCTAACCCTTCTGCATGCTGTAGATTCCACAGTCTTTCTAAAAGACAGCCAATTTCCCCTTAGGACACACTTATAATCAAGTTTTGTGAGAACATATTACAGATTTTTCCAGATATTTTATCCAACGTGTTGAATGATATATGAAAAATATCTCTATATGGAGTCAGGGGAAGATAACTTAATCACATATAATATTGGAATGCTCACATATGTTATTGTATTTTAATTTGTACAGTAATTTGTAAGTGAAATAGTTTAAAATTTTACCACTTGTGTAGTTTATGGCATTATTGCTGATGTATAAAATACTCTGTTCTAAGTGGATGATAAAAAATGTATATTTAAAATGTATACAGAGTACTAACTAATGAGCTAAACAGATGGGAGTTGTGTTTTAACTTCACTGGAAAAGTACTGAAATAAAGTAACTAACAGCATTTGTGTAAATGAAAATAAATCTCATGAAAATCTGAATGGATTTTCCTTTGTTGGACAGAAGTGTGTGCTTGCCTTACAGCTATATATTATAGCCAGTGGCTGTATTTTGCTGACATGGCCTGTCAATAGCTATGTCTCAGCTGTTAAAAAACAGTAAGTTAAATGAATAAACTCAACACTGTGCAGGGGGTTTTGCACAGATTCTAGTTTACAGAAGTGGAAAAAAAAAAAGAAAAGAAAAAAATTCATGAATCTCAGTAGTCCAAGAAATACAATTTTCCCCAAAATATTTCTGTCAAAAAAGCCTAAACAAATTAAAGTGGAACTTAATCACAGTACTGATCCCTCACATAAGCCCTGCAACCTGATAGAAGCAGACACCCATGTCTGCTTACATCCATGGAGCTTTTGTGGGACCACATTTGTCTTTAAACACTCAGTTATGCAGATCAGACTGCAAGCTGAAGGCTTGAATCTATTTCATCATTTGAAAGGCAGCTATCATTAGAATGCCAGGCAGAGGCACACAAAGTACTTATTTTAAATAAAACCTCTGTATTTCTCTGTTAGATCCATTTAAGAGTCTTCAAGGCAAAAAATATTTCCATCGGTGTTTACTTTTCAGTCCTTGTCCCATTCACTGAATATACAAGACATTGTTAAGTTTGGACAAGAAAGCTGAATGCTTCAGTCTCATGTTTAGGGTAACAGCAGTATCTTTATTTATCACAGACATTATCCCAATATTACTATTTCTTATTTAAGTTCAGTTACTTCACATAGAAAAATGTATTTTATATTAGAGCCAAAATTAAATCAAACTTAATCCCAAATTATGCTAAACCACTTAAAGTGGTTTTGATAGATTAAGGCCCACTCCATCAAGCTGCTCTGTACAGACAGGTCTCCATTTGTAAGAGCCCACACAGTCCTCAGCAGAGGAAGACTCTACAAATATCCCAGGCACACACACAAAAAAAAAATCACAAATCTCTAGCAGCAGATACAAAAAACAAACCCACCCTTCTTTTCCCCAAAATACCAGAGTACAACAAATGCTTCTTCCTCAACAGTACATTTTAAAGTGCTGTAACCTAAATCCCTACACTAACAACCAACACCCTGAACTCAACTATTTGCAAATTTACATTACTCAACCTGTGGTGCAAAGAACTTACCCAGAAGTGAGCTAAACTCTTTAAGATGTACCATCACCATAATTCACTAGAGTAATACATTCTCAGCATCCTCATAGTTCAATTCTAACACTACTGGTACACAGAAGTTCTCAGGTGGAAGTAAGAACTTCCAACCTTTATGTTTTTACACCACCAACTGTCTCCAGAATCCAGAACACACACATGCTCCACAGCACTTTAAATCCTCATACAAATAAACTTGTACACACTGAACTGAGAGGGAAAACTGTATTTGGAGAAGCTACATAATAATATTCTCCAAGCATGCATTCCTTCAGGTGAACAATTTAGCCTGAAATATAACTTTTCACGTTCTGAGTAATTTTTCTTCCATTTTTTTTAATCATTGTGGTTCTTCAAATAGCTACCTACTTACTTAATAGTTTGATTTCATAATCCATTATCTTGGGGATCTTCCATAAACAGAGTATGTTTGCAACAGAGTAGACATAAAACAGATATGGACAAGAAGGACAGTAACAAGAGCACAGATTACATACACATCTGTTCTCTCAGGTCTCAGCCTCAGGAGTGAAGACAGAAAAAGTACATGCGAACACAACAGCCTAAATGCAAGAGGTCACCCTCATCTCTTTTAGCTTTATTCAGCTATATGAGCTCACCAACTACCTGTATATTTGGGGAAAAGCTGCATGCAGACATCCAGAAACAACTACAAAGCAGACACTTTTGGAAAGCAGACACACACACACACATTCAGCTGCGTATTCGCCACCAAAGGCCATGACAAACAGTTTTCAGGCAACTGCGCAACTGAAAACTTAATTTTGTTTTCCTAAACAACCTCAAGAAGAGCAGGGTTTGCCCGCCTCTCCTGTGAATGTGTGTGTACCCTGCACCAGGAGCCTGCAGATCCCACGGGATCCACAGGAAGGCTGAGGCCTCATGAGCTCTGGAGCTTCCGGCGCAGCCAACACTCCAGCAGATGACAGCTGTCACTGGACACAGGCACGGATCCCAGGCACTGGAAGTGGGACACTGTAAAACTAACATTGCCGGAAGGTATGCAAACTTCTCAAGTCTAGGTCGGAACACCGGTTTACCTATACCGCCTCCGAGCATACCATAAGAACACTTGCAAGAATTGATACTGGGTAGCACTATTTTTCCACCTCCTCCCTCCACCGGGAATATTCACCAAACACATGGAGAATGGCTACAAAATTTCTACCACTTGCAACAATGAAATCTGACATGGGCACTCCAAAATGTGGAAGCATGAGAGGCCCGGGCACATATTCCCAGCAACCCTGTAAAAGTACTACTGAAATTTGTGAGCAAGTGCAGCAAATAAACAAAGCAACTGAGATCCTATTCAAAAGAAAAACCACAGTCCTCTGTCATTCGTCCTGTACCAATGGCAAAGATGCTGTTCGTCAGCAGTAGGACATCTCTCCCATCTAACACTTCTTGGACCAGAACATCACGTGTATGCAGACAGAGAGGTAGGTCATGCTCCAAGTAGACCTTTAAAGCAAGACTAAAGTTGTGATTACTGGACTCCACATATATCTACCTTTTTTTTTTTTTAATCGTTGTGCGAAATCCCTCACAGCTGCTGCTCTGAACAGTTCACAAAAACAAAGTGATCAGAGAGACGAGTTATGTTGGCAACATAAATGTCTTTCCTTTTCATGAACCAGCTTAATGCAGATGTTACTGCAACTCACCCCAGCTGAGGTTTGGCAGGAATCGGGGGAGGAAAGACGATGAAGAGTGAAAGTGTTTGAAGCCCAACTAATTTCTCCTCAACTCCTACTGGTCCCCCCTGCTCTGCCAAGCCACTTCCATACTGGCACTTGTTAGCAGCTCCCGACGCTGGGGAGAAGAGGCTGCCTTGCAAAAGCTTCCTCCGAGCAGCCGGGAGGAGACTCTGAGAAGGTTATTCAGAAATAAAACCGAGCGGAGTGACTGCTCGCAGGTCGGCACGCTTCAGCTATCTTACACCGGGAACAATGGGGAGGCGGGCAGCCCGAGGATACGGCCCGGGAGCAGGGGGCCCGGGGGGGACGCGCTGCCAGCCCGTCCGTCCCTCGGCTCTTTGTCCGTCCGTCCGTCCGTCCGTCTGTCAGGCGGCCCCGGCGGCCCCATCCCCGCCGCCCCGGCGCGGCCTGCGCGGCCCCGCGACTGCCGGCCGGGAGAGCGGGCGGAGCGGGAGCGGCGGGAGCAGCGGGCGGAGGGCGCCCGCCGCCTCCTCATCCCCCGCTCCGCGCCGGCCTCCCCGCGCCGGGGCCAAACGCGGCCCATGCGGGACGCGCCGCGCCGCGGCCCCCTCTTCCTTCCCTTCCTTCCTCCTCCTCCTCCTCCCTCCCTCCCTCCGCGCACCGAACGGCCCCGAGCGGCCCCGGCTCGCCCCCGCCGGCACTTACCGGCCGCAGAGCTGCGAGGAGAAGGCGGCCGGGCCGGGCCGGGCCGGGGCGCGGCGGCGGCGGCGGCGGCTCAGAGCTGCCGTGCCGCGGCCCCGGGCATGGCGGGGGTGGTGGGCCGCGGGCAGGGGGCCGGCTGGGCGGCAGCGGCGGGGGAGCCCGGGGAGGCGGCGGCGGCTCCTCTTCTTCTTCTTCTCCTTCTTCTTCTTCTTCTTCTTCTTCTTCCTGCTGCTCCGCGGAGCGTCCGCGGGCGGTGACAGCGACACCCGGCCAGAGCGCCGCGCGCGCGCTGCACCACGGGAAACGCGCCCGGAGGACCGGCGGGACGGCGGCGGCGGCAGCAGGAGGAGGAGGAGGAGGAGGAGGAGGATGGGGAGAACGGGGAGCGGGGACGGGAGCGGGATCCCCGCCGGGGCTGCGGCCGCTGGCGGGGCGGGCGGTGCCGGGTTACGCGCGGGTCAGGAGGCCGGCGCGGCCGTGGGAGCGCTGCCCGCGCCGGCCCCGGGCGGAGGCGGGGCGGGAGAGCCCCTTCGGCCTCGGGCCGGGGCTGCCCCCCGCTCCCTGCGGGGTCGTCCCAGCGCCTTCACTCCCAGCAGGGGCTCCTGGGGGAGAGGGGGCCGGAGCGGGCGCTGTCGGTGCCAGGGAGGAGGCTGAAGTGCCACAGGTTGGAAGGGATCTCTGGAGATCACCCAATTCAGCCCTCCCCTGCCAAGGCAGGGTCACCTGGAGCAGGTGACACAGGAACGCTTCCAGGTGGGTTTGGGATGTCTTCAGGGAAAGACTCCAGGCCCTCCCTGGGCAGCCTGTTCAGAAATGGTGGCTCTGCCACTCTCAACGTGAAGAAATACAGCCCGATCTGGTTCCCCACTGCCGGCACATCCCATATCCCTCTCGCTGGAGGAGGCCCCAGACCACCGGTGCCCTTTTGGGGGTCCATCGGGCTCCCAGAGCCTCCAAGTCCATCAGAAAGCCCCGAGATGAGTTTTCTGGAATGCAGCCTCCTTGAATGTGACGTCCTTCATGACCCCACACCGCAAACTTTCTGGAAAATTGCTGGAGACCAAATCTTCCTAAAGACCCTGCGCTCCTTGGAGCAGCTCTCCACCCAAACCGGCTGCACATCTGCAGCCTGGGCTGTGCTGTGGTGTCACTTGCACCTCTCAACTTCATCGCTTTTAGGGGTTACCAACTTTTCCACGTTTCTCTAAACAAAGCCTTTCAGCAGCCACGCACTTAAACACGTGCACAACTCAATTGCTCCGTGTCACTTGCGTATAATTAAGCATGTGCTTAAGTGCTCTGCTGGATTGAAGCCAAAATCTGCATAAGCTCTGTTGGGTAAAATTTACCAGCTTCGCTGGGCTTAGCTCTGTGAGTCATTCAATCAGCAGCGGCCCAAAGCTTTTTGCTACAAGCTTAGTTATTCCCAGGTTGTCCTACAGGATCACCCTGTCCCCGTGACGAGGCTTCTGCCCTTCGCTCAGGTCCTGTTAGAAGTGAGACGCATCTGCCTGGTGACTCAGCTCTACCAAGGGTTTCAAGTTCCTTCAGGAGGAGGCATTAACAAGGTTCTGGATCCTCACG
Source organism: Myiozetetes cayanensis (assembly GCF_022539395.1). Classification (NCBI taxonomy): domain Eukaryota; kingdom Metazoa; phylum Chordata; class Aves; order Passeriformes; family Tyrannidae; genus Myiozetetes; species Myiozetetes cayanensis. The sequence goes on from NW_026088185.1 coordinate 29,249,715, forward strand.
CAGGTCAGAGGTTGTGCCATCCAGTTACAGTGTAATAAATTGCATTAACAAGAGAGCATTAATGACACCAGGACTTAGTGTGAAGGTCTGCCCTGACTATATGCAATATGTTTATTTCAAAGTAATTGCATCGAGAGGAAGGAGTTAATAAAATGTGTCCACATTTCATGCAGCCCTCTACAATTTCACACAAATACAAGAAGTGTCATTAACCTGCTTTTTGAATAAAATGGGGAACTTTTTTATTTCCAAAACCAGAGTTTTAGAAACTGAGGGAAGATGTACATTTATGCAGCTTTGATTTTTTTTTTCCTTCAAAGACAATTAATTGGGTGACTCTACTCATTTTTACCTGTCAAAAAAACCTTTTGAATTACATTAAGTCTGAGTTGGGAAGCTCAGCACTAAATCCTTATATTAAAATACACTGAGGAATTAAAGCTTTCTGCAGGGTGAGCACAAGTCTTTCTCCAAGGACACATCAATTGGAACCTGCTTTTCAAAAAAATTTGTTTGGCAATTAACAGCATAATATGAAGAAGAAAGGCTGTCTTGTATTTAATGCTAAAAAGCAAGACTCAGCATATTTGACTGCTGTTCATTACTCTCTTACCATTCTTCTCTGCCCTTAATCAAGACATGCTCCAATTTTCACATGTCAGATTGGGTTATGATGCAGTTTTTTGTGGTGTTTTAAGAGGAACTGAGCACCTATAAGTTATCAAATTCAGTGAGAATCTTACAGTGCTTTGTTCATCTGGAAGTCCCCCCCACCAAGGTAGAGTTGGCGAAGGGACATGTCAAACCTTGGATTTTGCCTCGCATATTTCCTGATTATGATAGTTTCTCACCAAGTCACACAGCTGTGGCACTGATGTCCATATGAGTTTTGACAGTCATTTAATACTGCGGTATTTATTTATTAATATCAGTGCTCTGACATAATGAAATAGAAAAGAAATATATAAACTCAGTAGCTTGAGAAGCTTAAAGGAGCACTTGCATTTTGACCTATATTTTTTTCAACACTCTGCTCTGTAAATGTCAGGCAAACTCTGCTTTTCCCTAGTGAAAAAGTTAATAGTTTTTAACATAGTCTTCCCTCTCCTTCTGAATTTCAAAAGTTGCCCACCCATGAGAAACCCTCTAAAAGGCAATGTGTGTGCAGCATGGAGCACAGTACATTTCAGTTTCCTTTTCTTAAGAGGGCTTAAATAATGGAAATTAAAAGGCATTTCCCCCCTCCTTCTTTTTCTTTTTCTTCTCTTTTCTGTATTAATCTAGAAGCAAGAAAATGTATGGCTATGCATTAAAGAGAGTGGCTTTAGGGAATCACTGGGCAATATGTGTACATTTTAAAAGGTCTTCAACAGGAAGTGGCTTCAGAAGTAACTGTACAGATCAAGCAGAACCATCCGGTTTGACCTCCTGCATGACAAACTGAAGGATTTAATTCAGAAATCTATGCTTCAAGACAGTAACTTCAACTGAAGCGGCAGCTGATCTGGAAAGATCCTGTTTGGAAATTTGAGAGAGAAGTCCACCAGTTAGATATGTTTTTTTAGATGGCCTCTCAGCCTAACTCTCAAATTTATGCCTTCATGCTTGTCTGAATTCATCAAGCCTGAGCTTCTAGTCATTAGTTTTAGCTATCAGATTTAAGGACTGCATTTAAAGATTTTTAACTCTGTTTTGCTTTATCTTTGCAACTCTTTATAAATCCTCTTCCAGTTCTTCAAAAATTATTTCTGTTTGTGTGAAAATACTGTTAGCCTGGGCCTACTGTTCAATCATTTAGCCCACAGACAATCGGTAAATCAACAAATGTGCAGCTTTTTTCACCACCCCCCTGTATCCACCTAAACTTGTATCTGTGCCTTTGGAGTGATGTACAAAGTCTAGTGATGTTACCTGTCCTACTGACTCTGCCCAGGGTGAAGTTTCCTGCTGCTTCTCTGTCCTTCCTCATGTAAAGCAAGGATACAGCATGTCTGTCTTCTCCCCTTCCCCATGTGGATGTCACAACTCACAGTTAACAGTCTCATTCCTTCCAACACATACAACTGGCTTTTCTTGAGTTAAAAAAAAAATAAATCTGTTGGACTATTTATGTCTGTCTGTGGTTACATGATCAGGCCAAAGGAAATGTGAAAAACAATCTGCACTTCAACAATCAATATTTTTACTGTATTTTATAACCAAGCTAAGTCTCGGAAAAACAGACTGAAGATGATCAGTGAAGAGCTCATGTCAGTAGTTTATATATGGAGAACACTGCTTGAAAAATATTTATGTTTTAAAAAAAGGGTATTTGCAAACAGAATGGTCAAAGCCATGGTAAATCCAATAGGTGTTAGGGTGTGGAAAGACACAGTTCAGCTTCCCAAACAATTGCTAAACCTGTTTTTTCTGTACTTGTGGAATCCTCAAACAACTGAAGTTAAAACTTTGGTGGTGGATGAGAATAAGTTGATTTTTAGAGATTGCAGATGTGTTCTCCCCACCACACTTGCAGTTATTCATTTAATGCAAAAGTTAGTTTTAGCTTTAGTGTCTGTGTGTCTTACCGCTCTCTACATGCTGTGCATGACCTGCAATTTTGCCTGAAAACCCTTTGACAAAAATGAGTACCAAATCATAACTGCATAAAGGAACAATAATCATCATTAGGACTAAACCCTGGATGGAGTGCAAGACGTAAATACAAACCGGTTTATTGTAAGTGACTTGTTGCCACAGAATTGGAGATAAACACTATCTAGTCCTCATCACAGATTTATGTCTCATTCCCTGTTCAACAGCAGAGCCAAGCACGTCTAACTTCAAAAATGCAAATATCCCACTGAATTAGTGGAACTATCAGATACTGAATCAGAAAGAAAATTAAATGCTTTCTTCAATTTCTCTCTTCCTCTCCCCTCCTTCCTTGGGTCACTAAGGTCACTGTAGCCCTGGTTAGTACTAGTATGTGCCAGTGATCCAATGCATGGTACTTCAGAAATGCCTAGATGAATGCCTGACATTTCAACAGTGGATGCAATCAGGGAACAATTGCTATTAAAAGCTAGAAAATCACCTTCCATCAATTTTTTTTCAATTGGAATATTTCACCAGGGCTTTAACTAGCACAAATATTCAATGCAGAAATTTAATGAGTCCATTGTCTGAGCATCCACTCGCATTGTCTGTAAATTGCTTCTCTTCATTTCAGTATCCCTGATGGAATTTGTGTTTTAATTGTTTATTTATTTATTTTATAGCAGGCTTTCAATTCAAGATCCCACACAAGCCTGACTCAGTAGAATCTGCCTTGCCCTGTATTGCTGGCAGGTCAGGAGTCTGTCATAATGCTGCCAGAGCAGTACCATGTGCTTCTCCTGACATTACTAATGCAGAGAAATGTGGTGGTATGCAACGTCTCAAAATACCTGTGCAGCTCATGCTAATTAAAAAAATAATTAATTGGGGGCAATGATGGTCAAAAGAAGAAGGTGTCAGCAAGTCAACCAGCTGTCTTCCTTATTCCCCGAACCTTTTCTGTTCCCAAAATGGTTTAGAGAAGAACACTGTTCCACTTCCATCTGAGCCCTGAAGAAGTTCTTCATATCAGGTTAGTTTCTAGTGCCACAAACATGCCTGACTTGACTCATTCATTTATTTTACAAAATACAGCAACCTGAAGCGCTATAAAACTTGACCTGAAGACAGCACAAAAATCCTAGAGCAAATGAGAAGTTTGATGGGAGATATACCTGTCTGAAAGAAAGAAAGATAGCAAGTCAACGTCAGTCAAGGTGGTTTTGTGTAGACACCAGATATTCAGATACCTGTAATATGTCTGACTTGGTCCCATATGGCATTCCTGTAAAATTAGCACTATAAATCTCTTAAAAGAAAAGATTAAAAGAAGAGAGGATGTTTAATGTCCCATGCTGAAATATCTAATAGACAGAAAAAGCCACAAAAATGATGATAATGTAGTACTTGCCTAGCATAAATTGTCAAATGACACAAAGAGGCAGAACTTAAAAAACCAATTTCTCTGCCTTAAAACACAAGTTATAAGCAGAGCAGAAAACCATCTACTCTTACCATAGATTGGCAGTCTACCTAAGACATTTGAGTTGAATTAACTGCAAATGGGAAAGCAAGAGGGCCTTAAACCCCAGTGTGAACGCTTTAGGATTAAACCTTTCAGAAATAAATGTAAAGGAAGCAAGGGATATTTTGTCTGTAAAAGAGAGAACATCCACACAGGGATTTGGTGGGCTTTAACTATCATAATTTAATGTCACACCTTTACTTAATTCATCTTAATCTTTCCCATGTGTCTGTCCCACTGCAGCTGAGTTCTTTAATTTGAATATTATGGTGGATCTAATTTGAAAGACAGCATTAGCTGAGCCGTTTAGCTAAAGGCTTGTCCATTTGGGGAGGTTACTCAGTGCTGAGTGACCAGCTACTTCATACCTACTTAGTGTCAATACTCTTGGTTTACATTATAGTGTTGTGGGCTGTATCACAGAGCCTAACATGCACTGAGAATTTGTGCAAGGCAAGTACAGTGTTTTAAATTCAGATTTGCACCTCTTCACAAGTCTAGCATTTACCTGATTAAAGAAGCAAGACTCAAGATTTGCAGAGCAGGTAGGATGCCAAGCTGTGATTCAGTGGTAATGGAAGATTGATACTTACCAACCCGAAATTCAAAGCTAAAACAGGAAAGCATACATATTTAAGCTTATAGATAGATAGATATGCTTATAATGTGTATTCTTTACTATAAAATATATATTAATATATATGCTGTGTATATAGTATTACATATATACATATACACATTAATATATATTGGCAAGGGGCTTGGAACTAGATGGTCTTTTGTGTCCCTTCCCACCCAAAGCATTCTAGGATTCTGTGATTCTATTATATGTTTAAGCCCAAGAGGCTGTACATTCCCAGGGTTACAAGGATCAAGCCATTATGCCAAATGGGATGTTTCCATACATTATTTGAGCAACTTGGAAAGCCTACAGAGTACAGAAGTATGAATCTGTGAAAACCAGTAAAAGGAAAATCTAATTTCAGTTGGCAGTGAAGGAAGGGAAAATGAGAAGGACACAAATGGACCTCGAAGACCAAACAGGGAAAGATTCTTGAAATTAAGAAGTTAAAAAAAAAAAAAAAAGAAAAAAAGAAAAAGGAAAAAAAAAGCCTTAAAAGGCTGGAATTGGAACTCTGTACGTTAATTGCTTAACACAGGAAAAAAAAGGAAGGGTTTTGGGTTTTGCATAAAAACATAATAAAAACCATGATAGTGTTGTTCTCCCATTACTGATCTCCTCTGTTAGCACTCTCAAAAACTGCATGAGAATAATAAGGAAATGTTAGAACAAAACAGGCGATTAAACATTCTCCACATTACACAGAGCACATCCATGGTTGTCAGAAGCTGAACTTACAGGGCTGCCAGCAATACTGTGCAGCCACACATCTTTACCTGCAAAATCATCAGAATGGTCTTGCAAACCATTTGAAAGATCATGTTATGGCAAGTAAATGAAAATCAGATCTCACTCATCTCTAAGGAATAAGAAAAAGCATGTGTTTACTTTGTCTTACAAAATGTATTTGACAATTTAGAGTGTCAGAATTTGTCCAGAAGACAGGAGGGTATAGGTGGTCACTTTTCATCAGGGTATCAGGTTAACAGTAAAGTCCTCAGCCCTTCCATCCTCAATCTGTTTCGTGTTGGTTGTTACACTACAGATTGGGAAAAGATGAATGGGATAAACTGAGATATCACAGACATAAATAGAAAACAATTAAGTTAATCAGGCCCCAGAGAGCACTAAAAGAAACAGTAGGGGTCTTAAAAAAAGCCAGAAGTAATGGCCAAGGAAGTTCATTGTATCTGGATGAAGATTTGAATTTAGGAGAAAAGGTAAACTGCTAAGATATGTTACAAATTAAAAATGGCCAAGCTACAGTTTCAGGTAGGGTCTTGGCAGGGAAAGACAAGAAGGTAAAGCTGTTGATAAGTTATTTTCTCACGTGCCTTTCGCATAAAATAAGAAATGAACTAGGTGACATTTCTCTAAGGCCAAAGGAAGAGAATTAAATGCTACTTGAAAGTAGTTATAACTGATTTTTATTTCAAAATACAAGGATGCATTGAATGGAATTGATCGGGACTTGTACCAGACTATTCAACTAGAGGACAAGGACAGTTAAATATTTAGACTGCAACAAGCTGGGGATGACTGAAAGAATGTCTGGGATCCAGGTTCAGCCTCCTCTAGGAGTAAGCTGAAGACAGTGGAGCACAGCTCAGTAAGGATGGAGAAAAGTCCTCATACTATGGCTGAGCTACAGGACAGCAACATGTCAGAGGATTTTTTAGCAGGGCAGTACAGTTGTTCACAAGCTGGACATCAGCTGATGTGAACATCACACTGTTAGGTATGAACTGGCTTAAACATTGCAAGACACAAAGGAATCATTTCAATTCAGTCCACACAGCATTGCTGAGAGTTCAACTGGATGTATTATGTCTGGTTTGGGGCAGGAAAGAGCTGGCCCAGTTGGAAAAGTAAATAAGAATGATAAGAGATCCAGAAAACATGACCAAAAAAGGCCTAAGTGAACTGCACTTGTTCCCAAGGAGAATGCTAAAGGGGAAACATGATGAGAGTCTTCAAACATGCAAGAGGCCATTGCACAGACAAGTGGAAAAAGCTGGTTTTCCTGCCCTTGGGAGGTACATAAGATGTGCATTGCAGCGAGAAAGCTTTAGGTTAGGTATTTTTCTGTCTTTCTAATAGCAAAGGTCACGAAACACTGAGAATAGCCTACAGGGCTGTGGAGTCAATAGAGGTCTTTAGAAACAGTTTGGTCAAATATACTTGGAATGCTTTAGGAAGTAACCTAGATCATGGCCTTTCCCTCCCAGGTGCCACACAGGTCTGTTTTCTGTGTGCAGATAAAATAAGCAAGCAGATAAAATAGGCTGAAGAACAATAAAAAGATAGAATATCTTGACACAGATCTGTAGTACAACCTCAAGCAGACTGCTGTGGTCCAGCCATCTCCAGCCATCTCAGAGACTGGGAACTTCAGAGGATTCAAAGAGCAACAAGTAGGATCAAGGGCACGGCAATTCACAAAAGATCGAAAAGATTTGGATTATTATCTTCAGAGAAAAATGAGGGAGACAGAGTAAAAGTACATGAAGTAATGTCTGGTACAGAAAAAAAAAAAAAGAAAAAACAACAAAGGAAGTATACAACAAGAGATTAAAATGGGGGACTTTGCTATGGCACATCCAAAGCATTGATGCTAAAACCAAAAGGATTCTGGACAAAAATGGTTTACTAGTGTAGGTACAAGAGGCATCTCATAGTCTATAAAGTCTGCTTCAGCTTTGCCTGATGTCAGCCCTTTGCACTGTTCTCTATGGTTGTACCATGCTCTGTTGCAGAAAGGGCATACAATGGGGAAAAGCAGCCAAAAAGCTGAATTTTCAGATATTTCTCTTCTAAAAGACAGCAAAGGGGTCAAAAAGAAGGGCTGCTTGTTTTTAAAAGGACACTGTTTATCTCAGCAGCCTGGGGACTGGCTGGCCATGCTTGCCCATCACTGAAAGAACGGGGGACAAGTCTGTTCCAAGCACTCTCTGTCTTAGATATATAACATGTCTTGAGCCAAAAACACTGCTTTGCCCCAAAGCAGTAACTTGAGCAGACTTTGTAAAACTGTAGCCTTGTTATCATCTTAAGAAAACTCAGTGTGTGTATCAAGGAGGTGTATCTCGCTGTCTCTGTGTGTCTAGTTTATCCAATAACGAGCAAACAGTGACAAAGGATCTCCAACCCGGATGACAGCATTGACTGCCTAAAAACAGAAGGGCAAAGGTCTTTGTTGCTCAGTCTTACCCACAGTTAACTTAACAAACCTGTTTATTACTCAACAACTCCAGCTATTAAATCTGCAAATCTCTATACATTTCTGCTGGTGCCTGTGAAGACCTGAACTTGAAGGGGGATCCATTTAAGGAAACATCTCAGAGACATACCAGAAATTTTGCCAGAAATTTGTTTAAAACACAAAGCAAACATCAAGAGACCAATTTCTGGGGAGGAATGTGGTGCTGCATGTAGGCATTAAGAAAAATGTGACCTTTGTAATGCTGAGACATCACAGTATTTTATGTAAAGAGGGAGGTGCCTCTCAGCTTCTCTCCATGGGTGCACTTTTGTAAGGAAGGGATGCTGTCTCTCCTGGTCTCCTAGAGCATCACACCTGGTGTGGTGTTTGTCACGTCCCTTTCACACTGACATAAACCTTTGGAAGGTTTTGGTGAGGAATAAGGAGGACCGATTGCATCCTGCTGGTGAGACCCTGAAGCAGGAGAGCACATCTTCACCCTTTGTGCCCAGGCACAGCCAAAGAGCCTGGGAGGTCGCTCAGGAGGCTGGACCACGTAATGCCAGCTCAGAAAGCCTCCAAAATAGCAATTATCACCTGCTTGGGAAATCCAGGGAGCTTGGCTAAGCCTTAGGGACAATATAAAATGAAGTGGTCAGAAGAACATCAGGATGGTTTGACTGTGGGCTGAGGATATCCCAAACAACAAAGGCTGTTTGGTAAGTGCTGCTATCCATCTGCAAAGCAGATGAGAGTTCAATGCTGAGGGTAATTTAAAAGTCAAATAAATGGTTTAAAATGGCTTGTAGTAAGTCAAACCATGTTTCTTTGTAAAGTAAACTGCCCTCATTTGCTGGCTCGATGTGTGCACACCAAGCCAGACAGGCAGATGAAGAAAAACTGGTCCCTGGGTGGAAGGAGAGAGTCTTGGCCAGTCTGAGAGGAGCTGCAGTAAATGGTGGAAGAAGATATCCCATCAGTGCTTCAAAAGGCAGGTGGTGAATGAAAGCACATAATAGGAGGGGACAAACAATGACAGTGCAAGGTAATGCACTGGATGTTCTTCTGGGTCGAAGCTGTGGGGAAAAGCACTGTCCCAAGAGAAAAGGCAGCTTCCCTTTCCCATAGCCCCTCTGGGGAGCTGACAAGCGTCACAGAGCAGTTGTGCAGTAGGTCCTAACTGCCAGACAAAGTTAAATCTCAATTTTCAGAAGCCAGAGGCACAGAGGAAATAGACCCTGATAAAATATCTAGCTGATAACCTTGACAAAATAGCAAAACTAAATAAATAAGCAGGATCAGGAGATTCTGGGTAACTCTTTGAATACAAAAGGGCAAAGCCAACAAGGTGACCCAAAATCTATACATCTCAAGGGGAAAAAAATAGCTTCATTTAAAAAAAAATCATCATATTATCAAAGACTCCTTATCAACACCAGTAGATTCAAGTTGACAGGCTGAAATCAATGCCAGCTATTGGAATATGAAGGCATGATAAAAAGTTACGACTTCCTTTGAAAAATGTATATTTAGATGGAGATCAAGGATACTTTCATTTTGTCAGCTTGGCCATTTTTGATCTCCTCACTTAGCATATTTAATTAAAGATATGATAGTCAATCTCATTTCTAATTGCATGCAAAGTGGCAATATTTTGCAGATCAGTTCCTGCTTGGGAAATGTGTCTGTTTGTAGTACAGCCCACTTATGTACTAAAATGGCTGCTTTTTCTCCACAGTTTACAGAGAAGTTAACGAAGCTGGAGCTGTCAAAAAATAAAACATCCTCTGCTGTAGCTGTGCATACTAACAAGTAGTCTTAATGCTGGTGAATTTTTCATGTAGAAATCAGTAAGTCAATGTCCTTAAAAAGGAAGAAAACCACACCTTTTTTAGTGCCAAGGTAGACAAAAAAAATAATTTGTGAGAGATAGTGGGGAAAAAAAAAAAGGACAAAGCAAGTTCAAAACACCATAGAATGTGTTATCAAAGTAAGTTATGTTGGTAATACAAAAGTTATCTGAATCACAAATAAAGAAAATAAATAGTGTGGTGTAGCATAGGGTGAGACAGCATCAAAATACCACATGCAAAAATAGCAAGCGGGCTGGGTTAAAACAGAAAGAGGATGTCACTGTGTCTTCACCACAGAAACGCTGATCATAGGCACATAAAATGGTTAATATTGCAGCTTCAAAGTTTAGTCTAGTGAAAGATGATTTTCATAATAATATAGGGACATGTCCTTTGAAGCTAAAATAGAAAAAGGCAAAGGTACAGTAATTTCAATTGTCCTTGCAGGAGCAGTATCCTGAAGCCAATGATGAAGAACAGCTGCTCACATCAGACCAAAATTCCTACAAGGTAGCAGCTCAGGGTGTCCAGCCCGCTAAAACACAGAGCAAAAAAACCACAGATATTGTTTACTGTTGGACATTGTTAATAGTCTAAACCTGCCAAATTTTTTAACACTTCAGATCATTCCTAACTAATTGGTATTGTGGTACCACCCAACAGGTCCTGCTGGAACTGCAGACCTGCTTGAGCTGGACACAGCCATCAAAAGCACGAGATGTCTGCCTATCCTCAAGTCTGTTATAACATGTAAAGACGCAACCACCAACAGGAATAAAATGTTCTCTGTCTCTTGTTGCTGAATTTGCACATCCCCTCACTATTCCCTGTAAGATATCTTTTTTTTTTTTTATAGCTGCAACCAAATTAACAAATGAAGAAATGTTAACCTTAAATCACTGCAGACAAGGAATCTGGGGAGGAGAGAGGGAGTGCAGGGAGCTGCTGTGATCCACCCCTGTGATATGCCTGACCCCGACCAGCAGCTGCTAGTAAAAGCACCACCTTGCACGGTCAGGCTGTCCCTGTGTGTTTGCATAGTTTCTAGCAAGGGTCATGTACTCAGAAAAAAAAAAAAAAAAAACAAACCAAAACTTCTTTGCGCAGTGAAAGCTTTTTCAGACCTATAGTAAAGCCTGTAGCAGCAAACCAGCAGCAATACAAACCACTACACTTAAATGAACTAGAAGGTTTTCATGATTCATCTCAGATAAATTGTTCCCTTTTCCTCTTAAAGAAATTTGCATCAGAGTGGGCAAAAGAAATCTCAGCCATCCTCTAGAAAAGGAGATACTGGTCATCAAACACTACACTTCCTGTTACTGTCATCACCTTGTGAGTAAGAGCTGGTACAAATTGCACTTTAATTGTTCGCAAAATACTCCATATAGAAGGTGCCCCCATTTCATCCCAGAGTTCCTGGCACATCAGCCAACCCCTGAGCCAGGTTCAAAACACCACATTGGCTGTTATCCCCTGTACGCTGCTGGTCCTGCGTCCCCTCCCGTGTCGTTTCCCCCACCCACAGCTCACCAGCGTTCCCATCAGATGGAAACTGGCCCCTTGCAATGCAGTTCTCCCCTGCAGTCTCCACACAGCCAGGCCCTCCCTTGTGCTGATGGTCCTGCCTGTCCCCAGCCTCCCTTCCAACACCTTAAAGCCCTTCCATCACTCTTCAAACTGCGTCCTTCCACGGGGACATTTCAGACTCCATCATGGCCCACTAAAAGCTACCAGCAACACAGATTTCTTCCCGTGGAACCTTTTCCAACCTGGGTGAGGTGGGATAAGATACTGCCTGCTGTTACACCACTAAGCACAATGACCTGTATCTGGGTTTTATACTAAATCCAGTCTAAGATTCCCTGGCTTTGCAATTACCAAAGAATACAAATAGCAAGGATACAGCAAACGACACAAGGCTACACCCCTGGCACCTGCTTTGTGGTATGCAATAAAGGATTTCTGACAATGATCGTGAAGAGGAGCTGTTACCTGGAGAAGCGAAGCACATGTGATTTTGCAGGGAGTGAGTCAACAAGAAAAGCAGAGAAACCAGAGAACAAAACAGGGATCTGCTAGTAGGTGCCCCTTTGGAGGTGTCTGACTCCATCTAGCAGGTGCCCCTTTGGAGATATTTGATTCCATCAAGCAGCTGCATTCCAGCCTCAGACAGGCTCAACATTCCCCCAGCCAGGAATGGTGACAGTCCCTGCTCTCCAGCAGCTCAAAAGAGCCATGGCAAGCAGCAGGACAGCCATAGATGGATGGGGGAAGGAGAAACCTCGAGGGCCTGGGCTGCACTTGACCACACTCACAGGAAAAGAGGCTTCCACGGCAGCATTTTCCAAACAGTCACACACTTACCCTGGGAATTACCATAAGTGCTGCTGGAGAGCCTGGGAGGAAGAGGTTCAAGTAGCTGCCATCTGCTGCAGAGCAATCGCAGAGCAGGGCAATCCACACGGAGAACAAAATACAGGCGATCTCAGCCCAAAAGAGCCTTACCTATGGGTAAACAATTTTAATTGCAAACTAGTCACATGTTTTATTGCACACACAACCTAAAGTAGCATCCCACTGCAGGTGTTCTCCTCCAAATTCACAGAAGCAGGCACCAGGCACTAAACTGGTATGAAATGAAAGTTTAGGGGACCATGGTACACAGAGGGAACCTGCTTTCAGCTTACTGCAGCAGCCACAGCACCAGGTGGTTTGTCTCTCCATTTCCCTTCCTCCTCTCATAACTTCTGCAAGAACAGTCAGGTTTGCATCTCTCCCAGCCCCAAAGGATGCTCCAGCACATTCCCATGGAAAGGCACCCAAGGAGCAACAGCCCAAATTTATGGGGACAGTCCTTACCCTGTGGAGAAGGACCCTCCTTGGAAATTTAGCAAAAGCTGATTTTGTTCTCAGTGCAGAGGGACACAGGTCTGAGCCCCTCTTAATATAGTGTTTAAGTATGACAGCAAATCACAGTGCATCTCGTATTGGCACCAACTTGGGACCATAAATGAGTCAGACATGATCAAAAGAGGGCAGAGGCTGCCAGTGTCCTGTCCAGGGGATGAGCAGAGGAGACACAGCCCTGGGTGTACACGGGAGCAACACGGATGTGCAGCTCAATGGGCAGCAAAGCCACACCTGCCACAGCCTGTGCCCATCTGCCTCGCCCCTGAGCACCGAGACCCCCAGCAACCAGGGACAGCCTTTGCCACAGCCCCACCAGCCTTTCATGTGCTGCAGACACCCACAGTGGAGGTGGCAAACTGTCACATCCTTGTCTTTCTGCAGCAATTTCCAGTTCATCTGCCCCTAACCTACATGCTGGCAGCCCAGCCTAGCGATACGTCACTAATCGTTTGCATCAAGCAGACCCACGGGCGCGGGGCTGTCGCTAAATGAGCTCCTTCTGATACTTAGGATTTATGGCTGCATCCACACCAACAGTGCCACAGCCAGGATGGTACAGACTCACTCACAGTTTGACTCCTTCTACTGCTCTAAAAAGAATGAGATCATTATCAAGGATGAGCAAAAGAGTATGTCCCAAGGAAAAAGGAGATAAATTCCCAAATAATTAGAGGAACAATCCAAACAATAAAAAAAAAAAAAGCAAAGAAAATGAGGGCTTGACAGTAGCCAAGGTTATGCAAGAAGAGGAAGGGAAGCATCATCTCCCACTCAGCTGGAAGAAGTCAACACAGAAGAGGCTGCAGGAGAGCAGAGCACAGCACCTTGACTGCACACTCTCTGTCTGCCCTGGGGTGTTTTGTTTGTTTTTTTCTAAACAAGAGGTACAAGTCTAGGCTCTGCTCCTGAAGATCCTGCCAGAGATGGTCCTCAGCCAAGTGGGAAATCCAAAAAGCCTCTCAGAGGAGCTAGAACAAAGCTTTGCATCTGGAGCCACGTATGACAGAAAAACTCAGATCAGTCCTCTCCATCTTTGAGGAAGTTTGGATGGGGATGAAAGCATGATGGCCAAGATCTGCCTCTTCTCTGAGAGGCTGGCCATAAGCAAAGATTTTAATTCTCCAGGTCCACAAATGGAAATAGTTTCTCTCACAGACACTGTCCAGTAGGAAAATCTTGCGCTGACGGATTTTGATTTCATCATCAGAGCAAAGACAATGTATCGGCTTGCAAGGCAAGGCCAACACGGACTCTGTGTTAGATGGTTTTTCTGGGGTTTTAAATGGCTCTTTCCTGCTGGATCAAAAGGCGCTTGTTTGAAGAAGGAGGCGCTCAGCGCGGGTTCGCTTTGCGCGCTCCCTCCCTCCCTCCCGCGCCGGGGGGGCGACACGCGTGACAGTGACACACCAACAAGCACTTGCGCCAAAACGCCAAGTTTTGACAGAATCCACCAGCACGCTCGCAAACACCCAGGGGGGAAAACACCCACCGCGGAGGCTGCGAATTGCGCGTCTGCGGGGAGAGCCGGGGAGCAGCGATTGGCAAAGAGCGCTGCGGGCGCGGCGGGGCAGGTGAGGGAGCGCTGAGGAACGCGTGAGCAGCGAGAGATCGCATTGCAAAACCACGCAGGGGCCGTCGCTTTATCCTGGAGCCTTGACACGCACACGCGGACCCCCCGGCTGCGCTCTGCTTGCACAAGAGCCTCCGAGCCGAGGAGTGACGTCGGCTGGGGCGCTGCCTCCAAGCAGCCCCGGGCCAGGCGCGGCGCTGCGATTTTGGCTCCGGCAGGGGCAAACGAGCACAGGTACGGGCAAGATTTATTTTTCCTGTTGGAACACATTCGTCTGCAGATTAGCAGCGGCTCTGTGCGCAGGGAGCCTGGATACCGCCAGGTGACTCTTCTCTGCCAGCCTGCAGCCGTGCCGATAGGCAAAGCACCTATTCGGCAACAACATCCACCTCTCCAGCCACTGTCTGGTTCCTCTGGGATCAGCTCTTCAAGCACGTAAACCGAGGTGCCAGTGGGACATTAATCTGAAAAAAAAATATTTTTTTTTTGCTTTTTTGAGGAAGATGGGGGTTCCCTTTCCTAGAGAACAGCAAAGCTTGTGTTTCTGGACCAAATCCAAGATGGCTCTGTAAAATTCCCAGTTTCTAATTTTTGCCAACAAAAAGAGGCCAAAGTCTTCAAAAGCAAACCCACAGCAATCCACTACAGCTTCTGTTCTATTCCTCATTTAGGGGAGACAACATCTGAAATCTAATTATCTCTCTGCAACTCCCTGTGCAGTCGAGGCAGACAGAGACGGTTCTCCAGGGGAGCAATTCCTTCAAAACTGCCAGAAACACCTACCTTGGGATGTGACCGACTCTCTCTCACTCCCAGCACCGAGGGATGCTACACGGAAATTACTCCAGATCCTGTCTTCTGGGACATGTGAGTCAGACTGCACCTTTACACTCAGCAGAGCAGCTTGTCCTTCCCAGTATTAGCCTCTTCAAACGCTTGGAGGTCAAGAAACATCTTTGGTGTGTGTTGACCCAAGGGACTACAACAAAGCTACGATCAGTCAGTGAGAGGAGGCTATTTCAAGGTTTGTGTTTTATTTTCCTTTCTTTCCCCAGATTGTGGCAATCTAATAACTGGATTTAGAGCTCCCATACAGCCAGGCAACGGTTTGCTTTTCCATTCATTGGCTCCAGAAATGTCCCTTGGTCAAGGACAGCTGCTGAGACATGAACAGAATATAACATGCTCTTAGGGGCAGTGGGGGAAGTGCCCCTCTTGCCACATCACCGGCCTGCAGCAGAGAGGTTCCTCAGAAGTGCACCCTGGTCAGTCTGCTACAAAAAATCAGTGCTGTGGGAGAGCAGATGATGATGCAGCAGTTGAAGAACTCTCGGACAACCCAACTTGCCACTCATTCTGTAAGGACAATGGGGAAAAAAGAAAAGTGGCTGCTAGGGGCATGGTTCATCAAAGCTAAGCAAGAATCTCTGCAGTTTTTAAACATGAGAAAAAAAGGACAAAGCACATTTAGCTGGAAACAGAAGAGGAAACAGCAGGAAAACAGACAGTGAGAGGAGAAGCACTGCTGACCACAGCTGCTCAACCCAACCTGAAAGGCAATCTGTGCTGCCCAGAAAGCTCTTCAGCAAAAAACCCCACATCTTTCTGGATGACGGAAGAACGTCCTTCCAGAGACACCATTCCTGCCTTTCTGGAGCCAACACATAATAAAATGTAATTAAGCTTAAATTTCCAGGGACAGATAATTATGGATCCACCTGTAAAGAAGCAGTGCCATCCTTGCCAATGTAGATCCAGGAGACTGGGAGCATTGGTGAGGACTTAAGAGGACTCTGCACAACACAAAGGAGCAGATAACTCAGCAACATTTTTTGAGACCCTTTTCATCCATAACTAATAGATAGGAAGAACAGAAAGAAATCAAGGGTGCAATCACAATTTAAGTGAGAGATTAAGATTTTGTGTATTGTGGATGACCACCCAATCAGTAGAAGCCACCCCAATTTTGTGAGCATCAGCGTCAGGCAGACTGAACAACTTGTAAGGGATTGAACCAGCATGAAGGGAGGATAAAGGGGAACAGCAGTGGAGCTGGGATGTTCAGAACAGAAACAGTGAAGGGAATGGTCCAGTTGCCTGCAGAATGACACAGAGTAGGTAACACATAAAATCACCTGTTACAACACATTTGCAGGTACAAACCTGGCACAAGGGTGTTACCAACACCTGGTGGAAAGATTCATGTGACAAAGCATTAACACCAATGGAAGGCAGAAAGGTAGGTGACAAGAGAGGAGGGGTAGGTTCCCCCTCTGGCAAAGATGACAGGAACAGCTTTTGAACCAACATCCATGTTTACCTGCTCAGGCAGCTCAGGACAACTTGCCATCTCACTCCACTACAGGCCACTCTAACCTGAGGCACCAGCTCCCAGCTCTGTTGTTCAGGACCGGGGCTCTTGCATCTCCCATGTTGCTCCTCAGATGGAAGAAGTAACCCCAACTCTGCTGCTGAGCAGAGCCATCTCTTGACCACAGCAGGTTCATGTGAATCAGTCCTGGAAGCCAAAATTATAACTCTTTCACCAGCTAGGCCTGCGTTTGCCAAACACAACCTTGCCCAAACCTCCAGCTGGGCTTGCAGAGCTCTGTGGTTTTTCCCTGTGCTTATCTCCAACCCTGCTCCTATTAACAGCTAATTTCCCCACTATATCCTTATCTACCTACTCAAAGAGGGATCTTGCAACACAGAGGTTAATTAGCTCCCAAAGGCAGGGTCCTAGGGCACCACACCACCCTCTGCTCTCCCAAAACCAGCCAAATCCTGTCAGCACCCCCAAACCTGGAGCCTGCTGCCCCATGACCCTTCAGGAGCATCTCATTAGATCCAGCTCCCCAGTCCCAGTGTGTTTGCTGGGGACCTCCAGTACCACAATGCAAACACCATCTCACTTCAGTAACTGGTGCAGGGAGAAAGGAGAAATGTCACCTGAATGGAGTCGATAATTCTCCAGGACCATCTGCCAAGGAGCACCACTGAGGCTTCTGTCCTGCCACTCACACATTTGCTGGCAAACCTCACTGTATTTTACTTATCACTTTCATTTAACTCCAGCCCAGGAAGCTCCATAGTGGATGTCAACATGAGAGAGAAAAAGGAAATGTTTTCAAATTTAAAAGTAATATGAAACCCAGTAAACACTAAATTGCCTTGTAATCCCAATCGTTATATTTGTTGGTAGGAAACAGAAAAAGCCCAGCTAAGCACTATGTATTTAGCATTTTAAAGCTAAAAATAGCAGTAACTACATCAGCAGGGAGAAGGAGTCTGAACAGAAAGTGAATGATCACCAGCAATTATTTCTGGATATTTTAAGTGTCCTGAAATTGGAAAAGGCAATGCATGTTCAAATCCCTGTCCTGGCTTACAGGAGAAATACAACCAGGTAAAGTATTGCAGAGAGGGGAGGAATGCTAAAGCCAACCATAAAGAGAAGTTAGAGGTTAGAAAAGATCAATCATCTGTAAGGAAGCAAGATGTACTCAGGGAAGATTTAACACTGAGAAGGATTTTAGATTTTGAAAGGAGGATTCCTCATCTCTAGCAGTTTGGCTACCCAGACCAAATAGTGTCTTCTGGTCTACAACTTCCTCATGAGGGGAAGGCACTGATCTCCTCTTTGTGGTGACTAGTGACAGAACACAAGGGAATGGCCAGAATTGTTTCAGGGGAGGTTTAGGTTGGATATTAGAAAAAGTTCTTCAGCCAGAGGGTGGTTAGTGCTGAACAGGTTCCCCAGGGCAGTGGTCACAGCACCAAGGCTGACAGAGCTCAAGAAGTGCTTGGACAATACTCTCAGGCCCATGGTGTGACTCTTGGGGATGGTCTTGTGCAGGGCCAGGAGCTGGACTCAAGGATTCTTACGGGTCCCTTCCAACTCGGCATATTTCATGATTCTGTGAAACAAGTCTGCTCCATCAGTGAATATTGCAGACACTTGACATGGTTCAAAGGTTAATTCATTACTTTCATTCCAAGATGTTGGAGAGTTTGGTCAAATTTCAGCAACAGCATAGAATTATAATGTAACACTGTTTTAAACTACACAAGGATATGCTTTTCACTTCATTTGGGAGGATGCTAAAACCAAATCACACTTCGTGAGGACTCCTCATCAGGCACAGCTGTGCATTAGCTCCATCACGAGGAGATATTTTCTCCTGAGTCACATACAGGGTACAGCACTAGACACCAGCTGCCTTAAATTAATGCCTGTATCTCCAGATCCATATAGCTTTTCCTCAAGCTTATAGAAATCCCAACATAAGAGATCTCTGAACTATGGACATTGATTTCCAACAAGTCTTGGATTACAGGAGGCATTCCTCAAGGCTGAAAGAAGTAAAATATTTTGTCTGTTTATAAAAATATATAGTTACAGAGACTGGATAACTATAGGCCTGTCAGTCTGAAATTAATCCCTGGGAAAAGAATAGTTGGTACAAAGTTAAAAGAGATTAACGCCAATCAACACGTTCATGAAAAACAAATCTTGTCAAATTAATTCTCATTTTAAGAGAGTACAGTTTCCTTGATGGAGCAATAGTATTAATGCAGCAATCCACCATATCATAGCTCTTCGCACTCCGGTTGGGCTGGTCCTGCTCTTAATCAGAAAGCAGAGAGCCAGCCTAGCATGCCCTAAAACAAATTAAAATCTGGTCAAAGGCTTCAGGATGCAACTGGAAATGGGAACTCTTTGGGGAAGCAGGGTCCGGCCGGGTTCTCGCATTGCCTTTGTGCTGGTCAGCGTCTTTACTGACAGCCTGGGCAGTAAGAGCATTACTGAGACCACGGGTGAGATGGAGGTGGAAGGGATTAGAGGACCACAGAAGAAGAGGAGGCTGTGCTGCTGGGAAGCAGTGACGAGTCACCTGATGGAAACAAACAAGGAACAGGTCGGTGGCTCCATGTGGCCTCCCTCAGTGGGGCCCAGCTGGGGGAAGAGCCACTCTGAAAAACAGCAGGAGCACCCGGTGTAGCTCGAAATGATCAGGATTACCTTGTGGCTGACAGGGTCCATGGAGGAGCATGGGGAATGGCACATGGGAGTGGGAATGCTGCTGTGGCTGTTGCAGCGCCTGCTCCAGTTTGGCAAATGTGGCTCTGTCACTGTGACTCCAGTGGGATCTTGATGCAGCACAGGGAGCCCCTGGCTCTTCCCTGCTGCTCCCTGAGCATCCCGTATCTGCAGGGCCATCAGAGGTGAGCGGGCAGGAGACACCAGCCCTTTGTTTGGAATCTAATCACAAACAAGTGAGACTGGAAATAAAGTCTGTGCTCTTAGGCCCTCGAACAATCACCATGAGATTTGGCCTCTGTCACCAGAGAGCACACACTTCAGAAAAAGCTCATTCAAAGCAGCTCTGGGCCAGGGCGACTTTGTCATCTCTTACACAGGACTGCAGCTTACACAAGAGGCCACAGATCATTCCTTCTGAGCATGCAGCTGGCACCACTTCCAAGCAGTTATTAAAAATAAAAAAATACTGCTAGCTCATAAACCTTTAAGTGGAGCTCACAGCGGCATTTGTGTGGTGTGAAAGGCACCCAAGGAACCTGCACAAAAACTGCAAATCACGGTGTAATACATGGTGTTATTAACAGCAACCTACAGCAAGACACAAACTCATAACTAAATCCTGCATAGAAATCTGTTCCAGATTAGCCATCCCTTTGTATTTAGGCTTCCATTACACCCCGGCTGTTCGATGGCTCTCATACCTCTGCAGGGCAGCAGGCCAGAAGGTGTCCTTCGCCTCCCTCCTGCCACAGCTGTATCCCGGTCCCTGCGAGCTCCTGCTGGAGACCCACAAGAGGGCGGTCGGGGTTGCCTTTTCCCTCCGACTACATCATTTTCCACCTTAACATCCCGGGGAGCCTCATCACAATGTCACCTTTCATCTTCTGCGGCCACCTACAGCTGCTTTCTGAAGAGAATGTCATTGGTGTTATCACATGCCACGATATATACAGGTATTAGAACCTGTTTGCTGCAGATGAAGAAGCTAGCTATTAATTGTAGTCCCTGGGATGGTGGTGATACTTGGGGCAGCCTGTTTTAGAGCTGCATCAGCCAGGAGGCTCCCCAGATACCACAGCTGATTATGCTGGTGTTTGTAGGATCGGGGTGTCCACAAAGTTTATGCTGCGTTTTTGAAGACTGAAGCTGCTTCTCCTGTTTTATTTATTTGGAAAAGTCAAAATGATTGTATTAACTACAGATACAAAATATGAGAAAAAAGTACATCTCTCCTTCTGAGCTGAGGAGAAATATTACACCATTATCAGTGTTGAACTCCAAGACCAAGGTCACCACTACAGGTTTCACTCAGGTATTGTCATTACAGTATCATTAGTAATATATAGCTGCCTTTGACAGCTCTTGGAACTTCCTTACCTCCCGTTATCACCTCCCTCCCTTTTTTTACCTCTCCAAAGCACGGACCACACAATGCTGCTTTCCCCTTCTCCTGTACAGCCCAGCCTCCAGGTGCAGAAGCTTTCCATCTGTTCTCCTCTCCAGTTCCTCCACCCATTCTATCTCTGCTCTCCCTCCTGCCTGCTCCCTGTCTCGTCTTTTCCTTACCTTCTCATCCTCTTGTGCCTCTCTCCTCAAAACAGGTCTGTCCTCATATGCGGCTTAATCCCTTCCCTGCCTGTCCAGGCACAGCACCATTTCCCCTTATCTCAAAAATACACTGTACGTTCATTGTCTGGAGCTGTTTTTCTCCAAATCCACCCAAAATCCTTTCCAATTTGTCTTTGTTTCATTTTTAAGATACCTTCTACAACCAGTCAGAGCCAGAAGATTCTTTTTGAAGAAAACACAGCACTAGGAAGTCCAGTCCAGGTAAGCCATTCAAAAACAACAAAAAAGGCAGTGGGGCAAAGGAGGGAGGTTTTTCTGCATTTGACCCTCCTGAAGTCAGAATCGTAAAATCCTTTTGGTAACACTATATCACACCAAGAAGAATCAGAAAACAGCAGCCAGCCTCACAAACCTTAGGGAGATAACCCTGCCCTGAGAAACGCAGCTCTGCGGGGGAAGTAGGTGGGAGGCCACCAGGCAGGAGCAGACATGGGCTCTGTGGCAGCAGCAAAGCCACTGCTTACACAGGTCATGCTTTTACTGGTCATGCACAAGTATTTTGTGCTTGCATTTGGCACCAAGGCCTGCACTCCAAGTTTCCCAGTTCCCATTCCACTTGCTTCCTTTCTTTGCATTCCTACAGAACAGCTCTGTAATGGGGGCTTTTACTACACATTGTGCCTCCCCACAGAGCTCTGGGGGCAAATACAAGACAGAGGCACCAGGGATATGGAGAACAGGGGGCAAAACGAAGCAGGGATTAGAGCCCTGCCCTGCCATTGTATGACAAGTGCGGGGAATTAAGACAACTTCCTTCCCTGTAATCCTTTAGGCAACATTAGAAAAGTGTTTGTTGTTTCTCGAACTAAAATGCACAAAGGAATTTCAGTGGTAGGGAGAGTGATACAAGAAAACAAGGTCTCCCATTGTCAGATGCAGTGCTCCCAGCCCAGCCAGCTGCTCCGGGAGTTCAGCCTTGCTTCGCTGGCTCTGCTGTGTGTTTGGCCACAGCTACCACTTTTCCTCTGGCTCACCTGCACAAGGCAAAGTCCTCAGCGTGGACTCAAGTGCCAGGATCTGCTCTGTGTCTGCCAAGGTAGTCCCTGCACACAGCTGCTGGGTTAGCGCTGCTTGGGCTGAAGTGCCAGATACTGAAACAACACAACATCAAAAAAAGAGTTCATAAAACCACTCTATCTTTCCATTTCAGCTGGCTCCCCTCACCCCAGCTGCACTGCAGGACCAGACAACAGTAGCAACTAAAATGCACTGACAAGCCAAGGTCCCGCCAGTAATGGGGAAGGTCAGAGATGGCATGAGCAGTGATAATCCACCCAGCAAAGCTTCCTGGGACAGGAGTGACAGGATCAGCAAATCAGATGATCCAGGCAGGTAAACGCTTTCACGTACAAACATTTTGCTAAGATTGAGTTGAAATGGTCTTCCTTTCTGCTACGATTCTCAAGGCCTCCCGCCAATTCTTGATGTTTACTGGGTAACTGAAGGAAGCTCACTGAGGCAAAGTGGAACAGGTCACAGGAGCTAAATCCACGCTGTAACTGGAAAAATGCACATTTCACAAAGTGTGTACGTGTCACATGGGCACTGTTATCCACACAGAAACAGCCATTAACTAGCTGCTTTCATCTTAAAAAGTTAAAAGGCTAGAAGGAGAAACCCCCACTGTTTGCCAAGATCCCCAAGTACACACGTCACATGCAATGCTTTTCTGGAAACACAGAATAAAAAGCAATAAAGATATTGCAAATTATCCTAAATTCGCCTTTCACCCAATTTCTGTCAAACAATGCAAACTGTTTTCAAACACATCTTCTCCCACCTAGGCGAAGATGCACATGAAATTCAGACAGCTGACTTGTAACAAGGACCTAATTTTCACCTTAGCACTACGTTCTTCACCTAAAAGGCAAATGCACACAATTTACTGAATTTTAACCCCAAATTTGGAGGTCACTTGAGAGCTAAGATGGACAAGAACTGATTTTCAGAAATCAAACAGCAGTTTTCAGAAATGGAAGGCAGTGCTTTTACAAAAAACAACGTAACAAAAATATCAAAGAGCAATTTTATTTATCTTTTTTTGGCACAAAACTTACAAGAACCATTTTGTTCCCTTCTTAAATTTAGTACAACTAGCAAGGAAAAAAAAAAGGCATACTAATACATTTAATGAGCTGTACAGCAAGTGACATGTGGAAAGAGGCACCAGAAAGATCTACCAAAAATCAAAGTGCATGAAAAATACCTACTCTGAGCGCCTCATGGTATTGTATTAAGGCACCACTCCTTTAGAAGGTTTACTGAATACGTCAAGTGTGCAACTTCTTGGTTTGGAATGTAAGAGTCCTTCAGCCTGTATTGGAACCAGATACTGCAACCTCTGCATGGGAACAACACTTCTCCTTGTAAATGTTAAATGGAGAGGCCTCTTCTTGCCCAACATCATCTCTCAGCCAGGTGTGTCACTGTCATATGCTTTGAAAAAGCCAACACAGGTTATCAGAGTGACCAGCATTTTACTTCAGAGTTTTAAGCTGTAGTGTACACCAGACCTATGAATTCTTTACGATGGTTTTATAGAAAAGAAATGCTGCAGAGACAAAAGTAACATGGGACACATCAGGAACTACATTTAGATAGTTTTATCAAAAGAACATGTAAGCACTTTCTGGAATATCTCTTAAAAAAGAAAAAAAAAAATCTGAGTAGTGTTGTAAGCCAGAATAATTAAATACACTTTTCAACAGAATTATTACAAAGCTTCCTCCATGACTAGCAATCAAATCTGACAATTCCACAAGACTCCAGGAACTTTCAGTACAGATGTAGAAAAAGCCCAATATTAGACAGCAGTGATTTTCATAATTAGAAACATTTAATGCAAATACCTGTAACTGCAAATCATGTCATACAGGTGTGTATACACACACATACACACACACACTGAAACATCATTACAAGGGCCAAACAGACACCTTGGTTCACTGGGGATTCTGCACATTGCTGCTCTGAAGTACTACAGAAGCTGCAGGTTTTTTATTTCAGCACCTTCATGAGGAACTATCTGTTTAAGAACCAAACCACTTCAGTAACAAGAAGGCGCCACAGGCCAGATTCATATCTAGGTAAACAGGTTCCAAACAACCAAACAGAAGTTGCATCTGCTTCTTACCAGCTTTGACTTTGGTTTTGCTGCTCAGCTGGATCACCAGTCTCCTTTACTTGCAGAAAGAAGTTTAATAAGAAATCAATGCCCGTATCAAAACTGAAGTGGGAACCAGTAAATGCAGAATATTGTTATCAAACCACTGTACAACACCTCTACTGTAGAGAGTTTCAAACATCTCAGGAGCTTGAGACTGCTTAACCTGAACTCTGGAAAAGTGTTTTTCTCTATGGACATGCAAAGGCATTTAAATATGAACTCTAGGAATTACAATATTTCATTTTTTGTCCTCTTATGGTGTAAACCTCGAGAACACAACTGTGTGCCCCATTATAAAACCAAAGAACCCTTGAGCATTAAAAATTCTAAACAGCAAGAGCTGGAAAGAAGGGCATCTGGAAGTGATCTACACATTACAGAGCATGGTGTTTCACAAGTCTCAGAACAGTTCAGTTCATACTTGCTGGGATAACTTTCCCTATACCTTTGTCCCAGTACAGAGCTGTAGTTTTCAGTAACTCTTTTACCCCTGCATTATTTGCTCCCACATATAAAACATGCCACAGAAGTGGCATTCAGGGCTAAACGTTTAACAATATGTCCTTTTCATCCTTTATTGACAATTACATTTATTTCATGATTTGTATGTAAGTCATGTAGCAACTTAACATTGGTGTTATTCACTGTGCTTCCATTCTCTGGCACTTGGAGGAGAAATTCATTTCCAGACAATCACATCTTGCTGAAGCATTCCTTTGCATTTGTCCAAACTTGAATTCCCTTTAAAAAAAAAACAATTAAAAAATCAGTAGGTGGGAATCTACTTTATTTGCAAACCTCATCCACAGACTTTCTTCTACAGAAGACTCTACAAAGAAGTCCCATAGAACTTCACACAAGAATAAGACAGAGAACACAATGAAACTGGACCATGCTGACTACTTTATATATATATATATATATATGCATGTACACACACACCAACATTAACATGTCACAGAGTTCAAGTAGGATGGAATATGTGGGAGGTTTTATGCTAGTGATTTCCAGTCTTCTGTGACTGCCACGTTCCTAGTTACTGAAAGTCTGCATCTGTCTCCCTGCTGATACAATAAATACACTGGCCTGGCCTTTCACAAGCCAAACATACCTTTTTGCACATGCTAATCTGCATAACAGCATAGCTTATAAGTGCCTCCTTCAAATCGTGATTCTTTTGCTCCTTAAACCGTTCAATGTCAGCCCAGGCACTTTTCACGAAGTCTCTGAAATTAAAAGCAATTATTTCTGTTAGTAAATGTTTTAAAAGTTCCATCCTCAGCTCACCTTCCTTCTTCTGGACCCTCAGCAGAGAAGCTGTGTATGACAGTGAGTAAATCCAGTCCTGCAATTATTATGCATCTTTTGGCGTCCTCATTTAATAAATGGTACTACTACCTAATTCTCCATCTTATTCTTAAGGTTTTTAACTCAGAGAATCAGTTTCACAGGATGCATTTGTATGTTTGTTTGGTGGGTTTTTTTCCCAGGCAGCATCACTGCCATAGAACCAGTGTAAGTCAGAATACACATTTTTCTTCAGATTCCTTTGGGATAACTAAATCTTTATGCAGATATTCAGCACACAACACTGCATGTTTCTTTTTCAATTGTCAAGTCAGAATCTTCATCTTCCCAATGCGAAAACTTAGGATGCGAGACTGTCAAGTACAGCAAACATTTACAATGCAAATGTAACTTGGGCAATTCACTTCAGAAATTAGTTTTGGTTGGGTGATGTGTGGTCAGGTCTCTTTAACCAAAATGGAGGCAGATATTTGTAATTCATAGTTTCATTTGTGCTGGATGTTACATACAAGGCAAGTATTCACTTGAAGATTGCTTCCAGAGCTACAAAAGCACATCTCCAATACATCTGTCAAAATGATTAAGAAATTGCATTTACTGTGTATCTTGTTGTTTTGAACTATTCATGAACCGGTCTTATCTTTCCAGCTCTAATGCTAACATATTAGGAGATGCCACGTTTACCCCTTGTGCTGTATGACAAACGTGCTTTGACACAATCACGTCGCCTTAGGAATGTTCGCTCCCATTTTTCATTTTCGCATTCCTGAAGAAAATTTCATTAGAGCACCAAGAAGCAGTTACTCAAGCACAACTCACCAGAGCTTCTAATCTCCTTCAAACAGGAGTCAGTTGTCCCCCGCTATGAGAGGCTGCAGAACACGAGCTCGGGACCCATACACGTAAACCAAACTAAATACTGTATTTGAAGCAAATCAGCTTTTGAGTCTCAGCCCACTCAGCTGCAGACCCACAAGCCCACCTGCTAAATATATTACTAGCTGAACATAAAAGCACGCAAGTCAGCCATTAGAGTGGGCTCAGTAACTGGGAAAGTCATCAGGTTTTACATAAGCCATACACTCAGCCCAGAAGCTAACTGCATGTACTGCACTTTATTTCACAACTTGCAGCTGACAGGAGCTTTTATAGACAGCTCATAAACACCAAGAATATATTAAAAACACTTATAAAATGCAAACACCTTCAAGAGCATCCACTCAAGGACTTTTGCTAAGACAAGCCCTGTGTTTTCTTTGAAACAGTCAAGCCTGTTTACCTGCCCTCCAGATTTTTAGACTTCAATTGCTCTTCTCCTTCCTGTATCTGCTCTTCTAGAACCTTTATCTTGGCTTCTCTCTGCTCGGGGGTTTCCTGCCCAAAGAGCTTGCTGGTCATCCCCTTCAGGGAGAAAGTTCTCACAGTCTACAAAAAAACCAAGACACGTTAGATTTGGAATTCCTGAGCACAGCCACAAGACATCAGGTGATTTTTACCAGCATTTGTGCTTATTATTTGGCTGATTTTTTGCTTTGACTTCCATTTCATTAATTGATAGGTAGCTATGGTGGCTTACATTAGACCAAGCAAATTGGGGAGGAAGTAATTTGATGTTCAAACTATTCAAGGCTGATAAACTTTCAGAGCAGTCTTCCTACTGAAGTAGGAAAGAAATTAAGAGAGAGAAAAGCCATAAAGGAGTTCTGTTTAGAACATTAATAGATCCAAGAGCAACATTAAGAATTGTAAAAAATTGTCAGTTACCATTTTCAGATAATATTTTAGATAACATTACCTTCCATATAAAAGGGACTAACACCACATATCAGTAACACCCACCATTCAAAAGGCAGAGGAAGCCTTTTAGAATTCCCAACATTTTGATCTTTAGGATAGAGATGTCTGTGTTATTCTGCTCAAGTCATATTTACTGCAACTCTTTACTTGCTCAGTATTCAATAAAAGAAGTTTGGCACAAACAGCTTATGTCACTAAGAACCAAGTTACTTTAAACCTCAGATGTCTAGAGCTCATATGATACTGCTTCTCATAAGCAGCAGCCAGCATGCTGGTGCCATTTAAATGTCATTCTAAGTAACTTGGCTTAAATAAAAATAAATTAAAAAAGGAGGCATCTTGGAGAAGAAAGTGGAAAAAGACTCACTCCTGTTGCCAGCTCCTCACACTGCTGTTTCTTAGATGTTAAGTCCTGCGCAGCCATTTCCAAATCATATTGCATTAGTTCGTGTTTCCTGCAAACTGCCCTGAAAAGTAAGTAATGAAAGATCTGTCACATAGTCTTTTATTTTACTACATTTCCCTTCATGTAAATTTTAAAAATGGCATCATATCTTGTTTGGTTTTTTGACAGGAAGCACCTCCAGTTATTTATCTAGCTCAGATTCAACAGCCTTATCACAGACTGCGTAACTCTGCAAATGCTGTAGTTGAGCAAGTTTGGATCAAAGTAAATAAAGTTCTTAGTGCAGCAGCATTCTGCTCCTCTTCTTAGACTCATTCTAAGACACACTCAGCAATACAAGCCCTACCACCCACTTAAGGACACCACTGTAAAATAGTTTTATTCAAAATACATGACAGAAAAATCACACCTTTGACAAAAGGTACCTGGAGACAGTACCTGTCACAGCAGTAATCTATCAGTCAATCAACAGAATTCCTCACATTTTATTTTTTAAACACCAAAACAAGAAACTGTTTCTAGATTCACACAGTGCCTTTCATCTGGAAAAGAGGAGTTTCCTCTGACCACCTGCACTAAGTCCCAGTCCTGTGTGGGCTGCTGATGCTACATCCGTACTCCACTGCCGGATGCACATCCGTCTCCCAGGAGAGGCTACTGGTGCTCTGGGCTCCCACACAGCAGCCGTCACACTCGCCAACCCAATTCCCTACAGCACCACTGGACCTCTCCAAGAGGTTCAGAGCCAGCCCTCTGAAAGCACAACAGCTTTAGGCAAAGTCTTACAGCATAAAGCAGTTTGCTTTTGTGTCCACACTTGTAAGGGATGACTGCTTGGTAAAGACTGAAGTAAAACAAAACCAAACAAAGAAATCAGTATTTACATGCACAATACTGTACAGCTGATGGAAGTTACACTGGGCAGTTTGAAAGTTCCTGGAATTTATAATGGCTGTAGCAGCTCTGTTTGGACTATCTCATCTGAAAGCTGAAGCTTTCAGCACCTTGGGGCACTATTACACCGGAAGCCAAGGAAACAGTGGAACCAGAGGAATAAACAGCATTTACTTCCACAGCATACAGATTTTAACATTTCTGTCTTTTCACTATTAATCAGCTCAGTTCTAATTTGTATTGCCACTCATATGGCAATCAAATATAAGTAAACAAAATAAGAAATGATAACATGGAGACTCCACAACATTAAAATTTCCCCTTTTCAGAGAGAAGAGGATACCAAACTAAATTCAACATCAACACAACATTAAGAAAAAGGACTGCAGCTTCCATTTGAGCTACAGACTTCTGTACATACCGTAGTGCTTCTGCATAGAAGAGATACTCTTTCAGCTGATCTGCATAGTGTTCCTCTTCTTCCAGAATGTCATCAATAGAAGCTGCATATCTAAGGAAAACCAGTCATAGTTAAATATAAAGTTGCTAAATTTAACCTTTAAGGATAACACATCCAGTAACAAGGGAGGACACATCTTTGACAGAAACACCAGTCACAAAATAAAACACTGAGACTTCCAGAAAGGGTTTTTCCCTTTGTTTTTAATTAAAATCTGAATCAGCTAATGTAAACATTCCTGTGGGCCTGTTTCTTTGGTTGTTACTACAATCAATCTTTTGACAAGTACAAAATCTGTCATAAGTTTCCTGCTGAAGATGAGGTAGGAAAGAAAAACAATTTATTCCTTTTCTTATAGGCAGCACCAAGGCAAAAAAAAAGACACGGTGCAGAAAAAATCCTGCAAGGCTTAAAGCATTAGGGCACAGGAATGTGAATATGATATCTTCTGAACAGTGAAGAGGCTGCTTTCATGGTTCACTACTAAGCCCAAGTACCAGATATCTCACAGTGGTGCTCTGAACACAACAACATTAAGTCCCTTTTTCCCTGTGCCTCTCCAGTAACTGGCTCTATGGAAGAAGTGGCAGAGTTTCGAACTGAAAGGGACCTGGTTACATGAATTTGATAAGTTTGCAAGTATGACAAGTTATTTTGATACTCTGCAAAATCAAAGAGCACGTCCAGGAAAAGCCCTACCAAGGCTATTGGTGATGAATACACATAGCATATCAAGTGGCCAGCAACAGCAGATCAGTTTATGTAGAAGGGATAGAAGAACAGGAAGAACAAGAATCCACATTGTAAATCAAAGTAAGGAATAAGTCCAAACTTGCAAAACTTGTTGAAAAATACACTTAAATACACTTAAATACACTTAAAAATACAATTTTTAAGTCTTAAAGTGCAATAATTTTAATGTAGTGGTTCAGATTTCTCAGGGCAGCAGATGGACCAGATTTCTGTTTCAAGTAAGATCTACATTTAGAGCAGTGCTAGAGCTCATTGTGGCAGAACAACTTTCAGGGAAAAAAAGCAACAACCAAGAATCACACCAAACAAAATCCTACCTTACCTAGACAGGGTTATGAGCTTTATTTGACCAAAAAAAAAAAAAAAGTAGTAAGACAAGTTATATTTCTGACTGCCTAAATTTAGGCAAATCAGGGAAAATGTTGAGGAGAAACACTGCAGTAAGTTCTAAAGGTACCTAACATGTTCTCACCCTTCGTGGGAACTGTCAACTAAACCCCTGTTTTACTTTAGACTGGTTCCACCTGTAATGACAGTCTAGTTGATGCAGAGATAAAGGGTCACTCATTAATAACATAAAGGACAGAAATCAAAGGTCTGGCATTGTTTTCTTTCATCTTTTAACTACCAGAATTACAGCCATTCACTCCAACTTTCTCAGCATACTCTGCCACTTTAGCAAGCCTCATCCTGTAATACAGCACATATCCAGAGAGCTTTGGGATGTCTTCTCCAAACATTAAGCAGTTATAGATCATACTAGACAATAACAACTCAAAAATTTAAATAAACATCTAGTAAAGACTACAGCATATGGGGTAGATAGAGAATAATTAAATTAGTCTTGAAGTTTAACATCTATATTAGGCAACCTTCTTGAAGTAGCTTTCTGTTGCAATAAACTCCTGCCTGATGTTATGGGAATGATAACTGAACTGCTAAGTTATACTTTCAAGAGATCATACATATGAACCTTACTGGCAGAAGACCACATGGGTCACTGAATGAGTTCCTGAATCTCACAGCTGCTGCTTCTTGCTTGATTGTCACTAAGGGATTACTGTTACAGGAGAGTGCCAGAGCAGAGGAGATGACAGACAAGGAAAGCTACCTCAGGCTTCAAGCAGTGATTAAAGTTACCCAGAATAGCAGTTACCCACTGCCTTCACTCTGCATCTTTAGCCCTAACTGTGTTACAGACAGAAATATTAAATACTTTGGATGTGTGGAGAGGGTTCAGCCTCCTGACCGAGAAGTGAGACAAACTTTAATTTCTAGGGTTTTGACATCTTGGTGTGGTGTATCTGAACTACTGAAAACCTACTTTTGATTCCTTAGCTCCACTGTATCATGCCATGTTTTCATAATCTCTTCAATTTCCACCTCTACTTCAATTTTTTTTCTTCTGAAAGCAGAACACGTTCTCCATTTCTTTATTCTCACCAGAGCCCTCTGCCTAAAATATATCATAGCTTTTCTTGGATGCAAACTACCACGTTAGCCAAAACACAGAATTGTGAATAAATTATTCAGGGGGCTCAAATTCTTAAAGATCTGATAAAACCAGAATTATTCTGAAGAAGCTGAGGGTGTGGCTCTTCAAACTCTTCCATTTGACAAGGCCAATAACAACTGATATCTTGATAACTTGACACCACCAATAACAACCAGCAGTAGTACATATGTAAATCTGCACTGTAAACTAAACCTAGTAATTTTATTTCCACACAAATTACATTTTATCGGTAAAAATACTGTATGAAGTGTAAAACACCTTCCATTTCTTGCTGGAGTGGTTATTTATCTGTTCTGTGGGATTACAGAAGAGGAATCAGAGTGAAATGTTGTAAGAAATGCTGTTTCACTTACTATACATGACTACTTGAGAAGCAGAAAGCATGAGCCTTTACACCACTTCTGTGAGCATTCTCGTGTGCCAGACTCTTATTTTGAAGGCTGTGCTTCAGTATGCTCTGCCAACTGACTCTAAAGATGCAAAGAGGGAGGATTTTATGCAAAGAGGGAGGATTCTTTATTATATCCATTCAGTGTTTGTTTCAAGTATCCACTGGAGTTTTGGTGCCTATTAATTAAATTTCTTAATTCTCTGTAATTAAGTCCAAACCTGTGTACCATCTACTGCATGGTACAAACTGCTGCTATCAAAACCAAATGGATCTCATCAGGTCTGCAGTACATTAAAGTTGTATTCCACCAGTTTCTGGCATAGTAGCTTAAAAGGAAAACTGGAAGAAGTCCAAACACTTCTACAGTTTCAAAATAATAATAAAAAAAGAAACCCCTCTGATTCTCCTGAGACTTTTTGAGCTACTTAATACAGTATATGGATGCTAAAACTGTGCCTGCATCCAAGTCACAGAAACACTGTATACCTAAAAACAATGCACCCCCAACTTTCTCGGTACTCATGTGTGCTTTAGGGTTGAGGGAAAAGAGAGGAAGGAGGGAGAGTTCCACATCTGGCTTACATCAAACTATCAGATATTCAGTCAGTACTTACACATCCATGTGGTGGCCAGCACTCTGCAACCCATCCCCCATCTCCTTTTCTATTGCGCTCCACTCACTGCAGGAAAAACAAACGAGAAACAACATCACACATCAAGGGTAAGGGAAGTTAATAAGCTGCATCCTGTATACAGTTTCTTTCCAGGTGACACCTGAATGGAAACTGCCTCAAAGTTAGACTTGGCCAAACTGTTTTCCTTCTCTAAAGGAGTAGCACTGACAATGTGGCGAGGCTATTCATGGCACTCCGTTAAACAACTGGCCCTAAACTCATTGTCACAAATATATTTAGTTTGAGATTGCTTTTGAGCAGAAGGTCTTGTTCAAAGAGCTGAAACTCTATTTAAAACAAAACCAGCCAAACAAAAACAAATCACCTAGCACTCAATATAAAGAGGGCAGGGGACACCGACAACGATGAACTTTCTAAAACAGATTTTGGTCTAACATACTCATCAAGAAGAAACTAAGCTTTCCAGACTCACAACATATCAGATAAAAGCCTCTCATTCCAAAAAACAGAGGGCAGGATTTGACTTTTGTAAGCATTTTACTTCTCCCGAAGCCATTTGATGTATACAGCTGTTTTCACAGTAGACTGCTGTTTAGTTCTATTCATCTGAAAAAATACCAACTTGCAACTGTCTCTTTATTACAACTACCTAGTTATGTTAGAGAGATTATTTAGATCAAGAAAGAAACAGAGCTACAATAAAGATAGAAAGAGACTTGTTCTGAACATCCTAGCATGTGCACTGCAATTTTAATTGTGTTCTCAGCTTTATGAAACCTTATTAGAGTTCTTAGTTAGAAGAATTACACCACAACTCCTTTTACAAGGAAAAAAGGAGAGGTTCCCCTTATATTTCACATAATTTATGTGTAATGCATCTATTCTGTCCATTTTTTCATAAACATTCCACTCTGCTGATGTTGACATTTGTTTGTCTTTGTGTTATTACAGAACTACACCTAATTTCATTTTAAAACCCCCAATGAGAAAGACATCTGCAATCCATTAACCCAGAGAATTAAATTTAGCACTTGAACAGTGTGTAGAAGCAGGAGGTTTCCCTTAACCAGAAGTTTAGATTCTTTAATTCTCCAGTGAGATGGAAAACTTGAGCATGCAATTCACTCATATAAATCAAAAAAACGATTGGCAAATTCACTTTAAAAAGCTACCAAAATCAGATAGATATAATTGTTGATTTTTAACCACTAAAAGTACCTAGAAGCTGTTAAGAGACAACTGCGTGAAGATAGATGGGAAGTTACTTTCTGAAGAAACAAAATGCCAACGCAACAGCAAAAGGCCCAAAGGTCTGGCATACAAAACAAAAAGCTAGTCTTCCACTAGAGACTAAGCTCAGCAGATCTGGAGATTGCTCTATGCAACACAGAAATCTCATCAGTACTGCAGTACAGAGCTTTTCAAGATAAGACAGTGAAATGCCAGATATACTTTTCAAAAGTGTAACAACATAACCAACAAATTCCCTTCTCTCTCCCCACATGTCTTTTTATGTATTTAAAAACTGGATGAACTCTTACCTGAATACTCTTCCATAGTTGCCATGGACCTTATAGACACCATATAGCCGGTCTGCTACCCTCTAAAATGTTTTAGAGAGAGGTTTAGATCATTGGCATTAAGTGCAATTGCTTTGTGAAAGCCCACATACAAATTCCAAGCTAAAGCCCTAATGTTATTACACAGGTAAACAAGATTAGGCCTAAATCTAATCTAAGCCACTACTGAAAGAAAAATCAACAGCATTAATTTCAGAAGACTGAACTCGCAATCAAGGCTATATTGGAAAATTAGCATTTCAAGTATTTCTTTGGAAGTGCTCAATTATAGGATATGTCTATGGAGACCATAAATAAGCAAGTTCCCTCCAGTTTTTGATCAACAAATATAAGGCATCCTTTATCTGAATAATGCCAAATTTATATACACACTTCTTTATTTAACTTATCGATGGCAACATAGAAGTCCATCCTGACATCAAGACTGTAGAGAAATCTTTGGTAAAATTCCAACAAGTGACTTGATTTTTCCACCCTGCTCAGTGAACTGAGGGAAAGGAAATAAGCTATCTGCTGCAGGACCTACTGCTCAATCTAGATGTCATTTCAGCTGTTTGGAGTGTCAGTGCCTGCTGCAGCCAGCACTACAATGCTGGCAACAACCTCAGAAGAAAAGACACGTGTACACTCTGAAGTGTGAGTTGTAATCCAGATAATGCCCTTGGAATCATGATGTACCAGCAAATGAGGGTGAAGTTCTGCAAGAGCTACCACTGTTATTATGTCTGTCACAGCAGTAAAAAGGGAACGTAAGCAAATTGCCCAACAGATCACACACACCCAGCCCTGAGAGAACAGGACTGTCTGTAGAGCACCAGTGATTAATCCTCTCAATCAACAGGGCAATCCATTACTGTCCTCTCTGCTGCACAACTTCCATCAAAAATTAAATCCCTGTTGAACTTACTAAAAAGTATCATGCTCTCATTATTGGAACTGCAATTTCCTATTTCCTTTTTGTGACTTTAAAAAAATAATAATCTTTCACTCTCAGCCCACAGCGTATCTTGATGCATGACATTATTGTTCTCATCATTAGAAAGACTATTATTCATTACAGATTGAAGAACAAGCCAAAAAAAGAAAAAACATACTGGGAAGCATACAGGATTCATGCTACAAGCTCTGGAAAGCAAAGTATTACATGTCTGACCAGAAAACTGGTATTTTGGGGCCCTTCCCAGCCCAGACATCCAGCAAAAGCAACTCATCTGCTGTGCAGAGAGAAGCAGACAAATCGATCCTCTTTGAAACACCCCCCTGTGATACATGGACATCACAGGAGAGGGCAGATTAGCAACATGCACTGTCAAACTCAACCATTGTATCTGGAACTTTTCCTCCTCCCAGATCTGTACAGTCAATGCCCCCACCCCTTGCTGTCTCCTGCTCCACGCTCCAGAGACAGACTCCCTCCGGCAAAACTGCCCTCATTCTAGAACACATACACCACTTCTCTTGACTAAACAAGAAATACTGCCTTATAAATAAATCATACTATTTGTCACGACACACATGGGAAATACTTACAGCTCTGACTCGCAGAAGGTGTGATATGACAGACTGCAGTTCATCGCTATAGTGTTTTAGCTCAGTAAATCTCCTGGGAGCAGGAAACAGATAGTACATCATTAGCCATCATGAAAACAAGCTTTCACAGCATGCACGACACAGCCACGATGCCACAGCCAGGGAGACGGAGCCTGGCCTGTGCTGGAGTGGAATTAGCTGAAGACTCCCAGAGAAGGGACTGCAAAGTTTAATTCCCCCAAAGCGAACAACCCAACACTTGCATGACTCCTGTTTTTTTCATATGCAAATGTTGAAGGTTCAGATCAATTTAAGAGATAACATTTTATGAAATAAAAGTGGTTAGGTGAAGTTAGCATCACTGTTTTGCTGTTTGGGTTTGTTTGGTTTTTTTTAATGGGATTTATAAAAGTGAGGGTTAGTGAACAGGAAAGCTTCAAATGAGTACAAAGTCAAAATCTTCTGAAGCGTATTTCTTAATACAAGCACGTTCACACTTCTGACCTGGCAAAGACACTTTACTTTCAAGATGCCATCTAGCCAATTTTGTGCACAGCTCTTCAGGAGTTCAAGGAAGCATTCACAATTCCCACAATTCCTCTAAGACTAATCCATACAGTAACTGTAACATTATATATGAAACCCTATTGAGACTTGTACCTGCACAGGAGTCATGTATGGCCAAAAGCCATCAAACCACTACATCTTAACAAGGTACCAGACAGGTAACCCCTTGCAAGTGACCATGTGCACACTGCTGGCCTGTCACTTCTGAAGAAGAGGCATTTTATCAGCCAGCCCAGTTAAGCCTTGGAGGCAGTTTAAGCTGATACCTTTAGCTCAAGCTAATGACTTTGCCACAGCCTTGCTAGTGACAGGTAACCAATTAAACCACAGCAACAGCCTCTTGTGTACATATAAACCCTCCCTACTACACACAAGTCCAACTCCAACTCATGACCTACTCTGGTACACAATAAAGTACTTATTTCATCCAGAGGGGAAGCCAGAAACAGCTTTACCTAAATTTCTAAACAATGATCTGAAAATAAACACAGAAGAATGCAACTAGAATTAAAGAATGGGAGTCTAAGATTAGCCTTCCAGGCTGATGTTCAAGAAGGAAAAAAGAAATTTCATCCCTCCTCCCAGCACAGGCACACAGTCAGGCTTTGTATTTCAGAATAGCTTGTACCCAAGGGGTCTTACTGAAATGAGTCGGGTCACTTGTTTTGGGTGACCAAGTATGAAATTCCAGGGTTTTTCATTTAGCACCTCTTCCTCCCCTGCCAGGAAGTCTTCCCCAAAAATATTCTCATCCTTACATTCAGGAAGTAGAAGTTTTATTATGATTTCTAAGATTTGTGATTTTCAAGAAGTATCTTTTATAAGATTATGACACACACAGGGTTAAAATACATAAAAATATTTAAAAGCCAGCAGAGAAAGTGTATGGGAAAAAGAAATGTAGTCACTGATCTGCACAGTGGGATTTAGAGAGCAATCTTTTCAGTTTACACTTTATAAAGTATGCACCAGGGCTGCATGTCAGACAGCTGCAGACACGTACAGTGAAGATACTTGAAATAATTGAACTAAAAACAAAAGATTAAAAAGCATGCCTTCAGCTCAGGAAGACTTCCCTTTCCACTCCAGAAATTTATAATGAAAAGTTTTATTTATCCTGCTTTGTGGCAAGAAATCTTTTAGGAATGCTGTACTCCCTGAAGGCAAGAGTCAGGAACCTAGGAAGGCTTTCTGTATCCTGGAATGCAGCAGCAATACCTCTTCTCCCTTACAAATTCCTCCTCCATTAAAAAATAAAATAATCTTTAAAAATTACTTCTGAAGCAAGTTGTCCTCTTTTTACTGTCTCAGAAAAGCATAAACCAAAGTGCTGCTATTTTTCCCCAATCTTCTGTGAAGGTTGAAAATTTTAAAAACACAGTTTATGGAAAAACTGTTTTTAAGAGGTGTTGCAGATCAAATACTTTTTCTGAAGTATTTGCTTAAGTCCTACTCATTGTTCATGTAAAAAAATTTACAAAATTATAATGTAATTTCTGAACTGAGTTCAGTGAGGCACACAAAGGGATGTTCACTTTCCAGTGCATCATAACAGTAGAAGTGTGAAACAAGACAGTTTTGGCACTCAGTAACTGAGGCTTTTTTAACTAGCACTTTTCACTTGGTTTTACTTGTTTTACAACATTACCAACAGTCTAGATACTTAATTAAGCTATTAAATAGAACTTGAGACACAAATGAAGAACTGATTGGTCACACTGGTGTAGGAGCACCATCAGGTCTCTTAAAAATATCTTTTATGACACTGGAAAATAAGAAAATTTTATTTACAGTAGACAGCATTTCAATATAAGTTATTTACTTTGTGCATGTTACTTAGTAGTACTCCTCCCTGCATCAGTGAGGGCAGTGCCACTCTCCTGTTTTGTGAAGGAAGACACTACAAGAACAGAACTGTTCACTAAAGAACAAGTCACTTGTCTGAGTAACCAGACAAAAATAAAGGAGGGTTACTTTAAAAGAAAAAAAAGTCTTCCTTAGGAAAGGATTTAGTGTTTTCTAAAGAAATCTTTCACAGAAAAAAAAAATAAAACAGTTACTGTTTTGATTAAAGCACAGAAAGAGAACAAAAGGATGGGCACCACGAGGCCAAATCAAAGAGGTCTGCAGTAAATACAAATTTACCTCTGAGTAACCAGAACACCGTATTTTTATCACCATTTAATTCCACCATTAAAGATATAAATTGCTTCCCACAGGAGAAGGTTTCGTTTCCAGTCTACACTTGACCTGGAGGAGCAGCCTTGTTCCAGCTGTGTAGAGCTCCTCACGCTGCTAAGCTGAGGGGTGCAGCTCCACAGCCCCGCAAGGCAATCCGGACTGGGAGCTTCACCTGAACCCCTCCTGCTCCAGGAACCTGAAAGCCTACACCCCACACAGCAGTCACACCTTTTGTTTCAGCAAGGTGAGCTTGCTGAACCACTTCACCACCCAGCCACATAAGCACCAAAGATAATGCAGAGGGACAAGGCATCATATTCAGGCAGCTCAAGCGTGAGTGTGCTGGGCAGAGCAAGGCACTGTCCCTCCTGTTAAGAGCCACATGTGCTACGGTAAAAGGCTCTCCCTGAATTTATTAAAAAAAAACAAAAAACAAACAAAGAAAAAAACCCCCAACCAAACAAAAAACCTCAACTTCTGCTCATCAGTTAGTTATTTCTTAAACAACTTGTATCCCACAATTCAATTTGGAAGCTCCTGTAGCTGGCAGAATACAACAAAAAACATGTGCCATCTCTCTCAAGCACTTTGAAGGCTCTACCGAGACACTTGGGAACTGTTTTCGTTACAAGCCCTTTGTCGTGTTATCCTTTTCCTCTTTTCCTGCTTTTTAACAAGCCACTTCTCACGACAGCTTTGTTTTCTGAAACATTGTTACCTCAAAAGACAACAGGATATTCCTTAAACAGTCTTGCCCACCTATGCCTACAGTCAGACTTCTGGGGAAGGTTTCCCTGCTGTGAGAACAGGAACTGCTAACTCCTACCATCCACAGGGGAAGATGACTGAGGATGAAGCATTCAAAAAGGGGCCAATTTCACCTGCAGGCACAGAGAGAATTTCTGTCTTCCAATCTCATCCATGAATGTTTCCTTTTGTATTGAACCCTGGCTGAAAGTTTCCCTGCTGCCACAGAAGGCTGTAAAAGCAAGCACATTTAAAAGGAAGGGACTGGACCAATTCACAGGTAGGTCTATAAAGAGGTTCAGAAAGGTATGTACCCTCTAAGATCCTTAACACAGTACACAGAGATTCTGTGGAAGTACAAAGGGAACAGACAACAGAAAGCAGTCAGGCATGTGGGCTCTCCCAGACAGAATCTCCTATTGCCACTGCTGTACAGCAGATGAACCCAGAAGGGCACTTGGTAGGGGTCTCCTCAGCTTATGGATGCCCACAGCAACATCTCTTGGCCCTACTGCTGCACACTGATGCTTCTAACTATTGCAGAAGTTATACCTAATATCATTTTATCCCTTCCCACATCACCCAGGGTCTGATGAACCTCCCTCTACATACCCTGATGATTCTGAGCAGTTCTTCCATCCAGCAGACTGCTCTAGTGTCTGTCCCAGAGCTTCCTAAACTGTAATGGAGCTGAACTGACCTCTGGACTTCCAAAAGCATCTGTGAAAATTGGCAGCTTGAAGGGAACTATGAACAGCAACACCAGGGTGTGTGCATCCGAAACTGCACACTAGCAGACTTCTGGAAAGATCTACTGTCAATCTGTATTCTGTTCACGCTTGGAAAGATTTCTTTGCAAACAATTATTAAGAGTTTCTTTTGTTGAGTCTGTGTTTAGGGGTTTTTTTGTTGCTTCCTTTTAGTCTAGCTAAAGCGAAATACTCGTTTTGCATAAAGTGATGGAATTTTTCTAAATGTTTCCTGCTTCTAGAAGCAGGATTTATCAGACCTTTTCACACTACCTCCTTACTGGGCTTCTGTTAAGATTTGAAGTGCAGAAAGATAATTTTTCTTTTCTGAATTTAAACTGAAGAGAGAGAATATTCTGTCACCTGAAGTTATAGATGTAACTGAAAAAGGGAAAGGGAGGGAAGAAGTATGTGGAATCTTACTTGTCTGGGTTTTTCACTCTGAATGTTGCATTAAGAGCTTTTAATCTGGAATCTGCCTGAAAAAGGGGAAAAAAAGCTTTGTTAATTTAATGCAATTAAATTTCAGTGACAAAAAAATCTCAGCCTTTGGCAGCACCATTAGAAAAAAATCCTGCCTTCCTGGCATATTTAAATCTTCCAACATTGAACAAGTTGACACTAGCTGCCCTGCATCTCAGATATTTTTATTAAAAAGTAAAAAAACTGAGCTATTTTTGTGAATATGATGTAAACAGTAACCACTAAAATTAAGCTGGTATAATCCAAATCCCACAAAAATAGTCCCTTCTTAAAATGCTGCACAAATCATGGAGTTAAGATACACAACCCTGCATTCTTTTTAGATGAAGCAATTAGGTAACATAAGACCATATGGACAAGCTATTTTATATTTTTCAAACCAAATAAAACCAGTGGTAGAGTGACCTCTATATGCTCCTTATTACTAGGAACAGTTCCCCAGTGAAATCAAAATCTTATATATGGTGTTCCCTTATTTTATGACTTGCTTTACAGAAAATATGTAATTTGTATATCAGAATAGAACCATTTTAATGCAATGTTCTTCTCTATAGTAGAGCTCATATAAATCTCTACAGAATAAAGTTCAATACCTAATTAAAAAGGTAATTGGCTGCTTTAGTTTTTGAGATGTTGGTTTACCAATGACTGCAACAGTAGTATTGAACCTTGCTAAGGAGGTGGAGGAGGTTTTTTCCAGTTTAACTGAATATTAAATTGTGCAATGGGTATTTACTCTTAATAAGACAACAATACAGACGAGAGATCCCAGCCTCATCCACAGAGGTCCCGATCACTACAACTCTTCATTTCTATAATGCATTTTACACACAGCTCACTCAGGGCTCATCTACGCTGCAGGAAAACTCCAAATCTGGGTAAATGGCTAGACTTCGCTCTTGATCAAAACATCCTTCTCCCCAGTAAAAGGAAAATAAAACAAACACCCCTTGTGAGGTGTATAGATTTCCAACAGTGTACTCTTTAGCTAACAGGCTGTGCCACAGCTGTGAGCAGTGAGTTACTTCAGCAGTACTTGTTACTGTTGGTATATGACACAGGAATATTTTGTGCGCTGTTACAGCCAACTCAGGGCTTGAAGAGCTATTCTGAGTTTGACAGTGAAGGGAACACAGTGTTTTCCCAAACCAAGAGCAGCTTTCCTTTAGGGCCCTTGCAATAACCTCTACAGATGAGACAGGCACAGTTTGAGACTGTTTGATCTCCTGCTGCATTTGGGCTGAGCAGAAGATATACCATAACTAACCTGGAGAAAGGGAGGCTCGGGGGGAACCTTAATGCTCTCTACAACTACCTCAAAGGACTATAGTGAGGTGGACACTGGTCTCCTCTCTCACATAACAAGCAATAGGACAAGAGGAAATGGCCTCAAGTTGCAACAGGGGAAGTTTAGATTGGATACTAGAAAAAATTTCTTTACCGAAAGGGTTGTCAAGCACAGGATCAGGCAGGCCAGGAAAGCGATGGAATCACCTCCAAGGTGTTTAAAAAGTATGCTGACGTGGCGCTCAGGGACATGGTTTAGTGGTGGCCTTGGGAGCGTCAGATTAACTTTAGCTGTCCTTCCAATGACCAAACCATCAAAACAAAACATAACCCATAACCCAAAAGGTAAGTGAACAAAACCCTCAGGACTGACACTGGGAGAAAACTGTTTCACTGTCACCACTGCGTGTGGCACTTCTCTAAGAGTATCTTGCAAAGGGAAGACAAGGCAGCATGTCCCAGACAGCACAAGAAACACAAAATCCTGCTGGAACTCCAAGTCTCACTCTTCATGTTTATTCAGAGCTCTTCAGGTGCTTGTATGGTCTTGATCTCCACTGCTATACACACGAGTCAATACACAAGCCAGTTACATTTTGGGTTGTTCACACACACCTACGTGTACTCCTCGCATACCCTCTCACAGTACAAACATCACCTGGATACACTGACATTGTATCAGGGTCCATCCCTCTAAGTAGCTATTTCAAAAAGCACTGTATTTATGTTCAAACAGCAGTCACCAAAGCCACTGAGTTGGGACAGCATGCACATTCCACAGGTTTACACTTGGTCACTTCCAAACCTACAGCTGCAGGGCAAGCTTTTTGTCTTTTGTCACAGAACACGCAGAGGTCTGAAGGAAGAGTTCAGTAAAGCACTGTCAGGCAGGAAGCACAATCCTGCCAACACTCAACCATCTAAGTAGGGCTACTTCCTTCTTGCCCATCGCAGCAGTAACTCCCACTCACCACTTTTGAGCATTTGCACCAGAGTTGAGCTTCGAGAAAAACATCTGTCCAGTCTTAAAACTGATTTAAGACTAATACGCACAAGCATTTTAGAGATTAACTCCCCATCAAATGAAGTACAGTAGAGGAGTCTTCAGACAGTTAATTCCTACTATGATCCTATAATCATTTAAGTAAACTAAAGAGAGGGGGGGAATTTTCCCTTTCCTAAAGGAAGGGTTAAAATCCCAAGTGACAAATCCCTTAAATATAAAATTAAATGCTGGGGGTAGGAGGGAGGAAAGTCATGATTTAATGATATAGCTGGTAGAATAAACAAAGTCTCCAACATCAACATTCAGCTGTAACATGCTACACTGCATTAATGTCCAATTTAAAGTTTAGTTAGCCTGGTTCAAACTCTTTCAGACAAAAGACACATCCTGCTTTAATGCAGAGGCAACAGCAACATGTAAACCAGTGGTCTGATTACAGTCTAAGACATTTAGGGAACAGAGGTTTTCCCTCCAGTGTAGTGATAAATCTTGAGGGTTTATGCTTTAGATGTAGAATAAAGGAAAGATGCTCTTTAACAGGCTTTTGAAAAAGTTATTTTTCTTTCCTAAGGAAACCAGAACCTGTAAAAGGGAAACTCTACACAATCAAATCTAGAAGGAAAGCAGGACTTGCTCATCTGTCATTAATCTACAGTGTGGTTTCAGGTAGGCAAACAGTCTCACCATTCTGCTATGAGTTTTCACACACCACTGTGTGCACTCCTGAGCATACCCTGCCAGTACAAACCTTCTGAACTCCTATGAGTGTAAGCTGAAATAAAGATGTGCTGACTAGGAACATACAGCTCCAGAGCTTTACACTGTTTGCACTGTGAATAGCAGCAATATGCAAAACCTACTGTGATGGAAAAGAATTATTGTCAACTTAAGTTATCAACAGTAAGTGTCAGTATCAAAGCCCCTTGGACACTGAGGATAAGAGCACCAGGGATTTTCTTTAGCTCTCACTATTCAGAATAATTCCTCATAATCCACCTAGTTTTCAGCTGTGATTTCATGAGAGCAGATCACATTACAATGAAACAAAAAGCTCAGTATTTGTCTCCATACAGTAACTCTTCCAGACACAGCCCAGCAATCTATCAGCTTCTCAGATTCTTGACCTGTACAGACACATGACCTTTGATCATTTATTCCTGCAAGTCTTCCACCAGTTTACCCAGCCATGAACTCAATGATGTCAGTGGGGATAGCATTACTCCAAGACACATTCTGTTAAACAGTTAAGGGGCACCAAATCCGTCTGTCTTAGTCCCTTTCAGCAACTTCTCCTTGTAAACGAGTCCTACAATTCAGACCTCTTTGCTTACCTTTTCTTTTTTTTTTTTTTTGACACCTTCCACCTCTCACCAGGCTAAATCTGACACCCACCTTTAAAATGATGCTAAACTGAAGTGACAACATAAAAAAGCACTGCTATGGGCTTATGTTCATTACTTTTAAAGCTTATAAGGACCATAATTCTACATTTCTAGAAGAATTACACAGGCACATAACAAGTCTGCTACAGAACTTAACAACTGCAATCCTACCTATCACGTGCAAAGAGCATCACTGTTTCTTGCAGTTACAAGTATACATAAAGCAATACATTTAACTCATTCTTACAGCAAACAGCCTTTCATAAATAGCCTAAAACATTTGCTGGAATATGTCTGTGTCACAGCAGGCATGAGACAATTACAGTAATTACCTTTAACTGAAATCCAGTCTCATT
Source organism: Myiozetetes cayanensis (assembly GCF_022539395.1). NCBI lineage: Eukaryota > Metazoa > Chordata > Aves > Passeriformes > Tyrannidae > Myiozetetes > Myiozetetes cayanensis. The sequence continues at coordinate 29,293,844 of NW_026088185.1, forward strand.
CACCATTTCTTTCCACCCACCTTCCTAAAAATACAGGAAAAGAATGTTCAGTTAGAGTAATTAAAGAGTGCTGTAGCTTTTGCAAGTCCCTCTTTGAGAGCTTATATCAAAAGAGCTTCTCCAGTAAGCCTGGCTTCTGCCTCAGCTACCCTTCCCATGTCTTTCCAAGATTCTGGGTTAAGAATAACCAATCATTATGTTGTGCTTACATACTAATCTCCCCCCAAAACGCTCTTCTCTTCACTACTCAATTACCTCATTCTATCAAGTGGGGGCAGGACCCACACAGCTCTGTCTAAAGAAGTAGTTCAGCTCTTTAGAAAGAAGAGATTATTGCCTTTGAGATTATCAGCAGCTCCAAAGACCTTTGCAGCTCGAGGCAAAGTGCAGAGAACATACAGGTGACAACAGTTTATGTGCACACGCTGTCAGCTCCTATACATTGGTTCACCTACATACTATACTGTGCTGCGGCAAACGTAGCTGCTCAGTCCACTATTTGGGAATCTCTCATCAAAGCACAGAAAAGAGCCATCCAACATCTCCTAAAGTTGAAAGCTGCAGAATGCAGTGCTTAAGCTGACAACTGGACCACAACTTTTGAAACAATGATCATGATCTAAACCTCAAAGCTACAGAAACTATGGATATCCAAAGAGTGAATTGGAAGCCAGTACTGTCTCTGCAGCCAGCAGTACAGCATGCTTACTATTTCAGCTTTAGTCCTGTGGAAGCTTTCCCAACCAACATGCATTAAATGTTCCCAACATGCTGTTTCAAAGAGGTAGAAATTCTCTCTTAGGAGTCCTAAAACTTGACTGGAAAAAAGTCATGAGGTACATTAGAAGAGCAACTGCACAACTGCAGTGGGTTGTTAAGAAACCTTTAGCTGGACAAGCCTTTTCCACCTCAAGTTTATTCACACTGTCTATCCTTCCTCCTGACATAGGACAAGCTATGGGTCAACAGAAGGGAAGAAGAGCAAAAGGACATTGTCTTAAATAAATAATCACTAAATAATGTATTTAGAAATAACTTTACTATACCTGCGTTAAAAATGAATAAAATATTTTGTCTTGGCAAAGAACAGGATGTGAAGCCACACGTAACAAGAAGTTTTCCAAACCAATTCTTCTTCTTTCCACAAAATCGGGATCCATGTTATCTGCTGATAGCTTATGCCAAACAAAGTCAGCCTAGTTAAACAGAAGAGTGTCAATAGTAAATAAATAACAAACAAAACAAAGCAAGCTGCAGCCTCAGCTTCCTTACCCTTTTTTCTGGCAAAGGTGGAACAACAATATGCGGGTAAGTAACGGACAAATAATTCCTCAACAACTCAAATTCACTGTAACGTCGCCACAGGGACTCCACTGGTGCACATTGTCCCTCACTCTGGGACTCAACAGCTCTGAAAGACAAAGTAGCAAATCTGAGAATTAGTAAGCTATCACCCATTCCCTCAAACCAGCAGTACCATTACAGCAAAGGCCCCAAGAATACTACTGATTACTGAATAACTTGCTCATACCCTGAAGGAACCTTAATTAATGTCATGTCTACATACTTCATTTAAAAATATTTGTAATTTCTCCCTGATAGCACTCAATTTTTTTAGGAACACAGGAAAAATCAATGCATTTACACACCAAAACCAAACAGGTAGATCACAGTCAAGTAAAGAGTCACACAGGTTCAGATCACTGCAGAATTAGGCATATTTCTCTTGGAACAATGTTAGGCTCCAAATCAGCACAATTTTATGAGCAGTTGAAGGATACAGAGTATTATAAGAAGGAATCACTTCAGAGCATAAAAATTGTTTTGCATGCAACAGTTAAAATAGTTACAAATAGAACTTTAATAAATATTAAGTAATTTTAAAGGATATTTTTAGAAAAACACAGCAAATTTCAAAGTATTTCCAAGTTTTTGTTCAAAGTAGTATCTTTTTATATTTAAGGACCAAGGATATAAACTAGCTAGAGTAAGTAGGTACAAAATTGATGCATCTGAAAAATTTGTTGAAAACTTAAAACCAACATGACCTAACAAGGTATTGAAGGATTTTATGTTACTAAAATAAAAGGAGAAATCATGAAATACTGTAGAATTGAAAAATAATACAAAAATTTGACAAGAAAAATCATTTTTCACACAATACATTTAAAGCAACAGAAATACTTTGCAATATCGTAAAATAAGCACTGGGTCAGTAACACTTCTTGGCAGTGAGCATCAGCTGTCTCTTTCAGAGGTTGAGCAAACCCATCTCCCTCAGCCTCTTCCTGCACGTCAGACACTCCAAGCCCATCATCACCCTCATGGTCCCTCACTGGACTTGCTTCAGTAAGTCCACATCCTCTTTGTGCTGGAGAGCTCAGAACTGGGCACAGTTAAGTTATGAACTTCAATTAGTTACTCATATGGTACTCAGTAGAACAGATTGCTATGTTATTTCTTCCAGCTGAAGTCAGGTTGTGCAGTTTTTGAATTCATAAGAACATTCTGAAGTTTTAAAAACATCTAAGTAGCACAGAAATTATTGATTTTTTTTAAGCTATTCTTAACTTAAAGGGTTGGATTTCTAATGACCTTGCTGAAAAACAAACAATCCCACTCTAAAGCAGCCTTACATCTTGAGGTGGAAATAATGTAATACAGATTTATGCAAAAGATATTTTCTTTACTGAGTAAGGTAGAATGACTTCGGTATATCTGCCCTTGCCTTGAGGAAAGGACATTTATTCCAGGTGACTGAATTTGTAGAGGAAAAAGACTTCAGAAGGAAGAAGAAAAAAGGATGTATTCATAGCATTCAACACAAACTGCTGCAGATTAAAACTATTTGAGAGTGACTCAAGAAGAAAAGGTGAACACACTGATGGCAGCCACCAAAACTGCACTGCCAGCATCCCACAGAATTCTTCCCTATTAGAGTATTTCGATTCAATGAAGTCACAACTGCAAATAGAGTTCTGAAGAGGGTAAGCTCAGCTTAGCACTGGACTGACAGGCTGTGCAGCATTCCTCCCCACACTAACATTGCACAGTTTAAATACTGCAAGACCACTTCAGCTCAAAGCAGGTATCTAGTGATTGAACTATTGCTGAGTAAAAGGTAAACTGAACAGATAAGGAATTGAGCTACTATGCCTCGAAAGATTAATTGTTTAGTTGAAAGCTGAAGGCACACACCTTACATTCCTAGAGGAGAAACTCCCAGGGTTTGGTAAACAACCTGGCCATCCAAGACACACAGAAGTACTTCAGTGTTACAGATCCTTTTAATCTCCAGCTTCAGCGGCTATCAACCAGCTGCACAGACTTACACCATGGGTTTCAAGAGCACTACTTTCACATGGGTTATCATCAACCCTTAAGCAAGACTGACACCATCAATACATCCTCGGATTATGTGGACCCTGTCTGAGAACACAACCGCACAAGCAAACATGAATAAGGAGACAAGAAAAACACAGGTCAGGACTGCCCTGAGGATCCAGTCAACATCCCAGGAGGACCCATGTGTGCTGCATACACAGATGCTGCTGTGACAGCAGGAAGACAACAGAGACTCACCCAGAGCTCAGTAGATACATTAAACAGAATGTACAAGACTGCAACTACCTTTACCCAAATGCAGGAAGATCACAGAGATTCAGATTTCAGATCTGGTACAAGAAGTTCACCAAGTTCACCAAGATCTTCTGTCAGACAAAAATGAGAGGAAGAAAAAAAAACAAACTGCAGGATGCACTTGGTCCATTGCTATTACATCTCTGTCACTCCTATGCATAACCATTTCCTGGTCACAGCAAATGCAACCCTGGGATTGGCACAGGAGTTGTATTTAATCAGTTCTTCTTTCCTGTATTGATTTCTCTGTAATATGAGAGTTTCATTATTCACTTTTCTCTAAAATGTAACTAAAGTTTATGACTGAGTGCATCACCTCATAACTAGAGGCAGGTTCAGTGTGTGCACACTAGTGACAGTAGAGCGACAGAGACTTAAGAACTTACCAACAAAGGTTGACTGCAAGAACAGTTCATTTTATTTTTTAAAAATCATTCTTATTTTTCTTGTCAATATGAGCTCCTAAGGAAAAGTACTCCTAGTTGCAATTATTTTTCATCTCCACATACCTTATTCTTTGGGCTTACACTGCCATAGGTCACTTCAAATATAAAGTTTTCTACTTCCCAAATACAAGGAAAGTTCCCAAATACTTAGGAAAGTTCATTTGTCTGTTTCGTTTCAACACAGAGTGTGCTTAATTGTTGTCTTCTGCCTCTAACCAAACCCACTCCCAATGCAGTACAAGCCTGATCTTAATGTATCACTCTCTGAATAACCTGTAACATCAATGAGGTCAGCACAGAGAAGAATGAAAAGGAGTTTCTCTCTCCAGGAAGTTTCTGGCCCAGACATTCCTACCCTGTTTTCAAGTGCACTGCTGTAGAAACACAGCTTCACATGACATCAGAAAAGAACCACCTCGAATTTTGTTAGGATGCATTTGTAAGTGGCCTCAATATATCATTCTCATATCAGACACAATTACAGTAATATACATTAGATAAAGTTGGGCAGCTTGTTGATCTGCCTTAACTCATCCTGCTCTGGCTTGTCATTCCTCCACACACCCATTTTTTGCCAAGGCAGCTTTATCGTGTAAAAGTTGATCTGTATTTTTCTTAGAACTCCCAATGTCTTAAGTCAAGAGAAACACATTATCACTTAATAAGTTTCAATTGTTTTAACACCACAAATATTAGAAAAGAACTAAAGAATAGTAAACTAATAGTAGAAAAAGAAATTAAATCAAGAAAACTGTCTTTACAAAGTGACTTCACAGATTCAAGTATGTTTGGGGAACTACATAGACTTGACTTCCATAGTATAGATTACAGGTTAGAACCAAATGCACTTATGTTTCACATTCTTATCCTATAGATACTGAAGGAAGGCAAATACACCGATAAGATCATCGCATATTTTCATAGTGCAGCAGTTCATTTATCATTTGCAAGGGTTCAGGTCAACACACCATCACTAAACTGTCACTGTTGGAGTTCACAGCCTTCTGACAGGAAAACGTTCCAGTGTAAATTATGCTCTCAGTGCTCCATAACTGTTTGGTAGAGTTAATTATAAATTAGGAGAAGCAAAGATCATGTGGAGACTCAACTGTGCAAAAAACTTTCTCAAGTTTTGCATCAGCTGTGCATTCGTTAGAATTAACAAGAACACATCAGTTATTTAAAAAAATCAAAAAATCATAGTAGTAACATCTCAAACGCACACACATATACAAGCATTAAGCAGAAAACTAAATAATAATCAACATTTTTAAAAGGTCATTTAGGACTGTAACACTTCAGCACAAACCACTACCTTGTTACTTGAAGTTTTATGTCCATTTGGGGCCTCAAGAACTCCAGGAGGAAGGAAGCAGACTGCCAGACCAGATCATGCCACTCACTGCATCTTCCCTGCCCACACTGAAGACATCAAGGAAGTTTATTAGATCTAAAGCCTACTGCCACTTTGTTCTGACAAGGCAGATGTGTGGACAACAGGCTAGGCTTCCCTCAGTCTAAGTTAATCAACCTTTACAACCCTTATGAGGGACACAAAAGCTTCACACTTTACCCTGAAGATAAAGGTTAAATTACTGACAGAGAATCTTGAAGGTCAAACCTGCCTGTGTAGTTTGTTCTTTCTCAACTAGACAGCATCTACTACAACCTCATCACAGTTGTCTGTGTTAAGCAGCCTGACACTATTTCTCTTCTCAGATCATACTTACATCCTTTATTCTAACATGCATTTATTCTGTCTTAGGAATGCAAACACTGTCTTTTACAATTGCAGTTGTTGCTTTATCTTCATCAGGAGGGCACCTATGTAGCACCAAACAAAGAAGCCATGCTTCTTTAATTAAGCAATTTAAATAAATTTAAAATTACTTTGAAATTATCAACACTAGTTTCAGATTCCTGCTTATACCCAGGCTTACAATAAAGCTGCCAGAGTCTGCTTTTCAGAGCACACAACACTACAGATTTGGGTAAAGGAGGGGAACAGTAAAGTTATTTGCAAAGCTGGGGTGCAAAATCACTGCACAGCCCTCAGTTTGAAGCCTGCACCCACACCACGGCCTTTCAAACGAGGTAATAAGAGTTTGAAACTGCATGGATGGATTTGGGACAGGCAAGTAAGATTAGAGTTTTTTTTTTTTTTTTTTTTAATCACACCAAAAATGTCTCCACCTGGTTACATATGAGACCATAAAATATCACCAATTACAAGAACATTTCTCCCCAGGAACCCCATTTCAGAAAGGAAGTAGAAATCCACAAAGGTACTCATTACACTCAATACCTTCACTACCATCTAATTTTTTAGACCACGTTATGAACTTCCCCATTAAATGCAAGTATTGCAGACCAGTTTCAATTAAGATTATAATCACTTGTTGACGTTCAGTCAAACTTCTCAATTTGTTTTGGTTCTAAAAACACAATATAATACTTGTACAGTCTTCAGGCAGGAAAACCATATGTTTCCCCTTTAAGTACTGTTTGAACAATGCAAGTTATTCATTCAATGAACCAACCTGCCTGAAAAAATTAAAAGGACAAAATTGAAACCTTCAGTTTTTACATTCATAACTGATGTTATCATAACCGATTCGAAGATTACATTACTCCCTGTCACGTTCATTTGCCTTAATTCAAAGTGCCAATGTGAAAACTTCAGTCCATCTAATTAACCTCTTCTCACTTCCCGTTTAAAACCAATTACCTCAAATGAGCCATTAAACAATTCTGAGCGCAATAAAAAGACGAACAGCTGCAAAATATTAAATTAGACGTGAAGGAAATACACGGTTTTATTTCCTTGTAAAAGCCCTCGCCTCTTCAGCGGCAGAAGCATTAACTTTGCTTAAAGCCTTTGACCTTCCAGTGTATGAGAAGTGACACTTCCACTCCCCTGCAGTGGGCAAGGTTCACTCTCTGTGCAGAGGAACACCATTTTAAGGGATGGGCAATTTTTCTCACTAGCTACTTAGAAACAGTCTCTGTATTCAGGCCTCTCAGACAGCTGATATCTAGTGACTGCTCTTCTACCTGGCAAGCTGTATGACAAAGAAGCACTTCTCTTGCTATGGGATTTTTCACAGCCAGCTGATTCTTTGGTTTTTTACACTTCACCCAGTTTGCTGTATTTAATCAAAATACACATTTATTAGGCAGATTAATTATTCAAACTATCAATCAAGTAAAAATCAACAGTAAGTTTTCAAATCCTCTGTCTTCTTTCACGTCCCAGCTCTCCCATGGTTAAAGCTCATGCTGAATTTAGACTTTCTTTTTTCCTAATACCTCCTTTGGAGGGAACAGACAAGTTTTCCTGACTCTCAGTGACCAAAATCTGCCTTTTGCTGTTTTATCAGAAGACAACATACTTCTGTGGGCTTTCATCTTGTGCCTCTTCCCAAGGAACCCACGAGTGGGCTTTTCACCTAGCCCAGCATGGAATGGGAGATTTTGAGAATGGTATTCCACCAAAACATAACAAAGGAAAACTCCTGAAATCCCATGGTGCAGACCTGCTACCACTGAACTGTGGCCTGGCTGGTTACTGATTTCCAAGTTCATTTCTCTCACAGAAACTTTCTTCAGAAGTTCTTACACTTCGGATGGGCAATCCAAGTTCTTAACAGAGAAGCAGGTATCACTCCTGTCACAGTCTAACTACGAGAAAACTTTCCAAATATTGAAAACAGAAATAAGATTAGTAACTTCCCAGTAGTACTGGGGGAGTAAAAAGGAAATACACTGAGCCACCCTGTCAAATTACTTCAAGAGGAAGTGAAGACTAGTAGGGCTGGAAACCAGGGATCCTGCTATTAAGTAGTCAGATACCAGGCTGCACAACATTGTGCTACTTTTTCCTAAAGCCCCATTTAAAACAAACAAAAAAAATTACACTCTAGTCATCATATTGTTTGATAACAAAGGCCAGACTAGAGGTCTTAAAGTGAGCAGGATGGAAGCAAAGTGAAGTACATGGGAAGTATCCTACCACTACACTTGAAATGGTTTACTTTGACGGAGAACAGGCAAAAAAGGCATTCCCCAAATATCCTATAATTAAAAGTGCATCAAAACAGATCACTTACAGAGGTGCTCTGCATTCTGATTGACTTTCAGTCTGTCATGAAAAATAGGAGGTACAAGAGCAGGAGTCAGGGGTTTATACTATCTCAGTTCTTGTTGTTTCATGCAGACTTAGAATTTTAGGCAACTGTGTCTTACATCAAACAAGCAAGTCTGAATTTAGATAAGGTCTTGGATATTTGCAATTTCCCTTATAGAAAGCAAGTCACAGGCTGAGCACTTATATCTCAAGAAGGAATATTCAACTATACATCTTAATTATAAAAATTTGTACTTGCCTTAATGCCATTTCCAAAAAAGAAGAAGAAATGTCCCCTCTTCTTACAGGGAGAATATAAAAACTAAGTTATTTTTAAATAACTGTATGGTTTAACAGAAGCTGTGAAACAAATTGACATCATGACTAATTGAATAGAAATAGATCCCCACAAAAATCTAATTAGCTTATGCAGAAAGGTGTAATCCAAGAATATAGGGGATGCTTTCAAGAAGCAAAACCCTTGCAATTTGCTGAGGCTCTGTAGTCTATGGGAATGGAGTTTATTTTGTTTCAAAGAAACCCATCTTCATCAAGGTATAATATAACTTTAAAAAAAAAATCATAAAAGTCACATGAAAATGCGAGCATAATAACAAATCTTTTCATTTTGAAAAGAAAAAGTAAGCAACACCATCACTTGCATTTTGAAAACATTTTCATCAGCACTAGTGAAACTTAAATGTTAAAAGTTTAAACACTTAGCTCCTGTTCTCTAACAAATACACAGGGGTAATAATTGCATCCCTCTTGTGTCTCTTATTCACCCAGATACAATTCCTCAATTAAAACTGAAATTAAATCCTAGATAGCAGTAACAGTGGAACCCCAGTTACATAAACTTAATGCAACTATTATTAAGTGGTCTTCCTTTTATATTACTATAAACAGTTTTTTTCTTCAGCTACAGAATATCCTATTACCCACAGACAAATTGCTGTAAGCCCACCTACAGCTACAGGCTCAGCAGGAAGCACATTTAATAGCTACCAATTATATTTATGCAAGAAATTTTGCCTTCTCAGCAAAAGGAAAAGAGAACCCATTTTATTAAGAGATGTGACAAACCCACATTTTCAACAGTTCTGCGACAAACACGTCTTGGTATCTGCTGACCACAGAATAAATGAAAAAATGCCATCTGAGCAGCAAAATACAGTTTTGCCACTATAGAAGAACAACTGGGAAAGACCAGCAGGAGCGAATGGAAAGTAACACAAGGATGACCGGGAAAGGACATGCAGTCAGCATGTTCTGGGGCTGCATAAAGCTGCCCCCAGCGTACACTTCACATCATAGTTAGACACCAGTGATTCCAGCTTTCTTCTCTTTTCCTTCAGAAATATTATTTAAGAAAAATAACACTTATTTTACATAACATGTGATCTTTAATATCAATACACTGTAAAAGTATTTTTTAAGCATCTGAGCAACTGCCAAAGAACTACAATATTTGAAAAATATAATATATGTCTATTTTGGATTACATTCTGTAAGTTTAGCAAAAATACAGTAAAAATATCCCAGTAGGTCTGCAGTCAGTTTGACTGGCACGCCCATTAGTTAAACAAGCTAAGAAGCCTTTTAAATTTGAAGTCTTCAGGGCCTTTGCAAAATGCAACTGCTTTTTTTCAGAAGGTTTTATCTGTACAGTAGATCATTTCCCAAGGCAAGGCCCAAAGATTAAAAGTGGTAATATAAAGAAAAGAGAAGCAAAACTCCTAATAAAGTCTAATTCTGAAATTCTTGCTTCAGCTGGGTAACATGATCCTGCATAACAGGAGTCATCTGTGACTGTTTGGGAAGTTAGGATAAGTTAGAAAAGATTTTAAAGCTTTGTTCATTACTCAGTACTTGAAATTTTAAGTTGTCTTTGTGGTACTGAGCATGTTTACCAAAGTAGTAGTATTAACCTTGTTAACACAAGAAGACTGAAAGCAATAAGTTCTCCAGTGAACGTTCAAGGCAGTATAAAGAAAGGAAACAGTTAATTAACTCTAACCCTTAGACCATCTACAGGGAGGATGTGGTGATCAGTTTAAGCAAAACACTTCAAATGTTAGCAAACAGTAAATTTTCACCACGTGACATAAGTCATGAGACTTCTCTATTTTCTTGTGATCTCCAGCAAGCTTAACCACTACATTAGACCTCTCTCACATACAACCTCATAAATATGTGTATAAATTTGTCCAAACTATGTCTAAGAAATAACTGAGCAGTTGTTGACACCATATTAAAGCAAAAACTTTCAAGCACGCATTTTCCCACCTAGCTCCAAATCAAGAATTACAGTACAGTTACACAACACCAGCACTGGTACTGAACTGGAGATCAGCTGCCAAGTTTTCACAGGAAAAGATCCTCCACAGTGGGTTGATAACCACATGCACAAACCAGCTAAATTCTCTCATCAACTGTACCTGAATATTTTTAGGGGTGGAAGGAGGGGAAAATCTGTTTAGAATGGCACATCCATGTACTCTAAGAGCGATCTCTTATCACCCACCTAGTCTCAATGAGGTAAGCAGTGTATGTTTCTTGTATGTTCATGGCATTCCTCCCAGTCCGTTTTTCAGCTTCTGAAACAGTGATTTCCATTTTCTTTGCCAAACAGTCTTCCATCTTTTTAGAAGAGGAAAATAAAGATTCATGCAACATTAACCACACAAGGCAAAGGCTACTAACCCTGCCTCCCCTTCTCCCACACCACATTTGTTCAAATAAGACAGGTCTCTGTGGGATAAAGGCTTTGACAGGACTTCGTTTTATACCTATGTTCTCTATCACATTTGCAAGCAAAAACAGAACACCTGCTTTGGGGAGAAAAGAGCAAAGTCAACAAACTGACAACTTCAGGTACCAAAAATCACCATGAGCCAGGAAAATACAGAATGGAAAAGCATTTTTCTTTACAGGTAACAAACTAACCTTTTTAAAAACAAACACCAGTACTTTCTATCCAAACACTTCCCAACTACTGGCGAATTCCTCCTCAGGACACCCGGGACGTGTAACCACCTCTCCCCTTTCACAGGAAACACAACACATCCGGACCGAGATGTTTTAATCTCTTAGAGGAGGTTCGTTATCTTTTACACATTTGCGGCCAGGAACCAGTCAGGACCACATGCCCACCCTGAAAAGGCAGAGCTTCACTGAGCAGGAAGAGGGGATTCATTTGTGAAATTAAGGGGGAGGGGGAGACAAAAAAAGGTAACTGATAATAATCAGTAATAATCTAACACTAGGGACGAGGACAGAGGGTGCACAAAGCTCTCCGACAAGAGACCAGACCGGCTCTGGAAGCAGAGCCGCTCAGCTCAGAGGGTCGGGCTACACAGCTCTGCCGGGCAGGGCTCGGCCCCGGGCAGGCGGACGAAGGGCTCGTCCCACCTGTAGCCCCTTCCCGCGGCGGCGGGCAGCGCTGGGCACCGCCCGGCCCGGCCTCCCCGCGCCCCGCCGCCCCCCCGCCCGGCCCGGGCAGCGCGCTCAGGAAAGGCCGGTGCTCGCCCCGGCCGAGCAGGCCCCGGGCCCGGGGCGGAGAACACCGCCCCTCCGCCGCCGCCCCCCTCACCCTCACCGCGGCCGCGGGCTGCTCCGGGGGCGGCAGGGCGCCGTCCTCCTCTTCTTCGTCCTCCTCCTCCTCGTCGTCGTCCTCCTCCTCCTCGGGGCGGCTGCCACTCGGCTCGGGCTCGGCGCTCTCCATGGGGCTCGGGGGCTCGGCCGCGCTGCGCGCAGGCGCTGAGCCCGGCTCCGGGCAAACCCATGGCCGGTCCTAGAGCCGGGCCGGGCCGGGGTGTGTCCGCGGGGCCGGCCCCGCCGTGCCCACCGACACGCTCGGTCCGCCCTGCTGCCCGCAAGGGGCTCGGTAGTGCCCCTGTGCACCGGCAGCCCCCGCTGTGACCGTGCTCCGCAGCCCTGAGCCTCCCGTCCGGGACGGGGACAGAGCTTCCCCCTTGACCGCCCGCCCTCGGTCGTACAGCTGTCAGCGTTCATTTCCAAGCTCTGTTTGTGGTGGTGTGCCTCTCTCTCTAGTTCTCAGGTCACCCAAGAGTTTCTCACGCCTTTCCCGCTTGGATTTTTTGGCAGCCTGTGTTGTTCTAGCAAATAGCACACCTTAAACAAAATAAAACAAACAAACAAATATATATATATATATATATACCATATTAGTAGGAAATATTTCAGATATTTTCCTGTCTTTCGTCTGTAGCAGGAGTTGTCACTTTTCTTTACACAGCCTCTTTCATCAGCCAATAACTTTCCCACAGGATGTTTGTTAGCATTAGGCAGCTCGGGTTATTTTTTTAAAGCCCACCAGCCCGCTATTTCCCCACTCTCAGTCCTTTACTAGTAGAGAAGGACTCAGTCGTGTTGTATTCCTTACTCTACCGGATGCCCAGCCTTTTCCATCAGCTCCCTCCCGGCGATGACATGACACCCAGAAGGGCATTCTCCTGCTCAGCATCTCTGCTGGTTGACACCCAAGCATGTCCCACCCGGCCAGGCTTCCCCAGGAAGGACCTGAGTGGTTAAAATCTGCCGAGTTCAGCTCTGGGGAAGCCTCTGTCATTACTTATTAAAAGCTCCAGCCGTCTTGTCTCTTCTCGTTAAGCAGGAACAAACCTTCTTGTGCATTTCTGTCATTCCTAGCCTGTGTTTTTGGAGAAATATACAGCAAGTCCATCCAGGAGCTCCTACAGAACATCAGTTAATGTATCACAGACTATACATAAATACACCTTCATTACTGCAGCCTTTGGGTTTATTCCCTCATGATCCCGTGGTACCTACACAGTCCTTGTGGGGCTGGCAAACTGGATGAAGAGATTGTTCCTATTTATTCCTCGTACTCCAAACACCATTTTGGACACTCAGGAACAGCACCCTTGTTCCCTGGTTTACATATCACATCATTTCCTTGAGACTTCCCATTTTTGCACCAGATTCATGTCCTTTGATTCAGCATTGCATTCTTTATTATTCTCATGTAGCTTTTTTCTTTTCCTGTCCTTTTCTAACCCAGGTTAAAGGCCACCTCAGGGGATTACAGAGTTGATACTATGTGTTTCTTTGCTTTGCTTTTTTTCTGTTTTGCGTAGGAAACGGGTTTTTTTCAGTGTTGACCAGAGCTGAATTTGCATACATTTTTCATCCAAAATTTAATCTTTTTCTTTCAACAACAATTAAAATAAATCTCAAAATCCCCTTTGAAGACCCCATGAATTAATATTTGGCGTCTGGTTTCTATTCTGTTGTCTTCAATGTTTATTCAACTTTTTCCTCAGATTGTTTGAACAGATACCTCAATCTGTCCTTTCCCACCCCTCCACCACTGTAGCTGGATGGAGTTTCCCAAGCTTTTCCACAAAAGGCTTTCCTAAAACAAAAGTTTTTTACAAGTATGTGAACTGTGATTTGTCCTCTGAATAGGACTGATTTAAGATTATTTTTCTAAACACAAAGTCCAGTTTAGATGTAAAGGCACGATTGCACTTTGTAAGGCACAGTCTGTTTTCCATTAGGGTATGGTTTTCTTATGTTTACTCAAGATGTGCATTAAGATACATACCTTGTATCAATTACACTTGCATTTGCAGCATGCACATACTGAATTTTTTCTGATCCGTTATCAGTGATATGATGGAAATATTTATGTGAAGCTCATGCAGGATATTGTACTTCGTACTAAATGTTGTTATTATGGAAACAACATTATCAATAAAGTACAGTAATATTTTGTGGGTCTAACATTCCATGATTTCAAAAACTATTTTCACCTTTGAATTTTCTTCACAGTAGTAAAAGTTGCGGAGAAGAGTTAAAACACTATGGATATAGAAGGAGGATAGGGATAGAACTTGCCCAAATTAAGTTGACCAGCAGCCTAGGCAGCCCTCATGTACATTATAGCCTGGGAAGCTTCATATGAGAGTGAGATCTCCTGAGAAACTAGTGTGCAATGGAGAGGTCTTCAATAAGCACCAAAGTCTCCATCAAAATGCTCTTCCTCAGCCATATTTTCCTACCTCAGCCTGCAAAATGGGCTAACAGCATTTTCTCATGGCACAGTACTGCACTCAGAACTTCCAGGACTTGTGCTACTTTGGTCAAAATAAGCTTTAATGTTTCCTGCCTAAGCTAGGCACAACCACAGCCAGGGCCTCTTTGGATCCTCTCTTGTCAAGATGTGAGTCCAGTTTCCTGCAGGTCACTCTACCCAGGACACTCTACTGCTCATCAGCAACTTCACTAGGCAGCATGATCTTTGTTCTTCAACCTAGAGCAGGCAAACTCAACTTCCTACTTACAAGTCCCTTCAGTCTCTGAAGCTGTCCCGACTACCATCACAGCCTCTGGAAAACAGGGAGTTCCATCTTTTTCCATCCTTAGGTCTGTCCTTTTTAATTCTACTGTTACTCTGGATAAACTGCTTTTTGACAGAAGAAAGCTAAGCAAGGTATATTACCTTATAAATTAGCTTCCTAGCGCTTTTTGTAAGGTTATGTGTGTTACCTTTCCTTGGATCTTTTGACAGCCTGTGAGCTCTAGCAAATAACACACCTTAAACAAAACAAAACAAAAAAAGAACAACAAAAAACCAAAACAAAAACAAACAAACAAACAAACAAAAGCCATATTAATGGGAAATATTTCACAACAACTTTGTCACAACACTATTTATCAGTATCTTCATTTAGAGTTCCTCATCACTTCAACCTCTCAGAAGTAGTTAAAATTAAAAGATAACACAACTACCATCAACAACCATCACTTTGCTACTGAGAACTTAAATGAAAACACCTAAAGCAGCGGCTCTGCTTTGCATCTCTCCTGCAACACCCGCAGCCTTTCAGTAACCTTAGGAAAAGAGAGTAAACCAGCCAATATTCCTGCTGACGAGAGAAGCGTATCCTGTGCAGTGTCTGGCTGTGCCGGTGCATGAAAGCGATGGGGCACAGAGTAGATTCATGGAGCAACACAGCTGGAGCTGAGGACCCACCATCTGCACCACACATATTTTAGCTGATGATTTTTAGGGTGCCTCTAGTCCACCCCCAGGGATTGGCCACCCTTCACACCTTCCAGTTTGCCTGCTACCAGAAAAAAATTCAGAGTGTGCCCTGCCTTAAGCCTGCCTTGTAGCATAAGCCAAAGCAGGAGGGTCAAGAGTTTTTCTGCAAAAGCACATTCCTGATCCATGGTTCAGGCTCCTGGATCCTATCATAGTTTTACTACCAATAATAATAGTACAAAGATCGTGAATCAGGCTGTCAAACTGCTCCTACAGGCTAATTCCTCCAGAACCAAAGGTGTTTGCTATCTGGAGGTGTCTGGCAGCTGAAGTGATGCCTGCTTGTGCTCTTGGTCTTCAAAGGCTGATCCTCACTGAAGACCCTGGCATCTGTCTGCGTATGATGTCCTTGGTATGATGGATGCAGCAGAAAACAGTGCTTGCTTAGGATCCTTAAGAAAACACTGAAGAGGAGTGAACGTCAAGGAACTGTCACTAAAATGAAGGAGTAGCTGCTTCAGCATGGAATACTGCAGGACGAAAAGTAGGTGAGTTCAGGCTCCTCATAGACATATTTCTAGCATCTAAATATCTGTGTGAAATGATCACTAAACAGCAGGAAAATCAAAATTTTTTCAGAAGAAGAAAAGCTCATGGAAAGATAAGCAGAGAGTGGAAAAGAGATATGGGTGCAGAAAATCACTCAATTCCACTCAGTCTGAAATTGGTAGCAGTGGTTTCCATCCATTTCAGCTACAGCAGATCTGGTTCCACAAATCACACACAAAGGCCCAAACTAATACCCATTTTTGAAAGAATCTGTGCTAACACATTGATAGTATGAATGAAAACTTAATGAAAGTGGCTTCAAAAGTATCTTGAAGTGAGCTGTGAGAAAAACTCAAAAACTTCAGAGGAAGAAAGCCAGAAGATTTGGGACAGAACTGAAGAGAAAAAAACCAGCAAACCAACTCAGTGACATTGTGAATTACAGAGGTGTTAAACCTTTACTTAATCTTGGTGCATCATTGATCAAGGAACCTGTTGCACGCAATCTGTGAGAAGTCAGAAGTTAGGCCAGTGTTTCTGGCTTATGCAAAGACTCCAGTGAAAGTCAGGCATCACAGAAAGTGCAATTATCCTTCATGGCTACCAAAATGAGCATTAGCTGAGAGGCAGGAGCATGGAGAAGTTGAGGGCTGAGGAGAATTGGTTGAGGCAATGCAGACAAGGCCAGAGGAGTTGCGGCCATGTCCCTCAGGATGCAGTGCTGGCTTTGACTGCTCATACTCCTCTTGCTATCTGGGTCATCAAAGGTTACCACACCATCGCTGGGACAGGCTGTAGCAAGAGAATGGAAAATGCTAAAGGTATTTTTCATGGTATTTTTCCTTAGGTTAAAGCAGGATGGAGGTGGTGGCTGGATTGGATCTACCCAGCAGGATGCACATCTTTCTCAGGCAACTGTTGCTGATGGCACAGTGAAACCAAGGTCATGCTTATACAGTGCAGAAGTGATGACATTTCCGGGGTTTAATTAACTGCCAGGACAACTTGGGGGTAGTTCAATATGATCACACAATAAATGCACATACATTAAGCGTATGGATTTGTGCTCACTGGTAGAAGCTAAGTCCCTATCCTATCAGGTAGCCGTTTTCATTAGACCCGTCTTTTAATTCTTCAAAGTATAAAATTAATTCTCCTCACAACAAAACCACTCATGGAACTCATCTAAAGCCCAACATAACTACTGATATAAACAGATTAAAAGAGAACAGTGCTTAAGCAACAGATATTAGTCCAGTCGTATAATGTGCAGGAAATCAAGAGGGCCAAGGGAAAATCTCCTGATTGCACAAGTAAACCCAACACTTTTTGCTGTAGTCAGTCATTTTAAACTCAGTGCCCCTGCTATGATCTCTGGGGTCTAGAGGGCAAGGAGGAGGTCCGGGGAAGCTTGGGAGCATTGGCCCTTGCATTACCACTGTCTTGGGCATGGTTACGTGGTTCCTTTCTCTCCCTTCACATTCCTATCACATGAAGGTGATCTTCACCCCTGGGAAGCATAATAAGTTTGACTCATCTGGGTCTGGCACACATCCATTGTGACATTACCCTGCACAGAGGTATTTAGTGCTCATGTTGGAGCTTCAGAACTCTTACTCGATTGCTGAGCCTTGCCTCCCACGGTGGAAACCCAGGCTGTTTGCAACCTTCCTTTAAATATATGTTATATTGTTTCAGGTGTCCACAGTCTTATTTAACTTCTCTAGTAAATATCTTCCAGCTCCTAAACGAGAACTTTGGGAAAACTTCTCCCACAATGCAACTTAAAAATCACCCTGCAGAGACCTTACGTTCCTCAGCTTAAATCCAGCCTTCAGTGTGCCTTGAGTTATGAGGCTATCCAGATCACTAATAGAGAAGCAGGGGAATTTACACCAAAAGGAATAAACAAGCCAACAATAAAAATAACCATTTATCTCTTCTTCCTCCCCAGTGCCTTACTCAAAAGTTCACTGTGTTCTTTCGTGGAACCAAAGCTCTATAATGTGAGTTTAGATACTTTAGGTTCTTACTCACTTTCCCCGAGTAACTTTGGTGGATTTTTAGTTTGAATTTTTTCCTTGCATAAGAATCTAAGAAATAACCAGGATTTCCAGAACAGAGCTGTTAGTCAGAGAAAAGCCCAGGTCAGTGGGGCACGTGCTGCGGGACTCCCCACTTAACTTGGCATGACTCATGGCATAGTGCTAGGAAAGGAACAAGCTCCCTTTGCTCCTATTTTGCAGATGAGGTTTGCTTACAGTAGCCTCAGCTCAGTGGACTGAAAAGGCAGGTTACAGGAGGGTATATCTAGCTCTGTGCAGTCTTACACAGAGGCTGAACAGACAGGTTACCCCTGTGCAGAAAGCAGCCTGCAGAGCCCAGTGTTCAGTTTAGGACAGCAAACCCCTGCCCATGTCATCATGGCACCATGTTTTACCAACCAGCAGACCTAACACCATCTAGAAATAAGTACAACTGTTTGGAAAGAGCGGGACATGCACTGCTTCCCAAAAGCTTCCCCCTGCACAGCTTCCTGTAGAAACTCCACTGTCTTGTAAAGGTGTCCTTGCATGGGACATCTACTGCCTTTGTTCTCATTTCATGGAGGACTGGCCCCAAATCTCGCCCTAAGATTATGCTGCAGAAAGGATGAAGCATTTTACAGGGTTCAGTTTGGCCCAGAAGTTATTTGGGATTGCCTGGAATTTTGGAAACTGCAGCTCCCACAGCTCAGGGTCCCTGGCTGCAGTGACATTGTGCAGGCTTCCTGCTGCCTTCCCAAGTTTTGCTGCTAAAAAAAATAATACCCCATGCTTCCCTAGAAGTTCCAAATCATACAGCGTGTTTTGTCAATGTCCACCATTGTTTAAAGCCCCTCTGGGCTCCTGCTGGGGACATTATTCCTCTCCAAGTTTTATAGGCAGTGGGGGATTCTTCCTGATTTTAAAGAGGGCTCTCATGGATCATGAATAATCTGTGACATTGCTAACACAAGCCTTATCCAGTTGTCTTAATAACAACATCTCTTTCTCTGCCACACTCGAATACATTGATCTGAAGGATTGGAGTAGATCATAGGGCAAGAGTTTGAGGATTTTACTCTTCCTTTTGCCACTGATTGATTGTGTTAACAACCAAGGCAAGACAGAACTCTGCTACATTTCACAGTTTCCCTTTTGTAAGTGGGATAATATTTCTTACAAGTTTTGTAGAGCAGTTTGGATCTTGGGGAAAAATGCTCTATGTTGTTATTTTAGGCCCTGCTTCAGGAAAGCATATATGCTTAAATCCTGCTGCTTTAATGGGTTGAAAGCACCTACTTTAGGCTAAGCTCATATTGATGCGGTCTTTCTGAAAAAGCTGCCCTAAAACTTCTAATTACCTTTGTTAAAAATGTAGCCCATTGAAGCTTACTTAAAAGATAATTTCTAAAAGAGAGGGGAAAAGTAGTGAATTAACTGCAGCTCAGCATATTGAAGCATTACCTTTCATGCTTTATTCAGATGAAAGAGTCGTGCAGGAGTACCCATACCTTTTTGATTAGATGCACACAGCAGATTTTAGGTCCCCTTCAAAGATCCTTGGGCCGTGTGGAGCCAGGAGCAACTCCGCACTGTCATCAGAAAAAAAAAAATCAAACTCTTTTTCTCAGAGCCTGACTCCTTCGCCCAGCTCCCCCCTCCCATATTTGTATATATTTCGAGAGGAGAGTCAGACTTAGTTTGTTCATAAACTGCAGTTCCTGGGCGGACCCCACGCACAGCTGGGCTTTAGCGGCTGGATCCGCCTTCCCGGCAAGGCTGGCTGGGAGCCTCGCAAACTTGGAGCTCCGGGCTTGACAGCAGAATCGCAGGAGACTGGCTCCACCGAGGGAAGATGAATTGGTCAAAGCTGTGAAACCGGGTTTCTTGTTGCTAGTGGGATCCAGAAATGGGTTACCGAAGGAGTCCGAGTCTGCTTCCCTTACTGCTGCTCTCCTTCTGTGAGTAGAAAAATGTTTCTGGTTAGGCAATGTTAAGCAACATACTCTGAGAAGTCGTTTATTTTTCCTTCCCCCAGCAAAACAGCTAATCTTTGATTTCTCCCCTGACAGCAATTAGCCAGAGGATTGGAAATAGCTGAGAGTTTAGTAGAATACGCTGCTGCAACTGCATCAGCTGCATATTGCTCTTATGGCGAAGGGCGAGCGATCTCTTCGTGGAAAGTGCTGCGTGCTCGCTTGGAGCAGCTCGCAGATGTCAGTGTTTACAGTGCAAAAATATATATAGGTCAGCATTACTTGTTGGAAGTTTTTATTTTATTGTGGGAGATTAAAAGCAACTGAAGTGCACGGCTGAACGACCTGGCTTCGACAGTGTCCAGATGTGGTGAAGTTTTCAGCTTAGAACTTTTATCAGCCGTGGTTTATGCGCGGAATTAATCGAACTATTAAAGAAGGGAAGAAGTGGAGAGAGGGGGAGGAGAAGTGTCTTTGCAACAACATCTGGTTATTCGGCAAACCTTTCCAGCACTTACGTAAAGATTTCTTTGTAATAAGTGCCCTGTTTCAGTTTTGATAGCACTTCTTCAATACCGGAGATAAAACCCTCCAACAGCACTTGAAAATGTGCCCATCCGTGGTTTAGCTTTTCTTGTTTATATCTTGATGATTGTTTCATAACAGGGAATGGATTTGTGTATAAGTGAGTGTTATATACACATCTTCTAAGTATGTGTGTGTGTCTTTCTGTATATACAGAGCCTATGTATGTGTATACATGCATATATCCCTATATAGTGTATATTTATATGTTTGCATGGACACTGACACTTTTTAAAGTGAACTCTGACAAAGACAGACCCATTCCCCTTGCTATAGAAATTTCCATGCAACTAGAATAGCTTTTTTCTCAAAGCAATGAAGTAGGAGGATTACAACACCAGTATTTCTGCATCCAAATGAAATAACTGGGGGCAGGGATCTGTATCTGTATTCACTTTACATGGGTCCCCCTATCTACAAGAACAGGGAATAAAAGAATGATTGGTCAGTAATTTGTGTGTAGGCAAACACAACCCTGGGGGCAACTGTTGAAGCAGAGAGAACCACATGGGGAGATTTAGGACACAAAATCTGGTTGATTTTTCAAAAAGTTATGGAGATATATAGTACTCATTATTGTAGATAATACCCTAAAGTATGGTTTGAAATGTAGGATGCTATACCGATAACATCTTGCTAACTTAATTGCATTTGGAGCAGAAATTACTACAAGGTATTATTTAAAGCACAGTCCTGGGTTGTTTTTGGTAAGAAAGAAGACCACTAATTATCCTTCAGAAATACCTAATTTTGGAGTTATTTAACTTACTGTTTCCTTTTTCTGAAAGGCAAGGTTTTAATCTGAAAGAAGCCAAACCAAAACATATCATGATTACTAAGTTCATCTGAAAGGTTATGTGAGTGATATGATGACAAAATTTGCCTCTGCACAGAGAAAAAAAAATAAGCCAAGGCTTGCTCTCTGTGATTCAGCTAATCAATGATAGATGTTTTTGGAGACTACATCCACTTCCCTTGCATTTAGTGATAAGATTGACCCTGCAGCCATTCTGAGACAATAAAAGTACCCTGGGAGCCCACTTTGCATTGACATTAAAAGAGAAGGGAACAGCAAGTTCCCCAAGTAGACAGAATATACACATTCAGCTGTTCTTCAAGCAACAAATCTTACCACTCATCCAGCCTCTCTTTTAAGAGTGACAGTGCTAACCTGGTGACAGCAGCAAACTTGCTCCTCTTAGCACAGAGATTTAAGACTTGCCACAGAGAACTTGGCTCAGACTCCAGCTGAGCATCTTTAGGGATTTTGCTGCTCTCCCTAGGAGTTTACACCAGGGCAGCAGAGACTCCAGTCTGTGCTTCATGATGCCTGTCTCTGTGCCTTGAATCACTAGCATGGTGAAGTGGCCATCACACAGCACCTCTGGCCACTTTTGTCCATATACAATGGAATAAAGGGCTGTAGTCTGACAGACCTCTGTAATTCCCTAATTCTCCCTGGCCAGCCCTAGCAAAGCTTCAAAATATCCACCCTTAAACTTCTCCCCAGTGGCAGTGGCTGCTGGAGGGCAGCATTTTTGCATGACTTTCTCAGCAGAAGGGGCAGACAGGAGCTGTAGTTGCACTGCTGCTGACACAAACCCTCATGCAGGTGAGCAGACAATCCTTCCAAGGCAGGCCTGGACTTACCTGGCCTGGGACAAAACAAGAAGAGGACTTCCTCTTCTATGGAGCAGTGGAAAAACAAGATGTAGACACTGGAAGCTAAAATGGGGTGCATTTGTGTTAGAGCATAACACAGTAAAGTTGTTCCAGCAAGTAATTACTCAGGCTGGGGACATGGTGGATTGTTGCTCAAAGCCTTCAAGACTGCAGGACTATCTGCTTGGAACTATAACCCATACAGAAGCTACAGAGCTGAAATCAGGATTACTGTATTGTGCACATGGAAACACTCTGGCCTTAAAGTTAATAATTAGGAGTTTTCCTGCCCTGTTTCGTATCAGCATTGGAAAAGTCTCCCTTGTGCTCCATCTGTTAGGAACAGGGCTCACATCTGGCCAAGCAGGCATGGGACTGAACAGAGTCTCATCTCACAGAGAGGACAACAAAGCTCAACAACCCTCTGACCTGTGGAGGCAACCTCAAGAGTGTGAACTAAGTATCACTGGTGTGACAACAGCTCTCAGGGTGTGAAGAGCCCCAGCAGAGTGTCTTTGGACATCCAATCTCCAAAAGAGGAGATGAAACTCAAAATCTGGCAGGGCACGTAGCACTTCCAGAGTGAGAAGCCTCTCTTCCACAGGGAGAGAGAGCTGTACCCCATGGGATCTGCTGAAGCTCCAAAGTAAGAGAAAGGAGATTTTTGAAATGAGGGGATGTTGCAAGTCTGCTGCCCCAAGTCCAGATCTCCCAGTTTCTGGGGTTTGAGTCTGGTTCCCTACAACTCAGCCTCCTATTAAAATGCTGGTCCACTAAAATATCCTAACATTTTTGCTTAGTCTCCCAGGCTCCCTTTGTCATGGTCCCTCATTGATTGAAGTTTGATGGCTCCACAGAGGGTGCATTTGAGGGTTATCTCCTGGTAGATGGTGGCTCTCTGAAGCCATATGCTCTTTCCTGCTTACACAAACTGTTCCCCCAGTGAGCCTCTTCAGCTAAATATATAGAGCGTATATAATTCATAAATCAGGACAGGGAGCTCCAGGGCTGTCAGAAAAACATCTCTGGCTTTTGATCTGCCCAAGAAATCTCTGACCTATCCCAGGCTCCTTAGGCAGCTTGTTCAAGAAGTTGGCCTCCTATTTCTGAGGTCAGCAGAGTTAAACCAGGGGTTGTAGTGCCACCAAAATGCCAGCCCACTCCTCGGGCAGGGGAGCCATTGGGATTGCACACCAACACCAACGTATGCACAATTCAGGAACACGGGGTCAAATGTGAGCTGGTGAGAGGACAGGAGAAGAAATAGGACAAAGGAGGAGTCACCCTCCACTTCACAGGCAAATACATCCTTTTGCAGAAAGGGGCTTTGCAGGTCCAAGGCTGAGCCAGGGCAGCTGAGCAAACCTCTTCTCCCAGACTATGCAGTGTGTGGGTGTGGGTGCTGCCTACTCCAGGACACAGGACTGCAGGGTTGGTAGTTATAGTCCTTCTCAAGTAGCACCATGTTTTGCTTTAGTGTTGATTTAAGCCAGCCAAAACACCAAGGAAGAAATTATCCCCTCAAAACAAACCAAGGGGCTGCAAAGGCCCCACGTTGGCTGGGCGTAAGTAGCTCAGCTGGGAGCAGGCAGAGCATCCCGCTGCCTGAAGGAGAAACTTGTGTGTCCTACCATGAGGCTAAATAAGAACAAAGCTGGAACAAATTCTCCAGTTAGGAAATGAAAGGGGAAAACACAATAAAAACCCTGACAATGCAGAACTGGAGTCCTCTGCAGTGTTGCAAGTGGCAAGAGATTCAGCAAGGAAAGCAATGGATTATTTTGAATTCAGATTTACACTTCTCTAAATCCAATACTACTGTTTCAGTCTCATGTAACTTAGATTAACTGAAGGTTAAGAGGACTGGCAGCTTACAGCTATGTCAGATTTATGAAAACTGGCATTTCCTCTCCCCTTGCACCTCCAGCTTTTCTCAGGCCTGAGGCAGGCTGGTCATCATTAAAGCTGCTCAAATCTGTGTTTTGGTGGGGGCTTTGTGGAGGAAAGTCCTTTTTGAAATATAATTCCATAACCCCCAAAACCTCTCCCAAACAGAAAAAACACAAACCAACAGTAAAACTGATGCTTACTGGTGTTTTACTGGTGTTATTGCTATTTAATAATGGTCACAAAGACATTTTTGTTTACTAATAGTAAATAAATTCAGCCAGCTGCAATCATGATACTTGTTACTCCCATTAGAGATGGAGTTCTGGGCAGTTGTATCCCACATATTCACTGAACATGCAGAAAGCAAGCACTGGCATTAAAAAGAGGTGACTGGGGGTTTTTATTCTGAGAAAATATTCAGCTCTACTGCCTATACTCCACAGCTTTATATTGTTCCGTGTTTTGCTCTGTCGAGTTTGTTTCCTCAGGACATTGTTTTCCTCTCCCCTTAGTGATAACTCTTTGCAATAACATTTGCTTTCTGCTGGGTTCCACAGTGTTGCAACTTGCCATAAACTAATGAACTCTCCCATAGATTGTCATGTTTTCAAGGAAGTGCAACATCTGATCTTTTTATTAAAAAAAAACAGTCCCACCAAGGAGACAAAATCAGCAGCTCCCACACACTTTGCTCTTTTCACATCCCATGTTTAGAGCTGTGTGCCAAGTGAAAGCCTTTTGCTGGAAGGGGCCTCCACACAGAGGGGAGATAACACCACGGATGGCTGCCTGCCCTATCAAACCTGGGGATTATAGCTACATTATCTCTGTGCTGGACCCCAACTGTGGGATAACATTTCCTTAGGGATCTTTAAGGGGAAGTGAAGGGATGGCTGAAAGCTGTCTTGGCTCTGCTTGCATGCACATCCCTGAATTCAGAGTCAACTGTTGTGATCCTGCCTCTGGAAAGGATCTGTAGTGTCCATCAGAGTCTTATTTCTTCTTCATCAGTTGGTTCATCTTTTTACTACAGTCCATGTAGGGTTGAAACTCTCCTGCCAGCTGCTGGTAACTGTCAAAATTTTAGGAGAAGTAGGAGAGCCTGCTTATCGTGCAATCCCCTCTACAGCCCATGCTCCCACCAATTACACCGCTCCAGGACCTACCCTTTCATGGAGCTGTTCCACTGCAGTGTTTTCCTTCCCATTGATAAGCCAGGAACATGCCTGACAGACGACAGCTGATTTATACTACAGCAAATGCATCCTGGCCTTGGGGTAATTAATGTGTCCAGCTGTGCACCGCAGCCCGCCAGTCTGCACTGGAAGGGGGGCTACTGCCCGTGTGAACTCCAGCAGACCAAGGACATGCCTCAACCCAGTGCTACCCATGACTACACAGGGTTATTTGGATTCAAGATTAAAACTTTTTCTTTTTTTTTTTTTTTTTTTTGAAGTGCCTTCTCAGTACTTGCACTGTGTTCCACTCCTGCCACTCTCAAAGTAGGCAACAACTCTCACAGTGGTTGAAGCAACATCATATTGGACATACTCTGCCTGTGGGAAGAGCTCTCACCTTGCCACGCTGTGGATGGAGATGTTCCCTTTATCTCTATGTCATTTACTCTCCACTGGACCCAAAACTCCAGTCCTTCTAGATAAGTAGATGTCCAAAGAAAATTGTGCTCAGCAGCTTCCACCCTGGCTCCAGAATCAGTTCTGATGAGGCCTGAAGGTTTCTGAAAGAAATGCCAGCCTGCCTTCACTCAACCTGCAAAGAGCTTTTGTCCTGCCCTTGCAGTATATGATGGCAAGTCCTCTGGCCATGTCTGGGAGCTGGAGAGTCCAGGACCATCATACACACCCTAATGCATGCCCTGCACACAAAGCAGTACAGACAAGTTTGTACCAGCAATGGGAACTAGCACAGCCATGACTAGCCAGCAAACAGGGCTGGTTGATTACCATGGCCTGGGGTCTCGGCAGGGCTGAGCCCTGAAAAACCCCCTGAGAGCTGACACCGACTGATATCGCCCCAATATCTGAGTCTCTCCTAATCTTTTCAGTTCCTCCAACACCCCTGTGAAGATGTTCACTCTGGGAACAACACTTATATCTTTGCATCTGGGAGGCCCAGTGACATCTGCTGAAGTTCTTGGCTACTAAGAGGGGCCCTTTCCTTAGATCAACAATGCAAAACCCTGGGATTTTGATACGGATCCCTTCTCATTTCAGTCGTCCCAAACCAGAAGGCTTGGCTGTGTCCTCCATTGCCACAGTGCACCATGCACCCCATCAGAAAGATGCTATTGCCAATGTGAATTCATGCTGTGTCCAGCACTGAAAATCCAGAGTAGAATTTCTCCCCTATTCCTGCAAAATAGGCAGCTCATCCCCCTTCCTGGAAACAGTTCTTGGGAGTGCCATGACTGCAAGTGCTTCTGGTGTCTTCACAACTAACACTGTATAGCTATTTCTTTAGAAAGATCCATTGCTGTTTTCAGGTGGATTGTTTAATAAAATGCTGTCTATGAAGAATGAATGCCTGTGTCCCCAGCGAGTGTTTGACAGAGCAGGTTGCCAGTCAAGGCAGTTGGGACACGATGAGGAACATCTGTTTGATGTTGCTTGATAAAACTTCCTGCCTGGGAGACTCTAAACATCAGCATCCAGCATGGAAGAAATTGAATCAGCTGCTGTCTTGCTGTGTACAGCATTTTTTCCATGCTAGATCTGTCCCAAAATTAGCCCCAACCAGTCCATGATAGCAAACAAGACCCTTCTTCTTACAATGGGAAGTGACACACAGAGCTATAAGCTCGAGAAGTTGAATGAATCATCCTTCTTCAAATAGATCCAGGGTATAAGCATCCCCAGAAATAAGACCAATGGATCCCCTGGGAGCTCAGTTCCTGCCATGCCTTTAATATGTCAGAAGGCACTCGATGGAAGAAAATGGTCGCAGATGTTCCCACCAGAGGCAGAGTCCGTTTGCTTGGGGATGTGATCTCAGCACACATTTACTGTGGGTTTGTGTCTTTGCCCTGCATTCACCTCCTGTAAAACAGTGTCACAAGCCTCTGAGCTTTCCTTTCATCCTTGCCAGGACTATCAGCTCTGCAACAGGCCATAGCTTGGGAGGCAGTTCTGGGGCAGCAGTGCTGCTCAGCAGCATTCAGATTCACCATGTTTCAGAGGTGTCCAGAGGCAGGATGCTGAGTTGAAAAGGCAGTGCACTACTGCAAAATGATGAGATCTTGGAGCAGAAGATGGTGAATAGAGAACATCCCCCTCTTCATCATTTCCTCCATGTTGGAGGAGCAGCTTTGCCCCCTGCACCTCATCCCCTCCAGCTGGGACTTGTGGGAACCTTCTCCTTCTCCTGCAAGTGGGATCTCTTGAGATGCATCACAAAGACAAGAAAGCTCCTGTTACTGTCACGTGCAGAAAAAAAGCACTTTAGGTTCTGTCAACAGGGCTCTTTGTTCCATTCCTGAAAAAAATTCCTTTCCAAACCCCTGCTCCTTCTGCCCTCCTGCCATAGCTCCCTTCTGCTCTAGAAAGTGGAAAATGTTCAAGCTGAATTCAACCCTATTGGGCAGCGCTTTTTGGTAGGTTACAACACAAGCTCTCTAAAAGATATTTTAAATAGATCAAGAAAGGCATGAAAGAGAAGAACACACCATCCATTTACACGCTAAATGTGGGACACTTCTGAGAAGGGAAAAAGTTTTCTGTGTCTGTAATCCAAGCTAGCCTCAAGTTCAAGTTCCCTCTGACAGCAGAAATTATTTAATTACTGTTAGATCCGGTCTAAATGAGGGCAAAACTCAACTCTACATAATAATTTTAGCAGACATAAAGAACTGGCAGTGCTGGTACAAGCTGATGACAGCACTCGGATGGAAAATTAACAGAGCATCTCTGCCCCGGTAGCTTGTCTTAGAGTCCCTTGCAAGCCCCACTTGGTCTGATTCCTTGGGAATCAAAGTAATTTAAATGCAAAAAATACAAACTAGTCAATCACAAAAAGTCCAACCCAGACATGAAGAGCAGTTCCAGTCTAACGTCTCTTTGTGGGCTCATCAAAGACCTTCTAGCA
This sequence comes from Myiozetetes cayanensis, assembly GCF_022539395.1. Lineage (NCBI taxonomy): Eukaryota > Metazoa > Chordata > Aves > Passeriformes > Tyrannidae > Myiozetetes > Myiozetetes cayanensis. The sequence continues at coordinate 29,321,878 of NW_026088185.1, forward strand.
GATGGCAAACCGAACGTGTGCCAGGAATTTCAAACACTCCTCAGGAAGTTCATCTAAATCATCAGTAAACCATTTGCACTTAAAACAGAGCGAACTCCATTGCCCAAATGTGACCCAGATAATGTTTCTGATGTGTTTACCTATTTGGATGATATCTTTAAATTTCAATTCCATCTATTCACAGAGATCCAGGATTCCTGCAGAGCCTGAAAAATGTACACAAAACTGAATTCCAGAGCATAATATGATGATAATAGTAAAAAACCCCTGAGTGCCATGCAATAGTTTTATTGAACTTGTAGTTTAAACAGAGCGATGTCTGCTACCAACTTGCAGCTTGTGCTTTTTCTCCTTGGTCATTGCTGCAGCTTTTTAAGTGTAAAAAGGGGTACTCCTCTTTGCAAGATCTTCCTGAGAATGAGCTGCAGAAACTGCAGTTAAATGGGATATAAGGTAGACTATAGGTACCTCTGCAGAAACAAGAGCAACAAAAATGATGGCAACAGCAGTCTGGAGTTTGTTGACTCTTACCTTCTGCCATTCACCTCCCAGTCCTGAAAGTGCTCGAAATACTCAGCAATTTCTGCAGTGACTTGTGACAAGATGAGCTCAAACCAGCTGCATGTGGCCAGGCTGTGACTCCTTCTCCCAAGCAGTGTGGGAGGTGGGAAAAAAGACTTATTTTTAAGAGAAAAATTTAGTCAAAACCAGATCACTGCAAGGTGCTCTTCAAGGGGCTGAAATCTCAGAGCCTTCTGAAAGCATGGCATGCAAACCTGCCAATATCAGAAGGTACTTTCCACGGGGGATGTGGCAGCATAGCCCTCTGCAGACCCCACTGGCAGCCCATGCACACCATACCATGACATATGCTAATGCTAACCCTAACCCTAACCCTAACCCTGCAAAGCCCCAGAAAAACAGAGGTGCTGGCAGAGTTGCTAAAACTACTTATGAACTGCTGAAACTCAGCATTTCCCCACCTCCTCAGACCCTGGAAAAATTGCTTTCCATCTGACAAGGAGAAATGGCATGTTCCCATCACACACTGTCTGGGCTGGTGGGAGTTGCTGAGGCCGTGGGGCTGTGAAGTGATCCTGGTCCAGGTGACCACACAGGACTGTCTGAATACATGGGCTGACCCCTGGCTGTGGGGTTTTTTTCTCTCAGTTCCAAACCTGTTCAGGCTGCGCTGCTGGTTTGGCTTGCTCTCTCAAGGCTTTTCCAATACAGCACATGGTTAGAAAGGACAGCAAAAGACAGGAAAAAATAAAGGAGTGGGGTCATAGTTGCAATGAGGGGGACTTGTTGCCAGCTGAGGTCTTGAGCTGCACGTTCAGACACAGGATAGCCATGAAATTTGGTTTGTGTCATAGCTCCTCACGTCTGACTTTCTTAGCCCAGTCTTTAACCAGCCACTGCCAAACGCCTGATGGGATAAGTACAGTTATTACTGGGCAAACTCACGACTGGTTTTGTCTGCCAGGGAAGTTTGCACCTGGTGTGGTAATGGCTCTGGAGGTACCAGCCATAATTACACAGCGACCCACAGCAGCCAGCACACACTTGGCACTGAGGGAGTGAAAAGCCCACTGTTAAGCTGCTGTCCTGTGCATTGTGAGGGACTCCTGTGCTAACCTTCTGTCCTGTGCTAATCTTCAACTACCCCTTGAGCCACCTTTTCAAGGCAGGATGCAGAGCATACCTGCTCATCTTCCGAAGAAGTAAACTAGCCTCCAGAACAGTGGACAACCCCCTAGCTTGTGGGTTACCTGTTTGCTGTGGGACAACTGTGCTCATCTAGAGAGTCAGCACAAGGCTGACACCCACACGGAGCTGTGAACTTGCACTTTCAGGGCTGTCCCATCCTGCCCTTTCGTAACCATCATCTGACCCTGGATCATGGCTTGGTGCCACTTTTATGTTCAAGTTGCAGCCCAGCAGGTGGCAAATTATATTCCATGATCCATCAGCCCAGCCAGGTCTGATACAGCAATTCACCTTAACTGGACTTAGCTTCTTGCCCAGGTGAAGCAGGTGCTTGGCTACCACAGGGGCTTACTGAAAAATAATGCAAATAACACACAACCAGGTAACCCCCAGTCACCAACTTTATATTGATGTTTCAGTGAAGTGCATTGTCGAAATGGATCCAGAAATACACAAAATTTTCAAACACTGCTGAATGTTTCAGACACTGAGGAACAGCAAATGAAATAGTGCAAGACCACTACTGTTTTATCCATTCCACATTCCTCCATCCTCAGGTCAATATCTCTGGGTGCTAAGTGGTGTTAATGGGGAGGATGTTGCTCATAACACCAGAAAGAAAGGGCTCCTGCAAGAGCTTGGGTTCAGAGTCTGATGGGGTATAATTTTTGCATCACCTGATACTTCCAAAGCTCAGCAAGGGAAAACATCTTCCTTGTCATATTGGGTTGGGTCCTGTTGGGCTTCAGGACCTCAGGACTTGCCTTGTTTTTCAAACTTTAATGCCAAACTTTCTTTGGTGAAAAATTTTCACATTTGAAGAAGTTACCCAGCTAAAAGACAAGCAATAGGCAATTGTAACACATTTCAAGGGGCAGCAGAAATCCACAAAGCTGCTTAAAAAATGTTTACGTAAAATAAGCTTCATCTTAATAATTTTTGCTTGTAAGACAGTGTCGTGTTCTATGTGCAATTTTTCCATAACTCTTTTGTAATGGGTTGCATGAGAGCTTGGATGCAAAGCAGCCATGAGGAGATGGGGAAGATCCTCCAGGAATTGCTTTGCATGTGGAAATGGATTTCAGCTCAGCCACTTCAGAGCAATTTTTTGTTTACTTTCCACTGACATGAAATCAGCCACGATTGCATCGCATGCGGGATTGGTTAGCCAGTTACATAATGCTTAATAAATCCAAGAGAAATAATATAAAACACATCACCCAGTCTGGGAAGTGGAACAGTATCTCAGTCAGTGTCACTAACCCGCCCGGGCCTGGCATCGCCGAACCATCTGAACCGGTGCTGGGGTGGGGGTGCAGGGTTGTGCTGTTGCATGATAGATGTGATCAGGAAAAACGCTTGTGGCGTGTGTAGGAGCCTTGAAGACAGACAGATTGCGTGGGCAGACTGTGTGCAATGGTGAGGGTCTATCAAAAGCAGAGGTCACACTCCCGCGGGGAGGGCAGCTCAGCCCGTCCCGCAGGGCAAGGCAGGCACGCGCTCGCCCAGCTCTGGCTGTATCTGCCGCTCGTGTAAGGCATTACCTCACCCTAATAATTTTCCTCTGAATGCTTCATAAAATCATAACGGCCCTGTAAACAGAGAGAGCAAGATTAGGTGATTAATTATTTACCACAGATTATTTCTGCAGTGGCATGTGGAAGAGACAGAACACTTCACTGGTGGTCCCCAGGGAGTGAGAGGGAAGGGAGACAACCCAGGACAGGGTTGCCAGGCTAAACACAAAACTATGGTGCCCACTTGCACCTGAAAACTGGGCTGTGCATGGAGACTGCAGGTGCCTCAGGCTCGGCAGTGCCAGTACCCTGGCTCTCCCAGGAAAGCTGTCCAGCCCATGGGTGTATCTCTCCAGGCACACTCCACTGCTCTGCACAGAGCAGCTCTTGGCCTCCTTTCCCACATTTCCCTGCCTTCTTTGCTCCCCTGCTTTGCCTCTAGTCCCAGAGGAGACCTGCTGATGTCTTCACCCACGCTGTGGCTAACTTCCAGCAGAGGAAAAGCTAGGGATGAAGGGGTTAATTACTACAGGCACAGCGCAAGCCAAGCCTCTAAGTGACTCCCTATTGCTATTTCAAAAAAAGGCTGCCTGGAAAGGGAAAGGAAAAAAAAAAAGAAAGAGGTTTACTTTACAACCATCATTATTTCATCTGCAGAGTTTATACAATGGAAAATAAAAGCCAGGCTACGCGAAGTCAAATAATTTCTGTTTCATTAATGGTATGGAAATCGTTTTGTTTTTATAGGGGAAAAACAAACGTGAACTTGATGTGTGTGTGTGTGTGTGTGTGTGTGTGTGTGTGTGTGTGTGTGCATGCAGCTCCCTTCATCGCAAAGGGCAGAGCAGTGAAATCCAGAAATAAAAAATGACTCAGAGGCCGTAGGATCTATGAGTCAGTTGAGCTGTTTTTGTTTTTAAACACAAGCGAGAGCATAGCATGGCAAAAAATTGCCCCTGCAGCCCCCCCACGGCAGGTGTCCAGCCCAGCCCAGCCAGCCCCCAGCTGGACACCAGACAGACCCAGGCTCAGCACCCCCAGAGCCCCGGGATCCAGGCAAGGGACCAAAGGGATGGAGCAGGGGCTGTCCCCGCAGGAGCAGCTTTGGGGGTCAGAAAGTGAAATCCGGGAAGGAAACTTGAGATCTTGTCAAGTGGATGGAGGAGACAAGTGGCTCTGAGGGCGGACGGAGGAGCCCTGTCATTGCCCACAAGCACAGACATCAACTGACCAAAATCAAAGGGAAACTGCTCTGACCAAGTTCTCCCTGCATAGTGCCAGGAATCACCTCGCTGGCCCTGGCATTCCAGTTTGCCTGGATGCTGCCAGCTTTGTTGAGGTGCAACCCTGGGATACATCTGTATGAAATGTCCCAACCCCCCCAAAAGCAGAGTCATTGTGCTGATGCATAAAAAAACTTGTGAAAGGGACCCAAGAAATGTCAGAGATTACCAAAGCAGAAGGATGGACAGTAATCTGCAGAGCTCATCTCTCCCCGGGGTGAAGTTAGATCATGATGTAATTCAAGCATCTGAAGGAGATTGGAGGAGCCTGCTTGGTACGATCCATACCCAATTTACTTTGTAATGGGACTAAGCAGTATTTGCTAAACACTTAATTTAAAGGGATATTTTCACAAAGGAAAAATAAGTGGTGGAATAAGTCAGTTACCAGCCTGTTTGAAGAAGGTCCAAGCAAACCAGAAATGTATACTGCATGTCTTCCTGGCACTGCGAAGCACTGATGTCTAATGCAATCAAAATCAGTCCTTTTTTATTCACCAGGAAACATTTCTGGCTCATTCCTTGCTCCATACTGTACTCTGCCAAGTACAGTATTTATAATGCAGGGAGATGTGGGACCACATACCTGAGGGCAGAGCCTGGTCCTCTTATCCGAAGGCAGCCTGTGCACTGCTGGGTTTCCTGGCAGAGCCAGTGGTTTATGCCTTGCAGAGGCAAAAAATAGGATTATAAGTCTTTTCAGCTCCATTTGGTCTGCTCTATCTTCCCTATGAAGATAAAGTGTAAAACACATGGCTGGAGAAGAGCAACCCAATACTAAAAATGTCTTTGATTCAGCAGCAGAAAAGTAGCACCAGACCCCACCACTGGAGAACAGAAGTGTGCTGGAGGAAGCCAAGCTGCTTCCGAAATAAAAGTACAGCATTTTGAGGTCTGGTTCTGGGGAGATTCTGCAGCACAGCAGGATGCCACAACATGACCAGGCGCTTTCCAACAGCTCAAGCTGGACCTGAGTGCAAGAAATCTGGGACCTCTGATAAACAGGTCATGCCAGGCAACTGCAGAGGGAACTTCTGACCCTGTATAGGATCTCCTGGCAGTAAGGACATAGGAATTACCCTGATGTGCAACCGTGGCACTGCGTGTTTCTTCGTGGAGGGGGCAGCTCAGGAGCAACTCGCTGATGGAGAACACCAAGGACCTGGTGCTCTCACGTGGGTCAGCAAGAGAGCAGAGCTCATCAGCTCTGCTGTTGGTTTAGTCTGAAAAACAAAGTACTGCATTTATAAAAGGGAAGGAATTTGTTTGTTCTCATAATAATTTTATGAGAGGCTCTGTTATTGCGTAGTTGTGTCACTACCCATGGATGAAGCCCAAGGTAAAGCCTAATCCTAAACTTGGCAGCAGACAAAGGACTCGCCGCTGAACCCAGGCTCACCGAGGTGGGAAAGCAGGTCCCAGTGCAGATTTCCATCAGGACACCTACTTGGGTGTTTCCAAGAGCAACCTATCTGCAGGGTCGGTGTGGAAGTGCTCCCCAGTCCTACATTTTCGTGTGCTGCTGGTTAGAGAAAGCTGCAGATCCCCTCAACTAATCTCCATGGCCTTAGCCTCTCCAAGTGCAAAGCCTGGGGATTACACCTTGACCTGCATGGAAAAGATGATGCAGAGAGCTCCCAGAGCCACCACAGTAACAGCATGCTGGGCAGCCCGCTGTGAATACTGAGTTAGTGTCAGCCCCATTCTGGGGTACTTGGAGATACACACAAAAGAGGGCCTAGGTAGAGTGTTTATGACCTGAAAATTATCAGGTTTTCTTTGTCGTTGAGAAATACAAGCAGTATAAGGGTAATTATCATGGCAAGACAGAGCATAATCTGAAGGTTGCATAGAGGAAGTCCTGGGTGGCAGAGGCCTTGGTCCCCCTCCACCCTGGGAAGGGGAAAGCTGGGGATCTCACACCAAGCACCTTTCCTTAAGCCTCTGTGGTGTTTAGGTGTTCTGAAAAAGCATGTCAGGGAGAGTACGTGAGAACTGAAAGTGTTCATTGCCTGCCCGCGCTGTTGCTTGTGCTACACAGCACTTTCTCCTCTGCTATAACAAATGCACTGTGCCTGCACCTCCATGCACCCCAGGCTTGCTCCTTGGTGATTTTCCCTCCATGGGGACCTCAGCGTGCAGAAACCTGGAGCCAGAGCTGGGTGGTGGATGACCTACCTGCTCCCTGGGAATGCACTGGCAGAGAGGGGCTAACAAAAGCCCCCTGCTGTATTCTTACAGCTGCAATAAGAGCAGCTGAGCCCCTGGCAAACAAGCAAAGAGCTCATCTGTTGGGGGCTGACTACTTCTGTGGCTGCAGCATGGGATTGGTATGAAATTCCCTTGGAGGGCTGTTTTCAATGATTCTTTTATGGGGGAAGAGGATGGGTTATTGACTGCAGCAGTGGTGCTTCAATGGGCTTTGCAGGTGGCCAAGCAGAGAGTGTGGATGCCGTAGGGGCAATGAGAGGAGGGAGAGCTTCCCCGACACGCATGAAAAAATATCTGGGGTCCTTGGGTGGTGGTATCACTCCCACTGCTCTTGCAAGAGAGACACGGGCACTTCTGGCATCATTTTTCCTTTATTTCTTGACTTGAAAATCATCTCATATTCTCTCAGTAACCTCTCTGGGGTCCCAGTTATAGATACCAGAAGATTTGATCCTGCTCTCATGCACAGGAGAACAAGCCTTCCTATTGATGGTAAGCCAAGCTCGCTGTGAGCCCACCTATCGGTGACTTCAAACCATCTTTCCAACTGTCGTTCCACAGTAACTTTGACTAACTGTACTATTTATTGGCTCACATCACATCCTTATGGCTTCAATTTATTTTTGGAAAACTCAACCCCCATTTAATTAGTTTATAGTTTGTTCCAAGTTTTGCTTATCCAGATTTTTTTCTTTTTTTTTAGATTTTTTTTCTTGAAGTTTGTATTTTGATGTTTAGCGTTTGCCTTGGCAACATCTGGAACCCGTTTATGGAAGTGTATTGTTACTTTTACTGCTTGTGCAGCTTTATTAAATCATCTGACTATTAATATTGAAAGTGTTCATCTGGGTCTAATCAGGGCCAAGATGAGTGATGTGGCAGTTAAATTGTACCTACGAGCTAATGGTTCAAGGACACAAAGTCCTGAAGAAGCTTGTAGTGGAGTGGGCTTTGTGCTCTTCTTTTTAGCTTCCTAGGAGAAGAATGAAGGGGGGAGGGAGGGAAAAAAGAGATATTCCTGCTCTGACCTTTCTTGCAGAGCAGATAACAGAATCACAGCCTGAGCTAGTTTAGAACAATTTGTCTCCAAAGAATTTTGTCCAGTTACGGCTATATTTCTGGATCTCGTTTCCATATTTAACTCTTTCATCTGCCCTGGCTTCTCAGCTGCACAGCTCAGGGGACTGCCAAGTCGAGATCTGCACCAGACACAGCAGTACAACACTGTTGGGGATGGCGTTTTGCTCTGAGATTTCGACTAAACCCTTGACATAAATAAGTAAATAACATACCTGGTAGGTATAAATACACCAGTAACAAACCTCATCCTGTGCTAGCAGAATCCACAATCTGGATTTGTCCTTTTGCTGCTCCTCTGCAGGGATATCCCTGATCATCACCCCAGATATCCCTGGGTGATGGTGCTGAGCCCACAGTCCTGCACAAACCTGCTGCAAGCAGAGCAGGAGCCGTGGCATGGATGGGTGGAGCTGAAAGGGTGAAAGCAGAACTATGGCAGTGACACCAGTAGAGCATAGACCTGGCTGTGGTAGGACTTGAGTTTGGGAGGGAGAAACCAATTTACCTTCAATTCTTTGTTCCCATGTAGAAACACCAGTGGAATTTGTAGGGTGTAGTGGCTGCCACTGGAGGTTGAGAGCTGCACACAAATGCTTGGGCTTGATTTCTATCCCATCCCCAAAATTCTCATCCTCCAGAGGATGCTGCCTGGGATGCTGCAAGTTCTGCCCTGGCAGAGCAAAGTGGGGAGGTGAGGGCAGTTGGTACTGGCTGCGGGTGCTTCAAATCCCAGCTGAAGCTGTGGTTTTGGTAGCTAACCCTTGGATGGATGTGGGGCATTGGTTCTGTTCAGGTCACCACAAAATCACAGGACACTTTAGCATGGCCAGAGAAGCCCCCTGGCTGGGGGGATGCTGAACAAGAGGTTGTGGGCAATATCTTCACCCACTCTGCTCTCAGCTCCCTCACCACCTGGCGCAACACAAACCCTGCTGAGCTGCACTTTAAGCCTGGCATCGGTCACTTAAACAAAAACTTCCTCCTTCCAACCTTTAGATGTAACAGGTTTTTCCTCTACAGCCAGGTTTCCCCTCTGCCATTAACCTTGGCCCTACATATGAGGCCACAGGAGCTTGTAAATGGTTTATTTCTGTGTGGAAGCCTTCCAGCAGCTCTTTACGAGGGTCACAGGGAGGGGGGCCTGGGCCGTTGAGGGAAGCAGAGCAGGCACATGAGATGCTGTCAGAGCAGGCTGTGTGCCCTGGATTTGGGGAGCAGAGTTGTTAAAAAACCCCTTTTTGCTATTCAGACAGTACTGAAGAGGGTCCTTAGGCTTGGCCATGGACCACAGGCAGGTGACAGATGTGACTACAGGAGGTCCTGCAGGTTGCTCACAGACCTGGGGGTGCCTGTGGGTGTGTTCCTGGATGAACAGGGCCCTGCTTGCAGGGGCTGAGGCTTCGCAAACCAGAGCCAGGGATTTTGGGATTTGTTTCTTCTTCAGACTAACAGCTGGTGATGGAAAACCCTACGATGGCTGTTGCAGCACATGACTGGCTTTTCCATAGGGGCTGGGAGCACCCAAGCACTGCTAGGTGCACTGGGGACATGGCAGACAGAGAAGCATGGATGGCCCAAACCTTCAAAAAATGAGCTGCTGTAGTTCAGGTTCATACCTGAACAATTTGGAGTGTATATATTTAAGTAAAAAAGTACAAATATACATTTCTACATAAGCCACTTTGTGGCTTTTTTGGTTTTTTTTTTTTTTTTTTTTTTTTATTCTTTTATTTTAAGACATTTAGCAGCCTTAAAACAGGAAGTTTAAATATAGCTGGGATTTATCCCTTAACCAAGCATGGTTCATGTGCCCTTTCTATAAAAATAGAGATAATGTTATGCCTGTGAGATACAGGCAGAGCAGCTCCCCACAGGCAGCAGTTATTCCTGCTGCTGCAGCAGATACAGGGCTTTAGGGGCAGATCATCTGATGCTGGGATGGGGCAAAGTGGGCAGTGGAGCCCTGGAGGGAGCAGTCCCTGTTGCCCCAGAGCTTGGGAAGTCTCAGTCCATCTTTTCTTGCAAGAACACAGATGCTCAGGGTGGCAAACACTCTTCTCAGGTGGCAAACACACTTCCCAGCTTGGGCTCATTGAACAGGCAGAGGGAGGACGAGGAGACAGCAGGAGAGAAGGAAGCCATCCCAGCCTGGCCATGCATCCCCCCCCAGCACCTCTCCTCCTGCTGGGAGGGGAGTAAATGAAGTCTGCAGGCATGCAGAGAGCTGGGGATGTCCCTTTTTGAACACCGCGTGTACTCAGGGTGAGGGGAAATGCCAATCTGAGCCCAGGCTGTAGAGGAAGAAGTAAATTTCCCCTTGATGATAAAGGGTACGGGAAACACAGAGGGAAAATGTGGCTCTCTGCAGCTTCCCAGGCTCTGCAAAGCTCTTGTCCAGTGGGACCTGCCTCTGCACCACCAGCATCACCCCATCTCCTCCAGGCTTTGGCGTAATACAGAGCACATTTGACTGAGTGATGGAGCAAAATTGCTCCAACCAAAATAGGCTGGATATTAGGAAGAAATTTTTTACGGAGAGAGTAATGAGACACTGGAATAGGCTACCCAGGAAGGTGTTGGATTCACTGTCCCTGCAGGTTTTTAAGATGAGACTGGGTGTGGCACTTGGTGCCATGGTCTGGTAACCACGGCGGTGTCGGATCAAGGGTTGGACGTGATGATTTCGGAGGTCTTTTCCAACCTGGTTGATTCTATCCTACGATTCTAAAATGAAAGACTTAAAAAAAGTGCGTGGAGAAATAGGGTCAGTTCAGGCTCCTTCTCCACTATTTGTGTGAATTGCCAAAAGTGCCCCACTCTGGGCACGCACGGCCCCGCTCAGCCCCCGGCCCCTCTCTGCCCCCGCAGCCTGCAGTGCCGGCGCTCGCCGCAGCCTGAAGACCAACCTGTGCAAGTGGTGCGACTCCACATCCCCGGCCTGCGAGGAGAAGGTGTGCTACAGCAACTGCAACCTCAACTCCTACTGTGAGGACCCCTACGAGATCTGCGTGGCCATATGGTGAGAGGAAATTCCCCTTGTCGAGGGGAGACGTGGGGGAAGAAGGGGTTTGGTCTTGGAAATGCTCATGCATGTACCCCTGTGCTTGGATTATTGCCCACTGAACTAATTCAGGACTTTCTCTTCCTCTTTCTTTGACTCCACTATAATTAAAATTACAATTCACTGTAAAAAAACTGTTCGATCTGCCCTATAATTAGTACCACTTTATTTTCTAAATAAATTAAGCATTTAAGTACCTGACACAAAGCGTGGCAAGTTTGCTGCAGGACCTCTAAAGCCCCATAAACCTCTGGATTTAGCTTTACGAGCTGAACTCAAGGGCAAATCAGCAACCCTGACCTCCAAAGCTATGATGTCCTCCTGCATCAGGCTGGCAAAACCTTGGTTCACATGCAGGGGTGCAGCTGAGGTCTGTCCCCATCCGGCACATGGATATCTGAGCTGACACCAAACTGGGCTTTAACACACTGGGTTTAACCCACCTCCTTCCTATCCCCTGGAAAAACCCTTTTCTGCTCCTGTGGGAGGTGCCTGCAAAGAAAATGCAATCTTGCATTTCAGGCCGAGCGTGAACTGCATGGTTTGGCCCAGAAGAGTGCCTCCCCCAGCTTTTTGGTCCTCATGAGCAAAACTAAAAAAACAACCATTTTGGGTCTGCCCAGAGTGATTTTTCTCCTCTTTCCCTTTTAATTTGGCTGCCAAAGTGAAAGCCAGCCAAGCACTTATCGCTAGGCTTTATCTCAACCTGCTAATTAGCGTGAATGCTGAACGCCAGCTTTCAGTAGGAGTTTGCCTCAACATAATTGTTGCATTATGGACTTTTAAAAAAGCAAAACACAACAAGAAACCCAAACAAACAAACAACAAAATCCACCCCCTGCCTCAAATTCCCCTACACACATGGAGAAGCCACCCTAAATCCTGGGTAGGCAATCCAACATCTCCATGGGTTTCCCCATACAGCCTACAGGAAAAAGGAGCATGAATCCCCACACCAGGAAAGCAGTCCCACTGCACGGGATGGAACTTCACCCTGCATCATATATCAGATGGAGTGGGGCAGCTACAGAGTCACAAATAACCTGCCTACCCCTCCCAGTGTCTCCCGTCCCATTCTAAGGTCCACCCAGAGAATAAGATCCCTGCAGGCAGGGCTCACCTCCAAGCCAGCCTTGCCACTCTTTGCTCACTTGCAGAGGCATATTTGGATCATCTGAACTTGTCCTGCATAGGCACTGCAGTCACAGCAGCAGCTTTGCCTCCATGCTCTTGAGCAATGTGCTCACATCCTCCAGGTGCCCAACCTTGGCTGCCCACAGAGAAGGGATTGCACCCTCCTGGGACTCTTCAGCTGGAGGTTCTTGGTAGCTCCAAAAAAACTTGGGGAGCACTGAAAGCAGTGGACTTCATCAATGAGAGGGTGACAAATTTAGGTTCTTTCCCTGGCTTTTATATATGACTTCCCAGCTGACCTCAGAGACATTGTGAAACCTCTCCAGACCTTCACCCTCTCACTTTTCATGGCAAAGTCAGGAAGTAGAGGCTGTCCCTGGAAAAGTAGTTAATGGTTGTAATTCCATTTGAACACCCCCAAGAGTAGCTGCAATGCTCTCCAGGCACCCATAGCCCATGCAGGGCCAGTCATTCCCCATCACTGCCCTGGAAACATGAAGAGTGCTGGGTTACCCTGCCTCCTCTGAGGAAGACTCCAATGGAAGAGGATGCCCTGTGTATTATTTGGGACACAATTCCCCTTTTACTAACAGCAGCCCACACCTCTCCACTGCACAGGGGAAATTTGGGCAGCAGAGACCCCCAGCCTCTGCTGAGGCACAGGTGTTGTGACTTGTATTGCAGTAGAGGCGACATGCAAAGTGGGACCATCATTTTGGTTGGTTTCCTTAGGACCATACAGCCCCAAAACCTGCTGGCCTAGCAGATGGTGTTACTAAAAGGGGACTTTTGCCCCAGATAACGCACAGGGCACTCAGCCTTAGCACTGGCAGTACCTGATCCAAGATGCGATTACGAACTGGTGAATTATCTACTGGAAAAAATCAGAGTCTCTGGCTCTCATCCTACTATTGGTGTGTGCCAAACATTTCTCTTTTCAGCAAAGAGACAAAGGGCTTTAGCACAACCCCTCCAAAAGCATGTGTAATTAGGATTTACACCAGAGTTGCTGCAAAAAAGTCAATCCCTACACAGCTTAAAACGAACGATCTCAGAACCAGGTTTAAGGTGCCGGGCAGGTGGCACAAAGGCTGAGCTGCCAGACTAAGGCTGTGTCGGTTCGTTTGCAACACGCAGGAGACAGGACAACGAGAGCATCAGGATCAGCACGCTCTGCCACAACCCCCACCGCCCCATCGAGAACCTCATGGTCCCCAACTACAACACCTCCCGCTGCGTCATGGCCCCCCAGCCCAGTGAGGACGGCGTCACGTACGTCTGCGGCTGCGTGGACGAGCAGGAGTGCAACGACAAACTCATCTTTGAAAACCACACCAACGGTGAGTGCTCTCGTTCCTGTTATTTACGGGGGGAGCAGCACCCAGCGCCAGTGAAAAATCACTTGTATTTCCAGCAGAGTGGGAGATGCAGCGGCAGAAGGGGCTCTTTCAGCATCTTCTTTGAGCTCCCTGTATAAAAGCCAGTTAGAATCTGTACCCTGTTACTGAGCCCAGGTTTTTGCCTGTAGCTGAAGCATCCTTCCATGCAGTACCTCCAGCTTTTGTCTGGAAGCATTAGGTGATGGAAAATCCACTGTATCTCTCGGTGGGCTGTGCCCTTCAGCACAGGATGAATCAACTGGGGAACCCAAGGGCTGATGTAACCCAGTGTGAGTCAATGCTCTGAAAGCTTTAAATAAATCATGTCAGAGCAAATCCTGCCCCAGAACACACCCACAGGAACTGCTGGCATCCACCATGGCTGCAACCTGAAAAGGTGGAGGTGCCGGGGCTCAGGGCTTGGCACATGGGGGTGCCTCCCCTGCCTCTCTCCTGGGGATCCCTGCAGTGGAGTTTCTCTCGGGCAGGGACGGCTGGAGCCATCCTGGTGCTGCACACACATGTGAGCGTGGCTTGGCATGCCTGTGGATGCTTCTGCAGATGGCTGGAGATCCAACAGGAGCTGTAAATCCACAGGAGGGAAAACTAAGAGGCAGCCCATTTCTGTACCGCGGGAGGGTCATATACTTTGGAAATGCTTCCAACCAGATCTTGAGCCTTTGGGGGCTTGTCCAAACCTCCCTAAGTCCAAATGAACCAGGTTTATCCAAGTGTCCATCAAGAATCTGACCTGTAACAAAAGCAAAGTGAAACTCCTCCGATTTTCCATAACCACAGAACAAGGAGATGCTGAGAATGAGTCTCAGCAGAACCTGCAAGTCAGTGGCATAGCTTTCCTGCAACACAAGGAAAAAAGAAAAGCACCACATAAAACGCAAATTCTCTGAACAAACAAGCCACTTTCAATGGAGGCAAACGATGCTAAATTTGGCAGCTCTTTGCTGCTTCCCCAGCCAAACATAACAGGTACACACACTTCTAGGGAGAGATAGTCAAATCCCAAAGCTGGGATGTGTAATTTCACACAAAAATGACAACTGGCTCATTGGAAATGCCGCCCCCAGCAAAGGCTCCACAACCAGCCTCCTCCTGCCAGCCAGCATGGAAAAGTGCTGAAAGTCATAGAGGGAGCAGTGCAGGTCTTAAACAATTCCCTCCTCTTTGTTTTGGGTCATGGGGATAGCTTGGCAAGCCTGAGGCTCACAGACCCCATTCTTTACGTCCTTTTCTTCTGCTTTAAGGAATCATTTGCATTTTAAATATTAACTTCTGGTCATTGATATAGACAATGACCTGAGCAGAGAAATATCTAACACAAGCACTTTTTGGGTGGCTGAAGCAGGCAGTTTTTTTCCGGTTTCTTGATTCCTTAAGCCCTGCTTTCAGGCCTGGGCTGATGGGTGGCATTGCCCTCACGCTGGGGCTGCATCAGGGCTCAGAGGCCACCCTAATGAACACACAGAGGCACCATTTCCTAAAGCTGTGCACGCAGGAGCCCAGCAGACACCCTGGGGAGGTGCTGGGTAGGGTGGAGCATGCCAAGTCCTTTCCACCTCTGCTCCAGTTGAGCCTGGCCCTGGAGCTCCATCTCCCCTCAGCAGGGATGAAAAGACCCCCGCAGCAATGCTCAACAAGGTGTGAGTTTACAGACCTGTGGTTATTGCCAGAGCAGCTACATTTGTTCTCCGTAGAAGGGGTCTAAGCCCTGCTGCAACCCTTGTGTATCAAAAGACTTCCATCAGGATGGGGCATCCTCATGAAGGAATTTCCTGAAGCTATGTTAACTTCCCCTTTCCAGGACTCGTGCACGCAACTCCCTTAAAAATATCTTCTCTTTCTTCAGAGTTTCAAAGATGGGATCCGAAGCATCAGGTAAATCCATTAAAGCAGTAGGTGATATCCAGGCCTAATGCTTTCCAAAATAAACATATTCCTGAGCTAGTTATTGATTTATATCAGTTTAGGTTGATCTTGTGGTTTAAACCTGATGCCTATTTTAGAAACGCTTTCACAGCCTTGCAGAAATTAGCTGCAGTGTATTTTTTTGAAATTTGCCAAGGAAAATAGCTAAACGCTCTGTTTTTCCAGAACCTGAATTATGATCTGCACACACTGAGGTCAAGCAGCGAGAGTTTTGCTTATGGAATGATTCTTATCCCTCTTCCCCTGGGTTATTATACTTGGCAGAAAAACCTCTGAGTAAGATTTTACTTGAATATCTCTACTGAAGTCAGCATGTTTATTCCAGGAATTGTGAACATCAAAAGATCAGACAATTATATGTTGTGTGAGGGTTATGGCTTTGTGTGCGTGTCATGGGTGTGTGTGTGTCCCCCAACTAAAGGGGTTTTAAAAGAAACAAAACAAAAGCAGCCAAGCCCTGGCAGATGATGGTGTTAGTGT
Source organism: Myiozetetes cayanensis (assembly GCF_022539395.1). Taxonomy (NCBI): domain Eukaryota; kingdom Metazoa; phylum Chordata; class Aves; order Passeriformes; family Tyrannidae; genus Myiozetetes; species Myiozetetes cayanensis. The sequence continues at coordinate 29,337,677 of NW_026088185.1, forward strand.
TGTGACAGAGTGTGGAAGGATATGCCAATGCTGGCAGACAGCATTGAAGAGATGCTCCTTTACTTTAAAAGTATCTCGGTGCTCTCCTGGGCTGGGCGGTCCTGCCCACCCCCAGCATCCCTTCTGGCTCTCTGTGTGTCACAGGGGTCCAGCAAAGCTCCAGTCCCAAACCCCCTCAGAGATTCACTCTGTTTGAGGCTTGCCTTGGGTTTATCACTGTTATTTCCACTCCAGCTCCCCATGCCATGAGTGCAAGTGGCGCCTGGGACCCCCAAAAGGCAGTGGAGCCGTGTAGGTGGCAGCAGCAGGATCTCATGTGCTGCACTGCCCAACCCAGGCGATGCTGGCCTGCATCCCGGACCCTCTGTTGATAAATTGAGCTAAATTTGAGACCAAAACTAAGCATCCCCCTCGCTAACTGCCTACATCTGGGTTCTGTGCTGGGACGGGTTTGTGTGGCCTCGCAAAGGGCTGCGCTTCATTAACAGCTTCGCATATTTTCCTCCTCGGCGTGATGAAAACGAGCTGTTGCAGAGCCGCGGCAGCAGCAGTACCTCGCCTTTGCTTTCCTCCCCGCAGGCTACTCCATGCTGCAGAGCAAAGAGGTGATCCCGGTGGCTGCCATCAGCCTCCTGCCCCCGCTGCTGGTGGCAGTGATGATCACGGTGATATTTTACCTCTGCCGCACGCAGAAGCGGCGCAAGAGAGCCAAGGCGTGGGGTGCGAAACCGGGACAGCCCCCGGCCCTGCCGGAGCCAGGGAGGGCGACGGAGCGGGAGGAGAAGTTGTCCGTGCTGATGGATGAGAACCCGGCCGGCGCCAGCCCCAGCTGCGCCAGCAGCCGCCCCACGGAGCTGCTGCCCATCGAGCTGGACGAGATGGTGGGCAAGGGGCAGTTCGCGGAGGTGTGGAGGGCCAAGCTGAGCCACAGCCGCTCGGGGCAGTACGAGACGGTGGCCGTGAAGATCTTCCCCTGCGAGGAGTACTCCTCCTGGAAGAACGAGAGCCAGATCTTCACCGACACCAGCCTCAAGCACGACAGCGTCCTGCAGTTCCTCACTGCCGAGGACAGGGGCACGGGGCCCCGCCGGGAGTACTGGCTCATCACCGCCTACCACAGCCGGGGCAACCTCAAGGACTACCTGTCCCGCCACGTCCTGAGCTGGATGGACCTGCAGAAGATGGCGGGCTCCCTGGTGAGCGGGGTGGCCCACCTGCACAGCGACTACACCGCCTGCGGCCGGCCAAAGATCCCCATCGCCCACCGGGACATCAAGAGCACAAACGTGCTGGTGAAGAACGAGCAGGAGTGTGTGCTCTGCGACTTCGGCATCGCCATTCGCCTCGACCCCTCCCTCACAGTGGACGACTTTGCCAACAGCGGGCAGGCGAGTATGGCCCACCAACCCTCTCTGCAGGGCCCTTTGCAAGCCACCCCTGGCTGTCAGGTGGCCACGGCCCTCGCCCACCCTCCTAATGCCTCTCTCCTCTTTGCGGGCAGGTGGGCACCGCCAGGTACATGGCCCCAGAGGTCCTGGAGTCCAGGGTGAACCTGGAAGACCTGGAGTCTTTCAAGCAGATGGATGTCTACTCCATGGCCCTTGTTTTGTGGGAAATGGCCTCCAGATGTGAAGTGGTAGGAGGTAGGAGCATTGCCCTGTGGTTGCCATGCGCCTTTTTGCTCCCTTACTCCCACATCCCCACTGATGGCACAGGACCTGATTTGGGGTGGCTCAGGTCTCTGTAGGGGTGCTGAGAGCTGGTGGCAGATCCCTGCCATGGCTGCCTGCTCTGTGTGCTGTGGCCAAGGGAGTGGCTCAGTGGTCAAGGAGCAGGATGGGTTCCCAGGGGGTCACCTGGTCCAGGCCCTGCTCAAAGCCAGCCAGCCACTGTGTCACATCCAAGCCTGTGCCAGTGATGCAAACCAAACCAAGCAGAAAGAGCTAAAGGTGCCTCCCCCTTCTCAACCATCTTTTTCTTCAGACAACACCAGAAAGTTTAGGTTGCAATGGGGACCCACAAACCCTAGACTCAGGCACTTCCCAGAGCTGCATCCTGGCACCTGAAACTGAATGTAGCAAAACAGTTCATTACCTGCCCTGGTGCTGGCCCCAACCTGCCTTATGCCTGCTCCACTTCCCTATCCCACCTACTTGCAATACAAACCCACTGGGCTGCAAGAATCTCCAACCCTTGGCAAGAAAGCTGCCCCAGTTGCCCTGTACACCCCATGCCTGGTAGTGGGGGGCCCTTGACTGGCTCAGATGGCCTGTGCATCCTTTGTTCCCAAGCCAGCATCCCAGCCATCCTTCCCCACTCATCTCTCACCTGCATTCATATCCAGGCAGGAGCTGGTAGAAACCAGGGTGGCCTCTCACCTCTGCAACAGGCAGTTAGTTTCTCCTCGGCCTCACACAACACAGGGTTGCTCTTCTGGAAGGGCCATTTCTCCTTGAAGCCAATCCATGCCTGCAGTAGGAATGTAAATGCTGGTATCATAGTCACCCCTCCCACCTTTCACCAGCACAACACTTTTTACCTGCTCAAAATATGTTTCACCCAAAGACAAACCAGGTCCTTTGTAGTGCATCTCTTGGGTTCAGGGAGGTAGTCAGATCATTCCTCAGTGCTGTCTCTAAAAACAACCTTTATGTGAAAGCCCAGCACTATGTTTCTGTGTTCAAACTCTCAATTTTTTTCCGAGATCTGTTTATTTTTGCAGACTGCAAAAAACAAGCGTGTTCTTATCCAGTGGACCACAGCAAAACAAAGCAAGGAATGCACTAAAAACATCCTGTAATGCTGCTGTTGCTTCCTTGCAGAGGTAAAGAATTATGAGCTGCCTTTTGGGTCAAAAGTCCAGGAGCAGCCCTGTGTGGACACCATGAGGGACATCGTGCTCCATGGCAGAGGCCGACCCGAGATCCCGAGCAGCTGGCTGGTGCACCAGGTAAGCTGGGAGCAACCAGAAAAGAACAACCCACGTTGTCTCACTTGACTAAACCAGCCTGAAAAATTACTAAGGTTATAATCAAAGGAAAAGTGGCTAGAACTCTACTTCCAGCTGCATTGTGGCTGGATGGGCCCACATAAACCCCACCAGCCACCAGCCAGGGGTACAGTATAATTTGTTGATCAACAGCCATGATCAGGAAGCATTTTGAGTGCCAGGTGATGGGTTATCCTTGAGGATAACAGCAAAATGGAGCACTTCAGTGCAGGCTCTTCTCACAAAACACTAAATCATATGAGTCCGCCCCACTTCTCCCCTAAACACCTTATCCAGAAGGCTCTAGCTCAGGAAACATGCAGTCCCTGGCACACAGCCATTCACAGCAGGTACAGGGGGGAAAGAAAGTGCATCCTGCCTTCTGTAAGCCTGGTTGTGGAGGTTTCAAACTCAAAATTACCTCTAACATGAGAGAAGGATTTCCATTTCTACAAGGAGAGCAAACTAGAAAGCATCTCCTTCATGTGAAACACCCAGGGAACACACATAAAGCTGAGAGCAGGGACCCTGCTAGGCTCAGGGCTCAGGTTTTGCCAAGGGAAGTCTTTCACCAGCCTTCAGAGGGTCTGAAAGCAAAGTGTGTCAGCACAGAAAGCGTAACCCAGTGCTCTAGAAAGGCAGCACTTCAGCAGTGATGAGATCTGCTCTGTTAAAACCATCCACAAGCACACCCAGACCAAACAACTGCAGAAGCACAGTTCCCTCCTGGCCCTGACAGGATCCTCTGTCCCAGGGCCAGTGCCTTCTTCCACACACCAAGGACACGAAAGGTAACAGGCACGCTGGCCATGACTTTCACATCTTGTGGAAAAACACCATCTGCTGATCAACAATCCCATTCACCTGAAAAACAAGCTGAAACATCAAGCCTGCTGGCTTTCAGAGCCTTGCAGTGTTCAGTGCATCATTTTGCAATATCTACCCATAAAACACACTGTCACTGCCCTCACTCTGCCCGGGTGGCACACAGAGGCAGACATTTTTTAAAGGGAAAGATACAATTTCTTGACCTCAGGAGGCCACGTGTTCCCTACAATGTCTCCTCTCAAAAACCATGTTTGTCCAAAGACTCACAGCTGACCTGACTGACCAAAGCTGCAAACAGCATCAAATGAATCTGTGGTTTCTGCTGCACCCCCAGGGATTTTATCAGTCAGCCAGTCCATGTCAGAAGTTCACCCAGCCTTTTTCCCGAAGAAGGCAAATACAGGAACTTCAAATCAGCACTGCCACACATTTCAAGCCTCAGACATTCACCACCCAAGGTCTCTGATAAACTTTGAAACCACAGGAAAAATACACAGAGGCTTGGGTTGTGAAAAATCACACTCTGATAGAGCCTGGCCATAACTGTGCTGTTCCCTGGGCTGGGGGAGGCTGACTGCAGTCACCTCCCAGAAACAACATTGCTGTAGTCGGGTTGGTTCAGCACACAAACAGAGCAAGGCTTTTAAGGAGGGAACTTTTATTAGACCAGCTGATGGTCACTGGGGAAGAGGAACAGAAAAGCTACGTTGTGTTCCTGAAAGTTTGCCCCTGACTAATCTTGGCTAATCTAATAAACATCTCCTTTCAAGCCTGGCTTTACAGCATTTTCCGGGCATTTTGCAGCCGTTCTCCCCAGGATGAGGAATTGGGCAGCACCATCTGCTGGGAAGCTGCAGAAAGCCACCGGCTTTGCCACTCCTAGGGTCAGAGCTGGCTTCCTGTGGGAGGAGGCGTTGGGTGGCACCAAGAAACTGTGACAAGTCACTCATCTGAATGGGCAGCACCATCAGACATTCCCAACAATGAAAATAAGTTTGCTGCAGAGCTTCAGATGTTACTCCCATGTTTCAACCATCAGGATTGCTCTCAGTCAAGTGAGGGTCTACATGTCTGGCCATGGTTTGATTTTCAGCAAGACTCAGCATTAACTTCCCTGACAGGGCTGACTCACCCAGCAGCAGCTCCAGGGCAACTGTTTGCAAGTCTGCACAACAAAGACAGCTGAAGAGATTTATCCCAAACTTTCCCAGATAACTCACAAACCCCTTACGCCCATGTTTCTACCTTGTTTCACATCCCAACACATTAAAAAAAAAAAGAAAAAAAAAAAAGAGAGAGAGAAAAAAAGTTATTTAGGCCAGGTAAATTCCTGGATCTGGTTCACAAAGCATCTGAACAGACGGATGTACTGGCCACAACTGGAGGGCTGCTGCAGGACAGGAAGGAGCAGTGGAAGCTTAAGTCAATATTGCCACTAAAAATCACTTGTACCACTCAGCAGCCTTTGGAAACAGATATCAAACATAAAAGCCAAACAAAGTCCATTTGTAAACGAAACAAGATGCTCCAGTTGAACCATTCAAAAGAGCACCATCACGACGGAGGAGGCAAACTACAAATAATTGTCTTGATTTCAGGGTAAAATAAGCACAGAAAATCTAATGCCTAAACCATTTGACAGTGCCATGCTCTGTTTGAGAACAGGCTTACTTTAAAAGCTTCGCCTAAGCTAGCTCATTTTTGCATGTAATCAATTATCCTCAAATCCTTTCAACTAAGCTAATAAACGAGTGACGTCAGGGGTACTGAAACACACCATCTGTCAGTTTTACTGCACAACCCTGTTCTCTCCAATCTGTGTCCATTATGGAAGATTTAGCACAATGGACCTTAGCAGAAAGGTCCAGAACAGATGACACTGACCCTACACGTCTGTAGGACTTGCATTTTTCTCCTGTCTGGGTCCACACGAAGCCTTCAGGGTTCTCTCAATTGCAAATTAAGAAATACGCAAAACCCACTGAAAAACATGAAGCTTTATTTAGAATAATGATTTTTCCACTGTGTTCCAACCTTAGTTGACAATGATGCCAAAAGCAATAGCACATGATAGGAATTACATGGGCAAAAGAAGGTTCAAAACAGCTTCTGGTGCTAGCTGTGTTACTAACTTAAGAGTGGGAAAAATACCAGCTGAATACTACCATTTATTTTGTTTCTAAGCCCAAAATATTGACTCTTTTCAGAGCATTACACAATTGGACAAAAAAAAATATATTTCTGGGAGACATAAGCATTTTAACTGAGAGGAACTACATGTGTTCTGGAGCACACTGGGAAGCACCAAACCCCACCTCAACCAAAACACTATTTTGTGATGAGAGAACAAGGTTCAGTTGCACAATGCAATGAGTATTTGGCACAGTGCACCCTTTCAGAATGCTACTAAAACAAGAAGTCAGATTTAGGAAAGTTAATTCCAAACTCACCCCACCCATCCCTTCCCTCCAGGTGTAAGAGCCAGGGCACAGGCTGGAACCCAGGGCCTGGGCTTACCCACCATCCTGCAGGTCACCATCTGCACCTCCCCTGTCCCTCCTGATTTTAGGATGCTCTGAATGGAGCATCTCTGAGACAGGAGATGGAGGGCCTGTTTCCTTCCAGCCCTTATTTAAGTCCCAGAGCCTACACAAGCCACCTTCCAGCAAGCATTTCCAGGAAGCATGGGAACTGCTTGGGAGCAGATGCTGGGTGAGCTGAGGCTGCTGCTCTAACACAGGCAGTGCCAGTCATGGTGGAAGCACCAGCACTTGCCACAACTTACCAAGGCTGTTTCCTCTTGGCCAAAACCAGCCTTTATGCAGGAGGCTGTCAGAAGTGGCAGTAAAACGCTGTTAGGTCAGCTCCTCTTCCTCCTGGCCCTCAGATCCTAATTTGAGCCCTTCTGCCTGCAGGGGATGCGCTTTCTGTGCGACACCATCACGGAGTGCTGGGACCACGACCCCGAGGCTCGGCTCACCGCCCACTGCGTGGCCGAGCGCTTCAACCTGATGGCACAGATGGACTGCGACGACATCCTCAACAACAACACGGACAACGAGGCCAGCAAAACAGCTTCTCCGGGTGGGGAGCACCAGGACAGCGATGGGAGCACGAACGTGCAGTGACACAGCAGGCAAAAACCCTCATCACGAGGAACAAGAGGATGAGGAAGAAGCATTTAGCTCATGAGGGAAAAAAAAAACCAACTTGGCTGTGTTTTTCAAAATGGAACTAAGATCTAGTACATAACTTATTTATAAGATCTGTTTCCTCCCGCAGATACGGTGAACTGTGGAATCAATACTTTGGTTACAGTGCAACATTATATATGAACTGATTTTGTACTTACTTTAAATGTATAATGATGCCAAAGCATTCTTTTTATTATTTTTTAAAATAATAATGTTTAATCTTTTATTAATAAGCACCTGAATTCCATGTCTATCTTTTTTAAGTCCTTCTATATTGCCATCATGAGTTTCTCTTCTAACTGCTTAATCTGCAGAGAACAAGATAATTTTCCTTTTTTAATGGCCTGCACACACACACACACACACACACAACCCCCTGTAGCAGCGAAAAAACCCCATCTCGAAATGTGACATACCCTCAATGGAAGAAACACTGGCACACAAGAAAATTATTCATTAATCAGAATCCTCAATATTGTGCAAAGATACACAATAATCCACTCTGCAAAAGCCTGATATGCTGCAACTCCAACACACCTTTTCTCACTGGGGAGTTCCTGAGAGTTCTTGACAGTTCAGGTGGGTGTGTGAAGTCTCTTTGATAGAAATAAGTCACCACCGCTTCACACTAAAAACTCCTCATGCAGGACATGGAGACAACTTCTTCCCCCATCAGACCAGTTTCCAGCCTCTTCTAGCCAGATCTGTGCTACAGTAACAGTGTCAACACAAAAGTGTTGGCTAATTCTTCTCACAACTCTTGCACCCCTCCTGCTGGCTTACCCCACCCGAGGAAACACGGTCAGACAGAACTGAGACCTTTATTCCCATAATCACCACACCAAGCCAGGCTGCCTCTATTCCGGAAAGCAATTAAGGAAAGGTAAGTCATAACTTGCTCTGAACCCTGGCACTGTGCAAATTCCTCCACCCTTGGGAGCAAATGGGAATAAAACCCGTGGGTGCTCCTAAGCCCTGCACGCCCATGCCTGACATCTACACAGGGGTGTATCTTTCAGGATAGCACTGGAAAGGAATTCCTTGCTTGCCACCATGCAGCTGCATGGGTCAGCCCTGAAAGAGGGGAAAGGAGCAAACTCTACAGCAGCCATGAGCTTTCTACAGCTGAGGCTCCCAATGTGGAGCAGGGGAGCAGATCTGCAGGGCTGGTTTGGTTTTCTAAAATGCTGTGACAGCACCAGCCCATAAAAAAAGCTTTTCTTTTCTAGCTATTGTTTCCATCTCTTTGGACTATTTCCACAGCTCCTAAATTAAAAACCTAGAACCAAATTGTCCCTAAATCCTTCAAAGGACAGAAGGGGAATGAACTAGGTTACATGAAATTTAAATAACAAAAAATTTGCTTAGCTACCACATATAAATCTCCACCTGCAGCTGTGACAACACCTGTCATTCTCACTAATCTTCACCTGGCTGCTACCTCCTGTCATCTTACAATTTTTCAAGTTAACCCTTTTTTCTTGAATCACATCATCCCCAGTTCCCCACAAACACACTTTTTCCACCCACCTGACTTCAGTCTCATTTCCTTAATACATTAATCACTGCTCTAGCCCATGGGGCAGCTTTTCTGTCAGGAATATCAAAACCACAGAATGCACGGAACTCCCCTCAAGCCATCCGATATTTCCTTCCCATAATATTTCATACACAATTTCCATACCAAGTTCTTCACCAAGTTGTTTGGGTTCACTCATAAATATGTTTACTTGGCCTTCCAAGTTCAGCTCAAGAGGCTTTAAAGGGCACTCTGACCTATTCTTCCCACAGGTAACAGGGACAGAGGGACCAGCCTGTGCAAACCAGACACTGAAAGCTGCGTCTGATTCTGATGGCTGAAAGCCAAATTTTCCTGGGGAGACAGACTTCGTTCTAGGCTTGATAGGTTACACTGTAAATATGCTGAAAACTTAATCCATTCCCCTCCCTTTTGCCTAAAACCTTGAACAACCTGATTTGCATATTGCATTTTTTCCGTAAAACACAAATCCATCAGGATCACATGCCTGAATGCCTGCATTAAATAGGAGTGACTCCTCACACTTTGTTTTCCATGAGCAGCAGGCTGCACAGCACCTCTGAAGAGAGCCACTTATTTAAGCTCCAAGATCTGTTTACAACTCAGGGAGTCTAAAACCGCTGAGATCAATCAGAATTTCACTCTTGAATTCAGTGGAGCCCAATCAGGCCAAAGAGACAGAAGGGAACATAAGCCAAAGCCCTACGTTTTGCCATGCTCCCTGTTGAACACACTGTGGTTCTAGCAAATGTCTACATCGGAAGCAGCAGTGAGCCCTTCCCTGCGCTGCAGAAGGTACAAGATGGAAACAACAGCAGTTATGCAAGAGAATCAAATCTGGTCAGAGTTAAAAATACAGCCATTAGTCCGCAGGGTGCTTGCAACTCCCAGAAGAATCACAATTACAATTTAAGCTGGATGTACGGTGGCTAGTTGCCTTTTTTTTTTTCTTTTAACTGTTTTCAATTATTTTCTTTGTTTTGAGAAGTAGAAATCTGCATCCTAACTAAATCCACTTCAGGAACCATTCCAGTTCTGGTGATCATCTGAGCAAAGGAAGGTTTTATCTTCTTTTTTTCATAGCAGCATCCCCATGTTAAAAGAAATAATTTCACGTGTTTTATAAAGTTACTTCTTCAGCATTGGGTCTATTTTTACAAAACAAAATTAGTAACAGCTTTCCTAGTGTGAAACCACAAGCATACCAGATGAGGGAGGAAGAGAAATAACTTGACTAATAATGTTATATAAGGAACACAAATGGGTTTATCGTCAACATAGGAGCTTTTCAGTCTGATTTACCACCATTACCTTGACAAATTCCCAAATCAAAATTTTAAGCAGAGTTCAGTGACTGAGTCATAACTCTCTCTTTTAGTAAGCACAAGTTTGATCCCTGGAGTATGCTCAGCTGAAAAAGGTTTATTTTTGCTCTGATCACTGCAATATTAAAAGTTGGACCTTGCACCACAGCCCTTGCTGTTTAAATCAAATGTGCCAAGGGATACAGATAAAACAATTATGAAACATATATTTATTTTGTTTCTCTACCACCCCCAGTTTGACACAGCTACCAAAGAACCATGACAGAAATTCATGTTACACCATGATTCCTACTCCAAATCCTGGAATAGGCAAGGAGTGCACCTCAAATGTGCCGCAGACCCAGAAACAAGGAGGAACTGATCCCACTGTTTTAATTTTTATTTTTATTCCTGGTTAAACATGAAAATGCCCAACGGATATCCAAAACTATCATAACAGGATGGTTGGACAGGATATCACAAATAAGACAAGTAGAGCCTAAAACATTCTTCTGCTGGAGAAAATAGCTCCTACTTGAGCACACAGTGCCAAAATATCCCACTTTTGGGACCAAGGAAAGCTCAGACAGACCTCCAGCATAAAAGATAATGACAACCTGCTCTTTCCAATCACCTGATTTCTAGGAAAGCAGACAGAACAAATGAATCATTTTGTAGTTTTATTATTCCCCCCCCCCTTCTCACAAACGGACTATGACTCGCATTGAGACCTCAGTGCATTTCACAGCAAGAAAAAAAAAAAAGTACAAGAGGATCAAAACAGTTGTGCATAAACCCAACTCTTTTTTTTTTTTTTTTGCACGATTTACAGTTTGTGTTGAAAATTAACATGGTTATTTAAACCTTCTGATGCACTCTTACACTTGCATCTCCTCTACGGAAAACGTCTTACCAGATCACGCACTTGTGAGTTCTCATGATGCTGGATCAGGTGCAGCCATTGCCATGGCTGGGAAGTGGCAGATAATGTTATATACACTGATTGGAAGACTACATCAGAAGAAAAAACAGAGTTAAGGCACCACTGTTGGAAAAATTAAGGTAGCTTGTAGTTACAACAATAACGAAAGCCATAATAAGTACTATTCTTAATTGCCAGCAATTCTTAGACTTCAATAAAATAGTTATTAAAAAAAAAAAAAAAGGATGTTTGTACCTGAATACAGTTTCCTGATATCTGATTGTGTTTCAAAACAATACCCAGTCCTCAGCATAATCAGTTGTTTGTTTTTATGGTAAGATGAAAAACCAGGACCTACAGTCCATGTATTCAAGGTCACATTTCACTGCTTTGCTCTGAACAACACCACAGGAAAAAAACCAAAGCAATCCAAAGGACAGTTTGTAACACTGATACTTCATCTCTGAGATGATAAGATGGGCAGAAAAATTTAAATACAAAAATTGTACGTTTTCTGTTCATTTTGAAAGCCTTAGTCCTCGGGAAGAGAAGTTGGAGGAGAAAAAACCAGGCCAAACCTCATTACTTTATAACTTGAGAAAAATCAGTCACTCAAAGAGATTTAATAAAATTAGAGTTGAAAAGTGTTCAAATTACTTTTCCAATTCAAGTCAATTATTTCAAGTATATTAAAACGTTTCAGAGGAAAAATTTCTCCATGGTTACACGTCTAATTGCTTTTATAAATCCATAAAAAAGAAAAGTAGTCTCTACATATGTTCCGTATTCCTCCAATGCATGCACACGTTCTCTCCGAAGAAAAGGTCGTCATGATCCAGTTGTTTCTTAATACTGATTTCGGGCACATCTTCCAAACACCCCTCCAAGTTTTTGCCAAGAAGGTTAATTACTGGGCAAAAAAGCAGCAATTTTTTGTTGCTGTTGTCTACATTGGTGCTGAGAAGGTTTGAGTTATTAAAGAGCTTGTTGCAGATTCCAAAAGAGTTCTTATGTCACTTCAAAATCCAGCAGGTCTCTCTTCTCTTAGGCAGCTTTTGCAATCAGATCTACTTAGAAGAATCTTACACAATGCAGATAAAATCTCTTGGGTCATACAAAAAACAAGGTGGTTGAATGTACCTGCCAAGTTTGTCTCTACAACTTGGATTTTACCTTATTTTTTAAATAGCTTTAAAGTGCCCTAGTATAGTTATTTCTTTATGCTCATTTAAACTTGCACAATTACATAAAAAGGGGACACTCAGTGTGATTACTGTGTTTTGAGAGACAGAGGAAAAGGAGATGAAAACCAGAAAACTGATCTTAAAGCAGGTTGTTTTTCTAGTTAGTGTCTGTTTGCTGAGTTTGTGCGGCAGAGACTGTTTTCCACAGGGGTTTATGATAAACCCAGCCATCTCCCTGCAATTTGAAGAGAAAACATGGTTATAATAACGACAGTGCCCTGAGAGAATTCTCTTCACACAACTATTAGGCTGATAACTGTGAAAACCAGAGGGACATAGCTTATACCTTCAACTCCCACAGACTAAGGCACAGAGGTGAACACTGCAGGCTTCTGACACTACTTCAGAACACGTGTAGGCTCTTGCCGAGCCACAGCGCTCTCTGGGAGTCGACTGCACTTGTAATTAACCCAGTCAAAGAGCCACTCGTCTCCACTCCATGATCGAAATTACTTTAAGAAGCCAAATAAGCAGCCAGTAGAAAGGAAGCTACCCAGGATTATCAGCTCCAACACACGACCAGCTGCTCCTCTAGAAATGAAGTAGCTCAGGATTAAGTTTAAACATTTTCTGAGTACGTCTGTGTGGACCATGTTCTAAGCTCTTACTAAATCATAGATATGGGAAGAAGAGGGTGGAATTACATTACTGCTGTTTAACAGGCAAACATTTTGATGCAAGGGAATCACAGAATCAAAGTGTTTGGGAAGTGAAGGATAAAGTCACACCTTTACATGTTAAGGAGTTTTTATGTTACCTTACTCCTATGGATCCCATGTAAGATCTAAGGCCAAATTCTCTATTCTGACAGGACACAGACCTACATGTGCACCTGCTTTCATAATAGCTCTGCTCCTGCCTCCATCAACAGCTAAATGCTTGGGAACTTACATCTTTAAGGAAGTATTTAGTACACCAAGGTGTTTCTGTTTCAGCACGAAGCCTCTCTTCGTTCCTCTGTCGTTCTTCAAGAGCTCGCTTGTGCTCCGTGGCCTTATCAATGTCTCCATCCCGCAGAGACTCTGTCACGTGCTGCCACAGCCTCCTGCAAAACAAATGGGTAACTTCACTGTTCAAAAGTTTCCTCAGCCTGCCCCCTCGAACTACAGGATCACTGCAAGCAGTTCTCTCAGAACAGGAGCATTTCCTCCCCTTACTCATGACAAACCAGCCCAGGTCCGAGCGCGGTGCCATAGTGCAGAGAAGGGCTCACAGCTATGCCAGCAACTGGGAGCGGGCAGGAATAGCTCTGAGGTTTTGGGAGTGCCAATCTGTTTGCCAACCCTTTAAAGCTGCTATGGAAGTGCTATTCAACAAGCAGTTTCTTGTGAGGATGTCCCTCATCAGGAACTGCCCTGCTGTGCAGCTGACGGTTAAAAACAAAAAAAAAAGAGGCTCTGTTCTAGCAGGCACTCTGTGAACTCAAAAAACATCTGTTCACGAATAAGAGACAAGATAAACAACTATGTGCCTGCACTTGGTTTTTGCACTTTTTTCTGTGCTCTTGGCTTTTATTTTTAAAAACATGAAAAATTAAGATCACTGCTGCTAAGCACTATGAACAAATTGTTTCTACAATTTGCAGGTTTTGCTAAGGCACTCACCAGACTGCTCAGGGCAAAAAGGGTCAGACACGAGCAAGCACATACTCTACCTAGATTCAAAGGGTCCTTGCTTCTCCAGGGGCCGGACTCGTTTTCTCGTCACAGTCAGCTTTGTCAAGTCCACGTATTTTGTCTCCCCGTTGCTGTAGGTGAACTCAAGCACACTGTTCCACTCCCCCTGCACTCTGCACACCACCGTGTTCGTTGCATTCTGCTTCACTTCACCCGTGACTCTGGCAAAGAAATCTGGTTTTAAAAGGCCATGTCTAAAGACACCTGAGGACTATCAGTTGCATAATCACTCAGTCCTGGATGAGTTTGCAAACTTGTCACACTGCCTTGAAAAATGTTAGTTCCATGAATTCCATTTGCATGAAGAAGCTCAGAGAGCAAAGTGACTTTCACTCTCTGCTTTAGTTCTCTTCATGTTACCCAGGAAACTCCATTTTTGGCTTCACCTTAAGCTTATTGCAAACCTTTTAATGGACTTGAAAAGAAAAAGAAACTAACACAGGTTGGTTCTCATGCAAGAAGCAGTTGATCATTGCCACTTGAAGTATCAAATCAGATACATAGTTCAGATTTTTTTAATAAAAATTAAACTTTCTAGCAAGAATATATTTCATGACCTGCTGGCACTTTATCTTGAATCTTTATATTTCAGTGTTCTCAATATGTAGGTGGTCTCATTTTTATGTTGCTCATATAAGCAGCAGACATACAAAGGCAGAAAAACAAGTAGGAACCTAGGAATTGGGAGAGCTGCTTTTTTTTCCTGTCTCTTCCACAGAAACTTCTGCCAATAGCAAGATACGAAAAATGTCTTTCTAACATGCAGTATTTCATTCAAGGTGTTGCACAGTGTTCAAGTATCACCATAATTACACACTGATGCACATTTTTCTCCTCAACATCAAGACCTGTCCAAAGACCTTCTGACACCCACTCCATCCTGACCGAGTTGTGGAGCACTTCTTGGCAAGCAAATGACCACCCTCCAACAGAACTTATCTCCCAGAAACAAAGAAACAAAAGGGTTTGTGCACTATGCAAACCAGATTTGAGACATTGTCACTTGCAAGGGGCTGCAGGATTCACAAATTACACTATCTCCAGCTCCCATTAAACTGCAATTACCTGTTCCCAAGCTCCCTAAAAGACCACTCTCCAGCTCCCTTTCACGCATTTCATCAGCACTCACAAAAACCACAGGTTACATCTCCTTCCAAACTTCCTGACTTGCACACCACAACGACATACAGGAGAGTGGGAAAGCAGCACTTCTGTGCTCCCACCCTGTGTATGGTGTCATGCTCAGAGGAAGAAGGGAGCACAGGACACCAATCCCACTTCCCTTCTTCCACAAGCACTGGTCACTCCCTGCTGTGTCTACACTGACCTGGCATCAAAATAGAGAAATCCATCTCTCAAACAACAAAACAAGGATAACAGGTCAGACCTTTCAGCACAGAGACACTGGATGCCAGTCAAATCAGACCTGCAGGGAATCTCTGGGGCAAGTAAGGAAAGCTCACAGCCAGCTCACAGCAGGAGACGGCAGCCAGGACTTCTGCCACATCATGGTCCAGCACCTCAAACCTAATTTAACCTCACTAAAAACATCTTTAAAAAACCCCAAACAGACTGATAAATATGTGCTGCTCACACACAGTTTTCCATCACAAAAATTTAAGATTCATAATTTTAAGCAATAAAAGCACATTTACAACTTTTATTTTTTGTGGAGGTTAACAAGCACTAACAATTACTAAAACCAACTGAAAGAGCAAGAGACAAGCAAGCAGCATTCACTTTGTGCTGCTTTTCATCCCGTGACTTCCACACCTCACCAAAGCTACTGCACGTGGTGGAGTCCCTGTTCTCCTCCCAAGAGATCCACAAACAGCCTGAATCCATAGGATGCCAGAGACCAGCCCAGTCAGACTCTGCAATTACATCTTCACAACTTTAAGACTTCCATTTTTTCCAAGCATTGGTAACAACAGAATACTGACATCCAGTATTTTAACATCAATCATAAAATTACTGTCTCTGCTCAGCTTAAAGCAAACAAAGCTGTATCACTCACTACTAAGGTGCAGTGTTGACCTGCTCCATTAGAACTCATTACAACTTGTATTTTTCCAAGTTGCTTTGCTCTGTGACACACACCCATTCCCAGTATTGCAGACCACAGTATCTGCCTGAACTGGTACGAGTGACAAAAATCTGGTAGCAGTTATTTGTAAGCTTGGCATGACTGATATATGCCTAGCTGGTCATTATCATTATCCTCTATTTCATCCAGCTAAAGAGGTACAGGACCAAGGAGCCAACATCCAGCTGAGGTCTAACAAGAAGGGTCACTCTACAAAAAAATCTATACCATTGCTATAGCAACTCAGTTGTGCTCTGGGTAACCATGACAACACTGCTGCTTCCCCATCAAGAGATTCTTTTGGCAATGTCCAATCATCACCATGTCAAATTTTCAATAGTTGCAGTACCTTGAACAGATCTCTCTTTAAAAAGCCTCTACATCTGTGACTAATTTCCGAAAGACAAATAACAAAACAGTTTCCAAAATTAAATCACTGAAGTAAAATTAATCCTATCACTCATGTTTTATGGCACAAGAGGTGCTCTTTACGGCACAAAGGTGCTCTTTTATCGCAAGGTGGAAGATACATTGTAATCAATGGAAAAAAAATCCCAAATGATGTGTCACTTTCAAATTGCATCAAGTGAAACAGAATTACATGAAAGCTTCAGTTCTCCAGCTGCCATTGGGACAAGGGAGTTATGCTTCCAAGTTAAATTCAAGGCATGTATGGGAATTTATGGGGCGAGGTGAGGTGTTTTGTATTCTTTAAGCAACAAATACAGCCTTACCCTGCTGTTTCAGGAAAAATGGTTAAGAGAAGACTGCTGATTTTTTGCAACCTGAGAGAGCAACCCACATCTAAGAAATTCTGATGTTCTAGGCTGTTATATATTTCATTATGATCTCCAACACTATTTAAATAAACACGATTCAGTAAACAGCTGAGTGCAAAATGCTCTGGAATCAGATATTCTTTGTGTTACTACTGCCCAATTTGTTCCTTTCTCAATTAATTGTCTATATTAGCACAAGGGTAGTCTGCAGCAGTCTTAATATAAAACATCAAAAAAAACCCTTTTGCACTAACTGCGCAGACACATCCTAGCATTTGCTAGAAAGAAGCCCAAATAAATTTCCACTGGATCTTCTTTTATTTACCTGTTAGTTTCTAAACATGTGTACCAGCGAAGAACTACCATGAAAAGAATTACTACTTTTGTCTTCAAAAAAGGTAATTTTACCTAGAGATTTTCTATAAGCTGTACTTAAACTTGATAATCTTAAGTTTCCTACCTAGAAATCCTAAGACAATGATCCCTGCAGTGCACTTACAATGCATGTTGCAAACAACGTGTAACCCTTTAAGACAGTGAGATCAATCTCGTTTCAAACAAACAAACAAAAAACCGTTCTCACCGATGCAATTTGCCACCATAGAAGGGTTTGGTGTGGAAGTTAATACTTGCAGAATACCCAGTCTTTGCACAGTTTATGTTGACTTTTCCTCCCAGTTCTACCCAGGGAACAGTTAAAATTGACCGAGCGTATGCACAGGGCAGAGAGAACGTGTATTCTTCCCCATGTTCCAAGAGGCTTAGGATACCTGTGTGGAGAAATACAAGAATCCCTGAATCAGCAGCACTGGCCAAAAGGTCAAGTTTTTGAAACATAGTCAGTCCAACCTCTGACTACTTTTCCTCACAGCCTCTCACATCAAAAAGTAAAATAAAATAAAAAAAACCCACAAGGTGACATTTATTAGATTCTAGATGCAAGCATTTTCCTGAAAGTACTAACCTGAGTAACATGCATTTATGTCTCTTTTGGAGAAAAAACACTTATCCCAGCAATATTGCTCCATAAAGCACAATACTGTGCTGTGCACACACTTCTCAGTGGTACGTAAAGAGGCTGGTCACTCTCTTACTGATGGCTATGGAGCACAGCAAGACAAGACTTGCACTGACAAAAGGAAATATCAAATGAATTCCCTGAACTGCAGATCCTGAAGAAGGTTAATACTCCCATTTTACCTCCCTATAATACAACTTATCCTACCTGAAGGCAGGTAGCAGAGACAACTCTCCTAACTTCACTTCTCTGCAAAGATAAACCCAACTCTTGCCTGGCAGTAGCTTTTGCAATAAATGAATCTCATAGAATCTCAAGAATCTCATAGAACAGTAGAATTTTTCTTGGAGTTTTAAGATACGCGGGTTTGTTTCATTCCTATAAAAAAACCCCAAAATCCACCTCTTGCCATCACAAGACCATAGCACAACACCTGGCTGCTGCCTGCCTCAGCCCGTGCCTCTGGAGCACAGGATCACTGGATGCCTCACATCAGTATGAACAACGCGACAAATTCTGAAAACTTATGACCTGATTTGAGAAAGGCCCTAGAGGAGATATCAGTTTCAGAGATTACCTGGTACAGCCAAAGCATCGAGATGTGCCCTCCACATCCCCTGCCATTCCCTTGGTCATTCCTTTGTCCAGTGCGTAGTTTACATGAAAGTGCCTGGAACCCCCAGTTACTGGGCAATATACACAGGGGACACAGAATGGGAGAGGCTGTCTCATCTCCTGCAGTAAATACTAGTACTAAAGGGAAGTTACAGTTAAAGGGCAGTTATCCTTCTCTGTCCCTAAAGGATCCAATTTTTCTAGTTAAAGAAAATCAAAACGTGCACAGTAAGATACACTGACTGCAATACAGGGAGATGGAGCAACACTTCTGTTTAACAAATGTCTGATGCAAATTTATTCATAAGTATCAGTTTACATCACAGTAACTGCCCTTGGGTTTAAAAGTTAAAATTATATTTCCAAATATAATCCTGATTTTTGGCAAAGAATAAGCCTATCTGTTTTTCCACCCCATATGAAAATTTGCTGTTTACACAATGATGACTTGTAGCATCGTCTGTAATTTGTAAACAGTAAAAGTAAAGGAAGACATCACCAGTGATTACATATCAACTCTTGCAGATCACAGAGATTAGAGGAAAACCAAAAGTATGCAGGAAAAAGAAATCTAAAAACCCACTGATGTCTTCTGCAAGCAGATTATTATAATTTTTTAAAAGTCTTTGAAACAAAACTACTGAGCAGTATTCCCCTACCAGAGGAATGTAACATCAAATCTGCTATCAAACTAATATTTTAACAACCTACTAAAAATGAATAAAGGACAGAAGTTACACTTACCCTCGCCAACCATCGTCACTCCTATTGACATTCCTAAGAATTTACTTTTTGTCCAGACGTGGGCATTGACACACATCTTTCTCTCTACACACTCAGCATAAAACCCTGAGACAGGAGGATGGTGGGACACTTGCTCGGCTACAAATTTTACTGTATAGTAGTCCAGCTCTGCTTGGCCTTCCACATCTTTAGACAGATTTGCTTGCTCCGAGGGGGAGTGAGCAGGGAAGTTACTGCTGGCATCAGCAGCTACGTCGCTCTTCGGCATCCTCCAGGAGCAGTGGAACGTCTCCCCGATGATGGGATTGTAGGGTTTCTTTGCAATGGCTCCTTTGCGGCCCTCGTGGAACGAGGTGAGATAATACTCAACAAAGCGGATCATCCTCTCCTCAGGGGTGGTGCCGTTCGTGATTGCGATGAAGAGATCCGGATGGGACATGAAGTCCGCATACATCTCCAACAGCGACCGCTTCTCCAAAATAAATGTGGGAAGAACCACCTGGAACAAAAGAAAACCCAGAAGGCTCTAGTAAGTAAAACAAAAGAGACAGGCATTTTATAAGGGAAGTTCTTGAGAGGAGGATTCTGTCCTGTTTTTGACACCACACATTCAGACTGAACTTTCTTGTCCCTCTTGTAGGATGTGAGCAAAATACAGTGATCAGAGGTTCCAGAAAAGCAATTAGGACTATTAGGATTAAAGATGCTGAAAGGGATTGAGTATCAGGAGGAGAAAACAAGTGTGAAGGACTCAAACTACCGCAAGGAAGGTTCCATACAGAGGTTAGGAGAGGATTTGTCTAATGGAGAGAAAAGCAGCTCTGGAGAGCTTGCAGAATCTCTCTCACCATAGCAACTAAAACAAGCATCCATAAGAAGTAGCATAGTATAGGTTGATCCTGTACCTCTGAGCAGAGGCACCTTACACTTTCCCAGTTACATTCACCACTATTAAAAGCAGTTCTGTCCTTTGCTGAGCCAAGAGCAATCCTGTGGAGTGAGAGGCCATGGATATTATCAGCCTTTTCCTTCCCCATAGTGGGAACCAACCCCACATAACTAACTGTTGTAAACAGCAATACAGGGTGTCTCAACCATGACATCAAGACAACCCATTTAAATCAGCTGCACCCAAAGAGAAAGAACACAGACCTAACACTCCTAATAAACATGTCAGTTAAACTGAATACACTTGTCATGTTGTTGCAACACCAACCTGGAGTATTAAAGTGGCTTTTCACTTCAGTACCCTGATACTCTGCCTGCTCTGAACTAAAGATAATTATACACAGCCAAAAGTCACAACTGGAAGACAGGCTTGACAATTTCTTCCAACTAAGAGAAAAAGATATCCCAAATCCAATCTTCAATATAAGTGAAATAATGACTTAATCAATTTCTGGTTAAGCAGCAAGTGTTTAAGCTTGACCTACAGACAGTGGGGCCTGTTCCTACCATCTTTTTTTCCCCTCTCAAGTTGTGAAAGGTAAGTTGCCCAATACAAGTGTTTCTAGGGGTTATGTAGCTAGTGCCCCAAAAATAATTAAACAAAAATAATTATAATCCATAATTCCAAGAGAGAGAGTGTTTTCCTCATTCCATGGCACTCTAAAATCCATTTTTTATTCAATAGTGCCTAGTGCTTATGGTAAGAAGTCTTTACAGGAGTGAAATGAACTTAAACTGGTAGCAGCCTGATTTTCCCAGATTTACTGCCCAAGTTGTCCAGTAGGAACTGTTAATTTTTCCAAGCAGCTTGCTTTTGATATTTGCACTCAAGTGTCAAGTCTGACTCTCTCCAGTGTAACTTTTCTTGTGTCTGCTTGTGAGCAAACACAGAAATGAGAATAGCAAAGAGGTGTAAACAAGTGTGTAAGGATCAATAACGAGGAACCAAAAGAAAACCTCTTTTCAGAAGTAGCATGAATACAGCTGTAGGGTTATGTAAGTTGTGTGAAAAAGCATTATCAAGACAGAAAAGAGATCATGGAAGGAAAGCAGAAAGAAAAATAAGAGAAGTCTGTAGAAAACAGCATGAAAAGACTCAGGTGCAATCACAGGAAAGAAAACAGGCCATTACAGGAAAGGCAACAAAAACACAAAGAGAAGGTAATAGAAAAGATAAGGTCAGTTGCACTAAAGAAAATCCACCTCCTCAGCCCATTTCTCTTAAACCTGCCTCAAACCGGGACATCACATCTTGGGACCTGAAGTTGCTACAGGACACAATTTAATATAAAACACAATATTGTTCAATACAGAAGTTGAGTTTAAAATGATACTTCACTTTTACCACAGCCAGTCTTCACACTTCAGTCATACTTACTCTTGTTAAGTCCATGCCCAGTTTCAGCTGAGACAAGAGATGCAAGATAACGCTGCGCTGCTCTTCCACTGCTCCTAGATCATCTTCTTTATCATCACAGATATCCTCCAGCTCCTCATCTGGATTTATTTCTTCAGGTTCCTGGAATAAGAGCCATAAACTCAGCTCAAAGATGCAACTGGCCAGGGAGTATTCAAAAAGGACTTCATACTGTATTTAACTGTCCATGTATGAAAAAAGACTAAATAAACCCCTGCAGAGAGCTACACAATGGAATCTACTCCCAAGATAAACAACTGCTAAAGAATTTGAAGGGATATTAAGATAACTCAGTGCAGATTCCATCTAGAGGATTCAGGCTAAGATTTCTCACCACCTCTCACAATGGGTCATGGGAAAAAAAAAGCAGCTCAAAAGAAATCATGACCTGTTTTCCTTTAAGTTTTATGAGCTCACAGAATGGCAAACATCTAGCACATACACAGAAACAGCAAAGCAAAAACTACCAGAAATTCCAACCACTTCAATAACACCCCTCCACCTTCACGCTATTTCAGCCTTTCCAGTGTTGCCATCATTATTCCAGAGGCTGTATCAAATGATACGTGACTACCATCCTGCCTGGTATCTCCCAAGTTGCTCTTCACAAGCATTATGGTATTGCTGCTAGTGAGGGAAACAGTGTAACAGTGAAGGAAACATATGTAACAGTGAAGCAAAAAAGAAAAGTAACTTAAGAGTAGTTTTATAAAGAAACAACAAAACTCCACACATACACACACTACAGGTGCTGGTTGCCTGTTTAACTAAAGCAGACAGATTAGTAGAAATGATATCAGCACCATTTTAACAACCCTCACACCACAAGCTGAAAGTCAAACGCTTCAGGCAGAAGGGAGGGTGGTATTCCTGGGGCTCTGAGCTGCATCCTCCTGGGGCAAACAGCTGGAGGGAGGCAGATAGAGAAGGGAGAGGCACTGAATGCCACTGTAAGGCAGCAATATGCCTCTGCCTAAGCAAAGCCATTTGTTCTGGAGCAGCTGCCCTGCCTGGAGACAGGTTTATGAACACTCAACCACCCAAAACTTGGGGTCAAGCCCACACGCAGCGCTCAAATCCTGTTCAAATGTACAATACCAAAAAGGTGATTCCTTTCCAAGGATGTTATGCTGTTTGCTTTCATAACTACTGGAGGTGAAAATACCTGGGGGCAGGGATAACACCAGCCATATCCCATGTATTCAAACTGTAACTTGCTTAATTATTGGAAGAAAGGAATTACGCGATTTAGTTGAAAGTTCCTAGCTTTGCTTCATTTTTTCTTTTCTTTTTTTAACTTAATAGTAACTACTCTGACCCATTTAAAAAACTGCAGCAACTGAAAAAATTATTTTATATTTCGATTTTGCTCCAAGACAGACAGCCCAGTGCTGTTGCAGAGACATAAACCAGCACATTATCTTTTCACAATGACAGTCTCAGCCAAACAACTGTGTGAAACCAACTAGCATAAGGAGAATGTAATTATGATTTTCTAGCTTAGTTAGGAAAACATGTTCTTCATCATAATCCCTGCTGTTTTTTTACTTTAGTATTTTGCAATTCAAATCCATTTTGTCAGTTATAATGATACAGGCTGTAGCTGATAATGATATAGACTGTAGCTGTATTTCAAATACATTAAGCCATTCTGAAGTCAAGTGATGAGAGTTGTTCAGATTAAGAAAAATTGATGCAGCAAGACCTAGAAAAAAAAGATGGAGATGTCATAGCTGGAGACCAGCAATTTTGTCTTTTGTCTGCTTAGGCAGTTCTTCTTGGGCCCATTTTGAGAGTGTTATGAATTTCAGTTAGTTTTTTTGCACTTCATTATTTACTTGTTTTAGATCAAAATGCAAGGGAATACTGCCTATTTCAACACCTTGCATTACCATCCCAACTGACTTCCTCCATTTGATGTTTAATTACATAAAGCAGCAAAAAATTGTTGAAAAAACAAGCTGGAGAGTTTCATTTACTGCAACTGGACTCACTCCTCCTCCAGCACAGCTAATCAAAAGTATAACTGTCATTAAATCATTTTCCCAAATTATGACTGAAGCATTCACAGGTATTCCTCTAAATAATTCCCCGCAGAAATCAGATGTTCACATTACCTTACCCTTGTTAGCTCGCAGGGCTCTGCAATGGATTGCTCTTCTCTGACAGATGCTGGTTTGTTTATCTCTGCTGGGAAATTCTGAGCTGCTCCATTTTTGAAGTGGTTTGCCAGAGAGATCTTCGGTTCCAACCAACTGATTGTCGTCCCTGAAGCAAAAGAAAGTTTGCGCTGAAGCTTGCTCATCCTCCGCAAGGTCAGTAAACAGTTTTTCACAAAAGAGATGTTTTTTATGGAATAAGCTGAAAGCAGCCAATTCCTCCTGCAGCCAATGCCTCCAGCAGCCACTAAACAAAGGTGGTGCAATGAGACACCACCTTCAGTGATCATTAGCACAAACACTGCGATTGGTGAGCTGTAATACATGCAACTTGGACTGGAGAAACTAGTTGGTGTCATGAAAGGTGTAATCAGACACTACAGGAGGAACCCAGTATCACAGGAATGTTAAGTAACCCTTATAATTTTCTTTAACTGGTACAAAAAAAAAAAAAAAAGGCAAGCTGCTTTTCACTTATCAGCTTCTCAAACCCAGCTCAGTTCTACATTAAAAAGAGATAAAGCAGAAGTTTTGTTGTCAGTGTTTTCTCTGGAGAAGGTGTTTGTTTTTTCTCAGCTGCAGAAAAGGTAAGCACATGCTGTTGAATAAATAATAGTTGTCAGAGAAAAAAAAAAAAGGCTGCAGGGCTTGGAAGGCTATTACCCACCTGATGATTCCAGCATCTCCAGTTACTCCCAGCTAATTTATCAGAACATATCGAGTTCCTCGTTAATAATACAAATGTTCCATTCTTTTTCAAAGGGTAATAAATGTACAGGTGACTCCAATCAGTTTTTACTGAAGAATACACAAACTGACAAACCATCTTGGTTGTGTTGCAAACACAGAAATTATGAGGAAACCTGAATTTCCACCACCAGAGAGAAGTTCCCTGTGCTTGGGAATCTATACTAAAATGTCTGTTTCCTCTTCCTATATGATACACAATCCTTTATTTCCAGACCCCTGTTACCAGGAACTAGGTCACATCCTCAACCACAACAGGCAGAGTAAGTTAAATTCAGATAAACAGTAGCATTTCCACCAGGAAAATACTGGGGTAGGAAAAAAGTCCAGCTTTACTATTGAGCCAAGACAACTTTTCCCACAGCAGTTTATTTTCATAGTCTATTACTCATTACTATTACTCTGTTACATAATAAGAAACAAAAATTCCTGAGCAGTTTAAGCTATTTACACAGAAGTTTCAAAGAAGTCAAAAAATAAGATGCTCAGAATGTCACTGTCACACATATCTTTTTTGAAAAGGTTTTGCTTGTCTTTAAAACCTCTTCATGACACCTGCTTTCTAAGCTTTAACTTTCAACACACTAATCTCTAACTGCATATTCTAGGCTGAACTTAATCCACACTCACTGCCTCTACACTAGCTTGAATTTAATAAATAGCCTCCCTTTTATATTCCCTATCAGCTACATCTAAAACGACCTTATTTATTATGCACTGTTTAATTTTTGCCCTTAGGAGGGTATTATTAAAAGATTTGAGCTACCAGTTGCGTTTTAATCATAAAATCATAGAATCATAATCTTTCTGAATGGACAATATACCACCTTAACATTTCTCTTTCACTGGAAGATCATATTCAAATCTGCTCTCAACTATTTTTCACAGGCACAAGCTATTCTTCTTACTTGTGTTCTCCTCCTCCCTAAAAGTCTTCAACCCATTTCTTTTTAAACTTTTGTCAGTACTTCCCCTGTACTACAACACAGACCTCCCAGAACATAGAATCTTTACTTCTAACAGTGTTCTTCAAGAGTTGCAACTTGTTGCTGCGATTCACCTTTATGATAACAAAGTACCTTTTTAAAAAAAAAAAAATCCAGTACATTTCCCCACTTCTGACTTGAATTTAGAAAAAGTTAATAGCTGCAACTTTCTTGTTCATCTTTAGATTTGTGATTCATGATGCACCCTGATGTGTTGATGCAGTATTTTCACTCTTCTGTTTTTTTGGTGTTTTTTGTCATCTAATGATTTATAGCAAAATGGAACTCTTACATAATTTCTAATTCTTGTTTTTTAGGCCTGACAAGCACTTGTCCAAGACATTCTTCACAGTCAAGTACCGCTTCAATGGACTCAAAGATACTTTTTTCCACTTCGTGTTTAAACTGATGTTAAGTTAGACAAGTCTCCGTCACTTCCTCCTGCACCTCAATCATATCTAGGTGAAGCATGATGACCTGCTTTCCTGATCCTACTAAGACAATACAGTGCTTGTATATATTTTATTAGATAGCACAGTTTGATTTCAAACTTTTCCTTTTTCATGTTATGTTTTCCTACATTTAAATATAGAAAGAGCCTCCTGCAGCATTTGAATTAAGCTACAACTCTTTTTCTTTCTATATCAACTCCTGAACCCTCCAAAAAGGCTCTACCAGTTGAACCAGAAGTATCCCCCTGAGTTAAGAGGAGAAATCTAAGCTAAATAGATTTTGATTATGATAATAATAATAATAACAATAACAATGTTCTTTGTGATCCTTGAAAGGAACAAGTGTATTATGGTGTCTCTAGAAAGGCCACAGCAGGGGGGAGCATGGAAGGTTGCAAAAAGGAACATTCATTCTTTTAGTGGTCTGTCTTTAACTCTGGCTCCAGTAATGCATGATCCAATCTGCTGACCCTCCCCTCTCCATCTCCTTAGGATATCACCAGAAATCTTCAAGAGTTGGACATCTCCAAGCAATTGTTTTAGATTTGGCCATTAACAGGCAGATACCAATTGAACAGCAGTGAACTAAGCTGCTACACATATAATTTAAAAAATTATAAACCTACAACACCACTTGTCAAAAAAAAAACCCACAAAAAACAAAAAAACAAAACAAAACAAAGCTATCTTCTTAAGTTGGTCCAGTGGTGCTTAGTGGACCCTACCTATGTCCCCAGACACAAGTCAAAAAACCATCTTAGTAGTGCACATGTGAAAATGCCAGAACAAAAGTACTTCTGATGTGCACCTCCCACTGTTATCCACCAATAGTCAAAAAAATTCAAAGGGAATAGGAAGAGTTCTTTCAGTGTGAGTAACTTCAGAGTTTGGACAAAGGTTTGGAGAGGTGCCATCCAACTTTTCATTTTTAAAATGAAATGTTGAACTGAAATACAGCAAAAAAGTTAATTCATCCTATTCACATATTCTCTTTTAATGCCTGTGGTGATTTTAGAATTACAAACTTTTTTATATAGTTTTAATACTTTTATATGACGTATTTTTTCATCTTAAAAGCTAAACTAATTACAGCTCTAACATAATATGCCCTGGCAAAGCAGGCACCACAAATATGATAGGAATATGGGAAAGATAAGGCAAGAGACAGTTTATGAGTATACTCTGTTACATAATTACCATATCTACAGATCTGTTGTGCAAGAAAAGCATTTGAAAGTCCTCAAAAGCTTTTTGCTCACAAAAAGCCACAAAGTAAACACATGAAAAAAGGCACAATAAAATGCAGAATTTACAAACAACAAACACATTCAGTTCCATACACTGCACATGAATTAGGGTAGAACAGTTCTGTTACCCCTACTTGCATAGAAGTGATCAATTGTGCAGACAGGGCAACATATTTATCTACTGTCTGTGAATGGACATACTCCACATGCATGAGCAGTAAGGTTTGGTGTTTGCAGGGGTTTTGTTTGTTGTGGTGGTCAGTTGTTTATTAAAAGAAATTTTCTTTTTTTCTTAACCTTTAAGCAATTTGCATTGGCTTACAAGTCTGTTCTGGTCTCAGAATGGAATGCAACACGTGTCTTAGGCCATGGTTCAGAGTAGGACAGTAACTCAAAACAAGAATACTGATATATTAATAGTATTAATAGTAACCTGTACAAATGTAGAGCTGTTTTAATGTTTAAGTAGAAGTGGAAGCTACACACATGTAAATGTTTATAATAGGTATTTAGTGTGCAATAAACAAACAAACAAACAAAAAACCTATGACATTTGACAGAATTGTATCAGACACTATATATCCTAGCTTCTGCAATCCCATGAAATTCCTACTCTACTGTTACTTTTCCTGAGAGGTCAGTACATCCCAAAGGCAGCCTTTGTGATGTGCTGCCTTATGTAGTTTTATTCTGCTGCAAGATGCTGTACAACAATTAGATGTTATATTTATGCAGCTGCTGCCACAGACTTCTTGACAGAATACACTATATATAAAAAAAAGTATATATATATATAACATGCATAGAGTTCCACCCAACACAAGCAAGTTAGGCTCTGGAAAAGCTCACAAAGAAGCCAGTTTTCTTTGCCCATGTGAAAATGGATTCAGTGGAACAAACCTTTCTGCAAGAAGGGAAGGATTTGTATTTGTTACAGAGTTCTGCTCTCTGTGAGCACCTATACCCACCTGCTGGTAAGGATCCCTTTTGCTGAGAAGCATGTTGTAACTGGAGAATATGGAAACAGTCATTTAAGCAGTTCATGGTTGCCATGGAAGTTGCTTTGAGCATTAACAGGTCTTGATCCAAGGACGTAAGGTGACCGGAGACAGGAAGGCATTCTATGCTCCTGATCAAGTCTCTCTGCTGGCCTTCAGCCTGAGACATCATCTGCCAAACAAAACAGCCACTTATCAGGGGGTGGAAGTGCTGTGTGATAAGTGCTCAGCTGTGCACACAGGGGAGCCCAAATGATTTTATGACAATAATAAAACAACAAGGTAACAGATGTATGGCAAGGTAACTGTACTTTGTTTTCTTGATGCAGCCTACTAGAAAGTCATTAAATGCGTAATGAAATTCCCATGGCAATACATGGCACCTTATTAACAAGCAAAAGAATAATCAGAGTCATTCAAAAAAGAAGGAATTTGAACATGATACCTGCTGCAACAAATATCAAAAACTTCCATGCCTAGATGATAGGGAGGGGAGGGAACCCCACATGCACTCTATATGAGGAGTAATTAGGCTCTGTGCTCTGCACAGACTGGAAAAGGACCTACTGTCTGTGAGTATTAAGATCTTTTTACTCCCTACAAGAAGGGATGCAGCACTTTGAAGGAAAAAAATATATTACTCATTTTGGCTCAAACCATAAAGGATTATCATTTATTGCCTGCACTGACACCACACTCAGGATCACTATCTCACCATGTACTTCGCAGAGAGGGAAAAAAAGCCAGCAGGATTTTTACCTTCATTATGTGTTCAAATTGCATCTGTCCTGCTGTCACTGTCCACCTTCCTTGCCCCCCCACCAAGCTCCTTTCCACCCTCACACGGAGCTCCACACCCCTAAATCACAGAACCTGCAACATCACATTTGCCCACATGAAGTACGGGGGCAAAGCACACCAGCCACCAAGCAACACTCACAGAAACAAAATATTATCTGATTTTTGAATCATAGGATTCAAACTCCTTTACTAGAATGTAAACTCCTACACGTTAGACCCCTTTCTGGGGAGGAACAACAAATATCGATGTAACTGGACAGCATGACTGTAATCATTATGTGTTCTGGCAGTTGATTTAAATATAAAGACAGATTGATTTAGCAGAGTAGCAGTAGAATTTCTTTAAAGAATCTAAAGTGCATTAATGCATTTAACTGCTATGACACTATGTAGCTTTTTAATTCACCAATCCTAGCAGTACCTTACTGGGTTTTTTTGGTTTTCTTTCAGTACTTCTGCAATCCCTTCTAGGAACTATTTTAAGATTTTATGCAATACATAAGGAACACGTATTCATCCAAGGTCACGGTATGTGGTATCTGGAACATTTAAGGGCTTGGCTACGTAGCATGTGAATGTGTGACTGTACAGAGCACTGGCTCTCTGGAAGTGGTTTAACTGTGCAGAGTCAGCCTTAGAGCTGACAGGGCAGAAAGCTAGTAAAACAATTATATACAGCCTTGCCTATGCAAACACATCACTATCACAACAGACTCCTTTTCCTCCAGTCACAAACATGATAAAAGTCTTTGTGTGTAGTTTTTTCCCAATACTTTGAAAAAAGTGTGTTGGATTAAAAAAACTAAAATCCACAGATAATCTGTTGACAAATCATGACAATCCTTCTGACGACATTCACTGTTAGTAATTTACTATTTGATAGGACCCAAGCACTTCATTCCAGCATCAGGTCAGACAACAAGACAAGCCATGCTATGCTGAGCATTGCAGTTCAAGTAGGCACATCTCCCCTTTCAAAGAATACACTTTGAACAGTCCTCAGTTTTTTCTTATTTATACACTCAGATTTGGAAAAAATAAAATAGTGCGAGAAGAGGAAAAGCACCGTGACTAAAAATGTAGTATCAATGAGAAGTTTACAGGCAATCGTTCTCACTTTGCAAAAACATACACCTGCATTTAGTGCAAGTCAGCATAAAGATCTTCTTACATCTCCTGCTTTGCAAGGTATCCAAGTCAGCAGCGTGACACGTATTCAGCCAAGAACAAGGGGAAGTAAAAGGGAAAGAGACTGACAGAAGACCCAGCTATAGTGCAATTCATAGGAAAATCAAAAAAGGTCACCATGCAGCAAGCAGATCCTTTGAAAGAGAAGTTGCTCTTCCCCCAGTTTCTCACACAGAATTTGTGAGTATTGAAGCTGTATCATGCTCAGGTGTAACAGGCGTGTACCTGCCCTTGAAGTATTTCAACTATATCTTTAAAAAAAAGTAGGCATTGTATCTAATAAGCATTTTTGCTTTAAAAAAAAGGGCAAGCAAACTAACATTGAGAAAAGCTGCTACTACTGAGGATTCTTCATCTGTACAGGTCAAAAATTTTGAAGTTGATAAATAATCATGCTGTGTCTCCCAACTCAGTAGCAATCAAAAGAGAGCATAAATAGTTTCCTGTGCTCTTTGCAATGCCAAGAAAAATCATTCCACTTTACTTCCCACCCAGTGAGAATCCAAGTAGAGAATGCAAGCCACTGCTTCAGTGCTCCAGCTCACACACACTTCCCTTTTCTCCCTAAAATTTTGAATGCCATATCACCTTTTGAAAAGTCAAAAAGTGAAAAAGCCATTTCTGAAACACTATCTCACTTAAAGGCAGCTTCTCAAACACCAAAATACAACAACAACAAAAAAACCACTGCTCAGAGAGCTATTGGCATGAATTCTATAAATATTAATGCCATATTCTGTATTGTCACTGTTTCCATGCAATAGGTAGGAAAGTGAAAGTATTATTTAAGTTCACCAAATGTTGTAAGTGTTGCACCACACTACTAAGAAGTTTATCACAAGTAAGAGGTAACTTGATGAATCAAACTGAAAAGCAACTACCTGTAAGGCTTCAGTTCTAAAATGAATTTGGAAGACAAACTTCTCTTTCACAAGATAAAGCAGATGAAACAGCTTACAAAACACAGAAGCCAGAGGAATGCCAGAATTTTTCCTGAGTACCTGGCAGGACTTCACATGTCTCTGCATTAGTACTATTGGAGACTTTACTGCTATTAGAGGATAAAAACAGGATGTCAGCAGTTACCCTTTTGCAAGACATCTGCAAGAACAGTCTGCTGTGGACAGAGAGATTCACAGATTCTAAGGTCTAAGATCTACCCTGTAAATATTCACAAGTTAAATCAACCAGTAGTCAGTCTGTTCTGTCGGTCAAGATGGAAAAGTAATTATTTCTGGTTTTCCCCCCCAAAATAGACTACACCTGAATGTGCAGTGAAAAAAAAAGCAGGCTTCTGAATTGCTCTCTCTTCAATCACATCCATCCCTAGACAATTTGTCCAAATTTACCAGAAAGTGGTATTAGTATTCTTAAACATCAATCATGACCAACTTCTCCTTAGTCATAGGAGATACAAGCACAGCTTAGTCAGTTCTTCTATACCTTAACATGGGAAGAGAAGTGTATAATAGCATCACAGTATATGAGGTCATACTTCCTCCTTAAGGATATTCCTTTGTCACTTGTAGTGCCAGGACTTGCAAGGAAGAGAACATGCATAGTTCTATCTTCAGCATCAGGATACTATTGCAGAGCACAAAAATCACAGAATATACACCACATACTTCTACAGTTAGCCAAGGCAAGTTCCTTATCCTCACACAGCTGTGCAGTAATAGCTTAGGACATGCTACTGACAATACATCCAGCTAAGAATAGCAGGTTTCTCCACAATCCTACAAATAACACGACAGCTCTCTCAAAAAAAAATTAAGATAATTCAAAGCATACAAACCTCTCTAACATCTACAAGGTGATCTGGTTGCATAATGGGAACTCTTTTTCCTGCTGGCAATCTGTGATGTCCAACACTGAAGAAGGAAACTGCATTTTGACTGGGTCTTCTCTGCACACCAGGAGAGTTGGCGCTTCCTTGGGATGCAAGAGAGAAGCTGCGAGATTTCAGAGGAGGGTTGTTCTAGTGAATAAATAAGCATATTGAGAAACATTTACAATTAATCCTAATAATCAACAAATGTTCTAATATGAAAGATACAGCAGGAACAGCTTAATTCATAATTTTTTAAAGAGCAAGGACAGATGACAAAGCCCTAATAATGTATTAGTAGCAACTGCTAAATATTTTGCACTGTCTGCTGCCAGTTGCCCTGTTTTACAGTCTAATTACAATCAATCTGTGAAATGGGATTGATCAATAAGTATCACTTCTCTGACTTGAAAATTAGTCCTTGATCTGCAACAGTAGCAGAAGTTGACTCCTAACAGATCCTGCAAGGATAGAGTTAACATTTAAGAGAATGGAATTTTGTTTAGAACTACTAATTGAACTTCTCTCTTATAACAAAGCCAGCTACGAGACACTGACTGTAACTTAAAAGCAAGGCTTTATTCAGGTATCAGAACAGGTGTTATGGCAGTCAGGAGGTTCTATCAAACACATTGTATTTGCAACCACCACATTGTTGGTTAGCAACAGTACCCAGATATAGTGTTGAGGACTTCCTTCTCAAACATGGGAATTCATCCTAAATTTATTTGTGGGTTGTTGAGTGGTTTTCAGAAGAAAGGTAAAGGTTAAAAAAAAGGAAAGCAAAGTTCCCAAAATGAAAGAGCTTCAACAACATGAAGCCCTGTTTCCTCATCCATTTAAAAAAACAACACAAGGCCACTGGAAAAATACTGGGCTAATATCCTGATCTTTCATCTCTGCTCCCTGTTCAAACACCAGCTCAGCATCACCTGCTCAGAGAGGACCACTCAACTCTTCAGAGGCTAATGGACTTCACTCTGTTTCATTCCTAGAGCATATTTCTATTACAAGTCATCTATTAAGCAGAAAAATGTTCTTTGACATAAATTTCAAGCCTGACCACGGGTCCTTTTGTAATATTTGTCTTAGATGGCAGAACAGTTGTATTTGCAATTATTTCTGCCCGTGAAAATATCAGTCATACCTTTCCAATAGCTTCCGTGTGATGCTGTGTGCAGATCTGTAGCCTGCTAACCCAGTGCTGCCGTTCTTTAGCATCAGTAGCTAATAAAAGCAAACCAAAAGGATTATGTCTGAAGACGTTTCAAAGTAGGAGCAAACCAGACTGCTTCACGCTTGAAAACACATTTTAACAGTGCAAAGTAATATTTTTTTAAAATCTAGAACTTGTTCACATGTAATAACTATAATACTAAAGCAAGCTCAGCATAAATAGTATGTACTTTTTCTTTCTTTCTTGTTTTTTTGTTACAAAATTAATTGGGGGAAAAAAAATCAACAAACCATAACTCCCCTCACACATATTGTCATCTAACAACACAAACCATTTTCCTGGAATAAAAGTAAGATATCTTGAATTAGAAAATGACAGCAAACCTACAAGGAAAGAAATACTAAAAGTTGTTAGCCCAGATTTCTGTAGCCTACAAAAATCAGAGAATGGGATTTTATAAGCACCATGAGGCAATTAACAAACCAAACATTAGGAATATTGCAGTTCTCTGCAAGCATCCACACAGTGCTGTTACCTACAATGATTTAAAACCTTTGAATCAGTACAATTTGAGGACACTACAGATGGAGATTAAACTCCACTCTACAATACCAAGTTCAGTCTTCTGAAGGTCCTGAAACCCAAACATTATGGAACTATCCATAAAGACAGACCGTTTCTAACAGAAGAGCGGGATGGAAGTTTTGCACACAGTTCCCACTGCAGCAGTCTGCCAAACAAGTTCTCTCTCCTGGGCTATGCAGCCAAGGCCAGCCAGGCAGCCACAGGTGAGAGCCAGGACTGTCCTCTAGTGGAAGAATCCCCTGCCCAAGAACCC
This sequence comes from Myiozetetes cayanensis, assembly GCF_022539395.1. Lineage (NCBI taxonomy): Eukaryota > Metazoa > Chordata > Aves > Passeriformes > Tyrannidae > Myiozetetes > Myiozetetes cayanensis. The sequence goes on from NW_026088185.1 coordinate 29,371,402, forward strand.
AGGCCCTACCTCTTAGTTTATACTGCTCCCCACTGGCAGCGTTGACTGTGAAGGTGTGAGAGTCCTCATCACTGGGTGAAATGACAGCCCCAGCCAGCTGCAGGGTACCCCTGGGCTTTAGATGTCTGGACTGCTCATTCACAAAGTACTCCAGCAGGCCAGCATCGTTGTTTAACACAAAGAACCTGCAATGATAACAAAACAAACACGCTAAATAAAACCTGCTCCTTTTCCTTTTTTTTTTTTTTTGTGGGGCTGGTGGTACTGGGAGAAGTCAATACTTTCATTACAAGTTGGCACAGATGGCATTGGGACTTAATGACTTGAGTCAGGCAATCGGCCAGTGTGGTATGCTAAGGACATGTCTCTCCAATATTAATTTGGTTGCATTGTGTTGGTCTAGCAACAGGACCAAACAGGAAGCCTGACCAGAGAATTTCACCTGACATAGAAAATCAAGTTATTGCAGTCCAGATAGGCATCCTGGAGAACTAAACAGAAAAGCTTGTTTAAGTTTGAATTTGCAGTAGAGAAGTCTTTAATTTTTTTTTTTTTTAATGATGGCATGAGTTAGCATAAAGCTGAAGACTCAACAGAAAACAAAAATATTTTTTAATGGAAAAGGACAAAAACCTCAATGCTGTACATGCTTTTTACACATACAAACTTAGTTACAAGCCACCAAATGAATTAACCGCCTCCTACTTCCTATGTCTTTTTTTATTCATGCCTTAATACAAATATAATTCATGTACACATTAGCTTAATCTATACTGAGAAAAGAATAAGACTCTTGCAAAAAAGTTTGTCTAATAGCAATAGGGAAATCCAAGTATTGTTAAAAAATCTGAAACCTGTTCATTTAGATGCTGCAAAGACCAGCATTACCAAAAAGCACCATAAAAGACTTACCGATATTGCCAACCAGTAACAAGATTGGTGTATTTCATTAAGTAGCCATAAATATTTTCCATGTGATCGCTACCAAAAGAGAGAGAAAAGCAATCAGCCAACATCAAACATATTTTAGATCTACCAGCTTCTGATCATCATCATCTATTCTCAGACTGAATGAATTTTCACTTTCATTTTTAGAATGTCACTCATTTTAATAAAGATACACTTAACAGATCTTCCAGCCTCATTCCTAAAATATTTTCTTAAAGACATCTTAACTATATTTACTGAATTCCAAATAATTTCAAATCATAATCAGCTTCAGCAATAGTTGTTCTATTCAACAGGTACTTCTGGACACATTTTTACAAGTTTCAGGTAATTAAAGACTTAGTAACCAAGCTGCTTCTGCTTCCTGCTCCCTCTTCTAAGCAGGCTTTGTATTTTTGGACTCCTAAACAAAATTAACTTCCACAAGCTTTTTAACAGAACCTTGATCATGGTCACCAACCCAAACAGCCCACAGGTGCTCCTACACCAGCGTGGTGTTATTAATCCCTAATGCCCAGCACCCTTCTCCCTGCACAAACCGTCACGCTCCCGAACAGATGTTCTACAGAACACAACATGCAGGTACAGGTCACACCAACATATTCTGAAATCTAAAGCAGGAGCCAGAACTTCTCCTCCTCTGGCCTGACGGGAAAATCAGGTAGTTTCTTTTTTAAGGACTGATCTTGCAACATCCACCAGAAATGAGAATCCATCAAAGTCATTTTGGCATTGCATATCACTACAGGCAAAATACATTACTGCTTCTGAAAATCAGTTGCCCTAAATAAGGCATGCAAGTGCTATGGTTACAAACTACTCACTTTAAGATCACAGTTTAAAGACCTGTTTTATGCTGTATGTTCCCAAAGTTCCCACAGTTGCCACCTCAATGCCCTCACCTCTTACAGCAGGGCATAATCATAGAGTGAAGAACACACTTAATAGACAATTCAGGTCTCCAGTATGAGGATTTCCTATTACTCCAATGAAGAATTGAAACAATGACCCAAATATCAGACACTATTTGTTTTGTTTTTTTTTTAAAAAAGATGTGTTTACCTAATCTTATTTAGATTTTAAGTTCAAATTTCAGTAGCTCATAGTATGTTGAAGATTAAAGGAAATTATTCAGAGTCCAATGGAGCAGCAGCCTGTCTTGGTCATGAAAAGGTCAAAGTAGCCCCATATCAGCAAAAAGGGAAAGGTGGGGAAAAACAGGATTACTACAGCCAAGGGATCATCTCCATTAGTGGGTTTTGGTTGCAAACATAGTTGGACTAAGTATGGGAGTAAATCTCAAAAACATCTGGAGCTGCTTTCTACACCTCATTTATACACGGTGTCAATATCACCAGATTAATTAGATACCTGACAATTCGATAAACGTAATGTTACACTGTTTCATCCTAAGGGAAGCCATTTAGGATGACACTAATGAAAACAGCAACAGAGCAAATCACTCCCATTCCATATCACTACTCAAATAAGAGATGCAAGAATGTATATTTTTGAAGAAAAAACAAGTTGCTGATTTTGAATGTTACATTTAAAAGCAAAAATACATGTTCTAGCTACTACTGCAGCAATCAGTATTGCAGTAATATCCTTCAGTGGAGAGCAGCCAGCAGGACTATCTAGGAATTTAATTTCTAATAGTTCATTAAGTGGTACTACAGATAAAAATAAATCCAAGGAGAGCAGAGGGTGTTCAGGCTATCGTGTATTTTAAATGTCTGAAAAGTTAAAGGAGACATAATCAAACTCATCCTCTGCAGACGCCTCTCATTTGTTATTACTGGCATACAGGGGAAGTGCAGTTTAGACTTCCTTGCTGTCTTAATTTAGCTGAAAGTTATGAGATTGCATAGTCATAAAAATGTATGAGCTTGGGTTTTAATCGTCTGAAAATCGTCCCTAGTCACAGCTAATTGTTTCTCAATTTTAGTGAATGCAAGCTTCACCCCTGCTTTCCAATGAGACATCGTACACAACCCTGCAATTTGGGCTAGAGCCACTGCACTCTCCCATTAACTGAAGTGCTAAATCACAGGAACCTTTAACAGAACCCAAGAAAAATTAGAAAAGTAACTTCAGACTGCAATGAATACAGCAGACCTATGTGTATGGTCTATGGAAGTCCATTCATCTGACAATGGGAAATTAAAAGGTCTTTGATTAAAATAATTTGACCATTTTTCTTTTTGAGTGTGACATGTGAGGTGGTTGATTTTATCAGTCTTTAGAAAAAGGAAAAAGTCACTGTAGCAGGGAGTGCAGCTCTCTTGGGGATGTACTTCCACATCAAATGACCACTTGACTACATTTTGCCTTCATCCACATGTTCCTCTTCCCTTGGATTTTCACTTCGACTATACCCAAACTTCGCCCAATGCCTCCTCCTCAATAACTTGTATCTCTAGCCTCATGAGTCCCAAAAGTTGGGGGTTCAACTGAAAGGCTTTGAAAACATCCAGAGAAGTCTGAGGAAGTGACTGAGGACAAACAAGCCAGTCACCCGCAGCACTGTGGGCACTGCCAAGCTGAAAGGAGCACACTGCAGCAAATAAACACGAGTGCATGATGTTAAACACACGGACCAGTTGTGTTCCAGAATCCCTAACTCTGCACACAGGGCGTCCCCAAACCCCATATCTCAAACACTGAGCTAGAACTCAATGGACACGGTGAAGCCCAGAAGTACATTGAGCAGGTACCTCCCATTCACTGCCAGGGATGAGAGACTAAACTGTGGGAGATCAGGAGGACATTAGAAGAGCCAAAGTCCAAAGAGATGGAGCATGAGCAGAGGTCCCTGCTAAATGAGCTGCCTCTTGGACAATATTGGTTGAATTATTTTCCTTCTTAATTGTGGTCATGCATCTGCATTAGAACTGCACAAACCCAAAAGACTGTATTTAGCTTTCACCCTGCCAAAGGCTGGGCAGACTTTGAGCACCCATGCCAATAACAGACAGTCTGCCTGGCAAGGGGAAGGAAAAACTTGGCTGATACTCAAAACATTTCCCTTGACAGTATAAGGGCTGAGAGGTGAACACATAACCAAATATAAAAGAGTAAAAGCACAGATCTTATAGGCACTGCTCACACTATCTGAGCACAAAGTCCCATACCACGTTGGGCAGGGAATTTTCAACACTTAAACTAAGGTTTATTTTTAAATAACAATTTTATATGCTGAAGAAATCTAAATCCAAATCCAGTCTGCAAATTGCAATTCACAAAAAGTAAATTCCATAACTGCACACAACACATGACAGAACTACAGTTAACCTCCTAATCTTCTGGGTAAGCACTAGTATTTTCCCATGAATACTGAAACATATTCTCAATATTACTTATGAACACGGCAAGAGATTATAACTACAGTATTTCTCCAAGAATTTTAAGATGAGTGTCTCCACAGTAAAAGTTAAACTAAGATATTTGTTGATGCTAAAGCAGTATTGTAAGGCAGTTAATATTGAAAAAAGAAAATCCCAAAAAACAACCACAGAAAACCCAGTAATATTTCACCAGTATGAAACTAACAGCAAAGTTCTACAGAGTGCTACAAAAGGTTTCTAAGATGGTAGACCTTGGGAACAAGAGGTTGAGGTTCAGGCAGTGGCTCTACTCACAGATAATCACAGTTCATAAAAGATGAGTAAGATTTTCCTTAAAGCCCTTACCGTTGTTTCATTAGAAACAGTGCTGGTAAAAAACCTTTTTCAAAGTCATCCATGTACCTCTGAAGCCTTCACAATTCCTCACATTGGGGTTTTTGACTTCTAGGAAACAGACTTTGGAAGTGAGCTTGACACAAAACACTGAACAACTTAGCACTGACACTGAAGCCTGGCTACATTGAGATTTTTCCCAACTTTACCAAGACCTTTGCATTCACAGTGCTGCCTACATGCATGTACATGCACCCAGGGGTACGTGTATCTTTCCATAGCCAAGATGCTGTTGTTGCTATTCAAAATGCTTACTGCAGTCTCAGATTGTCAGAGGAACAGCAACAGCTCAGCAACAATGAGTCAACAACTCCTAAGGGCCCTATTTCTGTTGCAATTCACGTGTCCTGTCAAAGGAAGGAAATGTTGCAACAGACATGTCATAGCCTTAAGGATTTCAAAAAAAAAAAAAAATTGATTTTAACTTTGCTGGGCTACTTTAAGTGACTACTTTAAGTGAGGATACTATACAAATCACAACCCAGGAAAAAACTATGCAGAAACTTGTCTCAGAAACATCTGAACTCCAGCCCAGCACAACCACCACCTCCCATAATCTGGGGTTATTTCCAAAAGGCTGAACACCACTGAACTTGACTTATCACACTTATTCAGTTTATAAATATTATGAGAGACTGAAACTGTCCACCTAAGCAAATGACAGAATTCTATGAACAATTACACATCAGTTCATATTCTTTCCAGAAAACTATCCCTCCCCTAAGTCAAAGATGTTTCCCACAAGCCAGATTTCTACATATCTACATGTCACTAAAATACAATAGGAATAAAGGATTCACAAAGGATCATTGTTAGCTTATTTATCCTTTTCTAATTTTACTCATCCTTTTCTAGTATGACTTTAAGTTGCAGCAGTTGTCAGTCTTTGCAGGGTGGTCTCTAGTCCCAGGGGAAGAAACAAGATAGTGACAGTCGGGCCAAATTCCCCTGTATCCTGTTTACATGCAGCACCCAAGCCTTGAACAGATACTGAGGAACAGCAGTCCCACAATGACGTCTTTCAGGAGCTTCTGCCAACACACCCAGGCTCACACCTGACATGTGCTGGGACAACATTTTCTCCTAGAAGAAACAACGATGCAGAAGGTTTCTCCACCCTTGTTTCATCCACCTCACGTGCAGGTCTCCCCAAAAGCCCCACACAAACAAATCACTGCAAGCAGTGGCACAAAATTACACCCATCTGGAAAGCCATTACACAATTGTTCCAAGACTGCCCTTCAGATGATTTTAATTTTGCTGGGACCCAAACACCACCACGTGGGATACTTTGAGCAGCCAAGTCTCTGAAGACCCAACAGCTGCCTGAAGAGCAGAGGCAGCTGCCAAAGGCTTCCCCACAGAGTTGCGTAAGGCTTGACTACAAGCAGCAGCCGAGTATGTGTGGATTTGCTTACAGCAGGAAGGATGGCCAGGAGTCTGAAGCCCATACAGATGTCAGGGAGGGCTCCTGAAGGGAGATCCAGCCCATGTAGATGTGAGGGAGGGCTCCTGAAGGGGGACCCAACCCATGCAGATATCACAGAGGGCTCCTGAAGGGAGATCCAGCCTCCAGGGCCAGCACCAATGTTATCACGATGCCTTAGGACCCTGGCCAAGGGAGGACACGCCTTTCTACTGAGCTCAGAGCAAAATGCAAAATGCTGGTGAAAGAGACCATCTTCACATTAAAGGCTATAAAAGCATAAAGAGAAGAAAATAAAGAAACTGGGATTGTAAGAGTGCAAACCAATTAGTGATTTTGACTATACAGTTTGGAAAAAGCAATAACCATTTTCACTTAACTTGTTCATCTCTATCTGCCCACAGGCTCACTGTTGGTAATAGCCTGATTTTTGCTCACTGAGCACTGCAATGTGCTTGTCTAAAATGCACTGATTCCCCTTTTCCTTACACAGAGGGGAAGTGTAGGGGAGAATAAAAAGGGGGGGAAAACCCCCAAACAACTACATCAGCAATAGACACTTTGGGCATATATTCTCGCAACTGCAAAGATCACTTACCCCCAAGAAACCACCACCAAGTTAAGCACACTCCAGTCCCACAGCTCAGTGGTGCAAGAGCAGTCTCCCCAGTACATCCAACAAGATAAGGCAGAAGTATCAGTTGCTTACAGAGTATGTACATTACATACATATATACATGACCTCTGCTTTTCCAAACAGCTTTTGGAAGAAAGAAAAAAACCCTAACCTTGCTGTGCAATTCATCAGCAGTGCCCTACAGAGAACTGTAAAGTGGCAGCAGAGCTCCTGCTCTTCAGCTCATACGTTTGACTACTCAGCTATAAATTTAGAAACCAAGAACACAAGTGCAAGGAAAAGAGGTCCAACACTATCACAAGAACATCAACAGTAGACCCCTGGGATGCTTCAGAACACCACTTGGCTGCAAGCATCACACACACCCTCACCAGATATAAAAACTGATCCTAACACACACTCCTGTAAATCCTTGGGAGTACAGACACACATTGGAAGAGCAGTGCAGGCTTGCCAGGAAGAAAGGGTGTGGCAGAGCCGTCAGCTTTCCATGAGCCATCATGACACTGCCCAGGCTTCCTGCCCAGGGCTAGAGGGGCTCTCCCATGGCCCAGCCTCCCCAACCCCTGCTATCAACACAGTAGTTGTGTTTGCACCTAAAGTTCTATCAATACTAGTTCTCAAGGGGAATGTAAAATCAAGTTTAGAGTGGGGTTTTTTTTTAAACCATCTTAACTGAACTTGTACTTGATTCTCCTCTTTTGTGCGTTAATGGCACAGGTCAATGATATACAAATGTAACACTTTTGCAGAGTAGCAAATGGAAAAAAGAAAATGGATAATATTTAATTAATAAGTAGCAAAATGCTGCTCTCACTGAACAACTCTAAAACTGATTATTTAACTACTTCATAATTTACAGAGCTCTTTAGCTCTCACAATACATCCAGTTTTTTGCCTGGAAAAAAAACTGCAGCAAGATTCAGCTAAGTAATTTGTCTCACACACAGATGAACTCCTCAAGTCAGCAAGAACTCCACTCACATACAATTTATTTGTGGATTTGCGTCAGCAGAACAGAACTGAAGGTGGACCCAAGAGTCAGTAGCCAACCCTGCACATTTTTCTGCAATGATATCGCTGGAAAAAAAATAACTGTAGATTCAGCCAACAACATCTTAGAGCTGGAGCATACGAAAAAGAAGCACTCTAAAGGTCTGAACTACCCACTTGATGCCTCTGATGATGCATGATGCCAAATGATTGTTGCTACCATTTATGTTACAAGTTTACACCAGCACACCATAATGCACAGTTTCACATGTTACTGTTACAAAACTCAAAACTTTCACCTGATGTCAAGTTTCAGAAAGCCCAAGCAGTCAAAGCTGTTCTGCCCTGTGAACAGTATTGGCATAACACAGACAAGGTAAATACTGATGGATGAGCATCTTGGCAGTTTTTGACAATCTGCTACCTATGACACCCCAGAAAGCAGTGGATCCTGGTAAGCACTATCCACAGAAAGTAGTGGAGTAAACCTCTGTATCACTTAGTTACTCTTAGGCACAGTCCAACATGGTTCAGCTTGCTACACATTCCGTCCTAGGGCATTTCGCTCTGCTTCTAGTCTAGTAGTTCTTATCCTACCAGAAATATACAGGTATGCCTTTGCAGGTTTGAGATTTTTTTTTTTTATTATTATGACTTTTATACTAACACGTACACATTGCTGTCCTGGACTCTGCAGCAATAAAACACTGAAATGGAAGTTAATATACTGCTCAGCTAACTCAGATTTTTGAGACATTTCAGATTCAATACTGAGCATAACAATTTATTACCACCTCTCAAGCAGGCAAGAACACACTTACTTGACTGTTGTAATTTAATGTTATCTAAATATTCAGAAATAAAGGCAAAAACCTGTGTGAGCCACAAGACTCAAGAAGCAATGGCCATTACTGTGAAGTCTAGCTGGCAAACAGTTACAAGTGGCTCATTTCAGGAGTCAACACAACTGAATGCCTTCTAGTTGGCCAGTGGACCAGCACGTGCTCTCCGCAACCTCTCAGGTCAGACCAAACCTAGGGGAGCAGTCTTGATGCAGTAGTGTTGGCTGCCTTTCCAAATTACACTATAATTCTTGGACACAGGGAAATTAACCAAAAATATTCCTACATTTAAGTTGAGGCTTAAGATGTTAGGAAGGTTTAAACTCTAATTAAGAAAGCACGTGTTAACCACCTATGATTATGACAACACATAAAGAGAGCAGGACTACTTTCTTGTATAGTGCTTTAAATGGACAGCAATTCCCAGAAAAGAGGTTATTCAAAAGTGCTCCTTTTCATCATGCAGTGAGTATCAGGTATTATTCATCTGTCACACTCATGCACTACTAATGAGTTTTCTTGTGGTTTTATTCTCTTGTGATTGCCACGGACACTTACAAAGGAGTCATATACTGAACAACAAAAGGACGAAAACATTATCATTCCATTTTGCATATAAAGAACTGAGGCACAGTGAATTTTCAGCCTCTATAACTTTGAGACAGTTGCAGCCAAAATTTTATTTTATTCATGGCTTATTTTATTTATGGCTTCTGCTGGTTTCAGCTGCAGCCATGGCCCTTTGAAAGTTTTGCAAAATCAGAGCCAACTGTTCCAAACCAGGCATCCAAGAAAAAGAGGAACGCGGTTCGTGATCACAGGAAAAAAGTAGTTTTAATAATACATGACTATTACCACAGAGGAAGATGGAGCCAGGGTCAGAAACCAGCTCCTATAATACAGCATCCTGCAGTTCTGCCCAGCAGATCTCATGCTTTGTGATGCATCTCCACGCTGTAAATGAAACCAACTTTCCCAGTGCGAACTGGGCTCTTTGGAAAACTGATCTGGCAATACCTAAACATTAAACAAGATTAAAGATTTCCAGCCTCATTGAAAACTCTGGAATTTATACCTGGAAAGAAAAAGAAAAAATGCACACCCCCAGCAAAAAAGCCTTCCCCTGACACTGACATTCCTGCTCCTAAGCAGGTTGTCAAATACAAGACTGGCAGCTTAACACACACATGAAGAAACAGTATTTTTCCTATCCAACTTCAGCCTGTTCTCCCTACCCATTTCAGCTTTAGACACACAGTGCAGAAACTTTGAAAAGGTACAAGCTTTGCAAGCACCCTGAAAAGAAAGTTGTCTGGCAGCATTGCCAGCAGGCAGCGATCCCCTACAAGAATTCATCAGCACAGGCAGGTGATCAGAGGGCAGGTGATCAGAGGGCACGTCAAGGCATGATCCTTAAGTAAACAGGGGTCATCACACTTGTGCCTTAATTTTCACAGCCCAGTGAGTAAGCACATGAACCTTCCCAGGATAACTTAACAGCAGCAGCTGGTGCTTTCTGCTCCTGCATTAAGCAATGTGATTAGGTCAGGCACATGCAGTTTGTTTTTCATCTTCTCTCTGGGGAGAGAATGTGTGTGGTGAAGCAGGATGTTGATGTTGTAGGCAATTTAATTAACTCTCTGATACTAATTGCATTAGAAAAGGTGAAGTTGAAAAATACTCCTGGCACTTAGTGATGGATAGACATCTATAACAGCCATTACCTCCTGCAGAAACCTGTTCCATGGAAAGCACAAATTATTTGGTATTTAGAAGCTACCCAAAAGTTCATGCATCTTCAGTTTAGCTTCATTTAAACTCTAGATGAAATCCCAGCATGAACACAAGTACATTGTGATGCCAGAACCAAGTCCCATGTGTGATACCGCTGCCTGTCCAACATGGGAATGCTCTGAGAAGTAGGAGAGGGACAATGCTTTTGATAGTTGCTCACTGAGGAGCCACAGGACCAGAGAAGGGAACCCAGACCTTGTCACCTGGTTCAGAAATTGAGCTCATATTCCCTACTAGAACACAAATCAACATGAAGCTCCTGTTTAAATTACCAAACCTGTTTCTCCAACTCTATCCACTTACCACCCCTCACACAAAGATTTAGTTGTCTTAATTTACAATACATGTGAGCTTCCATCTGCTCCAACCCCATTATTCCAAGTTTAAATACATGTGTGAACACGAATGGCTCACTTGCCTTTTGAGAAGTGCCTGGAGCTTCAGCAACTGTAAAATCAGCTCGATAAAAGATGACCTTAACATTTTAATAACACAGAATAGATGCTGAGGACTGATCACTTTAAATATGAGCTTCTTGTCTAATTTTCTCTCTAATGAGCAAATTATGTGAAGTGCAGCATTTCTAAATTAGTGTTACAGGCATGGTATACTCTTTAAGCAAAGAGTCAAATGAGGATAAAGAAATTCAGGCACCAGGTTTTTCAGCCAGTTCCCTCCAGAATATCAAACAAATGTGACAGCGGTCCTAATCTCATTTTTAGTTGTAAAAAGGAACACCCAAAATTGCAGAAATAAATTCTAAAATTCACAGCAACCACTTGAGAAAATCTTCTTTTCAGCATTCAGAATCACACTGCAAAAGGCCAGCAACAAGTCAAAGTGAGCAGCGTGGGCTCTCTGAAGGCAGTGCTGAGGTATTGCCACAGATCATCAGAAACAGAAGCAAGGAAGATCATCTACTTTGACACAGGTTTGACATAAAAGCCACCAGCCAACCCAAAAGACACCAACACAAAAGCCATTTCACTTGGCAGTTGGCACCTCTATGTGACAATGCCAGCAGGTTCTTAGGACAGCAGGATACTGAGAAAGTGGGGTGGGCTGCAAGAGCAGGGAAAAGTCAAAACAGTAACCCTTGCCAGACCTCCCACCTGGGAGATGTCACCATAAAATCACAGCCTCTCTCTCCCTCTGCAGCTGTGCATCACAAGGAGGGGGTTTACAGTTATTGATTACAGCAAATATACACAAATTTCATGTAGGATCTCAAAGAATTTTGTTTCAAGCACTGCAAAAAGAAAACCCAGAACAAGGGAGGTGGGTAATAAAAAAGGAAGCAGTAGGAGTGCCAGCATTAGAGAGAACTGTCCTAGGATGACACTAACATTTACCTGAAGGTTTGGGAGGTTTTTCTTTTCTTCTACTTAACAAGTGATAGGGACTTAAACGTAAATTCTGGCCTGCTCTCGGGAGCCACTTAATTATGTCAGTTCACACTCCCTGTTGCAGCCTAAGCAAGAATTTGATGCTCAGACAAGAAGAACAGAGGACCAGCAAGGGAGAGGTTTGCAACACCAAGCATTATTGAACACTGTGCTGCCATTACTTCCTGTATCTGTTCCTAACCAAGTTGGTTTCAGCTTTATAGGCCAAACAGGTGAAATTTATCCTCCCAAGATCAAACATTCATGGAAATCACTAGAAACACATAGAAACTAGAAACACTCAACACCTCTCCTTGCAACTGACATCAGTGACACATCCAATACAAAGGATCCTTATCAATGTCCACTCAAGAAGACTGTATCAGTTTCAAGACACTCTTTTTTACAACTAATTAGATCATTTTGGCAAGATAGCATGAATAAAAATCAAATACTTTCACAGTCTAGCTCAGTTTCACAGGCTCGGCTTATACGTGTTTAAGTGCAAAGCACCGTCAGTCACCCTCAGAAAACTGGGATCAAACTTAGAAAAAGCATTGTCTTTAAAATGCATTTCATATGAGATCACTGTATGGAGAGGAGTTCATGATCATCTCAAAATGCAGAATTAAAATATATTCCTGTGTTCCAGTTACCAGTTCTTCTGTTACACTACCACATGCTGACCTGCTCAAACACCGAAGATTGAATTAAGGTCAGTAACTGTTTACTCCCCTTTTTTTAGTATTTATGAAGAGTGCTTGCATAGTATCAGCTGCAAAACAAAGCCCTTAAAAGACTGGTGACCATTTCACTTGTTTCATGTCATCCATTTGCATTCGACGCAAAAAAAAATTAGTGTTACTCTTTTGTCAAAACGCTCTCTCTGCTCTTATTTTCTCTTACTCCAGCCTAAAGCCACCTGGAGTAACTTTGTAAGAGAATTCTGCCTGAACTTGATAACCTTATTAATGACAAGCAGAAGCCACCTAGCATGAGGAAACCTCGTACTGGCCATTGTCACCCCTAGTAAGAAAAAAACCAACAAACAAACAAAAAAATCCCAACTAAATAAAAGTACTGTCAGTCTAGGAAGTTTAGTCCTTGAAGCTGCTTTCATCCTAATGGCTTTATATACTAATTGACAACTGTGAATAACCCTGCTGCAGCACTCAGGTAAACTTTCAGGACCAGCTAACTAAACTTAACTTGCTTCCTTAAAAAAAGAGCAAAAGACACAATCTGTAGCATTTTATAGCTATAAATGGCTAAATCCATAGCAAGCAGATGCTAAAACCATTTCCAAAATAAGGAACAAAGGCAGCTACCTACGAAAATACATGCAGAACTGAAAAGCAAATAGGTTTTCAAATATAACTTGTAAGCTTCAAAAAGAGCAATCATTTGGGAAATTCATGAACATTTCACATGTATTTCTACCAGCAAGGGAAGAAATGATAGGAATCCTTTTAATAGCAGCTAAATTGATTTATGTATCTGAGAGCAGAACCACTAAGAAAAACATAAGAGGACAGCACATTTGCATGCCTCCAACTGGGGAAGACTACCCTGTTTTACTAGTCAACCACAGCACTTTGAACTTCTCATTTTGTAGATAAATGAGAACCAGTAATTGAAAGTCAATTCTCTCAAAATTATCTGAAAGCCCCTCAAGCCAGGCTGACAGGACTTATTACACTTCTCTGGTACATATTCCAATCAGCTCTCCATTTAGCTCATAGACAGAGATTCTGCTTTCTGTTTGAGACATTTTTTATGCTATTTGAACGAATACAAATCACATGTCATAGACACACCTGCCAAACCTGCCACCTTTCTCTCTCTGCTTTGGAACTACTCTTGTTCATTTAACCTACAGCAAGGCAAAACCCAAATGAAGATGGTCAAGAGTTAGGGTAGAACTGCTGAATGCAAGTAATTCTTTATATGAATAAGGCTATACTTACTTCTCAGCTTGGTTACTGCTGAAAATAAAGAGAATGTTATAATCTTAAATTACTTTATCAAGCTATCTTTTAAGAATTTGAAGTTATTCAGAAGTCTCTCCTCCTGGTAACTGTTTTTCTAAATGAAAAATGGTTAGAGTTTAGTGTACAGCACAGCCTCTCAAGCTCTCTTTATCTACTTAAACCTAAGTTAACATTTGGGCTGTTCCTGACCCCAGTGAGGAAAATGCAGCCAAGGGTTGGTTGCTCTCAGATGCTCTCTGATCCTGACTATATATATATGCACAAGAAGACAAGATCATTTCCTGTCAGGTGGCTAAAAGAGAAGTTTCTGAAGAACTAAACTTCTAGTAAGTAAAAAAAAACAAAAAAAGTATCTTCCTATCCTCTGAAGAAACCAAGCCCTTATAAATTTCAGAAGAGGTACTGCTGTACTGGCTGCCTTAAGTCACCAGTACACAGGCCACAAGCGGGAAGTCTGATGGGAAATTCAGCTGTAGGGCCACATCACCTCAGGTGTCTGGCAGCCTCTGGTTGTATCTTCTCCATGATGATAAATATTTGGTCTAACTCTGTTACAGCTACTTAAAAATCTCCCTATTAGCTCTCACCGAAACATAAAGTTAGACTTCCTGCTTCACTTTTTATCTTCTAGACTTCACTCTGTGCTGAGGATGCATGACTTTCCACCTCTTTGAGAGATTCAGTTTTCATCATTTCAGGTTCCAGCAGTGCTGGAGGTTTATTTTTTGTCTACAGTCTCAACTCCCCATTTGGAGTATTACGGTATCAAGTACCTGTTGTCTCATTTGTCTGACAACTATGCTACAACTGTTTTGACAAGATGCTTCACCAACTAGAGAGCTAAAGTTCTGTACCAGATCCGGGCTGCGAGAAGCGAGTACTGCAGGACCATATTCCTGCCAAGCTGTGTGACCACAAACTGCTCACACTCTGAGCTAGAAAAGTTCAAGATCAAACTTCCACCAAAAGTTCCCTACTTCTAAAACCCATACTTCAGACACTGATTCATCATTGGGAGGGGTCTCTCATTTGTTGAATATATTTTAGTATAGAAATAATTCACAAAGCAAAATCTAAGCTACAGCATCTCATGCAGGAGAGCTTCCTACAGAGACGGGGGGAAAAGGCGATATTTTGTGGGTAACTAGGTATAGAGACAAATTTAGGAGTAAATAATTGATTCCCAAGAGAGCAGAGATTAACAGCGAGGTATCTCAAGTGCCCATGATAATACCATTAGTACATTAAATCTAGAAATAAAATAAATAGGAAAGACTAATTTGCACTAGAGTATTACAGCAAATTAAATGAGATATTGAAGAATAACATGGATAGTTCCCACTTAGAGCTGTCAAGCTAACTGGCTAACACTCAGAGTCAGTTCAGCTTTCACCCTGCAAGTCACAGCACCGAAAGAAGAAACGGAAGACTTGGATGGATAATTTTAAAAAGTGGAATTTCACTGCACAGCACTGAACTGCGACCACTATATCAAACATACTAGAGCAAAAAGGCATCCAGGCAAATCAGGTATCTCATCCCTTTCATTGCCTCCAATTCCACACAAAAATATAAAATACTTCCATCTTGATTGCATAAACTAACTCCTGTGTTTTATATGTGAAACATATGAACAGTAAGTGTGTGCTTGGTTACAGTAACAGCAATTTGCTTTAGAAAATTCAGTTCTACTTGAATCCAGAGTTTTAAAAAAAGTTTAAAAGCAACTGAAAACAACAGATAAGGCAAACAATAACAAAATCTGACAATTAGCTTTCCCTCTTTAGCAGCCTGAAATATTCACCCTGAAATCACCACTTCTCTTCCAGACACTTAGTCACCAGAAAAGTAAATTACTCGTGACCCAGATTCTCAGCAATGACCGAGCTGTTCACTCCCTATTAAAAGCACCAGGCTCTTGGTTCCTGCACAGCCTGGGCCTGGGCGCTCCTTTCTCTGAGCCATCCCATGTCCCTCTGTCCCGCTGGGTGCAGGCAGATGTACCACGCTCCGGCTTTGCTGTCTCCACGTGCAGGGAACAGCAAGCCAGCCCATCTGGAATGGCAGATGACGGCTTTGGGGAGTCTCCATTTGAAGGAGAAGTGTGTAAACTTCACGTAACAGCAGCACAGAAACATGGTAGAACTCCAGTGAAGGATGAGAGACCTAGGATCAGACATTTGGAAACCTCTAAAGCGATGCCATAGAGAGCCAGCGTGTGAATGGGAATATGGTCAAACAGAAAGTAAACCGGGAAAAAAATATATGGAACTCCCCAAATCTCTCAAACACACAGGCAAATAATTCAGACTAATGCTGCGTGCTCAGCTTCTTCGGCTTTCTCAGCTCTCTTCTGCTGTACTTGCTGTACCTAAGTAATCACCTCAATTTATGCTAAGCACAGCCGTTCTTAAAACAAGTCAGATAAGACACCCCGTACACACACAGTTTTGCTATCAGCAACAAACAGAAAGCATCAATAAAAAAAAAAAAAATAAAAGACTGCCATTAAGTTGACACACCGAGCTAAAACTCGGCAGAAAGTTTGGCTTTTCTGGAAAGAGACGAAGCGCTCCCCCCACCCCCACCAACTTTAAACCGCGCTCTGCAAAGGGGGATGAGGATCCGAGAGGCGGGAGCACAGGCACATCACCCCCGGCAGCTTTGTACTGATACAGGAGAGCGGGAGCCGCCCGCGGGCTCCACAGGGACGGGGGGCACAGGGACAGGGGTGCCCGAGTGCCCCCGCACCGCGCCCGGCCGTGCTGGGGGTGCCGGGGGGCTGCAGCCGGGGCAGCCGCACCGCCCGCCCGGGGGCAGCCCGGGCAGCGCTCCCGGGCCCGCCGCGCTCACCGCGCCCCACGCCCACCTGTACTGCCAGCCCTTGCTGCCGCGGCCGCCGCCGCCACTCCTGCCGCCGCTCTGCCCCGCCGCCGGCGGCGGCGGCTCCGTCCTGCCCTCGCCCTCCGGCCCCTTCATGGCCGCCGCGGGGTCCGCGCCCTGCATGGCGCCGCGGCTGCCGCCCCTCAGAGGCGCCCCCGGCCCCGGCGCACGGAGCGAGCCCGCCCCATGCGGGCTGCGATGGCGGCGGCCGCCGGCACCTCCGCGCCCCGCTCGGCCGCGCCGGGATGGGCTGGGCTGGGCCGGCCGGGCTCCCGCACGGCCGCGCTGGGATGGGCGATCCCGCCCTCCCGCTCCCTCACCCGGCCCGGCCCCACCGCCCCTTCCGGGTCAGCGCCGCCGCCATCTTTAGTGCGGGCAGCGCTGGCGAACCTGAGGGAGCACCCCGGGCTCGGGCGGCGGGGGAAAAGCGGGGATATCCTCAAACCCTCCCTGTGTGGTTAGGCTGCCAGCGCCCTTGAACGGCTCACATCAGAGGGGTTACAGCCTTTATTAATAACGCCGTGACAGGTTAAGGTTCGGGGATTGCCGGTGACAGTGTCTGACTGCAAAAACGCATTCAAAACAGTACGCTAATTCAAAGGAACATCCTAACAAGCTCTGATCCCTAACAAAAGTTAGCTCGAGATAATCGTCCAGTGCACACAGAGTAAGCTTCTTACCCAATAGGTGTCCCTATGGGGAGAACACAGGTTCAGACCATCTGCTGGTCCCAGAAATTATTGATGGAGTCTTCCCTAACTTCCAATTTGGTATATTCTATTATTCTATTATTCTATGATTCTCCTCATTTTTAACTTATATATGCTCTTATATTCTTAACTTGTATTATGTCTTAAAATCAGGGGCAGAGAATCTTCGTTCTGGCTTTAATTAATCTGCACAGGAAGAAGAGGAAGGCAGAATCAGGCATGCCTGTGGTTAGTGAGGTTCTAGTTCTACTCCATGTCTCATCCAAACTCCCTCCTCGGCTCTCTAGCTCTTATTATACACCTATAATACTGTAAACAACCATGACACAAAAGATGCTGAAAATTCCCTGTGTGAGAATCATACATAGAAGCAAAAATGTAAAGGACAGTATATTTCATACATATATTTTATTTACCTACAGCATTTCTGCTGGTAGCAGCTCTTTACCCCATGAAAGCTGCCCTGGCCTTCCAATCTCCTACCAGCACTTTCCCAGTGACATTCAAAACATCTTTGCCTTTGGCCACCAAATGACAACAGCACTACATGAGCATCATGTCTTTAAAATATATTTACAAGCTTTAATCTGGCTCTAAATTAGCACATATCTCCCTACCAAGCACACAAATTTGGATAGAATTCTCTTACAGGGATGTAAGATATTACCACTGCACAGACATAAAACCCACCACTTCTGCCTTTTTAGAAGCACACTTGCCTCTGCAGGCAAAAAAACACCAAAAAATCCCCAACAACAACAAAAAAACCAACCAAACAAAACAAAACAAAACCAAACCAATTAAACGAACAAAAAAGGCTTTCTCAGCTACATTTTTCTCCTGTGGACCTGCAGGTGAACAGACCAGCAGAGTAACGTTGTCCATCTGAGAAAATTTTAGCCAGAATGACATTCTTCTTCCCCTCCAAACTTGTTAGTTCCTGCTCTGCCAATCACTTCACATTTCTATTGAAAATACAATATAATCGCATGGTATCATAATGCATGCCAGTACCCCTGAAACTTCCTACTGACATTTTCCTGGGAAAATCTGAAGCAAAAGGAACTCAGGCAAGAACTTCACTTGTGTGCTTTATTTCCCCACTGCTTGAGGACAACTGGTCCCAGCAGAGTCATAGCTTCACCCTTGCTAAGGTTACCTTCGTAACCATCACAGGTGGTCAGCAGGATGTTCCTCCACCCAGAGCGTCTCCAACGCCCCACACAGGCCAGCGATCCTTAGCGCATGTTTCTGCAGCCCCTGAGCACTGGGTGGTGAACTCCGCTCTTCTTCCTCCATGCATTTAGTTTTTTTCTCTTAAAAAAAAGGTGCTGCATGTGCAGTACCAGAGGCTCTCGTAAGAGGGCATTGACGAAATGCTGAATAGCACAGGAAGGCTGACCGCTCAACCATGTTTACTAAGGGCTTACACCCTTCTAGCTGCCTTCTCTCTTTAGTTTGTGGGTGCTGCTAACTATAGCTTGTGTTCAGTTCACTGCTCTCTTCACTTTCCCCGTTATAATTCAGTGGTTCAAAATGACTCAGATCCCACCCTGGCCTTTTCCAGTGCAGCAGAGGGTAAGCATCGCGGTCCCGCATCTGTGCCCTGCCTGCAGCCTGCCAAAGCCTTGCCACTGGCTGGGAATTCCTGGTCTGGAGGAAGAAATGAGGAAGAGCTGCAGATCTGGAGGAGAAACGTGTGAATAGGATAACATACATTTACCAACATTTGTCAAATAAAATCATTGAAAGCCTGATTATGGCTACAAGCTGCCGTGTATTGTATTTTATTATAACTCAGGTTAAAACAAATCTGCGAAATTTTCATTCTTCATTCTGTTAATTTCAGGAAACTGCCCAGGATCTGATCAAACCCCAAACAAATCTTGTTGATTTCTTTCAAAGTTTATACTCTGGCTATACATAGAATTATGGAATCATAGAATGACTTGGATTGGAAAGGATCCTAAACATCATCTCACTGGAACCCCTGCCAGGGGCAGTGACACCTTACACCAGACCAGTTTTTTCAGAGCTCCATCCAACCTGGCCTTGAGCACTTCCAGGGATGGGGCATCTACAACTTCTCTGGGTAACCTGTGCCAGCGCCTCACCACCCTCACAGTAAAGAATTTCTTTCTGATATCTAATCTAAATCTACTGTCTTTCAGTTTAAAGTAATTTAACGATGCTTAGCATTTCTTCAAATCAGCATCATTTCTTCAGAGCAGCAAAGTCTATACGTGTTCAAAGAGTAAAAGCTCTGAGAGTCAGCATATTTCTCATCACTGTGTCCTTAAAAAAAAAAAAAAAAAAGGTGTAATATTTTAAAAAATAATAATACGAGTTTTCTACCACTCCCTTATTCATCAGACAGGATAGTTTTTCCTGACCTAGTAAGTATCTTTGGATGAGAACAAGTTTAAGAGTTTTAAATCTGTGTTCCACTCTGGTATCCGGGCAACAGATACCATTGCTACATCACTATTGCTGTTCCTGTCTGCTAAGGGAGCTACGTCCTCTACAGGCTTGTGGAGGAATGGGACCAAACCTGGGAAAAGAACGCCCAAAAGTGCAGCCTGCCTTTACTGCACAAGAATTGCGACCTATAATCTTTGCTGAACTGGGGGAGCTGCTGGGCGACGAGAGAATGACACAAAAGTAACATTGCTAGCAAAAATTCTCGTCTGCGTTTTTATTTGAACAATTGTTATTGGGGTAGATTCTTTCTCAAGGCAACTGATACCTCTGATACTACTATTAACTGATACTGTTAATAGTCTGGGAAACAATGTTTTCTGGTCTCTTCTGGGTAATGAACATGAAAGAACTTCCTATTCTTGCCAAGAATAAAAGATACCTGCCTACTAAAACGGTAGGTGCTGTGACACAGGAACAAGAAAGGAAATTTGGTTAAAATAAACAGCATTCTCCTTCAACATACTGAGCACACGGCTGTATTCTCCTGTCTGTAGGTGAAAATGGCCAGTAAGGTCAGGTGAATGTAACACAAGTTATTTCATCCACCAGAGTATTTTACACTGTGAATGTTCTGATTTTGGAGCTTTACAGATATCCCTGAGTCCCTGGGTCTGTGGCTTTGCTGTAATTTGACATGTATATGAAACACTGGATTTCTGGTGCTTGCTTTTAATGGTTTTAATTAATTCTTCTGTAGTTTTAATGATTCAAAACCCTTTTTCATTTGGGATTTTCAATCACTGCCAGTCATCTCCTGATTCTTTGTTCTTCTCTATCAATCCTGCTGTAATGCAGGTGCAGCTGAAAGCAGCAAACTTACACATCACAGCAGCTCACAGTGCCTACAAAGTTTCCCTCCCTGTCCATGACCCATTTACATCCTTCCCACTCACATTTGGCACTGTTTTGAGCTGCACTCAGTGTGACTTTGCATTGAGTCATGCTTCAGGGTCCAGCATTGCCTCATCCCAAAGACCAGACATGGAAATGGAAATTGGAGCAGCAGCAAGGACTCAGTCTGGTTGGAAGCTGGGAGTGTAATCCCACTAGTTTCTGCCCTGTGAGACACTCTCTGAGGAAAGGACTGTGCCCTGGGAACTCAGTGGAGAATGAGACTGAAGGACCTTGCATCTGCCTTCAGAGAGGCTTCTTTGGAGTTTTGCTGCCTGTGTAATTTTCCTTTAATGCTTTTGTTTGGAGGGCAGCGTGGCACAGCCTAGAACTGTCATCCTCCTCACAACAGCCATGGAGCTGCAAAAGTATCAGAAGCAACACTGCTCTGGAGCCATCACACAAGATGAAGAGCACAGCATCCCATCCCTCTCAACCTCAACAAACTACAGTCAGCGCACCTTTTATCTCCTAGACCCTGACAGCCTACAGCTCTGCCCAGTGCCCAGACCCACCACCTGGAACTGTCAAAATATTTACACAGTCTTGGAGGGCCTTCCAACTCCCCACACAGACTAAAGCTTGTCCTGGAGAGGCAGCTCACCAGCACCAGCAGGACATAACTGTTTTACAATCAGAGTTTGAGACATTTCTGTAGCCACAGCATGGATGAACCCTGTGTTTCAACCCCTTTCCCTGCCCTTGCACCACTTCCCAGCATGCATGGCTTTAATCTGTCAGTGTGCTGGAGCTGCTGCTGACAGTTGGATATATGTCCTGGGTCTTTCCCAAGTGCCAATTCTTTGCTTGCTCAAGTCACACAGGATGCCTCCCTGCCCTTTTCTCTCCAACTCATGCGCAGGCAGAGCTCGGGGTATTTCCTCACCACCCACTGTGGCTTGGTGCAGGCTGTTCTAGTGCAAAGGGCGATGCCTGGACCCTGTCACCCCTGTCTGCTCCTTCTGCACCATGGAAGGGCTTTCCTTCTGCCTTGCCTCAAAACCCCTGGGGTGATCCTTACCTGGACTCCTCACCCTGGGCTCAAGGGGATCTTTTCCACCAAGTTACTCACCCCAACAGAGAGTGAAACAGGAACTTCCTCTAGATAGCCCCCTACTCAAGCCCTTTGTGTGGGAAATTCTGGAATTCAAAAACACACATTTGGCTGCTTAGGGCCTGACTTCTTCTTCAGAAAATGCAGCCACATGTGAGTCCATCACAGAGGAGTCAGCCTTGCAGCACTGGGGGACCACCCAGCAGGTTCTCTACATGGGCAGAGTGAGCAGGCACCGAATGAGCTGGGCTGGGTCACATCTCAAGAAAGTATGGACTTGCTGCTGCGAGAGGAGTCCAAGGAAAGCACATTCCCTTACCACTACCTGCATCCTGGGTGTGCTCAGCAGGAACAAGGGGTCACATGCTGTGTTTGTGTTTGAGGGGCTTTGCAGCTTTGTCATCCATCTCATGGCCTTCTCTAGAGACTTTCTCTGCCCTACACTATGGCACAAGATGGCATTGCTGCCTTCAGCTGTTCTGCAGCTCACTGTTAGGATTCCTTTCCTCCATGATTCCCAATATCCTGAAAAACGAATGTGTTCTTATTAATGTGTCATCTAACCTTAAGAGCTGCTTGGTGAGTTCAGTTCTTCAGTCACCGGCCCTTTCTCCCAGATGCTTTTCTGTGCCACACTTTACTCCTACACACTTTTCCTGCATGGTTTCTATGGCAACATGATTATCTCTCCATCTGCTGTAAATCTCCATTATCATGTTTAGAGGCTTGTTATCTCAGTCACAAATGCCATTTCCAGGTGTATCATGTTAACAAGTTCAGTTTGGAAATCAAACCAAAGCACTTGGTAATTTTTGTGGGCAAACCTACATAGTCCGTAGTTTTACTGCTGTGTTTCCATATAAGCTCTGCTTTAGGGAGGATACTGATACCAAGCTGTTCTCATTATCAGATCCCCTACTTGTACCTGCACACTCTGATCAGTTCTGGATTTTCTTCAAAATTTCCAAATTATATTCTTCCTTCTCATTGTAGTCTGTGCTGCATACAGAGTGGGTATATTTGGTTTCTGTAAAGTCTTTGTAGGTCAGTTGCCTGGGGTTTGATATCTTTTTATAGAAAATTAACTCCAAGTTACCAGTACTGTTTCTCTCTGGCAAATACATTTTTCAGTTCTGCTATAATCCTGTTGCTTCTCCTGAAAAACTTCTCTGTTGAATTATAGACACTCCTAAGGAGTACAGATGGTTTACAATTGGCCTCTCAGTCTGTGCTGCTTGAATTCCTTAAATTACTTGGAATTATGTAGATTTCTGTAGGGCTAAAATACAGTCTTGTTTTCTGCTATGTACATGCAGTTTTCTGCTAAGTGTGAAAACAAAAAGTTCTTCTCATATAATCTGGTTAGAACCTGCAGCAGAAAACTCAACTAATGAAATAAGTAAAGTAAAAACTTCACTGTTGATTTGTTTTCTAGATCCCATGAGTCAGTAAAAGCAGACTGCAAGAAGTCCATGTGCAAGCTGTAAAGCTGTCAGCTCTTAGGGACACAAATTGACTTTATTTGTTTGTACCTAACATCCAGGAAGAGCTTTTTAGCTATATTACATGCTACCCCAGTATAAATGGTTATTATTTGCTATAGATAATTAAAATTAATTAAGCATACAAATCACATTTAAAACAATGCAAATATTCAATTTAGAATATAATTCAGGGAAAACATATGTGCAAAAAATTTCCAGTGGAAAATGAAGGGGCCCATGATATTCAAGTAATTCTGATGCCAGTGCAGTCCATCACTCTGTCCAGTGCAAGGTTAAGGTCAGGTGTGGTGCTTGCTGTTTGGACAGAGCTGAAGTGGTAGGTTTTTTATGGTCTGCAAACCTCGACCAGGGAAAGGTTTCTGTGGACTCTCACAACAGGTGAGCTCCTCTCACACACCCAGGCTGAAATTAGGAACCCTTGTTCTAAACTCCAGACCTACCTCAACTTTAACTTTACCTATAGCTTCACAGGTGAGGAAATTAAAGGTTTGAGTCCTGCTGACATCAGCCCACAAGGTTCAGAAAAAAAAAAAAAAGAAAAAAAACCACCAAAAACCCACTTTAATTTTCAGTTCCTCTTCCCCTAAACTCTGAAGCCTTCATTCCTTAAGATGCTGAGGAGTATTACTGTCTGGTCACCATCTAGGGAGTGCAAAATTCCTGCTCTGCTTTCAAGTAGTCACAAGACAGAACAGGCTCCTTGAATCTTACTTCACAGGATGCAATCAGTGCAGGACATCTCAGGAATATGGAGAAAGTCTAGTGAAAAAAATGAGAAGGGAGTGATATGTAGAGAAAACTGTCTTTCAAACACTCAAAGTTAAAGATACTGCTCAAAATAAAAAAAAAAAAACAGACCAGTACAGGGAAGTAAAACAGAAACATAAGGGTTTTAGCTGCATGATTGCAAAGGAAACAAAGGAAAGTATTGCCCACAACAACAGCAGGGCAGATTCCTAAAAGCTAAAGGAATATATTACTTCAGACTCCAGAAGGGAAAAAATGTAACTAACCACAGAGAGCAGAGGCAGCACAATTAATGGGCTAAAGGGCATGGATATAGAAATCACTGTGTGACACAGCCACAAAACTCAAGGGCCCTCTACCTTTTTACTTCTGAAGACTGAATAATCTCTATTACTGAAATCTTTAAGCTTATTTAAAGGAAATGTTAGCCATGAGTAACATGAAAGACATGAAAGGAAGGAGAAAATGGGTTAAAGTGTAGGCAAGGCACATTATGTGTAAACCAGTCCAATATCTTTCTGTGATAAGATAATGGCATATAGGAACAAAGGAAAAATAATAAATCTTATCAACCTGGACTTTGGTAAAACATTTGATTTGGTATTACCTAGATAATTATTAGTTAAACTCAAGAATATGAGAATTATCATAAGCTCTATAAAATGACAAAGCAAGAGATTTGGGAGTGAAAACTGCTTATGGGGCTGAGAGCAAAATTATAGGACTAGAGAAATCGGTCTTAGTAATTTCATTACTTGGCTTGATGCAAAAAATGACAAGTGAGGTAACGAAAGTTGCTAATGACAAAGATGGATGATATTTTCAGTGGAGAGGAAATCCTATAGGACAAATTATATGATTGTTATGCCCTAATAACAGACAAGTAACAGCATACAGTGCAGAGGCATGCACTGAGAGACTGATAACATTTCTGCTGTAAATTATAATTTATCCATTATGAACAACAGCAGAGGAAGAGCATGTGTGGGATATAGTTATTAAAATGATAAATGCAGTCTTACATGTAGCAAGCCATGTATTTGCAGGAACAGAAAGTAAATATATACAAAACACTGGCTAAAATTCGGCTGAAATATTTGGGCATCATTGGGGTTATCGGTGTTCTGCAAACCTGAACTCATCCTGTAACAGCTACAGAGAAGTGACATCGAGATAATCAGAGGAAAAGATAGAGAGCATGTCTTGCTGAGCTTGGCAAAGTGACTGGTGAGATGGGATCTAATTCCTCTCTGTAAATACATTTGGGGTTTAGGCAGGCAGACAGGGAGAATGAGCACCAGGGGAGAAGAATCACTCACATTTATAGACAGCGCTTGTGCTAAGAGCAGATGGGCATAAGTTGGATATGAAACAGGGAGAAGGGCTCTCACTGTTAGAGGAGTAATGCTCTCAAACAGCTTCTCAGTAGGAGAAGAGGGGGCAAAAAACCTAACCAGTTTTAAGGTGGATACTGAGTTTGGCACTTCTCAGTCACATTTTTCAGGGTGTTCAGAGAGTGCATTGCCACCACAGAAAGAGCCACACGTGGCACAGAAAAAACTCCCCTCGGTTTCCCTGTATTTGCTGCACTGACAATGATGTTTTTCCATTTGCAGAGGAAAACTGTTCAGCTGTGTAATCTCTGACTGCTGCATGACCCATTAGGTGCGGAAGATCAGGTGAGCCTGGGTGGGGGTGGCCTTGAGAGAGTTGTCTTTAGGCTCCCTGTCATGCAGACTGAGTTTTTATGTCTGCTACATACCAGTGACTCACACTTCAGAGATAGACTCCTGGGCTTATGTGAAAAACAAACATGGAGCCTTCATGGGAAAGAGCAGATCCTCCTCATTGCCTGATAAAACAACCATCGTCAGCATCCACCAGTGTGTGCTATGTGGCTCCAGGGCTCTGGAATCTGACAAAGGACCCATTTCTTGGGGCCATTCTGTCCCCCCACACAACACTGCCACAGAGACAGCCTTGACATTCGAACCTGACAACTAAAATTTCCTGCAGATCACCTGAAATGTCCTTTGGGAGTGAATGTTTCTCTCCCCATCTCCACGGAGCAGTGACTGCACAAATCCAGGGGAGAGTTCAGCAGCAGCACAAGTTACCTACTTCCACAGCCAATTAGTGTCACAGATGGATAAGCTAATGTGTGCACTCACAGTCCCAGGCTGTGTCCTCTGCTCTTCACAAGTGCTGCCATATCCATCTGCCTGCTTGTCCCCTGCCAGTTTCTGTGTGCCCACCAAATGGTCAGTGTAACTGGAATGTGGAGGGCACATAAATCCATTTCAGAGGCCACTGAACTGATACAGTTCCCCTTTGTAATTAAAAGCTTCCACATTAATTTAGATGAAACTGTTACAGTTTGCAGTACTTCTTTACTGTATAGAACAGGGACGTTTTCTCTGCCACACATTAGTTGCAGAAGCCAATGCTCTGGTAAGTGTGTCCCCTCCATGAGGCCTGGGGATTCACCAGCACAGAAGAGCTTGCAACAAGCAAAGTCTCAGGGGCTGAATGGAGCAAGAAGGATGATGGCTCCTCCCCACCTCTGCTTTAGGTCTTCTTCAAAAGGGGAAGGTGAGTTAAAGGGAGAAGAGAGTGAAGGGACAGAGAGGAAGAAGCAAATCATGGTGAACAAGCAGGAGACTGGAAGAAATGTTTCTGGAACCAGAGAAAGACTCTTGTGCCTTGGCTGTCCTCAAACTGTGCTCGTGGGTAATGCCTCCTCTTGCAGTTCCTATGAGGCTTCACATGTGCCCAGGGTCCCATCTTTTTCAGCAACCTTCTGTTTCAGCAACCTGTCCCAGTCATTTTCTCAAAATACTGTTCAGCAGGATTTTGCCCTATTTTTTTCTTTAAGTCCCCAAACACTCACCATCATCAGGATGCACCAAATAGCCAAGCCACTGAAGCTGACAGCAGGCGAGCTGAACATATGCCTACCTCCAGAAACACCCACAGGCTTCTCCAACGCTGGCAGTCAGCCTCCCTCGATGAATCACAGTATCAGGCGTCCGTGTCCCACTGAGCCAGGAACCCACTGAGCCAAGCTCTGGTGCAAGGGCAGCAGATGTGGTCACTGCTGAGCCTACAGCCCCCTGGTGAGGAAGGGAGTCTGGGCACGGCAGGATGGGGGGAAGCAGGAGTGCAAGGGCAGGGAAGGTGGCAAATGCAGCTCTTTGGTTCAAAAATGAGATAGAAGGACATCTTGAAGAGGAGACAGGGTGTACTTAAGGGCTGAGAGGTAAAGTGTGCTCATTTGTAGGGTGTTATGCATGATTAAACCGTGTCGGGGAAATGGACCAACATTCCTGTTTGTCCTTTCTTGCACATAACTTATATTTGATGTCCCATGTTAAGAACTGTGATCTAGTTGATGATTTATCAGCTCAATCTGGCTCTGCAAATGCACTCAGCCCTTCTCTGGTGGGCTCCTCACGTGTCAAAAGGATTTAAACCATTACGTGTCTGTGGGGCAGAACAGGTGGGACCTTCACATGTCTCTCACTGCCCCGAATGGCCCAGCTTGTGTCCCACGTTACCCACCCTGCCGAAACCCTCGGGGCTGCCGGTGGGAGGGAAGGGCACACCCCCCGAGGAGTGCCGGGCTCCCTGCCTTCCCCACGCAGGGGAATTTCGGAGAAAGCACCGTTTTTCCCGTTCCCCCTTCCAGGACACTGAATCCCCGCGCTCCCAGCCGACGATCGCAGGGCGGTCCGTCGGCGCAGGGACCGGCTCGGGCAGAGCATCCGCCGTGGCCGCGGGCGGAGCCGGGGAGGACGCGGCGCTGCCCCCGGGACCGCCGCCCGCGCCCGCCCGTCCCTCCCGCACCGCCGGGGGCCGGGCCGGGCGGCAGGGGCGGTGCTGGCGGGCGGGACGGACCGACCCCGCCGAGCCGAGCCCCGCCAGGCGGGACGCAGACCGCACCATGTCGCCGCTCCGCGTCTGCATCGTCGGCTCGGGGAACTGGTGAGTTCCGCAGCGCGGGGGGGCCTCTCCCTTTGCCCTCCTCCTCTTTTTCCCCCTCCCCCCCCATTTCTTTCCTTTTCTCCTTCTTCCTTCCTCGTTCTCTCCTCCCTCGCCCCGCCGCGGCCGGGGGCTTCGCAACAGGTGCGTGCGGGGAGCGGCGGGGCCAGGGGAGCGGAGCGTCTCCATGGTCCTGAAACCGCGACCCCGGCCCCCCATCCTGCCGCGCCCTGTGGGCTCCCGGGGCAGGGACCGTCGTCTCCCCGAGATGCACCAGCCCGTGAGATGCTCCTGCATCACCCAGGTGTGCGAGCCGCTTAAATCCTGGCGACAGATTCCAGAGAGGCCCGGAGCTGCAGTTCTGTCGCTGTGTGTGCCTGCGGCAGGGCCCAGGCGGTTCAGGTTGTAGCATTCAGCAGTGAGGAGAGCGGTGATGCTGTTTGTGTTCCTCTGAAGGAATCGGGGCACAGGATTCTTTTAAAGCCACGATGTATTGGTACCTTTCACTTCCATCCTACTCAGCGTGTCCTTTTGCATCTTGGTCCAGATACAGCTTTCTGTTCAAGTCTCCCATTTATCCCCATTTTTATGAACGTGTTTACTATTGCTCAGTCCTTTCTAGCCTGGAGAAAAGCACAGCACTCCAGAGCTCCTTGGGTCTGAAAGACCCCACTGAAGTCAGTAAACCCACCTCACAGGACGTTGCATTTACTTTTCTTACATTTTCTGTAAGCTGAGCACAAACAAACAGACCAACATGTATGTGCATGCATTTGGGATTAGCGAACCCAGCCTCGAGGTAGTTCTGGGGATTGTTTTTGTACAAGGAGAGAAAGCTCCTGAAGATTTTAAAAATATCTGACAGCTAAGTGGAAGCAAATGCCAACAAAATCAATAGGTGAGGGAGTGGTTGCTTGTGAGCTGCTGAGAACACAGCAGAGTTAAACCACAGCTCTTTGCCTTCCTGCCTTGCAAAAGCAATCCACTGGCTTCGAGCCCCCAGTGCATGCTCTTGCTGGATCACAAGCTCTTTGGGCATGACATCTCTCAGACACAGCCTTTCCCATGGAATTGCACAGCTAAGTCTTCTTCTGGAAGACTCATCGTCACATATCTGGCTTTCTCTGGCCCTGTAATTTGTTTCCACATCATTTCAGGAGAGGCATCCCTTTCCTTGCTGCTGTCTTTTCCCTCACCTGCCTATGCAGGCAGTTCACTGTCCCTTCCAAGCCCTTCAGCAGTCATGACTGCATGTTTGGAAGTAAACTTTAGCCTTTGGTCAGCCTACAGTCACCTTCATCATTCTCTTGCTGCACTGTCAAGCAGGGACCTCCTGCCTTTCCCAGGCTGTCCTCTTCCCATAAGACATTCTTTAAAGCCATTTAATTGTATTCCTTCAGATCCGGACTCGAGAAAATTCTCTGTTTTTCCACATGTACCTACAAACTTTGAAAGAATTACCACAGAGATACTGAAACCCCAGCTTATTCAATATTATCTACTTATACTGCATATCTGCCTGGGCCCACCTCTTGCTCCCTACTATGTACATAGACTGTTAAATCCTCAGGGAGGAGATAAACATTGTGGTCTGATGTTTGAATCACATCTATTCATAGCCTCAGTTGCAGAACAGGTTGTTTTAGCACAACGTAGAAATACAATGTTTACCTTTGGCAAACATTTTTTTTTTCTTATGTTCCTCCTGAATATTTGGGTGGCAGTTCAGATCTGTGCTCTCGAGGCTTTCCTGCAGCTCAGAATTGTGGTTGACACGTGACACAGCATGTTGCAAAAGCTCATGTCAGCTGCAGAAGTTCAGCAGGTCATGGGGACTTGCTAAGTCAACACTGCCAGGAGGCTCATGAGTGATTTGGTTGAGAGAAGCATGTGCTGCTCTGCATTTTGTGGTTTCCAGTCAGGTGCAGGAGGGTTTGTGGTTACATTAATCATGGCTCAGTTATCTGCTTTTAAACACAGAGGTTTAGTTCACTGCCTGGCCCTTCAGAATCCAAAAGCTGTCCCAGGGTTAGATTCATTGGGACTGTAGAGTCCTGAAAAAAGGTCCAGCTTGAACTGAGTTCTTGTCTTCAACATGGACAGATAGCCAGGCTTTTTATGGAGATGCACAGAAGGAAAACGGGAGCCAGTGGTCATAAATTAAACCAGAGTTCAATTGACTCAATATCTAAAGAGAGGAGAAAATAAACAACTATGAGAACAATAAAGCATTGGGGCATGTTGCCCAGAGTGGAGGTGGTCCTTGGAGAGTTTTCAAGACTTGGCTGAACAAAGCCCTGAGCAACCCTTCTGAATTCAGTGATGTTCCTGTGCTGGAGAGCTCTCAGGGTCCCTTCGAATCTGAGCAATAATATAATTTAACAATTTTCATGTGGTTGTCTAAGGAATAGACTGTAAGAAGACATCCTCTTAAAGCATCTAAAGGAAAACAATATGACACCCTCCTAGAACAGAAATAGGCTTAAATTGCAGTAAGAAAGACTTACGTTAAATTTGAGGAGGATCTTTCTAATGTTAAGGATAGCAAAGTCCTGGGATGGGCTAGCTGGGGAAGAGATCTGAAGCTGCTGGGGTCTTTAAGACCTACTTGGAAAAACTATTAGGAATGGTTTAAGTATATTTGCTTGCCCTGTGCAGAGGGAAGGGACCAGCTGCTTCCTGGGCTCTATTAAGCTCTACTTTTCACTGTATCTGATATACGCTACAAAACCTTCTATATTCACAGATGTCTTGTTTTAGTTATTCTGTATCAAAGCTTTCATTATATTGATAGGAAATCTCCAGATACAAGCTTGCTTTCTCTTAACAATATGTAAATCACTTTCAACCTGAATTAACATAACTGGGGGGAAAAAAATCTGATTGGCAGTTTTCATCTACTTTTTAAAATTTCCAAGTCGAATTCTCTGCCTTCTATTAATCTTCACTGAATTGAATTTTGGAGAAAATAAAACAAACCAAGGCAAAGTCTTTATTCATGAGTGTCCCTGGGTTTGTTTGCAGAAGCAGCCCTCTTTTGCCAAACCTGTGTAGTGTACAGAACACAGCCTTGACAGACAAAGCAATTTTATCTTCCCAAGGCTGATCACTGGTGACTGAATTCTAAGTGGACTGAATAAAAGAGAGCATCAGGTTTTGAACTGTTTGATAGTTTTGTGGCAAGGTATTTTCCCTGACAACTGCTCAATGCTTTCTAAACATTAAACCCTTTCTTCCCCAAATCTTCATTCATCTGAAGGAAGCCAAAGGAAAATACTGACATGCATGGGGCTATTTTTATGCCAGAGATGCCTTCATCAACGGCTAATCAATAGGTAAATAGTTGGGTGGCAACATCCAAGTACAGTGGTAATGACAGCTCTGCTAGAAGATCAGATTTATCTACTGAGAGTTGTGGGTCCCATTCAAGATTTCAGCAATTAAAGCTGGAGTCTGCATCTTTAAACAGCAAATCATATGTTCTTGGAACATAGCTAGGAAAGTTATTTTTACGGATAGGCTTGAGGTCTTAGTTTATCATCCAGGTTGTGCTGGACAACAGGAACAATGAATTTAGATCCCAAGTTTAGCAAAAAACCAAACCTTTTTCTTATTAATACACATTTCTTGTGCAGAGCCACAATTCATCCTCAGCTCAAGCTTTGATTGTGCTCTCTGTTGATAGCAGGGCAAGAGAATCAGAATATAAGTAATTTTATGAATAATATGAGTGGATGTCTAGAAAGAATATGGATGTAGGATACAACTGCATGCCTTTCTTTCAAAATAGCAGAACTCTTACAGTAAAGATTCACCCCTAAAACATTTCCCTAAACATTGTGAAGGACCAAAACCAATCATCCCTTACAAAACAAAACAAAGCCTAAAAACAAAAAGGAAAACCCCAAACCAACCAAAAAACTGCCCTAACTAACTAACTAACTTAAGACATTATGACAACTCCAGATATAGTGTATAGTTAACATTGATCTCAATAGTATTTCTTTATCATTAAAGATTAAGCCCTTAGTCTTTTACTACTTATTGAGCAATTTGACCTTGTGTAAACCTGTTCTGTCAAAAATATGGTTGAGCCAAGGAGAGACAGTTACAATGGAGTTTGCCTTTGAATCATTGACAGCACAGACCTACCTGGACTTTGTCTTGGATATTCTCAAGAGCTTTATGAGTTCCAGAAAACGTACCACAGTTAAGTCTTGTTCATGTTTCTCCTTGCAGTGTGTTACAAGCGGGTCAGAGGACAAGAGTGTTGCAAGTGAAGCTTCTCTTTCAGTTGTGTTAATAAAATGAGTAACATTTGAAAGATTAAAGTAGCTTTAAAATGGAGAGAAGGAATAGAGGAGTAAAAATAATCGCCACTCTTCCACATATAATTTAAAGAGCATTAAGCAGTAGTTCCAATATTTTCTGCAGGGTCTTTAATTCTCTCTTGCCAAGAAAATAAGTGAGTGTTTGCAAGGCTGCAGTGGTGATGGGGACATAAAATTATTGTCTGACCTGAGATTAAAAAATGCTCAGCGTGACTCAAGTAAACTGGATGGTTAAAATATCCTCGGGCTGCAAGTATTACAGATCCTTTTACAGTGATAATTAGAACAATAAATAAAGAGAAACCATCAGGTTGAAGGGTTGTTTGTTTTTTTTTCTGAGGATTTAGTGCTTACATAAAATCCTTATTGCAACTGCTTGGTTATGGACAGGAAAGTGGGATGCATCTATTTTAGATGAAATGCACAAAGACTGTCACAGTGAGATCACTCAGCACTGCTGCACCCACCTGGATTATTTTACATTTGTTGGTCTTCAGGCAAAAAAATAATTATCTGAGAAGCAGGAGACATTTTAATCCCAGACACTGTATTTTTAGTACTGTTGTCAGTATATCACACTCCTGCTCTGTAGTCTTTGATATGCCTTCAGATCCCTTATTACAGTTATGTTTTCCCTAGTTCTACTTTCTGTGTTTTTAAACTTGAGGGGCTTTTGATGAAGGGGAGCAGATAAAGCTTTCTGAAAAATGTCACAAGCACCTGAACAACTTTATAGCACAGGCCTTTTATGAGTTATGACGTTTAAAGTAATTTGCATTTCCAATTCACAATAAAACTACTTTTCATGTTTTAATTATTTGTTTTCATTTTAAAGGGGATCAGCCATAGCAAGAATAATTGGCAAAAATGTCCAGAAGTCCAACAGATTTGATCCTACTGTCAAGATGTGGGTGTTTGAAGAGATCATCAATGGAAGAAAACTCTCAGAAATAATCAACCAGGAACACGAAAATGTTAAATATCTGCCCGGATACAAGATACCCCACAATGTGGTAAGTTTTAAAAAAAAATTAGAAATCACTGATTTTTTTTTTTTTTTTTTAAATAAGGGAGGCATCATCCGAAAAGATTAAAAGTAGGAAGCAATATACTGCTTCATTCCAGTTTATCACCTAACTCATTCCAATATAACTCCCTGGAATATAATTCACCTCTGTGATTTCTGCTTGTCTTGTACGTCACGCGCAACTTCAAACACCCGTGTCTGTGCTGGTGACACACCCTCCTCCTCCCCAGCAGACAGCAGCACAACTCTAGAAATGGCAGGCAGAGATCTGTCTACACAGAGCTGAGATGCTTCAAACCCATGGCATCTTCTGGAAAACAGGGAAAGCTCCTGCTCTCCTTTCTTCTGAAAAGGAAATCAACAGCACAGCCAGGGGCTGGGGCTTACAAGGAGATGAGTAACGAGCTATTGGCTCGTGGGTGATTTCAGGATAGCTATAATTAATAACATCCTAAATTCCAACAAAAATATAAGGTATTTAATTTTCATGGACATTTCATATACCAAGTTATGCATCTCTGCTTAAATTATTCAGCTTACATAATTTACTTATGGGGGGTTTTGCCTGTTCAAGATTTTGCCAAATGCCACCGTTTTGTGAGTTAAAGAAAGTAGTGCCACATCTCTGGAACAGTTGCAGTTGTAAAGGGAAGTTAAACCCTGCATGTGCTGGGTCTCCTTGCTTGGGAGTGGTTATATTTAGCACTCCATTTAGTGCTGCGATTGCATATTTGCACTCCCAGGGTTTGAACTTGGCACACAGTTCTCCTGGGTTACAACTGACTTGCCACAGTTGTTTTTACAACCCTCTAGCAGATCAACAGGCTTGTCATCATCACTTGAGGTCAGCCTCACCCTGTTTGGAGCAAAGTCTGAGGCTTCACCAGCGGAAATTAGCTGGTTGCAGTACAGCCTGAAGGGACCCTCACAGTATCTCTGACTGAGAAAAAAATACCCAAACAGACAATCTCACTTGTTTCCTTACATTGCTTTGCAGAATTTTGGAGAGACAGGACCCCTTCCTGCACAGCACTGCCAGCCTCTGCTCTGCTTCCACTTTGCTGTTTTCCCAGAGAAGCAGCCTGGCTGGCAGCAGTTCTGATTCTCCTGCTGGGAACCCCACTTGCTTAAAACTGTGTTCTCCAAGGCTGCATCCAAGAGTGATGTTTTCTCCAACTGTAAACTGCTTGTTCTAGCAGGCTCAAATTCACCTGCCCTTGCCTCTGTGGCCTGGCTTGAATTGTTCTGAGTAATGCCAGTATTTGAGGAACATACAGCTAATGAGACATTAAGCACATTTACCTGTTGGTAAAATTACTATATATTTAAAACAAAGTCACACAACCCCCCAAAGATGATGATAATCTCTGCCTTTTGATATAGTTTATTATTTATATTAGTTTTAATAATATATATGAAGATTGTATAGTTTATGATTGAGCAGCTCTTGATGTGTGGAAACTAAAGACCGTGACAAGAGGTTCTGTCTCACTACTCCAGTTTGCTCCTGTGTTCCCCTTATAAGTGCTACCACTTATTCCAGAACCATATGGACTTGCTCAGTATCTTCAGGAATCACCTCAAGGAGCTGAACTAGCAAAGGGGCTTCCCAGGACACCACAAGTTTAGAAATTACATCATCTTCCCCAGATTATCCACATAGGGTTGGGATAAATTATAAAAAATCCAAACCCATGATAGTTTGGCTGTTTGGGATATTTCAGAAGAGGTCTGTAGCTACTTGCATGGAGAGCTGGCAGCTATGCCACAGGGCCATGTGGTTAAAATTAAGGACGTTTGCACTGCATCTGCCATGGCTTTGGCACTTTGGTATCTTGCAAGGACTGAGGATTCCTACCTGGGGTTCATTTTGGTTGTCTCTCTTGTCCCAGGTGGCTGTACCGGACGTGGCTGAAGCTGCAAATGGAGCAGATATTTTAGTGTTTGTTCTGCCACATCAATTCATTGGACGAATCTGTGAGCAGATTGCAGGACAGATAAAACCCGGGACATTCGGGATTTCCCTGATCAAGGTAAGTTGTTGTCTTCACAATACCCAATCTGTACAGAGTAAATAAACAGCTTCAGCTTAAGGGTAGGAGCTCCAGTCCACATCTTCATCCTCTGCATAAACAGAGCATTTCTTTGTGCAGGAGTTAAATCTTACCTAGCTCTGCCAGCACTTCTGCTGCTCTCGTGGCTGTGGAGAGGGAAGGATGGGGCAACCCATCCAGGCTAAAAGTATCTGTCTTTGTCAGTCATCTTTGGCCTGGATCAGTTCCCACTTGGACCAGCATGGAGGGGGACAGAGGGAGAGCTGCATAAAGCTGGTGCTGCTGCCAAAAAAATTATTCATCAAACTACAGCCTCAACTAACTCTTAACTGAGAGTGCTGAGTTGAAGGGCCTCTTCCAAGTACCTGCTAAAGCTGTCCTTGGCAGCATTTAAACAGCACAATAACACTCATGATTTTGCAAAATTGAAGCAATTTCCGTCTAGCATGAACTAAGGAATCTCTTTTTAAGGTTAGAGGTACCAAATTATTGTAATCTTAAAAGGGAATTAATATTTTAGAGAGAATGTCAAACTAAAAGCAAGAGGTACAGCATAGGAATATAGTCTTAGCACTTCTTTTGACTGAATTACAGGAAATATCCCATTTAAAGCTGTAATGAAAGAAATGTAATTCAAGTTTTCAGACTGCAACACCAGCTCTCCCCTTTTTACATTTCACCCTTAGAGAAATCACATCACAAGCAGCAGTAAGCAGAGGAGAGGAAGATGGGAAAGAAAGGAAATTCCTGTGAATTTACTACCTTCTTTAGCTTAAACACCTGGTTCAGTGAAAAAAAAAAAACAAACCACAAAACCACAAACAAAACAAAAACAAACAAAAAACCACAAAAACCCAAAACAAACAAACAAACAAAAACAAACAAACAAACCCCCAAACAGTTCAGTATACTTCTCAATGCCAAAGAAACAATCAGGTTAATACTGAAGAGGCCACTGCTCATAGGCTTATTTTAAAGGTTTGATTCCCTACTACAGGAATTTAAGAGACAGGAAAAATACAGAACCAAAGAAAGCAAGCCTTGGGACAGCAGCACTGGATGTGAGGCCTCTTGCAGGGTTACCTTGACTGTTACTCCTTCTCCCTGAACTTGCCTTGATTTTGCAGTTATGAAAGTACAAGCCCAGAGTATTTGTATTCATGGCTAACACTAGTGAATGTAAGACCACATTTTTTCCGATTAAACCAGAGAGCTGCAGGCAATAGAACACTTTCTGCTTTACCAGTGGTCTGCTGCTGTCATTTTCCTACTCTAATACCTTGGCTTTGACTATTGTCTTTTATTCAGGGGATCGATGAGGGTCCTGATGGCCTGAAGCTCATCTCTGACCTCATTCGAGAGCACCTGAAAATAGAAATCAGTGTCCTTATGGGGGCCAACATAGCCAAGGAAGTGGCTGATGAGAAGTTCTGTGAAACCACCATTGGTAACTATGGCAAAGAGTCAATTTGAGCTGGTAACTGGGGTTTAGTATCACCTGTGGCTGGGCAACAAGATGACCTCTGGAGAAAGCAGGTGGATGTGACAGGTCCCAGGTGGTTCCAGAGTGGAGTAGTGCCTGCTGAGCTCCTTCAGGGTGGCAGGATTATTTCCAGAGAGTTCAATGCTAGAAGGATCAGATTCAAACTGACAATGGGTTTTTTGGTGCTGAGAGCTAATTTAATCCATTAAAAAAATCACAGCTCAGTCTTGTTTCTGTAGGAGTTGGCAAGAGCCACCTTTTGTGTCTTAGAGCTCAACACTGAGTACATTGGTGGCTGATACACTGTACAGTCTAGATAGAGAAGTGTAATCAGAAATTCCTATGTGCTCACACTCCCAGAGGTGTATTTCTTCATCTTCACATTTCTTTCTTTGGAAAAAAATCCCAGTAACATTCTGTTCCTTCCTCCCATTCAGACTGCTTGCCAGGACAGAGCCTCAGATCCTCCCAGAACTGGATCTGACCTGATTTGGAAAGTTCATCCAGTAGTTTTTAAAACCCTTTGATTTTTAAAGTCAGTCAAAATTAAAGTTACAGCCTTCTATAGCTAGGGAGGCAAAAGAAAAATAGTGTTGCAACAGTGTTCCTTTGCCTTGCAAATGTTACAGTAATAGTGAAAACTGCACCAGCTGGGTATTTATTGCTGGCAGCGCAACTAGGCCCAAATAGGACTAGATACAATTAGGAGAGCTGAGCTATACTAATTTTCCTGAGGTGAATTTAACTTCTGCTGGCCTGGTTTGAAGCCATGTTGTGATGATCACTGTGCAAAGAGCTTTTGTCCTCAGGGAAAGCCACACAGCCCAGAAACAGCCACCTCAAAGAGAATTGGCAGTGTGAAGAATGAGAAGCAAAGCTAAACTTTCTCATGAGACGGCGCAGGTTCCACACCAGAGTGTGGTGCCCCAGGCTAGTAAGAATAATTGCTGAGCTCTCCCTGAAGGAAACCAAGCTACCTCCTATAAAACTTAAGTGGAACTCAATTTAGAAGCCTTTGCCCAGCTGGCCATGGGCTCTCTGGATCAAGGCAAACCTCAGCCCCTTCACCACTTGCCCAGGGCTCTCCCTGGGCAAGCGCTGTAATGACATGATATGTGGCCTCTGTAGAATTGGTAGGAAAAGGCTTCCAGCAGTGTACACGTTCAACTTCATTATCTGTGGATTCTCCTGGAACTGGAAATTAATTGGGCAGTAATCATTTGTGTTCCATCACAGTACTTAGCAGTGACACAAGTTACATTTTCAAAGCAGAAATTATACCAGAAAGTAGTTTGTAAATTATACCTTCTGCAAGGTCTGTGGTTGTACAATGAATGCTGCATTAGGGGCCATCTACTTTTAAGCTCTTTAAAATGTTATTAAGCGATGTTGGCCAATGCTCTGGGGCTTGCCTACATTTAACACCAGCTTCTAGCAGTGGGAACTGCTGTCATGCAAACCTCTGGTTTAGCAACACCCAGTTACTGAGATCACAAAACCTGAAGTGGTCCCTGAAACCTTAGGTCAGGTTAAGCTTAACTGTGTGCACTCTGAAACACTGTGAAAATGCTCTTTCATCCTTCCTCCCCACAGGCTGCAAAAACGAAACACAAGGGGAAATCTTTAAAGAATTAATGCAGACCCCCAATTTCAGGATTACCGTGGTGCCTGACTCCGATACAGTGGAGCTTTGTGGAGCCTTAAAAGTGAGTGATTTTGAACCAAAATGATCCACTAGGGCCAAATCCTACCCTCACCTGAGTCTTCTGTAAGCCAGGGGGTCTAGTTTGAATCCTGTCACTATGTGTTTGAACAAGGACAGACAAGATACATAGTTCATGTGCCAGTTTTTCAATGTGGAAAACAGAGAAAATCAGAAATAATACCAAAACTACCAAGTTTTCAACGAGGGGCACTTCAGTGAGATTCTATGTGTGCTGAAAGTGACTTCAGACTGTGATCCTTTCTGCTTTTTTATTTGGAAGTGGAAGGTGGGAAGGGAGAGGTGCAGAACAATGGTGAGGAGTTGTTAAAGGTGTTTAGGATCCCGAATATGTTTAGAGCTGTAGAAAAGGACAATTCTACTGATCATTTTTGTATGCAAGCCCAAAATTTGATCTACTGCAGCATCTGCATAGAACCCATGCCTGCTCAAATCAGAAACCCACAGAGAAAACCTAGAAAGGTAAGGGATAGTTTAAATAGTTAAATAGAAAAAAGGTCAGTGAGTCCTGACTTGGAACTAGCAGAGAAAACAAAACATTAATTGCATACACACTACAGGGTTAAAATATCAGTGTATAAAACAAGCTGCTCTGATTTTTGCCCATGGGAAGAACAGCAGGTACTTTAGAAAAATTTTCTAGAAGTCCAGTGACTTTTGTTCAACACTCTCTACCTGGCCCCTTTCTTCATAAGATAAACTTGTGGCCATTGGAAACTGACCCTTGTTCTGATGAAGACAAAGTTGTGAGATTTTCTTAGAGCTTAGTGCACACCTTGCCTGACTGTTTCCTTCCCTCCTCCATTTGTAGAACATCGTGGCAGTGGGAGCTGGGTTCTGTGATGGACTGAGTTTCGGTGATAATACCAAGGCAGCAGTGATACGCTTGGGCCTCATGGAAATGGTGGCCTTTGCCAAGATGTTCTGCAAGGGACCAGTGTCAATAGCCACTTTTTTGGAAAGCTGTGGGGTTGCTGATCTGATCACTACCTGCTACGGGGGACGCAACAGAAAAGTAGCAGAAGCCTTTGCTCGCACAGGAAAAGTAAGGAGGACTTTTGAAATATTTTACGCTAACGCATGAAGAAATCCTTCTGTGTTTTACAAGGGCATCATTACCTGTTTATCTTCTTGATAATTGCTGGTATCACAGCAGTGTCCCCTCTGATCCAAGTAATCAGTCTTCTCTCTTCTAGTCCATTGAAGAACTGGAAAACGAGATGCTGAATGGACAAAAGCTGCAAGGTCCTCAGACCTCAGCCGAAGTCTACAAGATTCTGAAACAGAAAAATATGCTGGATAAGTAAGTGCTTTAATTTAAAAAAAAAAAACCAACAACTGAACCAACAGTAAAGTAGTAGTGTTTCATAGCCTCCTTAGCAGTATTTGTGTTTAATTATCTTGTTCCTTTCTGCAATAACTACTTTCTACATCTTGGGCCCCCTTTAGAGCCTGGCCTGACTCCTCATTGCTGTGGTCAGTTGAATAGGATGGAGGCTGAGCAGCATTAGAAGAAACAAGCCACAGACACAGAGAGGGTTCAGGGGACACTGTTAGTGTCTAAGAAAAGACAGAGAAATGAGATATCACATACTGGAAAAGCAAGGAAAACAATCACAGAATATTCCAAGTTGGAAGGGACCAAGTTGGAAGGATCACTGAGTCCAACACTTAAGTGAACGGCCCATACATAGGAAACAAAAGAAATAATACTGTAAAGGAGCCTCCCAGACATCCCCATCCCCCAAACAAGACTGAAGGCCATGCACAGAGTCAGCCTGCAGATATGATGTGTGGGTTCAATCTGCGATCAAAAGGTTTCTTGTTGTCAGTGTATCACCGTTGCAGCTTACAGCAGTCCTGCTCTCAGTGCAAACCTTAACTTGGTTATCTCAGTACAAAATTCAGGGGCATACTCCTAATCAAAACTCTTATATGCCTTAAAAGGTAACATCTGCTGATATAAATGCTTTAGTACCAAAAATACTGCTGAGCTAAAAAGTACTTGTAATTGTCTGGGATGACGTAAGATTATTTATAACTTGAAACCTTTGTCTCATCTTAACACAACAGAAAACCTAAACTTCCCTCCATCCTATTCCCTCTCATCCATTAGCAGTACTGAGAGGTCAAACACAGCTAAATGAATACTTAAAAAAACCCCCAACCCTATTAGAATTATAACAGATACAGAAGGCTCAAGTAGCTTTGTCTTTCAAAAATTAGAGGGAAAAGGGAAGCTCGTTTTGACAGAATGTGAACCTTAAATCACAGCTTGATCCAATAATTATCCTAT
Organism: Myiozetetes cayanensis; assembly: GCF_022539395.1. Lineage (NCBI taxonomy): Eukaryota > Metazoa > Chordata > Aves > Passeriformes > Tyrannidae > Myiozetetes > Myiozetetes cayanensis. The sequence goes on from NW_026088185.1 coordinate 29,412,324, forward strand.
AACTGCAGTTAAGTTACATACTCAGCTCCAAGTCATTCAGTGGACTCATATTTTACCACACAATGACTGATTAAGCTTATAAAAGGAAAAGAATCCTTTAAGCCAGGAAAAGAAAATCATTAGACATTTTCATTCTTTTTAGTCCTTTAGATACCAGTAATGACTGCAAATAATATATTCATTTTGCACACAGCAGGAAAAAGAGAACATGCAATTCAAGACTGTCTTCAAATAAGAAATATTGGATAGGAATTTTGTCTCCAAGATAGCTTTTCTCTGTTAGCACTCCCAAGATTTGCCCCTGGCTTCTCTTCATTGCCCTATGTAGTCTTCCAGTAAAGGCGCCTCCAAGTTAAAATTATATTACAAAGAGAGACAAAATTTTTCCATTTTCAATATAACAACAATTTTTTTTTCCATTAAAATGGAATTGAAATGTATATATAAACTTTAACAACTTTTTAATTGCTATGTGCTTCTTTTAGGTTTCCACTATTTACAACCATCTACAAGATCTGCTATGAGGGTCGATCAATCCAGGAATTCATCATGTGCCTGCAGAACCACCCAGAGCACATGTAGAGATCCCCTCTCCTCACCTGGCTGCATTCTCACCTTCCCAAGACTTCTGTCCACTCCACAGCAATTAGGGAAACAGGTTGTGTGACAACACTTGCTGTAAAGGCAGCAAAGAATGTATTTCATTATCCTTGTTCTTGAGGTAAAAAAGTCTGTCTTTAATTTCAACATTATACCCAAGGAATAGGAAATGAATGTAAAATTTAACAGTATTTGAGTTAGTAACATGGGCATTTCCTCGAATTACATTCTTGTTGACTGAAAACAGTTCCCCTTTTAATTTCCATAACAAGATCTCAATATAGCTCACGTGAACCTCAACGTTTTGCCTACTAATGCTACTTACAGAACAGCACAAAATACAGAACCATTGAAGAACTCATTCAAACAGACAAATTATAGTTAAAAAAAAAAAAAAAAAGCTCTGACAGCAATAAGATGCAATCACATGGGCAAATGTTGGGGTTTCGTAATTCCCCTCAAACACAAGTAACATTTTTTATTTTGTGACATTTAGACCCTCCTTGATTTCATTTCCCAGTATAAGCCTCTTTGGAAAAATCAATATTGTTACTGTGCTCAGACACACACAAGTAAGTGTTCAGCAGATGCATAAATAAAATGGTTCAAGAGTGGGAGAAAGGAGAAATAAGGGCTTTTGGAAGGGGGTATTATTTCAAATTTGGGACCCTAGGAATCATCAGTAATAATCTGACCTTCATTATAAACTTACCGCATTCCTTCAAGGTACAGCAAAAAAAATTTGTAATAACCAAACCCATCAGTGTTCGCATCAGATTTTCTCAGCAAGTCCTCGTCATGAATTGGTACCAGCTGAGAGGGGAGAAGTAGAGGTTGGCAGGGAGGATGGATGCACAGCTCAGCCTGCACCTTGTGCACTGCTGTTATTTTGAGGGCGTAACGAGTAACAGTGAATAACCCTTTGTGATACTTGACTTTTATACACGTATGAAAACGACCGCTATAGACGCACAGAAATCCATTTGAAACTGGGTTGCATTTTCACTCCACTGGGAAACTCCACTGGTCTGACTCCAGTGCAGCAACCCACGACTTTCCAGACTGCAGAGTAATGCCCAGATCCTGCTTAAGCAACGCATCTGACACTCCACAAGAGAGATCTCCATCTACTTCTGAATTCTAAACACAACCTGGTTCATATACCAGGGTTTTTTTATCGTGCTACCAATGGTGTAAATTTTAGAACCATTGAAGTTTTTAAACCTTAGTAGTTGGACTTGGGTAACTTTACATACTTGATGTTTTTCAGAGTTAAAACCATCTACAAAATGAACAGTGGCACATTTTATAAGCTTTAATACCCTTTTGAGAGACTCCTATTTTGAGAGAAGGCAAACAAAAGGAAGAGTAACCTACTTTTGCTGTGCTTTATCTAATTTTCCAAAACAGCAGAGAGGAAGGCAAGTGGGGTTTTTTTTAAGCTATGTAGTCACTGGCAGATTGCTTAGAGGAAAGAAGAAAAGATAATAAAAATAATTTCAACTCATTATAGAGGAATAGTACCAGAGTAATATATATGTATGAATGTATTGTAATTACAAATATATAGTAAAAATCTCAGTCTCACAGCTAGCAAAGCTAGCTCAAGTACCAAACAATGGCTACAGCATCCCTGATCCCTGCTGGGCAGCACCAAAGGTAGCTCAGCTTCTCCCGCTCGGACTCCGGTCACAGCCAACGGCTCGAGGCTCAGAGGGCAACACCAACATTCCTTCCACTGAAATGGGAATTGTGTGGCCAAATCTTTTTCACAAAGCAGGGAATTTATGATCTTCAATTTCAAGTGGAAAAATAACATATTTTGCACATTTTAAAAGTATCAAATACATGAGGATGGGATAGAGAATTCAGGAACCTCCTTACTTCACCATCGGGCTGAATTTCTGATAAGTCACATAAGAGCTAATAATAACCTAGAACATTTTACATTCAAAGTGTATCAAATAACAGTTTAATAAAGTGATCAATATGCAGACTTGATGTAATTTCATTTTTCAACATTCTAACAAAATAAATGACTGTTGTAATAGTGGCCCTTTACTGCACTTACTCCTGCAGTTAAATCATCAGCAGCTCTCAAAGAAAAGGACAACGAGAATCAATTTTCTACAGACATTTTATTGAGGAACAGTTTTTTCCTTTTTTTATAACATACCTTTTTTAACTAGTAAAATAAGTAATTTTTTTACTCCATAAATAACTCAAATTAGCCCTTACATCTCAATCCAGCCAAAATCTGTGTAAAATAGTTTGTTCTATATTTACATTCTGTACTAAAACAGAAAACACATGTTCAAGGTCAGCCAGTTCTCTCAAAACAGTTGTTTTATCTCCAAGGTAAGCTTCACATTTGAAAGGCAACATTTGCACTTTGAAAGTCTGGTAGTGTAAGATCACATTATTCAGTGTACAAATAGCCCCAAATCCTGAAAAGCAATGCACACACATCAGCAGCACCCACACATCCAGACAAGCAAAAACCGGGGCTTTGATCTTGCAGCAAAGAAACCTTGAGCTGCTCAGCTGGCTGAAAGTCACTCCTTGGAAATGTGGGGAAGAAAGGACATACAACTCCTCTCTATTGGAATATAATCAAGAAGCAAGATTTGCAGGACAGGGAGATTTAAAAACAACTGGCCCTCATGAGGAATCCGGATATGTCTGCTCTTAAGCGACATAAGTCTTCCCAATTTACTAACGCACCGTAGAAAGAATGAGCTGCCTTGAACTGACAGTCAATTAATGGGGGACATCATTCTCTTTCAGTAATTAACCTACATCAAAGGCCATGACAGTCTCCCAAGACTCATTTCAGGAGGAATAAATTGCTGCTTTTCAGTGTGGTTCTACCTGCTGCATTCTCCAGCCAAAAGCTATCCTTACTTCTTGTAATTGAAACACTAGAAAAATGTGTTACTAAAGTATGCCTTCCCTTGACTTCTAATTGAAATGCTTTGAACTACTGGGGCCAGAAAAGTCCACAAGACTAATTTATTTTCCTAAGCAAACATGGAACGCTTCTTTAAAAATTAAAACCATGGACGTTACATACTGAAAACGTTTCTGCCACAGGTGAGCTAACTCATGTATCTCTTAGCACAGCTTGCAGGGCTCCTGCTGCCCTGTTTACTCTGGTGAGAACACAAAGGCTTTTAACTGGGCTACATTTCAAAGTTTTCAGGCATAAGAGATGCAATAGGATGGACTGGCCACCTACGGTCAGGACACCAAATGGAGCTGCCTGCAAACTTCGTATTTATTTAAAAGCAATTCTGACTTTTACAGCATAAATGACACTTAAGGCTACACAACTGATTGGTATAAAGCTACATTTTTAGATGTGTTCTACACTCAAAAATGGCTTATGCTTCCTACTGCATTTACTTTATTCTTAGAAACCTGAGACATGTTTTTACTTAATTCATCTTAAGATTTGGAAGTTCCCGGCAGGCTAGAAGCTGAACGCGAAGACAAACACAAACTGAGGTAGTCAGCTTTACTCAAATATTCTTTATGACAGTTACCAGTCCGTTGTCACCTTAAATTGAACTTGATACATTCCTTGGCAGTTCCCACAAGGCTACAGCTGCTAACAGCTGCCGACCCACTGATGGGATATAATATGTTGCATTTTTCTGACTCGAGTACTTTCCCCACCCGACCACCCAAAGTCACGCCCAGTTCTGCAGTTCACAGCCAGCTGAAGGGGCTGCACACGGAAGAAATTACGACTGAAATCTCAGATTATTAAGGCAGTAGCAGTTTTACTTCACTGGATTCACTGATGCAGCTACTCAGCAGGTACTGGTGAACCTGACCACAAGAGCTCCAAAAGGCCCACAGATTTTTCCCTGTCAGTACAAAGCACTACAGCCCCTTTCTTTGATGAATGCATACAATTCAGAAGTAGGTAAGCATCGACTTTCTAAGCCATCTTTCAGCTAATTCTCAGGGAGAGAGATTAAAAGAAGAAAAACCCTCAAGATAAACAACTGTGTAGAAGATAAAAATATTCAATTAAATATAACAAATCTCACATTTACACAGACGGGAGACCAGCATATCAAATACTGAGCACAATAAATTAACACCAGTTAAAAACTTTAACAGGTATAAAGTTAACCAGAAAGTTCATACAGTGCAAATATTCCACAGTAAGGAAAAAATAACTAGTAATTTCTTTTCAAGTATCAAAAGCATTGTTGTTGAGTCATACCATTTCAACTGCATTATTGCACAACAGACAAAAAATACAATATCAACCTCTGGGACCTAAGATGTATTCTCAAACCTTTATATTTTCAAGGAATCAATTTACCTTGACTGTTTTGTGGACACATTAACATGATTAGTGTTCACTTACCAATCTTAGTAATTTGAACTTGTACCAATTTAAAGCATTAGAGTCCTGACTTGTATTGCTTCTCTGAAACACTGGTTTAAGTCTAGCCTAGGCCTTGTATAATTCAAAGCAAACTTAACCTGCAGTTAAGAAGGGGACTTAACCCAGTACAAGGTACTCTCAACTGTGATGCCTTCAGACACTTTTAGGTTGCACCTTACTTGCCCCAGCAGTGTCATAAGAGTTCCTTTAAATAAAAAAAACCAACAAGTCCAGTAGGCACTAAGAATTTCTTACAATCATGATGGAAGTCCTTTAATAATTTAAAGTTTAAATTTAGCTAAATAAATTTTACTCCACCTCCCTACCTTCCATTTTAGAAAGGGATCCAGTCACTGACAATTCTAATATCACAGCACACTTAAGAAGCAGAGTAACATCATCTTTGCATTTTTTTTAGTGCACTGGGCATGTCCACTCCCTCAAGTTTAACACTCTTCCAAGAGTGAAAACTATCCTAAAAGGACAGACGGTGGATTGAACCATGTAACAGTTTCTTTTACTCTGGACGAGATTATTTGTTACCCATTATAAAAACATCTTTACAAGGGTCCTATAGAGCAGCTCTCCTTAGCTTGACAGATTTACTCATTTCCTTCCTCTTCTATATTTTGTCATTATTAGTTTTGTAGCAAGGTGTACCCGCAAGTGATTCAAAATGTCTGATTCTCAACTTATTGCAAATACTCAAATAATCCATAGTATTTACATGTGTAAGAAAAAGTTCAGGTGGAAAGGAAAAAAAAAAGGAAAACAGATTAGATTTTCCTTACACATTCAATATATTTTTGGTCTAGAGACATCAGCATGGTCCTGTAAGATTATAGCTGCCATTGCTATGGTTTGCCCTTCAACAAAAAGCGAGAACATTTGCAGTTATGTTCATACTACTTAAGAAAAAATAACGCCATTATTCATTACTTAAGAAACAAACCAACAAAATAAAAAAATGATCATAAATTCTATCCCAATTTTACAGTCTGGATATCAGTACTGAAATGCATTTGCCCAGCAAATTACTCTGAGAATATTCAAACATTTGATGTATTAAATTTCACAGTAGAACTGGCACATGCTAAATGAGAATGGGATTTCTCGACAGTTGTCTTCATTACCAGTCTGAAATTCCATTTTGTGCATGTAGGAAGATGCAAGTGAACCCCAAGAATCAGCTGCTTTACCTAGTATGAATTCTGAGAAGCCTCAAAGCTGCAAAATCAAGTTGTGGTGACAACTGCCAACCACTAGTCTATCCCATTAAATTATTCCTTCACCCATAAATCGTAAGAATTGACAAAAACTAGTTCCCAACCTGTTTAGGCCTGGGTTATTAGCAGTGACAACAACTGAATTTTACATGGCTTTCGACTAAACCGCTGAGGTATATTTCCAGTTTGAGGATGCTTTGCTACCAGTCACACAACAGACATAACAAAAAAACCAACCCTCAGTTCTATTACAGCAGAGTTCTTGTTTCAGATCTTAACTGAATTGCCAGGTAGTCTAACACAGTTGGCATAGTGGATCTTGTTACTGAGTCAAAAAAACCCAAAGGTTGCAATTCAGGAAAATACTGGCACTTACTGAGACAAGGTAATTTTTCCTCCTCTCAAAACTCTGGCTGCTTTTGTCAGCACCTCCCTGACTACTGTCTGCAGCAATACTTGCCAGAAGAGATGAGGTTCAGCAGAAGACAGCTTCCTGCAGAGACAAAATACTCTGTGCTCCACAGTAAGGAGTGCAACATAACAGTGTATCATCTCGGAAGATCTTCTGGCCCCGAGCTTGACTCTATGCGCAGAGAAACAATCCTGTTAGCAGGGGAATTAAGTTGGCCATCAGTAACCAAAGGGTTACAACCAGGCTGGATGAGCAGGAGCATAGGTCTAAAATAAAAAACCGAAAAACCATAAAGCTTATAAATTTTATATTTAAAGAGAAGATAAAATAACAAAGAGAACACTAAAAACCACTAAAGAGCTAAAACAAAGTTCTTGACTAAACATTATCTGGTATTTAGTGAATTAAGCTTTTTACCTCCCTCAAAAAGAAAACTGATCTTTCGCATTCTGGATTATAACACTAACATTGTAAATAGGAAGTTATAAAAGTGAGAACTCACCACAAGGTGATAGTTTTAAGATTATAATAATGATATGGCCTTCATGACATGACATGAAGGAGTTATGTTTCAGACACATTTCTCCTGTGTTAGCCACCATTCCACACGGCTGCACAGCAAAAAGCAGTGCACCTTTGCTATCTTCCTTTACCTCCTACACCTGGGATCTTTGAATAGCCATGGCTTTCCCTTTCTGTTCCCGACAGTCAGAGCTGGCACGAGTCTTTGAAGTTTTCAGATATCTAATACTAAAGTTTCAATTCAGCAAATAAGGCAACCTACCAATGGGTGCAGCTCTTGTTAGGTTAGAAGCCGGAGGATCCCGCTCTGGGGGACAGGAGTCACAGAAGTCCGAACAGGCTGGGCAGAGCAGATTCCCAACGTGTATCCAGTCATTCATCTGGATGTTCACAGTTAATACCTGACCTGAGCGGCTGCACAAGTATGCAGTGTCCTTGACCCAAACATGCAGCCCTTGTGGAGAACAGGAAACCTTAAAATAAGAGAGTAAGAGTCAAGTCTGTATTACAGTTTATCATAATGGGGGTTTGGAGGCTCTTTCAATAAGTAAACAGGACATTCAGTAAACACCTGGTATTAGAGCACAGATGAACTGCAAGTATTTTAATGCACTCAGAGCAACTATTTGGTTCAGGAATGCTTTAAAGCACTGACTGTACTCCTTTTGTGCAATGATGCAGATCATCAACTGAGAACGAGTAAAACTTGGCTTCTGCTCATGACTACTTTTTTAGAGTTGTGCAGCTGTTGAATGTGACACCTTTAGTGAGACAGTCCTGAAGAAAATGAGGATAACGAAAAATAACTGATGTGCACAGTGCTTTCTACTTCTGAAAAATCAGAGTGACTAATTAGCATTAAACTTCAACAACAGAACATTTCATATCATTATTCCTTCTTACCTCAGTGACACTTTCTCTTCTGGTAAAACAGATGATGTCCCTAGCAAGACTGGAAGTAACACACAAGCAATCCCAGAGGTCACACACTTATCTAAATTACAGGCTTATGGTTGGAAGACAATTGTTTTCAAAGCATGTCAAATGATCTAGAGATTTGAGGCAGAGAAGATAGTGTTCAGTGTGCAGATGCAAAGTTCTAAGTCATAGCCTACATTTTATGCCTGACTTTTCCCCTAAGTGTTACTTAAAACAAAACAAAACAAAAACGGTAAAAACCCAACACATACTTACTTGGTAACATCCACTACCCCAGTCAGGGTAACTGACTTTCCTCCTGCACTGTTCCATAACAAAAGCGGATTTCTGAATAACACATACAGAGTTTGGTCCATATTTCTCTGCACCATAGTTTTTGGTAGGATCTAAGGTAAAAGGAATATACTGAATTGCAACTTATTAGAGAAACAAAGTCCAGGTCAATTTAAAAGCCTATAGATGGTCAATATCTCCACATGCAATTTAAAGTTCACTTCTAGAATATTTCAAACTGTTAATCATTATCAATTCAGTAATTATACCATCTTGAAAATAAAATGGGAAGAAACCGAAGATTTTAAAACCAAACAAACCAGTCAACTAAACACAAAAAAACCCAACCAGCAAGCATTTTCCATCAGAAGTATGTGGTTATGTTTGCCCCCAGGGAGTGACAGCTGTGATTTCTGGCTTCAGGGCAGAGGGTGTGTGTTTGTTTGGTTTTGATACAACTGCACAGACAGGTAATATCCTCCAGCATTCTGGAGTTCTGTGATACTGAACATCCACACACTACCCACGTTCTAGTAATTTGCAAAGCTCCTTGCCTTGAACAAACAGCCCACAAAGGTAGAAAGTGGAATTATGTTTCAGACACTCAAAAAACAACCAACCCACCCACCCTAACTCTTTGTGTTATATCTGGATGATTTGGGGTTATTATCTGTTCTGCTCTTAGGCAATTCTTGCATTAGATGTGGGAGTTTGCCTCCTAGATGTACAAGGTAGTTGTGCTATGCTTCTCACCCCAGCACAGTGTTTACACAGCTGGTAGGGTAAAACTTGACTAGTGGAAAAATTCACATCCAATTAGTTAGAATATACAGCAAGTCCATTTCAAATTAAGAAATGCAATCTCTGTAATATCATACTGAAAACCTGAGTACTGACCTGGTTGGTTTTCAATTATTCTGCAGTCTGAACTGCGTTGAAATTCACCACTTAAATGCCAGCTGAATTCCTGACTAAAGGGACAATAGTCGGCAATTTCTACTGAGCCACCATAATAAGGCAATTCTTCTGCTGGTACTCCATTAAGATTGTCGAAGTACTGCAAAACAAAATACAGTAGTGAAGCAGTTTGTGCAAAGCCAAGTGTACAACTGTTTTTAAACAAACTCAACCACTACACCTGTAAGAACATCAGCTGTTACACTCAGGAATGCTGTTAATAGCAACTTAAAACACCCATGAACCAGATAAACCAGAAGTATTTAAGAATATGTAAATATGCAGAGATTCACATTTGCATGTATCACTCCCCAGTCCTGCCCCTGCCTCCCCTCTTTGTAATCAGTGCAGTCCTTGGGATGTAAGGAGAACACATTTCTTAGTGTGCAGTGACACAGGGCAGCAGACTGGGGGAAGAAATACCCCAAACAAAACATTCGGAGGGATTTCTGTTACACAGCAACTTTTCCATCTGGTATTGGGTTAGATGGCCAAAAAAACCTCCCTATTCTTTTATTAATATCACAAGGGTTTTTTTCAGACTCCTTGTAATAAATTAGGCAGATGTTTTTCACATTATCTACTCTTGTCTACCAGTTCAGAAGAAAAAAAGCCCAAAAATATAATCATCTGGCTGCAAAGTTCAACAATGAAACCACTTCAGTTATTTGTTAAAGTAAGATCCATTATACCTGATATTCCTGAGGTAACTGCTTTGGAAACTTCTGCAAGTTGCACACTGCTACTGCTCTTTGGTCCTGTCTGCAGGTTAACTGCAAAGGATTACTCCTCAAAGTGTCACAGTATGGACTGATTAATTGCCTCCTCAAAAAAGAAAAGAAAGAAAGAAAAAAGAATAAAAATCCTATTAGATCAGTTTAACTGGTTTACATAAACAGTCTGTCCAAACTCTTTGTTCCCATTCTCTCCTACACTCACTCAATGACACAAAGAAGCACCATCTTCTTCTTTGAAGGCTAATTACTGCTATTTGTCTGGTTATGACCTTTCAGAATATCAAGCCAGTGATCAAAATTACAATGCACTCACCTATTTGGTTTTAATGACACTGCTTTGTAAACTTAAAAAAAAATATACAAGCAAAACAGGCCCACTATGCAGCTGTGTCCTGGAAATGTACGAGCATTGTACAGGAACAAACAAGGCAGGCTTTGTTCTGAAGATGCCTATCATCTCCCTTTGTTGCTTTAAGTACAGACCAGTAATGCAAAATGACACAGGTTGCATTTCCAATTAAAAGGGACAAAACAGGAAGGCAACCACTTTTAGATTAAGTTCTACCCATCCTCTCTGAAGCACAGCCTTCTCATAGTGTAAGTGCATTCTACACCCTAAGATGTTTGGCTCTGTGTTTTTTGTACTGAGTGGGATGCAGGGCAGCATTCCTTGTTCATCTGTATCTGCCTCTACTTCTTTTTACCGTGTTACATTTGAAGGACAAATTTAAACAAGCATCAGAGTTTCCTCTCAATTTATTTTTTTTAAAAGACTATATCCTTACTTTTTCCTCTTTTGGTCAATCCAGAATTTGCAGCTCTTCATTACAAAGTCACAGCCTTTATTGCGTCCCCAGTCTAATTTCTCTGCCATGCTGTAATTTGCTTTATACCACCTGTAAAGGTATTTTGAAATAACAATATAGTTACTTCAAAAATTAGTGTTCTGGTTAATAAAACTGCAGTTCAAAGAACTTCATACTGTGCCTTAAGGTCTTCAAATGAAGAAAAAGGGAAACTGCATCCCTTTCTGCCTGTAACAAAATATATTACAATTACACTGTTTTTCATGTCCCAATGAACTAGAAGAAAATTTCATGATCTGCAAAGGAACAATGTATACAGAAAGATGATGTTTTAGGCAATTCCTGCTTTCTATCTGCAAGAAGATCTGGAAAAAATAATCAATATGTACTGCATGCAACTAGAGAAGACTTACATTAGGAAAAAAGTAAACATACTCTACAAACAGTATTATGCATTGCAATGCCTGTTTTTTTTAAGGCAAAATTAAGAATGGGTTTTGACATACATGAATAAAAAATAACATACGGGGTCTAACTCCTTGTTTAGTGCAATGTCAATTATGATGATTATCTACTGTGCTGCAAATGGGTAAGTACAAATGCATCAACTCCAAATAAAATCAAGTACAATGAAAACCAAACACAAATGAACCAAAACCCAACCCCCATTCTTAATTCCTACCCTGTGTCTTCCATTAATGCCAAGGTGATCCTGGAAAAGACTCGATTCTGGGTATGGGATCCAGTCATCGCTTCATTCTGAAAGTTACCAGTTACTATTAGTAAGCCACTGAAAATCATTATTGTAAGAAAATCCTTCCTATGAAAAGGCATTTTATTACCAGTCTCTTTTTACTACTGACAACCAAATTCCATCCTCCTTCATAAAAGGTCGGTCCTGAAGCATTTTAGTTTACCTTCTTGTTTACCTCACTGCATGTGCCAATGACTAGAAAGTGTACCTCTGCCAAAAATCTAACACAGCACAAAGTTATAAATAAAAATTAGTTTAAATGTCAGGAGGGAAATAAGTGCTTTCTTGATCAGACTGGGTTCTGGAAGACAGATGGCAAAAGCCAATGCCAGGGCACATGAACAGAGATGAAGTCAAGGTAATGAAGAATGATCACATATTTGATATATGAAGCAGAGGGCAACAAAGCTGAATGGACTAACCCCCTTGCACTAAAAAGGGAGCAAACCTCCTCAAAAGGGTAAATGGTAGACAGAAGTAAGAGACATTTAGTTTTTCAGTAATCATCTCAAACACATACTCTGAAACTTAGCAAAAAGGTTAAGAGAGAGATGCCCCATTTCTGGATAAATGTAAGTATTCAAGTATTAAGTAGTGTTTGTGATGTATTTCAGTGAGGTTTTATATCCCTGCATTTTCAAGGTTCCAGTAAGTACCACACTAAACCTAAAAATCAAGGTGGAGGGAGCAGACATTCCCACATCCTCTTTCAATCCTAATGTCAGCACTAACCTCCAACAATCTCTTCTCCCAGTGATTGAGCTCAGTACCCATGCCACCTTGATTTTCAAGCTCCATTCCCTCTAGAATTGGACAATTAAAATGTTTTCGAGCTTCTTCCTAGAAAGAAAACATTTACAACTCTCAAAATATTGAGATGGAGACCCACATGACATCCTACTGCTCTAGAATTATCTTTTAAAAGTATTTCAGCATTTCATTTTCTACCATTTTATTTTCTTCTCAATGTAAAACACTTCTACTCAGAGGCTGACTAAGCCACCAAGCACCCCAACAGAAAACCTAACACTCTGTCTACTCATCTCCTGGGAATAAATGAGCAAAACTAGGAGTAATTAATTCAAGTTTGCTCTATATACTGTGTTAGATTTAAAACAAACAAAAATATTATCTGTGGCCAAATATGACCAACACTATGACTTATTTATAATACCAATTTATTACACTTGAGTATATGTTCTTTTGGTGGCACAGAGGGAGAGTCAGAGGCGTGGGAAGCAAGGAAGATTTCCAAGAAAACTCAGGGTATTTCTTTTTAAACATAACAAAACATTACTTGTATTATTTTGTAATCAATAAAATTAGAGAAAATATTAAAACAATGCTTTTAAAGAGAGAAGTAGAAAATAGAATGATCTTACAAACGAGAAAAGCAATGACAATGCTATCTGTGGAAGGAACAGGAATACTGAATAGGTGTCTCAGTCTAGGAAAACATTTGAAGAGTAGGATTACAGAATCTCCAACACCAGTTTTGCTTAACCTTTCATAATTTACTTCCCAGTGCCTTCCTTGTCTCTTAATATTAAGTCCATTTATTTATTTCATGCTGTCTGCCACCCATTTTCCACTTTGGATCCACCCTCTCAACTAATTACACAGTCTTAATGGAGTAGGCTTTGGGCCATGCTTTCAGGGCAAAGGGTATTCAGTGTTAGGTTATTACTTCTTAAGGAGCAGGGAATAAGAGAACGCGATGGGAGCCTTGGCACACAAAGTTTAAAAGTTACTCCACACTTACGACCACACGAGGCGTTACCAGAAGCTGAACAGTGTGGCGCAGCATTTTGCCACCACGTACGTCCCACAACCTCACTGCTCTGTGGACGACTTTACTGCTCCACTGATACAAACCTAGGCTGCAAGGAGAATGCTTTGGTTACAGGTCTTTCCCACAAAGACTTGCCACTGTGAAAAGATTTTTCTAGGTAAGAAACAGAATCACAGAAAATCTCTGTGCTCCCTCAGGCTTCCAAAATTTAAAATTTTATTATGCAACATTTCTCTTTTTTAAGATATGTGTTCATTATACACACAACTCTGATATAACAAGGCAAAGATTATTAAAAACATGTCTATAGACTCAAGACATATTTTCTACTGTTACCAAGAGGGTAAGAAATGAAATTCAAATCCTCAGAATTGCTATTATAAAAAGGTGAACAAAGAAAGCTCTCTACCCTTCCACTTCCAAAAAAAAAAATCCCTAGAAGAACATCTCTACCACATCAACTACATAAAGAATAAAAAAAGCAAACTGCTCATTCTGTAACAAGTCAGAAAACTCACACAGCAGACTACACACCTTGTCAGTTCTGCATAACTATAAACCTTGAAGGATACACATCTTAAAAACAAACTGCACTGACATTAGGCAGCCTACAGAAAACACAATCTTTAATTTAGAGAGGCATTCATCAGCATCAAAATTTAGGCACAGGTAATTGTAATGCTTAAGTTCAAGCCTCCTGATAAATGAAATCCTATCTTAATTTGTAATACATGTGGATAATACAAGTGCTTAATGGCAGTGTAAAGAAAGACTAAAAAACCACCACACACCAATATTTGAACATAATAAAGGCAAAGTGCTCTAATAATGGAATGAAGTTGGATTTTCAACAGGCAAGAATACATCCTAAAAAGGCAACAGGAAAACATCCTTCAATGGGAGTACCAAGAGGTTAAAAAACATGTAATACCTTTCATTAAAAGGAGGGAGTCCATCTGCATATCTTGGTGTCAAAGGCTTTCCATCATCATCACGATAAAATGCAAACAATCCAGCAGAGAAACCCTTCAAGTTAAAAAACAAACACATGGAAATCTTTGGTAAGACATTCACATCCAAAGTCAAATGAGATGAAAGAGTTCCCACCCTTGGCACAGAAACACTGGAAGTACTGTGCTCCAAGGCAACAAACACACAAATCTAAGGAGGCAAAGCAAGAGTTTTCCTCCATCGAACATCCTTCTCTTGCAACAAGCTGGAGGCATGTGAGGAAGCAGGCACCAATTTCAGGGAAACACATTTTATAACATCAACCCTCACCAGTGCATGGATGATCTCGTGTTTCACTGTAGACAACATGCCAATGAATTCCTGAGCTTGTGTTGAAATCATATTTGGACATAAATTGGCATATCCTGCTATTGGCCTGGAAGACAGTTTTAAAGTTACATGGGTTTCAGTAAAATACTAGCAAATTCAAATCATATTCACTTGAAGCAGCAAAAGATTAAAGAAAATAGAGACTAATGTAAAAATAAGTCCTTCCAAACAACTTGCCCAATCATTTATAAATGTTATATCTGTTAACAATTCAGTGATTAGTTTACTGTTGGGATAGGGAGGGGTGGGATCAATCAATCTCTACACTCAGTGGTCTGCACAGCTGTCAGTGACAACAGTCTAAGAGATCTGAATTTAGGTAAGACCCTACAGAGGTACAAAGCCTGTGACAGTGACTACAACTGAGGTGGAAACAAGAGCCACATAAGTAGGGCCACTTGCATTCTCCTTTAAGTCTGTGAACACATGACATTCACTCCCCCAGAAAGAGGATCTTGAGATAAAGTTTAGGCATTAACAGTGGAGGATTAGCTTTAATTCATGTGACTCAACTTTGCAAGTTAAGCACTATTTGATGGCTTTGTGGTTTTACATAAATACTGTGCTTGTCTATTTCAATAACTCCTACCTTGTTATACAACACAGGCAGACAATTAAATTCCACATCTGAACAATTCAAAACATGAAAGCTTAATTCAAAAAATACTTGCCTGTCCATTTCAGCTTCCAGCTGGCAGTAGGCTGCATATGCAATGATATTTTCATGGCCACACCTTTCAGTAGTGAGAGCGCTAACGTAGAGCACAAAGTCAGCATCTCGAACCCCTTCTTGGTCAGGTAAGCCAGTGGGCCTGCGGTGCCAGTCACTGTCATTGTACACCCTGCATTGCTTTACAATGTTCACATAGAACAATTAAAACACTTCAGCTATGATCAGAATTTCTTATGACAATTTAATTAGCTTGAAGCTGAGAACAAATCCCATCGCAAAACAGCAAAAGGTAAGAAAATGCCCTATGAAGACAGTAAACAAAACCAGAGCCAAGGAATAACTTTCAAATGACTAGCTCTTTCGATTTATCAGACACCATGAAGATGGCAGTTTAAAAAAAAAAAAAGAAAGGAAAAAAAAAAGAAAAGCCTGCCAAGCTTCCCAAAATTAGCACCCTGTATTTTGTACAAATCAAAAAAAAATTCTTGGCTCACAGAGCCAGTATACACAAGTAGCAAATGCATTTCTCATATAATCGTGTATGTTTCTAACGTGCAGATGAAATGTAAAGTTAAAAGAAGAAGAGAAAGAAATCTACTGATCACATACTGCAGCTGAATCAAAAATTCATGCAAGGGAACATGTCAGAAGCATTTCCTGCACCATGTTCTTGGGTCAGTGGATAACCTCTTCAAACAAGGACTTTTAAAAAAATCAACACTTATTATTAGCTCTGTAAAAATCCAACTTGTTGATCAAGGTGAATAACAAACTGACTAGTAGCAATTTAATGAGCTTCAAATCTCATCCTCTCTGTGCACGCCATTATAATGCAGGCTCAGAAAACAGTAACCAGTCCAGTTTTATTTGACTTTTGGCTCAACAACATAAACTACAGAAACTCCCCTTAAGTTGTTCTATTTTGTCCCTCGGACTTGGTGGTCTCCCACAGAGAGGTCACTTATGCAGAGGTAGCAAAATTTACTTTTTCATTTCCACAAACAGTAATCTTTCAAAGATTAGGAACCACTTGGACAGCTGAGCTTACCTGGAGGTGTTCCTCAGGAACTATAACTGGCCCACATCTCGTATGGTCTGCGCAGGCTTTTTGGCAGTACCTGTGAGGGTCAGCTTTCCTCCTTAAATATTGGTTTGTCACACATTGCCTTCAGTGAAACATGAAAAACAGTCATCACTCTCCTATTATTAAAACAAAACTCTAGAATAGTACAAAAGCATTATATTGATATTTTAACAAAACTTTCACAGTGAAAATTGTTAGTTACCCTGCTAGGGAAGACAAAATGCTTCCATAGCTGTTAATGGTGCCTCCACAGGTTCAAAGAGAGACTAGGAACAGGTTCATAAATGGGGGTACGTATAAAAGGGAACTGGCAGCATGCATAGCCTTCAACATTTCTGACACAACAAATGCAAGTATCAATAATGGAAGGCTGGTAGATTTGTGTACACTCCCTAAAAGAGCATGTGCTACCTCCACTGGGTCAGGTGGGTCACTGGTCTGATTCAAAAGGGCGTTTCTTAGACTCTTATTCTATTCTACTTCTAAAAGCTATACAACACAATGTTAAATATCAAATATAGCAAGTGATTTTCAACAAACTTTCACGCACCTGCTTAGTAATATAGTACTTGTGGATTTGCGCACTTGAAATGTCTTCTCCAAATAAGATATAGCTTGGGGGAAGAGTTTGTTCTGAACAGGACAAGAAAATCAAAGTCACCCAGCAGCAGTGCAGACACAACTCACCAGAAAGGTGAGTTACATGAAATTTGCCAGATGTTGTGGTACAGCAGAATAGGGATAACCCAGACTCCCCAAGAAGTTCAGTTATTATCAACATATTTAGGAAATATTTTGTTTCAGTGTTCCTATATTTTGTTATTGGAATTATGAAACGGGAAGGGAGCCAGTATTAATTTCAATGTAGAGCTTCAAAGAGGCTTTTAAAAACTATATACTCATTTCCTACTGATACCTTTGCACCCTGGATACAGCAAACACCTGTCAAATTACATTCAGAAGAACACTGGAATTATTTGGAATAGAGGCATAACCTATACACAAAACCTTGGTTTCCTTCACTAGAGCATATTAAATCGCTGGTATTCAAAGGTTCTAATTAAATTTGCCTTAATTTTATGCATATAATAAGATATGTACTCACAAAAAGGGGAAGCAAATATAACATACCTTTATAAGGTGTCTTTTCTCAAGCAGCAAGCTACATTTAAAAACCAAAACAATCAAGCTTTAGTTAATAAGGTTTCCATTCTCAGCCACGGAGACAAAAAAAAAAAAAAAAAAAAAGCTGCCGCAACATTATACTCACTTCTCAACACTAGTGTCATATACAATCTTAATCCTTAGCTGTTGATCCACGTTTCGCTTCGAGACATGATTTTCCTTGAGAGGAACTTGATACACAACCTGGCAAGGAGAGGAGCGGGCCGCTGGACGAGGCAGCTCAGCGGGACAGACACAGCACCCCGGGCCGGGCCCGCGGCTCCTTCTCCCCGCGGCAGCCCGCTCCATCAGCCCCTTCCCTCACCGGGAAGGAACCGCCCCGCGCCCGCCCGCCGCCGTCACCGACCACACCCGGGGCCGCAGGGCCAGACCCGGCACAGCCCGCCCGGGGGAAGCCGAGAACGGACGGACCCAACAGCGCGACCGGGGAGCGGGGCACCCTCTGCTGCCCAACAACCCCTCCCACCCGCGGCAGCCGCACCTGGTCACGGCTGGGCACGCGGTGGTCACAAGAAGAAGAAGCAGAGGGAGAAGGCAGCAGGAGCAGCAGCAGCAGGAGGAGGAGGAACCCGGCGGGGAAGGCGCTGAAGCCCGGGCGGGAGCGGCGGGCGGTCACGGCGCGCCCGCCGCCCGGCTCGGCGGCCATCTTGGAGTGCCCGTGCGCCGCGTCGCCATGGAGGCAGCGCCGGGGGAGCGGCTCCCGCCAATGGGCGAGCGGGGGGGGCGGGGCGGCGGCAGCGGGCGCTGCGGATCGCGCGGAGGAGGCGCTGAGGGGGAGGCGCTGAGGGGGAGGCGGCGGGCGGGGCGCGGGAGGGCGATCCGGAGTCTCAGGGTCATTGGGGTCGGGATGGGCTTCCGACGTCACCGAGCCCGGAGCTCAGCCAGCGCTGCCGTCCTCGCCACCAAAGTATGACCCCGAGCGCCACGTCTACACGTGTTTTTAGCGCTTCCAGTGATTCCACCGCTTCCCCGGGCAGGCCATTCCAGTGCTCGACCGCCCTTTCTGTGAAGTAATTTTCCCTAATTTCCACTCTAAACCGTTTGAGGTTTAAACCAATGAGGCGATTTCCGCTTGTCCTGGCGCTTGTAACGTGGGAGAAGAGACCGACCCCATATGGCGACAACCTCCTGTCTGCTATTTGTAGAGTGATAAGGTCACCCCTGAGCCTCCTCTTTCCAGGCTGAGACCCCCCCAGCTCCCTCAGCTGCTCCTCGCAAGACTTGTGCTCCAGACCCTTCCACAGCTCTATTGCCTTTCTCTGGACTTGCTCCAAGAACTCAATGCCTTTATTGTCCTGATGAGCCCAAAACTGAACACAGGATTTGAGGTGCCTCACCAGTGCCGAGCACAGGGGGATGGTCACTGCCCTGGTCCTGCTGGCCACACTATTCCTGGCATTCTTGGCCACCTGAGCACACGCTGGCTCATATCCAACCATCTGTCAACCAGCAACCCCACCCCCCCGATCCTGTTCTGCCTGGGATTTCATTTTTCATACACAGCAGTCTTTTTCCAGCTTCTCAGTCCACAAACACTGTACAACATAGTATCCCTACGTCTCTAATACGGAAATGACTAAAGAAACTTCTACCACCATCACCAGAGATGAAAATCATCTGGGTTTTTGTTGTGCTTCATCTTGCAGCTCCTTTCCACGGTGTTCAGGTATAATGAGGGCCCCACAAATAGAAAGTGATGGCTCACTCTGCAGCTCAGAGACAGCAGCGGGAGAAACCAGTGGATGCCTGGTGCTTTCAGCTAAACTGAGTTGCTCTGGCTGCTGCAGTGTTTCCACAGTACAGAAAAGCACCAGAAAAAGCAGAGAAGAGAGAAAAACATCCTCACCTTTTCACAGCGAGCAAAATCTTCTAAACCAGGAGTGGGTGGAACTTTGTTTAGCTTAAAATGGGAATTTATGCAGGACATTCATCTGAAGTGCTGCATGGGCATCTGCTGTGAAGAGCAGAAATTTTTTATATTGCCACCTACAGATACTGTAAGCCCTTTTCCCCTTTCCAGGCAATAAGAACATCCCAGTGGCGTTTTAAGACATCCTGGCAGCTATTTCCAGCATACGTCTTTTTTAGACTAAGGCAGAGTAATTTCACCTGGAGTTTTTATGCACAAACCTGTCACTGGGACAATACAGGAAAACAATTTTGTCTTCTAAACTTTTATAGCATCACTATAACATATTCAAATGTAAAGCAACAGTGAAAATGAGGTGTGTTCCTTTGTGTAAACAACTCAGTCGTACAATGTAGCTGTTTGAAATCACTTTTATTAAAACTCATGCATACAGGTTTTGATTGGCAGTTTTAAGAGTATCACCTGATTAACTGCACAGCATGCAAAGATGTACAAATGTCATTAGTTACTTGTTTTAGAGGACTTAAAAAAATTTCAAGTTGTTTAAACATGATGAGTTATGCCCCTCTAATTGACTCCCTGCAAATTGGGGAATAGATCTACAGAAGGGTTAATGTTTCAGCACTGATAAGATTAAATTAAAAGTCCCTGTTTACAGTCTTAAAAATTGCAGAGGCAGTGATTTTGTATATGGAAGCTCAATGTAGGTAATGCAGGGTACCATGGAGAATTCCCCTAAGAAACACGTATGAATACCTGTTGATTATGGTATAAATATCAACGTCCAGTAATTTATACCTAGGGAATAATGAAGTATGCCATATCAGGGTAAGGGCGGGGGGGGGGGGTGAAACAATGAGTGCAAAGTGAATGTTAAATATTGGAAATTTTTTTTCTTCCAGACTTTTAGCACCATCAAGGGTGAGTGGATTCCTGAGAATGACTGAAAACTCTGCTGGTGAGTGAGGTTATTAAAATCATAGAATCACAGCACTGTTGAGGATGCAAAAGACCTTTAAGAATCTCTCAGCATGGAGCATTTTGAACAAATCCTCACAGGGAGCCAAGCACTTGGTACTTTATGGTGAATACTGGAACAAGGTAGGTACACTGACCTACCCTACGACACTTACTCCTGGCCATAGGTAAGGCAGAGCAGTTCACTCTCCTGTCATTGCCCTCTGCCGGGCATAGGAAGAGGTTGGAGCTGTTCTCACAGCTCTTGCCTACATCTCTACATAACTGAATTTGAAATGTGAGCATTGAAATAGCATGTCCTAAAATACTGGCTTATGTTGATCCTCCTGTTGAAGACATTTAAACACATGGATAGATCAATAACTACCTAAAGAAACCTGAACATAAGACTAAAGAATTGCCATGTTAATTCCCATATGTAAAAAGGCACTAAAATTTTCCAGACTATTAAGGTTTTCTATTGTTTGAAAGTAATAAGGTATTCCGGATATGCCTGAATGTCATTAAAAACGACAAATATTGTTGGATTAGACACATTATCAACCACGCTGTCATACAGGTCAGTAGGGTCGGCTGGGTTCTTTGGTGGTGGAGTGACTAGTCCAGCAGTCCCAGCACAGTACTGCCCAGTGAGGACCCGAGCCAAGTACATGTGTTTTTTGCCATTCGAATCCGGAACGGAATACCGATCCTGAGCAGAATAACTCGCATTAGCAGCAAAGTAGGTTCCATTTCCAAAGGCTGCAGCTGTTTGAAAAGACAACATTTTCAAATAGTGTTCTTATTATCATAAGAATCTCTAAAGCTCTCCCCTTTTTTTTAACTCTGTAGATGTTATAAATTTAGACAGAAAACTCCATAATAATACTTTGTGTCAGAATCAAATATGAACCCACAAAGTTATCAGGTTCTAGCACTTTTACTTCCTGAGTAAATCCAACCTCCTGACAGGAAAGTGAAACTACGTCTCCAGTGGTCATGTTTTAGAAAGAAATTGTGGCTGCCATTCCTACCTGTGCACAACCTGATATATATTTTGTGTATACTGGGCTTCATTTATTCAAGAAAATCTCAGTGTAAGGACCTCCAGAGGATCCACGTAGAGAAACACCTACTTTTGGATCCAGGCCATACCAAAGTGTCAGCTAGGTCTGAGTTAAGCTGCCCAACTTGCTCAAGATCAACTCAGCTCTAGGCATGTACAATGAAGTCTTAAGGAAGAAGACACTAAGAACAGAAATTAAGGACTTTTGAAGTAAGGTGATGGGGCCTCTAAGAGCAACTAGCACCTCAATGCAGTCCAAGATCCACTTCTTTGGATCCTGTCCTTCAACTTCAAATGCTAGTAAATAATAAACACAACATGACTGTACTAGAGCAACTGGGCAAAACAATCTTTGAACTAAGGCAGAAAGTCTTTATGCTAAATATTTAATAATTGTCTATTAAATAATTCCTCTATCATATAGATTATACTCTGGAGTTGTTTATTATTTTGTTCTCCAATTTCATTCAGTCTTCATGTTGTGCTGACAGCACTATAATGTTGGCATTCCATAGCACCCATACATGTCTAGGAATGAACTGATTTGGATAATGACTCACCATTCTTTCCAGCAAACCCGCGATTAAATCCACAGTGGTTGATCTTGCTCAGCGAGGATGCAGTTGTCCCATGAAATAGAAACTTCTCATTATTTTCCCTTTTGTTCTTTTTACAGAGAGATTTTTTTCTTAATTGGTATGGCTGCCAGAGGGAGGGATTTTGTACTCTTTCAATCTGCAAAATTACAAAATTAACTATATTTACTCTGGTAGGGACAAATATTTATCATGGCAGGAGAGCATTAAAATGAAATCAAACTGAAAGAATGACAGTCATTTTCACTATGCCCTGTTAGTATGTGATTTGGGTAGGGGAACTGAAAATGAAAACCTCCTAAAAAATCAGAAACCAAAGAACATTACAAGAGATTTTCAGGCTTAGTAATTTTAAGCATATGCTTGTCTTGTCTCTCCAGTATACCAGGTAAGCAGCAATCATGGTAGCTGTGCATTGTCATTTCTAGAAACAGGCTGCTGTACCACTGCTAGGGGCAGTGTTGGAAGATGCCTTCTGTACATCTCAATCATCTTTACTGATGATTTCCTCACTAAGGGATAGGCTGTAGTGATAGCATTACACTGAATTTGTTTCTCTTCTAGATCTAAGCTTGAAAGTCAACCTTGGTTCCTTAAATGCATAGCTTATCTACCCATAAGAAATTCCTATATTAAAATAAATTGGTGGGAGGATAGATGTTGCTGGCTCCCTATGCCAACAGTGTGAACATAGCTCAAGGGGAAGCAGTGTCTCTGTATCACAGTATAACCTGAAAGGCATTGCTGTAACAGCTTTCCATTTTTAGTGGTAAAAGACATCATGCCATTACATGACTATAATCGGTGTTCTGTGTATATTTTCCTGACCATGTTGTAAAATAGTCTAAAAAGCTTTATGGTCAGTCTGCAAGGACTTTATATTTTTCTTTGTGTTCTGAACATGTTTGCTCATGCTTCCATTTCAATATAGAATTTTCTAATTGAAAATATCACATTAACTAGTGAGTACCACTTTAGTTGAACACAGAGTCAGGCTGAAGACTGATGGTCACTGTTGTTGCACTATTAGAAGGCAGAAATGGCAGAACAACTTTTAAGAAATTTACTTAGCTTTTTATCCACCCTCTATAATGCCAGGGAGACTGACATATGAAAGGTGTATTGGGTTGTAGACACCTTGCAAAAATATATTTAGAAAGTCTGTTAATGTTTCTATTCCAAGCATGGACATTTTCACCCCCATAAGATTTCACCTTCTCTATGGTAAAGTTGGCACAGGTTGTCCTAAACCTCTTCTCAACTGCTTTATAATTCGGATGCGATGGATTGAGATTTACCACTCTGACGTCTTCATCTTGCATGTCTTCCCACTCCTTAGGGAGCTCTGTTGATTGCATATATGTAAAACAGAGATTACGTTATTATGATAGAAAACTAGCTCAGCTTCGCAGGCACATCTTAAAACCAACTGCATAGAGGGGGCTAAGAGGGCAGTACTGTTCACAATACTTTATTCTACAAGTACTGTCAAAGTACAATGTTAAGATTTTACATTTTCTCTAGTCCAATTATCCCCATAGCAATATCAAACTAAAACAAACCGGAAAAACCCACTTCATACACCACTTCCTTTGTCAGACTTAAGCATGAAATCTGTGCTCACTACTCAACGTATGTCCGGATGGTGCTTAATTTTAACATTGATTGCCTGGTCTCAGTCATACCTGCCACTACTTAGGAAAATCAAAACTGCTAGCTATTGAGTGGCCAAAACATGCAAAACCAAAGAAATCACACAAACAAAAAAAAAAAAACCAAAGAAAAGGCAAAAAAACCTTTATGTTTTATAGGATTCCTGAGATGGCCTTTATCAGAAGCATCATTGATTAATCACTATAAACCTTTTTTGTTATTTAACACAAGTGTAATTCACCTTCATTCCTTGACACACGCTGAATGTTTATAGTTTTTCCTTGGTTATCACAAGCCTGTAGAGTATTCAGATCCACCTTGTAGTTCTTCTTGTTAATTTTGACATTAAGATATGGTTTTTTAGCTCGTTTGGCATCCTCCAGCTGCATATTTGTCCATTTATCGAAAGCAACAAAGGTATCATTGCTTCCTAGATACCTCCATTCTACCAGCTTAGAAAGAAGGTCTGCCTTGAATTGTTCTTCTTCAGCATCCTTCATTTTTTGGATCATTTGTTGAACTTCTACCAAAACAAAACAGACATCCCTGCTAATACCAGAAATAGTAATTTCTGGGGGAGAAAGTTTATTGTCAAGCTGAATGGTGACATGCTTCCTTCTCTGGAGCTCTGCCAAAGCAGCAATTTGCCTCTCATCAAAACTTTCAATTAGCTCATTTGAAATAGTTGTTTCACTCTGTTCCTTTAAAATTAAATCCTTTATCCAGGACTCAGCTGCATCCACATTTTCTTGGCTTTCTCCACAAATTTGAAACGTGACTAAATTGACTTTCTTCTCCAAAATCACGGGCTTTTTCTTCTCGGTAGATTGCTTATTGCCCCAAAGGAAGGCTGTAGATAAATATATGTCAATTATTAGTTGTAAACAGAAGAACTCCAATTTGCCCATGCACACGGAAAACCCACCTACTTACATTTAACTATAGAAGACCATGGACTCTGCTGTGGATGAATCCACATCTTCTCTTTTCTTCATGCTTTCATAAAAGTCCTTCAGCATATTTGTCTGGAAGATGACGATTTTAATTGTCTGCAAATGCTGTACTGATTTTTCGCTTGCAAACTCCACTATGGCATCCAACATTTCATCAGCCACCTTTGCTGGACTCTGTCCTGCTCGACCTAAACAAAAAGAAAAGGCACGCAGCAGTGAACAGTTTCTTGTACAAGTCTACTCTTCCCCATATTAACTTTTCCCCAGTTTCTGAACTATCCCCATCACAGCCCTCGTTGCTTGCCCAAGAAAACACAAACCTGTTCCAATAGCTGGGAAGGCAACAGAGTTGTACATCTTTTGCTCACACTCCTTAAGCACTTTGGAGACCTGACCCTTCACGTCGTTATTGGAAATCAAGTGAATGATTTTACTGCATAACAGATTTCCACCCTGTGTGGTAATAAAGCCACTTTGATGCTGCCCAGCTGGAAGAGAGAAGATAAAGAAGGAGACATTTTCAAAGTGCCTATCTCTTCTGGTATGACAGCTGGTTCTACTGATCCTTGAAGAGAACATGAAAAAGTGGAAAGAGATCTACTGTGAGCTACATTATCCTGGGTTTCCCTGATTCTCTGGTTTTCTCTGTAAATACAGAATGCAGAGATTCTTTGAGGAATCAGTTCAAGTAAATGTGTGAGATCTCAATTTCCTGAGATCTGTGCTACAAAGCAGTTTCCTATTTAAGAATTTCCAATTTAAGAATTCTTAAATTTCCCATTGAAGAATTTAGGATGACTTTCAATACAGCTCACTTTTATTTCAAAGCATGCCAAATTCATTTCTATGAGAAATCCTTTCTTATGCCACTTCTTTTCTTATGAGCCTTTCTCAGCTCATAGAGGCCAACCCCAGGGAGCTGGAATTTTACGGCTCTACTGTTCTGCCAGAATGCAGAGAACAGAGGAATTATGATCAGGGTTGTCCTGGTTTCAGCTGAGTTAATTTTCTTCTTAGCAGCTGGTACAGGGCCGTGTTTTGGATCCAGGATGACAATAATGTGCATAACACACTGATGTCTAAGTTGTTGCTAAACAACTGGGAAAAGAAAAATTCTCAAAGTAGGTGTCAAAACAGGAAGGGGACTTTTCAAAATTCCAGAAAGTGAAAGCTGTCTTTTTCAGGTAAAACAGTTATGCCATCAGAATAGAGAATTTTAAAAGAACTTTACGTTTTCAGAGAGAACAACAACAATAACAAATAATCAAACCAAATAGTGTGTATCAACATGCATCAACATACCATATTGAGCACATTCGTCTACCACCTGGCAACCAGCAGCATCCATAATGGCTTTGAAGACCCCTTAAATCACACAACAAAAGCACAGACATTCATTAAGACACCTATCTCTACTCAAAACTCTGCCCAACTTGTGTACTCTACAAATGCCCTAAATTCTTGTATGGCAGGATCCCACAAAGTGCAAAACCTTGACCATTCCTCTAAGTACCCTCCATGACACACTGCACTGGCTGCAGACACAACACTGCCTTCACTGCTGATTACAAATCATTAAGAACAACTCCTATTTCATCGTTTCCCCAGCTAAACCCATACGGCCTTCACCAAACTCTCCCATGGCTTTGCATTTTCTCATTTGGTATCCTTCACGTGTCTCATTCACAATGTCAGAACCCTCTGCTTCTTACAGGTCAATTTACTTAACCAGGACTTTGCCTTATAATGAAACATTTGAGGACACGAGCAGTTTTTCAGAATTCTACTTGATCTGAAAATTCCCTTTTATTTAAACACTTTTGGTTTCAAGCAAGAAAAATCTGGTCAGATGCCGTCTACTTGGAAACTAAACCAAATATTCAGGACATGTAAAACAGCTATTTAAGATCTATTTCAGGATTAATCACAAATCCCTCTCTCTCATCTGAAAAATATTTCATAAAATTTTCCTTATGGACAATTCTTTCCCATACCCCCTTCTGAAAACTAGCTCAAATTTATCCCTAAAGAAGTACATCTTTAATACAATACCTGTTCTGGCATCAAATGACGAATTTGCTATGTTCACAATAACCTCTGTATCTTCCTTGGTAATATCTCCACTAAGTACTTGGAGTGCGATGGAACCAATCTTCATTTCATAAACTCCCAATACTTCAGTAGAAACAGGGCTAGTGAAACCTGAAAGGGAAAGAACATATCTTCAACCACTTCTCCTCTAGCTTGGGATATTATTCTCTTCCACTGATGGAAACTTCTATTTATCCTTTTAAGGAATATGCTCTAGATCGTTTGATGGATGTACACTGTCTCTGCTTTTCTCTTGACTCCATTTCTGACAGCTGGAAGGCACGGGATGCTTCCTGCTTAAAGGCTCTCAAAGTGAAACCATTTTCTATTCCTGTAAATTCTTGCAACATCAATCCAGAAAATGGCCTCAGGGTTTGTCTGATCTGACCAGCTCTGTAACACAGTTTCCTGAATTAACTCTTACAAGAAATGGAGTATCCAGCTTAAGCATTGCCAATAATGGAGAACCCATCACATCAGTTTTGCAAGTTATTTCATCTTTACCTTCACAGCTACAAAACTCTTCCTTACTTCTAGTCTAAACTTCTCTAAGTCTTATTTTATCTGCACACTCTTAACTTCATCTCCCTGGGACTCAGCAACTGAGAAGAGTGAGCTGGATATCCTTAAGAATAAGCCTCTGCCCTTGGTGCAGTTCACTCAGGTGCTTTTGCTATTGGGTCACATCCATTCTGTGTATATCTCTCTCTAAAGAGGAGATTAAAGGTACAGAAATACATGTTATTCATGGCTTGTTTGGCAAAGTTCTCTCACTCGGGTTTCCTATTGGGACACTCTCTTCCATAGGATAAGATTGGCCTCACCAAGAGTCGAGCACGCCCTCAGCAAAAGGAATTCCTACAGTTTTTAAAAATGGCATTTAAGAAGAAAAGTCCATTAGGAGGCAGCCCAATGGGAGGAAGAAAAATGCCCTGTGCCCTGATGATATTTCTCTTGTTTCCTGATACATATAAACCCACTCAAACAGTATTTACATTCTCCCCCGTGCCCACCTCCTGCCCCTCCACAACTTACTTGGCTGTGGTGCTGCAGCACTGCCACTTGCAGCTATCCTATGTTCTAGTTCAGTGTTAAAAGCCTAAGGAGAGAAAAAAGGTACCAAAGATAGTATTTCACAGTTTATACATGGAATGTTTCTATAAAGGATTAACAGCCACTTAGCCCTTGCTGAGCCCCCTAACAGAATTTACAGTCACATTCAGGTGTCACTAATAAGAGCAGAAGACCCAGCTAGACAGTGTGATAAGAGATAATGTCTCTGAATTGCCAGAACTCCTCTGTCAAAAGACGAGGGAGCATCTGCAGCCATTTACAGCCAGCAGTGAGGCCAATTTTGCCTGCATATTGTGCTTGCTGAGAGTTTATATTTCAGAGACACTGAAGAGACATCCCACTGTCAGTGACCCACAGCAGTAAGAAAGTGCTAAATTATTCCCTTAAGAAAGCAATATGACTAAAATATATTAGTAAGGCATAACCAGAACAGTATGTAACATAGACAGCTTTGTCCTGGGAAAAACTACCTGAATGCTATCAATGTCTTTTGGATGCAAGAGAAAATGAACTTCCTGGAGATTCTTCACAGTGTGACTTCGACTGAACTCAAACACCACATCAAACATTAACTTAGAAACAAGGCTTTTAGGAAATCCAAATCCACCAGTCCCAATAGCTGGGAAAGAGATTGATTTCAGTTTAAGTTTCTCAGCTTTCTTCAAGCAGAAATTGATTACATCTTCTAGGACCTGAAAAACACAGCAAAGATACTTTTTTTTTAAGGCATTATTCATTATTAGTATCCATTATTAGAGAGTAACCAGTAGGTGAAGGAGCTCTCAGGGCATCAAGGCATCTTTAAGGTCACTCTAACAGAAGCAAATGGAGCCAAGCCATCTAAATTAACTAAGCGAAAACCTGAAACTTCAGGACAGATCTCAAACACATCTGTTTTCAAATTTATTTATTTTATAATTTAAAGGTACCTTCTCTGTCTGTCCTCCATTCCACCCGGGTAGTATGGCATGAAACACGGAGCTGCAGGCCAGAGCATGTCCGCTGGTGCAGACCACACTCCCTGGACCAGAAGCCTGACTTTGTTTTTCTTTGTCAAACTCTACTTGGAGTGCTGGTCCAGCTCTTTCCAGCAAGGCTTTGCAAAGAGGCCCCACACCAAACTGCAGATCTGGGCCAACGCTGTTGACAACAACATCCGTCTGCAACAAGATTACAGCAAAAATATCTGTAACCAGACTTGGAGTCAAAATATGCATCCAGACAAACAGCACCGCCAAAGCCATACACGGCATAAGGAACAAGATGGCCCTGGAGCAATAACCTGGTTTTCAGCACAGCCTGTGGACACTGAGTCTTCCTGGACTTGTAGGGAATCTGTGGTAGGCAGCATCAGACCCACTGTGAATACCAACACCACAAGTACTATGTGTGAGCAGGTCATCCACCCATCCATCCATCCATCCATCCATAGCTCTCAAGGCCTCAGCAGAGGTGAAGCTGTGAATCACTTTATCCTGAGCAGGCACCAATGTTTTTGGGCAAGTGAAATAAACCCATCCTCTGCCATTTATCGCATCCCCACTCCCCAGATCCAGACTTCCCTCCATTTCCTTGTGAAGAACCACTGCAGTATTGCTCCTTCTTCTCCAGCATCATCACAGGATGCAAAACATAGGTATTGTATAAGGTAAACCTAATGTAGAAAGTTTAATGTCCCTTTCCTCCATTTCACTGATGTGGGATTGTCTACACCTTATCAGAAAAGCAGCACCTCATGCACCAAAATGAGGAGAAGGGAGGTAGTTCTGCTGTCATGAAGTAAACCGGTGAAATCCTGAAGTTTGGTGATTGCTTTGCTTTTTTGCACTGGAGATGTTTTAACTACAGAGTATTTTGATATGTCATACTGAGGTTCTTTTCATATCTGGTATTGCTTTCTTGGAATCAGCTTTTACAGGCACCAGCATGGCCACTGAAATGGCAGGATAATTATAATAATAGTAACTATACTCCAAAGTATGACAACCAGCAGTTGTTGAAAAAGATTTATCCCAAATGCACTCTATATCATTGAAGAAAAAAAAACATAAGGGGAAACCTACATCACAGGTGTAAATTGAGTCTTGATGGTCTAAATGAGTAGCACTTAAACCCTTTGCTAGCAAAATGAATAAAAAAAGAATAATGGGAGACATTTGGTCTGGTAAAACGACCTAAGCATGGACTCATTTATGGAGTCTCTTCTCTAAAACTCAGTAAATTCTTCACAGGCTGTGACTTTCAGCATCCAATGAAAAAGGGAAAAAAAAAGAAGAAACCTCCATTCTCCCTGTTAGCCTTCCCAAAACAGCAGCCCAGGCAGGTACTGATTTACCATAATATCCAACCAAGATACCTGCAGATCATCATGTTAAAAACAATTATAATATTTTCCCTCTGGGAAAAAAGCAAACGATTTTACATGTTGGCCTTAGATCTAGAAAAAAGGAAAGCAAGACCGAGCTGAGAATGAAACATCCTAACATTCACAGCTGCCCTCTAGAAACAGCTGCAGAGGGACAGATCCCAACTTGCCCTCAGTTTTGCAAGGTAGCATCCCTGTTTAGTTAGCACACAGCTTGTTTCCTTACATAGCAAGTGCCTTGTAAAACAGTATGACCTACTGTTCTTCCTTTTTAATTTAAATTTCAAGAAGATCTTACCATAAAGGTAGAGGGCAAGCAGAAAATCGAAGACATACCGTGGCTTCCTGAACGTTTTTCTCCTCTACATGGATGCAAAGTCCTTCATTGGTTGTAACCATCTTCACATCCTCTTTTGTCTTCTCCTTCTGCCTTTTTCTCAGCTTATAGCTTTCCACATGTGGTTTTGGGGAAGATGATTTACCTGAAAACACTTCTTTTACTGTCTCACTTAGAACCTGAATGGTTCCTTCTGCATTATCCACAAGGTGAACCTCCTTCAAGCTGCTGTCCCCCATGGATCCTTCCAAGGTCTCCTTGATGGCGGATGCAATTGATTCTGCACATGTCTGCAGTGGAAAGCCAAAAATGCCTCCGCTTATAGCAGGCAGAGCTATGGAACAACAATTGTATGTTTCAGCTAGTTCTAGACTTTTCTTCACTGCCTTTTTTAACAACCATATACACTTTTCTGGGTCCTCCTTCCTCCACCTGGGCCCAACAGCATGAATGACATTCTTGCAGGGGAGATTCCCAGCGCCTGTGAGAACTGCGCTCCCGGGCTGGAAACGCCCGATCATCCTCACCCGCTCATCGCACTCTTCTTGCAGTGCTGGACCAGCAGCTCTTGACAGTGCCTCAGCAAGGCCACCAATGTGCTTTAGGTCTTCATTAGATGCATTCACCACAACATCAACAGGATAATCACTCAAGTCACCTTTATACACTGCTACTACAATGCCATGTGGCAGTCTTGTTTTGTAGTAGAGCTTTCTTTTCGCTTTATCACCCTCCCATTGTTGTTGTTTTTCTTCTTCTTCCTTGATCCTAATGAAACAGCTAAATTTCTGCTTTGCCTCAAAAACACATGAATCTTTTCTCTCAATGAAGAACTCTTTGGCTCCTGGCTTATCAATTAGCACATTTTTTGAGTAAAGGGATGAGACAAGGTTTTCAAACATCTTTACTGCTTCTGGCACTTCTGCTCTTGGTCCCCTCAGGGAAATACATGGTGTCTTGATGTCATAACGTACTGTCACACCTTTCTTCCTCAAGTCACAATAAGAATCAGATTTCTCCTTCTCTATGAACTCTACCACCACTGAATTTGCTGGGATTGTTTCTTCCACAAGCGTGTTTTTATCTATAAAATCATTAAGCTTCTGATAAACCTCTCTGACAGCCTTAGAAAAGCCAGCAATCATCACTTTATTTTGTTTTCCAACAGACTGCTCAGTGATTACCATTTCCTGGGAAGAACTGTATGTCTTGTGCAAGGAGACAAGAAGTTTCTTCCACTGCTCTTTTTTAATGACCTCACCGTCCTCCACATTGATGCACTTGGATTCTAAGCCGGTTTTTATTTGCTTTTCTGCTTCTAAAAGATCTCTGCGAGTATCTCCGTACAGCAGCACAGTATCCTCCTCAAGTTCATAAAAGCTATTAATTTTTTTCTGAAGGAATAACGTATCTGATGTCTTTTTATTATCTAAACCCTGTAGATAGTGGAAAACAAGGGGTTCAATGGACACTGATGCACAAGGCATACTCAACACCTTTTCCAGTAAGTCAGCTTTGATTTTATAGACTTCCGCAGGCAATCCACACAACTGAACAGCCTTTTTTCTGTCATCATAAAAGATCTTGAGGCACGGATATTCCTTGTGAATATTCTCTTCTAACCCAGCATTGTGCAGCACAGCATACTTCCCTGGGGTCACTGGCACAGAAATTTCTATGCTTTGTTTTTCCCTTTCACTTTGCTTCATGGCCTTTTCCATGCATTCCCTCACTTCCTTCTCTGCCCTCTCCACTGCTGCTCTGCTGCCTGCCATCACCACCACGTCCTCAGAAACATCAGTTACCATCATAGAAACATCTTCCAACAACCTGTTTCTCACATCTCCCCAATCTGCTGAGTTTACTTTACATTTTATAGCTGTGTAACGTGCCATGATACGTGAGAACTCAGTAGAAGCATCTTGCTTCCACGTCTTGATCAGCTTAATCATTGTCTTGTTCTGCTCGGAGAGAGATGATGATGGGCACAATGTGACTTTGGGGTTTGCATGGTCTGCCTGGGGCCACTTGAGCTCACAATGGCAAACTGCCATTTCCTGGTTTATGCCTCGGATCAGGTTATCGTGCCTTTGTAAAAACTGCCAGACATACGGGTCTAGTGGCACCCCAACGGGGTCTGGCATCCTGATAGTTGGTCTTTCTCCTCCATAGAGAGCTGTTCCCAGGGACTGGTAATAGGGATGCACAGAAATCAGCGTCTGTTCCAGCAAATGCTGCTTTTCCAAGACCGTGTTTACATCTGAAAGGCAATGCACATATGTACACACATACAGATATTA
The DNA here is from genome assembly GCF_022539395.1 of Myiozetetes cayanensis. NCBI lineage: Eukaryota > Metazoa > Chordata > Aves > Passeriformes > Tyrannidae > Myiozetetes > Myiozetetes cayanensis. The sequence continues at coordinate 29,445,292 of NW_026088185.1, forward strand.
TTAACTTCAGTTATTCAGAAAGTTAACTGTGAAAGCTGAAGTCATGGACAGATCCTACTCTCTCTACCTGTAGGTACAATTAGTGCTGTATTGCAGACAAAGACCTCTGCAAATGGGCAAAAAACACTACTGCAAACAAACCATGCACAAAGCAGGTATTAAAAGGAATCTTTGATAAGATAAAAATAAACACCAAAAAGAAACCAAAGCAGGGAAAACCACAAGAGATTCTGAAACCCTAGACATGCAGCAGTATTGCTAAATCCAGAGCACTCAGGAAGAAGACAGCACACGCTGACTTTGGTGACAGCAAGCCAGGCTTTCCCTAATGACCGAATCTGCAGTGATTTGCTTGCGGGTTGTCTGCCTGTGAGCACCTTGGTCAGGTGCAGGACAGTGTTACCTTTGGGATCACAGAAAGCAATGATGGCCGAGTTCTCCTCAGGGAAGTGCTGGACATCTGACACAGGCCCCCCTCCATTCCGCACACTCTCAAAGTAAACTGTGAGGTAATCTGGGGAAAGGCTGTCCGGCAGGTTTTCGGCCTTGATGCTCCGTGTCAGTTCAAGAACCCTGGCAGTCATTTTGAATTCTCTGACTCTCTTGTGCTGTAAACATTTTTTCACAAATTCTTCAGTATCTGTAAAGAGAAGAGCAGTATGAAGTGACCATGTTTTCCTGGGTCATTATCAGCCTCAGCTATCCGTCCTGGAGCCCAGTCTCCCACCTGTCCCTGTACTTGGAACAAAAGTGTCTTGGGTGCCAGATATCTCTGTGTTGTAATAAAAGGGGAGAAGCACACACCAGTGTTACTCTCTGTTATTCACTACCACTATGTCTCTGCTCCCATCTCACAAGTACCCTCTCTTCAAAAATGAGACCTTATACAGCTCAACAACCTGCAAAAATCCCCACACTCAGTGCACTTCTAATTCCTCTTCATCTAACCCAAGCCCAGATGGAAACAACGAACCACTCTCATCCAATTTCAATGAATGGAGACGCCACCATTTTACTTTCCTCAGTGTAACACTGGGGTCACGGGCACTTTTGCGGAGCTGTATGTAAGACATCGTTCCTGAGAGAGTGCAACCCAGGTACTTTCACAAAACAGTCTGGATCTCTCACAGGAGAGGAATCAAGCTCTGAAAGTTATTACTCGTACATATACATGGCGATGAGTGATGGAGTCCCCCTCTCTTACCAATACTTTTTATAAAGGTAGCTACAGCAACATTTATTTCAGGTATCACTTCCACAGTGAAGTCCTCATCTACAGTCAGGCCGCTGATGTTCTCCAACAGCAAACGTAAGCAGTTTGGACTGCATTTTTCTAAGTTTTCAAACACCACTGAAGGTGAGGTCTCTGCACAGCCAGCGTCTTCCTCGAGTTCACCACTTGGAGCAAAACTCTCTGCAGCACAAAGAGAAGTCAGTCACAGAAAGTGTCGGTACACATTTCCTGGAATAAACAGATTCTTCTTACCCTTTCTCTCCTTTTCTTTCCCAAGAAAACAGATTGTTAACCAAACAAGTTCTGCAGGGTACCCCTGGACATTTTGGGATCCAAAACAGCCCAGATTCAATATTCTGCAAGTTGCAGGCACCTTCTTTGGTGGCCCAAAAACAGCCACAACTAAACAAGTCCAAGGTCACTTTGTTTTGTGTCTTGGGGCCAGAGATTAAACTCAACTAAAATCCAGTGAGATCATTTGCCACGGCTGCTCAGCTGTCAGTAGGGATTGGTTGCAGCCTCTGCAGCCTCTGCATCTGTTTCTTAGCCCTGGTGCAGGTGTAACAAGGCTGAACACAGCTCAGGACATCCACAGGCACCACAGGCCACCAGTAGTCCTGCATGACTCCATGTAAAGCTCCCTGATGACCACCATGCCCTGCCATCAGTGCAGCATGAAGTTAAAACCAGGCCCATTGTCCAGGTCTGGCAAGGTGAACTCCATTCGTGGTGATCAAGTCTGCAGTGCCCCCACACAGACATTCCTTCCCTGTATCACCTGAGTCACAGTACCAAACTCAGGAACTTTCAGCAAAACTGCCCACAGAACTGGAGCCACGTATGCAGAAAAGCAACAAGATCTTTGTTTTAGGAAGAATCAGAGAGTGAGGATAGCATTTTACCTTTTGTTTGAAGCTTGCTCATGGCATCCAGAGCCTAAAATAAAGTGAAAGCAAAATATTAGTGACAGATGTGATTCTGTTACCACTGTTTCAGAGGTCTGGTTGAGATTATAATTTTTGTTCACCTTTGTGGGAGCTAGTTTTTCTTCAGGTGTCTCCTCCTCAGTAGCTAGTGTGCTTTCTGGCTCTGTGACAGTCAACTTCACTATGCCTTTTCCTTCCAAATGCAACTCATGAGGCTGTTTCTGAAGAACTCGTTGCTTCACTAAATAAAACCAAAACACCCAAGTGAAAATCTGAATAGAAATACAGCTTTGGACTATGTAGTGCTTTCCCACCATTACATTAGGACACTGTCGTGGTTTAGGAATGGCATTCCTCAATTTATTGTTTCCACTGAAACACCCCACATCACGTGCCGCTCGCTCAACACTCCCCACCCCTGCACTTCCTGGTGACAGGATGGAGAGCAGAACTGGAGACATAGAAAATTAAAGATCACAGTGTGAGCTAAGGACATTTTACTAGAAATCAGAAAAACGGGCAGTAACATCCCCAGTACTAATAGCAGAGTGTACAAGAGAGGTGAGCACTTCAGTCACCATTGCTCACCCAACCGCTTCTTGTGCCAAGCACTGGAAAACCACCCTCCCTCCCCGTTCCCCTGGCGCTTGCTGAGGTTGGATCAAATATCCCCTGGGTCCTGGCTGTGCCCCTCTTGGCTGCTGCAAAAGTTATCCCTGTCCTAGCCGGACCCAGGGCAGACACATTAGCTGTCCCACGAAATGAAAGAGCTTTCAACTCCAACACTAACACAGTACAAACAAGGCGTTCTGCCTGAAAAGAAACGGAAGAACAGCAGAGGACATTATTTCCCCGAAGAAACACGAGAGGTGCAAAGCTCAGCTCTATCACATGTTTCACGTTGGTAACCACCCCCAACCCTTTCACATCCTCTTCCAGCCAGTGCCAAAATGGCTTGTGGCTCTATGTGCTGAACTTACCGGCTCCTTGAGTCAGCAACTGGGAAGCATAAGGCAAGGAAAAAAGTATACATAATATATCTGTGTGTGTGTGTTTAAGGATGTACATGCATGTATGTACACATCTAACTCAACTGCAGCTAAATCCTTTCCACCTGGCTGCAAGTTTAGAGAAATACATGCATGTTATATATCAGGGATTCTTTAATATGTATCTGTAGCTACTACATATATTGTTTGATTAACGTAACCGGCAGATGAACCTTAGGATTAAAGGGTGGGCTCAGTTCCGCGCACACTGTGTCTCACCTAAAAAATCCAAATGCACAGGCTGGAAGGTGTAAAGACCTTCCCCGGATCTTCGCTCGCGAAGACTGGCCATTATTAACATAACCTTTATTATCCCAAGAGCAATCTGGACAATACTACTGTGCATCAAGATTAATATATATGCATATATAGCTCGTAGGATATATTTATTAGCTTACAGCCTTTCTGCAAAATCTAGAGGATAGTACTAAATACCAAATCAGAGCATATAGATAAGAAAATATCACAGAATCACAGAATCTTCTGAGCTGGAAAACACCCACAAGGATCACTGAGTCCAATTTAGGTCCTGCACAGGACATCCACAAGAATCCCACCATGTTTAGAGACTATCTACACTGTATCTTATGGGGTGTATACGGCATCTATGTACTATAGATACTGTATATCACGTAGTAGACAGGAGATATTATTACAACAACTAAGTTAGTACGTATCTTTTAACTTGCAGGAACTTTAGGCTTGTGAGCTGTCTCTCGCAACACACTCTCCCCGCAGGGAGCCCACACGATGATCCTTAACACCCCGGCCCCTGGACCCGCCGGGTCACCCGCCCCGACCCGCCCGGCCCGGCCGCTCACCCTCGGGGCTGGCGAAGCAGACGAGGAGGTGGCCGGTCCCGGTGTCGGCGTCGGTGCCGGCCCGCAGCTCGCACTCGCCGCCTCCCGAGCGCTTCTGGCTCTGGAAGTAGCAGAGCAGCTTCTTCCTCAGGGCGGGCGGCGGCTCGGCGGAGCCCCAGTCCCCGCGCACCAGCAGCGGGAAGGCGCCCGGCCGCTGCCCCGCCATCGCCGCACCGACGGCTCCGCTCCCCGCCGCTTTCGCTTTCGATTCCCGGCGCGCCGGGCCGCGCCTTTTCCCGGCAGGCACCCGCCTCTCGGGGCTCCGCCGCCGTCTGTCGCGATACACCTGCCCCGGGCCGGCTCCTCGGGCCCCCCGTCGCAGCCTCACACCCGCGCCCTTAAATTTCCCTCCCCCTCGAACACCCAGAGCTGCCTCGGGCACCCCCTTCACCCGACAGAACGTCCTCTCTGCCCCTGTGCCGGGGCCTGCCAGCCCGTGTCGCTGTTGTCCCAAGAGTTCTTTTACCCGCTGTGCAAGAGGCCAGTCCACACACGCAGTCGAGGCATTTCATTTATTTACAGGTGTGTGCAGAAAGAGGCGCTGAGTGGCAAATCCACAAAGCCAGCACAGAGGCTACCAAAGCGGTTTCTTTCACTGTTTATCCGTTTTAGCAAACAAAGGCAGTAACGTTCCTTGGCTACAAGTTATTTAGTTCTCTTATTAATTAGTCTCCTTTTATCTTTAACGTTTGTCTTGCTTTTCATGCCAATTAATCCCCATGCTCTCAGTCTGTCTCTTTTTTTTTGGGTCGGTGTGTTTCTTCACTCGGTGGTCCAAGGGAGTTGGTGGTCGTGTTCTCCCTTTCCAGTAATTACCATTACCCCAGGCAAAGCTGATTCAGCACAGTTGCTGAATTATCTGCATCCTACCAAATGTCCATGTGGCGTTCTTTGTTTTTGTAACCTCACCCCAGGTCTGAGATCATTGAAATATGTCTAGCCTTAAACCTTAACAAGGCAATTCTACCAACAAGTACTTTGGACAGCAATTACAGCTTGCTTGCTCTAATGGGTTCTTCAGCCAGTGAGTGGGTGGGCACTAGAAAAGGCTTCCCCATGACTAGGGAAGTGGTCACAGCCTCAAGCCTGCCAGAGTTCTAGAAGCATTTGGACAATGCTCTCACAAGTGCAAGGCCAGAAGATGCACTTGATGATCCTTGAGGATCCCTTCCAACTCAGGATATTCTACGATTCTTGGTCCCTTTGTATGCCCCGACCGCCCACCTTTGCCTTTTGATTAGAATAGTCTGGAGAAGTAACACCTGTCATTCATTGCCTGCACAGAGCCCAGTGCTACAGGCTTCTGTTCTGTGCTGGATGCCCATGGCATCTGTCATGCAAGCACTGGTGAAAAAACACCTTGGTGTCCTCTGCAGTTTCTAGTGGCAATGGGAAACTGAGAACTGACTCAGTACTGTCTTCTGGAGGGAATGCTCAGACCGGTGACCCACCAGCTGCAATGAAACACCTGGAGCCATCTCCTCTGGCTCCTGGCACACTGATGAACTACTGACCATGGGTATTTATTACAGGAATTTAATAACGTTTATTCATTGTAAAAGTAAAACTTTAAACTTTTGGCCCCCCATAATCACATCTTGATTTCAAGCTCCAGGTGAAATTGGTTCAAGACACTTGATTTCAACAGTTAGCATTTTTCAGTGGTTAGAAAACTCACAAAACAAAAAGCAGTGAGGCCCAATGGGAGTTGTTCCAGCACTGTCACATTGGGATGGGTGCAAATGAACAGCCTGATGTTTATGGCTCTACTGAGATACTTGAATTGCAGGTTCCCACCACTTCACAGCAACCCAACTAACTACGTAAAGAAAGTACTGGAAGACTTTTTTTTCTTAATCATCTAACCAAATAAGTCAAAGCCGACTCATTCAGAGGAGCTAAGAGTTTTCAGTAGTTGGAGGTACTGCAAAGCAGTAGGTTTATGATATTAAAAACAAGTCAATCCATATCTGTAACATCAAGTTCATTGAAGTTCAGTGGTTGAAAAATCAATGCTAAATGTTCTAGAGGTCTAGACAAACATAAGCCATTAACTATGACTAGTTCATTTACTGAAAACCACTGTGTCATAATCCACAATGAGATTGTCACTTATAGAGTGTAAGAAGGCATCAGAAATGTAATACTGGACAGTCTGTGGCTGCACTATCCATTCCCATTCCTCATCAGCAATTAGGAAGGCCCTAAGGCTTCATGGAAAGGATGATACAGTACAAAGACTCAATATGTAATCTAGAAGAAGTTTTCAGTACAAAGTTATGCTCAAGTGTTAAAATATGCTCAACTGCTCCAAGTGTAAACAAGAAGTCTACTTCAGGGGTATCAGAAATTGCCAGACTTCTTAAATGGAAACAGAAATTAATTTGATACAACTAATTATTGTTTTATCATTGTGGTTTTTGTTATAGGTGTCATGTGTTTCCGTCCTACACACAGGTTGACAGACCTGCAATCGTGGTTGCAATTAAAACACTTATTTAGTGAAAGTGATAAGGTATTCTGGGTAAGCTTGAATGTCATTAAAAATTACAAACATGGATGGCTGGTTCACATTATCAGTCGAACTATCATACAGATCTATAGAGTTACTAGGATTTTTTGGTTCTGGAGTGATTGATCCTTTTTTGCCCTGAGAATATTCTCCAACAAGGACTCGAGCCAAATACATGTACTTCTTCCCATTTGTATCTGGTTTAGAGTAGGTGTCATGCGCAGAATAGTTGGCGTTAACAGCAAAGTATGTTCCATTTCCAAAGTTTGCAGCTGTAGTCAGAAAAACAAATGTCTGTGAGTGTTTCAGTAGCAGCAATCCCTGTATCTGCCACCTTCAGAGCCAGTGAATTTGCTTTTTCTTTGCAATACAGAGATACAACAAAACAACTGATTTTGCAAGGCAGGACTATTCAGGTGGCATGGCAAATCAGTCCTAGCCTCATTAAGGAAAACAAGGGTTGCTTTGATAGTCACTTTACCGTGCAGTCCAGCATAGCTCCGGTCAAATCCACGGTTGTTAATTAAGGTTAACGACTCTTTACTCGTCCCATGAAAGAGAAGCCTCTCATTATTTGTGTTGCCATTTTTGTTATCCATTTCACGTTTTTTTATTTGGTAGGCCTTCCAAAAATATGGGTTCTGTACCCTTTCGATCTGCAAAGTTTGAAAGTAAGAAAGACAGAGAGAAAGAGGGTAGGTTGCTGTCACGAAAAAAATTTGCACATAGACAGTTTAATCTGCCAGGATTCCCCTCCTAGCTCCAATTCTTTTATACCAAATCATGAAACAAGTCAGTCAAATCCTTCCAAACTTTGGTAGGCAGACAGCAGAACCCAGACCAGAACACAATACAAACACTCCATGGGAAACGATATAGGAGTGTTTTGCAGGTTTCTGGGCCAGAGATGACCCCCCTGCCTGCTCAGCACACACAGCTTCTGTGGGCAAATGCTGTGCTCTGTTACAGCAAAAACCATTCCAAGAGCTCTCTCCCCTGGTGCTGAAGAAGCAACTGCCTAAGAGCTGCTTCAGATACCCCATTAAACTGATGCTGATTGAAGTTAGTGACAGCCAGTAAGACTTGTCCAACGTCAGAAATCCCAGTGGAATTTCTTTTTCCATTGCTGTCAGTATCCTTTATCATTTACCATCAAAGTATTTATGCTCAGAAATGGACATGCTTTTACCTTTTCAATTCTGAATGACTGACAGGTCTGCAGAAACCTTTCCTGCACATCTCTGTACTCTCTTGTTTCTGGTCTTAGTTCCACTATTTTGAGTCGCTCATTTTCCATATTGTCCCACGTTCCAGGAAGCACTGTTGACTCTTGATCTGCAGAAGAAACATGATCAATCATATTTACACAAATCCCCTGCTTAAAATTCAATGTGCCTCCTACAAATCCTTCTAAAAGCCCATACGTCTTGCTTATAGATGAGTCAGAAAGAGGTAGCTCCTTATCAGGACGAGCAGTAAATAGAAAAGATACATCTCAAAACCAGAAGTAAGCTGAGAGCTAGAATGACAACTACAACAAACAACTAATTATCGCTAGAAAGCTTGTTAAGAACCTCAGCACACATTACACACTTTTCAAAATATTTTAAATAACTGCAGGGTTCTTTTATTTTTATTTCCCAATTCAATTCCTTTCTACATTCTCCAGAAAAGCACCTGCACAAAGCTTACAATATTGTTACCATTTCTTCTCTTACTAGTCTGGATGCAACCTGGTTTTCACATGGGAACCTCAGATTGTCAAGATGCTTTTACTTACCTTCAGATTTATCAACACGTCTAATGGTTGTCTGATTTCCTTGGTCATCCACAGCATATTTAAGTTTCATATCCACTGTGTATTTTTTCTCACCAGTGGTGACTGAAATACTTTTCTGCTTTCCCCTGTAAGCATTTTCCAACTGCATATTTGCAAGAGCTGTCAGAGGGCACGTAGGAATCCTCCTCAAAATATTGCCATTCAATTAAATTTTGTAAAAGTCCTGTCTGGACCTCTTCCTGTTTAGTAGCTTTTACCCTAAGGATCATATTTCTGAATAGCTGAATGAGCAATCCAGACATCTTTCTCAAAACCTGAAATTCTAATCGAGGTACCCTTCAAACAAAGAGCAATTTTTAATTTCTTTTCTAGGCGACGCAGTTCCTCATTCTCTTCTTCACTGAAATGAGAGATGGAGTCATCTACAATTTCTGTCTGAAGCTGTTCCTTTGAAATTGTACTTCTCAGCCAGTTTTCAGTTTCTTCCACTTCATTTTCATTTTCACCACAAACTTGCACAACAGCCAGGTCCATTTTCTTTTCCAAAACTCTTGTGTTTTTTTCCTTTGGGGAATGTTTCTCAGGGCTCCAGAATGCTACATTGAAATACATAGATATTGTAATTAATATTAATCATTACTACCTGGTGCTAAACCGATTGATCTATAACCTGCACTTAAGTAATATCTACTTACATTTCATCTTGGAAATAAATGATTTGACTGCTGTTTTAGTAGGCCTTTCTCTTTTCTGCATGCTTGCATGGAACACACTCAGCAGATGTGGCTGAAAGATGACAACTTTAATAGTTTTCACAGATGCAGCAGAGTTCCTCTTTGCAAAGTCAGTTACTGCATCTATCATCTTGTCAGCTACCTCAGCAGGATTGCGGCCTGCCTCTCCTGTAAAACGTTAGAGATATTTTGCTTTTAAGAACTGCTAATAATTTACAAATTATTAAAACATCTTTACAAGAACAGCTATGAACATACCCACAATCACTTGGATCATAAACAGGTCAAGAATAATGTCAGGCAGGCAATTAGGAAAGGTTTCTATTTATCATGAGAAGAAACTTTGAGACCACCTTTCCAGCAAGGGAAAAATGGAAGTTTCCTTTTGTTGGCATGGCAACCATTCATGTTATGACGTAGCTTGTATGGCTTGGGTACCTAATTGTGTACCATGGGCCTGATGCTCAGTGGCCCAGTAACCAACTCCTTGCTCAAAATGCAGGCCTAGTTTTATTCATGAAAGGGGTTCCCCCATGCATGGGGCACAGTTCTGGATGCTCCGACGCTACAGATTTCTACCGAATTAACTGAAAATAACAAGAGAAGAAAAAGGGACAATCTGCCTTTTTTTGACTGGCTCATGTTCCATCAGCATCAACCCTGCTTGTGTGGATGCCAGGCAGAGTTGCATCTACTGATTTCAGCAATAGAGAAGTAGCTCCCTGGCTGTTCTCCCTGAGCTCCACACATATCAGGCTGCAGGTTCTCCAGGAAGCACAGACACACCTTTGAATCCCTGTTAGCAAGGAAGAGTTGGTTCTAGAATACTCATACTCTTTACGTAGTAAATGTCTGCAGGGAGTGAAGCTTTCTAGCTCTTCATAAACCTCTAATAACAGTTTTGAAGACTGCAGTTTTTGAATATATTTTCACCAAATAATAACCCCTCCAGATAAATCAAACCCATTGCTTGAGCCCTGAGATCAGCAGAATTACATGCACCAAACCCGTTTCAAAAAAGGGAGACACAGACCTGTTCCAATTGCTGGGAAGGCGACAGAGGTGTACCCCTGTAATTCGCACTCCTGGAGCACCTGGAAAACTAGAAACTTGATATCATCTTGGGCAACCAAATGGATTATTTTTTTGCATGGCAGGTTTCCTGCTTCGGTGATGATATAGCTCTTGTGAGGTTTCTGGGCTGAAACGTAAGTAGCAGAACATAATCAACAATTATCCACAATATAGATGTGTACTACTTCTCATTAAGAAATAAGAAATGGTGACAAATATGTCCCAGGATAAGCTTCGCGTCTCCGTCCATAAAGTAAGTAACTTCCTCTCTCTATTTAGTTTCACTTTCAAGGTGCAAGGATTCAATTTATGTTTGTAGAATATGTGCCTCTTTTGATAAATAAATTTTGTGTGTGCCTTTATTTGTCAAGTTGCTCTGCAGACTTGGAGAACTTTATGCAGACTGGCACTCTGTCTTCACAAATATACAAGCATGACATCCACTCCCAGCCTGCCTAGCCCAAATTACTCTCTTGGCCTGTGCAAGAGAGATTTGTTTACCCCTGATTATCTCCACATAATTCTTTTCCTTTGGTTGGTCTTCCAAGCTGACCTCCACACCTGCATCTTTCCCACTTCCTTTATTTTGTGGGGTTTTAAACCACACACTTGTCCATCCTTACTCCCCTTTCATTATAGTTGCTGTTCACCGGCTCAACTTGGTCTACAAATTTGGTCTTCTGAGGTGGGAATGCAACTTCACACTACTGAAAAGCAGTCACACAGAGGATGTGGTAGTGGGTTACCAGTTATGCCAAAGCAAACATTTTCTTATTCAGAAATAACAAAAGGAGTTTCAGGTAGACAGTTGTTTCCAGTGAGTTATGGCTTCTCTACTACCACTTCTGACAACATCTCCCTTGTTCTCAGCTCTGTTCGATGTAGACTCTTTGTTTTTATCATGGAAAGCTTTACTGGAATAAGAGGATGTAATAACTAACAGATTTAGATCTTTACAAGTGCTCAGAAGCCATCTCTTCTTGAAGACTTCTCTTTTCCTTCACTCATTAGATGTTTTACAAATATCACATTAACTGATTTAAAAACTAGCTGTAACACAGTGCATAATACAGATGGAAATACAGTAGGCAGTATTGATAAAGTATTCCAGCAGATTCCCTGCCATGCATTAACATCTTCAGAAAGGTCAGAAACGTTGTACCATACCTAGTAGACAACATTCAGCTTCAACTGCTTTTCCAGCACCATTCAGAATTGCTCTAGAGACACCTTAAATGAAAAGAGGAACATGAATCCACTATTACTACTGCTAATGCTGTTAAAGTCCCATCTGAGGCAGATGGGACTGTATAACACATAATATCTAAAAATATCTCAATCCCAGTAACAGTAAATGTTATAATTGAAAAGCATTGTTGCCAAAATTTTAGACTTCTGCTTTTCAATTCAAAGTGATGTCTAAAATACCTAACAAGTTTCCCCAAGGTCAAAACCTCATTGAGGTTTGTCTTCTCCTTTAGTCTGAGAGGTATTCTATGAAAAGATTCTATATAAAAAAAAAAAAAAAAATTAGTTTCCCTTTCTGCAAGAGAGTCTTAAACATGCCATCCTGTAACATAGATTACCAAGAAAATAAAGTTTCAGACAGTACTTAATTGAACCTTTGTACCCTAAGAAGCAAAACAGAAACCATAATGTGAAACAAATAAAAGGGTATGAAGCAATGAAGAAGATACTTCCTCTTCTCCTTTCCCAGCCCTTCCAAGCACACATACTGTTTTCATACACAGTATCAACTAAAATACCTGTTTTGAGGCTGAAGGTTTGGTTTGTAATGTTTACAATGACATCTCCCTTTTCCTTGGTAATATCACCTTCTGCCACCTGGAACACGATGGAGCCAATTGTCATTTCAAGTAAATTTTGTGCTGAGGTTGAAGAGGTAGTAGGAAAAGCTGCAGGAAAAGAAATACAGACCCTGAGCAGAAGGGAGTGCTGACGTAAAAGATAAGGGACTTATTCATGGGTACAATACCTGTTTGGCTACGGACGCAGCCTGTGGAGAGGATTGCCTGCCATGTTAACTGAAAATCATCCCCCCTTGCAGGAGTCTTTGCTCAACCTGCATTATTCCCATCATTTCTATTCATGCCAGGATGGCAGGGAAAATGTGTTTGCTGCATACCTGGTATACAGGACACTACTTAGCGATGCTTCACCGTATAAGCCTTTGTAAAACCCCTACGTAAGAGAGCAACAAACTTTCCAAGTCTTACTTTCTTGCTCCTCTGCCTCACAGTTTCCTGGCAGGTTCTCTACTGCATGACAGGTGGAACTTTTTACCATGTGTTATTTGTAAAATTTTATTTAAGTTTTCAACGTGTAACTGATTTTTTACAGGCTGCAGTTCCATTAAGCTGGATAACACCAAAGATATTTCAGTCTGGTTTCCCTACTCATCTGAACACGTAAAAGATTTTAGAGTATTCCAAAGAGACCATTTTAAGACACATAACCAGGAACTCATCTGCCTTCCTGGGACACAGGAAGACGCTGACCTCTTCACAGTCGAATCTAGTGCTGCAGCAATAAAAGAAAAAGCTCTGCTTGTGCCCTTGGCACATGATAGCTTCTGCTGTCCTGACTTGTAGGGGCACTATCCGGATAAGGAATCAGAGATACATTTTTTTCCTTAGCATCTCCAATACTATTTCAGACGTAACTCAGCCTGAAAATACAGCCACCTGGAGTTTGGGAATTATATGCTCACCAAACAAATATTTAAAAATCCATTATAAATGCATTGCCTGGAATATTTTAAAGAATAAAAGAATCCACTAGGCACGTAGCTTCTGTGAAACAAGCTTACCTGTGCCTGGGCCAGCCTCATTTGGAGAAGGCTTCTGCATTACAACACCTGCAGCATTTCCACCCCTCTTCTCAAGTTCATCTAAAAATACCTGGAGAAGGAAATAACAATCAAGCCCTGCAGACGTTCTTTACACAGTAGAAATAAAAGTTTGAAAAGTCAAGTTAAAAAACATTTAGAAAGAGCTAAACACAAATTACTTCATATCATTTACCATAATGCTGATGACAAGGCCTGGCACATGTTGTTCTCGGAGAGCAAGGCTTTTCAGTGTGAACAGCAGGCAGAATTACAAATAAGTCAAAGACCTAGACCCATTCCACAGGGATAGACCAAGAGGTGGCATCCTTACACTGAGGGGCTAGTTTACACTAAGTCAGCTTTCCCAAGTAATGCTACCCCTCTCTATATAAACAGCTCAAGCTTTGATGCAGAAGCCTTCAGGTTTAGCCTTTTAAAATGTATTAGCTACTGCACAAAATAGCAGAAGCCAACAGATGCAGAAACACTTACCTGGACATTAATACACAGTGTGACTGCTCTCTTTCAGTGCGAAATGAGTAACTAGAGCGAGCATATAGAACATTGTGCTAAAGTGATACTAAAGGGGGATGCAGAATAGTGGGATGTTTCTACTGGAGAAGTCTGTCAGCACAGCATACCTAACACAATTATTTTTCCTAAAAAGACACCAGTATTCCATCTTAAACACTCCTTTTTTCCAGGGATGGAGGCATTGATGCAGCAGTTACAACATACTTGTCAAGACCTATTAACTGAGGAATTAGATGAGTTTATGAGACAAAGAGTAATTATATTTTTGTCTGTATTATTGCCAGGAAACAGAAAGGACAGGAAGGGAGCAGGTCTGTACAGGACAGGCAGGTGACCATGATGGGTAGAAACAAAATGAGAACTTCCAGTCTATACAAGAGAGACTGTCAGCAAACTTCTTTAGTGTAAGGACAAGTACCCTGTGGATTCCTTGAAGATCATCAGATAGCCAAGTATCATCAAATAAACCAGCATATGATAGAGAAAGTAAACCAGAGCAACTCACCTGAATATGAGCTGTATCTTTTGGATGACACAGAAAGTGAACTTCCTCAAGAGAATTTACTCCATTTTTACTACTGAATTCAAACACCTTGTCAAACAATAATTTAGCAACAACAGAGGTTGGGAATCCTAAATTTCCTGTCCCAATCGCTGGGAAAGTAATTGACTCTAGAGATAGTTCTTCAGCAATCTCCAGGCATTTTGTGATGATGTCACCAAAGACCTGTAAAGCACAATCATATTTTCAGTTACTGAAGGTAATTTTTCTTCCAGCATGTTTACCATTTAGCCTGGTAATAAAATACAATTAATTGCATACATCACAAGGAATTTATTAATCAACAAGAGATCAGCCCCACGGTTAAAAAAGAACAGGTCAAACTCTCCTGTCTTCTATGACACTGTCCCTGATTTGAAAGGAAAAGTGGCATTAAGCACACTGTAAAGCCCAGACAAATTCCAGCCAATAAAACACTTTATACCTTTGAAGATGTTTTCCTCTGGGACCACACAGGTACAACGGCATGAAGCACAACACTGCAGTCTAGATTGTAACCATTTGTTTTCAACACGGCTCCTTCCTCAGCTCTTCCTAGGCCTTCTTTTTTCAAGTCTGTCTGAAGCATTGGCCCTGCCTTGCTTAGCAAAGCTTTAGCGAGTGGCCCTTTATCAAGCTGGAGATCTTTGCCAACACTGATGACAACAATGGATGTCTGAAAAACACACAAGCAAAAACTCTACCTTTTACCTATCAAATTTAAATTTTGCATTGATTAATCAAAACAGCCTGGCTAGTGGCTTACAAAGTAAATTTTTGGGACAGTAATCAGCGTGAATAAAGTTTGGAACGAAACAGAAGTTATGCTCAATTCTAATACCACGAGCCTGGCCAAAGAAACACAGAAGTTGAGTTAATGATGAAATTAATTTCAGCCTGATGGGAGAAACTTAAAATCTGCATTCCTGGTTTATTCATTCTACCTCCATTTGAAAAACATTTATGCAAGTTTGCTCTCCAAGAGAGGCTCACAGACCAAAATCTGTGTTCACTGAGGTAGGCAGGACTCCCATACATGGCTGGTCTAGGGGGAAAAGCAGAATCTGAAGACAAACAAGACGGAAGGAAATCTAAGGAGAAAGAAGTGTGAGAACAGCAGTAACTTTAACTGAGAGAAATACAAAGGGTTATGAACTTTGTGTCCAGCTCCTTAGGAAGGACCTCTGTACACATTTTAACATATATTCTGTCCTGTCCAACTAGAAGAGCTGCATGCACAAGCTGTGGGAGGCATCCACACCCGAAAGGATTTCCCGGCCATTATGGAAAGGGTTCTGAACAGAGCTGCTTCCAGTATTGGCAATCCCAGTAAAACAGCTATCAGCCAGCTAACAGAAATTCAATGCAGGAGGCAACTGGAAATCAACCGGTGAAGTTGGTTCTTCACGGGAAATGCAATAGTAACTGTGTGTTTCATGCCAAGGACAGAACAAACAATAGTTTCCCAGACCAATATCCCACAGATGCAGGGAAAACAGGACTGGCTGTAGTCCCAGGCTCAGATGTAAATGTCTCTGCTGCCACAGGAGCACAGTGGACCTGGAAGCAGCAGTCACTCTCACATAGCAAGGTAGTCGCGTTAGCTAATACTGAGCACCCTCTTTTGCTTTTGTACTAGTACCACACTCTCATAATCAGGATTTCTGGAAAGGTCAATGCCACCTGAAGATGGTTTCTGCCCAGCAGGGAAGGATCAGGAAGGTTTGGAGCCCAGAACAATTCCTGCTGACCTCAGTTGCTTCTGCTAAATTGTAATGTGCCATGTACCACAGGGATCTCTGAAGCCGTCTGGACACAACCCTGAGTAACACGCTCTAGGGAACCCTACTTGGGGTTGGACTAGATGACAAAATGCAGTGCTGCACAGCCATCTGTATCTACTATGTAAGACAATCATCTAACAGCAATTCTTGTTATCAGCAGTGATAGCCAACTTCAGCAACACGTCAGACATACAGTGTTCCTAATTACAGATGATGGTCTAGGGTTGGTCATTTATTGGTTTTGTGTTTGTTTAAAAAAAAAAAACAAAAAAACCCATTTGGTATTTCAATGGCAGATAATTTTAAACACTTACTGTAGCATCTTCAATGCTTCCTGTCTGCAGCATAATGTCAAGGCCTTCCTCAGTTGTTATGCATGGGAAGTTCTTGCTTTTTTGAGAAATTTTGCGCTTCCTAGGTTGAGGAATTTTAGTGGCCTGATGCAGGGACCCAGAGGAAGGTGAAGAATCTGGAAACACTTCTCTAAGTGCCTTGCTGAAACTCTGAATGTTATCCTGTACAATATCCACAAGATGAACCTCCTTCAAGCTGCTGTCCCCCTTGGATCCCTCCAAGGTCTCCCTGATAGAGGATACAATCGAATATGTACACAGGTCCAGTGGAAAGCCAAAAATGCCTCCGCTTATAGCAGGCAGAGCTATGGAACGATGATTGTATGTTTCAGCTAGTTCTAGACTTTTCTTCACTGTCTTCCTCAACAAGTCCACGCACCTTTCTGGGTCCTCCTTCCTCCACCTGGGCCCAACAGCATGAATGACGTTCTTGCAAGGGAGTTTTCCAGCACCCGTGAGAACTGCACTCCCGGGCTGGAAACGCCCATTCTTTCTCACCAGCTCATCGCACTCTACTTGCAGTGTTGGACCAGCAGCTCTTAACAGTGCCTCAGCAAGGCCACCAATGTGCTTTAGGTCTTCATTAGATGCATTCACCACAACATCAACAGAATGAGTGCATAAGTCAGCTCTATAAATTGCTATTACAATTTCACCCATGGTCACTTGCATATAGGGCTTGCCGCTGTTATTATGCTCTAGCTGTTCTTCCAGGTGCTCTTCTGAGTGCTCTTCAAGTTGGACTAAACATTTAAACTCTTGTTTTGCATGGGAGGCCAAAACCCGTTCCTGCTCTTTGAAATATGACTTGGCTCCTGGTGCTCCAATTACCACACGCTTATAGTACAGGCCAGATAGAATTCGCTCAACTAAGCTGACTCCTTCCAGCACTTTTGGCCTCGATCCACTCAAGGATATAACTCTACATCTTTTCTGTGTGCTAAAGTCAACTTTCACGCCTTTTTTCAGTAAGCCACCCCAAACATCGACCTTCTCTTTCTCAAAAAACATTATGACCGCCATGGGCTTTCCTACAATGACCCTTTGTATCTGTGTGTTTTCATCTATAAAGCTGGAAAGTTCCTCAAAGGCTTTTGCTACTGCTTGAGAACAACCAGCAATGATGACCTGACTCCCTGCCTGAGTGACTGTTACAGCTTCATTAGAGCAGTTTTGCTTGGTGAGCATCTGCCATTCCTTCTTCTGGAGGACTGACTCATCCTCCAGAGCAATGCTTTTGTAGTCCAGTTCCTTCTTTATTTCTGCTTCTGCTTTAAGGAGATCTTCAGGAGTACTCCCATTCAAGATGACAGCTCCTGTGCCAAGCTCATAAAAGGTGCTAATTTGTTTTGACATAAACAGACTCTGTGACATGGTTTCATTATCAATATGCTCTAAAAACTGGAAAATGTAAGGGTGGATATTAACTGTTTTCTTTATCATTTTGTGTACAGTATCGAATATTTCCCCTTTTACTTTATAAACTTCCTCAGGCACACCACATAGGCTAATTATTTTCTGTGAATAATCATAAGCTATTTGCAGGCCTGGGAACTCCATACGAAATTTTTCTTCCAGGCCAGAAATCTGTAAAATTCCATATTGCCCTGGACTCACTGTCACTACTTGTTCAGTTTTTTGCTTTTCTCTTTCAATTTCTCTGATGGTCTTTTCGATCAGAACCTTCAGTTCTTGTTCAACATTTTTCACAACTTCTTTTTCACCTACTAGGACAAGTAAATCCTTGGAAATACATGGGATCAACAGAACTTCATCATGGGGAAAGCTGTTTCTAATGGATTCCCACACCTCTGCGCTTACTTGACATTGAATTGCTTCATACTTTGAAATGCTTTGTGAAAAGGCCACGGAAACTTTTTCCTTCCATGCCTTGACCAACTGAGATACTGATCTCTTCCGCTCAGAAAAAACAGCTGAAGGACACAAGGAAACTTTTGGGCCTGCACAGTGGGGTTCAGGCCACACTGGCACACAATTACACTTTGCCATTTCACAATCTATAGCCTCAATGAGGCTGCCATTTTTTTGCAAATAATTCCAGATATGGGGATCCAGAGGCAATGTAATTGGATCCGGCTTCTTTATCTGTGGCCCTTCCTTTCCATATAGAGCTGTTCCCAGTGAGGTGTAGTAGGGGTAGACAGAGATTGGCATTTTGTTGAGTGAATGCTTCTTTGCCAGGATATTTGTTACATCTGAAACGAACAAACAAAACCCCAGACTATTAATATCAGCATTTAAGATCTTCTGTTTTGGTTTTGGGTTCTTTTTGTTGTTTGGGTTTTTTTAAACTATGTTTCCTAAATAATAATGTTTGCTATTTCTAAGAAAAATTTTAGATTAATTTCCCTCCCACCCCAGATAGAAATAATTCCAAATTATTGAAGAATTATTTATTTTAAATGCCAGAAACTAAGTTGGAGAGAGAAAGTCAAGCACAACACAGTCCACTTCTGGAAGGAGGTATGCACAGTCTCTACCCCCACTTCTCTTATAAGTTGTACTTAAAGTGCCCAGCTCAGCAGTTGTTTGGGTTATACTCAGCAGTATCAAACCACAGCTCCTCCATTTTCCCATGGAAAGAGCGTCTCTTTCTTTCATCTTCCCTTCAGCTCTCCCCTTCATTTCAGTGGCTCCAGGTTCCCTCTTGTCCTTCACCTTCTACTCATCTTTCTGTCACTGACTGGACAAGCCACACCACCTGCTCCCCAGCCAAAAAAGCTGCCCAAGAAATTGTCCCTTGATGATTCAGACAATACACAATGCCATGGGACAGCTGGTGGTGAAGGAGGCAGGCTGGGGGGGAAGTCCCCTGCACCCACAGGGCTATGTGTTCTCTACTGAACTCAAACTGCAACCTGAACTCTGTTAAGGATCAGGGCCTGGGTGAAATAAGCTGTCCAGAAAAAGGAAACAGTTTTATGCCTCATGCCCAGCTGGCCCAAAACTGAGGCTTGCACAGTTAGCAGACACCTGCTGACAAAGCACCAGATCTGCTGTTTTATAAGGGCAAAGGAGGCATTTCTCTAGAAAATATCGATTTTGATTCTTAAATAAGAAGTTCTCAAAGAAATAAGGGCTTTGCATTTCTACATTACCTTTATAGTCACTGAATGTAATGACAGCTGCATCTTCATCAGGCAGCTGTTGAACATCCATCACTTGTGCACCTCCATTCTTCTTATTTTCAAAGTAGATGGTTATATAGTCACTGGATGTGTTAAGTGGTATATTTTCAACCCTAATGCTCTTTGTTACCTCGAGGCACCGTGCAGTAATGTTTTGTTGCTTCGCTCGGTGGTTTTGATTAAGCTTTTTAGCAAATTCCCCTGTATCTAGAAAGAGAAAAGGAGAAGAAAAAACAAGTTCCAACTTGGAGCTCACTTTCCTACCCTGGTGTTAGCAGACTGTCGCTGTGTGCACTGATCAAAGCACTGAATTACAAAATCAACTCAGAGGTGCCCACAAAGCTACTTCTTTCCACATATTCAGTACCTGCCACCCAGTACTCCCCTCATGGTTGATCATAATTGTTGACCACAATGACTGCAGCCTGAATTTGCCACTAGTTTTCCTACTGACTAGAATGGTTCAAATTCTCTCAGTTTCAAGAAAAATACATTCTCTTTTTGGCTACTTCCCCCCTCTCTTATCATCACACTAACAGACAGTCAAATCACTTTCACAGGGAAAAACAATTAAGTTTCTTATTTCCTAAAGGCTACACCAAAAATTTAAGACTAGACCACAACATGAGAGACAAGTAATTTCTGATTTCTAAGGCATAAAAAACTACTTTTCAGAAGCTAAAAAATTCTTTGGTTTAGTTAAACCACATACTAATCCCTTCACAACTAAGATTTCTCAGCACCTTTATTTTTACACATTACCACTAATACCAGTATTATCTCTAAGTTGATTCAAAGTGGCATATAACTCCTTTTCACCACATTCTATCTTCTAAAGATTTAGAATTTTTCCATACATAAGACTCAATTCTCTCTTCTTTCCTGTTCCAACTTCTCACCCAGACTCAAGCACATGTAAAGTCACCTTGTCCCTAAAAGGACTCCAGCACAGTAGCCCTGAAAGAATCCTGAAGCCAGTTCACCACTGTCAGTTTAATTCAATTCTCTCTCTGCAACAAGAACCATGACAATGGCTAATAATCTTTCTGGATCCAGTCTTATCATACCACTTACTTTTGCCCAAATCCTGGGATGGGATTTGCTAATAAAATCAGCCATAAGTCCACCAGAAAGTCTCCCCAGAACGTCACTGCGAGAAGTAGGAGCAGACACCTCCCCATCACCTGCAAGATGCCTTTGTCATCAATCATTAATAAGCCAAAAATCATATAGTACCTTTACAACTAGCTGGTACCACGGCTTCAGGCAACGCATGTGGTGTTAGTGCCACGCTTCACATAACTGATGCTGCCACTCTGTAAGGACAGCTGGACTTTCCTCAGCACCCCAGGGTACCAGTATCCCATCCCCAGCAATGGCCACAGCAGGCATCTACAGAACAACTGTAAAAAGATGCTGCTTCCTCAACTCTCTCCCAGTTTCCAGTCTATGACAGTAGATTTCTCCAGCCTGACACAGTCTGTTTAATAACCTTAAAAAGCTCTGCTCCACATACTTGTTCAATTTTCTTCTAATCCATACAAACTTACTAGACATGTAACACCTTTTGTCAAGGACAGCCTTTGCCATCAGACTGTTCTCAGACCAAGTACATCCTTCACTGCTTGTTTTAAGTTATAGTTTGGTTTTAGTTCTACCTGTTCTGTTTACTATCCAAATCAGAGCTAGCTCTCTTCTGACTTTCACTGGCCTCTACACCTTACAGACAAAAGGTATGGCATTACTTTAGTACAATAAGTCCTCCTGTAAAAGGACACAATATCAGACCAAGCCTTAAAAATATGACAGAAGACACTCACTTCCTGCTTAGTCTCACTCACACACACACATGCAAACAAGTAGCTAGAAAAGAAAGAGCTTCAATTCTGACTCCTTCTTACCAGTATTTCCAGTAAAAGTAACTACAGCAGCACGTAACTCAGGTATCATTTCCACACTGAAGTCACCATCATCCTCTGACAAGCCACTGATGTTCTCTATCAGCATAGTTAACATGCAGTCTTTTACTGTCTCCTTCACATTCTCCAGAACAACTGAGGTGGAAGGCAGGGATCCTTCAGAGTTCTCTGCTTGCCATGGCTTCACAAACAGATCAATTTTCTTCACCTTGTGATGCTTCCTTTGCAAAACTTCTTGGGCATCTAGTCCCACAGGAAAACAACCAAACATGTGATCTTCCCTTCCCCACAGTAGAGCAGCATATTAAATAATAATAATACACCATTTCTGCTTAGAGTAATGCTCATAGAGAGATCCAGCACCAGCAAAGGCCTATTTTCAAAAGGGAGCTTTAGCAGTACAACACCCATAACATACAAGCATACCTTGCTCATCCTTAAAGGTGATGATCATTCGCTGATCCTCTTTGACATAGGACTCAATGATCCCTCCACCAGACCTCTTTTTATTTTCAAAGTACATTTCCACAATCTCATCTTCTATTTCGTCCCTAGAGGCAGTGGTTACTACTATGACAGACTTCCTAGAGGTCGCTTTTTCTGCTTCCAATTTCTCACATGATTCTGAAAAAAAGATCACACTCTAACGCCTTAGGCAAAAGTTAAGAAAAATACCAAGCTTCTTATTTTCCAAGTTTTCACACCACTTTTTGTTCAGACCACACATAAGGTCAGGGAAAAGAACAGGGTAAGAATTCCAAACAAGTTAAGCATATCACTAGTGGGAGCTGCCATAACAACAGGTGAGGAGAAAACACTTCATCACCAGGCAAGGACAGCAGAAGTAAAGGCTACAAAATCTTCTTCACAAACAGACAATGAGGTGAACCAGTGCTCTCCTGCCTGGGCACTTTCTCCATTCACAGTTCCAGCCACTGCTGTGGGTACACGGGGTCTACATGCGTGGGCTGCCACAGCAGCTCAGGTGTACCTGGGATGCAAAGCTACTGATGTTCTGGCACAGGTTACCCCAGGAGGGCTGGGAGCATCTGGGAAGGTCTGGAAAGGGACAGCCTTAGCCAGAACAGAGGCCAGCATCTACTGCTGTTCCCTAAGGAACTGATCTGCCTGAGGCAGCCACTGAAGTGGAGACTTTAAAGGGACTAATAAAGAAAGAAAACCAGTTATTTCTTTTAATCTAAAATCACAATTCCTACACTAAATTAGACAAACACCACAAGCCACACAGGTGACCAGGGCACTACCACAGCAGGAAGGTCCATGAAAACAAAAAAACCCAAGAATACACTGTTCACTGCTGGGTAAGTGCCTTCTCCTGCAGAGTACACACAGAGTCCACACAGGAGTCTCCTCACTCTGGCAGGTGGGAAGAGACACCTGGGGTTCATTACCTAGATATAAATGACAATGACTTCTCAGTTACTGGGTACTTCAAGAAGAAAAAGGTCACATTCGTATCCATCCAGGAGCTAACACGGCTTGAATTAAGTTTCATTTGACACTGCCAGAATCACAGACTTCCACAGATTCTTCTTAAAACATATGTTGAATTGGTTGTAGAAACACTCTGAGCTCAAGAAGGCTCAGGCATAATGTTAAAAATCAAACTAGTACAGTCATGCTGAGTGAACCACTGTGAGCAGGTCATTCCATGCACTACACACTGTCCTCACACAAAAACTGCATTGAACATGAGAAGTGACAAGGACATTTCCCCTTGCGAGGGAAGCACATCTGGAAACTGGCATCTCTGGAAAAGCCGCTGTCATGATATGTTCTGACTCTGCACAACAGCTCTACTTGCTAGTTTAGAACAGGTGGAAACGCACCTAAATTAGAAAACAAAAGATAACGGTGATAGCACCCAAACTGCTTCTCCACCCTGTGCCCTTCAGTCCCCAGCTGTGAACCCGCCCTGCTGTGCACAAATAAGCGCTCTGCAGGAAGAAGTCAGGGAGCTGTGTATTAACCTTGTGTGTACTGATTAGCTGTGTATTAGCTGTGTATATTAGCTCTGTGTGTCTTGATCTCTAGCCAGCGCGGTGGATCTGTGCGGTGCCTGCAGACTGCGGTTTGGGAACTACGTTGGTTTTGGGATTCGGGAAATGAAGGAGAGCGCAGGGTAGGCGAACCAAAGCGCTAGAGCACTGTTCGCCCGGCCCGGCCAAGCACTGGAAAGCAGATGTCCCCATCCCCGCTCCGCCTCCCTGCCCAACCCTGCTCCTTCGCCCGGGCTCTCCGGGCCAGTGCCCCGCCAGCCTCGGAGGCTTCAGCCCCGCGCAGTGTCCCACGCAGCCCCTACCTGGCGCCTCGGCCTCGCCGGTCCATCCCTCCTCCTGCAAGGGAACATAAGAGCGGTCACCCGCGGCCTCTCGCCCGCCGCCCGCCCGGCCCCGCACCCGTCTCACCTGCGCGGCGTCGTCGCCCGCGGGCAGCGCGGTGACCTGCAGCGACAGCCGCCCCCCGGGACGCCACTCGAGCTCGTGGACCCGCCGGTCCAGCACCCGCTGCCTCACTGCCAACACAACAGGCACCGGTCAGGGAGGATGCGGCGCTCCCCGCCTCTCCCAACCGCGTGCAGCGCCATCAACGCCCCCGGCCCGGCCGCTCACCCTCGGGGCTGGCGAAGCAGACGAGGAGGTGGCCGGTCTCGGTCTCGGCGTCAGTGCCGGCCCGCAGCTCGCACTCGCCGCCTCCCGAGCGCTTCTGGCTCTGGAAGTAGCAGAGCAGCTTCTTCCTCAGGGCGGGCGGCGGCTCGGCGGAGCCCCAGTCCCCGCGCACCAGCAGCGGGAAGGCGCCCGGCCGCTGCCCCGCCATCGCCGCACCGACGACTCCGCTCCCCGCCGCTTTCGCTTTCATTTCTTCGGAGAAACTCGACGTGTCGGGCTCCGCCCAGCGCCGGGAACAGGCGTCTCCCCCGGGCCGGGCGTTGGCCGGGGGCTGAGGTTCCCCCTACGCCTCCTCATGGGGCAGGAGCGGGCACTGACGGTCCGTGGAGCGCTCCTGGGTTGCACAGCCCGTTGTTCCTCCACAGGTGTCCAAGTACAATGTTTTCAACGCCGGACCTTATAATGGTCACGCACTGATTAACACTCCCTCACCCTGCCTTAAACTTTCAAATCAAGTCGTAACCCAAAGTAAAATTACCCGTTTTCATGATTCTCTCTCAGAGAAGCTTCTGCCACTGTGCAAGATTGCAACGAAGGAGTATTTTCCTCAGACCAACGTGACAGCTAGCTGAGACATTCTGAGCTGAGTGCTCAGAACTTCTCCTTTCAAAGGTTTCAGTTCTCAGCTATTTCATACTGCGTATTTTACTAATGTAACACTAAAATAGCAGAAAAATTATTTTCCCCCCCCAACTTCACTGAAAGTTCATAGAGAAAACAGATAAATAACCAAATGTCATTGAATATGATTAAGTATGGGTGAATGTCAGCTAAGCAAAGGTATCATCAGACACACTGCTGAGCAACCCATGGGAATCCCTTTGTTTCTCCATAGGCAACTGATTAATCTGTTGTTTCCTAATGCACTGTTCTCTCAACAGTAAGCCCCATTACATGCTCTCCTCCCTTGCTGTAACCCAGGCAAAATTCCTGACTGTGATTGCAAATCAAGTACATTTATTCCTAAACTGTACAGCTATGATTAGGAAGTAAAGGTCTGTACAGCTGGTTATAGGATAAAGGCTTGGGACCTTTCCATTTCAGTCAACAGGACTCTGCTGCACAACTCAGCCTGCAAACTTTGCCACAGACAAAATGGGACCCAGTGAGTTACTGGATAGGGATGTGACACTGTGAAATGGCTTAATGGGACAGAAAGTGAAATGAGAGACCTGAAGATGCTAGGGAGATTTGATCTTCACAGCTGTCCTGGTCTGGGAGAGTTAATTTTCTTCTTAGTAGCTGGTACAGGGCTGTGTTGTGGTTTCAGTATGAGAACAGTGCTGATAACACACTGATGTTTTAGTTGTTGCTGCGGAGTGTTTACCCCAAGTCATGGAATTTTCAGTTTCCTGTGCTCTGCCAGTGAGCATGGCCAGGACAGGTGACACAAAGTGGCCAAATATTCCACACCATAGAGCATCGTGCTCAGTATAGAAATCGGGGGGAGACAGCTGGTGGGGGGTGATTGCTACTTGGTGATGGGCTGGTCAGCACGTGGTAAGCAACTGTAATGTGCATCACTTGTTTCTGCTGGGTTTTATTTCCTCCCACACATCCTTTAAATTACAATTATTTGTATTAGTATATTTTATTTTGTTTCAGTTATTAAACTGCTCTTGTCTCAATGCACAAGGTTTACCTTTCTTTTCTGATTCTTCGCCCCACCCAGTGAGTGTCTGCATGGTACGTAGTTGCCGGCTGGGGTTAAAACACAACAGCTTGTTTCAGTGTGCAGAAAAACTCAGGCACTTAGAAACAACTGGAATGTTGGTATCTTACTGCACAGAAAAGGGGGGGGGGGGAACACAGAATGGTGTAAAATGTTACAACAAATACAGGAGCACAAAACCACAGCTGTAAAGACATCCCAACCCACATGGAAACCAAACAGAGCCCAATACTACTAAATATGAAAGTCGAGGTGGTAAAGTAGTACTGCCTATTCACCATGTGGGAATCTTTAAAAAAAAAAAAAAAAAGGAGGTGGCATGGAGTCCAAATCACAGTGTCACAGGGAAGCTCCTACATTTAAAAAAAATATACAGCTTTATGTATCACGAGAAGGAGAAAAATTGTGTACAGAAGAATAGAGAAACACACAGATGGTATTTTTATATTTTCTTTATTAGTTGTATTCAGTGATCTTATGAAAATGATTCAACTCACTGAAATGATGTCTGTGTTTGTGACACACCACCATACAGGTAATTACTAGGTTGTTTAGACACTGCAGAGTAACTTTATGATACAATCTAAACTTATATTGGAATCAATGGGAAGAATAAAGCTGATTTAAAAGTTGTATTTAAGCTTAAGCACAATGGCAGGCACAGACCCAGGAGCCCATTATCAGAGATGGCCATATATACCTTCCATTTGCTTCAAGGTGGCTCTGAGCATTCATCACTTCTGCAGAGCTAGAAATACAGCAGCATCCATGTACCCACTTATATATGAGCCACGCTAATTCCATGTGCAAAACCCAAGCCACTAATGACATTTCTACCATGAAAAGGAAAATAAGCAGAAGTTCATAGCCTGATCACAGCTTGATCGTAGCAAGAAAATTTTCTATTAGATGGGTTACGTGATGCTATTCACTGTGACAGACATAATAACACAAAGCTAATGTTAAATGTTTCTACTAAAGTTAAGTGTATGTAATAAAAGCCAGTACTGGATCTAATGGTTTTGGCAGTCAGACTAAAGATGTGTGGGAAAAAGTGGAGATCAGAGTCACCAATAAAGCAATACAAACAATGTGATATATCTGATATTCAACAGGTGCAACAAGTACTGATACTACATTCACAAAACCCAAATTCTGTAAAGGCTACACATATAGAAAAGTAAATGTTTTGTGAAAAGAACATATATTGTTTGATGATAAAAGATTACTTTTCTTAGCTGAGTGTGAAATACAAGCGATTTAGGTACAACAGTTGAACAAAGTAATTTCTTTCCTCTTATTGCTTGAATAGTAAATTGACTGCTGTACGTTCAGTTATTCAACGTAAGAGTTGACAGTTGATACATTTCTTTATTCAATTCCTTTTGCTTTCAATTCAGATCGAACCCGCTGCAGATACTCAGGATCAGGGTAACCAAAACTAGGAGAAGAAAAGAATTGTTTGAGCAACTTCTGCAATGAAGCACTTGAAAATTCTACAGAATCTTCCCATCAAAAGATTTTCATGAATCTCTTTAAAAGTTTTATGCACTTCTTTCCCATAGAGAAAACAGACCCCATATTGCTGGTCAGAGAAGTGGTAATAATAATAATGGCCAGTCTTCGCGAGCGAAGATCCGGGGAAGGTCTTTCCACCTTCCAGCCTGCGCATTGGATTTTTTTAGGTGAGACACAGTGTGCACGGAACTGAGCCCACCCTTTAATCCTAAGGTTCATCTGCCGGGGCCAAGCGAGCTTGGACGGTGGCAGTGAGGTCCTTAGGACGTAGGTGGGTTGCCTTTAAGGGCTAACGAGCCCCACCTGCCCGGGAGTGGCCCTGACCGGGAATCGAACCCGGGTCTCGGCGGTGATAGCGCGGCGCCTTTACCACTAGACCACCAGGGGCTCCTAGAGAAGTGGTACTGACAGGCTAAAGCTACAGACTTAAGGAACGGCTGTATTTTGTTGCCCAAACTGATTTTCAAAGCTGCCTGCTGTGTCTCTTCAAAATGATAGTGTGTTTGGGTGTACATCTTTCTAAAATGAAAAATCAGATCTGAAGCATATCCAAGTCAGCATTCAAATCAGAAACGTAATGGCACCTCTGGATTTTTAAGTAGTGCATCACCAGAAGTGTGTAGGAAGAAAGTGATAACCAGGGAGAGAATTTGTGCAGAGTGAGGGATAAAGTGAAACTGATACTTTTTGCTCTTTTATGATCCTAGCCCAGTTGGGAGGATCTAGACACAAATCGTTAGAGCTTTCAGGACAACACCTGCTCCTCAGAGGCTGCAACAAGCCCTGGAAGGACATGAAGGGCTGATCCAAGCCTCCCTCATGTCTCTGCTGCGGGCAGCTCCCACTCAGTACCAGTGATTGCTCCATCCACATGTCCTTGCCTTTATCTAGAAGTTCAGCCAGTCCTCAAGAAATGCTGAATAGAGTTGTCATCTACTCAGAAAATCCTGTGACAGCTTGAAAGACCAAAATGGGGTAACCCTTTCTGTGGATGGGGCCAGCACAGTGTCCTGTGTTCTGAGCAGAGACCCACTAAATGCTGCACATGGTTCCTACCACCTAAAAGGACATGACCATATCTATACTATCATCTATTCCTTCTTGCTGCTAGTTCCTTTAAGTAGAATTTCAAATCATAGTTTACAAAGTCTGAGTGCCATCTTTACTGGGTTCATAATGGACCAGCACCTCCTGGTGCCAAATAGCAGGTAACAGGAGAGGCTGAGATCTGGAGTCCAACCTTAGGTGCTATCAAGAGCTTGATGTCCAGTCCTGTACTAGAAGTAGTTTCTAATCAGAGCAGTTATTAACTAAGTGCCTTACAGAACTCACTGGTGATTGAGTGGTCTGAGGGGCAACAGAAGACTAAGTTCATCCTTGTTCCATCTGTCCAAATAGGTGAAGGTGGTTCATGTCTGGATCCACAGAGCATTCCACAATCACTTTGTTAGTGGCAAAATTTGAAAGCTCTAATATGGAAAATATTCAGGGCAGCCTTCCTGACTCATCTGAGTAGCAATAATATTACATACAAAGAAGACTACTTACTTGGTAGGCCCTCCAGTTATGGAAGTTTTGTGGTGAATATCATTCCATGTGATAACATTTTGTGCACCAGTAGTACGTGACTGGCCCACTGTGAAAATCAGTTTATGGTCAAAGGCCCTTTTGAGGAGCATCAGAATTTCTCGCCCTTCCACATTGTCAGGTAAATATGCAGTGCGCTGAACTGAGTGATAAGGTTTCCCTGGGTTTGGATGGTTGATCTGTTTTGTAGAAAAACAAAACAAAAAGACATTGTATATTATAAATGCTTTGAAAGCATGAAAATTATACATCCCAGCTTTCAGAATACTTTTTATCTTGCCTTTGATTCAGGAGGATATAGCATGACTGATAACTGATCTTGGGGAGGTTTTTTTCATCAGATACTTTCTTTCCTCTAAGTTTCATTCACATTTTCTTGTCATCACTCATGCATCCATTGTCATTTTTGGATTTGTTTTTTCTCTTTCTCCTCTCCCCAGTGCATGTCACTGTACCCCTGACTTTATCATTTACTCCATCCTCAGTCCAAGTCAGGAATTCAGGCACATAACAAATGCTGATTTCTCACCTGGAAAGCTTACAAGCCAGCCTGCTATTCATTTTTGTCCATTGTTATTTACAGAGAAGAGAATGCCCCAGAGAATCATTATACTCACAAAACCTTGTTTACATGGTATCACTCCATAGATATCACCAGTTCAGTTATTCTCAGTGTACAAATTAAAGGCAGGTAGCTCTGTCCTGGCTCATATAAAATGGAGGGCTACCATCTGACCATTTAATTCCTTCTATATTACGTAATTGCACCTAAACCCACTGAATTAACTACTTGCAGATTTATACAGACCAAAGAAAGGTCTTTCCTGGACTTGAATTAAAACAATGGGAAAACAGTTAATTTTATATTCAGTATTGGTTTTGCTGTGGGAAAAATATCTTTTAGGAATCTTTAAATATACTTACAGTTTGAATACCACCTTTCATATTATAGTTAATTTCGATAGTGCCACAATTCTCATAACCAGGGAGAGGGAACCTCCTTTGTCTAGTTGTCATTGTTCCCTCTGGTTGGTTTCCGGTCACGACTCCGTAGACAGTATTACAAACAGGACAAACTTGCTTAATAGCCATGGCTTGGTCAATGCAACTTTTGCAAAATGCATGTTTGCACTTTTTCAATGTTTCTTTATTCTTAATTTTGTCCATGCAAATTGGACAATCATCATCTTTTTCTTCTGTCTTTGCCTTAGCCTGTCCTTCAAAAGTAAGATTATTCTTTTGCCTGACACTGGGTTTCTTCTTAAGTGCTCCTGTAGCTTCTTGAGAGCTGAGATCAGAGGACAGTGGTGCCTTATTTTTAGTTTGTGCTGAGTCTTCAATATTAAAAATGTTCATAATGCGCTTTTCAGCAGCATAAAGATGGTCTGGTAAACCGATTAAGATTAACTTGTCTTTCTTCTTTGTAAGTTCTACATGAAGATCTTCTAATTGTTTTTCTTTGAGTAGCACATTTAAAGTTTTCTTCTGATCTTCTGAAAGGTTCATGCTGATGACTTTTTCTCTTAACATTGCAGAGGCACTTTGAAATGCATTGATGAAACTTTCAGTAGCATGTGATGACAGATCAGAAGTTTGGATCTTAGGCCTAAATATTATAAGCATCTTCTGGTCGTACGACTTGCCTATTATTTCTATTCTTGTATCAAATTTCTCTTCAATGTTTTCAAATTCTTTCTTTAATATGGTTTCCAACAATTTAAACACAGAAGCATCAACTGGAATTCCATTCCTGTATTTGTATGGTACAGATGATGCTTCCATATTCTTTTCAGCTTGACTGTTCTCACTTTCCTTTGCTAGAAATTTTTTGGCAGCTAAAATCTCACTCTCTGGACCACGAAGTAGGAACTGATTCCCTTCCACTTTAGCAAGAAGATTACTAAATCTTTCATTCAATTTCATTATTGTCTCCTCTAATGGGTAACTGTTTGTTATGGGAATTTTTTCCTGTTTGAGATCTTCTACACTTCTCTGAAAAGTACTGATGAAAAAATTACTAGCTGCTTTCAGCAATGCAGGACTTTCATCAGAAGTTAAGGTTATTGCTGTGGTTCCATCGTGGTTGTCTTTACTTCTTATATGCACTCCAAAACGTTCGTGTAGTTCTTCGATTTCTTTTTTGTGGGTGTGACTAAAATACTCATAGAGAGCTGTCATAACTGTAAGATCATCCATTTTTTCAGTATTCAGATCATTTTCATCTTTCAAACCATTCTGACTTTCAGAATGAGAAAAATCATGGTTTGTGTCATTGTCTGCAAGGATATCCTCAAAGTAGTGATAAGCTTTTTCAATATCTGTAAAATCTCCTGTCAATTTCTCAAAGCCATCAATGGCAGGGTTTCTTTCTCTTTTTAAGTTTGGACACATGATGGTTATTTTCTTCATTTGCTCTTTAGAGAACATACTGGTATTCAAAGTAGCAGATACTGTAAGAAATATCTAAAGAAAAGACAAGAATATATCAACATTAGTTTTTTCTAAGGTTCTATGCTTGCTGCTTCTATACTTTGAGCAAGAAGCCCTGTTCATCTCAGTAAGGGCAAATTACAATAAGCACACTTACCCACAGTGTTTCTTTTATGTCATGGATAAGGACATTACACACAGGCAAGTAACACAATCTGCTTCTAAGTCAGCAGCAAAAATGAAATTTGTTAATGTCATTGGCATTGCAGGAGCAGAAACAGTAACTTTGCTACTTAATTTGAGACTGTGACCAGCACTCTCTGCTCCCAACCTCTGGCAATTTTACAAGGCACACAGCCATCCTCTGTGACTGAGCTCATTGTGTATTAGTCCCTTTCCCCCTCATTATCAAGCCCTAAAAGTCCTGCACACCAAGTAGACAAAGCAAACAGATTTCTTCTTCCCCTCCCTATCATTCTGAAGGTTTCTGGGCACCAGGCCGAGCAGTCCCCTCCTTAATGGCCTTGAAGGTCCCAGGCACCCTGCCAACCAGGTGGTGTTGACCCCATCACAGAACAGGGAGGTTTAGCAGCACTGTCTACAAAATCAACCAGTTACAAGTCCTAAGTGGGAACTCGGACTGAGCTGCTGCTGGATGAGACTCACGATCCACCAGCGGCCAGGCACACCTCCACTGTCTTCTGGTTCCTTTCAGCACTGAGTGGATGACCCGTAAGCTCTTGTGTGCTTCTCGAGTCTAGACTGTGTTGTTCTATCAATACAGCAAGCCAAGTTTAAAGATTTTACATGATTTGCAGAGGGTCCAGGTCACTAGAAACAATAAGCTCAGCTGTGCTATCAAAGGCAGTGCTACACCACTCATGTAATTGTCCTACATTGATTCTGCTTGTGGAAATTCTGTGCTATTCCAATCATTAATTTTACGCTATGCTAATCATAAAATCCTGTTAAAAAAACCTCAGAACTTTCATTGTAACTACAATGAAACTTAGTGCCATCATTATTCTGCCAAGGATCCCCAAAAGAATCTGTCTGTCCCCTTAGTGTCAGGTGACGCAGACACAATGTCTTTTAACAGCACATATATGTTATATTTCATTATTCTTTATTTATTAGACTTCCTAGATTTCACTTCTTAACTTTCTTTTAAAATTTCCCCAAAGTCATGCTTTAGTAACTCAGAGTTAGGGCAAAAAAGTGGATTCTGAAAAGTAGTAACATGCTCACATGTCTACTTTGCACAGACAGAAGGACAGGGAAATTTGCACTATACTGGTACAGATGCCAGGTAAGTACTATGGTAGCACGTGCTATACCTCAAAAGATACATCTGTGCTACCATGCAAAACAGGGTTAACCCTCTGAGACAGATGTCAGTGTCTCGGTACAGCCACATCCACATCATGTAGCCTGGCCCTATCCCATGTCCCTGACACACAGCTGATCTTTTCTTTTATATATAACTTCTAGTTCAAAGTGTCTGAAACCATGTTTGCTGTGCTCCATCACATCAGAGCAGATTTTCTCAATGCTGAGGTAAGGGATGGAAGTAAGTAGGGCTGCTTGAAGGTGCAAACCATGCTGAAATAGAGATCTGTGTATCTGGAAGGGGTCCAAATCTCATACAATTCTTCCACCTTTTGGGAGCAGCCGTAGGTGCATACTATTGCCCAATACCTAGCAGGGCGATGCTTTGGGGAGTAGTGGTTGACGCGCTGGAAAACATGCTGCCTGTAAACACGTGTGGATTGACCTCTGTTCCAGCAATCAGAAGTCATTCCTGGCCCCCATTTTATTTACTGAGATTATGTTTGCTCGACATTTGCTCAGCATGAAATACTGAGGTACAGCATAAAGGACTACATGGAACTACAAGCAGGGCAGGTTGTGACAGTGCTCGTCCCGATGTACCTTTTTGGTAAGGACTTCACTTGCCGTATCCCCACAGCCATTGGCTGACCACTGCTCCTGCTGGGGCAGGACAGGGCTGGCAGGGATGCTGTGGCTGGCGGAGGCCTGTGCTGTAGCCTGGCTGTTGCTCTGGTCTCCTTCTGGCTGGATGACTATCTTCAGGTGTTTTGCACCCATTTCCAAAACGTGATTCGTTCGGGATTCCACGTTCTTCTTATCTGCAATAATTTGGGGGACAGGCAGATAAGGCTGATAAAGTTACCTGAAAACGTGTTGGCTACCAGTGTTGCCCATAAAATCAGATTCGTTACCTGGTGTGCAAGCAAGACAGTAATTACACACTCCAGAGAGACACTGCTTATTTATTTCACAGTTGTGCAAGCTTAGGTGCTCAGTGGTATTCCACAAACCAAGCATGCCTAGCTGACTTTTTGCACCACTATTTATATACAGAAACTCAGTAACTTTCCAAGCACAGCCCCTCTGTTACGACTGGTTAGTTATTTCCACACAAGTCACATAACCCCACTAACTTTGATGTATGCTCAGGGGAAGGGTCTTCATCTCGGCAGGGTTCTTTTTGACCTGTAGATGTGATTTTTAGCATTATAATGAATACAGTTCGGTGTAGGGTACATGGACCTTGAGTACTTTGCCATGTTAGCAAAAACATAGACACACATCAACAGCTTGATTTACTACATCCTTAAAGATTGTTAGTTCCCGGATGCCCCTAAGGCATGCTGGTTGCTGCCTGTTCCACTGATTAGTTCTCCTTTCTTGCAGATTAGGCTTGAAAGTAGACAAAGATCTTACATCAAATAACATCCAGACTTACGATAGCCTTACTTCTTCTTGACACAATCCACATTTTGCACCACCAGCGGCCCCAGAGCCCCCCTGCCCTGCCCTCCCCTGTCCATGCCCCATCCCTGCCCTGCTCAGAGGCTCAAGGATGGTGCCTCGGTGGCCTTTTCCAGCCCATGACACGGCTCAGCCGCTCCCCCCACCCCCGTCCCGTCGAGCTGCGCCCTCCGCCCTGTACCTCGCTCCTCACGGAAGTCCACCCAGTAGGTGCCAGGCTGGGGGCCCGCCCGCACGTTGCACTCGCCGCCCCCCGACCGCCTTCCCGACTGGAAGTAAGTCCGGAGCTTGAGGATCACCTTGTCGCCGGGGTCGGGCGCGGGGCTGAGCCGCACGAGCAGCGGCGCCCCCGCCATGATCGCCCCCGCCGCCGCTTTCGCTTTCGTTTCCCGATCGCTGCCCTCTGTTCCCCGCCCCGGGCCCTGCCCCAGCTCCGGGCGCCGAGGGGCTCACGGCAGTGCCGCACCAAGCCGCTCCATGGGGGCCTTCCAGGTACCGGCGCGGGGCGGGGGGTGCGGCGGGACCTGCCGGCGGGGCTTGGGGAAATAACAGTCCCGTCCTCTGGATGGTGCTCGGGAATAAGTGACTTTTGGCGGCCTCTTGACCCCGCGGGTCAGACGGGGCCAGAGGATGCGGTGGGCAACTTCGCCTACAGAGCTCCGGCAGCTCCGCGTAGCGTTGTGAATGTCAGAAAACTTCGTACAGATGTTTGACACGCCGGTGCCGCCGGCTTGGTTTGCAATGGAACACCTCCCGTAGGAAGGCAGCCCATCTACATTGTTACTTGTAACCTTTTCTTTCGTTTCCTTTCTCTCTCTACCTTTTTTTTTTTTTTTTTTTTTTTTTTTTCCTCCAATAGGGTTACTTTGCAAGGACCTCGGAAGAGGAGATCGGTTTAGGTAAGCCTCCCATTTAGCCATCTGCGAAGCGTGTGCCTGTATGTAAGTTGAAAATTGCCAGCCACGGCCATCAAACTGGAAAACTTCGAGGTGGAATAGCCAAAAGCAACCTGAAATTCATAGCTAATGTGAATTAATATTAATTAGACAAGATAATGAATCAACATTACTATTGATTACTTCAGCGGGATTTGCTTTCGTTTCTCCTTAAAAAAGCAAGAGCTCAGAAGTGTTTGGATGAATCGGTGTCTGTGCTTTAAAACTGCAGAACGTTAGACTCTTTTGTACAAACAGGCAGCATACCCTGCAGGGAAGTTTGATTAAACTTACAGAAATTGATTTAAACTAATTAACATAATGGCCGCATATAGCACTGCTGATATCTGCCAGGAGAGGGCTGTATAGCCATAGCGATATTGTAAAAACCGCCCCAAGTGATCTTTGTTCCCTAAAAAAAAGTAGTTTCAAAAGCCTTTCTGAACACAGTTCCATAGAAAGAAACAACTTGCTCTAGGCCTTTAACTGTAGACCAAACAAGACTCACAGAATTAAAGCTCTCACAGGGTCTCTGTGGCGCAGTTAAATGAACCTATCGGCAATTATTCCTCTACTGGTGTGGCTGAGTCACTGCAAATGCCTGGGGTGCTTATCCTCGGCCCTTCCTGGAAATCAGCAACAAAACGCTAAGAATGCCCTGGAGAGGGCGGAGCCAATCTTCAGCCTGCTCAGCAAAACAATCTTGGAGGGGAAGAAGTGATTTTTTTCTTCTTTTGCAAGCATTTTGAAGCCCTGATGATGGCGTGGCTTCATTTTGCTTTCTCAGCTGAAGTTTTAGTGTCAAATGCAGCCCAGCATCACAGTGACACTGCAGCCAGGTAACAAAGCCCTGTCTGCTTCTTTATCCTCCTTCTCACCATTTATTCTCAGCCCATTCAGTTGTGCTGCTGCATCAGTCTTTTGAGGCTGGGGCTCTAAATAAAATTAAGTTTTCTAGCGTGCTTAATATTTTTTAGGTTCAGATTATGTCACTGATTCATGGAATGCTATGTCCCCAACAATGGCTGTGTCAGCCTAATGGTGGGGAGAATAAACAGTAGGAAGGAGAGAGAATACAAGTGCCAGGAGGAGACACATCTTAACCAAACTTCCTTCTCACGTAAAAAAAAAAAAAAGCAAACTCAAACCCTCAAGTCACCACAGGCTCAGTGATGCTGTTCTTGTCATCTTTTAGTGACTCTCTGATCGGTCGGGCTCTCTACACCTCTGAAAAGGGGAGGGAGATCACACTGTGTAAAAAATATTGCTTAGTAATGACAGTAGGATAAAACTGAGAGCTATAAACTACACTTCTTTATAAAAAGCAATGTTTTGACAGTAGTATCTTCTATTTCACTTTATATTCTGTATCCTAGGGTCAAGCATGGTAATGGATGAGGTCAGCTTGATGATGCCCATCAATAAAGATGCCTATGAAGCTTTTAAGAGAAGAGACAATTGTCTAAGTAATCTCATTTCCCAAAAGTTTGCTTGTATGTTGACCTTCAAAAGCACTCTTGAAGTATACAGGAAAGAACTGAAGGGAATTGACATTTGTGTTTGTAAGGGTGATCTCACAAGACACAAGGTCGATGCTTTGGTGAATGCAGCCAATGAATGCCTACAGCATAAAGGAAGTCTTGCTCTCGCCCTTGTGGCAGCTGGAGGGTCAGAAATACAAGAGGAAAGCGACATTTATGTTCAGAAGCATGGCAGACTCCGAGTTGGTGACATAGCAGTAACAGGTGGAGGGAAGCTTCCTTGTAAGGTGATAATTCATGCAGTTGGCCCAAGGTGGGATGCTTCTGAAAAGGAAAAATGTTGTTGCCTACTTGAGAAGGCTATTATGAATGTTCTGTACTGTGTTAGTGCTCCACGAAGTACCATAGAGTCTGTGGCTATCCCAGCAGTGAGCTCAGGTGTCCTTGGCTTCCCACTCGAGTTGTGTGTTCAGGTGATTGTAATGGCTGTAAGGCAGTTTGTTGAGGTACGTCCACCAAGCTTTCTCAGGGAAATCCGCCTGGTGAACATTGATGAGGCTACAGTTGCAGAAATGAAGAAGGCCTGTGAAAAGTTTCTGGATGATACCAGTTCACTTCAGGGAACTGTGTTGTCTTCACCAAGCCAGTCTTTAACTTCCATCAAATATGAAGACATTCACTTGCGCATCACAAGAGGATACCTTGATGAGCAGAAGGTAAGTCCGTCCTGAAATTTATTGAACATGGTATTGCCTCCAAGTCTTTACTGGATTTGGAGTCCAAGAGTTCAGAACACATTTTGTATCGGTCCACTAAATAGTTTTTTTCTCAACCTGCTGAGAATGTTTGATGTGGTAAATAAATTATAGTGGCAAGGAACTATGGTTTGTTTGGTTTTTTCTAAACAGGTATTAAACTTCAGAAAGTTTTTATTTCTTTTTTGTATACATGCTGTTATGATATAATATGAAGCAGCTAGAGATTGGTAATAATATATCTCTTTGTTAGATTTATTTCCTTTTTATAACATCATGGAAATTCACATTTTATCACGCATTCCCTAGAATTCTACTCTTATTTTCTGCTTTGCTTTTTTTTCCCTATAATTTATGTTCTCATAGATGTCATTACTGCAGATATCTAAAAAACCACTGAAACAGCTGAAAATAGCTTCTACAGATGATGTTCACCTTACCTTTAAATAGGGCATAGCCATAGTTCTCTCCTGCTTGATAACTGGCAGCAGGATTGGATTGGATGAGGCACATGTGGGTCACTTCGATAGTGGCAGTAAAACTGAGTTGAATATACTCTGATGACTGGAACAGCTCTTGTGCACACTGCTTGTTTCTGAAAATATCTGCATTTACTGCTACTTCAAGGTGGATACTTTAATGTGTTCCAGTGCTGCCCGTAGTAATAAGTAGTAGGAAAACTTTTCAAGCAGCTGATGTGCTGCAGTCAGGCTTTTTTACAGGAATTGTGGCTAGAAAGAATGCTCCCTATAACATCAAAGCTTGCAAGTAGTAAACTTGAAGTACACTGAGACTTGCACTCTTGCCTTGCAGACTAGAGCTGTTGTTAACTGCGTGTTTAAGAGTGGGAATCCTCCCAGCCCATTTTCAAGACTGCTGCAAAAAGCTGGTCCAGGTCTTCAGAAGGAACTGAGGAATCATTTTAGTTTTTCGACACATTATAAGGAACTCATAGTAACAGAAGGGTATGATCTGCCTTGTGAGTTTGTACTGCACGTGCTATTGAGAGAACACGAACACCTGGTGTTACAGTATGAGGTGATGATCAGTTATGTTGGATTTTAATGGATTTTCATGTTGGGTGATGTGAGGACTGAAATACTTGTTTTCCCTGCAGGAATTAAAGCATGCAGTGAAAAGATGCCTGAGTCAGGACCAGCAATGTTCCTCAGTTTCTTTTCCAGTAAAGTGGTCGTTAAAGCTGCCTGTTGATATAGTGGCAGAGACCATGATTGAAGAGGTTTTAAATTTTGCCAGGGCACACCCTGAGAAGAAGAGAGATGTGCAGTTTGTCGTTTGCCCAGATGACCATAATGCCTATCAGGTAAGATATTTGTTGTTAACTACCCATAAGGAAAACACAGAACTGTAAAAATATTCCCATAGATGACTAAAAATGAAGGTAGTCTGTATTCTGTACTACTTAACAGCATTGGTGAGCAGCAGGTCCCTTTATGAAACTATTTGTTTCATTATTAGGTATAATTAATCTTTGCAAATCTTTATTTTCTCTTCACTAAACTGGAAGTGTTCACCCTGTGGTCTGATAAAAGGGGAGAGAGCTTTGAAATTCTCATGACTGTCAATGAATTTATAAGATTCCACTCTTCACTCAGTAGGGAATAAACTTATTCCTTCTCAGGAAATTTCTTTAACGATTTTTTTTGGTATGAAGTTCCTAGGGCAATCAACAGATTATATGACTTAATAGAAGGGTTTCAAGCAGACAGTGTGCCATTTTCCCTCTTTTGGATATTTGTCTGAGGTCAGATAGCCATCTATTATAAGAGTAGAGAGTTTGCTTTTGTTCCTATTCAACTTCAACCACCCATTCTTTCAACGTGTGCAAGAACTTGGTGGAGGGGAGTTGGAACTAGATGATTTTTTAAAGTCCCTTCCAACCCAAACCATTCTGCGATTCTCAGGGTGGATTCATGTTCTGTAACAGTCCCATAAACTCTAACAGAAGCTGTCTGACAGCTGTGTGCTCATCACTTAGTTCCTTGATAATCAGGGCACAGCAAAACCTCTTCTTGCTGAATGAAAAAGGAAATGCAGTTTGCTAATCCATTGCCTAGCAGCCTCTTAGAGGTTTTCCATGTGGGATCACAAAGAGGAGTTTGGGTTAAAGGCAGGGGAATAGTCTGGATTTTGAAACTGAGTAAGGATTTGTCAGCATTAAACTGCAGGTAATAAACACCTTTTCTTATGTGGTTGAATAAATTCCAGATATGCCACAACCACAAGGAGTTGGTAAAGGTGCTATGCCAGCCATTAACAATTTCAGAATCTGGGGGCTGCAGGTATGTGCAGGGTGTAACTACAGCTGTAAACTGCTTATCTGACAGAGTTTTGAAGAGATGAATTACATTTTTGACAACAGAGATTGCAAACTGCTCCTAAACTTTTATCTTTCAAGGTTTTCCAGAGAAAATTCTATTCAGCAAAACACAAACTGGAGAACAGAAGTGATCCACTGAGTAAGTAATGAACAGAAGGGGTATTTCAAGTAAATGAACACTCTAGATTTGAGAATCCAAAATCACCTTCCTTTAAAAAGAACTTAATATTTGCATATGTGTCTTGGAGAAAGGGGGAGGCAAAAGTGCATGAGCGTTGTGTATTTTTACATTAATAGGAATGGAACTGGGCAGTCCCTTTTAAGATTTTAAAACAAAAATCATTGTCAGTGCCTAACTTGTTGGAAGTCATTTAGTGAAAGGCAAATAAATTCTGCATATGTGTGTGTGTGTGCAGTTCCTGAAACGCTTACCTCCTGGTGTCTAATCTCTGTTTTGAGCATACAGAAGAGTAGTGTTTCTTGCACACTACTTTCTTCCTGCTTGGATTACAAGTAGGAATTTGTGTCAGCACTTGAAAGCTCTACACTCTTTCAATGCCCTTGCCTTTCTTCCAGGTGCAGAGCCAGGCATCCAAAGCATAAAAGACACTGCAAATGAAGAACAAGTGATTGCAATTACAGGGAGAACACACACAGCAGTGGAAGCAGCAGAATCGTGGCTGCGGAGTGTGGTACAAATTCAGGAAGGTCACCGTGCTGTTATTAAAAACAACTATATTTTTTGCCTCGGTAAAAAGGAGTTTGCAGAACTCATTCAAGATATGCCTTCTAATGTACATATGTCAGAAGTAGTGAGAGGTGGAAAAGCAACACTGGAATTTAAAGGCCCTCCTGATGCTGTGATTGATGCAGTGCTCACAACTGAGAATTTGCTCCTTCGTATGCAAGAGAAGACTATGGCTGAACAAAAGAAACTGCTCCACTCAATGTGTACGTACACAGTGACTAATTAAGTAAATAAGTGCTTAAATAAGGTCAATTATGAAGCAATGTATATCCTAGTACTGCTGAGAGTGGGCAGACGTGCATTCAGTTCACATACATATACAGAGTATTGCTTTAATTACTGATATTCCTGTGCTTTTAACGCACGAGCCCCTGGGGACCATTGCTTAGCTGTGGTCGCTCACCTGGCAGTACCCCCAGTAGGGCACAGTTTATACAGAGGCTGGCTGTGATGTACAACCAGCTGGCTACAGCTGGACCACTGCTGCAGGACTCAGCAGTGGACTTGTTCTGCAGAGTCCTTGGCTTTCACGAACAGCTGATACAACTAGTGGCATTACAGAAAGCTACTGAGTGGCTGATTTTAATTCATGTTTGTATAGCCATTCAATATAGATACCTTTATATGAAGGTTGGGCTGTGGAGAAAGGTAATGGAAAATATAAATTGCTCTTTTTTGGTTCCCTCTTTCTCTGGTTTCTTTATAATAAATGTAGAAAAATAGAATACATTTATATATATATATATATGTATCTCTCTCAGTGTTAGCCTCTGACATTACTTCAGAGAATACTTAACATCCTTTGTTCTTAACTACCAAGTACTGGATCTCTCCTCCTTCCTTTTGCTTCAGACATTATGATACATGAAAATTTTACTCCCTTTTTGATATCCAGGCCAACCAGAAGCAGGTCAACTTTCAGAAGAAGACCTTCACGAGGCAAATACCACTAAATCCATCAAGATTTTACCAGTAGAGTCACACCTCCAGGAGTTTAAAGACAGACAGAAACAGTTTGAAAAAGCTGGACTTCGTGTTCTCAAGGTAAAGAGGGCAAAACTGATTCTCAGCTCATACTTTTGAACTAACATGTTTAATGTATGCCTAAAAGACTCTGATGAACTATTTCAATATATTGCTTTTAAAAATTAAGATCAAATCAGGCTAAGCCTTAAAATAGAAGCAGTCTTTACTCCTAATAAAAACTATTTCAAACATAA
This sequence comes from Myiozetetes cayanensis, assembly GCF_022539395.1. NCBI lineage: Eukaryota > Metazoa > Chordata > Aves > Passeriformes > Tyrannidae > Myiozetetes > Myiozetetes cayanensis. Next base: position 29,486,765 of record NW_026088185.1, read on the forward strand.
TGCAAATAATCACTCAAAAAGTGATGAAATTCTGAGTAGTCTTTTTAATTGTACTGTATATTCTTCCTGATATTTCATGCTTCAAATGCTCCTCTATAGGACTAGACAAATATGAGATTGTATGGATGGTAGATGGAGTTCAATATTCCAGGACACTAATGCAGTGTCCCTGTTTTCTTTTTGTGAGCTTGACACCAACAATTAGCAATTGAATTTGCCAGAGCTCTGATCTGATTATGTGTTGAAACTGGGACCTTGCTTGGGTGTCAGTGTTTTACTGAACAGAAGGTGGATGAGGCTGTGCAAGGCAGAGAAATACAGAAGTTTCTAAACAGGAATTTGTGTGCCTGGGTACTAACTGAGTAAATGGAAACCCCACTGCCATGGGCTGAACTGCTTTTCCTAAGAGAAAGGTATTAACATTGAAATGAGAGTAAATACCCACCAAATGCTTCTTGATCTGCAGAACTAAAAACTTTGCTGAGTCTCAACACAAAAGTTACATCAGAGTTTACAACAATGCTGCACTGGAGACCAGTTGTAGCTCAGTTAAATGAGTTAAGAGAGCAGAAGTACTACAGCCCCTGCTTGTTTCTAGCTCAGTGGTCTGGCATGAGAGGGCTCTGGAGAAGAGCCTTGCAGGCCCCTGGCACTGCCCCTTGCCATGGAGTTGTGGCTGCCCACTGGTGGAGCCAATTTGCCCGAGGTTCTGTGTGATTATTTACACTGCACACAGCTGGGCACTGTGGACACAAGTGACAGACCCTCTTCTCTGTGCCCCCTTTTTCCCTGACAGCTGTAAAGTTTTGATCAGTGGGAGCTGAGGTTCTCCAAGCCTTGCTGCACACTTGCAGTTCTTCACAAGACTAGGCTGTGACAGCCACACAGCTTATTCTCACGTATGAGATACTCAATCTGTTCAGCACAACTCAAGTACTGGAAATCAGTACAAGAGGAAATATTCCTACTGATTTCAGTGAGAGGCATGGGATAGTGGTATGTTTTTTTTTCCTTGGATCAGTTGCACACTTCAGATACTTGATCTGCTATGCGGTCAATGCATGTAAATGCATTAATTAAAGGTTCTTGCATTCAAGAACATAGCATGGATATTGGTCTCTGCTTATACTACAGTGTTATTTATTTATGTTACAGATTGAAAAGATACATAATCCTCTTCTATCTGATGCATTCCAACAAATGAAAAAAAGAATAGAAGAAAGACAAGATATCTCCAAAATAACCCACAAGTTGTACCAGCAGGTTCCTGCTGAGTTCTGTAGTTCAGTTTGCCAGACTGGATTTCACAGGATGTATTCTCCACCAAAAGGTAAGAACTTGCTTTGGTATCTTTAATCAAAATGAACAGTGACTGACTACTAAATTTGGGTTAAAATCAGAAAAAAATGTCATTCCTAAACAATAATTGTTTCTCATGTGCGTTTAGATTGGTATGAGCTTACTTTATTATCTAGAGTAAAGTTTCCCTCCCTGATACTCTAAAGCCAGTAAGGCTCTGGGACAATAAGCCTGGATTCAATCAAGCCTAGCCCAAACACTACTGACAGAATTGTTACTATACACATAATTCCATTCCAAGTTTTATTTTTTTGCATCACTCTTTAAAGAAAGTCAAGATCCTTATTTACCTGCTGCAAACATGCACTCAGCAGCTTGGTGCTTAAAATATGTTCAAAGTCATCACAGAATACTGAGGCTGAAGGTACTTGGGAAGGCTGTCTAGCCCAGCCCCGTGCTCAGACCAGGTGTGGTCAGAGACAGCACACAGTCTGACTGCTCAGCTGCCATTCGGATGGGAGCACGCTCGGAAGAAATTGTGGGCTCTACGAAATATTGTAGTAGACAGATGTTTTCAGAAAGGGAAAGAATAAGCTTTTAGTGCTTCATCCTACAATAGGTGAAGGGTGTTACATTTTGCTTGTCGATTGCAGAATTGGGATTTCAGGCAATAAACCGTTCAAAAGTGGAGATTTCCACTTTCTTCGTCTATGCAATGTACATGGCACATTTCCACACTTGAGGAGCAGTAAATAGGATGATGGTCTAATATCCTTGCACTTTTCCACATGAAACTGTAACAGCACTTTTATGTGACACTCTTGTTATAAATATCAAAGCTTTTTTTGGTCGGTTGCATTATTAAAATCTTGCTGCTTTTGGTGCTTATCAGATCTGTGATAATTGAAGTGGCAGTCATACATTTATATAAATACTTTAGACCTTGATGTTTCAACCACTGTATTAAACAGTTACATCTGAACAGTTATCGCTGAAGTAGCAGTTAATCAAACATCCTTCCAAAAAGATGGCACATATTGAGCAGTAACATCCTGTGTAATCCTGAATCAAGCAGCAGCCTCTTGGAACTACCACCCCAAAAGAACCAGTTGTTGAACACTTTGTCTTCTTCTTCTGAAAATTTTTCTTTCTTTTTCCAGAACAAAATTATGGACCTGGCATCTACTTTAAAAGGAACCCAAGAAACCTTATGGAGGATAACGCTATGGGGGAAATGGACTCTAAAATGTATGTGTTTGAGGCTGAAGTATTAACAGGCTTATACACTAAAGGCCAGTCTAATATTATTATGCCTCTGGCTGTGGAGGGGGATGCCTTTAGGATATATGACAGTTTGGTAAATGATATGGCTAATCCTGACACCTTTGTCATTTACAACAGTGTTGGGGCCCTTCCACAATATTTGCTGACTTGTTGCCCGGTGACTAAGCATTATGCAGCTGGAAACAGCAGCATCCTGAATTAGAATTACTCAAAACTGTTGCTGTTGTGAAGATCACCTCAGAACAAAGTCTAGTGCTTAGATTTAAGAGGATGCTCTACTTAGTAATGTGCTGTGGTCAAAGTGCCTCATGCAAAATACTCTGAAATATCCATGAACAAAAGAGTAAGGCAATACCTTAAGGAGATTAGGACAAAATTGTCTGTGAGTGGAAACAGAAGGGAGAGCATCCCAAAATACAGTTTAACATTTAGATGGTCATTTACTTTTTACCTTACCGTGTTCTGAGCAGGGGACTATACACGTGATGTTTGCATAGGCTGTCATTTTTGTATTGCATTCTCTTAATCTGAGATATTGCATATGTCAGTGAAACAAAAAGTCTTGGTTGTGCCTTTGATTCCTAAGTTTTCTTTTGACTTAAATAGGTGAATGTAGCAGATAAAAGCTGTTTCGCAGTTAGAGACAAGCTGTTAAATACACGTAGTTATGACAAACATGAGACAATACTGCACGATATCCAACAGTAGTCGCTGTTGCAGGTTTTATTGTAGATGCATGTATTCAAAATTAAAAGTATGAATGTCACTATCAGTTCACTTGTATTTTTTTATATAGTCTTAAGAATGTGATTTGGACTGTATTTGAGCTTCAGATTTCTCAGCAATGTTTGGACAATTTCAAATCTCTTTGAAAGGCTACAAAATAGTAAAGAACTGGTTCAAGCTACAGCTTGAAATTGATCTTCAATTAATCTACCTTTATCAATATCTTTTAAAGATTACACTGTCAGCCTTGTAGCCAGGTATGCCCACATTGCTTCTGCAGCAACCTGAAGCCAGCACATGGAAAAGCCCAAGAGCCATTATAGGAATTCCACTGTCAAAGGGGATTCAGTCCAGCACTCGGGTACTTGGAAGCTTTCTCTACTGAAGCCTAAAACTATGCCTGATGTTAACAGTGTTTAAAACAGATGTGTTGCCCCAAATAAAAAGCTACCACCAGATTTGTCCAAACTGTCCCACCAGTTCTGGGCCTAAAACACCTAAACAGCTTAAAGCAGTGCAGTAATACAGAAATAAACGCTCCTCTTTGGTACCTCACCTGTCAGTATCAGGTCAGCCTCTCACCTGAAGTCACCTGTAGTCAAAACTGTCATTACCTGGGGAGGAGAAGGGCTCACATAAAACCATTCAAAACCAACAGTGTTGTCATATGAAAAGCATTTCACCCACAGGCAAAGCACTGTGCTGATGGAGAGCATCTGATCTCTAAAACACAGATGAAAGTAGCATTTAATACAACTTTTCAAAATAATTTGTTAATGAATTCCCAGGGTACTTGTATTGCACCTGCAACTCCTAAGCTAGTAGTCATAGTGCTAGGAACCACTCACAAGTCCAGAAGAAATTAAGTTATAAAAGTCTAATTCTGAACTTTTATGTGAGGTTGCAAGTGGAAATTTTTTCAAACCATTACAAAAGAAACTTTTAAATTAATATATTCATATTTGTGTAGTGGGTGTTTTTTATAGTCTTATTTTAAAGATTAGTTATACCTATTTTTGAAAAGGTAGTTTTGTAGTGTGTGAGCCTCTAATACATGTGAATTTTGGTCTCAAGAAATCCCAAGGTTGCTCTTAAGAGTCTATTCCTATTTTAACTATTCCATTTAAGCAATAAATTCTTTTCTACTTCTGTTCCCTTTTTTCCTCATGTTTCTCAATTCACACATTACTGCCATGAAAACACAGAGCTGTAGATTTAAGGTTAGACAGCGCTGAACAAGGATAAGTTCTTATTTCAGTTTAGTTCAAGAGATTTCATTTTTTAAAGCAATTTCATGGCAGGAATTCTTCTTTCTTTTTTGAAAAAACTCAGTACAGAGTTTTTGAACTACTGCAACAATTTTAACAATTTCTAAGTTTTCAGAAAACCTAAAGGATTTTTTGGCACAATGTAACATCTTTCTCCTACTTGGAATAAAAAAAATCAGTTTTCATAACTGAGTGTTACTTTAATACTGTTACACAAGTATTGGTAACAATGTGTTTATTAATAACCTTTTTATTAACTCTGTAACTCTTAACTGCACCTAAAAAGGTTTGTACTCTGTTTAATAGAAAAAAATAATAATTGAGAAAGCTTTAACAGTTTATTCCAATACCCAGCACATGCTTTCTCCTCCCTCCACATACACCTGCAGTTTATAAGGATTCATTGTAACTGAATATTTATCTTCCATTTTATTATAGCGAGATTTTTTCCTGGTGTATAATTTCTACTGAAGTTCACCAGTGTTCTCCACACTTAGTGATATAATATACATTCTATATATATAGTTTTTTAAAAACTGCTAATGTAAGAGGTTGCATATAATTATTTTCATCTGGTCCTCAAAAAGAATAATTTCATATACAGAAACTAGAAAATAAACCCAGCACAAACTAGACGTACCAAGTAGTACATATTAAAATAATTACCACAGTAATTGAAAATTCTTGATCTTAGTCCTACAATAATCAGTTAACTAGAGGCTACTCCACCACCTCTGGGATTTCTCTGTTGTTCACAATAAGGGTATGAATAATTCCCTCCTTTCGTTTCCCGCTACTGACAGCCTTAATGCAACAGCTGTGATCAGCAACAGTGAAGTGAGTTTCAGTCCCATCTTCGACAAATTCACCCTGGAAGGGAGGAGACAAGAATAAAAAGAGACACGTGATATTTTAGCAAATGAAAAAGCTTGAGTGCATCAGTGTCAAGATCACTTGTAGTTTCCACATTACAGCAGCCATAGGTACCTGCAACAAATGCAGCCCAAAAACTGAACAAAGCTCCAGAATGTCAGGCAGGGCCTTGTCAACATGTCCAGTTAAAGATTTGTGGGCATCAGATGACAATCAAAATGGTAAAGTTGGAGTTTGTGAGTTCATATTACTGATCCATGTTAGTAAATAAAAATAGAAAAAGCATCTTCCTGCCCATTTGTGCTGTACAGCTAGTAAGTGCCACACAAACTTATGCTGAAGTGGCAGTAAAAGGTGAAGTATTTAGGATGTCTTCTACAGCAGGATGCCGAAAGAGGTCCCTGAATTGAGTACCAGTTGTGTATTTTGAATTGTGTGTTTTTGGCTCCTGCTGCAGTTACGTAATTTCCTATTGCAGATTTTGCCAGGCACAGCTATGTCATCTTTGGGAGAGCAGAACAATCCGTGTGCTGCTCTAATGGAAGCACAGTTTGACAACTAAACCTGCACATGCAGCTTGCAAGAACAACTTCTAAGAGCATTTATTACATTATAGAAAAGGCTGAGAGCCACCAGGAGCAGAAAATCTGATTTACTGGAAAGGGGGTTTCTTCCACTGATTTCTATAGAAACAGAGCTCTGACCAAACTGATCTAGTGGAAAGTGTCCCTGTGACGGGAGGGGGGTTATAATGAGATGATCTTTAAGGTTCCCTCCAACCCAGGCTGTTCCATGACTTGGTGAATCTTCATCCTGCTCTCAGGTATAGCACAACTGTTGATTTTACAATTTGTGCTCATCCAGGGGCTTTTTTGTGGCAGCCACTTTGACACATCCTTCAAGGAGGGGGAAGCCTACCTCGTATACATATTGACAGCTATCATAATACAAAAAGACATCAAACAGATTAAGCCTTCTACCTGCCAGCCTGCTCTAAAAACTAATGCAGATGTGACAGAAAGGCAGAGGCTTATTTTGCTAAGCTTTGGGTATGTAGCCATAGGCTGGGAAGAGGCTTTGGAAGGGATCACGTACCGCTGTTTCCATTTTTTCACCATTGCACCACACATCCATAGTGTCCTTTTCTGTGAAAGAAAAGGAAAACAGAAAGTAGAAAGAACGAGGTATTTCCCCCGCCATAGACAAGGATCTAGGAATTTTAAAAATCCGTTGAATTTTATTTTCAATTCCCAAAAGAAGTTCCTAATTAGCCATAGTCCCTGAGCTACAGGGTTTGCTCTCACAGCAGGATGGGGAGGCTCTCAACAATGAGCAAACAACTTTTGCTTTGAACATACATTTTTACCTCTCCCTAGCCCTGGCTATTGACTCTGGGTTGTTCAGATTATTGCCAGAAATATTCTGACAGTCTTAAACTGAAAAACTTGAAGACAGAAAAGTGAAATAATTTCTGCTAATTATCTGAGTGCCATTTATTCAGTGAAGCTCTAATATTTTTTCCAGGTTGGTTTAATTCAAAAGCAGCATTATTTAACATCCATCAAACTGTTTGTATTCTTCAAAATCTCTCAAAAGCCCAAGTACCACTGTAAATATCAATCTTAGATTTTTTCCATTTGAAACAGAATATTCTTTTATTTCTTCCAGCACATCCTTCTTAAATTATTTTGCTCTAGAATTCACATTACTGACACTGTCATCCACAGGTCATCAGCAGAGAGCTGATCCCTGCTTGCCTTTCCAGTAAGCATAGAGAGATTAAAATCCTGTGAGGAGATTTATCTGTTTCTGGCATAAAAATTGCTTTTCTTCACTGCCTCCCTTCATCTTAGGGCAGTTCATTATGTCCTGAGGCTTTATAAAAATCATAGCCCAAGATCCCTTGTTTCCAGATCTAACCATACAGCAATACCTAAGTGGAAGTTTTCCCACTAGATGCCATGGACAAATTCCTCAGGGGGTCCCTGCCTCCTGGCTGCTTGTAATGTGTCTAAGGAGGGGGGGCAGAACAGATGTGTTGCCTGCTTATTAAAATAGTGAAAGACTATAATCCGAAGTTTTTAGATTAAATTTGTAACTAAGAAGTGATGCAGAAAAAAGGATGCTCATTAATCTATCAAAAAAGTAGAAACTGTCACACTTCCTCAGTAGAGACTTTGGCTGATGATTGTTGGAGGGAAAGCCTGGGTACCTGCTGAACAAACATCGGGTTTGATCACAACACAGATAACACTTCTATAAGAGGCTTCACCTGCAGAACTGTCTTGCTAGAGCAGCTCTATGGATGCAGCAGCCGTAATGCCTCCCAACCTCTTTTTTCCTTTTTATTTTTAAATCTAGACCACACTGCTGTAGGTTCACATGTGTGTAACAAGACCATTGTTTTTCAGATTGTCTTTGGCATCTCATTCCAAACTTCCAAACCACCCAAGATTTTATACTGCACCAGTGCTACCCACTGAACTGCACTTTCTCTTAATTACCAGTTATTAAATGCACACAAGTATTTTCAAAGGCAGCAACATCTATGATTCTATGATTCTATGGAGTCATTCAGTGTTTACTTACCTAGAACAATTCTATAGTCCGTACCATCCAAGTTCAATATCCAAGTATTGGTTGTTTTTAACCTGTTTTCCATATATTTCTTCAGACTCTTTCCATTGATCTCCAAAGTATATTCATATGCAAAGCCACTGACTGCATCTATGTTAATAGCAGCTTTTGTTTTAGTAGCTCCAACAGTGAATGTTTCTTTACCCACTAATTTAAACATCCAGTCTTTTCTTATTTCTTCCTGTAGAATAAAACAAAGACAGTGAGTATTAATTGAGAAATCTGAGTGTATGTTTTAATGTTAAAAATACCGAACTGGAACTCAGGAGACAGCTCAGTACTGAACTGTTATTTGGGAATGAATGCATACACGGTGTTTTGTATGCACAGAGTGCCTCTGCCCAGAGACAGCAAAGCACTTCATGAATACTCACACCTTAACTGGAACTGAAAAAAAGAATGATGCAGTTCAGTAAATCAGGTAAAGTTAATCAACTGAATGTACCTCACTTGCATTTATTAGTCTTTTGTTTGCTCTGATGCGTGTTGCATGGAAGTGCACTTATATAATCTGTATCACAGTGAATTTTGAGCACATAGCAATTTCACCTTTCCATCAACATAGACAACACGTTTTCCTGAAGTGGTCCCATGTTCAAATTCAATCTTATGAACACCATCACTTAAAGCTACTTCCCAAACAGCCACCAAATCTGTCATCTTCTCTAAGTGGCTGTACCGAGACCTAAGGAAAAACCAACAAAGTAAATTAATTGTCGTTGAAAGTTCAATTCCTGATGTCTGCAGTTCAAAGCTTTACTGGTTCAGGGCAAGTTTTTTTTTTTGCAAATGAAAAACGAGACTTGAAAGAGTAACCTTGCAGAACTGCTTATATTTTCTTTTTTTTTTCAAATATTCAGATATGACAAAATATCACAAAATATAAATTGACAGTTAAACAGACTCACTTTGACAAACACAGTACAAAGACACAGATACCTATCTAAGCTCAAAAAGCCTTTAAAACTACAATTTCAGGTGACAGTAGGTTACAAAATACACTTAGCATTCAGATGCTCCTGGACAGTTCTGCTATTTCCTGGTAGGCATTAAAATACAGTATTTGATTGGTCTCAAAGAAAGTGTTTCAGCCTTTTAGACTCGAAAAATAGTCAGGATGGCCAGTTTAGCTGTTTTTACAGATTTGTCTGTAATCTCATAAACACTACCTACATCATGCAGAAATGCACACACAGACAGCCACAGGGGAAGAGATCTGGCAAGATATCCTTTTATTTAAGCAATTTTCAAAGTTTAGATACAATCATAACTGAACACTGGAACTGTGGATATCTTTCCAAATCTGCTCATACCACGGTCCTGATTTTTTACCTTACTTCATCTTCACAGACAGTAATCTCCTCCCCGGACGCCATAGTAACCCAAACAGCTTTTAATCCAATTAGCAGCAAGAAAAAATAGAAAAGCAGAATAGCAGCAGAGAAGTGCTGAGGTCTAAGTTTTCCTGGTTTTCTCCAGTTAAGATAAAGGACATTTTTTAAAGCGTTATTAACTAGCATGCAGTGCTAGCTGTAGTATATATGATGAAACAAAAACATTTAAAATAAACCCATCTCTCCTCTTAAACAGAAAGGAAAAATTTTGGAATTGTATTGTGTTTTGGAAAAAATATAATATTTTTCAATTTAGTAAGTGCAGTTTATTGTAACTTTATTAGCTCATCATAACTTTGTCGGTTATTTGATGGAAAAATGGGCTGCCCAGCTTGTGACTGAAAGTTTAGAAACTAAAAGCAGGAACCCGATCAGAGCTGCCCATCTCAGTCCCAGACTGTAATGACCTCGGGACTGCGAAATTGCACAGCCAACAATTTCACCTACTGGCTTTCCTAAACCATTGTAGCAGTTTTCAGCAACCACATTAGCAAATCTGACCTGGTGATTCACTCACAAAATCCATGTGAACCACAAATAACTCGTTTCTTACTTAAGAGCAATAGACCATTATGGTGTTTTACAACCACTGACTGATTTTTAACGTATTATTTCCATTAATTAATTTGCTAAGGGCTGCCTGCCTCGCCTGTGCATATCAATAAGCATAGCTTAAATGTAAACAAATAGTAACACGTGCTAATAACTGCCGAGGAGACTTTTGGCTGTTCCTGAAGTTATTGGTGGCTGTGAAGGTTGGCGTTCCCCGGCACACGGTGGGAGTCAGGCGGGGTATATTTCCCTCTCCTCAAGGGAGCGGCGGCTCGGGATAGACCCGCGCTTGGCCCTGGCACTGGATCAGCACAAGGAGCGGCCTCTGGCACAAAGGAGATGCCAGGAGAGGTGGCAGCTGGAGGGTATCCCCAGGCCACCCTTCACCATCCCCGGCAGGACGTAATATTCCCGCGTGGATCTTGGTGATTATTTAGGATCAGTGCTGAAAGGGTTAGGAAGCATCCCAGAACACACAAATTCCTTTTATTTTCCTCTTTTTTTTTTTTTTTCTTTTTAGCAAATCATAGTAATGAGGTAATAGACTTCTATTTTAAAACGAAGCTGAACCCGGACTCTAGGGCACCTGTGTGTTTCCTGAAAGCCTGCCGGTACCACCCGAGTGCCAAGGGAAAGCCTGGAGGGAGCTGCTCGCTTCCAACAGCCACCCGCGGGCTCCAACCCAGGGAAGCACATCTGTCCTGCACCGACCGCCTCGTTCCACTGCGTTTTCTGCTAACCGAGGCAGCGGCCCAAAACGAGATTTACTCCTTTACACATGAGGGCTTGCTTTCAAAACCAGGCTGGGATTACCGCTCCCCGCCCACCTAATCCCGGCAGCGCTCACCGCGGCGCGGTGTACCGGGAAGCGCATGAGCTCCAGGGTGGCAAGTCTCCCCCCACCCACCGTTACCGCCGGCAGCGGGCTTTTTGTGTGTGTGTGTGTGAAGAAAACCCCACGTCCCTGCAATGCCGTTCCCGCCGCCCCCGAGGCGGCTCACCCCGCGCCCCTGAGGGCGGCGGCCCCGCTCCTACCTCCGCCGGGTCTCCTCCCCTCGGCTCCCGCGCCGCAAAATGGCGGCTCCCGCCCGGCACCGCCCCGCGCCCGCGCGCCCGCCCGCTCCCTCAGCCCCCCTCCCGCCGGAGCCGCTCCGCGCCCGGGGAACCGGCCCCTCTCCTGCCCTGCGGCCCGGCCGGCGGCCCTCGCCATGACAGAGGTACCGTGGCGGCACCGGGTGTCGCTGCTGGGTGGTTGGAGCAGGACAAAGGGCGACCCAACAGCCCGTAACCCCCGGAGCCGCCACCGCGTTACTGAGGGCTCCGCTCGCGGCGGGGCCGCTGCGCCCCGGGGGCGTTGGAGGGAGCCGAGGGCCGGTGGTCTGGGCTTCTTAGAAGGGCGAATTTCGCTCATTGCACGTGTTTTTCCTTCTGACTGAGATCGGGAAAACTGAGCATGATGTATGTTAAGTACGCTTTTCCCGAGTGTATTTTGCAGATCATATTGGAGCGTCTCTCAAGCCCTTCTGTAGTGGCTGGGTGTTCTTGGGGGGTTGGGACTGGTTTGGTTTAATTTTGGGGGCATTTGGTACCCCCCACAGCCTGCACAGCTGATCTGCAGAACTCAGGTTTCTGCCTCTTCTTCCCCTTCTCCCAGCTGCAGCAGGAGAAGGCAGAGTGGGAAAACTTAAACAAGCTATTAATGCGTCATGGGTTGAAACCGGTGAGTCTTGGTGCCCCCCAGTGCTGCAGAAATAAGACAGGTAAGGAAATGCTAATTTAACTACTTTTTGTATTTGGAGGTAGTAAGCCTAAGTTCGTAAGGCATCTCTAAAGCTGTCACTTCCAAATGGCAGCAGACATGCAACCTTGCCCAGCTGTTAAAAGCCTCTCATTTTGACTTTGTTCATGTTTTGTATCTCCAGATATGATTGTCCTAGACAGTCAGTCTTCTCTAGAAATAAGACTTGCATTAAAAACGCTGGTGGAAGACATTGAGCGACAGCAGAAGTTGATGCAGGGACTTATGGAGACAAATCGATGCCTTAGGTAAGACACAGTGGAAGGAACTTGCCTGCTAATGCAAAGTGAAAGTATTATGAGTGTGCATCTCCTGCCCAGTGGAGATCTTGTCTTATCAGAGGCCCAAGATCCTTTTCCTGATATTATTGCCCAATGTGCAGCAATGCTGGCCTAGTTCCTTTTGAGCTCTTCCGTTATTTCATCCGCTGCTTCTTCCCATACCAGCATATTTCCCATACTTGCTGCTGTGGGATCAAATATCATCACGTGATATCAGGTGTGTGCTTCCTGCATTGTGTTTAGTGAAATGAGTTCAATTTAAGTGAAGGATTTCTTTTTTTCCAGAGATGTGGTACGACAAGAACAAGGTCGGGCATCTCGACAAGAGCAAAGGGCTAATGATTTGGAAAATGTGGTGAAAAACATTAAGGCCAAAATTCGTCAGCTGGAAGATGAAACCATCGCTAAAGCTTGCCAGCAACAGAACCAAGTCAGAGAACTTCAAAAAGACCAGCAGGCTTCCCAGGTAGTTTGGATAGTGCTGCCTGAGGAATCAAATTTTAGTCTTCTTTTAAAAGATCTGAAAATATTTACATTGATAAAAATAAGTATGAGTCTTGGGTCATAGAGTTCATACACTGTCTAGAGCGAAGATTTTTTGAGCCATGCAGAATTTTATAGCAATAACTTAGAAAAATACCTGTGTGTCTTCTTCCACTGTCTCTTCATTAAGGCTAAAACCCAAGGATTAATCCTCCTTGGGACCAAGTGTGCACCTGACAGAACAGTCATCTGGGGGCCAGAACAGTTTAATAATGCTCCCATTACCTCTTCACAGGTAAAATACCAACAGCAGCAGGAAAAGCTGCAAGAACAGGAAGAGATTATTGCCCGTTTGCAGAAGGAGCTGAGCAAGGTTGGGATGGAGGAGCAGCACCGCGTTGCCACTCAAAACAAAATGTTTCGTCAGTTTTGCAAAAGAGCTCCCAAGTCTCTTCTAGATCAGAAGTAAGTGATCTTATATTGGGATCTTACATTTTAAAGTCATGCTTCTTGATATTTATATGGAAAAGAAAAGCAAAAAAGCTAGAGGCCTTAGGAGTGCAACCTGAAATATGAATTCTTTTAAAGGTATAGTAGTGCAGTGATATTTTTTTTCTTTTGTAAAATTGTGAGACAGATAAATCCATGGCAGAAATTAAAAAATTACCAGCCACTGCCTACACTAGGTGTCAGCAAAGGGAAGGGAATGATTCACTCTTTTCTGGAACTGCAGTGTCTGCTAGGATGATCTCATCCTGGGATTCTAACGTTTAAAAATGTAAATTAAAAAAAATGACAACAACAACAACAAACCACCAAAAACCAAGAGATATGATCCCCAACTCCCCACCCCAAAAAAAAGAACCCTTCCAGTTTTGACAAGGGGCTTTGCAACTGCTGACTGCAGGCTTGCTGTGAGGCTGCAAAGTACTTTAGAGTAAGTTCTGAAAGTATCCCAACCCAGTAGGATTTCCGTAGCTCTGCTATACTCAGAGATTTGCCAGTTCTTAGGCCTCAGGTAGCCACTGCTTTACTGTGCTGATGTCACCTGCTTTCTGGGCCTGGCCACAGATGTTTACCTGGCAAGCTTCTAAAAGGGATTGTGTGTGCACAGCCTTTTCCTCATGCTCTTGTGGTAAGAGAGGAGGAATCACTGAATTTGGTTCCCTGTGCTCTCTCGTGTGTCTCTCCAAAACACAATCTCAGAGTGCTCAAGCCACTTTATTTTGACTGTGCCTCTCTGTTAAGCTTGCTGGGTAAGTCATAAGATGAGGAGGCTGTTGGGCAGATTTAGGCTTTTTCCTCCTCTTGAATGATTTTGCCAGTTCTAGATTAGTACAGAGTTAATATCTCTACTTTTCTGTTTTGGCAAACTGTGATCATATTTGTTTGGTGTGAAAGAAAACCCACTGTTTGGAACAACCACTTCTGAAGTGCAGTGCAGGTGTGTAAGCTGGCCTGTTCCTCTGGGTTGGTCACAATATCTCTCAGGCATGAGTTTTTTGAGATTATCTGAAATTCAAAATGCCATTTTTCCTTTCTTCAGGTACCTTTGTCTAATTGATTATTATGAATCTCAAATTAGTCAGATTAAAAAGGAGCTGAGGTAGGTCTTGTCTAATGCCTTATGGTACTACTGTTCAAAATTTATTTACCCCTTACTGTTCTTAAACCATATAGTGGTAAATATTTTGTGCTCCAGATCTCTCTAGAACATAAGAAACAGCAAAAGGTTGTAATGGTCATAGAAGTTTGGATTTATCAAAGGAATGACTGTCAGTCCAGGCTAAGCAGCTCCTCAGCCAGGAGGCCAGGACAGCTGGGAAATTTGGGATATTCAGGCACTTGAGCTTTAAGTCTTTTTCTTCCTTTTTTTTTCCTTTTTTTTTCTTTTTTTCCCTTCTTCTTTTGCCAGAATTACTGCATTAGCTGTGCTCAGTCGAATGATCTACTAAACTAAAGGAATACTGGGTTTTCAGCTCTATCACCGTGCAAAGCAACAAGCAGATACCTGACACATTCCTATAGTTTGAGATTATTATCTTGAAAACTGAAATGGGATTTGCTTGTACTGGAGTTTCTCTTGAGGATAAGTGCACTTAATTAGCATGTGAAGCAGCTTTCCCAGGAATTAGAGCAGTGGATCTTACGGCAGAATTTCTATTCTATTTACTTTGTAATTTATGGAAACATTATTATCATACATCACTGCTAACTAAACCAACTTAGATTTTTGAGTTAATTGAATTGCAGTAAGCTCAGACAATTATTTTTTTTCCCAATAGGCAGTATAAAAAAGATGAAGACCAGGTACAGAGAGAAGGAAAAAACAGGGAAGAATTCTTAAATCTAGATGCTACTCCTAATTACAGAGCACTGCTCACGGTATGGAACTGCCAAATCTAAATCAGTGCAGATCTCTAAATGGTAACCCTTCAAGAGCCACCTAGAAACATAAACATGTTTGATTTCTGTCCCTCGTTCTTGTCATGTCTTCTGAACTTTTAACCTCTCTGTGCAGGGTTCCCTGTCTTTATGCAAAGGTTCAGCACTGTGTTGTGAGTCTTTGCTGGGGACTGCATAGTCACAGTTCTCCATTTGTGGTCTAATGCAGCTCTTGGTCTTAGTCATTTATTCCTCATCCGTGCTGTTTTGCTGTACAGGCAATTGTGAACCCTCCCTAACATGGACATACTTTAAATTGTTCAAGTTGTTGGTTAAGAAGTGTGTGAAATAAAAGAAATAACCCAGTCTATGTTGCAGTCTTTCCAGAAGCAACTTATCGAAACAAAAGCCAGGAATGAAGAGCTTTTGCTTGAAAATACAAATCTCAAAAAAGATTTGGAAATAAGGTGAGAAAGGATAAGTATCATCCTTTGCAAGGCCATTTCAGTAGACTTTGCTTTACAAAGAAAGAAACCAAAAGCACTGGTGGTTGTACAAGTGTAGTATAAAATCTGCAATCAAAGAAATACGATATGGCAGTGACAGCCAAACTCCCCTTCCTACACTGTTAATAACAACTGCTAGTGATTAGTTTGCTGTTTATTGCTGTTATCACATAGAAATGTAGCAGAATTTAATTTCCAGAATAATGTGTTGGCACTGGCAAAGGTTTCTTTTTTTTTTGCTTGGCTAAATTTTACAGATACCTCCCAGTACAAGACATATAATACAGCGCTTTTTCTTTCCATCAGACCAACTGCACAGGAATTAAAATTTCACAAGCACCAAGTGAAGAAACTAGAGAAAGCTTTAAAGAAAACTATCCAGTAAGTATATTTCTTTAATAACTTTCATGAATCCTCTGGATTTCTGAAAGCAAAGTTATTCTGCAACTTGTAATGTAGATAGTGTCTTATACAGCATGTACCTTATCAGCATTCCTCAGAGCCTGATTATGGGCAGCAAATGCTGCTGGGTTTCCAAAGCCCTGTGTATCTCTGAAATGATGGCAGGGTCTCCAAATGGGGGCACGGCAGCGTGTCTTTTTTATTTCACTTTGTCTTTCCGGATTTGATTTGAGGGCTATTGCAGGCTATAAGGACAGGGCCATCTATGGTGTTTGCTGCTTCATGAACTATAAAGCAAGCTACTGGTTACATTATGGATTATGAATGTGAAGGTACGAGTTGGCAAAATGTTGCAGCTACTGAAGTTATGTCCATATTATTCTTAGAAATTGACTTGGTGGTTTTCTGAATTGTTGCTAAGAAAATACATGGAAGGTCTTTAAAGATCCAGTATAGATGGAAGTATTTTGATCTGTAATTTCACTTTGTCATTTGTGTATGTGTATATGAAATGATAAATATTTTATAGCCTGAAAAAGACATCACTTAAACTTTAAAATAAATATACACATTGTGTATATTTAAATGGTCTTTTCTCTTGTGCAGTATTAATTAGATTGTAGTTTTAGAGAAAGTCATCTTCGATTTGACAGGAGGGGTGTCAAGCTGTGTATCGTTAGCCAGGGAAAGATGTTCCAGCAGAAGCAGATAAAGACTGAGCTTGGAATTTGACCCTTTTGAGTAAAACTCTGGATTTTAAGTCTTCAGCCACAGTAAACAAAACAACTGTGTACCTGGTGGTGTCCCTTCTAAATCAGTATATAGTCTGGAATAACCTGGAAGTTTGAGATAAATCAGTGATATTTATTATTAGGTATTGTGTTGTCAGTCTGCACTAGTTCAGTCTGATGAAATTTTATCAGCCAACAGCGTAACATGGAGATTTTACTTGGTAGGTGCTACGTACCTGGTTCTTTCATCAGGTTGAAAGTAGTATCTCCTGCTAAGGCTGTTTGTGTAACCCGCTGTGTGTATTTTTGTGCAGATCTTTGGGGAGTAGGACTGGAGAAAGAGAAGAAAAGAAAGAATCTGTGAGCACTGCAGAAGTGGATCAGCTGCAGGCAGCTTGCCGGCAGTACTTACAGGTACACAGATTTCATCTGTGCTGTGTGTATCTAGCACTGTTACAATGAAATACTATACACGTTTTGTTTAACCACCTAAACTGGTGGGTGCTCGTTCGAGTCCAAGAGTTCCTATCAAGTCCTCTGTGTAAGATGAGTAATGTCCTGGATTTGGCAGTTAATGTAAGTGGTTCTTAATTGTTCTATCTCTGTAAACTACCTGAAAATATAGTAAGAAAGCAGACACTAGGCTGGTAAATATCAAATCCATGATTTAGCTGAAGTCTTTTCAGGACAGCGGATTTGTTCAAGGTCTTGGGCAAAACAGATCCTTAGGTTACAGTTTTAAGCACACCTGTGGAGTTAGTGGCTTTTGTTTTTCTTCAAATTAAAAATCCCAAATATAATAAAACTTAGCAAAGTGTAAACTGTGGAAGTAACAATGCCTTGAGCGGATAAATGTTAAGTATCCCTCAAAGGGAATTATATTTGCATTACTTTTATCATATCTTCTAGCTAGTATATGTTTCAATCTTTGAATCTATTACATATTGAATGCTTGTGTAAAAATCATCAGATAGTAATATTGGATGGATAATAATACTGGAGCTATTTGTGATTTAATGTTAAGACAGTTGTGACTGAAAGAGAGGAATTTTATTACAAAATGTCATACATATTTGAGCAATAACACTTGTTCTTTGTTTTTGAAGATTTTGTCCCATATTGATTCTATTTTGCGAAGTCCAAGAGCTCCCCCATTAATATACCGGCGCAGCAAAGGGCCAGTGCAAAATTATACTAAAGAGAACAGACAGGAATGTGGATTTGAGCACCTCCCCCTCACTATAGAAATGTGGGCAGATCAGCTGATGGCCTTAAAGGTAACGACCTTACTGTACTTGGCTTTATAGTCTTCCTTTCATGGGCTGACCCCTCCTCGGTCTCTCCCTGTATGTAGCTGTGTGGGTTTTTCTGTGTGTAGCTTTTGTTATTGCCTGACTGGCTGTTAAGTTTTAAAAGTAGTTGTGCTGTCCATGTGAAACACATACCAGAGATACTCCTCTGTGCATATCATTTAAGTGTTTTTGTTCACTGCTGAGTCCATAAGAAGACAATTATGCTTCAAAATCTGGACTTCACACATTAATGACCGTGCATTCTCTTTCTTCCTTTTGTCTGGCCAGAACAGAAACTTTTTGATCCAAATACAAGTTAAATAGTTCTGTTTAAAACCAAACTCTCTGTGACCAAAACTTCTTAATTGACTGAAACTGTAAAACAGTAAATATAGTGATTTTAGACTGTAACTGTTGTTTTCGAATCAAAGAATGAGAGCAAGATACAGTGCTTAAATTCCATGAAAGCTAAAACCTTACTATCTCCAACACTGGAATGTTTTTGCATATGAGAAACAGCAAGTCTGCCTGTTTCTGTAGTAAAAACAACTTTAAGCAGTTTCTAAAATAAGTTGTGTCCCCTCCTTTCTTTTAAAAGGATTTGCATAGGTCCTTGAGAAAACTGTCTCTGGAACTGATGCCCTGGCATACTGCAGATCCACAGGATAACAGAGAATCCATACGAGTTGAAGATCTCCAGTTCATAGTAGATGCAATTTTAGAAGAAATAGAAAATAAGGAAAAGGTATTTCTCACCCAGGGGTTCATAATCACAGGTTACATTCTTAAATGCATTCTTCACACGGTGATTAGATTGGTGCATTTGAAAGCCTTGTGGGGTTTAAGAAATATCTGTTTGAAGACATGCAATAGTCAAAGACTGTTTTAACATAATGGATAAATTCACCTTGGGGAAGACTGCTTTGATCAAAGGCACTTGACCAGCACTGAATTTGCATTGCCCTGTAGTCTCAGGAATGATACTGTTCTGTTTCTCTGTCAGTGCTGAGAATACATAAATGTACTTCTCAGCAACAGAGAAGAAAGCTTTTGAAAGAGTATTTTGGGTTTAGTACATATTTGTGCCTAAAAGATATTGAAAATATGTCTTCAGATTTAAAAATATTTGAAAGGCTGAGATTTAATAAGGGAAGTTACACCCCTGTTTCTTCAGACTGTTTTTAGGAGTGTTTGACAGTTTTAAAGTGTCCTTGCCTTGTTAAACAGTAACACTGATGAGTTCTTCCTGCTTGCTACAGAACAGCCAGACACAGTCCTTGCAGACCCTGTCTGCGATAGTCTCCCACTTCCAGAAGTTGTTTGATGTGAATTCTCTGAATGGTGTTTATCCACGAATGAATGAGGTTTACACAAAGCTTGGGGAAATGACCAACGCTATGAGGAATCTCCATGAGCTCCTGGAACTAGGTAAAGACTGAGGAAGCCTCGTGTCCCTGTAATAACTACAGCTTATAGGATGCCTTCTCCAAGCCTAGTTCTTCTGAAATTGAGGGAGAAAAGGACAAGGAGCCTGTTACCTTCAGTCACAGTAGTCAAAACAGATAAAATCCAATACCAAAACAAGTTCTGGGTGTTAACAAAATATTTATTAAGCAAGTTCCTGTTGGCATAGGCACTATAATGTGTCTGTTGCGTCACAGGAACCCTCTCTCAAGATATGTAATTTTAGTTGGCTGATTTCCACTAACATTGTAGGGTGCACTTTAGTACCACGTCTGCTGTGACGATTCACAGCTCTGCCAATTTTTTTTTAGCCACTAGAGGATTAGTGAGAGATTCCCCATTCCTAGTTAACATTTGTTTATTTCTGACCATGGGCACTTTGTTTTCTGTGAATGATGGAATGTGTATGCCTAGATCTATAAAAAGCAAATAAAGTCTGGACATCTGCAAGAATTCAACTCTGTCTAAAATACTTCCCTGTTATTACTGTTACAAGACACATGAAGTGTTTGTTTTTCCACAGACAGTTCAGCTCCACCCACTGTGGTAGTGGATACTGTTGGGAAACTATGTGACATCATTAATAAGAACGTGACTGAGCAGGTACAGCAGCTTCTGGGGACTCAGGACATCCACAGGTATGTGGGGCTGTTCCATTGGTGACCATTCCTCAAACATCAAATGCAATGATTGAGGGAACTGGCTAAACTGATGCTGAAAGAAACCAATC
This sequence comes from Myiozetetes cayanensis, assembly GCF_022539395.1. Classification (NCBI taxonomy): domain Eukaryota; kingdom Metazoa; phylum Chordata; class Aves; order Passeriformes; family Tyrannidae; genus Myiozetetes; species Myiozetetes cayanensis. Next base: position 29,506,870 of record NW_026088185.1, read on the forward strand.
ATACGTTATGAAGTCAGTGAACTGCAAGAGCAGAGGTGTTACTATTATCCTACTTGAAACAACTCTGGAATCCTTTCAAAAGGATTTCAAAAGCTGGCAAAGAACTGAGGCCAGAAGATTCCAAAACACCCTGTGGTTTGCATGGATAAGGTGATCAAAGAAGCCTTAATGGGATGTGTGTTTCATCGGGAGACAAATCCTGCACGTGGGTGGGAGGAGAACGTGTTGCAAGTTTCAGCTGTAATGCTGAAGTGTACGAGTTGCTAAGGCAGTGTATGCCTCAAGCTGCCTACCTGTTCCATCTTCAACAGATGACAGCCACATCTGGGTGGTAGCAGACTGTGAGAGCTCGCATTCAGCCTATGCTCTACTCAACAGACTAAAAATGGGAGCAGGCAACAAGTCTGACACATGCTGAGTTAACAATACTCTCTCAGCCTTTCTGTGCTCACTCCTCACAGTTTTAACTAAAGAACAGCTGCTTATAAAGCATTTCTAGCTCTACCTCCAAGGCAGTTTTATCAGCCACCCCCAGATAGTATATTTAGCATATATAGACTAATGATCCAGTCCACAGACACCCTGGTGCCACGTGAGGAGGAAAGGAAGGGTATATGCAGGGCATAAACAGTGAAATCAGAGATCCTCGTGACAGCTAACTCTTGGTGGCTGCAGGTTTCAGGACTGGAGAACAGAGTTTTGGTGTCGGTGGTTTTATATACTAAGTAGCAGTGTTTCCACAAAGTCATGACACAGAGTGACAGAACAGCCAAGGAGATGAACTTGCAATGTCCTTGCAGCCCTTGTCTGACATTCTCACTTGCACATTTCAGTATCATCAATAAACTAGAGGAACACGAGCGCTTCTTTCCACCATTCCAAGCTCTCATCCAAGATTTGCTCTGTCTTCTAGGTGAGTAATATCTGCAACAGTTGTAATTATCTTCATGCAAATGTTTCCTCATAGAACTTTAAAAAACTAACAAGTGTTTTGTTTACTCCTGGCATGCTAAAACACAATAAGCATGTGAGAGATAGTGCTACCTTTTGTCTCCCTTTCCTCTTCTTTCTATTTTTCCTCTTGAAGTGCCTAAAATACTTTATTTTCATTGAATATGCATATACTCAACCATATTACTCATAAGCCCAACTGATTAAAGGTATGAGGAGTATATTTTATTCACTGTCTGTTTTTCTAACATTTAAGTTAGAGTTCTGGCTGATCTTGAAGGTGTTCTGGGTACATAGGCCTTACCATTTTGCTTTCCATTCTGTTGCAGAGATCAGTAATGTGGATGATATTTTACCTGTGGTGCGAAACCTGAAATGGAGAGCTGGTCAAGAGCAATTCTGCTCTTCCTGAGCAGGATTTATCTTACCTGTGAACATACCTGTTGATGTATATGAATTACAGCTACCTCTAACAACTGTTACCACAAGCAAAAATTACAGATTTTTTATAAATAAAAGTTGCTGCAATTTTTTAAATTTTTCTTAATTCTTGATCAATTTAAGGAAAACTTTCACCCTAACTGCTATTACCTGGTCTTCTCAATCCCAGAGAGAGATACACTTTCTATCAGTCTAGGAAACTGAACCTAGCACACAACCAGGCACACTACACCAACAGGCATTTTGAATGTTCCTGACACAGTCAGTATGAGATAAAGGTGCTCCAACTGCCTCAGCCCTCACACTTTCAGCATTTGCCTATCTTAGTTTTCTGGAGACCCATTTTAAAATGTTGTTTGCATTTTCAGATCAGTTTGGGATGCCACCACATTGTTACTTAGTGAATATTCTCTCATGTTGTGGACTGAAGCAGACTGGATTAATGCAATCTAGGCCAAAAATATGGGAAATTTGCTTCAGATGATGGTTGGAAGTTACCATGGTCTATGCCAAAAGTCAGTTTTAGAAAGGAATAGATCAAGTTTCTTATGCAAGACTGAAGTTTATTGTACAGAAACAAGTACACCAAGCTTCCAAAAATATTTTGCCTCAATATTAATAAAGCTTAGTTTACAAAACTCTGCTGTTCCACAGGCATAATCCGGGTTTACAAGATTTTGAAATGTACTGTAACAAAGGACAAAACCTATTAAGGTGTCACAAACTAAAACCTTAATGACATCTTGCTAAACTAAGCTCCCTGCTTCTGGAAGCTCATTATTTACATACCTGCAGCCACAGTCTGCAAAGGTACTTCTAAACAGTGGAATGCCAATTTCTTAGTTTCTCAAAAAATAATTACTCTTAGTCTTAAAGTCTAATGGGTTCTGTAGCCCTACAGCTGAAGAATGCTGCTGCAAAAAAGTACAACACTTTCATGTTAAAACAACATGAACGAGATCCTGGGGACATGAGACTGCCAAGCAAAATAATGACACTTGGCTGGCAATCTAAAATATCCTCAGGTACAACCCTTCCTTAAGAGACGATTCAAAGTTACAGGTCCTTTGGGAGGTGATTTGCCAGAAATGGCAAAAATAAAGGACTTATTCTCTAAGGACAAATTATTCCCTGGGGGGGTGGAGGGAGAGGAAATAGGTCTATTTTTTAACTTCAGTGAGAAATAATCTCCAAATGGGATCATTAAATTTACATGTCCTGAGCTGGAGATTGCTTCAAATTTGCAATGACTGTGCAAAACACAATAATTACAAGAGATATGTACATTCATATAAAGTTGAAAAATTAGTAACTTATGTACATGAGAAGACATCAAATTCTCCTGCGTCTACTCCTTGTCAGCTCATACCTGCAAGACAGACACAATGAGTAATTACAGTAGTTTAAGACTTTCTTTACAGTTTTAACTGCCACAATAGAGAGGACTTGGGCTGCTTTAATGCTTGGCCTTCACAGGGAGCCTGGCAGAGGAGGCTCCAGAGATGGCCTCAGACTTCAGCTCTTTGCCAGGAACTTTGGGTGCGTCATTTTTCCCTCCTCCCATAATTACCCTGAGACACACACACACACACACGCAAGCTGGGCCAGGGGAACACGGTTTTCCTATCTGGAATATTGCCTCACTGCCTGTGTGGACGGCAAGCTCCCGAACTACCCACACTGCATTCCTTGGGCTCCATTGAAGGAGAAAGAAGGAAGAACCACTGCCATTAACTACAGACGTAGAAGTGGAAAAAACACCCAAGCTGGGTTCTCAGTCTCTGCCTCAGACCAATGAACACACAAACCTCAGAACCACAGGGAACACACAGGCAGAACTGTAAGTGGCTTATTATAATAGTTTCTATAAATGCTTTGTAATTAAAGTTTTATCATATATATATTTATATTGCTGATCAGAGCATTTAGTTAAGATCTTTATCCAAGTTAAAATTTGTTGCAAGGTTGCTTTAATAAACATAATTCTTTTACTTATGTGTCCCCATGGCTTTTATGGTAACTTAAAATATGCTGAAGACTATAATTGACACACAGGCATCTCATTAAAGTTGTCTCCCAGGGCAGGCACCGCACAGCCCATGGATTAACACACAACTTAGATAAAACTACCAGATTAGTTCAAGTTAGTCCTGCGTTTGCAGGTCAGATATTCTTGCTCACCCAAACACAGCCGAGTTACCAGCACTCCAATAACAGTCATGCAAACTCTCCCAACAAAGCAATGGGCAGGGTTTGGAAGCATGGACATGGTACTTACCATTGTGCAAAACCTTTTATTAAGTCCTCCTGGGACAGGTCGATCCGCACCTTTAAAAAGCAAATTTTATTTGTTTGTATATTATTCAGCATACAAATTGATTAGCTAAGCTAGCACTCCTCCCAAGTCAGACCCATTCTCTAGTTCTGGGGCTGCATCTCAGGCCCAAGTGAAAAGGAGCCTCCACATGGATACAGCCTGATTTCAGATGAAAATCTGGCAGAAGGTGTTGTTTCCAGATTGCCAGTGAGCTGCATTTCAGGATTACAGGAACAGCCCAGACTGTTCAGCTCTGTTACATCTGTAGTGCGGATTCTTTAAACTTACTTTCCCCAGATCCTTCCTTTCCTGTGAAATGAATGGCCTGCTGTTTTTCACTGCAATGTCCAGTGTCCTTTTCTTGACATTTTCCAAAGATTCAAAAAATTCGAACCTAAAAGTAAAGTTTAGAAAGGAGAGATTTAAGTCAAAACTTAAAATCCTGTAAGCGTCAGTGGCCAGATTACGGTGACAGAGTACAACATCAGTGGCCAAGACTTTAACAGGGAAGGAAGACACAGGAAAGGCAAATCCATTGTTAGATTTCTTTCACATTGCAAGAAACCTCTTCCAGGCCTCATGAAAGACTATTACACTGTGTTCAGACTGTTCACTGTGCCGGGGGAAGGAGGAAAACATGCATCCATGATGAAATGCCATTTACTATCATTTTTCCCCTCTGTGGAAGACCAGCATGTTTTCCATGCAACCTTCATTACTCAGAGGAAATAGCTGAGCCAAACCCCCAAGTTCACAGAGCAGCCTTGCACTGAAGAACAAAGGCTGAAACCTGTGACAATTAAATTCTTAATGGCTCTGACTCAAGCCTCTGGCACACATCACTAATGTCAAGTGAGTTTTGTCCATGCTAAATCACTACAGTTCTGCCCACCTGAATAGCTTTTCCTCAAGTCAGAGCTGTAAAACAGGTAATGTGTTTTGGAGCTAAGCATTGCCCAACCTATTATCCTTAATTGAGGATGTATAGGATACATCAACCCTGAGAATGAGGAAAATGAGATGATGTTCCCAACAGCTGGGCTGGCACTGAATCAGTGGAGCTACTTGGGAATACGCAGAAAAATCCACAGCTCCAGTGTTTTGAGTGTTAAGATGCAATATTTTTAAATCTTTTCTCCATTTCTGACTTACAAAAAGGACACAACACAGGAAAAATCCAAATCACCCAGGATCATATATGTGTACCTTCCTCTAGTTATGGGATTAAAAGCACCTCTCAAAAGAGCTCTTCTTCTAAGCATTTCTGTGTTTGGGTTTATACAAAATACGCTCCATTCCAGTGGCAGAGCTGTGCACGTGACACTGTTGGCAAACGAAAGCATTTTACCCTGTACCACCAGGTCTTGATGACAACACCCATCTGTCTGCCCAAAGAATGGCCCAGTCTCAAAAGGCTCTGTACTTCTGCCTTGGACTTTTGGAAAGGTGTCCAAACAAGCATCAGGCAAAGCAGTATGAACAGAGAAGTGGGTTCTGTGAGGTACCTGGATGAAAAGATTGCCTCTGCCACGATGGGGAGTTAAACGTGGGTAGGGGAATGGCTGTTTGCAAGGAAGCAAGTGCAGCCTGCACCTGCTGGGATCAGGGCAGGGAAGGAGGTGTGCCCTCCTACAGAGGGACAACACCACAGGCATTGTAAGGCCAGCCCCAAGTACTTGGAAATCACAGTTAAAGTGCCATTTGTTTGAGAAGACCTGCGAACGTTCACAAGACAGTCCTCAGGACCAACAGCAGCACACCTTAGGAAGCCCTTTCATTACATAGACACCGTAACTATTCCAGCCAAAACCTTAATTAACATTTTCTTACTTCTCATCATATTGAGGGTTCAGTGTTTTCTTCTTAACAGAAGTCTTCTTCCTGCTTGTCCACCTCCTATCTGGAAGCAGGTATATACGAACATATGGATCTACTCCCTGATTGGAGGAAGGTACTAAGTTTCTGTTAAAAGAAATACAGATAAGCAAGGCAGGTTTTCCTACTGTGTGTTTTAATAACTTGACTCTCATGGAATCAGACCAAACCTTCATGGGCCAAAAAGACTCATCCTGGGAGTCGGAACTAAAACTTTAAAGGACATTTATTTAAACAGAATTTTCACTGCTGAGTGTGTGGGCCACTTATCGGGGTTCCTAAATTAACAATTACAAATTCAGGCATAGATATCAATCCTTGCCATGATGCCTATCATGACACCCCAAGACACACATCAGTTGTCAGTACTGTTCAGAGGAAGTTTTGGGTGGATGACAGCTGAAGCGTCTCTACTGCAACGGGCACCACTTGCCAGCCTCTCTCCCTGACCGGCTGCTGGCACTGACCAGAGCTGGGCCCAGTGAGGCTGCACAGATTGAGGTCAGCCAGTGCTAGGGCATCCCCTGCTGCCCTGGTTCTGCTCCAGCTTTGCTGAATGCCTGACACAAGCCCAGAGAGCTCTGCCCCTCTCTTTCAGCGATTGTCAGTGTTACCTGCAGCCGTTCACCAGCACCACGAGGCTCTGCCGTACGGAAGCGTAACGGACTGTCAGCTGGATCTCCCCCAGAGGCATTTCCGTACCACTGCAAGACATTGCCACAGTCAAAGCCTTTCAGTACTGCTACTGAACACACCACATGCAGACTAAAACCAACTTTCAGGGCACTATTCTTCTTCCTGGCATCCTAAGGTTTGCTTTCTAGGAAGCAGCTGGACCACAGAGGTTCCACAGAATCAACACTCCTGTTAGCACCGTCCCTGCCTTCTCTGCACAAACCTGATTTCAGTTCCACAGTACAAAACTGCCAAAAAAAGCCCCTTTGTGGTCTGCTGCAGATAGAGCAGCAAAGTACAGTTTAGTGTATTACACAGCAAGAATGTCTGTATATGCAAAATGGGACCTTCTTTATGTTTCATTCTACGTGTTATTAAAGTGGCTCCAAATCCCAAAACATTGTTTAAAATGGTTTAAAAATACTTTATAAATGAAGCCCTGCTCAGAGCTAGAGAATTTGCCAGCCCAGCAGTACAAGACTGAAGAGCAGGAGCTGGGCTTCACATTCAGGTTTATAACTACTCTGATGCTCTTTTCAGTTGGGTGGACCTTCTCTGATACTTCAGTTCATTAAGGATCCTACAAGATCCATTCTGCCCCCCCAGGAGAGACATCAACAGAACAGACTACTGAGCACTGTGGGAAGGACACAAACACAAGCACACCTATCCACAAAAACTTTGCTCACAGCATCATCAGTCTTAAAATTTGCTTGATAAAACACAGCATTCAAAGCATTAAGCAGCCAGATAAACTTATGAAGACTTTATGTTATTACACGAGTGGGATGCTCAGACTTCCAATATCCTGTTGCTAAATTAGTGTTACGGCAGCCAGGAACGTAGAGAGGCTTTTCAACAATATAAAGCCAACATATGCAGCACCTCTTAGGAAAGCCAGCGAGGAAATGTTTTCTCTTTACACCTGACCTGATAGTGCCCTGTAATCTACTTTGCTGCTGACTGAAATACTTAGGTCAATTCTTTGTAAGGTGACTTGAGACCGAAGACACCAAATGACACAGCAGCCCTTGAATTCACCTCTATGCAACAGTGATCTATAATACCTAAACTTTCCCAAGAGAAGAACAATTCAGCTGGAAGAACACCTACTTATGAATGTCCAGATTGCTGCTGCTTAATTCGAAGCAAGAAGAAGGCAGAGAACCCAGAGAAGTGACACTGGGTGCAAGCCTCAGCTCCTGCACGACCGGCAGCGTGGGCACTGCGGCCACTCCGCTGTGCAGCACCGGCGGCGGGCGATGCTCTGGGTTCTGCTTGTGCTCTGCCCCATCAGGGCCTGCAACAGTTTCACTTGGCACAGGGGCTGCTGAACTGTCTTTAGTGTCCAGGTCTTCTCCGCTGTCCCTTTTTGGCAGGGATTCAAGTGCTGCAGAGTCTTTGCTGACAGGAGGTACTTTGGAGACTTCTGGTGGGGAGACAAATTTCTGCTGGTTTCCACCCTTTTCCACGACACGCACGGGACCTTGCTTTGAGGCATTGACACCAGCCTTGACTCTTTGTGGATCAGGTTCTTCAACATTCAGTGCCTAAAAAGTCACAAGGGAGGGCAGTGAGTGCTGCTCCCAAAGCACTGGGGTGAATGCCAGCATTACCACCCAGGAGAAAATTTCACCACAAAACTGTAACAGCAGGAACCTGTCATTAGAGATGAAAGGAGTCTGTGGGATTCACTAGGGTGTTCTCTTCTCTCGTCCCACTGCATATACATTTAAAACTGTCTAAGCACTGATGCAGAGCACAGTGAGAAAATGACTCCTAAGCATCAGTGTCTCTTACTGTTGAGGAGGTTTGATTTCCCCAGCTTAGATTTTCTCAGACTAACTCTTTATTGCTGGGAGAAGATTTTCAGCCTTGCCTCTACAATAAGTTTTCAGAAGCTTCAGGGTTACCTCTCAGCTCCACCACACACTCTTAATTGCACTTAAAGACCTTGTCACACTTCTACTTTGTACTTATCTGTGAAGCAAAGCTGCCTTTCTCCACAGTTATCTTTCATCTCTTTTGACTGGTTAGAATTGGCTGCTTCCACTAGGAAAGCCGAATGAATATGGGAAAGAACTGCATACCCGCAACACAAGTTTCATCTGAATAAAGCTGTCTGAACTGGAATGGTCCAGCTGGAATCTCTGATCCAGAGTCATGTTTGGGTCCTCAAGTAAGCGGGACAGACATACCACTGAAGTTCCCAGCACACTATCCCGCTCCTTGTCTTTTATCTAGAGGGGGAAAAAGGAAACAAAAGTTTTTACTAGGTGGCCAACTGGGAAGCAAAGCAAGAAGGCATTTCAGATAGAAACCAAAATTAGCTTATTTACTTCTGGACATAAATGTGGTTACTTCCAAATGGGTGATGCCAGTATTTCAGGGGTGTAACAAATTAATATGTTTGGAGTAAAAATCCCGTCTCTAAGTATGCAGAGAAGGAACTGCCTTAGCAGAAAAAACAGGCCCTAGGATTTACTGGACTTGCTTCAGGGAGAATGTCCCAGGCAGCTGGGATGGCAAGTGACCTAAACTTTTACAAGTTCTTTAGATAATTGTTTAGCCTATTTAACCTCAATACACCTTCTATGTTCAATTCTACAATATCCAAGTGACCAGCCCTAGAACTGGCTGTGACTGAGATGTTGCTGGTGAGAGACAGAACTGCTTAACAAGCCAGAACACTGAGGTGAAGAAGTAGGGTTCTGGTTGGGAATTATGAAGGTTACAATTTCTGACAGCAAAATATTGATGTCTTTACTACACACTGACCCCTATAAAAATTTCTTTACACTTTGCAGCCAGAAATATCCCACATTTAAACTCAGATGTTACGCTACGTGATCCTAGAACAAAGGCAGATACCAGTTATCACCTGTGCAACAACAGGTACTTCTTCTACCTTTTAAGTAGGAGGAACCCAGTATAAGAGAATCCCACACAGAAAAAAACAGCACTGAGCTCTATAAAAGAGGTTTCTTCCTACAGATGTGCAGTTGGTCTTCAAAGGAAAGGCTTTTCTCTCACCTCAATGTGGAGAGACTGGGAATGAGCACTGTGGACAAAGAAGGTGAAAGCCTGGCCCCACGTGGGATCTTTGCTGAAATTGCAGGTCTGCAACAAGAAGATCGTGGTACACACATTAGCTTGTTCTGTGAGCAGCACAGAATCCGTGACATTGATGACCAGAGAGGGGCACGGTGACCCTCTTCATTTTATCCAGTGATGCTACACCCCAGCTGTATGGAGAGAGTGGAAATTCCAGGTCAGAAGAGTGCGGAAGCAAAGTCTCTGGCAAAACCAGAACAAGTTCTGTGGGATGTGGAAATGCCAAAGAACAAGTCTGGTGAGCTGCAGTTGGCCCTAGCCAGCGCTGCCTGGACCAGCAGCCTGCCTCACCTGCAGCAAGGCACCGCTCCCTCCCTCCCACCTCTCCACCCAGGAAGAGCCAGAGTGCTGCTTCCAGCCTGCAGACACCCAGAGCCAGCTCCCAAAGCCACAGTGAGCTGACAGGGAAGGGTAGGGAAGCTAAAGGGGCAGTTTCAGGGGTGTAGAGCTTGTGGGAAGAGTAGAACAGCACAACTTCAGTACCATCCACTTCATGGATGAAAGAGCATGGAAAGCACCCATGGGGGCTGTGGCTGCTCCATAAACCAGCTGTCTCTGCCAGGCCACAACTGATGGAGCAGGGAAAGTCTTACCTAGCTTAGGAGAGGCAAGTGATGGGGTAGGGAGAGGAAAGCCAAAAAAGGTAAAAATGCAAGCAGAACCCAATTCCTGGGTGGAGCAGGTGGAGGAAACAAAGGAAAACAAGTGTCAGTCCTATACACCCACATGTAGCCAAGAGGATTCATCCATATTTGTTTGGTGTCCAAAAGAACATAGGGCTGCCCTCATCTGCATCCAGCTGCAGGACAATGAACACAGCAGCTACTGGGAGGGCAGAGCTCAGCTGCTGCTTGTACTCATCGGGCAAAAGTAATGTTTAATAATGAAAAAGGAACTGAAAGGGAAGTGGAGGAGATCCAGATACATCTGGTACAGCTAAAAGAAAAAAAATAAAACCAGTAAAACTATGATACACAGGAGCCAGGAAAGACTCTGATGGGGAATCAAAGGCCAGGTTGATGCAAACGACACCCTGCTCTGAGAAAGCATGAGCCAGATTTGAGACCGATCATTTTTTCCTCTTCAACCCTTTTAGAACTAGAGTGCCTTGACCAATGTGACCTCGTGGCAATGAGCACAAAACCACACATCTGTACAGCAGCTGATCAGGCAACCACTAACCACCACAACTCAGTGATACAGTGGCTCCATGTGCTGACTGACCCCCACCTCCCAGGCTCTGCAGCTATCACCACAACTACAGCTCTTCCCTTCCTAGAAGATACTTGGAAATAGTCACCTATAAAATAGAGAGTATTTAAGGAAAGCAAAACAGTTAAAACAGCGTCACCTTGCTCTTCTGAGTCTTGTTTCCAACTGTGAGCAGGACAAACGAGGAAGGTTCTCGTTCCATCTTCTGTCATTTAATAAAAGGAAAAAAGAAACCAGAAAAAAAAATTGAGAAATTTATAGTTTACAGAGAGCAACATCACACCACTACTGTTACTTGACAATATTTTTCAGATGTAGGACATCTGAAAAGTGTAGTACACAGGAAAGCCTCCAGCCATAACACAGCACAGTCTTTACCACCAAGAGTATGTATTTAAGCCAATGTTTTATGTTCTTAGGTTTCAATAGATGAGCAGTTAAAAAATTGTCAGAAGCTGAGAGGAAACAGAGAAGAAAGCTGAAGGCTCAGTGGGAAGTCTTCATCATTCATGAATGAAACATGGCTTTCAGAATTGGTTTCCAAGGCTCAGGACTTGCAGATAGAAGCAAGTCTTTGGCATCAAGTAACAGTTCCTTTCCAGAAGCAATGATAATGAACCTCTTGTACTGTGCTTCTCTACACTAATGCTACAGAAGTCAAGGTTGAGGAATTGCTCTTGGCACAGCGTTGCATACAAAGCACTCACAATGAGGTTCAGCATTAAGTCCTAGTAACTCAACTCAATTGTAAAGATGGTACTAAGGAGAGGAGCGACTTGGACAGAATGGGGAGCTTTTTCCATAGCTCAGAGCTGTGATTGTGTGTAACTTGTTCAAGAAAAAAGGGAGAAAGACATTCTTCCCTATACCCACCATATACATCACAGTAGCAAAATACAGTATTTGGGGGAAAAGTAAACAGAAGCTATGAGAGAGGAGGCAGGAATGACAGGGCCTTCTGAATCCCCCTGAAACCAAGGTGGGAGGAATTTGGTGGTCAGGTCTCCAGTGAACAGGAAGGTTACCCCAAACAAGCATATTCCTCCCACTCCAATGTCAAGCTGGAACAGCTCAGTATGTGAAGAATCTCAGCAACAGCAAAAGGTTATCATGACCTAATCTGATGTCTGCAGACTCTCTGTCCAAAGTGTAAAAGTATAGACAACCACACACACAGTCAAAAATTTCTGTGTTGCATTCTCACTTGGATCTCCTAGACTTTCACTGGGGCAGGGGTGGGCTTTCAATGACTATTTTGAACCCCTGGTCACTTAGATTCTGGCAGTGGAGAGGGTATTTCTCTTTAACCACAGCCAGTTTCAGTTGCTACAATGCCCCATAATCCATAACATTGTTTTGCAAGCAAGGGAGAAAACTAAAAATTTTACCTTGAGGTACTTGTTATTTTTGATCTTCTTTGCTCCACATTCACCATTCGAATACTCAAAGTGGTTTTTCTGAATTAGTAAAAGAGTATTTAAAACAATTAGTTTGTAGTCTTAAAAAGAGAAGGTCAGGAGTGAAGGTTGCTGCATGTGGTTCGTACTTACTGGAAGGTTGAAGGCACTGTCCAAGTAGACTACCAGAATTGCTGTAGACAGACCCTTCTTATCCTGCAAAGGCCGGGAAAGATAAGCCAAAACAAAACACAAGGTAGGCATGAACACCCACCAAGGACGGTGTAAAAGATAACAAAATTCAAAGGGCAGTTTCTGAAGGCTAAGCAGCTCTCTGCCTTTCTCCTAAAACTGGCAGTTTAGGGGAGCAGAAGCCAACACAGCGTGACAGTTCTAAGCAGACCAGTAAGTTGTGTAAGTCTCTTCAATTCACTGGCCCTAATGCTTGTCAGTCCCTCAGTGCAGAACTGATTGGGTTCCCCAGCGCAGCAAGACACCTGAAAACATGCTCAACCACATATATCAGCATCAATCCAGGATCAGCAGAACAAACCCTGGAAACAGTTTTATTCACTTCAGTGGAACTCCAGTGGTTTTGGTTGGTTTTGAAGAAATGGCATCCCTGGGAGATGGGCTTTGTCCAAGCAGTTCTGCTGGACAAGCAACAATTTGGAAATACGGCCCTACCAAGCACCAGTTCTGGGTATTTGTCTATGACTAGTACAGGTTATTTCAGAGGCCTGAGGTCCTACACAGATCCTAGATGAAGAGGGAGGAGAAAAACTCTCAAAGAAAGAACCTGAGAAAAGCTATTTTGCAGTGAGTCAAGCCAAGGTTTGCCAATTCAAGCAAAAAGAGCTGCCAGAGTTAGTCCTGAATTACCAAGGGTCCTGGGGCAAGCAAATGCCCTTCCTCTGTAGGAGTGGCAGGGAGGGAATCACAACAGAACTTTGCCAGACAAAAATAAACTCACATAAGTTTGCCTGAGGTTCCTAATTTTACACACTCCTTTGTTGATCACTGGACAGGGATCAGAGTACCTGAATCCTTTAAGCAAATATACTCACCTCATGTAGCTTTTCTTGGTCGTTTACTAGTGAAAGCCACTCCAGTTTTAAATGCAAGTGTCCGCTTGTTGTCTTACTTAAGGGAAACCACTAAACGGAGACAACAAAGGGTAATTGAGAACTGTGGGGCAGAATAATTTTTATATGTGTGTAGCAGTTCTGAATGTACATTAGACAACATGAGTTGTACTCTGAGCGCTTTAGACTGCACTTTTGACACTTAGATTGTAGCACATCCATCCACTTACAAACACAAGCCAGAAAAATAAGAATAAGATACCCATATACAGGCAAAGCACTCGGATATTTCCAACCAGCAGCAGCACAAGACAGGCACCCTGACACTGTTTGCAGAGTGCTGGGTTGCAGGATGAACCACCCTAAGATCAGATCGTTTCTCCCCTCAGCAGTCAGACTGCTTCACCAAACCTTATCTACAGCCTTGTACAAAACGTCTGCTACACAGGAGACACAAAATATAAACACAAGATATCCCATCGCTGGCTCAGGATAACTTCATGGCTGCCTGGGGTTGCCACCTTGGTTGTAAAAATTATTGTAACGGCTACTTCGTAAGTTTTCTGAGTAAAGGTATTTTCTTTTTGTGAAAAAACCACTGTGCAAGTGTGCAAGGTAGCTTTAAGCACACAGAAATACTGCAGTAGCAGAGGGGGAGCACAAATGAGCACATGTAAGCATACACCACCAACACATTTAGAAATAAGCTGTGATCTTTACCTCGTCAACAGTTCTGTCATTCATTACATCCACTAGGCCTATAAGCAAGCTGAAAGGCAAAAAGCAAAGATTTCACTGTATATTGAAGCACACAGCATACTGCTGTTGGGGAGAAAAGAAACCACCACAAAAAAGCCCACACTCAAGTCAGCTCCAAACAACTTCTCCCCATTGCCTGTGTGGAGGAATGCAGCAGAATGCACTTACACTTCTGAAATCTCCCCCTTGCAATACTTAAATCTCAAGTCACACAGTAACTATCACTTCTAATGGCTTCACAGGATTCCCTGCAGGAGTGTGGGCCACTCTCTGTCTTGCTCAAAGTTAGTTGCACTACAAACTAATAACTTGGTATCAATATCTGGGCAAAGGGAATGGCTTCCAATGATATTAAATTGCCAATATACTAATCCAGGTGTCCTGTAGCAGAAGCTACTGGACCCTGAGCAAAGGTTATGTTAATTTACCTGCCCATAAAGTCATCTTTATCTGGATCTTCATCATACAAGTCCACTTCTAAGTCCTGACCAGGCACTTCATGAACAACAAACTGGAGGAGAAAGAGATATTGATTAAAACCAAAAAGCTGTGGACAAGAACATGACACTTCACAGCTGTATAACACAAAAAGGACATTCTCTGCTCTTTCGTGGCTAATTGTGTAGCAAATACAATTGATTATAGGTAAAAATATTTCAAATTCAGTTTGCTTGTTTTTGAACTACAAGTTAAACTCCTCAAACTGGAATCCCTGATAAGTGGAGAGGAACTAATGCTAGGGCAGCCTACAGTTGCACTGATTGATATTTAAAGCAGGGCTTTGCACCTCCTCCAAAAACCCACACATGTAAATCAGATCAACCTGAATGGCATTTCAAGTTTACAATGTAAATCTGAACTTGCTTAAGGGACAGAAATGCCTCAACCAAGTAACAGGGAAGTCCACCCGCTCTAGTGGGGTCAGATTAAGAGAAGGTCCTCCAAGCACAGGGATGTAAATAGCTGTGCATCCTACAGATGGAGAGATCAAAAGATTCAGTACCTCAAATGTCTCGTTCCAAATGGGATTAAGATCTCGGGAAACTGTCTTGCTTCGATACTGCACCGTGCCAACGCGAAGGAGAGCGTACGGATCAGACTTCCCCCTGATTGCACCAAGGAAACTGTCTTTCTGGACAAGGTTTTCAGCTTCTAGCAGATGAACCCTTATTACCCCCTGAATAAAATAAGATACAGAATTGGTCATGAAAATGCAATCTTTGGATAATTATAATATGCTGCCTCCTAAAACGAGTTATTTCAGGCAGCAAGGGCAGTCACTGTGACAGTTCTGCAAAGACACATAGTTTGATGCAGTACATTTCCAGTGACAGCTGTATTAAAACACTTTCCCCACCATTTACCTAGAGGGGAAAAAACCCTTAAGCAGATGCACAAGGCAATCTAGATAACTGTGTAGGAAATAATATTCAATTTATTTTTAAATCAGAAGCATACATATGCTCACAGCATTACAGCCACAGTCAAATCAAGTGTAGGGATCAATTCCCAATGACTTAGAAGGAACTAAGCACCCATTGCCAGGGACTTATTTTATTGCACAGTGGCCATTCAGCTTCAGTTTGGTGATGCAAGTTTGCAATACGGAACATCCCTTTGTCACTCATTTATATTTATCCTCATTATTAAGATTATTAGGTGTTGGATGGATGAAGGAGATTGAAGATCTGGATATGTCAAGTATTTAGGAGATTTTTTCTTATTTTCCCCCCCTTTTTTTTCCTGTAACAAAGAGATGTCACCTTCCAAGTTCCCTATTTACAACCTTTCATAGCATTAGTAAAAATTTTAAATAGCTTGACATTCATTGCTCTTCTATTTATCCTCTCATTTGAGTACACCACAGATCTTCAGTTAGAGACTAAAGGTTCAATTGGTAAACAAGGTCTGAGTCTAAACAGACTCCTTATACCATACAGAGAGGGTAGGAATCCCCAGTGTCCGTGTTTCCCCCTCCCAAATTATGAACTATCCAACATCTACTGTTATATTCCTGAAATATCACCTACAAAACGCCTATAATTCAGGTCAAAAGAGCTGATGCAGAATCCCAAGTCACTAAGCTTACAAGCACCCACGTGGTGGCAAATGCACCCTCAGGAAGATAAACACTCTCACTGAAAAAAACAACTCACCTGGGGGATAGGGAACCTCAAGTGGGCAATGTTCATGTTCTTTTTCAGGGGCACTGTGATCCTGTTCGGCAGAACCAGCCGCGAAGCAATGAAGTCTTGAATTAACGAGTCTGACATTACACTGCAGGTGGGGGAAAAAGGCAACCTTAAAGTTTCTGCAATCAATCACAACTCGGTTAGAGTGAAAGAATGAGGCACAGCAAAAGAAACTGGGCACTGCAAAGTGCTCGATACTGCCGACAATCCCCCAAAGGGTGTCAGGCATTAGAGCAGGCCATCCAGGGAAATGGTTGAGTCACGATCCCTGGAAGTATTTTAAAGACCTGTAAAAGCGGTGCTTAGGCACGTGGTTTAGTGGTGGGCTTGGCAGTGTTAGGCTAATGGTCTGACTTGATGATCTTTTCCAACCTAAACGATTCTACAAAAGAGTTGCAGAGTGGCCATTCAACTTCAATTCAGTGATGCAAGTGTGCATTAAGGAGCATCCCTATTGCTGGATGTGAATTTGGCTCTAGCAGGTTGTAAATGATGAATGGGAGCTCAGGCTGTGTGACATCATGCACACACCTGAACAAGGCAAACTCGAGTGCCTTCTGGGATGGGCAAGGTGAGGAGGTAATCAGGAATTTTCACCATTTCACAGGGGGCTTAAGGCCTTGAGGTAGTTTGTTTTTAAGACTTGGAACATGCCTGAGTGCACACTGCTGCCTGCTCTTGGTCACATGCTGACACCTTACTGTAAAACGGAAATAGAAGCCAGCCCCGTACAAAAAAAACCAAAACAAAAAACCCAAACAAAACAAACAAACAAACAAATTAAAAATCCCCACCAATCCCCAAATAAACAAAAGCCCCAAGGTCATTTAGTTTAATAGAAGACCAAGCGAAAGATAAAATTCTGTATCTTGGAATATTTTGTGCTAAGAAGGAAAATCTTGGTTTAAGTAATTGGAGATCAGATTGGCTGAATTGAGGGTACTGTCTTGGAGTTCAGAGAACCTTCCAGCCTAATTACAACTTACACATTTTTAGCTTCTCGTTTTAAATCTTTTCTTTACAATTGTTCTCTTTGTATGGCAGGGAAAAACTAATTTGAACTGTTTTTCCTGAGCAAGAAATATATGGCTAATCACAGATGTCCAGTACTCTCCAAGTGATTAATGAGAAGATTTCAACATACCACTACAAGTTGTCATGAGCAAAAGACAATATTAAGAGGAAACCCCAAGAGCACCAAGCATCTGAAAGACTTTCACCTTCTTCATAAATCTAGTGCTTATAAGGCAGTGTATCAGGGTAAGACTGTATGACAAATGTGCCACAATCCACAGAGGAGGATGGATTCACATATAAGGAAAACAGTTTCCTACTCCAAATGTTAAACCAGGAACCTTGGTCAGGCTGCTGGCTTTCCTGTAAAAAAAATCCCTACAGGAATGTCACAGAGTTGTCCCTTCTCTCGAGTCTTCAAGGGTGCACCCAACTAAACACAGCCTGTACGTGAGGACAGACAACTGCATCCAGTTTCTTCGCTCTCTTAAGTAAGCCCAATCCATTTGAAAGGGAGGGCTCTTGTTAAACCTGTACTTCAGCCCCTTCATGGCCAGGCAAGTTTTGCTCCCAGCTCTCATTGCAGTGTTCATGAACAAGCAAAGATTTCTGTGTTCAAATCCCCGTGAGAGAACCAGGGAGTGAAAATTTAGGACACCAAATTTGCACTTAATTATATGGGAGGCTGTAGGTTGGAACACCTACATAATTTCTCCCTGCAACGATTAGGGAAACTAAGTTAGAAAATAACAGATTAATTCCTCTGATAAAATCTGGAGCTCTCAGGCCAAACTTCAGGGCAAAAGGCCACTCTGGCCTCACATTAAGAGAAAAAGAAAGCTTCCGCTCACTCAACATCAAAAGTCTTCAGAGGTCCTTTAATGCATAAACTGGCACCTAAAGTAGCCAGGCACTTCCTGTGAATCTGCAAACCATGAGCTGCAGGAGAACAGTGGGGAGCAGAAATGGCTGCATTTGCATTGGAAGGCAGAAAGGCAAAGGCTGAGTAACCAAATATGTTTTGATCTTATGTAACAGAATTTTCTCCTTACACTAAGGAACAAAGACAAAGTTAATTCCCAATCTAGTGAAACAGTTTGAAACTTACAGTACTGAAAACCACTAAGATTTTCATCCTTGCTGTGCCAGTTTTATGTGCAACATCAACCAAGGAGACACTGGGGAAGAGCTACATTTTCTGAATAACCTAAAGGGTGAGCAGATTACATGAAGAGAGAACATTTCCCTTTATAAATCTGATGCAGATTTATAAGGGGAAAATTGTAATGGTACATTGTTGTACATATGTACAATTGTACAATTATGTACAATTATGTACAATAAGTACATAATAAGTTCATGTACCATTTTTCTTTATCATGGATTGTATTTCAGTTTGTCAGGGGGACTGCAACTGTTTCTGAACATTAAATCATTGTCATTTAAGGGATTTACTCTTTCCATCCCAAATGCAATGAAGCACTTGAAGCAATTTTGACAGAATGTAAAAAGCACCCTGCTCAGGTTTTGCAGTTGCAAACTCCACAGCCACATACTATAGGATGAGTGTCCAGCACAATGCAGACAACACAACCTTTTACACCACGTTCTGTAGAACAGCTTTGGTGATTACTGAAGACCCAGTTTCTAAAGGTTTTTTGAATATGAATAAAGCGAAGCAAAGTAAACACTCACTTAATCCCTGGGACATCCAGGAGGTTGCTCATGCCTGCCCAGTTGATTTCCAAATGCTACAACAAGATCAGGGAGAAAAAAATATACAGGATTATTAAATTTTATTTCAAAACAAATGTAGAATTTAAAGGGGAAATTATTCTAAACCAAAGCCAACTGTTTAAAGAAAGGAAAACCTGCACCAGTAATTGACTGCATCTGTATATTAAAACCAGCAGCTGGTATCAACTCCCTTATCTATTTTATCTGCCATCCTGAAATGAGGGTATCACTGGGACTTGACCTGCAAGCACAAGGAAAGACAGCATTCAGCCCTTAGGAACAGCCACTGGCAGATGCCCGGGGGTCATGAAGGAAATTCAGCAACTCTACCTAGACTTTGAAGTTGTTTTCTTATCCTTTCACTTAAAGGTTGGCCTATATCCTGAGGCAGGGGGTTGTCTGTATCCCTACTCTTACAGTAAACAAAAAGTGTGTTTTTTTCATGTGCTAAAGTAGGTGCTACTAAATCTAAACACAGGAGCACCTCATCCAAGATCAAAAATGTATGACTCCCATGAACTCCAGCAGAGCATAACCCACAAGCAAAGCTGTGAGTCTTAACTAACTGGTCCTTACAAGACTGGAAGGTTTCTCCTATTTTATTAAACTACAATTCACTATAAGGCACGTGACCTTAAACAGGCAAGCTTTCAAAAGGCAACCATGGCTGAATGGTCTCCAAGATGACTGCATTTAAAAATCTACGAATGGGAATATCCACCAACCAGGAACCTCGCAGCAAAGGCCTAGGAAATGGTGCTGTCACCAGAAGAAAGGTGACAGCACTCCCATTCTGAGAGTACAGCAAGTAACTTTTTAAGCACTACTACAAAAATTCAGGGCAAACTAACTCAGGTCCTCCTGGAGCTCAAGAGGAGCACTGAACAATGAGGCATTTATTATTCAAGAACCTACACCATGAGGCATTCATTCAAGCACCTGCACCACGAGGCATTCACAGTTAGGCAGTTTGGGTTACCAGTGAGGGACAGCTCATGTCACTCACTGAAGACCTGTCCAAGCACTGAGACAGAACAAGAAACAAGAAGGCTGCAGAGAGCAGTTCACTACTGACTCACCGGTTTCTGCATAAAAAACAAGGTCACTGCTCCAACAAAAGGTGCATCAGTTAGAAGAGGTTCCAGGATCACCCGCAACGTCCCATACAACTGCAAACAGATCAGACCAAGGAAAGCTGACTGTTAAGGTACTCTCAGGATGCAGTTTCAAAATTGTGAGCTTTTCAATGATGGATGTAATTTTATAAATCCTGCTTGAAACCAATTTTATTTAGAATTTAATAAAAACAATAACCTCCTCCCACCAAACCATTGGTATTGGTACAAGACAATCCTGGCTATGTTTGGTCTCTCTGCAATCCTGCCATACAATGGAGTGCTCAGTCTAATAGCTTTCAGCATTGTAAGAACAGGTTGTTGGTTTAATCTGCACCAGTTTA
The DNA here is from genome assembly GCF_022539395.1 of Myiozetetes cayanensis. Taxonomy (NCBI): domain Eukaryota; kingdom Metazoa; phylum Chordata; class Aves; order Passeriformes; family Tyrannidae; genus Myiozetetes; species Myiozetetes cayanensis. The sequence continues at coordinate 29,527,098 of NW_026088185.1, forward strand.
TGAACATCCTAGTTCTCATGAAGTTCTCCACCAACACGCAGCGCCTTTGAACTCCAGTGGCAGAAGCTGCCCCACACAAACTTAATGCTCTAACACTGACCCAGTTTAAGAGTCACACTACAAAGCTTAGAAGTGGTATTTAGGTGCTTTCCATGGAAGGCACCATTTCCCCAGACAAAACACAAGGAGATAAAGCCAATAGTTCCAAGCTGAATAGTTGGTGATTTCCCAGTTAAGTGCCATGACCTCCCCACTGGGATGTGCTGCCTCCTGCCCCACATAGCCCTGAACAGACAAGGTCAGCACGGCACCCACCTGCACACCTTTCACGCCAAGATTAAATTTCGATATGTCCATGTGAATCTCACAGTCTCCTATGTAACTGAAAGAAAATTCTCACATTATTCCACAGTTTGCAATAGTTCCATGAGAAGTCTGGGGCTGTAAGGAGTATAAATGAAATCAGTTTAAGGATTGACAACATAACTCCCCCCTCCCCCAGGCAGAGATGGATTTTCAAGTGACTGAAAAGGGAAAGCTGAACAAGGGTCTGATCTGCACAAGAGAATTCCTGCAGTCAGCTGGGATACTGATCTACCTGTAAAACGTCAAAGCAACATCTGTATTTCAAGGTTACTTTCCTAATCTTAAGACCAGTGGTTGGCTGAGGTGAGCTCGCTGTAAGGAGGGGATCAACAGGTTCATTCAAAATTCAGGTCAAAGCAATTGTCCTCTTGCTCCCTTCTCTGTCAAAGGCCCGATCCCACCCCACAACCTGGTGACCCAGCTCCCAGCTGCAGAGCTGTGCTGCTATTACTTATGGCGTTCCCACCTTGCCCACACCCAAAATGCCCGTAGATCACCCTCACCCACAACCCAAAAATCCACTTGAAGGACAAATTCGTCACTAAAAATAACCTGGTTTCCTTGAGGCTGAATTCAAAGACAACGACTTAGATCAGATTTTGGTCAGTTGCCATGGAGAACATCAGGCTTTAAATAAAGCAAATGCCGAATGCGGTACTTTGGCAATTTGGAAACCACCAGAGACTTTAATAAAAGTACAAACATCACCTTATGCAGAAACTGATAGCCACTCCCCAGGGAGAAAAACATAACAGAGCTGTTGATGCCTCTGGCAGAAAACAACTGAAGGGAGCTACCAAATTCCCTTTCAGCCCTCTGAGAAATAGCTCTGGCTGCAGACACATAAACAATCTCAGATAAAAAGCAGGGTGTAAAGGTACAGCAGTACAGTGAATGTGCTGTGCTTGCCTCCTGCATGCATAATTTCACCCCATAATCAAAGGAAAAGGACAAGATTTCTGCTCTGACCACAACTATACAGGTAAATAGTGCTGCAGTTGCCACAAATTCAAGCTGTAATTTGCACATAGATTCCCTCCCACCCAAAAAAAACCTGCCAAGAATGTGCAACCCTGTGAATTTGTCCTCATTTTTGCAAGCAAAGTTCTTTGTATATTTGTTTACAGATAGTCACTTAACAGAATTTTAAGAGCCCGTAACACAGAGATTAAAGCCTTTAAAGTTAGAGCATTCTCATTTCTTAAATATCCAACCGCACAAGCCATGCCAAGATTAACACAGTCTTTCTTAAAACCTACTCACATAAATAAACTTATTTTACATTTGTTAACTTCTACAATTTCGACATTATCTTTCAGCTCATTACACTGGGTGCTAAAAGGGCATTGTTACAATAAAATTCTAAATGAGAAGCCAAAATGAGTCCCTCAATTTGCAGTAATTAATCCAAGAGGATTTAATTCAGCTGCTGCTAATGTCCAACAGAACAAGAAGTACAGTGTTTCAATTTACAGCCTTTATGCCTTTCCACACAGTTAAAAACTCCTCCTACCCAGTCCTAGATGTCTCTTTTCTCCAGTGACACTCCAATAGCTGCCACCATGTTTTAGAGTCTGGGTGTTGGAAAAGTCTTAACAGAGTCTGAGTCTTTAATTATCCTTAAATTGACCTCATACAGGCATCACCCCCACACCAGAGTGCTTAGTATGAAGGATGTACTCTTTTAATTAGTTTTATTCCTCATTTCCAGTCCCAGCTGTTCGTGCTTCCGTCTGCTCCTCTGCTCAGTGTACCCTTGCTGAACTCTCTGCTGTCCTGCCCCAGAGAGAGCACACCTGAGCCAGACTCAGGTCTTGACACTTCAAAGCGTATAGGGTCAAGGCCCTCCACCCTACACAGGACCATGCTCTACCCACCTGTGAAGGGTGGAATAACCACCCATTTCTCTCCTGAATCACCTGCTGCACAATGTGATGCAGATATGCCTGTGCTGTGGATGAGCAGCTTGTCCAGGTGCACGTACCTGTATCTCTCCTGTATTTGGGTGGAAAAGCTGGGCCTGGTGTTTATGATCCAATGGCAATCCACTGGCTGAAGGCAGGGTTGCTACAAGAGCACATGCTGACAAGTTGAACTAACGTGGATGTCTGTATATCCCTTTAGAAAAGGCAAGTGCAATAAGACAGCTGCCCACGGGCCACATCTTCTCACGGCCCCCCACGCTAAAATCCCCCTTTGGCCCAGCATTCTCAAGTGCTTTGTAATGCAGACTGTGCCTGGTCCGCCTGACTTTGGACTTGGGAGATGAACATGCAGTATTACACAAATAAGAGAGGCAAGAAGATGTGACCAGGTAACACATGGTGTGACTAAAACCAGACCACCTCTACCTTTCCTCTTTCCCTATCCAATCAGGCTCCTTTTCTGCTCAAGACTGACCAGTTTTCAAAAAGCTTTTATTTTCCTATAAGAGCCTACAAACTTACTTAGCCCAAACTCCACTAAAGCTCAAAGTATTGTTACACACTTCTTTTGACTTCTTTCTCCAGGCAGACTGTCTTTCCAGCTTTGAAAACTTGCCACAGTTAGGAAGTCCAGAGAGAGTAAATTGCAATGAATGCATTTTTATACATATTAATTATTACACTCTTCTTCTATGACTTCTCATGTGCTGTAAATGCCACAGCAAATGATGGAAAAGAAAATTCAGCACATTTTCAATGCAAAATGATTATGAGTCAAATCATATTAATGGAATAGGAAGAAACTGTATTTCAAGATATTTCAAGATAGTAGTTGAAAATGTCAAATACTTTGAAACTCAAAGATTATATCCAGTGATTATATGGCTATGCAGCAGCTCAGGCAACTGAAGAAAGTGGGAAGAAAAGCAGCTGTAGGAAGTCAAGTGGTTGCACTTGCAAAATTCTCATTTTGGAAAATGAACTTTTGAGAACATTTCTGGAATGCTCTGACATCAATTTATTTGGAGAATGCAACTGCCAGCTCCCTATGCTCAGGGGACACCAGATTTATGACTTAGATCTTGGGCAAATTGTTTGGAGATCCCAGAGCATTGCCCATTTATTTCCAGCTGGGATCTCATATTTCAGATTTGGGAATTTCAAATCCCAGTCTGGCAGGGATCTCATACTTCATTTAGTCACTGCAAGAACTCTGATACTTTCTTATGTATTACATGAAAGCTGCAGTGGAAAACAGGTACACGTACAGAGTACAGACCCCAGGTAAATGACCAACTTTTGTACAAAGACCTGTAGGTAAGCAGTGGTTACCACAATGTTCCTGTTCAGTCCTATAAGCTGTAACAAAATTTATATAACTTAATTTACAGCAATGGAGTGTATCATCTCAGGGACAGAAAAAGTTTTTGAAAGAAGACTTGTAGCCTCCTTTCTTGCCTTTGCCAAAAGATCTGTGTGCCTCACCTCTGTGTAACCACCTCTGAGCCTTGGTTTTCCTACCAAAAACTCAAGTATAGTCCTTTTGAGTGGAACAGTTCAGACTGTAATAAGATGGTCGTCTACATAACCATTCCTGATGTGCAACCGTGTAAGCTGTTGTTAACACATTTAATTAAAGCAGCTTCTCAAGCCCTTTTGGTAACTCCATGCAATACCAGACCTACAAGAACTACCCTGGCTCTGCTGACAGCTACTGCCCATACGTAAGGGACCTTTAGGTGCTATTTTTCACACTTCCCAAGCAAAGGGTTCAATTTGTGATACCACAGTGCAAATTTAAAACAGAGGAAAGCAAGCTCCTCTTCTCCTGGCACAGAACTGAACCCCAGCATTCAGCACTGGATCATGTTGTAGAGGTCAGAAGCACAGATTAAACAAAGGCCTTGATGAACCACATGTACAAATGGCTATTAAAACTACACAGATTGTTCCATACAAACCAAAAAGGAAGGCTAAGAAGGAAAGTTTTTTTCTAGTCCTGCGCTTTTTCTGTGTTTTCCCCACATCAAGTCAAAGACTCTGGGCTTTAGCGGTGACCCAGCCAAAGGTCACACTCACGTGGGCTCACCAGTGAGGGAACTCCCACAAATTACAGCAAGCACCAAGGTAAAGGAGTCATGTTCATAACGTGCAGACACGTTAATCCTTTAATGTCCACTGCAACACAGCTACACTTCTCTGAAACCTAAGCCAAGAGAGGAAGGTCACAGTGGTGCCAGCACTGCACAATGTGCCACACTGGCACCCACAGCACATCACTCTCCTCCAGAGCTGTGATGCCAGAATGCAGCTCTGTAGACAGACAGTCATTTAAACCTCACCAGCACGCAGTGACTGAGAGTGTGAAGGGCAGCAGCCTCACACTGGGGCAGCTCAACTCCATCTCCTCTAAGTAGCAGGAAAAAAACCTGTTCCTTTGGTAATCTAAAGAAAAGGCAGGTAAAAACACCACTGCTCATTGATTTGCTTCATGTTTCTGGAAGTAACACACTACCTCCTGTGGACACTGCACAACACACAAGTCAGCTTAGCTGCAGAAACTGATGTTGATGTGTTAACACAACCAAAGCTGGGGCCTTAACACGGCCCTGGAGAAGAGACCCCCATCAGAGAGACAAGGCAGACAGCACACTCCTGTGTGAATACAGAAAAGATTTGGGTTATCAGATGAGAGTTCAGGTCAGGTTATCATCAGTAACAGAACAGAAGGACAGTTTGGAGATGCTGATGGGTCTGCCAGAGGGACAGGAATGTGGAGGTGGGGGAATCCCTCTGCAGAGGATTGTTAAAAAGACAGTGAAAATTAGTATGTCGGAGAAGCAGCCTGGAGAAGCAGTTTAGCAGAGAACAGTAATGTTCTGCAGAGCCTAAAAGGCATCAGATCTCACTCTCCACATGAGAGAGTATGAATGATTTGCCAAAGGCCCTAACAGTGACCTGGCTGTTACAAAAGTACTTTGCTCCCAGAATTGAAGCACAGCACCTGGCTGAAAATCAATCGTGTTTTACAGGGAGCAATGGTGCTCTGCCAGGGCTGGGGATGCTGCTGTGCCACTGCCACATTAAGCAGCAGGCACAGTTCTGAGGACCTCTGTGCTGCTGCCAAGACACTCCATAATTTCACACTGTTTTTTCCTGGCACTACCACGAAAAGCCATTTAAAATTAGGCAGCTCAATCGCCCACTAAACTTAGAGAGCTACTGCAGCATTCACCTGGTAATTCCTCCTGTAATTCCATTCTCCAGGCTAAACCAGGAGAGAGTTTAGCTCTGCAATGGCTCTGATGTTAACAAAACACACAAACTCATTCAAAACAGCCCGGGAGGTATTAAATGTTTTATCTAATTTTGTTGTTGTTGCTGTTGATAGAGCTAGAGGCAGTTTTCAGCTCAGAGAACAGCTGTAATCAAAAAAGCAAATGTGTTGGGTGGCACATAGAACAAATGGTGAGTAAAACCAGAAGATTAAACTAGAGGAAGGAATTAAAAAATAAATAGTGCAAGTAGTTCTGGAAGAACTGGAGAGGTTGGACTAATGAGAACCCGTGGGGGCAAGACAGACTGAGCACCTCTATACCTGAGAGCTTTCAGAACAGGCAATATGGTTCCAAAACTTGGGTTCTTACTGCCATCAGCTGCAAAGCCAAGGGACACATTCTTATAGCCATGGCAGCAGTGATGGGCCAGAGTAGGTAACACCTGTGCAGGTGCTTTCTGACTGAGAGGCTGACGCACAGCTTTTCACTTCTGTAAGTACTGAGGACATCCAGCTGGAGGTAGATTATCTCATATCACTTTAGGCTGATATAAGATAAGGACCTCTTCATGCTGATCTTAGTGGACCGTATGTCCAGTCCAGCATGACAAACAGGTGTGACATGGTCAATGAGTTAAGAACACATCTATATAATCAATGATGCAATGTTACCATATCTGCAGGTCTAGGGTAACTTGTCTTCTACCGATTTCTTTGGTGTAGGCTTTTATTCCATTGATTCTAGGGCACTGAAATAAAGACAAACAGGATATGCCATAGTTAATATCTATCCAGCCCAAGTGAAAAGTCCTATTCACTTTGATCAATCTGAGTACAGAAGCATTCATTAAAGACTTTGCAAAATGGCACATAAAGCATGAGTAAACCACACTAGTTTTTTTCCCTTAAAGAGGGAACAGCCCTTGCAGTCCTCAAATACAGGGCTGGTTGCAAGTAGCCCATGCTGCAAGCCTTAGGAAGCACTGAAAACTCCAGTTGCAAGGGTGTGACAGAAAGAAATATGGATATGGCCCTTTTCTTTCTATCTCCAGTCCCAGGACACTGACGCCAAGTGGGAATAGACCTGTGTCTCTCCTGTATGACCTTTCCTTCACTGTGAAGATGCTCAAGTCAACACAAGGAGAGAACAAAGCTATTAAAGAGTTGAACATCAGACTCCCCTTGCACCTGAACCTTTCAGAAGACAGCGAACCACAAGCATTACAAAGGACTCACACTACCTTCTCACCAAAGTGGATCTTGGTAAACGTGCATGTTTTCAGATGTACATTCTTTGCTCTGATTTTCGGTTCAAGAACTTCTTTAAATGTTTTTTCCATGACTGTTCCAAAGTATGGCCAAGCCTGGACAAGGACCTACAGAACAGCAAAAGCAGAAACACACTAAAGATTCTCTACATAAGATATCTTTTGTTGAGAAACAGACACACCCATTACAGAACACCTGGCTATTTATATCAGTCCTTTTAAAACACCAAGTCACACTTGTGTACTTACGTCACCCTTATGGAGGGTTCATCCCAGTTCCTCAGAACAGGAATTAGTTTCAGGAACTGAATGGTGAGTTATCAGCATCATACAGTCTATTGACTGCTTCTAACCACAGGAGCTAACAAGGCCCAGGGTTAAGTCTCTAGAGAACAGCAGTCCCTAATTACTCTAAAATGTCACAAAGTTTCCTGGAGTTAGGTTTATTTAGAGAGGAGTGAGATGAGCTTTTATATCAAAAGCAAGGTTTGCCAAAAAAAAAAAAAAAAAGAAAAGTAGTCACTGGCTTCTAATTTTCAAGTTTGGATGTTTTGCTTTGAATTCCACCAAATTTTCACTTCCAATGAAAGGTTAACTAGACCTGCTGATGGGAGCATATGCCTTAGAGCTCTCCTCTGGCAAGTGGAGATACCACTACTTTTGCTAAAATAATAATACATACACACATATGTATATAATACACATTTATGTACACACACATTCACACACTTGCTTTTGTTTTTAATCTCAGAATGTTGTTGTCAAATTCATCAAACCTGTATCAACCAGGCTCACAATGGCTCTCACCAAAACCTCAGGGGCAACTCTACAGTTAAGTGGCTCCGTACGATGGGACTGAGCTGTATTGTAGTGACTTGACAGCTTTCTCAGACTTGTCCCACAGAGTCTGCACTGGGATGCAGCTCAGAGCAGGTGGCCTCAAACTGGAGTTCAGGGCTCCTCACCTTGTTCAGCCACTCCACTCGTTCAACATCAGGGAAGTGAACCTGGATGCAAAGAAGAATAAAGTGAGTTCCACGTGCCATCTGTTTGGGCACACTGCAGCACGTGCAAAAGATACCATGGAGCATGGAACAAGCTTTAGAGTAAGCTGAGATCCCTCTGCCTTCATACATACATTCTTTATAATTTACTACCTCCTTGAAAAATCATAAAAGACTAACAGTTAAGAACAGTAAGAGGCAAAAGGACCCACATGCACTGATGTACCAGTATGCCTCTGGGCACACTTATATGATTAAAGCAAGTGTCACATCCTGTTCGTGATGTAAAGCAGCATTAAATTTCTCATCCTTCTCTTCGTCATGCCTTGGGAAGCCACAAGAACCTGCTTCTTTTCAAGATCATGAGCTGTGTCAGACCTGTTTCCTGTACTCACTCACCTCAGCCAGGACACTGTACTTTGGAAAACAAGAACCTGCTTAGGAAACTCAGTTTATTGGCTATGGCAGAATTTCTCCACTAACACTAACACAGTGCCAATGGCTTCAGGGAAAAGAAGCACTGTAGGAGTTCCAGCCTATTAGCACACACTATCATTTGTAATAGTCTGGTGTTTTCACCTCTCAGAGCTTTTTGAGATGCTAAGGACAAATCACAATGAAGTAGTCGCTTACGCATCAAGTTTCCAAGTTAGACAAATCAAATGCCAACAAGAAGCATATATGTCCATTCCAAAAATCCCTCCAGTTCCCTGAAGTAACGACTTGCTTCATCACCCTCAGGACAATTGGATATGAGGACACTCTCAAGTAACTAACTGATCTCTCAGACCTCACCAAGAAGCTACTGAGTGAAGAGCTACAATCACACATTAAAGTCCTATGGATGTGGTATTTGCAGCCAGTGTCAGATGCTGGTAGCAGGTTATTGGGTTATTGCAGAAGGGAAGGACAGTGCAGCAGCTTCTCAGAATGGACATTCTTGCTCCACTCTACAAGAGCACCTGAATACAAAGAGAATGTGACTATCATCTAGCCTGATAAAAAAAATTGGGTAGGACAATACCTCCTCTTACAAGAGCTGTGAGTTACACTCTTCAGGCAAAGGCTTGCTGTTGAATTCAGCAGCTTACAGAGAGGTGCTCAGAGATGATCTGATGGAACGAACAGCAGCCTGTCTTTTAGTAAAGCTTCATGTATGATTTAAGAGCCCATTTTCCTTACTCAAATAATGCTGCAAATTATCTCCAATTACTACATTAAAAAAACCAAAGTAATATTACCATATTCTTTAAAAGCGTTTTCATTTGATGCTCTAAATAGCAACTTTTCCATTAAATAAGACAATGCAAGTTCACTGAAACATCAGCCTACCCAGCTCTATTTGTATGATAAAGAGAGAACACAGCACCAGAAGGGACAATCAACACTGACAAACTGTTGCTGACATTTTACAGTGAGGCAGATCATGTGAATCAGGGGACCTCCACTTCACCTGCCAGCCTTCCACCTTTCACCAAAAGATCTTCCACCGGGACACACAAATCCTGGGTAGGCTAAAGGCAGCTGATCCCCAGCTCCAGTTCAACTGCCAAGTGACAAGGTCCTGCAGCATTTGTGCCAAGCTCTGGATCAGCCACGGGCAGGATAGAACAGGGATGAAAATAGCATGGTGAGCTTGTTCTTCAAAACACCTTACAGTGAGGAGAAGGGTGTGACCTAAAACGAAGGACAGACCAGGACTAAGGACAACAGTTAGGCTGTCACATCCCAATGAGAAAGCCACAGCCAGTGGAGAAATGTAGCACATTATAAACCACTGAAGTTGTCTGGGGCTATTTGCTAGAGCCAAACCTCCTAGAGATACAACTGCCAGAGGTGACCAAGAAGAAAGCTGCTGGCTAAAGAGAGCTGGAACAGCACAAAGGAGCATCAGGGAAAAAGCAAAAAGGAGGCAACAGGTAGACCCACCATAAGAAAAAGCAAAATTGAATTCACTATTTGAGCCACAGACACCCAAACCAGACAGCCCACGGCAAACTTCAAAAGTGACCGCAACAAATCCCACAGCACTGTGTCACACCTCAGACTGCTGTGACAGCATCAGCAGCCATTTGTGGTACATTTCCATCCCACCTGATATGTCTGCAGCCCAGCTCCTAACCAGACACCCTGTGCCTCCGTTTCCTCTGACAGATGGAAGGAATAGCATTGCTGTAGCTCAAAGCTTGGTACCAAAGACCACCAGGAGCCCCTGGGCTCACACAACAGGGCTTGCAGAGGTGAACACCACAGAAACAAGCTGACTACATGTTTCTGGTGAAAACCAGCTTTCTGCCCATTATGAAAGGTCACCAGTGGGTTTCCAATACCAAAATTCAGGCCCACTCCATGGGAAGAACTAAATGGGCAGTTCTGTAGAGGAAGCAGAGCTTGGTATCCAGGTGATGCATCTAGATTATCCACTGTGTAGTAAGACACAAGCTCTGAGCAAATCCTTTCCTACCCACAGCGTATCCCCATAATGTGTCTCTCCTGCTAGCCAGCATGTCATGTGCCTAGTTCAGGCCAGTGACACCACCAAGCTCTCTTCTTGACCCAACCACTCATTCCAAGAACTTACTCTGTCCTAATAAAACCACGCTCAGATCCATACTTTTGAACCACATGCTTTGGATTTCTGACTCCCTTCTGCCCCTTTTTAGTGGTGAGAGCCCCGCCCCTCGAGTTTGTCATCAGTATAGCACAGGCCCAGAACCAGAAACCAGGAGCTGCCAAAGTTAATACTAACACAGAATAAGATTTAATCCTGTAGCCCTGGGCAAGTCCCACTATCAAAATCAGTTTTACCCATCTACAAAAGCAAGCATACTTCTTGCCAAAGTTTAAGGAATGCTGCAAAAATTACTTAGCATTTGAAATGAGCTTTGAAGATCAAAAACGCAGGGTAAGGGGGCAATTACTAGCAAGCAAAGAAAACGTGGAAATTTCTGCATGCTCTACCTTGCCCTGGAGCAGGACATACCAAGGATCACAGCAGTAACAAAAGCCATGTCTGACACAACAGTGCCATTCTGGTCTAATACAATACAAGAATCTACCCATCAAGGTTTGGATTTGTTTTTTGCTTCTTTGTTTGTTTTGGTTTGGGTTTTGTTGTTGGGTTGGTTTGTTGGTTTGTGGGGTTTTTTTGGCACTTTTTTTTTTAAGGGATGGGGCGAAAAGAAAAAAAAAGTCTTTTACATGAACAAGAAATTAAAAGGCAACATTTTAAAAGGACAATTCTGCACCCAGTAGCATTTCTCCTGGTAAAAAGGAGCTTAACATCAGGAGAGGACCCAAGTATGCTGGGTTCCTTCAGGTGCAAACTGCAAACAGCTGCAAAAGGAACATGGAGAAATTGCCATCACCACATGAAACCAGAAAGAAGATGGAAGCCTGGCTACCTCTGCTCTGGGCACTGCCTGCTTTTACAGAAGTCACGCTAAAGGTTGAATAAGCTGAAGTCAGAAAGTCTCATTACTCCAAGACACAGATCTCACCCTGCTTGCCATGAGCAGATTTCCAGCCTGGTTTCCTAAGGAAGCACTGCCTGCCCACATACACTGTCTAGCACAGGAATGCCTTCTATTCCAAACTCACCGTCTGGTTTCAGCCAAGAAACTGGTGCTGCAAAATAACCCTGAAAATTTCCCTAAACAGATGGTTGAGTAGATTAGGGAAACCCTTTCAGCATGCCCCCTGAAGGAAAGGCTGCAATATGAATATCTCCTAACAACTGATACCTGGACTGAGTGGAAGTTGAGTCACATTTGAAGAAGCCACTGCACTGCTCTTAGGAAGAACAGTTATGAACCAATAGTACAATCAATGTTTTAATTCTTCATGGGATGGATCCCTCTCATTTTACTACAGGGCACATGAAGAGACAAAGATTTAGAAATCCCAAGATGCTGCCGTTGCTTCACACCTCCAGAACCTTTCCTAGGATTACAACATTGCAAACCCAGCCCATGCTCCCCTTACTCCCACCTCTGCATGACAGGAGAGAAGAATGCAAGGGACATTTTTAGAGCTCCCTCAATAAAGGCTCATGAACACTGAAAGGCAAAAATGAAAGATAAAAAAAGACAACACCACAGAGAATAAACTGAATAGACATCGGGTGAGAATCAGCCTCCAAGATCAGCACAGGGGAGAAGCAGAAGATCAGTAGAGGAAGGAGATAGGAGAATTAAACAGAGGAGTTAAAAATGCTTTGAGTACAAGTATGGTGTGGAAGCAAACACCAACTGATGAAGTTACCAACATAGAAATGAAAAGAAGTGGCAACATGGTTGAAAGACAAAACTAAAAGCATGGGGTGCAGCCCTTTTATTCTTTGGTCCTACATCCTATCCTGCCTTCTGGCAGCCAGTTCCAAGAATTCCTAAGTCAGGAATCAGACCTCTGAAAAGAGTCACTCTACCATCTCTGTGAGCAAGTGTTGGGCAGTGGAAGACAGAGGTGAGATACCCCTTAAACTTTCCCTTCTCCTGGAGGAGGCTGAAAAGTCCCAGCTGTGTCTGCCTCTCCTCACACCACACCAGTTCTGCAGCCTCTGACCATCTCAGTGGGCCCTGATGGAGTTTCCCCAAACCTTTTTCCAAGCCTCTCCTGTGCTTGGGACACAAGGTACTCTCTGTGCAGCCTCATGAAGGCTGAGTACAGGGCAATCAGTAATCCTTAGCTGCCTGCTCCCACACTAATGAAGCCTGACACTTTGAACTACAAAACCTAGTAGAACTTTTTGAGTTTGTATGCACAGGGGGACAAGTGATTTTTCAACAGTGACTAAGAGACTCAATTTCTGGTTATCACAATCCAGGGCACTTGAGGATAAAACACAGCATCAGGACAAGAGCTGACACCACCACACTCATTAATGCTGCGAGTTGTTTTAAACGCTCTGTCAATACAAACAAGCAGAAACCTCATTCAGAGAGACTTCTGTGCCCGGCGGGAGGGAACATGCGCCGGGAGCTGCACCAGCTCTGTCAGGAGACCCTGGCTTCCCTCCCCAGAACTGCCAGCTGCCTTCGTTTCCCACAGAACTAAGGACAGCCAAATGCTGTAGGCTACATAAAAGTTTGCTGACTATAAATGTCTCCATGCAGCACTCCTTACAAATGGAGCTCTTTGATATTCTCTTTCTTATAAGAAAAGCATTTCCCTACCAGTCCCTGGCAGGTTTTTAAATGCTAAGCAAATGATGATGAAGAAAAAAACCCAAACATACACCTCATCATACTTTCCATTAGCCAGCCACGGCTACCCAACAAATAACCAAAGATGTGGAATGAAATGTGCAGGTAGATTTTCTAATTTCTTCACTTTAAACCTAGAGCAGCCAGAAACAAATGTGAACAACAAACAGGGGTTGGCTTTCCACACCATCCATAAATGGCTCTTTAAAGACAAATATTTAGTTTTTAGCAGGCAGAGAATATTATGTTTGTATATTTTTGTTTGTTTTTAAATGGGACTAAAGAGAAGAAAATTAGCTGGATGAGGAAGTCTGAAATAAGTATCCTCGACAGCAAAATATCTGCAATGCAACAGCACATCTCTGAAAGGAGGTTTCTCCGGCGATACAGCAGTCTTTTACAACCCCCCCTACTGCACATCTCCTGGGCTACAACAACTTCCAGTTTAATCCTCGCTTTAGTGAGCAAGACTTCAGAATCAGAGACCCTACCCCTCGGCCCGTGGCATCACTGCCACTCCTTCGGCTGCTCGCTACGGGACACCCCGCTCTCCGCCCTAGCCCCGCCGTCGCCGGGACCCGCAACATCCCCGCTGTCGTGGGGGATGCAGAGCAGCACCCCCCGGTCCCCACTCACCCAGGCGGGCAGGTGCCGGGCGGCCAGGCCCCTGCACACCGCCTCCCTCTCGTCCTCCAGCAGCGCGAAGGCGGCGGCCAGGCGGTCGCGCTTCCCCCGGCGGTTGTGTCCCCAGCAGAGCCACAGCGCCAGCGCCAGCAGCACCCAGCTGCCGCTGAGCCCCAGGTACCCCGCCAGGTACACGGGGCCGAGCCACAGCAGCGCCCGAGCCGCGCCGGAGAGCAGCAGGCGCGGCAGCGCGGCGGGCCGGGGGGCGGCCGGGGGGTGCATGGCGAGAGCCGAGCCCCCGACACCGCGGGCTCGCCCCTGCCGAGTGCGCCCGCCCCGCACCGCCACCGCGGCCACACCGCCCGCCGGGGACACCGCCCGGCACGGCCCCGCCCTCCCGGCCAGCCCCGCTCCCGGGAATCACAGCCCCGCTCCCGGGAACCACAGCCCCGCTCCCGGGAATCACAGCCCCGCTCCCCGGGAATCCTAGCCCTGCTCCCCGGAATCCAGGCCCCGCTCCCCGGGAATCACAACCCCCGCTCCCGGGAATCACAGCCCCGCTCCCCGGGAATCACAGCCCCGCTCCCGGAATCACAGCCCCGCTCCCCGGGAATCACAGCCCCGCTCCCGGGAATCACAGCCCCGCTCCCCGGGAATCACGGCCCCGCTCCCCGGGAATCACAACCCCCGCTCCCCGCGTATCACAGCCCCGCTCCCGGGAATCACAGCCCCCACTCCGGGAATCACAGCCCCGCTCCCCGGGAATCACAGCCCCGCTCCCGGGAACCACAGCCCCGCTCCCGGGAATCACAGCCCCGCTCCCCGGGAATCACAGCCCCGCTCCCCGGGAATCACAGCCCCGCTCCTGGCAATCACAGCCCCGCTCCCCGGGAATCACGGTCCCGCCGGGGCCGCTCTGTGGACGGACACGGGGCAGGCGCAACCTGTTGGTTTTGGGCGCTTGCTGCTTTCCTACTTCTGTTACGCTTTCTTCTCGTCCTCTTTCGATTTTGGTGGGGGTGTTGCGGGGGTTAGGGTTTTGTGACACTGATCATTGTAGAATCGTTGAATCGTAGAATCACTAGGTTGGAAATAGACCTTTAAGATCATCAAGTCCAGCTGTCAACCCAGCACTATCACTGTAACCCTTAAAGCACTAAACCACATCACCCGGCACCAGATTCAGGTGCCTCTTGAACACCTCCAGGGGTGGTGACTCTACCACCTTTCTGGGCAACCTATTTCAATGTAAAACAGTGAAAAAAAAAAAAAATCCAATATTTAATATGAATCTCCCCTACCTCAGCTTGAGGCCATTTCCTCTGGTCCTTTCACTGTTGGCATGGTAGAAGAGATCAACCACCCCCTCACCACAACCTTCTTTCAGGTAGTTGTAGAGAGCCATGAGATCTCCCCTGAACCTCTTCTTCTCAAGACTAAACAAACCCAGCACCCTCAGCCATTCCTCATATTATTTGTTTTCTAGGGAATCATAAGACGCTTTTTGAGATGCTTTTCCCCGCAGTAATATTAATTCTATATCATTCCAGTTTGTACCTTAACAGACAGGCTGTAATTGTACAGTTCTACACTGTGTTTTCCACTGCAGTTCTCCCTGGATCAGGCAAATACCACTCTTTGTTCAGTGGATAAGTCTGGAACATCAGTGAATGATGCCAGCTTTTATTGTGTCCCCTTTTTGATAATGGCTGCACAAGATAACAAACGATGAGCCAGATAAAAACCTCCAAGAAAAGGAAGTTGACCGTGTCTGGGAGAACCAGGTTTGGCCTCTGCTTTGCTGTGGAATTAGTACTTAATTATGGGTCAGTCAATAAATCAAACAACACCACAAGTGATCCTCATTTGTATGTTAATCATTGTGCATGACTGATCAGGGATAGAAATCAGTTCAGGCATCTGAAAACTCAGATGCCTCACATTAGACAAACTCATGCATGAGACATCTATTAAGAGGTACTTTTGGAAACAACCCTCCTAATCTTTCCCTACTGTCAAATGAGGATGAATATACTCTTCTTCCTGGGGGTGTTGCAAAGATATATCATTATAAAACACACTTAAGGGAGTGTCTTTACAGAGTGGGCAGTAAACCTTTAGAACTTGGAGGAGGCTGCAAGGTAGATGGTATCAGCAGGTCCAAAAAGGGATTAGGTAAATTCTCCAAGAGAAGGCCCATAAATGTTCTCGCTAACATCATGAACACAACAGCTATGGAGGCTGGGGAAGGCTGAGGAGAAAGGAGTGCAGAAAATGCCTGGGCTTATACTCTCTCCAAACAGCAACTCCTATCACCACTGGGGGCAAGTGGAGCAGAGGGCTGACCCCAGAGGGCATTTCTGTTTGTAAAACTGTGAAAGAAAGTCTAGAAACTGACGGGTCTAGCAGCTGAAGGAGTACTGCCCTCTTGATACCATACATTAAAAACCACACAGTGGTTAGTTTGCACAATTACATGTATCAGGAGATGCATTTACATGTAGAAACACACCTGGTTTTGTTCTGTGACCAAAGGCTGAGGATGTTATTTATTTATATGAGACATATATATATGTTGTTTATGTTACATGAGACTTGTTACTTATTTTCCCCCAGTGTCATTTAAAGCTTTGTAAAACATTTTCAGTATGTAATTTCAGCCATGGGGTGAAACTTCACATGGATAAACTCAGCCCTAAAGTCTGACCTTCTGTAAAAACAGAAGCTTCTGAAAAAAAGGGAGGCTTTCTTAGTAATTTGAACACTTAGAAGGTTGCTTTTTCTATCAGGATATAATAAAAGGTAAATACAGTGTTTTCCTCCTTCACATTATTACTCTTTCTAAGTTTGAGATATTTAGCTCAAACTCAGAGAACCATGCAGTTTAGAAGCATCAACAAGTGGCAATTGTTGAGCAGGAAAAACGCTGGGGCTGCAGTGAAACACATACTGGCTAATTTTATAAATAAAGTATTTGAGCTGTTCTCAAATACTGAAATACTGTGCTCAGAAGAACAAGATAAATCGATAGCCCTGGAGACCACTGTTAACTCTGTTTCTTATGGATGGCAGTTACCCTTTAAAGAATAACTGTCTCCTCCAATTTTCTGAAGCGTCAGAGGAAATACTGAATCACCAGTGAAGGGGACAACATAAAACTTATCAATTTCCTACTGAGGAAAGCAGGATCTTGACTGCAGCAGGCTGCTTCCAAGCACCAGATATCTGAGCCATTTGAAGCCAACCTTATTTTCAATTACAGGGAAATTCCACAGCATGTTTCTCCCAATATACACAGGACAGTCACTGAGGTAATGGCCCAAGACTATTGTTCTGGCCGGTGACAATCTTCACCCCTTATTTAACTTGACTAGACATCACCACTGCTTATTAACACGATGATAAAAGCATATGTTGTAGCTGATTATGACACAGATATTTTACACAAAGTGCAGAGCTTTGAAAATGTATTAGTACTAAATTTGCTGTCTCTCAAGCCGGCCATGGTAACTAAGGCAACCCTTTTTAAAGGTGGGGAGTTATGAAAAACTGCCAACGCTTTTCTTTTAACTATAGAGAACATGCAAAGGGATTAATCTGAAATATCAATTGAAGTGCACACCAACAAGCTATCAAAGGGTTCACTGAAGATGACTTTCTAACTTGAATTGCTTGTGGCTTCAGGGTTTCTGAACACTGTGAAATTCCCTCTTAAATGTTAGCAAATGTTGGAGGTGCACCATGTCTTTTCTCTGTGCATCCACAGCAAAATATAAAACACTTATGTAAGAATAAAACTTTACTCCTCGTGTTAACAGAATGACTTCCATATCAAGACCTGATTAAAGCTGTTGCCCCATTTGGCACTCACTTGACAAAGCATTATTGGTTTCCTCTGGGTTCCTTCTCTCCATCCATGCGCTATTAACCCTGTCAAGCAAAGCCAAACACAGACTCTGCCTATCGTAGGGCAAAAGCCTTGTATCTCCCCCTGCTGTCTGTGCTCAAGTAAGTCTGGAGTGCATTTCTCCAGGGAAAGCTGTGCTCCTTCATTCTGGCTGGTTCTGTCTGAAAATGAAATATGAGCTGGGCAGCTCAAATGAGTCTGGGTTACATTGTTCAGCCAGGGATATTATTCTGGCTGGAGATTTGTTATTTGGCCATGAAAATAATTATGTGTGTTCTGTTTTGGGAATCATCCCATTGGCATAAAAAATACCAATCTAGGACTAACTGGTAGTATCTATAAACCTGGTCCGGATCAGTAAAAATTTTTTATGATTTCCTCTCTTGTGAAAAATAATCACATGCAGAAGACTGCAAAACCAGGGCTTTAGCTGGGAGTATATGCAAAGCCAGGCTGGCAGTATGTGACCCTTTCTTTTAAGGGCTCTGCTCCACTGAGTTCACCCCCCCATGCTTTGTGTCTGCCTGGCTCATGGCTCCTCACTGCTTTTGTACAATGGGCAAAAGAAGAGAGGCACTGAGCAGCTGGCAGTGTAACAAAACAAGTAACAGCAATTTATTTCATCTACTTGTTCTTCTGCAGCGGGGTCAGTAATGTGAGGGCAGGGCAGGAGGATGCAGGGCATCCATCACAGGAGGTAAAAGGGTGGTGTGGCCCAGCGTCCCTTGCCCAGCCCTGCCCTTCCTGCCAGCAGATCCCGCTCTGCTCTGGCACTGCAGGGTTAGCAGTGGTCAGCTGGGTTAGCAGAGCACTGACAAAAGCTGTGTCTTGTGTACACACAAGTTATGTAACTGCACAGGTGAGGCACAAGAATGTGAAAGAACACAAAGCACAGTCTATGATGGCAACAGAGAGAGGGGGGAAATAAACTTCCCTTAAAGTGAGGAGTGTGTTTTCCAGTGCCTCCGGAGATGGCCTGTGAGTTGGAGCTGTCACTTCCCTGGCTCTGGATATGACTCAGATTTTCAGACAAGACACACCAGCACACCTTGGTGTCGTTCTGGAGCCTGCACTGGGCCGTGGGCAGCTGGTGCCACCTGCTGAACTTTATAACATTTATAATCTGGGTTGGGGAGAAATAAATTTCCACCAGGAAAGTGAAATCTTGCTGAAATTAGACTGTATTTCACATGTATTTCACAGAATCAGCAGAGAGCTGCAACGAGCAAGAGAAACTTCAGTTTATTTTTCAAAGTCTTTGCCAAGTACAAGTTCTATTATTGTACTATAAGTTTTAAGCTCAGAAGCAAAGCCTGTTAATCTGTTTGTTTTAAATTTTGCCATTGTTATAACATAAATTTATTCCTTCTTTCTGTTTGAACAATTGTATCTGCAGCAGGATTTGTAAGTGCAAGATTCAACATCTTCAGTTTAAAAATAGCACAACACATTTCTTGGAGCATAAAATATTTTATAGATTTTGTTATGTCATTTAGTGAAAAGCAAGCAAGAAAACCCTGGAAAAAATTGTCTCCCCATCCTTTTAAATCCTTTCTGATTCTGCTGAGTGAAAGAGCTTGCTGGTACAGGCTACTGACACATTAGGCTACAAAAATTGTCTTTCAAGTGCATGATGAATTTCCAGAACAAGCTTATTAATAATTTATGGCTTAGTCTCTAATCTCTACAACTTACATCTTGGTGTGTTTTAAGTGCCTAAAGGACTTGACTGATCTTACAGAAACATCTTCTTAAGGAATTTGAGTGCTCAGCCTTCATGAGACACATTAAAAGTGTCAAGCAATGAGAAAGATAATTCATGAAGTACAGAACTGCTGTCCCAGCTGGTACTTCTTCATCAGGAAGGAGAAACGTTCTTGTTCATGCTTCTTGGAGGCCTGTATCTTGTTTAGCTGTCACTTTCTGTTTGAAGTGTCACAAAACAAAGGGGTTTCTTGAGAAACTGGACCTTGTCGCTCTCTACAGCTACCTGAAAGGAGGTTGTAGCGAGGAGGGTGTTTGTTTTTTGTAACAAGTGACACGATGAGAGGAAATAGCCTGCAAACAGGAGCTTTAAATTGGATATTAGGAAAATTTTTTTCACTGAAAGGGTTCTCATGCACCAGAACAAGCTGCCCAGGGAAGTGGATGAGTCACCATGATGTGGTTTAAAAGATGTGTAGATGTGGCACTTGGGGACATGGCTAGTGATGGACTGAGCAGCATTAGGTTACTGATGGGACTTGATGATCCTAGAGGTCTTTTCCAATCTAAATTATTCTATGTTTTATCTAATAGCACCATTGCTATACCCCTAGTGTTTTTTACACCCAGGCTTTGAAGATGCAATGGATATGACATCTGCTAATTTCCCCAGAATGAAAGGAGAGAGGTAAAACCTGACACTTTCTGCTCCTTTCCATCCACTGCAGGCTTCAACCATTACAGCACCTTTAATGAAGTCCAATTAAAGTGCAGATTTGCCAGAGGACTCTCCATGTCTGTATTCAGTGCCTGACATGGCATGGGACACAGATCAGATTCAGACCTATGGAGTAACAGCAGGAGCAATGAAGGTGAAGCTGTGAGGAATGCTGTTTGCAGTTTTGCCTGCTTAACATCCCTTCACCATAATGGATCCTGACACATCAACACCTGCCTGCCTTCTCCCACTAGGAGTGTGGGCTGCCAAAGACAGCACAGTGTGCAGTGGCACAGCCAGGCTGGCACAGGGCTGGGAATTCAGTCAGACAGAAGCCACGTTCCTCCAGCCAAGTTATTGCCCAGGAGCAGTGACAGCATCTTGTCTCTCTGCAAGGCTGCACCTCCCAGGTCTTGCTGAGTTTCTGCTCAGTGTGCTTAGCCTTTTCTTTGAGAAAGGCAGATATTCACAGCCTGACTGAGGAGCTCCCTCTGAGGAGCTCCTGCCACCTGTTTCCATGGTGTGCTTTCAGCAAAGAGCTGATGCTCTAAAATGAAGACCTGAAATTGGGGAAGGGCTGCCTTCAAAGCCCCAGAAAGGTCAGTGGAAAGCCTGTTCACAGCAGAATTGTGCTGAATTCAATGGTGTCTAAAACCTCTCTGAGCAGGCATAACTTCTCTGTGCCAGTTTTGCACTTGAAGATGTGCACTGGGTGAATTCTCAGATGACTTTTCTCGGCTTAACATGAGTATTTGCAGCACACAAACAAACTAAAGACACAAAGGAATTGCATAGTACTGGGGAAGTAGGTTACTAAGCCAAAATTGGCTTCCTTTACCCAATGCTTCTCTCTTCACAGCAATGTATACACTAGAATGAGGTTAGGCACAAAATGATGAATTTCTTTGGCTGGGGAAAGATGTGATGATATTTGGTGGGGTTTATAAAAACCAAAGGGACTGAGAAAAACTTGAAGAAACAAGGCAGCTTGGGAGTAAGGTAGCACTGCCACTCACAAACACAAAATCCACACCTCTAGGAACACGAGATTACAGAAAACTCAGCAGACACAAAGCCCACTTCAGCCCTTCACCACATCCCTGTGATACAGATAACTGGGCCCCATAGACTACGTCTGAGCTTTTACTACTGCCCACCCTAAAAGGATGACAGGTGACAGTTTGACCATTAAACACAAGCAAGCTGACAGTCTGACTTCAGTGTAAGTGTAACAAACTGCAAGGTGTAGCCACAAAGTCCTCATTAGCACTGGGTACAAGGAAAATAACATAGTGGACCTCTTTTTATAACAATTTTTCCCCTCTTCTCATGCTCCAGCTCATTGCTGGCATGTACCAGCCCACCTAGAGTGCAGAGCAGCAGCAAAAACAATATTCATCCCAAGATTATTTTTTGAATCTTGGAAAGTTTGAAAAACCCTCCAAAGATTCCTTCTCTCTAGTAAACGTCCTCATCCACATCCCAGATGCTCTCTCTCCAGCAGTGAGCATGCTGAATTACAAGGCCTCCAGCGTCTTGTACAGCTTTTCCTACAATCTCTTAGTGGCCTCTGCTGGCCAGGACTGAGATCCTGGCATCTGTTTAAGTGTCAGCAGTCCTGAATCCATTTAAGATCTACATGGACATTTTACTGGTGACAAGAGTGGAGATATCATCATCAGCACTGTATTCACCTGTAAGCATCCCTCCTGATGCTGAGAACTTTTCTCAGGTCAGTCACTGACAGCAAGGGCCTTGCAAAATAGCCCAAATTTTCCAACTCTTTCCTACTTTTGTGAAGGTGCAGGTATCCTGGCTGGTATGGAAGGCTCTCTAAGCAATGTCCTAGGGAAAACTCTTCCCACAGACTTCATCCATCACCCAAATCTTTGGCAATAGATAAAACTGCATAAGTGGTATGTAAGGTCATAAGTGGTAAATTAAGATTGGTAGCCAAGGGTAGATATCCTCCACTGTGGATAAAAAGAGAAGTGTATAGAAGGTAAGCAAGTGCTTAGCACTGAGGATTATCAGAATAAGCATCTAGAAGCATACCATGGGCTGTTGCAAACTATTCTGGCTCCATTACATTCAGTGGAGCCAAATTAATCCAGAGCAGCTGATTGTCTGACCTGTACTTCAACATACATAGCACTAAAGCTATTAAAGGCCATTTCCAAGAGTGAAAACCAGGGTAGAGAAGTTAAACAAATGGCTTGGTAGTACAATGAGGAATCCTAGCTGGCCTCTGGTTTCCAAACCAATGTTTTTGGTGTATTTGTGGTCCTGTTCTTGTTCAGAAAGCAGGAGAGAGTGTTCTTGAATCAGGGAAGCCGATGCTACATCTGAGGTTTGTGCTAACTGGCATTTGTTTACTATTCTTGTGATTAGATGTCTAAGGTTTAAAACATCCCAAAACATACAACCTCCAAACTAAAATATTTTTCTTTTTGCTTTAGGAAAAATGTAGCACTTGATATAATCTTGCTATTTTATGAGTTTCATTTTAGATGTCAAATACTGTTTGTTCTCACAGTAAATACAATTGTTGCATATTAAATGCTCACAAGACAGATGTTTAGGAAGTAGTATTTCTGTGCAAGCACTTGGAGCCTGGACATCAAATTCTAATGTTTTCACCATGTACTTGCAGTAGAAAAATAATTTGTCTAAAAACATCCTCTAGTGTTTGCCATTCAGTTTCTAAAACTTCAGGGTCATTACCTTCATTTATAACCATCCATTACCAGGTCACATTTAATACACAGGAAATTTAAGGAACAGAACATTTTTTTCTGAGGAAATATTTGTCAATGAGAGATGAAATTCTCCCCTTGCAGAGAGAAGGTACAAGTGTCTGTAGTTCCTCACAAGCAGGGAATGAAATTGAAACAGGAATGGCTTTATCAGTAAAGAGAAAGAATGGAAAATCAAGTCTAGAGGCCTGACATTGTTCATAAGGACATGTCATATCATAGACCAGAAAACACAAGGCTGATTGAAAGATAATCCATGTCAGTTCCTGCATCTTTAACAAGTCCACTACTGACAGCAGCAGCAAGTTCCAAGTAGAGATCACTGTTCCACTATAGCTGCTTGTTTAGGACATGAAATATTTAGGAAGAAAAATCCCTATGGGTGCAAATTAAAATTACTGAAGTCAAACTTTGCTTGTGATTGTTGCCTTTGGATCTGAAACTGAGTCACCTGCTCAGCTTTATGTGGTGCTGTAGGAATAGCACAAAAGAAGACACTGACTGGGAGTGTGCATGGCTGGGAGTGATCTCTTTTTTCAAGAACAGCATTTTTATGGTAAAGGTGTGAACAGAAGTGTTCTCAAAGAAATGGAAAATATCATTATGGTTACTCATCCCTTCAGCTGAGAGTTTGCCAAAAAGATTGCAGAAAGCGTATTGCAGATAGTTGTTTTCCAGACATCAGAAAAACAGGGCTGCTTGCTGGTGCTCTCCCCAGCTTTGTGTAAACTCAGCCTTCCAGCCTCTGTTTTACTTCCTAGGGAGTATAAATTCTCTGCAGCTAGATGAATATTAAGTTATCCTGTCATTTCAAACAGGCATTTTCCTATCTTTATAAACAGGCATTTTTCTCATTGTTTCTCTATGGGAGTTTGGTGGTCTTTCACTGAAGGATTTATCTTTGTTAGGTTATCATAGCTCCAGGTTCTTTCCCGGACCTTCCAATCAGTTTCCACTCTCTTATGAGATTCTGACACCAACAGTCACCTATGTGACTATTTTCTGTTGATACAGAAAAGAGTAAAATATTTATTATTATTATTATTATTATTATTATTATTATTTTAAAACCCTTCTCTTCTACACAAGAAAATTCCTACAAAATTTGGGTTTCATATATTATAAATTAACCCCCCCCAACTTCTTCCACCCCTTATTTCTTTGTCATAGTTCTAATTTCAAGGTTTAAGGCAGATTTTGCTTTTATCCTTTTCCTTACTGCTATCATGAAGGACTTCTGTTTTTCTACAAGCAAAACACTGACTAGGACATCAGCTAAAGTTTGTCACTACCACCGAATTTATGTGTAAATAGATACATGCTACCTTGCAGCCCATCAGTAGACAAAACTGTATCTGCTGGGTAATGTAGACAAAGAGTAGGTGCAAAAGCATAGTGGTTTAAAAAGAAATTAAAAAAAAAAATTAAATGAGAGGGAGAGAGACAGAAGAGTCAGAAAAACTCCAAGGCAGTAATGTTCCTACCATTCTTTCCCACATGAAAGAAAAACTCTGAACTTTGGAGGAAAACATAAGAGAAGGTTCTTTATACCATGGTAACAGAACTCAGGAGCTCCTTGCCAAAGGAAAACGGAAAGGCAAAAAAATCATATGGATTCAAGGAAAGAATGGGCAAGTACTGAGAGAAGAGGTTTGTTTAGGTTTAACACATCAGGCTCAGAAAACTCTGAGATGAGAACAATTGGAAACTGGGAGAGTTTTAAGGGAGTATTGTAAGTGCTTGTCTTTACCCTCTCCTAAGTGGTTGCTTATGGATACCAGGATAACTCTTGGTGTGAACCTGATGGCCATTCTTCCATTCCCATGTCCCACAGCAGTAGGGTGGGGTGAAAAGTCCCCTTGTCTCCCTACAGGACAGGATCACAGCCTGTGCTTTCCATTACACACTGCTGGAGAACTTGCAGTTGCAGGGAGGGAGTAAAACAAGGGCTAAGTCCACCCCAATGAACCATTAACTCTTTTTTAGGTGACTTCTTTTGCAAAAGGCTAAAACATTCCATTTGCCTCAAATAAAGTGCCATCTGGAGATGTTTCTTCAACAGTGGCAGGGTCAGAGTGCCAGTGCAGCCTGCAGGCTACTAGTAGTAATAAAAGTCTGTCCTGCCCCATTTACCAACAAAATCTGGTGAGAGGGGTTGTGCCATTTACAACAACAGAATGAGTGTGAAAAACGCTAAGATTCTGTGTACTGATAAAATGTTTGTCTTCTGAGCACCATGGTCAATAAGTCATGATTTATTTCAAACTGGAAACACAATAGAAGCCCTGATCCTTCTCTTCCAAGTTCTTTTGCATCTTGTTTTCTTCCAGGAAAATAGCTTATAGCTGAAAAACGTTTTCTTTCCAGTTTCTGCATTTGGTTCTATTGTGTTTGTTACCACAAAAGTTTTTGTGCAGAGGAGCAGAGCAAAGGTCCACTAGACCTAACTATCTCCTGTTCAGGTTTTCCAACAGCATTATGTGATTTTGGTGGATTTGGTTTTGTTTTTGTTTGGGGTTTTGTGTGTTTGTTTGTTTGGTTGGTTGGTTTTTTTTGGTTTTTTTTGTGTTTTTTTTTTTAAATAATGGGTTTTTTTACAGAAAATTTAAGTGCAGAAAAATCAAAGTGCAGAAAATACATCCACTGGAGGGCAGGCCTGAATATGGGAGAATATGCTGAAAAGGCCTAGAGGAAAAGATAATGAAGTTATATTGTGCTGAATGAAAGTTGTCATGGGTTGATTAGGACTCAACAGTTAAAAACTAAGAGATGGTCTTTTTTCTGAGTGGTTTTATGACTATAGATGTGTAGTCTATAAAATGAAGGCTCCAGTAAGGGTTCAAGTCTAGTAAGAGGAGTGCTAGATGAAGCCTCTGACCTGGACTACATTAAAATAAACCTATTATGACAATTTTTAGTCAAAGTCAGCAAATCCCAACAGTGGGACTGATCCCAATGGAGCTGCTCAGACAACACCAGCTGCAATCAGTGGTGCTGAATTCCTGGGCTAAACTTGGATTTCCTGTGTCCCCACAGCAGCATTACCTTCCAACATGGCCATGCAGGGCTTGTGATCTGAGCTCGCTGGGGTGGAAGGTGCTGCACTGCAGGTCCTTTCCACGCCTGTGCCTGAGCTCCAGAGGCACATTGGATGTGCACAAATGGAAGTGGTATCTGGCTCCACCTCAGATTCACAGCCAGACCAGACCCTGGGCGTGCTCAGGAAAGAACTGTTCTGGGTGGGCACCTGATGTCCCACTCCCTGGACGTGCAATCTGTGCACTCTTTACTGCCAGGTCCCCTACTACCATGGAGATGGCTCTGCCTCAGAGTTAATTACATACAGCTAAAGTAAATACATCGTATGATACTTGTTTCTAGCAAGGATTGAGTTTGGCTCAGCAGTTTGAGATGTTAAACCTTTGACAAACCAGGTATCATTTTTGACTTTCAGTGCCATCAACTCATAACAAAAGGAAAGAGTTCATTTCATGTGGCAGCTGAGGAGCCTATATTTAATGCTGCCTGACTTTAAAAAACTGAAAACTCAGTTTTCTTTTTGCAGATTTTATGGGATCATATTAAATGAACTTCCTCCTTTCATCAGTGACTCACTCCCGAAAAGGCTATTTCACAAATAGTATCTCCACTCCGAAGGAAACAAGCTGTTCCTTCTTACATTTCTCAAGTAGTTGCAGACAAAACTAAAATACATTAAGTCAAAAGATTTCAAAATGCATTAGAAAAATAGCTCAGAGACAGTCAGCTTTTTGTCAAGTAGTTTTCTGATATAATTACTGCCTTTTATTGAAATCACTCAAGCCAAATTCTAAAACTGACTAGAAATTCTGAAGGCCTGGCTGGAGACAACTTACAATCACATGGAGTCCATTTCATACCCCTCTCGTGGTATTTCATGTTGGTCACACAAAATATCTAGAGCCTTCTCTATTTGGAATCAACATCTAAATCAGAATAACTCCAATTTGAGATGGCAAACAGTCAGGGAGACATCTGTTCAAGTCTACAGCTGCAGATTTTGCATTAATTAGTATCTGTTTTCTGCAACATGAATTAAAGTCTCACCTGGAGATGTGAATAAGTGGGTACTTATATGAGTAATATGGGTAATATGGGTACTTTCACGAATCATGATTATAGATGTGTTTAGAGTTGAGCTGCTGGTGATAATTTCTTCAAAGAAAAGATGCTAAGAATTCCTCAAACAAACACTTAAATCTCCAACAAACAGTTGGAAATAGGTTATCTTGACTGCACGGGTCTGAAAAACAGTCTGGTCTTTTGTGCTGAAGAAAACCAGAAGTATAACTGTATCTTTAAAAGATACAATACAATTTAAAAGATAAAAGAGAAAAATACTTTTATAAGAAGCAAAATATCATCCTGGCAGTGTCTAGTATAACATAAGAAGAAGCAAAACTGTCATGCTACATGTCAAGTTACAGGAAGGATGTATTTGAAAATGACTCTGCTGGGGAATATTTGTAAAAGGCAGCACTCCTTAAAGCATTCAGTGGTGCAAGTGTTACAAGTGCCAGGGAATCTTTCTAGCTGGACAGTCCAAAAAGCTTTCTGAGATCTGACCACCGTGTTTGAAGCCATGGGACCACTAACTCAAATGCTAAGTTGAGTGATTAATTTAAAACATTTTTAGAGTCTTCTCTGTGAAACTCCAGGATTGTCCTACTGCTGGCAGTGTAAGAATTCCCTCCCAGGTATATTATCTGTAACTAGGCCTTCCAGGAGTGTTCCATGCCAAGGAGGTCTAACTCCACTGCTATCAGTGGAAAGCTTTCTGTTGTTAGATTTCTGTGGGGCATTTGTGGACACTGTTTCTGTTACACATTGCAAGTGCAGCAAATACTCAAAGGGAATAAGATAAGAGGTAGGTAAGTGTAGAAATGACAAAGGCAAGCAAGAGTCTGGACATATGCAAGACTTTCCAGTGCTAAGTTGTGTGTTAAATGACTTTAAACTGCTCTGAGTTCTGCCTGCAGGTTAAATAAATAATAGTTTATGTGTATAATTATTTTTGTCTCTTATTTGTATCGTTGTGGATTTCTTTACTTTCAGGGGCCTGAAATCAGATTGCAAACATCAATTCCTCAGATTTGTATACTTTAACAGAGACAGACTAGTATATATTCCCTTGTCTTACAGATAAGAGACAGCCACAACCTCTTGCATGGTCAATCTCATGTTCAATCTCATCCAGTAACTTTTGCATAAAGCTAAAAAATCCAGTGTTCAAACACAGGCACCTCTTTTCATCACAGATGCCCCCTTCTGGTGTTCTTTATGAACAGTTTATCAGACTTGGATTGTTCTAGTTTGATGTAGAAACCCTTTGGGAAAATATTTTTCAACCAGGCCACTGTCATGGAATTTATCTATTCTCAGTTCATCCTTCTTGGGAAGCACTTCCTTCCACTATCCATCCCCCCTACCTTGAATATTTATATTAATCTAATACATGAACTCCACCTTAGCAGTGACATTCAATTGTACATCAACCTCCAGCTCCCAGAACAAATGCTCACTTAAATAATAACTATAATCACAGCAATAACTCATTACTTCTTTCCTGAAAGTACAAGAACAGTTGTACTTCTCCTGTGTGACGTCAGCGGTACAGAGTGGGAAATTTTGGCATCTTTCAGGGTACTTAAAAGTTCTGTCACCATGTTTCATTAAAAAGGAGATTTTCACTGTGATGTGGTATGTTTGCAGGGTTGGAAGAGCAGATAGGATAGCTGTGCTTTTCCATTGTCTCGTCCCTGATATTTCTCCACAACTTTTTCATTATTTTTAGAGTGATTAGTATAAATTAGTAATGTTACTCTGTCCCTTTGGGAGACTAACACACTTCAGAGGAATAAGTGCAAACAACCTGTGGGGTCTGAGAGACTGAAAGGAGGACTGTCCACAATCAGCAAGCTGCTGCAATGTTTAAAATTAAAGATTCCTTTGTTTGCATTCTGGCACAGCTCCTAGGCTCAAATCTTTGAAGATATTTGGATGCCTCACTGCCAGGGGCATCAGAGGGAGAGAGGTACTTGGATTCTTTGCCATCTGCTCCCTCAGTGATTCGCAGCAGCATATGATGCCATTATAAACACACAAGATTTAACAGAGAACATTTAACAGCTTTTAACAGCAGAACAAAATAAAGGCTTTCCAAGGAAGCCAGGCTATTGTCAGGCCTCTCCTGAATAATCCCAGCCTAGCAGGATGAAGTGTCTCTCAGGCACCGAGTTCCAATCTATTTCCTTAAATATAGGATTATGTCAGTGGCAAATGCTTAATGCAGTGAGAAACACACAAGCTTGAAACTGTTAGTGCTAATGGCATTGGTGTCTGTAATATAATCCCTGTTGTTTTCAACCGAGGCAGATCAGAGCCAAAATTCAAAACTTCTGAAGAAACTTCAATATGTCGCTTTTGCAAAGCTAACTTTCCTTTTATCTGTTTATTGGTATAAACAGTCTTCTAAATAATACATCAGGATGATGAATCCAATAATGACCAGAAAGAGCCATAATTATCTAGCTGTGACCAGGAACTTCTGACCAACACAGCATTTGAGTCTCCAAAGGAAATGGCAGAAAAGTTTTAATGGTTTCACATAGTTTTAATGTTTTTACAAAGTTTTACATAGTTTTAATGGTTTCACAAAGTTTTTATGGTAATAAAGATCTTACTGTTTACTGTTTAATTGTTACAGTTATTCTGCTGAATTTTTCTTGAGGGTTGCTACTACTTTACTGCAGCTTCTTTGGTCCACAAAGCACCAAGGATGACAACCAGTATTCTCAAACAACAATGACAGGCAGAAAGAATCAGTGTATATCTAAGCATATGGTGATTTTTCAGAGGTTCAATTATTCCCATAAAAACAGGATCTGATTCTAAACCAGTCCTTGGGTGAAGTGGGTTCATGTTTGTTGATACTAGATGAGAATTACCAGTTTCAGGACACCAGCAGTAACAGTCACAGCACCTGGTGCTGTTATAAATAACTGGTTTGCAAGTGATTCAAACAATACATTATTTTTAATGTATATATTAAATATATATAATATATTAAAATGTTAATATATTTGAAATTAAGGTTCTAGCTTTCATAGTTTCAAAAAAAAAAGCTTGAAAATGTACTTGGAGCATAACCTGCAGCTCAGAAACCAGAAATAAAAGAGAAAGAAAAGCAGATTGGTTAAAAATAATTCAGAGATTCTGGAGATCTGTCTTGAGTATTAAATGTTTGCATTTGGCATTAGTGAGCACATTGGCTAAGATCTGGTCAGCAGTTTTGCCTTTTGACACTCATTCCTAACACTGAAATCATATGAACCTCTTCTTGTCTCACTTCCCAAATATGAGCTACAAACAATACAGTGAAAATCTATGTGTTCTCAAAGAAGAGTGGATCAGTTTGCATCAGCTGAAGCTTCATGCTGATACCCAGGGGTGCTCTTTCAGATTTCTACTCTTTTTCCTGCTGGTTAATCGAGTCATCAGGATCACTCATTCCATATGTCACTTTTATTCTTTGCTAACCTTTAATTCTGAAGAAGTAGTGTTGCACTCTAAAATGTAGGAGTCTTCCAGCATGTCTCTTCTAAGGTGGGTGGTCTGACTGCAGCACAAAAAAGCTGTCCATGGTAGTTTTAATTAAGGTAGATTTAAATGTTAGCACCACGAGCCTCCTTGGATGCTGGACAGTGATGTCAGTGACCAGTCAGTACTGAAGCCTGTCTTTTTTAATAACAGGATTGAAACTGGCCAGTTTAGCTTGAGTTGCTCCTCCCAGCAAATGTGTGAATATTTCTATCAGTACCATGAATGGAAGCTCAAAGCTTCTCTATCACCTGCTTTCAGCAAGGCAAGAATGTGACTATACTAATGTGACTGACAGGTAATTGATGGGTGATGCTGGGAACTGCACTGAAATCCCCCTGGTCCCACAAACCAGTGTTTCCAGTGGTGCAGATTAAAAGGCAAGGCTGTGGACAGGGAACCCTCACCAGACCAGGATCCCAGCACTGTTTCTCTGGAAGGCAGGTTTGAAAGACAACTCATCAGTAGGATCTTCATTGTATTCCAGGAGGAAAGATCCATTGAGGAAGGGTATATACGAGCAGCTGGAGAGGTGCTTGTAGAAGGGACAAGTAAGTGATCAAGGTGGGTACTGCTGTCATAGCAGACACAGCTGCTTTGCTCCCTGTCAGCTGTTTTACAGTGCTACTGAACAGCTACTGCAAATTTCTATGGATGGAAATACTCCTCTCATTGTCATGGAGCAGTTTTTATCACGAAGAACTGAACTTCCAAAATTTGAGATTCTCTGGTCTGTGTCCTACACGAGGAATCAGAAGCTTTTGGCTACCAGCTTTAGATGGGAGGACACGGTTCATCAACACTTTGCAGCATCCTGAGCTTTCCTGTACCAATATATAAAATGATTGTGATTGCTGACAGTATCTGCACAGGGACATCTGTGCCTGCTGTGTCACCAGAAGTACCAACTAGGTGGAAGTGTGATGCTGCCTGCAGGGAAAGGTGCTTCAGAGGCAGGGAAGCAAAAAGAGAATTGTTTCAAGGCAATTCTCTCTTGATACTTGATGTCCATTCTCAGGGTAACATACAGAGAACTAATCATGCAAATCCAAACTCAGGGGAAATAAGCCTTGGTTTCTTCATCTGGTGCTCTGAAACTCAGCCAGCAACACACGCAGCCAATATCCCTGAGGTGACACAGCGCAGTGTTGTTTTACAGGCAATGCAGATTGGATTACTGGAGACTCCACACTGTGAAATTATTATAAACCAGTAATTACTTGGTGATGGTGATAATTTGGTTCAGAATTCTGAAGCCAGATAAATTGAACTGATTAAAAATAATGCACTATTAACCGAGTCTCTTGTGCAATTAAAAACTCATAGAAACTGACTGAAGTAGTTAGAAACATCAGGAAAAGATGTAACCATTTAAAAACGTGCTCAGATAACAATAGGATTGCATCCTGGATAGGAAATTTTATTTCTTTAAAGGCAGAAGGACATGCTATTGCTCCTCACCATGGAGAGCCCTCACTCACTTAAACTCAGTTTAACCTTTGGATGGTAAAACATGAATGTGCTGGAACTAAACGGTGCCTGGCACAAGTGTGCAGCTCATCAGAAGATGTTTTCTGATGTACCAGTGCTTTGGAAAAATACTTCCTGCAGGTGTTCTGAAATCACCTGGAGTTTTTCAGGAGCTGCTTGATTTAATTTTCAGGTTCCTGCTGTGGTCATACAGACGTAATCTCGGAGGTCCCTCACGACCAATTACCTTCTGCAGGTGTTAAGTGGCAGAAGACAGCCCTGTCAGATGTGCCTGGCTTTTTTTTTGGCCAAATCATGTTATTGCTGGATCTTCTTTTTGGGCTTGAAGTATTGCCATGATATTGCACTGCTTTTGGTTTTGATGAATTCAGCTTCCTTGGAAGACACAGAGGGACATAGCCAATGAAAGACAGCACAGAACTGCAGTATTTATGGGAGACTTCCAATGAATTCCAGCAGTGTAGAAAGGACATATTACTTGAGAGATCCATAAAAATGAAGAATCACAAGACACTTTGGATCAAGTCCTTCAGTCTCTGGGAGCAGTACAAATGGGATAGCATTTCTGGGAATAACAGGAGGTCTCTCCTGAGCAAATCAGAGACCCTGCTACTGACAATACCCCAAACCACAGGGCCCAGAGAGGAACTGTAGCATTGTTACTCCTGATGGCTCTCCAGGCCCTACTCCAAAGCAGCTACCACTGATCATCCTTTGGCAGCAGGCAGGGCTGGAGGAGGCCAGAGGTTGCTCAGGTTGGAAGCGCTGATTCTGTGCCACCAGACCAAACAGCTGTAGACACTCTTCACTGCTTAAAATTCCTCTCTGAAGGTTTATTACATTTCAGGAAAGAAAAATAAAAAAAAAAAACAAAGACCCCTCAAAATTTTGAGAAGGTTGTCTTATCAAGCTGCGACTGCTTGAAGAAGGGGACTTTTTCCATGCAACCAGCGTTGGTAATCTGTGCACAGACTGACAGCAGGAGAAACAGAAAACAGAGGAGTTAAAACCCAATTTTTAAACTGATTCTGCCTTAAAATAACTCCTATGAAAAACCTAGGTACATCAATGACTGCTGTGGTTTTCAAAGGTCATAGAAGCCCTCAGCATATCAGCTGTTTGTGTCTCTACAGGAACATACAAATGATGCATTTACAGATTGCAGAGCAGCACTTCACAATCACATTTACAAAGAAATTTATCCACACCAGCACACAGAGAAGTCCTTATTCTCCAGCTTTCTAAGGAAATTGCACCATTTGCATACATCTCACTCAATAAATTCTACACCTGCTGGCTATTTCCAACTGGACTGAAAGAGGAGGAGAGGCCTCAGCAAGGTCTAAAATCCTTCATGGTGAAACAGCTGGAGAGAAGTCTCCATGGTGTTTCCATACAGCAAAGGATTCAGTGCGAGCACAGGCAGAAGAAAACCTGTGCAGAAGAAAGACCAAATAAATGTCCAGACAAAAAAACTTCAACTGGAGCTTGGCATAACTGAGCCTTGCATTACAAATCCAAAGGTAACAAGGTCTCTTTAGTTTGGGATTCATGTAACTATTCTTATGAGCCGTAAATATAATTTTACCCATTTCTTTACATCAGACACTCACTGCTGTTTTTCTCCCAGCCTTCTTATAAAATACAATTAATTTACATTTTAAAGATCCTAATGGATTTTCTCTCATCATGGAACAGTAAGTGAGATTAATAACCCAGTTACTGAGCACTTAAGCTCATAGATCATTTCCGCATTAACATTTTCTTAATTTTTAAAATGGACCTTTTATTTGATTTAGAAGTTGATGCTCATTTATGTAACAGAAGGGAGAAAAGCTAAAGAGTGAGTCAGTGTTTATTAACCTTGCTAATAGGAGAGGCTTTTTCAGGCAAGATGGATATATCTTAATTGGTAAAAGAGTTGCATTGTCATTTAGCCAATTAATCCTTTCCAAACAGGGGGAAACAGCAGCAATTTTACTTGCAGTGAATGGAAATACACTTGTCACATTCTGCACATCAATTTACACATTCTTACCTTCCCACTTACATCAGTAAGAATGCAGCCCTTTGATTTCCAAAATAAGGCAATCCACAAATTAACATTAGAATGTACAGAAATTTAGCTACATATATACATTAATTGATCTTAGTTTTTAAACTGTATGTGAACTCAATCTGCACATTCAAAAGAAAGTGATTTACAGCTTTAGTAGAGCCATAAGAAGCTTATTAAAAGACGTCTTAATAAACTGTTTATAAACTGTTCCACAGTTTATAAAAACGTAGCCTAAGGCTAGACTTTGCACTAATGCTCTTTTAAATAGCACTGGTGTTGAATGTTGACATTTCACACAATTGGTATTGAATCCTGCTAAATGATCCTTTTAGAAGGCCCTGTAAGCAACTGAGTGTTTGTTGACAAGTCTGTTAGAGAAAACTGTACATATCTTTTATACATAAAAACGTTCTCCGAAATTGATGTCCTGGTTCAGCACATTATAAATTATAATCCAGATAAAAATAACTATTAGAAATATTCTGGTCCACTGGATAATGTTACCAAAGACACATTTTCCATAACATCATTTCTTTTTATTCTGATTTATTTTCTGTAATACCTCAGTCCTTTTCATCAAATGCTGAACACAGAACTGTGAAAAAACACCAGTTGGAGGTTGTAATTCTTATGGTTTATGTCCCATTTCTGAAAGTGTTCAGTAGTCAACCAGGGGTTGACTTAAGAGGCCTCATGAAAACCTAAGACTTCAAATTATTTAGCCAAATGTCATGTTCTTGGACGCAGCTGGATTGCCTCTGAGAGCTTATTACCTCTGGAAGAGCCAGCCTTTCATTATGAGATATCCTGGAGGAATAAAATGCACAGAGGTCTGTACATTACCAACAACACCTTTGAACTTTAGGAACATTTCAGTGCAAGGTAACAGTTTTTCTTATCTTCTCTACACACTGAAACCTGTCCCATAAAAACATTAAGGCAGAGAAAGGAGGATCACTTCAATGGAAAGGAGGTTCATTTCTTTGAAGGCTCATGTCTTCCACTGGAGAATGGAGAAGAGTGAATAATTTCCATTGGGATGACCAGCAAATTGTTCTGGAAAAGGGAGGAAAGACAATACTTCTGTTACAAAAAGAGATCACCATTGTTTCTGAACATTTATTCCATCTTTACTGGACTAGATTAGACATTTAGCTGATAGACACCAGTTCCTAAGAATTATCTATGCTTGATTTACTTAAGCTATGAATTGTGAACTGTGAATGTTTTCACTGTAAACTGTGAGAATGTTTTTGTCATGGTCATGTTAAGAAACACACACAACTCTTAGCTCATCTGTTAAAAGATCGAGTCTTAGAACTTGCAGAAGAAGACAGCCATGTGTATAAATTCAAGCAATTGTTTGTAGCCAGAGAAATCTGCAGATTTCCAGACCTGCGTTCTGAACAATCCCTCACCAGTTAGACAGCAGAAACTTTCCAGCTTTTCATTTCTTCAAAAGGAGCAGAGATATCATGCCACTGGTATAATACAGGCTATCCTGCAGCTTTTCCACCCTACTTTCCTATTTTCTATCTTCCTGGGCTTTTTACAGCTTGTCTACATTGATCACTCTCTTTTCCTAAAGGTTTTAAGTATGCCTGGAAAGGAGTATGGCTTCTAGGAACATAGTGTGTATTACTGCAATTTCCATGCCTTTTAGTACAGAAGAATGTGCTTCTCAGAACAAATAACCTGGATCACTCTTCAAAATGAGCAATCAATTCACTATAGATAAAACCAATTTTTTCTGATGCCCAGTTTTCCCACAAAAAAGTGAGGAGACAGCTGCAAGGTGATATGCTGAGAAATCTCCTTTCCTAGGGAATACACCCTGAGCTCTACATGTTTCTCACAGGGCTGTGCAATTCATTCATAACCCTTTTGCCAAAAGCTGTGCATTGAATGAAACCCCTGAACAGCTAATGAGACTTGCTTGGACATTGTCTTGGTGGACACTAATGGTGTTCAAGTCTTCCCTTCAATTAAAAATCTTGAGTGTATGGTTTACAGTCAAGTCTGAGAGGTAGAAACTTACCTGCAAAAATTCAAGGACAGGTCATAATTAAGAAAAAACAAATTCAGAAGAATTTGGTCATGAGATCTATTCACATTTTATTTGAAATCAGTGGGCTGTAAATTAATTCCCAAAAGTACATGGTAGTACTAAGGTTTTCTGGTCCTTCACACCAGAAAAACAATGAACAGGTACAACGCTGAGGTTTCTTATTGGAGTAATTATTGTGTTTGGTGTAAAGGGCACAGTGAGAGTCCTTGACAGAGGTGGCATTACTGGTAGTTCTCTTCTCTTTGCAAAGTTGCTGACCTCACTGAACAAAAGTAAATGTAGCTGGGATTTAGAAAGCCTTGTGCATTAACAGGATAAGCAGTGCCAAGCCATGGACTTCGGAAAATTACTCTTATCCCAGAATAAGGGTTTTATTAAGTGCTTTCAGCTTCATTGTCTCCACATGTTTTTGAATCCTTTCTCCAAGCTCACTGTTTTGGGGTTGAAAATGTCCATCTGGATAGTCGTGCAGGTCTCTGCAAGAAATTTAAAACATCATTTGTGTTTATAATAACCAAGGAAAGTACTTAGAAATGCTGAAAAATACAAAGAAAGAGACACACAATTTTTTTTCTTTTTTTTTTTTTTTTTTTTATAATGAACACAGAGGCAATTCCATTATGTATGTGGAACTGGAAAAGCAGTGAAACTGTGGAAAGAACACTCAATCCTGGCTTGGCCATTTAGGAAATCTAACCATCTGAGAGGTAAACACAAACTGAGTTTTACATTTTATCCATGAAGGAACACGTGCTGTAATTGCCAGAACAAGAGTAGCCACATGAAAAACTGATTTGCCTTGAGGACAAAATGCTGAAACTGCAGTAGAGGGGCAATATGTCCTTTGTCATCTATTGAAATACCACCCCATCAATATCAACAAAGAACCTGCCATTGACAACATGAAGGATTGAGACTTCATTGTTTGCTAAGAAATTTTTGTTTTCCTCTTTACAGAGCCAAAATAATAGGGAAGATTTCAACAAGTAAATATCAATACCCAGAGTTGTTTAATATAGAAATGTATTTTGATTTTTGAAGAAAACATCTAAAACTTCCAAGAGAAAGTAGCTTATGGTTATAAAACTACTTACCCAGGAGAAGCATCATCCAGCACTTTATTACTGTGGAAGGAAAAGGTCACTCTTTAGTTACACAAGCTGTCCCAAATCCCCATGTTCTGACAAGCAGAATGTCATAAAATGTAAAGAACAGCACTGAGTATGACACACCTACATTTTTACAGCAAATTATCTTCAGTCAATGTAGCAATCACAATACAGTGATCAGTGTTTTGTCAGAGACCTCACAACACACAGTGCTAGTTTTAAGTTTAATGGTTGCCAGTTACACAGGACTTCAATGTCAATCAGATTATTTCACTCTAAAATTAAAGGAGATATTCTTGATGTCTCTGAAAGTTTCAGGTTATTATGCTCATCCTGACAACTAAGCCACATCATGAGGACTTCAAAGAGGGGACAAGGGGACAACTGTTGGATGGAAAGATTAATTCATTTGCTCCAAGTCCCACAAGGTATCTGTGAAAACACAGGGTTAGAACTCAGCACTTTCTCCTGTGTTGCTCTGCAATCACTTATCATACCCATACTACCTGCTGTAATGTGTGCTAGGGGAATGTGAAACTCTGAAAGCACAGCAAATGTGACCTACTCCTAGGAAAAAACTCAGAAAAAAGCATCATGCCAGGGGGAAACTCTAAGGGCTCTTTCCTCTCCCAGCATTAATAAATATCTAACCAAAAGGGACACTGAAGAGCAAAAGTCACTGGTCCAAGAATGTTGAATATCTCTGAGAAGGCAAGAAAACTGCCTCAAGTGTTAAATTATATTGATATTACCAAAATCAGAGACATGCAAGTCAATGTGTCACATTCACAGCTGATTACTGAAGTAAAATCCAGAGATTGCATTTGCAGTGCAAATTTGTTCAAAGTACCAGATCTACACCCCACTTGGGATGAAGCCCCTAGAGCATCTCAGTATAACTTTCTATGCAATTCTGAAGGGGATGATTGACTTCAGATTCCCTTCTATTCCTTTCTCCTAATTTAAAATTATACCTACTTTTCTTCTTTTGCTGATTCCTCTTCATCTTCTTCTGTGAGTGTCTCACCAATCTGTGGAAATTCAGCTCTCACCATCTCTGGAGTAAGAATCATTTCAAACTCATCTTCATCTGTCTCACTAAAAATTAGTAAAGATGACAAACAATTGACTTTTATCCTTTTATAAAAGTACTTTTTAGCCAAGAAAAACAAAGGAATATCTTATGCAAGACGCACTCTGTGACTTTGCCTTTGAGGCTTCCTCGAGACAGGTTTACACACACCCACACAAGTGTTTAACACACGGTCAGTCACACCATGTACAGAGTAGAGGAGAAACTTACTGATCAATCACGTTCTCCTTGTCTCTCTCAGGTAAGTCAGACAGCACTGGTGGTACATCTCTTGGAAGCATATCTAAGCTGTAAGGATCCCTGTGATGGAAATGGTTTAATCTATTAATGCTAATGATATTAGCGCAGTTATTCTACACTAAACTTTTTGTATTTTGAAGCTTCACAGTAGTTAGAGTTACAATAAATATGAGGTGCTTTTAAATAAAAATTTGAGCACATCAGAAGCTGCTGTGATGCGAGGGAATGTGAGCCTGAGGGATGCTGGCTACCACTGGATACAAGTGTCCATGCAGTAAAGGTTTTACTGTTCATACTCCTGCAGGACAGACAGAGTTTGTACCTCCTGGGGTCTGTTAGGACTGAGACAACAAGCTTCCAGGAGAGATGTTATTGAAAGCACGAACTGGAACTCTCCTTCCTGGGCTAGGTATTTCCTCTAATGATATTTTTCTTAACCCAGGAGTTCAGTAGGAGTTTTCCCTGTTAGTTTTGGATTTCTGAGCAGCAATTAATTATGCCTATAGGCCCATTTTCATCAGTGGGAATAGTTACTGGTCACTATACTCACAGACAACACAAACTAGTGCAGTGTATATTCAAAGGCCTCAAAGAGGCACTGTATATTCAAATTCTTTCTTACCTAGGTGCTGTATTTGTCAGTGTGGGAATGTTAGAAAAAGTGGAATACACCAATGGTGAGAATTTCCTCCATTCCATTACTCCAGAAATCACTTCCTGAAATGACAAGTGCTACAGCAATCAGACCTCTAATACATAATGCAGTGGGGAGAGAGGTTTGCAGAACAGAGTATCTCACTTCTTGGCTGAGAATTCCATCTTTGTAAGGTTGTGAAAATACAATAGACAGCGAAAAGATAGAGAGAGCAAAGGAACACTTTGGGATAAACATGGATAAAGCCTAATAAGAATTATTAGAACTAGTTATTCTGACCCATGTCATATTCATGACCATATTTAGGTGCATGCATAATTTATATTTGAAAATTTCTTCTATCTAGGATGACTTTATCTTCATATTTGATTCCCTAGAGCAAGTTCTCAGCAAGAACATACCCAAGCCAGGAACTAATACAATAAACCCAAAAGGCCATACCTTGTGATGCAGAAATTTCTTTTGTGTGATTGGAATACTGGATCCTTTGGGACATTCCTTGGTAATGGTGTATTTTGGATGAGGACAAAGATGATATTCAATATTTGATTCACAATAGGGCAGTGGAAGTAAAAATGGAACTAATCCTGGTGCAGGGTTCTAAAAACATTGAAGACATTATTTTAATAAATTATTCTGAGCACCATAAAGAATTAAATTAATGACAATTCAGTTCTTACAATTAATGTAGTCTCCCCAGATTCACAGTGTGACTGTTCTGTTTGGTGTGATCCTTCATTTCCTGTCCCTTCCCTTCATCCTATAATCTGTCTGGTTTCTTCATGCTCTCTGTTATCTAAAATACACCAATTTAGCTGTTGTCTCCAAGTTTGGAAGAAAAAGCTATTGCCTAATTATTTTAAAATCCATTGTTGCTTTTCTGAACAGTTCAGAATCCAAGAACTGGACTCACTGTGGTGGAAGGTAGTGAGCATTTTGCCATCAATTTCCCTGCACTAGCATCTGTTTCTGGATAAAGCCTAATGCTGTGTAGTGTGGAATAAGGCTGTGCCTGGCTCTTATGACATGACAGAGGGATGAAAGAGATGCACAGAGGATCTCATCAGAAAGTCCACTGGAGTCCTGGCTGCAGGCAGTGAGGACAAGTCCATACCATATATGTTATGCCAAGATCACCAGACCAGCACAGAGGGCTCTGGGCCGTTGCAGCTAAGAAATGCTCAAAGACAGAGCCACCCAAGCCAGGCACAGTGCCACGCTGGATGGGAGATCTGCCTGCACCCACTCACAGCACTGCACTGAGCTCCACAGCTGCCTCTGCCTGCTCAGAGACACCTTGGACACCTCCAGGCTGAGCTGCACTGTGTGGGAAACACCTTCTGCAGCTGGTGCCAAATAGCACAATCTACACAACAAGTAAGTAACAGAAAGTCCTCCCACACATAGCATGTGGTGGGGATTTTTTGAATCTCTGTGCCTAATAATTTGGAAATGCGGTTTGGGATGCTCTGAGAACTACTAGAAACTGTAAGGCAGTAGGGTGCAATGTGAGCAGAGTTTGACTTCACTTTTATCAGTTTACCAAGGATCAGGCAGAACTGTGGTCCCCCAGCTGAACAGCAGGAAAAGACTGTCCTATCTACCTGGGCAAGAGTAGGAGGTTATAGAAGGACTGAGATGCCAAGATCATGGCTTTTCCTCTGGCATCCAAATGGGGAAACAAATGGAGAAGAAGGGAGGGGCTCCATGGTGTTCCAGGGAATTCTGAGATGACTCATCGTTTGTAGAGTGTCAGACTGGAAGGATCTCCAGTCCTCTGCTTTCACTGGCAATTTTGCCTTATCATCCCTGCCCTAAACTGATCAAAACCCATCCTAAAGTGAAAAGTTGTCTCTCTCAGTGGGGATGAGCTCTGTGACTCCTATCTACCAGAGCTTGAACCATGAAGGATTACTCTCACTCTGGATAGTTTTATATACCAATCTGAGTAAGAAAATTGCCCATCAATTCCACATGAGGCTGTTGATGAAACAAACACACTGCCCTTCCTTTCTTAGGTTCTTTGTGGAAGTCAACATCTACTTACAAAAATGCGAAGTGGGTTGCTCTCTGCAGGGTAGACTAAAGCTCGGGGAGGAACCAGTTTTAAGAGGCTGATATCTCTTTCTGCTACTTTTTCTGGTGATGGTTTGTAAAAATCTTCTTCTGAGTATGGTTTGTAAAAATCCTCTTCTGAGTATGGTTTGTAAAAATCCTCTTCTGAGTATGGTTTGTAATGGTCTGTCCTCTGGAAGTCCAGGTCAAGCTGCTCCTCAGCAGAAGGAGCTACTTGAATCAACTCATCCTTGAAAAACACAGACATCAAAGGTATAAAATGCTGAGATAAAATCAATCAAATTATTGTAGAACTGTAGGGTTGGAGTGACTTCAGCAAAGAGTGTACTTGAGGTGATTTGTTACCTGGGCTCCCTGCCTCAGTGGCTGGGAAAGGTCTCGAGGTTTGTAACTTGTGGCTGCATAGTGTGTACAGAAAGGTTGATACTTCATAAGGTTGCAATGCTGAGGAACCTATGTGCAAAGGAAAAAGAAGTGCTGCAGGAGATGAAAATAATCTCTGTGGGTTAACTCACAGATGGAATGGAACATTCCGGCTTTATCATGGACACATCACATCTCTGTGGTAAAGGATACTTGGATCACCATTCTGGAACATGGTATACGACCAAAACTTTGAGAAGGCATAATTCATCAGGACAAACTGAATGAGGGCACAAAAGAATATTTTCATTCTTGCTTTTCTGTGAAAGATCATGGATTTAACAGTTTCTCAATCAAATACTTTCTAAAAGGAAGGACACTTCTATTATGTCACTTTTATAAAACTCTAGAACCAAAGAAAAAACTGGGTGGTGTGCAGGGCTGACAGTATCCTCATTCACAGAAGGACTTTGATGTTTGAGATATAATAATTTTAGCTGAGGTTATTCATCTCTTTGTCTGGAGAGAGGGCACTATTGCTGACTATAAGCTTGTTTCTTATGGAAACAGATGAGATGTTTTTAATACAAGCATCCTAATCATAGAGCCATATGAAGGCAGCATTTTTACTGGGCTGCACAGAGGCCACTGAATCAGGCAGAGAACATCTAGCTGGACTGGTGGAGGAGAGAAACGTGATGCAGCTGAGGGAGCTGTGCTAACTCACCTTCAAGTCATAATAAGGAAGAATATGTCTGACTGTCACATCTACAGATCCAATGGGAACTAGGCCAAGAGCATCAGGCGCCTGAAAGAAAACAGTATTTAAAAACCAGGAATATGGTGGGCATTTTGTTTTGCATTGGCAGCAGTCCATCAGCACAGCTAATTGAAAATATATGGAAATAATTATGTAAACATTTATTTTATACAGTTTGATATTTCTGCTGTTCTTTCTTGGACTTTGGCATTTCAGTTATTTTTTTCTTTCTTTTCTTCTGAAAAATCATGGATGTTAACTCACTCTGCACATTGATGTATTGCTCAGAATCTTAGAGTGCAATTGGAAGATGCAAAGATTTTTTTTTTTTTTTACTGTTTTCGGCAGTACCCTTAGTAAATACAAAGTTCTGAATTAATCTGTCAGAGCCAGTCATGTTGTGAAATTTTAATAAAGGCAGTATCAGACCAATATCTTCAACAAAATTCTGTCTTGAGTGTTGACCAACATTTTAGTTACTATACCTACCAGATCATCATTTTGCTCATGGGAACTGCAAAAGGGGAATTCAAAAGGCAATATAAGATCTTCAGATATGCTGGAAGAAAGACCTTTACATTCTTCACTCTTCTTTGATTTGCTGAAACTCCTGGTTTCTGTCATGAGTGGAAAACAAATATTAAAGTTTCATAATATATCTTAATGCACTGTTTCAAAAATAGAATCAAGCCACAAAATGTATTTAATATCTTCCTAAAACAGGATGTGTCCAGTAATTTTAATATAAAAAAGTAAAGTAATACTTCCTGAAGGCTTTAAATGTCACATCTACAAATATGAAGCATGATACCTTGACTAGCAGACAGACCTAATTTACCCTTTCCTGAGAGGACATTACAGCCTGCTCATTCCAACTTTGTTCTCTGTCTCCTTCTGCTCAGCAAGGAAAAGTCAGAGGTCTCTCTTACACTAAGTGCCATTGCACCTTCTATTTGCAGCATCCCTGTCACTCCTGTATACTGGGAATTAAAAGTGCCCATTTGCAAAAGGAGGAAAAGGCCTGGTATGGAAAGGTGTGTCTCAGCAGTTGTCAAACTGTGTGTGGGAGTGGAAGGTAAGAGATAGACATTCTCTTCTGTCCCCCATATACCCAGTGTGACTCCTATCTCAGGCCAGTTTCCTTCCATGACTGTTAAGCAACAAGTGAGTTTTCCAGACCAGCACTGACCATGTATCTTATGGTTCCTACTGCCTCGTTTTGCCTGAGTTCAGAAATCCTGCCTTCATCACATTCCGGAGTCTTTCCCCCCTCCATCCCACATGCAATAAGTTCCTCTTGTCCTCTGTCTCTGACTCTTGGGCTCTGCCTGATCTGTTCATCTGCCTGTTTCTCATACAGTCCTGTCTGCCCTTCCACTGTTCCTCGGGCTATACATAGAAGGGTTTGGGATAGAAGGGACCTCTCAAGATCACCTAGTCCAACGCTCCTGCCAGGGGCAGGGACACGTATCACTACATCAGGTTGTCCAAAGCCCCATCCAACCTGACCTTGAACACTTCCATTGATGGAGAATTCACAGCTTCTGCCCTGTTATTAAGTAGATAAGGTGCCTAAGAAGAGTTAATCACATTTTTTAAATCTAGGAAATAATGTGTATGAAAAATAGATGTATTTTGACTACAGCTGTCTCTATCTTTTAGCAGGGCCTGTTGTGATAGGACAAGGGATAATGGTTTGGAACTAAAGGAAGGTAGTTTCAGACTAGATATAAGGAAGAAGCTTTTTTGCAACAAGGGTGATAATACACTGGCACGGGTTGCCCAAAGAGGTGGTGGACAGCCCATTCCTGAAAACAGTAAAGGTCAGGTTGGATGGGGCTCTGAACAACCTGATCTGGTTGAAGATGTCACTGCTCATAGCAGGGTGATTGAACTAGATGACCTTTGAAGGTCCCTTCCAATCCATATCACTCTATAATTCTATGATTCTACCTTGTCACACTTCTATTCTTCTCTGGAAGGTTCCTTTGTAGGGACTCTGTCTGTATGTTTGTATGTAATGAACCTGACACACTGCAGCACAACCTGAATTATCACAGCCCACAGCCAAAATATCAACCTGTTCTTCTAATCCTTACCAGACACAGACCCTTCCTCTGGACCTCTGGTCTCACTGCTCAGTCCACGGAACAGAAGCAATAAACGATTCAGCCGCATCTGAATCAAAACCTGAGAGAATTATTTTTAAATTTAATATTAAGTTGAAGACTGAGGTTTACAGCCATAGAAATATAGTGTGTATGTGACAACTGTATTTATTCTACAGAGCTCACTCTGACATCTCTATTTTAGAATACAGTTTTCTGTTCAGGAGGGAGAAAATGGGAACGACAGATGTA
The DNA here is from genome assembly GCF_022539395.1 of Myiozetetes cayanensis. Taxonomy (NCBI): domain Eukaryota; kingdom Metazoa; phylum Chordata; class Aves; order Passeriformes; family Tyrannidae; genus Myiozetetes; species Myiozetetes cayanensis. Next base: position 29,571,763 of record NW_026088185.1, read on the forward strand.
GAATGGATCTCAACTATACAATGACGTTACACAACAAATACAGTTAAAACCTTAATTTAGCCTTATAGGTTAATCAGACTGTTTTGTTGGCTAGGTCCTAATCCTTCAGCTTTTTTATTGGTATACAGAGATTTAACAATGAGTGAACAGTCAGTTGGTGAGGGCCATATTTGTATTTGTGGCTCTGAGAACAAGGAGAGTAAGTAGAGACCTTCACTGTGTAATTTGCCCATATTTCACAGGGTAACAATGAAGAGCTCTAGGTTTTATACCAGAAGGGGCCATTTACAGCAAATTATCTTACAGGAAAGAGCATTTCATTTCAAGACCTCAATATTCTGAATAGGTTGGAGAATATCCAAACCGGACAATAGGAGAGCAGGACATTTCCATCTTGCATGCTGCATTGAGATTTACTGGAGAAACAGCAGCGGAGATGCAAGTTAATATTTAAACCCAATGAAATAAGTGATTTAATTGATTAGTCTTTAGCTTCCAGGTCTATACCTCCCATATTTGAATTTATGCCCATTGTTTCCCATGTTCCCATCACACACCAGTGCAAAGATGCTCTATCATCAATAACTTCCTCAGAGGTGTTGGAAGCTGCTGCTCTCTGCTTCTACTTTCCCTCTCCATGTTAAGTGTCTCCTTACAAAGTGAGTGCTCCAGACGCCCCAGTCGCTCTACACTGAACACTGATCGATGTCTTTCTTGTACCAGGTGGACAAAACTGGGCACAGTGCTCTATATGCATTTTGAAATCTTTTCTTTTTTGTGCAAAAGTATTTTTTACTTTAAAAAACCCCTATATTCATCTGCATTTGTTTGTCTCAGTTGCAATATGAAGCACCAGCTGAGTACAAAACTTACTCCACATCCTTATTTCCTATTGAGGTAGGGCCATATTTATCAACCTATCACATCCCTGGCTATCTGTGAACACTTCTTATGTGTCTGTTTACATGTTCTTTTGTGCTATTTCCAAGGCATTATGCCACCACACTGCATTCTGTTTGTTCACTTTACCTTGTATGCTGCCTGTTGGAATTTCCTGAACATCCTCTTTCTGTTGTCCCAAGGGTCATTACGGAGCAAGTCAAATGTGGGTTGGACACTTGGATGCTGCATGTTTGTTTTTTTTTTTTTTAAAGGAAACAGAAAAGAAAAAGGACAACCCCTTTTACAACTAGATAAGGGAGAAATTTCCTTCAGCCCAAGCCATTCCTTGGCCTGAATCCATATGTTATTCCTAAATGCTGAAATTAAGTCAAGTGAAAGCATTTGCAGTATTGGCATTTAACCAGAAGCCTTCACTGAGGGGCTCAGTGGGAGGTAATCACCAAATACTTGCAGGTGTAGTATGGGGAATGCAGAGGTAACATTGCATGGTCTGCATCTACACAAATGACAGACACATACTATGACTTAAGTGCATGACATGGGCAGTTGGACAGCAGAGAGAATGGACAGGGTCCAAATATAGACTTCACAGATGTGAAGCTGGAATAGCTGTAAGGACTCACACCAGGGGCCCAGCAAAACTGGTATCCCTTCTCCAATAATGGCTCATAGCACATATTAAAGAGGGGTGAAAGATGCCACAGCAGAAGAGGTTCCTGTCAATCTGACCTGCAGGTAAAGGTTGCAAGTCCTATGATATAAGCTTAACCTTACAATCAGGCATGAAAAAGCTTCTCCTGAGAGAAACAAGCAATATAAATCTCAGGTTAGGCCAGCAGATTTCCACTTGACTCTCATATTAGATCGGAACATCAGAACATGGGCTGTGCATGAAGCATGATGCTTGCCCTACCTAAGAGTAAAATGGGAAATAAGGTACTGACACACTGATAGGAACATTAGGAGGAAAAGTATTCAATGTCAAACATCTATGGCTGTTTGGTAGCTTAGTAAGTGATGATAACATATAGCAGGCTATAATAAAGTATGTACAAACCTGGCCAACATGCTGGGTAATACGTTTGAAGGAAACTTCTACTTCATTCCTTTGAAACTCCTGTTCTATGATAGGGTCTCCTCTTTGGATCTAATTTGTCACCAGAAAGAACAATCATATTAGCACAGAGCATCCAGTGAATTCTTTCCTCCCTTACGATTAGTGAAACTCACAATATAACATTCTGGAGGTGCATTAACACAACATAGACTTCATTCCCTTTTAGGGAGTGATTATTACAACTCTCAAGCAAGTCACATGAAGTAAAATAATGTCTTTTCAGTCTGAGTTTCAATCAGATCTCTGTCCTAATGAAACATGGTTTACATTGCATAACCAGAATGAGCAGGTAAGGAAATAAATGCTTCTAAACAAAGTTAATATACACATTTCAGTGATACAACCATCTCACAATGTAGATCTTGTTTTTTTACTCACTTCCTCCCTTTTACTATTAAATATGTTTTAATTAATTAATTAAACCTAATTCAGTGTATAAATCAAGCCTTTATCCTGTCTATAAATAATTTGGCTCCTGCAAGCAGTTTCTTGGAAGTCAGTGGGATGTCAGAAGCTACTTGAATATTCAAGAGGCAGGATAAGAGAGACAAGCCCCACCTGTCCCTGAGAGCTGTGCCACATGGAAAAATATTTCCTGCTACCAAGTATTGCTTATTGCTGTTGTCACCTCTGTGGAAGGTGACCTGCAGTCTGGAGTGACCAGAAGAAACAGAAGAGAGAGAGAGTGAAGATGTAGGAGAACGACCTGATGAATTATCTCCCCATGGCTCTGTGTGAGAGTACTAACTCTCTTTGACTGTGAGTCATTCAGGACATCAGCTCTTCAGACAGGTTACAATATGAAGAGAAGTCTGGATGTAGCCACAGTGCTGACAGGATTGTGCTGGAATGTGGCACTGTGACGTGACTGGGTGACTGGGTGCAAATCTGCTAGGTTGGGCAAAGATCTAGTTACCTTTCCATGAATAGCTTACCCTTCTCTCTGTCTACCTCCAAGATAAAACCACCTCAGAAACAGTGATATTCAGGTACAATAAAGATATAACTGCAGTAACAAGCACAGCTAGTACAGCTTTTCATTGACATATGATGAAAAACTGAAGATGTAGAGAGCTTGCTACAATTCACTAGTGCACTGCTAATGGGAAAGTGTAACATCAAAGACTAACCTTGTATTGCTCTTCTTCCCTTTGTCGTCTTTCAATAATCTCTTTTTTAAATTCCTCAGAGATTGGATCTTCTCCCCTATGGACTTGCCTGCATTAATAGGGGAGGCAAGAAAAATGCTTTACTGAATGCACAGTTTGCTTTATTTAAAGGCTAACAGACTTACTCTCCTCTTCCTAAGGTGCCTAGGTGTCCATGACATTCAGTGTAAGAGCAGATCTGTGGATTTCAAACTAAACCATGGTGTGCTTACACACCCAACTATATTTCACTTTACACCATTTGATGTACACAGAATTACAGAATCATTAAGGCTGGAAAAGAGCTCTAAGATCACTGAGTCGAGCCATTAATCTAACTCTGCCAGGTCCTCCACTAAACCATGTCTACATCTATCAGCACCACATCTACATGTTTTTTGAACAATTCCAAGAGCAATTCTGATCACTCCAATATTCATTTTAGCCTTGATTTATTGACAGCCATGACAAAGTCTTCCTTTGCTCTTAAGGGCACAAGATGAGATGCCTGAGAACAAGGTTGGGTGAGCAAGGTTTTCAGCAGGTTTCTTTCTGAATGGAACCATAACACAATCAAAGACCTCATTGGGTACTACTACTATGGATTACTACTGAGACTGCTCTTAGCCAGAAGAGAAAAAAATAAAATGGAACAAGAGTAACTTAGCTGTAAAACAAGCCTACCTGGGACAAGAAATAGCAGCATTATGCACTAGTGAATATTGCATACATCATTCACAGAGGCCTTAGTTAAGTAAATCCCAGTCTTGTTAATGTGGTTAAATAACACCTACCACTTCAGATGATTTGCTTCCTCTTCCTCAACATTTTGTTTGACTTTTAGTTGAAATACAGCTTCCTTCATCTGTCTGGTTTTTACCCCTTCTCTGCCTTGGGCAAGGACTGCAGAAATATCAAAAAGCCATATCACACCTCAAACTAGATAGGATTTTTAATTGTGAAATCTATCCATTATGGTAACTCAATCCATTAATACATAAAGCTAAGGTGAGATTTCTCACAGAAACTACAGTCACATCACGTCAGCAATTCTGAAGCAAAGTTCCTCATCAAAAAACTACAAATAATGCTGACCAGGTTTATGCTGCTTAATTACTGTACCTTCTTTTAAGTCCTTAATCTTCAATTTGCCTGGTTCCTGTATCAAAACACTAGCTACAGCATACGGATTTGACAAGTCTGTGGGGAATCTGAGGTTCTGGTATTCAATTTCCTATGAGACATAAATTAATAGGAAGAAATAGACACACGAGAGATTTCCAGCCAAGAAAAGTACTTGTAATTATTGTCTTTTCACACCTTTACCTTTTGAATAGGTTTCAGTCGTGGTTGGCTCAATTTGTCTCTTCTCCACACCATGAATTTTCCTGCAGACCCACCTTTTTTTGCTGGATGGCTTTGTTGTTTGTCAAAATGTTCTTTTCTAGATGTCAAAAGGACAGATATTGCTCTCACAAGTACTCTGTGAATGGCATATAGGTCCAGTACATGCATTTACATCCCCTTTACGTATACAAAGAAACTGGAAATTTGCCTCCCAAATAACAACTGAAACCAAACTTTTTAATGTTCAGTGTTCACAAAAAAATTAAGAGCAGTCCAAAAGGCCTCATTGTTCACAACCCCCTGCATTTGCAAGGCCTCAACAATAAAAATAATAAAGAAGAGGAACAACAGAAGTTGAGGATGCCCAATACTTCTTTAAGAACATGTAACTTCTTGTTATATTTGTTTTGGTAGCTTCACTTCTGAGCAAATGATGTAGCAGAGCAAGTACATGTATCAACAATCAAATTACGTTAGTGCATTTCAAGCCACAAATATACAAATGCTTAAAACTATTACAGCAAAATGACATGAAATCCCATTACATAGATATTTTTTGGAACTGGGTAAAGGAACTCAAAGATCAGTCAGCCACACATACATCAGACCCAGATGTGGTATTGATGTTCCTGTGAATACACACACATAGGGTTTTGAGCGAAACTCTGAAATCCGTAATTGCATTGCCATTTGTGCTGTTCCATACTCAAGTGGGGAATATTTCACAGTTACTTTCACTTTTCCATTGCCTGGAATGATTCCTGTGATTAGAGGAGAAAAACAGTAAGAGTCCATGTAACATGAGCCCACTTACATATGCTGAAATTGACTCTGGGCTACCCTTTTTTAAAAACAGTTATATCTGTGAGTGGTTGGCAGTAGGCATGGAAAATATTTCAAGTCTCGAAGTGTCTTTCAAGAACAATGTCCACTGCCAGATAATAGAAGACATTTTGCAATAGCAGAAAGATATGACAGGAGGGCTGTAATGTTTCATACTGCTGTGAAAATGGTTGCCTGTTTACATGTGGACATTCTTCACTTGCATCTGCTAGTCTTAAGTCTTCATCACTTTCTGCTTTCATGAGCAAAGCCTTATAAACATATTCCTCTGTTCTCTTCCTAGCTGGGGGACTCATCTGGATTTGATGCATTACCTATCTCTACTTGACCCTACTTCCTTACTACCTTTTGCATTATTTTCTCAACCAATTAAACCACTATTCATAACCCTAAATAATCAGTACAATCCCAGGATACAGGGACTCCTCAACATTTCTGCAACAAGGAGTTTATTCAGCTTATCAGAAATACTAATTTCTCATCTCTGTAAAGTGACCATTGCCCAGCTTTCTGCAATCTGTAAACCCCAGTTAGTTTCAATGGGTTGGTTTTGGGTTTTTCCTGTGTGTGTATACAATTTGCTGGAGTACTTTATCCTTGAAGGTCAACTCTGTTGGTAGGGTTAGGTTTACCTTACAGGTCTTTTCCAATCTAAATGAGTCTATGTTTCTCTATTAATGATCTCTGAGATCAGTGGCTTGAGTAGGAGCTGAAACATTTTTGTACTTTTTAGATGGCCTTCAGTACTTCATAGTTTCAGGCTGCCAAAATTTCTGACTTAAGTTTTACTGGGTTGATATTATTTTCTGGGATATTCTTCTGGGAAGATAAAGGCCAGATGGACTGTTCTGCACATCCCATATTTTGTCAGAGGTCTGTAGCTGGGCATTACCAAAAGAAATGCACCAGCCACAGATGGATCTTTGCCATGAAGCTGCATACGAGTGGCTGCATTTACCTGGAAAAACCCTGAGGCAAAGTTTTTTTCTGTACAGCACTGAATACACTATCACAAGTAACTGCACCTAATAAATACACATTTAACATTTAAAATTTCAAAGAAGATCGGTCTACCAAATGTTGGCTGGACAGTGAAGGCTCTGTGAGGCTGAATAACATCAATGTGGAATTCAAAATCTATTGGACAGCTGCACTGCAACGGGATAACATACTCCTTACTGAAAAGAGAGAAAGGAAGAATGAGATTAATGAAACTGCAATCATGAGCTGGGAAATAATATTATACACAATATGCACTAAATTATCTGTGTTCAGAGGGGTGGATTACTGATTAATGTGAAAATCTTAACTCCTCCCTATTCCAAAATAGCAAAATATTTTAAATCTTTCACTCCCTGAGGAAATGAAAGCTAAATCTTGATTTGAAAAAGGAACATTTTACATCTTGACTTACTTTTTCCTACCCATACAGAACCTGATTACAGAAAAATCTTAAAAACTTACTTTTTGGAATTTATTTCTGTGTATCCTCAAATTCTTACAAGCTCTAATATCTAGCAAGTACAAACAATCCAGACTGGAGCAACAATGAGCACAGAACCACAAATCAGCCTTTTCCCATGGCCCTCCCTGTGAAAGATGATGAGAAAAGACTGTGCAGTCTTCAAAAGTGTTGAAAACTCCACATGACTGGGCTTTAACCACTGTAGAAATAATGATGCTGTGGCCTGATTTTCATAAAAGCCCTTTATGTCTCATACAAGTTGTATGAGGAGTATTAGCACACATCTTTTCAAGCTGCCTTGTCTTTGTATGCATGTATTTTCACAGATCAAACTGAAACACAAAAGCGCTGGTGTAACACCATCCCTCATCCTGCAAATCAAGATCGATTTACCCAGGCTTACTCCTGCTTTTTATTAACTGCCTGACTGAAATCCTACCCTGTTGATTAGCAAAGAATGCGCGTTATACACAATGTTCTTTTGGAAAGCCCATTTTGAAATGCCCAAGGAAATAAGCAGTGATAGCAAAGTCCTTTTTTCTCTGCCTAAGCAGAATAATGAGTGGTAGAATATAGATTTTATCCTACACTTATGGAAGTAAAAGGCAGTTTTTCCATTGACCTCACTGGTTATGGATTGAGCCCACAGACCCTTGGGTTCTGTACAGTACCAAGTATCTCGGAGAGTTTTCATTTTTAGGGAAGTTTTTCATAGCTTAATGATGAAAAATACTGGTAAAAAATTAAGGTTTGAAACCATGAGTTTTCTTTTCAGGAAGTCTTCCAAATTCCCTCATGAGTATCTCTGAGCATCCCTCTTGTGTTGAAAAAAAATTCCCATTATTTAAAGTTATATTTTGTATTCTTTCTAATATCTTGTCTGTATTCTGGGAATATGAAAAATCTGTATACTTCAGCACTAAAATGGAGCAATTAACCAGAATCACATCATGCCTAGAGGCATCCAAAAAGTCAGGAGTTTTGCTCAGTCCTGTGAGAAAGCTGTAACAACAACTTCTGATGGATTCACCAGAGTTTAACTGATTAAAAGGGATTAGAAAAAACAAAAAGACACAAGTATTCATTTGCAATACTGGACTCAGTGGGCAGAATTTTCTTTGTATGTGTCTTGCCAATTCATATTTCTGTGCTTCAGTAAAATTTGTGAGTTACTTTCAGCTCACAGGCTAAGACAAAACCTAGCTGCTAAGACCTTCAGTTCCCATAATTCACTCAAATCTTCACACTTACATAAATCTTTACACCAACAGCCATGAATACAACTAATATAACCAATATCCTGCAGAACTAAACCCTAATTAACAGGATCTGTCTTCTCCTTTTCCCCTTCCCAGTTCCTATCAACAACTACTACCGATTAGTTCCTGAGAACAGTCAGTGTAACATCCATGCAACAGGCAAAGTGAGATGAAGGCTATACCAACCAGAGCATCAGATCAGATCAGATCAGATCACTTTAAGTATTTTTAAATAGAAGAAGCAAATCTAATGACTGATCAGTCTCTGGACTGAGGTAAGGTATTTGCTAGCACTTACACCCACCACACATTAATTTCCAGAACTCACCTCTGACCAATTGATACATCAGACAGATTTATGAACGTTGGAAATGCTACAACATTCATAGCAGGATAAGCATGCATGGGAACAACTAAGTTGTCATCTCCCTGCAAACAAACAAACAAAGGGTGAAAATATTTATTTCTTACAATGAATAAATCATAGAATCATAGAATGTTAAGGATTGGAAGAGACCTTAAAGATCATTTAGTCTCAACCTCCTGCCATGGGTAGGGATACCTCCCACTGGACCAGGTTGCTTAAGGCCTTATCCAACCTGGCCTTGAACACTGCCAGGGTTGAGGCATCCACAACCTCCCCGGGCAACCTGTGCCAGGGCCTCACCATCCTCGAAGTAATGAATTTCTCCCTAATATCTCACCTAAATTTCCCGTCTTTCAGTTTGTATCCATTATTCCTTGTCCTGTCACTACAGTTCCTGATGAACAGTCCCTCTCAGTCTCCCTGTAGGCCCCCTTCAGATACTGGAAGGTTGCTGTGAGAGCTCCACACAACCTTCTCTTCTCCTGGTTGAATAGTCCTAAGTCTCTCAGCTTGTTATTGAAATAAAAAGTTTCTCTAGTAGTTGGATAGTAAAAGGGCATAAAACATCTTCAAGATTATCACTGTGTTGCTCCTCAATATCCATCTGTTCCATACTTTATGCAACTCTCCCAAGCTTCTTGGAGTCTGCTCAGCTAGGAGTGGCACAAAAACTGATCTATTGGCAAAGAATAGCAGAATAAGTAATATAATCTTACCCACAGCTCTGGGATGTTTACAGAGGAAAATTTTAGATGCTTAAAATTAAATACTCCAATCAAGACTTACCAGGAATAAATTCATGGGACTCTAACATGTTAACTATACCTTTGTCACTGTCATCGTGTCCTAATAGTTGTTTCATTCCATCACAACTTTATATTTAGTGATAAATCCTCACCTCGCAGTGAATCCTGATGCAGTCATAGTAATATCGCCACTCATCAGGGCAAAAATCAACTGTCACCACATACGACAAACCAGGGACAAGCCGGTGCTAGAAAGGGACCAAACAAGATAAAAGGCATGTAAAAGCTGCTTATATGACACATAACCTGTGCTGCACTCAAAGGGCAGTGTGAAAGCTTTCTGACACTTACTGTTTTGTTGTATTTGATCTGAAAATACACTGTTTGGGGTGGTATTATGTGAAGGTTTATTGCATTGGCAGAAATATTTATCAGCTTCTGTAGAACAAAAGAAAACCAAAAAAAAAAGCACTTCAAATATAAGAAGTCAATTGAGAATTGTACTTTTTGTAAAACTCCCCTATATCAAAGAAGTAATAGTTTTTACTTTAATAGAAATAATTCTGAATATGCTCTGAACTGAAAAGTATGCGAACCTTACATCCTGCATTTTTATTCTCTGGAAACAAGTCACAATTCTTAATCAAGGTACAACAGCCTTGCTAAAAGAGATGCTACTGTTGAATTGAACTCTAGTCCTGTTTTGCTTTTGTGCAAGAGGAACAAAAAATGAAGCAATCTACTGACCACTTTTAGAGAGGTCTGAAACAACAGGAATCATGTAATACTCTATGTTTTTGTTTTGCATTACAAAGCAATAAACCTTTGGATAGTGACAGTTCAGTCTGTAAAACCTCCTGCATCTTGTTTACTTTCATTATATCTGGAGAACCTAGTCCACCATAACCACTCAACCTCTGCCTCAACACATTTACCACATAAATAAAGAAGGCCTGTTTTGTTACTGCAGGGCCACGGATTCTACGTGCTGCTTTTTAGAGCACTCCACAGAGCAAAGGCCTCACGACCACAAGTGGTCAGCTCAGATTCTGCTGTCCCTTTTGCGAGACCCAACAGGATCCCTGCTCTGACACTTACCAGTGTCTGCTGGTGATGCTTTCCAACTTCATACCCTCCATAGTGTAGCACAGCAGGCTCAGCCTGTACAACCTTGCTCCTCTGAAATGCTGAATAAATCTCTGTAGATCATAAAAGAGGGAGAAAAGGAGGCCAGGTGAAATACACATGATGATTGTTACTTCCATGGGTCAAGTCCCTTTAATCTATACCCAACATATTATAAAGAAAAAGATGAGACAGATTAATTCTCCTGTTAAGTAGACATGAGTTTTTAAAAACCCCAGCAGAGACACGATCTTGACACCAGTTTACCTCTTGACATCATGGCTTTGACAAGCCATCCCAAAACTTCAGGGTCAGCCAGAATCAGTACAGACACTATTTCTTTCCTGACTACCTCTCCTATAGTTTGGGCTCACAAGAAGCTGCAACTTAAGCAACACTAAGAGAGTTTTGCCTGTGAGTTGCAAAAAAAAAAAACCAAACAAACCCAAAACAGCCAAGTGCCTCTTCTTAGGATTGCTCCAAGGTTGGGGAACAGTCAGAGAGCAGAAACTTACTTGACTCCAGCAGGTGATTGGGGACAGCACGTCTTTTTTCAGGTTCCTCCACAAGGCTACCCAGAAGGACACTTGGTATTTTCCTGAAGGTCTTCCTAGCAACAGTGATGTCTCTGGAGGCTGACTGAACTTCATCCATGCTAGGGTAAAAATGGGGCCTCAATGGTACTAAAAATCCTCAGTGCCTGGGGTCAAATGAAGACAACATAAGGATCACAACATCTTCCCTTGCCCTGGTAACATCTGCTGCCTGAAACTTCCTAAAAACATTTAGGAGAGGGAGTTACTTCTTTTTCCCTGCTGAAGAGCATTGCTCTGTGTGTGCCAAGTACAAGGAGAGAGGGATTCCAGGAAACTGTGCTCCCACTGCAAGGTCTAGCACTTTGGGCACGTTCATCTGTTCTAAGGCTTCCTGGGGACATTTTCCTTTCAAGTCTATGTAAAACATCTCTCTCTCCCTCCGTGTGCCCCAGCACAGAGGAGGAGACAAGGTACTTCTAATAATTGCACTATCCGAACTGATTTCTGCCAAGATGTTCTTCCAATCCCTCCTGCATGTTTGGGTTGTTAACTTGCAGATTAAATTTTAATTTTTAAATATTATTATGAGGCATAAGAAAACTGGCATTTGAATCTTTTCTTTGGATAGCATCATCTGGGTTATTTGTTTAGTGAAGATAACTGTAAACCCAGAAAGCCATGGGCGTTACAGATCCTGTGTTAAGTATTCAGTTATCAGAACATAAACTTCTCTAACGACAAGTGCAAACATGACATAATAAAGACACCAGACACAATCCATCCACCAGAAATTGTCTTTGTAAATACAGCACACAGCCCCTGGCTCTTGGAGAACTGTGTGGAGAAAAAGAGAAGATACATTTGGAACAAGTACCGAATTCAAAACCCATGCTGGATTTTTCAGCCCTGAAGCAGGCAGCACTCAGCAGTTCCAAAGCTGGATCATTAGTCCACCTCCCCCACTACATTTTATGGTTTCATCTCTGGTGTTTGTCTGGTTTCCTAGTCTGCTTTAGATCTCTCAGGCACAAGTTGAGAGCTGCTTCAAACTCATAAAGTGCTGGTTTGATTTATGGGTTTTGCAGTATTAAATAATAAATAAGCAAGAAGCTTAAAATAACGTGCTACCGGCATGCTGGCCTTATAATATTTTCCACTTAATAGCTCCAAGCACTAATTTTCCAGTTGCAACAGAAAATGTGTAAGAGGACCTGCATTGTTGTGCACAACAGTAAATTTCTTCGGAGGCAGTGAGACCAACCAAACTTGGACAAAAGCATGATAAAAAAATTCTTTCCATTTCTGTTGTTCAGCTTTAATTTATACACCTGACACACTTCTTCTCTTGGTCAGTATTCTTCATCGAGAACGCAGGGTTTGAAAAGGTGTTGGCAGACTTATATTCTTACAGGATTCCTGGTGTAACCTTATCAGTGATTTACAGAGATGCTGCTGTCACGGCTCACCAAGTTCAACAACGCACTTAATGTTCTCCAAAGGGTTAATAGAGGACAGAACATTAAGATCCTGGAATGTCTAACCCACTGATGTTCTTAAATTTTCCAGGATAGCTGCGTCTACCCTTAATGAGACTTCTTTGTGTGCGTGTGAATCCACCAACAGAAATGTGAAACGGTGGGGGACCATGGCTAAACTCACCCCAAACACCCCAGACCAGGATATCGCCCTCCTCCTGCCAGTTCTAGGGCTTTCTACTCCCTTTGGTGTCTCGGAGCTGCTCGCACACCTCACCTCACCGAGGGACGCGGTGTAATTCCATCACGGACGAGTGAGGCTCCCAAAAGCATCGCTGTACAACCAGCACGCCCTGCACACACAGCCCCTCGGCCCCCGGCCCGAGCGAGCCCCGGCTGAGCGTGGCCGTCCTCAGAGCCCTCCCGGAGACCGGCTGAGCCCCCTCATCCCTCAGAGCTCTTCTGGAGCCCCGGCTGGATCCCCGTCGTGTCTCCCAGCCCCGCCGCAGCCCCGGCTCGCCCGGCCCGGCTCTGCCCTCACCGCGGCCCCGCGGCGGTCGCTCGGCAACGGGGCGGCCTCGCTGGGCCGCAGCTCCGGGGGTGTCCTCCCAGCGGCGGTTCAGCTGCCTCTGATGGAGAAGGGACAAAAAAAATGAGGAAAACCAACTTTTTCTTTCATCTTTTTTTTTTTTTCCCCCCTTTCTTTTAAAACTTCTTCTCCCCCCTTCTCTTCCCCCCCACTTTTGTATTCTCACTTTCAGTATTAAAGGTACATGCCTTGCAAAACAATCCTGAAAAACCTTTTTTAAGGTGATATTTTTCATACCACTTATAAATTACTTTACTTTTGCCTGCGTGGGCACAGGGGAGAAGGGAGAGAAAAGTTTTCTTCCTTTTTTTTTTTTTTTTTTTTTCCCCCCTTCATTCAGGTGATCTGGGCAGATTGATGAGACTGAGAAATGCTGAATTAATGCTGAATGTTGCCTTGTGTAGATGCAACCTATTTATTGCTGAAGATACCTTAGCATCCATTCTAATTATCTCAAAGCCATACACTGTACAAACTCCCAACATAATGCAGGAGCCAAAGAGAACAGTTCATGCAATCACAGAATGGTTTGAATTGGAAGGGACCTTAAAAATTATCTTGTTCCCACCCCCCACCATGGGCAGGGACACCTTCCACCAGACCAAGTTCCTCCAAGCCCCAACCAACCTGGCCTTGAACAGTTCTAGGGATGGGGTATCCACAGCTTCTCTGGGCAACCTGTGCAAGTGCCTCACTGGCTTCTACACTGATATATCCTTCATTAGGCAACATAAAAATTAAATTCCAGACTATTGGCTGCCCCATCTACTCCAGCCATTGGGTGTGAATGTGCATTTGGAACAAATAGTATTCATGGCCCCGACACTTTTTTCATGATGTCTTAAATATAGGTTTAGGACAGAAAGCCAGAAATATTTCCAGAATGTTTTTTTTCCTTATATATTCTAAAAATAAAATTATGCACTTTCAGTTTTCTAACACAGAGGTAAAATGTGACCAAAAGTAGTGCAACATTCAGTTTGAATAGAAAAGGGAGGAAGAACTTCAGATCATAAAATTCAGCTCCCAGATCATACTTCCTATACTCAGCAGGATGTAATTGCTGTTGGTTGTGAAAAACCCTTGGCAAGGTTGGGGAGAGATGCTCAGTGACAGCATTAAAGCACGGTGTGGGAGAAAATTCAATGTTAACACTGATCCACCAGCTCACTCTTCCACTGTCTCACAGCATGCTTTCTGTTGGAAGTCGTCCTCACCTCACCTCTGTATGTGCCCCAGAATGCTACAGCACTCTCAAGGCATGTAACCCCTCAGAGAGGTACCTACAGCACCTTCTGCCTGCCAAACCTCCTTTCCTGTGTGCACTCATCTCTTCCTCACAGCTGCAGGTGTGCAGCTATCTGCCTTGGGCAGAGCTTTGGCCATCTGGGGATTCGGCCATCAGGGGAAGAAAGCAAGCTAGTGCTTTTCCAAACTATCCATTCACCTCAGCTGAGTAAACATATTAAGGAAGTTTATTCTCCACTTCAGAAGCTGGAAGGATAGTTGGAATTCTCTCTTCCAGAATGCATCTGCTAGAGAGCCCTCACAGAGAACTGCTGCCCGAATCAGCTCCTTGGGGGCAAGGGGAGAGGTCTCTGCAAAATGCTGCGGGTTTTTTGTGTGGCAGGGGTTGGCACTGAAAATAGAATTGCCAGCTCCAGAACTTGAACGTACGATGTCCCACACTGAACTTGTTTAGTTCTGTGGATTTGATGGGGTTTTCTTCCTGTTTGCAAGAAAAAGGACGTGGGAACATAGTACAGCAAATGGCATGTGAACAAATTTCTCCTCCCACAGGGACACAATTTGCATGTGCATCTGTCTGTTTGGACAGTGATCTCGAATGTAAACCAAAATTCATCTCTGCTTTCACATTAGAGGATCTGAATATGACGCACCTCTGGAAAAGCACTCTGTAAGGTTTCCTGAGATGTAGCATATGTATGGGAAAGGTAGGTGAAAAGAGGAGGTTTTCAGTCAACAAACCTGCAGATTTCCTTGGGAAGGCTGGTATTATTAAAGATTGTGAACCAGGATTTAAATAGGTGATTCTCACCTCAGTTTTATCTCTATATTCCAAACGTCAGATGAGAAATGTGAGGCATGATTGTCAAGATGTAATAGAGGCATTGCAAGCAATTTAATTATTTAGTGAAGGAAGGAAAAAATAGTTATTTGACTGAAGCACTAATGGAAATTTTAAGTTTTAATAAATAAATGTTTACATCAAAGTTGTCTAGTGTTTGATAAGTAAACAACCCTATAATCAGAGTAGTACAAAGCAAAGTAATTTCTTTTGTTTATTCCTAAAGTTAAAATTAAAAGTCCTTCAATATTGCATGAATAAATTCTGATGTTTCTTTTTTGATTTAAATAAGAGACTTGAAAGAAATTCCAGCTGTGACAAATTTAAAGTGAATATACTGAGTAGATAAAAATGCACATAGATGAGTGCAATGCTCCATTGTTTAACTAAACAAACACCTAATTTTGGAATATGTGAATTCTTGGTAATAATTTTCTGTGGTCTGCTGCTGTTCTCAGGTTTCCCAGCCCTCACTGTGTGTCCGGCACTGGCATCTGCTGCAAGTGAAGCAGTGGTTTGCATAGGTGAGAATATTCCAGGTTTTATTTTGCATCCAGATTCTTTCAAATGCTCAGCCTGCACATGAGTATAGTGAGAGGGTCACAAAACATTCACACCATTGGTGTTTGAATCCAACACCATCTCTCCAAACTCCTGGGCATCCATTGCCTGTTTCAGAAAACACCCCACATGCCATAGTACTTTCAGGAGCAAAGCTCCCTCGACTACATAAACACAGGCAAGAGTGCTGGCTTTGAAGGGAAGCTGTTACAATAAGAATGGAATAATAAAATATTCCCTCAGCCAAAGGAAGAGAAGGACTTGGCTCCCCACTGACATGATGCAGCATTGCCAGTGTGGTTTCTTCAGACAACTGTAATGACATTGTCTGGCTGCCTCTCAGACCTCCTCTTAACAGTTTGTTTAACCCTTTGACCAATTTCAACCAAACCCTGTGGGAAGCAGAGGTCCTCAGGAAATGGAAGTCACTACAAGTTTAGTGTGGACAGGGGCAAGGAGGATGAAAGCATTTGCCCTTTCGGAGGGAAAGGATTCTGTGAGTGTGGGAGCTGGGCAGGTCAGAGGTAGTGTGGATTTAGAGGAAATGCTTCCACTTGCCTCATCCCTGCTCTGTCAGTGTGGGGAGAGGTGAGGGTGGTGTGTAGGGATACAGGAAGCATTGCAACTCAATAATCCTCAGGAGCACTTGTGGAGATGAACTGGAGTTACTGTGGTCAGAGTGGGCAGGGAAAGGGTAGCACTTGCTAGGAAACCCAAATTCCTTCATTGTGCTGCTCAGTGGATGACTTTCTTAATCCAATGTCTGGATTTTTGGTGCACAGGTAAAGAGACAAATGTTTCATGGCCACAGTCATTGACTCTACCGGCAGATCTGGAGCACATCTGCATTCTTCATCAAGTTTGACCTGTCCGGGGTAATGAGTGGTAGCAAACTGGAATAGGTGGTAAAAGGTGTTTTGAGACAAGGTGAGGACTGCTGTGCTTTGAGAGAGAGCACTGGTACACAGTGAAAACCTTTGCTCCTTTTTGAAGCCACGTTCCATACTGTGCTACAAGTGAACTTGGAAAGCAAGGGTTTGGAGCATCTACCTTGGCAGCTGAGGGCTCACACTCAGGTGAGCCCACAGCCTCTTTACAATAGTTTTGCCACAGAAGCAAAACCTGGAAAAACAAAGAGTGCTCTGCTGCCAGGGGAGTGGGACTGCTGCAGAACTCTCTTTGGGGAACCCAGGATTGCTGGACTCTATATCCCAACAACAAGGTAGCTGAGGGATCCAAATGCAGTGACAACTTGCAAGCTATGGCATTGGGTTAAAATGCTGACTGGCTGTTTCTCTGGATGTTGGATAAGAGGGTAAAGTCCAGGGTGCATTTGGAGTCCTCTTTGGAAGGGGTGGGAACAGCAGACACTCTGTACCCTTTCTCTGGTGCTTACACCAGACTTGAGGTTGTCTTCAGTTGTGCTCACCTGGGCTTGGTGGGACCCGTGGACAGCCAGCTCTCCTGCAGCAGGACCTGCCAGCCTCCTGATTCCTGGCTCTCAGGGCCGTGTGCTTGCTGACATGCAGAGCTGTCGAGAGCAGAAGCAGTGCAGGCAGCCTGAGTCACATTCCTCCAACTCGGTTTCTCAGCAGAGCACTTATTCCAGGGCTGTATTTCCCCGTGATTGATTACCCCTGCTATTGTGGAGCTGACATCTTGCACAGGAGTCCTGCTCCTGTCCCTTATCATGGGAGCATGAGGAATGATCATTCCCCAGCGACACCCATCGATAACAGTGAATAATAGCTGGGAAAGGAGGCAGACGGCAGTAGGAACACGCTCAAGAGAGGTGCTGTAATTCTTGGGACAGGACGCTTCTGCAGAGGAGGAGGAGGAGAGATTGCAGGGTGGATGGGAACGGGGAGGGTCCTGTCACTGTTGATGCTCTCTAGAGCTCAGCGGTTGGAGAGAAACATTGGCTAAGGATGGTCAAAGCTGGGAAGGACAAAAAGCAAGGAGGGAAAAGGATGAAGTGAAAAGAGCTAGGAGCCACACTGGAGAGCACACAAACATTCTGGTGACCTCTGATGCACAAGGTATGAAGAAAACAGACTGTTATTGACTATGTGGACAATCTGGGTGATCATCTGGATTTCAGCTGTCCCGGTAGGTGCTCAGAGCTATTTATTCCCATTTGCATGGAACCACATGTTGTCTGAGTAACTGAGTTAGTCTCTATTCCATGAAGCTGTGGTGTGTCTGTTTAAAAAGATCTATGCAGAACCTGGGATTTTAAAAATTTTATTCCTATTTCTGCTGCTTCCTGCACTAATGGACAGCGGACAGATGACTAGATGCTGGATGCCTCAGTTTTCCTCACCTGTATAACGACAACAGTGTTACTAAGCTGCTTTGGTAAACATAACAGGTTCTGTGACGAAGGAGAAAAGATTTGACACCATTTAGGGAAGCTTTACTGATTCATACCAGCAATCAAACCCCTAAGGGGCAATGCCCACCTCTAGCAGTGCCTTCCTGGACTCAGAATGGGGGAATGTTAAACAGTGTTTAACTTGCAACGTTTGTTTTCTTTCTTTTAGATTTATGACTTGTGGTAGATTGTCACTGCTGATCTCTGGGCCTCAGATCAGTCAGGAAGGACAGCAGAACCTGGGCTGTGATTTCCAGGTGCTGCTCAGGGTGTCACCAAGAGTACCTCCTTCTATTTGTTCTTTTTCTAGTCTTTCAAAACACCTGCTTTGATTCTGCCAGGCATCTTTTGTCCGTTAAACCCTCTCATTAAACTAACCCTACTTACTCTCAAATGAAATGGCTATGAATTTTGTGGTTGCAAATATAAATAATAAGCAGTGTTTAGATCCATTCATTTCACAGTTTAAAAACTGTAGTTGGCTATTGCTATCAATATTACAAACTGCAGCTTTTTGCCTGTTCTGGACATTTAGTTATCACAGCTATTTCTGTTTGGAATGGGTTTGATACCTTCTCTTTAAAGAAAATACAAGGATGTCCTGTCCCCTGCCTTGCTAGGATAGAGTTAATTATCTTTTGAGTAGCTGGTAAAGTGTTAAGGACATCAGAACTGTTTCAGGGAACTGTTTAGGAAGAGACATAGAAACGGCACGTAGAGGAGCCCCTTTTCCTCCTCGATTTCCAGCTGCGGGGGAGGCTGTTTGCTCCCACTTGTAGATGTTAAACACTAGTGAGACTGAGCACAGCTGGTAGCAAAGTGGGGTTATCTGGCCATGGCATGGGAAGCGGATTTCACATCGCTCAGCAAACATCCGCACACTCGCACCCAGCCTGCCCTCTCAGATGCTGGCATTGGCAAAGACTGGCTGAGGGACTATGTTTGTGGAAAGCAAGGGTTTTAAACCAGCACCTGAAGGCTTCTCTGCTTTCCCAGGGCTTAAAATCCTGTTAACTGCACATCTATATTGCCAGGCAGTGGTATCTAGCTGGTCAGAAGGACAGGGTGGATACCACTTTGTGGGGTAAAACAGTAATTGTAACTATGCCATATTCCTGCTTGAACAACACAGTTTATGTAAGAAACTAATGCTGTATCAGATCATCAGGGTGGTCTTCACAGCTGAGTGTGCTAAAAGCGTGTGGCCTCGTTCTAGCCATAAAGAAATAACACAGACTTTAAATCTTTCTGGAACAAAAGCTTTCTTAGGACCTACATTTCTTAAAAGAAAACAGTGCCCACACAATGTAGAGGCTTATTTAAGATGAAGTGTTCTCCTGTTTCTGAGATTATTAACATGACTCCTAGTATTTATTTTTGCATATGTTCAGTACCATCCTAACAAGCCACATGCAACCCACACAAATTGTGTTGGCCACTTCAAATACTCAGCACTAATATTGTTTTTTAACATATTTTCAAGACAACTTTGGGCAGAGATATTACAGTAGAGTATGTTATAGGACTTAGCTGTCACACCTGCACTTGTGAAGTCTGAAAGTGTACTAAACTGCTTTACTGCTGGGAATCAAATAGATAAAAATAGAGAGTGATAAATAATGCACGTTAAAAAAAAAATCTATCAATATTTAGAAATTATCAAATTCAACCTTCATCTAAATCCTAGCATCAGAGGACAGTTTATTTCATCTGAATTCTTTGTGTGTGTGATTCCAGAAAATTCAATACATTGTGCAAAACCAAGTGGTTTCTAGTTTATTTATTTCATGACACACAAAGACAAGGGAGAAGGATGCTGAAGTTAAACACACCAGACCAATTAGGTGAGGTATGAGACGTTGCTGAAAAGATCAAACTTTGTTTGATACCCAGAAAATATTCTAGCCAAAATAATGGGAATATGGTCTCTGATGTCTGTTAAGCTAAAATTTAATTGTAGAAAAGTAATAGTTCTCATTACAAGGTTTTCAGGGATTGTTCTCTACCCCAAATCTAATCTGAAAGTGATCAGCAATGCTACAAGATTGATTAGGTTAAGTAGGAATATGATGCTACCAGGTTAAACTTCTCCTGAACAAAGGACATAAAAAGGTTCTATCTGATACTTTTCAGCTAATAGATCCTGATGACTGGCTTTTAATCTTTTCAATATGTGTAGATATACATATGTGTATATATATATATACACCTATATGTACATAAAAGGTCCATAGTGGGATTTTATAGAGATTTTTGGGTTTATTCACGAGGGATGAATTATCTAATTTGTTACAATGGGAATCCACTTATGTTCAATATTTTTGTTGTCAAAAAGAATAGAAACTGCTAAAATAATAGAAATGGTAAAAGTACTTTTTTTCTGCATGATGTAACTACTGGGACCCTGTCCTGCGTATAATTTTACAATGATTTTCAATACATATAATTTTAATGATCTATAGTTGTTTGCTTTGTTCACTTATTTTGGTCCAGCTACAAAAAATTATAAACTCACATTTAATTGCTACATAAGGATTGAGTGAACACTTACATTTCCACACTGTTTTATGAGAAAGGAGGTTGGGAAGGTGAGAAAATTACCTTAGGACAAATTACCATCTAGATTCTCATGAAAATCTGGGTGAGATTCTGCTTTCAGATAGGTTTCTGCAACTGGTCAGTAGCAGTAATACAGGCTCGGGTGGTCTGCAACAAGTGGGCATATTTGGCTCACTTCTGCCCAGGAAAATAACCTGTCTACATTTTAAATTTCCAAGGGTGAGCAATTAATTCTCTGTTACTCTAAGAGACTCCAGCAGTGTCCTGGATGTTTCTGCAGTCTTTTGGAAGAGCATCCTGCTCATGTACTTAGTTCAGCAGAATAACACATTTTTCTCAATATCAGTAATGTCAGCAAAAGGGAGAGGACATAAACTCAGTCTGTGTTTGCCTGCTGCTACTATAAAAATGCAGACTGAATTATGAATATTGACTGTATTTCAAGGTAATTGTCTGTATTTCAAGGAAATATTACCCTCAATCAATTGATAGATTTGCATGGAGAATGTGAGCATAAAAAGGGTAAATTCTGTTGAAATGATAGAAGTTTTAAGAGGAAAAGTGATTCCACTGCTTTTAAAATTTGTAGATCAAAGCTGTTCCACCTGTCTGTGACCTCCTGAGTGTCCTGAAAAGGGAGGAAGAAAAGTGTGCTGAGACCCTGTCCCTGGAGGCACAGAACAGAACGACTGAAAATGATCTGCTCCAGAGCTCAGGTAAAGGCTGAATGATGCTCTCAGATGAGCTGGGTGGCCTCAGACTCAGATACCTTCACATCCCTTCCCACTGGGTGCATGCACTTTGTGTGTAACTCTCATTTAAGAGTAAAAAAAAACATGTAAGATCTGTTATAAGCCTTTGAGAGTGGTATTTTGACACCTTACTGTGACAGCAAGAGTTGTAGGAACCTTCTAATCCAGTTGTTCAACTGCAGTCTTCACAACTAGGGAACGCACCAGCAACTAGATCTTGCAAATTTCAGTCATCACATCTTGAACAAGGATAATTTACAAAGTCACCCCAGTAAGTGAAAATTTACTTAACTGTATTTGCCTTAAAAATCAATGAAGACCAGCAGGTAGCATTTAAATCACATGGCCTGAAGGTCCTCATTGCTTCCTCCTTACTCTAACTTACTGCCACATAACAGAGTTCTTGCATTTCACTGAGGATTTATCATCATCTAAAGGAGTATTTTGACCCAGGAAGGTTTTGTGGTACTGAGTCCTCATCACGTAGACAGCTTTCCTTTCACAGCTGAGCAAGCGTTTTCATGCGCAAGGGGTCTCAGAGAAATAACTGCAAGCGATTATTAAAGCTTGCCTATGAACTGAGTGTCAGTTCCCCCAGGCAGCAGCTGGGTCAGCATCTTACAGGGAGCATTCTAGGAAGGCAAGATGTGACTATGTTTTGTGCATTACCAGACATCAGCACTGAGGATGGGGTTGTGTCGTTCACAGCATCTCACAGACTGAACTACTTCAGTGGGCTTTTGTGGACCATGACACAGCAAGGTCCTCTGCAGTGTGAAAAGTGAAGGAGCTCACATGAGATCGGCTGTGTGCAGGGTGTCCTGGCCAGAGATAAGCTAGAGCTGAGTTTTTTTCTTAGTTTCAAAGCCTTTCTCTCTAGGAGAGAATGTTGGAGACACAGAACTGTTTTACTGTGACCTGGCCCAAAGGTAGGACTCAGAGGGAAGATGTATCACTTGGTTTCTTAGGATGCTTAGCATTTTTCTCTGACCTTGTTTTGTCCCTGTGAGCCTTGCAGACTGATGGGTGTGAGTACAGCTTCAGGGCATTTCCCCCTGTAGCAGTGACAGGGTACCCTATGGCAGGGTACCAGATACTCCACAAGACAGATCTGTCTCATTGCCTATAAGAAGTTTGATGATATGAATAAATCACTATTGTTTGTTTCCTTCAGCAAAGAGGAGGGTGGTTTGTCAACCTATCTATTTTTCTTCTTTGGTTCTCTGACATGGCTCCACTGTTTCCTTTGCACCAGAGCTCCAAACATGCAGACAAGTTAAACTTCACAGGACTGTGCAGGCATGGACCAGCACTAGCATTAGGAGGCAGTACCATTTTACCAATGGTCTTATTTTATCTTGGTCAAATACTAGCTCCTCAGCAGAGACTTAATCCAATTTTAAGTTGGATTCACATCTTAAAATTCCACTGAGGCCTCTTGTTACTAGAAATTTTTTAACAGGTTACTTCTACCTAAAATTCTACTGAACCCTAAGAGGGTTTCTTTACTTGGATAAATTAGGGAGTAATGCTTTTATCTGTATAATAACACATATGAAAATACCTCCGGCCTTTAAGTATCTGCATGTCTGAAGACCATGTGCAGAAAATCCCATACAGGGACTTCAGTTTGAAGAAGAGAGAAACGAAGCTCTGGGATTCAGTGCATGCCCTTGGTGGGTCATGCAGGGAGGGAGGAAGGCGGCTCTGCAGGGTGTTGGTCACCTTCCATATCCTGCACCTGCACCTGTCCCTGCCCCAGGAGCTTCGACTGTTGCAAGCAGGGGACAAGTTCCCGCCATGCCTCCAACCAGCGTCTCTCCTGCCCTGCTCACATCCCTGTGAAGATGGCACAATCACACAGGATTCATTGCTGGTGAATAAGGCACAAAGTACCTGAGCAGTGAGTGTTTCTTATCCTCCTGCAGTATAGGGGAAAAGGGACTCTGCCCTTGTGATACCATTAGCCTGGTAAAGGGCGTAGTGTAACATTAAAGTAACACAAGTCACAGTTATGGGTTCTTTTTTGCACATGAGTGAAGACAGGGTAATTCTCTTGGGTGCAGGGCAGGGAAGCTACTGATGATCTGGGACCTCTGATCCTGGTGACACCGTGTATTGCTGCTTGGGGAATGCTCTGTTTGCTGCTTTAGGGAGATCCCAAAGAGCACAGGGATGTCAGGGAGGTGTTGCTGTGCTTTGCCTCCACCCCGAGGCTCTTTAGCTAGGTAGGGGTGGGTGGCACCAGCTTAGGTCCATGAGGAATGGCAAGAAGCCCACCTGCAGGAGGAATGGCTCAGTTGTTTTTTGTTTTCTCCTCCTGTATGGAAACCACCTCAACATCATAATTTTTCCAGGTTTTTCTGTGCACTGAGTCTGATTTGGGGGGCTTTATGCCAGTGGTATTGGCGTGAAGGTTTAATAACCCAAATAGTGCAGCATGTCAAGGCATAAATATCACCCAAGGTGATGTTTTGTTTACCATTAAACTGTTGCTTTGAAGTAAATGGTTACCAAGTCCTATAAACATTGGCACAGTGAGGACTCCAGAGCTGAGGTGAACAGCTCTGTATTCTCAGGCACTATTGCGCTGGAGGAAATCAATGCATTTCTAGAAATGTAAATATTTTTGTTAGGCTAATGGGAGGCTGGGCTTATAAAACATGAAGCGTTTGAGGGGGTGCTTGGTCAGCACTTCCTCCCCTCAGCTCTCAGAGAGCATGCAGGGCGGACAGCAGACGTCTAGATACACCAGAAATACGGTGGTGCTGGCGTGATCCAGTGGCCTTTTTCTTCCCCTGTCTTGTTACAAAACCCACAATGAAGGCTGTGCTAAAACCATGGATGGTGAGTGAAAGAAAGGGAATGAACCTGAATAATTTCAGCCTATATCTGGAAAAGAGCAAAATAAGAAATGGCAAGATTGCAGTTTCTCTGTAGCACAAAGAGCATGAAATGTAGGTCTTCTCTACTAACACTCTGCACTGCAGGTTAAAATTCATCCATGCCAGACTCCAGCACCTAAGCAAGATGTTCATGTAGAGATCCCCATCATGCTGTGCTCCACTGACCACTGGATGAGCTGCCTGGTGCTTCTACACCAGCCCTGCCAGAAGGCAACACAGACAAGCCAAAGGTGCAGCTGGAAAATTCTCCTTCTCACCCTGACTTTGGGAGGTGACCATGACAAATCCATCCTTAACATAAGCAGCCCTTGCACCTAACTGAGGGTAACAGGGTGAATCTGAGCAGCCAAGTCCAGTGAGTGGTCTCTTGGCATTATTCACTTCAGCACAGTCTTGCCATAAATAAAATAATTTATGGTGATAAAAGAATGACATTGATGTTGTTCCTCTCTGTCCTTTCCCCAGTATAATTCTGAAGCTGTTTAAACTCCTAGTCACAGAATCACAGAGTCACAGAATTACAGAATCACAGAGTGGGTATGGATGGAAGTGACAACAGTGGGTCATCTGGTTCAACCTCCCTGCTCAAGCAGGGTCATCAAGTTGTATTTTTTCCTGTTTACAAAAGTATTATGTAAGGAAGCCATTAGGGTGACTCAAAGTGGAAGCTTTAGAAAGACTGAAAGCAAGCTAAAAAATTCACATGTGGTTTCCTTCATCTTTCCAGGCCATTCAGTACTTTCCAGAAAACAGATGGGTAGCCAAGGTCCTGATGTGAAGTTCACAATGACTCGAGTTGCTCTTTGTGTGTCTGGGAGAGATGAGAGGAGTCAAGGACCAGAAAGGGACAGGTCTGAAGCTTGCTGGGGCTTGTTTGAAGCAAGCAGGGCCTATTCTGTCCTATCCAGGCTTCAACAGGTCTCAGCAGGACTTTCTCTGTCTCATCCAGCTTGCTTTTCAGGGTACTGAGCACCTTTGTTTCTGTAGCTGCCTTGGTCATGGGGAGATGTTGCACCATGTTGCATTGCTTCGAGATGTTTCACAGTGCTTTGTTGTTGGACAAAGTTTCACAGTGTCACGTCACTGGGAGATGCTGATGGTATTTCACTGTTGCCCCCCCAGGCAGATGTGCTGGAATGTGGGATAACATGAGTTGCTGGCCTTCGTCCACTGTGGGACAGACGGTCAATGCTCACTGCCCTGAATTCTTCCAGATGCTGACTGGGAAAAAAGGTAACACTAAAATTACAGTTTTCCTGCCCGAGGTGTTTTTTATTAAACAGTTATTTATGAAACACTTTATTTTTTATTTATTTACAAAGATGCCACTGTCAGGTCTTAACTTGAAGGGGAATTTTGTCCCTGCTTCTTTCAAAGAACAACGGTCACTTAGCAGCTCAGTTTCCAACACGAAGTTTAATATTTAAAATCCTGGAATTAAAGTAGCAAGATGTTTTAAGCATTTATTTTTCTTAATCAGGTGGAAAAAAGTACAGGAAGTAAATGCTATCCTGAAAAGCAGGTTTTTTAGCATGGTTTCTCAAGGGAAAGGGTTTTCTCCACTCAGGTTCTGTGTTTATTTCTGCTTTCCCCTTTTAATAACTCTTGGAGCTAGTGGATGATCTTAGCTGAGGTTGATGGGGACAAAACCTCGCACAGCATTAAGTTCACACAAGTTTTGGCAAAACATCCAGACAGATAGGCAGAAAAGATCCCTTTTTTGCCTCCATCAAGAGGAAATCTGCACTGGGAGTTTATCCTTTGGCTGTGACAGGCTCCACACAAGTGTCACAAACTCATGGAAACTCGGATTTCACGGCTCACCAAAAAAACTCAGTCAAACTGAGATGAGCTCAAGCAATGCTTGTCCTTTTCCTGGGACTTAAGCTAGAAATGAACTGAAATTTATTCCCTGTAGGCTACAGTAATCATGAGCTATTAAGTAAGCCTGCTTTCTGTTCATTTCTAGTTTTCAAGTAATGCCTAAGAAATGTGCTTACATTTCTCTTGAGCAAGTTAATGATTCAAGTCAGAAGAGAGTTTTGCGTTCTTCAGTTATAGGGCACAGATTAATGAGGTCCAGTACTTACAGAAAAGCAGACAAATTCATTTTATGAAGGGAGGAACAGGAGACAAAGTATTAGATTGTCTAATAAAGATTAGATAATTCAGAAGAGAAGCACTTAGTGCTCCTTAAATAAAATCAGTTGTGAGCCACTCAGATTAAAATAAATACCATGCTACTTTCTGTACACACGAACAGTATCTGCCCACTGAGCCCTATAATCTGGTTTAAAGACAAAGGATAAACTACACAAAGGCGCAGGTCGCTGAAGAAATCATCCATCTGGCATTCTCTCACAAATCTTTAGTGTATGGATACCAGCCTTTAAATGAAATCCCTGCTGGCACAGCCACTAGAGGGAACTGCTCCCTGCTTCTGGCCTTCCTACCAGGGAGGACAGCGGGAGCTAGTACATCCAAAGGTCATAATTACATCTCAAATGTTCACTGCGTTATCTTGGAGATAGTCTGACAGCTTACAGTTTAGTTGCCCTCCTTAAGGAGAAGCTGAAACCTGAACCACTTCTGATAAACAGCAATCAGAGTGACAGTGTTCAGAGTAGAACCCCAAGATGTGGCCCATCGGCATCTGCATCTTATTTCTGCCTCTGCATCTTGCATTTTGGGTCAAAGTCAGCAAAAACTTATCCTCGTTCTCATAGCCACATTCTTCTTTGACTTTATACTGTGGCTGGCTTGTGACTCCTGCATTTAATTACTGCTACAGTCATTGCTCTGTTTGAAGCAATTTTGAAAAAGAAAAACAAAGATCTGCTTGCTTCAAAACAAAAGCAAAAGTTTTCTCTCCTCACCACTTACAAAGCAGATGGGCAGCCACAAATTGCAAAAGCCCATAGGTTAAGCCATGCAGATTGGCTCTGAGCTCTGCCCAAACCCTGCTCTCTGGGCTGTTGAGTTTTGTGCTGACATCTAGACTTGCATTTGCAGCCCAAAGTGCCTGGTCCCTTACCACCTAACAGACCAAAGAAACAAAATCGTCTGGAACCAATTAACACAACTTAAGTTCACATCCATACCTTCACATTGTGTCTCAGGCAAGAAATAAAGGAAGGTGTGACAATTTTGAAGATTCAGAGGCAGAGAAAGCCAGATCTCACGGCCCCAGTTCCTCAGCCATCTCTTTAGGCAGAGTTCCCCCTTGCCTAGGCAACTTCAAAAGCCTCCAACGCACCAGTAAACACCAAGCACTGATCCTTAAACAGTGTGTAGACCCCAAGTCTGCTCTGAGTGCGGCACACTGCTGTTTCTCCAGTGTGTGTGCCACCCATAAGCAAGAAGCACGGCTGAAATTTTGCTCATGTCCATCCCTAGAACATGCCTGGCATAATCTCCTGCGCTTTGCATATAATGAAATCGAGCACCAACACAGAACTTCACTCCTTCTTGTCTGATCTGCTTGGACAGCCTCAGGCAAAAACCAGTTACAGGCGTGTTTACAAGCACAGTGCTCTGCTCTGGATTAAGTATGCTGTGTCTTAGTAGTTGATGCTGAAGTGGAGAATTTGCCATCACACCACTCCCTTGTTGAGTGTCAAGGCAGCCTGGGGAGAACTGTTTGGGAGACCTGTTTCTTTCCTGTTGTTGCTGTATTGCAGCAAGGCATACAAAACTTGCCTCACAAAGCAAACCTGGCCCTTTCAAAGACGCTAAGCTGGAAGAAGATGTTCAAAACAGCATCAGAATAATAGTCTGATACAGACACACCCAGAGCTCTTCCCACTCAGAGTTCTCAGCACATTTGTTGTGCCTTGCAGGTTTACAGAGGTGAGTTCAAATCAAGTGCAGAGATGCTGTCAGGTCACCAATATTAGCCCAGAGGTAGCAGGAGCCCCAGCTCTGTCCTGACAATCCCAGCAGGGCTCCAAAGAGCATAAACCATTGCCAAACACTGCTGCATGTACATCTCCCTCCGTTCCCTCAACACTGTGGGGATGTTTTGCAAGAGCTAGATGCCCTAGTGTCTTCATGATTAAATGTGTGGGCAAAAAGCAAACTTTTTATTGTGCCTTCTGGCAAGGCTTGTACTAAAAAGAGCTGCTGATTCCATGTCCCCTCTCAGTTCCTGCCAGCTTTGCAATCACTGTAAAAAAGCCAGGATTTCATTCCATGCTTCTTAACTATGGGTCTTACCTGACAGATCGATGTGATTAGGACAGTGGGCAGTGGTTTCACTTCTTTGGAATAGTTTCTCTTCTCCTCAGCACGCAACTTTCATGCCTGCTAGGGTCATTTTCTTCCAATGAGATTGTCAGGTGTGTAAGGCAGGACTTCCCACTTCAACTTTAGTGCCACACATTCACATGGATTTGTTTGAAACTATCCTATTCAACCATATTCAGCTTGCTAGGGATCCATCTCACTCAGCTTTAGGAGACTAAAAGTCAGCAGAAGTGGGTGAGACAAACTGCCCTCTATGGATATCTGCCCTAAAAATGAATTTGGATTCCGCAAATGCCTATTTTTCTCCAAAGACAGACATGAGGAACACAGTTGGACTCAAGAATTCAGCTTTCAGAAGTTGAACTTAAATGAGGATAATCTCGTCCTAGCCTTTAATTTGCAAGTAAGCAAGGAAATCAACAGTGTAAAATAATGTCCAGTCTTGGATATGTGGAAAAGCCTTTTAGTTTCCATTTAAATCTCACCAAAAATCCATGACCATCTACAGTTTCTTTGTCTCTTTGGAGCATGACAAACCAGAGTAAGGAGGTGGGAGCATTCAGCAAAGTATCAGGTTTACATGGAGTATGAATCTGTGATTGAACAAGTCATGTGTTTGCTGATCTTGGAATAGTGGCCAAGAAACACCAGATGTACTGAGCAGTATTATTTATGTTGCAATTAATAAAAACACATCCATCACGGTCATCCCTGAGTGGGCAAACAATATTATGACCCACACAAATACACTGGGCAAGTATCAACAGAATTAGCTCAGCTGCATTTCACCTCCAGCTATGCAGAGTGCACTGCCTGAGGGCACATATTCTCCTGGATCCTGAAGAAACCCTACGTTGTGCTGACTGACCCCTGAGGAGACCAAAGATTCAACTGGAAATGGTCATACCTTGTTCTGTCTTTTTTTTATTTTTTTTTTTTTTATTGTTACCATACAGGCTTTGTCTACAGAAATTGTACAAATGAGGGCTGGTCAGACCCGTATCCAAGACCTGATATTGCTTGTGGCTACAATGTCAATGACACGACCAACGACGCAAGAGTGAGTCGAGTGCCCGTGACCACAGATCTGCTGCTTTGGGGCCCTGGGGGAGGAACATGTTAAGGAGAGACTGAATGATGTTGTGATCTAACTCAGGTGGGGTTATTGTTATTGGTGGTTTTCAGTGTGAATGCTTCCTGTAAGTGATAGG
Source organism: Myiozetetes cayanensis (assembly GCF_022539395.1). Classification (NCBI taxonomy): domain Eukaryota; kingdom Metazoa; phylum Chordata; class Aves; order Passeriformes; family Tyrannidae; genus Myiozetetes; species Myiozetetes cayanensis. The sequence continues at coordinate 29,601,380 of NW_026088185.1, forward strand.
AATAAGTTGCTCAGGGTAAAATTTCAGTAGCTGATTTTACAAGAAAATTTAGCTGTTAAATAGGAGGAGGCACCTTTCTCTTGGCATGGGCTAATCTCTACCACACAGACAAAGGTAAACATGTGACTATGTGTTTTCCTGCAGCGTTCCTATTTCATGACCTTGAAGACCATGTACACCGTTGGATACTGCACCTCCCTCGTGACACTGATGATAGCCTTAGCAGTCCTGGCCTCTTTCAGGTGAGGAGAAACGTCTCTGGTTTGTGTTTGGCCAGGACTTCTGGTCATCTCAGCTGACACAAATCCTTCTATTGACTTTCAAGGCAAGTTAAAAATTGAGGTATTCCTGCAAACCTTCACAGAAATCAGTGACGAAATTTATTTCCGAGTCGACTCCCAAAAAAGGTCAGAGCTGCTCATTATATTGTGCTCTCCTGTTCTTTGAAAATGTAGCTGGATGAATGTTGCAGATGGCATTTACACCAGCTCCCTGCTGAAGTCTTCCCATGACTTCAGCATCCATTGGGCAGAGTATCTCCCCCTGCTGCTCTTTTCTTCCCTTCAGATGGTGACTAAAACTTTGCTCTAAGTGTCACTGCACTGACTTCTGGCAACGTGTCTCAGGTTTCTATCAGCAATCTTACAGTCAACTTATCTTCACGCACCCCTGTAACCTGGAATTTGTACTGTGCTGCTTATTCAGTGAAATTATAATTTCTCTTACAGTAAATGTCAGGGCAGCATGTCTGGGTAGAAGGAAACCCAAACACTTCGCAAATTTATATTCAGGCTGCACGGCCTCCAGACACAGATTATGTGGAGATTTAATACAGAAAACATGGCAGGCACAAGTGTACTGTGCTGGCAGAATAAATAAATTCACCAAGGTGTGAACAAACACCTTGGGTTCGTGTTGCTCCAGAAAGAGGGAGGGAGGCTAGAACAAGCATATTGGCATGAAATCACAGTTTTTCTGGCAAGGTTCAGCTTGTTTTAGTACCTGAGTGGAGCAGATGTGACTGTAGCTTTTTAAGATTTTCTCTAGGATATCCCTCTTGGGAGATGCATTAGCCTTTCTTTCACAGACAGAACAACATTGTTCTTCATTTGCCAGCTTAGCAGTACTAAGGATTGAAACCTGCTGTTTACAGTCACAGGCTCCCCACACTGGCAAGGAATGTCACTTCATGGGATCTCCTCTCTCTTTTTTTCACAGAAGACTTCGCTGCACAAGGAACTACATCCACATGCATCTCTTCACATCGTTCATTTTGCGAGCCTCATCCAACTTCATCAAGGATGCCGTTTTGTTTTCCTCCGAAGACATAAATTACTGTGGGGCACACACGGTAACCCTCTGCCTTCCAGCTTGCTCCACCCACCCCTCAGTCTCCCAGCAGGATCCTAGCAGGATCTAGTGAACAGGGAAGGAAATCTCCATCCCAGCTTTACATTCATCATGAGGGGTTATGGGAGAAGAAAGGTGTGCTCTGCCCCTTCTCTGAGAATACATTAAATATTGCTGACTTACAGACCTGATAAGGGTTTGCATCAGAGAGTCTGGGAAAGGAATCTTCCAAATTTTGAAATGTTTTTGCCTTTTTCTTTTGACTGGCAGCAAAATATTTTGAAAATTTGGGCGTGTGGAGGGGTGAGCAACACTGGAGATGATGGTCAATGCTTTAAACTAAAAGATGAGAATTAGGGAGAGAAACGAATATAAGCTTGCTTTGTTTTACCCCACCGGTTTTGCTGGATTTTTGTTGCTGAAAAAGAACATTTTGAGCACATTTTAGTTTGTCTTTAGCAACTGTTTTTCTTGGGGAAAAAAAAGATTGATAGATACATTTACATGCTTCTCTAAGGTGATATTAGGGTTACTGATACTCAGAAGGTAGTAATAGTAAAATTCCTCTGAGACAGTAATCTGAATCCATGTGCCCATGTCACATTCAGTTCTTCTAGTGAGGCAGTTGATTAATGCATTTAGGGAGTGCCATCCCTGCTTTCTTGTCATGTGAATGCTTGTCTCGAGGACACCCATTTAGTTCCCTAATTGCTATAAAACCTCTATTTGCCAAGATTAACTTACAGCTCACTCTCTTTGTTAAAAGGTAGGTACAAACCCAGGCAAAAGCTAATTATCATCTCTTTCCTCAGGCTGGCTGCAAGCTCACCATGGTCTTCTTTCAGTATTGTATCATGTCTAACTACAGCTGGCTCCTCGTGGAGGGACTGTATCTCCACACTCTCCTGTTTATTTCATTCTTCTCGGAAAGGAAGTTCCTCTGGTGGTTCATTGTCCTCGGATGGGGTACTGGTTCTCCCTTCAGTTAGAATAACTGGGTTTGTTTTGCTCTGGGGATGGACTCCTGAAGCAGTAACTAGCTTTTCCAATTGCAGGTGCCCCAACCATGTTTGTGGCTGCATGGGCGGCTGCCAGGCAGTTCCATGAGAATATTGGGTAAGTTGTATGGAGGGGAGGAAGCTGGCAAACCAAGGAGAGCATGCAGCTTCTGTACAGGCTGCTCCATGGGATCCTGTTCATTTCTAACTGCTGGTAGCCAAGTAAATTGACCAGCATCCCGCTGTGGTGGGAGCCTGGATCCTTGTGTGGGTGGGAGTAGCTGAGCAACCTGAGGAAATACATCAAATTCCATTTGAGCATTTTTCAAGGGTAGGAGATAGCCTTCAAGTATGAATTAAGGCCATGATGTTTTCAGTATCTGTATCTGACTTTCTGAATGGTGAAACTTTGTTCCTTTCTCTTTCTCCCTTCCAAAATTTTGGGAAAATGTTTGTACTTTATGAGAAGGTCAAACTGCTGTCCAATGGAGGTGGACATTTATCTGTAAGACATGTTGTACCACTAAGTGAGAGTGGGAAATTAATTTTGTAGAGAAGGGGATAGGGGCCTACCTGAGGTGCAAAACAGACTAAACCTCTTTGAAAATACACCAGTGTTTTGATAACTGACTGCACCTTCTCTTCTATTTTTACAGGTGTTGGGACATTAACACTAATGCCAATACCTGGTGGATCATTAGAGGCCCCATAGTTTTGTCTATTTTTGTAAGTCTTTTCTGGGACAAGCAGATTCAAACTGTATTTTCAAATACTGTAAAGTCAGAGACCATCTACTCAACATGCTTTAGAAGTGTGTTAATGAACCAATCTTAGACATGTGTCTGAACTGGTGTGACACATAAATTACTGCTTAAGCAGCTTCTGCTCAGCAGGACTTAGTCACTAATGCCCTCAAGCTAAGTTCACAAGGAAAGCTAGATTGTCCTCCCAAGAACCAAGAGCCTAAAGAAGATCAGATTTCTACATCCTGTTGATTTCATATGAACTTGGCTGGCTTGTGGAAGCTTGTTTTGGACTGTTTCAAGGAAGGTTCTGGAGGAGGAATGAGTGGCTGTACATTTCCATACAATTGCCTTTATGTCTTCTGGTCAATGCCCCTCTCAGCAAAAACAAACCCAACTTTGCCTTACATGACCACTGTCTTTTGTTTTAAGCAATGAAAACAGCTAACAGACTGCACACTCCATGTATTAGTGGACAGCAATTATACAATAATAGCATTGCTCGATGAATTAAGGCACAGGCACTGAAACTCAGTGTGAACCTGCCCAGTAATAATGGCAGTAGTGATGGCAAGACCAGTTTGGTACACATAGTAGTCAGTAGCTGTGGTTGAATATTTGCTCGTGCTCACCTTTAGAGACTTAGGTACCAAGGGGCTGGAGCTGCTGCTTGGAGATAGTTGTTGTGCCCAATGGAGATGCTCTGGGTCAGACCACGTATCAATGACCTGTCTGAAACCCTAGTCCTGAAACACGTGAACTGCAGGTTGCTCTCTCAAGTAACATACTGACAGTCCAAGATGACCCAAGAGATGGTTGAGGTTTTTGCGTTGTCAGTAAGAACTGTTTGCAAAACACAAACTGAAACATTTGTACACCCTCAGAAAACAGGGCAGCAGAGATGGTGGGTTAAAGTTCTGCTCTGGTTTACCAGTGAGAAATCCTGCAACCCCACGAGACTGCACAAGTGATTTGGGATCAACTTAAGGAGGCCACGGCATTTATTTTTCTTAACAAAACAACCCTCAGCCTAGGAGTCACTCAGCAATATTTAAATGCCAACAAGATCCAGGCATTCTGCAAGACAAAAAGCACTATGTTAGTTTATCTTTTGGCGGCCACCACCTGCTATCGCCTTCCCAGTTCCCTCAGAATGCTGATCATGTCTACTTTAGCCACAGAAGGTAGGAGCCGCCTGCACGACTCTGCCTCTTTACCCAAAAAGAGGCTTTAGTCAAGCCCATAACCAAACAAACAGCCAGATCCTAAGAACACAGATCTAATCTCTGTATTCTTCACAGCCCTCAGCAGTTCAAAGGGCAGAAAAACAGCACCGATAAACACCTTTGTGCTCCCAGGCTCACGCTCATTTCTGTCCTGCCTGGGGATAATTCCTCCCGGCAGGAATCCTGCTGCTCTCCCTTTCCTGTGGTTTTCATCAACAAAAAGTCCTGCTCAGCCTACATGGCTCGTGCCTGGCCTAATGGGTTAAAAACCCCAGAATCCCCAGACCCAAACCTCCTTTTCCTCCCCAAGCCCCTGAAATACTTCAGTTTTTCATGATCCCCACTCCTACCTCCTCCCAGCTCTACTTCTTTCCTCATTCTTCCCCAGCTTCCCCAAACCACCAGTACACTCTAGACACCCATGCAGCCAAACTTGCTCCGTTTCCATCCAATAATTTTAGGGAACCCCGTGGCTTCCTGGGTCAGTCCCATCTCCAGTGGACCTGCTTCTTCTAGGGAAACCCAATACCCCAGAGCCCTGCTCCAATGTCCATAGATAGGCACATACGAGCAGCCATGAAGAGGAATGCACCTCTGGGATGGTGTTTCCAGGCACAGGGAAAGGTTAAGGGCCTGACACAGCGCAGGGTGTTGCAAAAGGGGTGCAGGTCTGCAGGCTGTACAAGATCAACCCCAGGCTGTGCCTTCCCTGCAACTCCCACTCTTTGCCTGAGGGCCAAACGAGCAGAAACAGCTATTGCCTCATCTTCACCCAAACTGAGCAGCAGATCAGCATTTCTATCTGATATCCACCCTTGGGGAGGAGGAAAGTGCAAAAGGAAGAACTTCAGTGTCAACTCTCTCCTCTCCCCACTTTTGACTACTTTTCCTCTGTGATCTTAAACCACTCTTGGCAGGGAACAACTGGCACTTGCAGTCCCAGCTGGCAAGTGATAGCTCCAGTGCTGCCCCTCTGCTAGCAACCAAAGTGGGAGGAGACTGGGCAGAGACTGTCTGAACTCCACAGCCAGAAGGGATCCTACCGAAGCACCTGGTCTCCCTTCCTGTTGATGATTTGTCTGAATAATAAATCCTGATCATGCCCAAACTGAATCTACAGCAAACTGGCAGGGAAAGCAGCCAGCGCCCAAGCCCAGGGTGGCCAGGCAGGCTGGAGAGGCAGGGACAGAGACTGGGATGGGGACATGGACACTATTCTGCCTCCTTTGCCCAAACACTCCAAACTGGCTCTGCTGATAGCTGGCAGTTACCTAAATGGATACTGTTTGTGTTGTGTTTGTTTTTACATTCTTACCTTTTTTATTTTCTTTTCAGATTAATTTCATTCTCTTCATCAACATTTTAAGAATTTTGATGAGGAAGCTCAGCTCACCTGAAGGACGGAGTAGTGATTTCAACCAATACAAGTATGTACCCTACATGCCGTGTAAGCCCACCTGAGCTCTTCTTGCTCCTTCTACACCACCTTTCCCCTCTGTTTTCATTCTCAGGAGACTTGCAAAGTCAACACTCCTCCTCATCCCTCTTTTTGGGGTCCACTACATCATCTTTGCTTTCTTCCCTGAAGATGCAAGCAGCGGCACAATGGAAATTCAGCTGTTTTTTGAATTGGCTCTTGGATCATTCCAGGTAATATTTGACAAGCTATTATTTCTTTAAAATAAGAGGTAGAACATCTGATGCTGCAACCGAGCAGACTTCCAGTGGCAAAGCCAAGCTGTCTGACTTCCCTTGAGATGCCTCATCCCCATTCAAAAGCTGGAGCTGCAGTTCTGTGACCACAGTTTTTTTTATCTTTTAGGGCTTTGTTGTGGCTGTACTTTATTGTTTTCTTAATGGTGAGGTGAGTTTTGTGTGTATAACATTCTTTTTTATTGCTGAAGCATGGCTCACTAATCAGTGGGATAAATTCCCCAAAGAATTACAGGTTTTATCTGAGGGTTTTCCTCCCAGCTACCTAACATCACTTATGAAATACCTCCTGGACCTGGCAAGCCTAAGTAATTGTATGCCAGATGCAAACTTCACCTCTCAACTATTGCAACCCTTTCATCAATCAGATAGCATTTTTACTGTCTGGGAATGGAGGGTGGGAGCACCGTCCCGCACACAGTCACACTGACAACCGACTGGTTCTGACGTATGGTGCTATTACCTGTCATCCCATGGCTGTTTTCTTTGCTTGATCCTTGGGAGGGAATTTATCAAGAGCTATAGCCAGTCCAAATTTATCAGTATTCTCATAAGCTAAAGCTTTTGGTAGAGGGACCACTTCCTTTGTAGTTTCATGATAACTCCCAGGCTCCTTGCACTCTGAAATGCTAAACCATTGCCTAAGGAGAAAAAGTCACATTGAAATGAAGGAGGAGTTTGAAATATTCTGACTGATCCTTTAACAGGGTTTAGAAAAAGTTGTTTTGAAAATAAAACCTGCCTTTTTTTTTTTTTTTTTTACCTCAAATATCCTGTTTTTATAACTTAAAATAGAATTCTGGAAAAATCTAAACCAAACACTTACTAAGGCCAGATAGGTTCTGTGGTCAGTTTCACCTGTGATTAAATAGAAAATTGTGTGGCTGCAGCAACAGTATCACTGGAAGTGTCAAGAAACAGGCCCTATCCTAACCCCTTAAACTGAGGGTCAAATAAATAAACCCAAGCCTTGGCACAGGTAGCCCGCTCTCCTTTTCCTGTTACACTGCTCTCCGCAGTGCAGGCCTCCAAGATAAACCAGCTGAACTAAGTATTTTGTGACCTTTCTACCTAGGTTCAGCTGGAAGTTCAGAGAAAATGGAGGCAGTGGTATTTAAGCAAACACTTGCGTCAGCATCTCAGCACCTCAGCGAGTAACGGAGGAAGCGGCTTAACTCAAGAGATGCACATGGTGAGGCCGAGCCCACCAGAGCACAGGAGAGAAACCCTCCAAAGATCAAGCGTGCTTTAACACTGTATGCCTGGAGGATACCTCCATGCCCAGATGCACATGGTCAAATCCCATGGGCTGAGCTGGGAGTCTTGTGTACGTATCCAAAAGTGGGACTTGGCTGTAGGTCAACAGTTCTTGAAGCACATCTGTTCATGTATATCCTGTGTAGTCCCACAGTTATTTTGCAAAGCAAAATGGGCCAAAATGCTTCCTTGAGTTTCTGGCCACAGTAATTTGTGTTTCTTTCCACATCAGTATTTTTCAGCTGCTATTTCCACCTTAAATGTGAACTTTCATTTTACATGTGGCTATCCAACAGCTTCTAGGCTAATCCAGGCTGATGAGTTTTAGATGTTTTCCATTTCTTCTGCTGTGGAAGCTGGGAGGACATTTAATTTTAAATGATGAAGGTTACATGTCATCCTTAAACACAGTGCCTGGGTTTGAAATGCAAAATTAATTAATACCTAAAATTTATCAAGGTTCAAAGCTTTCTTCCTTTGCCTCTTTTAACAGTGGAGACCTTGGAAACAACAACGGTCCAATTTGGATATTTGTATCATTTTGAAATGGTAAAAAAGCTGTTATTGCATATTCCAAGGGTGGCCAAAAAAACATCAGAAAGACAGCTCATTCCTATCGTGTCTGCACCTCTGAGACTGGTCCATTTTGTCTTTGAAGGGAAGAAATGAAAGTACTGGAGATGTTTAAAACTCAGTTGAACTGGACAGTAGAACCTGTCTTGTGAAAAAAAAGAAATGCCATATTGGCTACCAAAAATCTCTTTAAGAGTCTACAGTCACCCAGTGTGCTGAAATCTGCAAGACTGTGCACTATAATACGCTGTCACAAGGTATTGGAGCTATTACAGCTTTATGTTCTTAGGGACATAAATAAGAAATAAGAAATTTCCTGGTTTGAATGGCAAAGGGATAAAATAGTTGTCCGACAAATGCAACCAAGTCTCCTACTTGATTTTGTATCTGCATTTTCTTAGTTGGGGCTATTCTTGGCTGGGTTTCTTCAAGGGCAAAGATGATTGAACAGAATGCAAAGGTGTTTATCACTCATCCTTCCTCCCTATCACCTAAAGACATTGGCAAAACATTCATGGTATGTCAAATGCTGCCTGAGCGGCATTTCCCAACCCCCTCTGCCAAAACTGCCCTAACGAGCTTTTAATCACACCAAATGCCTACACTGTAGTCTTCTGCCATTTTATCTGAAGGCAAACATGCAGAGAAGTTCAAAGGAGGCATTCAAGGTTAAATTATCTGTACACAAGCAGGTTTTTGAGTGCTATTAGCGTTGTTTGAAACTGACATTACTCAAGAAAAGTTTTTTTTTTTCTCTGCCAGTGCTGAGATTTATCCCAGTTATCCCACACAGCCCCTTCCTGGTGCAGTGGGCACTGCAGGTAACAGCACATGGAGGGCAGCCAGGCAAGGAAGGGCACTCAGCAGCAAGGAGGGCTTTGCATTCCCTCTGGCCTCCCCTGCCTACTTGGCTTTGCTGGCTCATGCAGGTCAACCATCAGCAGGAGAGTTGAACTTCTTTAAAAACAGGAAAAATATACTCAGACATAAAGCTGTAAATTGGCAAGTGTTTCCAGGAATTACTTTAAACTTAAGTTTTTTTGAAATAGCAAGCTTTCAAGCTGACTTCATCCTTTAAAACTCAGCCGAAACAAGTAGAAGGAAGAGCAGAAGCAGGATCAGTCCCGTGACCAAGGGAGAAGTGAAAGCACCTCCATGAATGTTTGAGTAAAAGATCTCATTTTTGCTGACTCACCCAAGCCAAGCAGAGCCTCCAACCTTCCCTGGGGTTCACTCTGTCCCAGCACATTTAGCAAGTCAGATACTTCTGAAAACATATAACCTTAATTTTCTCTCTGGCCTATGAATGTGATGAAGAAGAATGAAACAACTTGTATGTTCCCTGTCTGAGAATTAAACATTCATCAAAGCAGCTGTTTGTTTTAAATGCAAGTACCCCCTTCCAGCATAAATGAAGAAATATAGATTCAGAGATACAATTACATGCAATTAATTAGATCTGATGCAATTATTGGCTCTCCCACAAGCCACTGTAAAAGCTCAGCCCTGCAGTGTGTAGTTAGGACCAGCACAAGCTTGAGGGGAGCCCAGGTTGAACTTGATACCTATTTGTACAGGACCCTGGTGAAACAGGAACAAACCACATGTCCCAGAATAAAATGCTGGTTTTTTGCATTTAAGAAAAAAAGTTCTAGCACAACATATTGTTTTACATGGCCATTTTAGTTTTATTTGTCTTGCCTGAAATAACAAAAAAAAAGAGGAATTACTCCCAGATTCTGCATTACACGTTTTCTTCAGGCATTGAGCACAGGCCTCTACTGTATGGAGAGCATAAAAACTCTCAGCTGGCATTCAGAATCCTCAGCTCTTTGGGAAGAGCATGTCCACTCGGGAGGTAGCCAGAAGCAGGCAGCATCAGGAGTTATGATGCTTCGACTTTGTCCTGGTTCCGCGTGGGCGTTGGAAGCTGCTGCCAAACACCACTACAGTGGACTGGGTTCTCACCTCCCCCATCTCCTGCAGGCAGTGCAAAAGCATCCTGCCCTGCTGGGGATCCTGCTTATTTAACTATGCTGAAGGATACCAGAGAAAAGAGCTACTTAGCTCTGGGAACACTGAGATGTTTATAAGCAGATGAAGAGGAACAGGAAAATAAATCTCAGCGAGCAGTGCAAAAAGCAGGAGGTGAAGGCTCACAGGCTGAACACAATATATTCAGTTCACCAGCTTCCCTCTCATTCCTTACACTTGCTCCTGAGTATTCAATGTAAAGCAGGTGAGTTTTAGCAGTAAATAGGGCCTGAGTACCACCTTTCACTCAAGTCCTTGTCATTGTTCAGGGATAGCGGTGACAGCCTCTGGCTATCTACTCCAGGTCCCCTGAGGAGCCACTTGTCCCTCTGCAAGCCAGGAGGGCAGGCAACATCTCCAGCAGTCTGAGCATCAGCAGTCTAAGAGCTAATGAATTTAAGAGGAAGTGATTAATGGATTTTCTCTCCAAACACAGTAACAAGGAAGTTCTCAGCAAAACTATCAGAAGCAAAAAAAAAACAGTAGTTGTGCCGTGAATTACGTTGTGCAATGCTTGAGTACAGGGGAGCTGAAATGGACTGTTTCAGATGGGGTGGATGCCAGTGAAGCTGAGGCCCCAGGAATTCAGGCAACACCCCTTCCAGGACACTGCCTGGGGCAGGCCTTGTTTTCACTCAGAAATGAGGCCCTTCTTGCATGTGCAAGCTAATCTGGAAGGCTGAGAAGAAGGGCCATCATCTGCTTACAATAGGCTTCAGCAGAGGGAAAGAGAAGGCAGCTGAGGACAGTAATCTTCCACTGATCACGTTCCCTTGACTTGCAAAATCAAGCAAGGCTCAACCTAATTCCAGGTGTCCCTCCAAGCACAGCTGAAGAAGGTACTGTAGACTTAAAATAACATGCTCTAGGGAAGCTTGCTTGAGCACAGAGACTGGACTAGATGACCTCCAGTGGTCCCTTCCAACCTTAACCATTCTGCGATTATGTGAAAATACAGTGCAGCCAGGACACCTCTGGAGCTAGCATGCCCTGTTATTTCCTTATTCTTATCCACAAGCTTGTGCACAAGTTTCCAATAAAGTTAGTTACTAAGTCTAAACGACTCATTAACAAGAAGTGATGTTCATTACCCTGCTTTTAAGAGATGTTAAACCGCCTGAGACAGGACAATGACCTCTCCTGTTGGAAAGAGCACACCAGGTGCTAATTAACTTGAGATTACATAAACTAATTCAGTGGTATAGCTGGGATACTGTTTTCCTGACGTTTAACTAAACCTGTCAGTACAATGAGCTCAGAGAAAAAAAAATGCATAAATATATTTGTACTCAGATACCACTTCTGCAGACCAAATAATCAGAGCTGGGGAAAAGAGTAAAGATGCTTCAGACATGGGGTGCAGTGTGGGAAAAGGAAGGTGAAGGACACAGGAAAGAGCTCTTTAGCTGGTAAACACAGCACATGCAACAGCAGGAAATCATTAAGAGCCTAGAAGGTTATCTCCAATTCCCACGAAGCAGCACAGCTGACTGCCCCTCTTGTTTTGCAAGACACGAAAGCAATGCTGGCTGTTTGGGTTGGTGGGGACACACTGGAGGGAAAAGGAGAGGGGAGCGTGCAGTCACCTTAGTTCCCTTGGTCAGAGCTCGGCAGAGTGCCAGGCAGTCATTTCTTCATCAGTCTAACTGCATAAACACACAGAATGGTGCCTGGGAGATTATGTAAACCCCCAATCATCTCCTAAATCTGCACCCAGATATCTAAATATAAAAAGAGAGAATAACAGTTCTTATTTCAAATAAAATTTATTTAAGAAACTTCAGGAATATTTCTTGGAACTTCCACAGCCTTCAGAAAACGAACAGTGACATGCTGCTGCACAGGTTACTGTATATAAGGGTGTCTCCAAGACAATCAACCCTGTTTTGTATTATTTAGCTGTCAAAATGCTTCTTCTCAGCATAATTAAGTCAAGCAGTACTACACAAAACCAGTTGGAAAAAAAGCATACAAAAGGCCTCTTCTTCAGCTAGTAGAGAGTATCCCAAAATCATTCACAATTGCACCATTTCTAGGGTGAACTCAATGGCCAATTGTCCACTGCCTCCCTCTAGCCCAAACAGGAGGCACCAGCCTGGAACTCAGTCTGGCTATGGCTGCCTTCCAGGGAAAGGGATGGGGGCACAGCCTTGCACAAGCACGAAGGAGTGTGTATGCAGAACTGATTTCCAGCTTGTGATGTCACCAAAGCGGCACTCTGAAGTTACGTCTGTGTTTCTAGACAAGCCATGGAGACCCTTAACCTCATGCAGGGGAACTGTCTTGCCTGGCATGAAGGCCCATGGGCAACACAACTAAATCATTGGTTAGTTAAAGTACTTTGAACATCTCGTAACACCCAAGTGCCAACAGTTTGGGACAGACCTTGCAGGATCTCTCTGGTCTTAACGGCTCTGCTACAGCCAACAGCACTAGTTTATGCAAGCATCTGCATGTTCTGCCCACCAGCACGTCTTCCACAGTGCAGTTCAGCAAATCAAATGCAACTTCACAAACAGACACAGTCACAGTGCAATTTTCCAGAGGCAGGTTAAAGGCACAGTGTGTTGAAAAACCCCAATAAAGCCCCAAACATTACAGGAGCTTCAGGAGCATTCTGTGTAATTCCGGACAGAAAGACAAGTAGATTCACGTACAAAAGTACAACTGGCACTGTCCAGAGCAAGCAATGTCTGAAACTGCATCACAAAACAGGCTTAGGAGTGTTGTCTTAAGTTAGAAAAATCCAAGAAGGAATGGACACTGTCCTCATGAAGGTAAGAGAGTCCACAAGAGCACATTCATCAAGTGTGGCACATTCAGCTCAGGCACAGCTTAAGACTCTGAGCTTTCAAAGACAAAGCTGTTTACTCATGGCTCACCTACACAGCCTTCTTGGCCTCTGTGCTACGATGCTTTTGTTTCAGGTAAAAAACTGTGTCAAACTTGTTGCACAGGAAATTAAAGCCTTGCTTAACAGCTATCACATAAGCTATAGGGATGAACATGTAGAAACATTTGTTCTCAAACAAAAAATACAAGCAGCTTTGCCAGTGGATACAAGACAAACAGTTAACCAGAAACCCTGAAATACTCTGAAGACACTTTTATCTGTGGCCATCCAAATGCTGTATGGTGGACAGGGAGGACACATAGGGTAACCAAGCTCTGAGGTCTTCTCTCTTTTTACATAAGACACCATGGGCAACTTCAAAGCTGTAGCACTTTTAGAGATCTTGACTCAGACGTTGGCAGGAGGAAGACCAGCCTTAATATGATTTTGGCCAGGTCTCTCTGTATTTCTACCAGCTGTGACAGATTAGAGCTGCACCCATCAGCCTCTCCTTAGGCAATCACGGGCTGCTTCTCCTCCCAGGCTCACTATTAGTCAGGGGACAAAAAGTACTTGGTCCGGTCAGGAGGATTTAGAGCTTTCTCCTCCCATAAGAAATGCTACAGGACACTCTCAGCTACAGGATAAGCAGATTTCCCACTGCCCCAGTGGACACCCCAACAACTAAAACACACCCCAGAAGGTACAGTGGTCTCAGCATGGTCTGCCCAGCCACACCACCACAGGAAACCCCTGCAGAGGTTGTTCCTCTTGCCCCAAAGAAATAAAAAAAGAAATTAAGACCATTGCCCTGTTACCATGAACTTTGCAAGGGTTGTAAGGGGGCCAGTTTGGGTGACCAATTGGCACGTGTCCTTTAGGTGTGGCTGAAGAGTGGTGACAGTGGGGAGAGGCCAGAAGCACAGGAATGTGTGCTGCTGCCCGAGGAAAGCATCACAACCCTTCCCTGTGCCCCTGCATCACCCAGTGCCTTCCCCTAACCTCAAGTCAGCACTTCTGTCTGAAGTGCCCCCAAAAAACTGACTGAGAAAGGGACATGCCAACAAAAACCAAAACGTGACCATATCAAGGTCTGTGTGCCATCTCTTTTGAAAGAAAAATGGAGGCGCAAGATCCAGTGAAGATTTTCAATACTTCATGCCAGTGATCATGGTCAGGCATAAATCATCTGTCCCAGATGACAGAACAAAGCCATGAGACAGTTTATGTCACAGTCTTCACAGGCTTCAGAATATGAAGAAAAGCACAGCAACACCAAACCCAGAGCAGTCCAGGTGTTATGTAAGCCTCAGAACAGCACACGTGATAGACCAGTCTTCCACACCTCTGCATGTTTAACGGGATGCCCTTGGCTTTAATCCACTTCTCCAGAAAACCACATTACAATGACAGCCAGTCCCAGTCTCTGCTTTGCTGGTGTTGTGCAGTGGGTGGGTAGCTTTTCTACAGGTGCCAAGACTGACTCATACTTTCCCTCCTTGTACACAGTTAAGACAGGGTATCCTTTTCAAACTTCATTAGACTCTCTTTTTTACAGTCTAATTGGCAAAGCTGCTTACACAAAGGCAGAGGTACATCCTTCGCACCTAGATTTTGCCTATCCCGTTCCTGAGATGTGTGAGGCTGTTGATGTGGAGTCCACTGATCCCATTGAGGAAGAAGAGGAAGGCAGCAATGAACTCGCACCAGTATGTCAGCGTGAAGCCCGTGAAGGTGAGGTGATCCTTCACGAGGATGGAGAAGCTCAGAACGCCAGTGGCCGACAGCAAAAAAGAGACGAGGATGAAAACTGAGCCCATTGCCCATTTCCGCCTTGCGTTGGCATCATCACAGACTTGGGACACCATCAGCAGCTCCAGGCCAAATATGGCAACCACAACAGCAAAGGACACCATGCTTCTTATGGGAATCACCCCCACACTCAGCCCCTCCACCTGGGCCAGGCTGAGGTCAGTGACACACTTCAGGACGCTGTCATTGCCAACAGTGCAGAAATGCCACAGTCCAAAGAGCTGCCCCCTTGCAAAGAGCCAGCGACCATCACAGATGGAGATGGATGACAAGACCACTGCTATTGCCACGCACAGGATGATCAGGCTCCTGATGAGTGTCTCAAAGAAGGATTTCTGTGGTCTCCGGTGCGCCAGCAGCTGCTGTGCCTGAAAGGAAAGCGGGGGGGGGGAAAAAACAAAACAGAGTTAACAGTGCTACTTCAGGGTGAAACAAAGGCACAGGGACAAAGCTGCGGGATTCACTATTTGAAAATATTTACTTGTGCACATCAAACCTCTTCTCACAAGGAAAAGCAATGCAGTTACAGGCTGTACCCAGCAGAAAGGAAGGGTGGGTGAAGCTCTCCTGGTTGCTCGGCTGCACGAACAATGCTCCCACGTCAAGGCCCGGGATCACAAAGGCTCTGGGCTGAGCGAGATCCCTGCCCCGCGGTCCCGCGGCACAACCTCCGGCTCTGGCAGGGCTGGAGGAAATCACCGGCCCCTAGGAGGATGGAGGCCGGTGACTGGGACTGGGGAGTCAGCAGCAGCGGGACGGAGGGGCTTCCAGTTCCGACCCCTGCCCTCCTGGGCTGCAGCGATCCGGTCTCTCCTCACCCGGGGGGAGCTAGGCTCAGCCGCCGCGGGGCTTGCGAGGGTCTCCGGCTGCAGCCCCCGCGGAGCCCCGTATGCAACACACGCCCCCTCCTCACCGAAGACCTCCAAGGGTTTAATGCAGAGTCAAGCCAAGCGCCCGAAGCCCCCTCGAGCCCGGCATGGAGGGGCTCGCAGAGCCACGTGCGGCGGGGAGGGGAGGGCAGAGCCGCGGACCCGGGAAGGAGGGATGTGAGGGGGATCCGGCCGGCTGTGTCCCCGCTGCTCCGGAAAGGGCCGTAGCGACCCCAGCCGCGCAGGGACGAGCTGGAGCCCCGCCATCCCCCCGGCGGGGAGATGCGCAACTCCGGCAGCGGGCAGACAGACAGACGTACCTGCGCCCCGATGGCCGTCATGCTGCCGGCGGCGCCGAGAGACGCGGGCGGGCTCCGGCCGCCGCTCTTTATCTCCCCGGAGGGCGGAGGGCACCCCCCTCTCCTGCCACGCCCGCCGGGCCGGGGCGCCCTCCGGGCCCCCCCGCGGCTGAGTCAGCAGCGCGGCCCCGACGGGCGGAGCAGGGCCGAGCCGAGCCGAGCTGAGCCGCGCTAAGCTGCTCTTTCTGCTCCCCCTGCTCCCCAGCACGGCGTGGGGAGGCAGCGCTGCCCCGGCCCGGGGCACACGCTCGCCCAAACCCGCGCTGGATCGCGGCCGCCGGGCAGAAGCTGTCGCGGGCGGTGGCTGCGATGCCTCCTGCAGCCTCCCCCGTCCCGTGTCCCCTCGCGTCCCCGGCGGCCGGAGGGCTCGAGGTGTGCTGCCCCGGTGCCAGGCGTTCACCCCAGCCCTGCCCACCCGCCCAGGGCACCGCCGGAGCCCCCCGGGAGCTGCTCCGGGCTGCGGTGCTGGGCACTGTGGTGACACCCAGCCACCGAGACGCCTGTGGCTACAGGAAAACCCCGTCCTGCCCTCCACACAGTATCTGCGCCCGTGTTTGTGTTCCCGAAGTCGCTCAGCACCGGCTCCCGGTGCGGCGACGGGCTTGCACCTTGGGCTATGTGTGCACTCTTATCTCTGACCAGCCTGCTTAGCCTTACCTATCTCTACCTGTACTGTCAGCAAAAACCTCTCTGCTCATAAAGTTTTATGCTCTTGCTCTTTTTCTCACTCATGTTTTGCCATCCTCTAATGAATTACTGATTGATCTACTTTTTTTTTTTTTTTTCCCTAAGAAACAGCTTTTTAAAAGCCCAAGGAAGTTGAGTTTTGCTGTGTCATCAGAAATTCTATGTTTTACTGCCAAATTCTGATTTTGACTCCAGCAGAGAGGTCTGAAGTGACTCCACAGGGTCCACTGGACAGACCCACGGGTCGTTCTGGGCCTCCCTCATGTGCATCTGGGATCAGAATCTGCTGTTCCCCTTCGAGCTGAAAGGAATTAGAAAGATCTCCTTCAACATGAGATGGTAGAAGTTATCATAACTTCACCCTCCTTCCAGCTTCCATTTCTGAACTAATCAGGTGTCTATACAGATTGACTCATTATTTCAATCTCTATGCAATTTCATGAGGGCTCTTTATGTTTCCTTTCAAAAATACATATATGTCTGCTATGATTTGGCTGGGGGTGTTTCTGTAGCACTGTTTCTAGTAAGGGTGAGTGTTCTGAACAATGTGTTTACTTTAGTTTTCATACTTTGCATTTTAATGATAAATTCTGATCTTTTTATTTCTCTTTTCCCGCAGAATCCTTTTGTTTAAATGCTTCTCTACAAAGTGGTATACAGCATTAGATTACATTTCTGTCATACACCGAATTGGCATTTTCAGCTTTTGCAACACTTGGCAAATTTTTGCGAGGTCTGTTGTTAAAACTTCTTTGGTGGGTTCGTGAACATGCTATCCAAGAGAGCAAACTCGATGCTGGCCACATCCCTTTCATTTTAGATTCATCAGCTGATAGAATAGCTTTCTGAAAATCCTGGGCTGTTTATTCCACAGGTTAAACAGCATTTCTGCCTCACAGTCTGCAGACTGATCACATGCATTTGCTGTTACACCCTTCCACTTCCAAGTTCTAAATTTAACAATATTTATGTATTTTTGGCTCAAAACCAACAATACCTCGTTGTCTATGCTGTTTATATGTAACTTTACTGGGCAAATGCAGACTTGGACCAGACAAAATACACCAACTCTTATCTGGCAAAAACCTCACATAACTTAGGCTTTTTGTAACATAAGCTCAATCCTTCAAAATGTTAGGCAATTTGTCCCACAACTAGCGAAATCATTAAGCACAGATCTGCATTTAAAACATCGGAGTCATCATAATGACTTTAGCAATTAAAACCTCTAATTTTTAATAGTAAGGGGTATTCTGCGGAACAAGATAATTTTTTTCCCTGTATGAGCCCATGGCAAGGCTCACATAAGTAAACATGTGCATAAAAAGCTTTGAGGAATGAGGAAATTAAAGGGGTTACTTCCAAAACAAAACTGCTCCCTGTCATACTTGGATTCTGTAGTAGATATACAGTTATCTGCCAAGCTGGTTCTTTGAGGAAAAGGGTATTTTGAGGATGGTACTTTTGCTGCAAATGCAAAATGGCTTTAATATGTTGCATTCAATTTAGTTTTCTCAAATACAAATGAGAATGCAACTTGACCTGAAATTATTATCAGCATTAAATAGGCACTTTCAGATTCACTCTTTCCTGAGGTCACCCCGGAAAGGATAATTTTAACAGCTGTGTAAATAAATAGAAGAGCTACAAAAAGTTTATTAGCATTTATTTCTACAGTTTCTTGGCTGGAGATACCTTCTGGTAAAGCTGCCTGGGTATATGAAGCCTGTGAGTACTCTGCACCTTTTTCAAATGAAATGAGTTTATTTTCATTGTCTATAACAAAACAAGCCAAATATATTATCTGTTTTTTAAAGAAAAAAAATAGAAAAGAAAATTTTGGAAAAATGCCTCTAGATTATTAGTTGTGAAAATCATATGTGAAAACAGTGTTTTACACTAAAAAGAGCTCAGTGCCTTAGATGACAAGAAAAATGTCTGAAAAATACATTACCTACATAATAACAACACAGTAAATGACCTTTAAAGCACTTCAGAAGTATTTTTGTTCAGTTGTGTTAATACAGAGTTCTTGGTATATTGCCAGTTTCATTATTTTGTTTAGAAAGTCCCTTTTCTCTATTGTTTAAGTGGACATTTCACATCCTATCCCTGGAGAGAAAGTTTTCAGGGAAATGTGTTCATAAATAATGGAAATTACCAGAGACTGTTGTAAAACATAGAAACAGTTTCATGTGGTTCATTTAAAAAACCATGAGAAGTTTAACACTGAAGAATCTGTTCCAGCTTTTCTCCTGCAGAAGCCTGGAGGAGGTTCAGGACTGAAATCTGAGAGTCACCAGGGGCTTAGGGAACAGTTACTCAATGAAGTGTTTCACTTTGAGGTAAAGCAGAACACAAGGGACCAGTCCAGGTTCATCTAATCTTGAAGCTTGTTACTTCTGTAAATGCATTTGTCAGTTTAATAAAATTCTTTCTGATCACATCTTTAGCTTTTGGCATAGCAACTGACCTGGGCAGGCATTTTTGCCAGGTTCCTGTTTCAAGGTGTCTTTCCAGGTAGAAGTTGACCTGATCTTTGAGGGAAATAGACCTCGAGTGTCTTGCAGACTTGAGACTTTGGGAGATGCCTAAGGTCTGTAGTGGGGGATGTGTGTGAAATATTATTTACTGATATCTTCCAAAAAATGTGAGCATGCAGAAAATTTTGTGAGGAAGAAGAAAGAAGCTAACTGTCTCCTGTCACTATTCTTTTGCACTCTCTGTTTTCCTTATAGTAGACTGAAAATATAAGTAGAAGAAGCTGCATTCAGCTCAGGCTGTGTTGAGCCTAGCTGGGCCAAAAACAGAGCTTCTGGAACGGGGCAAAAAGTCAGCAAGTTGCTGGCAAGCTGCTGAAGACCAGCAGCTTCTGGGAACACAGGCACAGTCAACCTAAGTAAACTGTGCCTTAGGCAGCAGCATATGTAACATAGGGAGGTTTTGGGTTGTGCCAAAGCCCACACAGCTCAGACCAGCCCCTTATCACAACCACTTTACCTCAGGATTTTCCTCCCATCACTGCAAGTGACTGCAGCCAAGCAGACAGACTCAGCCTGGCATGTAAAAGCACGTAAAGAGGAGACAGCTCCTGGGCCAGATGGTTTCACTTTGCCTCCTGCCTGGATACCTCTCCCGTGCCATGGGAAGGCAGACTGATCACCAGTCAGGGGCTACCATGCATCCTGCAGCCCCAGGCTCTGCCCTGCCACTCACTGCTGGATGTGCACAAGAGACCTGGGCTGCTGGACATGCCAATAATACCCAATAATGCCCATCACCAAGGTCTAGGCCCTACTGACCATCCAAATCAACTGGTACTTGTTAAGGTACTCATGGATGGCTTAAAAACATTCTATAGTGTGGGGGGGGCACTACAGTGATTTTATTCCCTACCTCAGTTAAGTCTAGGAAGAGAAGACAGTCTTAAAGGGATACATATTGTATCCTGGAAAGAATTGTGTTTTCACTCCTGGTCAGCTTTTGGACCTACCTCAGCATCACACTGCGCAGATCCAACACTGGGCACTCGCTCATTCTGTTTTGGATTCAGACCTTTCCAGGGACCTCTGGTAAAGTTACACTGGTTTAGGACATACATCAAAGTACTTACATCTGACCATTCTGACAACTCAATGCTTTGAAATATACATTCAATACAGCCCTCTTAGCAATACTAGAAAAATTTGGGTCCATATTTCAATACTATGTAATCTGGGGGAAATCATATTACTCAGTTTCTCAGCTGTTAAATATATTTCTTGTCAGTAAAAAATCAAATCAATGCAGGTAAATATTCAGATTTAAAAATACCAACTACATTAAGCTGATGAGCTTACCTTTCAGATTCATTATTTACTCAAATGAGTAGTGTTTATTAGGAGGGGACAACATATCACTATCTCAGCTTTTGGGGAACACAGTACAAGTCAGTGCCTTGTACATTTTGGTGGGGACAAACAAGGTGTCTGCCTGGCTGTGTTAGCCAAGCCATGTAATTTTCTTTCTTTCCAGGATGTAGAAAGAAAGTATGTGGGGATGCTTCTTTTGCTACATTTCATAAATATATGTATACTGGAACTAACTGGGAATGAAAGTTAAAAGACCACTGCAGCCAAGCTCTGTGTGAATTCCCTACTCTAAAATAACCAAGCTGTGTTTAACTTTCACAGATACCCTGGTTCTAGGGGAAATACAAGCTTATTCTATAAATTATAAAGACATATCTAGAATGAATCAGATGTTATTTGGACTTTAAATGAGCAGCTGAAAATTGTCTATTTTATAGGTCAGGTATCTGAGTCTGAAGGTACTTCATATACTTGTGAGTGGTAGGGGAAAATTAGATTCTATTTTTGTTTAATTTTATTCACTTTTACCCTTCTGAATTTATTACTGTGAATGCACTCAAATGTCTTATGTCTGTGTAGTATCAACTTATTTTACTTCTGTGCGGCTTTGGCAACTTGGAGCACTGTGTAACTCATTTTTGAGTGACAGCTGTGTTATTTAGAAACCCATCCCAACCAAAATAGACTTTCTTTTTTGTCTGCCCAATTTCTAATCAATCCCACCAATCCCACAAGATAGCTCAGATGCCCAGTCACCCCAAAGTGGTATTGCCTAATATTGTTTGCTCTGAGCACTCAGGGGGAAGAGCAAATATTTTGAACAGCAACAAATACAATTGTAATTTATTTTTAGCAGAATCATCAGGGTCAAATGAGTTCAAAGGTTAAAATACTTGGATCGCGACACAAGATCATTGTAGATGAACAGCGAAGAATTTTGACAGACAGTTGCATACTGCAGTTGGCCTCGGAGTGTTTTTTGGTCAAACTAAACACTAATTCACAGGGTTGTAAAATCTGGTAGGGGCCTTAAGCAGCAGAGCAATACTGATTTGTTAAATCTGTGCTAGGAATGTTGTATCTTCACACATGTTTGTTAAAGGCAAGCAAAACCCACCAGAAAAAAAAAATCCCAAGGAAAACATCATCCCCTTTAGAGCTTATCTCTAACTGCAGCGAGTGCCAATCAGCCAGTTGCTCTGTGCAAGAGCTAATAGAAAAAGCGCGATAGAAGGAACAGTGTCTTATCACAGACACAAGTTAACATTTATTATTGCCATATCCAAAGTCCAGACTCTGTCCTGCACACTGCAGACTCAGCAAACCAGACCCGAGTGCGTGTGTGCCAGCTGGCCTCTGACCTCCTGCGCGCTGGGCTTGTTTCAGCGCACGTCCCTTCCCCTCCGCAGGCGCTGCGAGGATCAGGATGTTGCTGGCCTTTCTTTGATCTAATACAGAGGAAATAGCGGCAACTCCCTGAGTGGGTGTCAGAACAATCCCCTGTTTTGCAGCACTGCCCAGCCATCCAAAGCCTCTGTTCTTCCAGCAAGAGTACCTAAACTGCAGTCACAGCAATGGTTCTGAAATTATATTTTGGTTTGAGGCTTGCTGTTTCTGTTTCCGATCTCAAGGCTGCATATGGTTGTCTATTTTTACCACCTTATTAGTATAACAAAAGCAATTACCTCTACTTACAAATCTGTTTGTGGATGTCCTTAAACCACCACTGTCCTGGTGTCACTACTGCCAAAGTGTTATTTATGCAGCCCAGGTGCCTCACACACCATACCTGCAAGCACTATGTGGTCATTAGGTCAGCAGCATTTTCAGGCAGCCCATACATTTACAGACATTCATCCTGCTGCTAAACAACCACATCCAGCCCCTCAGCTCAGCTCAGTCTATTTCAATCCTCTCCCTGCCGTGGTAGTGCCCATAGATAATGGCCATGCAGCCAAATACTGTGTTGCTGCTTCTCCTCACAAACACTGTGCACAGACACACAGCACCTTTGCTTCTGCCTTTGTGCCTCCTGTACAGTCTCTCACTGCAGAGCTCTTCTTTCCACATCTTAAATCTTTCAGCTTGCTGCTGAGAGACACAGTTGATTGCCAAATGGCAAGCTAAATAGTAAGACCAATGATGTTACTTTCTTAAGGAAGGTTAAGCTGCAAGTACAAAGGTGTTACTACACTAAAAATAAAACACCCAAATAAAGACATCCAAGGTAGAGTTCTCAGTCACTTGTATAACTTGGCAAATAGCATTATTTATAAGCCTGGCCAAGAGCAAGCCCTTTCTGGGAAAAGCACTGTGTACAGAGCAGTGTTTACAGACAGGTATGGGAAAGGAGAGCAGCACTGCAACAATTGAAGTCTCACAGCGGAAATAAAGCCGAATGAGGACTGGAATACTAAATTAGTTTGTCCCGGTCCATCCTTCATACCCAACTCCGCTGCTTTAGCAGTCAAAAATTCTAACACCTGTTCTGACAGAAAGCATATCAGCAAAGCACAGCATGCTCACAGTGCATGGACTTCCTGCGAACAAGAGCAGAAGTGGAAGCATTTGCCAGCGTGAGCTCCGTTCTGACACAGGTTGACAGAATCCTCCAAGGATAACCAGCTCCACAAAATACAGCTGTGAAGATAGAACTGGTTGTGAAATTTAGGGCTGGAAAAAGAGGTAAAAGCATTCCTTATGCTGAACATCTGCTCTTGCCTCTCTCTTGCAAGGTGAATTTAATTAACACAATCTCAAGTAGCAGACAATAGAAGAGGAGGTAAAAAATGCTTATTTTTACTTACCCAGAAGAACAAGAATAAACAACTTATTTTTGTTCTTTATTCTAACACATCTTAAAGGGTGAAAAGTAGCTCTAAGGGCATTTCCCAATAAAAGTAGCAAAGGGGGAAGTTTTAATTTTCAAAAGCACGTGAGGTAATCTCCAAGGCTACTACATACAGTATAGCCCATGTAACTAACTACAAAATGGTGTTTACCTAGACAAATATGTAATGATAGCTTTCATCTCTATGTATTTATATAAATCAGTTGCTCATATGATGACTGTTAAGTGCTCACCTGTTCAGATGCTAACCAGTAAGGCAGGAATTAGAATGCCTTCCTCCTGTATAAGGTTCGGACTTCATTCTCACATGCTCTA
Source organism: Myiozetetes cayanensis (assembly GCF_022539395.1). Classification (NCBI taxonomy): domain Eukaryota; kingdom Metazoa; phylum Chordata; class Aves; order Passeriformes; family Tyrannidae; genus Myiozetetes; species Myiozetetes cayanensis. Next base: position 29,624,851 of record NW_026088185.1, read on the forward strand.
CACTGGAATAGTTCAATGTCACATTTTAAAAGCAAAAATCTCCCTTTCTAGCATTGGCAGCTCCAAGAGACCATACTGGGCAGACCATAACAATTAAAAGCCTACTACAGATGGTCACGACTGTGCTTTGTAATCAAACATGGCAACACCAGTACTCTGCATTTATAGTGCCAAAGGCATCAACTTCACTGTCCTTTCTTCACCTTTTCTTTCACAGGGAAAGTTTTGTGTTCAGCTGCTGAGTATTTGCCTTTTACCTACACAAGGCCCCACAGTGTAATAGGGAAAGAGCATGTCCAAGAAGTGTTTTATGAAAGATGATTTGGCAGTTGTTGGCTAGGTCTCTGGAAGTTCCAGACAACAAGTATCAGGCACCTTGTTCTTAGTGTACACAGCATTAGAGCTGATCTCTTCCCGATGAGCTTTATGGTGCTCCAGCTTTAGAGGGTTGCCACTCATCTCCGTGAGAAAGGAAGTAAAGGAGGAGTGGTTTGGCCAAAGTCCACATTGCCCGAACAAAGATTACCGACCCCCTCTAGTGGCGCAACGATGGGGCGGTTGGTTTGGTTTGTGTTGACAGCTGCAACAACACAACGGCAATTAAAGGATAATCACTAAGGGATGACCAACAAAACAGCTTAAGTACCAAATGCAGTTTAATGAGTTCCAGATTTTGTTCCCAGAAGGAATTTATAATGTGTCAGTACATTATTAGGCAGGTACACAACTTCTCCTGAAGTACAGGCATGAGGAGAAATGACTATAACACACTAGGTATTTAAGATTACTCTTGGAAACCAGTTTTCCACAGTATTAGAAATAAGGCATGTTTCAGGCGTGCATGTGGCTGGCTGCTATATCCAGTCCTCAGATGCCATATTTGGCCTTTAGTTCTTCCACTTTTGCTATGTAAGCTTTCATTGCATCTTCTTTGGACATTCCTGAAGGACAGAACACAGGAAGCAGTCAGATACCCTTTATAGATTAAAATACCTTTTACAATTCCTTGGCATAACCCGTAGCTACCAGACACCAGAGGAGCCAGGAAGGTCAGTTGGCTGGGAATCCACTGTTAAAGTTTTACACAAACGTGCTCATCAGCCATGATAAAACAGTGTTTCAAAGCCAAGTTGTTTTTGTACAGACAGCAACTAAACAGTGTATCAGTTCTATTAATGCCATTGACAATTATTAGAGGAAACCTATTCAGTCAACTTAAGACTGCATTTAGATGTTAGTGCTGTTTCTTTGAAACACCAGAACCCACCCTTGTCCCCCATTGCCATAGATTAGACCACTTGTTAAGGTCCTTGTTTAGAGCAAAGAGGTCTGTTGTTTCTTCTAAAGCTTTCTTAACTGGAAGATGCAGAACAACTGGGGGGAGAGCTCAGCCTCTGGAGTACTAGGCTGGGACCTCGAAAACAGATTCCTTAGGTTTCTGTCCATGTTACTGTTCTCCTTTGTTTAACATCTCGAGCCAGGTGGGCATTTTGCCTCTTAATTCCCTTTCACACAGGCAATAGTTTTCATGATTACTTGCGCCTTGTAGAGGTAATCAAAAGTTTATTATCATAGCATTCTGAACTTCTAGAATTCTTGTATTATAAGGCAACACTATTCTGTTTCTTGCTGAACTATACGTGCTTTTCTGACTTTTATTAGTTTTTTAAGGAGACAATTACCTTTCAATGCACTCCAGGCATCCCACTTGGCTTTGCCTTTGAAGTCCAGCATACCAGGGCGTTCTGAGAGAGACAAGGTAAGCAGCAGAATTAGTTTGTGTGATCTGCGTGTAGGTAATCCCCCTGAAGGCTATTTAGTTCTTAACTATGACAAAATAAAATGGCTGATCTTTGCAGCTGTTACTAACCTGTAGTCAGCAGATTACCTCAAGGGAACACACTAGAACACTGTTGGTGACAACTCTGTCGAGTTCCCTTGAGACAGCAGCATTAGAGCAGAAGAGCACCAACTAGTGTGATTTGGTTTTACTGTGCTTTCTGAAGAGCCTGCTGTCACCTGACAGCTATCCAATTAAACAACACCAGACCTGAAGTAAAGCAGAAATACCCTAAGGTCCATTACATGCTAAGATATGAAAATAGAAGCTGGTAGCATACAACTTAGAACTCACTATCATCAAGCTAATGGTGTGTTTCTAACCTGTCATCTAGGGATATAAACTTGGAATTTTAACTCACTTCACTGCAGGCTACATGCGGCCAAGTAGAGAATGAATGATGTATATATGGCTACTCTTCAAGTCCCCTCTGTGGTTTTACTTCCTCTCTGTCTCCTAAAAGACAATTCTTAAGACTGTAAAATGGAACTGGACAGTAGCCACAGAAATACCCTTGTGCAGCTCACATGGCACAGTGACCTGCAGAGCTACTTGGCAGCTCTCCAACACAAACCCCGTCAGGCACTCTTTCACAGGCTGCTTTTCTGGCCAGCTCACGTTGGCTCCTGCTTCTCAAGAGGGCAGCCACTTACAGAAATGGTGGTGTATTCACAGCTCTAGAGCACCATTTCTGCCTTGTCAAGCATTAATAATCTCAGGGTCCAGCCACACTGAAAGAATTGTATCTTAAACCCAAAGTCAGTTCTTTTCTGCCTCCACGCTGCCCACCCTGGGAAAAGGAGACTGCAATTACCATTTCCTGTATACTTCACTGCCAGCTTTTAATTCAATAGACACCCAATAAACTTCACCAGCTACTGGGTTAGGAGGCCAGGACTCTAAACAAATGACCTTTTTCCTTTCTAATTCTAGCTACTCCAGTGTTACACAAGGTCAGTAGAGACAGGCTTTACTCTAAATGTTATTCCAGGGGCTGAGCTGCCAGTGGCAGAAATGTAGCAAGAGAAGTAGCAGGAGACATTTTGCCTAGTGTACCTGCAGACATATTTTTGCCACAGTCTTTCCAAAACGCGATATTTAATTGCAGCTCCTATAAGACTTTTCTCCCGTTCTTCTGGTTTTGCTTTCCAACGCTATTTTTAGCAGCCAGTCCAGTCTAAATAAACTGTGTGTGTCATTACCCTCGTATTGCAGTTCCACACTCCTGTAGTCTGGTTTGCTGCTTAAGCCTGTTTAACCCGAGAGGTGTTTGCATCAAACCAGCACCCCGTGAGCTGGGCAGCTGCTCACTGGCAGAGCTCTGCAAAAACCCCAGTACCACGACTTTGCACCAAGCTAATACACAAAGGATCCCCAGCCCCTCGCTGCACGATCCGGACGGTTGCAGCTGGGTTAATTTAAAAACCAGGGATTGCACAAACCCTTATCGGGCCGGGCCGTGCCCTGCCCGTAAATCCGAGCCAAGTCGGCTCTGAGTCACCAGAGCCGAGCCGCAGGGCTGCGGGCAGCACAGCGGGGAAGAAGAGGCTTCGCCCCCAGCGCCGCCCGAGGGGACACCTACCCGTGTTCACGTCGCCCACCGTGGCCTGTTTGTAGTGGCTGTAGATGTCGAGCATCTCCTGGTCCGCGGGCTGCGACTTGAGCTGCTTCACCTCCTCGGCGGCCTTCTGGAACGCGGCCTGTGGGGGGAGAGAGCGGCAGTGGGTGATGAGGGGAAGATGCCGGGTTGCCCCCCCCGTGCCTCCGGTGTCAGCCCCGGTGTCGCCCCCGGTGTCCCCCGCACCTCGCTCATCTCCGCGGCCCCTCCGCGCTCCCGGCCCCTCCGCGCCTCTGCCGCGCCGCCCCCGCCGCGCGCGCGCCTCACCCCTCGCCTCACCCGCCGCCGCCCAATCAGCGGCGCCGCGCTCCGCCGCTCAGCCAATCGGCGCCCGCCGAGGGGCCGGCACGCGCCGGGCGAGGGACCAATACAGAGGCGGCGCGGGGCCCGCCCATTCATGAGTGTGGGGGAAAAGGGGGCGGGACCCGAGAGAGGCGCAGCCAATCCCGGCCTGCGGTGAGTGTCACCCTAGGGACGTGATTGGTGGGATTGGCGAGGCGGGACCCGGAAGTGCCGGCGCGGAGCGGTAACGGAGCCAGTCGGGCGGGCGGCGGGTTCGGGGCGAGGGGATTTGTGCTTGGGCTGGTCCCGGTGCTGCTGCGGGACCGGGGGAGGGTCCTTTCCACAACAGGAGTCGACCACCAGCGCCTCTGACCTGCGCTGTTCTCTCCGCGGAGGCCCGGGGTAGTATCGGGCCCCAGCCCTACCTGTGATCGATCTGTTCGTTCTGAGTAGCAGATGTGAAAATCGGCGATTTCTGGTTGTGCTCCCAAACCTGTGCTCTTACAGTGTTTTTCCGTCCTGCTCAGGAGAAAGTGAATTGAATGCTGTGCCCTCCAGACCTCCAGCCCACGTGGAACAGCACCAAGAAAATATCCGTCTGTGCTTTTGTGGTGATACCCACCCTTAAGGGGAAGGGTGTTCGCAGCTGTTTAATATAAATCTAGTTATTTTCAGGTGTGAAGTATGCTTCTTGTTTGCTTGTTTGGCACGTTTTATTTGTGTGTCACAGCTTATTTGCAATGGAATTGGATCTCTGGGAATTATTAACCAAGGGGACGTAAAAGCAAGTTGCCCTGTGATGTGGAAGGTCTGTGTCCTCGTTCTGCAGATAGTGCTTGAGGAAAATATTGCTACTTTGCTTTGCCAGGATGGAGGTAGGATAGATACAGGAAACACTGGTATGTACCTGGATATCTACGTGGTGATAAGGCACTTAAATAACCACCCCCAGAAAAACAAAGGCAAAAAAAAAAAAAAAAAAGACACACAAAAAGAACATAAAGGGATGAACAGGTGAGAGAATCCCTTGCAGGACTGGAGGTGGTGACTGAAATGGTTGCTGCAGGGATGGGAGGTGCAGGGGTTGTGCTGTGGCCCTGCCTGATGTCACAGCACATGCACTGCAGTCTTTGCTTCTTGCTGCTGCAGCCACAGCAGTTTGCCATGTGACCAGGAAACAAGGCTGCTGAGGGATACCCAGCACCAAAAATAGAGAAGTAGGTTGAGTTAGGAAACAGTACGTTTTCCTGTGGAGAGAAAGAACCCGACAGAAGAACACGTGGGCTTGTTTGAAGAGGGGTTTGGGTTGATGAAGCCACTCTGTTTTAGGATCTGCTCTCTGTTAAAGTATATAAGCCCTGTAGAGCCATTCTAGAGACCTACTATTATAAATGAAATCCCTTAATTATGTAGAACTGTACCAGGAGGATTATTTGCATGTGTATGTGGGGGCGGTTTTTCCACTTTCTCTAGGGAGGTGAAAACAAGCATGTGACAGCTTAGGCATTTTTCGGGGTATTACACTCTCTGCAACATAAGTATGTTAAAAAGGTTTTGGTTTTGTTCATATTAGCACATTCTTCTAGAGCACGAGGTTACTCACCCAGTAAGTGAAGTCACCTGAAACCCAAACAACATAATTGCATTTACCCACAACATTTTTGCATGTTTAATGGGAAGTCTGGTGTGGCACCACACAGTACAGATACAAATCATGTGGTGTGCAGTATCAGTAATGTCCTGTTTGCTTTGAGACCCGGTCACTGCTTCTGTAGGAATAATGGAGGTGAAACCCTGAAAGACACGATATTGTTGAACTTCTTAACCATGTTTTAATCTTTGCATGAGGCCCAACCTGCACCTTTGATTTCCAGCTGTGCCTATGCACAAAGGAAAGGCAATAATTCCTCTCTTTAATGTTTTCCAGGTGATTCAGAATTAATTCTCATGTCATCAGAGAGCTCGACTGTCACAGTTCGTCTTGTTCGCTCTTTTGAGCACCGGAATTTCAGACCTGTGGTGTACCATGGAGTTTCCTTGGATCAGACAGTGAAGGAGTTCATTACTTTTGTGAAGAAGGGTAGGGGATGCTTGTCTTGTTTGTTCATTTCAGTCCCGTGTGGTGTTGTCCCTGCCCAGAAAAGTGGAGGGGAGCAAATGAATGGGAATTCTGTGGCTTTGGTAGAGATGCCAGATTTGTATTTACATCCCCTGTGAGCTTTTCTCCCTTGGATGAAAGGTCTGGAGTTAATAAGAACTTCCATGGTCAGTGTGCCATGCCTAAATTTGGATAGACTTCTCCCCCTGCCCAAACCCCACGTTTAGTCCAAAAGGAACAAGGGCACTGATGCATTTGGCTCAGTGCCTCAGGCTCCTTGCATGGTGCTGTCAGGCAGATATTCACAAATTAAGAGGAATAAATTAATAGAATTTAGAGAGCCTTTGATCCTAAGGAACTACACCAGTGTGTGGAATGTGGGAATGCAAGTCTGTTTGCTATTTGGGAGAAGAGAGAATCTTGAAAAAATTGTTTTTGACACTGCGAGGTCTTGCTGTGCATGTTTGTTTCCGAGTTTCTGGCTCCATCTCGGGCTTTGTGGTGCAGATTTACTCATCTGTGGGCTCTGTTTTAGAAGCCTCGTTGAAAGTGACGGTGAATGTAAAAGTTAATTACTGCAGACCAGCCCACGCAGCGACTCAGCTGTTGGGGTGTTACCCTTGATGTTGCAGGTGTATTTCCACACACCTAAGTGGAGACATTCAAAGGGAACAGAATAACATCATTTGCTTTTTTACATGAAGTCAGCTTAAACAAGTCTCGAGTTGTTTATAGATGATAACATTTGAGCAACTCCTATGGCAGTGCCCTGGGACTCACGGCTATATTGTGCTTCTGGTGGCTTCCATTCCTCTAGACAGTGATAGGGATGGCAAAATCTTAGGATGCTTTTAGAAAACTGCAAGTACATATGGTACAGCTGCTGTTATGAAGAAGAAAATAAAAACCAATGCTGAGAAACTTGCTTTTGGTGTGTGCAGTATTGCAGCTCACAGTTACTTGAGACAAAGCCAGTGCTTTGAACAAGACTTTTTGGAACCTCATTCCACAGAGGGATAGTGCTGTTCCTGGTCCAAAAGCCATGTTCCTTGCTTTGCTGTGATCTGTTTTGAAAGGGGAGTTTGAGATAAATTGTTAAAAGTAGTAATGAAATCATGGTTTCAGCTGCTTTTCTGCCAAGCATTCCACAGGCCTTCCAAGGCCCTGGTTAAGTCCCTGGGTGTCACTGGGAACACTGGCACCTGGGAAGGTGTCATTGTTCTTGCAGATACTTATGAGCTGTGTCCTGTATAGAGCTAAAGATTTGATTTTCTACAGTTTGGCTACTTTTTTTGTGGCTGGTTCTCATGGCTGTGTTTACTGAACGATTCAGTAATGAATGACAGTTGTCAGCTGTCTGTATGACGTAGAGAGAGGTGCTGTGCAAACCATTAAAAGGGTACTCCTGCCAGATTTCTGAAGGATCAGACTCCTGTGCTCATATCCTAATTGCACTGACTCACTGTCCTTATGGGTTGTTCTGCTCTGAGGGACTTCATGCTCAAGCGAAGTTAATCACATATGGGGTAACTATAGAATCTGAGCCACAGGTTGTGTTTTAGTATTGGATGCTCAACCAAGTCTCCTGTGTTGTGGATTTATTTTGATGTAAAGGATGTCCAGGATGCATACACTGCACAATAATAGAAATTAAAATATTGGAAATAAAAAATTGTTTTAACTTGGTGCTTTTATTTTAACAGATGTATCTTCAAGAACAGGACTTCCTCCTCCCTTTAAAAATTACAAGTATGGTAGGTGTGGTGTTTTTTTCTTGTTTTAGTTACTGTAAAATGCACACATAATACTCCATACCAGTGCTTATACAGTTTAAAAGGCAACTACTGTGGAATACTCCTGCTGGTGTCAGCTCTTGTAGGTGAGGTTATGGCACTGGGATCATGTCTGCAGAACTCGACCATTATTTTGAAGATCCACATTAATCTTTGAATTCGGCTGCATGTTATTCATTATTTGCTCTTGCGTACGGATGGTTTTTAGTATTAATTTTTTATTACTGTTATAAATGCCTTTTAACTTTGTCCTAATGAGCAGCTTGTGATCTCAAAACACTTTGAAATTGTAGTTCTCTATGTGCTTATGTACTTCAGTATCTGTTTACTAATGGTGAAGTCAGAAAGGATGGTGAAACAGAAGCTGAAGGCAATAAGTAGAAAATGAAGACTTTTGTGTGTAAATAATTTACATTATATAAGACAAGCAAGGGAACTTAGCTGTAAAGAAGATATGAAAGCTCTTAAATACAAGTTGGTGGAATGAAATAGCCGAAACTTGGCAGTTCTGAAAGTTCCCTTGGAGTTTTGCTGCAAGTGATCCTCTGTCTCTTATGTTCTTGGAGCTGAAAAACTCCTTCTACAGTGATTCAAGTAATTGAATGAGAAACCTACTTAGTACATGTGAATGGTAATAAACTCTATTTGCCTATTAAAAAAAAAACCAACAAGGATTTCATTTTGTGCTCTTGCTGATGGTGAAGGAGATGGTGCAAAATGAAACCAGAAAAAGGATTAGGGATTAAGACTGACGATATGCCAGTGGCAAGGACTTGAATGTTACTGTTATTTTTAATATGTTACTTAATCTCTAGGTAATTAGCAGTTTGAATTTGGAGGTGCCCTTCATTCCATCAGTGGCTTTGGCCAGATGGGGTGGTCCTGTTTAGAACCGCTGCTATCGTTGTATTCCTGGTGTTGCCTATCCCTGCTCCTAGTTCTTTCATCTCTTGGAGATCAGTTTAGTTTTTCCCAAGGCATAAGTTGTGGCCAAGCACCTGATTGTGCTGTGTAGGATTGAGCATAACTTTAAAACCTGCTACACCAGTTAGTGGGGGCCTACTTTTACTGGGATGGTGCTAGCTGCCTGAAAATTTTCACATAGGAAAATCAAAGCCAAGTTCCTTCGCCTTCCCCTCAGGCTGTGAATCATCCAGGTTCTTGTTTTTGGCATCTCTACTGTCTCTACACTGCTCCACTGTCTTGGATTTTTGTGAGAAGAGGGCAGTGAGACTTTTGCATGAATAGTGGTAGTAAGAGTGCAGATTTTTTCCTTCTGCTTTTTTTGGCAGTGCCAGAAATCTCAGTTGGATTGGCTGTCTCTCACCTTGCCTGTTTCAGCTTCTTCCCTCTCTCCAGAATTCAGCACCACTTTGTTCTCTCAACATCATATATAATGCCATCACATTTTTCCTCATGGATTTGTGCTCCAACTCACATCTCAAAGAGTATGACTTTCATTTTCTCTTTGTTTCTTTAAACACATAATTCTTGTCCCTGGTCTAGAGCTCTTCTCAGTCAATTTTATCTTCCTACCCTGTCATTGCCTTCCTTCCACTGGTGATAGCAGTGAAGATAGTGCCATCTTGTCTCATAAACTGTTTCTCAGTTTTATTTCTTTTCTCCATGAATGTGGAGCAATATGGTAGATGTTTCACAGAATCAGACTTTACAAAGTGATTTCTTATCTATTATTATGAAAGACCTCTTAACAGAAAAGACAAGATAAAAAACTGCCAATATGATGGAGTGGAACTAAGTGGGCATGAAATAGCAAAGGCTAGTGAGAGAACATAAGGCTTTAGCTAGGATGAGAAGAGACTGTAGTTTTATCTCTGTAACAGAGTTGGAGATGGCATTTAATAGCTCAGATGAAGACAAGGAAAACTGCTGAGTGCCTGTGGTGGAGTTGTGAACAAACAAAATTGAGACAATGGTTCAGGGAATGACTGGGCAAAGACTAGAGAAAAGGGAACGTGGCAAAGTAGGCAGAGAAGTTTAGAACTAACAGGCAGAGGCTGTGTTTTATTTGCTGTGGTAGGAAGGTTTCGTGATTGCAGTATATTTTTTTCTGTGGTTGCTTGGTCTTTCTGCAATGCTTCTATGCAAGATGGATCCTGTTAATTGCAATTTAATGTCTGTCTTGCTTCTAATAACACAGTTATTACAACATGCCAAGGCTGCCTTCTTAGTGACCTCTGTGGTGGGAATAGAGTAGTTTCTACCTTATGTAGTGTTTTAAATAGTGTCCAAAATGGGCCAGAGGGTTATGGAAGCAAACTTCTGAGTGGGAATGTGATCTCTGTTCTTTTGAACATCTGAGTACTTGCTCTCGGTAGTTTGTGAGTTGGTTTAGTCTTTATTTAACTTTGTTGCATCCTTCTGTTACCAGACTATTTCAACACAGTGTTCACTTAGTGCACAAACCCAAAGTAGAACAGAAAATGAGCCAGCAAGCAGAACTGGTTTTTCTTCTTTGCTGGGGAAGGGATTGATGTATTACTCTGAATTTGTTCAAACACAGCAGCTTTGGAGTTTGATTATTATTATTTAAGTGCTGCATTAAGTGCTGACTTCCATTCCCTCTGGATGCTTGAACTCATCCAGTTGCTTCAGTGACCACATTATTTTCCCCTGTTTTTCCCTTCTGTTAAAGCCCTGACCTCATTGCCACAAGAAAGTGGCACTTTTTTTCTTTTTTTCAACAGCATAATTTCTAAAAGTACTATATTGCACAAACATATAGAGATAAAAATTACTGAAGAGGGTATAGCATTAAAAAGAGAAGAGCCTGTACCTGCTAAAGGAAGATGAACTTGCTTAACAAAATTTCTACCGTGGATACTTCATCCAGGAGAAGGAAAATTTCAAGGATGATCTGAAGTGGTCAGGTTACTGTCTTAATCACTTGTTGCCTATCACCTTAGCTGTAACAGTTGACAATGCATAAATGCTGTTGGTCCTGACCAAATTGCATGTGTAAAACCTGTTAAAACACCCTAAGTGGCATTTAAATTGATGTCTTTTGACTGGCCATTGGGATGGTCATTAGTTATTGTAATTCAGCCAGCAGACAGAAGCCCATTAGGATGTGGTACCTTAATGTTGCATCGACTGGTTTAAGGCTGTGGCTGCAGGACTGGGTGATTAAGATTGAATAAGCAAAATTGTTAATAACAAAAGATTTTGGAGCTTCCGCCTGTGTTTTTTTTTTCCCGAAGTGCAGCTCTGTGTTATCTGCTTATTAAGCCTTATTTTAGGAAAACACTGTGATATCTTTCAGATACAATGAAGATTATTCACCAAGCACACAAATCTAAGGTAAGATTATTAGCTGTATTCTTCCCCTCTTACGTGCTTTGATGCAGGCAGATCTCTGCACTGTCAAACAAGGCTGGGGCAGAGGCAATCAGCAGATTCTTATTTTGTATTCTGGTTCTCTGATTTGTAGACTGGTGAACTTGTAGTGAGTTTGGAAGATGATGACAAACTGATTTTGAAAGAAGACAGTACACTGAAAGCAGCTGGAGTAGGTAGGAATACATTTGTATTGACTGGAGATGCTGTTCATTGTGGTTGCATTAAACTGATCACTGGCTGATTATGTTTGGATAGGCTGCCGAAAAGTAAATGCTATTCCTGATGCTCTTTACACGACTTCATAATTATTCAGGGAAGAATTATTCAAATCATTGGTCTGAGGGCAGCAGGTATCTGCACTCCAAATGTTCTGAATGCAAATTGTGATTTTTGGAGGGTATGCTTATAATTCTGCTGAGAGTAATTTTAAATGATTGACAGATAGGTTATTAGTACCGTGTCTGCTTAGTCTTATCAGTAACATTTAAACTGATGTTTTGGTTAGAAATGTAAGTAGTGGAACCAGGATGGAATAATGAAATAAGATTAGATTTGTTTAATGTGCTGCATACAGTGCCTGATAGTCAGATTGCTCAGGAAAGCTCGAGCAGTACCATTTAGAGAATGTGCTGAACATAGCAAAGAGTTGAAACTTGACCTGATTTCTCACATTTTGACAGGAGACTACATATAGGGCATGTCTTTTGGTAATAATGTAAAGAAATGTCTGTCATGATAAAATTGATGGTCCCTGGATGTCCTCTGGGCTTCTGGTGAACGTGGCTGAATGACTTTGTGGCAGCAGGGTACTTAAGGGAGGTGGTTGCGTTCCACCCTGCTATGGATGTCTGCTCATTTGAGTCTGATTTGCCTGGCTGGAACACATTAACTGCCTGTGCCCTAAGTGCAGGGGCTTCACAGAAGAAGCCCCCTCCTGTTCCTGATGCCCACTGATGGCTCCCCAGCTACTGAGTGGGATTTCTTTCTCATAGGTTTCTTGGCTCTTTTGTTTCCTGCCATTTGCTTTCTGGTTTTAAGTGACTCGGGATGGCTCATCAGTGTTTTTCTCTGGGGTGAACTGCAGTTGGTCTCAGTACACCTTTCCTAAAGGTCTTTGGGTGTTCCTATAATATGAATCATAGTTACTGTCGCCTGTTTTTACTGAACCAGGTATTTTTATCTGGAGGGGAAAAAAAAAAAAAAAGAGAAAGGGGGATTACTGGCACTTAAGCCTTATAGATTTGTAATTTAGTTAGCAGAAGAGTGATTTAAGCATGATTTTTATCTATCTAAGAAGCAATGCAGTTCAGGAGAGGGACTGATGACGGTACCAAATGTTAAATTAGAAACAACGCTATCAGAGTTACCTTCTTTCAGAAAGGTATTGATAAGTATTTGTATATATTATCCCTCTTTGAAACTAGGTTTGTAGCTACAGCAGTGAAACAGTTGGATGTTATCTCAAAAGAGGTGTCAAAACATCAGAATAAATGTTACAGAGAAAGGAAATAGGAATAGACCAGCCTGTTCTGTGTCTCTATGCAATGGGAGGGGTAGTTTATTCAGGGCAGAAAATTATTTAAAGATGCTTTTCATTTTTTTGTTTTCTGAATAACTAACAGCAGTTAGTCATTAGTGTATAGAGGATATTAGTGATAGAAGAAGAAAACCCTTTCTTTGGAAAATGCCATGTGCCATTATGCTGTTTTGAATTTTGATATGTTCCAGCATATCTTGATGTGAAAATTAGCTAAGTTAGGAATGAGTGAGGTCTTTGTAGTAAAATCTTGAAGATTTTACTTTTCCTCTTCAACTAGAAGTGGAAAAGAGTAAACCAAGAAAGTGAAGCATGATAGCATATACCAGTGGTCCTCATTTTGTACAGTTTCTTTAAATCAGTAAAAAGATTTGAAATCTCCCATTGAGATATTGCAGTTTTCCAACACCTAAACTGGACAAGATTTACCAGAATAAAATAGAGAATCGCCATTAGCAAACCTGGGAAATTCTGAGACATGCAGAACATTTTTTCTAAGCTGCAGTTGATTGCCCTTGGCACTATACACGGTTGGGCTAGAGAGTTATAAATTATGAGGACATTAGATAAGTATCCTCAGGAAAGCCTCTGTGGTAGTGATGATTATTACAGTTATTATCTACTCAGCAAAGTTCATGCTTGCCCTTTTTTTTTTTTTTTTTTAAAGCAGGGTGTATGTTAATAAAGTGTTCAGTATTCATTGCAAACATTCTTGTCTGTTTTCTAGTTGAGATTCTAAAATCCCTTCTGCCTTTTTGTTTTTAACAAGACAGGCAGACTTCATTAACTTAAAGTTTAATTTAAAAAACGAATGTGGAACTTATTGGCTCAGCACCTTAAAGAATTCCATGTTTAATAATTGTGAAGGCTTTCCATCAGATTTGTCTCTGTTCTGAATTAGTAATGTTGCTGACTTATTGTTTTAAAAGAGGAAGTCCTTGACCTACTGGGTTGAAAGAATTGTGACTGCTCTGAACCTTTGTGGGTCCTTTAGCTCTGCCATATCCCCTGTGAATAATTAGAGGTATTTGAAGGTATTGCTGGAGAAGCCAATTTGTGTCTTTCACTTTGCATATTGTTGAAGCCTCATGAATTAATCATCAGCAGGGCAAAAAAATTAACTTCTTCAGACACATATTTTGATGGGTCATGAGGGAGAATGTAAAGTGATCTGTAAAATATTCTACTGATCCTCTAAGTATTAAATTATTATACCTACAGGCTAATTTAATGCAAAAAAAGTTTCTTTTTCCTTTTCTTAACAGAAAAATTCACAAAAAAATGAGTGCTTCATTATTTTCCTAGCATTTGAAGTTGTTAGAAATGCAGTCACTTCATTTGCTAGATGCTTATACAAACAATTCTAGAGACTGCAAAACAAATCTTGAGGGGTCTTGTGTACATATTTACTTCCATATATTCATGTTCTTGCTGTTTTTGTTTGTTTGGGGTGTTTTTTTAACAAGGTTACATGACATCTTTAATACTGGAGTCTTTTTTGCAAAAATATGAGAAGGAAAAGAAAGGTGTGTGGAGAGTTACAGTTATCTTCTAAGATTCTCAACATCTGGCTGTTGGGTGGTTCATTTACTGGTGTGTTAAATATTTTATTTTTTATTCGTTCCAGCAAATGAGACGGAATTAGCATTCTTCTGTGGGGAAGATTACAGAAACTACAGAGCTAATCCTGTTTCGGCCTGGTGAAGATCCCAAGAGATTGTTTTGTTTTCCCATACCTGTTGTAAATTTCCCTTATTCTGCTTAATGAGATTTTTCTTAAAGATCAGTAAATCCTAGAGGATTGCTTTGCAAGCAGTGCAATTCCCTTACTATAGAAATTAATTTCTGTCAATATGCCTCGACTGAGAGAAGGAAAACTGGGGGACATAAATTACTTTTTTTCCTTTCTCACTTCTCTCTTTCCTTTGCATGCCTCTTGTGCTTCAGGCAGTGCCATCTCTGACCTGTGACACACGTTCTTGGTGTGATCCTACAGCAGAGAGCAGCTGCATATGGAGATTATACGATGTACAGTAAGATCCCATCACAGTACTCACTTCTAATGAAAATGAAGCAAACCCTCCTTCAATTAAATGAAAAGTTTTATGACCAAATCACTGGGTATTTTAAAGAGCTTGAGAAGAGAATGTCTCTGTTTCTCAAGTCATAGCTTTACTTCTCTCATTTTGTGTTTGGTCTCTTTTGTTTAAGTAGTGCAGACTGGCAAGTGTTTCATGCTTTTCACTGGTGAATACTTTCCATTATTCTCTCTTCCAGCCCTCTTTAGCATGCTGAAAGGGGCAAATGACTGTTGGGAGGCTTTTGTGTTCAGGACCAGCTCGCCTGTTTCTAGCTTTAATTCGTGGAGACACCTTCATACAGAGGTAGCAACTCGAGTTCTGCCAGGACGTCAGTGTGTCTAAGTAGGAATTGGGCATTTTTCCAAATGGAGTGAAAGGTCATGGTTTCAGTTTTATTCTTAAAATGAGAATCATTGCATTTTTGTGAGGAGAGGCCCAGTCTGTGAGCCACATGTCTTCAAGACTGGAAATGATTCCTTTCTGTTTTCCATGAGCCAAATACTTTGTTGCTATGTGTTTGTTCTTGGTAATTTCAGGCTTTTCTACTGCATGAACCAAATAAAGAATAATAGAAAATAGTCATGTATTCAATAAAGTACCTTTAGATAAATACCACTTACAAAGTGCTTTTTAGGGGGTACCAAGATGGGACATTGTGCCTTTAAGCCTCTCTTAACTGGAAGAGGAATGATGCTGGCTCTCTGCCTTAGCAGGCTTTTTGAGCACAGGCTCTGCTAAATCAAATGAGACCTCACATGCAGTTGCTGTACCCTACACATGTACTCTTACGCTTTAAGTTGAGACCTGACTCTACCATTTCCACAAGAGACTTTCTGGAGAAGTAAGCTTATTGTTTCCTGGAACTTTGATTATTTTTCGTCTTTTTTTATTGACACATGATACTGAAAAGAGATGTGTGATTTCCAAAGTATCTAAATAAAATTTCCCTTTACTTTAGATGTACATCCGAAGAATCCTCCATGTATTGTTCCCACCTTGTTTTCTTCATCCTTCCTGACAGCTCTCTGGTTTAGGCTGTTTCTGTAGCTGGTGCTACTCACCGACAGCTTTTATCTCTGGTGAAAGTACTCTAACACTTTTAAAACTGTGATTAAAAGGATTGGTTGTATCATTATCTTGTAAGGAGAAGTCCTGTGTCACTGAAGTCACCTGTATTCTTTTGGGCTTTAGATGCTGTTATGAATTCCGTGATGAATTTGTGAGAACTTACCCCTTGCCTCCTCTTTCTGTCCAGGCAGCCTCTCTGTTGCTGATACCTGCTCTCCTCCAAACATGTGCCCATGTCTCATCTACCTTCTTACACAGTCTGTCGTGTTTGCAGATTTATCTGTCTAATACAGGTTTGTACTCATCTTCTCAGGCAGTTTAAGGTAATGCATTGCACTCCAGCTTTGTTCAGCCAAATTTACAATCTATTCATTAAATAAATGGCGTACCAGAGAGATCAGTGTCTCAGACTGGCCTGCCAAAGCATCTAGATGGTGTCAGTCAGCACACTCAGGCTTTCAGACTGCTTTCAGACTGAGCAAATGCTGCCATTCTTTTACTCCTGTTCTGGGGATTTGAATTTGGTCTCCAGCCCTTTCAAACAGATTTGGATTGGTTTTGTGATCCCTTTTTTTCTAAGGCATTTGTGTTAGAAAGAGTCACCACATTTTAACAACTGTTCTTTCTGGGCTTGTACAGTTCCAAACTCGGTGCCACTTTGAGTGTGGCACAGGGGAAGAGGGATTCTACAGCATCAGTGAGGAAAAACAGTAAATGCAAATATTCAAGAATGATGTGCCTGGCACTCCAGATTAGCTTCTCTTTCCAAGGGAAGAGTTAAACTACTGCTTTGTGAGCTCAGTTCGCTCTGGCACTGGCACTTCATTGGCTCCTTTCTCCAACAGCACAGTAGAGCCTTTTGTAAAACTCTCAATGGCCATACTTGTAAGCTGGTTTCTTCCTGAAGTGTTTTTCTACTGTGTTGCTGGTTGTGTTTTTTTTTTTTTTGGGTGGGTTTTTTTTTTTTTTTTTTTTTTTTTTTTTTTTGGTTGGTTTTTTTTTTTTGGTATTGGTTTTTATTGTTGTTGTTTTTGAATTGGACCTTTAATAATGCTCCTTTCAAGTAAACCCCACAAAACCACAGATAATAAGTGAGAACATGTCAAGATATATACTGTTCCAACATTTGTTGGTGGGATGTGGTATAGCCTTGTGTCAAAGTAGATTTCATTTCATGATTGTTGAGTACTGAATGAAGACTGAACACTGGCTAATAAATTAGTAAAAACTGGGATGTCTTTGCCCACGGGATTGTGAAATCCTCTTTCTGTTGAAGGAGTTGGTGCCGTGGTTTGTTATCCTGGCAGAGGTCATGAGCTGCATTGGTTCACAGTTGCTTTTAATCAAAGCTGTAGTGGGGTAAGTCATATAGCTTTGCTAGTGTTCTTAGACATTGTGGGGTTAATAAGGATTCATCTTTCAGTGGCTGTCCTTGGAATCTTTCACCCTTTAAAAACAAACAAACAAACAAACAGAAAGAGCAGTATTCAGAGGGGATGCTGAAATAAGATAAAATTTCTCCTAAGTTATAGCACTGTAGCAAGGAAAGGTAGTTAAACTAGAACCCCAGGGTGTAGTGTGGGGCTTGCTTGTTGCTTGGAGAAAAATCACTTCAGAGGGACTGGAGTTTTGGTTAAGAGGTGTGAAAGAAGGGCTGCTAAAGAGAAGAAGTTAGGAAAGGAATTACCAGGAAGAGGTTAAGGTGTAACTGAATAAACATGCAAAACGTGAATTGTGCAACACCCTTGATGCAGAGATACTGAAGTAGTGTTGCTTTTTATAGCACTAAAGATATAAAAATGGTGCTTTTTAATAATTTTTTGAATCAAACTCATGAACTGTTGGAACAGGCATCCTTCTTTTTCTGGCTTTGTCACATTATACTTTCTGTATCCAACGGTGTTGCCCGATTTTCTGTCCAGAGGTAATTATGTTGCCTCTTGAAGAAGCAACAGTTAAGAAAACTGCTGACATGGGCAGCTGAGTTAAATGTTAACACTTACCAATGACCTAAAGGAGTCCTCAAAGATCTGAGGTGAACCGCAGTTACAGCTGGGGAACTGCTTTATTTGGTGCAAACATTCTGTCTTAAAGGTGAGCCAGAGATATGTTGTAAGCTGTGGTGGCTTCTCTTTCACTCCCTTGGAGTATTCAACACATCCCCTGACAGACCTTTTATTTTAAAAATGAGCTTGAAAGCAACGGTTCAAGAGTTACTACAGCCATGATGCGACATCTGTGTGCCCTGTCCTTGGAAGGTAATAGCCAGAGAAATCCTGAGTGTCCAGAGATCAAGGAGGAAAAACCAGAAGACGTGATACTCAGTCTCCTATGACTGATGGGATCCCAGCTTCAGAGCACAGCAGACAGCTGAAGGCATTACAAATGCCTAAGGCAAGTGCACACTTTTGCTTATTGAACAGTTTGTGCTGAGCCCAGTCTTCCTGCTTGGCACCTGATCCTCCTTCCATGACTCCCTTTTCATAGTACTACTTGGCACAGATTTGCAAATGATTAATGAGTCCTGGAACGTGCCCAGCAGACAACTTTGCTACTTTTCATTTTATTGACTTTTCTCTACGTTTCCTATTGAGTTATAGGAACATACACACACCTTTGCGTGTTTCCCCAACTGCTTCCCTTTGCTTCTTGCTGCCACCTCTGCTGATTTGCAGTGCTTGAATGGTTAGGTTTGCACCTTGTCTGCTATGCAATAGCAGCATTTCCCATGGCGTTGATTTTACACTTTTAAAAATTTATTCATGAAGAAATATGCTTTGAAATGAGGAGGAGAGCTTCTCTACACCGTCACTGTTAGTGCACAACAAAGGATCCTTTCTTGCTTTTGCAGGAGGAATTGCATAGGACATCACTGCCCCACTGGTCAGTGGAAAAAAAAATGTTTTTATCATAATGCTTTTTATCTTGGAAGGAAATGAAGAAGTTGCATCAGGAATGCAAAAAAAAAAAAAGGGGGGGGGGGCAGTGAAAAGCCAAGACCCGTTGCCATGATCTGTACTGGCCTGCAGAGAAAGCCACCAGATGTCAGCACAGCCTGTTCTTTCCTTCTCCAGAACCTGTGCAAGCCAAGAAATGTGTCATGTTTATGAAAAGTGCTTATCTGTGAACTGGGTTTGCCTGTGAAGTCTGTGCTGGGGCTCTGGTGATGAAAGCTGGATCTTTCCTTGCAGAAACTATTTCTTTTTATATTAAAATCAAAAAGCGGCAAATTGAACTGGTATCAGCGCTTAAATTCCTCTTGTTAGAGAGCATCCTTTGCGGAGCCAGTTCCCAGCGTATCTAAATCTTTGCATGCTGTGAGGAGGCATTTGCAGAACATTCATTTGAAGAATTGTCTGGAAAAGATCAGTGCTAATTTGCTGAGGTTTTGTAAAGTAGATTTTAAGTATTCCTATTTTTTTTAAACACAAGGAAAACCATCTGGAACAGGCACACATGCAAAGCAGAGCAAAACATCTTCAGCAACACAGCTTAAACACATAACAAATGTATCCTCCATGCTTCTCACCCTAAGCTCCTGCTATTTCTTCCTTGCAGTGCAAGGGCTAAGGAGAACCTGTGATGAGCTGAGGTGGGATATCAGATTCAGAGCCCAAACCCAAGCACTGTGCACAGCTTTATGCTGTCCGTGGTTGAAGTGTGCATATATGCTGCCTGGTAAAAGGGTAAATTTGAATTTTTGCACGGGGACAAGGTGAGATTCTTGTCACTTCCCTTGCAGCAGCTTGCAGATGCCAGGGAGATATCAAAGAGAGGGAAGTTACAGGAGCAGACAGAGCCTGGGTGATGTAAATGCTTGCTTCATTTTGTTCTGGGCTGCTTGTTTCTTTCTTCTATCCTCACTGCACCAGTGTGATGTTACAGGTTTACCACAGGTTGCTGTGTATGAGAACTGCTTGTAAGTTCCACACTATCACTATAACCCTCAAACAGTGTTCACACTCTGGAGGTGGTGCATGAGAGATTGCAGCTGTGCAGTCTAGTGCTGTTTGCAGAGGAAGACTGGTGTGCATGGTGTGCAGGTCACTTGGTATTATCCTTGCTTCTCTTCCTTCTGTACCAGGAATGTCAGCAAGTACTGTAAGAGCTGCTGCTGTCTGCTCTCATTCCACATCCTGGGAAAGTCTGATTCTGCTTTCCAACCTGAAGCCTAGGGAATATATTCTTAAGGACAATTTGGGAAGCCCCCTCTCTTCAGTGAACTATGATTTTTAAAATGGAAGGTGTGGTGTTGGTCTGTTTTCAACAGTACTTTGAAATCACATCTTTGGCTCTATGCACCTATTTGGATGTGGTTTCTCCCTCCAAGTTATGAGTGACAAGGCAAGAGGAAATATCCTGAGGTTGCAGCAGAGGAAGTTGTGAAGCATTGGAACAGGGTGTCTGGGGAAGTGGTGGAGTCACCAGGTATTTAAAAGACATGTAGATGTGTCACTTGGGGATGTGGTTTAGCAGTGCTGGGTTAATGGTTGGACTCAATGATCTTAAAGGTCTTTTTCAACCTAAACAGTTCTATGATTCTATGACTGTGTTCATTCAACAAGGAGGGTATCAGTTTGTTTTACAGTGAAAGCAGCATTCTAGCTCTGAAAGCCTCACATCCTAGCAGTTACTATTATGGCCATTTCTTCACACTATTCCCCTACTTAAAGGCAGACATCTGATTGTAGACAGGTCTTTAAGCCAGCAGGCTGGCATGCAGCAGCTGAAGGTAGCTAATACCAGATCAGATATGGGAAGCAGATAACCAGAGTAACTAACCAGCTGAACAGCAGCTGTAGTGGGTCCTCCAGTGCTGAGGTTTCTAAATCTAAAGCAGATTATCTTTCTAAGGGGGCCACACTAGTCTCACTTTAGGTCTTTGAAAGGTTTCAGTAATAGTATGGCTTGTGGTATGTGATCCCCCTGGCTGGACACACACAGTGCTTATTTTTAGTCTTTGATTATGCATGTCCTGCACGTGCTCTGCTAACAAGAACTGTCCCTAATCACAGATGGTATCTTGCTGCTGTATGCTCAGTTTTAAAATGAGCATGGTTCTCACTTGCACTAAAAAACCTCGTGCAGAAATTCTGCAAAACTGATGCTGCTTATTAAGGCACAATAAACAAATAAAACAAAACTGTCCTAGTGTAACAAATCTCGTTCCTCAAACCTGAGGCACAGTCTGCAAATCCCGCTAGCTTAGTGCCTGAAATTTAGAGCTCAAAAAGAACACCGGGTTTCGTTGTAGATTGTAGCTGTGTTGGCCATCTTGGAGAGACTGGAGGAAATATATTGCATAGAGGTGCTGAAGCAAGTGCAGTCCCCCTAAAGATTTAACTGTAGTTTGATATATCACTTTTTAAGTAAATCCCTGAAGAGCAAGAAACCAATTGCACTGTTAAAAGCCTTGTATTATAAAACCGAAGGAGTGAGAGAACTGTACCTGCACAGGTTAATCTTCAGATCAGGAATTTAAATGGAATCATTAAAATCAACTTACAAATTAGCTTATTAAAATGCAATGCTGCAGATCCAGAAGTTGGTTGATCTGGTGTGTCACTTGCATGAAAAAGTGACTTAAGAAGTAGAGAACAAATTTACAGTATTAAAACCCCATCTTTCTTTGCAGTTCCCCAGACCCTCATCTGGACCTCCTTCTTCCTCAAACTCTGGATCAACAGCACATTTTATTTAGTGAATTAAGCTTGTTTGATCCTGTGCTACATGTGCTGTGTAATATCAGTAGCCCCTTGTAATGAAATGTATGTCTGTACACACTTGTGCCCTCCCACATGCATAGGAGCTCCATAATTGGGCCCTGGCACCACGGGTCACAGCAATGATCGTTTTATTACCTTGATAATGAGATTCTACAAGCTGCTGGCTGTAGTGGGTTTTACTTTTAGTGGTTAAATTCTAGATAATCACACTACTCTACTACTGCCATTAAAGTAATGGTATTGCTTAGAGGGAGGAGGGAAAAAAGACTCAAACAAGTTCTGATATAATTATGTAGACCTGTTTGGAATATCTTTATGTAACTACAGATGCCAGTGATTAAAACTGGCCTTACTGTTACAGCTTTTCAGTTGGTTCTTACATATCCCAGAGGCACATAGTAGGCAGTACAGAAAATAAAAATACAAAGGATTTACATTCCAGCTATATATTCTGTGATAAGATATATATGTGTGTGTACATATATACAGAGACAGAAAGAGACAAAAACTTCAAGTACAAAACCAGTTAATTGGTAAATTTTAAGCCAATTGTACTGAATATCCTATGCATACCAAAAAATGCTTATGCGAAAGATAACTGAAAAATTCCTCACTCTAATTTTCAGCATTCCAGAGTCAGAAGAAATTACTCAGACTGTTGTGTCACATGTTTTAAGGACCAGATGCATACAGAGGCCACCATGTGAAATGCTGTTCTGCACTTACAGGAATTGTTTTCAGTGTTCAGTCGGGATGGTGGCTGGAAGGCCAATGTGTTGGCACAGGTTTTACCTGGAGACACTTCACCAGCCTTTTTTTAGATGCTGTGGGGATTTTGAGCTGGCTTTTCTGTCCCTTTGGGCTTGTATCCATCTGAAAAGCACCATGCTGACTCGCTGACTCCACTTCTGCTCAGGAAAACTGTCCCTTTGCCATGGGAAAGGGTTTGTGGGCATGAAAGTCATGTAAACAAAGCAGGGGTGCAAACCTTATTTCTGCTGGGCAGAAAGGTGAGACTTTAACCTTGCAGTGACTCACAATAAAAACACACATTTTCCCTTGAAGACAAAGCCCTGCAAGCCTGTGTGATGTTCTTTTCCTGCTTCCCTGCCTTCTAATTTTTTTTTTTTTTTTTTTTTTTCCCCACCAGGCAGTAGTTTTGCCTGGCCTAAAGATGTGAAAAGCGGCTAAATTGGGGCGTGGGGGGTGTGGGGGGAGAAGGCATTGAAATACACTGTAACCAGAAAGTGTAAACTGGTGCTTTTATGTTGTCTTTGCTTGATGATGAAATGGCAAAGACAACTAAAAAAACAAGCATGCAGAATCCAGTTTTCCCTCAAGGATGAGTTAAACTGGAGCGGGTGGAATTATACTCAGATGAAACTATCTCAGATCCATGGGGAAACTTAACCTGTCACCTGACCACATATAAATAGTGTTGGGCCGTAGGTTTGCTCGGTGAGTGATTTGGTCAGGTGCCGACCTGGGTTCTGGTGGTGGCAACCTAATAACAGCAGCTTCCTTAAGGGGACAGTGGGAAAGAGTGGTACCTTCCCCATGTTGCAAAAAACCCAACAAAACAAACAAAAAGTCACCTGATTATGAAATCTAGGCTTTTCCCCCAAGCTAGATGCTTTCTATTCAGCAAGAAATAGCAACATTTGGAAACTTTACTGGAAGTCTTAGGCAAGAACTGAAATCCCTCACTATCATCACTGGCCATGTGAGCAATATTTGGAGAATATTACTCACTACAGTTACTTAAGGCTAAACAGGGAGTTCTTGAGATTCTCAGAAGCAGGCTACAGAAGCAATATTGGCTTGTAGAAGGGCTTATGTGCCCCAAAGCTGTTAATTCCCCCTACCCTTTATATTAACTGGTCTAGTAAAAAGTACTTTCTTGTCCCACAGACTGTACCTCATTTGGGGCTGACAGCTGTTTCTCAAAGCAATACTGACACTGAGTGGTTTTACTCAACTGTAGGAAAATGAGGCTATTCCAGGCATGTCCCTGTGTCTGACCTGACTGAGGTAGTCTTCTTGTGTCATCCTGATTGCTTGCTTTAAAATGAGCTTTTGTGAATGGCTGTCCATTGGCTGTTTGATGATTCAGTGGCCAAAACCTAAAGAATTATGCTGATAAAGAGCAAGAATTTAAAGGGATAGAAAGCAACAGGTGGAACACGAAATTAGGACAGAAATCTTCTTTGCCTTGTACCTTGTACACAGTGGGTATGAAGTCAGAAGAGCATTTGATACGTATTTTGTGACTTAGCAAGTGACTTTTTAAGGTGCAAGGCAATGAAGGACTGTGCCCAAAACACTCCTGTGTTTTCATGTTGTGGTCAAGGCTTGCTGATCCCTATGCAAGACTGTCCAAAGATCTTCTTATTGCTAGTAAAACCAGTGGGTTTAGAGCTGTTGGTTTTTTTGCTTAAATGGGAATGTTCAGGTGACAGCAATTTCTAAAAGCTTCACCCTATTATTTGATGTAATGCCAGCTGGAAGGCCTTGGTTTTCTCCATGTAATTTTGTTTGAAGCAGCAGGTCTTTCCAATAATTATCTTCGCTCTATTTCCATCAAATACAGCTCGAAGCTGGCTCAGTAAAACAGAGAACATGCAGCAGTAGCTGTCATCTCAGAGCCAGTAGTGCAGACCAGACGTCTGGTGTTAGGGTTATCTCTCTCTTCAAATGCTTTTATACTGCTGGAAGAGGTGCTTTATTTCTGCAGCTTATAAACACGCACCAGGCAGAGCTTCCATGACCAGAAATTCTGTCTGTATTTGAGAGAACAGGGATACTGGGCTTGCTGTCAGGTTTGGATGCTTTTAGTAAAATCTGCACTCACTAATAACATGGATATTGCTGTTCTTACTTGTCCATAGAGTTCATTGAGGAGAACAAAACCAAGGGGATTGATTGTTCTAAACCTCACTGCCTTGATTGATCCAGACACTCAAGAGGCGAGGTATCTTTGCTGTCATAAACCCAGAAAATCTGTGCAACTTCATATTAAAAAGAAGGCATTGAAATTTATGAGAGCAGCTAGGGAAGCAACTGAGAAGAACTGGTTTGGGGAGCTGCCAGACAGCATCTCAAGTGACTGATCTGACTAACAGGGTCCATCAGTTTCCCATGTATCTTAGTGCTCCTAGCTCAGCTTTCACAGTCATTTTTAAGGCAATAATTGTCCTAGCAAAATCAGCAATATAATTTAACTGCTACTGTCTGAACATGGTCATCCATTTTCTAAAGTCACCAAATTTTATTTTTTATCCACAACACAATTATACCAAAACATACATACATTTAAGAAAAAGAAACACCTTTATAGAAACGTTGACAGTGCTTTGAAATCCTCCATCACAGCTGGGGCCGTCAGACATTGCTGGAGGTCTCCCCACTTGAATATTCCCCCGTCGCGCTGGGCAGAACAAATTTGACGTATCTCCCTTTCTCCCAGCCCCTCCTGATCCTCAGGAGTCTGTGCCGGATGCAGGGCAGGCTGAAGATGACCTTTGCTATGATCACAGTACATGGGACGAGCAGTGTGAGGGTGTAGGTGGGAGGCAGGTAGAATTTGTACTGGTTCTCATCGAAGGCCCTCGACCATCCGTAGGTGAGCGTGTGCAGGGTGCTGACTACCAAGGCAACAAATCCAAGGCTGGACTAAAAGGAACAGAAACACACACCAGTTAGCAGAAGACCTTGTGCCTGGCTATTTTCCTGTATTTTTTACGTAATTTTGTAAGTGTACATAGCGTGGAGAAAGCAATGACTGTTCCTGTGTTTCTTGGACAGAATAAAACATGACTGGAAACCTTTCCTGGATAGCGTGCCAGACTGCATTTTTTTTTTTCTAATCAGAGGTTAAGTGTGATATTAGAAACTCAGCAGGAGTTTCCTGGAAGATGCTGCCAACTCAGCAGAGACGTGGGCTCCTACATCCATGTGAAGCAGCAGCCCCCAGCTCCTGCCGAGCAGATGGGCACAGGCAGCTCCCAAATGCTCCTTCCAAGCTGCAGCTGCCAACTCTTCTTCTTCCCAGTCCGTGGCTGGCGAGAGGGATGAAGCCTCAGCATCGTGGCTCTGGACCCACAGCTGACACTGTTGGAAATCTGTGAAGCTGTAGCTTCGCACAGAGCGAAGACACCGTCAGGTAACTAACTGGTGTCACCTGTAGGAAAATGAGATGGTGGAGGCACAAGTTCTCCTTGTGAGGTGAGCAACAGCCCTGAAGGGTTTAATTCTCTGTCCTAGAGATCTGTGTTGGTTTGTAAGCCTGACCATCAGTCTGTGTGATAGACTAAGCCTTTGAAATGGGGAGCCAAAAGCCCTTTAGCCCCTCAGGCAGGCAGCAAGAACCCAGCCCCTGTTCTGCAGACAAGAATTTCCCCATTTTCAGCTGAGATCATGCTCCCAAGCACCCAGAGAGACAACATTTCTCCTGGATATTTCCAGCTCCCTCTGAGGGTTGCTCTCAAAGAGGGGTTTTAAACTGTGTTTCCCTCATCGGTGGCTTCCTGCCAGCATCAGAGATGGAGGCTCCCAAGCTTTGCTGCTGATGTCCCTAACTTGGAGTAATGAAGCCTTTACAAGCCAAAATATCTGTCTTGTTGCAGCTAGTCAGAGATCAGCAAGAAACAGGGTCTTCCTGACCATATGTCCAGGAAAGAGGGCACAGTAGGGAAATTAAGGGACCGGGACAAAATGGGAGGAAGGATTCATGTTTTCTTCTGAAAAAGGTCTCATCTGGAAAACTACTCAATTCAAGCCTTCCCCTCCTATTTTTGATTGCTGGGAAACTATTTAAAAACACAGACAACTTCTAAAAATGTACCATGTTGTTACCAAAAACCTAAAGCAAGACTCCTCTAAACTTCAGAGCTAATCATTTAAGCAGCTGAGAAGACTGGTCAAGGGAGAGAAGAACAGCTCTAAAATGTGCTACCAGACCTTGCTACTTCATTTTTACATCATCTATCAGGCAGTCATGTGGGTGTCACTGAGTCCTGCCAAGATTTCACCCATATGACCCCTGCCAAAGTAAGGAACTCTTTCTGTGTTACAGCTGAGCATTACTCAAGGCCATGCCAGGAACTGGGAACAGACCTGTGAACTGAACCTCAGCCCTGCATGCAAACCCACATTCTTCCTTTCTTTCAGGGACAGATGTCATTCTTGCCAGAAGCCATGTCCAAGTCTAAACCAAAGTGGCAACAAGCAGCAAACCTGAACAAGGGCAAGACTAGTTGCACTTGGAAAATTAAGGAGTTTGCTGCAGCATGCCATGGTCGCAGTTGAACCTAACAGCAGGACCTGACCCACAGATCATCCATCATTTATTGGTTGAGCTTCTCTCTATCAGGCAAAAAAAACCGCTAAGTGGCAAAAGGTTGGAAGTATCAGCTTGGGACTCATCTGGCAGAGCAGAGATGTAAAGCAGGGCAGGGGAAAGGGGACAGAGTGAAGTCCAAGGGCAGCAGATGTTTTCTACCCTGGGCAGAGGATGTGTTCAAAGTCAGCCCAAGCAGGGCTCTATGCATGGCAGGGGTGTCAGAGCTGGAGATAATAATTGGTTTGTTCCTCTACAGTTTCTCTTTCAACTGTTGATGATACTGGAGGAGAGCAGGAGTGGAAATTAGTAGGACAAAAGGTGAAAAACCATCACAGGCTCTTAGTAACCCACCTTTATGTGTGAATGGCAGGGCACAAGAAACAAAAAGCTAATTGGCAAAAAACAAATGGCTAAGCTGCTGGTGGCTGAAAACAGGGCTGGCAGCTCCTCTGACAACAGCAATGGGCTGATCTCCTTCTAACACAAACGAGGGGCTGACTGGTGAGAGCAGAGGGTGCCTGGGGTGTCCCAATGTTGATGCTGACTAAAGGATCTGTGGTATAGAGCCCCATGGCTGCACCTGCCAGACAAGCTGACAGCTGGGTACAGGTTGGTCTGTAAGTGCATGAGAAACAAAAGTTCTGCTGATTGCAGCTTGCCTCAGTATGTACAGCTCTGCATACATTCAGTATAGTACGATGCAGAGCTTGCTGAGCACCCCATGGGGCTGATTTGCCAGCAGGCTTAGCCCACATACCACACAGAGTTTTGAACCTCTGCTCTCCTTTATCCTCTCTATACAGTTTCTGACTCTGAAACCTTTCTGTTTTGAACAGGCAGAGGTTTCTGTTTCACTGTCACAACATGGGGAATGTGGGGCCAGTGCCCATGTAAGGTGTTAAAGCCCTGTGAAAGATGCTGCATGAAGTTGTTATCTTACTAAGGCAGCCTAATGCAGTGTATATCTCCTATTTACTTGGTGTCTGTGAGCTCCCTGTAATGCATCAGTGAAGGTGATCCAGTCACATGTGGCTCATTTAGAAATGTCTGGGCAGCACCAAAAGCAAACAGCCCCTTCCTGACCCAGATATGTTCCTGACTTCTGCAGCCATGAAGTCATTAGCTCCATGGAAGCGGCTCTGGCCTCTCGCACTTCGTCGACAGGAGGGTTAGAAAAGGTCTGGTTACAGATTCTCTACATCTTGTGCTACATAAACTATGAAAGAAACCAGGTCAATTCAACCTTCAAATTCCAGGAAGACTTTTCAGGATGGGAAGGTAAAGGCAATCATACATATTTTTACTTCTCAACCAATTAGAATTGATTTGTAAATCACTGGGGAACATTAAAAATGTCTCCTATAAGTTGAATTACATGCAAATCATTCCTGCTATCCAGTATCTATATCCTGTTAATCAAAACTAGACACACAGGGAAACTGTATCCAATTCAACTATATTTAATTGAAATTTGTGTATGTGCAGGAGCTACTATGAAAATTAGCTTTTTTCTTTTATAACCTTGGCAACAACACAAACAGGATATTCATCCCATCAGACAACAGCTGTATATTTTAAGACTGTGGCAGTATATCCCATGACACTAATACAGATGTACACACTGGAAAATGTCAGACTTGAGAAGCTCTGGATAAGGAGGAGACTAAAAGTGGCTTCTGAATTTGTCTCACATGTGTCTTTTGGTACAGCCTCTCTCAAACATCATCCATTTAAACTGAGATGGTAACAAATTGATGCATTTTCTGGAAGACATCTGACTGGGGTGTCTGCGCTCTGCATTTCTCCTCTTTCATGCTGTAAAAGTGTTAGCAATCCCAAATATTTGAGAAAGCAGCCTCATGCTTCACTCCTTGTATTTGCATTGTGCCACTGTGCATTAATTCAGGGAGGCTCACACTGAGCTGTGTGAATGTAACCTCTGGAGCCTGCGAGCAGTAGCTGTAGCTGCTCTTTTAATTTCCTCAGGAGCGGCATCACCAACCTATTGAGGAGTAAAGAATTTAAAACAACCCTCATTAAAAAAATAAATATGGAAGGTAACATGCCAAGAGATCTGTAACCTGCTCTTTTTGGATGATATTTCCACAGTAGGGCACAATACCAGCTGTACCTCTCCTGCATGTGATCAGCTCATGTCGCACTGTCATGCTTTATTCCATGCAGTCAGAAATAGGTGTATCTTTCCACGAACTAAGCCAGCCAGTTCCCATGTGGGGCAGCCAAGAGCTATTTTGGGACTGACCATCATGTATTTGTCTGGTCCCAGTGGTGACATACCCTTAGAAAGACACGGGAAGGGCTCCCAAAGGTCAGGTGCGACAGCCGTGTTGCATTGGTGGGACATGGCAGCGCTACCTGCAGTGACAACATATATATTACATGACACAATGCCAGCACTCTCCAGGACAGCTGCCAGGCTGCCTGGGGAGCCAAAGGGAAATGCAGGGGGTTTCAAAGCCTCCTTCCAAGCTGCAAGAAAATACTTCCCTTCATTTGGGATTCCTGGTATGAGATGCCTAAGTCAGGATCGATTTATCCAATGTCCCAGCAGCTGCAGCCGTCCCCTGAGACATGGTGGTGAGAATTAATATGCTCCCATTGTCCAGTCTGAAGGAGAGGTTTAAAGCCAGGTCCCTCTTCTCCTCGAGGGATGATCTCTTGGGGTCAAGGTCTCCTGGTGCAGCTCTTCTACTCAGTGTAAATAATTGCTGGCTAGCCCACAGCAAGAGAGGAAAAAAGACAAACTGACTTGCCCATTTGTTGATGGGGGGGCAGAGGAGCAGACTTCAAACTCCTGCTCCAATGAATATTGAATTATTTATGTACTACTGAAGAGCTTCAACAGAGCTTAGCAGAGGCTGGATGATAAGATATTCACCTCTGCATCCCTGAACCCTGCCCTCCCCTTTGGAAGGGTTAGGTGTGCACCAGTGTGGAGCACAGGGAGGCTCTGCAGGGGACGTGCAGGGGTCCTAGGGGGGCTCATGCGTGTTAGGGTGCCACGTGGGTCACTGCAATGGGACATGAAGCCTGGTGCATGCTAAGCAGCAGTGGTGTGGGAGGCACAAGTAACAAGGTGGTTTAGGGATGTGGGATACGGCTGTGACACAGTGAGTGGAATTTGGCCTCAAAATCAACTCTAATGTGCAGGGGATACTTGGAAGGTTCATTCCCTGCTATCCTCATTAGTTAGCCCTAAGCCTGGCTCCAAGCACCTTCCTGAAAAGGCTGCAGCCCCCAAGTTTGGGGTCTGTGAATGTCCCATGGGGTAGACTCAGGTCATTAAGGGAATTTGACTCTCAGGAACTTGGGCATTGCTGCAAGCAGGAAGAAGGCTCCTAACCCATGGATTAACTTTGGAGAAAGAAAAATTACCTCCCTAATTCAGTTTTTAGAATCAGACAGGGACTTTTCATTGACATCATACCCAGTTCTCTGTGCTGCTAGGGCTCCAGCACTTTATAGACCAGTCTAAGCCTTTTTGAACTTGTCTATTGAATACTTAGACCAGTCTAAGCCTTTTTGATCTTGTCTATTGAATACTTGGGTGCATGTAAGCTCTGCCAAAGCTGTCTTTCCCTTGCACTGTCCTCTCAGGCACTTTCCTTTTCAGAAGCTTGTTCTCCCTGAAATGCAAGGGCAGATCTGTGGCCTGCAGCCATCTGCCTGCCTAGTGGACCGCCTGCCTGCCCTCTACAGCCTGGTGCAAACTCCCTAGCAGCAGCCCTGCTGCCTCTGATCCTCATGTGTCATGCCCGTGACACATCGCATTTCCCCTTCTCCCTGAGAGAAGCACCTTCTGCAGACAGGACAAACTCCTGTGTGAGAGCAGCACAGACCCCAGGACATACTACAGCCCCCTGCCCTCTGACCCCTCTTGGTGTCACCTCCTGGACAAGGGGTCCATGGCTCTGGGGTGCACGGGGAGCTGTGGCGTGGCAGGATTTGCTGCTGACACCAGTGCACAGCTTGCAGTGCTGGAGCAGGGATGGGCTGGGACAGCAGGTCAAACCCTGCCCTCCTTGGCCTGTGTGAGGGCCTGACGCTGCAGAATCGCTCTCTGGCATTGGCAAATGTCAACTTTACCTGAATGAAACTGAATTCCCTCCAGTTGAGAGAGTTTGCGATGGATGGAAGTGAAGTGATGGCAAGTAACGACAGCAAGCCCAGGGCAATAATTCCAACAGAGATATAAATCTCCATTCTCCAGACTTCCTCCTCTACCCAGATATTCATCTTCTTCTCCACAGCCTGGCATGACAATGAAGGTTTGTTAAAATGGAGCACTTAGGAATAGAGGAACTGAATTTTATTTGTTTTGGTTTTGGAAGCAGCTTTCCTGGGTGAGCATTGGGTCCTATTCACACCTTCAGCACTATTTGCTTGTTTGGGAGATATGGAAATGCTCCCTTATCCCACCACCATTTGGCCAAATCTAGATTTGATTTGAAGCCTGCTGGGAAGAACTGCTGAATGCTCTCAGCTCCCATCCCTGTAACCACAGCAGCAAGCCCCAAAGTCACATTTGGAAAGATAATTACAATGAAAAGTTAGTTTAAAGCCAAGAAAACAAATACAGATGCTTGAATATGCAGTACTCTCCTAATAACCTTTGTTTTAAGTGCATTTAGGGGGGAAATTGTTCATGCTAATGGAAGGGAAGATGGGTTTTATACTACACGGCAAAGAGGAACATTTAGAACTGTCCTCTTTAGCCCATTAAATGGCTTTAATTTACTAAACAAAGATGTTGCTAGAAAACAGGAGGTAGAGGGGAAATGAACACAGGATGCTTGCCTGAGATTAATGTGCAACTGTGGCAATCGAGAAGGACCTGCTCAAGGCTGGAGCTGAGAGGCTGGGGATGGTGTTTAATGGATGCTCTGAACAGGCACTGCTGCTGAAACCAGCCATCCTGCTCCCCTCTGTCCCCACAGCCCCTTCCCTCCTCCATGTGGGGACAAACATTTGGAATCACTTGTGCAAATACCCCAGTGCAGAAAGCAGACTAGCTGGGGGGTAATTCCTTCATCAGGTTCCCCACTCAGCTGCACAAAGCCTGTGCCATCCCAAGAGGGAATAGGGTGGAGCAGTGAGAAGTCAGGGGAGCAAAAGAGGGAAATCACATTTTCCCATGGCATTGCTGAGCTGAACAGCCTGAAGGTAGCAATTTCACACTGGATAAACACTAATGAGAGTCTCAATGAGGCAATAAAGTCCCCTTCCATTTCCTCCTTCTCTCAGACTATGACCAGTTCCTCACCACTATTTTGTTAAGCTCCTGGAGGCACACTGTGATAAAGGACACAAAACCTGCCCCAGGTTATGACTCGATCACTCCAACAGCACATAATGTGAACATCAGTGTGAACAAACAGGGATATCCCAAAATCTGGGGAGAAAAGCCGAGGGAAACTCTGCTCTCTCCACTGCTGGATTTCTCCTCTCCTGGCATTTTTCCTGCCTCTGCCCTAGTCTCAGACAAGCCAGGTGCTGGCAAGGCTGGTTTTAAAGGCTTATCTGTGCTGCTGGGGAGCAATGGCACAGGGGACTTTGATCCTAGGTCTGGCTGTAGGAGCACAGGGAACACCCTCTGAGGTGGTGGGTCCTCAGCACAGATGGATGGGTGCCCAGTGTATGGCGTGTGACCGACCTGTGGGGAAAGGGCTCCTGTACGTAACAGCTTATTCCCCACTGTCCCACACCTGCTTTGGGAAGTGTGCGAAAAAAAGCCAGGATATTAAGGCTGTCACCCAACACCTGGATGTGTGTAGATTACCCTGGGTGCTGACCTGAGGAGCACCCGCTTTACCTGCTTGACGGCCGTCTCGATTAACAGGTACCGGTGGGAGCGGCGCATGGGCAGGCAGAGGCTGTACACGGCGTGCAGGGCTGCACAGAAGAAGCTGAGGAGACCGATCTGCTTTCGGTGCTGGAGCCACTGGTCGAGCCAGTCCGGAAAGCGCCTGTACTTGGTGCCGTAGTAGAGCTGCGAGCAGGCTGCCAGCACCCCGGGCAGGTAGACGAGGGACAGCATGACGTAGGACACGCAAGGCAGCGTCGTGTTGACCACCTCGATGGGGATCTTGTACAGCTTGTTCTTCTGCTCCCTGATAAAAGGGTGGATGACCTGACGGATCAGGTTGTAAGTGAAGAAGCAAAGAAAAAGCCCCAGAGCCAGAAAGATGGGGATTTTCCAGGCTGGCAAGAGGCGCAGGGGAATGTTCTCGATCTCACAGGCTGATGACAGGCAGCCCATGTCCACGGGGGTGAATCCCATGACCTGAGCAATTTCTGCTACAGTGCGCTTGGCTTCTTGGTTATTTGAGCAAATCAGAACCTGCAACAAACAGAAATATACATATAGGGTAAGGAGATCAGTCTTCCAGGATCGAGTACATCGGGAGGGATACTTTATTACAGGGATCCTACATTATTCCACTGAGTATCATGATTCCTGGCAGGCTTTTTGACAGGGATTTACCACGACTGCCAAAGACCTCTCCCCTGGACAGATTTCCTCTCATGTCTGCTCTGCCAGTTTTTTTACTGGCTCTGTTTAGATAAACAGACAATGAAATGATACTTTTCACTTAGGCAGATGCTTCGAAGACTACAAAGCATGAAATGAGTGAGGGTACTTAATTTCTGAGAGAAGAAACACACAAGTTATGGGTTGTATGCCATGGTCAGCACTCAGACTCCTCCAGGAGCCTAAGGCCATTTGCTGATGCTGCCAGACCTCGGCTGCTGAAGCAGTTGTGATTTAGCCCTTGTTGGAAGAAAACAATACCTGCTTGTTCCCATCCCTGGCACCTGATTGCAGAGTCCACGCAGAAACCACATTAAACCCCTTGACCACGGTGCAGGCTGGGAACAGGGAAGCCAAGTACTCTGCGTTGGACTCCTTGTGGTGGTTGATCTCGGTGTTGTTGCTGACGTCCACCAGGATCTTGCCCGCCAGCACATCAGCCAGATCACAGAGGGTGGAGTAATGTTCCCTGAAAACCGCCACAAAAATGATGTCTGTCTTCTTCACTGCCTCCGCCTGGAAGGTGACCTCTGCTGCAGAAGGGAAGAGGCTGGCCTTCCGCTTCGGGTTGCGGCTGCCGACCACCACCTTGAATCCAGAGCACACCAGGCGGATGGCCAAGGAGCGCGCGAAGTCCCCGCTGCCCAGCACCCCGATGGTGCGGCCGGACGCGGGCGTCACGCCGGGGTCACCCTCTGTGCTCCCGTGGCCCAGGAGGGGCTTGGCCATGTCTCCTCTGGACATCCTGGCAGGAAAACCAAGGGGAAATGAAAATTCACTGTGGAGCTCTTGCAGAGACCCAGATCACACCTGCGGTCATGGGGAAAAGTGCCACTTAGGCCACTTGAAGAGAGGTGAATGTGGTTTTGGTCCCAGTAACCCAGGACCCATTGCCAAACCCACCAGCAAGTGTGCAGTAATGTACAAGCACCATTGGAGGGGAACACAACACCATGCTGGGTTGGAAGGCGAAGGCTTTTAGGGAGGTTCCCAGGTCTGTGTGATCCAGCACCTACTGGATGCACTCGTCCATCCTCTGCAGTTCCTCATGCTGCCATCTCACACTGCAAAGCCAAGGCAGTGCTAAGAGTGATCAGGATCAGCAGCTCTCGGACCCCCATGTGGCTACCTGAAAAGTCCTGGCCCAGGGGTCTAAGGGGATTCCTGAGCCTGTATTTGGAAAAGCCAGAGGGGTGGGTGCTTCTGATTTGCAGGAGAAGAATCAAGTCAGGGAGTTGAAGTTGAATTGAAAGTGTCCTAAAAGTGGTAAATGAAGAGAGTTGCAGCCTTTGCCTATTCCAATATTTGGGTCTGGCAAGTGCTGTGTGCTTCAGCTCTTTAATGAGTAATGAGAACTTACTCGTGACATTTAAAAAACATATTAAAACATGATGAGATTTGCTCATGAAAGATCTTGATGAGCTTTACAAACGTTAATGAATTTTGCCCTGTAACAGATTAGATATTGAGGGCACAGAGAGGTTTTAAGCAGATCAATAAATTCACAGGCAGCACAGCAGCTGGACCTGGAGGTCAGAAGAAACTTGCGCAGGGAACTGCTAGACTGTTCTCAGCCTGTGCCTGTGGCTCAGATCTGCCTCCTGACTGAAGGAACAGCAAATTTACCCTTAAGGAATGGCAAATTCCTGGTGGTCAGATTTTTAAAGGGCTCAGAAAGTGGCTCAGGGAACTTACAAACCAGGACATTTGGCTTTTGTACTGAGCACACTGCTATAGATTATAATAAAGACCATCATTAACAAATGTGTGATATATTAGGGAGGGAGACAACTTGGCTTTGGAGTGCCCTATAGCTGGTCAAGTTCTTTCAAAGTGAAGGTGATCACTTGGTCGGAGTGACCTGGTTCATGACACAGGTGTGTTTTTCATAGGCTTTTGGAAATGTCCTTCACCCAAGGCTTTTCTGGGATTGGTGCAGTAGTGGTGCAAAGGGGAAGGGCACTTCTGCATGAATAGTTACCAATGGGAAACAAAGAGTGAGAAGAAATAAATGATTTTCATAATGGGAATAGGTTGCCAAGGGATTTCCCTGAGGATTTGTGCTGTTCAACGTGCTCATAAGTGATCTGGGAAAGGGAGTGAATATTGAGAAGATGGAGCTTGTGTGTGATGATCATAGAATCACAGAATGGTTTGGAAGAGACCTTAAAGATCATCTCATTCCAAACCCCTGCCATGGGCAGGGACACATTCCACTAGACCAGGCTACTCAGAGCCCCATCCAACCTAGCTGTGAACACCTCCAGGGATGGGGAGTCCACAAGATCTCTGGACAACCTGTGCCAGTGTCTCACCAATCTTATATTAAAGAATTTCTTCATAATATCTAATCTAAATCATTTAAGACAGTCAGTCTTTACTGTGAAGAATCTGGAGAAGGACCTCTTCATTTGTAGTGCCTGAGCAGCAAAATTCACTACTGATACATGGCAAGAACTGCCTATAGGCATAACCCCCCATAGCATATGTACACTTTAATGAGCTGTAATCTTGTTAGAAACACTTAGAAAAATGACCAGAGTGTCACATTACTCTGAAGATACCAACTTGGAGGTCCCTGGCAGACACACATCAAACACAGCTGAGTTACTGGGCGAGGAGATCTCTTACACAGCAACCACAATCCTAGCCCTGCTCCTCATCGAAAATCTGCAAAACACCTTCAGCAGATGGACTTTGAAACTATAATTCACTGTCCTGGATACAAAACCACCACA
This sequence comes from Myiozetetes cayanensis, assembly GCF_022539395.1. Taxonomy (NCBI): domain Eukaryota; kingdom Metazoa; phylum Chordata; class Aves; order Passeriformes; family Tyrannidae; genus Myiozetetes; species Myiozetetes cayanensis. The sequence goes on from NW_026088185.1 coordinate 29,660,886, forward strand.
GCTTCAGAGACAATGCTGTTTCTATGACAGAGGTCTGTCTGTTTTCCCTGCCTCTCACCAAGCACCCCCTTGTCCCAGAGACCAAAGCAGTGTGCCCATGGAAGAAGTGCTCTCAGGAGAAAACAAGTTCCAAAGAAAGGCATAGTGACTTCTTGCCTTTAACAATACCTGTCCTCTGCTCACCATGCAGCATACAGGCCTTCTTTCCTGCTCCAGGTGAATAAGAAAGCCCTGTTCAGCTCAGAATTGCTCCTACTTCACTCTGAAGGTTTCTGCTGCTGTCCCAGACCTGCAGGAGGGTTTGTGTGCTGCAAGGCTGATTTGGTGATGCTGGCTGTGTCAGAGATTAACCCAGGCTGCTGCCTGTGCACACAGCCCTGCCTTAGGTGTATTCCATGTGTATCACAGTCACTAGGATATTTCACCAGGAATTAGTGGGAAAGGCATACAAAACAATGGAGATACCATGACTATACTCCTCTGTAAATCCAAAGACTGAACAGCACACCACAGTTCTGATCATTCTACTGCAAAAGAAAAAAACCCAAGGGAATAAACCTAAGAAAGGGCCATAGGGAAAGAGTGAGAGAAATGATGAGAGCTTTCAGTGCCGAAAAGAAACACATGGGTAAGGAGGGAGCAGGGACCACCTGAGACTTCTGGAGATGAAGAGCGACCTCACAAGTGGTGCTCAGGTCAATAGGAAACCCCTTGTATAAAGTAAAGCAGCTCTATCTGAAAAGATGGTGTGTGGGGTTTTTTTTCCGCTGGTCCCTTCTTATCAGATGCTTTATCAAACACTCACTGCTTTAGATTTTAGAAACCTTCTTGCTCCACTCAAATTTATTCATGGCCAGAACTATTTGTTCTAGGGCCAATGCTATTGTTCAGTGTAATGAGCTTGCTTTCCCGAACCGCCCCTCCTTTTCCACCACCTGTACACACAAAGTATTATCCCAAAATAAAGAAACACATCTCCAGCTCTCAGCCAAGGGAAGAGAAATCAGCATTCAGGGTGGCAAAGCGATTGTTACCCACAGACTCATTTCATAATCGATTTAAGGCACCTCAAAAGCTCTCTCTGTGCTCCCACTGGGATGTAAATTTTGCTGCAAGCAAATTTTCTTGTAGTATGTTTTCTCTGTCCTATAGCTGCCACTGAACATGTATAGAGATGTTTGCAATGTTTGGAGATAAACAGCTTTGCTGTCTCCAGTTATTTTGATTGAAAGGGATGATAGAATTAAGCAGCCTTTGAAGTCAGCAGGGTAGTTAAAAAGTAAGGAGACTCAAAATCTTTTCTGTGGATTTTGGTGTGATTATTTCAGTCGTGCTCTGACTGTTGGGGCTTTGGAGCAGGACCCATCACTGCTGCACAGCCCCTGGTGGGGTGGTTCCTGCCGCTGGCTGCTGCTTAGCCCTGTGGGTTGCATTGCTGTCACTGCCATGCACTGAAATCCTCCCGAGGAAAGGAGGAGAAAATCCCTCTTCCACCATCAACGCATTTCCCTGAGACAAACACTGTGGTTTTTGCCTAACAGATGCCTGGCAATGGACCCTCTGATTAGGCAACAGCTTTTTTTCACTTCTGTATCTCTGCAGAGCACGCAGACCCCCGTCTTCTGCCACTGCCCCAACTTACCGTGCCCACACTGCTTTTTCTGCACCTGTGGACAATAGGTTACCCGCTTAAGACTCTCCCTGCCAAAGCTAATTCTCCTGGGTGAGGTCAACCCATCCAAAGCCAGTTCAAGATCAGTTTCTTACCAAGGAAGCTACAAAATGATTTAAAGCACAGCCCAGTGGAAGTAAAGTAGCTTCAATTGTAACTGGGCAGCAGTTCCATAACTAAAATACTGAATACAATACAGAGCTGCCCTTGAGCTAGACTGTTAATTGACAGCCTTATATCACTGCGTGGTGATGGTCTGTGCAGCTGCAGCACACTTGTTCCCATGTGCAGTTCACCAACTGCATTGCAATTACTGCTGTTATTTGTAGGAGAAGAGCAGTGATGGGCAGTGAGCAAGACAGGAGTCTCCCCTCTGCCAGGCACCCTATAAAAACTGGCCAGAAGGCCACTTCTGCCCCAAAGAATGGGATCAGACAGAGAGAAGCTGAGTGAAATGAGGCAGTCAAATCGCTGTTGCCCAGGCAGAGGGAGGGAGGGAGGGGTTCTCACAGAAGGAAAACAGGGATAATTCTACATATTTTGCACCTGAGTCTTGGCAGAGGCTGTTAGCTTAGGCTCGGTGCCAGGCAAACAAGGTTTTTCTGCCTCTCTGCCCACACTGAGAGGCCTCATGCAAGTTTTGCAGCAGGACAGACTCTCTGTATGGAGCTGGGCTGCAGGAGCCCACTCAGGTGTCTCTGGGCTCACAGCAGAGTCAATCTGCCAAGCAGATCATCCCCCACAGCTAATGAGGAGCCAGCTCATTTGTTATCCTCTTTCAACAGACGTGGAGGACTAAGATACTAACAATGATGGGACTCCAGCAAGTTTGTCTGGGACGACCCAGATATCTTCGACCATGTCTTTAACAATGAGACCATCTTTCTGGGCCCCTCTCACATCCTCTGGTGCAGCAGGATAGCCTAGCTGGTTCCTGTAATTTACAGTCTGGAAGTGTTTGAGTTGTACATTCTGGAGAACGATGGATCTGTGATGGCAAAGCATGAACTTTGCTTCAGTTCTGGGCAAAAAAACCCAAGACTCATTTCACTGCCCTGGTATTCAGATTTATCAGATAAAAGACAAATTAGTTTTACAATAACTAATAAAAAGGCAGTGCCTTAAATTTATCACTGACTCAAATTCTACTGAAGAAAATGGCAGCAATCTCACAAAGAGCTCCCATAATGTCCTGTCCTGTGCAAGCAAACTGGTTCCTGTTTGCACAAAAACTCATCTCTGAGCTCAGCCTCACATACGGAGTCTCAGGCTGCACTACCTTTGCTAAAACAACTGCTTTTGTGTCTTCCCCTGAGGCCAAGTTTTGTTTAGACCTTCCACAGCTGAGTCTCCAGAAGCTCTGGATCCAACCCGCTGCAGGTCATCAGAGAACCTGCTCTGTGCTTCAGCTTCTGCTTGGTGCTTATTTGACATAAAGCACACGATTTTTATCTACATTCCTTAATGAGCACATGGGTTGAAGGACCAGCAAGGCACATGAGGAATCAAATGATGTAGCACAGCCCTTGGTCAGGTCACTGCAGAGGTCACTGCATGGCTGGCACCCGGCTCCATGGAGCACAGCCCCACAAACACACACACTGGAGGACAGGGGTGATCTCTGCCCCCAGGGGACTTCTGGTGTGCATGGAGGGACCTTTGAACCATGAAGACAAAGCCTACAGCCTCTGTTTGCAGAGCATTTCCAGCTGTGTTAACCCTCAAGAACCCCCAGCTGGAGAGGAGCATTCAGCACCTGAAGCCTCCACTCAGGTCTTTCTGTGAGCAGAAATATTAACTTTTTTGGCTAGAACTCTTTTTATTTCCAGGAAGATCAAATGTTCAAGTCTTTTTCACACACAGAGCATCCCTCCCAGGAGCACAGCAAGTACCATGAACCTGAACCTGTTAGAACTGGAACAGATTTAAGTAATAAAAGGGCTTATCCAAAGCCGCTTTAATCCTGGCTCTGGTGCACATTTCTGGAGACCTTTCAGTGCTGCCCTGCCTGACTGGAAATGACTTACCCTGCTCTGCAGGTGAGAGAAGGAGTTGGGGAAACTGAGCTTGCTGCCCCTTTTCTTTTTTCTCCTTCCAAAGCAGAGTTTTATCTGCAGTGGCTCAAACCAGGAACTGGCAAAGGGTATAAATCACCCTTCAGTATTGCCTCAGCCAGAAAAGCCATGTTGCAAACCTCCCCAGGCTGCCAGCCAGGATGTGAGAATGAGGAAATGCTGGGAGCTGGGCTCTCCCCACTGCTGTCCTTCAGCCTCTTTGCCCACAGGCATACGAGGACAGGGGATGGGGAATTGTTCACCCCATGCCCTACTGCTGGGGTGGGGAGGCGGGACAGGGACATGTCCCAGGGTGGATGGTCCTGCCCTAAGCAGGGATCACTGGGTACTGAGTCTGTCCCCTGCAATGCGGTGGGTGTAGACATGCCCTCTTCTCCACCCTGATTCACATTCACAGGTCCTTATCCCTTCCCCTGCCCCAGGGCAGGTGTTTACCTGATTATCTCATTTATCAGGTATTTGTCTGTTAAAATCACTTCCATAAGCTCCTGCAGAGACCTGCTTTCTCTCCTCTTTAATCTCTCAATCCAGTTAACCTCATCGCTTCCTCTTTTACTCCCAAAGGACGTGGCAAATGATTTGCCCTCTCATTCTCCTCAGACACATTCTGCATTTGGAGAACAGGTTTCATATCTCCCTTCAGTTTTTCCTGCCCAAGTGAAACCAAACTCTTTCATCAGAGCTGTTATTTACAGGGTGCCCAACAACTCAGCCTCTGTTCCTTGCTCTCATTTTTCTTGGAAGATGCCCAGAACTGCATTTTCCAACTGAATCCCTAAAAGGCACCAGCTGGAGCAGAGGCGCCGCTTCCCCAATGTGCCACTTCTCTTTCTTCATCCCAGAGGACTGTTTGCTTTTGCACAACTGTGTGACACTGTTGACTCACGAGCCACAGTGTCCATCACCCTGTCCTCTGGCTCCCCACGGCCACTGTCTGGCCGGTCGCTCACCCAGTGTCCAGGCGGTCAGTCAGTCCGACCACACAGGGCATAACGACTGCCCTGTTTATTTAGACCAGCTCTCCAACGATTTTTAACTTTTACTCTCTCCTCTAAAATGGTTCCAGTCCCTCCAAGCTCTGTGTCACCTACAAATTCAGTATGTGCCTCCCTACTCCATCCCCCGCTAATGAAAACATGGGCTGACAGGCACTGACCCTCCCCACTCCGCACACCCTCAGGTTTAAACATTGATAAATATTGAAAATGTTGTTTTTGGAAGCCAGCAGTGAAGCCAAAGGCATGTATGTCCCTGACCACAAAATGTTCTTCACCATGACCAAAATTCAAGAACATCTTTCAAAACAGAGAAAAGTAAAGGGGAAGGGCCTACCAGAATTTCCCACAGGGATAAAATGGTCTCTTTTTTTCCCCACACAAGTTCAGATATTTTGGCTACAGTTTTTGTATAGAACTACACCAGCCTGTGGTCACTTTGCAGGAATAATTTCCCTCCCCAAGGTTAAACACGCAGTGCTGAGTAGAAAAATCAGCTGTATATAATATAGAACTAGAAAATAAAATTTTGGTCTGTTTTCATCAAAATTATGTACTTTTAAGCAGTTGCCAATAGGTTTTGCCATAGATATCTGCAAACTTTCCTCTTCCAAATTTGTCTCCGAAGGCAAAGGACCCCCTGTTTGCAGTGTCACTTCTCTGCAGCAAAGTCCTTGTCTGAAGAGTTTCCTTTGCTCTTCTGCAAAAGGATCTTGCTGGCTGTGCCCACCATGTTGATAGAGTAATGAGAAGCCTGAGAAAGACCTGCCCTGTAATAAAACATCATAAAATGGAATCTGAAATCTGGGGAGCCCAGAGGTTTCATTTTAAGACCAAGGAAAGCACAGACCTGAAGCAAGGCAAGAGCTTGCTAGAGCAGTGCTGATGCTGACATAGCACACAGGACTGTATGATCTGATGTGACTTGGAATTAAAAGGTTATTTCCTCTGCTTATCAGCTCACAGTTCTTCAGTGATATAAAGAAATGGTTTACAACAACTTCAGGTGCTGTACTTAAGTGTTATGGGGCTTCTCTTGCTTTTTTGGGGTGTCTTCAATCTCTTTCTGCTCTTAACAAGTTAATGACCATCTCAGCGGCTCACCTGTTTCTGAACCTTTCCCTCTCCAAAGTGCAAGGAGAGCAGGGAAGCAGTCAAAAGCCTGGATGGTGGAAGCTTCTCAGGTAGATCTAGTAATGTCCTGTGGCCTGACACGCTGGGAGGAGGTGCTACTGCCTGCAACAAGCTGGAGCTTCCGCTCCTCTCTGGGCAGCGTGTGCTGCTCTGGGAGCCCTGAGCTGGGAGCTCCAGGGCTTCAGGGATGGCAAGACCTGACTCCAGCAGTCACTACAGGGAGCTGGCAGAGGCTCCAGCTCTTTAAAACCTCTTTGTTTCTTTCCAGGAAAGACAGGGAGGAATTGCACTGCGTGTGCATTTAAATATTTGTATTGGCTATTTCCACACCGCAGTGCCTGTTAGAAGGGTCTCCAAGATCAGCATGCCCTTGTCTTTCTGACTTTGCCTCTCCCAGTGACTCAGAAGATGCACAGGACCACATGGGAAGATGGCTTGGGAGGCAGTGTGGGGTGGAGGGAAGACACAGCCTATGGCAGAGGGCCAGCCCAGCTTTTGCTGATCCCTTGCTTTCCCTCTGAGGAGCCCAGGCATGACACACAGTGTACACAGGTAGCTCTAAGCCAGCCCTGAATAAGCACAGCAGTGAAAACAGGGAGCTCTGCCCAGAAAAGGCAACAAAACTCATGTAGGCCCGTGTTCTGCCTCTTCTGCCTTTCCCAGAAGCTCCTGGGAAGATCCTAGGAGAGATAGAGTAAATGCAATAGGCTGACCAAGTAGTCAGTCTTTGGGGACCTGGACGGATGGAGTTGGGTGGGAGAGAGATGCTCTTCACTGAAAATCAACTCTCCTACATGAAGTACCAGGACCCCACAGCACTCTGCCTTCCCCTTCCTCCCCTACTGTTTGCCTATGCCTGACCAAAACATGCCTTTGGTCCAACATCCCACAGAGGAGATCCAGCTTGCTTCACATTTTCCCCTGCACTGGCAGGGTTTTGCAGGTCAGTCCAGAGAGATGAATATGTGCAAGTGTGCACAACATGCCTCCCCGAGGACCTCAAAGTCTTAGGGAGCCCCACTCATTGTGCTGAATGAGTACAAACACCCTGTATTTCACCACTGCTCAGGAGAGCCATCCTGTGCCAAGCTGTGCTGGCAGCTGCAGAGGGAGCTGATGCTGTTTGCCTGGCTGAGTCTGTCTGCCTGGGATTCCTCTTTGATGGTCTTGAATGAGTTTTGTAAAGTCAGCTGTGCTGGAGCACTGACTTCTGCACCCACGTTTGGCCAGGGCAGCCTTGTGGTGAGGAGTTAATTTATTCTAAGCACCTGAAGTGATGCAGGTTGGTATCTAACCCCAACATAAGAAGAACATGGGCCTGCTGGAGCAAGTCCAAAGGAGGCCACAAAGATGCATGGAGAGTTGGAGCCACTCTCCTATGAAGACAGGCTCAGAGAGCTGGGGTTGTTCAGCCTGGAGAAGAAAAGGCTTCAGGAAGACCTTAGGGCAACTTCCAGTACCTAAAGGGGTTACAAGAGAGCTGGAGAAGGACTTTTCACAATGGGTTGTAGTGATAGGACAGGGGGGAATGTCCTTAAGCTGAAGGAGGGTATAAGGAAGAAATTCTTCACCGAGGGTGGCGATGCACTGACCAAGAGAAGCTGTGAATGCTCCATTCCTGGAAGTGTTCAGGATCAGGTTGGATGGGGCTCAATGATCTATTAGTGCTTGCCCATGATCAGTAATTGATATCAGCCTACTTCAGGAGTGGACACGTTAGCACAGACCCTGGTTCTTGAAGCCTGCAGTCCATGGGGACCTCTTAGGACATTTTTTCCAAAGATTACAGTAGTGTAGTTCACACATACTAAATGGAAACACATGTGTTACCACAACCAAGGCTTTAGAGAGACTCACTGAAAACCTGAGAACCTGGAAAAAAGATGGGAGGAATTTCTGTTTTAGTTTCTTAAACCATGGGAAATGTTTCAAAATGTTCAAGTGGTTCAGGCCCCAGAGTATGTAACTGCTTTTGGAAATGCGATGGAAGCTCCCACGTCACCAACATGCTTTCAAAATGTTTTATCCTTTCAGTTAAGCGACAGTTCACTTCAACTTAGATGAAGATGGGAAGCTGCTTAATCCACTGCAGTTCTACAGGGAAAACTGCCTGTAGTGGGTTTCTGTGGCTGGGTTTTGGTAGCGGAGGTGGGGGGGCTACAGGGGCAGCTTCTGTTGGAAGCTGCTGGAAGCTTCCCCTGTCCCATGGAGCCAATGCAGCCGGCTCCAGGATGGCCCATGGTGGGGCAGCTGTGCTCCAGCCCATGGAGGAGCCCATGCAGGAGGCTGTGACCCCATGGGAAGCCCAGGATGGGACATGGTCCTGCCAGAGACCTGCAGCCAGTGGAGAGGGAAGCCCACACTGGAGCAGATTTTTCCTGGGCAGGACTTGTGGCCACTGTGGGGGACCCATGCTGGTACAGCTCATTCATGAAGGACTTCACCCCATGGAGAAGTGACCCACGGGACAGCAACTTGGGAAGAACTGCTGCCTGAGGGGTGGACTCACACCGGAGAAGTCTGGGAAGGACTGTATCCTGTGGCAGGGACACCACAGGAGCAGGGGAAGGACTCCTCTCCCTGAGCAGCAGCAGAAACAACAACTGATCGCAACCCCCATTCCCTGTCCCCCTGCACCGCTGGCAGGGAGGAGGGAGAAGGAGGGGTGGGGGAAAAATGTTTTTAAGATTATTTTACTTCTCACTCTTTTGCTCTGATCCTGTTAGTAATAAATTTAATATTCCCACTCTGAGTATGTTTTTCCCATGAAAGTCATCAGTAATTGACCTCTCCCAGCTGTTATCTCAACTCATGAATCCTTAGCTGCTTTTTTTCTCTCTCTCCTCTGTCCAGTTGCAGAGGGAGAGTGAGAAAGTGGCTTTAGTGGGTACCTGGCATCTGGCCAGGGTTAACCCACTACACTACCTTATGAAGAAGCAGTAAGTTAAAATTTGAAAATAGTATTTTCCTCCATTATGGGGTTGACAAAAAGCTAACTCTAATCACTGATGGGAAACTTAGAGATAACAAATTCGTGGGTTTTAATTCTTAGTACGTGACATTTTTTAACACGGCTGCCACTGCTTTTCCCACCTCTCGAGAGAGATAGCATGGCTGGCCTACTTCTTCCACCATCGGAAAAAATGTGTTTCCCCTGAATCTAAACCTGCTTCTATTTATGGGAGTGATGTTACAAGGTCGCAGTCAAAGCATAGTTCTTAACAATAAAAAGCAAAACAAAACAAACCTAAAACAAAACTAAAAAGCAAAGCAAACAACAAAAAATTATTATGCTTTCAGAGTATGTTTTCCTGGGGTTTGATGTGGTTCTGTTAAACACAGACTTGTTGAGTCATCAACATTTTCTTCTTTACAATCACAGAGGAAATCAAATATGTGCAGTGACTGTGGCATCTTATATCACTGTATTTTTGTTTCATGGCAAATGGGATTTTAAAAGAGGAGAAAACTTAAGCTTGATGCAGTATTTAAATCTTGTTAGTCCTGCATCTCCCCAGCCCACAGAGTATTGATGCTGTGGGCGATGGCCTTCCTCTCCTGCTGTCTCTCAGTTTTGGTTTCTTGCCACAGGAGGCAATTTTTCTGTGTGTTAGTTTTATTTAGACTATTCTGACAGAAATCATCTGGGGTCTTCAGTACCTGTCCACCCTCTGCTTTGCTCAGTGTGGTGCAGGCATTAGGAACAAAAACCCTCTCCCAAGCAACCTGATGGGGCTGTGACAGCCCTGTGCACCTCCTGGGCAGGTGTTACACCCTAACCAGAGTCACAGGAGAGGGAAAGTTCCACCTCAGGTTACATCATCTGAGGGATGGTCCTACTACAAAGTCACCTCTCCAATTCCTTCAGTTTTCATCCTTCGTTACTCTGACACAAATCAAATGCTGAAGTCCTCTCCAATAAGCATCCAATCTTTGTAGTTTTCACAAGTCCCTAAATTGGTACAGAAACCACACAGCCTCTCCCCACTCTACTCTGAGTGATCCTGGGCCCTGGCCAAGATTTTCCCCAAGTTTTTTTATATCTCAGTGCTGATTTCTCCCTGGCTGGAAGAAGCCACTCATTTCAAAGCATTTGGAGAGCTGAGAATGAAAAGTGAAACCTAAACGCCAAGTGGTCCCGGAGGAACACAGTGCATCCATCCATTCACCCATCGATATCCATCCATCCATCCATCCATCCATCCATCCATCCATCCATCCATCCATCCATCCATCCATCCATCTCCACTGCGCTCGCGAGGACCACATCACCTGGAACAGCAAACCCGAGCTGTTTCGGGGAGGGATTGCCCGGTGCCAGGGACTTTGCCGCATCCGCACGGACATGTCCAGCGGCCACGGGAAAACGCTTCCTGCGGGCACCCCGCATCGCAGCCCGGCGGACCTGCCAGGGACGAGCATCCCACCGGCCTCTTGTCCCAGTGACCACCCGGACTGGGACACGCCGGCCCCCGCGGAAATCTCCGCCCGAGACCTGTCCCCAGCCCCAAACGCAACACTCGCACTGAGGCGGCTGCGTCCGAAACCTCCCTGGGGGCCCGGACCCCGCTGCCCGAGCCCATGGGCGGAGCGGGCCACGGGGAGGGACCAGCCCCCTCCCCAGCCCGGCCGTGGGGATCCCGGCACGGGAGCCTGGGAGACACCGCTCCGCGGCGGGGGAGCGCCCGCGGACCCGGGACGTCTCATCCCCAGGCAGGGGTAGCCCCCCCGAGCCGAGCCGAGCCGAGCCACCCCCGCCCGGCGCGGCATCGCACGCCCGGCTCATCCCCGCTGTCGGCGGAGTGTGCCCGTCCCCCCGCGGTGCCCGTCCCCCGCGGTGCTCACCTCTGCGCGGCGGCGGGAGGGCGAGCGGCGCCGTCCGGGAGCGGGAGCGGGAGCCGTGATGTCAGGCCCGGGCTCCGCCCTCTGCCCGTGTGCCCGCCGCGGCCGCAGACACTGCCTCGCTCAGCTCCGCTCGGCTCGGCTCGGCACAGCCCGGCCCAGCGCGGCTCTGCACGGCCCGGCTCAGTGCCCGGCCCAGCCCTGCCCGGCACAGCGCTGAGAGCGTGGTGGGACCGCTGGGACCCCCAACCCCGTCCCGTCCCACTGCCGTGCCGAGGTTAAACACGCACCGACAGGAGGGCACTGCTGCCAGGGCAGCCGGGGCACGGTGTTCATTACAGACAGGAGCCGAAGGCAGACCTTAATTTCTCTATTTATAAACGCATTTGAAAGCCGGCCGGTGTCTTATTTTAATGGGCGGGTACGTTTTGTTGCGCCTCTGCCCCTGCTATCAGGGGCCGTGCACTTGTTCTGAAAAGCTGTGCCACGAGGCGTGGAGCAGATAATGGTTCTTACCCCCACTCAGGGAAAGAGCTGTCCTGCTGCAGCCACCCCAACACAGCCACACGGCCCTGCTCCGATAGACTAGCTCCGATAGGCACTCAGAGGCTACCGAGATCTGGCAGTGTCTGCTGGCAAAAGCACTGGGACAAACCCACAGGGACTTGAAAACAAATCCCTTGAGAACTTTGGTTTGCTCTCTTAGTAGAGGAGAGGAGCATGGAGGGGAGGGACCTGAAGGGATGGTCCCATCTGTCCCCGTGCTGTGGCATAGCTGGGGAGATGCTGGTGTGATCTGTGCTTATAGCCTGGGTGGAGAGATGTTTAGTGCCTGCAGTTACGAGGCTTTTCCTAATCTTTACTGACTACCATCCCTTCTGTGTCCACCTTGCACATTGGATATGTGTTCCTGGGATGAAACAAGCCCCACTTCTTTCCTCTCTTCTGGGAAGGCCATGATTTTAATGATCTCAGCCCATTATCACCAACTGTCCTACACAGACATCTCACCTCCCCTGCCTCTGTGCTGCCTGTAAAACAGGGTCAGCTGCCAGCCAGGGCCATCCCAGCCTGAAAGGGCACTCACCACCTTCTCAAATCTAAGGAGTGAGAGATATAGAAACCTGTTAATATGGGGAAGCTGCAGCAAAGATATGGGATTGCTGGGGAAAGCCTTGGACCCTGGATAAGAGAGAGCTTCAGAGGCTTGGGATGTTCAAGCTGCAAACTTCGAGATGCTGTATGTTCCTTGGGTATTGGACAATACCGGAAAGGTGAGAAAACCTGCTGGCACAGTTAGAAGAAGTAGGATCACTGGGACAGCTGTACTTCATCACATCTCTGTGAAATCCACCTGTGACTGAATGCAGCTGAGAGATCCAGATTACTCCTTACCTCCTTCTTGCCTGTTGTGGCCCCTGCCTTCTCATGCCTATCTTAATGATAATTTATATACCATGATCAGCTCTTTGTGGAGACTGAAGGAAAGAAACTGTTGAACTCTCTTGTACCTTCTCTATGTTGTTACCTTCTCTCCCACATTATATAAAGGACAAATTTTGCCTTTCAATTTATTTACAAGAACCCGTAGTTATTGCCTTGTTTGCCTTGTTTGCCATTTCACAGTTTCCTCTTTGATCTCTCAGGTCTCTGCAGAGCTGTGGCTGCACCAGGTTGGTCTCCCTCTGTACCTTTCCTTTGCATGGATGAAGTCCCCAGGTTTATGATCACTTCCTTGGTGGGTAATGACCAGCTATCTAGAGTTCCTGAAACACTGAAATCTACTTCTTGTTTGTTTGTTTGTGATTGTTTTTGGTTTTATTTTTGTTTTGGTTTTTAAGGTTTCACTTCCTTTCTGTAAATTAGCAAACTTTGTAGTTTTTATCCCCGTCACTTCCACCAAAACATACTCTGCTTTTCCACCTGTTTGTCACAGAGAAGCATATCAGAATAAACACTCATTTAACACCTGTCTCCTCAAACTTTGTCCATGGCACCTCTTTGCTGGATGGTTTGAACCCTGCAGCTCCATTTTGCCTCCAACCATTTCAGTAGGTAACTAAAACCTCCTCAGCTCCCAGACCTTGACTGAACTTATTTTTTGCTCAAGAAATTCCCTTGGGAACTGTCTTTCTGACGAGATGACCTGATATGGCCTTGCAAGTTGGCTTAATTTCTCTTCTACCCAGAGAAACTTAACATGCCGGGATCATGCTGGACTTGGCCAGTTTTCTGTGTCTTTATCTGGGTTTTTTTCCCCCTTTCTTCTTGCTGGTCCTGAGCAAGGGCTTTTCCCTGTGTCATCTGGACCCTTCCTCTCACAGCAGTCATCTGTCCTGGCCCATCACTCACTGGTCATAACTGCAACCCTCTGTCAGCACCATCTGTGTCCCTGTGACCATCTGGCTGTGCCCTGTCGTCCCCTCAGCCTCAGTGCCAGCTGCACCCCCTCCTCCCTGTTCTTCCCCCCCACAAGGCTGGGCAGTTGCTTTGGATTTGCTCAGGGCTGGGGCTGGCAGGTTCTGCCAGTGCCTGTGTGCCAGCACAGTGTAGCTCCGGTGTGCAGATGAATCTTGACAGCTCCTGGCTGTCAGGGAGCCATGGGGAGTCCCCACCTCCCACAGTGTCTTGGGGCTGCTGCTGGGATGCTCAAGCCATCTGAGGTGAGTGTGAAGGGGTACACCAGGCCAGCTCACCTCCTGTCCCACACCTAATCAATAGGGGTGGTGGCCCAGGGCATTCCCCGGGTTTGTTGTGCACACAAAAAGTGAGTGGTCCCCAAGCCTCCCTGTGCCCCTCCCGCTGGTTGGCTCCCTTGGGTGTGCCATGTGGCACCCCAAGGTCTGATGTGCACCTGGAGGACACCAGGGATGCAGAAGCTCTGGGCAGCGGTGACTACACCTGAGCAGACCCTGTGACAAAAGCAGAGCTTGGGGACACCACCTCACCCTGCCACTCGCAGTGTCACAGCAAGGGAAAGGCTCTGCTTCCCTCTGAAATCCAGGCGTAGTAAGTGGCAAACTTACCGTTGGCAAACCAACCTATTTGGCGGGACGGTCAGCAAATGAAGCTCCTCCTCTGGCCTTCCCAGAGCTGTGTTTTGGGCTGGAATCTGCTTTCTTGGGGCCCAGGGTACCGTTTGGGTTGGGAAATTGGGTTATAAGCACAGCAGGGTTTGCCGGCACGGTGCTCTGGACTGGCACCTGGCCCGGCAGTGCCGAAACTGTCAAGCCCAGAAAGGAGCCGAGGGGCTGGAAAGGTGTGTGTACAATACTGGCAGGGTAGAATCAATAATGTGTGGTTAATTATTGTCAGTGAGCAGAGGCCAGAAATTCATTTGGCGCAGTTGTGAAACAGAGGGCACGTGTAGGTGAATGAGCAAAAATGGGCACGGAGGGAGCTGTGATGGCTCTGTGAAGTTGAAGCCAGGCAAACAGTATCTTTGTTGGGTGAAGAAGCAGTAGCTTATGCTGTCCCTCAACTCTGCTGGGTTTATCTGGAAGGACTGGGAGTGATGCTGACACCTGAGGGCTCTGGGGACATACCTGGCTGAATCCTCATGGAGCTACAAGGAGGGAGCAGGCAGAGGGAAGCCGTTTGTAGGCAGGTGTCAGGCATGACAAAGCACTGCTGTGTCCCTCCCAAAGCATCCCAGGTGGGGAGGGGCCCCTACAGCTGTTTTCCCACTTGAGGGCTGTGCAGGGGTGATGGTGGCTGTGTGGTGCTAAAAGTCAGTGGAGGTCACACCAACCACCTGTCACCTATCACACCGATCACACCATCAGCCGTGTGTCTCTCACTGATGATCCAGAAGTATCAATTAAATGCCTGATTTTTGGACCGGGCTATTGAGGTGAGATGTGGGTGATTGCACAGACACGCCGGACACTTCCAGCCCGAGCATCCTGCTGAGCACCCTGAGCATAGTTATGCTGCCAGGGTGCTCAAGAGGATGCTCGGGCTGGAAGTGTCTGTGCCGGGCTTATGCACACCTGGAGAACCACGGATTCAGCTTCTGGGCTGGGCCACATGCCCCTCCCAGGGGTCTGGCGGCATTCCCTGGGGAAGTCGGTCGGAAAGAACAGTTAACGTGGTACTGCCAGAAAACGGCTTCCCGCTGCTAATCAGCTCCCGGCAGGTTATCGCTTTCGCAACTACCCGGCTTTTCGGAGAAAAGCGTCATTTATCTGCCCTTCACGGAGGAGACCTGGTAGAGATGCTCCGCGCCAGGGCTCGTCTCCGCCTGTCATGCAGGCGCCATCTAGTAGGAAAAGGAGAAAAAGACCAAAAACCGAGGAAGGTGAATGTAGAAATGCAGTGTCTTTCTGCGAAAACTGTTTAATCCAGCACAAAACTGCTCTGGGGCATGGTTCTGCTGCTGAGCCCGTGGTTTGGGTACTCACAGCAGAATTCACTGCATGAGAAGTCCAGGATGGATCTGGATTTACTGGATCTAAAAGTAGACTTTGACATAAAGAATCATTTACAGGGAGCTCCTTGATAACATTGTTAGGGCTGAATTTGGTTTATTAGCTGAATAGTTTAACTACTGGCTTTAGCTCTGGTGGGTTGTAGATGCTCCTGTTTCCAGCACTAATGTCATCCCATCAGCTTGAGCTTTACTTACAGCTGAAAACCTCTCTCTTCCACGTGTGCATGTATGGTTTCACATCATGGAGATATCTGCTTTGGTCATATCTCATGATTTTACAACAAGTCCCATACTGCTGTTGTCATCTTTTAACAGTCACATGGATTTTCATTGTGATTTCCCAGCCCTAGGGGTTTGCCAGGGAAAACCTCCCAGGGTGAAACAAAAAGGGCCTATAACATTAATATCCTTTAAACAGGGAAAAAAAAAAAATCATGATTTTATACCAATCTTGTGATTTTTACGCAGTTTGGCTCTCCCTTTGCCGTGTGGGGAGCTGATAATGCTGGATGTCTGTTATCTGCTGCACATGAATTCCCACTGGCAGGCAGGCTGTCCTCTGTTGTGGATACACGAGTGCACACCCCCATGCAGCAGGTCCCTGTGATATGTGTGTGCTGTGGCAAGTCCTGCTTGAGGCATGTCACCCTCTGGCCTTTCCCCTTCATTTCCCAGAACACCAAGAACCAGAGGCCAGGGATTCTGCAGTGATGTCACCGTCACTGGGGTCCAGTGGCTTCACCCTGCCAGGGACTGCACAAGCATCATTGCCCTTTGCCTAGAGCAGAACCTTAATTCATCTCCAATTTCACAGATAAAAGCCTGAATTAATTAAAGAAGAGAATAGAAACCACTTTGATTTCCAGAACACTGGAAACTCCTAATTATCACAGCTCCCAAAAGAACTGCTATAATTAAGGGGCTATTGCTGTTCCCACTGCAGACACAGTTTTTGCAGAGATTTACAAATGGCACCTAAATTTTTTGCTTTTGGTGAAGTACCGCGACTCAGGCCATGGATTCTGGCTCCAGGTGCATCCCTGTAAATCAGCCAGAACACCACTGGAACAGCGTTTAATTCCCCCATGGATTTCTTATTAGAAATCCAGAGTCCCCAGTGGCAGTGTGCTACAGACAGCGTCTGCTCTCCAATTATACTCTGATTATACAAAATAATAAAACTGGAGGCCTTTTTTTTTTCTTGCCTTCTGGTCTTTCTGTCTTTGAAATACACTTGGGGGCTGTTTCTAGCTTTCTTATCATAACCAGCATTTATTGGTATTTAAAAAAGGTGGTGGAAACTGAATTTCTCACCTGATCTCTGGTCCTCTGGTTCCTGTAACCTTTCCAGAAGCGCTGAAAGCATCATGACGACACTGATGGTGCAACGGGCAGACTTTGCTACAGCATGAAAGTGGCAAAACACCCCTAAATGCAATAACTGAGCAAATCTCACAGGAGCACTTGCCCTGCAAATGCCAGGTCTGGTGGTTCCTGGGCAGGGCAGAGAGCTCCCAGCTGCCTTTTGTGTCAGACAACGGGTGAAGTAAAGGTGTAGTTGACAATATACATCACCTCTGTGTGCTCAGCTTTATCCTTGGGCTGCTGCAATGTTCCTGTCTTTATCCTGTAACAGGTTTAGATTAGGAAGAAATTCTTCATTGTGAGGGTGGTGAGGCACAGGCTGCCCAGAGAAGTTGTGGATGCCCCATCCTTAGAAGTGTTCAAGGCAAGTTTGGATGGGGCACTGAGCAGCCTGCTCTTGTGGATGGTTGTCCCTACCCACAGCAGGAGGGTTGGAAGGAGATGATCTTTAAAGTGCCTTCCAACTCAAACCATTCTGTGATTCTCTATTCCATGACCCCTTTATTAAGTGTTGTCAGAAGTCTGCCCACTGCCAACAGTTTTCTTGATGGGTGGCAGCTTCACCACCAAGGTGGTTCTTCTACTCTCTGGGTCCTTCACAGTTGTACACAAAACTGTCCCTAAAATTCTCATCCCTTTTGTCAGCTCCTTTTCCTCACTGTTGAATGGCTCTGGTTTTCCCCAGCTGCCCCAATCCTGACCAGAGGCAGTGTCTGGCTCCAACATCAGGCAGAGGCAGGTAACCAGTGCAAAACACATTTCCCCTCCCAGCAGTGTCCTTTCAGTAGCCATCACTCATGTATGGGCAACACAGACATGCTTCAAGATCAGACCAAGCCATGGCTCTGCTCTTCCCCCGTTGCTGAAAATTGGTTTTGTTTAGCAAAATGTCACCAGCTTGGGGGAAAAAAAAATGAAAAAAGGCAAAAAAGGAATGTAAAAGGAACAAGTGCAAAATTTGCCTGTATTAGACATGCAGGGAAGCATTGGAAGTTAAGAAGATCACAGACAATTGAATTTAATTGAAAAATAAGATTAAACAGAATGAGACTTGAATATGAAGAGCTAATTTGAATTAAAGAAACAAACTGATTGCCTGAAGAATGAAGGAGGAGGATTAAAATTATTTTATTTTGCATCTGGGTTCCAGCTCTGTTTATAACAGGATAACTCATAAAAAAAATCCCAACCACAACCCTCAAAGTAGTTTTACACTTGATGAAATTACAGCTTTTTTTGAGATGAGCTTGGGGGAGATTTGACATATGTATGGCAAAATGGGAGAGTTTGGTCCAAGACTTATGGCTTCCCAGCATCATCTCAGGTACGAGGTAGGTCTCAGGTAGCAAGGTCTGCAGTTCTCACCTTATGGGGTGGGAGCAAAACCCAAACCCCAGGGCAAACCAGGGGTTCAGTGACAGGTGGACCCTTGGCTCAGGAAAGGCAGTGGAAAGAACCTTTCCAGGACAGTCAAAATCCGATGCAAGTGGTTCTGAGAAGAAGCCACAGGGTCAGGCAGCTCTGGCAGTTCGTGCACGGTGGTTGTGGTTGGGCTCTGCTCCCACACCAGCTCCTGAAAGCAAAATGAGTAAGAAAATAGTTTTAGGGAAAATAAATAGTCTGTATTCACAGCACAAACAGGAAAATTAAATACAGGCAAGTAGCACAAATGGGAAAAATGAGAGCTTAATTTACAGTGTTTTTTAGATTTAGAGGCATCTTTATTCCAAGGGAGTTCTCCTGAAAGTGGCAAAATGGTTTAGTGCATCACTCCAGCCCGCCAGCTTTCTTAATTTCTGCTTGGCTGCTGCTCCCTCTGCTACAGCATATCCAGCCACCAGCACCCTCCTTCCCACTGAACAGCCCCATTGGCAACGGTGAGGCTCTTACGGCCACATCCCCCTGCTTCCCACAGCCGGGCAGGATCCATCCTCAGTGGGATGGGCCCGTCTGGGAGCCCATGCGATGCCCTCTGGCTGAGTGTTGTGCCGTGAGCACCCGAGCGCGCCAGGCGCCGTGGGTGAGCCAGCAAAGGTCACTCCCCAGTCACCCTGTGGCGTGGCTGGCCGGGCAGGTCGCTGCGGGCACAGAAGCAGGCACGGCTCGGCACAGGGCTCGGCTCTGTGAGCCAAGGGGGCTATCGGAGCCCTCATTCTGGGGATGGGGATGGGGAGGAGGCAGGCCATGGGCTCGACCCTTTCCAGACGATAATTTTGACATTTTGTTGTCACTTGAAAATTTTGAGATATGAATAAGTGCAGTGGCAGTGCTCATTTGTACCGACTGTCGCTGCCAGACTGGGGCTGACTTAAATGTGATTTTAAAGTGTATTTAATGGGTACACTGGTCATTCGTCCCTGTCTTTAGCTGCTGCACACCTGCACTTTGTCACTACACACCTGAGCTGATTAAGTGCATCTATTGCCTGCCCCTTCTCTCCCATCCTGCCATACACTTCATTCCCAGCCTACCCTCGCCTCCTCCAGTCCCTGACCAACCAGAATCTGCTCCATCCCTCTTCCATCCCAGGAAAACAGAGACAGGGATGTGTTTCCTCCAGCACTCCATGGAAAAGCATGAGCATGGTAGTGCACCTCCTGCAAGCAGGTCTGGTAGCACATCCCAGAGCAGGGTGATAACCTGCCTTGCACTCCAGGGATTCTCCTCTGCCCCAATATTGCGTGGGGATCTCATTTCTGAACAAAAAACCAGCTGTGGTTTCATTAAAGAGGCTCTTGCTCCTTGTGCTCAATATTTAATTTAGCACAAGTGTGTGTGTTGAGTTCAGGGTGTTGATTAACCATGACTCCAAGATAGAGGGAAATTACTAATATGGGAAAGTGCAGTCAGTATTTCATGGCAAAGAGTAATTGAGCTAACAGTTGACATATGGAGTTGTGTGGGCAAACTAATTAAATTTTACATCTTCCCAAGCATTTGTGAGTTTTATAAGCGTTTGATTTATATATTAATTAAACCTCAGAGTGAAATAAAGAGGACATAACTATTTATACTGCAAATGTGTCCATCAAGAGGAAAGATTTAATATATTTTCAGGCAGATACTAAAGTGTCTCTGTGAGTCCCCAGCTCAGCTCAGTGGTGACACATCAGGCTGGACCATGTCCCATCCCAGGAGGCTGGTCATGCACAGGGTGCTGAGCATCCAGCCCTTGGCACGCTGCTGGACAACCCTTCTCCTCCTATAGTGTCTATTCCTCCTTTTCAACATCAGGAACAAGCTCTGTGCTGCC
Organism: Myiozetetes cayanensis; assembly: GCF_022539395.1. Taxonomy (NCBI): domain Eukaryota; kingdom Metazoa; phylum Chordata; class Aves; order Passeriformes; family Tyrannidae; genus Myiozetetes; species Myiozetetes cayanensis. The sequence goes on from NW_026088185.1 coordinate 29,680,654, forward strand.
CAGTGGGTTGACATCTCCCTGGTGGGCTGCAGAGCCCAGATTTCCCACTGCTCTGGGTGCTTTGCAAGTAGCTAGTGAGAAAGCTGATACACGATTTAAATATTTCCCTGACCCATTAGCAAGGCACTAGAGGTGGTTATGGCACGTTCTGGGATAAGCTTGTTGAGGTTTTCTGGGGTTGTCTTATTCACATTATTTCATATCTAAAGGGAACTTGCACTGTGTGTATTTGCAGCTGGACAGAAGGACACTCAGACCATTCGTGGTGGTCAGCATCATTTTCAGCCTGGTTGTTTCTCTGATGCAAAGGAGTTCCTGAAATTATGAGATTGCTCCTCAGGATTTGCACCCTGGGATCTTGGGCCAGAAGCTGGAAGAAGGTGGTATGTTGGGTCCAGTGACAGTGACATGTCCTAAAATGTCCAGCCCTGGCCCTGATTTTTTTCCTTTAGGCTGTCAATGCATTCCCCACTGCTGACACATCTGTCTGCAACACACATCTCCAGGGCTGTTTGGGTGAACCTGGAGGCCAGTGCTGGCCGGATGTTGGGGCAGTTCTGGGAGGTGCAGAGCTGGCTGGAGGTTTCTGGCTGTGCTGGGATGATCTGTGAGCCTTTTTTGGAGCAGAAACACTGAGTTTTGTTCCAGGGCTGAGTGCTTGGGCTCAGCCGAGACAGTCTGGGTTACTGCTCCAGTGTTGCTGCTGCTCTCTGAGGCTGCTCCTCCCAAGCTGCCAAACTGCCCCTTACTGCCATATATGTTTTATTCCCAGGGGTTATGATGCCTGTAAACCCCTCTGATTCCAAAATAAACAAAATAGAGACGTGTTTCTATTCTGCTCTGCAATGATGCTTCCCAGCAACACAGGCAACGGGGTTGTATGATAGTCCTTTCATCCACTTCTATATCCTAGCTCTGACATGCTGATGATGCTAAAAAATAAATATATACTTTGTGTTTCTTGTTATTGATGTGTTATTTTGCCTCTTTTGAATGGAGAAACAGGAGCTGTTTTGTCAGCAGTGACACAGAATTCAGAAGACATTAGGTTTTGGTATAAAAATGGAATTACAGATAAAACATGGGTATTAAAAGTCCCCTAAAATTTAGTAAACTATTCATAACAGGTACACAGCTGATATTCATATCTATCAATACTATGAAATAGATGGTAGCTATATTCTAGGAGTCATCCTGTGTGCCACCTTGCTGTCCCACCTGGCCTTTGGGGACTCCATCAATCTTGTGATGACCAATGATTCCTGTTCATGATGTCAGTGATAAATATCTTGACCCACTGAAGAGGAAAAATTACAACAACTTAGTGTTTGTGTGCAGTGGAATTCAGAAACTTGGGGGACAGGAGCAACCAGGATCAGGTTGGAATGAAAACGGGAGGAAAAGAGGGACAAGCATGCCCTTGCTGAGGATAACATCACCCATGGTCAAACAGGGCAGCATCACTTTACCACATGGGATCTTAAGAATATTCAGTAACAAACACACCACCACCTTTCCTTACCAGTTCAGCCTAACTATTAACATACCTGGGAACACCTCACATCTCTGTACACAGCATTACATTTCATTGGCACTTTTTTGCTCTAATGTTGGACTACAGTGTGCCATCAATTTGTGCATTCCTTGTCTACAAAGCAGTGTAGCTAATACAATGCGTGGCACCTCACTGTTTTGCTAGCAGTGCCAATACATTAACCTAGGAATGCAACCAGCACAATGAATTTTAATTTCATATGATAACAGGACCTTCAGATCTCTCTCCCTACAGTATTAAACTGGAGTATTAGAACAGGGTGCTTTGGAAACAACCACGTGCTGTGTGATGGAGGGGCAGAGCTGGCAGATCACCTTGAGGCAGGTCTGACTTGATGGATGTTGGAGTATCAGAAATCACCCTGAGTGGTCAAGTAGTCAGTGGGGGCTTTTGTGTAATGTCAGAGGTAGAATCAATAACAAACCCAGGGGATTAACAATGTAAAATCTAAGCAACCTCTGTCCTCTGCTGCCACTGATTTTGAATGGACATATGCAAGGCTGCTCTTGGGTGTCCTGCATGTGCTGCTTGTCCTGTGGGAGCAGGTACCTAGATCAAAGCTGCAGTCCATCTCAGGGCTGGGTCTCTACAGGAGGTGGGGATGTCCATCCTGGGATCTCTCTGCTCCTCAGAATCCCTCAGCCCTGGTGGCATTGCCTGGCCTTCTCTGTATAGTTCCTCTGCCCCTAGCTGCTTCCAGAGAAATGGGGACTGGAAGAGATCTCTTGCTCCAAAATAAGACATATATAGGAAGTGAAAGGTCAAGGCTTCCTTCAGAATAATTTTGCCCACAGCATCAGAAAATGTAAGGGACAAAAGACTCACGTGATGATCAACCACTGATCAGCTCCAGGTAGTGCAGCCCCAGTCTTGGGCAACCTTCTGGTTTCTGTTTGCTCTCTGGTTTTCACAAACTGGCCTGTCAGACCTCACTTACTGAGAAGACCCATGTGCAATTTTAAAGATGCTGTTAGCTGCCCCTGTTCCTCCACCATTCTAATGTGAATTCTGTCATTGTACTCTATCAACGTGCCTTTCTGCCTGCATCCTGTATGAGCTCCAGATTGCTATTGATAGGCGGGATAGCCACGACAATCTTGAGGAAATTTGTGATCTGGTCCCGGCATATTTGACAGATAACACTCGAAATACAAATGTCAAAACGCATTTGGGTTTTTTCCCTTTTCTAACTCACCCTGAAGAAAATGCAAACACTTTTTGACAGAATCAGTTCAGGAGCCTCCTCTAAGCCAGGCCTTGAGTGTTAGGAGAATCTGCCTCTTAAAGCCATATAGATCCACTGCTGCTGTATAAAAAAAATATTCTTTACCCTGAGGCAGAATTACTTAAGAAAATCCTGACATGATTAGACATCATGCTCTTCTGAGAAAAGAGTAACTATACTATTAAAGGATAACTGAGATCCTGTATAAACTGACAGTATTTAAATTACTTGATGCTACAGTTCTGAAACGTCATTTGGCATGAGGGCACAAGGAGGGACCTGAATATTTTCTGGGTACCACTGTGCAGCTATTCCATAGCCTGAATGTGTTCTGCTGGAAGCACTTGCAGGTGCTGCAACTGCTCTTGACCTGTGGACGTGGAGTATATTTAGACTCTGGGTTGGTAAAATTCATAAACACAGGCTTGAAAAATTTATAACAATAAACAAACAAACAAATAAATAAATAGAAATTTTCGCATGTGCTTTATCATTCTAGATTTATCATTCTATGCTTTATCATTCTTGCCTTAGAACAGTATAATGATGTCAGTTAAATGAGTATCTTGTAATGCCTAAGAGCCTGGGTCCACCATTCTGTTCAATGATACAGTTTAAACACAAAGCCAGGGTCTATAGTTAAATGCAAATACCATGAAACTCAAGCTTAAATTACAATAATTTGGAGTCAACATAGTGTATTAAATAATACTCCACGCATGAAAATAATAATACACCAATAATGGAGAACCCTTCAGACTTCAACCCTTAACCACAGCAGGCAGAAGGGCTAAGCCTGGAGCACGTGGATAACCACAGCCCTCACTGGCTTGTGTAGGTCTTGAGGGGCAGTACGAGTATTCTGTGTTAGCTCAGAGCTTGGATACAACCAGCTTTGATAGCTCTTGGGAATAGGTGTGATTAACCAGCCCAGCCACAACATGTCACCAGCACTCCACACAAACAGCTCCGGTACTGCCGGAGAATGGGGACCCTGCGCCGGCAGAGAGGGAAAACATCTCATCCTGCGGCCAGAAGAGGAAAAAGAGGATCAAAGGACAGGGAAGACAGTAAGATGATAAGGCAGAAAAAGGAGATAGATTCCTGGAAAAATGATCGTAGGGAAGGTGAGATTAGCAGCGGGTCAGGTGGTGCTGCATGAGTGTGAGGAGAGGAGCCATCCCGGTCCCCAGGATGCCCTGGCACCCTAACATTGGGCTTTGCAGGCTAAAATTTAAAAGTACTAATTCCTTCAAATTTGCTTTCTATTTTAAAGGATTGTTTCTCCTCCTGATCATATTAAACCTTACCTGTTCAGAACCGAAAGCACTCAGCACAGTGATGAATTCCCATTCCCAGTGCTAGATCCAGTAGTGGGGGTGGCAGAGCCAAGCGCACGTGGCACCTTGTATTGCAGAGTAGATGCTGCACCTGAGTAGGGGCTGAGACCCTGTGGATCCTTTTCTTTGAGGTCCAGGGGTCCCCAGTGTCTGAATGTGGATTAAGGTCCCATTCCCTCCCCTCCCCTGCCTTCAGGCAGCTGAAAGCCGTGCTCAGCACCAAGCAGTGGGTATTTACCAACAGAAATGCTCTGTCAGAAATAAAATGCACGGAAATAAGGGAGTCTCTGCAGCTACATGCAAGTGTAAAGAAAACACATACTAGTGCAATAAGCATGGAACCCTGATGGAACATGATCTCTGTCAGGGGCTAGCAATCATTCTTGGCAGAGTTTGCTTATAAGGATTAGGAAACGTGGGCAGCCCATTAACCTGTGCTGCTCAGGATCCTGACAGCTGAGCATTGAGAGTATGGAGTGGCTGAAACAGCCCTCATGGCTCAGGGTCTCCCAGCACTGATGGGGATCAGGGATTTCACTCGAATTCTCATGGATTTGGAATGGAGGGGATGCTGTGCAGCCCTTTCCAGCCCTGTAGTGCAGCTCCTTCCTTCCCTTCATGACCCTGGCAAAGGCACCAGCTCCCATTGCTGCTTGTCCAAGTGGCCAGGGAGTTGGTCAGTACTTCTGCAGACAGCCTGGAGCTTTGGGGAGCCCAGCTCAGTGTGTTTGAATGACCACATTATATATGCTGGTACCACTGGAAACACGGCTGGGGTGATCACTAGGCATTGCCTGGGATTTAAGCAAGCATAATGTATTCAGAAACAGAAAAGAGGATGTGTCTCTGTGTAGATTTGCTGTCTTGGTGCTATTGGGTTAGAGATCTTTAATTCCAAATTTATAGGATAGTATACAGTTCATCTATAGATGTGCATTAGTGTGTTCAAAATATATCACTTTGTGCCTTTATATGGGGTGCAAAGCTCTGGGCAGAAAGGAGGAAACCATTTCTGTCAGACACTTGAAAGCTCAAATCAGCTTGCCTACTATGCAGATTTAGGGATGTTGAGGAAATTAAGTGTGATTTGGTGAGAGCTGTGATGTCAAAGTACAGTACTCAGCACATGCAATACAAGGGAGTCTCACTGGGCAGTGAGGACCCTGTCAGCCCACCCCAGGAGGGATGAAATTCCCAGGATGCCCAGCAGCAAGATCTCTTTGTAGCTGGAGGTGAAGGCTCAGCCAGCCAAATTTATCATGCAACATAGCCTGAGATGTGTAAAAGGATTTTATGGCTCTTTTTTTTGTAAAAAACTCTTTTTCTCTTACATGAGCTACTAAATAAAATTGTTTACTGAATAATGAAGTGGTGGACACAGTAAATAAAAACATAGGGCTATTCACGCTTTGTGATTCCAGGCACCTGAATTTTAAAAGCTTGGTGTCCGAGTCTCTGTGCAGGTGGTGGAGAGATGTTCCCCAAGAGCACAGCAGTGATGTGGGTGCTCTAAATTATCCTCCTTCTCCCCCTCACTCTGCAGAGACACTGGTTGCATGTGACCCCTGGAAGGAAGAAAGTCGCTTCCTTGGTATCCAGGTGGATGCCCTGGTTTCACAGTTTCTGAACTATTTTTAGTTGTGTGCACTCATCCTCATACCCAGCCCTCCGGGCTGCCTGCTGTGTCGGGCTTGGTTGGTGAGTGTGATGGGGTGTCTGACACAAGCTCGGGGGGGCTCCCTGCTGCCAGAGTAAGGACATCAGCCCAGGAACAAAGCCAGCTTCTGGCTGGCTCTGCCAGAGAGGTAAAACCAGAGCTTTATGCAATGGTGTGTGCAGCATGCCTGGGCCAATTAACTTGGAAAAGGATTACTGGTGTGACACTGGGATGTATCTGTGACAAGTTCAGCCTCTGATGGCCACTGGGTAAAGCTGATGTTAATATGCATCCCAAATTGTCAATAAATTAATAAAAGCAGGAGCAGGAACTCTCTGCCAGTGATTAAAAAATATAATTCAACAGTGATTTAAGGCCAACAACTCTTATAGGAAATGGGGAAAAGGAGAGGGGAATTTGGGGCCAGGGTCCCTGCAGTGGCCCTGCCGCGGGTGCTGGGGATGTGGGGTGGGAACGGCAGTGGCTCAGGAGGCACAACTTCCCAGGAAGGTTTATAAGGAGACCCCGGAGGATATTGCTGTGCTAAAGCAAAGCACGAACCGGATCGCACAGATGAAGAAAAGGCAATGACAAATTTGAAGTGCTTTGTTTCTCTTTTTATATCAGTGCTGAGGACGGGTTGTGCAGCTCAGCTCTCACTGCGGAGCTGTCGCTCAAAGGGAGCCTGGAGCGGCTCCGCGTACGGGCTGTGACGTGCAACCGGTGCTGCTACCAGCCTTGGGACACATCACTGTCCCCTGAGCAGCCATACAGGGGGCTTGTTTGCTTAAAACAATGTTCAAGTCCAGAAATAGTTCTCCAGTGCTGCCTCCCCAGCAGGATTCTGTCTGTCTGTGGCACCTTGCAACTACCGCTGGTGAATTGTGTTTACCTGTGCCCAGTGCAACTTTCTGTGTGCCCCTTGCCCCTCAGTCACCTCACTGACAATCAGTGTGCCAGGAGGCCAAAATACAGAGGGGTTTGGACCATGAAACTTTTGGACCTTCCCTCATTAGAGTTCTTCTGTCAGCTGTGTCCCACCTCTGTCTTGTGTGTTGGCCTGACTGTGGGGTTCAGCATGACCTCGTGGAACTAAAGTGGCCTGGTCACTACAGCAGCATTTGTTTGTAGTTTTATTCTTTTTAAAAAAATTATTTTACTTCACCTCCTAATTTTTTCATTGTTGGAAGAGGGTGGGTGTGTAAACAACCAAGCACTTAAGTGTTCAGGTCTTCATTTTTAAAATACTGTCTTGGAAAATCTTGTCTGACTCTCAAATTTTGGGGGTCTTTTAAGTTTTTCCTATTTCTGCCTGATTAGGCTGGTTAAAGCTGTTTCTCACTTTGGTGCTGAGGGGCCTAAAACAAGATTTGTCAGGTATGTACATCATCCTGCTGGAGGAACTGTAACTGGAGTTGGATCTGTGTTTGCCCTGAGGACAAGGGCAATTTCACCTGTCACACCTTCACCACTCCAAACCCACAAGCAAGGCACATGGAAGAACTAAACACTGAGCTTTGCCTCTTCATGTTACCTACAAGCAAGCAGCCACAGCAGGATCACAATGCAGACCATCAGACAGGATGTTCATGGAGAGGGAGCCAAATAACCCAACAGCACTAATCGCAGCAGGGCACAGATCAGTGCCTGGAGTTTGGAGGGAGCCAAAGCCATGGGTTACACCTCTCTGTGGACTACTGTCCCAGCACAGTGATGTCCTGTGCTTTGTTATTCCTCTGGTTGTACTCCTCGTTTATGCTCTCCAGTGCTACTACAGCTGCTGATGAAAGCCCTGCTGCTGTGCTTAGGTTCTGTGTTGATACTCTTGAGTTTCTTGGGAAACTCCACCCTGATTCTCAAAAGCGATTTGATGTGTTATTTTTGGGAGACGGTTTCATCCACACCATCACTGGGAACCTTGGCAGGTGGAGGAGGGACACATGCCTAGCTGTGGAGGCTGAAGGGGGATAGATAGTTCATGCATGGGTAAATAAGTCAATGTGACTACAAAATACATCTGTTCACCCAGTATAGATGAATATCCAATAGAAATGGGAGGACGGGTCAGGGACGGAGGTCCTTGTGCTGCAAAACCTTTATCCCAAATGACCTCACAGGAGTCACTTAGTGATGGGATTTGGTGTTCACAGGGTCACGGTCGCCACCTTAATCGAGGCAGGCCCCTGCCTTGGTGTTACATGTCCTGTAAAACACTGTCAGAGTCTAAAATTGTGCATTGGCGAACAACAAGGATGGTACTGAAACCAAGTAATCAAATGAACCTGTGAGCAGAGCAGCTGGGACAAGATGGACTTGGCGTGAGGATCTGATCTCACATCTTTGAAACAGCTGAACTCCATTTTTACACCATGTTGTGCACAACCAGTCTGTCAGATCAACAAGAAAAGCCCACTATATCCTTTCAGCACCTTTGTTTTGCATATTTTGTTGTTAATGGGGACAGGAATTGAGGAGGGATTTTGTGGTGGCTCTGCAGGCTCAGCAATGGTGCTTCTGCAGCAACAAGGCCATTTCGTCCTATGTGGGGCTGTACCACTGCACCAGCTGTGACCCACAGGCAATTAAAACTTCTCAGTAGCATGGATGGATCACTTGTTACATTTTCCACCCTCTTCTTTTCCGTATTTATGTCTCTTAAGCAGGCAAACACAGCTTTTGCAGAAGTCCTGAAAGGAAGCTTGCAAAAGCCATCCCACCCTGCCATTTGTTTAAATGTGTTTGTAGTGAAATGCCGTTGGTGCTGTCAAACTCCAGGGATGGGAATCCTCGGGGATGGGAATCCTCCAGGTGTTTCTCCTAAATGACACTTTCAAAGTCAGATCTACATATGCACCACATCAGACACCATTCAGAGAGCACATGTAAGATCCTGGTTAAAAGAATCACATTTACTAATATTTTTCCTCTGTTTATTCAGGGTCAATGTGCATTATAGAAGAGATGACCATGTTGCACAGTTTGATGAGGTAATGGCAAAGGGAGAACAGATGAGTTCAGAGAGATGGGAGATAGGAGATGCTGAAGCAATTTTGTGGAACAAGGTAGGATTTGCAGGGCATCATTCAAAATAAATGTGAAAAATATAACTGAAATGGTGGAAGCAGAACAAATCTGAATATGCTATTTTTTTTGTGGCAAAGCATTATTTTCAGCTAACATTGATTTGATTTGAAAGGGAGTTTCAGTGGAGTGAAGAATAACTGAAATATGAACATTGTTTTCAGATTTCTCTGTGATACAGAGTGATGTAGAAATTAATCCTTACCCTGTTCCAAGTAATGCAGACTGTGATGTCTAGTTAAGATCTCTAAACATGAAAAGATTATGGTTTGTATTGGATTATAACTTTATTAAACAGTACCTCTTTGGATGGAAGTTTTTCAGCCTATGTTTGGTACAGATGTGGTCATTCTATATTTGCTTATATGTAGCAATGCAAATTTTCAGCTAACAGAATGTAGTTATTCTTGGGAGTAAGTTTAGAGAAATTCAGTTATTTACCCACATTATAGAAGTTGCTATGGGTGTTTTGCCTAGAAGAAACTCCATTCTTTGGAGTGGAAGCTCCAAGTTTGACAGAAGGGATGCTCTCCAGGCAGTATCATCCCTTTTTACAACCCCAGACTGGGCGAAGTGATAAGCCTGAAAAATTTCAGTTCCCATGTGCATCACAGAGAACCAGGGGAGCCCAGCAGCTTCTTTCCTGAGGGATTCTGCCAGAACCCAGCAGAGCCTCTGTGAGTTGTGTACACCACTCTGGAGGGTGATGGGAGAGACCTTTAGTGACCAGGCTTTCCTGATCCCTGCCCATCCCATTGGGATGCTGGGCACAACCTGGGGACTGTTTCCTGGTGCTCCCCATGCTCCTGGGGTGCAGGAGGGACAGACCATGCTGGGATGCTGTTGTAGGGAAGTGTGTGGAGGGCAGGGATGAAAGTGTTAAATGAGAGTTGGGGTTAGGTTTGGTGTAGGGGACAGACCTCAGTGGTTCTGGACACAGTGGGGAGAGGTGCAGAGCCTGAAGATCTGGGATGAGAAGTGGGGTAGAGGTGGAGCAGAGGATGGAGGAGGGAGGACATGAGTAAGACAGAGGTGGGATAAATGGCATACAATGAAGGGCAACACCAATGAAAGCAGAAGTGGCCTGGTGCAGGTCAAAAGACTGTCCAAAAACCTGCTAGAGAACGCTCCTCCAAAGCCTGGAGCTTGCCTTAATCTGCCTTGGCTGGAGAAAGCAGGGAAACCCACTGAGAAAGGCTGGGTCCAGTCTTTCTCTAGGGCTGGTTCTCCAGCAGGATGCACTGTGTTTGGGTCACCATCATCCAGAGTGGCAAAATCTGGGCTCTGGGACCCCAACTCCACCTCTTGCTGGCTGCCCCCACCCTGAACCCTGAACTCTCCCTGCCTCATGGAACTAGAACAGTTCCTCATCAGGGAGCTTTAAAAATCCTTTGCTTTTAGAAATCAGAGGAAAAAACACAGTGTTTCACTTCAAATTCATTTCCAGGGGCAAGGTCTCCAAAGGCCAGAGCCACTCTGCCCAGCGCCATTTGATTTCCTTCTGCATTAGCATAACGTGCTGGGATTTGGGCAGATGTACAAGTTCCTTTGACAAGACCTCAGCCTCCATCAGTGCTGTTTTGCCTGGTTTTGGGTAGCAGGCTGGGAGGCTGGAGGCAGTGGGGAGCCAGCCCCAGTTCCTCTCTGCCAGCCATGCAGCAGTAACTTTGGGGAGCAGTTGAAGCAGATGAGGTGGTGCCAGAAACCACCGGAGCTCACTTATTGTCACCTCCAGTTAGTAACCCCAGCTGACCTCAGGGGGGTATTTTAAGGTTGCATTCATTAGTGCCTGTAAGAAATTAAGATGCTTCGGTGCTACAGCTGCGGAAGAGTACAGGATGAGATTTGTGTGGGATTTAGATGCACCGAGTTAGATGTGTAGACTGATGAAGAACAGAAACCTGTTTTTCCAATGGATCTGTGCATTTTCCCCTCTCATCCACCTCCTCCCTCTGCACTGCAAACACCACCCTGTGTGTGACACTCCTGGTGGCTGACTGAAAAGTGTCCTCCTTGGCTGGCCTGTCCTGCCAGAGATAGCGTAACCCTTGGGAAGACTCTGCCCCCTCTCACCAGAGCACGGATTTATGCCTCTCTGATTTTCATTACATTTGTAGGAATGCAATTTTTTGAAGGGCATTGTCATAGATTGGCTGAAGCTGTGAGTATGGGGCTAACCCACTGATGATAGCGTGGTTACTCAAGCATCATCTTTTCTTTAGTAACCTGGATAAATATCCTCCAAGGAGTAAGAACCATCCTGTCCTGGGGGGGCCCAGGAGAGCCCGCTGTCCTCAGGGAGTGCTGCATCTTACTGCCTGCACACAGGCAAGGATGGGAGAGTGTTGCTTTGATGTATATTTAATGTAACACATACAACAAGACTAAGCAGGAAAATTGCAAATTTTTTAATGCTCTTCATCACATCTTTTTCTTCACATTTTTTGCTCATTCTTAGCATGATTTTGGGGTCAACTGATGCCATGGTGCTAGTACCCCTTCAACAGTCATATAGTTGATTTTGGATTGGGCCCAGTGACTTCAAGTAATTTTACTCCTGATGTAAACAAGAGCAGAATAGAGCTGTGAAAGTTTATAAATAACAAGAGTTAGGTTTTCACTAAATCTATAGGGTTTTTTTCCTGGCATTCACCTCACATGAATTAAGACATTCCCATAAATAAAAAGAAAACTTAATAAGCCTCAGAAAGGTTAGACTGTTTCCTCTGGATTTTATGCCTCTTGCATAAATCCTACCCAAGTAATTCCATGCTTTGTGTGGACATAATTTTTTTACAGTATAAATTCCATTAACACATTCATGCCATATGTGCCATATATTAAAACAAGCAGCCTTCTGCATTCCCCTTAAATCACTAGCATCAATGCCTGCTTCCCAGTTCCATCAGCACGGATCTGCTGGAGTAGCATGGTGGTGGGAGGTCCTGTATGGAGCCTCAGTGCTGCATTCAGCTGCAACACCAGCCAGTCTGGGTTACATCCCTGGCTGTAATGACATCCTGCCATGATAAAAAATGATGTCCTTGCTGTGATCCCAAGATGAAGAGACTGGACCCTTGCCTTGCCTTGCCTTGCCTTGCTTTCCCTCTCACTGCATCTCAGAAAGCTGCTGTGTGTGAGAAGGCAAGATGGATGGGCAAAATAAATGTTTTCAGTTTGGACTTTTTGGCACTCCAGCCTCTGAACACCTACAAGCTGAGCAAACATGCGTGGTTGAGCAACAGATCATGTCTGTCTACTGTAGGAAAAGGTTTGCATGTCCAACCATTTTTGTGCCACTAAGGCCCAAGATCATCCACATCATGACAGATGCCTCAACCATTCCCCATTCACAGAGCATTTTCTGTGAAAATGTTAAAGTTTACACTAACAGCCTGGTGTGAAAAGAATTGCTTTAGTTTCCAGATGTTCTGAATATCCTGAGAATTGGTAAAAGAAAATGATCCTCTTTATCCTAATCAAAAGTAATTAAGAGTACACTTAAATAGAGCACAAATCCATGATTAATTCCAAATGCTTTGCACGTATAAACAGCATGAGTTGTTACTAACTCTTTGGCTCCAGAAGCAACAGCAGAGCCCAAGTTTTGCTGTCACAGGTGCTTTGCAAACATGCAGTCACAGCCTATCTGGCTGGAATACTTTAGTTAGATAATGGTTGTGAAGATTAAAACACCATAAAATAAGATCAAGTTGCTTTCCACAACCAGTGCCATGATTTAGCACTTTTAAAAATTGGTTTACTTTGTACAGCAGGAACAGTGCAAAATGCCTTTTTCTCGGTTACTTTGCCTTGCAGTCTTGGAGTTATGCCTTTTACTCATTCACTTCACATAACTATATCCTTGCCATTTTTCCTTCCTTTGGACAGAGCTCTTGGCTTTCAGACAATTCCTGCAGTCCCTGCAGCAGTTGTGTCACCATAAGATGTGTCACTCAGACTGGGAGCAGTCAGGTTTGAAAACCGAAGAGCTGCCTGACTTGCATCCTAGGTGGAGCAGACAGTGAGTGAGCAGACAGTGAGAGGGATGTAGACAGATGATGTCCTTTGTCTTAAGCAAGGCTCAATGCAGTTAAAACCAAGCCTTAGATGTAGCTCTCGATGATGCTGGTAATAACTACTTGTTTGGGACTTCCTGGAAATAATGGTCATATCATTCTGTGATAAAACAGGTTTGCAGAATGAATGCTCTCGTGTTCCTAGATATGAAGTCTGATAAGGAAGGAGGCACCTTTTCTTTTGGGGAAAAAAATTAATTACATTGTTAATTTCTTATTGCTGATTTTGCATAGCACTTTGCACAAGAGGGTGACAATGAATGACAAGCTCCCTGGCAGTTCCTAGAACATGAAATACTCATATGATACAGGGAGAAGTGATAGTCAGCACATGCTTCTTTTTGGCAAGAATTGGTTGTGTCACACAAATGTAAAATTTTCTTCTTTGTGTGTGTGGCAAAGCAGTAGGTACCATATATCTTGACTTTGAAAAAGCTTTTAACACTGTTACATAGGATATTCTACAGAAGGGAACTGGGGAAGACTGTTCATAACATTGCAGGAACATCCAGATCATTGTGTGATGGATACATCTAGGTCTGGTACTATTTAAAACACTAGTAAAGGCACTGATATTGGGATAGGGAACACTTATTAAATGTACAAGCGCATGGTAACAGCTGGCAGGCTGAAGAGAGGCTGAGAAGTCCAAATAATAGTGGCAAATCAAGGATTGCATGAGAAGGAGACCAGAATGTCATTCAGCAGGGACAACTGGGAGGTGACTCAGGGTTGTCTAGGGGGCTGATTGCTCTTTGGAGAGGTATTTGTGGGTGATTGAATTCACCAGCTGGATAGGACTCAACAGTGATGTGCTCTTAGGAAATGGATGGATAGAACATAGTGGCCAAAGACTCCTGTGACCAGTCTTGAGCACTGCATGTCAAAAAAGAGTGGACTGTGGGAGAAAGTCCAGGGGGGGGACAGTGGGAATGACCAGAACTCTAGAAAAAAACCCACAGCAGTGATGAGGAAATGTGGAATGGACTGAGCTTCTGGAGTGTGGACTGGCCACGGGAGCAAGGTGGCAATTGCCAAGTGTGTGAAAGGCTCCCAAAGAAAGGGAGGGAATCACCTGCTTTCTCTGTCTATGATGGATAAGACAAGGAATTGGAGGCTTAAATTACAGAAGAGAAATTAAGGTCAGATATTAAAAAATGTGGTTTTGGATGGTAGAGATTATGAAGCATCGCAACAGATTTCTTAGGGAGGTTAAAAGGTTTCCATCCCCACAGAGATTTCCATGCATTAAACATTGATCATCCCCAAAGGCAGAGAAAGTGGTGGAGGACTCACCTTCTCGAGATGCCATTGACCTTCTGCTACTGTGAATTACAAAAAGCTGGCCTTGCAATCAAGGCGATGGCAAAACAAACAGACAAAAATATCCAGGTTTAGATCCCAAGTTTGGCAGATTTCTTTTGTGAACCTGTCCAGACAAGTGGCAGTGCCTCAGAAGCCACTTGAACCTTGGAGTCTGCTTACAAGGAGGCTGTTTCTGTGTTCTAGGAATTCTTGGATTTTTAGAGAAATAGCGTCTGTTGTTACCCTTTGAGGTCACCACTGAGGACCCATTCTCAGAACAGATTATGGGTGTCACTTGAAATCAGATCCAGAGTAGTAAACTTTTTATTGATGAAAATACATGGCGAGACATCTGTGATGTTACTTTTTCTGTCTAGAATGAACCAAAATAGATGGATTTAATATTTACTTCATCTACAGCTTTGTCTGCAGATCACAGTTACAAGAGCCAGCAGTGCTCAGACCTACCACACAGGGTGGACACTTCTGGCTCACAGAAGTCCATTAACTCACACCGGGCTTTTCTTCCACACCACATAAGGCGTGGAGAGTGGCTTGCAACCCTGCTGCCCTTGGAGGGAGGGGACCAACCATTCCTTCTGTCATTGCCTCTCCTTCTCCCGTGTCCCTGTGGTCTGCAATTGGCCCCGCTTGCTTAGGAAGAGATGGTTGGAGGTGAGCACTTCAGGAGGGCTCTCCTCCTCCTTCCACCTGTTTTTCATTCCTTGACTCACTGGCTCTAAGCCGTAAGCAGTGACGTGACAGCTGAGTCACGGACGCACCACCTGGATGCTGTCAGCATCAATCTCTCTTATAAGGATCATAGAAGAACAAAATAGAGAAGACTGTTAGGGCTTCTCATTCGTCTTCCTGCCAGCGGGGTACCGAGCCCTGCAGTGCAGTCTCTGGCTTTGCCCAACCTTGCTCTCAAAATCCCAGGCAATGGGCTTCCACTGCTCTTCCCCAGGAACCGCTCTGCGATTCAATAAACATCATTTCCAAGGAAAGCACTGCTTTCCCATAATTATTATTTAGCCTAACTTTTACTTATGTGAGCAAATAGCTTCTTACTAATACCTACATAAGAGATTTTTTTTTGTGTCTTGTGAAGAAATTCAGTAAACTTGCAAAACAGAAGATTAAATGTTTTATTTGTGATCTGTTTAACAGCTTTAAGAATGTCCCTGCTGCATGCATTGTTCTACAGAGCAGATGAAAAAAAACAGAGATGCAGTTCTATGCCCTGAAGAGCTTACACTTTTTATTTAAGCAAGATACAGTGACTGAGAATGACAAGTAAAGAGAAGGCAGGACAAGAGTCATAAGAGAAAGGTCAGGATGTTTCTAAATAAAACCTATTGTCATGCTTTTAATTTCGGTTTGTCTTGAAGAGTCATCATACATGGCTACATACTTTTGGGACAATTTCACCATGTTTTAATTAAACATTTTTTTTAATCACATAAACCCACCTTGTCTACTTTGGTTTGGTGATTATTTAAAGCTTCATTTTACAGAAATCCATGTTTTTCCCTCACGGTTATTCTTTCACTCAGCCTAACGAGGCTTTTGCAAAAACAATTCAGTTACTCTGGTTATTAATTCCTTGAGTAACCCAGAGGTACAGGAGCTTTTCTGGCTGATCCATGCCACTGTGACAGGATTGCTTCTCCTTGACCTGTCTCTCTAGCTCTCTGTCTTCTCTCTGCAACACCCCTAATTGCCCTTACTCCAGAAATGGAAGTCAACCCCTTCATCTGGGGCTCTTTTTCTGAGTGTGAAAAGGCAACTTTGTCTCTGCACAGACCTTACAGCTGCCTCTGCTCAGCAGAACAACTCCTCTCCACTGGGCACCAGTAAACTGGAGCAAAGCATCACGGAGCCGAACCTTCTGCCCCACCTCCTCCATATGCCTTCTCCAGCTTTTACACCCAGCTCACTGTGTGTTTCCTACACCCAGTGGAGGTGTAAAACCAATTCCTGACGTGCTTATCCTTGGGTTTACAATTGTCACATCTTCCTCTTCATGCTATGCGAGTAGCAGAGGAGCACATCTAATTTTGGGGGACGTAGGGTAAAAGTTTATTATGGTGACGCAATGTTATTCCAACAGATGTCCATTCAATGCCATCTGTCCCACCTGTGGATTTGGCTATTATTTCTTACTAATTTTATTCTTGTCTTTACCTTAAGGGGACAAATTCTTTCTGGTACCTGACTACAGGTTTAGCAAACTCCCAGAGGGAAGCCCAAATGCATTTCAAAAGCATTTTTAATGTGTGTCTTTCATCCTGGTGAAACCAGCTGTCCATGCACATCAATTTCCTGCAGCAATTTTTCCCGTCATGGAATAAAAATATTCAGCCTCATGGCTGGGTGTGGAAATTTTGCTAAATTAAGACAAGGGGTCTGCATAAAGGGACTGACTTTAGTACTCTGATCTTCCAGCCTCCCTCTTACGTCTTCTGAAGGAGATCATGAAAGTTTGAGAATTGAGTCCTGTTGGGGATTTCAGACAGTATGGAAAGGAGATGATTTTCAGCTAGAGAACCTACCTGGAGTTTGGTTTTGTACACAAACACTTTGCTGAGCAACTTGGCCAAGTGCATACGTATTGTACTCAGAAGACAAGGGGAGGATCTCTTTCCTCTGCTAGACCTCCAAATTCAGGTTACCATAAATGTGCTTAATTATTATTGCATTATTTGCACTTTGTATGGAAGGCCCTAGCTCAATTAGAAAAGCAGATGCTTGTTTTTATAGATAGTGCAGAGTTACTCCAGCAGTCACACTGGAAAAGCATTAGTTATCTAAGGAGATGAATTGAACAAGACAAATCTAGGGCCAACCTGCGTCTCCTCAAGCAGTTTGTAAACTCATACTGAGAAGCAGAGAATTAGGAAAGGAGAGCTGATTTTGCTGTTGCTGTGATTCAAATTCAGCTGGTTAAAGGCAAGCACACTTGGCCTCTTGCTTATTTTAATTTACTGTGTTTAAGCAAAACGCCATTTGAACCTGATAGTTTGATAGCTGATGATGCTCAAATCCTGCCTTCTCTTAAGGACATGTTTTTTCTCTTTAAACCTACTTTAGGTCCAACTGAAGATCTGCTCTGGGAGCAGGGAGCTCCCAAACAGCCTGGAGTTCCTGTGATGTTTCCTCCACCACCCTGGCTGCTGGGGCTGGGTATCAGCTGCTGCTCCCCTACAGTTCCTAACAGTTTCCTGGGCACATGAGCAGCCACATATGCTCAGACCAGGTATCTTCAACACCAGCTTTAGTTATTGTCTGAGGTTGTTTGGTTCTTACAGAATTTATCTAAGCTTTGATGCATTAACTTCAGGGTGTGACCCTGCTCTGAGACAAGGCAAGGGCAAAAGTGCCACTGGGGCAAAAGTGAGGAGCAAGGTTTAGTTGCTCTGATTGACTTTTACCAGAAAAAACAGGCTGATTTCTCCTGAGTTTGGTGAACAGTACCTGTTTTGGGGATATGAAAGCAATAGATTTTCCTCTGCACGCCTTTTGGTATTTCTCCAAACAGTGCTCTGAAGGCAGCTCTGGGGTTTGTGAACTGCTCTCTTGTAAACGCCCAAACGTATTTGCCCAAACACCCCCTCTCAGAGGAAAAGCCAGCAGATTTTGTCTTCCCTGAAAGACAAAGTGGATATGGCAAAGTGCAAATAGCAGCGGTTCACAGTGATCGATACATACAATAAAGCCCATCCAACTGCAGTGTCTGTCTGGATTGCACACAAGCTGCTCCTTGTGCAGGATCTCTAACAGCTGCTGTGCCAGTACAGGGGGCTGGTTCTGGCTGTATGAAGGGAATTTTACATATTGTTACAGCAGCACAAGCACCCGTGGGCTATTGCAACTCTGCCCTCCAGGCCGTAAGACAAGGGCCGGCTTCTGTTCTTGTTCTGTGGAATAAAATGCTTTTGCTGCTGTGCAGGAGCCCATGTACCCACTGGGTCCATCACGTGGGACTAAATTCAGCTTTGTGCTGTTAAGACCAGTCCTGCTGGAAATCCCAGCTAAGGTCAAAAAGAAGTATACAGTATTTGTGTGGAATTATAGCAGCTAATACAGGAAGTCTAACCATTTCTAAACTTTTCCCTCCATTAAGCAAAAATAATCAGTATCATTATACTTTATATTTTGAGAATGGAAAGAATATTATACGCATTCTAAACATCAACAGATTCAAATTTTCTTTCAACATGAAATGTGAACATTTTAGTGTAAGGACTACATGTATTATGTTTTTCTAGCTGTTGAATCCATGGAGTTCCAGATAGTTAATTCCAGCAAGCAGAAATATCTTGTGATGTGAGAAAGGCAAGGAACGAAGCACTTCAGAGGATCAGAGGGTAATGTTATCCATAACTTCCATCAATCATGACAAAGGATAGCAAAAGAAAGCTACTCACTGGGATGTGTGAGAGTACTCATGCAAGAATACTGTGCCTTTACTCACAGTAATCTTGATTTCAGCTTCTCAAAAGTATTTTACCATGGTTCAGAAAGTCCTTAAGTCATGGATTGTTGGAAATTGAGAGAAAATACCAGGGAAGTATCAGCATAGACTTACTTTGATCTTGACATTTTTGCTGAATAAGGTGTCTAAGCTGGTATGGTTCTTACATTTTTAAGTTAATGGCTAAATCAAAAAAAAAAAAAAAAAAAAAAGGAGCCAAAAGAAGGAATAAAATCAGAATTTAAACACTTAAATCCAGCACTGAAGTAAAAAGGTTCTTTCAGCTCCTATCCAATCCTAGAGGCACCTAACTCAGGAAGTACCTACCTTCAATGTCCAAGAACCTCAAATGCACAACAGTCAGCTTGCACATGTGCATGGGTCCTGCCAGGGTTACGGAATTGGTCAGGGGATGGTTCAGCTCTTGCTGGATGTGGAGCAAACCACATGCTTCAGTTCAGGAACTCAGTTTGTGCTCAGGACATGCAGCTGAGAAGGGGGAAAAAAAAGAAGTAAACCTTGTGAGAGAAAAGAAAGTAAGACAGTGCAGAAGAGTCCTTAGTTCAGCAGTTGGTATGGTTCTTCAGGAAGAGGAATTGTGTGTGCCAAAGCCACCCACTCTTTCACACTGCATTTGCACCTCACCTTCCTGACTGGAATTCACAAACATCTCTTGGAGGAAGACTGAAACTCCAGATCAGGTAGGTGCTCTCACCACTAAACTGAGAATTATACTCACCTTTGGTCTTCCTCTTCTTACAGCTCAATGAATTTTTAATCCCTTTTAAGCAAAGAGGAACAGATTCAGCGTAAGGGCATTCAATGCTCTCCTCCCTGCTCTCCCCATCTACCCTGAGTATCCTGCACCCCAGAAGGTTTTGGTAGCCCCTCAGGGAACACAGGTTGGTATTTCTCAGGCAGCAAATCGAGCTGAACTCAGATGTCCTCCTTGTTACCCTGCTGAAAACCTCCCTGTGAAATACAGATGGCCAGCCACAGCCTGCAGGAGTGTCCTGTGCTTGCCTCTGGATGGACAGACTCTGCTCATGTCCTGTAAGGTGGCTCAGCCCTGGGGACAAATGTGGTTTGAAAGCTCATCCCTGAGCTCCTTCAGTCATCAGCTTATTTTCTTTGTGTCTCCTGGGAGGGGGCATAAGCAGCCTGTGGAATTATACTTCCCTCCTCTGCCCCTGTGAATATTTCACTATTTTTACAGCAGAATAAATCCTAGAGAACAAGCTGAAGAAAATCCAACTCACAACATCCTGCACCTAGAAGGCTGAGACAACTCTCCTGCAAGACTGGGAAGATAATTTAAGAAACCTATTCCAAATCTGGTAAGCGGGAAAACACTGGAACAAGCCTCCAATGCACCAGGTATGTATGGGATATACGGATATACAACTGCCTTTTATGTACTGAGTGCATGCAATAGTCATGATAGGCCTGATCCAACAGACACTCCGGAATGACTGTGGGAAATGGATCTGATGAACCACGATGTCGTTTGAAGGTTACTAGCAACCCAAGGTGAGTAACTCTCCCTTGAATCAGAAATTAAGGAATGGAAATTCACGTGTCCCTTGAATTTTGGATCTGCAATGCAAACTGTCTGGGTTCTTGGCTGTCTAAATTTGGGAACTGTGTTTGACCTGTCAAGTACTTCCCTGAGGGGTCAGGTTCCTTAGTCCTTACACTGCACCTGAAAATCGAGTTTCAAGTTAGATCCACACAAGCTTTTAGGTGCTTAACTATTGCTTTGGCCAACAACAGCAATCACCAAAGCTCCTGCTCAGCCATCATCTAATGTCGAGGTCCAGACACACTTTGTGTTCACCAGGGATGTTCTGTGGGTGCCCTTATCCCTCTCTGGGTATGTCCAAGGCACTTGAGTCTTGCCAGGCCTGCACAGCCTTCTGTGAAGCGCCTGACTCTAAGAGGAGCTTTGGTACTTGCCACCTCAAATAAAGGTACCTACTTGCAAGGCAGGCAGTACTTCCAACACTGCCTGATTGGCTGATTTGGTAATTCCCTGCTCCTTGTACTGCTGTGGTGTTTCCTGCTGCATATGGAAACCAAGCTTCTAACAGCGCAGTAGCAGACTGTATCAAAATTGTAAACTGAGTGTTGCCAAGCATCTTTTAGCAACTATATTCCTAATTACTATTGTCGGATCAGAAAGCCGTACCAGCTGCCTCAACGACCACAGTGCTACACCTTGGGGAATAAGATGCATTACATCAGTCAGGCAGTAACTCCAGGTTTCCAGGAATATAGATCCTACCGGAATTATACATTAAAGTCACACTGTGTTTACCTTAAAGCAATCTGAAGAGGGATTAACTAGGTGATCAGTCCATCTCACCACATCACAGAACAGTGATTAAATTATTCCCAAACAAAATTGCCAGAATTTGACACCTAATCTAACTGCAGCTATCTCTGTAATCTTCTCTGCCTACTTGTTCAAGTGCTTAACCCTCCTTGTTAAGAACTGTGCCAATTTTGTCCTGCAGAAAGCTAGAATATATTTCTTCTTCATCTGTCCTTGCTGATCCGTGGGTATAACAGACCCCCTCACATAAAATTATTCTGGCTTCAAAGAAGGGCTGGTGAGCCTCTATTTGGAATACAGTTTCACTATCGGTCACCTCATTATAGAAGTGAGTTGCTGCAAATAGGGAAGTTGCAAAAGAGACCAAATGATACAAGAACTTAATTACTGAGAACAGGGCTAGAAAAGCTACAGTGTGGCTGCTGCCTTTGGAAAACAGCAGATTAAAAAGCCACTTTAGGGGTGTTTGCAGAGCTCTGAGGGAACAGCAAGGATTCACCTACACGGGGAGAGCCGAGCCAATGACAAATACCAGAACAAAAGGGAAATTAACAGAAGCTTAAGTAGGGATGATCAGCAAAGCAGTGTAATTTATTTGGGAATTTATTTGTATTTAGCACAGTTAATATATGGAAAATTATACTAAGGCTGGAACAGAAACAACTATTAGAAATCATTTTACAAGGCTTTAGACGAGTGTAGGGGCTTAAAATAACTCTGTGGGATGCAACTCATAATTCAGAGGAGAGGAAAAGGACTTACATCTTCGTCACAATCTTGTCTCTTAAAACATTTAGCTCCATTGTGCTAAGTAATAGACACGGTTACTTTAATATGACTATCTATACAATTCTCAGGGAAAGGTTTTAATTTACAAGATTAATTTCCCTTCCAGCTTCAAATACATAGATGTGGGGGGAAATAATCAGAGAGACTTGAAGGGGCAGGGCTGAATCCTGATCTCAGCAGCAGCAGCAGAGCGAAGCCCAAATAACTCCAGGAAAAATGCTAGACACATGCAGGGATGTAACTGAGCTGAGATCTGGTCCTGAAGTGTGTGCGTTCCACACAGGAAAATCTTGATGTCCCCCTCCTTAAATTTCAGGGAAAGCTAACAAAAGAGTCCCAAGTCCTTTTAGAGCATTTCTATAGTTCTTGGAAGAAGGCTGTATGTTCCTATTTGCACATGATGCCTCCAGGCCATCAGTTCCAGCAGACGCTGGATCAGACTGGGTGGCTCGCTCCCTTCGACCTGCAGCTCTGCCGGTTTTAAGATCAAACAGAGTGCCTTCAGCTCTGTCGAACCCGCTGGGAATTGACCCTTCTTACACACCAAGGGGGACATTCCGGGGGACACCGGAATGTTGCCCTGAGGCAGTCCATGTAATCGCAGTAAGGCTCTTTTCTTTCCTTCCAGGACGGGTGCTTAACCTGCGGCTCGGAGACGCGTGGCTAAGATCCCAACTTTCTCTCCAGGGGAGATCCCCTCAGGCAGTTAACGATTCCAGGGCTCCCGCTGTGCTACCACCGTTTACTCGGAAAATCAAAGGCAATTAATCATAATTTTCTCCGGGGGAAAAACTCACTCGATTTGGACCCGTCATTACGCAGGGAAACCTACAGAACACTGTGCTGTAATGCAACATGAACTCTGCTAAAGGTACTTCTTTCTAGGGCTCCCCTTCCACTTGGCAAGCCTTGCCTGCCTTTGGGAAACCGGGACGGGTGTAACGGAATTTGGTTACACTTGGATGCGTTGAGGAGCAAGATCCACCCGCAGTGTTGTCCCGCTCCTTTTTTGGGTCGCCGATGCTGGACGGGGGGAGCCTGAGGAAGCCACGGGGAACACTCCGGGGTGACCTGTTGCCTGCGCGGGGCTTTCCCCGACCTCCTCCCGCAGAGAGCGGTGCGGGTCGGCGGCGGCAGGGAGCACATCCCGGCGGGACGGGCTCCAGCCGCTGCTTGGGCAGTCGCGGACAGGGAGGGATGCAGGGATGCAGGGAGGAAGCAGTTTCAGGCGGCAGGTGAACGGGGCAATGCGATGCATTCCCGACCGTCCCGCTTTCAGCGGGACGCAGTCTGGGCGGTACCCGCAGTGACTCCGCCGGTGACGGCGGGGCGGGCGCGGTCCCCCCGCCTCTCAACAGTGCCAGAGGGGCTCGGAGTGCCCGGGGACGTGCGGGACGCCCCGCCGCCTCTCTCCTCCCCTCCCCTCCGCCCGCCCCGCCCGAGGGGCCGCGCCGCCACCGGCGCTCGGCGCTGCGGGCGGTCGGGCGGCGGCAGACGGGCGCATCACCGAGGACCGCAACGACGGCGGCGCCCCGGAGCCCCCCCGGCGGCTCCGCCCCGGACCCGTGCAGGTGGGTCCGCCCGCCCCGCCCCGCTCCGCTTCTCCCGGCTCCGCGTCCCCCACGTCGGGGCGGCGACGGGGGCGGGCGCCCGTCCCCTCGCGGGGCCGAGGGGCAGAGCCGGGCGCCCGCTCACCGCCCCCGCGCCCGCCCAGCCCCGCCGGGCGGACGGGGCGCCGCATCCCCTCGGAGCGGAGCGGGGCGGCTCTGGGCAGCGCTCGGCATGGCGGGGCTCCCGGCCGGCCGGCGGGCGGGCTGAGGCGGGGGCCGGGCGGGGAGGCGCCGGCGGCGGGGTCTCACCGCCTCTTCTTGCCGTCCCCCCGCAGGGAGCGGCCGGCCCCCCGCGCCACCATTGCCTCGCACGGCAAGGAGGACCTGCTCGCCGCCGCCGCCCGGCTCTGGCAGCGGAGGAGGCGGCTGCTGGCCGCCGCCGGGCTCGCCTTGGCCATGGCCGTCGCGCTGCTGGTCGCCGTGCCCCTGCTGCTGCTGCAGGCGCCCGCCGACACCGGCGCCCACTACGAGATGATGGGCACCTGCCGCATGATCTGCGACCCCTACAGTGGCGGGCGGCCGCCCGGTCCCGGCAGCACCGCCGCCGTGGAGGCCCTGCAGGACCTGGGTGCCAACCCCCCGCCGCCCTTCGTCCAGGGACCCAAGGGGGAGCCGGGCCGGCCGGGCAAGCCGGGCCCCCGCGGGCCGCCCGGGGAGCCGGGGCCGCCGGGGCCGCGGGGCCCACCGGGGGAGCGGGGGGACGCGGGCAAGCCGGGGCTGCCCGGGCTGGCGCTGGCGGGCGCGGGAGGCGGCGGGAGCGGCGGCGGGGCGGCGGCGGGCGGAGAAGCGGCGGGAGGGCTGAGTGCCGCCTTCAGCGGGCCGCGCATCGCCTTCTACGTGGGGCTGAAGAGCCCCCACGAGGGCTATGAAGTCCTCAAGTTCGACGACGTGGTGACCAACCTGGGCAACCACTACGACCCGGCCAGCGGCAAGTTCACCTGCCAGGTGCGCGGCATCTACTTCTTCACCTACCACATCCTCATGCGCGGCGGCGACGGCACCAGCATGTGGGCCGACCTCTGCAAGAACGGCCAGGTGGGTTCCACCGCTCTCCCGCGCGTGTTTCGCGCCCCGGGGCCACCTTTCGTCCCTCTCCCACCCCCGCCCCGTCCTCGCCCGCGGCACCGGCAGCCGCCGCTCCCGGTAAAAGGAGCAACTGGAGCATCCTCCGCGCCGTCGGGGCGGGGCTGCACCGCGGGAGAGGCTCTAGAGCCGCTACAAATTCCGAACTCCCGGCTTGCAAACTTTCCTGCCGGGATGAGGAAAAGGAGAAGCGAGGAGAGGGGAGGGAGGGAGGAAGTGGTGGTAGTGGAGAGGCTGGAGAAGAGGGACTCCCGGGGAACTGATGGAGGGGCCGGAAAAAGGGGGGCTCGGGGAACTGATGAAGAGGCAGGAAAAGGGGGGCTCGGGGAGGCTGGTGGAGGGGCTGTGGAAAAGTGACTCGAGGAGATAATGGAGACGCTGGGGAAGAAGGGCTAGGGGGGCTGATGTGCCCAGCGGCTGTGTTGGCAGGTGCGGGCCAGTGCCATCGCCCAGGACGCGGACCAGAACTATGACTATGCCAGCAACAGCGTGGTGCTGCACCTGGACTCCGGCGACGAAGTGTACGTCAAGCTGGATGGAGGCAAAGCACATGGAGGCAACAACAATAAGTACAGCACTTTCTCTGGCTTTCTTTTATACCCTGATTAACACACAACAAGCAACATGACACAGCTGACCCTGCCACTGATGCGTGTGGGGCTGTTTGGCATTTCCGTATCCCATCGTGCTGCTGTTCCTGCTGGTATCCACTGTCTCCACAGGTCACTTTAGCCTCATTATCAGTTTGTATGTCTTTATTTTTACCTGTGTGGAAATGAAATAGAAGTGAAACAAAGCAATCCTCTTCTTTGCTCTCCCGCATTTCTTCAGACTCCCCTCTCCCTTTGTCTGCCTGCGTGTTTTGTGTGTCACACGAGGAACTCGGCAGCTTGAAACTCTCAAGTGGTTCCTGGAGGGTTTAAAAGAGCCCGGAGTTCGGACTGTGCCACATATGGAATTTGAACCAGTCACACTTTTTCATCAAAAAATTATTAATTACAATGATGAATTTTCAGATCAACTATTTGCAAAGTAGGACTGGGCCATAACTGTTCTTTCCTTTGCTGCTTTGTATGGGGTCAAGTGTAAACTTTTCTTTCTGTGCTATGCAATGCTCATGTGAATGATGGTGTCATTAACGTCAAACCTGTTTCTGTCTGCAGAAGAATTCGGTCGTTGACCACGGTCACCAGAATATCACATTAAATTATGTTTTTAGACAATGCCTTTTTGCTTTCTGTCTCTTCCAGTGCTGCAAAGGAGCGCTGTGGTGCTGCCACAGGAGGGTGGGAGGTAGAGGAGGGGGTCACTTTGGTCCCTTAGGTTTGCAGCAAAATTTAAAGGTTTTTTTTAAAGAATGGGGCACGTTGCCTAAGTCTTGATTATTGTTCAGGGGGGCTGGGAAGAAGCAGAGGGAGAGGAAAAAAAGCTTCACCCTTGTGCAGTTTTTTGTAAAAAGGAGGCACACTGTCATGAAAAGGTGAAAGTGGGGATGTGGAGCAGATCTCCTGAGCAGATTTACTGGGTTTGAACCTGATCTAGAGGTTAGCAAAGTACAGGAAAAGCAGTTTAATCAGTGATTATGGAAAGCTGTGTTTCTGTAACATGCTTGACAAATGCAAGGAGGCAGCAGGGGAGAGAATCTGTCTAAACCTTCGCACTTGCAGTGTGTGTGTGGGTTGGAAACCACACCTAACTCTAGGTGGGTCTGCACAGTGCCTGAGATGGGCTAGGAGAGAAAGCTTGCTCAAGACTGTTGGATACAGACCATTTAGAAAGGTTTTCTTCTGATGTCCTCAGTAAGTCCCAACCACTCTGGGTCTTTTTAAAAATGCACAGGTGTATAACTAGTGCGTGTGGTTCTGAGCCTTTGGTGTAGGAAGTGTATCTGTCTTCATCACCCAAGTAAGTAAACTCCCAGTTTGTGTAAATTGGTGGAGCTAAAACAGTTAAATTGGTTCACACAAGCACCTAGATTAATTTTATTGTCTTGAAATTTCATTTTTTCCTTCTGAAGGTCTTACCTCCCTATCATTTTTCTACCCTTTGCAGCTTTAGTGCAGTTTCACAAGTAAGAGAGACAGGAGCTGGACTGAAACAGCTCTGCCAAGGCTGGAGCTTTGCCTGATTTTACAGGAGGAAGGGGAACCCAGTTCGTTGGACTTGGTCCAGCCCCACTTTGGGGCAGCCCCATGATGACTGAGTTATTACAGTCACTTCTGTCTCCTACCTGGTCCTTGGTGGGTATTGTCTACTCATTGGCTGGAAGAGGAGGGTCAAAGAGAGAAAGCAGTTCCTTCATCCTGTCCTCAAACTCTCGAAACTGTCCTCAAACAAAAAAATCCCAGTCGAGGGAAGCAGAGTTCATAACCAGGTACACATGTTAGACACTTATCAATCTCTAATGTCTTGTCGATTTGTACTATTTAGAATATGATTAAAACCAGTGTCTGAGACCCAAATGAACTATAATTGCTATGGATCCTCAATTCCCACTGGATCCGTAATCCTTTTTGACTATTCCTCCCCCCTCCTTCAATGAAATGGAGCTTAGACACAAAGCCCTTGGTTTAAATTTCAAAAAATTAAAATTGACATGCAGCAGCATTAGCAGGAGCCAGAAGGAATTCTAAGGAGGTGCCTGGGCTCTGCTTTATCCTTTGCATTAAGAAGCAATTTGTACTTCTAACAAAGACCCAACTGTTCCCCCTTGGCAAAAGGGCAATGAAGATGCCTTGCAAGGGAATTGCTGTTCACAATACTTAAACAAATTTGAATCTTAGATTTTTAAATCTGTATTCCCTGGTGGAGCCTGCTCCTCTCAATTCAAATGCAGGGCTGGCGGTGTGTGCCTGCCAAGGTGTCAGTAGCTAAGCGGATGATGGATTGATGAGGCAATGGGAAGACACAGGCTCACAGTGGCGGTTTGCCCCGACAGTGATCTATGTATCTGCACATTATCAATGTCATGAGGAGGCTTGAACCACCCTCGCTAGATGTCTCATTTTCCACTTATCTCTTATGTACTAATTATCAGCCTGGATTATTCCCCAGGATAGAAACCAAAAAAAAAAAAAAAAAAAAGCTCATTGCCCCTCCACTGACAGTTTACACAATCGATAGGATGAACGTCTCCCTCGGCTGCTCACAGGCTTTTTTGTTTCCTTTCCTCATTGCAGGGTCTTCCGAGAATGCCTCTGTGGGGGGTTGATGGCTCTCACCCAGAATCTGCAGCGGTGGTGCTTGGACAGGCTCTTCTGTCCTAGTCATCTTGGTAGTAGCTCAGTGTGTGGGTTGTGTTTTTTTTCCGAAGTAACGCAGGGAAAAGCAATTGGGAGATGAAAAACTTCAGTGCTCAGTGGTGCAGTTATCCAGAAAAGCAGAGGCAGCACTGCAGATGGAGATGTGGTCCTTGTGCTGCCGGTGGCTGTGGGTGAGAGAAGGGTCATGTACTGCCCAGCAAGCAGCCTGCAGCAGGCTTGTAACCCTCTGGGCTTCAGCTGAGTCAGCCTCCCCTTGGGAATGATCCGTGGGTTCTACATGGCACAAAGAGAAGGGGCTGTTTTGTAGAGGGAATACCCTGGTCCCCTGGTTTGAATTGGAAGAGGAGAATTAATGTGTACTTGAGGCTGACTTCAGCTTTCTCTGGGACCAGCTCTCCCAAATGATACTAGCAGCTCAAATGACCATTAGCTGGTGTCTGCTCTGGGGGTCTGGCCCCTTGGAGTTGTTATTTTACTTGATGAGTTAAACAAATGCTTTTAGGAATTGTGAGGTGATCAGGTGTGGTGTGAATAGGGAATGCCCCCTGAAAGGAGTGGAATGTTGGAGTCTCAGACAAAAGGTGCTTCTGTTTTGTGCCCAGCTGTGTGCTCAGGTTAAAATTATAATATACAAGTTAAGATTTAAAAAAAAAAAAAAAAGAAAAAAGGACAGGTGTTTGTGCTGTCAAAGTAACCTAGATACCGTAGCAGCAGACCCCTGATCTTAGTGAAACCATCTTCTGTGTCTGGTCAGCACTGGCTAGGGAAGGGAACCCTGGAGTAGAGGGGAGCAGGGAGACGTTGAAGTCCACAAAAGATGGTGGAAGGGGAAATGGGGATGCTGCTGAGACCCCTGAGAGGAGTGCCAGCCACCCCTGGTCTGTGGTTGTTCCCTGGAGGAAGGTGTTCAGGTACTCTGCTCTCCCGCAAGCCAGTATTTGCGGCTGGGCACTTGTTTTCTTCTATTTTGGCCTTCGTTGGCTTGGGAAACTCCTGGCAAGTCTCTAGGGAGATAGGTGAGGAAATCCTTCATTGGCTTAAGTGAAGTAGGAAGGCTACTGGGGCTGAGTTTTCAACAGCCAGTGTAGAGAGTTTTCTGAGGAACCTGTGCTGCAAGAGCACCTGGAGTCTGGTGTCCCATGTGAAGTCTGGTGCCTCTGTGTTTTTGAGGATGTCAGTTTGTAGATTTTCTCCTTGTTGCTCATTTCCTAGCAAGGTAGTGCCTGGGTCAGTGGGGCTCACAGTCCCACAGCAGGACAGAACAGCCTCATGTCTGGGTTCTTCTCTTTCTCTTTTGCTGTTAGAAAAGCAAAGTGCTGCTTTCTGTGCCTCATGGCTTAACGCATATGCATTGAACCATGCTTTGGTCTTCGTCTCGCTGCTTTTGAAACCCACTCTGGACATTTTTTTTGGTGATTTAATGCTTGTTTATCTTTTTGCTTGGCTTCTCCAGTGGCTTACAGTGCCTGGATGGGTTTAAATTGTGCATTCACAAAGTAGGGACAGTGGGTTTTGGTGGATGCTCATGTGTCCTTTTTCTGTTTATGCCACAGACTAATTATATTAAGGGGTCTGTGACAGACAGAGGTGAAATGGCACATAAATCTATTTCAGATCTGTTTGTGCTAAATACCTTTTCTTTGTAACATGCCATTTTTCCCCTTATTGTGATTGGACTGAATTCTGGGAAAAAATCCTTGTAAAATCCTGTGTCTTAGTATTGTCTCTGGGATAAAGGAGTCTGTCAGAATAAAATAAAGACTAACGGAATCTTCGCTGACTTTGAGACTGCAAGGTGTTTGGTCTTTTTTACTATGAATGTCTACATCACGCAGAGACTTGGAAGATTAATTAGAGACGAGAGAGGTAAACTGTTACCATGTGGACACCCAGGCACTTAGGGGTGAGAGCCTGCTCTCAGCTGGTTTCACATTTAAATGGCAGAAAGAGGTTCAGCTTGCTTATAGATTGAAGGTAACATACAAAATGGGGTCCCATTTCTCTAGACCAAGCCCATGCCAGTTCAGAAGTAAATCCCTTGCTCACATAGCAGGTGCCACAGCAGCAGTGGAGGAGATGCTTCAGTCTTCCTTAGGCCCACTTGCCTTGAACGAGCATCATTTTTGAAGCCTGCAGGGGGAGCAAGTCAGGGGCATTAAAGATTAAAGGGGCTGAGCTCCTGATTCCTCTCTGTTTAGGACTAGTTTGTTACTTGTCTCAATGGTTAAGTTACAAAGAGGCTGGTAAATCACAAGGCTCATTCCCTGGACCAGTCTGGGGTACAGGGGTATTTTCTCCTGGGTAGTTGAGAAGCTGAGCCTGGGGTATCATTTGGTGTCCTAGGCTTGAACATACACTGGAATTACTCTTCTTTCCTGCTGCATTTCAGGCTGAGGCCCTGAGAGCTGGTGGTTTCAGGTCACAACCTGTAAAGGTGGCAAGCCACTGTTATGTCCTGGCCCTCACCACAGGGTGCTCAGCAGGCTCTCTCAAGGTTTTGCAGAGCATAATTCAGAGGGAGCTGTGAGTCATGACCCTGTTTTCTTGCAGAGGAAGCCACAAATGCCCATCTTCTTTTGGTCCTTCCTATTATAAAATAGCCTGGATTAACCATTAAGCTGTATGGCGTGGCTCTGCATTCTATTAAATGGGAGTACATTTTCTTCACAGGGGGCTGATGGCATATCCCTCTTTTTGTACATTTGCTCCTGTTTTGGTTTTTTTTTTGGCATGAACTAGGGTAGAAACAGAAAAGGCCTGTTTGATCTCTGTGATCTGCTGCCCTATTAATGCAGGATTATTTCCTCCAGTGCTCTCTGAGCACGGTGACACAGAGAGCATGGCTTGCCTGCAGCCTTTGGCTGTGCTCCTCCCAGCGAGGGCACATTCACATGATCCTGGCTCTTCGTTTTGCTTGCAGCTGCCAGATCATGTCTAGAAAAACAAACAAAAAACGGTATCCAGCCCCAGTCTTGAATGCAGCTGAAATGTTTTCTTGGTGACATTTCTCTTTGTCAACAAATTGCTTATCACTTAAGTGTTGTGATGTGATCCCCATCCCAAGGAGGAGAGATCTGCTGCTGAGAGTGGGGAGGAGGAATGCCCAGGAGAATAACTGGTCTGAAGATGTGAGCACAGGCTTTATGAACAATGAATCTTTGTCGGTTATTAGCTTTAAGGTGCAATTTCGGTGGTATGATAATGCAGAAAATGTTTTAGGTCCTTGGGGAGGAAGCTGCTTTTCAGGTAGTGTCTTGCTCTTCTCTCATTATTGTAATGCTGTTCCTGAAACTTTGCATCAGTCATGCTGTGCTGCAGCATGTGAATGCACGAGGTGATGGAGAGCAGATCCAGGTGGATATCTCTGTTTTGTTTTGGTATACAGCTGAATTCTTGACATTTGCTTCCCATTCTAGCTCCTTATTTTTTATGGAGCTGTGCTTCTTGGGAGCTGGGAGCCCAAGGGCCAAAATCTGCTTTCAGGCACACCTATCTAATTCTTCTCAAACTTAGTTTTTCTCAGTATCCTTGGAGACAGAATCAATCCTTAAGCACATTACAGATATCTTCCTTTGGGTTGCTGTTGTGGCGAGTGGTTAGATACTGTTTGGGGATGTATGATAATGAATCTCAGTTTTTGTACCCTAGAGGTAGAAATGGTCCAGGTCCATTTTTTTGTCCTGCCCAGTAAGTGTCACTCTGTAAATACCTTTCAGAGAAAACACCATTAGCATCTGCGGAGAGGGTAGGGCAGCCCCTTTGCCAGCATCTAGCAACCTGCTTAGGAAAGAGAGGTGGCAAATACCATTGAAGCTCAACTCCTCCAAGCTCCTTCTGAGTACATCACTGCAGCTAAGAGAGCTTGGATCATAAACTAGCATCCCCTCTCAAAAGGCAGAGTATCCTTGAGGAGTAATGCTGCTGCTATTTATCAATTTGTGTGAGAATGAAGCCTGAATGCTATTAGAGCTGAAACACTAATTAAGCCAATAAATTCCTTTGTCTTTTTGGGTGTGTTTGCAATTAATATGCAAAATCCCATTGATTCCAGCAACTCCATAATTCACGATGCAATGTTATTACATATCGACGGCTTACCCTGTGAAGCCTCCAAAAGACACTGCTGTGCATAGTAAGAAAACTGCTGTGATCCCAGTTAAACTGTAACAGGCTGGGTGAGTCACCACCCTCCATCAGGTTCTACCAAAAACTTGTCTGTCAGTGGCAGGGGGGTGGGGGTAGGAAGACCACACAGAAATGTGTCTCTGTTGAGCATACGCTGTGTCTCAGTGGACTTTATGTCTCGATGCACTTTATATTGCTGCCAGAATTACAGTGGAAAAGAAAAAAGGAAAGATGTTCCAGCTGACCCTAAAATCCACCACCTCCCTGGGCAGCCCATTCCAATGTCTGATTACTCTCTCTGTAAAAAATTTCTTCCTAATATCCAACCTAAACCTCCCTGGTAGAGCTTAAGACCGAGGTGGGACAGGAGGGCTGCTCTCTTTTCCAGGGGAACATTGTTTTGGCAACCTAAGACAGGACAAGAGTCCTTGACTGCTGAACCCTATGCTGACTCTCTGCCTAAAATTACCTTTTGCAGCATCACAGTGAATTCTGCCCAAATGTTTTCCAACATCCTTCCCTAAGGCAGCAAAGTCAGGGGGACATTGTAAGGAATAATTGGCTCTTAGTATCAAAATACTTAATTAAGAAGGCTGCCTATATGAGACTTTACTGCCTGATTTTTCTGACATCTGGACTCCTTAGCTTCCCCAGCTCTGTAACAGCTCTGCTATCAAAGTGGAAGGGCTCAAGAAAAGACATGTAGTTGGGGGACCTGATGTCCTTTATGGGGTTGGTCTCATCCCCATCAAAGCTGGTGGACGGGTGCTCAGCGGCTTTAGTGAAGTGTGAATAAGGTTAGATTTAATCTTAGGTTGGGATTTTGTGGTGGTGATATTTTTTGTTGCTGTTTTCCATTCTCAGGAAGTTAATTGATTTGGTCTTGGCATAATCAGTAATCCTGTTGATACATACTGTCTTTGAAACCTGTGGAGCAGAGCATGGGATGGATGTGCTTTTACAGCAAAATCAAATACATAGCTGTTGAATTAATTTGTGGTTGGTGTTTTCTGATAACTGCAATTCAGATTTCCTCTTCCTGTTCCCACTGTCATCCTTCCAAAGGGGAAAAAAAAAAGCCAGGGAGGTAAAACTGAAGCAACTGTAGATGCATTTGACCCCCATGTATGCAGAGGCTCTATGACAGCTTTAGAGAATGAAAGATGAATAATATTCAAGTTCCTATCTCTGATTTCAAAGATAGTGTCTTTGGTTTCAGGCACAACGATAAAGCAAAATTCTTCAGAGCTTGTCCAAGCTAATTTTCTTCTGAGTTACTGCAGTAACTACCTACCTAACCACAAGCTGTCCTTTTACTTTTTCTATTAGTGGACTAATAGGACTGCCAAGTCTTACTTTCTAGATGGGTTTTAAATGGGAAGCAGTTTGTTTCATGGAAGCAAGATGCTTGGGGAATTAATTTATGCCAGCTTGTAGCCACTGGAAACCTCTGTATTCCAGCAGACTTTAAATTGAAAAAAGGATCTTGCTTCTCA
Organism: Myiozetetes cayanensis; assembly: GCF_022539395.1. NCBI lineage: Eukaryota > Metazoa > Chordata > Aves > Passeriformes > Tyrannidae > Myiozetetes > Myiozetetes cayanensis. The sequence continues at coordinate 29,714,074 of NW_026088185.1, forward strand.
TACTAGATTTCTAAAACAACTTACTCTCAGAAATAGAAAAGCAAACTTGTCAGGTAGACAGGGATTTTTTGAGGTATCTGTAAGTGTTTATCACTTGGTTCACTTCTGGAAATCTCCGAGTGAAATACGAGAGCCTAGATTGCTTAAGAAAGTCAAACAAGGTAAATACAACAATCCCCTCTGGCCTGAAAAATCCACAAATTGTGCTGTCATATGGAAGTATGGGCAATGGCAGAGCTGACTTTTAAAAAATTTGTTACAGCTCTCACTACCTCTGTGGTGGGAGGGAGTGCAGTGGGAGGAGTAAGGCTCTTCGTTCACAGATGCTTTTGGGGTAAGACTGAACTGTCACCTCTGTCTGCAACTGAGTTCAGTTTCTGTCCTCAGGCTGGTCTAAACTCACTCTATCTACAAGGCACAAAGGCAAGTCTTGTACAGCAATACAGGTGGCAGAGTGGCCTGGTGATTTCCCATGTGTTTCACTGTGGGTTTCTCTGTGGTTGGCAATTCCTTGGGCAGGCATGAGAGACGGCATCAGGTAATGCAGAGAAAACCATGGATTTAACAGATGGGAATCTGTCGTCTTCTGTTTTCTCTTTTGTTTCAGATAAATAATATCTGCAATTGCAGCAAATTACATTCAAAACAGCTGTGGAAATATTACAAATATTGATCGCATGACTTAGATGAATACAGGGATTTCGAAGCCTTTTGGGTAATGTACCATGAGACCAGTTATGGATGATGCATTGCCAGAGGGAACAGTGTTGTGTGGACAGTGCCAAAGTGTGTCCTGTGCTCTGCTCTGTTCAGTTGCATCCTGAGTGCTGGGACTCATTAAGTAAAATACCTGTCTGTTAAATCTGCAGATTGCATAAAGGTAGAGAAGAGGACTAAATTCAAAATTACTCAGATGAAACAGAGGAAAGAGAGTTAAAAAAACAGGAGAGAATTGAAGAGGTGCAAGTTACCTCTCCCTGGAGGCAGTCCATGGCATGGACATGTGCAGGGAAATCAGGGGAGCAGAGGGGATGGTTGGGAGGTGTAGCCAGGGAGCTTCTTCTCAGAGAGGATATGGAGGATCACTGACTAAGTGTGAGGTGACTGTGTATGCTGTGGAAAAAGCCAAATATGCATACTGAGAAGTGCACCTGTTGAGATGTGCAAGCTGGAGCAGCGCCTCCAAGGGATGTGAAGTAATCCCATTCTCCTGGGCTCTGGAAAGACCTCACCTGGAGCAGTCAACCTGTGGGCTCCATGCAACCAGAAAGCTGTGAGAAGGCTGCGGATGGTCCAGAAGACAACCATATTTCCAGTCTAGCAACCTGGAAAATTCAACCTGAGAGGAAAGAGGTATGGATTGGGCTGTTCAACCTGAAGAAAGGGGTGTAGGGGTCACAGGGGCATGGTCCTTAAGGACAAGAGAGGAAGGGAAACGCTTTATTGAAATTTTGGATAGGAAAGAGTGAGGCCCTTGAGATGTAGTAGCGAGGTCAGACAAAGAAGTTTTTGGATGGTGAGGCATGGGAGCAGGTTACCTGGGAGTGTTGTAGGTCTTTGGCACAGAAGGAGTCTTAAGAGCACATTAAACGTCCATCAGATTTGGCTGTAATGTAGCTGTGTTGGGATGGGGAGCTGAGCCAGACGACTCCTCAAGACCATATGGACTATTGATTTTCCATCACCTTTACTTTCTCCGTATGTCTGCAGAGATATACACACCCATCTGCCTACCTGTAATAGAGTCCTCTAATTATGAAGTTTGGTGTGTTTCTGTGCCCCCAGTGATGCTCTCTCTGCACATCAGAGTGACTGTATCTCTGTTTGCTCTTCATTTTGGAAGGGTAGATGGAGGTACATGGGGGGTGGTGGCATGTGGGCAAGGTGGTGCTGGTGGAAGGGCTCTTGCAGGGAGTGAGTCCATGAAGCTAAGCCCTGTTGTCATAGCTCCAGACTGCCACAGCTCATGCTGCCCAGGATCCCCCCAAATCCTCCTGAAGGACTGTGCAAAGGTGTTCTCACCACACTGGATGCTCTTTTGGCATAGTCTCTACAAATCTGTTTGAGCAGATTATTTTTGCACCTACAGTAAGAAAATGGAAACCCAGACCTACTGTTCAACAGGCATGTAACATATCTCTTTTGAAATTCATGAATATGAGAAACTTATATACCTCTGAGCTCCAGGAGCCCTGTGTGTATGTGCCTGGTGCACCAGGAAAGGCAAGAGCCCAAGAAGGGCTGAACACTCTCTCCTTTCACCATAGTGCTCCCCACAAAGTTAGGATGCCTCCAAACCTTTTACTGTATTATCTGTATAACAGATAATCTGCAGATTATATGTTAAAAAACAACCTGAAGCATTTCTTCTGTGTAATTCACCATTAGTAGCTGTGAGTGATGTGGAGGTTTATCTCAAAGCTCTGTATCCTTGGATCCCTGCTACGTAATTTCCCTGTTCCTGTAGCCCCTTTGTCCATCATCTCTGGCTTTGGAGGGACTTTCTGGGGTCTCCCCTTCAAATTCTAGTGCACTTCCATCTGTGTCAATTCTACGTGTGGAAAGTACAGCCGTTCACTGAAAGAAAGATTTGAAATGTAAAAGGAGAGGGGGACAACATGGCATAGTCTGGGTATCCAGCTTGTGGATTTTTTTGTTTTTCCCTCCTATCAGCTGAGATCATAAAATGGAAAAATGACAGGTTTTTTCAAAAGAAAAGAAAAAATCCCACTGTAAAAATATTCACGCTTTTCATGTCTCAGCTTGAGTTTGCTTTTACCTAATTCACAACCCTCTGACTACCCTTGTTTCCATCCTGGGCCAGAGTTGCTATATTTGAGGCTCTGCAGGACACAGTTTACAGTGGTGGTGCTGACTCACACTTCATTAGGAGTCACAAACAGTGACTCCTGTGATGCATCAGCCGCCGCCAAGACCCGCGTCCCTCGCAGCTGAGCCGGGCAGAGCCCAGCGCCTCGCAGGGCTGAGCCCATCCGAGGAGATTGTAGGGCTATCAGCCACTGATGGCCTGACGTTCGGCTCAGCCGGCATCACCGGCCTCCCACAATGGGGCAGCGATGGGCTGTGTGACAGTGACTGAAATGAGATTATTGGGAAGTGAAATCAGATTCAATTGCATTAGAAATTCGTGTCAGATAAAGCCGGTGGAGGTACTGCAGAACTATACATCTGCTTAATATATTTATTACATATCCCTCCCAGATTGACTCTGGGCTTGAATTAAAAAAATCCTCAAACTTTATTTTTTCTCTCCTCGGTTCCTCATCTGGTATTTTTGTAATATTTGGCTCTTCCCTGCTGTTTGATTGGATTTGCGAACTTACTGGTTGCGTCAATAAAGCGATCAACAGAAAGATGGAATCAGACCTGGCACAGGGAAATAGTGGAGCAGATTTTCCTGCTTCTCCTGCACACCTCATGTCTGGTGTCACTTGTGGACTGACCCATGGGCAGCTAGTCTGGACAGCCCAATAGTAACACTGAATTAAAATATGGCATTAGCACTGTAGCTTGGATAACACTTCAAGGCTGATTGACTTGCAATATGCTGGCATAGTACAGGTGTAAAAACAGTCTCTGTCTGTGCCTACCTGTTCTGTCTACCAGAGTGTTTCTCCTCCAGCCTCCCCTGGAAGCCTCTCTCTGGAGTGTTGTCTCGTGCCTTGCTCCAGGCTGACAGGGACTGCATTTATTTTAGTGATAACAGCATGTAAGGCTGTAGAGAGATTTGTAACTCATGGAGATATTTGGACTTTATTCAAAAGCTGTTGTAACACAATCCTGAATAACACGCTTTAGGGGACCTTGCTTGAGCAGGGATTTGCACTATATGATGACCTCCAGTGGTCCCTTCCACCCTTAACTGTTCGGTGATTCTATGATTCTGTGCCTTTCCACCTCTAAAACTGAAATAGAGCATGACCCATATGTGTCTCTAGGAAGACAAATCACCCCTTCTTTGGCTAGGCCACTCATCTCATCTCCTCCACTGTGCGCTTTGTCCTCTGTGCTCTGATGTCCATGAAGACGTGGCTGGAGCGAGGGTACCCAGCTCACTGCAGTCTCTCTGACCACAAGCTAACTGTTGCATTCCCATGCTCCTTGGTCTCTGTCTCCATCCCAAGAGGTTTGTCCTCTGCTCACACCAGGCTGGGATGATTTTGTGTTTACTGCCTGCTTGGCGAGCGTTGTGGCCACAGTCCAGGGCTAACATACAGAAATTGTAGAAGCTATGGAGCTGGGCAGGATTACACTGCTGGCGTGTCTTGAACAGCAAAATTTGGGCCTCTGACTCTAAGAACAAAGTGAGTTATACCTCTGGGAGCCTTGGAGACTGAGTGTGCTTTTGAGATACCTTCCTAAACCTGCTCCCAGCTTACTGGGATCTGGCTCAGACTTTCTGAGACTGATGTCATGGCTTTGTATTGTTTCATCCGTGAGTTCATCTGCTTCCCACATCCCACGCAGTGTTGGTGTCCACACCACCATCCTGCAGTGATGACTTCCCCATATTTGATATCAGCTGTGCACAGCAGTTCCCCTTTCTCTCTGTTTGAGCTGCCATCCCACTGCTTCCTTAGCTGCATCCCTCACTTGCTACGGCGGGACATGGCTGCTATCTCCGGGCTTTCCCAGCTTTCTCATGCTCTCCCCCTTCAGCTCCCATGGACAAAAGGGGATGTCTAAGCATGGACCCAGAGAGCAATATAAGTTACTTTGCTCTGTGTTTAGGGAGCCCTTTGCTGCAGGCTCTGTTTTGGTGCAAGCAGTCAAACTTTACAAGTACTACAGTGCCTATAAAAAAAACAGGTCTGGAATAGAGAACTGAAAGCATCCTCAGCCCCAAATAACCACACTGCAAATCTGCATTGTTTAGTGCAGCCTGTGCCATCTGGGAGCAGCCACAGGGGTGGGATCTCCATGGGACAGTTTTATTTTAACCTGTGCAGGCAATGGAAGTCCCTGTAGCCAAAGGGTGAGGAGGTGAGGCTGTGCTTTGAACAGAGTGGGTGAAACCCTGGCAGAACTCCCACCTGCTTCAAAAGGGGTCTGTGTGGTCTGTTGATTAAAATGATTTTAATGCAAATCAACATTAGCTTGTTCCACATTGCATGGGGCAAGGAGGGAGAGAAAAGAGAATGGTTTGACATCATTCTTTTAGCCTTCCGATTCTCAAATTTTGGTGCAGAGCAAGGAAACTTCTACTAATAGCAATTTGTAGGGTAAAGCCTTTTTAAAATATTCCCAGTAGATTTTAACCAACTAAACTAAACTAGAAATCCTCTCCTATATTTAGCTCTTATTCTTCAGGAAGGACATCTCACAGGTGTGATTTCATCCTTGATCTCACCCAAAAATTAGAGAGATAACAAACACATAAAGATTGAGGCAAACCAGTGTGATCTGGAGAGATTAGAGCAGTGTGGTCTGTGACCTGCAAAAGATCAGAATTCAAAGCAAATAATACTCTGTGTGTGAGGAGCACTGAAGAGCAAGGATAGGGATGGGGAAGAAGAATGTATGAAGCATTACCTGCTGATGAAGACACCTGTAGGGCTTGCTCGTGTAGTGGTTTGTGCACACACTGACTGGGCTCAGTGGTTTCACTCCAGCTCCTGTTTCGGAGGAAATCTGCTTCTGCCTCCGCCAAAGCTTTGTGGACAAAAACTTAGGGAGGGATGATGCACAGTCAGTGTGAGAGCAAAGAGTGTTATATTATATTCTACTCTACCTCTTGTACTACCTGCACTTGAATGTTAATTTTTGCTTTCTCTTCAAGGGAAGCTGCTAAATGCAAATTGCCTCTCCACCACCAGAAAGCTGGTAAGGTGATGGTAAAAAAAATATACAGAATAAATGATGCTAAGCAATGCATTATTCTAGAGAGACCAGGGGAAGGAAGAGGCACTGTAAATATCCTCTGCATACATTTCTATGTAATCCCAGTGGTGTAGTGCAGGAGAGGGCACAGAGACTTGGGGTTCACCCAGGCTCTTTATAAAATAAGATGCAGCAGCAGTGTGAGCTAGAGCTAAGCCATGATTAAACACTCCCCAGGTAGTTTAAATGAGATGTGCACATTTAGAAGATAGTTTTTGGTGGTTTATGTCATCATCTGACTAGAAGAGGGAAAAAAAACAACTGTGGCCCGTACTAAAAAAATGAATATGCAGAGAGAGAACAAAGTAACTTCACAAATTAATTTTTGGTCCTGCTGTGGTCTAGAGCACCTTCACTCACCAGTCACCTTTCTCCTCTGATGAGGGTTGGACCTTGGCAAAGAGCAGCCAAACAAAGCCTGGAACACTAAGCTGCTGTCACTGCCAGGGCAAGGATGCTGGAGCTACTGGTTGAGATGTAAGTGCCTGATGGAGGTCAGGGCACAGCCCTGTGGTTGTGAGCGACTGAACTGTGGTGGTCTAGAGAGCAGGTGCCCCGTCAGCTGGGAGTTCTCCCCTCACAACAGGGGCTATTGAACTGAGAAAGCAAATGTGTTATCTTGAACCTTCAGGAAGGTGGTTTCCCCAACGCCTGGGCCACTGGAGCCCATTAAAACCAGACTCTTTGAACTTTTACGACAACAGGGTTTTCACATGGTGCAAATGCCACCCATCAGGTGCGAAGAGAAAAATTCCAGTTGAAGGGACAGTTGCCCTCTTTCTCAGCCTGTCAAAGCCATTAAATTGCTCCAGCTCAATCATGGGGAACTCCCTGAGCACTTCTAAGGAGAAAATCTGATGGGAATATGCACAAGGCTCTGGAATTCAATCTCAAGCCAAAAATGAGGAGAGAAAAATTCAGCTCCAGCACTATAGGCTCCTGGTAAGACTCAAAATGGCTAAATGAGTGGGAGTGCTGGCAGTCTGCTCCAAACATACTGCAGCCTGCCCTACGGCTCTAGCAAGGAAGAGGAGGCCAACCTGTTGGTGACCATCCCCTGTGCAGTACTGGGGTGCTGCACTGATGCTGACCTGCTGGGGCCTCGCAGAATCCAGTGCTCCAGCTCTACTTGGGACAATAGACTTCAACAGGATTATGCTCATTTTTTTTACATCCTTGAAGAAATCAGCAATTCCTCTATAGGGTCAAGTGTTTTCCTCATCCAGCTTCCTGCAGAGCCCCTGCAATAGAAAACTGCAAAACAAGAGGCACCCCCTGATGTGACCTGGCCTCTCGTTCTGCAGGTTCCTACTGCAGGGGCTCTGCAGAAGACAGGATAGGGAAAATGCAGAATGTGTCCAGCAGTCAGCCGCTTGATGTGGCAGCAGTACCCTTGGTGCTGGGGGAGCATCGTCCTTGCCTGCGGAGACAGGAGGGAAAAAAGCCTCTGCTCCCGATGGCGGAGCTGGAGATGCCGGCCGGAGTTAGGACTGGCTTGATGGCTCCTGACGGTAGCAGGAGGGGAGCCTGGAGGTGGTTTAACTGTGCCTTTGCCATCACTATGGTGGTTTCTGTGTGTTCCTAGCTGTGTTGTGAATTAAGGGACACTGCTTCAGGGTGCCAGGTGGGGTGGTCTGGTGAGCTGATTGAATCCCAGCCCTGTGACTGCAGGGGATGTGCCTCCCTGCCTTGGAGCTTTGCTTCAATATTTACATAACACATTGACACATGTTTAAAAAGCTTCAGCTGGAACGAGCAAGACCAAACACTGCTGTGGGAATGTCACCGTGTCCTTTTTCTAGAGGCAGTGTGGGGGGCTGGCTGTTGGGCACAGAGCTCTTTTGGGAGCACAGAAGTTTGAAGGGAAAACAAGGCTGTAGCAGTGGATGAGCTTTTACTTGGGGTGGAGGTGGGAGAAAAAGAAGGGAAAGGGATGCTCAGATCTGTGGTACTAGAGTGAAACATGAAGCCAAGAGCCAGCTTGACAGGCTTTGTTAGAGATGTCCCAAGGAATGCAAAGACCAGTTTGTGATACAAAGCAAGCTGGTTTCGGATCTACCAAGGAACCTTTGGAGATGCAACAGTGCACCCTGACCGGGAACAGCCCTGTCCTGCCTAAGGGGATTATCCAAGGGAACCCTCAGACCCACCTTGCAATAACTCCTGGGGCAAAAACTTGGCCACAGCATAATCATTGCCATGCCTGTTCTGCACTGGGAAAGCTTGATTTTCCCAGGCATTGCACAGACAGACAAGTAAAGAGTGGTGTCATCTAAACACTGTTATGGATATTTTAATGGTGCTGTGGGCTTGTTTTCTAGCTTTCTCTGAAAAATAGTTTGGGGTGCATATAAATGCACATATGCTGAGCCTTAGTGTTTCTTCAGGGAGGGAAAGGAACTAGAGCACCACTTTGCTATTCATTTCCAAAGGCAGGATGTACAAACAATATCAATATTTATTAAACAGCTTTGTTTGTCCCAGGATTGCAACAAAGAAAGTGACTTAGATTGTGGTGTTTGTCCTCTTTGCAGTGTCCTATTTCTCTTTTGGGATTGCAGGTCTTTCTTAGTGCATATATTATTTCCCTTTTCTGAAGACAACTGTACCCAGAATATCTTAAAAAGAGAAAGTGGCACTTAGTTGATGTTTGCCTCAGTGGTTATATCATTTCTGCTTTTAAGAGCCCTGCTTTGTGATAGACAGCAGCACTCACCACCCAGGCTTACAACAGAAGCTTTCTTGTCAGATTTTGCCCTTCAACTCTTCCTCCCTTCCCCTCAGCTGCTTTAGATAAACAGAGAAGTTGTAAGTTCAGTAAGACTAGTAAATTTACTAAATCTACACCTATGAATGGCTTATTTTGTTTGCTTCAGTTTAAACCTGGTTTCAAGTGACATCAAGAAATATCCCCAAGTCCCCAAATCCCACTTACAGCATTGTGAAAGTGCCCAGCCAGCAGTTTCCACAGCAGCAGCTTTGCTGGAGGCTGTTTGCTGTGCCCCTTAGTGATGGGCCCATGGAGGGTGCAGGGGGGCATTTCTAGGTATCTCCTGAACTACAGAAGTGAGAGTTAAGGTGTTTACTCTTTATTAAAGATGCAAAAAGTCAGTCCCGAGCATGGGGACTCTCTGCCACTGCTTGTTGCATCCTTACGCAAGACAGAAACACACTGTAAGGCATGGTGCTGCTGCCTCTGAAAGCTCAGGACTGTTACCAGCTGCTCCCTTTAAATTAATTTTCCCAAAGTCAGTCACAACGCAAGCAGAGAGACTATCCTGGTGACATTTCCCGAACAATTAGCACCGGGAGCAAGTGGCACCAGAGGACTCACGCCATGTTCTGTGCTGCATGTCTCCAGTATAAATAGCCTGGCTGGAGGATTTTTTGCCCAAAATGATGATGAGAGGGTGATTTTATGTTAATTCAATGTGTCAGTTGTGTTTGAAACCAGGGACACCAGAGCTTTCTTATCTGCCTTGATCAGGAGCACTAGACTGATTAAAGAGAGGGGCAATGTGAGGGTTGTTCATAGCTGGCTGGTGGACATGAAGGCTTGTGGTGTGGGCAGTGTAGGGCAGGTAGGTCCTATGTACTTCCCAAACTGCTTGCTGTGTCATCTTTCATGAGGAGAGGCCATACTCTGCATGGTAGGGACACAGCCAGAATAAGGAACCCTCCTTTGGAATCATGAGGGCAGTGACCTTCTGATGAGGCACCAAATGAGACCACAGAGATGTCCCATCAGGAAAGATCCAGGATGACCTACCAACCAGGCAGGTTGAAAGTGCTCAGTGAGAGCCTGACTCCTGCTGTAATTGCTGACGAACCCAGCTCGTGGCTGTGATTTGCTAAGCTTGATCCCCAGGTGCTTTGCAGAGCAGGTTGGCAGCTGCAGTGACCTGCTGCTGGTCCTAGAGGAGCTGCCTCTGCCAGAGGACACTTGGCCAGCACAGATCTCATGCCTGCACTGCCTTCCATAGGCAGAAGTCTGTGGAAAGGATGTAAAGCCCTTGGGATGGAAAATGCTCCTTACGGTGCCAGGAGTTTGCTGAGTCCTTGGCAGTGGTTACGGTCCTCGCTTAGTAAGGATTAGCACCCAGCCAAAATGACTCAGACTAAAACTCCTTCAGAAAGTCCCTTAGTGGATGGTTTTCTTCTCCTTCCCCTTCTGTGTTTTGACCAGCTGTGGGCCAGTGGAAGGAGAGAGGAGAAAGTGAGTAAACCAGGGGAAACACCACTGTGCCCAAGGCAACGTGCTGACCATAACTTCAAGAGGGGGGAATAGAGAAAAGTGTCAAAAGTTGAATGGGCAGAGAGCCACAGTGGTTTGTGTTAATTAACTAATGAGGAGTCTGTTGGAGGGACCTAGAATTACTGGCCCCTCACTACATAGAAAGGCCAGTTGCATTGCTGAGCTCAAGAGTCAGGGTCCACCCTAAGCAGTGGTAGCATGTGAAATACTAGGGGAAAGATCCCAAAGACTGATAAAGACTGATAGCAAAGGCTGGTAGGAAGACAGCACTCACCTGCTTGCAAGGCTCTTGAGTAATTCTGTTGGGGAGAACATGTGTGAACATGGAAATGGGCTGTGGTGTGTTGGAGCTCAACTCTTCCCATCAACAGGGGATCCTGTCTCATGCTTTTAAGTCATCTGGTCCCTCCAGCTCATCTTTTCAACTTTAATAAGAGATGTGCTTCCTCTTCCCCCCAATACGTTACATTTTCAGATCAATTTTAAAAGTAACCTCTTTAATATTGAATTATTCCTGATCTCTATTGTCACTTCTAGCTGATTAGTTTAAGGACTGTGCTTGGTTTGTTTAATAACCTCTTGACACTAAACAAACAATCTCGAAAAGGGAACAATTTGCAAAACAGAAGGAAAACAAATAACCTACAAGGGCATCCTCTTCAAAATAGAAAGACCGATTACATTAAAATGGCAAAATAATTCCAGACATTAAAAGAATGTATATAGATATTGGCTTATCTATATTCAAGGAAGATTTGAAAACACCGCAAAGTTAAAGTTTTCATTAGCAATACAGTGAAATCTCTCAATTAGAATTCCTTGAGCATATTAAATGGTATTTAGTTTCTAACTCAATGCATCATTTTCTGTTAAATAATTGATCGTGGTGCAGAGATTGTGTTTGTGTAGCTTAAGAAAGCGATTAGACCAAGGAACATTTGGTAGGAAAGTTGCATCAATAACTCCAGTACTACTCCAGTGTGTTGTGGAGGTGCTCTCACAGCAAGGCTGATGTGGGAAGGTGTTGGGGCTGAAGTGACTTCGGGCAATGAAAGCTGTACTGGGCCACAAGGAACTCTTCTGGAACACGACAAGGAGAGCCTGATGCCATCAGAGATCCAAACTGCCCAGGAACGAATTGCAGATGGGAGGAGGGAGAGCCCGACACCCCAAAACTACATTGATTAAGTGAACAGAACAGAAGGGAAAAGGCTGAAACTCCAGAGATGCTGAAGATCCTAGTAAGGAGCCATAGGAGTCCTGGCAAAGGCCATGTGGAATGAGTTTAGGCTGGAGGAGGACAAAACTATCTGGTCTTTCACGAGGCTCTAGCACCTCCGTGAGCAGTGTCTGAACCTCAGTGCTATTATTTTTCTACGTGACATTTATTTACGCTCTACCCACCTGGTGCCTGCAGCAGGAGAATATGGTGATGTTACACCTCTCTGTTGCCACAGCACAAAAGACTCTGTCTTCAGATGTGTGCACTTAAATATTATTTTAAATGCTTGTTTCAGCCTATCCCTCAGCCATGTTTGGACTAGGAAGGGTTTAACCTTCCTTTGTGGCTCTGCCATGACTGGCGCGATGCAATTACAGCCACGTGTAAGGGTCTGGTGGAATTCCCACTTGTCTGAGACTAAAACCAAGGTTTCTGTTGTGCCTTTTATGTGGACAGGTCTCCTTGGAAACTTGCTGCCTAGGTGAGCAAAGCCGCCTTCTGGGCTGCCCGAACACCACCCAGTTCTTCAGGGCTTCACTCCATTTTATGAGGTATTTAGGCTGATTGAATGGCACAACACAAAGCCCATAACGTCGAACCGCCAAGATTTTGGGCAGCTTCTCCCCCCGCTCAAGTTTTTAATTTTGATTTGCTTATATTCTTTAATGGGATGCAATTACAGTTTCAGTGTAGTAGGTAGGAGGCTTTATATTTGTACTGCTTTGTAGTAAAGACATAATTACTGCGTTTATGAATCAAATCCCTTTATGTATCATAAATACTTATTAAAACAGCCACTGGCAATTTTACCTCAACATGTTTCTTCATGAAGTAGGATTTATTGCCTATATAAAAATGCCAGTCTTCCCTGGATCTCCCTCCCCTACAATTGCTTGGCTTGCAGAATCCCCGTGCCTGGTTCAGAGTGGTTCAGAAGGTGAGACATTTTATAAAGCACTTAAATATCTGTGTGCGTGCAGATTCAGCTCCTGTGCCCTGAAGACACCTTCATGATTATTGTTTGTGCTCCAGTGATACCTCTTGTCTGTCTGTTGCTCAGTATGCTGTGAGCAGACAGTAGTAGATGTCATCTTCATCCCAGCCAAGTTTGGGGCTGACTTATCTGTAGCCTCTGCTGTAGCAGCTCAGCCACAGCAGAGGTGTTTGCCCAGTGCATTCTGTGCTCCAGTGGGGCTGTCTCCCTAAGTCTTTAGACTCTTCAGTTTTGTGCATAAAGGTGGGTTTCATGCAACTGAAGAAAGTTTCCCTTCAAATAATTTTTTTTTTTTCAAATGCAAGTGTTATTTCACATTCTCTTCCTCTTATCCTCAGACTGGTTGAGTGGAGTGTGTGCCCCATCTGTAGGGGGAAAACAAGGCTGGGGTGGGAGGTGGCACAATACAGGTAGAGATCTGGGAAAGACTTGAACATGGCAAATTGTTTGACACTTCAGAGGCTGCTGCCAGAAGGAGAATTTGATTCATGGACTATTGAAACAGTAGGAAAGACAGCTTTGATTTCTGTAGACAAAGGTTCAGAGTCCCAAAAAGTTTAAAAGGAAGGTTGGCAAGGCAAAATCCTGCAAAGTGGTGCCAGGAAGTTTGTGCCAGATTAAACTGATTTCTCTCTCCTTGGCTAAGCTAACAAACAGTCTCAACACAAGGGCAGTAAATCTCCTCCCTGGAACTGTACTCCTGAGAAAGTACTTTACAACAAGTCATTGGTGAAACTAGAAAAATTGTTTCTCAACAGATGAACAAATAAGGTTGATAAGGAATTCATTTACAGACAGACAACAGCAAGCAAAGAGCGTAATAAATGCTTTTCTCAAAGATAGATCTTGGGACAGATTTTCTCTAATGACATTTCCTTAACGACCCAAAAAGCCAAAATTCTGTTTATTGCATTAGCCACTGAGACACATTCAGGAGATCTGGTCAGTGGAGAGTAGAATCACAGCGTGGTGGGGGTTTTTTTGTTTGTTTTTTTTTTTTTTTTCTTTCCCCCAAGAACCAGGAGAAATGGAAATAAATGTTGTAAGAAGTGCAAAGTCCTGCGTTCAGGCACTCAAGACAGTGCCAGCAGCTTGTGGTACACACTGGGGGCTGGGAGCTAGTGAGGACAGCCACCCCTCTTGCTCCAGTTATCAAACAGGCAGCTGTAACCTAAGGGTGGGACGGACTTTCCCCAGATACAGGAAAGCAAGATAATCATTACCAACACACAAGGTCTGTACAAGTACTTGCCTGGAATACTGCATATTTGGGTCACACATCCTTAAGAAAGATGAATTTGTCCTGGAATGGTTACAAAGGAAGACTGATAGAGCAGAGGGGAGATCTTATCCTGCAGAGGAGGCTGGGAGTGCTCGGTGAGGAGGCACAGGAGTGCTTGTCTTTGGGTGCTGTCTCTGACAAACTCTGCTTGAGTTAGAGGACAATGCTGGGTAAGAAAAAAGATGGATATAACACTACATAACTATAACTATGAAGAATGAGGGGGTCAAAATTTTCTACCTACCAGCAAAAGAGATGGGTCAGCACCGGAGAGGACAAGAAGAAGGGCACAAAGACCTCCTGGCTTAACAACGGAATGAGTAACTCAGACACATCTAATAGCAAGGAACAGTAATCCTGAGTGTCCCTTTGGTCATCAAGTCACTCTTAATGAGCCCCTTCATGCTCAGTCTTTCACAAGACAACACATGCAATCTAGGTGCACTGTGAAGGTCCTGGTGCCTGCCCTAATTTATTCGATGGCTGTTATTCCTTTTTCATCAATAAGGAATAATGACACAATGAGGCCCTCTAGTTGGATCATTAATTAGAAGACTTTTCACCTTTCAATTAACGGAAGCAAAACAAATGCCTCCTGGTTCCTTTTGCTGCAGTCCCGGGGGAAGGGGAAGGCAATCACCCCATACAGGTAGGGCAACAGGGGAGTTTCATCCAGCAATGCAAGGTGCCATCTCTGGAGCTGATTGATTGGCCCAGGAAGCTCGTTTAACCTGATATCTATCTTCAAGAGTAATCAGGCATGATGAATAAAAAAGAAGAAGGCAAGCTCTTTAGTGAGAGAAGACTGGTGGCTGATAAACAGATAATTACACAAAGCAAAGCTGTCACGACAATAAATGTGTTTTAGCAAGAAGTGACCTCACGGTGTGGGAAGCACAGAAGAGTGTAAACCTCACCATCATCCAGGGGTGAGGGGAATGAAGGAGGATTTGCCACACAGTAAATGGTCCTGGCATTTGTCACAGGAGATATGCAGAGTCTCTGGACACTGCTTCAGCAAGCCCTGGTGCAGCCAGTAGCTGGTTGTTTCTCAGGCATTTGGTCTGTGATCTGTTTTTTCATAGAATCATGGAATGGTTTGGGTGGGAAGGGGCCATAAAGATCATCTTGTTCGGACCCCCCTACCTGCATGGGCAGGAATGCTGCCTACTGGATAGTATTGTACAGGGCACCATCCAGCTTGGCCTTGAACACTTCCAGAAGTGGAGCATCAAAACTTCCCTGGGCAACCTGTTCCCATAACTCAGCACCTCACACTGAAGAATTTCTTTCTTAACAAAATCTAAATCTACCCTCTTTTAGTTTAAAACCATTCCCCCTTGACCTATCAGTATTTGTCCCTGTAAAAAGTTGCTCTCACTCCTTCTAACAGCCCCCTCTAGGTACTGGAAGGTGCTCTAAGGTCTCCCAGGAGCCTTCTCATCTCCAGGTTTTACAACTCTGACTCTTTCAGCCTGTCTCTATAGGAACTGGTGCTCCAGCCGCCTGAGCATCTTCATGGTCTCCTCTGGTCTTGCTCCAAAATTTCCATGTCTTTCTTGTGCTCAGAGCCCCAGACCTGGATGCAGTACTGCAAGTGGATGTATCATGGGTCCTGGCAAACTCTGGAGTCATCAGATGGACCCAGCCCAGAGCAGCTGCCAGGGGGAAAATGGGCTGCTCCAGCCCAGGGGAGCTGTTGGGACTCCATGCTTCACCCCGTGCTCTTCCTTAGCAATCTGAGGAAGCATTAGAAGCCTCGGTGGGCATCCCTTTGGCCATATTTCCTTCGGGGAAATGCAAATCAGGGGAGGCAGAGGCTGCTGGAGCTGGATGCCTGGCACGTTTCCGTGGGAGCAGCCGAGTGTGGAGCTGTGCTCTCCCGCGGGGAGAGACCTGCCACGCAGGACCACGGCCCTCCAGGATGGAGGAGCCTCCGCCGTGCTCCGTGGTCGGAGGGGGTGCCAGGTGGTGCCAAGAGCCGTCCCCAGCCGAGCTATCCGCTCCCCTCCTCTCTCCACAGGGTGGCAATGCTGCCTTCGGCTGCACATCCCGGCCCGCCGCCGCTCGCAGCCCCCGTGGAGCAGCCGGAGCCCCGGCCGGGGGTCCCTGGGCATCCCGCGGGGGCATCCCATGGGGACAGGGACATGGGGCTGCTGGCCGGACCTGGCACCTCCGGCTTGTCCCTTCTTCAGCCTCATGGAGTGTTCCTGCCCATCTCTGCTCTTCGGGGTGGCTTTTGGTCCTGTCCCTGGCCATGCTCCCCTCTCAGTGCCCATCTTCCCGGCGTACCACCAGCGCACACCGACCAGGCTGGGTGGGAAATTTCCGTAGCTGGGATGTCTCGGGGGCGATTCAAGACCTGTGCAAAACGCTCAGCATACATTTGGCAGGCAGCAAGCTGTTGGTGTTTAACTGGGCTTTGTAAATACATGTGTGGCTCTAATTCCAGGTCCCCTCCTGTAGAAGCTGCCGAATAGCAACAGAAGGAGCTGCTGAATAGCAGACATTAAATAGATAAACATTAAACTTGTGATGCAGAGGCAAGCACCAGAAAGACAGGTGGGGAAGGTTTGGGAAGGTAAGGGAAGGGAAGAGAAGAGAAGGGAAGGGAAATGAATTCCCCTGAAGCACCTGAGCCCATTTCTTTATTACAAACTGCATATCTATATATGAGAGGATAATGTGGCCAAGCACAAGCTCACACCACTTGCATGGCCAAAGGTTAAGCTGTAGGACAGGCAGAAGACTGTTGTGAGCTGAGCAGCAGGACATTGCCCTGATGGACCAGCTGGGTCTTACAGGACTGAGAGAGGAGCTCAGATGCCCAGTGGTCCCGTACTCAGGAGCAGCTGCACCCTGGGAAGGCATCCCCCAGGGTGTCCCTTTTTATAACTGAGTATTTACAATATTGCAGCCCAGAGAGCAGAGGCAGGTGTTGTATTTTAAAGCATGCAGGAGGCTGAGTAAGTTGCATGTATAATTGTTCTCAGGACTGAAGTAATAATTTAACCCCATCTCTATTTCTACCATGACAGGAGAGCCCAAACATGTCCTCTAACGATGTCATGTGTCAGAATTTCTTAATGATGCTTTCCCCTCTGATTTTTGTTTAATTTGCCCCCTTTCCTTCTGAAGATTCTCTCTTTTTACATTCCTCTGAATAAAGAACATTTAGTTAGCGGGGAAGAAAAGATTGCCATTGAAGAACTAAGAAAAGCACTGGATTAATTCTCTGCCTGCAGCTAAACTGAGAGTTCATCTCCTAATAGGCCATTTCAAAGCAGTTAGATTTACTCTTTTAGACTAACCATACTGTCTGAACAATATTTTATGCCTGTGTTAAAATATAATAGGCTAGAGAGACAACTCAAATGTCAAGAGTAGATAGTGCTGTCAAAGTAATTTGTCTTGGGTAATAGATAGAGTGACATGACTTTGAAACATTCTGAGAAAGAAATCATTCCACATTTGAATGGATTGTTTCTTGCCCCTTAAAAAAAGCCAAGGCTGTATTATTTAAATCGTGTCTATAAGGAAGCCTTTATTTTCTGTGAAAATAACATTGGTATTGCCGGTGGTGGGGACGTGGCACAATGGGACTTTGCGGTGTTTGACAGGGGAATTAGGCAGTGCCAGCACATTGCTCCCAGAGCATCCTCAGACCACCCAGCATGACACCTTGAGTACTCAGGAGAGTTTGGGAATGGATTAAAAATTAAACCCAGTGCCCAGGGAAGCAGCAACAGCGTAACTCATTCAGGAGAAATGCTTTTCAACCAAGGTGTTTCGAAGTCCCCTAAGGAGTGTGATTTCTCCAATATTAACCATTTAGATAAAAAATGCTACCGAATCGCAGAGGTAATTGTTTGTCGCGAGCCCCTCTGTGGCAGAAATGTTATTGTGACTGCTTATAGATTTTTAAAGCTTTTATCAACTTCCACATAGACAGTCAGTGAATAGACGTATGCTTAAGGGATATGGACGGCCTGTTATCTAGTCTTGTCTGGAAGAAAGGCATAACTTAGTTCTTTGCTAAGAAAGTCTATGTGAGGACTTAGAAAAACTCTGAAAAGTCTTAAGAGAATTCACTGTCTTGTGTTAAAAAGATAAAAAGGAAGTTGGTAAGGTCTTACTTTGCAGAATACAGTGTAAGTAAGATTTTTAGTGTTTATTTAGTCTCTTCACAGCACTGTGCTGGGTAAAAGAACGGTTGAGAAAGGAGCCAAGAACATTTATGTTCCCTTTAAAGTCTGTTTCGACTGCAGGTATAAATGTCACCATCTAGCAGAGCTGATAATCACCTAGTTTGTCATCTTCCCTAGTGCTGTGTTGTGCTCTCCGGGGCTTATGCTGAGCTGTCTCAGGGCTGGGGGTTCCTGCTGGGGCACAGGTAGGGTCAGGGTATTATCCATCCATGGGAATGGAGATTGGTCCTGCCTCAGGCTCAGTCTGGGACCATCTCAATCATGCCCTTCATGAGGAACTTCTTGAAAGGCACAAAAAGGCCTATAGGTCATAGCCTAAAATAAGTACATGATGTGTGTAAACACTTCTTTCACCTGGAAAAGAGGCATCTCATTTGGAAATGGATCCATGCAAACTCAGTGATGAAATGGTATAAGAAAAGCCTTCATTGTTTTGACTCTACCTGAAGGTAGTGTGGTGTTTGGATGCAGAACAGCTTCCCCAGGCATAAGGGTGTTCTACAGGGCTGAGCCCCCATGCTTCCTACCCCTTGGCAAAGTGTCTGCGCGACTATCCAACACCAACAGCATATTTTATTCCCCATCTCCCACACATAGGTATAAATGACCACCAAAAACCATGGGGCTATAGCAACAAATGCCTCACTTGAAGATTTCCCAGGAACATTCCATAGGAATGTTGATAGTCAGAGCTGTCATCCTAGTTTTATGGATGAGTACATTGAAGCATGGAGAGAGACTTGCTCTGCTGGAATTGGAGGCAGTTCTGGGAATAGGGTAGGTGTAGCAAGGGAGCCTCATGTTCTAGTGACAGAACTGACACTTGTGGGCAAAATGTCCCTTTTCCATTGCTACTCTACTGCCACTTGCAGCCATTTCTATTCAAGGCATGTTATTAGCAAATTTTGTGGAGACCCCCCTTGAGATTTTTGGCTGATAACTAAAAGAAACTCCTTTATGTTCATAATGATAAAACAAAGCATCAAGTCATTCGAGTTGATTTTACCCAAGACACTTCCTGAGTTATTGCTCTCTCTCGCAGCTGTCATGGGCTTGAAGCTTTCAAAAGCCCATTTTGTTTCTGCTCGTAGCTCTTTCATCGTCAAAGCCTGGTGCTGCACCCCTGGGTTTGCCTGTGCAGCTCAAAGCGGAGCGAGCGATGCAGCTCCTCAAAGTTAAACAAAAAACCCTCGCGGTTAATGAACTTGTCTAATTTTATGCAGAAAATGCTACCTTCTTTCCTTTCAAAACTCACTGCAAATTCCAGGTTGATACCGAGGGGGATCGTTTCAAACGCACCTCAGTCTTGGATGCAGCTCCCTTTGACTTTCAGCCAGACCTATACACTCTTACACACTTTTAGTGGAGGAGATTTTCAGCTGTCAAAGCCTTTTAGGCAGAATCACAAACCCACCTGGCTTCTCCTCAGCACTGTGACCAGCCAGGAAAAATCAATGCCTCTCTACTTAGCTGTGTAAATCCAATTTACTGTAATTACCCATGTAAGAAAACGATACGGCTCTACTTTAAGGCTCTCCAAAGTTGTTTTATGATCTTCCTATATTATTTTATCCATGTTGTGGTATTTTTTTCCCCCACATCTTGAGCAGTGAGTGAATATGAAACTAAAAAAAAAAAAAACACAACTCAAACAACCCATATACAAAAAGACAAATAGTGTCCCTAAAATGATTAAAGTCCTATGTAGGTGAGTGGGTAGAAATGCTCTTGCCTACTCTGAAATCAAGTTGACCTAAATTATACAGTATAGATTATTGCATTTAGAATAATAATGGTGTGCTGGATATAGTGGAGTGCTTTTAAACCAAGGACGGACAGCCTTTGCTGAGATCCAGACAGGTTTCTTAATCTGATTTATGATGCAAAATTTAGGTCAGGTGGATTGATTCCTAATAGAGATATAATGAATCAAAATTTCTACAATGGCTTTATTTTGCACAGAGGTGTCAACAAGCTGTACTTCTCTATTTGTGCACCTGGCGTGTAATGATTCTCTTGAAAAAATCATAATCCATCAAGTCCTTCATTCAAGAATATCAATCAGTGCCAGGAACAAGACTATTTCAGCCAGGAGTTCTCAGTCTTTTTGCTTTCCTGTTCACGAACACATAAGGCGCTGTGATATTTAAATTGTGCTATGACATGTAATCATTAAATGTTTGAAAATGTCTCATTCAGTTTTTGTTGCTTCATCCATTTGCTTACACTGGCTTCTTGTTTTGCCCTTGTTTTTAGCATTTGGTACCCATATTGTTGCTTTTAATAGCTGGAGACAGAGTAATCTCAGTTTTCTAAAAAGAAGTTTGGTTTTAGTATTAGAAGGCTAAAATTAAAGCTAATGAGATGTTGGTTCCTGCTTTAATGGAAATTAAAACAAACCAACCCAGACCTGTCTCTTACCATACCTATCTTTCATATAACAAGCCAACATCAAGGTGATGATCATAAAACTTGTGATGTAGGCATGAATGTAGATCTGTGGGAGCTTCTTGCTAAGGCTTATGTCCTACAAGTTTTCTTGTGTTATACTTTTTCTTATTTTCTTCTTATTTTCTTTTTTTTGTCAGTGTGGAAACAAAGTTACATGATTGGGTCACCATAATTCCCAGCCTCCTGACAGTGTCATATGTTGGGCAGCTTTCTGGTTACACTTGAAGAACTGATACAGGGACTGGGGCTGGAAACACAACAAATCCCTTAAACTGAGCAGCAGTTCTGGGAAGGACTGGGTGTGACAGGATATAGTTACACTATAAGTAGATGTACAGGCATGGCATTATTTATTATTGCTGGAATTAATTGTCATAAACAATAACAGTGACTTCTTTCTATTCTTACTGAAACAATGTGCAAATGTCTAAGCCAAGACGACAGCCTGGTGCAATAAGAAGCTATAGAGTTACCCATGGAGAAGCAATTGCCTTCCTTAAAGGGCAGGGCTAATTGACCATATTATTTTTAATTTGATCATTTAGTTATGATAATCCATTTAAAAGAGGCTTAAGGTGGAGACCTCTATAAAGCATGTTCAGTGAGTGTCTAAAAATGGCATTAATACTCACTGTGGTCCTGACAATGTGCTGCTGTTATAAAAATTCACTAATGGTATAACAAAGGTTTGACTTGTTTCAGCCAAAATTCAGCTCAGTGTTGTGATCACTAATGTCCTGCTTCAGCCTCCACAGGCCACTGCCACCAGCCTCTTCCCTGAAGCATCCTCTGGCATTACACAGATGGTCAGGGGCTAAGTGAGGGCTAGAGGTGATCTTCATATCTCCTTTCTCTGCGTGAGAAAATTGTTGTTTGCATAATGATTAGAGACCCTGGGATACAGGAGAGCCCTGTGTGGAAGCGTCCACAGAAGTGCAGCTTTTCCCTCGGTACCCTCCCATTTAAAGAGGTTGAAAACAGTGGGCTGCTGTGTTATTTGTGGCACTGGATGCAGGCAGCTATGGGTGGCTTGTAAAGTGTTTGTATCTTTATTCCAAACCCCCCACAACACACACAAATCCCAGGGCCCAGCCTTGTGAACATGCTCAGACCTGTCCCCCTCCAGCACGTGGCAGAGTGGGATGCTGCTTGCCTCCAGCCTTCCAGCAGATCATCAGACTTCTTTTCCCCTCCTCTCTTCTAATTCTGGTGCGTAACTGAGAAAATTATGCCTCATTTTTTCCTTGGTGTAAATGGATGCAGCTGCCTTGGAGTCGGCGGGGCTGTGCCAGATTGTACCAGCCGCAAGGTTGGCTGGGAGCCAGCGCTTGGCACGAACTTGCTGAAAGCTGTGTACAAACAAGGCTCGTCACTATGTGTGTTATTGCCCTTTTGTTTGGGATATAAATATGCCCCATATATGCAGGCAAGCCTCTCGTTTGCTATTTCAATGGAGGATCCTGTAAAACAGCTGTCATGCTGTCTCCTGTCAAATCAGTTGCAGATGCATGTTTCCTTCCCCATAATAAAAAGGTATGAAATCGTCTTTATGTGCTACGCCAGCCCTTGTCACCAGGAATGCAAACTAGGGAAGCTTGGGGAAAAAAAAATCACCTCGAAAGCTGGTGCTCTGATGGAGCACCATGACAGTTACTTTGACCTCTTCAAAGAGACTTACAAGCATTTTGGGGCATGAAGTAATGAACTAATGGTGATGTGAGTAGAAAAACTCCTTGCTGGCCCATAAGGTCGCCCTCCTACACTAGCTGCAGGTACATGATGGCAAAGCAACCTTGTCCTGGACTGGATTAGAGTAAGACACCAAGGCACAATCCTTCCTGCATCCACCAAGATGGACACATGCTTTGAGAATAACTGTCTGTAAGAGGGTAAGGTAAGAAGGTCCTACTGTATAGTGCAAGAAAAGGAGACAGGCAGGATTTCAGGAGCATTTTGTGACTCCTGGACTCATTACATATCTTGTTATTGCCAAGGGTGGCTGGAATTTTGACTATTTTTGTCACTGGGTGACTTTGGGTGAGAGCAGGCCACCAGATCTCCTGCTCTGAGGGACTTCAAGTACGTCTCTATTCAAGAGACCCAAAGTGTCTTGAGATCCTTGTTGGAAAACTCTGCCCACCTTGGTCTCACCACAGGCCAGTATCAGTTTGGGAAAACCTGAGCAAGCATGGGTTGTATGTATGAGTGCTCTGTTTTTCTCTCACTAAAATTTGATAAAAAACCCAACATGACATGTGTCAAACATCACTAAAGCTCTGACTTGCTCTTACACTCAGTGCTGCCCACAGGAGAGTTGATCTTCAATATGGATGGGAAATTAAACATAGTTTATAATTTTTGGGTCCTTTTGCCTCTACGCTTAACTCCCACCTTGTACACCAAATGTTTCATGGCACACCTTCTGTTTTCAGTTAAGTACTTCTTTCCCAGTGGCTGACATTGGTCCTTCACATGAATTAAGTGTCAGATTGTGAAAATCCCCACTGCACAAATGGAGATAATGAGGCAGATTTGCAGAGATGAGGGTCTGGCCCATACATTTTATTCACATTTTCTTAGGCCATGTCTCTGAGGTGGATAATCATGAAGCTGACAGCATCAAATAAAGTGCCTATTAGCTATTAGTATCTTGTTTCATGCAATAGCAGTCAAATCTGCTTACATCTGACAGCAGCGTGTGTGAAGGTTTGGAAAGTTTGGGGTATCCATCAGAGTTAATTTTTTGCAAAGACTCAGTAGATCAAAAACAAGTAGCTGGGGTCACACACTGACAGTGGGGATGAGGAGCCTCTCAAGACAAGGCTTGAATGCTGATGGAGTTCTCCATACTGAGCATGAAAGGAGTAATCTCTTACAGCTTGGAGACTCTCTGCAGCTGATGAATTTCCCGTCTCTTCCCCACTTCAACAATGTGCTGTTGAAATCATAAAACTCTTATGAAATCCTGTTTGCACCCGAGCCAAGGATGTTGAAACCCTGTGATGTACCACCAGGGCCATTGGTCATACAGCAATTAGTGAAGTGCTCCTGGGCATGGCACACCACACACAAGTCAGACCTCTCAGACAGGGCTTTAAACAGGGATGCTGAAAACAGGAGTCCAACAAGAAACCAGAGCAAGAAGGTGCATTCTGGAGAGTATTTCTAAGATTTTTTTACAGGAAAATATGTGTTTAAAGAGGTTTCATTGAGGACTAAAATGTCACTGGGAATCATAGAATCACAGAGTGATTTGGACTGTGGAAGGGACCTTAAGGATCATCCGGTTCCAACCCCCCTGGCATGGGCAGGGCAGGGACACCTTCCACTAGACCAGGTTGTTTAAAGCCTCATCTAAACTAGCCCTGAACACTTCAAGGGATGGGGCATCCAGAACTTCTCTGGGCAACCTGTTCTAGTGTCTCATCACCCTCACAGTGAAGAATTTCTGATCTAAACCTGCCTCTTTCAGTTTAAGGCCATTCCCCCTTGTCCTATCACTCCATGCCCTTGTAAAAAGTCTCCTCTCCAGCTCTCTTGTAGCCCCTTTAGGTACTGGAAGGCTGCTCTAAGGTGTCCCCAGAGCCTTCTCTTCTCCAGGCTGAACAACCCCAACTCTCTCAGCCTGCCTCCATAGCAGAGGTGCTCCAGCCTTTTGATCATCTTCATGGCCTCCTCTGGGGTCATTCCAGCAGGTCCACATCCTTTCCATGCTGAATAAGAGGGTGTTTTGTTCTGAACTCCAGAGAATGATGGTTTTAAGGAAATCATTACAATTCTTTACTGATGTGTGTGGTGGGTTAGATGTGAGGAACTGGCCTCACAAAATCGGTAGGTGTTGATTTATTGGTATGTTTGACCAGAAGGGTGCTGCTTGATGAAAAAAACAGAGGCTTAAGTGGTACAGGGAGGAGAAAATACTGTCCCTGTCTGCTGTCCTTCCTGCTGGCAGTGGGCAGAGATATGTCCCACTTCAGGTGCTGCAGCTCAGGTGATGGGATGCCTTTCCTCAGCAGCTTCACGTTGGCTGACATGCTCACAGGACTCAAACTCTACTGCTTGGCCACACTGACTTTTGCTGCCCACTTTTTTTTTGAAGAAACACTTTTGGCAAAGGCACTTGGTTGTTGGTAACATCTACTCTGCTGAAAATAGCTCTGCCTTCTTAATTTTACTCCTGTGAGATCACTTTACCACTACTTATTACAGCCAACCAAGGCATCATGCCCATCAAACTCGCTTCTACTAGGCAGGCCAAACTTGATCTAATAGCCCTGGGTTGAAGGTGTTAGCCTCATACATTCATTTTGACACTCCACACTAATCTATGCAACTCTCAGCGCAGGAGTTCGGGGAAAGCGTTGTCAAAATGACACTGTTCTTGCTGAGGAAGGCTGCAAGCTCTGAAATCCCTAAATTATACCCAGGAAGTACATGGTGATACTTGCTGACATTTTGTACAACTGCAGACAAAAATAGCTGTCCTAGTAGAGGAGGATGGGGGAGTGGGTTGGGACTTGCAAAGGCAGCAAAAATAAAATAAAAAACCTTCAGACTAGAGAGACTTCAGACCACTCTTCTCTTGGATGCTTTGCATGTTGGTGGTGGAAGAAATAGGGTGTCTCAACATTTCTCCTCATTGTTTTGTGAGGACGAACATCTGCCAAGGGCAACAAGTGCCTCCTGATGATAGGAAAAACTTTCTGCATCTTCTGCAAGGACGTGGCTGGGACAAGGGCTGTCTGGCAGGTCTGTGCTGCACCTTCCCACCCCTTCTTGATCCTCCTGTCCCAGGGGATCACTACCCCTGTGCTAGCTCGGTGCACATCCCTGCAGAGCGATTTACAGGCACTCACTGCTGGTGCACCACGGGCAGAGCTGCGGAGCTGGCCAGTGTGCTGTTGGCAACATTGAAACAAATCAAATGAAATGGATCTAATTGCTGCTCCCAGGGTTTTTCTCATTGAGTGAGCTAAGGTCCATGCAGATCAGCTGAGTTCTCCAAGCTGGGCTGGGTTCCCAGCATTCCTGCCGCCCTGGCTCCTCTCTTTCCTGAGCCCTGCTGATCCAGATCCAGATCCAGATCCAGATCCAGATCCAGGGCAGATCCAGCTGCTCCTCATACCTCCTTGCTGAGGAAGGACTGTGCTCCCAGAGGACCAACAGTAAGGGGATGGTGGCCATGAGCATTCCTTCTGGACCATCCTTGATGTCTTTCTGTATTTATGTCAGAGCTCCATACATCTTTGACCTTGTACCTCTTCTCTTTTCCATCTACTTCTCCTCAGGTTTTATCATCTGCAAACTTCAGTTTAGGGAATGTTGGCAACTCACAGACCAATGTCACTCTCCCAGATCACAGCTGCAGCTTGTGTTTTTGACATATCCTAGTGGATATCTGGTTGCCATCTCCAGCTCTTTTCACCCAGGCTATGCCTAAGTCCTACACGCTATTTCTCTACAGCTTCTACAAGGCTACCACCTATCCATCCCCCCCCCACCACTGTTATATCTTTCCTCCAGCTTTCCCTACACCCACCTTTCCTCCTTGCCTGACAAATGCAGCTTGATCAGCTTGTGGAGAGCCACCATGGAGTTCCCTCTTTGGGTTTAGTGGCCATTTCTTCCACTCCGTAAATCTCCCTGTTCCTTCATGTTCCTCAGTAGTTACTTTTTCAGATAGTCCCACTCCAAAATAATCACTTGACAGTGACTCAAAGTCATTGAATCATTAGCATTGGAAAAGACCTCTAAGATCATCAAGTAGCTGTCTCTGGTTTTGAATTGGAAACCTCTTTTTAGTCAGTGTTTACTAAGGGTCTGGCGTGGGAGGGTCCTCATTGCTGAGCTGAAACGAACACATCAAACTACAGCTTTGATTACAAATGTAAAAATACTCTTCCTCTGCCCTGAGATCAAAGGGTTGGTGTGCATGTTTCCCAGTAGGGGAAAAGGGGGTAAAATAGTCCTTATTTATTCAATCTGGAGTGCATGAGTGCAGGAGGGGAACTGGTGTGCACAGGTATGGCCCTCACAACAGCTGCCAGGTTTGCTCTCAGGCTTGGGAATCTCCACTATGGCAGGTCCATACCTGCGTCTCATCCCCCAGAGTGAACAGAGGGGATTTAATCCATCAGCAGCTGGGCTGAGGAAAGAAGAAAAATTCAAGGAAGAAATCAGAGGGCAAAACAGCTTCCAAAATAAGTTTTCGAAATCTGTGGGAGTTTGATGCTCATTTAAGAGTCTTTTCATTTTGTGCAGACTACTAGGACAGGATAATTAGCTAATTAGCTAAACATAATGTTTAAGTCTTTTTTTCATCTTTATGCCAACTTTATTTTTAAACTCCCTCCCCTCTAGCCCAAAATCCAGCCGTTTCTCAAAATCATCTTCTGATTAATCTTGGTCCTGATTGTAATCAAGAACAAAAATCCCCTTCATTACTCTGTGGCCAAGGTTTCTTCTAAGAGGATTTTGGTCAATGTTTTTTCAAATTGCACATTTAAATAAACATGAGTTTTTACTTAAAAAATCAATTTGGGCAAAAAGTAATCCTATTTAAAATATTATTTTTGTAGATGTACCATTTACAAAATCTTTTGTGGAAGGATCATTCTTGATGTAAAAAAATTCAGTCTGGATTTAAAGAAAAGAGCCTGGAGAGAAATTGGAAATATATTGCAAATGTTTTATATAAAAGCAAAGACTTGCTTTCCCCAAATGCTTCCAAACTTAAACAAGGCAAGCTTGAAATTCAGCACAAAAATAGGTTTTTGCTCCTGTTTGTTTTGACTTTCTTTCTGGTTGATTTATTACCCTTGGCACCCTGCGGTACTGTCTGAGCAGTCTTTCATTACTCTGCTCTTTTCTTTCGGACATGATGAAACTTTCTGGCTCCTTGCTGTCCTCCCAGTGATGATGAACATGGAGCAGGCACCCAGCTCTTCCCAGGCAATGCTCCCAACCTCTGCTGCCAAACACCCACCTTCAGTGCTTGCATTTGCTCTTGTCTTGCTTCTGCCAGCAATTTGGGTTGCACTGGTGCATGCCTGGGAGGATGGGAGATGGCCAGAAAGGGGGGAAAAAATAAAAGGCAATTAATTAAGTGAATCAATCAATCAATTAAAAAAAAAATCCAAGCCCCAAACCTTTACTCCTGTTTAAACACCAATTTAAGAGCCAAAACAAAACAGGGTGCTTTTTGCTGCAGTGGCTGCTGAAGCGTGCAGATATTTTGATACTGGGGCAGCCAGGCAGATGAGCAGCAGGGCAGCTGGGTGAACTCAGCCTGCTTTTAATCATGTATGTATTTCATACACACCCCACCTTGTGTGTTCGACCTTCTTTTTGCACCTCTTACCCAGCAATTTCAAACTCAGTGTCCAAGGTATTTACTAGCCTGTTGTGTCATTTTGAAACACCTAACCCTATGATTTTTTTTTCTTTTTTTTTGTGTCTTGCTTCATGATGATTGTTTTGTCCTGCCTTGTCAGTGTGAGGCTGCTGGGGCTGGCACCAAGGTGATCTGCTGCAAGAGCAGAGATGTGCCTGTGCAGGCCAGGCTGTGCTTGCTGAAGCCTTGGGGGTGAGCACTGGAAGAGAGATGGCTGGGGGTGGCATCACCTACTGCCAGTTATCGCACACAGGAAAAATTAGAAACACACTCTCGGGCCTGTTTGTGTTTGCACACTTGTGAGGTCTGGATGGGTTCTTCATGAGACCTGCCATAGGTGCTCCAGCCTGGAAGTGCTGAAGACGGGTCGTGAAATCCGTAGCCTTTCCCAGTTTTTCCTTTGTGGCAACCTAGTTTCGCCAGTGGCTTGGTGCAGTCAATTTTCCCATTAATGAGGCTGTAATTAGGCAAAGCTAATTTGGGAAATGCTGAAATGTTGGGAAATGCTTTTTACAGTCCATCAAAGATACTGGGATCTTACTCATTGCTCCATTCATTAGTGGCACAAAAAGGGGAGGTTACAAAATTGACTTAATTTGCATTTTTGGGGTGGGTGTTCTTGGGTTTTTTGTGACAATCTCACCTGAGATGCCACAAAATGCCCATGCCATGCTGCCTGCCTGTACATGCCATAGAAGACCATGAACAAGGCAGAGGTGGACACCAGGAAAGTGTCTCCAGAGGAGATGCTGCAGCAAAACCCTTGTCATAGATCGAGTCAGCATGAGGTGCTGAGACACTGGTAAAGAGAGTGGCTAATCCAAAAAACCTGGAAACACGAGCTCAGTAGACCTCACAGGTTTGGAAATCACAGATTAAAACCTCTCTCCCAGAAGAAAATTCCCCTTGTACGTGCTTTCTGGAGGTAGGATGGTGTCTAACACAGTTTTGGAATGCTTTGTTTTGGCAATTGGAGGTCTCATTTCCACCCGTCAGCAGATGTATACAGCCAACACTTGAACACGTAAATTACAGGGTATAAATTAAATTAGTATTATGAAGTTCAAAGGCACCTATTGGCCAATGCATTATCTAATACTAAGATCTTGCTACCTAGAGAGTGATCCAGATAACTGAGTCCACTCAAAGGCCGTGTTTTTGTAGCCTGTGCACGGCACATGCAGTCATCCAACCAGCACCTTTTCTCATCCAGTCCAGTGCCACTGAAATTAAGTCAGTACATGTGACTTGAAAAAATTAGAACCCGCACATGAAACTGACAAACTCTTAACTACAATCCCAACTTCATGCTTGTTACTAATTGCAGTGAAGCCAGTAGCATTATTTTATCCATCAGGAGAGGTACAGAGAAGGGTAAGGGATGACCAAGGGCGGGCAAGGGTTTCCATATGACAAACACTAAACAGACTGGGACTTTTCCTCTTGGAAAATAAATGACTGTGAGGGACATGAGCTAGAAGCTGTGATATCTTGAAGGTGATGGATGGAGTGACCAGGGGATTATTCACCATGTTGTTGAACACCAGTACAAAGGTCACCAGCATTCAGTGGTGAGTACCAGGTTCAAAGGAAACACAAAAAAAGTGCTTCCTACTGCTTCCTCACCTGACAACTAATTATGTCGAGCCCCGCTGTCTACCTCCATGGAAACTTTTGTGTCTCAGGTGGTCAGTCAAGTATTTTTTTGTTGTTGTTTTCAGAGTGAATAGAGAGAGCTGCTCTGTAACAGGAGGGGTGTTTGGCAGACAAGAACATGTCAGATAATGGGTACTTTACAATATTTAATCCACCAAAATCTTCATCTTCTCATTGTATCACTTACTAATTTGCTAGTCCAAAAGGAAGGGGGCCAGGTCCAGCACGCCAGAAAGCAGCAACACCTGGTACCTTTCACTGCATCACTTGCCAGTCTGGAGCAATCAGTCAACTGCTTAATAAGCAAAACACTTGAAACCTTTAGAGGTATTTTTCTTTGTTGTTATGAAAAGGTGACACACACATCTAAGCAGCACTGACTTGCATTGTGCTGCTTTATATGAATGCACATAACCACCTGCGACCTGCCAGCCCCTCATTTGTCAATGGGGAGCAATCACTCAGCCACTTAACAATTGCCAGGAGAAATGCTCTGAAGCTTTCCAACTGGAAATTAAAGCAGAGCACTTTGGTGAGTGATTGCAATTCCCTGACAAAGCATCCTATGGTCTTAGAAATAACCATGCATTTTTGTATATATCTGTAAACAGTTGACAGTTGATTTCTTCCATTTCTAAGCAGGCTGGGTAATTCTTTAATTAATAGTCATTAGGGATTTAAAAGACAAATGAGTCATTCATTAGCTCGGTGTCCAAACTAATGAGCAATAATGCTTATGAAAGACATGATTTATTTAGTATTTAGAATCTGTGTCAGTATGCAGTATCTGATGAAGATTCTAAGAAATAGACTTGACCTATGCCTTGCAGCCTGCTCTGCAAAACCACACAGGTGCCAAGTTTGGGAAACTCCTGGGAAGTCAGCAGCCTTCCTAGGACTAACAAGGGTTAGTTTAGACAGCCAAGGCAAAATTTTCTCCTAATGTTAGGTGTTTTCCTAGGGACTGAGTCCAGGAATATAATTCCTGTCAGATCACTTATCTGAGATCTTCAGTACATATATGGCACCACCATGGGCTGCATGTTCTTGTCTCAAAGCCATTTTTGGACTCAAAGCCATTTTGGACAGTATCCTTTGATACTGTCCAGACAAAAAACCCAGCAGTTGAGGAGGAGAGTCTGGCTGGGCTGCTACCCCCATTACCACTCAGTTTTGTCTGTGGTCTTTCAAGAAGGCTTTCTACTCACCCAGCCTTTCTTTCCCACAGTTGAGAGCTGGAGTTGTAATAGTCCAGAACAAAGCTAATATACCAAAACATCAGAAGTAGTAAAAAAAGAAAATCACAGACAGCACATTAGTTGCAGCTGGTCCTGAGAAAAATTCACTCTGCCTCCTTTTTAAACAAGCCAGGAGAGACAAACTGTGGGGCTGCTTCACATATGACAGAGACAAGGAGTTGTAATACTAGCAGGCACTTAAGGAAGCTAAAATTTGGATTGCAAATGGCCCTAGTCACCAGTCCAGGCTTACAAAACCTGCTGGTGCCAGGTAGAGGGTGGCTCTTATCCTAGCAAACAAAAATTTGTGGTCAGGGATGAGGACACGTAATGGGTGCTTATTTTTGAGAAGAAGCTCCTGACTTACCTGGTGTGTGTGTGTGTGTGTGTGTGCTTACTAACACATCCTCGTGGAGTTGCTCTCTGAGCCAGCTCTCTGGCTTAGGCTCCTCTGGTCTCAGGAATCTCTTCCAGAATCTCTTCCAGCCCCAACTCTCAACCCCTTTTCTTCTCGCTGATTTAATTGCTGTTTGGTTGGACTATTGGAGGAGAAAAGTGCAGCTCGGGGTAGCAAGGATCAGCCCTTTCAGACAGGTCCTTCCAGCTTCCAGGGAGTCATGTGAGTGATTGGTGACTTTTGAAGGACAAATAGCTCCTCCAGAAATGTGGCTTCCAGCTGAGCAGACAGCAGGCCCAGGACCCTGCAGGGATCCCCACTTGAGGCTCTGCACAGCGGTGGGCTGAGGGTTAGACTTGAGAGAGATCAGCACTCGCTGTGCTCATCCTGGGAGGCCCCTCAAACAGGAAGGACAGGTGTACAAAGCAGACACAATCATTTGTTTTCTTTCTCCTTACAGACCTTGCAGAGGTCTCAACACAGACTTCTGATCCCATTGCCTGGGTATTCACGGTAGGTTATTCAATCCCTGCTGCAAGCAGAAAACGGGAAACACGCTCAGTAATGTTTTCCAGGCACAGAATTGGCATTTATTTTTATCACAGGTACTTCATATGTGTTGTTTCTGTATTGGGCTAGAGCTACATTACCAAATGTTTCAGATGACAAGAATTTAAAAAACTGGTACAAGCAGACATTTTGTGGACCAGACAGTTCAACTCCTTTTTTAAAAAAAGAAAAGATCATCAAACACTGTGGTGTTTGGTGGGGTAAGAGTCTGTGCATCTGCCCTATGACACTTCCACTGCTATCCTTCAAAGTTCTGAAAGTCTGCTGCTTAATTAAGACATCTTTAACAGATAGATGTCACTGAAACGAGCTGAAGGAGACAATTAAAAAATCTGAAAATTAATTCAAAATGAAAGGAACTCTTCAGATATGTGATTTTTGGCACAGGGATCCTCTGGGACACAACTAATTACTGCAGAGACCAGAGGCAAGACCAAGGTGAGTTCATTCTGCTCCTAAACGAGCTCCACAGCATTCCTGCCGAGAAAGGGGAGTCCTCAGGCGTGTGGTGCACATCTCCAGTGCTGCCCAGGGCTGGGGAGGAAGACAGGAAAGCACATTGCCCTGTCCTTGCAGAGGTTTGGAGCTGTTGCCAGCAGAAACAAGATGGACAGATGACATCTCTGTCACCTCTAGGAGGCTGCCTGCAGCCCCTGAGCAGAGCCTGGGGGACTTGATGCCAGTGGGAATTCGTGGTGCTGCCCATTTGCCTTGCTCTGCTTGGGCACAGCAGGCACACAGTGGCTTCTCCAAACTTTAGGATCTCGAGGGGGATCATTGAAGGGGCCAAAGGTTCTTCTCACTTAACCATGTCCATTCTCAACTCCCAGAGACTCAGATCACTGGGTGATAAACGACAAAGTAATGCATGTGTGTGATAGAGAGACTTGTCTGCAAGAGAGACTTGTCCCTGCAGACATGCTTTAACTGGCCAGGTGAGCTGTGCTGGGCGCTCTGAGCTGGCCCTTCCCACTTCAGAGATGTTGAGTTAATCTTGTCTGTCATGGTGGAGCAGCACAGATCTCATCCAGGAGCAAACAACCCCATGCTTAAATAAGATAACCAATTTGTGCCTTCATGAAATACCAGCACAGCTCAATTTATGCCGTTTAAGAAAGGCATTTATTGTTTCCTTGCATAAGCAGCAGCAGCAGAGGTAGTGCATTCTTCCTTGCTGTTTTTTGAAGGCGGTTCTAGTCCTTTTTAATGTGTAACCTTCAAGCTCTACAGAAAACTTACAAATGAAAAGCTTCTGTGAGTAATCCTGTTTGTAGTCAATATAGCTGCATTCTGCAGAGGTTGGGTATAACTTTCTCACCTCAGAGTAGCAGGTAATAAACTAAGGGTGGGTTTTTTAACTTTTAATAAATGGATTATTTGGCATTCAGAAATCCTCCCTTAAGCCTAGACTCTGAATTACGCTATTGCAAGAAATGTTTTTAATTTAATTGAAGAGTGGTTCTTAAAGACTTGGCTCTGGCCACGGTGGGCGCCTTTTGTCACCAAACCAGTCCTTGGTGATGCTGCCTACCTGTGGGCTTGCGTGGGAGGGGGAAACCCAGTGTGCAGCATGGGCTGGAACGCCTGTGTCCTTTGCAAATGCTTCTCATTAATTTAGTGATGAATGAGAAAGTCGGGGAAGAAGGGGCATTTTTCATGTCTTCCTGCTGTCTCAGTCAATTCTCCCTGTAAGAAAATCTCTCTCTTGGCAGCTTGTAGAAGTTCATAAAAAATAAGTGTCAGAAAAGTAAGTTTTTTGGCAGGGACTGAAGCTGCTCAGTCTTGGCAGGTGACATCCAAGGGCATGTGGGACTGGGGTTCAACAGGACGTTTTCCCCCTGCAGCCCTGGGTGAGAGCTCAGACAAGGCTGCTGGGGTGATCAGCCTGGATAATTAAAGAGGTGTCCAGGTCTCTTGGTGATTAAAGAGGCTTTCTGTATTTACCTTCCAGAGCATTGATTTCAAACCTTGGCCTTTCTCTCTACAAAGGGGTTAGCTGATCTATTGCTTTCTCATTTATTTTTTTAATATGGGGGGATGGGGTGGTGGTGAGATAACTTGTGGGAAAGGTGTGAGGGACTGTGAGCTGACCTGGCCTGCTCAGTCTGCAATAGGAGAGTGCAAAAATTCTTTATTTCTTGTTGCAAACAGTCACGGCAACTTTATTTTTAACATTTGCACACTTGAAGCAGCTGGGGGTAGGCAAATGAATGCTGGCAGAGGAATGGGTCTCCTTGATGAGTGCAGCCCAGCGCTCCCATGAAAACTGGGACTGATTTGGCTGAGTTATGAGCTTTGGAGAGCTACAATTTATTCATGCACTGAGTATGACTGTACATCCAGCTGGGGGAGAGATTGGCTGTCCTGCGCCCACCCTGGGGCTGAGGGAGGCTCCTACAGGGACATGACTCATCACTCACAGAGTTTCCTAAATCTCTGTGTCAGTCAAGTAGTGGCTGCAGCCTGATGTGCAGAGCTGCTCGTAAAGGGATGCAGAAAACTCAGCCTTCCCTCCGTTTTGGGGAGACCAGGCTTCAGCTGCAAGGAAATAACTTCTATTTTCCATTAAACCACAGATTTAAATAACTTTCATCCTTCTCT
Organism: Myiozetetes cayanensis; assembly: GCF_022539395.1. NCBI lineage: Eukaryota > Metazoa > Chordata > Aves > Passeriformes > Tyrannidae > Myiozetetes > Myiozetetes cayanensis. The sequence continues at coordinate 29,748,242 of NW_026088185.1, forward strand.
TTGCCTATATATGTTAGGAATACTCTTTGTCTGTCATCTGATCACTAGGCCAGCTCTCTCTGGTGCATAGTCACAAAATGTGAGCAAATCCCAAGCCCTTGGCAGAAAATGGGAGTGCTGACACAGCTTGAGCCATGGAGCAGCTCCTAAAGGCTGAGGTTGCCTCATTTCTGTTCAGCATTTAAGGCTAAGCTGCAGAACATTTTGAGGAATGATTATCAGGATGCTTTCTGCAGGCTCTGGAACACAGAGAACAAAATGTACTTCTGCAACGTGGTCCAGAGCAAGATCTCTGTATACTGCATATTTCTTGGGCCAGTGCTGACTTCAGAGTCCTGTAATGCTTGATTTAGTTCAGTGGTTAGGAAGTGGGAGGACAGGACATAGGCAAGACTATGCTGGGTTACTGTTCTCTGATGGGCAAGATGTGTTATTTTGACCTATTCTTAAAACCAACTCAACAACCCAATGAATCAAACAAAAACAAGCTTGCAAAGCAGTGGCCATCAGCAGCAGCCAGGCCAGTAAGCTTGCTGGTGGGCTCAGGGAATGCTGTATGAGTCTTTCACCAAAAAAAAAAGTGATTTAAGAATTATCACTCCAGAGTGCAAAGTCACCCCATTTTGAAATGGGGGGTGAGAAAAGAAAATTAACAGACTGATGCTTCAGTGCATTCAAATATTTTAATAGCTTAAATTTAAAGAAACACTCACTTTATTATTTTTATACTTAAAGATATAAACCACTACGTACAAATTTTTGGAATTTCCACGACAAAAAAAAAACCCTCATTGCCCCAAAATTATTTTTTTCCTGAAGTTGCTATTACTGTCAGCATTTTCCACCCTACCAACAAACAAACAAGTATTCCTCCCTCTAGGCGAGGACAATAAGATGCTGTTTGTATTAAAACTTTGAATCAAAGTAGTTTTCAAAATTGCAGAGGGTCTTTATTTTTGGAAAATCCATGTCCAGAGAAAACACAGATTTTTGAGGATGAGAAAAATTACAGCAATTTGGAAAGAGATCTTTCAAGCTTCAGAAGTGGTCACTCTCTAATAAACACCAGTTAAAGAACCACTGGAAAAAATAAATCAAGGCAAAGATTTTATTTCAAGACCTGCCAAGGCAGATACAGCTTCAAGGCATTACCTTTGCTTCCTGATGGCTTTTCCCACCTGCTCTGGTTTTTGCAGAAGTGTTTCCATGGGTTTTGGTCAGACTGAAAGATAGTTTCTGAAGGAAGATCAGACTTAGGTGCTTATACCCACTCCACGTCTCCAGAATCACCCCCCTTCTTGAAATAGAATCTCCTGGGACCTGTGAGGTCCTGGATTTGGGTGAGTTTGGGACCTCATGCTGCCTTTTTTTTTTTGGTAAAGATTCATGGGAAAGCCAGTTTCCCTGCTTACGGCATCTGCTAACTGCGGGAATCTAGGCTTCCTCCTGCCTCAGGTGGGTGAATAGCTGGCTCTGTCTCTTGTATACAGTGCTTGTGTCTCACTGTGTTGCCAAATTAAGTGTGCCATGGATGGGCAAGAAGTGATAAAAGCAGCACTTTCAGAGGATGAATTGAGACCATGTTCCTGTTGCAAGAGGAACACCCTGGCAATAAGGATATTTTCAGCCATGTCACACATGTCAAAGGACAGTAGCAAAGCATGGGGCAGATCTTCACTCTTATTTGGGATGAAATAGCCCAACTCCTGTTTGTGGGATTGGCAGGGCACTAGGGGTGCTGAGAGCATGTGAATACCCCGCACTGCAGCTGCAATGGCACCAGGAGGATGCTAATGCTAAATAAATATGATGCCTTTCAAAGAAACAAATGATTTAGGTCTGTATGCTGGGTTTCTCTAACATGCCTGCAGTGAAATTGGGCATACGGCTCCCAAGGCAAGGAGAGCATGTCAGAAAGTCCCAGCCTTGTGGGCAGCAGAATTTGGCCATCAGAGTTGGGAAGCAGGCTTTTTGGAGGCAGTGACAAGGCTCATTAATGTCAGTGGTACTGGGTCAGCGTGTCCTGGGGCACACTCCCACTGAGGGCAGGAGAACCTCTTGGAGCAGCAGCACTTGCAGTCCTTGAAGTTTCAGGTCTTCTCTGTGTCAGGATGTCAGGCCAGAATCAGGCTCAAGTTTGGACAAAGTTTAGCCAAAATATTCTTGATACAGGGGATATTTAAGTAAAAATAAATGTAAGCATCGCCTACTTAAAACTTGGAGAAGGAAAAAAACCTGGTCAATATTAATCAATGGGTAGGTGTTAATTAATGTCTTGTTTCTCAAGCCAAACACCATCAAGCCGGTAAACCGCTTTTAACCTCACTTCCAGGTAAATTATGTTTAGTTGCCCTTTTATCTGCTGTGCTTTGTATATAAATGAGCAGCAGCTCCCGGTAGACTCCACCGAAAGGTTAGCAGCCGCGCACAGCATCCGGGATGAACGCTTGGGATCCTCTCCACACAGACAGGAGCAGCAGCAAAGAACGCTTGGGTTTGATTAATTGGGACAAATTTTACTTTGATGGGAGTCCGGAAGGTACAGTGGCGAAAGCAGTTGTTAATCAATGTGCCTGGAGCTCGGTGTTGTGTGCTCCGGCATGGGAAACATTGTTATGACATCAATATGCATCTCCGGGATGGATGATGCGTAGTCCGTGTGATGTTTAAAGATATGTAGGAGAAAGTGGGAGAGTAACAAGGGGCCATGCCCTCATTTACAATCTTTTCAGGCAGTGAATTGTCAAAATATCTTGGAAGGATTTGGGCAGCTTTGTCACTTCCCCTCCCCTGGTGCTCAGCTCTTATTTAATTATTAATGCGTGTGGCTCAGGGTTGTCTCGGCAGGTGGAAGAAAAGTCTCTGTTGAAAGTGATGGGAGTACACTTGAAAATCTCAGTTGCACGGTCGTCGTGTAGGACCTTTTGGAATAGTACAAGAGGATAAAATGTCATGAAAGGCCAGATCCAAAGTCCGTCAAAGTTGGTGAAGTATTTCCATCACTTTGGTTAGCTTCAGGCTAATCCCCAGGAGTACTGATGAAAGAGGGGAGCAGAGAGAGATGGGAGCATTCCCAGCCAGGTGCTGCTTCTTCTCATCACCTGACATTGCCCTACTAATTGCAAATTTGGCTGGTTAATGAGGCTTCATGATTTTCACCCACTCTGGGGGACTCGCTGGTCCCCATGTCCGCCTCAGCGGTTTCACAGAGCCCTTCCCAAGTGGCAGCCCCACCCAAAGCCAGAGACTTCTCTTGCTGCAGTGATGCCTCTTGGGCTGTGATTTTTAGTGACATATTGATGCTGGCAGGAGCAGCAATATATGGATTTACACCAGCCAAAGAACGTGTCTTCCTTCAGCGACAGAATGGGAAAGACTTTTTCCAGCAGAAGATGTGTCGGCCTTCAGAAGTGCCAGCAAATTCTTATTAGTGCAGACAAGATCTGGGGAGAGGTTCCCTTCCTGGATGACATTTTTGGCAATTCTCTGAATATTTTCCCCTTCTGTGATGATCATGGCCTGGGAGACGTTTCAACCATTGGCGTTTTAAACAGAAATCTCCCTCACTGGGATTGATGCACTTTGAAAATCTTCTCATCTCTAAAACATTTTCGCCTTCAATTTGGGAAGCAAAACTACTGAGGTAATTAAGTTCCCTGTTTAGATTTTCTAAGTGGTTTCTGAGCACTTTCAGTTTTATCTCAGTCTCAGCAGAAGGTGCTGGATTCCAACAAATGAGGCAGGATGAGCTCATCAGGTGTGTTTCTGAATTGGGTGATGTATTTGTTACAAAAAGCAGTTTATGCTTCTAAGGATAACAGAGATGCATCTGTGGCGTTTTCAGCAGCATATACATGCATCTCACACGATGACAACTGAGCAGCAACAGAGGAGGAGCAGACCCCAGGGGAGATTCCCCAAAATGGTACATTTATGGCCTATTATTAGTCTTCTCATTTGCCAGCTTTTTTTCCCACTGATGTGGCAAGAGGAGAAAAAAAAAAAAAAAGCGACTCAGGAGAACACTGCAAAATTTCTTGCTCTTCCCTTAATTTCAAAACAATGTCCTCATTGTGTTTACATCTGTACTCAGTAAAACATATTGTCAGTTTTCCAGTATTCCCTGCCAGTCTGTTACTAATTCCTCTTCTTGTGTTTTCCCAATAACAGATGGTCACCATCAACAAAATTTCTAGGAAGTAGATAGGATGCTCAGAAGTCCTTACTGGCAGTGTGGGTGCAAGAGATGTTAGGATTAAATCCTTGTTAGTGTGGCACAGACAAACACCAGGCTGGATGGGCTGAACTCCTCCTTTTGGCCACTTTTGCCTGGGATAGATAAGGCTGCTTTCCTCACTGTCAGGACCACCTCTAAATTGCTGTGGATTGAGTTCATATGATATGCTAACTTGCTGAAATCTTTAACACTCACTTTCCCTAAAAGTGGCAATATTTTTGCTTTTAGTTTTGGCAAGAAATCAGAGAAAATTGAATTTTGGCTCAATCTCAAGATTTTTTATTTTTGTTTAGCTTGCAAAAAGAGTCTCTTATTTCTCCAGCTCTCATACCTGCTGTGCCAAGACTTTTTAAACTTGATATGAGCTTTCTTTTTTTCTTCTCAAATTTGGCTTGACTGTGGTTACAAATACTTCTGAAACCCAGAGTCTAATTTCTGACCCCCAACTCCCTAAAAATATCTATTTGGCTTCATAATAATGTGTGATTTTGATGTTCTGTTGGAGGTTCTCTACATTTCTACTCTTTCTTCGGAGTCAATTTGGATTTTCTTTTCCTCTGTCGATTTTGAAAGTTGGATGTTCCCCTTATCTTTGAACTTCTCTACTTTTCCATCCAGGTACTGGTTATATCACCTGCCAGGTACCTCTCTCAGCTACCCTCAAAGACACAGATGGGATGGCTCAGACCCAGTATTTACATAATTGACTTATTCCAGTTTACCTGAAATGCTGCTGCCAGGACACTCTCCTGCTGTGTCAAACATCCTGCACACAAAGGCAGAAAAGTATTTCAGCTCCTTTCAGCTATATGAACTTAATCTATGCTTTTAATGGAGAATAATTTTGCACTCTTTGATTTACAGCCTTTTTTCCCTTGACAGCTACCTATAGTCTGCAATAACTTGGGTGGTCCTCTCTCAGACTGCTCATTCCTCTTGATTTTAGTGAGAATCGTGGGGCTCAAGCTTGCTGAAAATGACTTGATAAGGGATTTTTACATGTTCACCTCATTCTGGAAAAATAGTTGCGGGTGTAAACCATTTTGACCTCAGCAGAGCTGAGTTTATTTACATCAGCTGAGGATCTGACTGAGCCTGTGGAAACCTGACAGTGATCTCTTAGTTTCTCAGCTGTGATTAAAATATTTTCTGTCTTAACCGATCTTAAAGGCCTTAGAGGCCCGCTCTCCACTCCATACCTCAATGTGTCGGCCGGGCTAACTTAGTATTAGTCGTTTGTCATGCAAAACAGACAAAGTTGGTTGGGTTTTTTCATTCAACAAGACTTGCTGATTATCAGTATCAGTGTTTTCAAATACTGACAGGCACCACGATCTCATTTTAAAAAGACTATTTGGAAACTAAATGTCAGAAATATGAATAGAGCAGTACATACAGCTCTGAAAACAGAGATTAAGAGTTAAAGCCTTTGAAACAGTACAGGAGTTTGCCTCTTTAATGTGAAAATGATGGCTATCATCTGGTTTGTAAATTCACATCAGATGAACATCTTGGATCAGTTTACAGCTACAGAGCACAAGATATCCAAATGAATAGGAGGGGAAAAACCCTACAGATGGGGAAAGGGATCCACAAATACCTGATTACATAGGTAAGGGATCCATAATACTTCATTAGATAGGCTTAGCTGTGGCACTTGATGTTAGCTGCAGAATGAGCCCTTCTACACTGGAGCAGGAGTTTTGCTTTTCCAAATGTGAGTGCCACAATAGATATTCGGATGAAAAATCACCCAGTTCTATGCTTATGCTTCAACAGAACTTTAGCAGTTTTCTAACTTTTCATCCACATTGCTATGTTCTGGGTCAGAACCCATTTCTTCACTAGGGTCATTGACATTAAGTGAAGGAGCCAGGATCCTTGAATGCTTGATGGCACAGAGGTGAAGGATGCCTTGGGACTACATCCAACATAATGGGGAAAGTAGCAATAATTAGGGTAAAACTGCAGAAGTGTCAAGGTGGGAGAAAGCTGGAACTAGAGGTGTTGATGAAGTGTTGTTCACAGCAGTTTTATAACCCTTTGTGCCATGAGACTGCAAATTACTGTGCTTTCTAATAATTAGTGCATCTCAATTTAAAATACCTTGTTTAAATAACCATTTTGGGAGAATCCCTACTGTTGTATGCACTAGAAAACTTCAGGAGTCAGGATTCACAGCCCTGGGCATGTTTTTGCTGGCTGCCCAGGCATTTGAGGAGAGTCTCACTGTTCCTGATGTCCAGAAACCTGGAAGTTGGGCCTCTTGTCTTCTTCCCAGACTTCTGGGCAGCACACATGATCCATCCTCAAGCCCAAGAGTAGACTCACCAGGAGCTAAGCAGTGTTAGAGAGAGCTGGGCAAAAGAGGGCTGAATTATTAGCAGGAACAAATCCATGTAGCTCCCCAGATATCAACAGAGCAATGTTGATTTACACCAGCTGCAGATGTGACCCAGGTCACAACTCTCTGCTTCATCTCCCGTACTGGGTGATGCTTGGAGGCCTTTTGCTGAATTCTCATCACCAGGAACCCCTCACTAAGCTGGGCCCCACATGTTTACTGGAGACTGAACATTTTACCCTGGCATCCTCAGTGCGCCGAGCCTGTCCCACAGGGTCACAGCACGTCGCACCCGAGCAGGTCACAACTGACATGCTGGCCTGTAATGGGAAGTGGCACTGTGCATCTGGGAGCAACAACAGGAAAATGTTGAAAAAGTGACTTTTTTTCACATGTTTCCTAGTCTAAGAGATGTAAAATCAGAGTGTGCTGAAGCACTGTGGCCACAACAGCCCTCGAGAAAGAGAGATGCTTCTCTGGCTTTTTCTTCCCTCTCCATGACAGCTTGCACTGGGGGACTCAAAAAGGCTTCCAAAGTAAATAAAATGGAAGTAGGGGACTTCCCCACTCTTGATCTTGCAAGTTTTTGGAGTATAAACACAGGAGAAGCAAAGGGTGCTTTTTCCTCTCATTCCTCCTTAACCACAGACAGATCCATTTATAGTCTTGTGAAGCTCTTTCAGTCTGGTTGAAATAACTGGATTTTCAGAGACAGGGTATTTCCCTTCCCTTTAGCATTGCTATGGGTGTCTGTCCCTGCTTGTTATTGGAGAAATTTTATAGCCCTGCAAGTTGAGTCAACAGTCTTTACCCATGTGTGGAAAAAAACACCCTTGTTCTTTTAGCCCTGAGATCCTCATTTCTCAGCCCTGGGTAATTTGGATTAGCTGTTACTCATGCAAAGAGTGCCACTTTAGTTTAGTTTGATCTCATTTCCACCCAGAAAAGAGTTGGAGGGCCTCAGAAGTGTGCTGAGAGTCTGCTACCCCCAACAAGCTCCTCACATCGCTACTCTGTAAAGCCAAACATCTCCTTTAAAATCACTGTGACTGCACAATCAGAGTAACTGCAGACTCCCAGTGCTTGTGTGAGCCATAACTACCACGGCAAAAGCCTTCCAGAAATTCCCTTTCAGAGGCTGAACAAGAGTGAAACTATCAAGGTCACCTCCAGTTTGATCTTGGCATGTGCTGCACATTCCTCTTTTCTCTGCACTCTGGCAAGGGCATTAGCATCCTTTTATAGGTGTGCTGCTTGCTTGGAACAGTAAGTAGCTCTTCCAAAACCTGGTCCCTGCCAGGTGAAGTTAACTGTGTTAAGGAAAACTTATTTTCTCTCTTAACCCTTGTCTGGGTGAACTCCAGGCAACACCACTTGGTGGCTCAAGGACCTCAGCTAGTTCCTGGTGTCCCAGCACAGGTCAGGAGTGGAGTTACTGGGAGAGAGCCAGCAGGTTAATCACCATGGCAAGAATGTGGAGGTTTTTCAGGAATGTGGTGCTTTCTCTGCTTTTAGAAATCTTTAAACCAAGATAAGGCACCTTCCTAGAAAACAAGCTGTAGTTTCAAAATGAGTAGAAATTCCCAGGTGAGTTTTTCTGCCCTGCACCGTGCAGAAGGTCACACGTGATTATTAGAATGGTCCCGCTGGCCTCAACATCTGTGAAAGTTTGCTGCAGTTCCTTTGAATAGCTAGTCAGCTTAGTAGGAGGGGACTTATTTTTTTTTCCCCTGTTGGCATGTTATCAGAAGAGATCAGACTAATTGCGTATTTATCTGGAATTACAGTTATGAATCTGCTCTAATAAGGCAGTAATTCATATCTTGAGTGATTTATGGCCTGAGCCTGAAAGCCCTCTGAATCCTTTGACTGCACTGGGATTTCCTAAGGCAAGGTCATTGCAGAATTGTGCTTCCTTGTGCTGCTGATACCCTGATGGTGTGCAACCAGCACCTTCACGGAGCCGACTTATTTGTTAGTATTTATACAAAACATCACAAGCAGACCCAGAATAAATGCAATTTGTGTACTATTTTCTTATTCACCTACTTATTTAACAGCTTGCAAAATCCTCTCCTGGCTTACCCCAGTGTGATGCCTAGGTGGCTTAGCAGGAGTTTTAGGAGGCAATTCTTCTTCACTCTGGAACTTGTGCTGTTAAAATTCATTTAGCTTCAACAAAGGAGAGCAACGAGCTTTTATAGTCCCTGTGAAGTAGTTTTAACCTAGGACTCAAAAGACAAAGACTGCTGTTGAATAACAATATTTATTTAGCATTTTAGCATTTAAATCTTTCTCTATTTGGATGTGTCTTTCCTTTTGAACTGGAGGCATAAGTTCCTCTATTTGCCTGCAAACAACTTTTTTTTTCTTTTTTTTTTCATCTCGAACTGAATCCCCAGAAAATCCTCAAATATTCTTGCAAATCTCAAAGATACTAAGACGTTAGCCCCCCTTCCTCCCTGTTTAGACCTTTGAAGGCTGGTGTGACTAGAATGATTTTGGAGTTATAGCTCAGAGTCTGAATAAAAAATGAAGGGAAGCATTTTGCAATACCGTAGTCAGTACAATAACTAATTACTTATAGATTTTAGGTCACATTTGAAAAAGACAAATACTGAAATAAATGGATGATCATTTGGAGCTACCACTAAGAGTTTGTTTAAATACCTTGGGTTAAATCCAGCTCTGTGTCACAGCAGAGCAGCTGCCTACACCAATGCATGCTCTAGCTTCATGGCAGTGCCAGTGAGAGCCAAACTGGTCCCTTTGTGGAGATCAGAAACATTTGTGGCTCAGGCTTGTGAACAGCACTGGATGGTTGGTTGGGCTTTTCCTGGACCATGCCAATGGGAAAAGAGTTAACCAAGCAAAACACGACCAGTGCTGACACCAAGAGAGACAAAAAATAACCCTCTGAGTATTTTGAGGCCAGATGCTGCCCTCTACCATGATGTTTAGCAGAAAAAACTAAGAAATGTGCTGGCAGATTTGTGGTGATGTGATCTAAAACATCAGAAGACTTCAGAAGAGAAGGATGAAAATACAGCTAGTGACCCCTGTATGATGTGATGAGTTTAATCTTTAGATACAGGCAGCACGTGTGTTAATGTTGTTACCTGTCTGTAACATGAGCAGAAAAGTAATTCCTTCACTGCAATCTTTTAAAATGACATCCTTAATGCAATAAATGCCTTTCTTACTTTTGCAACTGGAATTATCAGTAATTTTGGTAAGGAGAGATGTCTTATGGGTGCATCAGGCATAAACTTCAGGCATTGGAAACCTGGAGAACTGGCTTTTAGTTAGCAAATATTTTGCTCTTCAGCATCTCTGTGTGCCTGAGTGGAGCTTTGAATTACGTGTGACTTCTGCTGAGGATACAAAAACTGCATTCAGCATCTCACCAAACTCCAGGGGCAGCCTTCAGCCTTCTCTTTCATGTCATTTTCCTGAGGTTTGACAGTAATGCCAATATCGAGACACGGAAATGGTTAGACAAACACTCTATTTATCAACACACATTCTCAGCAGGATCCTCCAGGACCTAAAGCTCCGATGCTGCGAAATTGGCAACTCGCTGCAGAGCTGAGTTTTCTGGATCCAGCTGTCCACAGAAGAGGTGTTGGCTGGGGAAGCAGCAGCCTGGGTGCCTGCCTGTGCAGTGGGCTGGGAAGGATGGCACACGTCTCCTCCCTTCCCGAGGGGCATGAGATGAGAAACCTCCCTTCAGTTGCTTCCCTGTGGATTTTGGTAAATCCTTCCAGCCACAGCATGTATCCCACAGTGCCTGGTTGTTCCCCATTCCTTCACAGCTGACAGAAGGCCCAGTTTTCTCCCCAAAAGGAGAAAAGTTTCAGCTTGGTGCCAGACAACCTCTGTGAAATGTTCATCTTCTTGGAAAAGTAGTGCTGGATATGTTGGAAATTATGTTTTAGGGCTCCAGAGAAGACTTGTGTTCTCAAGGCACTCTGCTAACTTACTTCAGAAATACATGTGAACTGCCAAGAAGGGAAGACAAACTACCCAAATACCCCCAATTCTCTCCACCCCAAGTCTCTTCAGATAACAAGGGATGGTCAGGGACAGGGATGGGAGCATCTGGAAATAACATTATTCCTAAGGGAAAGTGCTCCTTTTAAATTAATTGTATTCCTTTTATCCATGACAGTGTAATTGCATTTTGCTTAACTAAGTCTTTTTAATTGGTGCTGGGTGTAAATGATAAGCAAAGCTGCATCATTCCTTTTCAGCTGTCACAGACAGCTCTTTTAGGGCAGTGCAGAGACTTAGAAGCTGGGATCTAATATCACTGAGCTGGGTATTTGGGGAGGGGGGTGGTGTGGTCATGCAAGGCAGCCTCCACACCTCACCAACTATCCCATGGTGACTCGTGGCACCCTTCCTACCCCAGTGGACCTTCCCTTAGACTGGAGAAGCACAAGTGGGGCACAAGTGCTCTCCAGACCTGCTGCCTGGGGGTCCCAGGGCTGGGTTTCAGGCTCCAAATGCCACTGCTGTGAGTTGAGTCCTTCCCCCACAGTGATGAGGCTGGAGTTGAGCTGTGGAGCTGTCCCTCCAAGGGGACACCTCTGACATGCAGGCAAAATCTGGGGTTTTGCCTTAAAAGATGTGTTTCTATCTATTAAGAGTGGAGAGCAAAACCTGCACAAGTGTTCCAACTGCTCAACAGTCAAACAGTCAGGTACAGGAGACTGCATCAGAAAAGTGTTTTCCACTCCTTTTTTTTTTTTGTTTTTCCAGATCTCTTTCTGGGAGGACTGGTTGACCACAGCTGGAATTACTGAGGACTGAATTTCTCACAACCTGAGTTATGCCCTCAAACCGAGCGCCCTGCTCTGCTCTTGGGCTTGGTACCTTGCTGCATGTGCCATCAGGCTGTTCAACAGAATAAAACACATTTTTGTCCTTCCCTGCAACACATGTGGGATATCATGGAAAATCTCTGGCTGCATCACCAGGCCCCTGTGGCTGCCACTGCCCTCCCACCCTTGGGATCATAAGAATCACAGAATGATTTGAGTTGGAAAGGAACTTAAAGTTTCAATCCCCTGGGCAGGGACACCTTTTACTAGACCAGGTGGCTCAAAGCCCCATCCAACCTGGCCTTGAACACCTTGGAGGTGGAGCAGCCACAGCTTCTCTGGGCAACTTGTTCCAGAGCCTCACTTCCCTCACAGTAAAGAATTTCTTCCTAATAGCTAATATACTCCTGCTCTCTCTCAGTTTAAGGCCATTCCCCCTTGTCCCATCACTACATGCCCTCATCAAAAATCCCTCTCTAGATCTCTGGCAGATATTTGGAAGGTGCTCTAAAACCTCTCTCTTCTCCAGGTGGAACAGCCCCAACTCTCTCAGCCTGTCGTCAGAGGAGAGGTGCTCCAGCCCTCTGGGCATCTTCGTGCTCTCCTCTGGACTCGCTCCGGCAGGTCCGTGTCCTTCCTGTGCCGGGGGTCTCGGAGCTGGACACGGTGCCGTAGGTGGGGGTCTCACAAGAGCAGAGCAAAGAGGGATGCGAGGGAACCGCGGTTCCCCGTGGGATAAAGCAGCGGGGACGAGCGGGCAGGAGCGGCATCAGGGCCGATCGAGCCGATGTCGCGGACCTCCCGCGGTGGCTTTGCGGAGCGGGCGGCGGGCCTTGAGCTCCCCTTAGTGCCGGGAAGGAGCATCTGAGATAACCGGGAGCCGCGGGCGGGGACTGGGACGGGGATGGTCGTGGGGAGGTGGCAGGTGGGTCCTGGGGCGGTACCCGCGGCTCATCCTGCAAATCTCACCGCGCCCCTGGCATCCCGTCGGGATGTGCCCAGCGTTCTCCTCGATGGGAAAACTTTATTTATTGATAGCGAATTGCGTCAATTGCATAGGAGCCAGGAAAGCCCAGTCCAATATTTTCTGCCTAATACATCTACAGATGTGTGTGTAATTTTATTTATTTATTTATTTATTATTTATTTAGTTATTTACTTTTTAATGCCAAACAATAGTTTATTCATTTCTGATACACCATGATTTGATATATCTTTTTATTTGTCATCCTTTTGCTTTACTGGATCATCTAAATTCTAAAGGTATTAAATGCTTAGCTTTGTACACCAGGTAAGGTAGAGGGTATTGCTCCTGGAGACTGGTTAGGAAACACTGACAGAGAGGACAAGGGACTTGGCTAAGGTCAAAAACTAAGGGCTATGCTAAACCAGGATATTATGGTGCCTAGATCCCAGGCATTTATTTTTGCACTTTAACCTGCGATCAACATAATTTCTGGAGAGTATTTATATTTGCATGCCAGAGAGTTCATCTGAGGATTTCTGAGCATCTGCTGTCTTGGGTGTATACACTCCCTGGGGGGTTTAGGCTCAGGTTCACAACTGTACTGTGATGAAGATGGACTAGCCCTCTCAGCTGCAGAAACTGCACACTGAGCCTCTTCTCTCACTGCACTAAGCTAACATGGACCATTTTCCCCCCTGTGCACTTAGAGGTCATACCCTTGTGAGCTCCTGCAGGTGAGCTGATGTCAGGTAGCTGAAAAAGCTGTGAACTGGCTCACATGCCTGAGCTCCAATTGTTTTGTGACAGCTGGGATGTTTCAGGTTACCTGTGGGTCTTGCAACCGTTACTGATTTACTAAAAATTCAACTTTCTTTGTCAATACTTTTATGACCTGGTAAGGAGACTATATGCACAGCCTGATGAAACTGGGTTTGCATCGTGAAGAAAAGCCCCAGAGAGAGCAGAGGTGGCAGCGGCTCCCAGGGCAGCTTCTGTGTCCCATCAACTGCACTCCACCCCAGCATCCTCGTTGTGGTTGCAGTTGTGCGAACCCCAGCTGTTCTTTGCACAGGAGAAAATCGAACTTTCAGTCCCACTGCAATTTACTTCGTCAAGCCAAATTGTTCCAGTGCCTTTGGAAGATGAAGTAAACAAAAAAAACTATTGGTCAAGAGAAAGAGGATTATGCGCTTTTTTTAAAAGAGACTCCTGTAAATAGTGGGCATGTGTTGAGTTGGATGGTTGGCTTATTGGAAATCAAGCTTTTGGGCACAGTTCAAGCAGCACTTAATGTGTAGCTCACTCATCCCAAGATGAGTGAGCTACATATCCTCAGGAAGGATATTGAGGTGCTGGAGCAGGTCCAGAAAAGAGCAACAAGGCTAGTGAAGGGACTCGAACACAAGTCCTATGAGGAGAGGCTGAGGGAGCTGGGGTTGTTTAACCTGGAGAAGAGGAGGCTCAGGGGTGACCTCATCAGTCTCTACAACTACCTGAGAGGAGGTTGTAGCCAGGTTGGTCTCTTCTCCCAGGCAACTACCAGCAAGACAAGAGGGCACGGTCTCAAGCTCTGCCAGGGGAGGTTTAGGTTGGATATTAGAAAGAAATTCTCTACAGAGAGGGTAATCAGGCATTGGAATGGGCTATCCATGGAAGTGGTGTTTACTCCATCCCTGGAAGTGTTTAAGAAGAGACTGGATGTGGCACTTAGTCCCATAGTCTAGTAACTGTAGTAGTAGTAGATCAAGGGTTGGACTTGATGATCTCAGAGGTCCTTTCCAACCTGGCTGATTCTATGATTCTATTCTATGAGTCTATGAATGAGCTGCCCTGCTGAGATTCTCTTTGCTCTCCTGCTGCTTGTGTAGGTGACATTGTTGTGGTGCTTCCTGGGTGTATGCAATGCCAGGCCTGGGGACGTGTAAAGTTGTTGTGGACTCACCTCCACCAGCTGTGAAGGCAGAGACTGCACGGCTGAATCCCAGCATTCGGCAGACTACAGCAGCCTCTTGCATGGTCCAGTGGTCGTCACATACTGTTCCCCAGATCCCTTGGTAGAGGACTTCCACACGGCCCTTCCTGCTTCCTCCCATGAGTCGTATATGATTGGAGTCAGCTGACAGTTTAGGGGAGAAGAAAATAACTCTATGGGTCATACAGGCGTAAGAAAGACAGAAGCAGTGATCACCCAAACCAGATGGATGCTCCCATCTCCGTGGCTGAAGCCAGTGGCCGAACCAGGAACCCAGTGGGACTAGGTTACTGGTACAATTCAAGTCCTTCTCCTTCATCTGGGGACACCAGGCTGCAACTCAGAGCATAGACCCCCTGGTTCTGGTTGCTGTGCTGTGGGTTAACCAGTGTGAGCAGAGGGGAATGTTGGTCCTGATCTCAGGTAGCTTTGATACCAGAAAGCAAGTGAGTGAGGAAGTGAAAGTCCAGTACTCCTCCCTTTTCACCCTTGCTACCTTTTGCTCCTGGGAAACCTGTTCCAAATTAAAAAACCTCAAACATTTGATGGCTGAGTACAAAGAAATCCAGTTATTATCTTGTTCTGAATACTTGTATGAGTTGGAGATGTGAAGACTCCCTCCCCTTGTGGAAAATGAAAACCCTGAAGTGATTAAGGATATGTAAAAGAAATGTGGCAAGAAAAGTATGATAACATACAACAAAGTCTTCCTAATGTGTGATGCAAGAAAAGGGTCAAAATCCCACCCACTCACTTGTGGGAAATTGTTGGAGGTGAAAATCATGAAAGTTATGAAGACTGCAGAAGAAATCAAGAACCTGAAGTATCCCATGAAAACGAAACCTCCCTTTGAGGGTAGATGAATTGTTTCAAATGTATTGATGTGGGGTTTGTATTTTATTTCATGGTTAACTATATTATACTTGTTGAATGTACCCCAGTTTCATATGAAACTCATTTTATTCCTTGTACCATGGACCCTGTTCTCTGACTGGTCTGTTTCTGCCATAATGTAGTGTTTTTCCTATATGGTTATACCTTCTCTCAGTTTTGCATGTTCTGTCCATGCTCCTCCCTTGTTACACCCCTTTTCTAGTTGGTTCTCTCCTTGCCCTTTATAAGGTAGGAACCATGTTAAATAAAAGGCCATTTTGTTCTCACATACAAAGTGTGCAGTCCCATTTTTCCTGCCATAACTGTCAGGAAATGTATCTCATTCCCACTGCTACCTGTAAAAAAACATCTCTAATAGCCTTTGGGCTTTCTGGAAGCAAGTACAGTATCTCCTAAAGTACTTGAATGAAGGTTTACATCCTGGGATTTGTTCTCCAGGGACAGCAGAAAGTTACTCCCAACAGTCTTCCACATTTCTGTGCAACATCTGGCTCTTGAGAGAAGGGATGTTTGAAAAAAAATCCAATGAGCCCTTTCCCCAGAAGTTACCTTCAGAAAGCCTTCACTGCTGTCTTCTTCTGTGGGGGGGACCAGAAGATGAGACCCACCCAGAGGGCAGTGCTTGTCCTGGAGCCAGCCAAATTACAGTTTTCCCCTCTTCCAGAAGCAAGGCTCCAGAGGAGGAGTGCACAGAGAAGCCCCACTTACCATCTACTTTATTTTGTTTCTGAGGATTCCTCTACTATTCTGTGTGAACAACTAAAAGAAAAATCATATGTAGCACTGGTTGCTTCCCATGGCCTGTTGTAACTACTGTTTGGGGTTTTTTTTTGACTACAGGTCTTAGGGTTCTCGGAAACCTATGCGATGGGAAGAGGGATGAGTAAGGAAGGAGAGTAGCTGTAGTGTTGGCCCTTTTGAACAACTTTTGTGTCCTACAATTAGCAAGGTGTAGTCAAATAGCCTCACTATTAGGTGTTCACAGTTTTGTGCTCCTGAGTGCAGTGTTTATCTGGGATTTATCCCAGTGACACAGTGTGCTGCAAGATGTCTCCGCACAAGGCAAAAAGGGACATTGGTTGTTCCAGTTTTTTCTAAGACCAGTGATTTGAGAAAATCTAATGCATCTGTTTACTTGCATGTCTTTTAGCACACCTCCCGCTGTGTACATGTGACACTCTGCACATTCCTCTTTTGGGAATGCTAATCTGTCTGTTGAGTTCCTCCAAATGAGCTCTGTAACATTCCCCAGAGCAGCTTGTGCCAGTCTGAGATCTACGGTCCTGAACCCAAAAGCACCGTCAGCTCCACAGACCCCTTGGCAAACAGTCTTACCAGACAATCCTTGGTCTCCCTTGGCTCCTTTTGGCCCCGGTTCTCCTTTTGGACCCCGAGTGCCAGAATCACCTTTGCTTCCTTTTTGACCAGGTAGGCCTTGCATGCCTGGATGTAAAGCAAAAAAGTAATTGCCTTTGTGTCTTCCCAAGGAAAGAACATGTTGATGCAGAAAGGTGGAACTTGGCATTTAAAGTGTTTTGCATCATCAGGGTAAGTTATGCTGTAAAACATGGGTTTACCTTTTAGGCCCTGGTCTCCCTTTGCTCCCTGTTGCCCTGGAAGACCTAAGGTCATCAAAACAAACAAACATACATACATTTATAAGACCAATATTTATACATTTATAAAAGCTTATGCAAACTAGTCTGTATGTAGTACTTTAACTTGTCTAGTTTGGGTGTCTATTCTGTAGACATCTATCTCTAAATTGGGTGTCTTATTTCACATCATATTTATTGCAGACCATGTCAAAAAAGAAAATACAGGCAGTGGAGAAACATCTTCCGCTGCAGTAGATCGACTCCTGGTGATTTATTTCGTATCTTAAACTGCACTGATGTCATAGAGACTCTCCCTCCAGCTGGGTCTTCACTAACCATATAGACCAGCCTAGACATGTAAATTTAGGTGCATCAGACATATGCAAGCATGTAATGTTGGGCCAAGTGACTCTCATCCCTGTCATCCAGCTGTCAGTGAAGGCAGAAAGGTGCAGCACTTGGACCTCAGTTACCTCCTGAAGGGCATGAGGTTGCATGCACTATATAAATTCAGGATTTTAAAGAGAAGTACATCAGAACAGGTTTATACAGCAGAATGTCACCCTGTTGTTTGGGTGCCTTGAAAAGAGGTGACCCTTTTCAAGTGGAACGTCACAGAAAAGGCCTCGTTTGTGTGCCCTACATTGGCCTCTGAAGATACTTCATCCTGCAATGCTACAGAAGAGGCCAGGATGGATGCCTCCTTCCCCATCTTCCCTCCAGCCAGCAAAATTTGTCTTTAACTCCAGATTAGGGAGGTGGTTGTTTAGTTCATCTTAAACTGATGCTTTGTTTGTGCATTTTCTATTTATACAAAAATTCAGGCAACATCACCTCCTGGCAACATCAACTCTCTGGTAAACAGCCACCCCCCAGTAGCCTGGCAGAGGCCCACGACTGCCATAGCATCTTGGGATGCACTGGGGCTCCAAGAACAGGACTCAACAGATCTCCTCCTTTCCCATGCCTGCATAATGAGCATTGTTGACTCCAAACTGGTCTTATTCTCCTTTACCTCTTATTCCTTGTTCTCCCTTTTCACCTCTGAGTCCAGCAGCGCCTGCTATTCCTAAAATTAAAAACAAATCAGTAAGGGTGAAGCCATCATACAAAGTGAGGCCAGACTATGAGCTCAAGGAGTTATAGGTTTGAGTAGTGTTGTACCTGGGCTACCTTTGGGCCCCTGGTCCCCCTTCTCCCCTTTCTGACCAGGTCTGCCTTCAGGGCCAGGGCTTCCCACAGTTCCAGGCTGTCCATGTACACCTTGAGGTTGAGTGAAAGCAGCACATATGAAATGCAACACAAAACTTGAAGGACATAAGAAGGAGGACAGTTCAGTCACCAGCCCCTGCACTGTACAGACAGAGTTGACCCTATGAAGGCAAAATGAATGCTGGGTCTGTCCGAGTCGCAACCCTCCCCTGGCAGCACTAATCTTAGTGCAGCAGGGAGTGATGCTCTGGAGTGAAAGGCTGTACAGACCCAGGTCCTTGCAGCCTATCATCCTTGACATGCATGAGTGCTTTCCTAAAAGAGCACTCTTGCATGTGCACACACATCAGGAAGCAGACACAGGTCTCCACAGTTCAGGACCCTTCTTTCCTTCTCAGTCTCCAGCACAGTGAGCAGGGCCCAGATGAAGCAGCCAGGGCTGCAGGATGAGTTTGCACAATGCTGGAACATTGTCATGGTTTCTTCATCTAATCATCATCTCTTACCCAGGCTGGGATCTAGGCTGGCTGCAGTTTTCCTTGTCATGAAGCACTATCTAAAAGAGATCAGTCCTATATCTCTAGAAGAACCTTCACCTTCTGGGCTACTTACCTGCCTCTCCTTTCTGCCCAGGAGGTCCAGGCTCCCCCGTGGTACCTGCAACAACATCCTGACATCAGTGCGAACAAGGCTTAGCCCAATGCTTCGGTTAGGTCAGCCCTGCTCCACAGCATGTGAGGGCTGATGATGGGTCACACTGTGCCCTCTGCACTTACCATTGAAACCTGGCAGTCCTCGGACTCCCTGTTGTCCCTGAGGACCCATGGGTCCACGTGACCCTGGGTCTCCCTTCTCACCTGTGTCACCCTTCTGTCCTTGGACACCTATCAAACAGCACAGCACACACATATAAATAAAAAAAAAGCCAATTGTCTCTGCAGCCTATGGAGCACCTCTGTCTAGCCACATCAGCA
The DNA here is from genome assembly GCF_022539395.1 of Myiozetetes cayanensis. Taxonomy (NCBI): domain Eukaryota; kingdom Metazoa; phylum Chordata; class Aves; order Passeriformes; family Tyrannidae; genus Myiozetetes; species Myiozetetes cayanensis. The sequence goes on from NW_026088185.1 coordinate 29,767,266, forward strand.
ACAAAGTTTGGCCTCACACCTGCCATCATTCAGTGGCATTCCTGTAAAGCTGTAAGAGAACAGGGCTGGTCTTTTGAATTCACCTCTGACTCTGTCAGACTGTCTGGCCAAGTGTTTGTCTGACCTGGTGTTAAAGGTTTGCAGTGGTGCCATGACACCTCTCCAGTCTATTCCCTAAACTATCCCTACCACTACAATGGTTTCTCCTTTAGTTAAATATCCCTTATTGCAGTCTGCATCCTTCCCTTCTTCTAACCACAGTGGAGATACAGGACAGAGTATTCTTGTGCTTCCAGAGTTATCTCCCCTTAGCCTTCTCTCCTCTCAGCAGGTGATAAGCATGCTCCAAAAGAGCTGAATTACTTGACAGTACCTCACTTAAAGTCTTACATCTCCTTCATCTTTCTGCTCCAGAATTATCCCTTTTGGTATTCCTCCTACAATCACTTTTCTGGAGCAGCTTGTGCTAATGAGTGCACTGAAGCATATGGGATCTGATGGAAGATCTGAGGAAGCTCTTACCAGCCTGTTCAATTGTCCCTCCTGCTCTGCACCACACACATCATCTGCTTTCTTTTCCTATCCTTCTTTCAGCCCATGTGGGACCACTGAGTAACAGCTATCCAGGAGATGCCCACTAATGCATGTTGTATGGGAGAAACACATTGCATAACTCTTCTACTTAAGGTGTATAAAGTCAGACTTACATAAGATATAAAGCTCTCAGAAAGAGGTTTCACTGAAATGACAACTAACATCCACATGCTTGTGCATATAAATTATATTGTATTATTTTATATCATGAAAACCCTACTGAAAACATTGGTGCTTTAATCTAGGCATGATAGATAGGCTGATAATTGAATATCTGTGGCTTTCATTAGGCAAAGGTGACTCTATAAAAAAACTTCCATGGTGCAGAGTCAACATTTTGCATGACCCCTTCCCCCAGGCCTCCTTTGGGAGCTTTGCTGAAGCATGATATGAAATCAAACCCCTTCAGATCAGGTTGAGAGTCCTGTTTATCCAGCTCCCTCGTTGACTGGCAAGCCACTCTTAGAGCTGCATGGATTTTTATGAAATACTGACCTATGAATCCTTCTGCTTGTGTTACATGTAGAATGAGTTTAAACAGAAATACATGTGAGAATCTTAAGTAGTGTAGAAGTCTTACCTGGAAGTCCCACCTGTCCTTTTTCTCCTTTCACTCCTGGCAAACCACTTGAACCAGCAGGACCAGGAGCTCCTTTGCTCCCCTTCTCACCCTGCGGTCCTTGTAAGCCTGCAAGGACAACACCACTTTCCTGATGCTCCATTGGATGCAGTGCCTAATGAATGCCAGCAGCAGAACATGAAACTCAAACGCAGGCAGAAGCCAAACTCCCCTCTCCATGCACTTGACAGTGTGAAACTGGCCCACTGTGACTGTTGCACGTTGACTTTTAAAATAAGATTTTTTTTCCAGTTAAGTTTTGCTTTTGCTCACATTAGCTCTATATAGGCTTATATTTCCTTCAATGACATTCTTACTTACTTACACTTTCACTGAGGGCAAGATTGCCCATAAAATCATCCATAAAGCCACTTTATGTCCATCCACAGAAGTAATTCAGGTTTCAGAAAAGCCTTACCCTGGATTCCTTGGTCTCCCTTTGTCCCCGGTGGTCCCCCTAGCCCTGAGATATAAAATACATGTATCAGCTGACACACATCATCTATTCACAGTAATGGCTAAGAAGAAGAGATGAATTTTTAAATCATCCTTTGTGCACACAGTTTTGGTCACCAGTGAGGCCAATCTTCAGCTGTCAGGGAACAGCATAACCACTTGGATAAAGTCCTTGGAGCTCAGCTGAGCGCATGGCTGGGCAGGGGCCAGCTGTCATCCAGCCAAGCCCACCTCATGGGGACCATTGGGGACATCTTCCATGAAAGTGCACTGAACTATTGGGCTCTGATGTGTAATAAGCACTGTTTGGCAGGAGGTGCTGTTTCAATGTTGTAAATGAATCCAGGAAGATGTGAAAACGTGATTTAAAAAAAAAAAAAAATTTTTTTTTTTTCTTCAGAAAAGCTCATCAGTGTAGCCAAGAAGTAGGGATGGATGAGCCACAGACATGACCCAACAGGGGTTGCATCTTAGATCATCGCCATAGAAGCACAGAAACTGTTGCCTAGTCCGACCTCTGCTCAAAGTGGAGCCAGCCTTAGATCAGGACTTGCTGCATCCTCACAGTCTAGAGACATTTATCTCCTGCAGCAGGTGTAGTTCTACCCAAGCCCCAGGTACCCAGGGCAACAGCTTGTGCATGGCTGTGGAGAACAGCCCTTGCACCCAGCTCATTCCTAAGTCTGTGCCATCATTTTCCTAGGGACAGGGTGGGCAAAGTACCACCTCTGTTACATGCACTGTTCAGCCGTGGCTCTACAGGGCAGGCACTGGGGTGGTCTGCCTGAGTTGTCCTGGAGTAAGCTGGACAGCAGAAATTGCTGTGTCTGGGGCAGAAAGCTCAGCCATCTGCTGATTGTGGGACACACATAAACACCCTCACTGTGAAGAGGAGATTTGGGATGGTTATTGCAGATAATGATCAGTTACTTGATCACCCCTGAGTTTTTCTAATGGGGTACCAGTGAGGAGGCAGAGACAAAATGCTCCTCTGTGGTGGTCACTGACCTCTGCAGGAGCACTTGGGCCAACCAAGGCTCCTGGAGGATCAGTCCAAAGGTACAGCAGGTCTCCTCATGGCCAGGGCTTTGTGTTTGTGCACACTGGGTAGGGTCTGGGTCTAGAGACTGAAATCCCAAATCCTCAGTTAAAGTCTCTTAGATGAAGTAAAGAGAAAGAGTTAAAAAGGAAAAGTTTTACCAACATACCTGGGGGACCAGGATCTCCTTTGCTTCCAGGAGGACCTGAAATATTTAATGGATATTTTTCAGTAGTCAGCGCTCAGTGAGGAGCATATCAATATGGGATTGACAAGCCTGAGGCCTGGGCTGAAGATATCACCCTTTCAGAGGGCACCTGGAGTCCAAATCTACAAATTACAGGAGGGGAGGGATCCCACAGCCACATGTGCAGCTGCTGAGGGGATCCGGTGGTCTGCACAGGGCAGTGCTCCAGCTCCTCCAAGTGTGTCCAGCTCCCCGGCCAGAGGGTCTGGAGCCGACTCCAACCCTGGGCACTGGCTCACCACTAACAGACAGGAAAACCAAATCTTGCCCTTGTCACCAGTTCTGAACTATGTTTTTGGCCCAGCTTTGCCAGTGGTTCAGAGGAGCCAGGTCTTTCCATCGTAGAGCTAGCATGGAGAAATGTAACCATACCTGCAACCAGGCTGATGTTGCTCACCATCATCATCAGATTTGCATTGCTGTTTTTGATTATGGTAATTTCCTCTTCTAAACTTCTCCTCCAGTTTTCTTCATGTCCCATGTACTTCTCAGCAGAGCTTCTCTCCGAAATCAGACTGTTGGCAAAGGAGCTCTTCAGAATCTCTTCTGTATAGGAGGTATTTTGTTCCTGAAATTTCAGTATCTCTCTCTCCATCTTAAGCACTGAGGAAACAAAAAGCCCATGTAGTGAATATTCCCTGTCCGGTCTGGTTGGGAAATGCCTGTCTGGCAGAGCAGCTCCTCAGCACCTGGGGAGAACACCCGGGGATAAAGACCACCCCTGTTTGAACCAGGGAGGTGATTTTCATGTGCCAGTCCTTGCTGCAGCCAGGAGTGCAGCCGGGAGTGCTTTTGCAAATGCAAAGCACATGTCTGGGGCTGGGGGAATAGTTTCCTGCAGCGGCTGCTTTGCCTCGCGGTGTGCGGAGCAGCCTCTGTGCTCCCTCAGAGGTTTCCGCCCTGCGTGCTCGCCCATGCCCTGAGAGCACCCAGCAAAGCTCTCTTTTGATGCCAAGCTCACGGTGAGGTTGTGGCATTACCTTTGTACATCAGCAGCCCTTGGCCAGCCGTCAGCAGCAGCAGGTAGACGCCAAGGGCCGTTAGAGCACAGCATGTGGATGGCTTTCTCTGGCCTTGAGGCTCTAAAAAACAACAGAAGTAGGGTAGGCACCCTCCCACACATGCTCTCCCCTACAAAATCTGCTTGCTTCCAGTCTTTCAGGTTTGGCCACAATAAATTAACAGTGTTTTCCAGAGATGGGGAGCAGAAAGATCTGTCTGTGAGAGTGCTTGATCGTGTCAGAAGGCAGGTTGCTTTCCTCTCCTCTGGGCTTTGCACTGCAATTCACTTGGCTGCCTCTTCCTTAGCCAGTTTAACCAGCTCAATGCCATCAAGAACTAATCCAGCCTATAACAAGTATGAATATGGTGGTTCTCCCCTCTCTGCATCAATAAAAGTCTTGTTTCCATTGCTTTTAGTTGTCCCAGGTTGCCATTCAGAGGGTTGCTCAAAGCAATTCCCTCTCCATCCAGAGTGCTGCATACATGTGATTCCAACAGTGATCCGTGTATGCATCAAAACCAATGAAAAATCAATAATAAACTGAACTGAAGAACAAATGGAGACAAGTCATGTAAAATGAATCATTATTGGCAAAGAGTAGAAGAAATAAACTGCTTTGTCAAATTTTGCCCTTCAGGAAGAAAAAAGTATTTCAGAAGTATTAATAACTACTTCAGACACTCAGTAAGTTACCCTTAATTGAATTTTTTTTTTCTTTTTCAGAGTAATGTAATCAGGAGTTTAAAGTCTTAGTTTTAAAAGAGTACAATGTTTTAATTGGTTTTACAATAGAATGGTTTAGTCAGCAATTAAGTATTTATACTCAGCTAAAAATTCATAAACTTACATTTTTTATTCAGTCTGGTAATTTCAGTATCTTAATTATTAAGACATGAAAGTTTTACTCAAGAAAATTAGTCATTTTCTAAAACAGGGAAATAACTAATTTTTTTTCTGATGATCAGCATCAGTTTTTGGATAGAAAGGATATTTTGACTTACTTCTATTTTTAAATGGCAGTTAATTTACTAGCAAAATCACTGTAGAAAGTATTTAATATGCAATATTTTATTTTTATGTGTTGTTTTGTTTTAGACTAGATAAAATCCATATAAATCCATTTAATAAAAAGAGATCTTACCACTTATCTGAAAGGTTGTGGTAGTAGCTGAGGCAAACCCAATCTTGTCAGAAACACTGAGACTGTTCATATCACTTGAATTTTGATCTTCTCCGTACCTGTCTTTAATTTTCATGACAAATTTCTTGTGGCTAACCTAAAGCCTTGCCAGATTATGGGCAATAAAAGACTGAAGGGACTTCTTCTTTGTCTCCTGATTTGATATGCTTTCTGATATGCATTTCCTATCTGCTCAGTTTTTATAAACTACTGAGAACTCTGATGTGGTAATTTGAACAGTTCCTCAAAAAATCCCACAGCTAAGAAGTTCAGCTGTTCTCGTGTTCTCACTTGGAGTCCACGGAGCCTTGGGCAGAATCCTGAAAGAGTCTCAACTGGGAGTTATTCAACATCTCTCCTTTATAGCAGGGTTAGGCATGAGATGGACATTTTGTTCCTGACACAAGTAAACCTCCGTATGTAGTCAAGATCTCATGTGCAGTGTTAGCTTGGAGATCCATCCCCAGGGAGGGGAAGTTAAGGCCTTTTAATAGTGAAACACACAGTAACTTGCACCAAGATGCCACTTTAGGGATGGTGCATTACTGAAGTTCAAGAAGGGAAAAAATCAGGAGGAGCTGTAATGACAAACAAATGATGGTGGGATGGGGGATGCTGAAGACTAAATGCTTTTGGGATGGTATGGAGAAGACACTCGCAGCCTCCTTGCAGTCTCTCCAGCTCCTGCTTCCTCCCTGATCCATTTTTCACACCCAGGGACACAATTCCTACCTCTTCACCATTTCTTTTCTCACATCCTGTAAACTCACCCCTGCAGACCTCACCATGGTATTTTGTATTTTGGCATCTCCATTTGTGTCACATTTGATTTTGATTTTGCAAAGCAAACTGACTCACCCAAATCCTCAGGCAGGAGCTGTTGGTAGGTGCTGGGCAGAGCCCTCCTCATCCACGCTGCCACCACCACGTGCTGCCCTCTTCGAGGTGCAGGGCAGTCCCTGTCACACAGTTTGCTCCTGGACTGCAGGTCTGTGTTCATCTCTGGGCCTGCTGCATCCTCACTGCTTTGCTTGGCCATGGAGTAAAGTGTGGCCTAAGCTTCAGGTAGAGGTGAGCTGGAAATCCACACCCTGTGTGCAAAGTGAAGCCCTCTGTTCTGCACCTGATGTACAGACCTCTGAAAGACCTAAACCAAAAATGTGTGGGGATTTTTAAATCTGCTTCTGTGTTCTTCTTTTAAAATTTGCTTGTGCAGCTGTGAACTGGTTTGCCACCAGCAGGGAGGAAGAGGAATCCTCCATTATCATACATTCTGCCACACTCCGTAGAAATTGGGATAATTTGCTTCATTGTGAAGGGCTCAGATATCCCTTTGAACTAGGATGACTTCAGAGGTTATCACCAATCAGGTGAGCCACAGTAATGACCTGTGCATCCTCTACCTTCATGGCATCACCTCCTCACTGGGGTAATGGCTTATATCCACCCAATTTCTGATGGTTTGTGGGGTCCAGCTGAGCATTCTGCACAAGCCTGAAACCATCCATTCTTGCTGGCCCAGGTGCTGAGCTGGGAATGACTGCATTTGTGCCACCAAGTGGATGTTTATAGGGATGGATGTGATTTCAAGTGCTCATAGAGAACACATTTACAGCAGAGGGGCTTTTAACAATACTTCTAGTAAAATCCATTTTACTTCAAAGCATTAAAAGTAAGCTGGCAACTGTAGTTCTCAAAAGCCCTCCTAAATACAAAAGGTGCAATAAAATCTTTGTGCTGTTCTTCCCTGAGAAAGTTCAGGGGTAAGTTTTTGCACCACTGATGGTCATGCTGTGGCCATACCACTCTCAGTGACCCAGATGGCATCGGTGCAAAGTAGGGGTAGACACCCTTGATTCTGACAGCCCTGATCTTCACTGCTCTGGTGTTCAACATACAATTCTCCATTTTGGGGGAGAAAATCATGATTTGGCTACCCAGCTAGTCAAATCTTTATTTCTAGCTGCTGTAGCCCTGTGCAGTTCTGTGAGCTGCCACATTCCCACTGCTCAAGTGAGCATCTGGCTGCCTGGGAGCATGGTGGTGTGTTTCTATCTGGATGTCATCTTCTGCACACAGGCAGTGGATTTCCCAGTGCACGTGGGCATCTCAGCCACACTGTGGATGCCAGAGATAATGTACCAGCATGCTGGCTCAGCCCTTGCATGAGCTCACTGCTCTTGCTTCCCACCCTGCTTTCTAGATGCCTTTCATTTCTCACTGCACCATCACCGGCTGCAGCAATAGGTCAACTCCGATTTTGCAATCAGGATTACTAAATCAGGAAAGAAAAAAAGAAAAGAAACTGCTGATTCAGTGTAATCTCCCTAGGCTGATGTTTTGCTGAAACAATGGGGTTATTAATAGAATAAGTTTCCAGCATATTATGGGACATGTCTGCTGGGCCATCAGCCTTATCCTTTGGGCTCTCCGTGAGGAAGCCCCGATCCCTCTCCTGCTGTTCACCCTGCTTCCCCTGACATATTCTGCTGACATTCAAGGAAGAGCTTGAAGTCCTCTAGTTCATCCCTTCCCTTCCTGCACTCTGATGTCGTGGCTCGTGACAGGCAGAAGGTGCTCCCCATGCTTTCCCTGTGAATGTGCACCACATCTAAACCAAGTTTTATAAACAGATACCTCAAAGTCACGGGCCTGAGGGGAACTGCTGGTGGAATGAATAGGAAGTGGCCAGCAAGCGGCTGGTGGAGGGAAACGTCCCCAGCCATACCCGATACCTTTCTCATGTCCTTCCACCACTGTTGTCTGCTGCGGGCATCTGCCACCATCAGGAGCTCATGGTAGAGCAAAGAGATGTCACACCAAACTCCAACCTGGCAACAGTGAAACACAGGGGTTCCCAGCAGTGGTACTGCCAGGGTATTTGGACAGATGTCAGCCTCCTCAGGATAACCATTTATCCTGAAAGAGCTGAAGCTGTGATTTGATGAAGATACCCCATCTGAGAGGTGTTTGTCCATTTGTCCATAAGGAGGTAATTTTTCCAAACTCATCTATTTGACTGTAGACTGTCTTGGGCATAAATATGCAGAATTCAGGAGGCTTTCGTGACCCTCCAAGGACGAGGAAAAGAAGAGGTGATGGCACAAACAGGTCCTATATAAGGTAAGCTGAAGCAGGAACCTCCACCATTTCTGCTGTCACCTCTAGACTAAAGTGAGAGTGGCAGCCAGAAAAGCTGACAGTCTATCCCTTATCCCAAGACCTGCACTCATGTTTCTGCAGATGGGCTTCAGACCAAAAAATAATCCTGCCCACAGACCACACTGCTCTCCCACAGGAAAAAACAAGTAGTTGTGCTTTGACATGTGACACAGCCCATACATGCCCACTGCAAAGCCAGCAGTGACCAGAGCTGTACAGTTGACTCCCTCGAAGGCAGGGAGGCCCTGCACAGAGACCTTGACAAATTAGAGCACTGGGCAATCACCAACCATATGAAGTTCAACAAGGGGAAGTGACGGATTCTGCACCTGGGATGGGGCAAACCCGGATGTTTGTACAGACTGGGGAATGAGATATTGGAAAGCAGTGCTGGGAAAGGGACCTGGGGGTCCTGGTTGATGGCAAGCTGAATATCAGCCAGTAGTGCCGTGGCAGGCAGTAGGGCCAACCCTGTCCTGGGGGGCATCAGGCAACACATCGCCAGCTGGTCGAGGGAGGGGATTGTCCCGCTCTGCTCTGCATTGGGGCCACCTCACCTTGAATGCTGTGACAGTTCTGGGTACCACAATATAAGAAAGATATTAAGCTATTAGAAAGCATCCAAAGAAGGGCAATGAAAATGATGAAGGGCCTTTCCCCACCCCTCCTTCCTCTTTTTACCTAATTTTTCAGTCTTTTGTCTTTTTGAAATGAACAAGATTGTTAAATTTTGACATATGATCTCTTGTGGTATGTTTACCACAGCCATCAGACAAACACCCACCCAACTGTTCTTTCAGTTTTCGTTCCTAAAGGATGGGGAGAAAGTAGCAGGAAGGTGAGAAGACTCATGGTAGTTTATTATGGAAAGCAAAAGATGCACTTGCAACCAAAGCAGAAAGAGGGTTGTTTGGGCTGACAAATGTATGAAGGAAAAACTTCCTCCTTCTTTCCCTGAAATTCTGTCACTGAGCCTGACGTCAGATGGCAGAATATCCACGGGGTCTGTTCAGGTCAGCAGCTCCTGCTCAGTCTCTTGCCCAAGCCCAGCCTGTTCCCAGCCTCTACATTGTGCAAGCTCTACTCACAATAGCCAAAACATCAGAGCGTATCAACTGTGGTTTAGCCCCAAATCCAAAGCACACCACCATACTGTGTTGGGTTGCTGTGAGAACGTTACCTTCATCCCACTCAGATCCAGTGCAGCTTCCCAGTATGATGGTGTTTATGCTAAAATGCCTTGTTCTCCCTGAGGAAGGACCAGGGACTTTGATGCCCATGGATATCAAGAGGCACTACTGAATTCAGGGGATGCCAAAGCAGGATGTGAGTGATCTGCCCACCAGCAGCTCATGGAGGTACCAGATCTGGGTTCTCCCTTGTGGGTATCCCACTGATTGCCCAGATCAGCCCTGGTCAGTATCTCCTTACAAAAAGCATATCTAGCTCTAAGGGCAAGAAATGGTGCGTCACATGGAGAGTTTCCATGCAGAGGAGAGACTGAGGCCAATAGACAAGTTCTAATGCCAGGGTATTAAAACAAACCTTGAGCCTCTAGTCATGTGGAAGAAAGGGCCTTGTTGTGAAGCCTCCCACGTCCCTGCATGGCCAGACCCGTGCTCGGGGGGTCTGGCTGCTGCAGTAGCACCTGTGCACTCCTGAGACTGTGGAGAAACACTTGTGTGAAAGCAATAAAATCCCCAGCATTGCCTGGCTGACATTTCTCCTTTCTAGCTTGATGTGTTGCTTGGCTTTGTTGTAGAGATTGAAACCAGATTTTCTTTCCCTTCTATGAGTTATGTTAATTTGTGTTTCATCAGAACTTGACTCTTCTCCTCCTTTTTTTTTTTTTTTTCCCCCTTTAGGCTGGATCCAGCTGCACCATGAATTCAAGGAACCACCTGCAAAATATTTTAATGACTTCAACCTGCTCTTTGAGGTGAATTAATACCAGGGCAGCCTCCATAGCATGGTGAAATAGTCAGGCTTGGCTAAGCAGGCCACCCTCAAAGCAGAAAAATATGTTTTACAAGGCAGAGGCTCCTGACAGGCAACTTTGTTTTCAAGGTCTTTGTATAGTGTTTTGTTCCTCACCTGAAGACAGTTGTCCCCTATTTGGGTAAGAGCTGATCCTGGGGACTGGATGTATCTCAGACCAGATTAGAAACAGGAGGGATAACATGACATGAAAAAAACAGCCACACAGAGGATGGATTAGATATGTTAATGATCTGCTATAAAAATTGCAATTACCGTTGAAGGGAGGCATCTCCCAGGGCTTGCTCTGCACGTCGCGGCTCAGTGCTGTAGGGAGAGATCAGCTGCTCCCTAATGCTCCTCTTTTTGGAATGCTTTGGTTCATCCCATGCATTCAATGAGGCCAAAAAGTCTTCTCTAAGCACAGCTCACAGTGTCTTTTGATTCTCTACTATTTCTCAGTGTCACAGGAGCTACATCTCCACTTTCCTCCAGCCCTTGGGCTTGTAATATTCAAGAGTCATTTTAGATTTGCTAAGCAGCTGCAGGTGTTGTTGTGGTCTTTTCTGGCCAGGCGTGTGTCCCACAACCAGCCCAGCCAGGCAAGAATGTCTTTAATCTGCCCTCATGTTTTTTTCAGGAAAATCGCTGGGATTATGTGAAGTTCAGGGTCATTGTATTTTTAGATATTAAGCTAGGCAGGTAGTCAGCACATTGTTCAGAAGGACATTCTTAGAGAGGTTTATTATCAAGTATTGTCCTTGCACTGGGGCACATCCCAATTAATTGCCTGCACATCAATGCATTACTCTGGATTTATCTCAGGGTAAACATATTAAGGAGCTAATACTTGGGCTTCCACTAAAGGATGCCACGGGATGGTTTGTCTCTGATAAGGTTTCTGGCACAAATTCCCATGTCCCGAATGCTGTTGGCAAACACTTCAGCTTGAAAATCCATTAACCTGTAAACCACCCCATGCCCCTTATGCAATGAATGCAGAGAGCAAACATGTGTGTGAGCAGCTATATACACAGGCTTGAAACCATCACTGACAGCAGTCCATACAGAATTAACTCAAAGCAAGTGTCCTGTAAAACATGTGTGCAGTGCTAGGAATTAAAGCTCAGACCCTGAAAATGCTCCAGACTTCCCTGCTTCTTGGTTTTCTGCTGTCCCTAGAGAGCAACAACCAGCCCTCCTGTTAAATCATTTCCCGTAATTGCTATGGTGACACTGGGTGCTTCAGAGACCCGAAGCCATGACTTTTCCCCTTGAATTTCCTTCCTTCATCTCCTGCCCTCTGTTCTCACGTCCCTTTGCTGTCCTCCTGTGCAGCTCCTCTGGGTGCTGACATGATGGCATTGCTCCTGTCTGCTCGGCGCAGCTCTGCAAACGAACCTCGATTCACTTTTGGTGACTTTTGTGCTTGCCAGTGACAGCTACGTGTGCCTGAGTTTGCTCAACATCCTGCTAGGAAATGATAAGCTTGAGTGTGAAACTCCCAGCACCAGCACATGGGGAGGGGTAAGTGACAGAAAAGGAAACCGTGCCTTTTTGGGATCTTCGTTGCCGTCCTCCAAGGCACAGCACTTACATAAACCAGAGTCAGTTTGCAATTACTGCATTGCTCCCCACAGATTTCACCTTTATATCAGTCTAGGTTGTTTTCTCTTAATTAGGGCCAATAACTGACTGCTTCTTCCCCATTATGGTCTTTAGCAATGATAACTAATTCTTAATTAATTCTTTTGATTCTCCACTATTTCTCAGTGTGAAGGAGTCTGCCTCAGGAAGTACCTCAGGGAAAGGGAACAAGAAACTGGTGAAAGATGGAAAGAGCAGGGTGAAGCATCTGACGGGGTGGAGCAGAGACCCTGGTCAAAGTGGTGAGGGCCTGGGAGAGGACAGTGCAGTGGGTGCTGCTGGCTTAGTGTGTCAATCCCACAGCATTGAGAACAAGGCAGAGTCTCCGGGGCCATCAGTAAGGCTTGTTCTTGTTCTCATGGGCACATGGGTGGTGTGTCAGGACTGGAGTGTATGTGCAACCTTTTGACTTGCCTTCTCACCAGCCAGTGGCAGGCTGGTGGTTCTCACAGTTCACATTTTCTACAGTTGTTGAAAGACAAGTGTCATCACTGCTTCTTTGCCATGCAGAAACAAAAGTGAAGCACTGGTTCACAAATCTCCTCTGAGCATCTCACAAAGTGGGCTAATGTTAGTAGCAGGAGTGACTTAAGATGGTGTCAAAGGAGCAAACAAAATCACTTTTTTCTTTTCATGCTTTCAGATACTTTATTTCTTTGTAAGAAACTGAGTGCAAGTGTCAAATGCCTAGAGAATCACATGATGCTCAGATCTTGCCAGTGGCTAACTTACTTGAGGTGTGGGCAAGTCTTTCTAGGGAAAAAAAATTCTTTTATACTGACCTTCAGGCTTTTGTGCCTCTTTCCATAATCAACACACACCTTATTCTGGGAACTAGCTGGGAATTTCCTTCCTCCTGCTACACTGGCAATGACAGATCAAGCAAAGCTGAACTGCTTTGATTGCCTTGATGAAAAAAACTAGAATTTGCCCCACGGCCCTGACTCTTGCCTAATTCCAACCTCTCCCATTGAACTGCTTTTTTTCCTTTTGCTTTTTTTTTTGTTTTTCACCAAAGTAACTGGAAGCAGTGAGCCTCTAGGATTCTCACACTTGAATATGAGCTAAAGACCTAAAAGGCTTGGGCAGAGTGGCTGGAGCCGTCAACACCATTAATTCAGGGGTATTGCTGTTCTCACATACCTATGGGTATTTGAGCAGAGTTTTGACAGAAATTTGGTGGAGCCAGGCTCTTCTCAGTGCTGCCAAGCAACAGGAAAAGAGGCAACCAGTAGAAAGTGATGCACAGGAAGTTCCACCTGAATATGAGTGCAGGTGACCAAGCACTGGTACAAATTGGCCAGGGAGGTTGTGGAGGCTCCCTCACTGGAGATATTCAAGAACCATCTGGATGCAATTTTGTGCCATGGGCTCTAGAATGAGGTTTGACTACTGTGGTCCCTTTCACCCTTACCCATTCTGGGATTCTGTGAAAAGGGCTTCTCATGCCACAGCCACTGCGTGTCCTCTGTGTGTTGCCTACGAAGACAGGTCCATATGGCAATGGCAGTATGTGGCAGTGGTAGAGCAAAGAATAACCAGGTGTCATTGAAGGCTGGTTCAATACAGAGATGGTAGTCACTGAAATAAAAAAGTATGGTTCTTAATGAATTCCCTCTGTCCTAACCACCAGGGAACCTGGCAGAAGGCAAAATTTAAGCAAAAACAAACATCAAAACCAGGTATGTATATGTACTTTAAAAGAAAGGAGGAAGGGGAGAAATCAGTTAGAAATAGGTTTCATTAATCAGTCAAATACTTAAATCTAGCTCAGGAAAATAGTAAGATTGGCCTGCCATTATTTGCCTTTATTAATGAGTCAGATATCTTTAGTTCAATACAGCACTCTTGATGACATCAAGAAATTCTACATGGAAGCCACTGATTTACATTCACTGCTGTGTTCAAATGAGCTGAGCTGGTGAAAATGTCCATGCTGTAGGTTGTTTAACCTTCCCAAGGCATGAGGATTTTGGTTTAAAACAGCAATTTTTGGGACAAGTCAGCAGGCTGCAGGTGAGGCAGGAGCAGGGAAAGGCATGAGAGGAGCCTGCAGTCACGGTGAAGATGTGGAGCATTTCTGTGCCTGCTGTTACAGTCAGCGGAGCAGGAGAGCTGGAGGTCACTGGTTAGCACAACCCTGAAGCTGTGATGGTCCCCAAAGCCCTTCTTATGCTCCTCAAAACTCTTCTCTTCAATAATGTTGGGGCCACACAGGGACACGACCAGTGTCTCAGACCCCGCTTCCTTCTCAGTGAGGCTCCAGCAGAAGCCCTGGCTGACCTCACTCACACTTTGGTGCTGAAATCCAGAGGTCAGGAGTGTGCAAGGGGCTTGGTGTGTTTGCCAGCACTGAACTGGATGGGAGTTGATAAGGGAGGTCAGCCCAACCAGAGGGATGCCAAGCCAGTTAGCCTGGCTCCTTCTCCCCTCCCAGCCACATCTGAGAGGGATTTCAGAAACCTTGCAAGGGAGGCTTCAAGACCCTCTGCTTGCCAAAAATATTAGAAAGACATTGTAAAAAATTATGGCTCCTGGTGTCAATAAAGTATGCGATAATTGCAGTGGATTTCTGGATGTCCTAATTTCTTTAATTAAATTGCACCAAGTGAGCAAGCTGGTGAGCAGCTTTCCCTGCAATGTAAGTGCATATCTGAGTGAATTGGACCAAGGTGCCACGTGTTAATCATTATAAGATTTTGTCTGCACAACATCAGTCTTGCACAGATCTACTTACGAAATCATACCTTTCCCATTAAGAGCAGCTTGAGTTCTAAAAGAGAATTCATATTGGCTTGCCGTGAGTCTTTGTACAGGGCTAAGGAAACCTTGGAGACATGGCCCTGCTTTAGGTAATGAAAAAAAATTAAACTGAATTCTCTTTTGTGGTGCATTGAAAAGTCTCTGCTTAAGTACTGTGGATTGATGGAGTGGCCTGAGGTAGGGAGAGTTTTAAAAAAGATGTCAACATGCCAATAAATGTATGTACCAGAAATAAATGCATTATATGTTAGTCCATCAGAACAAGCTAAAGAAAGGTGTTCTTTTATGGAGAGAGACAGTCTGATAGCTCACATCATTAAGGAAAAAAATTATCAAAGCAGAAATGAGCTCAAGTTTCCAAAAGTCATCTCACATTCAGAGTTCATTCCCTCAACCAGACAAGGGATGGATATTTGATGAGTAAGACCCAGGATCTCAACTCTAGGGAGAATCTTTGGTGTACATTTTCCTTTAACTGTCCCCTGCTTTCCCTCCATATGTTACCCGAAGCTCAGGATCAGAAATGGCCTTTCAGGAGTTGCCCCAAAACCTTTCCGCAGACCTAAAAAGAGAACAGCAAAATCCTAAAGCAAAATGAAAAGAAAGCAGATCAAGGTCACAGATTTCATTCTCCAGCTTGAGATCACGAAGATCCAGACTAATGACAAGCAGATGGGAAGTCAGGCACTGGTCTAAGTTGGCTGCCTTTTGCAATAGCAGTAGGGCTCGGTCTATAGTGAAACATGTTTCTGGTGGAGGCATGCTGGCTGTGGAGAAAAAAACATTGCATCTCCTCTCCGAAAGCTGAGCCAAGAAAACTTTTGTTTTAGATAGTGTTTTGTCAGCCTAGCAACGTTGTTAGTAGAGATGATACAGCCCTGCTGGCAAAAAAAGTCCTCATTTGGTACACTCAGAGGTCTGATGTGATGTCTCCAGTAGCATGACCTTACCAGGAGATGATTTATCATGCCAACAAGCTCTCCTTTTGTGGTCTGTATGGGACCTCTAGTTGAGAATGAGCATGAGCAGCTGGTGGTAGAAGGAGGAAAGACCCACCCAGAACCTGGCTCTCTGCTCTGTCCCCTGGCACCAACACAGTCAGTGGGGCAAGAAATGGCATCTTTTGTCTGATTTTTGTCTGTTTTTTCCTAGATAAAGCCCTCAGCAAGGATAACTCCTAATGCATTTTGGCATGTGAATAATATCCCTGGAAAGCTCTCTGGCAGTGACCTATTATGGGAAGGGGACAACAATTAGCAGCTCATGGTGGGTGTTGTATCATGTAGACTTACTCAAAGTTCAGCTTCTCAGTGTACTAATAAGAACATTTGAGGTTCATTCGTCACACACCAAAGAAAAAAAGGAAAAAGAAAAAAGAAATTTAAGAAAACCCATGTAGCGATATCTCCTGTCCTAGGAAATAAACACATCCCTGTCCTGTGGCAGTGCCCCAGACTGGCAACAAGCTCATATTACTTAATTATGATATGTTGCATATACCAAATAGCAGGGGACAACCCCCCTCCTATATTCTCACAGTCAGCTCTGGCTGTGTCTGCCTTGCAGCTGTTCAGAGCACATATATCAACATGTCTCAACATCCCAGTGCAAGCAGAGGTGCTGGGGATGCAACCCTGGAGAGAGAAGCTGCAGTGAGGAAGACCCAATTTTACCCTTAACAGTGTAGAACCAACTTCTTCCCTTCACAGGATGATTTCCTTCTCTTTAAATGCAAGTTTGGTTATAGTTCTTTGCAAGGTTTCCCCCTAAAAAGCACCAGCTGCTGTTTTGCCTCCACATCAGTTCTTCCCTGTTGCCACCCTGGACCCAGTGCAGGGAGAACCAGCTGCTGTATTGCCCACCAGCAGGATTATGTGGACAGTGAGAGGAAAAATGCCAGGAAACTTCAACACCTCTGAGAAATCTGGTCTTATGCATCCCAAGCACACGCTCCTGTTCTCCTGTATTTATTTCTTCCAGCAAATGGCTTAGTTATACCTCTCAGCTCTGTTTTGGGCTGAGGACAGAGAAGAAAATCTCCAAGTACAAAATATTTTTAAAATATACAATTATTTTTATAAAATACAGAGTATTTGGAGGGGGGGAAAAAAGTGTCTTTTACGGACTGCTGATTCACCCAGTCCTACAGGGAAGAGCCCAGGAATGTGCTTCCCAAGCCCATGGTACCCAGAGTCACAGCTGCTGCCAGGCAGACCCAGGGAAGATTCAGGCCTGTAGCATCAGGATAAACACCCAACCGGGAAGGCCAGGAATGAGTGTTTGCCAGTGTTCCTCCTGGCTTTAATTAAGCTCATTGTCATTTTGGTCAACTCCCACTCCCCTTCCCTCCCTCTCTCTGTCTTTTTGCCCTGAAAGTCTGTTCAGCAGATTGTTCCCAGCTCTCAAAGCTCAAATTTTAATTAAAGTCATTCAGTGGTTTTGAATGACTAATGACCTCTTATCAGGTATTGTGCTACAAATAACAGGCGAATGACCTTCTCTCCCACTCTTCATTAATACACTGTTATTTTTTTCTACTGCCTGCCCTGCCAAGACTCTTCCTGCTTCAAAATAACATGAAGATTGAATGCCTCCTTGAAATCCATTTTAGTTAAGTGCAAAGAGCACAAAGAGGCCCATGGATGAAGATGCACCTTTACAGGCCCACCTTGAAAAACCTGGCTGTGGAGGGGTACAGCTTATAATCCAATTTTCAGCAAAGAACAAGTCCTGTTGGATTTCTAACATCAAGGTCTGTCTGATGGGCATTTCTGTCCATCACTGGACAGCAAGCATCTGGTGCTGTCTGGGTGAGTGTGGCTCAGGTTTGAGTATCCCTGAATCCTCCAAGGACAATCAATAAGGCAGTAGGAGAAAAACATTTCTACTGGAGCTAGAGAAAGGGCAAGGATCTAGGATGAAAAGAACTAAGTAAAAATTCCATTTTGCTCATATTCTCTGATCTCTCCTTGTTTGGATGTGAAAGTTTTCATAGAGGAGAAAAGCCTCTGTGACCACCATCCTTAGGCCCCTGGGCCCCGTGTGAGGAAGAAAAAGAGCTGAGATGAGCAGAAGTTGCTGGTGTGGCCTTTGCTAAAGTGTTGGGTTCTCTCAAAAAAATGATACAGAGAAGTAAGAATAACACAAAACACAGTTTCTTTTCCCAGTGGCAGTTCTCTTTTTGAGGTGTGGGGTGGGTGTGGCACATGGTTGTGCTACCTCGGGGTAAGTGGCTCCTCTGAGTTACTTGGCAGCACTTTGCTTATTGGGAGCAATTAAATGCTGTGTTCCTTCCGTGCTCCTTCACATCCATCAGTGCCAGAGATTCATGTTTTATGAGGTTTCGTGAGTGTCTGAGGGGTGAACTGGGAGCACAGAAGACCTCTGCCAGGCTCCCAGGGTAGTGACTGCTCTGGAATGATGTTTCTCTGGGAAAGTCCATTACACAGGTTTCCAAATGCGCAGGTGCACGGGGAGGTCCTTACTGCAAATTTGCAGTGCCACGATGATAAGAAACGAAACTTAACTAGTAGGATTGTTGAAGAACTACTTTTTACCTTCTTGAAGTTGTCACATAAACACAAAATGAAAACAAAACCAAAAAAAGGTGAGTTCATAGCATAACTCTTCCCCTATTAATGACACTGTATACACCAGCAACAATTTTCGGACGTAGGTGACAACTTGGGCTTGTTTCCAAGTGTTCACCTTAATGTAAAGTCTTCAGATTTGCCATTCATATCCTTTAGGTCAAACTCAGACATAAACACATGTTAAACCCAGACATTTTTTAAAGCACTGGCCAGAGCAGTCTCTAACTGCAACTTAACTCTGCCCTGTGCAGTCTGAGCTGAAGGAGAGCTGAACTTGCTGTTGTTTTTCAACAGCTATTTATCTCTCTCTCTCTGTGAAATGCTCAGCCTGCTCATGTACACACAGCTGCCACGCTGCAATTTGCTCTGGGTTTATGGCCTGAAGCTGCAGCTTTCTCCTGACGCATCTGCAGCCCAGGGTGGGAGACCACAGCACGGAGGACGGAAACATCCATGGGCTTGGATTTCCCCCATGTGAAGCCACGAAGCCAAGGTGGACCTGACCATGTTTGACATAGGGGTATGATGGAGATTTCAGTGAAAGTGACTCTCTGAGCTCCACTTCTGCTGCAGTGGCTGGTTATGGTCACTCACCTGCCGGACATGGCCGGCCACTGAGAGGAAGCTCAGCAAACCCACTGCGTGCCATGTGGCTCCTGGTTTCTTGGCCAGCCCAGCTGAAAGGAAGCCACACAAAGTTGTGTTCTGCTTTGTACGAGTGGGCAGGGCTGACATGTTTCCATCTTCGATTTTCTGTGCATTTGGCAATAAAACAATCCACGTAGCAGCAAGGGAGGAATAACTGAACTTCTATAGCCATGACAAGACCCCTGCAGCAGCCACTACATGGGTAGGTTCATTCTGCCTCAGCATCCTCTTCTGTCAGCTGGCCAAGCCAAGCCAGAAGCAAAGTCCTACCTCTCCTACCAGGTGTCCCCAGAGATTTGCTCACAGTGGGATGGCCCCAGGGCTGGGGAAAAAGTCTGGGGTCTACAAGCCCCAGGTTTCTGGAAGTGGTGAGCTGCAGCACCGTAGCTAATCATGCCAATACCTGGCCTTAGGTACGACAGGACTTCCAAGGGATGGCAGTTGGAACCAGGCCTGCCAGTGCTCCCCAACCCTAGCAGGATTGAGGGGTGCCCTTTCTTTGTATGAGCTCATGGGATACCCTCCTTATCAGAATTCTCTGTTGAAAAATCCCCTTTGATTTTCTGACCTATATAATAAATTCCCTGGGATAACTTTACAGTAGCATGGCAAGGAAATTCCAGTTCCTGCCAATGGCATTAATTCCACCCATGACCTTAGTATTTCATACCACATGGGTGAGAAAAAGAATACAGAGATAAACTCCTGTACATGATGCTTCATCTGGGGATGGACAGAGTCAAAGATAAAGCAGTCACAGATGAACATGTTCAACTCCTCAACTGTGTAGAGTTAAAATTACATACAGAACTGAATTTCTTCCTTGCTGTTTAAATGTAACTTTTCTGTCATGTCACCAAAATAAAACCACAAAATTATGAACATTTTGTCATTTTGAGAATATTCATGACCCTTCCTCATTGTTCCCTTCCGATTCACTTGTTCTTGCTGTGGCTGGGCTGTAACTTTGCTTGCTTCCTCTCAGCAAAGCACTGCCTTCCTCTTCTGAGCTGCTACTGTCAAATATCAGCTGCCAGCTCTTCAGCTGGGTTAAAAATGGCCAGGGACAGTAGTAAATTATTGCAGAACTCATCTACTTTCTTTTCCTGCAGGCGTCCGTCTGTGAATCTGTGGACCACGTCCTACTGTCTCTGAAAGCCTACTAAAAAAAGATAGTGAGTTGTCAGAAGGTTGAAACACCCACTTCCCACCAGGGGCTGTGTGAGGAAAACCTTTTCCTGTAGAGAAACAATTCCTGTAATTTTCTAAGCCCTATTGAGTCCCATTCAGCCTCTCTCTTGACTGTAGTATATGAATGAAAGCTTTGACTCAAATGGACCAAAGCCTTAGGTAGCCCACTGCCCAGCCTGAGGTTTGCCAAAAGTGAATACCTAGGAAAGAGAAGAAGAAGAGGATATAGGAACATATATATGATGCTTCCCAATGGTTTTCTGAGCCTCCAGTCATTCTCAGCTCAGGGATTTCCTGAAGAAACCAGATGTTACTCCCAGTATTTGCTGTTTCTGTCACTACTCGGACCATTTGCCATCTATTTCCTCTGGTCAAGTAGTCCCAGCCCAGTTGCCTCAGGGTGCTGCTGACCCCATGACCCTGGGGTGCCCATCTGCTCCATGAAGCCCTGATTTGAGGAGTGTTTTCACTGTTCCTGACCCTGCTATACTACTGAGATTAAATCAGTTGGTTAAGCAGAGCTGTGGGATCATGTTCACCCATACACCTTTTCTGAGGTGGCCGAGGCCACTGCTGAACTGATGCTTAGGGAAGTCCATGCCCCACGTTGCATGACTTTAGAGCAAGAGTAAATTCCCCACTGGCAGCACTAAGACAAGATCAAGACTTAATGCTTTCCTCTATGCACTCCTAGTCCAGCAAGAAGGTTGTTCTGTACAGAGAAAAAATGCTTCAGGTAAAACCCATGGCTGGTTCTGCAGGAAGAGGGGCAAGGAGATGGGATGTTCAGAGCAGAGGAAGGTCCTGGGGAGCAAAGTGGGAATGAGTCAGGGTAATGTGTGAACTAATAGAATTGAATAAAGGGACTGAGATACCTCCAGTGGTGTCACAGAAGCTCCTACAACCATATCTAGATGGGTGATAGCTAGGGAAACCCTCCCCAGACACAGAGATCCTCTCTGAAAAGCTTCATCCCTGTGTATATGAGATGTGAAGTCAAGACCTGCAGGAGGAAAATGTTAAAGTCATAAAAGCAAAAGGTATTATCTAGGAGGGTCTTAAGATGACTCCTGACATATGTTTATGCTATGTGCTCTTAAAACTAAAAGACTCACAGTCCTTCACAGATAACCTGTCCTGATGTGTAATTACCTTCACAGTTAGAAGGGATTTTTTTTTCCTCCAAATGCCTATTACTAAGCTCTGTTGCTAAATGTTGAGTTCATTCCTTTTTGTCCTCCCCTTGGTAGCTATGGAGAGCAATTGACTGCTGCCCTCTTCATAATAACCTCTTGCATATTTGAAGACTATAATCAAGTTCCCACTTCTCTTTTCTGGGCTGTCAGACACTTTGTTAACTGCAAGAAGTATCACAGCTATTGTTTGCCTATATTCATTATGTCAGACATCCCATTCCCAGCTGGTGGGAAGTATCACTCTCACTCAGCCTGAAGTGTACAGGAGCCTGTGATGCCTGTGGGGTGCAGGTGGAGCAGGATGACCATGGTTGTCAGGGGAAATCCCAGACGCAGCCCTGTGCCCTGGCACTCCCAGCAGCAAGTGTTTCAGAGCAGGAGGAGATGGTCAATGTGCAGGAGGGAAATGCCTCTGTAATGCCCACTGGCTGCACGCTGCCCTGAAAGGCAGGGCTCTACAGCTTTTAAGTTTTTAAGGAGCCATCATCTGCTGCCTCTGTGCAGGAATTGCTCTCACTGTGCCATCTGCCTCTGGAAACCAAGTAATGCTGAGCAGAAGCATGGAGCACTGAGTTTTCCAGCACGGCTGAGCCACCAGAGGAAGAGGCTCCCTTAATTGCTTGAAATCCATCACCTTTCTGTGATGGTGGTGTCACTTTGCTCTTGCATGAAAAAATAGAAGAGGCACATCTGATTTCCTGAGCCTTTCTGTGTCTTGCAGGCTCACCCCAGCCTTAGGAGCAGCCTCGGTGCTGGCTATCCAGGCTATAGTAAAAGCTCTGGGGACTCCAGGACCATATTGCCCTTGCACCAACATTTTCTAAATCCTTTAATACTGGATTATGCAGGAGGTACAATGCAGGATAACTTCCAGGGCCGTGAAGCAAGCTATACAGGGTTAAGTATAACTTGCTTAATATGCCTTACCATACCTCATATTGGCTTTTGCCTATTAGAAACTTCGTCTTACACAGAGATGGATGTGATTAGCTGGGCGCTGCCCGGCCCGGAGCCGCTGCCGTTCAGCATTGCAGCAACCCCACCTTGTGGTGCGCATCGGAGCGCTGCGAGCGCCCAGCCTGGATCCCGCCTCTGCCCGGGCTGCGGGGACACCTGACCATCGGGCTACGGTCGGGGCTCACCTCAAGCCCTGGCTAAACACTCACTGCTCACTAGCATGAGCTCTGTCTCTTCTAGACAGGCACTAAAAGGTATGGAAAAAGTCCAGGATATACGAGGAAAAGTTTGTTGAAGGTCTTTTTTTTTGTGTGTGGGTGATGTTGCTTAAATCTTTCCATGTAGAAAAATGAAACCGTGGTTCTGATATGTAAATATGTACCTTGAAAATTCAAAATACCGCTAGAGGTTTCACAGAGGTGTTACACAACTGGCCAGATACCTTCTCCTTTGCTGCTTATGCAGGAAGGGGTCTCAGGGCTGTTGTGGGCTTTACTGAGAGCATATTTTGCAAGCAAAAGGTTTGTGACTCCTCACTTAGTGCTGTGAGTGTCACTGGTCTTCAGAAAAAAACAGGTATTTCTAAATCCCACTGATTACCAATTGACTCAAGGAAATAATCCATCATCTGTAATGAGGTGAAAGTGTTCCTAGAGAGGTGGCAGATGCCCTATGCCTGGAAACATTCAAGGTCATCTTGGACAGGACTCTGAGCAGCCTGATCTGGTCGAAGTTGTCCCTGCTCATTCTGGGTGTGTTGGACTAGGTGACTTTAATAGGTCCCTTCCAACTCAAATGATCTACTTTTAGAGGTAACAACTCAGAGTAAACTAGACATTCTTCTCAAAGACCTGGATAGTTTTCAGTCTCTGAGAGCATCTGCATGACCTCTGCCTTCCCAAGTCCAGTGCTGTGAGCTCCCTGGCACATGCCCCATGACCATGGTACAGAAAATTCTCAGCCTCCTGGCAGAAGAGGAAACTGGGCAATGTGGAAACTCAGCACTTTCAGTGCTTTCTTTTGAGGGAAGGTGACACAATATTGTATCTTGTAAAAAAAAAAAATTTAAAAAATTATATATTTCTGTGCATACCAACTCTAACAGATCCAGGTAAATGCCTGGTACCCCAGGGCTGCATTTTCTGCAGTGCTCTCCAGTACTTTCTGAATAACAGGAACAGTTTATAAAAATATAAAGCCATCAGTGACTTTGACTAGCTCAGAGGCTGTTTCTTCCTTGCACTTCTTCCTTGTGTGCCAAGGAATTAAGACTATTCACATCTGCTTAAAGGAGGAACTGATGGCTGGAAGGAACAGGAGGCGACCTCCTCCCTCCAGCTTCCTTCTGTGGTAAAAGGATAAGGAGCTGCAGGGTCTCTCTTAAAAAGCTTTTCTCCAGGCTTGCTAACTTTGCAACCTGCTGATGAGTTAATGCGAAACAGAGCCCTGGAAAACGCAGGGAGCGAGAACAGCAAAGCAGCCTGGGGGTGTGGGTTGGATAAATCACGGACACGCCGGCCGGGAGGGCAGTTGTAGGGCTGCGCAGTCATAAAGGCTGAGCTTGCTCCATACGCCTCAGCCGCTCGCCGGGCTGCTCCGGAGCTACTTGACAGAGCTCTGCCTTACAAGCCAGTCTTCAAAGCATTCCTGTCTTTACTGTTGAATGCACCAAATGTCTCCCACAGCTGTTTAGTTGGTTTGTGAGCCTTGTTAAGTGCCGGGTTTATCATAGCTTTCCCAAGGAATGCTGTGCTTCCAACAAGTAGCTGAAAGATATTATCTGGTTCAACCAGCTGAGGAGCTCAGGCTCCTTGAAGACTAGCTGGGAGTGTACAACCAGTTTCTTTACTGGGGCAGACACTGGCCAGTTTGATATGTTTAACTAAACTTGATTGTCCTTCGGGCTATATTCTGCTGAGAAGAGAGGTGTGTGGGGAGTCTCAACATTGTCACCCTTGTAATGGTGGAAAAGCACTAAGTATTGCCTGGTAAGCCATTCAGGTAGTCATAGCCTTTCAAACATGAAGTCTTAAATCAGTATGTTTATACTTATATCACCATTAAGAAATATCCATCACCTAAGTGTTGTGCACCTGCAGTTGGTAGAGCCATCTGCCCAGACTGACCTAATATTGTTAGCTGCACCTTGTGTCCTCTCCATGATATAAGCCAGAAAATTATCCTTTCAGCAGCCAAGGCTGCATCCAGACCAGCATTTATTTTCTCATCAGAGTAAAATCAAACCATACCTTCCATTGCAGAGTATGGCAAAAGGTCTACAGCCCACTCTGGGAGTTTTACCTGAACTCAGCCTGCTTCCCTGTGGATTAAACCTCGCCCAGGCTACTGGCTGTTAAAGTTCCCTCCACAGCATTAAGCAGCTCTAAGCTTTCTTTGAAGATCACTTTAAACATCTCTCAAAGCCATAATGGGTAATGTGAAGGTGAGATGTCTAACGGTCACAATAACCTTATAAAGCACACAGAGAGACAGACAAAGTACCTGAGCACTGCAGAGTACCAAGCCACTGAGTAAATGGGCTTAAGGGCCTGCCTCTCTCATTTGCTTGTTCAGCTGATTGATGCGACCATAAGCTCCCCATCTGCAAGCTCTCTGGGCTCTTCATAAGCTAGTTTTGTCCATGACATACAGTTAATATTATTAATTATTGTCTCTCTCATCTCTGTGGAGAACAGTGTCACTGGTGCACAGCAGGCAGCAGAGTAAGACAAGGAAGAGAAATATTAGGGAGAAACATGCCAAGAGGGGTTTCCCATCCTTTTTCAACCAGTAGGAGGAGGCTTGCAGAAGAGTGCTGTATGCCCTTGGATGGAGGACACAGGACAGAAACTAAGCAGTGATTTAAAATCTTTCAGTGCAGGATGGTAAAATTACAGTACGTAATGAAGGCATGGAAAAGTAGCAACTATAAACTAGGAAATTCTACAAAACAGGTCATGAGACAATAAATCAACTCTGCTTAGAAAGTGATGCGAAGCTAGATCACTGGTGAAAGTGACAATACAAAGTTCAGGTTGTACAACACACTGCTATTTGCAGTGCAGTCTTAATGTTTCTGATGTGAAATTCAGAATCAGAGATGCAGACTTGCATAAACTGAAGTAAACCTTTAAAAGACAGCCTGAAGAACTGAATGGCAGTCCAAACTAAGACCATACTGAACACGTGGAAAAAGAAAGAATTCAGCTGAAAGGAGACAGTGTGGGAGTTAAAGGGGCAGGGAGACACACTTGATTTTCAGCAGAATGAAAAGAAAAAAAAATGTTCTAAATTATGTAGATATTGCAAAATACATTCTCTGGTCATGAGTTTTCTCCCTTCTCCTTGATGTGAGTGTTGGTGAATGGCAAACAGCCACCAGTTCAGGTGTCTGTGCTTCCCTTGGGAAGCTGCTGTTTGGGTGGCAGTGTAGGATTGGACATCACTCCTGGCCAGACCCTGTGCCCAGCCCTGCCTGCCCTGAAATAGTGGATGTGGAACTGAAGGCATTTTGGTTTGCCCTGGGATAGCATCATAGGCATCAACAATTTCTTGGAGGGTTAAAGTTAATTTTTCCTCCTAGTTAGTCAGTTTTAAATCCCAACTTAGATCACCTTAAATGAAAGAGGGTTGTTGATGGAATTTTTTTTAATGTATGGATCAAGCAAGAGGTGTTGAACTGGATTCTATAACTATTGCACTTTTCACATCATTGTAAAGTTTTCTAGAGTCACAGAAATATTAAACCATCCTTTCAGTAGTCCTAGCAACCAATGCTCTTGACATTAGAGGGGAACTATGTTCACTGAGTTGAGCTCTGCTGGTCATGTCCCACAAAGCTCCTGCCTCTGAAGCCCATGGATCAAAATTTTTCTTGGCATAAGAGTTACAGAAAGAATCACTTGGATTTGATGAGTCAAAAGTTTACCCAGCATCAGCCCGAGTTGACAGTTTCATTTCAGCAAACCTAGATTATTTTGGATATCTATTAAACTGGACTGACTGGTATTCTCATTCCCATATATACACACACATACCAGACAATAATCTCTCGAACAACCCACAGATGAATTCCTTAGCTTATGAATCTGCCAGAAAACACATAATTTTCCCCATCAAAGAATGTCGCTTGGCACATCTTTAATATATCACTTACACAGCCCTCAATCAACCTAAATGATTCATCTAGCAACGTCTCTTAGGCAAGGCTTTACGTGATTGAATGGTTTATCCTCACTGAAAAAGCACACACCATTCAGTCCCACGTATCAGCTATAAAAGTTATTAATAACTAGGAATTATTTAGATAAGAGTCATGAGGTCGGCTTTAGCCTGGGTGATGGCAGCTGGCCCACTTCAAGCTCCATCAGTAAAAATGAGCCAGAATTTGCCCCTGTGGGAAGAGATCAGAGGCTTGGAGGCTCAACACCAACCCATGCATCATATTTTATGTTGTGTTTTACAGTTTATCAGCCTTTGGATTAAGATTTATTAGTGTTGCCTTGCTGTTTAGTGGTCATAACTCATGACAGGCTTGTTGCTGAGCATTGCCTGTGACAGAGGGGCTGGTTCTTGCTGTGGACACTGCACCAAACTACAAACCCACATGAGAAAACCACCTCAAGCAGCAGTGCAGAGACACCAGGTCTCTGTCAGGCTGGTTGTCCTGTCTACATGGTGTCTCACGTCTGTAAGAGGCCAGGAGACATTACTATAGCCAGTAATGGCTATTGGATCTGATCACAGCCGTGGGTCAAGAGATCTGTCTCCTGGGCTCTCATGGATGTGAGAGGCCATTATGGGCTTGGCCACCTCTGGGATGGAGACGCCAGTGATTAGCTCGAGGACGGACAGCAGGGCACCTGGGAAGTAATTTTTCATCTGTGATGTCTTCTCTCCTCCAGGGCTGGATGAATTACATAAGGTTCCTTGGACACCAGGCAGGCCAAATTGGGTTAGAACGCCATGTGATCTCAGCTACAGTTCCCAGCCCAGTGTCCTGATACTGTGCACAGACATGGTAACTTGGCTTCTTTCCTGCTTGAAAACATTTTTTTGGATGTTCTGAGACTTTCTCAACATTGTGAACCCCCACCATAGGGTGTTACATGGCTTTAGATAAGAAATCTCCATAAAACTGTAAGCAATGTGTCTTCTGTAGTAAATCTTTCCTCTTAGTCAAGAGTGAAGCAGTCACATTATGTTTCCTTATATTACAGCCCACCTGTTGCAAGGAAAGTGCCAAGAAAATTATACACCAGTGGGAAAGTATAGATTGCATAGATGGCTTGGACCCAGAAAGAGTCAGTGTGGCTGTGGGATACACATTTAAAATCACCCCTGATCTGTGAAGCTTTCTTTGTGCAATCGGAAGGGAATCCCCGGCTGGATGGAGACAAGCAATCTGCTGGCTCAGACACCGTAGCTGTAGCTGCTGTCTCCCCACCAAAAGGAAGGAGGATTAACTGTGTGTTGGGCAGACAGATCCTGCATAGCATGGCACCGTGGAAATCCTTGGGGTGCCTGAGGCATGAGGAACAGCCTTCACTTCCCTGCCTGAACCTGGCTGCTCCCTCCTGTGCTCTGTGGCCATGAGTGAGGAATTGGCTGGCAGCACTGCGTGTGCTCAGGGCTGCCCATGCCTGCTGGTACAAGCCACACTGGGAGACAAAATGATGGGCTTGCTGTCTAAAAAGAGGTTTACCAGAAAAGATCTGTTGGCACCGGGTGGTTTAAATGACCTTTCCTTATCTCCTTAATAATTACTGCTAATTCATTACTTTTGAAATTATTTTAAAAGCCCAGTAGTGCCTTTTTCACTGCAGTCTGGGAGGACTGTGCATTTGTACCACTGCCTGTGCAGTCAGCATGGGGATGGATGGGACCTACATAGTCATGGGATCCAATTCTCACTATTTGCTTCCTACAACCCACTTTCTGAAAAGGATCATCTTTCACAACCTCTTGGGGTTCATCCCTCCCACTTAAGCTGAGAAACAGCTCCTGGAAGTTTCTGCTGAAAGGGCTGGAGAGGGCCCTCCTGTCTGCAGCACACAAGGACTCATGCCATACCCCAGCTTCTGCCAGGCGCCAACACTGCCTTTCCCCTGCTTCTCACAAAAGCGCTTTTGCTTCTTATTTCTCTGTCTTTGTACTGTCATGAAAGTAAATAATGACAAAAACTAAACCAAACAACCAAACAACACTGGGCTGCATTAGCTGCTGAGGTGCCAGTGCTAGGTGTTGTGCAGGGAGAGAACATAGATGTCCTGTGGTGGCACCAGTCTGGTAGGGCTTTCACTCCAGTGGCACCTCTGCAGAGATCTCTCCTGCAACACTGATGCTTAACACCCATACTCTAGCCTGAGCTGTATGTGAGAGTCCCACGAGGCCGAAAATACACACTGAGGGGTAAAAGAAATTAACCTCACCCAGGGTGCAAACAGCAAGCAGCCTGGGAAGAGACTTGTCCATCCAACCCTGCGGGAAGAGCAGCGTGCTGGGATGTGGAGCAGCTCAGCTGTGATAGCTGGCAAGAGCCACAAGATGTCTCTGGAAACCAGCATTTAGACAAAAAAAGGCATTAATAACCCCAGGAAAGGGGCCGGACTGTTTCCATCTGCAGTGAGTGCACAGCCCTGGGATGTGCACTCTGCTGAGTCTGTGGTTGGAGCACTAGTGCTGGGACAGCCCCACTTGCTGAAGGCCCCTCTCCACAGCGATTTCCTGCAGGTGAGAATTCAGCCTGGTCACACGCATGACGATCCCTCAGTGCACAGATGGGAACTGTGGATCGCTCAGTCATTGTTGGATTAAAAAGCTGTATTGACTTATGAAGTAGTGGGGCAAACAGCAAAGAGTACACATTGAAGACCAAATTAAAGAATTATCACAGCGCAGCAGAAAACAGCAAAAACGGGAGCAGTCCTCTGTGGGAGCTCTTCTGCTAAATGTTCCCTGCACACCAGAGCAGTGGCTACATGGCTTTGGAACCCTCACAGCAGAGCCTGCAGCTGATGGGATCTCAGCACTGGCTGCCTCAGCCTGGAGCAACGATTGATAATCCCTTTCTCTCTTAGGGTGCTGCTTCTGCTGCAGGTCCCTCCTGAGATAGCTAAAGGAGATATTTTCAGCTTCTGAGATGTTCCCTGTAGGCAGCACAGGCCTGAGTTTATAACCTCCACCACTTGCCAGCTCCTGTGGTCTTTCACTACCTGCACCGTCACTCCCAGGGATTGATGAGTACAGAAAAAATCCTGCTGTGGCACACCCACAGACAGAGATTATGGGAATGAACTCTCTGGCCCTGACACAGGGAAAAATCCTGTTGAACGTGACTCAGAGCTCAGCTGAATGTCTGCAAGTTCTGATCCTGCATCCATGTCAGTCACTTGAGGAACTCCTCTCCCTTTCACCAGTTCCTTTTGGGCTGCCTATTAAACAGCTAGAGAATTGCAGGGTGGAAAAGGCCCATATAAGTGCAAAGTTGTTATTAAGAAATAGGCAAAGCACAGTAACTAGTGACTCACAAAGTTTAATGTGAGAAAACAAAGCTATCCTTCAATGGACCACATAGAGAGACAGCAATTATTGTAAACTGGAAAACCTCTTTAACATCCAACTGAAAATGTGTGGCAAATAAAATCCAGTGCCCACCAGCCTCAGTGATTCCAAGTATCATTTGTTTTAGGATTTGTTTTCCTCTTACAAATCATAAGACAGTCATTTAAATTAATAATAAGCGAGTTATGGGGATAATGGGATTTTTAATGAGCTGTTTCTGGTTGGGGGTTGCCTTTACAGAAATTCATCTGCTGCATTGCAAATGCCAGTGCTTAGCACCAAGGGATGTGGTGAAAAGTCCATTAGTCTAAATCTGCTTGGACAGAAGGGCCAAACTTTGTTCTTGCAGTGTGTTTAGGAAAACTCCCTCAGGACTGAGCTATCATTACGTGATTTTACTCGAGGCACATACATTTGGATGGAGCAGGATGAGAGGAAAAAAAGATGTAATCAAGATCTCTGGCATGATTGGAGGAAAAAGGAAAAAATTAAAGATGATGTTGGTAAAGTCTTTGCCTTCATTACACAGACTGGGTGCTTAGAGTTGTTCTTACTAATACAATTGTGTAGTATTCAGACAATTTGGAACCGTTATTGTGGAAGATCATTAAGATTTAGTGGAACATTTCTTGATGATCTTTAGCTTGACCTCTACATCCTGAATTGCCTGAGATGACTGCTTTTTTTGGTCAGAAAGTACCAATTTCCCTCCAAAACATGCTGTAACTCAGAAACAGAAGACCCATTCCTGAATTGCTACCCATCCAAAAAAATGCTTGCCCCAAAGGACCAAAATCCCACAGCACATTTAATTTCCTGCATGAAAAAAAAAGCTGTGGTCCTCCATTTGGGATCTGTGTCTCTCATGATGTCTGGGCTGAGGCCTCAGGCGACTGAAGGATGTGAATCCAGCAAGAAGAACCCACCCCAAGCCGCAACCACCCTTCCCACAGCCACGGCTTTGTGCAAAATGACAGAGAGGGCAAAACAGTGAATGCGAAATCTCCTGAGTGAAAAGGAATTAGTAAAACCCCATATTCATGAAATATTGAGAGCTAATTATATGTGCATCGGAAACCTCTGGGGGAAGGGAGATGGAGGCCTTTCATTAGACGGTAACTGGAACTTTTTCATCATTTGTCTAGCTCAGGAATGTAAGGCTGCTGTCTGGAGAGGGATGTGGGATTTGGCTGCAGGGCTGGGTGTGCAGGTGAAGTGCCATGCTAGCGAGTAATTCTATTGTACTCTGGCATGTCTTGGAAAAGGGTCTCAGCTGTAGCAAGTCGGTTGGGCTGGGTGCTCCAACAAGCTCTTGGTGCTCCCACAAGACCTCTTCACTTGTGCACGGGGAGGAATCGTTTTTCCCAAATAACATTTTCATCTTCCTGCCACAATGCCCCCAACTGGGTCTGAAGTCACATCCCTCACTTCAAACCTCGTCCCAGTTTCTCCAGGACGGTGCAGACCCCAGTGTCTGCCAGACTGTCTCCAGAAAGTTCAGTTGCCCTGCTTTTGACTTGCTCTCT
Source organism: Myiozetetes cayanensis (assembly GCF_022539395.1). Classification (NCBI taxonomy): domain Eukaryota; kingdom Metazoa; phylum Chordata; class Aves; order Passeriformes; family Tyrannidae; genus Myiozetetes; species Myiozetetes cayanensis. Next base: position 29,798,627 of record NW_026088185.1, read on the forward strand.
GCTTTTGCAACCGAAACGAATAGCTAGTTATTGTCACTGCAACACTGACCAAATTCAAGACCAAGATCAGAATCGGTGAAGACGGGGGGAAGTTTTTATGGTGGAGCCAGAGAAAGGCTCGCTAAGGCAATCCTGCCTGCTGCGTGGCCGGCAGCGCCCGGCAACCACGGGGCAAGGGACGCAAAGCAGGAAAGCGGGGGAAAAAGTAGCCTGCAGTGCGTGACTGAGGGTTTTCTCTCCCGAAGTTTTGCAGCAACTTTAGACGCAGGGATGCTGGGAAAACCCATCGCAGCTCTCTGCCTTCTGTCCCCGGCTCCCTGCTGCCAGACCCCTTGTCCTCCCCTTGGGATCTCCTGCCGATCTCGGCCGGGAGGGACGCGTGTCACTCCCCGCGCAGGGCAGCAGCTTCCCTGCCGGGGAGCGCCGGGACAAGCCGCCTGCCGGCAGCGGCTCCTCCGGGCCGTGCTCGGGGCCCGGCTCAGCCCGGCCGCCCCCCTTGGAGCTCCTGCACCCGCGGAGCCCACGCACCCGCGGAGCTCCCGCACCCGAGGAGCTGTTCGCGTTGCTCCCGCGGCGGCGACGGCGGCGCGCCCCGGCCCTCGGCACATAAATCAGCATTAAACCCATTCCCCACTCTGATCCCCGGTGCCACCATCTATTACTCCCCCAGTGCGTTTTCTATCACCTTTTGTTAGAATTACACAGCCGGAAACTTAATTTACCCCGAGCTTTAAAGACAAATACACCCCGGCAGGCCGGTGGCCCCTCGATATGCCTATTTACTCCCACGATCCGTAGATTATTATGAATCGTTGTGATTTTCAGGCTGCTGCTGGTTTAAGTACCTTCTCGGCTACTCTTTCCAGATGGAAAAAAAAATTTCACCCACCCTTCCCGAGCAAGGGCCAAAGTGCAGGAGACCATCTCACTTGCACTGGGTTTTATTTACTTTTCCTACTATTGTTATTATTATTTTTGAAATTTGGAGCGAGTGAGGTTTTCAATTGCTGAAATAATTGCCTGGGAGAAAGGTTGCTTAATCTGTTCATACATTATTGACTTGGGCTCCAATATTTGACTTTCTGCTTTTTATTGCAAGAAGATCACGTACGACAGTCTTTTGCATAACAATTTTTAAAGAGGACACATCCTTATATCAAAAGTGGACGTGACTAGAATTTTGCCGGCGTTTGTCCCTAAAATGACCCAATTCCGGTTACCGCCACTGGGCAGCAGTAACATTGCATCATTACTCCAGGCAATAGACTTATTTTGCTTTACTCTCTGCCCCTTTCCCTGTCCCCCACCCCCAAGCGAACACGTACTTTTAAAGCTGATTATTTTGTCTTGCTGCGTTTTAGCCCTGCACACACTGTTTTCTCTCCCTGGGAACGGATGAGCAGAGAGCAGCAAGCCCGGTTCGTAGGAGAAACATGGATAATTAGAGCCGAAAGTTCCCAGGCAAGGCAGAAATAGTGCCTTCAACGAAATTTTGCTGTGAGACGCCGCAGAGAGAGACCAGCGCCGGTGTCAGCGCCTCCGGCCACCTCCCCGAGCATCACTTTCCCCGATGAGGATCAAAAGAGCCCCCCTCTCCCCTGCTTTTTCCAATCGAAATCGTGCTGCTCCCAGCCACACTGGTCAAGTTAGTTCCGGAACAAAGGAGGACAAAAACACAAAGGATTTCGCTTCCCCCCTAACCCCCCCCTTTCTCCCCTTCTCAGCTTCCCCAGTGCCTGCAACCCGGCCCGCTGCAGGTCGGAACCCCCCAGCCGGTATCGCCTCCCGGGTCCGAGGCCCGTCTCACAGTCACGGCCCGGCCGTAGGGGTGTGAAGTGACACAAGTGCGGGACGGAAATGTTGTGGTGAGGGGCATGGGCCTCGGGTCCTCTCCAAAGCACTGGCAGGGAGAAAACCCTGAGCTGCCTGCGGACAGGAAGGGGAAAATCGGTGACACTCATGTCCCCCGACACCGGTGCTGTCGTTCAGACCTCGGGGTAAAATACCAAAAGATCGTAGGTGGAGAGCCCCTGCCGCCACTGCAGACAGGCGCCTGGGACGGGGTGTGCACCTGAGAGCCGAGGAGATGACCCTGGGAAGGAGCATCCCTCTGCGCGAAGAGTTGGGCAAACTTCCCACCGCGACGGACCCCGCCGGCTCCCGGGCAGTGGGCGAGCGCGGGGTTGCCAAGAGAAGCCCCTCAGGGCGGCCCTCGGGCAGATGGGGAAGGCAGGGAGGACTAGTGGTGGAGGGGTACCGTGCCCATGTGCAGCCCGTGAGCTGACAGCTACACCCGTTTGCACACGCGTGTGTGCAAGCGAATGTTTCCCCCACACCCTCGCTGCACCCACGTTCAGCCGCACAAACGCACCCGCAAATCCTGACACGCAAATACACGCGCAGAGAGTGCGGTAGGGCTGCAAGCGTGGGCTGGGAGACACAGCGGGGCTGCGTGGAGCTGGACGCAGACAGCCCCTGCCCCTACACCCACGGCAGAGCAGCGGGTGTGCGGCGTGGGCGCCAGTCCCGCCTGTGCCCCTTTGTCAGCCAAATATCCAGAAGCCGGGGAAGTGAAAGGTTGCACTACCACGGAGAGCCCTGCACGCACTCGAGGTGGGAAAAGTCTCGGGGTGCCGTTCCCAACGCGGGGCCGCGGCACCCTGCCGGGACAGGGAGCCCCCCCGGGCAAGGATACCCCCTGCGCCTGCCAGAGCCCCGCGGAGCCGCCCCGGCCCTGCCGCCACCCGCGGGGTCGGACTGCAAAAGTTTTCCCGACTCTTCCCTGGGCTCCACGGCTCCCCGAGCTGAAAGGGAAGCAGGGTGAGACATAAGTGGGGAGAGTCGGAGGAAATTGAAAACATATTTTAAAATGTAAGCGGGTCGGAGCCAGCCCGAGCCGGTGTGCGGGTGATGAGGCGTATGGAGGGACCGGGACCGGCCCGGCGGAGCAGAGGCGTCTGCAGACCCCAGAGCTTCCACGGAACTTTCAGCCCCTATTGGTAACGTTTTTAGCGAGGGGACAGGAGTATCTGTCCCGAAATAGGGCAAAACAGTTCTCAAAAACCTTCACTGTAACTTAAACCAGATTGCCAGGGAGCAGCCGCGGCCAGAGGCAGCCGCCGGAGCTGCTCGCCGGGCGAGAGGATGCCGCTGCCCTCCTCGAATCTATTCCTCCCCCGACCAGCTAGCGAGAAACATCTCCGGGAGCTGGGACCTTTTAAGGCACCCGATCCAGGTGACTTGAGCTGCTCGCAGAGAGGTAGGGTGGGCTGCAGATGTGGGTGGGAGGCGGGAGGGGGCTTGGGAAGTAGATGAGAAGGGGTTTGCAGCCAGGCCACTGGAAAGGAGAGAGCTTCTTCTTTCTCTTTTTTCTTTTTCTTTTTCTTTTTCTTTTTCTTTTTCTTTTTCTTTTTCTTTTTCTTTTTCTTTTTCTTTTTCTTTTCTTTTCTTTTCTTTTCTTTTCTTTTCTTTTCTTTTCTTTTCTTTTCTTTTCTTTTCTTTTTTTTCCCCTTTTCCTCCCGCTTCTTCTTTTCCCTTTCCTTCTAATTTTTCTTTTCCTGTTTTCTATGCATCCTCTTTCCCTCCCCCTATCTTTCTGGGTTCTTGTCACTTTTCTTTTCTCCTTGGTTCTTTCTTTTCCTTTTTTAAAAAAATTGTTTTTTATTTACTCTTGCTTTTCTTTATTTATTTTCCTTTTTTTGGTAAGTTTTTTTGTTTGATTGTTTGTTTGGTTTTTTTTTCTTTTCTTGTTTAGTTTTGGGTTTTATTTTCATTTTTCTTTTCATCTTTAATTTTCCCTTTTCTTTTTTTTTTTTTTTCATTCTTCCTTCCTTCCTTTCGTCTCTTTCCTTTTTATTTTTTTTTTCTTGTAGGAAAAGAAACAAACTAATAATATCTCTAAGAAAGACAGTTTTGTCTCCTCTCCCTAGAAACTTCTGCGGGGTGTTTTCGCCTCCATCCCCCTTGGGAAGTGGGGACAGACAATGAAGTAAATAAAATTAAATCTTTCCTATAGTTCCCTGTGACTTGATAGCCGGGCTGCACTGCTGGGGTGGGGGTGGTCCTGGATGGTAATTGATTCATAACTCTGCACCAGGACACCAGGGCACAACATCCCTGGCGCCCCGGGAACTTCTCGGGGGAGCGGGGCGTCCGCGCTGCCCGCCCGAGCGGGGTGCGGGGTTGCCGCTCTGGCCGGTGGCGCCGGGGTCTCCCCGTAGCCCGGCCCTCCTCTCCATAAAAACCATCCCTTCCTCTCTCCCCGCTCCCCGCGCTGCTACCAGGAGAGATTTTGCATCCCAGAGATATAAACCTGTGCTCCGAAGAAAGTTTCGAGCGGGGTTGTTTCCAATACCTATTTACCAACGAATTACACCGCTATTATTGCTTTCAATGAAGACTGAATCCCCAAGCGATAATTGAATTAGTCTATTGAAGAGACTGTCAGGTACAATGACGTGGTATATCCCGCGCCTTTCCCAGGGTCTATAGGCTTTGGGGACCCGGAATGTATAGTCTGACCTTACAGCTCATAATAATAATGCTGCACTTGTAGCAGAAATCTATTCGTATTCACTTTTAACAAAACCTCTGGTCAGCCAGTCCCTGTAGGAAGGATGAAATCTATTGTATTAGAACAACTCATTTATGTCCTTCAGCAAAGGCCCCAATGAGATCTGATCTAGACCTAGAAATAGGATTACCACAGCGTATATTAACCACGTTTCTATACTTCCTCCTTCCTATAAGGGCGCCGAGAAAAAAATAAATATAATGGCTTTTCAATCTAATTTTAACTTTGTTTTTATTTTCAATTTTAAAACTTCCTTCCTTTGATGGCCTCCCTCAAAAAGAAGAAAATTAGAAGAAAAAAAAAAAAAAGTAAATGCAACGAAATCGGAGAAATTATTTCGCCCAGTTTCCAAAGAGGATGCGGGCACCGCGGGCTGGCGTCGTGCGGCGGGAGCGATGCGAGCGCCCTCCGCACAGCCCGACGGCGGGCACCGGGGGTCCCAGTCCGGCTCCCCGGCTCCGCCACTCCTCGGCCACTCTCCGCCTCCCGGACTGGATTTTCTCCCGCCCCATGCCGGGATGGCTGACCCAAGCTCCAGCGCCGAGAGCCGGTGGGGACACCAACCTGCCAGAGACTCAGACGGCACCGCGGCACTTCCGAGGGGCAGCAGAGGCGCAGCACGGCCCCGGCCCTGCAGCACTTTCGGGGGAGCCCCCGGTGCCCCGGCCCCGCTGGACGCGCCGGCGGCTCCTCGGGACCGGCCCCGCCTGCTACGGCAGCGGGCAAGGGGTGCCGGGAGGCCGGGCCCCCCGACGGGGACCCCGAAACCCAACGGCACCCACAAGTTACAGAGGGAACTTTTTCTATGAAGCGGGTTTTTTTTTAAGGCTTCCGTCCATAAGCCGTCCGTGTGCAGACATATTACCCCGATTACTGTAACTACCTGCGAGCCGGGGAGTAATATTTATCTATTTAGATAGGAAGGGTCGCGGTGGAAAAAAATATCCAGCCTGGAAATATACATCGTCTTTTCCTTTAACCCCTCCTCATTCATCCAGCCGATCCCCCACCCCCTCCATACACAAACCTACTCAATTTATAGAGAAGCCTTTACAATCCAGAACAGTTTCTGGAAGAAGGGAGGACTCCAGATGAAATAATCCCCCTCCCTACACACACACGTACACACAGACACACACGCACATACACACACTTCCCCCCGCGCGTGCTCAGGAAGGCAAATTAAATAGTTAAAGGCTTCGATTTCTCTCTCTCTCCCTTTTGTTACCCAATTTTGGAACATTTAAGGATGGGTGTGTGTATTGTATTCAATAATAAAAGCTATAGGGCCGCCAGGACATTTATCATCCTATTACTGTAACAAATCCGGGCTCCCAATACATGAAAGGTAAAATGAATTACCGACGTTAAGCCGTCAATAAAGTCATTTCTGTAAATGGTGTCTCCGAAGGACTGCAGCATTATTCAACTAGCTTTATCAGCAGCTGGGAAATTACGTGAAGAAGCTCGCAGCGTGTAATATGGCCCTGCTTACTTTGATTAAGCGTCTTGCCAGGGAATAGTGACAGTGCTTTTGACCAGGTTTTATTCGCCGTCCTGTGATGAACGCCAAGCTGATCAGGCGGAATGAAGAGTAATTAAAACCTATAAATTATCTTTTGCAGCCCTTCTCAAGGCGTCTCTTGCAGGAGAGATAAGGCAGCGAGCCCCCATTTACAGCTCTGAAAGGGACCGCGGCTCACAAAGGCTACGTGGCTAAATGGGATATTGATAGTGTCCTAATTAGAATTTAATTAAGTACCCACGCTCGCTTTTGGGATAAAGATTTCAATTTTGCTAACTTAAATATAAATAAACCCAATTTCGGTGCGAGTAAATGATATGATATTGTGAATGCGGGGGGGGGGGTTGGGGGGGGGTGGATTTAACATTCATTTAATTGCGGATGAAGCTCTTGATTCCAGGGCTGATTTTGTTCTGCCAGCTATTATTTTAGGGGATTATTGTGTGGCTGGAGGTAACAATTCGGTAATGTTTCCCCGGTACAGAAAATTACCGAACGTGCTTCGGAGGTGCGGGCACACGCACGCCTCCCGGGCACCCGGGGAGCAGCTGACGGACACCCAGAGGTGTCTCCTTCGATTCCCGGTGCCGGTCGCCTTCTGGAAGCGTAGCCACGGGCCGGGCCGCTTCCCCGGCGCTCCTCCCGGGTTGGGAAGCCCATCCAGCCGGGGCGGTGCGGCAGGGCGAGATGGGGGAGCCTCGCTGCTGCCGTCACCGCAGCTCAGCTCGCAAGGCACCGCCGTCATATAGACACACACAGACAGAGCTATAGGTGTATTTTGAGCCCCCACCCGTGCACATATAGGATATATAGGCGGCGGCACGTGACGCGGCCCGGCCCCACGGAGAGGCGCGGAGAGGTGCGCGGGGCCCCTCGGCCTCCCCGGACCCACCGCCACCCTGCCGCCGTTTTGGAGGGGAAAATGGGGGGCTTCGGTCACGTCAGAAACGGAAAACGCCCTGAATTGCCCTTCCCGCATGCCCGGGAAACAGCCGCGGGCAGGAGCGCGGCTCCAGCCGGAGCAGGTGCCTGCGGCCGGCCGGGAAGCGCCGCGGCTCCGGGCACCCAGCCCGCCCGGACCTTCTCCGGTGTGTAAACTGGGAGGTATCGGGGGGACCCCCATCCCTAGTGCCGCTTCGTGTGAGCACCAACATTGCCCTTCCCCGCAGCGACTCGGTCCTTGGCGGCCGGGAGCGCCCGGGGCCGAGGGGACCAGCTGCGGCAGAGCCGCCCTCCCTGCGGAGCTTGTTCTGCGGCCCCAGCAGCCCAACAAAACCAAAACCGGGACCAGGGTATTTTTTAGTTTTTTTTTTTTTTTTTCCTCTAAATTAATTTTTAGATAGCAGCATCGATCCTGAAAAAAAAAGCCTTTTTCTTCACAGCCTTTAAAATATTTACATTTCCCTTCTGCCTCAACACACATCCTGAGGTGGTTGCTCCTTGCCGGGCAGAAAAAACTAAAATAAAACCAAAGAAGAATACTAAGGAGAAAAAAAAAAAAAAAAGCCAACAAACCGAGTCCAAACAAACAAACATCAAAAAAGAGACCAGGAAACATGATACGAGTTCAGCTGTGAGCTGGCCCTGATCTGCTTCATATTCCGAAAAAACCCGCAACATCCCAAACCCAGTGAAGAGGGGTTTACTGAATGAGAGAGAAACTAGTGAGACGCAGCAGCAGTAAGCCCAGCTCGCCCCGGCAGTGCCTCTCGCTTTTATTGCTATTTATTGTCATTGTCATTTTTTACTCCTCAAAAACAAAAATTTTGGATTCTCGGCGAGCCTCCGCCCGGCTTGCCGTCTCCCTACGCTGCGGGAGAACAGAAAACAAAAAGAGGGGGAAAAAGCTCACATATTGGGGGGGTGTGTGTGCTTATTATCGCTGGGGCTACAGGAAAGCGGCCGATGATGACCAAAAATCCACACACCACGCGTGGGGGAGGGGAGGGGTACGGCGCCACTGGAATTTGTTTACGGGGCTGGTAGGGGGTCGGGGTGGTGGTGAGGGGGGGAGTGGGTCCACGCGCGTGGGCGCGGCGCGGTGCCCCCGCCCCGTCGGGGCTCTGCTGTTGCTGCTGCTGCTGCTGCCGCCGCCGCCGCCGTCCCGCCCGCCCCGTCCCGCCCGGCGCCGTCCGCCCCGTCCGGTCCCCACGCGGTATTTATGGCGGCGGCCCCATTGGGCGCGGTGCGGGGTGTCAGCGGCGGCCGCGCCGCGCCATTGGCCGCCCCCACGTGCGGGGCCACCTCACGTGCTTCCGGTGCGAGTGAAAAAAGTGTGGCTGAGGGATTTTTTAGGGAGAGTTTGGTGCACGGATCGGCGCTGTCAGAGATTTGGCCTTTTTTTTTTTTTTTTTTTTAAGGAAAAAAAAAAAAACGAAAAAAAAAGGGAAAAAAGGGAAGAGGGAAAAAAAAAAAAAAAAGAATTAAAAAAAGAACCCTAAGCGGGCGCGGGCGGCGCAGCACCGGGCTGGCGGGGACGGGCTCCGGCAGCCCGCGGCGTGGGCAGAGCAGAGCGTGACAGCGGGGCAGCGCAGAGCCGCCGCGGCGGCGGCGACGGGGAGATGGGCAGATCGTGACGGGTTTTCGGGGGGCGGGTTTTTTGGGGGGGCCGTGGTGCCGCCGCACACACCTTTTTGGGTTTGTTTTTTTTTTTTGGTGTTTTTTTTTTTTTTTTTTTTTTTTTTTGGTGGTGGAAATATAAGCTGATCGGGAGAATTGGGAGAGAAGCCCTCGAGTGTCTCCCCGATTTTGGATCCATCCGTGAGAGAGAGAGAGAAAAAAATCTCAGCTCCAGCCCAACAAGTGGATTTTAATATCTTTTTTTCTTCTTCTTTTTTTTTCTTCTTTTTTTTTTTTCTTTTTAAATTTTTTCCTCCCCCTTTTCCACCCCGCCACCCACCGTCAAAGTGGGGTGGGCGTAAAGTGGGTGGGTGGGGGGAAAAGAGGCAGCGATCTCCGTGGCGGCGGCTGAGCATGGAAGAGCCGCCGGAGGGGCACGGCCACCGAGACGCGGCGCCCGGCCCGGCGATCAGCGGCAGCGGCAGCGATGGCGAGAGCGTGCCCGTGTCCCCAGCCCCGCGCCCGCCTCCCCCGCCGCGCCCTGCCCCTGCCTCTGCCCCGCCGCCGCCACCCGCCGCCCCCGCCACCGCCCCCGCCACCGCCGCCGCCCCACCGCACCACCAACTTTTTCATCGACAACATCCTGAGGCCGGACTTCGGCTGCAAGAAGGAGCCACCCGCGCCGGTCGGCGGCGGAGGAGGAGGCAGCCGGGAGCGGGACGGAGACCGGGGGCAGAGCTCAGGTAGAGAAAACGTCAACCCGCTGCTGGCCCGGCCGCCCAACCCGCCCGCCCTCCTCTGCCCGGACTCGAACTGCCGTCCCGACGGCTCCGCGCCGCCGCCACCGCCCGCCGCCGCCGCCAAAGCCAGTCCCGCCGCGGCGGCAGCGGCGGCGGCGGCGTCGGGGGCGGCCAAGCCCCCCGCCGACGGGGCTGAGACTCACCCGGCGAAGTACGGGGAGCACGGCAGCCCCGCCATCCTCCTCATGGGCTCTAATAATGGAGGACCTGTTATAAAGCCCGACTCGCAACAGCCGCTGGTGTGGCCTGCCTGGGTCTACTGCACTAGGTATTCAGACAGACCGTCCTCGGGTAAGGAACCGCGGCGCATCTGGGAGCTGTTAAATCGTGACAAGGTCGCCCCCCCCTCCCCTTCCCCTCTTCCCCCTTGGCTTTGGCTCCCGGCCTGTTCAGGACCTCGCGTGGGGAGGCGCGGGGGGAGGGTGGCCTGGGTCACCCGGGGCGAGAGGAAACGCGTCCCCCCCACCCCACCCCTCCTTCCTCCTCCGAGTCTCCCAAATTTGAATGTGACGCCTGGCCCCGATTCGGCAGCGGTTCGATGCGGAGCCGGCGAGAGCGACCCCCTTCCCGCGCCCCTGGCCCGCCCCGCCTGCCGCAGCTCCGGGTGTTCCGCAGCGCGGCGGCACGGGGTGAGAGCCGAGAGAGAAAAAAGTAGCGGGTTCGGCCGCTTCCTTGCTCTGAAGCTTTCTCTCCCCTTATTTTATTTTTTCCTGGGTGCTGGTGGCGGGGGGGGGAAGACCCGAGCCACATGTTGAGCGGCTGCTGGCGGGGTGGGGAGGATGGGGGAGGTACTGTTTTCTTGGCAGGCGAAGGGAAAGGGCTTTTTAGGAAGGTGGCGGAGAGGCTGTTTTACCGGGGCCTCTGCAGCAAGCCAGGCAGGCCCTTAGGCCGCGCATTGCCTCCGGAGCCGGTGTTCCCTGCTGCTGTTTGGGGCCCAGCTCCGGGGAGAGGATGTGCCTCTGCCCGGGGCCGTCCCGGTGGGAGCTGCCGGCTCGGCCCTCCCGGCCCCGTTCTGCCGCTCTTTCTACCTCTTCACACTCCCCAGGTGCCCCAGGCAGCCCCTTATTTATCACCGTTACGTTCTGGCTTTAAATGCCATTTGTTTGCGAGAAGCAGAAGGTGAGGAGAGTGGGTTCCCCCATGACACCCCCAGCCAGCAGCCAGGGCTCCGGCAGCTCGGCGCGGGGCCGGGATGGGCTGCCCTGTGCCTACCCGGGGTCCGCTCCGATGCGCGGGGAAGGCGGTGCTGCCCTGCCCCGGCCCCGCTCCGCGCTGCCCGGCCTAGTGCTCCCCGCCGGCCGTCACTGCGGCCGAGCCGTCTCCATCCCCCGTTATTGACACGTCCAGCGACTTGAAACTCAGAAAAGCCGCTTTGATTGACTGGGGTGATTGATGGGGTGATAGAGCTGTCAGACGGCACTACCGGCCTCGCTCCCGGCCGGCCCGGCCGAGGGTGTTGTGCTGCCGATTCCCAGGGCCACCGTGCGCCCGGCGTTTTGCACTTGCGCCTTCATTTCCTTTCCTCCCCTTTCTTCGGGCAAAGAATCATTTCTGAATGTCCTCCCCAACGCTCCCTGCTCGCTGCAGCCCGGAGGGGAGAAGGGCGAAGGGAGGATGGCTCGCCTCGGCTGCTCTCTTTGTTGTGCTCGGAGCTGCCCTGCGGCCCCGGCTGCTTCTCTTGGCTCCGGGGACGAGCGGGCTGCGGTGGTCGGAGGTCCCGGCACCCCGCTGCAAGGTGCCGGGGCTCAGCTATTCACTCCCCGCGCCCTCCGCCCCTCCTCCGGCCCAGCCTGCGAGCATCCCGCCGGGCCCCGTCCCTCTCCCCGCCGACAGCCACTGCCGAGCCGGGGAGAATCCCCCCGATCGGGGAAGGGCTGCGCTGGGAGAGGAGCTTTCGGCCTACTCGGCAGCAGGGAGGCCTCTCTGGCTTCGGCTGCGGCTGCGGCTGCTGCTGGCGGGGGGCTGTGGGCCCGGAGCCACCCGCCGAGCCCGGCAGCTGTCGGGGGATTTTCGTAGATCCCTTTCTTCACGGTTCCCCCCCTCCTCTCCTCCTCTCTCCCCTGGTCGGGCAGGGCCGGGCCGGCGAGCAGAGGACAGAGGATACCCCTTCCCCCCGGGCTGGGCGCTGTCCCCAGGATGTGCCCCGGGACCGGGCGGCTTCCCGGGTGAGCTGTGTGACACTTTAGCCGGCCCCATTGCGGCCTGGAGGTGGAGAAGGCGGGGGCACTGCATTCGGCTGGGCTGCACGGAGGGAGCCGCAAGCGGGGCTGTGGGTCCGCGGCAGGGATCGGCCGCCGGAGAGCCCGGACGATTCGGGCAGTGACGGCGGGGCACCGAGGTGGCGGCGGGGAAGGAGCCCCTGGGACTGAGCTGGCCTTGCGGAGACGGTCGTGGCCCCCAAAAAAGAGACTAGGGCAGCCTTCGGCCAGTTTGCTGCTGGCGGCGGCTTCCCGGTGCCTGGCAGCGGAGACCCTGGTTCCCCGCTCTGCCTGGCGAAGCCGCTGCCCGGCCGACGCGCTGCGGTCCCGAGCCGTGCAGAAAGAGCACGGCTCGTCCCGGCGGGGCGGGCGGAGCGGCACCCCGACGTGTGCCGGGGCGGGGGCCGAGCGGGGCTTCGCTCCCCTCGCTCTGCGGAGCCGGCTTGGCGGGGCCGGGGCGGCGGGCGATGCCCGGGCGCGCTCGGCCCCGGCCTCCCCGCTCCTTCCCCATCCTTCCCTCCGCCGCGCCGGGGCGGCTGTGCCGGGGCTGGGGGAGTTGGTTGGGGGGACACACGGAACCAGCAAAAATTCACCCGTCGGCCATTTTTCCGCGGCTGGCGGGGCGGGGGTGGACGTCGGTCGGTCGTGCGGTCGGTCTATCGGTCGGTCGGCGGCACGGCCCTGCCCAGCGGCGTGTGTGTGCCCTGCCCGCAGGCCCTCGCACCAGGAAGCTGAAGAAGAAGAAGACAGAGAAGGAGGACAAGCGGCCGCGGACGGCGTTCACGGCCGAGCAGCTGCAGCGGCTGAAGGCGGAGTTCCAGGCGAACCGGTACATCACGGAGCAGCGGCGGCAAAGCCTGGCCCAGGAGCTCAGCCTCAACGAGTCCCAGATCAAGATCTGGTTCCAGAACAAACGGGCCAAGATCAAGAAGGCGACAGGCATCAAGAACGGGCTGGCGCTTCACCTCATGGCCCAGGGACTCTACAACCACTCCACCACCACGGTGCAGGACAAAGAGGAGAGCGAGTGAGGCGGGCGGCCCCAGCCCAGCCCTGCGCCGCGGCGCCGGCCCGCCGGCCGGGAGGCGGACAGGTGCGATTTAAAAGCAGATCTATTGTCTATCCATAGTATAAGGACTCCGATTAAGAAAAAAAATAAAATATGAACACTTAAAAAAATTATCTCTATATAGCCAAACAGCATATGACCTTGTATATATTTAATTTCAGGTAAGAAATACGTGTAGCGATCTCTATTTGCTGGACAGTTTCTCTCTTCCCTTCTCTGTCTCCTTTCTTTTGTTCGTTTGTTCGTTTTCTTTGCTTTCTTTTTTTTCTTTTTTCCCCCCCCCGATGTCCGTTGCTCTTGTTTTACCGTAAATGTCTGACTTTTCTCATCTTTCGTTTGATCTTATTTTATTTTTTGTGTGTGTGTGAATTTCTGTCTTTTTTTTTTTTTTCCCCGAGGAAAAAAAATTCTGATCCACAGACTGCGAGACTGAACCCGCCGCTACAAGCCAAAGATTTTATTATGTTCAGAAATCTGTAGTCTGAAATAAAGTGTAGACTGTGTTCAGGATCCAGGCTGGCTGTAGTTCTTCATTTTAGTGCATGGATGTTTGTGTGTGTATATATATATATATGTGTATATATATATGTATATATATATAAAAATATAAGAAATGTATATATACATACACCATATTCTGTGTACATAGTACCATTTTGGTGGTGTATTTAGGTTTTGTTTCTGATGGATAGGTGCAGCAATTTTTAAACCTCTTATCCCTTGTATAAAAACCCTGTCTGAGACCTTCGATTTTTTAAAAATTATTTTTAATTTTTCCACCCTCTTAAAAAACAATTAACTCTCTTTGGCTGTTGCAGTCGTGCCTCGCCTCCCGCATCTCCCTTTTAACCAGAAATAAAGCCCACTTCTATATAATGGTAATAATATATCACCAGCTCCCACTGAAAAATTGCCTGAAACCGTTTGGATGTTTAGAGCTCCGGGATGTGTTGGAAAGGTATTTGTCTGACAGCTCCTTGCCTCGGTCCGAAAGGATCTACTCGAATGCTGTTTCCAACGAGGATTTCACCGAAGCATCGGACCGGAGCGATCGGCGCTCGTTGCCGGGCGCTGCGCCGCCGCTCCCGGGAGCTCTCCCGACCCCAGCCCCTGCCCTCCACTCCCTCTTCCAGGGCTCGGGATCACATTTGCCGTGTGAGTGGGAAGCACGGGGTGGCGGGCGGCCGGGAGCACAGCAGAACTCCCCGCTCTGCTTTCCTCCCGTCCCGGTTAAACTCGGTTGTGCCCCGTCCGGGCTCGGCTCTCTCTTTGTCGCCGGCCCGGGGACACCAACGGGCCGGGATCGGGCCGTGCCCGTGGCCTTGTCCTCGAGCCGTCGAGGAGCCCCGCACCCGGGCCTGGTGCCCACGCGGCCCTTGCGTGGGGCCCCGCCGAGCCGAGGGCGAGCGAGGAGGATCTGTTCCTCACTGCCCCTGAGGAAACCAGGCGCCGGAGCGGGCAGAGAGCCTCCCGTCACCCTCGAAGAGGATGTCTGTCGGTTTTCTTTCTCCTTTCTTTCTGCCCCTCTGGATCCCCGCCCTAGGCCGGTAGCCGGCGGGGCAGAGGGGAGAAGCCAGCTGAGCTGGAACCGGGGGACCCTCTTTCCTGCATCCGCCGGAGGATGGGGCAGTGCCGAGGCCGTGCCCCGGGCAGTGGGACTCGGCGGGCCGGGGCGCCGAGGGGAGCGAGCAGCGGCACTCCTGGTCAGCACAGCCTGCAGTTCCCCCCTCCTCGTCCCGTTGGAGGCATTAAGGGATTTCCATCTATTCGAGAAGGGGAGCAGAGGGGCAGCGGGAGGTGGCTTCTGCCATTTTTTTATGCATTTTAACTCTTCCTGCTTAGCGCTGCGGTTTGTTCTCACCGTCCGGAGATGGAGGCACAGGCTGGGGTGACAGGCCCCTGCCCTCTGCGCCCGCTGCCAGCGGGGCAGGACCCCTCCTCCACCTCATCCCACCCCATTCCATCCCATCCCATTCCATTCCATTCCATCCCATCCCATTCCATCCCAGCCCAACCCAGCCCAGCCCAGGCCGCCTCTGCCCGCTGAGGGCTTTGCTCTTCTCTGCAGGCCAAGGACCCAGGAATACTCGAAGGGATTAAATAAATGTTGTACAGCGCCATCTAAAGTTGTGCATTTCTTTCTTCCTTTTTTTTTTTTTTTTTTTTTTTTTTTTCATGGGATTGGAACATAAAGTCAGATCTTCTGCGCGGAAGAACATAAAACTGTCCCTCAAAGTGTGAGCTGTACTGCTCACATGGAAAGTGGTCACCGAGGGCAGCTGCAGGATTCGAGGGGTGCATTCAGATCCCCTCTAAGTGTCCCTCTCGCTGCTGTCCGGGGTGCACAAAGAGTTCGTCCCTCTCCTTCCCCTGCTCCAGTCTCAGTTCAGTCCTCTGTCCTTCTCATACCAACCGTCTTGCACTCCCCTGGAGCTGTACAAGCGAAAAATGACATTTCTTCTTCAAACTCGAGTAACAATCCTCCCCGAGAGCATTCCTGGGCCGGATCAGGCCCTGCCCTGCCGAAGGGAGAGGGCTTTGCTTCCCCCGTCCGCAGGGCACGGGTGATGCTGGCTCGTTCTCGGCGCTGGGTCAAGTGGAGCTGTCAGCCCCTTCTGCCGCCCCCCCCCCCTCACGACAGACCCCGGGACTCGCTGCCTACCTGCAGCACTGGAATTGGCTTCCAGGCGCGGGGGGGCCCGCGGGCTGGGGAGCTCCGGAGAAGAAGGGAGATGAAGAGAGGTTTCCTCAGCCACAGGGCGTCCAGCCGAGCTCAGATGAGCTGGACAAGTTAGGAATAAAGACGACGGGAGAAATCTAGGGCAGATTAAAGGGAGCCTAAAGAGGATTATTTAAACAAATCAGGCTTTTTAATATAATTATGCTGTTAGGATTTTGCATCGAGGGCAGCTGAGCGGGGTATATGAGGGAATCGGCACAGGCCAGCATGGTTCAGGTCTGCCATCGCTGGCTCCACGAGTGACCCTGGTCCCCCGTGGGTGCCAGGGGCTGACAGCCCCACAGGGACCCTCTCTGGCCAGCAGCCGTGGAGGGGAGGCCTCCAACGGGGGCTCAGCACCACCCTGAGCCAAGAAATAAGAGAGAAGGTGCAACACTCTCCGGGTAGGACAGGGATCAGGTGCGCGCGGAGTGGCGGGAGGAGGGGGACATGCACCGGATCCCCGGCTGGAAAAGAGAGCTGGGGGTTGGACCTGTGGAAGGCACCGGGCAGTCCAAGGCCCAGGAGGAGCACCCACTAGCCCAGGTGGAAAAACCCTGAAGGAAACGCGGTTTCTTCCCCTTCCTTCCTCCCTGCCATGTGGGTCTGCTCCCCTACATCCCTACTCTCGTTTGTGGCATGTGAATATCAGCCAACACCCACTAGACAGACGCCCCCTCGTCCTCCCTCCGCTGGTGGAAGGACGCACCGACGCTCATTTCTCCGTCGAAAGCACCCCGGGAGTCGGACACAACTTACTTCCACGACCCCGGCCCCGGCCTGACGACCACCCTCGGGGCAGGGGCGGCCCGACGTTCTGCTGCTTTGCATATGCAAATGCGGCGCAGGGGAGGAGGGGAAGGCCACGCGTGGTCCCCCCCGTCGGTCCCCGCGGGCCGGGGCGCAGATCCCGCTGCCTCCTGTCACGGAGCTTGTTCCTTTGTGCCGCCTTTCGAGGAATCAAAGCAGACACGGTTGTGACACGTAGCCCGGCGGGTCAGAGGTCAGATTTCACAATCCCAATTACAATGATTTCCAATGATGTTTATCTTGCGAGTTCCGACGGCTAGGAGCTTTACAAGAGGTCTTCCCTTCCCTCTGCCTGGAGGGCCGTGGGTGCGGGGGGAGATGAGCTGCCCCTGGGCAAGGAGCGCCGCGTCCACCCCGACGAAGGGCGCTGGGGGACCGAAGGCGGTGCCGGGGGGAGGCCTCGGGGGTCCGGCTCTGGCCCCAGGCTCCCTCCGTACCTCCCTGCGGTGCTCGACGCCACGGCGGAACTAAGCGAGTGAATACCACAGTGGTTTACAGTGAACACTATCAAGCATTCACCTCTCCCTCCCCGTCGGGTAAGGTCCGAGGCAGCGCTAACAAGTGACTGAGCGGAGGTAGGAGCTCTGCTCGCCGACCATTTGTCCGGACCCCGTCTCGGATTGGGGGGCTGTAGGGATCGACTTTGCCACAGTCGCACTCCCACCCCTGGGCCACCGGGGGAGACCTGGGGGGAAGGACGGCTAGCGATCCCGGTGGGAAGCTCCCGCCACGTCCGGGGAGGGTCCTTGGAAACAGGGGGCACGGCCCAGAGCACCTTTCAGCCCCGGGACTCCGACTGCTTGTTGGTGAAACCGGTTCGATTTAACTTTTATTTTGTCTTACAAGAAATAAACGCAGAGCGGCGGTCGGATCAAAACAAAACTCAAACGGTTTCTGATTATATCTAAAACCGTTTGGAAAAAGCTTTGCTGAATGGCCAAGGGCTGAAACTTAGAGAAAAGGGTAATAAATTTTGAGTTTATAAAAAAAATGGACTTTCCTTCTGCTAGGGAGTTGGACATGTAGCGCCCAAGCCCAGGGCTGGCTGCTGACAGCAGCGCGCAAGATGCATCTTTATACTCTACATCAAATGGCTTTGAAACAGACTTAAAAAAGTGTATGTAAAGTAGCTAATGGTGCTCTTTCTTCCGGCTGAGTAAGCCGGAGAACCAGACTTTGCTGGAAGCAGAAGTCCTTTGCCCTGAGAACTGATTGTTACTGCACCAGGTGAGCAAACCTTACATTAAAAAGAGTTTGTTTGTTTGCTTGTTTGTTTGTTTGTTCGTGGTCACTTGATCAGTTTGGGATAACGAGGATGAGAATAAAAACTTTGGTAGCTGTGGCAGCAGCAGAGCCACCGGGGGCGGGTTGAGGAGGCTCTGGGCTGCCGAACCCAAGCCGGTGCGGTCCTTGGCCGGGGCGGTACCGGTGCCGGCGGCGCAGCTGTGGGGGTTCCGAGGGACTCGTGGGGGCAGACACTGGGCAGAGCCCCGCTCTGCCCCCGGGCTCTGCCGCGGGGGTCTGCTCGGGTATGGGAAGAAGCAGCTACGCCAGGGCGATGCGGGGACACAGGTGGGCCAGGGTGCTTTTCGCTGGGGATTTTTTTCCCTTTTTTTTTTTTTTTTTTAAATCTTTCTCACCCTCTGTTGTGGTGCTCCACCGAGGATCCGCTCGGGGATTAGCGGTGTCACGCCGGGAGCAAAAGCAGCCCCGACACCGGGCGCTGCCGGGGTGCCATGGACGCTGCTCTTCCTCGGCGCGGGTGGGGTGTGGGAACAGGATGTGCTTGCAGTGGGGCCGGTCCCTGTCCACCGTCCTTCCCAGTGCCGATGGAGATGCCCCCCACCCGCTCCCCGGCACCTCCATTTGCGAGGACACTCGAGAAAGCACCGCAGGGGCCCGAGGAATGGTGGCAGTAACGGGGCATTTTTATTTCCTCTTCCTTTCTTTGATTGCCAGAGGAAAAAGACACCCCACTTCTTATCCTGTCCTGGTCCACCGCAAGCTCCCCGCGGCGGGGAGGGAGGCTCGGGGACCCTGTGGGGGACACCGGTGCTCTCAGGTGTCCTCTCACGCCAACAGACCTTCTAAGAAATAGGTGGAGGAGGAGCTGCACCTGAACGGCCTTGCCGGGCCCAGAAGCCAGGCTGGGGAGAGGTTATGCTTAAACCCTAAAATCTGGAGTGAATGGAGCCAATGAGGACTATGGTTTGGTGAGTCCCTTCAGTTATAAAAAGATTGAGGAAGGCATGGGAAATAATATTAACTTTAAGATCAGCCCCATTTTTTTCCCAGAGAACAATGAGTGCCTTATCTCTCTCTGAATAAATAAATCATAATTGCCCGACAGTTACCCATCACAATAAACTTGACCAGACCTTCCAACAATTAGTTACGCGTTCTCTCCGCTCTGGTAAAAGTCTTGTTAAATGTGATGAATGTTAAAATAAGCTAGCCTTGAACATATTTTCAAAGATCTTTATTGGAAAAGTACAAGTATTTAAGCCTCTTAAGGAGACCATAATGAAAGAGTGAGATGGTAAAAGATAAGACAAGAGACAGCACTAGATATTCAGACACAAATGAAATACTAATTGGATCCATTTTAATGGGGTTTGATGTTTTCCTGATGTCCTGGTACAGCTTAAAATAAAAATAAAAATTAAATGTGAACCCTTTTGCTTCAGAAGCTGGGCACCGACTCCTGTAGCAGTTTTAGTGCAGAGTGCTGTCAGTTTGGACCTTTCCACTGGTAGCTTCAGCTGCCTAAAATATTGCCTGGGAGTATCACACCTCTGTTGCAGTGCTCTCCTCCTGTGGGCTGATGCAGCAGTACCCAGACCCCAGCTGAGAAGGTGCTTCCCATTAGGCCAGTCTGGGGCAAACCCATGCTGACCATCAACCCTTAAGAGACAACAGACTGTGGTTTGTATGGAAGAGGGAGGCTTGCAAGATGTGAGGCTTGCTCCTGTTTCCCTAGCAGAAAGTGGGGGGGAAGGTGTATTGAAGAGTCCTGAGTCCAGCTCCCCAGCCATCAGATACTAGTGCTGCCCAGTGGAGCCCTGGGCCAACTTTGTAACAAGGGACATCTGTGAAATCTGCCTCCAAGACATGGAATTGCAAGGCAAGAGCAGAGCAGAAGACTTGAGCACCTGCATGCAAACAGCCCCAAAAGCCGGCCCCAGGTGGTCATTCTGTCTAAGGAACCAGAGTAGACCTTGGCACATTTGAGGACCTTTAATTGGATTAGAAAAATGATCAATGTTTTTTTTGTTGTTGTTCCCCAGAAAGTGCTGAATTTTTCCTTGGGATCACCCAGTTTGTGTACTCCTGGGTTATTAGCCTGGCTGTACCAGTGTGATGGGTCCCGGGCTGGAAATTTGGGTCCTCCCTTGAGCAAACTAAGGAGAAGCTGCTCTGAGGTTCCTATCTGCAGGTGAATCAGGATGAGACCTTGGAGTGAACAGAGTAATTTCTTTCTGTCCATGCTGGTGCAGAGCAGGGCACTGAGATTTTCACCTGAGCTGAGGGAGGTTCCTGGGCCACCTACACACCAGGAGACTGCACAAGGAAATTTCCCTGCACATTTTCGAGCTACACCCACTGCACAGTGACAGATGCCTTGGTGTGGCCCAAGTCTGGACATTTATAGCACTGTACCATCTCCATGCTGCTGGAGGAGCTGGTGAGGCTCTATGACTGTGGAAAAGCAGGCAAAGAATTTCACAGTGGAGGTTCGTAGCTTGGAGCAAGAAAGAATCTAAATGTTAGAGCAGCAACCTAGAGATTTCACTTGAAGCCTTTAACTTCTATAGGTCTTTTTACATGTAGGGTCATATATTTAAAGTGAATTTCTGGATTAATATGAGGTTGTTTGACGTTCCCTCCCTTAAGTAAAAACACACAAGACCCTTGCTTTCTTGTGGAAATGAACAAAAATATGGATCCATTTTTGTAGTGGTTTAACATGCAGCTGAGTTTACCCCAGAACATGTCTGTTATAGGATGCATTATATAAATATATAATGACTCACATTTTAGGTACTGATCATGTCCTCCATAGATAATAATATCAGTTTGAGGTTATTACAGGTTCTGTGATGTAGCTGTTTCATATTTGACTTTTTAAAATACGTTCCACTTACTTGTAGACCACACAAGCTCTATGGAGGACACCTGGTATCTATTAGGTTGTTTCAGTCTGTGGAACAAAGCTAATCTGATATGACTAGGGAAGTTGGGAGTTTTGCCATTGATTTCAATGGCAGCAGGATGGGACTCAGAAGGCTGAACTGTAAAAACACAGCTCCATATGATTTTATTCACATCTAGCCTGTCAGGAATAAAACCCCACTAGCCAGAGGTCAGGGGAGCTGCACTGTGCTAAGGTGCCTGCGTGCAGGATTGCAAGCACAGACAAACCATGTGCATGTGTGGATTTGCCAGCTTTCACCTGAGGCTTAATTTAAAAATGAGCATCAGCTCAACCTGAGCTACAACAATAGATTAGTGGCCTGAATATTGCTGTAGATAGGATAAATCTTGGCAAAAATAACAGGCATATAGCAATGCCAGCAGAAAGTAGATCATTCCTCTTTGCCTTGCGTATTGTAGCCTTTTGAACATCCAGCTGAAGGTACAATTACAGTTTACAGACTCCCACCTGAAGTCAATTCTGAGCTCTGATTCCAATGGGAATGCAGTGTAAGCTGGTTGTGCAGTGTGGTCAGTCACAAGTCAGGGACAAGCTCTGACATCCCAGGGAGTTTAGTAGCAAGCATGAAAGGTTTTTTCCCCAAAAGAGTGCTGTAGAAAGCTTCAGGATCCTACAGATCCTCTTTAATCCACTAACTCTTGATCACTGCCTGAAATTCCTGGGTGCTCCCCTTGCCGCTCCCCAAATCCATCACAGAATTGGTTTGAAGGCAGTGCCCTGAATGAAGAGCTGGCTTAAAGTCGTTTAACCCAGTTGGTTTCACTGCTGTGTGACAAGGTGAATGCAGGCAGCACGAGTTCTCTTCCCTTGTGTGCTGGTTTACACCAGCTCCAGATAAATCCCTGCAGTGGTGACGCTGAGTGAAGATGAGAATGCAGCACCCAGCCCATGCTTCTGCCTTTCAAGAAGGCTTATACGTCTGCCGTGGATTTTTGTACTTCGATACACATTGCTCAGTCAGTGTGTTTCACTACCCTGAGCTGGAAAAGTTACTTGTAAGCTTTATTTAAAATTACAGCAGCTTGTCACACTTCAAGCTCTTCTTTATATCCAATAAATTATTAAAAATTATTTATGACAACATGTACATGACTGAACATGAATGACATCATTATTGTTAGTACTACATATTAGGGGCCCAGTTTAATTTGTGGTTGTTTTTATTCTTTTTTTTTTTTTTTTTTTTAAGACTCCTTTATTTTTTATTCTTCCTAAATCCACACTTATAGCAGTAGTGATTCTGAGAATTGAACTTGTCATTGTTGTATGTGGTAAAGTCATCCTTGAAATCACCAGGAATTCTGTGTGTATGAAGCTGAAAGTAAATCAGGGCTTCAGGATCTATTTGCAAGCAATTCAAAAGAGTCTTAGAGTTTTATTTCATTTGGATGGAGTGCGCTTGAAGGGAGAGCTCAAGCACTAAAAATAAATATGCCTCTTCCCCATGCACAGAATGAAAGAAGATGAACTTGGAGACAACTTCTTGAGACATCTGACCCAACCCTTTGCACCACACAGAGTAAAGGTTGCACTAATCCAGCCCTAAACTTCTCTGTTCTTATCTTATGCATGTCTGCTGGTGCTTTAAGTATCTGAATAGGCATTTATTGTATTTGCTAGGAAAACAGTAATCAACTGTACCACTGCAATTATTTTTATGTTTCTATTTCTGCAAAGATTCCTCTTTTTAGAAGAAGACCTGGGAAAATGTTTGTGTGTTAAATAGGTTTTTTGGTCAGTTAGGTAAAAAGAAAAGATTAATATGGTTGTGTTGGAATCTCGGTAGCTCTTTAATATGTAGTTAAATAAAACAATTAACTTGGTTCTAATTTTTTTCAGTGTTAGAGCATGCATTGAATGGTAAATGGTTTAGAATGACTTCTGGATAAACCAAGTCAAGTACTAGAATAGACTTGCATATCAAATTTGTCAGAAATCCTTCTTTTGAACTGTATTCTGGATAAGAGAGTATAAAATTAATGCAGTTTAAGTTTATGTAAGAGTAGCAAACTAATTACAAACTCACAAAATTAATTGCCAGAGAGTTATCAAAATTGTTACATGACTATATTGAACAGTCGTAGAAGGAAGAAAAGTCTCTAAATCCAGAGATCAGAGGTGCACCAGTTTTCAGCAATCCACAGGTCCTGGGAGTACAAAGCCATCCCCAGAGCCAGCTCTAATTCAGAATAACTACAGCTCCTGCATTCCTGGCACACCACAACAAAAGACAATAAATGGAGTCAGGTTTTGTCCGGTCCAGTCAGCCCTCGCTACTGTGCTCAATGGGTTGCTTCACTCGAATGCAGGACTGGACTCAATATGTGCCTGCTTTTTTTTCTTTATCCTGCCCCCCTGTCCCCTCCTTTTCTTTTTAAATGTATGTAGAAAGAAAAAGCCCCTCCACATTTTTCAGGACCAGCCCCCTCAAACTGCATCTTGTGGTGCCTCTTTGCCATTCCATTTGTATTGCTCATTCCCCACCATAAATACATCACAAGTATATTAAGGTTCCTGAGACCAGGGGTGTTGAAATATTAGTGAAATTTCAGGACATTACAGGAGAAAAGTTCAAAACCTCAGGGCCCAATCCTGGCCCCTTTGAACTTAACAGGAGCTGTTGCATAGACTTCAGTGGGAGCGAGATTGTAGGCTCTACGTGCCGAAGCATTAAACTTAAAAGCAAGCTGTTTAAAAGACTGTATTGTTTCTTGCTTGTACTGATAGTTTCTCATGTAAAGTTCTATATATTCTTTCACAATAAATACATGAAACAGTTAATCCAATGTTTTATTGTTTAGTAATATTTTACTTGCAAATGACCATCATTTCTTCTCTGCTCTGTTTGTTCTTCTGAATGTCTGTTTTATATTCTGGAAATAGAAGAGCTATTCTTTTAATGCCCATTTCTTTCTGATGATAATCGTTCTTTCTGGCAAATGTTGTGACTCGTAGGTAGTCTATATTTTCGATCAGTAAATATTGAACCACAATGGCAAGGAAGGTCTGAGCTATGATACGGCTAAAACAAACAAATAGAAACCAGCCCACCTTTTTTTTTTTTTTTTTGTTATATTTCTATTATTTTCTGGATAGATGTACCCTCCTCCAAGGTGATTCTAAACTACTGACTACCTTGTCCCAGACAGGATGTAAGCCAAACTGCTTTTCACCAGCAGCTACAGTGGGGAGGACAGGAGCCTCGTGAGTTGGTGGCTGATACCTGCCTGCTTTCTGCCTGCCCTGAGGGGCAAGCCAAGAGGCAGGGCTCCCTGGGGTGGCCCCAGGTGGCCATCAGGGTGGTGGCCCAAGGGATGATGTTGGGCATCACTCAGCACCGCACACTGGAGCACAGTGCTGGCACCGACAGTGGGATTTGGCCATGAGTTTTTGGGTCTGAAGGGAAGGTAGTGCCCGAGGTCTGTGGCAAGCCAGACCCTGGTGTAGGCTGGCTGTTGTGGTAATCCCCTTCTCCTGGTGATGCCCAATTGCAAAGACAACCAGCGGGCCAAATCCCCAGCCCTCACCAAAGTAAAATGCCATTGACTTTAATGAGAGTTTGCAGGCAGATTTTGGGTAAGTCAGTGTGGACTTTTGTCTGCATGAGGACTGAAGGATTTGGCCTACAGTCTTTTACAGTATGAGGTTAATCAATATGCGGGAAATTCCCACACCGTGTAAAGGGCCCTATTGTACCCCTGTGCGACAGAAATCTCTGCTAAATCACTGGGTTCTCTGCTAAAAAGCTGTGGGTATGATATGAACCAAAGTAACTCCAAGTCAGTTAACAGGATCTTCCCAGGAATGTATCAAAAAAAGCACCCACAAAAAAAAGCAACCTGGATAATTCAATGGGAGCCAGTAGGGAAGTACCCGCTCCTGCCCTCATTAACATCAGTGGGAGTTTCCCCATTGATGGAGCCCATTCAGTGGGAGAGGAACTGGGCTTTACAGTAGCATTTTAAATTATATTCAAAGGTCACTTAAATTATATGGTCACTTTAAAACCCCTCTCCAGAAACCTGAGTAATATTCAGTTATGCTGGGCACTTGCCTGAAAGTGTCAATTAGGATCTCTTTGGATACATTCACTTTTGAAAAAGCCAGTTGGCATCAGCAGCTTGTTGTAGGAGCTGCTGCAGTCTAAGGTGTTAAAATGAAGCATTTGTTTTTGAAATGACCTATAAAGCCTGTCAGCATTTGCAATCCAGCTTGCGAGTGGTTGTGCAAGGCAGACTGTTTGATGTCCGGGCGGATAGTTTGCGATCTTGGGCAGGATCCAAGTTTTTCCGGGAGCTGAAATTATCACCGGGCAGTATAGAAATACTAGCATTTGGCAACATGAAGTATAGATAGAGACACCATCCTATAAATAATCTATTCCTCCTCCAGTTATATGGAATCCTGGAAATAATATTCTCTATTATGAATGAAAGGTGTTGAAGAATAAGGTTAGAAAATGTGAATGCAGCCAAACAGCTCACCTGCCAACGCAGGCACAGCTTGCCCTGTAAGTTAGCTGTGTTTTCCTTGTCTGGCATAATATCTACAAGAAGCAATAAACAGCCTAAATAAAGCATTAATTCTCAGCCTGATCACTTACGGATCCATTATACCTTCATATAATTTACTAATATTTATCTAGACCAACTAAATGTTACTGAAAATTTAAAGATGGAGAACACGCTGTCTGCTGAATTATTCTGTGCATGCGGGGAAAGTAGCTCATGGCAGAATTGAATTATTTAATATTATTTTCCAGTATCATGTAGAAGCTTCATTTTTGGATTATGATTTGTATTATGAAATGCTTATCAAGTGTTTTCCAAAGATTAGTTTAGTTTTAATTAAATAAACCTTTCTCAGGAGAAAGCTCCAACTACTCTTCGTACCCAGAGGCTACCGTACTTGTTGTTTTTAATTATTTTTCACTGTTACCCAAACTGCTTTGGGTACTCCTGCCCAATTAAATCACAGACATGGGCTTCTTATACACAATATGTTTAATATTTAATTTTAATTAAATTAATTAAATTGTTTATTTAATTTTATGTGCATTATTGTGCATGAAGCAATGCAAAATTTATGATAGGAAGAATTTGTGGGAGCTTTCAAACAAGCTAATTACTGAGGTAAAAAGAGACTTCTTCTCTCTTTCTAGGGAATAGGCATTCGACCATAAGGAGATAACAGAAGTTGTTTGGATAAAATAATAGGTGGTTGCACAGCATTAAGAATTATTTGTTTTACCTTACTTTATGTTGTAACCATTATTGGATCGTATTATAATAGATTTGACAACAGCCTTCTCCCCAAGTTGTGGCAGACAGGTAATCAAGTATTTATCAGTGTAAATAAACCTAAAGCTACAACATAAATACATTAGTAACATTAAAAATCAGCAACTCACATGTCACAGATACACATTTTTAGTTACACCCTGAGTCTTTTTGTTTTCAACAGACTCATTTATCTCCCAGGTAATCTTTGCAAGAGCCTGCTGTTTATTAAAAAGAGTAACAAATAAAAAAAATCTGTTTTTTTTCCCCAGTGCAGATCATTTGTTGTGATAGTTTTTGTTTTTGGGCTTTTTTTTTTGTTTGGGTTTTTTTTTTGTTTTAATGAAGATTTCTTTTTCATCTGAAAAGAAGCAGCACAGTATTTTTGATGCTGTTGTAATCTGGTGGTATATTGTTTTGAGAAGGTCACTGATGCTGGGTATAGACAGAAAGCTATTTTGCATGACCCTGATGCACATTATTTCGGCAGGAAGTTAATAAGCAAGAAAAACATAAAAACGCCATTTTGTAAAAGTTGTTTTTTATGATTTATATAAAGGTAGCTCACAAGCCTCGTCTCTACCCGTGTGGAGGCTATGGGAACCCTCTTGATTTAGTGGGGTTCTTTCCAGCAATGCTGGTGGGGGGTTGCAACAGGCCTTATATGGGGCTGATTTCTTAATAGTGGAGGAGGCAAACCCACTGCTGTGCCACAGTTGCATTTGTCAGGAGTGCAGCTCCAGGGAGCAGAGAGCAGGATCAGGCCCCTGTGAGAAAGGGTCCTGGAAATGCAAACCAGGCTCCTGGCGAGAGCAGCCCTGGTTGCTCTTGCGGCCCTGCAGTTGCTGTGCTGCGGGCAGCTGCGAGCACGGCCATCCCGGCCGAGTGAGATGCAGGTCCTTACGGGGAAAAAATAAAGGGAATTCTTCTCCCTCCCCATTCTACCCCCTGGAAATGCAGAATGTGTTTTGCGAACTCGATACACGGTACGTCTGTGAAGTTGTTGTGATGGGCATTTCCCCTCTCCATGTTTAAGGGTTAAAAGTGACCTCACAGTGAAATATAACATGCTACTTCTCTGAGTATTGTGACAGTTAAAACAAATACAAATAAATGTATTCACAGGAATTATTCATATAATAATTAACAGCTCCTCAGTCCCAAGATCAGAAGAGCTAAAAACAATTTTTCTTGAATGTTAGAGATATTCACAGAGCAATACTTTTATTTCAGCAGATTAAATAGTATCATAAAAGTAGCTGATGATGCAGTAAATTAAAAATCAGACTGGGGTCGACTTTACAGCAGCTTTTTTTAGTGTAATACAATTACCCATTACTGGCTAAACATTAGTTTTAAATCAACAGCAGTTGTCAAAAAGAATTTTCTCTTAAAATTATTACCAGAAGAATTTAAAATGAGAGCAATATTACCGGATACACAAAGCCTGAAGAGATCTTAATACTGAAGGAGCACACATCATAAAGACTCATCTAGATCTAATTTTTTCCCTGCAGTCTCTATCCCTGCGTAGAGCCAAGGCAGAGCAGTACGTATGCATAATACTGCTCCCTAATGTACATGCATACACTGGGAGACAAATCCACTCGAATTCATAGAGACACAGCCTCACCTCAGAGTGGTTAAACTTAAAGGAGAGATGTGAATAAGGAATGAGGCTGGGGCTGAGCCCTGTGCAGTAGCTCAGTGGGGCTCGCTGCTTGCCCCCAAGTGTTTGGGGCTACTTCGGATTTCCATATGCTCAAGTGTACACGGCAGCGTTATTGAGGCAATAGCACCCAATTATTTCCAGACCCTTCTCAGGATATTCTGGGCAGTATCAGTAAACTCAAAAGTTCAAAGTCTTTGCATGCTAATGGGAAGGCGTTTTACTCCACGAATAAAATGGGAAAGGGCCACAGGGTGCTGGAGACTGCGGGGTCGGTGGGGAGACTGGGGAGATTTGGGGTGCCATGGGCAGCTCCCTGTAGCCAGCACTGACACAGCATTCATTCTGTGTGCACCCATTCCCAGCTGTTGTGACCAGAATAGGTGCAACACAGGCATTATTTGTTGCCTGCCTTTCCTTCCCTTCTCAGGAAGACCTGAGAGAAGACTGGAAAAATAACATGAGTATCAAGCTAACATGGCATTTCTAGAGCGGGACATTTCACAAGTATAAATAAATGGTTTGTTACCAGCCACAAAGACACACAGACGCTCTAGTCAGTGTTCCTGTGCTTGCAATAAGGCGGGGAAAAGCTCGGAAATAAGGTTCATGATGTAAATCAGGGCAGGCAACTGCAAGGAAGAAGTAGCTATATGATTTACAGAGTAAATTACTGGCTTCACTAGATTTCATTATCCTCACCAAACTGTTCTTTATATTTCAGTGTGTTTATATTTTATTCAGAGATCTTTTCAGGGCAGGAGGCTGAGCATGCACAACGTCGCCATTTCCTGAGATGCGTGCAGGGTTCCAGGAGTTATTTATAAAGGCAAACTTTGACTTTTATAGGCAGGGCGAGATTATTTTCCCTAGCTAAATATATGTTTTAGTAAGTGTGCTAAAGGTACTTTAATATATGTGCCTGTTATCTGATGAGCTTACTGCAACAGCTGCTATTTATCCATGACGGCATACTGCTCTAAGATTGATGGGTGGAGGACTCATAGGAGCCAGTGCCTGGGAGACCCTGCCCCGGCACCCCAGGCTTTCCCAGCTGGTGCCCTGGACACGGCCAGCACGGCAAACATGACTGTGTCAGTGGATGGGCACCATCAGACTGTGTGGCTTTGCTATGGCCATTCCCGATCAAAATGGAGCCAAGGCAGCTCTGGGAACCCTTTTCGGTTGATCCCAACATTATTGCCTTTTGCATGGGCTCCCAAAGGGAGATGATGATGGAGGGAGGTAGGGATTGTACAGAGCAAAGGGAAGGTATTTGCTGTGAGCTTTCCTTAGGCTCAGAATTCGGTTAGAGACCTCACGAGTAAGGAGACGAGGCAAAGGGAAAGTGAGAGAGTGAACGGTTTGAAATCCGAGCTGGTGACTGCTCACTGCTAGGACAGCTCATCTCTTTGTGATGGTCACTCCCATGAGCGCAACTACACCATGTGTTGATTCCGTGTTTAATTTCTTTTGAATTCAGCATGGCCATTTTCCTTCCCTTGTCCCTTCCTTCCATTTGTCCATGTCATCAGCTGCAGCATTACCAATTTCACCTGCCCTTTCTGCAGGGAAATCCACTGCTTCTGGCAGTGCCATTTTCCCAGGTTCTCTTGCAGCTATTCCCACAGCCATGGCCACTGAGGGGGAATTTTCTGGTGCACGAGCCATCTAAGGGACAGGGTGAACTCGCAGGTCTGCAACCCAGAGCTGTTGCACAATGCCTCCCCTTCCTCCTGCTCTGGGACCAGAGCCTCTCTGGTGAGGTGAGGGTGAGGTTGAAGGGGGACACCCCAGTGGTGGGGTGCTACAAGCTTCAGGCAGTTATTTCCCTCCCCTTCTGGTGAGGGTGGACAAATTTCATGTGACTTAACATCTGAGTCAGGAGTGCAGGCCATAAGGAAGAGTTATCTTGACTTGACAGAGCAAAACATCTACCGTGGTGTTGCTCAGAGTCATCATAGAAGCCCCATCAGCTCCAGCATGGCCACCCCAGACTCTGATGTCAAAGCTGCATATGTCATACCACAAATACAGTCTATATTATTATTTAACAGAAAATAAAAAAGAATGTAGAAAATAGAAAAGAAAAATGTAGTGTTTATCTAGAAAAAATTATTTTTAGGAAAATAAACTTTAAATGTTGTTTAGAACAACACTTCCAGACTTCAAAATGTCATGAATTTAGAGTGGTACAAGGTTTCCCTTTCTAGCCTTGTATCACTCTGTCCAACAGGTAATCATCATCACAGGCATTTCAGAGCATTTTCTGCTGTATTTATTATTATAGCTGTTTGATGAAATAGAGCAATTTAATTATTCCCATTTTTCAGCAATAGAGCTGAGGAATAGGAGAGCTAAAAGTAGTACAAGAAATCTGTGGCAGAGAAAGGCTCTGCCCTGGGGCTTTTCTGCAAGACATTATTAAGACTCAACTTCAAAGATGGGACATTTAGATATATAAAACAGTGGCTACTGCTCTAGGATGGAGTTTTACCTTGGCTGCCTCAGCTTCAGGCAAGAGTATTGTGTGGTGGTTGAATGTAAATTTATTATTCTTTGGAAAAGGAAAAAAAACCACTCAAAAAAGAAATAGAGACTGAGATTTCTATAAAACTGATGAAACTGATGGGAAGGAGTCAGAAGCTCCTGAGGATTTTATTTCCTCCCTCTGCAAGCAGCATAGGTGGGCATGTAAAATATATCACGAGGTTACTTACATATGTGTGCATATGTAAGCCAGTGTATGTGTGCATGCACACGTGTGTTGTGTTTCTCTTCATGTACTTGATCTATTTAACCATTTTGGGCACACTGTTTATATTCCCTGCAACAAATAAAATGTGACCCCATAGGCAGAAGTCTGGCACACCAGATCTGAGTCTAGAAGTAATTTTCTTTTGTTCACAGTGGAGTTATTAAGCTCTTGCAATACGAGTTTACAGCCGAAGTGCTGACAGACTTAATTTCAAGAGCAATGTGATTAGGGCAATGTGCAAGGTAGTGCTGTACCAGTGCTTACCTTTATTAGCTGTGACAGTGGCGTAAGTCCAGCTGACTGAGGGAAAAACAAAACTAAGGCAAACAAACAAACCTCCTCCAGGAGGAGGCAACTTTGGCTTTTGGAGGCGCACATTAGGGGACACCTGATGCCAAGCCAATTCCAAACTGGGGGAGATTCGCGTGTGCTTTTGCTAATATTTATTTTATGACACATTATAACTACTGTGTGTTACGGTTGCTATGAACCCTTGGGAAATAAAACTGGGAACTGTGTTGTGGTGCAGCCAAGAGTCCACAACTTTATTAAACACGAAAGCCGATGTACGAGGAGCCGGCAGGAGCCACGGGTCCCGGCCGAAGGCAGGCAGTGGGGCAGCCAGGCACTCTCCATGGCACCTCCATGTCCTCCTTGCAGGGATGGACAGCGCTGCTCCCACGGGTCCCGCTTTGCACCTGCTCATGTCCACTGAAAACAGCCAAAATGTCACCGTGCCAATATTAGCTGTGCTCAGAGAGCTGCACCCCGATCAGCTGGGGAGCAGAGATTATTCACAGATATTGCTCTGAGGAAAGCTGCAGAGGGAAGGGAAAATTAAAGAAAAACAACATTCCCTATAAAAATTCTCTGGCAGCATTAATCCACTGCCTGTTTGGTTCTTGCTTATTTGCCTGACTCTTGCTCCAGGTTGTGTTTCTGCTTTGGTGTCATGAGGCTGCCAGTGCTGCTGATGCTTGGGTGTGCTCACAAACACCGGTGCTGATAAAGTGAGTGCAAACATAAAACGCGGTCTTGAAAACATCCTTCATTTTTTTATGAGATGGTGAAGCCCAAATCTAATGAGTTTGTACAGTCTGAATACCAATCTCATTAAAATGCTCTTTTCCATTTCTTTTGGATCAAACCCTGCTATAGTCCTTCCCTAAATATTAATCATTTGTCTGCTGGGACCATGTTCATTTTCCATTTTGTTCTTCTACCAGCATTTTTAGGGACTGAATAATTGCTCTCTGGAAACAATTATAAACCTGGTTAACTCTTCCCTTTCCCATCTTCTCTTCCAAATGCATTACTTTGTCCTGGTTTTAAGTGACATATGGATCTGGTTCCTTATTCCTTCATTTTCTGGGGACTGAGGGCTTGTATGTAAAAAAAAAAAAAAAAAAGAGGAAGGTAAATTAATATCTTTTTCAACTTTTTGAACTCAGTGGCTTTCTAAGCAAGTGTAGGACAGTAGACTGAGAAATGTGAAGCAAAAGTAAACAATGTGCAAGGACTGAGTGGCTGGTTGCACTGGTGGGTCTGATAGTTATTTCTAGACAGGCTCTTGAAGAGTATATCCCAAAATTCTATTTTGAAAAAATGTCTGGCCAGAAGCAGAAGATGTAACCTCTGTCCTCCTGTCTTTAATTTTCAGCTCTAATATAGACATATTTTCCCACAGTTACAGAAGAACAGCAATGTGAAGGATGATTTGGTGCAAGAGGTCTTTGCCTGAGTGATACTAGAGTATCTTGCTAAGAGATAATGCGTTATTCCTTTCTCTTCACTGCAGCAAAGGCACGTGGTATTTGTAAAAGTGTGGAGTTAAGTGCCCAACGTGAGGAAGTGTGTAGCAAAAAGCAGTCTGAAGTTTCTGGCTCTTCAGGGGTCAGACCTTAGAAGCCAAAACTCAGATCCAATAAAGGGAATTAGGAATTTCAATACTAATGAGTTATTGTGGGACACAACAGTCAGCTCCGGGGGTCCCGCTATCCCAGGGCATCAAAGGATGTTACAAAGCTACTGCTTTAGTTTGTTGTCCCATTAGAAGAAGGATATCTTTGCACTGACAGTGCACTCTTTTGATATTTTGATTAAAATTTATGAAGTTCTGTAATCATCTGTTCTTGCCACTCATTGCCATTATGATCCCTAAATGCACTCTTCTGTGATTTTCCCCTTCTCAAAGCTTTTTATGGCATTCAGATCATCTCTGTCTGACAAAGTGGGAGGACAGAACGTTTGTGAAGGCACTCTAGCTCCTAATTGGAGTGATAGTAGCACAAAGGACTCTGGAAACAATACGTTGTGCTTAGGAACGAGGCCAAGAGCGGCTGCCGTGCCCTTCACCACAGTGTCAGCGGAGTTGTGAATAGCTCAACGGTTGTGAGCAGTAAACAACCTAGCTCATCAAGGCTCTTCCCACACGGTGACAGTTGAGCTTTTCTTACTGTGGGGATTTTTCCAATTACTGTCCTGACAGTATCATTCAGCACCACACTGGTTTTTGCTTTCTTTCTGGAGGTGGAATGAGTTCTTGATGATCAAATGCAATCTTTACAGCCATTTCAGACTGTAGGTGTTGCAGGTCAGGCAATACTTGGGACACTGAGGCTGTGCCTCCTCTGAGCTCTGTGCAGATATCACGCAGGACCCAAAACTTGCCAGAAACTTCAGTTCTTCTTTGAAAGAAGCAGTTGTTAAAGTCTTTCTAACCAACTTTTCTTGAATCCTTGGAAACTCTCAGCTTTAAGGAAGACTTTGGAGAAGACTGTAGCAAAATAATTGGATAGCTTTTGACTCTGCCTGGTTTCTTGCTGACACTGACAGTTTAACCTGGCAGCTAGAGAGCAGGTGAACTTGAGTGGTGACTTCAAGCTGCTCTTGTGTCCTGAACTCTTCTTTGGTCAGTATGGCATTTTTGGTCAGCAAAGCCGAAGTCTCTTCTGACCTAAACATCAGGCTGGACATCCCACCCTCAGCTATCACCACGGTGAACATGGTCAGCTCATGGCAGTGACACAAGATGTTGAATATGTAAACACAGGTAGAAGGGGTGGTTGATGGACTTGTCAGTGAGGGTAGACCCAGGAGAGGTTGGCCAGTTTGGCAGCTTAATTGAGGACTTTAACCTGGTCTCTTTCCTTGCTTAGGTGGTACTATCTAGGGGACATTGTAGAGCTTCTGGGCTCTTGCAGTATCCAGTTGTTCCTGTTACTTGTGTACGGCAAGCGTGCTGCATCCTTTTCCTTTTCCTACAGAACCTGTTATTCATCAGACCTTGCCTTGATTGCTCATATATTGCTGCCCTAAAACCAGACTTATGATAATCACTCTTTTATCTATCCAGGGGTTGTGAAGAGCATGTGATGTGCTGGCCTAGCTGTTAACATTTCATGCAGAAAGTGCTGCACTGGCTGTTGGTGGTGCAATTTGAAAAGCTGAAGGATGGTGGTGTGTGGTCCAGTCTTCAGCTACACAAGAGATCTGGTCTTTTGTCTGGTAGCTGAGGAAACCTGAAGTATTTGGTCAAACTGCTTTGATGAGGTACACTTGGGTAACACGACACTCTTTACCAGGAAATGTTGGTGTAGGAGTTAAATTTCCCCTAGACCTTAAAGCATCTGCCTTCAGTTGTCTGGAGTCTCCCGATCTACCAGTGTGATAGGGGTGGTCTGCTCACAGCTTGAAGACCCAGGGGACAGCAGGATGGATAGCTTACCTTTGCAGAAGGCAGTGCTGTGAAACCTTTGAGGAGGAACAGGTAGAGGTACAGATATGGGTGGATGTAGTCCTGAGGCTGTCCTGCTAAAGAAGAAACATTTTCAAGATCAGCTGTCTCACTTCAGGCTTCAAACCTGTTAACTGGAGTTAACTTTTTAATAGACTTTGTAATGACTTCTATGTTTATGTATTGGACTTACAGAAAATTTTCTCCCATATTATGTCTCTGGAGCTGCGGAGACAGTGCTTGTTCCCCTTTACTTTGCTCTGCATCACTTCCTGTTGTTATTTTCTCTTAGTCTTCATAAACAGTTATTTCAGTAGCTTTCACTTTGGTCCCATATTGCCATCACTTTCCACCATTTTTGCTGGAAAAACCAACTGTCCTCTCTTGCAACTACTTAAATTCAGTGTATCTTGTCTAGCATAGCCTGAATGCTCTCACATGTGGGAAAGAAGGATAAACAGTACTAGTTCTCATATTTGAAGAAGGATCCTTTCATACAACATCAATTTAATATCAAAGAGAAGTTAAAACTTGACGCTGTTGTTTACAATTTTGTTTTTTCAAACCCCTTTAGATTTCTTGTTTACATAAATTGAATAATTTCATGGCTGTGAAACAAAACAATGGGTAGTGTTGATGCTGTGTGTTATGAAATAGGTCTTCATGGATCATATTTTTGGAGTATTTCAGTGTTTGTATCCATTCAGACTTTGGCTTCTCTGAAAAACTTAGAAGATCCCAAATGTTGGTTGTGCACACATAATAACTTATTCATAACTTCTTTATATGCCACTGTTCTTCCTCATAAATATACTAATAAAACTCATCATAGAAATCAAAGCCAGCTAATACAATATATCTGATGGACAGCTGTCTCTGGATGCATGAATTATAATTACATGAAGCAAGATGGTCTTATTATGTCAGGGTATCTTTGTTCTGAATAAATTTCTATTACTGATGTGTAATCTTTTGACTCAGGCCAGATGATAGGAAGTTGCACAAATAAGTCTCTTACAGCATTACCATTGAGCTACGCTTTCACCTGTAGAATTACGATCAGGTAAGTGATGCTGGAAGTTGTGACTTTGAGTATCAGTGGTCTGAGTGAGGTTGAGGGCTGGGGGGAGCAAGAACCATTCCTCACCTGTACTGGTCTTACTTCTTCAATCTGCTTTCAGGCTATAACTTGATGCCATACACCGATTTAGATGTAGCTTTTGTCAGCCATATAAGACTATAAGACAGAGACATTTGAGGACTTGACCCACACTTTATTGTGAATACGTGATTGAACTCTGAGCTGACAGACAGAGGCAGCCATTAGTATGGGAAAGTGAAATTGTTCTGCCATGTAAGATTTCAAAATATCCTAAACTCAGCTCTGTAATTTAAGCTTAGAACTCTCTTAGCAAATTTCTCTATCCTCTCTTATTTCTCCCCCTTTTCTTCTGTACTTTGCTAATAAAAATGGCAGCATCTATTTTTGAGATGTCCCTTGGGACACTCCTTATTTCAAGGGATTTTTCTCCTTAGACCTCCAGTATTCATATTAACCAGAACACACTGATACTGAATGCTGAAGCTACAAACCTTTAGTGAGTCTCTTTGCTCTAAATTTAAGAAAAGTGAAGGTATTTGCATGACAGCAATGCAACACTGGGTGTCTGCTTAGGTTGAGCTGCAAAACCAAGGACTAGAAAAGTAAAAACTGTCCGGCAATAGTGGCATTTCTTTCCCTGAAAGTGTTTTGACCCTTCTCCAAGAAGCTGAATTAACACTGAGCAATGCTGACATGAGAGACCTGGAAAAAGAGTTTGTGTCCTCAAGAAATGTAGGGAACACTTACAAATAGGAAACTTTCTCTGAAGAAAAACAGTTTTCTTATTGCTATGCCTGTTCTATCAGCAAAGATGTAGCACGTCATGTCAGACAGTCTGTTCTTCTTCTGATCTGCTGCAGATGATAAAGTAATGGAGGATCAGGAAAGAACTAGAGTAAATGAGCATGTGACATCTCTCTCACTTTTATCCCAGGACACTGTCCTGTGTATCAGGCAGAATCGAGAATATTCAAAGAACTCATGAAATATCCAGAATGCAAAACAAACAGGAGAAGGAAAAGCCTGTTTCTTGACCTTGAGGGCACATTAAAATAAAAAGAATTCTCTAATCCTTACTATTAAAAGATTAATAAATCAGATTTGCATTTAGCGATAATAAAGGCATCGTATGCACAGTAAGAAGCCTATCCCTGTATTTATTATATGTAAGTTTTGATTTAAACCACTTCCGCTTCACAAATGTACTTTATATCAACAAGAGCAGTATTTACACTGATTTTTTAATTAAAGGAATGTAGTCATCTTTTATGCTTGCAATTTGCCTGCAAGCAGGATTTTGTCCTCTTCAATTCATTCTGTCAAAATGGTTAGACAAATTGTAGAAACATGTTTGAATTATGGATTATTTGTCAGTTGTACATAGCAAGATACTTGTTGTAGCTAAAAGTTAGGGAGATACCTAAACTTGTCTTCTGAGCTCCTTCTCTTATCAAAGGAGAGAAATCATTGTCTCAAAAAGGTGCTTCAACCTCTGAGGATGAGGAAAATGTGAACTCCTTTAGTTGTACCTATCTCTTCCTGTTCTCTGTGAAAAAACTCTTGCAGACCAGGAGCCTAACATTTTGATGGTTAAAGATATCTGGGATATTTTGTGACTGTTTATGTTAACTAGGATAGAAGTTTTGGCCCTTAGCAAACTGGTGCAGTATTTATGAACTGTTGTTGCTTCTGTTCCAGCCAAATTTCAACTCTTGACTATATTGTTTTCAATGTTAGTACAAAATCCACTATATATGAACTCTTGTATGGAAACTTCTAGGAAGCATGGGTTGTGGGAAGGAAAGATATCAATAAAACTACCTCTGCCTGGGGTTTCTAGTTTGGTGCTTGTTTTGTGAATAGTCTTGTGGAATTCAGCAATTCAGAGGAATGAAGGACAGCAGTGTGATACACTGATGCAGTGGACAACGTGGTTCCTGGGATGAGAAATTACAAAAGGAAAAATTAAAATAAAGGGAAACCTCAGGAAGCTGCCCGATGCTGGAAATCTTAATTGATACATCTGGAATATTAATTGATACTGCCAAGTATCAATTATTTTTCTTGGAGAAAAAAAGGAGAAAAAAGAATTCAAATCGCAGTGATTGGTAAAAGATTACTCAACATTTTTTTGGACTGTTTTCTGTGAGGATTGAGACTAAAACTGGAGAGTACACAAAGACCAGTCGTCACCAGGAGCTAAGGGAAATGAAATAGGGACAGTTCCTCTGCCTGGGGTGGCAGCCAGGTGCCTTCCATGTCTTCTGGAACATCCTACTCTTACAGGGCCCCTGCTCCCGTGCAAGGGGTTTCATCCCCAGCACAAAGGGTGAGGGACTGGGCTGACAGATGTGGTACTTTTAGACATCTTTGCCAACATCCTCATTTGTGCAGAGGATTTATCTGAGCCAAAATGTAAAGCACAGAAAAAGAGAAAGTGTTTTACATGCTTTTAAACACAGGGACTACTGGTACTGTCACTGCCTGTGTTTGCCTACAAGCAACGCACCCGGCTGAGTAATTTATTCTCAGTGTATAATCTTTGACGGCTGAAGAGCAGAAAAGCTGTTCAATACATTTGGAAATGACTGCAGCTACAAGGTGAGGGAGCAGTATTTAATATCTGTTTTGAAACCTATACTGGAGGCACCTGATAAACTGCCAGAAGATGGGGTTTGTAACACACACAAAGCTAAAATTTGAAGGACTAACAAACACTGAAGCCACTCATAGGGGGATATAAAATGCTGTGAAGTCTGGACTCAATTTATTTTGCCCTTATAAAATGCAGTTGTCTGAGTTGTTTTAATATCATGGGCCAGCAAGTGGAGACTGAAAATTTCACAAGAGCAGGCAGTTTTGAGTGGATTCTCTTTTGAGAATATTGCAGAATATGGGGCACCTGTACTCTGATTCAGCCCACCATGAGCAGGAGCATGAAGCACCAAAGGAGCGAAGGCAATGGCAAACAAGGAACTAAACTTTTTAAACCTCAAAATAATCTGGTTATGGTTGAAGCCTTGGCCAGTGTTGCCAAGACTTCTTGTTCTCTTATTCACTACCCGTCTTTGGAAACAGGGAGAGAAAGGCTTAAAATGATAACATTTGAAAAGGGCATCAATACACACACACACACAAAAGCTTAATAAATGCCATTTTCACATTCACCTTTGCATTGATAGGGTGGATATTACATCAAGCATAAGACCAAGAATAAACAAATAACTAGGAGGGTGATATGGGAAAAAGGTAGATTAAGCTTAAATCTGGAGCTACAGTATCTGTATGGTCTCAAAGCTTGGTGGTGCTGTCTCACAAGGTCCCTTAGTACAGAATACAGGATTGTAGAATTAACCCTGTAACAGGCAGCCATTGGGTGGCAAAGAGAAAACCTTTCTGCAAATCAGGTCTGGAAAACTGAAATGCTTGAACTGTCTGATTTTGGGGACATTTTTCCTCCATAAGAAAGCCCCTTCTGGGCTAAGTGGAACGTGATGAGGCTGGTGCCACAGGTGAAGTGCAGGGCTGTCCTCTGTTCCTTGGGCCCTGGGGAACAGGGACCCTCATGAGTGGGAGGTCTGTTTTGTTTTCCTCCATCTGCAAAATGGTACTGCGTGTATTTTCTTACTAATCCCCAAGTTTTTGTGAGTCTTGCCAGTAAAACACATCAGAGACTCCAGCAAAAGGACCTTCATAGATTTTCAGTCTCCAGGAACCATGCAGACACCTCTGGACCAGAACCTGGTGTTTTTTACAGTGACAATCTTGAGAAATAGAAAGAAAAGGCATAGTGAAGAAGTTTGCAATCAAACTACAACTTGAGCTTGACCCAAAGCTCTGAAGTTGAGGAGAGGCTCACCCACCAGTGGGCAGAGGCTACAGAAAACCAAAAGGTAGGTATGAGATTATGATAGGTGTGGAAACAAATGGAACTATGTCTCAGCTATCAGTTGTATTGCTCCAAAGAGTAATGAAGGAAAGGGTTTAAGGGTTGTTTTATAGTTGATAAGAAAGACCTGGACATACAGATGGGTATCTACAAATCAAAGGCAATTATTTTACTGCGGTGGAAATAAAAAGTGAGACTTTTATTGTTGCAGCACAGTCCAGGCTATAGTCAATTGCCTTGGGAAGAATCTTTATGGTGTTAATGTAGACTTGGCAAGCTCTGTCCTTCTGTGTGTGAAATCAGCTGTACAGCAGTGTGTTTAATCTCCAACCTGGTGTTGCTGACACACACGAACAGGGCAGGACTTCTCTAGATGAGGTATCATCTAACCCCATGACCAGGGACTGTCTGAGTCCAGAAGGACTCATGTTAAACCAGTCCCACCAACACCTTCACCCACGTCAGTCTACGCTGTGCTGCTGGTGGTGTCCATAGGAGACTATCCATAAAATTCACCATGCATACAAGCCCTTGTAGCATCCTTTATTAATATGCAAAATTCAGACAGAAGCAGCAAATGGGTGGTGGGCAAGAGCAAAAAGGAAATTATGATAGCAAGCAGACAGCTGTAAGGACTAGCAATGTGCCCAGATGATGGTATTGCAGCCATAGTTTTTAAAATGTGCAATAAGGGATAAATAAACTGATAAATAAAATGGATCTCAAAAGGCCACATGGGAAAGATGCACAGTCTTGATTACCTAATTACAAAAGGAATATTGCAGAAATGGAAATAGTACAACAAAGTCCCATAATGACTTTGAGATTGGAGGCTCCAAAATGGTTAGTGAAACTAGGTCTGTATCCCTCGCAAAGAGAAAAGATTAAGAGGGGACCTTGCTGAGCTGCAGAGGGCTCTGGGGGGAACCGCAGGGAGCAGTGCTGCAGTTATTAGAGCTAATGTCAAATATGAGGATGAGGGACATGGCTCCAGCGAGGTCTTGCACTGTACAAATGTAATACATTTTTTTTTTCCAGAGGGTATATATTATAAGCTACCAGATGCTGCTCTAGAAGCGACCGATCTGACCAGATTTCAAATCGAGTAAGAAGCATATGGAGAGAGAGGGGGAGAAAAAGAATATATTATGGAGAACAACTGTTAACTGGAGGAAAGGATAGGCCTAGCTGGGCTTCCTGGCCTCCTGCCATCTTAAGATTTTCTTATGTCCCTATGTAATCTTCTGACTTTTGATTTAGATGTTTCCTAAAAATGTGGCCCAGTGGTTGGTACATACTAGGCATTAGCCCAAGAAAAGAATGAAAAAAAATATGCACTGTATCTCATTAAAGAATTTTTAAAGGGAGACTTTGAGGCGCCATTTGCTTCTTGTTACTCATCTTTGCAAATGTCTCTTGTCTTCCCAGGCTCTGCCCTGATGTGTTAGCGTTAGCAGCCTGTGGATTTCTGAGCCGCGCTGAAATGGGAACTCAGAGCGGCCAACCTAAGTCGGTCAAGCAGAGACGGCAGCGCAAAGCAAAGGAGGAAGACAAAAATAAGATCGAGCGAAGTAAACGATACAAGATCTTTTTATGTGCATAAATGGTTTCAGGTAAAAAAAAATGTTGTCTGGTAATGGCTTTTCAGGCTGCTGTTGGGAATAAGGGTCACTCTTATATTTGAAATATTTACGGTTCAATTAACAGCATTTGTTTCCATGAAACATTTTAAAAGAGAAGAGTATTTATCTTTAATTATTTTTCATTTTCTTTGACAAAAGATTCCAATATAGATATTGCTGTAGGCACAGGGGGCACTGAACACCAAGAAGTGGATTCTGTAAACAATTTTTCTCAAAGCACTAGAAAGTTTAAATATTAATTTGGCCATAATTGGCAGAGAAGCAATTAAAAACGCTACAAAGCTGACTTTCTCCCTCCTTTACTTTCTCCTCCCTTTTCATTTAACCACAGTATAGAAAGTAGATGTAAAACAATAGGACCCTGAGCTGTACGGCATTCTAAGCCTAGCTTGCCTTAAAGCTACAATATGGATTTAATTTATATGCAAATGTAAGCAATAAAAAGCCAGACACTGTAGAAATTATAGTATTTTTCATAGATGCTTCAGCACCGGCACATAAGCCAGCACTGATTTCAAACAAGGAGCTAATTATTACTGGTCACTAAGCTACCTTTTTCTTTTAATATCTCTCTCTTTCTTCCTCCTACCCCCCTCTTTTTTTTTTTAACAATGAGTAAATTATTTTCTTGAGCGAGGAAGGAGGGGGAGAGAGAGAGAGAGAAAGAAACTGGAATATTGGGGGTGAGTGAATGAAAACAACCAGAAATATCTCCTGTGAGATTCAACATCAGGATAATTTCACAGTCTCGCTTTTTGACTGCTGTGTCCTGAAGCTGACCAGCACCATGCAAGGCTGATCAAAGGCCATCGGAAACATCAAGTAAGCCTAAATGGGGCTAAAGTATGCTAATAGAGAAGCTAAATGTACTTTAATCCTGTTATAATACAAGGTAACTTAGAGGCAGTGAAGGGCCTTGTTGCTTTTCCCTACTGGGTCCAGGACCCCTGCAAATCTTGAATAGAAGTTGCTTCCTATTCTTCGCCGGCCGGGGTATGGCTTTCTCAGAT
Source organism: Myiozetetes cayanensis (assembly GCF_022539395.1). Classification (NCBI taxonomy): domain Eukaryota; kingdom Metazoa; phylum Chordata; class Aves; order Passeriformes; family Tyrannidae; genus Myiozetetes; species Myiozetetes cayanensis. Next base: position 29,840,182 of record NW_026088185.1, read on the forward strand.
GCACACACAGTCCCCTCCTCCTCCGTTTACTAAGTGTCAACAGTCGGCTGAGCAAGACTTCTCCGCTCCTTAGATCAGCACCCTGTGACCTTCCACATTTAAGCACAGACCATTAAGCTAAGCTTTCCAGCTGTTGCCTGAATTATGAGGGATTTTTTTTTTTTTTTTTCAGAGGAGGGCAGAGCTTAGAGGAACACTAGGCAACAGTTTTATATTATGGACCCGCTGCCACCCAACTTGCTATGCAGAGCAATGTGCTTTCCGCAGGGCCGTGGCAGACGGGTGACGTTGCCTGAAAACAGGGGGCTGCTTTGAAGTGATTCAGACCCGGGGTTGTCCGGCTTTGGCATCATTGTGCTCGCTCGGGGAAACGTAATCTAATTTTAGGAAGAGGAGGAAACAAAGTAAACACGACTGGACTGCGCTGAACAGTACGCTCCGGCTGGGATGGCATCCCCAGGAATATGTGTGCTCCCTGGGCAACTTTCTTATTCATTTTCCTTTTTGTTTTTTAGACACTGATTTTGGTGCATCCTACCCAACAGAGGGAAAAAAGAGTGGCAGTTCTGCCCATGAAATGATATACTTTGGTGGATGCCCCAGACTAACTACTGCTTGCAAACCCCAGATTAAAAAGGAGACTGGTGTAACTTTAAATCCAGCCAACTGCCTTAGTGACTGTATCAGAAGATTAAAAACAAAGGTTTCATTGAAGCACTACCTCCCACTGTGCAGCTGAAAGTCTCATGGCTGAGGCAAATGGTCCTAAATATCTTTCTGTTAAGTACAAATTACATACTGGATATATTAAGTTGTAATGGTGCGTTTTTCAAGAGTCACTTTGCTTGTGTGAGAGCATCAGTAAAGACTCAAAAAATGCTGACTGTATGGCACATGGAAACAAAAAAGAATCTGCCTTTCACATAAAATGTTTTGTTCCCATCAAATCCTCTTTTTCCTCCATCTCTCCCCAGCCCCCAACAAAGCCTGGAATTTCAAATGACAGAACCAGTATGTACAGTAAGTCCTTTTGAAATCCATGGCAGAGAAATAGTATCCTGGCCTAGCAAACTATTATCTGCACTTACATTCCTAAGCCTTACCCCTCTGTGTTAGTGCTGATAGGAGCCCTTTAGATCAGCTGAAATGTAACTGAATAAAGATGCTCCAGAAAATGTCTTTTTAATGTGGAATTATCTTTCATTTACATAGGCAACATCCCTTAACTCAGCACATGTGCTGTAAGGCTTCATGTAATAGAAACATTCATATAAAACTTAACGATTAGCATTCGTCCTGCTCCCAAATGATCAATAAAATGCTAAGTTAATACACAACGTGCAAAGAAGTCTATAAGAATGCATAAACTTTGCATTACTGTGTGGGATGTAGGTAAATAATGACTGTGGAGCAGAAGAAGAGAGCAGTGCCCTGCACTTGTGAAATGGGCAGTGGCACCAGGGCTGTCCCTGCCATCGGCTTCTTTCCCAACTGGCCTTGGAATCTTTTATGCCACACATGCACTGCCATGTCTGCAAACATCCATGTGCACAGGCACAAATACACTGCTACAGCAGATAAAAAAGGACCAAGCAGACAAAAATAAATAAGAACCCGTCTATAACATCTTCTCTTTGCATTTTCTGTGAAGGACCACTTGTGATGTGATTTCTCTACAAAAATAATTTCCAACTACTAAATAAGACAGAGGTAGCACTCATGGAGTGGTGCATGTTTGCCCAGATACCTTTACATCAATCTTGCAAAAGTGGTTTTGAAGGCCTTATTCTGGTAAATAAACTGTGTAGATTTTGAAAGAATATGTTTGGGCCATATAGAGTTAATATTAGAAAAATGTTTCTGGCAAGTACACGCGTAGCTTCTCCTGAAATATTTCAGTTCTAATCTGTTCCTCTTCACCCCGTCTAGGAATAACTGCCTCATTTTTAGGTGTTTATCTACTTTTGTATTCACCATCCATCAGTTATATTTGTCTGTCCTTCCCTTACAAGATCAACTGAATTATCAGCAAATTTTGAAATGAAAAGCATTTGCAAGACTCTTGCCTGTTCAGCTACAATTTTCTGGATTTGTTTTTAATTAACGGAAGTCCTTCCCTACACATATGAAGCTTGACAGAAATCTTTTTGTTCTTACAAACACTCATACACTGTTTTTGCTGCTCAATATCTTTCCACGTCTATTTCTCCACCACTTCTTTTAAAACAAAAACTTAAAAAAATTCAGTGACCAATTGAGAGGGGGCAATTTCAGTCCACAAGAGTTCCAGAGATAGTCTTTGAAATTATTAGAAGGCACCTAGTTCAGAGATATTGAATGAAAAGATACAAGAGATTTCTCCCCCCAAATTTTTTTCAGGTGTTCATTTTTCAGGGTTAATTTTTTTCAGGTGTTCATAATTTACAAGATAATGACAACTTGAGGTCATATTTGACTGCTTAAATACATTTCTACTCAAGTTCAAATGTTTTGTTTATTATTTTTATTAATTTAATTTCTAAAATATCAGAATCTCTATTGCCACCACAAGAAACCACTACAACATGAATAAAAGAAGCCAAAAAACCCAGCCAAACATGAGCTATATATTAACAGCAATGATGAAGTGAGATTCACAGTTTGTTTTTATCTTTTGCAGTTTTGTGATTCTTTGCATCATCTATGTTTATCAACAAAATGTTTTTATTTCTTCATCAAGCATTTACAATGTTGTCAACATAGACAATTAATATTTCATGTAGTTATTTCCAGACCTGGCAGTTAATGTCTCTTTCCCATATAGAGAATTACTGGAGGTTCTGGCAAGGGCAAAAGCCACTGCAAGGCAAAGTGCAGCTCTGTAGCAGCACAGGAGGTTATGAACACGACTGAGTGATGGGAATTGTTAGACCACGTAGCAAAGCTAGGAACATGGCTCAGTTATTAGTTACCTGTTAAACTATCTGCACTTTATTAACAGAGACGAGGTAGCTGCACTGCCCACACAATCTAATCTATAGGTAACACACAAAGCACACTCTGTGTGGCAGATACTGTACTTACCAACTGCCAAGTTTTCCCCATGCTAAATATTTTCATTTTGAAAAATAATTTAAAATATAAAAAAGAGCTGAGATGAGGTTGTGCCAAAATTCCCCTTTTCTATGCTGCGAGGTACAAGTGTATGAATCTGAGTTTTGATTTCAAATGTTTTGCCCCACCAAATTTCATAGACTAGTTTTGAGCTTATTTGGCTTTCCTGTGTCCAAGAAGATGAGTCTGAAAGGTTGGCAATGTCTCCTTCTCTCCTAGTACCCAGAACTGAACAGACTCAAGATGGCTGCAGAAATGCAGTTCTGCATGCTATGGTTCTTCTAAAATTAAAAACAAAGGAGAAAGAGACCACCCAGTCACACTAGGTGAGTTTGCTTACCCGTGTTCTGAACTGGCAGCTAAGCTGCAATGTTTACAGTTTAGATATGTGGCAAATTCTGGGACAGAGTCACAGCTGACTTGTTTTTCTGAATCGTGCTTGGCCCCAAGTCTGAGATGAAGAAAGAGTCAATATATATTTGCCTGTGGAGTAGCTAATTAGAACAATTAATCTGAGAACCAGGACAAGCTGTGAGACCATGAGCTGATTCAGGCACGCCCTCTACTAACTTAAATTTTGATCAATGTTTAAAACACCATGGGAAGGACTGGGGTGATGAGGCCCAGTGGCTGAGATTCAGGTTCGCCGTCTGTGCCCCTGTTGCTGTGACATGCAGTCGACCTCGGGCAATGTGTTTTCCTCTTGTTTCTGAAACAGGCCAATGATATGCACTGCCTTGTTGAGCTTTGTGGATACAAGCAGCATGTTGTGAATGAAACGTTAAGTACATCTCAAAGCCAGCCAAGACAAGAATTGCATTTTTCTTCCTAATATCTATCAGCTCGGAGCAACGGAAGAATCCCACTTGCCACCAGCTCCCTCTTCTTGTTTGGAGTTGTGGAGCTAGCCCGATCATATCCACCAGATATTTGCTTTCAGGGTCACATGAAAGTAGAGCAAAAGAAAGATCTTTTGTGGGGATGACATGCTTGGAAATATACTTGTCCAAAACAAACAGCGCTTGTTCTTTCTTCAGCTAATTCACTGAAAAGATATTATTTTAGTCAAGAAAACGGTATCAATTCTCCTCCTTTTAGGCAGGATGGTGGCAGGTTTCCCATGTAGATTTGTGGAAGGTATAATTTTGACAGGAGCATCTGGTTCCTTTGTGAGCTTCACAAGCAATTGTGTGGCAGTGGCTTTAGGTCGGCCTCTGGTTGAGCCATGTGGGCAGCCCTTTGACATGTCTGCGCTGCTTTTCCTGCTCCACTCGGTTTTGTTTTGACTCTCTTTTGAGCTTCCTAAATATGCAGCCTTGCTCTGCAGATTCCCTGGGACAGTTTCATTCAAGGTCCCTGACAAGGACTGCGGTTTTGCCAGGGCTCATGGATCCATTCTTACACTGGTGCTGTGTGTTATATTAGCCGACAGCTGCTTTTGGCAAGGCTTTTTTTTTTTTTAGAAATCCTCTTAGAGAAGGGAAAAGAGTGATCTCTGGATAGCAGAGCTTTCAATTCTCAAAATAAACCATGCCAGGTTGTTTAAGAATTTAAAAGCACTTGTGAGCGTTCCTGGTATAATAACGTGTAGTGTGGTCCTTCTGCCCTCTTTAAACAGATGATGCCTGGCTTTTATCTACTAGGTATATTTGCAGTAAAAGAAAGCCTGAATTTCTTTTCTTACTTCCCTATGTACAGAGTGACATGAAAATATCCTTTTAACCTGATTTACATAAATGCAATCACAGCACCCAGCTTGTGCCAGCTTGCTGCATTTGGCACACAGTACAAAGGTTCAGGATACCTTGACTTCTGCTTCCCAGATCCTCTGAGCAGTTCAGGCACCATGCTCCAGACATTTGCTGTTGTGCCTACCACTGTGAGTGACTGGGAAGTGACCACCAGTTGTGCTGCTGCTGGGTGTGAGCGAGGGGATGGGCAGGTAAGAAAGGTGCAGCTGGGAAGGCACAGACTCTCAAGCTCAGTCCTCTCTTAGCCCATCCTTAGGCTGTTTGAATAAGGTCACCTATGTTGTACACATTGATGACATGACAAAGAGGGTCCCTGTCTCCTCCTGGTGAACCATCCCTTGGGGCCAGCAGGAAGGATGCCTGTGCAGCTCCAGCACTTACCACACAAGGCCAGCTGGGGCATGAACCCAGGGGATGGCTGTGCTGTAAGCAGTTTGTTACGGTGGTGTGTGCTGTTCCATACAGACTGAAATCACCAGGAGATTGTTCAGGAGAGATCTCTGGCTAAAAGAGTATAAGTGAGCAGGAAGGATGGAATAATTTTTAACCGTTGTTTGGACAAATTTTACGTCACTGACAACAGTTCACAAATCAGGAAGCTGAGCTGTTTCAGAACTAAGTAGTTCATGTTTATTAAAATTAGGAAAAAGCTTGGCTAAAATCAGTGTTTAAAGAGGAGCCCATGACTGAAGCATATTTAAAGAGACTGTCTCAAGTCCATGGCATTACTGCATTGAGTGTGCTGGCTTTCTTTGGCATGAAAAGACATAGAGACACAATACAAATACTGAAGGAGAGGGTGTGCATGTGATAAGATGGAGGGAGAAACCTGTGCATCTAGCAAAACTACAGCAGTATCAGAAACATCAAAAAGCATTACAGTACTATTGAGAAATCCAAAATAATACACCAGGGATGGTGACAGCCCAAGTACAGTATATCTACTTTTGCAATGCCAGTGGAAAGGAAGAACAAAGCAACTGGTTCAGTTGCAGCTAACAAGTTGAAGGAAGAGCTATTACCGCAGCCTTTCCATGTGATGATGGATTTCCCAAAGTGCTTTATCAATTAGCCATCTCTAAAGTCATCACAGCTGTTTCTTTACAGAGTGGAGCCACTGCTGGTGCATGATACGTGCAGCAGAGTGTGTCAGCGTGCCCAGCAATGGAAATGTTATCAGGCAAACAGAGATGCTCCCCCACTCCTTGCTTCCCTCCCACCAGCACAGAACTTGGTTTCGCATTGCTTTTGCTTTCTAAATTGATCTAACTAATGTAATCAGACAGAAACACCCTGTTCCAATGTCACTAATGCCTTCCAAACTAGAAGGCCTAATTAAGGTCACCAATTTCATTGACTAAGACAATTTCTTGGGAGATATCAAAGTGGATACTAGAATAGGTCATAACATTACATAAAACAATTAGCAGAGAAAGTGAAAGAAAACACCCAGGTCAACTGGAAAAAAAGACTTTGGGACTTCAAAATTTGCAGACAACAAAAACATAATTATAAATGATGAAGAGTGAAGTGAAAACAGAGAAAGCCTATTCCCAGAACTGAAACTTTTGCCAGACTCAGAACCTGTAGACAAATCAAAGGTTTGCCCAAAGACAATACTTCATGGCAAAATGAATAAATGTGGTGTTGCTCATTTTTTTGCTATTTTGGAGCCTGCATCTGGTTGCTGGAAGACAAAGCAGATCAAAGAAGAAATAGTCCTGATCTGTATTAATGGGCCGCAATGGAGGAGGTGTGCAGTCACTCCCTAAGCCTATTCACTTGCCTCAAGATGTGGCTTGCAAAAGGAGGGAGATGAAACCTATGGTGGGATCTCTGGGGTTGCTGTTAAACCACCATAAAGCTCTATGTCCAGAGGCAAAGTAAAAGTCAGATGAATGCTTCATATCTGCTGTTGAATTATTTTGGTTAGAATCAGCTGGGAATATCATCTTCACCTTTGCAAAAGCAACAGCTACCTAAAGAACAAAGCTACCGAGAAGTCATGCTGGGATAAAAAATATTTAAAATAAGCAGAAGTTTCAACAGTAGAATAAGCTTTCCTTAAGAATACCTCAGGCACATTAACCTCATATAGAGAGGTAGTGACTGAAGTGGCTGTGCTATAGTTAGGGTTATTTGAGTGACTTCTGACCAAGAGCTGCTTCTTGGGCTGCTGCTGCGTGTGGTTATGTCTGGTAGTTCACAGCAATGCAGGAGAATCAGCTGAAGCATGAACTCCCACAAGGACATCCAGTCTGCCTTGGTCCCTGGCAGAGGTAGGAGCTGTGGGTGCAGGAGACCTCCAGGAATGTTTGCTGACCTGGGAGGAACAAATGTGCCAGTGCTAAGAAGGTCCCATGGGAGTCCATCTGGTACTGACCACCTAATTTGGAGAGGCAAAAGATGTGTGGGAGTTGAGTCCCACTAGTTGAAAACCTTCACTGGGACACATGGGAATAAAGACAAGCACAGGGCGAGATAGGCAAGAGGACATCAGGTACATGTAATAATTTCTGTAATGCATACATCTCTCACATCATCATGTCTGAAAAATACTAAGGGTGCAATGCATCTTTGTTGTCTACCATTTAGCAGCAGCATTTATACTGATAAAAAAAATGCATACTAGGGTTTGAACAACATCAGTTTAAGACAAAGAGACTGAAAGAAGCGCAAAAACTAGACCATTTCGCAGACACAGCTTCATCTTTGCCTCACATACAAGACCAGGTATTGAACAACAAACTAACACTAACATTCATCATCATGGTGAAATTTATGGCTTCAAATAAACTGAAGAACAGGTAGTGAAATGCCTGCTAGTGACTGTGGCAGTGACCCAAACCACAGACGACTTTTGGCCACCAGGAGGATTTCCTAGCGTGATTGACCACGCTTGGAGTTTGCTTCCAGACAGTTTATAGCGACCAAAGTACATTATGTTTCAATCCCCTAATTTGCCCAAGTTAGTCAGGTTGCAAAACCATAAATTGAATCTCTGGGCATTTGCAATGAAATCTGTCCTCTCTCTGAACTCAAAAAGCAAATCTCTGACATATCATATTACAGCCAGCTTTGAGATAGATATCTGGTTAGTACAGAATACTGAATAGCCAGGACATCCTGAATTTATGTTAGTGGTGAACTGGATAATTTAATTTTCTTCTGTTGGTGTGTAACTTTGGCCATTTCATAAGGTTTTTACACTAGTGCTGAAGTTAGAAACCCAGTACAGACAACAGTGTCCAGGTCAGTATCAGTTAGATTTTCTCAAAATACATCTACTTAGGAATGGTAGGAATCGTTTCTATGGATAATGAGCAATTCATTCTATGGCCCTAATTTTACTAAGAAAGTTAATGACAGAGCTGCATTGATACTGAGGAGTTTTTGCAAGAATAGGGTATTGTAAATAACTCCATGACTTACATTTTAACTGTAAGACAGCTGTTTGACTGTATAGACAGCTTGGTCTTAGAAGAAATACTTGTGAATTAGTGTTTGAGCAGTTATTTTATGAAATGTTGTATTCTTTGCATAAAGATCACCATTTCATGATCTTTTGCTCTATTAATTTCATGCCACCTACACCAGTGAAAGTTTTACCAGAAACACCACTTCCATCTATACAACACAGGATAAAAGTTCTCTCTTTATTACCAAAAAGATATACAAGGGAAAAAATATAGGAAGTACCATGAACACATCAGAGAAAAGGCAGACAGTCCCTCCTAACCCCAAATGCCCCAGATCTTGTGACTATCTGGACTTTACACACTTCAATATAACCTTTTAAAAACCTACTGCAGTCTTAAAATTTCTTCAGCTTTCACTAAATTCTAGCACACTCCAAATAACACAGAACTCTATTTCTACCATAAAGCATCCTAAAATATGAGCTTATTTTCATCTTACAAGAGTGCCAAAGATGCTTTGAAGCACTCATCTGGTAACCATGACTGACCCTTTTTTCAATTATGTCATAAGAAAAACTTCTGAGAGCACTGAAAAATATTTTCAGATTTTTTAGATGCTCTTTGTACCTACAAGACCCAGCTAAGAACAGTCTCACAACCTCAGTGCATGCCAGTAGCTTTATTTTGCATTAAGAATTTTCACCAGTCAATCAGTCAGTCTGGTAAGTGAAAATGTGCTGCTTTGCATGCGTGAACATAGACATGATTTTTAGCAAATCTGAGATCACTCTTGCCAATAGCCCCGTTAAATTGTTTTTATCAGTCTGGTTGACTGGAATGTTTGAGTATTTACAATAGACTCAAGAGTATTAGGCTGAAAGTCTGTCTAATATGCTACCACATTAGACATGGCTATACAGTTGTGCAGCAATTTTCAGCTGCTTACTCCAAAACAAAAAATTAAAGTGTGATGAAAAAAAACCTCTTAAAAAACATATTTTAATTCTGAATCTAACATTTTCTCCTACCTTTTGCTTCCCAACGGTGTTCTGACAAAACAGAAAAGAAATCTGTAAGTCCTGAGCCCATCCTAAATCTTCCCTTTCTCTGGAGGCTGAGCTACTTTCAGTAACCTAGTACTTGCTGAGGAATAAAAGCATGTAGCTGGGATATTCCTGTGGCTTGCTGCTGTGCTGCAGTGGTGGCTTGTTCATGGCTCATCCATCCCCTTGGTGTTGAAGGCACACATCTGGTCCTGCGCACTGTGTTTGTCATTTATCCTCCCATAACAGGATGTTTCCCAGAAGCAACAGAAGAAAAAGTTAAGCTGGAATGGGGAAAACAATTAAACATGTGATTTAATTTGTTGGGGAAAAAACCTTTAATGGCGTTTAAACAGGAAAAGATAAAGGATGGTTAAGTATCACATTGCAAGTGATTGAAACTGGAGGAACAAAGGAGTAACCAGGTGTACTTTTTGGTCAAATGATGCAAGAAAAGACTGAGTCAGGAATGGGTTTTGACCTCTGGAATTTTTGGGTCTACCATTAGGGCTTGTCTACACAAGACAGTTGGAAATTAGGAAAAGGTCTAACTAAAAAGATGAAAAGTTATTTGGGATTCACTCTGTATGTATCTCTATATTTTTATATATTTGTGTGTGTATATATACATACACACATGTATATTTATGATCCTTCCTGGAATAAGCAATCTCTTTTTTCCTTCAGTCTAGGGCAAAATCTGTGGAAAAGCCCTTTTATTTCAGCCCAGGACTAACAGTATGCTATTGTCCCAAAACATCCTCATTTGCACCCTCAGGTGCACAGAGGTAAATCTGTTCTGCAGCTGTAGGTGTCACAGCTACATCTGATTCCATCTCACCTAAGATGATGCTTCAATCAGTAGTATAAATTAGAGTGGCTTTTAATCTCCTCCTCTGCCTTTATTTTGAGCTACATTCCCTTTTGCTTCCATCTAAGTTTCATCTTTGAGCCCTGACTTGTGCTCATAGAAGGAAATGTCAGCTGTTGTCTTGCAAGCTCAGTTTTCAGACTGGGATGAGGGCTTGGAAGAAGGGGACATCCCAGAAGACTGCAAGACCTTTCTGTAACAGCATTAAACCACTTTGTCAGGTGAGTACAATGGACACTTTGTTGGTGTTCGAGGAGAGAGGAGGAAGGATTGTGTCTACTTTTTAGTATGGCCTGGCCATGGGCCAGTTCCCCAGAATTTGGCAGGAGGAGTCCAGCTTCTGACCAGTTCAACTCTTGCAGCCTTTCTCACAGTGATTACATGATTACATGTTGAGCCCAGACTGGAGAGGAAACAGCTTTTAGGAGGGGCTGCACTTGCTCAGCGAGCAGTGGCCGTGCGGGAGGTGGGTGTGAGCACCTCGGGCAGCTCTTCATGCAGAGCAGCATCGCACCACTCAGTTGCATCTTGCATCAGTTTGCAATTAGCTTGCATCATTTCACCCATCAATATTGCTTAGCTTCAGATCTGGCATGGCAGGACATTGTTCCTTTTCTTAGTTCTCTTTGCAGCGACTGCTCGGGAAGCGCTTGAGCTGGAGCTCCTGCAGCACAGGGATGGGAGCTTTTCCCTGTTTTCTATGGAATCGGGACTTTTCTCTGCCTGATGCTTGGGTGTTGGGATTTGCTAACAGACAGAGCACCGTGCTCTGCCACCGAGCCTCCCCACTGATGTGGTGGGTGGGGAAAGAGGTGCGTGGGAGCTGTCTGGTATTTTTGTGCTGCAGGTGGTGCTTTAGTTTGGGCAGCATTTGCCGTCTGTTTGTTTTCTGGCTTGTTCTTTTGTGTACATCAGATCTTCATGAAAGGGTGCAGTGCTCTCAAGTGGAGCAAGCAAAAGAAACATAAACATAGATGTACAAGTCAAAAGAAATACGGGCATGTACTGAGGCCTGAAGCCATCAGTGTTCTGCTCCACTGGTTTGCTCTGCTGGGGGAACAGGCATCTCCTGAGAGAGAAGACCTCACCAGTCCCACTGCAGTCCTCAGCCCTGTGGCTTCCTCTCCTTCTGCACTCTCCATCCGTGCCAGCAGGCAGCTGCTGGAGCACATACCAGGCTTCCCAGATCTGTTCTGATGCTGGCCATAGAGTGTAAAACCTACAGACCTCATCTGAGCCCAGCACTGCAGCTTTCTCCATTGTTTTTGCCCTCATTTTAGCAAGAGATAAAGCTGAACAATCCTCTAGATGACACCACCCCACATATGCTGCTCATTGAGATGGTTGCTAGCCAGAATATGATATAGATTGATTTAGGTATGCTTTGTGTAAATACAAGTCATTAGGTTTAATACAGGATGAAATTTTACGGCCTGACTCATGTTGGAGGTTGGACCATACGATTTAATAGTTCCTTCTGACTTTAAAATCCATGTGCAGCAAAAAATACTTATACTAATCTTAGCAACCTCACGTTTTTCTTACTTTTTTCTTTCTATTGTGCTGCTACTGTAGGTGTTTATGTTCCAGAGATGTTGGAGGACTCTGCCCTGAAGGACATGTGCCTCTAGAAACTGAACTTTGGACTGCTGATTTTAGCAGAGTCTTTAAATGGCTTTAGCAGTTTACAGAATTCAAGTTTTCTCTCTGCTTATTGATGCAAATATCTGCAACAACCATGCTGAGTTCATCCAGTCTGGGGCTAGGAATAGCCTCATGGAATTCATCTGTCCAGTCATAGCCGAGCTAATAGACTTTTGCTAACTTGTAGGAGTTAAAAATGTAGAGGAAAAAGAAAACAACAACCCCAAATTGCTAGATATATAAAAAAAATTAATAACTTTAGGGAAATGGTGATTGTTCATGGAAGAGCCACGAGAAGAAAACCAAGCTAAATTAGTCAGATGATTTATTCATTGTGAATGATTCACTCCATTACTGGCTGCTTCCTCCACAGGCCATGGAAGCTAATATATACACTGATAGAAGAAAGGTGGGATCAATAGAGAGCAACCTCTCCCTCCTCTCCAGGGAAAATAGGTCACCTGTCCCTGGTACGCTGCTCTTTGGGCACAGGGCACATCTCAATAGACTGAACACTCATTTTCAGCTAATAAAGTTTGTGTTTTTCAGGGTAAAATATTCCCTAGGAGTGTTTCCCGTTTTTTCCATCAGGTCTAGAGCCTATACTCACAGTTTGGCTGGCTCCCTTCCCCCGTCCTGACAACTCTCATTGTTCACAGATGATGGCTGTTTGCTGGCCTGTGCAAAAAAATAAGAGATTTTTTTATCTAAATGCGGTGTCCTTTAAACTGTTGGTGCTGTGGAGGAAAGACCTTCAGAATTTGCTTAGTATGGGACTGGCTGGTTGCTCTTCAGATGAACCAGTATGGAGTGAACCTCTGGGTCCAGGGTGTGACTGAGTGGCAGGGATGCAGGGTGCTTGGTAGGCACACTGGGGCTCCTCATGTTGCCATTGTTACTTACACCCCATAGCCATGGGATGTGGGTTTTTCTCCTTTCCCCACATCCCATGCCAGCCCTATGCCACCCCAGGCACTGAGAAGCCCAGCTGTGGCCCTGCCTACACAGGAGGGTACTGATCTGCAGAAAGCTGCCATGCTGGGAAACATTTCTGAGGCCCCTTTTAGCTCCTAATAAGCAATAATATTACCCGTGGCGACGTCTCTGCTGTATTTCTTGTACCCAGCAGAACCCACTGTTTATCATGTGACTATTTTAAACTGCTGCTGAAGCTTCGTAAATGGTTTTTGCTCATTGCACAAATTGGAGCTGAACAGCTGGAAACTGTATTGCAAGCACAGCCCGAGCTGAGCCTACCCAGAAATTGCGCACAAAACTTCTATGGATGGTATTTATTAGAGAGCTGGTGGAGAGGAGTTGCCAGCTCTGGATGCTGAACGCATTCAAAACTTGGGAGTGTGGGGTTTACTTGACAGTTCATCTTTAATTAATTACAGAGGCCAAACAATTAGGGGAAGAGGTTGCTGCTGGGCTACCTGACTCATAGGGCAGTTAATGTGCTAATGGAGGTGTTTGCTTCTGTGCTGCTGGGCTGAGCTGTTCCCCTGCCATGACTCTTCCATGGCCCATGCAAGGTCAGGCCCTCGTGTCCAGCTTTTAGCACACAAGTGAAAAACTCCCAATAAAACCCCACAAGTGGGCACATCAGCCAGCAGCCATTTCAAGTAGGGAGCTGAGGAATTGATGGGGCTGGGGACAGCATGTTCCTGGCAGTGCTTCCTCCGTGCACCCCAAAGGGAGTTTTGCAGTGTTGTGTACTCCTGGTGTATTTGGTTGCAGGTAAATGTCAGCCTTTATGCTTCTGCTCACCTGATGGTTTCCGAGCAATATACATTAAAGATAAATAAAATAAAGAGTGCAAACCATCTTTGTGTATAATAAGTGGTTGGGAATAAAGAGCTCTGGGTTTTGCAGATTTAAGAGGTTTTTCAGTTTGAAAAAAAGAATTTCAAAGATCCTGTTTTAAAAAAGAAGGAAAGAATAAAAGGAAGGAAATGTTACAGTAATTTTGTAGATGACCAAGGCTTTCCAGGCAGCTCGGGTGTATATGCACAACATAGTCTCACAGTTTCTGGAGAAACCAAAGACCTCATTCTACGTGAAGTCAGAAGAGAGTGTATTATGTAAAAACATTGATCATGAGGTCAGATCTTCAGTGCCAGTGTTGTGCAAATACAACTGCATTTGAAGACCACACCTCAGCTAGTAGAGGACATTCATCACCCTTAAGCCATGATTCATGTTGAGTTTGGTTCAGGAGACTCAGGACAGATGTTCTAAAGTCTACTGTTGAAATGCAAGAGAAAGGAGTCATCTGTTAAAAAGATCTTGAATCATGCTCAACTTGAATGAGATCCAGATCAAAACCAACGACCTAACTACCATCTTTTGAGGAAATTTAAAATCAGAGCTGTGCCTGAATTTTGTGGCCAACATCACATTCACGCATAAAAGATTTCTGCAAATCTCCCAAAATGTACTTCAGAATTCTGTCTGTTAAAACATAATCGCTTCATTCAAGTTTGGTTCTAACTGCAACGAAATAAGCAAACCAAAAGCACAACCCATAATGCACATCAGGATTTAGTTTGCTTTAGTTTAACCCAATTCTTACTGTGTAGTTAAATAAAACAGATGGCAGTCACCAGGTGCACTGAGCCCAAATACACCACGTGGTGGTGGTGGATCAGCGCAGCTCACAACCAGCCCTTGAAGTCCCCAAACCCTGACTTGCTACCACGCAGTGACCTGGTCCAAGTGAGTACCATAATACTGAGTCTCCTCAAGCTTGAGGGGAAAGAAGAAGAAACAGGAAAATAGTTAATGTACATGATTTTTTCCTCTCATTTTTTCCCATTGTTTCTTTAAACCCTGATGTAGAATAAGTTACCTGGACAGAATACGAATATACTGTTATAATACATGACAATGCAGCAAAATTCTGGACTCTGTCAATTACTGTGGTGCTGTATATTTTTATTTTATTCCTTTGGGGAAATGTATCATTCAAGTAAAAAATCACTTGGACAATGCAACTACACAGAGAATATCGAATGCATGAAGACACCTTTGCAGTGAACTGCACATGGAGTGATATGGAAAATGGTACGAAATTGTGGGAAAACTTCCCAGTCTAATTGGTGACACAGTGCTGCCAAATGAGCGTCTCTCAGAACACACTTGTTGGCGTAAGTCACCTTCAGAGATCCCTACTGATACTTGAAGTTACAAGGGACAGAGTTGACTATTTTTTTAGTAGTAGTAGTCTGAAGCAGTGGAAAAAATCCATCACAGCAGCCAAATTGAGTTGGGCAGCAGAAAACTTAGCACCTGGGAGGTGGAGCTGCTCAGGAATGTATGGGGCAAGGCTGAAAACCACCTCCAAATTATTTTGTTCGAGACTAGAAAACCTGCCCAGTAACATGTGCTAGACAGACTTGGATAGATCAGAGTGAACTGTTTTTGAAAGGAGGAGATGAGCCAAAAAAATGTATTTTGGTTACCTGGCAATGACTTCAAAATTAAGATTGAATTATTTTGAATTGTGTGGTTGGAGATTTTTGAGTGAGTTGGCAGAGAAAAAAGAAGAAGCAAATAATCAGGGGGTGGCTTGTCAGGTTGGGTTTTTATACTTGTTAGACCAAATGCAGAGTCAGGGAAGGGAGACCTCAATTCCCTCCTCTCCCTGAAAGAACATGAACCTCTGGGCTTTGCTCCTGGTGGAGATTCTGAGCCCAAAGGCTGCAACAGGGCTGCTCTTATGGACCACTTCCCATATGGGTCTGCTGTGCATAAATAATTAAACATCTGGAGCTGCGTGGGGGCCTTATGTAGCCTCTTCACTGTGGACAGGTCAGTCTACAAGATGGGGTTTTCATTTTGTGAACAAGATTTGTTTTGAATGGAATGCTAAACCAGTGTTAAGCAATCGGGGAAAATTCCCAAATAGTGGGATATTAGGCTTGAGGTTTTTAGTTGGGGTGGTATCTTTAGCTGATACTGCCAAGAAAGGATCAACCAATTCCCATAACTCCTTTAACAATTTTACCCTTCCATCTCCATTTACCTTCATATCTTTTTATTAAAAAATAGGGACTGTAATAACTTTTGCATCAAGCGATATGCATGAATTGTGAATTACTGACTTTAATATAGCACGATCATCTAAGTCTGTCCAAGCTTTTAGAACTTAGTACTCAGGTCTGTATGCAACATGTCAATTATTTTGCCCTTTCAGTGTCTACTTCTTTTCTTTTCTTTTTTTTTTTTTTTTGCTTGTACAGTGTATTATTAAAAATTTTAAATGAAATTAATCTTTTTCAGGCAGTAAATGAAATAAAGATCACTCTGGAGAAAACGTGTGCATTATTTCTACTGCAAAATAAATCATGATGGAGATGACATGTTTTCAGGTATGTAGACCACTCAGTGTACATAAAAACGCACCCAGTCTTTTAGTTATATCTAGGCTCTGTGTAGTCATTTCTGTAATAGCAATCAAAATGTTTCCACAGTCAAAAAAGCTTTCACCTTTTTAAAAAATATTTTTCTTTGAAAATCTAGGTGAGCAGCTAAGCTGCATCTTCAGATAACTGATGGAAAATGAGTGGCAGTGGCAGGGTCTGGCTGTGGGAGAAATGGGCTGTGAGTGAGGGTCGGGGCTGGGCAGCTCTTTGCAGAGGGAGGACTCGGAGGTAAAGTTTCCCTTGTCTCCTTTGCATATTCATGTGATGGACCTGTCTGTTAAATCACAGTTTTGCTTTGCTTTCTTAACAGATTCCACTGGGTTAATTATGTGGAAAAATTGGTAGCAGAATATATAGCATACATACAACTCTTCTCTTGTAATAAATTAAAAATTCCTTTAAAATCCCCATTATTTTGCCATTTTCAAAAAAAGACTCAAAGGTAAATGTTGATTTTAATATGATTGTGGTGATTTTTCCAAAAGTTTAGCGGATAGAATACCAACATACCTTTCAATGAATACTTATGAGCTATTGATTAAAAAAAGTAGTTGCAGAGCTAGTGGTGCAAGATATGCCTTGTATTTGGGAAGCTGTATAGACATCTTTATATTAAATGTATTCACAGCACCTCAAAAGATCATGCTTGAACTGTAAATTGTAGCCCTCTAGCAAAAGTTTAATGTTTATTTAAAGGGGGCAGCTTTCTATTATATTGTTTGAACAGATCTCCTCAGACAATGATCATAACCTCGTTCCCTTCTCCTTCACACTCAGGTTATGATATCTATACTCTTCTTATCGCATGTGACTTCACTTTTATGAGCTGTCTCTGGCTCTCACCTGATTTTATGCTTGAAGTCAAGAGGGATATCGTGAAGCCCTGAACAAAATGACAGCCTCAGATTTTTGAGAACTACTTGCAGCGGTCAAACGTTTGAGCCCGGGCAGGGAGATGGGATTCTTATTTGATGCAGCCCCGGCGGGTGGAGGAGGGAGCTGGGAAGTCCCCGCTCATCGCCAGCGCTGCCCCGTGTTGTGCCCTGGAACTCGTGCGGGGGGACGGGGCTCGGGTGCCCCGCGGACGGGGCTCCTGTGACCTTTGTTCTGGGGATGGGATGGCCCTGCACTGTGCACAGGCTGGCGCTGCTAGGCTGGGTCTGACTCCCGATCAAGCGAACAGTCCCATCTCCAGCTCGTCTCGCTGCAGCTCAGGCAGCCCCACGTGCTGCCGAAGCGAACTGCGCTCGGTACAAAGCTGCCTGGACACATAAAGAGGCATATTTTTTTTTCCGGGCAGAGATATCGGTCCACGCTGATTTTTCAGGCACAGTTTAGAACCTTTTGCTTTTGAGAATGTGACTTGCTGGTCCCTAATGTAAACATACAGAGTTTTTCACTCTAGATCTAAAAGCACACATTTTTCAAAATACCATTAGGCAGAAACGCTTCATTCCAGATTTACATGTCAGGGGTTTTTTCTGTTTTGTTTTTAATTTTCATTGACAATGTCTTTCAGATATGTTATTGCCTGTAACTTCAGCATTTTGGGGGAAGGAGTCTGAAATCTGCATCTAACCTGTACATATTGTTAAAGATGAACCCACCAAAATAATCCAGCAAAAAGTTCAGATATTAAGTTGGTCACTGAATAGCTGCTCCAGCCTGTGTAAAACAGCTGCTATCTACTATATGACTAAGAACAAAAAAATGTCTCCACCATCCTGATGAACAAATTTTAATACCCAAGCTATTAAAAATCTATAATGCGACCCTTGAAAAATGTTCAGAAATATATAAGCAGGTTTTTATAGAAAGCATATTTGGACAAGAAGAAATGCCTCAGCAAGGAGGTAAAAAAGATCTCAGTCTGTACATCTTTGTGTGTATGGGAAAGGCACGTAGGATCTGGTTCCCAAGCCCAGCAATTCCCTCTCACTCGCAGCGTTTGGTGAACCTGCAAGGGCAGCAATAACAATCCTGTACTACAGAGACTTCAAATCCTCTTCTATCTAGGTTCTCGTGCTGTGCTCTCATCACTGGGGTTTTGCACCTAGGAAGGGCTAATAGGTACTAATTATGATTATAGCAGCAGCTATTTTTGCTATACTTAGTGTGGTCCCATATGCTTAGGATTCTAGGAGACAAAGGGGACAAATTGAATGATTTTGGATGTGAAATTCATTTGCAGTGCTTTAATTCCTTAATCTAAGACTAAAGAGTGCATTGGATATGCTGGCCTAAGAGTGAATATGCACTAAGCCTCCTGGGGATTTTTTCTAATGTGAACTAGTCCCAAAACCTCAGAAAATAGTAGAAATAAGATTTTTATTTTCTCCCCCCCCCCCTTTTCCTTTTTTTTTTTTTCTGCAGAGTAAAGCATAATTTTGCTATATTTGTAAATCCATTCTCTAAACATAAGGAACTGAAGTGCATGTGTAATGTTCTTGCAGATTTGAAAAATGCACACAGTAATGAGGAATGAAATTCTCCTATGAAATGATTCCACTGATTTCAGTGGAGTTAGGCCAGCGGGGAATTTGATCCTTTAGAAACTTGTTCAAATTGTACTGAAGTTTCACGCTGGAACATAATCATGAACATCTAGAGTGCCCTACAAATGAAAAATTTATTAATTTGATTAAAATGCTTAGATACTGTGCTTTCAGTATATATTTTTTTTCATATGTTCTATAAAGAATTTAATATAAATTCCTGAAATTTTTTTGGCAATTGTCTAAAGGTACACAAATAAAGTAATACTGCTTCAAGTATAAAAAGAAATTAATTGAAAACCTAGAATTAGTGTGACTAATTCCAAATTAAGGCACACTTTTAAAAATATTTTGCCAGGAAAAAAATAAGCTAAGGTTCCATACTTATGCACAGTTTCAATTTTTTTCTGTCTCCCTCTTTTTTTTCTTTTGCTGCAGGCTCAAGCATAATCTTATAATACCAATAAATGAAAAATATGCGTTGAGGGAATCAATATACTGATTGTATGATTTTTTTTTTGAACAAGGTTAATTTTGTAGTGGCAGATTAATTTGTGTTTTACTTAACATAAAATTGTCTTTAGCCTTAATTCAGAAGTAAATCGCTCCTCTAAGACTTTGGATTTTGTTTTATAATAATTAACACAGAAAAAGGAACTTCAAAACAGTTCAATTAATTTAACAACAATAGCCTTTTGAGGTATAAATACAACCATTTGCTCAATTCAAGCAATAAAATTAATGTGAAATAGATTTTAGTATATATCTCAACTGAGGGACACACCATCTCACTGCAGCAGGAGAGCACTACCACTTACAAAGACTAACTAAATCCCAGGAATATTCAGGTTTCCTCAAAAGCCTGTATTACTGAGTAATAATCTAAATTACAAGTAGCTATTAAAAAATAGAAAATTAAGTGTGGAGAATCCTCCTACTTAGGCAGGAGGGGAAGAGATTTTAAAAGTTTTTTTTCCTAAAACAAGTTTTGTTTTTTATTTATTTTCCCCTTGTCCCCCCCACAGTGTTCCTACAGAATATATGCATCACAGATACTTAAAAGTTCGACAGTAAGAGCACAAATGTCAACTAAAGGACATTATTCAGCACAAAACATCTGCAGCAAGATGTGAAATCATGGTAATAGCACAAGGAATAAGCTGAGCAAAAATTCCTGTGTCTAATATTGTTACACAATTTTATATGATAAATAGCCAGAACAAATGCTCCTCAGAATTATGTTTTTGTTCTATCTTATTCTGCAAAACTAATTTGTGAATGACCCCAAAGATAGATGATTTGTTAATTTGCAGATGTCTCTCCACTTTCTTCCCTGTCTCTGGCTGTTTCAGCAGATTACGCATTTACTAACTGTATGTGCATGTATAAAATATCTCTCTCTTAGGCATTTCTCAATCACTCATCGTACCATGTTTAAGTGCTAAATAAATGTATTAGGCACACACATGCCCACCCACAAATGGGAGATACATATACATATCTGCTAGCTAGACATTCAATTAAATATGTATTGTAAAAGGCATAAGTGATTTCAAAGATTTGAAGACAACCGTGATGACAGTATATATTACTGTTAAATTCACCAAGGCACATCTGCAAAACAGACTAGGGACTTATCTGTAAATCTTTTCTAGGAAGCTAAAGGTAAACATTATTTGTTTGCCAGAACAGTGTGGAAAAAATATTTATGATTTCAAGAAACAGTTAGTGAAACATTTGCTAAGGGAGTAACAGTACATTTGCTTTTTAAATGAATTCATCTCAAGTAATCAGGATTTAGTTAAATGGACTAATGCCACTGAACGTTTCAGTCTGTCATTTGGGGTGTGAACACTGGCACTCAGAGGATACCTTTTAAGCACAATACATTTATGAACTCATTTCTTTTTCCCTGAGGATTAAAAAAATAATTTTTATGCACAGTATCAGTGGCCTTCTTTAATAATTTCCTCACTGCCACAGCTTACCTTTAGAAAGAATGAAGAGTTTAGCCTCATATCGTAAAAGTTTTAGCCCTGGGGGGTTTATTATAGTAATATTCCTTTTCAGTGCACTGTCCACCATTATGGGTCTTAACATCTCACTGGGTAGGCAAACAGAGAAGCACAAAAATGAAACAAGCTATGTTTAGCAGAATTTTTACATACCATAACCTCTTTACCATGGTCAGGGAAGGCTGGAATTTTCAAGATGATCTCTTATGGCACAAATCCATTGCAGGACAGAGCTGATTTACAGCTTAGCACCATTCTCCACTCTTCACTGAGAGTAAGTTAAATGACCCAAGAATAACATTAATATGTACTGTAACTAGATAGAATGGTGGTCTAAAGGGTGGTCTAAGGCATTAGCTTTCACCCAAGGAAACTCAAGCTCATATATTGCCCAGAAATACTAATAAGGGTCAAGTATCATTACTATTTTAAGAGGTTGACAATGCAGTGAGTTATGGGGTATGATAGCAAAGCAGGGCTCTATTCCTGCCTTCTATCAGCCCTCTTGTCTCCCCACTGCAATGTTTTGAACAAATCTTGGCTAAATTCAGACTCATTATTTTGTATGCTCTTTTGTGGCTAACCTGGCTTAAATATACCTGCTGACCAATTTTTTTTTGGGGCTTGGTTGGGTCAATCTGTTTAACCTCAACTGAGTCCTCACAGCAAGCTTTTTTCCTTTTTTCCCCTTTCATTGGGGAAGTAATTTAGAATTAAAAAACCCCACATACAAAACCAACTTGGAAGAAGCTGAAGCCACAATTTTAAAATCAAGTTAGAAGGGGCACTAAAATATTTCTCCAGTAACAAGAAAGATCTGACAAAACAATAAATAGAAAAGTAAGATGTTGAAATTATTTTAAGACAGATGCCTTTTTAAACTGTATTAAGAACACCTATCATGGAGCCTGATTCCAGCAGTTCCTCACACAGGAGGTATTTTATCTTCACAACATCTGGCACTGTCAAGGAGGTACAGTTGTAGACCTTACCAGATGCAGACACTCCATACATAAAAGTACACTAACAAATCATACCATTAATAGCAGCACAACACAAGTGTTTCTTATACATCCATGAAGAGAGCTATTCCATGGTTATGGGAAAGCTTAAAGAAAAAAAGCCACAAAAAACCCCCAACAACCCTTAACAGAAATTTCTTGCAATTCCTAAAACATAAAAATAAGAGTTTTATTTTCAGCTTTTTTTATAGATGACTGACAAGAAGGCTTTTTTCTTCAGGTTGAAAAACTCCTTGTCCCATAAATCTGTGTGGTTGACATATCTAGGTAAATTTGTATCCTTGCTCAAAGGGATCACTGGTTTTATTCTCTATGGATTTTTCACTCACTCTGTTGTGGAAAGTGAGTTGAGGCAGAGAAAAAATTGCTTGATATTTGAAGGAAGGTTTACATTATTTTATATCATCCACACTGTTCTGTTGTCACTTGGTTTCTTTTATGAACTGTTTAAAACATAATACTATATTACATAAACCTTGCCCATTTTTAAATATGTAGTTTATTTCATACCCTGTAGGTCTTGAGCTTGATATTCTTCTCACATACCTGTCTGTTAGTTGGACATAACTATACCAAGCCCAAAATAAAACATGAAGGCATTTGGAAGTTATATTTATATAAAACACATGTTTATTTTCCCACTTTAATATTTTATTTATGTATATAAGTATTTATTTATTTTAATCAAGGTGTCTCTGCTAGTCTCTCTAATATAAATAAGCAGTCAAGTAAGCCTCCCTTGAAGGTAAATCTGAACATCAGTGGCACTGGCATAATTGCCAAAACCCAAGGATTTAGTTTGCATATGTGTCACTTGGTCCTTCCTCTTTATATTGCACCAGCAATTATCAATAATCCACAGGACTCATCAGTACAATGCATAGGACTCATACGAGAGGCAGAATTTCTATTTCGGATCTGTTTCTCCTCTCCTTTTATTAAATGATTAAGTAAAATAAATAGGTCTCAGCAAAATACTATTTTTAAGATCAAAGCGTTGCTCAATGTTTTGTAAGATATTATCATAACAAAATGCACAGAACAGCAGCCAGCTGCAGTCCCAGGGAATTATTTTAGTGTATATAATACCACCCCTCTCAAGGCTGGAGCCATAACATGTTGTCAGGAGTGGTGTTTTTTTTTCTACCTCTGCAACACGCTTTAAAATTTAATTTTCTCCAAAACGCGTGCTGCTTCTTGGAACTGAAGTGATTTTAAGTGCCTGTGCTGTGTTATGACAGCAGTGATGGTGGTGGTGCACGCTTGGCAGAGGGATTAGATATGGGTCAAATGCTTAACCATCTGGATTTACCATGAGTTAAACCTTATTTTTGATACCTCTGTTTAGACTAACTGGAAAGCGATTCCTCCTTCGTCCTCTCCAAACTTTTCCCTCTCCTCTCCAGGCTGGTGTGGCTGTGGAGCCGCACTACTCCTACCACCCTGTGGCAATCGCATGCCATGACACACGTCAGCTCAGCCCGGGCTGCTGGCAGCGAGCTGCAGCCATCTATAGAGTTATTTGTCTTCTGGTGATTAATTCTAGGAACAATTAACTTTGTTTCTTCAATGCAAACAATACACACGTAGGTGCGGAGTATTAAGATAAAACGCTCTGTAAAAGAGATTACTACTGCTAAACTCTTTTTGTATGTGTAACTCAGACTGTATTAAAATAACTCTTAAATGCTGGAAGCAATAGACTCTGGTTTTGTACCCGAGCTATTTGTATATTACAGACATAGAAGATCCTAAAGAAAATATCTGGGCAGTACTTTAGACATGTCTATTTGCTTACTTAACATAGCAGGAGATGATGAATACAAGAAGTTATCCTGATCAAAAAAAAAAAAAAAAGAAAGGTTAATACAATTAAAATTTTCTCACTGCATGCACATTTCACAAATTCTCTGCATTTTATATGTAGCAGATGGTGTTCAAACAAATCAAGAAGCTGAAGCTAAAAAAACCACCCTGATGGAGAAACTCATATATTTCTTCAAACGATAAGATGAACTGCAGATGTTTGTTGAAGAGTACTGCTGACGCAGGCGACCTAAGAAGCAAAGGCTTAAAAAGAAGAGTCCAGTTGTGTTCAGCACTGGCCAACCACGCTAGCTGTCACTGCATGATTTATGAAGGTTGCTTGCTAGATTTTATGCCGACAGAGAAATTGTGATTAAAAAAAGCCCGACCAGTTACTTATGTTAACAGGGAACATGGCAAAACACTAGCTTGCAGCATACCTTGCACCTCACTTTTTCAAGTTTAGCTTTACTGGGCAGACAAAGATATTTAAGCAGCATAACTCTCTTCCATCAATCTTTCAAAGTTTCGACCAACGTGCCTTCATGCTTCTGCATTTTGTCCACATGGTTCTCGGTAGTGCTGCTAAAATACTGTGCTTATCTGACACCTGCAGTCAAATTAATCCTAAGTTAAGCCTGACAAAGTCACTAAAAGGAAAACAGTTGTCTGTTTAAGAACTTGGGAATCAGACAGAAAACCAGCTGCTTGATACATGGTTAAAAATCATTAGTGAACACCTAAAAATTAATTTCTCGATTATGCTTGATAATGTTTGCAAAACCTATAATTAAACCAGTGTATTGCTGGGGGAAAGTTGCACCCTTATGTGTCAGTGTTTCCACACAGAAAATCACATATTCTTACAACTTGTTGCAACTTGGCTGTAAATATTTACTCTAGGCAGCAGTTTAGTATACCATGTTACAACCCAAAAGCAAATATTTCAGACCAAGTTTCAAATATATGGATTTTCTGATTTGTAAATGACTCAGGCAGCCTCTCCCCTCCCTTAGAACTGGTAACTCAATCTATAAACATAAATATACCATTTCGGAGGAGAAAGGATGCAAATTGCACATCAGCACAGTAGTCCTCAGGGAGTTTATTATGGGGTAATTGAACCAAACAAGGGCCAGCTTCTGGCCTGATTTACAGTCTCAACAAATCTATTGACATCAGCAGAAGTCTAAGGCAAGGAAGAATTTGGCTTTGAGGGGTTGAAAAGAGTTTTAAATTATTCCAGCTTAGCCTCCCTGTGCTGACTTCTGCTCTGAAGGGACACCATTATAAAGGTAATTTGCAAGCAACTCGACTCCGCTGGCTAAGGATGGGTGTAACCCAGAGCAAGGCTTTGCCTCCTAAACAGTGCTTACTCATCAGTTCTGAATTTGGCTCCTCTAAACAATTATAACCCTCTACAGATACTTAGTAACATCACCAAACGTGTGGTTTTCTTATGTAATTCCGTAGGCTGGTTGCAAAGCAGAGTTCCAGGCTAGAGGCCAAGCCGCACAGCGCATGAGCAGCTTCAGAAACAAGCACCGTTCAGGTTTGTTTACTGCAAGTGGGATGGAAACCATTAAATTAAAGAAAATGAAATAAGTAACCACTTGTGTGTTAGCGCAGGTTTTCTATACCCTTCCTAAAATTGCTCACATTTCTGCGGGGTTAGGAAGAGAGTGCGGTGGCAGATTAATGTGGCTACTGAATTCTGTATTGCACTGGGGTCTTACACTGCACTTCTGTGTTGCCATCAGATTAGTCTGCCCATCTCAGAGTGCTTTGGAGATGTTATAAAACACACTGAGAAATGGGAATCCAAGACTGCAGGTGTCATGAGGTGACAGCTCCATACAGCTGTGGCTGATGCTGGGGACTGCCCCATGCAGCAGCGATGAAGGGCATCACCATGCTCGTGTAGCAGTCAGTGAAAAGCAATTTTGTAAGGTTTGCATGGGAATTTTGCACTGTCAATGAACATTCACTCAGCTACAGCTCGGACTGGAAGTGACCCAGAGTAACTGTTTCATAGGCCATGGTAAATTTCTTGGAGATTTCAATGCATGTGACCATATCATTATATCACAGATATTGTTCAAATCACTGGTTTTGTGGTCCCACAATGGTTAACAGAGATTAAAGGGCAGCAGTGTCTTCATCTCAGAGTTCATATGAAGCAAAAAGGGACACGAGGTCTCTATTTCAAATTAATGTGTAGCTCAATGTCTCTGAACTTGCAGCAAGTATTTTTCTCATTTATTTTGTGCCTTAATTGGCCATGGGGTATATCTCCAGATTTTACCAGTAGCTGCTCTGGTTCTGTGATCTTTGAATTTACTGTGGAAACAAACAGTGACAGTTGAGTCTGAGTCAGATTGTAGTTCTGCCAGCCATGGAGTTCATACCTAATGACTCAGTTTTCTGCAGTTTGTGAGCAGTGTGCAATCAGAAATAAGAGAGATGTTTACAGCGTAGTTATGGTTATTGTTAAACACAGGAAATATTTGCAAACATGTCTTAGAAGCTCAAGATGGGTTGTTTCTGTCCATCCATAGCAACCATGCAAGAGGGCAACTCTGTACTTACCTTCTTTAGATGCTGTGGAAATGATTGCGTGCCAGGCTGGCTGGAGAGAATTAAATCTGGTGTGCAAGGGGACTACCCTACAGGATTTTGGTAAATTTGATATCCAGTTATAAGTTCAAATTCATTCAAAAAAATGCTGTATGTGGCAAGATTGGAATCTCTTCTGCATGCACTTATGCTGTTGCTTGCCTGAAGATTTTTCCTTTGCTTTAGTGTGCCCACCTTTGAGGAGCATCTCTTGTGCCTCATCCTCTTCCTTTTCAGGGCAAAAGATTTCTTTTAGCTTTCTGTTTGCATAGGACTTCAGAAATCAGGATACATGTCCAGTTAGAAGAAGAGCCCTTAGGTTTCCCAAAAAGTAATTTCCAAATTGCTGTAGGGGATACAGTAACACCAGATGGGTATAAAATCTCACCTCCAGCGAATGCAAAATATGCAAAAGTGACTTAGCAACAGCTACAGCTTTGAATGAACTTTCCCTTCTCTTGCTTTTTTTTTGCTGAAGAATGTGATGCTAAGTTGCTTTTCTGCCTGAGACAGTGTGAAACTTGTCTTCCCTCTACTTCTGTGAGACCTGCACATGGATGAGTCTGACTTCACAAACTGTTACCATCCTTTGTAATGTCATTCCTTCGATAAAGCACCATATTAGATACCTTACTGCATTTCATATGTTATTAGAAGTTTGATTAAGAAAAGTCATACATATAAATAAAGTATTATATTATCACAACAAGCTGCAATGGCATCTGTTTAGTCCCTGAAAGTGCTCACATAACAAACAGTGCCATGAAACCATTGTTGGTAATGCCTGTGTTATTCTTGCTCCTGATAAATGCACTATTGAAATAAACCAGCTCTCCCAGCATTAATGATCATTTGATTAAAGAAAACTTTCTAGTTAACATTTTGTAACAATGTAATAAGTAACTTTCAATTAAATTTTTCTATATGTGGAGAAAATGTGTAATGAATAAATCAGTAAAGACTACATAATGGAAGCCTATTAGCTGGGTGAATATATTCTTGTAACTCAAATTTCTATACCACTTTAGTATTATCTTCTATCAGAAGAGAAGGTACAATTACCAATTTTATCTTATCTTAGACTTATTATTAAAGAGTAGTAAAGGAAACTTCATTCCAGAAGCTATAATGTGATTTTTGATTAATGGTGGGATTTTTATGTGACAAGAATATTTCTCCTAGGCAAAGTACGCACATGTATCTTTGCCTGAACTGACTTGTTTCTGGCAGGCTTTTCACTGACAGCAAGTTTTGCTTCTCTAGACATATGTATTTTTCTGTATATATAGCAGATGTAAGTGTACAGGATCTAAAACAGTCTGAACTGAATCTATGCTGCATGAAAGGACTTGAGCTTTTACTTCACATTTTAATCCATTTAACAAGACTCACTAAGCAATAAACACCCTCCACTTCATCTTCTGAAATGTCAAGGTCGCAAAGAGAAGTGTTACAAATATGAGCAAAATTAATCATCACTTGAAGTGTTGCAAGTAGGTCTCGCACTTGCAGGTAGGTGCAGTAGTGATTGTTACTGAAAGCTACGTGCATATAATGATGGCCGATGGGATGTGCGAGAGATTATTTAAAATACATGGAAAAGGATATCCATTCAAGATCTGCTGCCCTTAAACTGCCATGCATGACACTTTTTAAAAGGCAAGGTTGGACTGTGTTAAATAAGAGTTAAGTCAAGCACTCACCAACATCAGATGAAAGAGCCTGCTCAGATTTTCAGGTTGCTGACAGTAAGACTTGCTTGCCAAGGCACAGTTGATATTCACCTATGTGCAAGGGACAGCAAGCAGTCCCAGCCTACACGAACAGGATGTGTTAGACGTGGGAGGGCATATGATTAACACAGTATCTGCTAGAACTCTTTAGTCTCTGCTAATGCTTTAAGAAGCACAAGAAGTCAGGCCAACAGATCTTTATGGCAAGACCTGATCATCCAGCAGTGCCGTGTGCCGCCAAGTCAGGCCTGCAGCCTTGGCTTATCTTCCCAGTCCTGCTTTCCAGCACCACTTGGCGCCTCTGCAGAGAAAGAGAACAGCCTTGTGTCAGGTAACAATGGAGAACTAAATGTGCCCTGCATCTTACCTGTGCCTGCAAAGGCTCCCCACCTTGGCATACACTCTGCTCTTCACAGGACAGGACCTTTGCCCAGAAAAGGACAAGCTGCAAGTCAGCAGGTCCACTCTGCCTCTTTGGTTTTCAGAGCTAATGAGAACAAATATAAATATATATATATATATTTTTTTTTTTTCTTTAGAGAGATTATTTATGTTCTTGGCTTGAAATTATATTAAAAGACACAATTTTATTCTTAGCCAAATTTAAAGGAGCTACTCTGGATTTAAATCAAAGAACAAAATTAATTGAATTTGGACTGGCTCCCCTTCTAACCCTCTATCTTCTTTTTTTAAAATCAATTTATGTGATTTTTTTCTATAGGGGTACACACAAATCCATTTCTCTTGTGCTTTTTACTTCTTTCAACTAGATTTGTTTTTCCTAGATTCTTCTTAATTCCAAATAGCATAAAGATTACTTTGATTTCCCTTTCAATATATTTTTTCCTCACATGCATCTCCTTTCATATAAATACATGTAAATGAATTTATATACATGCATAGATATATGTGCTTGTGCAGTCAATTGTCCTGGTTTTGACTGAGATAAAGTTAATTTTCTTCCTTGTAGCTGGTACAGGGCTGTGTTTTGGATTTCCTATGAGAATAATGCTGATAACACACTGGTATTTTAGTTGTTGCTGAGTAGTGTTTATACTAAGTCAAGGATTTTTCAGTGAGCGTTATGAAGGGGTAAAGGGATTTGGGAGGGGACACAGCTGGGACAGCTGACTCAAACTGACCAAAGACATATTCCATACCGCATGGCATCATTCTCAGCATGTGAACTGGGGGGGAAAGCTGACCAGGGGTCACTGCTCAGGACTGGCTGAACATTGGCCAGTGAGTGGTGAGCAATTGCATTGTTCCTCCCTTGCTTTGTACCTTTAAATTCTATTATTATTTTTTAAAAATTAATTTCTGCCCCATTAAACTGTATTTATCTGAACCCATGAGTTTTCTCCCTTTTACTCTTCTGATTCTCTCCGCTATCCTGCTGTGGGGGAGTGAGGGAGCGAGTGGCTGTGTGGTGCTTAGTTGCTTCTTTGCTATCCACTTTTTTAGTCTCTATTGCCAATATGCATTTCATAGGTCGCTGAAAATGCACAGTGTCCTGATGCATGGTGCTGCTGTATTGAATACAACATTTTCTTCAAACTCTGGAAAAGTCAGTGGGTACTATTCCATGGAAAACAAGTGTTTGTGTCAGATGTAGCATACACGTAAGTCATGGGATTCTTTAAATTGTTCAAAATGGTTGTTTTTAGTGATCCCTTCAAATACCAATAGGTTTGCTTTGGAGTGGGACTTCTGTACAGTTTTAACAACCTGCATTTTTTTTTTCCTTCTATGAAAATAAAAAAGGAATCAGAGTCATGTTCACACTCTTCATTCAGTAAAACCCAGGAAGAGTCAAATGCATTATGTCTGTGCAACCAAATGGCTATTTCTGCCAAACTGCATGGAAGCAATGTCTTTCCAGGTTGTACCCAAATTGGGAAAATGAACATGGCAGTTTTAGAACATCTGTGTTACTGCATATAAACCCGATGGTGATTCACTGGCTGCTCCTGCTGCGTTCTCCATAGTATCTGTAAATATGCACAACATATGAAACACCTTTGTAAAGACTCTTCCAGCTTAAAGACCTTCTTCTGCCACAGAAAAATCCTGCTGTTGATTCAGACACACCTTGGGCCACCAGCATATTTTCCAGGGCAACCACAGGACTTATAAACTCCATTCAAGTTTCCAGCAACACTGTGAAACCAGTGCAGATCTTTATACATCCCTTTCAGAAACAAAAGGAAAAAAAATGGGGCTTTCAATTAACCTCACATTAGTACAAGAAAGATGATGGCATAATTTTAAATGCATGTTATCTTGCATGAAATATAATGCCTGCACAGAATAATTTCCAGCTTCCCCTGCCACTAATCTCTGAACAAATACAAACAAAAAACAGTAGCAGGTCAGAGCCCCTGTAATTTATTCATTTCCCTTCCACTGAAATATTTTACAGTCCTTCATTTATTTGTAAATTTTGTTCTAAAACAGAAACCCCCTTGAGATCTGGCATCTTGTTTGCAAGAGAGTCTGCAGGGAAAACAAGGTTGATGGCAGCCACGAGAACAAAAAGGTTAAAATGAAATGGAAGATGACATCTTCAGTTGCTGTATAGAAGTCCGCAAACAGACTTAACGAGATGCACTCATTTTTACTTTAAAACATCACAAATGGTTTTTCATCATGCAATGTTTGCCCTTGTGTCCCTGTTGTTTAACCCCCTTTATCCCCTACAGTGCATTTTGCCCATCTGTTTATACCTCTGCCCTACCCCAGACCGGTGTCTCTGTCCTGCTCGTGATCGAAGCCGATGAACTGTGATTCTAAGCAATACCCAGGCAAGATAGGTATCCCCTCAATCACCTGCATAAATTACACAGAGGGCAGGCACAGATCGCCTTTTCTTGTCCCAGGGTTTCATGGGGAAAGGGGAGCAATGATTATGATCTTTTAATTAACGCTGCATTTAACATGGCGTCAAACAAAGGTTTTTGTTTTGGGGTTGACAAAACAGTATCAGAACCAAAGCTGAGGTAATAGAATTGCAGACTTGGAGACTGAGAGGAAGGGACATCCAGTGGGATGATATTGTTCAAAGTCACTGCACAGAGGGTTGCAACACAAAGGAAAGGGTTTAGACACCAGTAGCAAATAGTACTGAGTTTCACTGCTCATCTGGCTGCTCAGGAACTAGATTCTTCTTTGCCATCTACAATTTCACAGAAAGTTTCTGCCAAACGAATCATCTTCAAAAAAATGAGAACCCACAACTCCTTGCATTTTTTCAGTCTGTTCTCATGTTGCCCTTCCCTTTATTAATGTCCTGTTTCCCAACAAACTATGGAATAGATACAAATGCTGCAGTTTCTTATGCTCTGTTTTGAACCATCATTAGTGTGAATGGATGAATCTGGTAAAGATGGGCCTGGTCCAAGCAGCCTGCACAAAGTTATTTCACTGAATTAAAACTTGAAACAGTTTCTGCTATTTTGAGCAAAATGTAGATTCTGGGGACATTCCTCACATCTGTGAGAGTACTGATATGTAAAATCTCTGTTTTGGAAATGATGCCTACTCTCTTCTTCTCTTCCTTCCCACCGTTGTCTCAACACAGCCCAAAGTCCACCAGGACTTCTGCTTGGGCTTCCTATCATATTAATTGTTGTGTCCACAAACAGATTTCACAAGTGCAAAACAAGTGTCCAGAAAATGAAAATACTTTCAATGAGGTTAGAACATAAAAGCCGCAGTGGTCTGCAGTCCCATGGCTCAGACCTGCATCTCTTCCCTGCGTGCACAGGACCTCACACACCTGTAGGGCAACAGCCAAATGTAGTAACACGAGGTTTCAGAATAAAATACAAAGGCAGATGTGAGAACAGACCATAAGGCCTGTGAACTATTACACAGGGTGTGATCCTCCTCTAACTTACAACTGGTGTAGATCAATTTACAACTGATGTAGTACTGATATAGACCTGATGTGGTGTAGGTTAAACCCCTATTGAAATCAATGGAGTTAGACAGGTATAAAACTTGAGGGAAAGGAGTGGAGAACTAATCTGATTATCTCAGAGTTATGAAAACATCATTTATTTTCAGAATTGACATACTTTGTGGTTTCTGCTGCTTGACTCTCCAAACATTCTCTTGTACAGAAAGTGAACTTGAAAACTTTAAAGATTTATGGCACAGCCCTCAGTTTGGGTAGGTAATTAATTGTGATGACTATTTATTTTGGAGCTCTTTTTGTATATTTTTTGGAGAAAGAAGGAAGCTTGCTGCCAGGAAAGAAGGAATCTTTGTTTTGCTTCTCACAATTTGTGGCTATGTCAGTGGTTGATGCATGAAGTTATAGGAATAGCCGCTGTTGCTTTTTCTTTGTGAAAATGCACCGAGCATTTCCTAGTCCTCGTTTTTTTGTTATTTTTTTCACTTCCCAAGACTTTGGCATCTGTTGCTGTCAGATAATTTGTAGCACGGCCTACTTGACCCTTAGTTCACAGGTCATCAGAATCTATATGAAGGGGGTTATTCTCTGCTATTGTCGAGCGAGGGATTTACATCCTAACTCGTATTAATGCTTGTAAATCTCTCATGCATCATTGACAAGAGGAGGCCTAAATTACAATCATATTTGCTTATGAATACTACTAGAGAACTGACACAATCCAAACAGGCATGGAGATGGGATATTGAAGAAGATGAAGTTTTCATGTGAAGTCTAACAGGAATCTGAACTTGCAAACCTTACAGGAGTGCGATTAGTGAGATAGTTAGAAAAACATTTTTAATGGTTCTAAAAGAAGAAAAATGGTTAGGAGATGTATTGCAGCCTTGTGGCAACAAGTCACACACTGGAGAAACAGCTGTCTGACCAGGAGGGGAGAACAGAGTGAACTGCACCAAGTACTGGACTTGCTGAAATCAGGCAGAGAGATACTGAGAGGAACTCAGGCAGTTAAGCATTTTATGATATGGCTTAATAAGATGAGCAACATGAAATCAAATCTGTTTTTAAACACTACAAACAGGCATGTTGCAGTCCACTCTCTAGGATCTACTTTTATAATAACCATCTCCAACCTTTGCATCAGGCATTTGAGGTAAACCAGATATTTGTTTAGAAAATCATGACAAAAACTCCTTCCTTTTTCACTAGCACTTTTAGGAATGTCGCTGGTAACTGATATCCCTTTGAGGAGAAATCAGTGAGCAAGATGTGCCATGGGATCATGGAGGTGGTATCACCCAAACTGTGCTGGGTGTGCAAACAGCCATGACCACCCACATCACCTTCTCATGGCTGAGCCCTTCTTCTTCCACACTTGGATTGTGGTGTTTGTCCAAAAGCTTTTCCATTTTCCAGTTTCACTGGGGAGATGTACTTGCAGTAATGATCTCTGTGGTACTGTGTGAATGAATTACTATGAGCACCATGCCAACTGCCACACCCCAAACTGTCTTCTGGAAATGTAGTATAACAGGGTCCTTATGAGTTACGGAAATAAACGAAGGAAGTAAGTTTCTCCTTGAGTGGAAAAGGGTTGTGTTAATAATGTGCCTAAGACAATCACAGTGGAAAGCTGGGTGTATCCTACTCAACAACCTGCTAATAAACACAATTTTACTCCTCTACCTAAGCAAATCTCTGACTTTATCTTGTCAGAATTATTTAATGTTTTTTTTTTCATCCTGTAGAAGCTTATCTGCATACTCTGCACTTCTCTACATACAATCTAAAGAACATTCTCCTCAGGTTACTAAACTCAGGCACTGAGGGTCTGAAAGAGCAGTCATGCAAACAGTCCCTTTGACTCACATGAGCAAGAGTTGCTTCATCAGTTCATTATACATCACTGCATTCATCAATGCAAAGGTTACAAGTTCAGAAATGGAACAAATTTGAGTAAGTGCTTCTAAAGTAATAGTCTGTTATTTTAAAAAATTTTTCACAAGAGTTTTCTCATGCCCCTAAAAAATAGTTTTTCCTTACTATTGAAGATGTTAAAATATTATATTAAAATAATTATTTATAACTATTAGTTATTTATGAAGGATTTTACTTCTTAGGGATTCATGGATATTTGCTGATAAATATTTTGAAAGCTTGTTGTCCCTTAAATTAGGGCTTAAATTAGGACTGTTTCAATGTAGATGTTCATTATCTGGATGTTTTAAAGAACAAAACTGATACCTCTATCAATGTGAGGAGCAAAGACTGGACCCACATGGATATTTTGCCTTATTCTTAATAAATGATGAACACTGGATGAACTGTATGTTACCTATATAGGGATGTATGTATCCT
The DNA here is from genome assembly GCF_022539395.1 of Myiozetetes cayanensis. Classification (NCBI taxonomy): domain Eukaryota; kingdom Metazoa; phylum Chordata; class Aves; order Passeriformes; family Tyrannidae; genus Myiozetetes; species Myiozetetes cayanensis. The sequence continues at coordinate 29,874,394 of NW_026088185.1, forward strand.
GTATCATGGGTACGTTAGTAAGACAATGTAATTACAAAGAAACAGATAAGGAATATCAAAGAAATACTTATAAATTAGGTGTTGTCAAAGTATTTATGTGAGTTTAAGGCTGTCCATTTTACGGATATTATGTCTCATCATTTAATCTCCAGGTTAAATATCAGACCAAATCATTCTTTTGCAGGAAATAATAGAAAAACAAAGAAATGTAACTTAAGCACAATTCAATTATATGCAAGGGAATTGAGCACCTCAATTCTTAATGAAATTAATGATCTTTTATAATCACAAATGGCCAGACCTTAATTTTACTTGCTATTTAAAAGATGACACCTAGAGTAAAGTCATGTCCCATAAACCATTAAGTGCCTCTGGGATTCAGAAAAGACTGTCCCTTCCTGGATTTGTAAGAGACTGTCTTGACACACCTTTAATACTTCCAATACCAAGACAGCTCAATTATGACTACAAGATTTTGATTAAAAGGTAAGTGGAGCATTCCAAAGCCAAATGAGATCAAGCAAAGGGCACTCTATAGGTTCAGTGGAATATGGCATCTGCCTAAAAGTCTTATCAACAGCCATTGTCATACATGGTTGCTTTGAATTTTTACAGATTTTGTCACAGATAAGTCCAAATAACAGAGGAGTGATTTTTAAATAATGTTAATCTTAGATACACATTAAGAAAATTTTTCCTAATGTCTAAGAAAAACCTATGTTTCCCTGCAATCCCTTTATTTTGTGTTAAACAATTCAAGAATAGATTATTTTACTCCTTTTCCCAGCTATATTCTTATTACTTTATGACTATTATCTAGCTCATGTAGGGGTTTATCAGAAAGAATTCGAAATAATACATTGCAATAATCTGTTTGAGATGTCTTCAAAATAGAAATCTCTCCAGTAACAACAACTGAGTTAGCATTGACTTCCAAAAAAAGACTCTCCTGATAAAGAAAGATATTCTTTCACTATCTGACTTAATCTGTGAAAGCTATTAGAATGTGAAAGACACCCCCAAATTTTAGTTACTGAAGTTGGGAGAACACGGATTATTGTGGGATTATTGTGCAATTTAGGATTGCACAAAAGGAAAAGGTCAAATATCCCGGGACTCTGGTTTCACCCAAATAGCTACAGACTGACTTGTGGCATTGACTTCCAAGCTTGTACAAAAGATGTAAAATGAAAAAGTGAATGAAGCAATACTAGAAATGTCAGTGTATCAGAGGCTGAACAATAGCAATATTTCGGAAAAACTTCTATCCTATTTTGCAAACTGTGCAAGCTTTTTGAGCTGAGGAATAATGACTATTTCTTCATACCCCCTCATTATAACTTTCTTGCAAATAGTTCTTGACAGTAGAGTCATTATCCCAAACTTCTAGAATAGAAAAAATTATGTATATTGAGAGACTTTTGTTCTTTCCATGTGACCCTCACATTATAACCAGATGGTAAATCACTACTTTTTTCCTCCTAAAGGGCTGGGAAGATGTAGCCCATACTGACTTAATCTGAGGTTGATGAAGTGGTTTGTATTTGAGATAACAAGATTAGATTATCACAGTTTATTAGTTTAAAGTCTTTCTGACAGAGCCTTGTGTTACCTGGTATTAAACCATGAATCATCTCTGCGTGCACTCCACGGGCCAGATTCTCCTCTGGCACAAAATGATACAACTCCAAGGATGTCCCTGGAGCTGCCCTTGCCAATGCCAGCTGAGGATCTGGCCCTTATCACACAGTACTTTATTGAAACGTCAGTCTTCAGAGCAATTCACCAGCTTGATCTACCTCACCAGCCCTGGTTAGTCATGCCCTGGAGGTAGCTGTGATAATCTCCATTCAATCTGTACTTCTGGAATGGAATTGTTTGGAAATAATGCTTTCAGCTGCACACCTTGCTTTTGGGAAGTTTGCCAAGAAGCTTCTTGCTCTGTTTTGAAATAAAGACTCACATCCCAACTGAGATTTTGGCTCTATTCCCTATTGCAGAATGTTCAGTAAGTTATTAGGTGCATCATTACCCCATTTCATTTCCTGGCTGTTCTGACTACCACCCTGGTGCTTATACACTGAAACCAAACCAAGATCCTTTCCTCAGCCCTATCCCTGACTGCCTGGTCCAAATCCCACAGAACTCCATTAAAAGTTTCCCAGCAAACTTACTCAGACTCCTAGGAGAAAGAAAAGGAAGACATCTAAAGTTTTTGATCATGAAATCTTTTATGCCACAGGTTGAGATGCTGAAGTGGAGCAGAGAGTAGCAACAGGAAGATGAGATTTTCATTCCTGCAATATCTTCTACAGGTTTTTCCCCTGCCTCTGTACCTGCAGGAAGATAATCTCTTGGGGAGGACAAAGATACGGACTTTTTCTTTCCATTTGGAGCATACTGCCTCCTGCTGATAATGTGCAACTGACTTCACTAGAATCTTTTTATACATTCCTCAAGGTTCATGATTTTCAAGAAGACTTTGAAGATGTGAAATACCTATTTGTGGGTTTCTAAGTTTACTCTGTGTCTCTGCAGTTCTTCTATAATATACCACAGTGGGGTATCATGATGATTCCTATTTCTGCATTCTGTGTTCAGTCTCATAGAATATAAGGATCAAGAGCAGGAGAAAAGGTAAGTGCACAGCCAGTTTTCTCTAAACAATGCACACAACACCTCCTTTGGATTCAAGCAGCTGGCTAGAAAAAGAGATTTTTCTAGATAGAAGAAAAAACTGAATGCACTGGGAGCATCTTCCATACAAATTTGTATACTTTTGAAGGCTGAAAAAAATCTAATCTTCCTGAGCACAAAAAAATCAAATAATACGAAATATTTCCTTAGCCTATACCTTGAGCCCACATCTTGAACTCTGGCAAATAGTCTTGCTCTCTCTTTCTGGACTTTGTGCTTGGCTTCTTCATCTCTGTATGTCCTCTACTTCCCTCTCCTCATCCTTCCAAACATTCCTAAATGGCCAGGCACTTGCCTTTGCATTTTGGGTGATGACATGCTTCTTGGCTTTGATTTGGAGACTGCTATAGTTTCATAAGTGACTGTAACTGCTGCTTTATGGTTATCTGAAATGAAGGGCAGCTGTTACACCTCTGGCCTCAATAACATTTTGTCCAGCCAACACCGACTTCTTCATCACCTCATTGAGGCAGAACTAGTCCTAAGCACTCACTCTATGGGCTTGTTCTCTGGACCCTAACATGCTTCTGAGTCTGCTGTTTTCCTCTTCTCCAGCTGCTCTGGTATTTCCTTCATCTCAAACAGACACAAAAGTGCTCATGAACAATGTCAGTGAAATCCCCTTCAGTGCTTGCCTTTCCTTCAGGTCATAAAACTTGACTGTATTGTGGATGGAGATTGATGTTGTTTCAGCTGTTTAGTTCCATAAAGGAGCTTTGCTACTACTTATATTAATCACGGTAAGTAGTGGACAATTATTACTCTCAAAAACATAATTGAATTTTTTCAGTTTCTTTGCTCATGCAGACTAACAGCTTGGATGAAGCTTGATAAATGCAACTGCTTGGCAGCAAATGTGGCTCTGAAAGGGAAAGGCAAGGAGAAGGAGTCTTCAGATCTCCTCATGGGTTTGGAGGTTTTAGCTTTTTGCTACCAAAGACTCAGCTCTGGTAAATCACTTGGGAATCCTCTCACTGACTTCAGCTGCCATCTAGACCAAATCATAACAGAGATTTTAAAAGATTTTTCAGAAAAGTATCAGAAACAGTTTCATTTCAGTCCTGGAAAATGAGACACTCGGCACTAACAGATTTAATACTTATCTTGTCACATTCTAGGTTGCCCTACTGAACTTCGAGCTGCTCACACAAATAGCTCCCTATCAAGTTTCTGCTGAAATCTCTTGAATGCTCAGCAGCCTGGTCATAGAGCAGAATATAGAGAGGAGTTTTAAACTCTTCCTTCAGAACAGAAAATTATTTTTTCCCAAGATTTTGATCCAATGCTTATAGATAAGAAGGTAGAATGCAGTAAATATATGTTTTTGAACACATTAAAGTATCTGCTGTGTACTTATAAAAATATTTGTCTTAGAAACATTCTATTTAAAATTTCTGAATATTAAAATAAAGCTCAAATGCTTTTTGTGCTAGAAACATGTGCCAAATATAAATGAAATTTTCTTATCTATGTGTATTCAACTTTGCTTGGAATGTTGTCCAAGCTTCAGACTATTTAACAATAATACTTTGGACTTCTACAAAGCCTTGGAGGTTTCATCAGTATTCCATCAACTGTAGTTATCAATACTTATCACTGTAAGGCTGCATGAACTTCATCCAGACTGAAGGAAAAACCCCAAACTTGTGCTATTGATGGGCAATTTCATTAAATCTGGTTTCATTTTATTTGGGCTATATATTCCATTTCATAAAAATCTTATCATAAAGATCTAAATCTATGAAGAGAGACATTAAGCAATTCTTTATTACCTCTGCTGGTCCATTAAAATAAATTACATCTATCCCTTCCCCTATTATTTCAGGGAGTGCAACTGATATATTTGGGTATAATTGCTTTGGTATCCCAGGTTTATTCTATAATTGCTGTTGTGCAAGTAATCAGCTTTTTTTCTATATGGCACATCACCACAGTATATAAGCAATATATATGCTGTGTATTTTGTAATATATAAACTTTTCAATGATTTTATTGGCGTATTTCTTGATAAAGACAGATGTCAGACTGCACCCAGTTTATTCATACACTGTAAGGTGTTCTCTGGCTTCCTAATTCATTAACAATGGTCATTCGTTATGATGACAACTTAGAAAAACAGATTACTTAAAAGTTACGATGGGGTAATTCTGCCTCTTGGAGCCTCTGTAATGAATCATTATTTTCCCTCCCTCCCTTGACCTAATTTCAAAATCATATACCTGTGTAAAATATTATGATGAGAATTGTGTCTAATTATCTTTTAAATTTTTCTTTTAATTGCTAGAAGGATGCCCATTCTTGAATAAGGGAGGTATTCATGATGTAATAGTGTTAGAGAGTCCTTGAAATCTAGATTAATTATTAGTTGTGTGGACTTCTGAGAGTTTTTGATGTATTCATTTGCATTCACAAAGATGGCTTTTTAATTAAAGAGAGTTTTTGAACTTAGACAAATGAGCCTTTTGCAAATGTCCCTAGAAACGTGAAAAGTGTTAAAAGTGAGAAGAATCAAAGTTTTCCTGAAACATTACCTCCTGCTACAAACACTGAATGACCAAAGCATTTGAAATGCCAGACCTCATGTCAGCAACTCTAGCGGATCTCTGATACAAAGTAGAATTATTAAAGCCTGTGCTTGTTTCAAATACCATAGAAATGGTTCTGTACAAAAGAGCAGTGTAAGAATATCCGATTTCCACTTCAGTTTCCACTACAGCATATGTTTCTACCTTTACCTGCATGCTTATTTTTTCCTCTTTAGAAATTAGATCCTCTTTCCCAAGGCCTCCAAAGTTAAATGTTTCCTCATTGTAACTCCTATCATCCCTTGTTGCCACCTCAGACTTCTGGTTTTTCTTTCTTTCTTTCCCTTTGTTCAAGATCAAGAGAACAAACTGAAAGCTCTCAGTCTCCAGGTCTGTTTGACAGATTTATAAATGGTACCATATTTTCTGTATTACAGCTATTCAGTTCTTAATGCAGCCTAACATCTAATTTACAATTTTGACTGCTGCTACATATTGAATTTGAGCAGATGTCTTTACTGAGCTGTCCATATTGATGCCTAAACAATTTTCTTCAGAAATTCATAGCAAGTTCGGATCCCAGAGGAGTGAATATGTAGTTTAATTTGTACCTTCTAAAGTAAATTATTTTGTAAAGAAGTGACATTTTGTCTGACAGAATACTGCCTGATTTCCTCATTTTTGTGCCATCTACCCAGGGCTGCTCATACACCTTTTGGTCAGGGCTGGCTGCCTAACTTCAGTTTTCAGCACATGCATAACACCAGCCCTTTACCTCAACTATGGTCCTATTCCAGAACTGTGCCATGGTGAGACTGGAACCTTTAAACCTCCTCCATGGTCCTGTGTCTTCCACAGTTCCCAGTTTACACACAAAACTGTAATCCAGATTTACTGATGTCTTTAATTTGCTCTTGTGAAGACTTTTTAAAGTCTGTATCACAGATATCCACTGGTTTTGCCTCTTGTCTCCCGTTCTTCAAGTCTTTGCAAAGACCTTACCTAGAGTCCAGTAAAGCAGTTATTTTTAAAAGTGAACCCACTGTATTCTCATAGGGGGATTAAAACACACTTATTTAAATTTGTTTCCTCTTATGCTATTCTTGAAGATAAAGTAGTTCAGGATGCCCACCGTTATTTTCATAGCTTTTTTGCCTGTTTAAATTGGTCATTATAACTAGATACCTGACCAAATACTATATCTACTTAAAGCACATCTACTTTGTCTTTCATTTTCCAGGAGAATTAAGTTTTGATCCAAATTTCCCTAAAACCAATTAAATATTTGACCGGATCAGGGGTATTTTCTATTTTTACTGTTGTTCATGCCCTCTGTTTCCAGGTCTTTTGTCTCTGATGATGTTTAAACTTCCTGACAGATGCAGGTACAGGGCAGTGTAGGTATTAATCTTTCAGTTTGATAGAAAATAACCTTAAATGCTATTCTAGTTCCTATTCCTCCTCTATATTTTTTCATGTTTTCATTTTGAAAATGTTCTTCTATTCTGAAGCACTCAAATAATTTATTTCAGCATCTGCTCACTTATTTTTCTGATTTCTTGCAGTCCTCAGAGATGGCACCATATATTCCAGAATTCTTTCCTTCTTGGCCTCACTTGGGAAAAAGTTTAATTTTCAAATTATAGATATATTTTTTTAACTTAAATAGATTTTTGTAATTTTGATTTTGACTGTTTTCTTCCCTCATAGCTTTCCTGTTCTGTAATTCTACTTGGCAGGGAAACATGAAGACTATCCATCGTTCTGTCAGCATTTCTTTAAACAGATTCTGAGTTTATTTCCTTTCCTAATTTTTTTCTTTAGTATATTTCAATGGAAATAAACCATGTATTTTTTAATTTCATTTCACATGCACATATAAACTACATAACAGCCAGATTATGCTTGTTCATACTATGATCACAGTGCTACTTCACCTCTCGCTTCATGTACACACTCATGTCCCACAGCAGGGGAGTTGTTCTGAGAAGCAGCACCTCATGCCATCCAGCTATTACTTTTCCTGACCATCTTCTAAGGCAGTGCTCAACCACCCCAAGGCAGGACTCCCAAAGGTGTTTGTTCTTTACCAGCTTTTGTGTTGTCCTCCTTCTGGTGGATGGTGACCTGCAGTGTTGGAATTGCTGCTACTGAAGCTGCTTTTGCTGGTCTTGTCTTGCTGTGAGTTGGGAATTTTACCTGTGAGGTTTCTATATCATGGTCTGCATGAAGAGGATCTTGGGACCTCCTGAAGTTCTCTGTGAAAAACAAGGGGAAGAAAATCTCTCGCCTGAATATTTAACAGCCGTGTAGTCAGGACCCAGGAGATGAGACCTCGAGGTTGAGGTTGCAATTGTCTCTGCTTTCAAGCAGCACCTTGAATGTGAACTTCTGACAGCTGGGTGAAAGCTGCAGTCAACAGACTTTGGTGGAGTCTGTCTTAAAGCTGTCCCTGCTTCTGGTTTTTGGAGTAAAAGTAAAGATTCGTTAGTACAAAATGTGAGTGAGCTACTGATCACCAGTGCCCTCACTAATGCATCTCTCTCACTCTCTTCAAAAGCTTTATTCAAATTGATATTTTACCGTGAAAGATTTTGCTTTCTACAAGACAAACTCAAATGGGAATAACAGAGAGCCTAAAATTTCTCCCACACATCCAATTCCATTCAGCCATCTACTTTCAACCTTCATTAGTAAATATCTGCACTTAGCTTACAAAGACATTTTGCTTTCCTGTTGGGTTGCAGAAATTTACCCATACCTGATTTTAAATATAGATTTTACTCATATGCTTAGACCCACAATTGGTGCTGAACCAAATTACTTGATCTAGCACATTTATTGTGTATGGAATTCATCTGGTTCTAACATTTCCCCAAATCTTTGGTTTAAATAAATCTTCCCCAAATATTCATGGTCTTCCTTGAAGGCAGTCTGTTTTCATGTTGCTTAAAATGTAAACCATCCGTGCAATGTAAATGCAAACCTCCAGGCAATTCATTTTCTAATTTGTTTTCTCCCGCATTGGAAACTCAAGAACATGTACTTCATTTACATCTATTATTACTATATTAAAGATATTGTTATTATTATTAACATTATTATTATTATTTACTCTGGGGGTGCTATATACCCTCAGGCAGATACATTGTAAATTGAAACCAGATGTCCAATGAGTTGATGGCACAGAGATTTCCAAGCAGGACTGAAATCTCTTCCTAAAATTCACAACGCTGCAGACAAACTAACGTGAGTCTGTGTGACAAACAGGGAACAGACCATGGCAAGCCTGAAATAATGCCACATATCACCTTGTGTTTACACACAAACCCCCCACTTTTCACAGTTTTAAGTTTGCTCTTCAAAACCCAGAGTGAAAATATAACAAAACAATTAGGGAACGTAAGAGGCTACAGTAAGATTAGAAAATAGGAAAGGTACATTCGGAAGCCATTAAAAACCCAATGCTACTAACCAAAGCTAGCTTTAAGATAGTCCCTCCTGGGAGGATACTTCAAAGATCCTCAAATAAAAAAGGCAATTTATTGGCTAAGTAATCTTCTTAGAGGCCCCAAATTTCCTACCCAGCCCATTTGTTTTTCATTCCTCCTAAATTTTAAAGTCACCTTTGCAGTTGCTTAGGATCTTTAAGGAATTTTTTTTAGAAATAATACTAATTGGCCTATTTTTACTCCCCTCTCTTTGCCCTTAAAGACTATGAAGCTTGGTGCCTAAAAATAAGTCGGAGTGAGCTGAAGTCTGTGCTCTCCAGATGGCTATCAGCAAGAGAGTTCCTTTTACACCCCGTGCTTTGTGCGTGGTTACCTGTGCTCCCCTGCACCGGGAAGTTTAACCATTGCAGCAGAGTTGAGAACAGCAACACCAGAATGTAGGGCACCAACCCACCCCTTGCTGAGGCTATTTCCTACAGAGACCAGGGCTGTGTTCTCCCACTAGCCCCCCTTACTTTGATGTGGCTCAAATCCGCTGTGCAATCTGAAATTTTGCAGTGATTTGAAGATGAACTGAACAAATCCTCCTGCAAAGCTCTCATTGTGAGCAAGGGACTAATAACAGTAAACATGTAAAAAAGGTTAATTTTTTTATTTCCATTAGAAATAGAACCACTGAAACTGCTGAATCCAGAAAGACAGACCTATAACAATGAAGACATATACAATCTCAACAAGCCATTCTTGTATGTGTTTTTAAATGATATTTTAATTTTCTACAGCACTTTCAAGAATATCGTGACCAGTACTTTGCCGTCAAAGGAGTGTGGCAAGTCATATCATGTGAAGCCAAGAGCCTGTCTCCGTGTCCCCATGCCTGGACGTTCAGAGACACCCAAAGCAAACCAAATGCTGGGGTAGCTGTGGTGCATCCCTGCAGCGCTTGCGCTGCCAAGGCAGCGAGTCCTGCTCCCCTGCAGGAGTCACAGCCTGTGCTAGTGGGGCTCTGCTGATTTTCTGCTTTTCCCTGCATTGCCTTGCACACGTAGGAGACAAAAAAGCATAGTCCCCAAGACCCCTGTCTGTCAAGGAGTGAGAAGCGATATCCAGTGAAGAAATTGTGCGCTTAATATTAAATCTGTGAATTTCACTAAATTTGTATGTGTTAAATGGTGACATTTTTATAGGACCATAGAGCAGGCTTAGAAGCTGAAAGCTCTCAGCATAAACACAGAGTTCTGTTCTTCATGGAACTCATTTGCTCGTATTTGTTAGAACAGAAAATGGAGAAAAGTGTTAATTGAACTGTTTAAAATCATTAGTTAACACACTACAAGTCTGCCAAGACGTACAAACAGGCTAGACTTGAATTGCATGCACTGTTCCAAGATGAAAATATTTACAAATGTCTGAAAGGTGTAAATGTGAATCAGGATATTAGGGTAGTATTTTGGTTTTGAAATCTGGGGTAAAGACTGACACTGGCAGGGAATAAAGTGCTCACCTGATGCTTTCACCTACATAACACTGTTTTTATTCTCATCAGAGCCTTCTCATGACCAGGGAGGAATGGGTTATTAAAATAACCAACCAGGATTTTCAATAGGAACCTACTGATAAGCTAAGATGGTTGTATAGCTACAGCAAAGGACAGCTCCTGGCTGCCACAAAACGTTAAATCGTTTGTGGATTAAGCCCAATTTATTTCCTAGATATCAAAGATACTTTTTTTACTTTTCTGTTTCATGTCTGTAATCTGTTTTATTTATACATTCGTGAACTGCTGGAGCCCTTTGTGGCTGCTCAGTCCTTCCTGCAACGCCAGGGCTGCCGGGTCTGGCACAGCCCCACGCAGACTTTCCCCATCGCAGCCATGCACGGGTGGGGGGGAAGCCCCAGAGCCAGAAGATTCAGTCCCACTTGACATCATTTAATCTAAGTTCTGCTACCTATGTCCTCTTGCAGGTGACTGAGGAGGAAGGGGACAAAGCAGGATCAGGACCAATGTGGTATCTCCCAATACCTGTCTGCAAAGGAGAATTTAAGTGACATTTCAAATGAGGAAGGAAAAGATCCCCCTTGTCTAGTTTGTGCTGAATACGTTTCCCCATGCTCTTCCTCATGTTTAATTTTTAGTCATTTGCACTCTGATAGAGATCAAAGTCTTCTGTCAAAATACGAAGTAGATATTTTGCAAACATACAGGGAGATATTTTTCTCCCCTAGTGTATCAAAATTTAAAACTAGCCTGAAAATGAATTGTGAAAGGAATGATTCCTACAGATTTTTGCCTCTTGATTACTTGCATTTTAAATAGAATTATATTAAAATAATCTATTTTCATTTTCTGTGTTTATAAAATGCACCTTCTTATAACCCTTTCAGAGTAATTTAGCAGCAACAAGCAAACATAGGAATGCAAATTCATAAACTGTTACAGAAATAAACAGATTCAAAAAACCTGAGTTATCATTTCACAGCAAAATGCTATTTTCCTCCTAGAAGGCATTTTATGTCAAAGAAACATTCAGTAGCCTTTGATAATTTTATCTGAATGATGTAAGGGAATAAGTTAAAATGTATTAGGAAACCAGACAAGAACTCCAAAACAAACACACATAAGAAAGGAGGAACAACTTAAAGCACTCAGGAGCATAGTACTGAGCTATGTTTCTCTGTCGTTTTATCTGCATGGAGGGAAGATCATTTGCAGGTTGGCAGCAAAGGAATTGTAACCCCAGGAGAAGGGAATCTCTCCTCCCCCAATCAAAGAGAAATATCATCTGATGCATTAGTGCTTCAAGTCTTTCTGTTTTCTAAATAAGTTCAGATGCCGCCTGTGTGTGTTTTTTAATAAGAAAAAGGCAAATCCACTTGGTAAATTTTAAGCCCAAATCAGCCTTGGCTTTCCAAGCTCCAAAGAGGACGCATTTCAGTTAAGACAGCCCTCTGTAACACCAAAGAAATATTTCAGAGATGCTGTGAAATATTTAGCATTTACCAAAACTAAACAAGCACAGGACCAAAGAAACTCTGCTTTCTCTAAGAGGTTTTTCTGTCCAAATTATTTTTCTGTTTGCAGTTAAGGTAACCCTCGAGCCCATTTCCCCTCAGCTGCTGAGAGAGGCTGCCTCTAACCTGCAGCACTGGAGAGGACCACCAGCCATAACAAGATTTTTTCTCTCCTCTCATGTCCTTGAGCTTAACAACCCATCAGATGGACAGTAAGCAGGATGACCCCATGGCTGTCACTGACAGCAGCTCGATAACATCCCAGCATGGCCATCAGCAGCACACATGCTCCTGGAAGGCAGAAATTCCTTGCTGGGAATACATGGCATCCCTCCTATGCCAGAAAGCACCATACCCTCCACTCTTTGTTGTGGCCGTTCCTTCTCAAAAGCTCACACTTATCCCTTGTAAGCACATTTGCCCCTTCAAATCTGCTTCCCCACAGGACATTTTACTTTATCATAACAACCTGTTTGCATCTCTGGACTGCCACATGTTTTCTGGGCTTTTTTTTATGCAGCTAGGGGAAAAAGCCCTCCACCTTTCCCTTTCAGATTCTTATTTCTCTATCTGGAGCTTTCTGCAAAAATTCCCCACGAGAATGCTGCTTTGATTGTTGCTGCATATTTTTATCTTGCCATTTCACACTCAACAAAATGCTGCCCCCTCCTCGTGCCACCTGTTCTCACCTCTGGCCAGCCCTTCCTTCCATTTTTAATTACCATTTCACTTACCTGTTATGACTCTATGCAGAATCACTGACACTACAAAACACGCTGCACGTTGCTCTCCTGTCATTGAGATGCTGGCTAGACTGGTTGTTGTCTTGGCCATGGGGAAAGGATTCCACCCAGAGACCCTAAGCAATTATCTTTCTCCTTCCCCTTTGAGGCAGGAGCATAGTATTGGTAATTAAATTCATACTTCTGTTTGTTGTGGGGTTTTTTTCTACATGTTCCCATTTCCCAGAAACCTTAGGTGGAGGATTTTCTGTCAGGATGAGGAAGGAGAATCTGAGGCTGATTTCGTTTAACTCTCGAATCCAATCTGGATTTAACAGTTACATGGTGAATTATTATTTATTTTTATTTAAAAAAAAAAAAAAAAGGAAAAAAAAAAAAAAAAAAAAGAAAAGAAAGAAAGCCCTAGATGTTTTGCCGAACAGTTGAGAATTTATTAGGTCACATTCACAGTTTGCTACATGAGGACCTGCCTGGAATGTATTATTTTCAAGGTAAGTTATTCCTCGACCAAAAAGGAACTCCTGGTTAAAACAAGCAAGAAGTGGACAGGAGCAAGGGAGATCCCCTGGGATGGGTCCCCTTGTCTGGAAACACTAGCTCTGCTTTCTAGTCAGTCAGCCAGCCAGTCACTCTTCTCTCTTGTGTGTCTCTGGGCCTTGTTTGCTGCCACACACTACAAAATAAAAGCAAACAAATCTCTCTCTCAGTATTTTCAGGTCATTGCCAAGCTCCTGTGCTGTGAGCTGCCAATCCCTATCTGAGTTCTCAACTGCACAGGCCCTCTTCTCCCTGCCAGACCACTTTCTTTTCTATACAGACATGCCACCTCCCTCCACCACTTCCCAATTTGTTTGTTTCCAAAGCTGTTCATTATTTCTCCATTTCATTTCACTGCAGAGGTCTGATCCAAGGCCCGTTGAAATGTTTCCATCAACTTCAATGGAATTTGAATCAGGCCCAATGTCTTTGTTTCTTTCAGGCATCCTTAGCTGCCTCTAGGTCAGTCTTCTCTTTCTGTAAGGTCTCTTTTTCCCTCTCCCTTTCATTCAGCAATGCAATATGCCATGAAATCTCCTCTACCTTGCATGGCCCACCCGATCTGGTAAAGATGATCTGAGGGCCAGGGAGGGAGAGGAGATGGCACAGGGTGTGGACATTGGCTGAAGTTGGAGCCACCTTTCAAATGGCTCGATATTTTCAATTTACTTTTAAGATTGCTATCATATTTGCCAATATTTCATGGGTTTTGATACAGTTTAATGTAAATTAAACAATTATCAACTGCATAGAAGATGCCAGGGTTAAACCAAACCAGACAAGTGGTGCATTAGGTTGCTTCTGAAGGATGCAAGCTTCACTAGTATGTTGTGGAAGAAGACAGCCTTGGATGATGTATACCTCCACTGAAAACAAAAAGACTTTGGAGATTTACAGCAGATAAGTATTTGTTCCTGAAAATACAAATACAAATAAATAAATAAATAAAATATGAAAAAAAGAAATCCCAGTTGCAGTTAGGGGTGCAGTTAAAATTTCAGCTCATACTGTGTTGTTTTATTTTTTTTTTTCCTGAATCACACAAAAGATTGTTATATCTTTTTTAGCAAAGTAAAACTCCAGATGCAGGAACTGTTTTTGACCAGTCTCCATATAGCATAGCTAAGGATTTTCACTTCTACTAAATGCCTTTTTCCTACCGTAGACATTTCCCCTCCTCCATGTGGAAGACACATCTACCTTTCAAGGATCCTGCTGCTATAGTTGTTTGTTTGTTCTTAACAAGACCGTCTTTTCACGGCAGCCTAAAGCCTTTGTGTTTATCTCCAGCGCAATCATTTTCCCCTACCTGCTGTGCTGACAGCCTTGCACATTATTCAGGTCCAAGCCCATCTCGCTGCTCTCCCACCCCTCTCTGGGCAGGGACGAGCTGCATTGCTGGGGGCTGAGACAAGGGCGAGTGCTGGGTGAACTTGTGTAATGTGTAGCAATACAGAGTAGACCATATCAAAGAACAAGCTTCACCCCTTTTGTAATGCTTTTTCTCTCGCCTAAAAGGTGGAGCTGGTATTTTCACATGGCAGAGGCGTTGATAATTTGAAGTTTTAATTTGATTATTCTTGCAAGTACTGGGATTGTCTGGGATCCAGTAAACACCCTCCGAGTGTGTGACTGCTCCAAACCCCATTGAAATCAGCGGGAGTCTTTCTGAACTATTGAATTGCAGACTTTCCTCGGGGTTGTGTACAACGCCACAGACTTAATTACCATGTTCCTGGCTGGGATAAATATGCAAATGGACTTTTCAGCTGGAGGGCCTTAAAATACAGGTTGGACACATGGCAACTAATGACTTGATTTGGGCTATATGCAAACATTTGCCAGGCAAAGGCCTGCTCATATTCCCATGGAAGCAAAAGGCACAATTATTACCAGCTCCAGAGAGAGTAGGACTTGGATGCCTTCTTTAAATAGTGGCCTATGTTCCCAAGCAGCTCAAATCTGTCAGCAGCCTTTCCTCAGCCTTCCCTCCTTCTTCTCTCCCTGATCCACTGTGATAAGAAAATGTTTGCGACACAGATTTTATCATAAACGTTAGAGATTTATGCACCTGCAGGTTTCACAGCTGCAGGGCAGGCATCTTATTGCAAATGCAGCTCCAGCCATATTCAACACATGGGTTGTTTTCATAAAGTGGGAGCCTTTCCTCAGAAGGAGTAAATCAGCCGCTTAAATTTACCAACGCAACCACTCTCCTCAGCATCTCCTGCACAGTAGAACCACATGCTCTCTGTTAAGGTGCTGAGCACGAATTCAGCCTCTCTCAAATCATTAAAGCTTATTTGTATGGCCGATAGTGAAGGGTAAGAGAAGATTCAGCCCCACAAAGCTTGGCTTGCTGACTCAGCTCCATGGGGCTCCAAGGCCAGCTGTAAGCAGACTTGTTAAATCAGCTCCTGTTACGGGATAAGAACATCTGCTGGAAACCTGATGTCCCTAATAATTCACAATTCCCGGACTGTATTTATTGACATTCATAGTCTATTTTTGACTTTTTTTTCCCCTATCAAAGAGCTGCAATCAATAAACAACCATTTCAGTCATATGCTTTTGAGAAGGGTCGTGTCCAGAGACACAAGCCGTGACTGGTGCGTTAAGCAGCTCAGTGCAGTATTTTTCATCAGAGCAAGAAAGCCTGGAGTGTGTGCAAGGAATGGTTTCACACTCACTTGTCCCAGGGGGCACCCAGCCATGCACAGAGAGGTTCAGTGAAACAGCACGAGGAATTAGGATAAAAGGTCACTTCTCTGCTGGTGCCATGGAGGCTCTGCTGTGATGTGATGGAGGAGCGGGAGAGTTGGAGGAGTGAAGTGAGAGGTGGGTGACAGGATCTTCTGGCAATCATACTTATCTGGAAGAAGGCTCCATCCCTTCCCAGTCACCAGTGGAATGGTGCCTGCCAGCTTGTCACTGAGAGCCACTCAGTGTTCTGCGCCCAGGCACAGGGCAGAATATTTGAATACACCCAGGGTTACTTTATTATTATTAACTGCATGAGATGTAGTCCTGTGGTTCAGAAAGTCCAATGTTGTGCCAGTATTTTTTATCTTATTTTTCTGTATACCCACAATGAGATATTGAGCTTTCCTTTGTCAGAAAAATAGCCTGTACTTAGATAATCAAATATGAAGGCAAACGATACCATTTTTTAGCATGAAGTGAAATACCATGGGTCCCTTGTGACTACAAGGTTGAAAAGGGCAGGAGTTTGATGGTGCTGCTCCACTCATGTCTGTGAATCAGCAATTAAGTGATCATAATAAAATACAGAAAAATAAGTTATTTTTAAGTTGCCTCTTAAATTACTCCAATTTGTGTCAGCAAGGACATCTAAAATAGAGGTTTGAAAACATGACAGCAACAGTATTACAGCAACCATGCAGTGTGCATTCCAAAGAAATGACAAAGCCTTGCTGCAGTATTTGAAACCACAAAAATACCCTGGGAAAGGAGAAAGGTTCACTGGGCAGAGCAATAAGCAATATGAAGGAATCCAAAAAGCAACCAATTGATCTCTACTAATTCCACTCCCCCCCCCAAATATTTTCTCCAAAGCAGCAGATAACACTAATCAGACAAAGAGGCATTGATAAACAGAGGTTGATGATAGACAAGGGAAAATAATTTATTAGATACATATAGACATAAAAGGGAGTTACCATTCTAAGTGCAAAGTAATAATGTGGTACGTGTGTGTGCATAGGTGTGTTAGTATGAATATATGTGCTGGCATACATGTGTATATTTGGCCAGTGGTTGAAAGCAGTAAGAAAGAAATCTATTGTTGCCTTTTTAATATTAAATTCGTAAAAAATAAAATGAATTCAATCATGGCTGTACCTAAGTACTTGGATTGTTAATTCAGCATCTAAAAACACACTATCCACAAAAATATAACTCTTTCTTTGTCAATACTGTTGAGAATTAATTGATATTTATGGAAGAAGAGAGTCCTAGATGATCATGGGAGAATCATGTAATTTATACCCAGTCAATGAGAAGATAAGGAGAAGAAAGCTCAAGGTAGCTAGTGCCGGTGAAAGTTTGTTTTATTTTTGTGAAGTTGTTGAGAACCATACAGGGTGCCTGCCATGCATTAACCTGTTTGGATGAAGATTCACAGCAGGTTGCTTCAGTATATTGGTGTCCTCTGCAAATCATCTGGACAGCTGGGACCATGAAATTTACCCAGATCCAAAAAAAGTTGACCCTCACCAAACCTCAGTGCCCTCTAAGGCCATATGTGCAGACCACTTCACATTTTGCACTTGTTTTGCCACTGTGGAATGACAAAAATGCTCTTGTCAAGTGGACATGAGATTTTCAGGTCCTTCCACACAGAAAATATGTCAGCAAAACTTGTCAGATGGTTTTTAGCTACAGCACTATAGACACATTTTCCCTTTGTTTCAGTGTCATCTTCTGTACTTTGAAATAAATAAATAAAGAAAAGGCAAAAGGCTGTTTGACTCAGTTTTGTGTTTCTGAACCAAGTGTAATCCCATCAGTTTGGTTCATCATTTGTAGTAAACTATTCACTAATCTAAGACAGGTGCCCCTGGGTGTTAACATTTAGTCTTCTAGTAGAAAAGTGGGTGCAAAGTTAAACCACATGTTCTACTTAAAAATAAGTGAGGTGTGATTAGGCAAGGTCTTTAAAACATGCGCTCAGACACACACACACACATGCACACGCACGCACAGTTTGCAAGGAAAAGATGCTGACACTTACAGGCTGTATTGTGCAGTTATGGTCTGGACTTAACTGTTTGCCAGGTGGATCACCCTGTAGAAATCTGAGGGGCAAAAGGTTATGTTGAGCTCATTACTGTGGACAGCTTTTAAAACAAAAGCAATAATATGGACATTCCTAGGATGATGTGTTTCATTAATATTTGCCCACTGCTGGACTGTGTGAAGATCTTTGCTCATAGGAAATTGTAGCTTATTACAGTGTTATCTGTACAAAGAGTATATAAATATGCCTATTTAAAAATATGTGTTAAAATACTTTAATTTTTATGAGCAACCTCCAATCAGCTGCATTTTATCTTTTATTGATAGCAGGGAAAAGTCTACAAAAGTCCACAGTCTTATGTGATTTCAGATTGAAATGAATGCTTAAAATATGGAGTGAAGACTGCATTAACCCAGCAATTTAAGAACTGTGTTCAGTGTATACTCCCTTACTTTTGTACAAAATTATTGTCAAGGACTTCCAGTTCTGAATTCTGCTTTATTTTCTCAAGGGGATCAAAGCTGTTATTGCCTGGGTGAGTGAAAGAGCAGTCAAGACTCCTGGTCTACATCTCACAGCACAACAACATCCAGGAACCTGCTTCCAAAATACAAAGGGGACAGAGAACTCTTCTTGGGTTTGAATTAATTATTGAATATGGTCTGACATTATTTGAAGATGCAAAACACAGGAAACATAATCAATTATTTCTGTAAGAATGCATTTGAGGCTCAAGTTGCAAAAGTTTTGAAAGAAGGTAGGAAAGCAGATTTTTTAAAAAAATTGAAACCAGTTATTGCAGTACTGCTGGTAGCTTTAAAGTCTGAACCATCATAGATCTAAATGTCTTCAAATGTTGGCAAAAGAGCAATGGAAAATTAATGATGCAGTATTTCAACAGAGATGTTCACATCATCTGTTATTTGAGGATCACAGCATTCCAGAGAAATGAATAGCTTATCCCCATTTTACAGACAACCAGACAGGGAATTTCCGTGGCTCACCTACCACTGCTCAGCCTCTTGGTGACACTGCTGTGGGTAGAGCCTCTTAATATCTGCTTTCATGTCTACCTATACAAATTCAAGGCACAAAAGAAACTATTATGCCATACTAGAGGCTTTCAAGTGCTGAATTATTTACATCTGTGCTTGAAGCCTTATTTCAGAGTAAAGCTACTAAAATTTTAATGTTCTCTCACTCCACCAAATTGTATACTAAAGCT
This sequence comes from Myiozetetes cayanensis, assembly GCF_022539395.1. NCBI lineage: Eukaryota > Metazoa > Chordata > Aves > Passeriformes > Tyrannidae > Myiozetetes > Myiozetetes cayanensis. Next base: position 29,893,344 of record NW_026088185.1, read on the forward strand.
ATACTCTCTAAGTGTAAAGAGAAACTTATCTGTGAACTCAAGTACTTGATCTTCTACTATCTCACTGCAAAATAAGGGAGAGTTTGATCTGGGAAAGGAGATGAAGATGATTTTTACCAGTAGTGAATAAGAATATCCTTTAAACTAAGACTTTAAAAAAGGAAGATTTCAATGATGTTATACCAGATGTAGTGTGCCAGTAATATGCTCCTGGCAAGCTTTACAGATGATGTAGAAGTAAAATAAAATTGTTAAATCAAAGTTATGAAATGAGAATTGACTAAAACTGATCTTTCTCAGAATACATTTTCACTGGAATTTGAAAACATATTTGCTTTTGCTCCAAATCTGAGAAACACCTACCGTAAAGTTGAGCCATCTTATGAAATTCAAATGTAGTCATCATTATTGATCCATCCTTGCTAAGTACACCTAAGACCTTGTAGCACAGGCACACCTCTGCTTGCCAAAAGAAATATTTCTCTCTCCCTAAATGAGGAGACTGCAGTGCTCTGCAGTTCAGACTATTGCCACCTCCTTCCAGTCTGCTGAAATGGAGCAGAGTGGACCACAGGGCTCTGTAATAGAGAGGAATTAATTCCAAGAGTGCCAATGAAGCCTACACAAGACCTATGAAATATGAATCTATTACAGATGGGTGGGGTTTTTTTCCAGTACAGTTTCTGATTTTCACCCCTCTCCTCCTCCTATCACATGTTGCTTGTTTTAGTGGTTGGCAGGAGGGAGGGGGAAAGGAACTAACAACATGTGTGCCTATCATCACCCTGACCACTGCACTTGTACATCTAACTCGCTCCCCTTTGCTTTGTCTGCTTTTTGTCTTTATCCTGCTTGATCCTGTGAACGCTTAACGTGTGTGTAAGTTGTGCCTGCGTTGACTTCAGCTGGGCTACTCATGAGAGGAAAGCTGCAGACACAATGCTCACAACACAGAACCCTTTCACTGGTTCCTTGAGGGAGATTTCCTCTGCATTTGCAGTTTGGTGCAAAATGATCAGAGACAGGAGCAATCTTCCAACCCCTTCATAAACCCCAACAAACCAACAGCTCTGCCTTCTAGCACATCAGCACAAGAGATACCTGTCATAGTACACAGGCTTTTTGGAGACAAGGCAGAAGAAAAGAAGGACAAAATATAGGAAAGAGCAGAGATGGAAGATAGATTCTCCCTCTTGCAGCTTTTGGGTTTTCTATTGCTGAAAAGTAGGGTGGGGGAAGAGCTAAAGTGACTCACCAAAAGCCCAGGGCCCCTCCTGTGGATTGGGCTGCCAGCTGCCCAGGGGATACTCACATCAAATCTTCTCTCTCCTACCTCAGCCCCAAGAGTGAAGCGAGCTCCAAGACTTTCTGCAAACAAAACGCATCTTATCATGACTGTGCAACACCACACAACATGAGAGACAACACAAGAAATGTTAAAATGAAAGTAATTATCTATTTCACTGAGGCTAAACCGATGTAGTCCCCTCTTGCATTCTAATTTAGTAAAAACTATCTGCTTGTACAGCCCGTATTAATGTGCCCACACTAAACAGGCCAAGGATTGGTAATGGGTAGGTCCTCTAAGAGTGATTGTAAATGTGCAGTTAATGTGTTCTGGGGATGTATTCACTGAGGTTGAAGAACACTTTTCTTAAGCAATACCATTAATTGTCAAGATTACAAAAAACTTTCCTATTTTTCTCATTTCCAGTAAAATGGTTGTTTACCTAAATACTTAATAATTAAAACAAAAAAGTGAAAAGAAATGTGAGAAGAAATGACTGCTGGAAAAATGAAAGCTGAGTCCAAAGTTTTCAGTTTTCAATTTTTGTTAAAAAAAATCTGACTACTGGTTCAGGTGATCATTACCAAAGTCATGGTTCTCTGCCCTGATGTTCCTTTATTCTAACACTCTACAAATATTATCAAGGTAGACACCAAAACCTGCCAGATGAGGAACTGGGAGAGCTTTCCTGGTATGTTCATTAGGAAAGGTGTACTGGCAAGATGTCTGGTTCATGACAGAGAACATAAGAATATTTGTGCTATATGGGGCTGATCTGGGTTACTTCAATGACACAGATTTCAGTAAATCCAATACAAACTGTATGCACAGGAAAAAAAAAGGCCTGGATCAGTCTGACAGAAAATCTCAAAGGATGCAATGACACTGAAAAAGTCTTCTAATAAATGGAAAATAGTTCATTGAACATAAGCTGTAAGAGCAGACACATAACTAAGATGTCAACAGGTTTATTGGATAGAGAGAGAGAGGATGAGAAGATGTGGAGTTGGCATTACTCCATAGGACAATCATCTGAGACCTACCTCCACTGGAAACAAGGAAACAATTGTGGATGTCTTCCTTCACAAACTTGAAGAGTTTTGTCACTGAAACCTTCAGGAACTGAATTAAGTGCAGAGTGAACACACAGGACCATGGAGAATTTAGAAGATAAGCAAAGGATTTGTCATCTCAGCTGTTCTTGAAATTAGATCAAAAATGCTTTATTACCTGAGAGACTGAAACTCAAGTGTAACACACACAGCTGTCCTAGGTGTGTACAAGCTTAGAACAAGAAACAAAACTGACTAAAGAATTTGATCAGTGAGGGCCAATACCTGCTAGTTAGCAAACTGCTGGCAGATGTCGAGAAGAAGCATGAGTTTATCTTTAAAAAAAAAAAAAAAAATAGACTGATCAAGGCTGTCAGAATGTTTTCAAGGAACCCTCCTTAATGGGCTGAACTAGTCCAGTATTTTGACTTCCACAGCCCACAGCAAAACCACAGGGTTCTGATGCAATATCTTAAAGTCCCTATTCCTATAGCACTATAAATGCAAATGATTGTGAAAGGATACTCAGCGAGGTTCAGTAATAATTCAAATCACAAATCCTTTTGCCATGCAACTCATATAATATGATATTTTTTATGGAAGCCCTTCTCCCCCTCCAGAAGGCATTAAATTGTTATTCATATTTCAGATTAAAAAATTCAGGAAGAGTATTAAAAGACAGACAGTGATAGCAAGATAGATTCAAGGCATGTGTATATGCCTCATGCCTACTATAGCAAGTGCTCCTGCTCTAGAAATATAAAAAGGAAGTCAACTGAACAGCATGAAAATGGATGTAAACATGGAATTAAAGAGATCAATCTCCAAAGGTACAATAGCATTTTTAAGGGAAGGGTGTGTAATTTGAACAAACACAGCTGAAGGCAAGAATTAGCACCATATGCATAATCACATAAATCAAGATAAATAAGATTGGTGGAATTACACATGATGCTTGTTTGCTCTGAAGAACAATGAAGTCAATAAACAAGGATGTCTCAGGGTTAGCAGGAATTGCTATGCTAAGTGGCAGCACTGGTAGGCTGCTAGTGCTTTCTAAATGCATTACTAAAGAAAATGATCATGGTATAAGAATCAGAGCTACAGGAACTCTGGCTACAGAGCTCCACTGATAGCCATCAACATATGCAGGTGCAAGGGGAGACATGTCACTCTTAAACAGCTCATTCATTTTAAGTCTCAGTTCATTTGCCACTGAAAATATGAAAGCAGTACACTGGAGAGAAAAAAATCTGTTAATATGTGCATCCCAGCTCTCCAACTAGCAGTCATCTTTTAAAAGCTTAGTCATGTAGTTGCAAAGGTGGTGAAGTTCTGCTTTGGATCCTTCACCAGCACAAAGTAATGTAGTTTGTTTGGTTTTATTTTTAATGTGCTGGTTAATTTATTCCTAAAAAAGTATATTTTTTATGCAGCTCTTGATCCTGAATTTGACCTGATGAACCCAGAAGCATTAGAAAAACCCAAAGTGAGATCGGTCATTAATATTAAAATGCAGAGTCCAGCATATTCAGAAAGAAGTTGACATATTCAGAAATGATGCTCTGCCACTTAGGAGGAACTGAGACTCTCAGATAAAGAGTGCCAGGGCTCTGAGCTGTCATTGTGGAGCAATAGGAGCAGATCTGCAGAGAGGAACAGGTGACTGTGAGGTTTGGCTTTGTACCATTCCTGTGAGCTGAATGTCCACTATTCATGCAGCAGCCTTTCCTCTGGGCAGTGACTGCAATCAGTGTTTGGAGTGTGCTTGGCCTCCTGGATTGCCTCCTCCAGATGAGCTCCCATCAACAGCATTCCAGTTTGTGTCCTCTGAACTGCTCTGTGCTATGACCTAAAACACAGCAAGGGAGGGCAATCAGATTTCTGAAGCATCCCCTGTACCAGAGCTAAGACATCACTTGTAGGGATATGCAGACACACATTCCTCAAGTCAGGAGGTTTCAGGGGAAATGAATGAAGTTCAAACAGCCCCAGTCCTGGAAAAACTGAAGAGAGGATCAGTCCTGTGAGCATACAGAACCTCAAAGCAGAAAACAAGCTTTGTAAGCTTTTTTTTTTTGAAGTTCCAGTTAATTTCTCTCACTCAGAAGTTATGGATAATGGACAATTGGAAAGATCGAGACAATCTAGGTAGGAATGTTATAATAATGTCTCTTCCATGTGGCTAATGAGAAAAGACATATGAAAAGATGTATAAAGCATGAGAGTTAAGGGCAAAACACTGTTGACATTGATAAATCTGAACTGATTTGGCTTTGGTTAGGTCTCCTCCAGCTGTCACAGAACAGCTGCTATTCAGCATGACTGTATTTTCTGCTTTTTTTGCAAGTGTAATACCATTAGCTCAGAAGTTCTTTTATTACTCTAGAAAAGCACAGGCTTTGCACTCACTTACTAAATCACTGGGACTTTTTAGATCTACAGTTGACTCTTCAGAAGGAACTGCCTATAGCATTATTAAATGCTTCTCTTGCACCCTGATGTCCTTGATAGGAATTGAGATACTGCTCCTGTGAAAGTAAACCAAGAAACTTCACTTTTGCCACCTCCAGCATTTTTTGGAGGTCTCCTGCTTCAGGCAATAGTGCAAGAGTCTCCTTGCAGCTCTGGCTTGGGACTGGAGAAGGTTGGAGTTTGTACAGCAGAGTCCCTCTGTGTCTCACTTCCCCTACAATTGTCAGAAATAAAGAGAAAAAAGGAAAGAGAAGACACAGGAGTGCAAAGATAAGAGGCAGAGCTCAGCTTTTCTTTGATCTCCTCCTCTGTTGCAGGCAGAGGAGATCAAAGAAAAGAGGCATAACAGAAAGCACGTGAGCCGGGTATGCCTGCAAGAGGTTGTCACTTGGAGTGCCTTGGCTCTGCACTTGGGGAGTTTGGATGCCTGGTGAACACCATGTCTTCCTGAGCAAGAGCTACAGCAGCCTGGACAGAGGGCAGGGGACTTATTTCTGCTCAGGGAGCACAGGGAATTACAGCAGCCTTTCCTCCAGCCAACCTTCCAGCTCACAGGCAGACACCAAGAGTGAACACGGCCTTTGCTGCACGACTGTGTTGGAATTAGTCTCAATTTACATGAGCGAAATTCAGTCCAGGCCCACACTTAGAAGGCCTTTCTGGAATAGAAATATCCTTCCATTATACTGTAAAAGCAACTTGTAGCAACAAAACTCCACTGTTGATACTATAACTTTTCTCATCTTGCCAAACAAAGTAGGATGGAAATGGCTATGGGGTATTTTTGCCAGTTTACCTGCATCGACATTGATTTTGCTTATGCCAGTCACAGATCACACCTCATTCTACCCTTGAACGACACAATTATGCCAGAAAAGTCTGCTGTGCGGGCTTAAGAGGGAAAATGTGGTTCCATTTTATCACATTGGAGTTTTCTCATTAAACTTATTTGGACTGGGATTAGGCTATTAGAGAAAATTTAACCCCAAATGATTGGAATGGAGAGAAAACCAAATTAAAATATTCTCATATGTTACAAAGGAAACAGCCCCCAAAGAAATTGTAGAAAATATAAAAATGTATAGATTTATAGCAGGGGAAGAGGTAAAATGGTAGAAGAATTCAATAAGCTATTCTAGTCAAAAAAGCACAACCTGAATCAAAAAAAAAAAAAAAAAAAAAGAGAAAACAAAAAAAAAGACATTAAAAATATTTGAAGTACTTTCTGTATTCAAATAATGGTTCTTTTATTGTGATGACCTGCACTATTCATACTTAATAATCCACAAGTTAGAGTCAATAGGTTTGTTTTAAGGTAGTACAACAGATTTTTACAAGAGACGATTACTACATATAAATAAGTATAAAGGTGATAATGATGTTATTGTACCTGAGTTAAATATATATGTGGGGTTATATTGAATGTATGAGTAATCAGCATGGTCTTTTTTTGCATTCTTGGTTCTTAAGTATTTGTAAAATTTCTGAATCCTTGGTTATTTAGCAGTTTTTGCTACCAATTGAATTATCCCACTTTAGCTCCACTTTTTCCTCAAATTTTGTTATGTCTTGAATTTTATAGATTTTTAAAGATGTTGAGTGCTCTTTAAGACTGGTGATAGACTGTTGATAAAAGGGGGATAAAAAAAGAAATTAAGACAGTCCTGCGGACACAGACGCCAGGAGTCAGGGTGGCTGATGGTCTGGGAGCAGTCAGGAGGCTCCAGGAGTTGGCTCTGCCCAGCATTCATTACCACATAATCCAGTACTTTCTCCTTCCTCATCATATAGAGCTTTCACTCTCCCTATTCCTTCTGCCCTTTTTTTCCCCACGTATCTGTGTTTTCTTTTGATAACTTTTCCTTCCTTCACTTTCTTTGTTCCTTCTTACCTCTTCAGCCTTTCTTTTTTCTAACCTGTTTCTGTCTCACAGCTTCTCATGGTTTCTCCAACTGCTCTATCTCCTCACACTATGGTAACCCTAGATAAGCTTCACTTTTACTTCCACCCTTCCCAAATTTTGGATTTGGACTATTTATAATTCAACAATCCTGTCTTCTTAACAATGTGTGGAATTATTCATTACATCTTCCCATCAATTCCCAAATCATTTCATTAGCATTCTCCAGTTACTCAGCCTAGACTGGACCAGAATGATAGATTTAGGCTCAAAGGTAGGAAAGGAAGGACCTCGCTGCACATTCACACTCTTACCCTCCTGTAACAGAAACACACTTTACTCCTGCCTTGTATTTTTACCCTGTCCTTTGCCTTTATTCCTGTTTTGTTATCATCATCATGTCAAGGCAACCTAGATCCAACATTCCTCCTCTCCCATCCAGCATATCGGTACCCAGATAGAGATCGGCCTCAATTACTTCTGTCCAGCAAATGTAACACAAAAAGATACAACCTATGCCCAGTTTGCAGAGTCGCTGAGCACTTGCAGCTCAGGCTTGGTGCAGAGGTGGTGCAGAAGACTGGACTGAAGCAATAATAAATGGCCCCCAGCAGGGTCAGGCACAGGATCCATCTCTCCTGGATCCTATTGTCAAGGTCAAAGCACAATAGCTGCAAAATTCAATCATTTCATTCACAGTCCTGCCCGATTATTTGGCAATAATCCACTATTTGGCAGCTGGTGGATAGGGCCATGATCTTTTTCCGTGTTGCCAATGCTGATTTCTTGCATTTGGCCACCAGACCTATTGCACATGTATGTTCGACTCCCAGGTATCATGTGCTGCTCTTGGACTTTAGGGTTTAATACTTTTGACAAAGTCCCATAATGTAATGAATTGGACATACAGTTGAATCATCTTCTGGCTGGAAGTTAATCCTTACTACTATAGAAATGAAAAATACTGTTAACTGAGATAACATATTGGTCAAAAAGAGTAAAAAACTCACCAAGCTGGAAAGAAATAAATCCTAGTAGTAGAAGCCTTGTGTATTATGGAGCTGTTTAGACACTGTGTTGATTTTTCAAAGAGTATAAACTAGCAGCCCTTTTGGCTTTGAAACGTTTTAAGTAGCTTTTTATATGACAGTACCATGAGATATTCATTTGTCTGCGGCAGGCTGAAGGAAGGAATGACTGGATCTCACAGACAGGAAGATATAAACAGACCTTGAAGAGGTCAGATGAATTCATGTTTCATAACAGCCTGAAGGGAGCTGTTGCAGAGAGGTTAAAGCTGGTTAAGCATTTTTCCCTATGGATCCAGAAACAGAAGTTTAAGCCTCACTGCAGACTCATGGCAAAGGTTTTGCTAATCAACCCAGATGTAAATGGCTATTTAGTGTTTTAGACCAAGGGGGCACAGGCAGGTGGACAGAGTGCTATATCACTGCTTGTATGCTACCTTCAACTTACTAGTCTGATAGGTTTGTGTTGGCATTTGGCCCTTGAAGAGAGAAGCCAGCTCTGAAGCATTCATATTATTAGCCAGCCCTCTATGGGATTGCTGTGCTTGGGGTCTCAGCAATGTAAAGGACATGCAATGCTTTAGAGTCTCACCGGTATCTCTCACGGCTGGGAGTGTTCCCCTGGTGCATATTTTAATCATTCCAGCTTGGTGAGTGATGAAATAATATATTTTTTGTTGAATTTATTGCAGGTTGGAAGAGAAAGGATGGTCAACAGTCAGACTGCCAATACTCATAACAAATCAAATCCGCATTTTGGCTTAATGTTTTAAAATATTTAGGAATACTAGTTTTCTGCCTCTTTACTCTGTAAGAGGTTTCTAAAGAGCAAAAGAAAACTAAATTATCCTATAATGCCAGCAAGCAATTGTAACAAATCTTGTCTTGCATAAATACACATTCTGTTTTGCTTCCCAGGACTACTTCAGAGTTTTTCCAACATAGGGGTTTTACCCATGAAGCAGAAAATACAGACTATTTTGTGGTGGGAAACAAGCTAAAGGCAAGCAGCTGTGGCAATTTGAGACTATTTTCAAACACAGTCATCTTGCTGCTGTATGTGCAGTTCAACACATTTGACAATTTAAAGTGCCCCGCTCAACTGACTGTGCAATTTGTTTCCTTCACAGCAGCAGCGTGATGTACTGGAAACCACCTACTGCAAAGTATCCAACACAAAGTGACACCAAAGGCTCAGGCTGAAAGAAGAAATTAATTCCTTCTCATGCAAATACCTCCTGAAAGCCATAGGTCATCTAACCAAGCCTACTAATTATTACCACCACTTGATTTTTTGCTTTGATATTGCATATGCAGCTCAAACTGCTGCCAAGTTCAGTAGCCGCACAGTGGCTGATAAACTTGTAAATGTGTGCACCAAACCTGGGAAAAAAATTAAGTAGTTTCATTGATACTTTCCCTGCATCTGCAGTCCTTATGTTTGTGTAAAAACTGGACTCCAGGCTAAAAGATGAGCATGAAAGGAAATAATTATAAATTATCTGCATAAAATCTGCAACAAATTACCTATAAAACTATAACTATCTAAACAGGATGACATTTACTTTATAGGTTCATGACTTCCTTTCTTTAAAGTTAGCTAAGAAGAGAGTAAAGTAATTACAGTTCTCTTTTGATTGATTAAACATGACATATATGCTAATATGAAAGTAACTTCTGTCCTTTGTTACCCAAGCTTCTGGTTTAAAGCAATTTTGAAGATAACAGATATAATCTCACCAGTGCTGCCATTTCTAACATATATGCCAAGAATGTAATTCCTCTGCCTTTTTTCTCCAACAGAGAAAGCATATTTTATCCTTCATGTTTTAAATTTTGGATACAGAAGTCGGATGATATTACAGCCATAAATCCTCTGTTTCTTTGCCATTATATATCAGGAAAGGTCTGTGCCACCAGTAGAATAAGTAGTTCTGCCTTTTCACAAAGGTTGTCCCACCAGTTTGGGGGAGACTATTTGATCGAATAAGGTTGATGGGATACAGTCCCGTAGGAAAAAAAGAAACACTTGCTAAATTTCACTTGAAAGTACTACACACTGAGGAACAGTGTCCATCAGATTCACCTCTATTTAATTCTGGCTCCAGTATCAGAAGACTATCCTGACAAACTGAGGTTTATGGGGCTCAAGTTTTTCTGCTCCATAAAATTTTTACCTAAAATTCAAGTTTTAGCCATCCTCTAATTCCTTACCTTGATGCTTTTATGCTGTTGTTTCACTTTAATGTCAGCATAACTCTTGTGTTTTTAGTGTGGATGTGCACCCTCTTTGCCACCTGTCCTGTAAATGGCACGAATTCAGTTCCCCAAGTCCTCCAAGGCTCTCCTTACAGGATGGATCCTCAGGTCTCACATCATCTGACTTGTTTTGACTCTCTGGTTGCATCCTGCCCTTTCTGTAATTGTTGAAACCAAAAGAGAGGATGACGTTCCAGCTGTGGTCACACTAATGTGAACAAAAATGAACTTCAAACTCTCTGAACTTAGCAGAGACGTCCCAAAAATACATTCACCAAATAGATGTGGGGTTTTTTTCCCCAACACTGCATCATATTACACACTTAAATTAAACCCAGTGGACAAAATTCCTCCCTGGATTAAGTTTAGTAATGTCTGTGGAGTCCAGTGAGAGAGAATTTGGACCAATAACTATTAACATTTCCAGTTCCCTCCCTGAAGCAATGGTCTTTTACTGATATTAATATTCCCCTCCAGAAAGTTGGGAGGAATGCAATCCCAGTATTCAGTTTCCTTAAGTCTTCAAACAAACACACACCTCTCTGGCAAAGGTCTTACCCTGTTCTATCCCACCCTCCCATTCCCCCCTGCCACAAGAATGCCTGACATTCAGGTTAATGCTGAAGTTGCAGCAGGTGACCACTAACACAGAGGGAAAATGGATTCCTTAGTAATGCTGGTTTAGGAGATGATGGTCCTCAAGGAATAGTACAGCAAGATGTCAGAGATTATTTTATGTCTTGGACCACATACAAGAAATAAAATATGCAAAAATAGGGAAGGGCAGCAGGGCCTGGAGATGGGGAGGAAGGGAAGGAGAAAAGGCTGCCTGCAGCAGCCTCCTGGATGTGAGGGGGGAGCAGGGACTTTCCCATGGCAGGAACTCGACTTTGCTATCGGAGAAACTATAGTGAGCAAAGTCTTTCTTAGGTACTCCAGCAATTAAATATCTTTGCTTTTTTATGATATTTAGACATTTAAATGAACAGAGACTAGGCTTGAGCCCAGCCCTACATGAGATATTTCATACACACTGTTATGGAGGTATCAGAGCAGCTTGCAGTACTTTTGCCTAAAGGCAAGAACAGGATACATAGGGGATCTCTATTTGGTTCCTTCCCTCTGTATTTCTGTTTTTCTTGGCTAACTCTACTAGCACTGCCATGGTTTTGTGCTTGGTGTGTTACACACCAGAGGTACAACAAAGGTGCATTCTAACTTCGTTGCTTGGAGAATTGCAAACTATTGAAAAAGGCTTCCAAGGAATAAAAGCCTGTGGTTTGAAGTAGAATGTTGTTACTAGAAAAGGAGAAAGTAGGTTCATAACAAGTTTTAGAAACAAAGATTATGCTAATGGAAAAAAAAGGTGTTCAATTCTCTGTATTTCCTATTATTTCCTAAAGTATAAACACAAATCACTTAAAATAAATTAGCATTACCCAAATTGTACAATTCACAGGGTACTGTCTTAGGCCAATAGATTTGCCAACAAAGGGGAAAGCTTTCATAAATAAGAAGAAAAAAAAATTTGTTTTGTAGATTATCTACTTTATATAACCCTTAGGATCTGTAGCATTTATAAACAGCAACATGTAACAGTGCCACAGAAATACAGAACTGGGTCCTTGACTTTTGTACAGTATTGTATCACCTCAATTCTCTCTTGGCACAGTGCTAATTTACGCTAGTTAAAAATCCAGACCAGAGCAGTTTTCAGGAGGAGATGACTGATTCATGAAGTCTAAGTGACTGAATACAGAAGTAATTCATTAGCTCCATGCTGTATATGAAAGCTTGACCAGGGATGACTACAAAGTACAGCATATGCAGGCTAAAAAAAAAAAAAAATGTAAAAAGCAGAATAAAATGTAGGAAAGCCCATTAGTAATTTGCCTTGAGTTTGATAATAGGTCTGCAACTTAATTTATTTTGGTGTGACTTGAAGTAATGCAAGAGGAAAAAATGGAACAGCAACATTCCTGCACTGACCACGCATCGATGGTTTTCTAGAAGAAATGTATTTTATACCAAGTTTACTTTCCTTACATATTGTCCAGATAAACTGCCTCTGTCTAGTGTGCTTTCTTTTTCAGTTATGTTCATCTCTGCTGCAGAAAACATAGCTGTTTTCTATGTTTCTATTTTGAGTTTAGCTATAGGTCCTTTTCACCATTAGTAACATGGAACAAGTCCTGTTGGAAAGTAAAATCCATAAAATCCATGATATGTCCCAGGTGAGTTTATGTTGATTCCAGTCTGGGGATATCTGAATGCTACAAGTCTCTGCTTCTCCAGTCTACATTTAAATTGATACTGGTGCATTAAATTCAAGGTCCTAATTATCACATAATTACCTAAACCAATAGTACATCAAATGATCCCTTCTTGTTATAACTTCTCCAGGCTCCTGGAAATCACTGATTAATTTATTGAACGTGTTGTTTAGCTCCTCCCTTCTTCATCCAGGTCTGCATTGGTGAAACATCACTTAACCCATTTTCAACTTGTTCATTAGGAGCACCCACAAAAGGAGTTTGTCAGTAATCCCTGTGCAGTGCTCACAGACCTTGTGTAGATGAGCTGATAGGCTCTGATCTTTGGAATTATTTAATCTCTTTTTCTTTGACCACTTCTCAATAGCCTCTTCAGAACACTGTCAAAGGTGTTTTAAATTATTGTTTTCTTTCTTTGAGAACAATGTGCCTGAAAAGCTCTAATAGATTAGGGAGGTATGTTTTTCTTTGGCAGGTAGACACTGTCTTTATTCTATTATGATTCTCATTTATTTATTTTTGTTTCACAATACCCCTGATATTAAGAAAAGAAATTGGTGTTCAATTCCCAGGATTATCTGTAGCTCTCTTATTGAAGATAGTCACTGGTGATCAGGCACAGTAGTTCATTTTAATGAGCCTGAATTTTAGGGGTTTTAGCAGTACAACCATTTCATTCTTAAGTTCCTCTGAAAGTCCTCGAAATATACTCTCTTATTTTAATAACTAGTGGTTCTCTAATTCTTTCCTTCTGTTCCAATATGTCCTCTGCTGCTATTGCAGCCTCTGACAGTACCTCATCTTTATTTCCAGAAAAGAGAAGATGTGTCACCCAACATCCTCCGTGGTGCAGACAATGGCAAAGAAATAATTTAAGTTTTCTGCAATGTCTGTGTATTCCTTAATTGCTCTCATTAATCCCTGGTAGTCCAACAGACACACAATTTTTTTCAAGGACTTTTTGGGCAATCTATCAAATCACACTCAGCTGTCGCTTTAGGTAAGATACACATTATGATTTGACATATGTCCTCACATTTTTCATAAGTAACTCACTGCAATCTACGTAAATCATTTTGCACAGACAGTCTATATGTGATACTTAACTTGGATTGAAGGCAGAGCAGGCCCAATTGTCTCTCGTCACAAATACCTCTGGATTTTCCTGCTATTGGTAATCCCTAATATTTTTCAGTTGGTGATTTCAAGGCTTCTTGGGCAGACTTTGTTATTTCCAGTTTTACAGTTAGGAAAATGAGTGATATGAAGAGGACCCTGGTGTTCCTATGGCTGTTGATGCTGCTGGTGGATCTCTCACCACCTCCCCCAGACCGATGGCAGCACCTGATCTCCTCCAGCCGTAGGTCCCAGCCACACTTCCATAGATTGCAAACATAATCTGACAACATGGCCATGTACTTCTCAAAGATAACTATTTTGGCAAAATGAAAACAAGTTTACATTGTTTCTTAGTAAGTGATAAAATATTTTTTATCATTAGACGATTGGTAAGTGGTTTTAGGCAGCACAGGAAAAATGGAAAAGAAAGACTATGCTCTAACTGTGTAGTCATAAATTACATGAAGTACATTTCATTATAAAGTACTACATTTTTTTCTAATCCTTTATGAATTCTCTCCGTTTACCCTGGGGGGTTGTAATGTAAACTGACATCTTATTCTCTACTCAAAAAAATCACTAGTATTCTCTTAAAATGTTTTGCCTAGGAATATGAACAAACAAATAAAAGCAACAGAACACACAAGAAAAAGAAGTATCTCTTTTTTAAAAACAAAAAAAGAAGGGAAACTATAACATCTGTATGGCAGTGACTGAAAAAGTTCAAGCATGATATGTACAGAAGTAATGACAACCATACACCTATTTTATTTCTATGAAAAGGAGTATTTAGATATTATTGCTGAGATATAATTCCCTTAAACAATGAGGGATATGCTATAAGCATTAAATACTTGCCATTCATATATGATTTGCATTATTATTATTATTATTATGATTTATACTGCCTGAGAAAGAAATAACACTCTCGTTTTCCTTAGCTCCAATAATTGTGAAGAATTTTCATATTTTCTTCCTATTTCTATCAGTTAAACAGCTCAAAGCGAGGTTTTTCCACTCCTAGTTTTGAATAACACAGAATACTGGCTTTGTACCCTTGGGCTACTTGGATTTAATATCAAATTCTTACCTTGCACAAGGTCAGAAAAAAAAATAAATCTTATAAAATTGGACTCATATGAAGAATGAGTTTCTATCTTTTAATACCACCAAACAATCTGCAAATTATTTAAATTAAGACAACCAGCACTCCAACATCTGCAAGCAAAATGCTTAAATGCCAAATGCAACTTTACTGGCATAAGAAAATAATAAGTGGAGTTCAATTTGTGTCAGCATAGCTCAGGAAAATAAGATATCATGTCTTGCTGTCTGCTTGATGTCAGCTTCTCAGATTCAAACCCTAATGCCTCATCTTAGGCTGTCCTTACTGGAGGCTGCCAAATAGCAAGGTTCAGCCAGAGTTCATGCAGCTACTACAAAATAGCTTTTTTTTTTCCTTCTCCTTTTTCAATCATTATGAACCTTCTGCTTTATATTGTACACACTTGATTATATCTATCCTTGAAATGTATACAACTCTATTAGCCTCTTCTCCTATTCTTTTAACATACTGTAAATTCCTTTCTGTGCTTAGTTTGTTTTATGACTTACAGAATTAGGCTTTTAAACTTTCACTGCACAGAGAAGATTGAGTTGTGCAATTTGCTACAAGGAGAAAACAAAGGAATGGGAATTTATACTAATATAAAAAAGAAACAAAACTATGAATGCTTTTACTACTTTGTAGACTCTTATCAGTTTTCTGCTAAAATATTAGTCACCACCATAACTTGGTTCCAAAATAGCTGGAAGGGGTTCTGCCTAGAAAGGAAACATTAGCAGCTCTCTAAAATGCCCATTCTTGTTCATTCTAAGAAGCCTAAATCTCCTCCTGCCTAAAATCTCATCTCGCATTGATATTGATATTTCAAATGAGACATCATGCAAGCTTAAAATGAGCAATTTAAGTGGATTCATTTTCTCAAATTGTTTTAAATTGGCTGCATATAAAATTACTCTAAATGGAAGTTGTGGGACAGATAAGCCAATAATTTTATAATAATATATATAGTTTAGTACTGTCAAAGTTTGTAGTCATACAATACCTTTTTGGAGAACTCAGCAAAGCCTGTTGGAATCTGCTTCCAGTGGAAAAAAAGAACAACCCAGCACATGTGGGTTGCAGCATTAAAGTCATAATATACCAACACATATATTTTGAAGATAACACGATCCTTCCACAAAACAGGGATTGAAATTTTCTGAACATTTCAATTGTAATAAACATGCAGACACACAGATACCTCTATACACACGAGGAAACATGTATAGAGTGTAAGGAATTTAAGTTTATCCCAGTGCTGCAAACAGTACAGTTTCAATAATTTTAAATTAATTGATGAGAAGTAAGAAAAGCAACTGCCTTAATATTTCCTGAAATATGAGGAAGATTTAAAAAAAAAAAAAAAATTTGGCTTTTCTTCCCTTTCTGACTTGCTGTCCTAGTTTAAGGGAAACAAGTTTCTTCACTTAGGCTCATTCATTGCAATCTTATCTGGTATGAATTACTGAAACAGATTTGCAATATTCAATGTCTGAACAGATGAAACACTTTAATACCTTAGATGGCTCATTTCTGGAATCAGCTGGAGGGGCATACTCCCCAAACTTTAAAAATATTTTTTACAAAATTCAAAGGCACTCAAGATTAAAATTCCCAAATGTGTATTCTGGATCACCTCCAAAAACATTCAGTCATTATTGGATATTGTCTTGATTAAAATTCCTGTTGGTTTGTTCTATGGTTAAGGAATAATCTTGTATCTTAGCTTTTGGAATGTATTCCTATCATGTGACATCTGTGAAGTCCGAATTAATATAAAGAGATCTTTCTCACTACCCAGCATGGGAAAAGGTTTAAAATCTTCAGATTTCAGCATAAAAGCAGTGCAGAGAATGGGTTTTCCACTAATATTAACATTTAGATAGATCAAAATTTCCTTCAGGAACAGGGAAAAGTTAATTTCTAAAGCAGTATCACGGAGATTAATGTGTGTACTAGGCAATAATTAAAGCAAGAATTATTTATTGTCTCCTTTGTAGTTACCCTTTCCACAGAACCCTCATTTTTTATAATGAAGCTAGAGCCATTCCTGACTTAGCACAACTGAGTCACTACATTCATGGACTCCAAAGCTACAACACTGAGCAAGCTGTGATTTTCCCACTCTATAAAGCCATGTGAGATTACCTTTCCAGTTTTCATCTACCTTGGGACAAAAAGCAGGAAAGTTTTCCCCATCAATGTCAGATCGCATGACCGAGCCCCAGGACACTGCTGCACATAGGCCACTTGCAGGAAGAAAAGGCAGATCAGACATCTTGGTTTGTTATTCTCACACCTAAAACTCTGCTTTTAAGTGCTATTTAACTACTGAGGCACTATTTAATGATTTTGAGATGTTTCCTCAAGGTCCTCCTCCTTTAGCTAGTTGAGGAGGAATATTCACCTGGAGCCTCTGATATTTCATGAAGTACTGCAGGAAGATTTGGGTTTCAGATCTCCTAGAAACAGTAAAAGTAGAAATTCCATTTTGTATTCTATGAAGCTGTCCACGACAAAGTTCATCAACACTCACAATGACAAGCTAGCATTCTATTTTGGAACCATCAGTGTTTTCCTCCTCAAAGCCTTTAATTCATATTTCCCCAACCAGCTCTCTAGGTAAAAATAACATCTACTTTAGAATTGTTTCCACACAGAAATTTGAAAAAAAAATGTTGTAGAATAGGAAAGGGAAAACCCCCACATTTTCTAGTGTCCCCAATGAAAAGTTTTAGATACATAGACAGACGAAAATAATTGACTTGTATAGGAAGTTACCTAAAAACTACAACAGTCACACCAGAGGGAATACGAACTAGAATTAGTCTCTGAATCTGTCTATAGAAAATTTGACTTAATCCACAACACGAAAAATACCCTGCTGAGAAGTTCTTATACTATATATTGTTTTTCTACATAAACAACGCCAGTGTATTCTTGCACAATGCTTACATTTGCCCAAATTTTTGGGAAACCACCTTGTGCACCCAATATTGTGTCTACAGGTAACTTTTAGTAACGTGAATCATGGGTAGGTGCTTTCTTGAGATAACTAAAATATGAAAAGATACTTTTGAAATTTGGGATCTATGCAAAACCATTTTCTTTTCCCCAGAAAGACTTACATAGCAATATGCAGAACATGTGGAAATCACAAGCTGAGTAAATTACTCTTACCTTGCTTTGGCTGTCCTTAAATTTAATATGCATACATTTGTCACTCTAAAATGTGATTTGTATATGCCAGAAAAAACTGAGAGACAGCAAGTATGTCAAACTCTATAATCTTCTTCTCCTCCCTCTTTATGTTTTGAGATTGTCTCTTGCCTAGTCTGTCTGCCTATTTATCTAATTACAGTGCTCTGGTTTTGACCAGGATGTCATGGAAGGCATATTGCCCTGGAGGAGTTTCCCCATTTCTAAAATGTCATGTTCTCAAGGTGAAAGCTCTCAGTTTGAGCAGGTAGGACTCTCATTTGGGAGGAACAAAGGCTGGGTGGAGGAGACAATTCCCTGTTCAGCTTTGAAATAGAGTCACGACACTGGTCTGTGATGGACCAACTATAGGAATTTATTTCCATGTTTTTAACTTAAGGGGATTATAGGTATCTTTAATGCTTTCTTGACTTACCCAGCTCGTAGTGTGATAAGAATATCATCCTTAATGCCTTCTGCATTTTAGAGTGAGACTAGCTCATATCTCCTTCAGTCTGTGGAGAACTAACACACAGCAGCAGTGCCCTGTCTGGTTTTTAACAGAGTATATAATTGGCCAGTAGGAGCTACATCAGGACATAAGTACATGCTGGGGTAGCTAAGGAAGAGATCTGGTTTTTAATAAACATTGAAATTGGAAGAGTGGAGAGTATTTGGCAGCTTATAAGTTATCCTAATAATTTAGGAGTCTGACTTTCAGCACCTATGTTTCAAACTGTAGATTCAGGTTACTCATTTGAACCATGGTTACTCATGCAAGTAACTTTTATTGACCACAGTAATAATATTTCTCTAAGTAAGATTTTCACCAGGATTTTTTTTCTTTTTTCTTTTTTTTTTTTTTTTTTGGTGTATTTTTCTTTATAGCTTGGAAGTATTTTTAACACATTTTGAATCTGCCTTTTCATATACAACTGAATATTGCTAAATACTTCGTGGTTCCTCAGTGACATAGCTTTGCCAGGCTAAAAGATTTTTAATGTGGCAGTGAATGGATAGCAATGGCTGTGAGTGTTCATTCCAGCTTTTGTTGCGTCCTGGCTTTCTTCCCTTAACAGTTCACAGGTCTGTAATAGTATTGTTTTGATCTGCTTGCTATTCTCTTGTGAGTATTCACACAGAATGTGTAATTAGTAAATCAGTTAAGCCTTTTTTAAAAAATTTTGCTGCCTGAAGTGTATGTGTAGATAAAAAGTGTGTTCTGAGTCCAACTATAGAAGAAGCAGCTGGTGCAGTAGTACAGAGAAAGTGGAGGCACTAGTTAAGGAAGTTAGGAGTGTAAAATAGTGCTGGCTGGTAAGAACATGAGGATGATGACACTGTGTAACCAAACTTTAGGCATCTGGTTTTAACTGAGGCAAGGAGTTCCCACAACTTCCTTGTGCACTTTATGAAGAATCACTTCCACCCACGTCTTTTGAAGTTGCTACTTGTTGGCTTCCTAGGGTGCCTTGGAAATGACAGTGTGCAACTCTCTTTGACTTATCCAGCCCAGGTCTCCGTGAGTTCATAGACACCTTTAGTCATCCTTCTTTCAGATTAACAATCCTTTCTCTAGTCATTCCATAATTCTGATGGTTGTTCAAGTCCTCTGAACCTTCTCCAGTTCCAGGATAAGCTTTCTTTAGATGAAAGGAGTAGCAATAAGGGGACAGAGCTACAAAAAACATTTAAGATGTGGGGGCACAGTGGATACACAGAAGCATAATGATGATACACATCTCATGGTCTTTTCTATTCCAAATAATTCCTAGCATTTGGTTTGCTTTTTTGCCCATGATTTGAAATGATCAGTGAGAGTCCACCAGTGCTTTTACACAGCCAAGACTACTTTTTTTCCAAACATACCTCACTTCCAACTTATTTACAATGAAGGTAAAGCAAGTCACTCATTATTGTAAGTTCCCTGCGCATTTATCACCCTTCTGTTATTGACACAATACACAAGAATATTTCTCTGTTGTGCCTTAATTGTGCATCTCAAAATGAACTTCTGAGTGTTCTATGCAGGTGCTCTTCTCCATGGTTTATGTACAAAAGATTTTCTTTACTAATTCATTTTAGTGGAAAAATGTCTTAACGCAGTAACAGTGCCTACATTAATTTTTGAGTTTTTCCTCTTCTGAGTTAACTTATTTCTTTCCTCTTGCCTACCCAGAATAAGTTGTTTCAGTTTGTTTATAAACTTCCCAAATGTTGTGGAGATTGTTAGTTGGGTTCTCCAGACACTACTGTAATGAATAAAATAAAGCAACAACAAAATATATTAGCCTTGTGACAAAGCACTCATTCCTTTTAAGTACTTTGCCACTAATATTAGGAATGTATTTGTGTAATTTTAGCTGTTGCTAAGGAAAAAAGAGTTTTGATCTTTTCTAGAAAGGAAAAGATTAAGCACTCTGTCTACATTTGATTCTCATTTCATTTTCCCCATATATTCTATTTCTTTCTCTGGAAGTCAGCCAGCAACCCAGCTCCATATAACTACCTTCTTCCTTCCAGGCCTCTAAAAGTATTTGGTTTGAAAAAGATGTTTATGGTGCCTGTTATACTGGTCATTCTGTGTTCCTCTTTCCTCTTCATTGTCTATTCAGGTTATGTGTTTGGGTTATAATTGTGTGTCCATACAGAGCCTGGCACAGTGCAACCCTACTCTCATGCAGATGTGTAAGTACTGCACTAGAAAATGTCATTACCATTGCAATAACTAGTAATTAAATTTTCTATAAATTATTTAATTCAAATAATATATATTTAAATATACATATTGATAAAATATAAATGATTTAATTAGGCCTCCAAATTGTAAAGGCTTTAGGATTTTAAGTAAAAAACCCAAACTTAAAATGGTTTCCAAGTTTGGAGGCAGTATCTTTGAGTTCTTCTTGCAGAACTGAATTGAAGTTTAGAGATAAACTGCTAAGATTATCCTACTAGTATTCTGGGTGTGGTTTTCAGTCATTTACTCACAATGGTACCAAACAAAGAGCTATACATGCAAGCCTACAAAATTCTTACTGTTTTTGGGAAACACAAGCTTGAAAGATTTCTTGCACCGTTCTGTTCTGTCCTACATGGGATGGTAGATCCACAGATCCTACACTAATAGTAGACCACCAGTGCTAATTGTACCTCTTCTTGGACCCCACATGCTCTCTCCAAGGGCAGTCTTGTACATCAGTTATTTAAAAAATGACCCTTGACAGGCCTGATACTCATAAGTGAAGTAATTGCTTTTAAATTTTGATCAGTCCATGATGTTCTACACAGAAAGACAACACAAACTGGCCCACAAAGATGGTCTTCCCTATTAACCCTTAAATTTGTAGTATGGCATAGTCAAAATCAATATACAGACTCTCAGCCATTTTCCATATGTTTTATTTGGTAAGAAAAAAAGGAACCAGTTCACTTTCTTTACCTGTTTGACTTGCAAGCAATATTGGTGATGATACCATATTTATAAGTGCTCTGACTAGTTTGAGTCTTTTCTGCAGACTTGGTCTCTGTACACTTCTGTCAGTTTAATTTTTTACAGCTATATTTTTAAAAGCATGCCTCATTTATAAATCTGGCATTTATTACTCTCTGTTCAGCTAAGTTGGACTACATTTTCAGTTTTGAATCCTGTGTGATCACTTTAAAAATGAATTGAAAAGAAAATAATTACTTTTTAAAGCATGTGTGTTTGGAATTCCCTTTGGTTTTAGACTATTTTTGAAGTACTATTTCTCACCACAGACACAAAAAATTATGCATTTCTTCTAAGACATACACTCAAGGAATATTATATATGCAGTTTTATTGAACAGTCAATTTGCCATGTGAATTTTTTGAACTGAAGGCTCAGATTCAGGGCACTTACCAGCCTTAAAAACATGTTTGAGGTACATACACAGATGCCACAGTACTAGATGATATTACACCTGGAAAAAATTTTAACGTAACATACTTAAAGATAAAAAAAAAGTAAAAATAAGTAAAAAATCAAATAAAATATGTCAGGGGTTTTTTTACATATTTAAAATTCCACACCTATAATAGCTGCAAAATATATAAGCAGGAAGAAAGTGAAATGAAAAAAACCCCAAAGTTATAGATAAAAATAAGAGTTTTCTGAGTTACTATTTAAACTCATGAGATACTTAAGATAAGCTTTATTCTTTTAAGCATAGGCACCAGAGGGTTTAAAATATTCACTAAATACCTTTGGTTTCACAGTGTTTTTCACTGTTGAACCATTGAAATGAGTGGAAAATAAAGAAAACCATCCTGATATAGTAGGAATACCAGGAAGACTATTGTAAAATATGCAGAAGAGATTCTCATGTTATATCCAGTTTGCCCCGACTACAGGTAGTGAGAAGCGCAGAGAATTCCCATGTAAGGTCTGCCATGTTTCCAAATCAGTGCTCCATCATCACTGCATCCTGCAGTTTCTGTCCCCTGCTGCTGATGGCAAGTGGCTATGGAAGCCTTGGAGTAAACATCATTGTGCTTTCTCTTCTGGGGATACTTCCAGGAGAAAAATCTTCTCCAGTGCAGAGAGCCCATAAAAACCCGAGTGCATTAACCTCCTGAAGGTGAGCCTCCCAAAGCCCTGCTGGGTAAATCTCTGCAGCTTACAAGTGATTCTGTCCAGCTGTATGGAGAATCCAGGTTCATCTTTCCCTGAAGCACTCAAATAAATGCACCATCACATTGGTTTTCATTCTCTGGGCCAGTGCCAGTTTTCAAGAGCAATTCAGCAACTCCTTTCCATCCCTATTCCTCCTCTGCTTCTGTGTCTCTCACATAGTTGGACACTTAGGGACTCCTAAACACAACTGCAAAGTGGATTCATGAAGAGAAACTTTACCAACAGTCATACAGATGCTGTTTGGAACACAAAAAATCACAGACATAAAGAAAACACAAATTTGGAGCTCAGTCCTGAACACACATGTCCTGAGCTGCTCTTCTCTTTCTGCAAAAACTCCAGCTACTTCAATCCCAGAGGGTTATTTCATGAGGGCACAGCAATCTGCATTCTAAATGCTTCTACGTTGCAAAACTCGGACCCAGAATTTTTTAAATGCCTAAAGTTTCCCAACTTTTTTTTTTCACGGAGGTCTTAGACAACATTAAACTTAAAAAAAATCCCAGAACCAAACCCACAACATTCTGTGTGTGTGTGTACACTAACATGACACAGATGCAGCTGCTGCTGTTGGAAAAGTCAGCATTTTCCGGAGACACTCCATAGTGACCGTAGCTCATTTCTGTGCTGAGTGTGTTGGGGTAAAGACTGGAACATCACATTTCTCTGGTTTAACTTAGCAGACGCTATTTTTTAGCAATGAATGAACTATAAATAAGTTTCTCATTGTACAATCATACTATAGTATTCACACGAGTTGGAACATTTCCTAATTCCTGCCTAATACTAAACAGCGACAATATAGATCAAAGATAATTCATACAAATTTGATATTTACAGTGTCTCCATGCCTAGAAAGAAGAGGAAAAGTGATATGACTGTGTATAAACAAGAGTTATGGCATTTTCAAGGATCAACTACACAAATAGCCAACATGTGCACAGATATAAGTTTAATAGCTGCTTATTAAAAGATGCAATAAAATTTGAGAGTGTACTGGCAGTAGATAGATTAAAGATCTATTAATCTATCTTCAGACCAAAAAATATTTCATATGCAGGCACTATTAGGTGGCTGGGTGTAGCATATATATCCATGTGTAATTTTTTTAGAACTGCAGTTGTTAGGTTTTAATTATACACCATACTTACTTCCATTAAAATAGCTGTTTTGTGTAAATGAACAGCAGGAAGTAATAAACACCCAGTACAAACAGTGTTTTGATATGAAAATATGGGTGAATGATAGTTGAAAAACACATTTACCAGGCTCTGCAAATAAACACCAAAATATGAACTGACAATTGGGAAGCGGAGACATTCGATACCTCTAATGCATGTCAGCAGGATGCCTGATGCCAGAAACCCAAATGAAGTGTTTGCTGGTACTTAAGACAAATACTGTCTCATCATCACAGTATCAAGGTAGAGACATACTCTGAAAGAAGATCAAAAGAAAGCAGTGGATTGGGGCTATAATCAGAGCACTAAAATCAATGTTGTCTAGAATCAAAGTTGGCTACAGTTCAAGTTCATGTTAGGCAGATGTTTGTCATTTTGCCTTTCTCTCGTTGGTGTTAAACAGCAAAGCAAGAAGGAAAACCAGAAGAAATAATCAGAGAAAAAGCTCAAGAGGGGTGTTCTCTGGGAGATCAGGTAAGGGACAAACCGCTCACATTGGGGTAAAGGTTCAAATCCTGTGGAAGCAGAGCTTGATGTGATAAAAGACCACCAGGCCAGCTGTGGGAGACTGACTACAGTGTTTTTCTCTCTCTAGAGCAGAGGCAAAAACACCTTAAAACCTGACTTTCTACCCACTAGTGTGGGGATCTACTACCCAGACAAAGTAGGAATGCAAGACTTTTTTTATCTCAACCCAAATCACATTCCACTCTGAGCATGTGAGGCTGTGAAATGATCATCAGATTTGTTCCAAGGAGTACAATTCACATTAAGTAAAACAGTTCCTTAATGCTGTTGAGGAAAAAAGAGTTTTGATCTTTTCTAGAAAGGAAAAGATTATCCTTAAGGGCATCATGACAGGAATACAACGTTCATATGGAATGAACATTTTGTTCAGTTTCAGCAATGCCCTGCTAAAAAGTATTCCCTGAAGATCCCTTAGTAGAACTTACCTTGAACATACTTACATTTATTGTGACCAACCTTATGCTTTGAGACTTCTGTATCTTTTTTATATCCAGTTTATTTACTATATAAAGAATTGCTTTCCAGGTGCTAAAATGTCCCTCAACAATCTGAATTCCTTTGAGAACATATTTGATTTTATTAACTTTCTATTCTGGTAGTTTTCTAGGCTACAAATTAATCTTGGCCACATCAGCATGTGTGCCTTTGGCTAGAAGTAAACCTTACTGTGTTTGGGAGGGAGACCACAGATTTATATGGTGCCAACACAAAAATATGTAAATGGTGGTAAAAGTTTCTGTAGAGACTGGTGAGTTGCAAAAGAACTTTATGCATGAAAAATAAACATATAGAATTAGTGTCTTAGATTTGCTAGACCAATCATTGTGTATTTCTGCCTTTCTGAACCATTGATGTGCTAAACAACTTTCAAAGCCTTCTCCTGACAGCTCTCTGTCCTGTAAAGGGCAGGTTCTGTCTCTGACAAACCAAGGGCCCCCAGTTCTCACTGGTCTCAGGTTGCCACTCAGCCCCAGCAGGATTTGGCCCCGAGGTCTGCCCAGTCCTCTGCTGTTTCCCATTTTTCAGGGAAATGAAACTTCATACAGTGCTGTGCTAATACCGGTCTGACCCCTTCACACTCCATGTACAATTAATTTAAAGTTTGAAGCAGCTTTGACAGATATTTTCTTGAACGTATGTAATTATGTTTTAAATTCTTCCATTGCATTACATGTTTTCACTGGGGTCTCACAAATCATCCAATCGGTTCTGGGGTCCTGATTAGGATCTTTCACAGGAGTGGGCTAAAACACAGGGAAGAAAGAAAATGGCACATGTTTTTTTGCCAACATATTAAAAAGTACTTTCTCCTTTTTTTTCCCCTCATTTTTGTTTCTGAAAGTACGTTTAAAGCCTATGATTCTCACTGGAGAAAAACAAATATGAAAACCCTATCTTCAGATTTAGTGCGTATGAAACTAAAAGTTTACTGTATTTGAACTAAAACCAGGAAATCCATTAGTATTAGTGGTACCAGCTGTTCTTTGTATTAGGCCAAACTCTGCAAGGGGACACTGGAAGTCCTGCACTACAAGGTCAACACAGAATGGATAGCTTTTATTTAAAGTGAAAGAAACAAAGAATACAAAGAGGTTTCAGAGAAAAAAGTGCTGGGCTTATGACTCTTTCTGTAAGAGCAGCCATTTTTAATGGATTTGAAGAACTCATGGAGCAGGACTGCAGAACTGCTTTTGGGAATTATGCTGGCTCCATGTCTCAGTTGACTTTCTTCTTCCCTGCAAGAACGTTTGAGTAAAGTAGGGAGGACTTGCAGTTTTCCAAATGTTAGCATTCTTTTACACACAGTGGTCTCTTTGTCCTAGATGGTCTTCCAGCCAATTTCTTTTTTTTTTTTTTTTTTCCTGGGGGAAAGAAAAATATCCTGTTATGGCATAATTACCCAATATGAAGAAGCAACAACTTGAGAAGCCAGCAATCCCATCTTCCTTCTTAGGAAGCCAACACAGAGAAAAAGCTGGTACTCAAAAACCTGTGCCTGTTCCAGTGACAATTTCAGTGACTTGAAAGTCCAGTCTCAAATGTGAAACTCATTTTTTTCAGTCCTACTTCATCAGGTATAAGGTAGTGCCTTCATATTTTGAGTCCTGCAGAACTGGGCATTGGATTCAGTGTACTAATTCAACCTTGGCTTTTCTAATTTGTTTTCTTCTCTAGTGATGTTGAAGAAACTCAACTGATACATTGCAAGAATTAAACACACTTCACTTCCCATTTGCTTTAAATGTCTGCTACTAAATAGTGCTGATAAGTAGAGATACAGCCAAAACCAGCATTCAGGTGATTAAAAGGTTGTGCTATCTCCAGAAGCTCCCACTATGGTGTCTTAATTTACATTTTGCAGTGAATTTCCAATTCTACATAGTAATATATGTGTGGGAGTAAAAGTTACAGAAGAGAAGGAAATACTGACATCCAACTTTACAACTTGGACATCACAGTGATAAATAATATCTTCTATTTTCTGCAAATTGAATATTACACAGATTCTTCTGAAGTCCCTCCTTATAAACAAATAGTTGAAATAAACAATCCTGGAGTTATTTTGTACCTAAAATTCATTAAGATTCAGGGCATGTCTACATGTGCTTGACATATTTCACATGTGGAATTTATGCAGCTCCCACAGTCTTGGGGCAGAACACGTGTTTCACACATGGACTGTGCAGTCCATGTTAGCTACGGTCCACCCAGACATATGAGGTGGGCAGGCTGCAGATGAACAGTTATTTGCTGAGCCTTTAAACATGGTAACAGTGAGAAATGCTACAGGAAACTTCATTGCTTGGGACTGTGGTCAAAATTCTGCAGAGACTTGTAAAGAGACTACCTGCATGTAGCTCTACCTTGCATCTGTGTGTGCCAGAGTGTGTATTTCAGATACTCTATTAGTGTCACTTCCCAGGAGTCCTTTTCTGGCAATATACTCACTCTTCAGACCATAATTGATTAATTGGTGGGCAAATGTCAGGGGTCATCTGAACAGAAGGAGGAGGGGGAGCCTGCCATGTGTGTTCCAGTGTGCTAACAGGTTTTGCTTTGGGAAGAAAGAGTGTTGTTTTATCATAGGACAGAAAGGACCACTGAGAGGTTTTCTGAAGCTTTCCCCACCCTAAGGCAAGATCAGTGACCCTTCTGCAATTCTTAATGATGTTTGTCTAGCCTGCTTTTAGAGATCTCCCAAAGGGAAAATCCGGTCTTCTTGTGTTTTGTTATCCTTAGTGTTCCTAAGATTTTGTTGGCACTGAACTATATAACTAAAATATAAGTCTGTTAGTGCTTGTCTTGCCCATGATGGACATGGAGAACAGATGAGATGCAACAAAAGCTTGGAGACTGTACTGTTCACTTGTTCAGTCCTCCTGTCTGACTAAACCACCTCACACCCTTCTAGACTGTGCTTTTCTGAGTCTTATTAGGAGTTATGTGAATACCACTTTTATTTTGCTTTCTTGTGAGAATACCAGATAAACTATGTAAAAATTGTCACTAGAATTAAAATATATGACAATAACAATCTCTTCCCTATTCACAAAGGCTGTTGCCACAGAAAGCAGTTTGGCTTGAACTGGCACACTTGTGATATATCCTAGGACACATGCTATATGCTACATAGGATCCTATTCACTTTGCCACATTCCAAGTTCTTCTCTGGAATATATCCTTGAAACACTATTTTGTTTTACTCTGTTTCAGAATTATTCCAGGAACTCATGTTCATTTGGCTGGACTATAGTGCCCCAGATTCTTCTCTTTGGGGGAGGGACTATCATGAGGTGAGAAGCAGTTTTGTTATTCATTTTGCTTACAAGAAGACATTGCACTGTGTTTTCCATGACATTCTCACAGAGAAGGCAAGGAACTGTACTGAAAATAAAGCACATTTAATCCAGCATCACTACCAGCAGCCACCTTGTGCAGATCTAACCTGGTACACACCTTCTCCCTCTGGGAATCTGCCGAATCAGGACCTGATTTTTTTTTTTCTTAAAAACATATTCTTTTGCCAAAACTGAAATCCCTGTTTTCATTTCCTACTCTACGTATTTATACTAATGGGTATTTTCACCTCTGAATCTGCTAGCCCACTGATAAACTCCTGTTACAACACCAGTGTTAAAAGCACAAGTATTTATCTAATGCTGCCCTGAATATGACAGTACAAATTCAAAGATACAAAAGTGATTACTGGATTTTTGAACTAGATCAACAAAATTGCAGTTATAGGAATGCTTCTCTTCTACTTAGTGTGTGTGTCTTAAAGACTACTCCTGATTTAAGATTTGCTAAGGTGTAATTGTCACCTCTGTAAAGCAAATATGTCCTGTACTTGAGGTAGAGCTAATAAAATATTGCTTTGGAAATCTAAAAAATATCAATTCAATCTCCTTTTCAACATCTGGAGCCATGTCTTCTAAGGTTTTTGTATGAGAGACATTTCCATATGATGCAGGGGGGAACCATCACAACACATCTCTCCACAGCGAAGACAAGAAACACGAAAGTACCTGAAGAGGAAAATTCCTGTCAATTAAGAAGGTGCTAAATGAGGAACAAATTTTAAAGATGTGTAATAAAGTATATTTCTTTGGTAATATTCAGAATCCAAGCACCATTTTTTCATCATCTATTTGTGTCTTTTCTGTTATAAAGCACTTGAAAAATATTTCCAGCCTGTGTTCCAAGATGAGCTCTTTGTAATGACTTATCATGATAATCCACTTAAGGATGTAAATTACTGGGGAAAACAGGAGAGAATTCTAACAGATTTCAGACTCAAGTATGTTTGGCAGACTTATTTATAAGTGCTGTTATTTCTATATACTTTTCCAACTTTCTTCTCAGCCTCCCTAATAATAATATAATCTGTGATTTGAATGTCATGGCATCCTTCTCCAAAGCTAGTATGTCCTTTAATAAGATAGGTAAGCAGATTAAGTCCTACATCTGAAGGAAAATAAAGATACAAACTTGTGAACAGATTCAAGGAATGTAAGCTCTGTAATGAAAATATTATGCACTAGGCAACACCATCTAACAGCTTTGATAAGATATGGTAAGATATAGTTTATAGTCCAATAGGAATGTTTCTCCAGGCAAAATTTGCATTTTGTTTCCATAATCCCCTGTCAGTAACCTTGGGTAGTCCTGGGATATTTTTTGTACTTGTGTTTTTGTCTTATGAATTGCAATAGTTGCTCTGGAGGTTGACTTATGTGATTTACTTGACACAATTGGCCTTACAGTGTAATAACAGTTTGATAAATGTCACAAACACCTATGGAGATCTTTGATTTCTTAATAATCTTGATTTTGGAGGACAAATGTGATTACTCTCAGTGAAGATGGAACAAGTTATAAGTATGGGGCTTTGCTTTAAGGACTTATAAGCAATATTAAGAAACTTCTAATATTACTAATTATTCAAGACTAAATATGGGGAGAAATTATCTTCATATGGCTTATACCACAGCTGCCACTACACTGAGGCTAGGTATATTCAGTAAGAAGAGTCCAGCTGCTACTTTTCTATATTTTTTAAAAAAATTAAAACTGAAAATGAAAACAAATTATACCAACTGAAAAGCCTATGTAATCAGTAAAACATATTTTCTGTATAAGTTAATTTACTTAGACTATTTAGAAAATCCTATCTTGCAGGTATCACAGCATTCCCCAAAACACAAAGACTCCTTATCCTGGCCCAGAAACTTTAAGCCTGGAAGGGATTTTACTAATGATTTCTTCTGGTTTTGAGAGAAATACCAAATAAGGACTCCTATTCTCTCTTTTAACTTCATAACCTCTTTGTACTGATTGTGTATTTTTTTTTTAAGAAAGATACTCAGTTTGGATCTAAAGAGGAATAAATTGGGAAATGGTCTTAATTGTAGACTGCCTTTCTAACCTCACAAACCAGACCTTGCAGTGTGGGTTTTTTTACAGTGCAGTTTCACAACAAAGGAGAACTGTCCCTAATGAAAAAAACACAGTCTTCTGAAGTAAATTCCCTGAAAACTATTTAACTTTTTAGGACACATCCCCACCTTCCCAGTAAATTATATAGAGAGACCTTCCCACTACATGGCAAATAGTAAATGGACCTTCCCAGTCTCAGTATTTGTTACCATAAAGAATAGACCTATCTGAAGGTGAAAGATGGGGTACAGCCAGTGGGAGTAATCAGTGAAAAAATACTCTCCTAGACTTTTTATTTTGTGGAAGGGTCTATGTATGCAAGTTATTGAGGATTCTTTTTCATCGTTAATGTTGTATCACAAGTTTGGGAACATTAGGCATCACCTATCAAAAGCATTGCTTAAAAACTTATCATGACAAACTCCTGGAGTAAATGGAAAAGTTTTGGTTAGTATTATAGAAAATTTGGTCTAATTCCACTGGGAAAAACCCCTCCAAATTCTAGAATATTATAGCTGTTATCAAATGGAACTTTGATCTATAAGCAATTACAGGTTTATGGAAAAATCATGGGAAACTCTCTTCTTTCAAATCCAGCTGAAGAAGCAGCTACACACTCTCTTGTACACTGATAGTTCAAACAAAACTTACGGTGTTGGGTTGCATGATAAAGACACATACCTAATCCCCTGAAAGAAATTCTCAAAGACTGATGAGGAGACTGGTGAATTCATTCTTTGTAACTGCAATTATCTGAGCATGTGGGGAAAAGAGAGTGAGAAACAGTCAGCAAGTGAAGTATGTGCAAGGGCTGTGTGGGGAAGGAGCAGGGAGACGGGGCTTCTTGGACATTGTATTAAGAAGAAAGGTGGGTTTACAGGTTTCTGATCAAATTGCCTTCTGCTGATAGTTCTTTCGCATTTAAGAAGAGAAGATTTCAATACTACCCCTGTAAATAAAGGAGACTTAGTCAAAGAAGGATTGTTTTGCTTCACTGTTTGCAAAGGAAGAATCCTGCTTACTGCTATCCACTTTCTCTCAAGCCATCATCTTGTGACTTAGACCATAAAGAAGCAAGGAATCCTATTATCAGGTTGCATTAATGGCAGGTCATGGAAAGCTAATCTGAGAACTGCAGAGGCAGCATGTACCATTCCAAGAGGGCATAGGATTATGGTGGGCACAATACAGCAGATAAGAACATTGCTATAATACTTTAGGTCCCAAACCATCCTGCTGTCTCCCCTTCAAGGAGGCATTGACTGTGTTTGCTCAGGTGGAGTTTTACTAGGGGTCCTTTGACAATGTCACTTTTAACATGATTCCGATGATGCCAAGAGTCATCTCAAGGTCTGGGTTTTTTGCTTCGTTGGCATGAGGAGTAAGAACTTCCAATACAGACTTTGCAATAGACAGTTCAGATAAACTGAGGTGTCAGCAACTTACTTACAGGTCTTTCCACTGAGTTTTACACAAATTTGCAAGCTTTATTTCTGCACCTGGTTTGCCCTGTCAACCCTTCTCTCTTTCTCCTCAGCAATGTCTCTTGCTGGTCCATGTAACCCTGGGCAAGCAAAAGATGCCTTACTACTTGTTAACAAGAGTTAGCAAATGACATATTTTCCAAATGAAGTCGGTGGAAATCCCCTGTCAGCTGTGAATTGTACTATTTAAATTATACTGCTGTGCTGACAGATTCAGATTTGCTACTAACCATGTTTGCAAGAAAAATCCAGGTATGGTAGAAAATTATTTCTTACAAGCAAAGCTTTACCTTGGAACAACTATAGAGAAAGGGTTTTGGCTCTGTAAGTTACAGATTTCAGTGGCATTTTACTTAATGTTTATGATTATCCATTTGCAGAAACTGTGAGTGGGTTTAAACTTTCCACACTGTCCATGAACTAACAAAATAAACTTTTAATGGCTTGTATTTTGTGCTCTGGTTTTCCTTTACGGGTTTTCATGTAATGATTAGGCATCAGGTCCTTCTGACATGTCCACATATTTCTCCCCAGTTTGAGGGGCAGTCCTGTGCAGGGTGGTGGTTGCTGCTCATTGACGGTGGCAGGGCCTAGGAAAGCAGGCTCTGGAAAACAATCCACAACCTAGGGTGTCAAAACAGAAGTCATTAACCTGAGTGGTTACCAGGCAACTGTTCCAGTCCACTGTTTTGGGGTAGGAGACACAATACCCCATGACTCTGTAAAAAAGGCCTGGTAGATTGGGAGATATGTCTATCCACCCCTTCGCCACCAACTCATGGGTAGAGAGCATCTTCAAGCCCTCTCTGCCCACGACAGAGGAGGTAGAGGCTGGCTAGCAATGATCAGAAGCTTGAGGTGAATCTGGGACTTACTAGGGGATGGTGGGTGATACTAAATTACGTTTGGTCTTGTAAGAACTGGAGTTAACAACCAGAATGAAACTGGAAGTCTTTTCCAGGTGTAATAACCTGATCCTCACACCAGCATACCTAATCACAATTTGCCTGTTGACTTTGGTGTTCTTTGGAGTGGGATCTGAGGCACTACAGGCTATGTCAGCTATTGTGGCTGTGTGGGGAGAAAGGCAGAACTAAGCCAGACCCAGTAGTATCTGGTGCACAGGCTGCCAAATTTTGTTTCTAAATACAGAGAGAGGGGAGTGGGGAGAAATAATCTTGATGCTCAACCTATGCATGCACAATTGCAGTGGCATAACTCCTGCTCACTGTTGAGAGTGTGGAGCCAGGATCTGGCAGCTGCAGACTCTTAGGTGGTCTGAATTGCTCATTACCCTCTTGAACTTAGGTGGGATATCAGGCTCCTAATCTTGGACGCCGTAGCTGGCAGTCAGTATAGGGCCCTTGTATCCTGCAGCTTAAGCAAAGACTGTAAGAATGAAAAGTGGTATAATGTAATCCACAAAGGGGGGATAGGAAGAAATATTTAGGAATCAATCTTCTTTATTTCATAAGCAGTATCCAGTAACCAAGAAGAGCTCAACAGAAACTGACCATGGAAGCACAGGAGAAATGCTTAGTACTTGACCATAATTTAATTAGGTCTCAATAGCTTCCAGAAAAAAAAAAAATCTTTAAACCTGCATATATTTAAGATAAGCCTTTTGTTCCATTTGTAACCCACAAACTGACAAAGAATTTAGGTCCCTTCCCCCTTCTCAGACTCCATCCTCTTTTATTTTTTTTCCCCAAGTTACAGAACTTGATTTTTTTTCCCCTGCAGTACTTTTGTTTGACCTCATTCCCCCCTCCAAGTAACTCTATCCTGTGATGCTATGTTCTTGCCCAGCCAGAGCTTTACAGATGGCTTAATTATTTTCTTTTCTCAAAGAAAATTCAATCTGATCCCCAATACGCATAGGATAGAATAAAATGAATCAGCTGGGAAGCTGCATTGTAAAGGGGGAGGGGTAAAGAAGTTATGTAAAATTTCATGTCGCTGTCAGACTGTTTTCATAGAATTTGTGTTTGAGATTAAATTAAATCTCTAAAACTGCTTTGATAGCTTCATACTTAGGGTGAAACGAAGCAGATGCATTTTACCCCGATACCACACTTCTCATCTCCCCTTGCAGAGAGAGAATGAGCTGCTTTGTGGAACAGTTCTATATACTTACAGTATTAAGCAATTCTTCTTTTCCCCTGGCATTGGTATTCTTTTATTCAATTTATCTGTACTATAGCTTGGATAATATTTACCAGATGTTAAATAAATAATTTAAGATAACAGAGTCCTGCATGACAGTTGTAGTATTTTGGGTCACCTTTTTATCCATTTTTTTTAAAAAATCACTTCAGCTCAAGATTTCAATAAAGTCCACCTCAGTGGTGACACTTAATACTTTTTCCTCTCCTTTAATTTGAAAGCAGTGTTCCCCAAATAGTTCATTTGCCATATTGTTTTTATCTTTAACAAGATAAAATAGACGTAGCGGGTTTACTATTTCAGCCTGATGCCGACAAATATGAAACCAAAGAATATGAAGAGCCAATGTTTTGTAAAAGCCAGTGTTATATAATGAAACCAAATGCATGGTTTGGAATTTAGAAAGAAATCCTAGTGTGAAGATAAAAGGACATGAAAGATAGTAAATGCTGAAATGATACACCACATAATGGTATACTGTCAAGAAAGAAAGATAACATGATAACTTACAGAGCCATCTCAAAGCCTACATAGGTACTTGACCTATAGTTTGCAAGGAAACAATCTTTTAGTTTCATCTGGCTCATATTAAAAATAGGAAAAACAAAACCCTTATTTTTTTCCACTCTCACACATATGGTTCAAAATCCATGCAATTTTTAACTGTCTAAAATTCTTTTAGGCAATTTAAGACAGAAAGAATTATTAAATCACTTTTCCATTTCATTTGATGAAAAACTGCACCGCCGCCGTTGTTCTATGTACTATCAATTTTAAAGCTCATAGGGCTCCAATTGGTCCCATGTGCAATCCATCACGAGTGGCATCGGATTTGTATTGCCAAAGTTGGGTGCTGCTGCAGACAGAGCTGAATAAAATCTAACCCAACGTGTACGTTAACTTTGAGCAAAGCTTAAAATCCTTCCCTGCTCCATCTCATTCCAGGTTCTGAAATGTGACTGCTTCCCAGTCCTGTCTCAAAGCATTTCCAGAGGCTAACAAGCCTCACTGTCCTCAGTCCACCTGCACGCAGGGAACTGCCTTCTTCCTTTCTCCTCTGCAGGACTGAGGGGTTAAAAAGCTATTTAAGAAATTCACTTTGTTGTAAGAGGATAAGCAGCAACCTACTAGCCCAAATAATCTGGTTTCCAGAAACTACAGGTTAAAATACCATTAGATTGAAGTCAACCTTTCATCTATCCTACGTACACAGTTTTAAACAGCTGTGGTCTGCATAAGAATTTTCACAGGTCTGCATTGCAGCTGAGAGTGCTTGAAAATCTTTGGTCATATTTTTTTTTTAATAACAAATTGGGGTTTGGATTAATTCAAGTTCTTCTGTATGTTCCTCTCCTCAGTATTTTAGGAAATATCCACACAGCATAAGAAAGAATCGCCTCAACCTATTCTACCAGTTATGCTAAACTTACTAGTGTCTGAAACCAAGGTTTTGGTTTTCAACTGAAAAAAAAAAATATTAAAGCCAGAACATCTTTATCTGGGATTATCAATTAATGACCTTTAATCTTCAACTAAAATCTCCATAACTACATTTTTTAAAGAAAACAAAGCCTTATCCCACAATTAAAGTCCATTGAATAAACACTCCTGTAAGATGAACTTGTCCCAGTTTCCTTGGCTATAATGCTCTTTTTCACTGTAACTATTCAGGAGAATGTTTCTCAGTGGCACTGCATTTTTTTATCCTGTTCTAGAGCCCAGACCTGCCAAATGTTATACTCTTATCTCCCACTCTTCATATTAGCAGAGAGCAATCATATATATAACTTTGTAGAAGACACTCTTGAATGAGCAGGTAGCTAGAAGAGAAGGAAACCCATGATTTCTGAAAACATAGCCTCTCTACAGTAGGAGCTGAAGGTGCTCAGAGCCTTCTGAAGTCTTTGGAGTTTACCTGTGAATCCTATTTCAAAGTGTTATTAGCGGCCCTACTACCAGAGAATATAAATCTGTACCTTAAAGAGATTACTTGCTTTGTCACTGGGATTGTTGCCAGGGAATAGATTCAACACAATGCATTTCAAGGACTAAACAACAATGGGTAATTGCTTGCTTAATTGAGAATTATGTGTTTATCTGGCAAACACAATATCTGAAGGCCCACTCACAGTTGTTCACAGGTGTGCTTTGGTATTTATGTGCAGATATTTCTTGCTCTGGAGGCTGGCTGTGAGCTTCTGGTTGCTGCCTAGGTGTGCAGCTCAGGGTACTTGAGAGGGAGGGAGTGGAGGAAGAGTTGCTCAGTGCTCATCGTTAAAGCAATTCAGGAAATAAAAGTGAGTGTCTCTCAGCACAATATATTCCTGGGAGCCTAATCTGAATGAGCAATTCATTGGCATGTTTCTATTTCCAGCAGGGGCTGTGCCAATTAAGAGGGCTGCATATAAACCCTTTTAGTGATGTACACTGGGAGGTTAAAAATAATGATAAAATATGGATTTATTTTTTTAGCTATTCCTTTAGTAATAGTGGGAATGGAGCAAAGCAAGCCTACTGCCTTCTCCTTTCACAGGCTGTTTCCATAAGTATCTGGCCATCTAAGAGGAAAATTCTCCTTTGGAAGTGCTAAGAAACTTGTCTCTTACTTGTGCATCCAGATAGGAAAATAAACAGACTGCAGCCAAGATTTGTTATTACACTTGAAGAATTAAAGGAAACCTTTTCATCTTTATAGTTAGAGTGTCTTTTTAGCACCTATTGCTGGCTGTGAAAAGGTTAGGGGATGCTGAATTAATTTTATCTACAGTGTTCAGTCCTTTTATTCCTTTAATATGAAGATGGGGTGGGAGAGGAGAGAACACTTGAGATATTCAAGCCTGTGGGATTCTGCTCTGTTGAACCAAGTAGGAAATAAAGAAAAGAGCTGAAAGGACCCCAGTGACTTTCAGAGATGAGCAACTTTGAGATCCTGTCTGCATCACTTCAGTCAGAGCTGTGAACTTCAGTCAGAGATGTTTTATACATCCAGTTGTGGGTTTATGCTTTTTCCTTTGCTACCTCACGGCTGCAATGATGCCTTCACAGTAGCTCTCCTGTGAATCCATGAGCCTTTGAGGGAGGATTTAATCCAGAAAGTGGGGAGAAACTCCTCCTGATCTGGGAGGAGAAGAAATTCGTCCCCCACTGGGCAAGAGATAGGAGTTTAAAAAACAACAACATTCCCATAAGAAGGAAGAGGGAATTAAAGTACTTGGAGCTTTACAATGAGCTCATCCTGGGAGGCACCAATTGGTCCTAAGTCCCAGTTTCCTGCTGTACCATTGCCAGAGTGGGACTGGGGGGCACTGTGCAAACCCAGAATGATTCCTCAAGTTGAAGGCTGCCCAGGAAAAATGAATGCATTTCCAGTTTGCTGAAATATTTGAAGTTACAGCTCTTGTTTTCACTGTGATGCCAAATGAACTTGAGACTTTTAGAAATTTTCAATATAAGAAAACCCAAACAGATGGTTTTCACACCACTTTAGTACAGTAAGTGACCCTAATTTAAAACCTTGCTCTGAAGACTTAATTTGAAGTTTCTTCTGCAAAAAGGTAGGTGCCAAACCACAAAACTGTTGGGTGTCTACAGTAACAGGAGGGCAGTGGAAAGGAGCAGAAAACATCTCTCTTTCTCTGCTCTCCTGACAGGAGTTGTGTTAAAGAAAATACAGCCCTAGCCAGCTAGGATGCCACAAAAGCTTCTTTAGATGCAAACCTGAAAACTAGGAGAGATGTTTCGTGCCAGTGTGTCTCACAGATTAACTGGCAAGTGTGTTCCTTATAGCACTGAACAAGCCTTCCTTAAAAGAATTTAAAGAAATCTTTTTTAAAAGTACCAAGAGAGCAAACAAAGTAGTCTTTGGATGACCTCTTGTTTCTCTTGACTAGCAGTAGCATTCATTAATCTACAGCATATGATAAAGTCAACTGTTCAGCTGGCTCCCAGTAAACTAGACTCCTTTAACTGACAAAGCCCCTGCCATCTAAGAATTTAGTTCATTTTTTCATATCATGCTAAAAGACTAAATAAAATCCAATCTTCTGGAGCAATATTGAGATATTACATCCAGATGAAGGGTGGGTGTCATAAGAGAACAGGCTGCTAGCAAT
The DNA here is from genome assembly GCF_022539395.1 of Myiozetetes cayanensis. Classification (NCBI taxonomy): domain Eukaryota; kingdom Metazoa; phylum Chordata; class Aves; order Passeriformes; family Tyrannidae; genus Myiozetetes; species Myiozetetes cayanensis. The sequence continues at coordinate 29,931,109 of NW_026088185.1, forward strand.
ATTCTCTAGGCTTCTTGCCATCAGCTTGGGTTAAAGTAGTGAAGCTGAGGGAAAAAGTAAAGCAGTTTTGTATTCTTGCTGACATTAAAAAAACCCAGAATACAGCGCACTTCATCAAGTTTTTTTTTATATATGATTATTGACCTGGGAGTAAAATGTTTATTGTATTCTTTGCTTCCTAATACAACACTTGTTTCATCTTAGGATGTACTGTGCTTTATATAGTAAATATACATGCTCTAAGATGAGAGAAAAAAATTAATTCAGATTCATACTCAGATCAGATTCCAAATGTCCATAAATGTGTGTAATGGAAGGTGGAGATTTCATATTTATCCCCTGCTAATTTCATCAGGATGAGACTGCACTATCTGTTCTGCTTTTCAGAGTGTGTCAGTCCTGCCTGGAAAAAGCTTTCATTGTGTAATGGCAGAATGTTGCCCCTACTGTGCTGGGTTATTGCAATAAAAAGCAGAGTTACTACAAGTCAAACAAACACTAACCCTTGTACCAAACTGACAATAGCATTCACAGTTCTTTTCAACTGATGCAAAAACATTTACACCATATGAAAGCTATAAGGCACTAAACGAGGAGCACATTTAAATGATGAGCTGCACAAAGCCCACCGAACAGCAACCTGATCAGCTTTAAGGGCAGAGGCTGCAGGGGTTTGGCAGAGATGGGACAGCTTACACTGCCCAGCAAAAGACACACTTTAATTTTTCCAGGTCAGTCCTGCAACTTCATGAAGCTGTGGCTTAGGTGGGTGCTGGACAACCTCTGGCTATATGGGTTGCAGATCACTAAAGCATCTACACCGTAGGGTGCAGCGTGGCTCAGGGAACCGTTTTCCGGATTTATGAGCACCATTTCATGAATAACTGTCTAGTTTTTGTTCCTCTCTTCCCATTGTTATTCTGTTTTCTATTCAGCTCTTCCCCTCCCCACAGCAGAGAGGGGACTTTCATAACACAAGAGATACCCAGGGAATACTGAAGCAATGGTAACTAAGGCACACCAGGGAAGTTGAGGGCAAACACTGTACTGATGGCTATGTGCAGCAGATATATTCTGTATATTGTTAGTTCCATCTCATCCTGACCTTAATATTCCCTCCAGGGCTTTCTTCCCTGGCATACAGTGCAGCAAATACCTAGGGAATATTGCAAAAAAAAAAAAAAAAAAAAAAGAGAGAGAGAAAATTATCTAGTTACCTAAGGCAACTGAAAAGTTTTAAAACTGCCCAGTTTAGTTGTGTTTCACAACTCCCATTTAACAGACAATGCCTGTCTCTCAAAATATCTACATGGAAATGCGGAGCCAAGAGGGAAGTTGGACTGCTTTGTCTGTGTGTCCTGCCTGCATCCAATTAACAGCCAAACTATTTGAAAGTGATCAAATGGAATTAATTAATTTACAAAATATAAATGGGCATAATGTTTTTACAATACAGATTTATGTATTTGCTGAACTGGGGAGGTTTCTAAGCTTTTGAAAGCAAAGTCCTTTCTGTTGGGAAAACAGCGTCTTATTTGTATTTATTGTTTGTATTACATTTGGGCCTTCTAGGAGCAGGAAGTGATACTTTGAGATGTGTTGTACAACAAGAAGTCCTTTTCAGAAAAAACTTAGAGCCCAAGTAGAAGACATAAAGCAGGAAGTTATGGCAGGTTACAAAGTAATGATCAGCTGCCCAACATATTCAATTTAATGTCTCCAGCTTCACCTTCTGTCTTTAGTTCTATTTTTCCTGCATTGCCCTCCAGCAGACGCCCCATCTAGTCTTTGAAAAAGCTGAGATCTTCAAAATACAATTGCATTTCTTAATGCTGTAATGAATGACAAATTAGCTAGCAATGTCTCTGTTTGAAACAGCGTGATTCTTGTTGGCTTCAGGATACACTTGGTAGAGAAATTCATGTGTCATGGATGTGGTTTCAGGCTCTGAAACCAACGTTGCTGGTTACATTTGGGCCACGTCTCCAAGGGGGTTTTTATTTTTTTTTCTCTTGGAACTGGAATAGCTGTATTTTAAATGAAAGGCTAAGCCTCAGGAAAATTAATTAAGAAGTTGAGTCTTTACAGCCAACTGCAGTGTATGTGTGTTCCTCATGCCAGCTACAGATACTGTATCTGGCAATAATTTGCACTCTTAACAATTCTATTTAATTTTAATTTAGCAAAATGACTCTGTTTAGCTACTAAAGTCATAAAACCCAATTAAAACATCAATCCAATTAAATACATTTAAGTGTGATTTAATTTTATACATACAATTGCTTATATTGACTTCCATTTTAATGTTTCAAACTAAGGAAAGGCTTAAGCGTTATAATGATTTTGATTCGATTATAACACTAATTTACGACTTTGGTACTGACAACAGGGCCAATGGAATGTTGTCAGCAATGAATTTGACCCACTGTGCTGAAAAAAGGTGAGAAAAGCTTTTAAGAATTCAAAGACTCAAGACTTTCCAGCTAAGTCAAAAGATTGCCCAACATATGCCCCTAAGCAAACTTCTCTTGAATAATACTGTCCTTTTGCTTTGCCATGTTTTACATGTTTCGTCCTGGCTGAAAGGATGACCCAGACATCCTTCTGCTTGCAACAGAAATAAATAATAATGGAAACCATAAGGGAATAAGGGATATTTAAACATTTACAGCCATGAGTATGTCACAATGGAGACAAGCCACACTTTGCTATGGAGAAATGGCAACTCAGATGGAGCTATTCAGCCAAAAATAAAAACTCAACACTCTTCCAGATTTTCAGAACTTATTTTTCTTGAGGTAGTCAGCAAAACTCTAGTATCTGTGATGTGCCTTTCCATAGTCTATAAAGCTATTGGAGAATAAGTCATAATTAAATATGTATAATAGGAAAACATCATGTTACATACATATTCAAGAGCAAATGTTAATTGATGGGCATAAGGGAATTTCTAGTGCAGAATCTGACCCTCAGAGATGCTGTCTTTGAGAACTAGCTATCTAGATACTTATATTACTCCCAGCACTATGATATCTGGGGGCCTTGCAAACGTTAATGAACTTATCCTCACAACCACCTTGTGAGGCTGGGAAGTTTTAGCATCGACTTTAAGGGAGTACCACCAGGCCCTAGGCATGCAGTAGCAGCCACAGAGGAGCTCAGAAGGAATCATGCTTGCTTCAAACAACATTAACTACTTGTTGGATAATAGCTGGGGATAATGGCACATACAGCGTCAAGTGGGTTGCCCCTCTCCCATAAATAATTTGGAGGAGAGAGCCTATGAAACTCCAGTGAGAGAGGTTTTGCAAGGAAGTAGGGGAAATAATACTGCTGAGCTATGGATTCCCTTCTCTCTTCCCTTTCCATCATGAAAGCCTGATGACTTTCAGTCATTTGCAGTTGTAGAAATGTGTGTGCGTGTGTGCGCATGTGTGTGTGTGCAGGCGCATGGGCACAGGAACGAGGAATGACGTCAAGGAGGGAAAAAAGAGCATCACTTTTCCTATGGGTGCAGACAGAGAGGTAGCAAAAATACTACATTAATATTTTTTACTTACTTTGTGTCCAGTTTCAGTCATATTGCCCACTGCAATTGCCATCAAAATGAAACCTTCTGTCAAGTCTGGCGTGCTAAAGGGCTTGGCCCATACATGTGCAATAAGTAGCCATCTTCAATTCCTGAGTGCAGGAACTCAGATGGGAATTGCACAGGCACTTTTGGTCGTTTTTCTCCATCAGAAAGTCACATATCCTGTACAGGTGTGGCATACTGTTTGAAGGCAAAAATGACTTTTGCACATATCCAGTTCACCTTTTGGGATGTAATTTAAGAAGGGACTTTTTGTAAGACACGGCACATATTCGGGCACAAAGGAGGAAGCAGCCTGACAAACTGAACAAAGCAGAAATTTTTTCTCTCTCCTGAATGTAAAAACAGGGAATGTGCAAAGCCCAAGCATGCTTCATAAATTCCAGCTGCTGTCACTCAGCGGTGGAGAGGAATACAGGGGAATATCTGTTACTAACAGGCACCACAACAGTAGGGGTTTTTTCCCCCTTCCTGGCAGTCCAAGGCAGATTTGTGTTTAACCCTTCTTGCTGTGAAAAGCCAGTGGCCAAACTAATTTTGACTGCTCTGGGAACAAAGTGTGAATATGCAGTTAGCAGCCTCAAAGCATGTCGGTGGGAGGAAATGCTCCAAGGATCTGCTTCTGCAAGATGGAAGCCTGGAGAGCTCCCAAAACCAAGGTACATGTACCCAGCTACTCCCCTCCTATCCAGAGGAACTACACCAACCTCCATGGACATCTGATATTGTCCTCAAACTACAGAGGGCTTCCCATTGCCAGTTCTGCTAAAGTGAAAGTGTTTGTCCCCAGAAATTTGGTTGCAGGACTGGGGCACTGAGTGTTATAACCACAGTCTAATCAACAATTTCGTTTCTACTCTGCAAAACCATCATCCAAATGAATTGTTTATCTGTTTTTGCAGTCAGACCCTCTGAAAGCCTTTTTCCCTTGTTTTTCTAGAGTGGGAGATTTCAAGCTGTTTTAAGTGTTCTACTAAGATGCACTAAATATACTGTACATATGGAACAGAAGTGGGCTAAAAGGAAGCTACTACTTCCCCTAAGCAGCTAGAAAATAGGTAGGTTCAGCAGAAAGCAATATATGGCATGTGAGTTTTTCTTGCCAAGGAGGAGAAAGTTGCAGATTATGAATAGGGAAGAAGAATTTTTCTGTGAGCTGTGTTGTACAATTCCTTAAGGCTCTTTATTTTTGTTGTTGTTGTTTTTGTTGTTGTTGGTATTTTTTTAGTTAATACAACCCCCCCTCCACTGACTGCAGTTGGAGTTGCACGTGTGGATAAAGGACAGGATGAGCTAACAGCAGAAAATTTGACAATCTGGCTTGATTAAGCTTTCATTGAGCTTTGCAGCACCTGCCTTTCTGTCTATCTCATGAAGCTGTTCCTTAAGCAAGGAAGAATTATTCCTCACTCTTCCCTATGTGCTTTTCTAGCCATGGAGAAAGGGGTGAGAACAACAGCCTCCATACTGGGAACTGGGAAAGAGTTAGGTAGAAAATGTGCTAGTTATATGATTTTTTAAATAAAATAATAAACTCTGTTTTTCTAGGAATATTCCTATAAAGCAGCTCTCAAATTTGTCCCCACAATTCTGAGACTGCTGGTAAGAGAATACTGCTTCAATTTTTAATCTTTCTGGGACAGGTATTTCTCTTACCTTTAATGAGTGCACAGCAGCTAGCACGAGAGAGTGCCTGGTTTCAGGTGAAGAAAAAAAATGCATTGTTAATGAATAGGAAAAAATAAGACAACATTGATAGTTCTCAAGCCAGAAAAAGAAACACACAAAATAAGATCCTAGATCTTCATATGAAAACAAAAGGGAACATTACTTAAAGCATGATTAAAATTAGGCTCAATATTTATTAAGGTGTTCTGAGGTATTGCTAAAGGAAAATGGGATGCAACGACAATGTGCCACAGAGAGATTCTACGTATGTTTAAAGATAAACCAGAACTAATTCGGGTTTTAATTCTTTGATGAAAACTAAAATTTTGTCCATTGTTATTGCATAGTTCTATTTCCCTGAATTAAACATTTTTGCCACTGTTTAGCACATCCCAAATAGCAGCCCCTGTTAGATTGGGATGCTCAGTTTGGAAGTTTATTTATCAGAGGTACATTGTTGAAAGAAAATCTACATGCAGGTCTAATGATTTCAACATTGGATTAAATCAACCATTAGCTCCTAGGAAGTGGAAGGGCAAACTCTGTCTCAGTGAAATAAATGAAAGCATAATGCCATATTGCTCTGCAATGAATTTGTGATTTATCATACTCTTTCTTTTTGGAGTTGAGAGAAAGAGGGTTTTAGCTCACCCTGGCTTAAGACCCTAGAGTTGAAAATGTTAGTGAACATGCAAACAAGTTTTGTTTACAAAATTGTGTTGTGTTAAGTGGTTTGAAATTAAACTAAATCTCTATCCAGATTAATATGGTAAAAGTGAGCTTGCTTAAAACATAACACAGATTCATTTAATTCATAACAAAGGGTTCACATTAACTCTGACTGGTTTTTGTTTTCTTTGAAAAAAAAGGCAGTTTTAGCAATACTGAAATGCTTTCTAAATTCACTGAAGTGTTGCCAAATTGTCAATTGGAACAAAACCATAATGTAGAAAATGCTGTAATGTTTTATTTCATAATTTTAAAACCAGAATACTTGAAATCTAAATGATTTTTTGTTTTGAAATTTCCTTTAATACACTTAAGAAGTAAAGCTGCTTTAAAAAACTTTTAAAATTTAGAAGGAATTTTTCAAAGTTAATCACTTTTTGATTCTGCAAAACTGCTGGCAAACACAAATCAGTTTTTTTCAGATAGATTTAATTCCTCTGGCTTTAACGGGAAATGAATTCTCCATCCAGAGCAGAGAAGGTGTGCTTCTTGGTAGCATTAGTATAAAAAGCCTTAATAAAGATAAGCCGTTTCCTAGGAACAACTGTCAGCAAGTCCAAATAAAGACAATGTGAGAACCTAGGATTCATCTTGACCTGCAAATCTACAAGAAAACTATCCTCAATGGGATTTTAACTTACATCTTTCATAGCTGTCTTTCCCTTCACAAGTACTAGCCTACATGAAATGAATTTTATTTATTTTTTTCATTTTCAAGGACTGGATTAAATTTAAAAATTCAACTTTAAATCATGATTTTGAATCTTTAAAGTCTGAGGCCAGAGATAGATATTATTTCATTAACTACAACCTTCTCTTCTTATTCAAGCCCCATTTGTCTCTCCCTCTCTGTCAGTATAACATTACCAGCAGTTTTATAAGCCCTGGTCTCCTCCTCTTTTTTATCATGCTGTGCTTTTCTTTTTCATTTACTGCATGGCAGCATTTCTTTTTCTAGGTAGGGAATGTCTTCATCTCCCTCTCCATCCTTGTTCTCCATTTGGGGTGTTATTGAAACTAGTAATGCTTGTCTATAAGCATAGTAAGATGCATAACTGAGTACAGCAATCTTACTTTAAGGTAATGGCACCTCTTAATTATTCTTCCATCATTGTCTTCACAGAAATGAAAACATATTGATGAGGGATTCTGGTGGTCAGCTCATCTTTTGCACACTCCACCATTATGTCTGCTTAACCACAGAGGTACTGACAATTATAAATCTGTTATCTGTTCTGTAAAGGGAGGGAATGGGACTAAAAGCCTGGGAAAAGAGAACAAGGCCAGGCAAAGTTTTGAAGACTCCAGTTGTGAAAATATCTGAAGAATATACAGATCAGGGCTATATTTACAATCTCAGCAAAAATAGGAGGCATTTAGCCAGATCTTTAGCTGATGTAAATCTGCACAATGTACAGAAATCATTAACACAGGGAAGGACCTGGCCAAGTGCCTTCTGCTTAAGGCATAATACTCATGATTTAGCAATCTCTGCTCTGAGTGATGGATCTGGGCTGATATTCACCAGGTGAGAATACAAGCCCGCATCTTAAAATCAAGATGTCTATTGCTTGGCTCAGGTAAATTCTGTGCAGTAATTGCTTGGAAAAAAATAAAAAAACCACCAAACAACCAGTTATTGCTTGTTATTATTTCACTTTTGCCTCAAATTGAAGTGTATAAATCTGCCTGCTTATCCTGGGCTCAGCTTACAGAAAGCTCACTGTACTTGCTTATGTGTAGTTATCTGTTGCCTTCTTGAGTTGATGTTTGATATTTTATTGGCCACCCAGAAGGGTAATAGAGCAAATAACGTACTGATGTTGAAATGCAACTCAGGAATAACATTTTGGTGTGTGTGTATGTGTCTGGGAGTGCACATGTGTGTTTATTTACAGGTGAACCTTTGCAAAGAGTGAATTAAGCACAACTGGACCTAAAAGGATTCACTATTTTCTTCCACAGTTTGGATTTGTGCTGAATTAGACCAAAGCAAAAATTCCCTGCTTGGATTTTTTTCTGTTGGTGACCAGGCATGGACTCTGAGTCAAATTCTGCCTTGGTTAGGCAATATTTTCTTCAGGCCTAACAGGCACTGTGAACTTCACAATTTCAATCAAATGTCACCATTTCTGCTTAAACTGTGTGTCATCAGAAGGTTTCTGACCAGCCTTTCTTGTAGCCAAACTCCACATCTGACAAGCTCTTGCTGTTTTTCACAGCACGTTTTAAGTTTCTTTGCCCCTACAAAGAGATATAGCATCATCTTCAAATATAGTTTACTTAGAAATATTTCCAACAAAACATCATGGTCTATGGTGAATTAAATCAATGCATTAATTCTCATTCAAATTTGTATAAAATATGTTGAAAAAAAGCATGAATTTTAGCATATGCAGTCGAGTCGATATGGAGGCATGTGAAAGCATTCTGGTTTAATTTGAAATTTGCTCTGTTCAGGATCAGCTGGACTTTAAAATCTGGGATCACTTTGGGTGTTCCTCAGCTGAACCAGAGCCATGGGGAGGGCAAAATGGCAGAGGCTGCTAATATAGAGCTTGTGAATATTCAGTGCACTTTAGCCTATGTCACTGGATTTAAAAGCAGTTTGTAAATCAACTTCCCATTCTGTGACTTCCATTGCTGAGTCCAGAAGTTCAGTCCAGACAAAAATTCCAAAAACAACAGATACCGATGACTTACTCTGGATATTTCAATGTTAAATAAGAGATGAGAATTAAATCTAAATAGTTTTTAAAAAGCTTTGCCGTGTATCTCAATGTACAGGCTGTGAACGAATTAGAACAAGGGAGGCAAAATCAGACATTCAATGTATCAAATGTAATAAATCCTCTGAGGCTAATCAGCCTGCCTTCCCCCACTAACCTCAGCCCCACGCTATGCCAAATAGTGAAAGCAGATGTTTTAGGAACAGGTAAAAAACAAACTGAATTCCCATTCCCCACAACTGAAACAAAATGTAAGGGTTTGGGGTTTTGATTTGGGAAGCTTCCAAACTGAGCTGCATGAGACATTTCATCCAAAGCTCTTCAAAGAAACAGCCCAAAAAAAGGAATTCAATTTAGCTGGCACAAGGAGAGAAGATCTATTGTAATATGGAAGAAATTCAAACACTATAGGAGAGCAAAATGACATCTCAAATTGCTGTGATTTATCTTGCCTTGCTTACCTATATTTCTTCAAAATAGCAAGCTAACAAACCCAGTTATAGTGCTTAATACACAGAAATCCACCCATTTCCTTGTCCCTTTTACCCTCTAATTTTCTTTAAGGAATTGCAACGAAAAATGCTCCATCTTTGACCTTAGAAAACAAAATCTTTCCCCCAGAGTATGCTATGATCTTCAGATTATTGCTCTTGGCATCAATCAGTGTATGAAGAACATATTTCTAAGGTGCTTCACTCCGTGCGAGAATGTAAATGAAACAAGAAAAATATTATATTGGAATAGCTGAGGCAAGAATTCTTCAGGTCTATATGTGTGTATTACAGGTTCATTTTCCTGACTAAATACTTCAGGAGCCTACCAGTATGATTCACATCCATCACAGAGAACGGTTGGGGTAACACACCATCATTCCTCGTGCTTTGACTCTCAGCCTGGTTAGCTGGTTTGAGAGGAGCAGGCAGAGGCTGACACTTTCAATAGCATTGTGCCTATTTATACACACAATGAAAAGTGATGGAAAGAGCTGTACTTTTTGTACAGCCCTGAGCAGCCCCTACTCTCCAAACCAGAGCTTGGTGCTGTGCCTGGCACCCTTCCCTGTGTGGGCAACCTGTTTCCTGCCCTGAAGAAGGCCAAGGGCAACGTGTGTGTAAAATGGTGCTTGAGTCTCTCCTCTGGGAGTATCTAGAAGAGCAAAATCACCAGGTGAGGTTATTTTTCTCTGCCTGAATTGTACATCTGTTTAAGACACTTGGATCATAAACGGGGGGAAGTTTAGGTAAAATACCCAGAAGGTGTTTATGTACTGGAACAGGCTCCACAGGGAAGTGGTCACCATACCAAACCTGCCTGAGTTCAAGAAGTTTTTGGACAATGCTCTCAGGCACGTGGTGTGATTCTTGGGGTGTCATGTGCAGGGCCAGGAGTTGGACTCAGTGATCCTGATGGGTCCCTTCCAACTTATCCTATTCTGTGATTCTATAATAATGCTTCCAGGTAAATAATGTATTAAACATGAGAGAAATGTGGCTGGACAAATCTTAAGGTGATGATTGTATCATCTCCAGCCCTTTGCAGGATTGTGGAGCCTCAACAGCTTACTAATAGAGTTTTAGAAAGGCATGTTGGAGGTATTTTCAGAAAATGGTCGAGGAGAATGCCTTTTCTTCCTTCTTTTTTCTTTAATACTTGTACCACTGAAGCTGCCCTCATCGCTGGAGCTGGTCTCATACCTGCATCTGTACAATTGTCTCTACAATGCCTTCTGTTGTTTGGGGATCTGTGGGGGAGATAACTAGCAGGAAAGAAATCTGGTCTCAGTGGGTCTTTGTGAGAGTTTTGATGCAACCTTTAGCTAATTAGTTTCATTTAATATAAATTCTCATGGCTGAAGTTCTCAAGAGACAGGATCACTGTTCTATGAAAGGAAAAAGCTCTTATCCTTAGCAATACTTTTGTATGCACTTCTTGGGGGAAAAGGGGTAAGAGGTAGGCTTTGAAAAGCCACTATGCCAGAACAGAGTTGGAAGGTTGGATTTTGTACAGTCATTCCTGTGTGATATAAGAAACTATTTTGTAAGACATATACCTATAAAATTCCCATTGATTCATAGAACAAAATGAAATTACCCAAATAGCTGTAGAGACCCCACCTAGCTGAACAGATGTTGCACTGTAGTACTTTGGAAGTCCTATTGACCATAACTATAAAATGTTCATCTGTCTGTCATGGCTTCCCTTGACCACAGCCCTTGAAGTCAAGAAATGGGTCCAGGAACGGAGGCAAGACTTGAACTGAAGCTCTGAGTGGTCTGCAATGGTCACAGGGTGTTTCTGTGAGCAGCTGCATCGCTCAGCCTGAGATCCTCTGTTGGCTGATTCAGGCGAGCCCTGCGAGCAGCAACCCGGACATGTTTATGTGGTAAAGGTAAAGGGAAAACAGAGAACCACATTCCTGTCTGATGCTCAGAATATAAATCTGTCAGAGGAGCCTTCGGAAGAGATTTTGGTCGGGGAGTAATGAAGTGAAGGAACTGTAGGTGAGTACAGATGACTTAGTAAACTAACGTAATGGCTGATTGGGGAATTAGCAGCACCAGGAAAATTTGGAGTGAAACATACCCTGAACCTTCTCTGTGACTGTGCCACTCAAGTTCACTGAACACGAGTATTTTCTTAGAATTAATGGAGATACTGTAGAGAAAATAATCTCTTGCATTGTGACATTTTTTTTGCATCACTTGTAAAGCTCTTTCCTTCTTGCTTCCCCCTGGTTTTGGGTGAACTGACAGTTGTGCTGGCTGAGTGTTTGCACAGTGCCCCAAATGGAACTCTGAAGGGGTGGGAAAGGGCCAAAATAAGAACCAGGCTCTTTCTATTGAAATTCAGTCTCAGGGTAAGCAATGCTCAACAAAACCTGTGGCAGTTTGGAAAGCCAGAACTTGAAACACAGGACCAGGTCCTTTTTCTGCTGCAAATCCTCCAGTCCAGAGAAGAACTGAGATTTAATTGACTTAAAGTAGAACTGGATTTTCTTTGTTAAAAAGGAAGATGATTTGTTGCTTGTTGAGATGCTAATCTTTATGATCTTAAGCTCAACTGAAAAAGACATGGCAAAGATGTCATTCTACTTCATAAAGCCTGAGCATCCTAGGCTGCAACATAGAGCAGTGCAGATGAAAATATTCCACCTTTTGTACTGCATTGTTCAAAGATTTTTAGATAGTCAAACACAACCAAAAAATGCACAATGCCTTTCTGCAAACTGACACTGTACTGTACTTTTCTTTTGGAGTGTCTGTTTATTCCTCTTCTTTCCCACCACTTTTTTAATCTCATCTCCATATCTTTTCTTTCCTCTTACTGTCTTTTCACTCATTTCCTTAATCCCATGCCCACTGAGTCCCTCTGTTCATTTTCCTTCTCCTTTACTGTTATTAATTCTCCCCACCCAACTGTTGCCTGGGTTAACTATTCTGGTTAAGCAATAGGATTGGAAAAGCCAGCACTTATTTTGAGAAGACCTTGTGGGGAAAGAGGATTCATACTGTAATCTCAGGTGAGGGTCTAAACATTTCCCAAATTCTCTGACCCCTAAATATGAATATCATTTGACTTTGAATAATGAGCTATTCGTTCATCTCTATATAAAACTTCATGTATCCTGACAGTTCCCTATTGCCTTCCTGTCTGAAGTGGCTCAGGAGTATAAATTATTCCAGCGAAGGTTGGCAGTAATTTATGCTCAATAAATTGACTATAGATCCGCTTGTTTCAGTAGGTAGCATGGGAAGGACTTATACGTTTTGCTAAATTCCCTCATTTGTTCTCGGACGGACTATTCACCATCCTGGGGCTGATCGTGAGCCCCAAACCTCTGTGATAGGCAGGTACTTGTGTGCCTTCAGTAAAACTGCTCCTTTGAGTAGCAAGTCACTGATGTAAGGAAGAGGTAACCAGGCTGGTCATTGGAAAGTCACTGGCACAACAATGTGGAAACTGGAGGTCGTATTTTGCAATATATGTGTAAAGGGCAACTGATGGAACAGCAAAGGCTGTTCTTAAAAAAATCCCCCCTCACTTTAACTGGCAGAAATGCCCTGTTTCTCTTTAGACTGATTTTTCCCAAAAGAGCATGAAACAGCCCATTCAGTCTTTTGTTTTTCTTTTTCTTTTTTTTTTTTTTTTTTTAATGTAATATGGGCTAGTTCCCTAGTAGGGCTTCTGTACAAAAGGCTGTCTTTTGTCCAAGATGCAAAAAGCAGAAAGTAATTCATCACCTTTCAAGTACAATTTATTATGGGTCAGGGAGAAAGGTTTCACTCATGATCATTAGGTTTTAGTGGTGCAGATGCTGGACATGATGAACCAATGAGGCTTATCAGGTGTGATAATCAAAACAGATTTTCTTTTGTATCTGCTGTCTCTCTCTCTTAGAGAAACCTAAGTTTCAGATTCAGACACTGACTACCATTTCATAAATAGACATACTCCTTTATTGTTCTATGTGGAAATTATCACGAAATATTTTAAATTAGAGTGATAGAAATGATTACCCTGCCTGAAGTTTGATGCGAGTTTTGAAACCTGCCTTCCTGGGCCCCGTGGGAGCAGCAAGGGCAGCTCCTCCTGCACTGCACTCTTTTCCTTCCACTGGTGCCTACAGCTGCAGCAGCAGCACCAACACAAAGCAGGGAGTGGGGGAGGCAGACACATCCCATGGCCCATGTGTGATCTGTGGGTCCAGGCTGGTTACCTGGTATTAAGCATATGCACAGCACCTTAGGGTCAGATCCTGCTGTGAACACTGCACAGGCAGATTGCTATGCAGTCTCACTGTAGACAAAAGCCTTTGTGTGGCTGCAGAGATGTGTGTGCAAGTAAAAAAATCTGCTTTAGGGTAATCAACATAATTAAAGGGTCAACCTTGCATTGCAGTGTTATTCTGGTTCCGTGGAGTCACTGAAAATGTGTCTGCTGAATTCGGTGAATCTACAGGGCCATCGGTCCAGCTTCCCACATAACTCACCTTTGCTTTGCAGTTTTATAAACTTTGCTATTAGCATTGTATCTGAATGCTTCACTCATTCCAGCTTCACAGCACAGTGAGGTGATCACAGTGAGAGAAATGGAAAAGTGAAGTGCAGCACCGGGGGGGGGTGTTGCTGACAACGTGTTTTCAGTATTTGTCAGTCAGAGAAACGGAGGCACCGTCAACTCCAGGTACCTCAACCAGCCCAGATCACTGTGGGGAAGAGGCAGAAACAGATTCTCTGACACCTAAGAGCTAAACTTTACAGATTGGTACTGAAACCTCTGACTTTCCCCAAAGGCAAACAGAAGTACAGACTTTGCTGCCCTAGGTACTTCTGTGCATCTGCATCACTAAGCCTGTTAAAAAGTTTTCCAGTGACAATTTGGTTTATATATCTATGTATATATACTATAAATACACAAATATATAGACACCCATATCCATATGTTCATATACAAAATCATCTGTATTTCACAAAGCTGCCTGTGGTTGCAATGACAACTAAGGATTCAGGACTAGTGTTCCAAATGCCAGCATAACCCTGGTCTTATGGAAAATCAAAGAATTTGTGACTATGAAGCCATATAGTACTACAACAATACTGGTCTCTAATAAAAACACAATAAAATTAACCAAGTCAGCTATATGCAAAATCAGTTGCTGCAGGTTTTTGGCAGTGAACAATTCTCCTTTCCCTCTCCCTCTCCCTTTCCCTCTCCATTCTAATATCCCTCCCTCTGTAATTCTCTTTTTCTCTCTGTTTTTCTTTCTATTCTTATGATCTGAATCCAAATGACAATTCTTTTTTCTCTTTTAAGGGACATGCCAGCTACCACTACAGGGTATGTTTTGCATGTGGGCATTAATTAGGGTCATCTGTAAGTTTGATAATGTTTGATTCTAGCAGACAGATGTGAGTATTTCAAGGGAATAAAAAAAATCCCACATTTTTCCAATCACTTTAGAGTGATTGTTGTTTTCTTTTATTAGTAACATAATTAAATGAGTTATTTTCCTCCACTCCTTCCTCCTTTACTTCAGTAGCTCAGACATCAATGAAGATGGGCTCTCTGGTGCCAGGATCATGGTCAGCTTTTACTGTCTCAATGTCAGAACTTTCATTTTCTGCCCTATGACCAAAAAAATTAACTTTGGTATAAGGACAATATCTCTGCTTCCACTGTCCCCCCATCTCTCCATCAAATAAAAGAAAAATTCTTTTGGACTAGTCATATTTAAACCACACAAACAGTCTAGGATTAGGTGTCCTTCTTTGTTTCTCACACAAATAAATGAATACAAATAAATGTCTGACCACCATTTCAAGTAGGAATGAAATTAAACTGGACATCTAATATGACTGCAGCTAAGCTTTTGGCTCTGCTGCCAGATTCCCAAGCAGATATGGCTTTCCTGTTAGGAAGCTACTGCAGGGATCTGTGCAGGGATATTCAGTTTACACCAACAAGCTCACGGGCTCTACACGCTATAATTATAACTCATTTAACTGCTCTTGGGGCTTTTCTAAGTGCTTCAGACCTACCAGATCTGGAGTTTGTAGGACCTAAATACAATTTAATCTGTGAGAACTATCCCATATGTACTGAGATACCCTTGTGCAGATAATGCTGGTTCATACAATGCCACCTGCCCACTGAGCCCTGCCAGAAGGGCTCACCTTACTCCCCGGACCATCTTTACTCATATTTTTTACTTAATAGTTCAAAGTCAGTGATTCTTTGACATTTCCTCTCAATCATTACCTTTTTTTGTGCCTTGAATTGTAAAACAAGCACCAACATGTTTTAGCTTCCCCCCCCCCCAAATATTTGGCCATTGACTGGTATAAAGTATTATCAAAATTCCTTCAATGAATGGACAGTGAAACTGAGGAAATGTTTTGTCAGGGAAAGGGGGAAGGGAAGAAAAAAAGATAAGTTGCTGTCCTTCAAACTTTGTATCAGATAACGATGTTTCCTAAGGAAAAAAAAAAGACTAAACTGTAACAGGAGCAGAAGTATTATATATTTAATTGCAGCAGCTACTGGCCTTTCATGAAGAGAGCCTCTAATCAAGTACTTTGATTATAAGGGACACAGCTGAGATAAATATCTTAGAAAAGAAAAAGAAAAATTCCTCAACCTAGTATTTTAAGAACACATTAGGTACTACAAACTACAACTGTGTTGTGAATCAAGCCTAGTTTTCAATGAGGATATCTTTTGCTTTGTTTACCTAAAATGGGATACAGTGTCCAGTCTATAGAAAAACTACTTCATCCAAACACCAGCAAAGGAAAATACTTAAGCAAACAGTAAGAAATGTGATTAGGATGAAGTTTTACACTTAAATGAAAGATACATTAAATGTGTTGCAAGACCCACCAAGTTGGGGCACTATTCCTTCCGTGGAAAAATTTCCTAGACTGTCAACACAAGGACATTTCCCAACTCTTACCAGTAAGTAAGAAGTGCAGAGCCTTCTTCCAGCTCACTTTATTTTTTCATTTGTTTTACCTCTTTTTAAACTGAAGATTTTATTCTGTAACTTCACACATATAAATTGTGTCATTCAAGCAGCATGTGGGTCTGTTCAAGTTGTGGAAGTTATTAAAAATTGATGGGATTCTCACAGAAATTTAGAAAGTCACTAAGACCATAGGAAATTTGTGATGCTTCTAGTACAAGGGTTCTCCATCTGTGGCTACTGCCCATATGTGGTATTATAAAATGTTGCAAAATAGAGTTGTCTTTCATTGATTTAATGTTTTTTTATTTGGGTTTGTTGGTTTGGGGTTTTTTTTGGTGATGCTTGGGAATATTTAGAAAGAGACAACACAAAATACATATTTGAGAACAAATCAAAACAGAGTTGGAGTCCCTAACTACTCCACAGGGTCTCTTTAAGAAGTAAGCTATGAAACAAACTCTAAACTGAGATCCGCCTAACCATCTAAACTTTATATTAAAGAATGATTATCCATCTGTCATCTGTTTTGTGATCCTTATCCATGCCTACACTTGAAGTCCTTGATCACATCCACTTCCTCTGCCAACCAGCTGCAACTTGGAAGAGTTTGGCCTGTTGTCAGAGCTCTGACAGCTTTCATCAGTTTCAGCTTCATTTTCTTTAACCCAGATCGGCACGGGCAGTTTTGGGATCACCGGTCCAGGCACTGAGCAGGTTATTCTGACTCCTGATGACCAGGCTTCCACTGCTGCACAGTTTGTGTCCAACTGCTGAAAGGGGCTTGTGCCTGAAGTGATGAGGGAAATGTGCTGGAGCCTGAATGAAACCCAGCCCCTTGCTGCCAGCCCGGCACAAGGTAAACACTGGAAATTCCATGTGGTAGAGCTCAAGAGAAGTGTTGCATAGCTGTAAAGCTGACCCACAGTCAGAAGATTAATTGCTTCCACTCGGGATCTGATCCAAGCTGAGTGAGTTCAGTGGGACTCTTTCCAGTGGAAATTAATTCTGGGCTTCCCTGATTTCAGGAGGTGACTGGAGGTTACCACACATCTCTGTTTTATGAATGAGAATGCAGGATGCTTCCTGCTGATTTTACTGACTTTTTCTGTCCATCTTTCAGGGCTTAGAAGGGAGCTGCTGCCCAGACTCTTAAAGTTCAGTGAGTTAAGCCCAGGGCTGGTGTTACTCTTTGCCTTTGTAAGAACATGCAGCTGCAGTTAGTAACATACTGACTCAACTGATCCATTCAGTGTGGGGGCTCATTTAAATTGGGCCATATCTACTGAATTTCCTGATAAAAATATGTTCTTACTACTTTACTTAGCATAGCACAGCCCAGCCCAGCTAATGGAGAGGGAGTGAGACTCTTCCATCAGCAACTAACGCCTGCTCCAGATGCCCAGTCCTTACTACAGGTGATGAAGTGTGAATCAGACAGAGCACAGCTCAACTTTCACATGCAGGATTAGCTGGCAGTATTGCTGGATAGAAAAATAATCTCTTCACCATTAAAATGAGCACATTTGATCTGCAGTGAAAGGTGCACCCTACAATGCTGTTCTTCTCAGGGTGGCCTTTTAGCACAGAAGCAAACTCAAGTCCATTTCCTACTTGTTAATGGAAGAGCAATTCTTCTACTGGTCTGTTAATACCTTTTTCCCCAGTTTGTTGATAATTCTAGGACAGTTATACTAAGTCATTTCTTTCTTCTCCTCTAGTTATCCACAGCAAAAAAACCCAAGCCCATTTTCTCAATACAGACCACTCAGTCTCTGTTGATTTACATGTGGTAAAGTTTCAGTGGAAATCTAAACTATAAAAACAGTTCTCCTATTATTTAACTTTGAAGGTGATTCCTCACTGACCTGCAAAAAAGAGGAGAAAATGGAAAGAATCTGTTTGTAAGAAACATCTCAATACAGTGGACCAAATTCTGCTCTCAGTTCTGCAAAAAGATGTCATCAGGTCGGGGTCTAGCAAAAACAAAATCAAG
Organism: Myiozetetes cayanensis; assembly: GCF_022539395.1. NCBI lineage: Eukaryota > Metazoa > Chordata > Aves > Passeriformes > Tyrannidae > Myiozetetes > Myiozetetes cayanensis. Next base: position 29,949,285 of record NW_026088185.1, read on the forward strand.
ATCATGTTTAATTATTAGCACAGGAACAATTCTTTTTGCCCTCACTGGCAGGGCTAGATGATATAAAGTATGCTCATGGGAACAACTTTACTTCCATGCTCTAATTTAACTGCAAGCCTGAGTGTCTTGTTGGAAAGTAGTCAACACTTGAAAGACCAAAATTGAGAAAAGTTGTTGAGCACCTAAGTCTTCCTGAAGAAAACATGTTTGATATCAGTGGTTTTTGGTTTTGTTTTTTTAATCTGGGGGCTTTAACTGATGATTTTAAATACTCTACAGAATCAGAATTAAGCCTCAAATCATGGGCCTTGAGCTGATTTTGTTTCTCACCAGTTTAAGTAATTAAAGCTAGAAAAGATCAGTCTCAGACTCTTTTACATTGTTCACATAACAAAGAAGAAAGGTCTTCTTGGGAACAAAACCCATCTAAAACTATCTTAAATCTGACTCAGCTATTTTATTATTTTCTGATGAAAAAATTTCAGGCCTAATTCTGATTTTGAATATGAAGCTGCACCTCACAGCATGCTGTGGATGGCAGCTGATTTTTACCAGAGAAATGTCACGTCTCTGAAAACTGTCAGCATTAAACTGGAAAACTGCTGATATATAAGCAAAGTAGGCACAACCATTGTGTAATCTTAAACTTCAAATAGGAAAAAGCCTAAAGCCCTCTTTATAGCAGTTTATGTGGCTAAACACTGCATAAAGAAAACAGGGCATCTCTAGTTAATGAACTATCTCCCCATTTTAAGTTCATTTGCCTAAGCTTCTCATTTCCTTGGTTTTTTTTTGTTGTTGTTGTTTTTTATTGTGGTTTTTTTGGGGGGGGGGATGGTTAACAATCTGTAGCTACTGAAACAGAGAACAAACAGTTTATTTTTTTTTTCCTCAGGTTGGTTTGTACTCCTTTCCAGAAGGCAAGTCTCTGTAAACCTTACTTGTTGCTACCCACTTATATTTTATGTCTGTGACTCACCACACTTTACATATTTATCTGGCACAAGTGTTTCACATGTTACTATTCTACAGACAGCTAAAAATCAGCTGTTTTGATAAAATACGTGGGAATTTTTTAGGGAAAAAAACAATCCATGTCTGCTAACTCAAGCAGTAATGAGCCTTTCTCATCATAGCTCCAGTACTTGAGATAAAACTTTTTCATTGAGATCCTTTTACCAGCTCAATCAGTCTGACTTTCTGTTTGAAGACAGCCTCACTATTTCAGCATTCTGGGTTTCTCTAGGTCACAATTCAAGATTTCTGTTTCTTCGTCCACCTAACTGCCCACAAAATACTTGATGGGAATGAGCCAGTAAATACCTCCAAAGAAATAAATTCCCAAACCAGCGTGGTAATAATAATCATAATCAAATAAAGTCTTACAGTAAATAGATTTCTAAATTAATGAGAATTCATTAAGACTACCATAGACTCTTTTTGCTATGGATTTTAAACAGACACTGGGCAGACACTGCACCTATAGGAGATATAAAATCCCTTGTGATACATAATTAATTGACCCTTGCTGTAAGATTAACATTAGAGAGAGATCTGCACCAAACCTCTGGACCTTGAACATCTCAGCATTTGTGGAATATCCACCAGGAAAGTTTATTACACCAAGTCTGAGTTTTAAAAACAAAATTCCTCCTACAGCTCTAAAATTTGCTCCTCCTCCGAACACCAGAGCTTAATGTGCTCATTCAGTCTAGAAGAAACGTGTGACTCACACGTGGAAATACCTTCTGGCATGATGTATAACCATTCCAGTGAACCCACAGAAACTGGGGATTACTGAGCTGGCCTGGAATTGCAGAATAAACATTTCATAGGCAAAAAGAGTATGTTGTACGCTCTTATTCTAGGTTGTCTTAAATTACTGATATGGACATCTTAGCAGCATAAAATGGAACTACTGGAGGATGAGTATGGTAGATCATGAGTGTCCTCTGACATAATAGTGAACATATTCAAAAATAAACAAACAAACAAAAAAAACTTAGCCACCACTGAACAAGAATATTTTAGAGGGTTTTCCCACCAATAATTTCTACCAATAATTACATGCCCTTTTCATAAAAGTTGTAAGGATAAAAAAAAAAAATATATTTGCTGATAAAATGCACAGATCATGCAAAGGTTGGTGGAATAGTTAATTTAGTAAGGAGGAGATGGTCACTGAAAGAAATTAGGTAAACTAGGTAAAACCAAACAAAGCTCACACCAACAGACCCAGATGCAAGGACAGACATCCAGCGACCAGAAATGGAGGTCATGCTTTTGGAAACTAGGACGAGTGTCCTGGATAGCAGGGACTCTGAGAAGTTTCTTGGATAATAACACATAAGCAAATCCACCTGAGCTGTCAGTAATATCCTGCATCAGAGAGGGCTGATTCAATTCTGGGGTAAATAAGCTAACAACAGTGAGGAGAAGGCTGTGATTCTTGGAAGTGACTAGACTTTTTAAATGAAGTTGGTATTAAATGAATAATAAAAGAAAACCCAAACTGGAAGTGAGAGCCATGAGAACTGAGAGATTCTTCATTTCTTGATGTCTACAAAGTAAAACTACATTCCATTCTCAAAATGACGCTTTGCCAAAAAAAAAAAAAAAAGCTTTCATCAGGCTCAAGTGATTGGTCTCAATGGAAGTGTAACTGGATGAAATTCAGTTGAATGTGATACTCAGGAGAATACTCCAGATCATTTAAAGGCACTTCTGCCCATAGCTCCATGAATATTCATATAAATCAGGATCATGAAAACGCAGTCAAACTCCTCTTTTGCTTTGTCTTTGAGCTATGTTCACATATTTCATGTGGACTAATTTAAAAAGTCTGAACTCAAATGAATCACCAAGTTTCCTCTGGTTTCCCAATGCCATCCAAAACCTACAGAGTCAGATCTGAAACAGCTCATTTTCATTTAAATTTTTTTTTCAATCAATTCCAACAAGCTCTATGTAAGTTTGCAAACAAACTTGATCCTGTCAAATTTTAGTATGTGCAATTTTCAAAGTGCTGCTTTTAATTGTATCTGCTGTCATCATGTCTTAGGGCTGAAAACTGGACTTCTGGATGCTATAATAATGCACACTATTATAAAAATAAAGAGCAAAATAGGAAGCTTGGGGTCACAGCTGCAGGGCTGTTGCCGAATCACTAACCTCCTCCTCCTCCCAAACAGCAATAAAAAATCATCTCCAGAGATTCCAGCACTGAAGGCAACAAAGTACAGTAGTTACATTTTGAGATGGAATCCAGAAACTGCCAAAATGAAGATATGCAGTCTCCACTTGGGAAGAGGCGCTGAAAACCCAAGTACATAGCCTGACAAGTGAATCATGTCAACAAAAGGAAAGCAACAAAAATCAACTTGTTAAAAGCATCTCTGTGTGTCAAATTGTTCAAAGCAGTGGACACATTGCTGAAATGAGTTCAGTAAAGATGAACATCTCATCGTAGCTTTCAGGAGTTGAAGCTGCATACCAGAAACGGAATGAAATTCCATATCGCTTTGCAGCTGGTAACGTAGGGGGGGATAACAACGTGGAAACACTCCCTGCACTGGATCCACAGCCTCTGCACTCAGGAGAGCAGTTGTGTTTGATGTCCGAGGCACCCATAATAAATATGAATATCTTTATTCTTAGGGGTGCACTAAAGAGTCCATACCTTACCCCAGGATATGGGAAGGATGCAGACTGGGAAGGATGCAGACTGGTTGCTCGTGAGACTGGGCACTGGGAATGGCAGGGAGGTTTCCTAAAATCTCTTAGCAGACTAGGATGACTTCTGCAAACCAGCTTAGTTTACTGGTTTGATTGCAAGGCTGTATTGCTGATTCCTTCAAATTCCACATCCAGCCTGCTGCAAAAATCCTGCTCTACAGTCACGCAGCTTGTTGGAGTTTTAGGCAGCAGGACCTTTCACTGGAATATAAAAATGCCTGTATGCTTTCTGAGCACGATTCCTTAACATTAGGGCTACTGGGTGTTGAAAAAGTCTTTAAGACAACTTTTTGGTTTAAATGACAGTTTCAGTGAACCAAAAAAGCAGAGGAATCAGCTTTTAGTAATCTTGCACATTATGTAGTGGATGGAGAGTGCATAATAAATTGGATGGATTTTCAACAACTTTTAAACAATCTAACTATAAATTAACTAGTGGTGATTGCCTTGAAAGGATGTGGCATACAGTCTGAATTAATCCATCAGGTGACTGTGTTGCCTTCATTGGAATAACACAGAACTGGGTTTGTTTTCTTGCATCACAACACAGCTAGTTGCAAGAAGGTCTGTAAAAGTGGAATACGTTCGAAAAACACAATCAAAGCAAGATGTAGTAGCTACACAGAGATAAGAAAAAAAGATGAGGCTAAACAGTGATTTAGAACAGTATTATTACTCACATGAACATTTTCACGTTTCAAAAGTAACTTGACCATTCAGCAGTACTTGGATTACTGACTTAAGTGCTGCTAGTGATAATATGCCTGTTCCAGTGATATTTGCTCTCAAATGATTTACTCTGATTTTGAATATCTCTGAGCTTTTATACCAAAATATGAGAATGCAGATTATCAGAAGTTATGTAAAAGGGGCTGATCATATTACAGATAATGTGGAAAAACACATTAAAACTTAAATTAATGGTATGAAAGTCAAAGATTAAATAATTTCACATGAAAAATCAAACCAAACCACGAGCAAAGAGAAATACATTTTCAGTTGACATGTATTAAGAAAAAATAGTGCACATAATTAAGCCCTCTTCTTAATAATGCTTTTGCAAGTAAAAGGACCATTTTCTATAGTTTCCATATTCTGAAATCATTTCTGCAAGAAATTTTGTGTGGTGCATTCAACAAGCAGCCCTAAAAACCACGAGAAAAGCAGTTCTGAGAGTGGTGTTAAGAACCTGGTTCTGCCAAGCCCCACAGAGGCACATCAAGATGGCACCAAGCCCAGCAGAGGCTTTTCTGTGTACAGGCAGCATGAACACGATGGGAATGCAGCCAATTCAAACACGATGTGTTTCTGCTGAAGGAATAAAAGCAAATGAGAATTTGTTGCTCCTGTTATCTTTTCTCATTGCTCCACATGATGCAGTGGACAAAGTATTCTGTTTTGTTGCTGTTCCATTTAAAATGTATATAAATACTATTAGTCTCTGTGGCTCTGAATCATCGAGTTCCTTCAGCACATGTCTGATGGCATAAATAGTCCTGACTGAATCAACAGGATTATTTATCCTTTTAGAAGCAGGCACAGGTTTAGTATATTTACCAAAATGAGATACTGATTCCCGTTATTTGTGGTTCAGTTATATTCTCTGTCATTCTTTTCTTTCACTTCTTTTTATTCAAATAAACTGTTTCTATGTAAAATGGGAATTACACTAATAAAAACTCCGTGTCCCAAAATGTTCAAATTTTCTCACTCAGGAGTCACTTTAACTCACATGAATAGTCCCATTTGACTCCAGCATTTTAAATACAAGTAAGTAGGAACACTAAATATAAGGCAGGGAAGCACACTCAGACCCTGTCATTTAGGCACTGACACTGATAACTGACAGGCTCATGGAGTAAGGAAACAAAACTTGTAAACAAAAAAAATAAACACAGCCCCATTTCTGTAATGAGCTAAGAGGCTGGGTGCAAAAGGTCAAAATCTAGACAGAAAGAAGATTAATATTTTCTCTGTGTTCTTCTGTTGTCTGTATCACCTGGAGCAGGCAGACCTGGACTTTGTTACAGGTAAATAATTACAGTTGTATCTGCCATAAATATCCACTTGAAGGGGCTACTGCAAAAAAATTGAGATTGTATCTCCAAGCAACTGTCAAATGGCTAGAATAAATTTAGAGGGCTTGAAATACTGATGTACACTTTCTATCATAGATATCTCTTGGTCTAGACTTTCAGGCTGCGTTTTGACAGAACACATTGGATGACTGAGAAATTAGGGACTCAGGACCAAAAAAATTACATAGTGTTGGCACTTGTGGTTTGTGTCTTCCTTACCTGTGGTACTAGAAAACAGGAAGTCATTGCTTCACAGCAAACCCAGAAATATTAACAGGACATATCCTCTTGCATTTTAAACACAGAAGGCAATAAATCTTGGACTATGATGGCAAACCTAAAGAGGTCACTGAGTAATGGTAAGCGTAATATCTGTACTTTTCAGTGCTATAATAAATCTGACAGTGCTCTTTTTTAAAGTTGGGATGCTTCTGTATAGACTGAAGATCAAAAGTTTCTTTGCCCCCCAAAAGGAAAAAAAAAGGCACACACATGCACTGCAATCACCTGTTTTTCATTTTTCGTATTTGGTGGAATAGAGAGTGAAAATAATATGCCTGTCTTTTTTAGTGTGGGTGATATTCTCATAAGCCCTGACTGAATGAGAAAAATCTGTCCCTTATTTAGAAGAATAGATAGGAAAGTCATTCAAACTTTGAACTTCCCTGTGTGTTTACCCCCCTTTCCTACTTTCCCAAGCACACATTAAAATATCATTATGGGGGTTTCTTCCCAGGCTGACCCAAAAGGTCTGATTTCAGTTTAGATCATCACTCCACTGCAGGTAGCACTGACCTCACCATAGCCATATCTGACCATACCTGTTTTCAGGGGTCGTGCTTTGCCTGCTCCACAAAACTGCCCTCAACCTTTCTTAGGTCAGATTAAACACTCTTTGGACTACAATCTAAGATATTCATACTTCAGACCCTCAAGCTTTTCCTTAATACGTAACATATGTAGAAATACAGTGTTTCTTGGAATAAACATCCTGCAGGCACATATAACAGTTCTACTGAGCAAGACCTATTTCCACCTGCACTTGCAATGCTGCTGCTGCCCCCACTGAGGTTGAACTTGTAATAGCCAGTGAAAAAGGAATAAGGAAACAGTATGCATTGATTTTTTTCTTTCTTTGTGTGTGTAATTGTGGATCTAGCCAAACCCCAGAGACTCTTTCTTTATGGAAATCTCAAATATGAAGTATGTTACTGAAATAAAGGAGAAATGAGAGGATGGAAACTCTGTTAGAAAAGGCAGACATATAACATTTATATATACATACATATATACGTATGACACATAGCATATATACATATATACATATAACATTTTCTAAGATACTCCTTTTCTCATTTGCCACTTGCCATGGCTCTTCCCTAAGCCATGACTTACCTAGCTTACAAGTCAGACCACGTGTTGTTGCTTAGCAGACTGAGATAATCAAAGGAAGAATAATAATCCAGGAGTGTTCAGTCAGACAAGCTCAGAAACGCAGCTTCACTGAGCTACCAACTGCAGCGGGCAAGGAGTAAGTGGACAAGAAACCCAGCAGTGGAAATGAGTTTCCTGTGGAATGTGTGTATAGACACCCTTCACTGTAACAGGACCGGAGGACCAGCTTTGGGGCTCAGTGATGGATGTTTGTTAGCATGTCTGAAGCAGAACCGCAGCCTGAGTGTTATCTATCAAGCCTCTCTCTGCCTCACCATCTGTGAGACTGAGGATGCATAAAGGTGTGATAGAGAGCTCTGTCTGCAGCCTTTATTCAGAGTTTGGGAACTATTTATACTGCTTGTTTATATTAATCTTTCCCCACTTTCTGTGTTATGGCAAACAGAAATCGCTTCTTGTAGGGAGCTGTCGGTGTAAGAGGATCTCGCCAGAGGAAGCTCCAGCCCACTGCTGTGGCTCGTTTTTCACACCAATGTTTGGCAAAGCAAACCTACTCTCCTGGGCTCTGCAGACTGCTGAGCAACGTGCCCTCTTCACTGTCCAAGTTCCCCACAGCCTAGTCATCGCCTTGCCTACTCTGAAACATCTGCTTCTCCCACCTCTCTGATAGTGATACAAATGATAATTTTTCAATCTTCCAGCAATTATCTTAGCCCTTTTTCTCATGTTACCGTTTCAGTGCAGCAGGAGCTCCCTGGGAACAACCACTGTGCCACTAAATCTGTCCTCATGATACTTTACTGTCTGCAGATGGTGTGTGATTGACTTTGCTTTCCAAAACGAGAATTTCATCCTTGGTAAATTGTTTTGATTGCATCTGTGAAGTACATCCATTATCCTATAACTAAGGACAGAGTATAGATTTATATATTACCTGACTTTAGGGACTAAATTCACAACTGGCCATTAACACTAAGTATTATAATAATACTTGCTTTGACGCTGGTCAAATAGCTGCTTTAAAGTGCACTGGTGTCAAGGGAAAGATTCCCACGAGCGTCACAGGAGGTGAATAGATTCTCGATCTGAGTCATGATCTAAATTAGCGCAAATTTTTATGCATCTGAATTTAGGTTGACCGAGTCTGTACATTACTCATTTGCCACTGTCTAACAAAGGGACAGCTCTTTTCTTCACGAAGCAGCGGCTGGGTCTTCAAAATATTGTGAAACCTGCAAGCAGATACTTAGAGGTTTCCAAGTCTGTTAGAAAGTTTTGCAGCCTCTGTTTGCATTGCATTTTGAAAAGGGCATGATTAATTCAGTCCAGGACTACAATGAAGGTTAGTAACATCGTAGTTGGAAACACATGAATTATTCTAAATCTCCTGAATTCTATTATTCAGGAATATTTCCAGCTAGTAAATGTACACAAGCTAACAGGCTTGCTTTCCCCTCTCTCTTACCACGAGTGATATGCCAGTATAATGCATGAATACCAGTGTAGCAGAAGATACAAACAGGCCCAGCTGAAACTCTGTATTTAGATTTGCCAGGCAGCAAGGTGGCAGATTTAATTCCATCAACAACAGTGAGGCTTCTAGAATGACTGCAAGGAAAATGAACCAAAAGATATGTAAGACCAAGACACTGTTTAAATGCTATTTCTATGTTATTTTCCAATCCAGAAAGTTAGAAATCCCTTAAGTAGATTTAGGTCTTTATATATGAAATGGGGAGAGCAGAGGAAGCCTCTGTCAAAACAAGCAGCTGATGTAGGTCATTAGCACCTATGGACATGTAAATGTCAACAGGTTATCAAATCACATATCTAAATTCTGCCTGAGGGTGGTATGTTAGCAACAGAATCATACTAGTCCAAAGTAAATATATATATACATATATAAAATTTTTTTTTATATTTTTTTTTACACTACACATGCTTTCTTTACAAAGCCAATTTTGCTTTATAGACAGAAGTGTTCCAGGGTAGGACAAAGACAGTGCAGAGACTGAGACCGCCCTTCAAACATCACTGTCCTTACACAGGATTTGCAGAGGTGCCTGTAATAATACTTTACAAACAAGTTCTTATGACAAGAGCTTTTTGAATTCAAATAGGGCTGTTCATCCAGGAACTCCAAAACACTGTCACCATGACTTGTACTATTTTACAAGGCAGAAACTAAGGGAAAGAATATTCGAGACTAATGGAAAGAACATTAGAGACCTATGCCTAGTTACAGTGAGTCAATAACAGAATTTGGAAAAAGCCCCTTCTCCCAGTTTAGGGCTGTTCCACAAAGTCACAGATAATCCTGTGAGGGGAGCAAAAGAAATTCCCTTGTTTCTGCACTGACTAAACTTTTTGTCGTTGAATAGCTACAAAACACACTTAGAGGAAAGTTGGCAGAAATACTAACACTGAAGTGGTCACTACCTAGTGCACTCAGATAAGTAATATTCCTGTTCAGTAAATTAGCACATTCATGAGTTATATACTTTGTCAGCACTTTTTCTTAGCGTGTGTAGACCAGATTTCCACTACATCATTCTGAGGTTAGCAGGGAACAAAATTAAACCCTCAGTGTTTTCACCATTGTTCAACCTGCAAAGTCATTTTTCAATGCACTTAACAGGTTATCTTATCTTGGAAAAGTCTAATAAATGGTGAGTGTTGCCTCTGACTTTCCCTTAGCAGAGCTCATTGTTCATCTAATTTTTGCAACAGATTTCCTACCTCCTTTAAAACTTCAGCTAGAAGTGCTTTCCTGTTACATATTGCAAACAGACATATAAGTGACTCAGAAGCTTGGATCGGGTTGTGTAGTCAATATAGTTTTTGGCAAAAGACTGGGAAGCCTTTTTCTGGCTGAAAGCTAAGAATGATAAAAATAGATCCTGATTTTACAGTCACTGTGACAAACTGGCTTCCAAAAGCTTCACAACAGCACAAAGGGAACAAACTGGCAAAAGGGAAGTGAGCTGGAAAGATATATATTTTTCCCCAACAAGACTCAAATTCACCATCTTTGAGGTTTACAATGATCTTATATCATCACATGTGGCATTTGCTGCACAATGGCAACCCAGAAGTCAGCTTAGCTTGCAAGCAGCCATTCTCTTCCATAGCTTTACTGTGAGCTCAACACATTTAATTCACAATCACTTACAGAGCTTATACAACCCTATAAAATAACCTAGTCTCCTGAATCATCTCTTACCTACAAGATATAATTTTATTCTATTTCATATGATTTCATTATCTTATTTTTGTCACTTGATCTCATTTTTCTTGGGGTTCTAAAGGATTTAACAACGAATGATAAGAATGAGATTATCAGCACAAAAATAGACAATAATTAAATGTCAGTCATGTCTGTGACAGAACAAATGCAATTCTGTATCTCACTACTTTTGGTGCTGGCTAGTGCAATACTCATTAAATATTTTTACCGTTATTGCTGATAGTTTTGCAGTTATTTCAAACAGATGAAATACATTTCGCTTACCTACCCTTCATTCTTCCTCCTCTGCAAATAAATTTTTTCCAGTGAAAGATTAGCATGGTTGGTACCAGGAATTTCAAATGGGATTGTTTATGCATCAAAGAGTAAGTATTAATAACAAAAATGCATTCACAGTATGATTGCTTTGTGATGATTAGAATATAAATTGTTAGTTCTATATATACAGACACACACACACACACACTGAATTATGTGCCTCACGATGGTATGTCTTTTGCATTCCTCTAACATCTGATAGTCAGATGCCACGTCACACACATACTTGTCAATTGCTTTTATCACTAAAAAGTTTGTCTGTGATGTTGTATGCAGCTGACAACTCAGCACACTAAGAATCCACCTGAAAACGTTACCCAGAGAGATGCCTTGCACTTGTAGGGATGAGGGGGAAGGAAGCACCCTCTGCCCCAGGATCAAGCAAGCAAAGGCATTAACTTCACACAGAAAGCTAGTTTTCTCGTTGTTGATGATGAGAGGTACATGCTAAGCAATAAATTAAGTGAGCACAGTCAGAGGTGGACAGAAATTCCTTTCTGCAGGCTCCGCTCCACCATGTATGAGTTATGGGGTCATCTCTAACTTGTGAAAATAACTCACATATCACACTATCCCCATCACAATGCTTCTTGCTACTTCTGCCTGTGGAGCTGGTGCAAAAACATTGGAGCTGGACAAAGACTGAAGAGATTGAGAGGAACCATTTAGCAAAGAGTCCTATGGCAACTCTATCAGGCTTGTGGATCTTGTGGAAACACCAGCTGGAAAAAGGCCGGCCTCTGCCTCTCCAACTGCACTTCATCATTCCTGACCTTCATCTAAGGGGAAGATGCTCTAAAGCACAACAGCACATGGTTTTACAGGACTGGAGAGGGGCTGAAACTGCACCTGTGTTGTGGCCCTTGTCCAGACCCCCACCGACCTTCGGAGGAAAAGAAATTTTCCCAGGAATACAGTGAGCAAAACAACCAGATAAACAAGCAGCTGACCGTGAAAGCTATGGGAATAAATAACACAGTGTTAAGCACAGGCTAGGCTAAGTATGTGAACCTTCAGTCAAAGTTCTGACCTCAGCTTTTGCAGACATACCCAGGCTCACTTTAATTGCCTGGTTTGCAGGCTGGAGGAAAAGCAGCTGCTGCAGCGCAGAGCCCAGGGCAGGTTACAAACTCCCCCTGTCTGGGCAGCAAGGAGCTCTCTGCTGCTGTGCCTTGGTCAGCCCCATTTTTGGGGCAAAATAAATCTACTCATCGCATCCACTGGAGTGACACAGCTAATAACTGGGCAGTAAGAAATTGGACCGAAAGAAAAACTGCCCCTCTGGTTTAGGTAACGTGGGCAACTGCCCCGTGTGTCCCTGTGATGGACTGAGCTGCCTTTGATCAGCTACACTGCTATTCAGCAGCTGAAGCAGCCAGTGTATAATGTCCTTCTCACTCCTTTAATAGGAAAGGGCTGCCTTTATCCATGAGGCAGGATCATGCTTATTATCATGTTAATTAATACATTTCTAATGAGAAGCCGTTTCTCCAGTTTATATAGAGCCAAAGTGAAAATTGAAATGATTCTGCTAATTTAAAAAGAAATTATTTTAAAAATAGCAAGGAAGAAACTTTGAAGAGCCAAACAAAAGGAAAAATATTGGCTCTAATGAAATGTTGGTTAATTATCCTTTTGTTCACTCTTTTATATCCTTTCCCCATTCCTAATTGTCTCATCTAATTAGATTATAACTATTTATTTTACTGTGTATTGCATATGGGGCCTTCATAATACAGTGCAAACAAATACTACTAATAATAATTAACAAAGTCTTTCCAAGCCAGGGAGTGTAGTATCCAAGTGTAACTGGTTTCTGGGCTTGGCTTTATCTGTGACACAGAAACAGAAATCAAGATTTTGCAGACTTGGTTATTTCTTCTCCTCCTGTGCCTGGCCAGCTTCCTAATGCTCTGGATCACTGTTCTCAGACCTAAGATCACCACCTTAAGGCAATTTCACTCTGCAGGTTAATGATCTTTGATATTTGCTGAAGGGAATGTGTGTCATTAGGCAGCAATAGCTGTTATCTCTAGGAGGACCATTCCTCTGCTTTCTGAGGCTGTCCTAGAAGAGGTTGATCTTTCTGGTCTCAAAAACAGCAGTATCTGTTCAGAGTCCAACGGAACAGTGAAGCCACTGCATTTCTGAAGTGCTGAAGTGCAATGCATGGGGTTCTGTGCACAGTTATAGCTCCTTCCAGGAAGCTCAACAGTCTCTCTCCTTTCCTCAGAAGCCTCCATTTGGGCATCCCCGTGTTGGATAATATCCTTGTTAAGTAACTGCATAAATTATTCTTTTTCATTGTAGTGTGACAGGGATGCTTCAGGAGAGGCTGAGGGCTCACTGAGACTGTGGCTCCACGCACCCAGGCTTTCCAGAGCTAACAGAAGACAGACAACAACATTTCCTTTCTGCCACCTGTTAATTCTTTTTAACAGATGGAGAACTGGAGAATGGAGAGATTAAAAGCCCTGATACAGGAAACCATATTTTTTCAAGACAGTGCTTAAACACATGCTTCTGCAAGCACAGGCTTCTGTCCCAGTGAAGCTGAGCACACGCTTAAATAGTTTTTTGACTGGGTATCTAAGTGACTCTTTCAGAGTCATAAAAGCAGTAGGACAAGCTGGCTGTGAAACCTCTAGTTCACATTGCAGCCTTGGTCATGTCTTCACAGAGTCCATTTCCAAAACTGTTCTGGAGAACTCTGATGACTCCTTAGGCTCTCCAGCTGGAGACTACAGCCAAATCTGTGTCAGTTATTTAGATAGAAAGGTTACTTCAGGTTTGTGTACAGGTTGCAGATGTGAAATCAGTTAAAGGTGAAAAAAATTGAAAGAGCAATGGAAGGCTTTAAATGTCAAATCTCCTACAGTTTAACCTGCTCTAAATAAGAAAACAAGGGGATTTACCTGTGTTTATATTGTAAGTCAGAAGAGATTCAGATCCATCAACAGTTACAATACTGTGCAAACCTTTGGGGTACTCCTACTCATTTTAGCATTTCATACCTTAACTAATTTACAATGAAAATTATAAAACTTTCAGAGTTGAATACTAACTTTCTAGTAGTGCTCAATGCACTGTTGGCTTAGGAGGCAAAAAGTTGCTTGTGAAACTGAGAAAGGCAGTCTTGTGGGAGCAACAGTGAACTGAATGTGGGGAGATGTCCCCCTCAACCTTCTTCTTTGACCTCGGGCAACACCCTTAATTGCCGTGTGCCTCAGCATTCCTGAGTATTCCCTGTCCCATTCATGTATTCAGGAAAACAATCCTCTCTTCTTCTCAGGCTTGCCTGCCTTGCCTACTTCAACATACTTTTAAAAGCATGAAGGTTGTGCTGTTTTTAACTACCACAATCCCCTTCTGCCCTCTCTCAAATTAACCCCTTGCAAAACGGCCCCTAGACCAGCTCTCCTAGAGAGCTGTAACATCACAACAGCTGCATGTCAAATTGGCCAGTAAATTCTGGACAGTTTTCATAAAACATGCCATATAGTCTCTTGCAGTATGATAAACAACTAATGCACACGTTGCAGGTACTATAAAAATAATCCACAAAGCCTTCCCATGCAGCTACAAAGAGATTTTAAACTGAGATAGGCAATGGCACAGCTCGTACCTGGGCCTTTCCAGATGTGCTGCCGTGCTCCTCGTTACTCACACACACGGAGGTGAGACCTCCACACCTCCTCTGTGTTTAATTTCTCCTTCTCTGGTGCATAATCTGCCTGGGGAAAAGGGAGTTTGCCACAGTGCCCCACAAAAAAGGGATGTCATCTTTGCAGGGGACTGTCATTACCCCTGCTCTAAGTTTAGCAGAAAATGGCTTTCATCTTTATTTCTATAAGTCTCTGTAATTACGGTATTTACACTTTAAAAATAAAAGCACTAAAGGATTTTTTGAATAAACCTTCCTCTAAGCACTGGAAAGCTAAACTAGATGATATGAAAGGTAGTGTCAAACAGCATAGTAAGGGGAAAACAGTTACCAAATGGATACTCTTTAGGTCCTTATTTCATTAAAATCTGTATCTGCTTCCACAGAGGATGTTTTGCTATCACATGCAAATTTGTTATTTTTCAAGGAAAGCTTTATATAACCTGACTATTTGGCCTTTGTCAGTCATGCTACAAAGACTTAGAAGCTTTGCAGATTGTCTTAACTAAATAGAGCCACAAGAACAACAACGCACTTTCTTCCAGTCACTGATCAGGCTTCTAAAGAGTAACTAATAATGTGAATTTTAAGGAGCAAAAGGCAACAAGAAAATATTTAATAGTAGAACTAACAGTGCAGCATACCTTCTGCAGAAACCTGTCTGATTTACTTTCCTTTTATCAATATTGCCAAGAAAGTAAATTTGTCACTGTACAGTTCAGAATCTCTCAAAGATCTACTTTAATGTTTCACGCTACGTTTGCAAAACAAGAGTAATAAAAATAATGACACCATTATTACTCTTCCCTCTTTGTTTTCAGTTCATCACTTGCATATTTGAATAATGAATTATATTCACATTATCTCTACACTTTTGCTCTTGACTTCCTCTGCTGGCTGAAAGTAAAGCTATTATCCAGTTGTCAGCTCTGAAGAGCCATTCAACACAGCAGCCAATGGTCCTGACATGTAGATATACTACTATGCAAAATTATCTAGAGTACAATTTCAAGCTATATATGAGAAAATTACCAGCCAGCGTAAAAATGAATCTTCAGCTAAGGTGAAATATTAAAAATTTCATCAGAGCCACTTTAGAACATAAATAAGTAGACAACAGAATTAGTTGTGAATTAGGCACAAAAGGCTAATTAGCACTATTATATCATCTTGATTGACTTAAAGTCTATTAAATCACTATTTTATTGTCTGAATCTCTGAACCTTACAGGAAAAATAGAACCTTCTTCTATTAAGAGGGCCCTGTTCATTCTCAGATCTGCAGCTTTTGACTGAATTTCATTAAGACTCGTTCCACTAACCAATACTTTGCACGTGTAATTTCCTGATAAAGGAATGATTGTTTGTATCAGTTGATTTATAAAGCTTTTTTTATTAAGTGCCATGTTAAGTTATAAACAAATCACATGAAACAAAACCCACACAATTTTCCTTTAGTGTCACATCCCTTCATGTAATTATAAGTATAACTGGAGTTTCAGAAGTCAGATTTTCATGATGCAATGGAGGGGCAGATACAGTTTAGCAGCAAACATTCTCAAGGGAAAAGACTTTCTTCTCTTTGTGCTTAAGCATTTTTGTCAGTGAAGAATAACTGGAGGTCGGGAAGGTGAGGAAGTGCCCTCTACCAGACAGAAGGCAACATCCCTGAGACGAAATTAAACAAAGAGATATAAGAACAGACGGGAAATCAGAGCAAGCAACTGTGCTTGCTTTGAAGAATTGTCTAAGAGAAGAGCAGCTGTTGCCTCTGTGGTCAATTTTTATTCTTCTGAATCAGCTGCCTCAATCCCTTTTCTATCCATTAGACCTGTTCCTGTTTGCAACGCTGTATTGGGAATGATCTTCAGACTTTTGAAAAGAAAGAGACAAAAACCCAATGAGTATTTAGTGCAACACAAGATGATAATAATTGGTTCTCTGTAAAGAGTGAAAAATATATCTCATGGATCTCCTTCAGGGATGTCTCCAAGCGCATCGACTTATATTGAAATTTAGAGATGGTGCAATGATTTGAAATGTATTTTCATGGATTACAACTCCTGAAAATTTACATCTAGAAGAAGTTTTGCTTTTTACTAACACTGTTTCATCCCACAGCATCACTTAGTGTAACTTAACACTGTAATTGCCTCACCTTAAACATGGATGTTTAAGCAAATAGAAGACATGATTTGTCTAAGAACATGGAATGAGGATAATCACTTGTCCAGAAAACTCAAACATGTCCTCTTTCTCCTCCTGGAAACACTGTTCTTATGGCATTCAAGGACAGTAGCCATTCTTGGATGTCTGGCAGCTTGGCAATAGTAACACTATTTGTTATTGGTCTGGGGACATGGGCAAGTCGGGGACAGAGGAAAATCTGCAACATTTCAACTGCATGGTGCAGGCAAAATGAGTCGGATGCGTTCATGAATGTGCCAAAAAATGTCGACACATGCACAATAAACCCGATATGCCTGGCTTACTGCACACTGGGAATCCATCTCCATAATGCATGCATGCATATTTCTGCCTGGGAAATCATGGATAGCAGCATGGCAACCCAACACAGAAAGTCCTCTTTGAAAGCCATGCTCTCCAGCCAATGTTTAATTCATTAGGTTAGCCCTCCTTAATCAGTGATCAGTAGAACTATTTAGATCATGATGCATTAGAAGAAAGTCTAAGACACTCCTTCCTAAAAATGGAAATGTATTAATTCACACATGTTACAAACAAGTAAAGAAGATGGAGGGGAACTAAATATCACATTCAACGTTTGGGCCAATTGTGATTGCTTGTAAATAAAAATGACTGTGGCAACAAAATTTTGGGATGTGGACTTTTTCTAGCAGTAATATGGGGCCAAGTGAACTACAAAAGCTGAATAAAAATTAGGTTATATTGATTCCTGCCCTTTTGATCTGCTATGAATCATAGCAGTGTCCATCCAGTAGAAATTGCAGCCTGTTTTTGCCTAAAGCCTGCCCCCTTTTCCTCAACGACCTATTTAAAGTGCTTTCCCATCCACTTACCATGTACCAAAATCTTTGTTGTAGTTAGACTATAAGCAGTCTGTCCCATGCTTCATGACCACAGTCGTGGCTTGCTTGTCCTTCCAGCAGCATCTTTGTCCTTTTAGAGAGTCTGAGTGGGCACACAGATGGGTAAGAAATGTTAGACCAAGCCTTTCTGTTAACTTGGAAACAATAATCAAAGTTAGTTGGGATTCTCCCTACCTAACTTCTGCACAGAACTATCAAAAGATAACAGCTAGATAGCACCTACAGAGTGAAACCTTGCCCCCCTTAAACAAAAAGCACCCTCAAAACACCTTTTTCTGGACTGAAGAGGCAGTGAGACAGTTAACTTAGCTGTCTTAATTTACAGCACAGACTTTCTGAGTTAGATGAGAAAATCCCATACCTAGAACCTACTTGTTACTACTTATATTTAGATATATGCTTAGATGTCCTTGGCACTGAGATAGAGGAGTTCTAGTATTGATTCCCTGCCTTGAAGGTTGTAAAGAAAAGAGAGCTAAGAGCAGTCAGGTGATGTAGTACTATGAGAAGAGGCAAGGGAGTCCTGCTACCTGATGTTTGGGGCTTGTCTGGGAGTTGTAAGGCTTATTTCCAAGTCTGCCTCGCCACAGTCTTTCTTCAAGTGTCCTTGGACATGTCACTTAGTTCCTTCTTCTTGGTTCCCAGCCTGTAAAGTGAAACACCAGCACTTAACTACTTCACACAGATGTTACCAGAACTACTATAGGGCAATTTGAGGAGTCCTGACAATATAATAATGAGAATCAGATAAATGCCACTGATGTGGGAAAGAAGGGATCAAAGAAAGAACAGCATAAGTATGCAGTTACAATCTGAAATTATGGACATTTTAAGTTTCAAAGGAAGCCCTTTGGGTCATTGAGTATACCATTCTACACTGTAAACATTTTTTCCCTATATAAATATTAAAATGTATTTCCACCATAATAGAGTGTATCTTATACTGAGGAGTATTACTTTGTTCTCCTCATGGCTAAGAAGTTTTCTGTAATATTTAATTAAATAATACATAGGATTTCATGATTAAAAAAGAAACAAGATGCAATTAATAAAAAAGCTCAGACATTCAGTGGCACAGTAGAGACTTATTTTCATTTAGTCAGACGTGACAAAACTTAAATTGCTGGGCTTGTTTGACAGAAATAGATGCAGCATGCCTGTAAGTTTTAAATGGAGAAAAAATTTTGGTGACAGCTGTCTTTGGAAGTCCAGAAATTATGAATGCTACCTTGATATAACTATCAAGGAAAAGTCATGAAAAAATGACCAAAAAGATCACAAAATTCTTCCTGTCTAGCTAATTTCACCACTGATGTGATTAGATCCATCCGAGACAGTTATTCTTCATCCAGAACCCAGTTTTATCCAGAACCTATCCAGTTGGAAGGTGCATTTTAATATGAAAATCAGAACACAGTTCTTATAGCTCAAACAGTTAACACAGTTCTTATAGCTCAAAGCTTTCAAAAGAATCTCTTCACCCAAATCAACAGTACAAACTCATCAGTCTGGATTTTTCTCTGGATATTGGCAGGCAGCAAAGTGCTTTATTAAACTTCTTCAGCAACCAGTGAATACACCTCTGAAGATATATTGGTTTTAATGCAGTGCTACAAGACAAATCATTAGCCTTATATTGAGCAATCAAATATTTTCATATTATTTTGCTTGTTTGTGGCAGAGTAAAACCAAGAGGCATGGAAAGTGGTAAATGATGGAATTTGAAAAAAACGTACTGCACCAGCACAAAACTCTGGTATGTTATCATTACTGCTATTTCTTTCATCAGTGTAGTATGGGTTGGTTTCACGGAAAGTCCAGGGCCCTGTTGAGTTAAATTCTATATGTACTAAGAGACTGCCCAAGGAAGCTTCTGGCAAAGCTACAAACTGACCTTTATTTCCACCACCTTCCCCAGTAACTATCCCTTCATCATGCATAATTTATACAGGAGTCACTCAGAACTGACCTCAGGCTCCATTTAAAAGGAGAATTGTGTTTGCTAATGGTAGTTTCTCATTTATGCTCATCTTTCATCTGGAACCTGTCCTTCTCTGAGTTTTGTTTTCTTGTTTATTTCTGTATGTAAACCTAATTTTGCATCTGTTTATTTCTGTATCTAAACCTAATTAGTCCTGGGGACAGTTTCAAGCCTGCTTGTCCTTAAAGGCAATTTGCATGAGAACTGAGGCTGGCCAGAAACACTCTCTTCTTGTAGGGTGTGCACCCACAGAGTCTCTCCCATCTCTCCCATTCTGTCTATGAATTGGTTTCTCAGAGCTTTCTTTCTTCTTCAGAGACTCCTTTTAAAATGTCTGATTTCTCACAGATCTTTTAAGCATTCGGTTATGCCAAAAAGAAAAAGTTGTACAATCTTGTCCTGGCCCCCAAAAGTGGACCTTGGTCTTGCATTTATTTATATAATCATTGTGCTGCTCTCCTGCTGGTTTCCCCGATAACTGGACATATAAAAATGTAAATGGATATCGATATGCTGGAACAGTGCATCACCAGCAATCACATGCACTGTTGGCTAAATTATACCACATATTCCTAGATTATTAAATACTTGCTCCATATCCACCACATGGCCTACTTATCTAACACTCCATTTACCAAAAAAATACTCAACACTTAAAAAAGTAAAGCTTTTTATAATTGAGGACGTCATAAATCTTACATCACCTATAAAACAATATACATGCACACGGCCACACATTTTACCAAGTGTAAGCTCTGGTCCCTTGTTTCCACACCTAGAGGGTTTTACCTCTTGGCTGTTGTTAACAATCCTCTACAGAAATATCTTCTTCATCTTCCTAATCTAAAAGAGATATGTATTTTCACAGACATGTGGTACCTGCTCAAGATCGCACCAAGGCTGGTGACAAAAATACCCATTTCTATTCAAATATGACCCATACATGACATGAGTAAAAGCAGACTCCATCATTGAACCCTCAGCATAAAATATTTGTAAATAACTTTGCTTTACTCTGATTCAAGTTCTTCCAGTATGGCTGGCATTTGGAGTTTCAGGAATATTTAATTATATGGAAAGCCTTAAGGAGCAATAACAAGCTGGTTTCTGAGCTAATGGGAAAGAAAAGAATATGAGATTAAAATCTAAAAATTAAATAGAGGGTCATTCTTTTTAATGACTAATAACTCTCAAAGAATTTAAGTTTCAATTAAATTCTGACTCCAAAGGTATTTATGTAGTCATGAAACTATTTTTAAATATTTCACACTCAGAGTGCTCCAGTTTCCTCAGTGGTTCTGGATAATATCAGACACCATTGTGATATCTGAGCAATCTTGCAGAAGCTCTGTTTTTGCTTTTAATGTCTTGTTCAAAGTAGTATTTTTTTTTCTATCAATGACTTTGGAGTTTTTCATGGTTTCTTAGAAAATCCTGCTGCTTGTAGAACAAACACTGCAAAATTTTGGCCAAACTGGTTGCTTACACTTTTAAGTACTGAATGAAACTGGAAGTTTGGTGACTAGAGCATTCTGGTGGGAAAATATTGTCAGACAAGTAGCTAGCAGGGCAACAGGGAATTATTGTCCATCCTGGAAAAAGAGAAAAAAAGGTTATATTCTCCCTTGCATATTAAAAATGTGAATGTAATGTGATTAGAGAAAAAGGAAATATGAAAATCATCCCTTTTCATAATAGGACACACAGCACAGGAATGCATAAAGATAATACAAGACTAAGAAAATATAAATGGTCTCATTTGGCAACGTGCAACAACATGACCCTCAGACGTCAGACCCAAACTGCTTCTCACAAATTAAGAGCAGGGCTTTATCAGGTAACATCTTGCATTAAGTTATGTAAGCAGCTCAGGGATTCATTCCCAGGTTACAAAGCATTGTGATTTTTGAGAAAAAAACCCCAAACACTTTCAATTAGAGCCCAGCTGATGCTGGAAGCTGGGGTCATGTCTCACCCCACTTGTGCCTGGAGCACTGGGATCCCCCATGTCAGCAGAGGTTTCCTCTCGCTGGTCTGAGAGGAGAACTGGCCTTCTCAAAGTCCTTTATAAATCTTGGTTTTATGAGATGTATTACTGTATCTCCAGAGTCTCCAGCCTCAAATGGGTTTCCATTCCATGAGAGAGGCATCTAGACTTTCCTGCTGGCCCAACAGCTCCTGCAGCTTAGATATGCCAGCAAGGAATATCCTCTCCTCTTTCCCAGCTCGAGGCATGAATTTCTGCTATCACCAACTACCCCTAAAGGACCCTACTTCCCACTGTACTGATGCAGCTCATTTCTCATTTCTCACAGCCCAACACCTTGATGTGCTGTGTCCTTTGGTGACAACCTTGTGCTGAAGGTGTGCAGCTCCAGTCATTAAAGCCTTGGCTTGGAAATACAGGGTCTTGAGAAGAGGTCAGAAGAAGTCCTTCTCATTTTGGTTTGCTGCTTTATTTTCAGGCTGAACCGTGGTAGTTTTTAGATTGAATTTTCATGTCACCTTTTTGGGGAGATGAAACCCAAAGAAATTAATGCAAATTTCTATTTTCATGAAAACATAATATCTCATCCGATTTTAGGAAAATAATAACAAGAATAAAACCCTCAATTATAGAAAAATACATTTGAATCAGGATAATAACTTTATCACCAGTTCCAAGCATAATGACATTTTTGTCTGCCTTTGCTGTGTAGTCAATATTTCAGACATTCCCCAGTGTGTTAAAGACAGAATGCAGTATACATTCACTGCTACAAAAATTGTTAAAGGAATCTCTCTAACTACTTCTAGGAATCTGTGGTTCAGAACTTGTACCTCTCTTAACAAAATTATAAAGAGAAAAGATGCACAGGAAATTAAGAAGAACTTACTCTTGTGTCATCAGAGGCATATTGGGCTAGATACTATAAATTTTTATAGTAAGGGACTCCTAGTTTCAGTGAGTAAGAAAGAAGAAATGACATTTTTATTAATTGCATTTTATGAGTATATATTTATAAAATTTTATATAATTTGTCCATTTTACCAAATGGGAATTGGGGATTAGACTAAGGCTCTGTTTAATAACGGATGAAGCTAGGTGTTAAAATTTCAGATGAAGGAAAAAGCAACTTGAGTCCCTCTGAAATATTTGGAGAAAGATGTGGCTCTTTACACTAGAGGTAAGTGGTTCTGTGCATTGACCACTTGGCCCTTTGGAGAACCAAGGTACATACAACACCCTGAATGGCTATCTTAAATGTAAAAATTCACTCCAGATCGCTGACTGCCACAAGGACCTAGACCTCTGAACCCCCCCCAAAGAAGACCAAAGCAATCCTCTGTCATAATCTCAAAGGCACTCCAAGATTCCATCGGAAAGTTTGTAGCTAAATGAAATTACCTCAGCTCTGCACTCATGGTCCTGTACTACCTCCTTCTTCTCTTACTGGGGACACACTGCAGGTGGAACATCACCATTTGGCCTTGGGTCTTGAAATTCAAGACAGGACATCCAGAATCCATGAGCTTAAAAATACATATAAAGGTATGAGGGGACCAGAAAGACTACAACGCTGTTCAATAATTAAGCAACACCATCCTCAGCTGGCATACACTGGAATAACCATTTACACCTGTGAAGGGCTAGTAGGATTTGGTTTTGTCTAAGAAAGAAACTACAGTTGAACTCAAAATCTACTTAGTTTAAAAACAGCACACTTGATAGCGTTTCTGCTTTTAAAGCAGCTTGTGACTTCGGTTGTGAATTTGATGCAACACAGTAGAAGATGTAACAATTATGTCTAACACATACATGCACAAGTTACACACACACAAAATACACATATATTAACATATCTCTATTTTCTTCATTCCCCACAAATTAAAGTGACAAGCTAGATGTTAGTCCTCTCTGAATTAATCCTGTCTGAATTGCATTACTGTCATCTTCACCATACACCAGTAACCGCTAGGCTATAAAATTTATGATATAACGTTCAGAATTAATCTGCAAATATATACTAATTCACACTGACCTTTTTTCAAGCTGAGGCCTTTTTAGCACTCACAGTAGGTTTAACATTGCCCTACTGAGTGTTATTACGAAGCAGTCAATGGTTGTCCATAATTACATCATGCAAATGACATTTGCTTTTTTGTTTGAGCTTATTCCCTCCGATGTTTCCTTCTTTTATCACACTCTACACACATCTGTGTCCCTGAAATGGCACTGTAAACTCCTCCTCTTTTGGTCCCCAAGTTCCTTTTTCTGTCTTCCCTGACTGTCAGGCAGACACCACCAGCAGTTTGGGCTGGTGCTGCAGTGACATATCCCTCTGACATAGGTTATGTCGCCAGCTGGTTGGAACAGGTGTACACTGATTTTACCATCAAATGGCAACACGCTCTTGGCTTCCTACCAGCGCACAGGCATGAAAAACCTGTTCTCTTAAAATTTCCTCCAAGATTGATGGGCTGTTCTTTGACACAGCATCCAGCAACAATTTCAATTCCCAGATTGTTTCTCGCCGTTTGGGCTCGCTTGACAACAGCAGCAGTAGAAAGTCGCGGAGAACTTCCTGTTAGTGGAGACAAATTACTCAGTCTTTTCCTCTCTTTCTTCAGCAAAATAAAATGCAACTTAGGGTGGAGAGCAGCACGAGTACCCAACTGCTTGTGAAATAACACCCGACACCAAATACCCGCCTTTTAGAAAATAATTGATGCAAAATATGAAGCAATATTTTGTAAAATTCCCATGAAAAAGGCAAAGAAGGTAACAATATTTCTGAATAACTATCTGGTTAATCCAATTAAGATAAATCAGCGCCAGGATATGCATCAATAGCTGTGTCTGGTCACGGCTGAGTCCTGTGAGCCATATTAGTGAAAACACAGCTCAGCTGAGGATACAAGGCAGAGATCAAATATACCAGCTGATGATCTTTGTCTTTCCAGTACCACCACAGTGACGATGCACTTAGGAAAGTTCAGGACTCAACTCAGCTCTAAAGTACATTTTCAGGCTGAGATCATCTTCTTATTCTGTTCCCAGAGTAATAAGTAATGCTCTGATTAATTCTGCGATAGAAAATAATCTAATACTAAAAATATCTCAGCTTCCATTAAGCCAGTTCTGCAGTCTTTAAAAATCCAAGGCAATTACACTAGTTTATATTTGACAGTATGTCTTGATTTGTAGATACTTTGGGAAACCCTTGTTCTTCACAGCTGAGGAATTACACTTTCTATTAAAAGCCATTGCTTATATTATCTTGTTAGGACATCCCACAGTAAACATTGGATGGCAAAGCAGACTTTTTAATGACAACTAATCAGAAGGTCAATGGCTGGAAGACACAGCTAAAGTAATCGAGTTAGTAAGACAATGTTATTTTAGTCTAAAGCCAGCTGAAAAGCAGAGGTGCAGGAGTGAAATAGTGCACAGTTCAGCTGTTCCTGTTCTTAATATTTCTTTTCCTATCAGCTTGATTTTCAAATTCTTTTGCCACAGCTCCTTTTTTTTAAAGTGAAAATATTCCTGGGGAACTTCCACACATCTCATTCCTAACAAACTGCTTATCAAAGAAAATTACCTGACAGTGTATTCATTAGAACTATAAAGAGACTTCCTTAAAAGGCTTTTATATTATTAAAAAAAAAAAAAAAAAAGGTGTGTGTTTGTCTTAAGTATTTCAGCTTCTGTACTGATACACAGCATAACAGGGCTGGTGCCATGGTAACTAGCGTGTGGTTTTTAATTGAACAGCTGACTTTCAGTAGTGAGAACAGCTACCTACTTCCCTGCTTCCTGCAATTTACCAAGGCTCTATCCCAAAGAAAAACAATGAATTAGGGGCTGTTAGCTCCTGTGGACTTGACAGCTATGTTTTCTCCATACAGTAGGTGTAGTTCATATAGAAAAGGTCTGGGAAACCTGCCATAGCACAGACACATCCTTTGTCGATAATTTGATTTGAAACCAGGTTACAATTGCATTTTTTTTTTTTTTTTTTTTTATCCTTGGTCTAATACTAAGGGCAGGAGGGGTCTGAAAGAACTCATTAAGTCCATATACAGCCTAGTAAGGAAAAGGCCTACATATTATTACATGTTATGTATAATTGCACCACAAAGAAGACTTTTTTCTCCAAATAGTTAATTGGGATGCAATGCTGGTTATTTTAAGCTTTACAAAAGAGTCCTTTGCATAATAGAGTGGCTGCTTCGTGAAGCTCCTATGATAAAATTCTCACCAGTCTTAAAATGACAGATGTAATATTACCTTTAATAAGTGTCTACCGATGCATGCAAATTGAATTAAATAGTGGGAGTACAAATTTGTCCGATAATTAAGATAAAAATTCGTGTCAGCTTAAGCCCTGATGTATATTAGTAACCCTGTATACTTCTTTTCCTGCATTCTCTACCAATTACTTTTAGTGTCGAACTCTTGATTACTGTAATATGCAGTCCTTAAAAAATTTATAAATGATCTGTGGAAAGTATTAAACAAACAAACAACTTCTTTTTAAAGCACTTTCAATAAGAAATATCTGCACCTTCAAAATCAGAGAGCCTTACAAACTGCTCAAAGTTCAAAATACCTCACAATTGAATAATTTCTCTCAGAGCATAAAAGAAATGAGAAATAATAGGTATAGATGTACAGTAATAAGTAGGGTGAGCTGCAAACAATTTCTCCAACCTGTGAAAATAATCACTGTTTTGGAAAAGGTCTCTGTTTCATGTCAGGGCAAAACTCTACCATCAGCCCAAGTTTTCTAGAAGCCAGTTATGAAATTTAGCTATTTGACTTTCTTGTTAGTCTCTCTTTGAAGATATTCTAAGAACTGGAAATTCCACATTTTTATAGTGAAGAAACTCACCTAGGACATGAAACAGGCAGCCCAGGTGCTTGAACCTAGGTTTAAACATTTCTTGTAAATGTCCTAAGTCATGAGCTCCTCTTGGATAATACCTTACGTGCTTTCATTTTTGACCTGAGATGCTTTCTTGGATGTGATGCACCTTATAAAAATGTTATTTAAATGGCTACAACTCACATAAGTTGTAATTACAATAAAATGTTTTTCAACCAAACCCTATAAAATCTGTAGTAAAAAAAAAAAATAATCCCTATCAGCACTTGGCATAAATGGAGGCACTAAATGTGTCTGGAATACGAATTTACATTTTTTACACTTTAAATTAGGAGTTTCTTAACTAAAATATTTCTGGTTTAGTATGATACACGCTTATAGAAAACAAGAGTCTGGGGTTATTTGAGGCTAACCATTGCATTGTAGAAGGGAATTTGTGCTCGACATGCACAGTGATCTTCAAGGTAAAGAATTCAAATTCAGAACACTGAAAGACTGATACGTATTTTGGAAATGAGATAAAACTGGAACTTTGTCCTGAAACATCTCAATTTTATTTTTATGAGGACCTAGAGCCAAGGTATCTTGGCTTGAATATCAGCCAGTGTTGCTGATATTCAGGGCTATACTCTGGAGAAAAAGTCCATAATTGCTTTGCTGATGCAGTGAGATGTCTCATGAGGACAACCCACCCACTGGCCCCAGACTGATGGAAGTCTACTGAAATTAGCTGGTCTTCCAAGTATTGTAACATTTGAGGACAAGATATAAAAACAAGACTATTTGCATCTTAGATTCAAAATGTGTTTACAACTTACGTTTGTGCTCCTTGAGCACCAAGTAACAGAAAATGTGGCTTTTGATGCACTTGGCATGGGTTTGGTCCCTTTATATGTAAGATGCAACGTGTAAGTATTCTCCAGTGATAGTTAAACACCTCTAATGAGCTTTGCAGACATGTAGTGAAGTTAAACATCTGTCAAAAAGAAATATCAGCTGCTCTGAAAACCCAATCTCTTTATTTAATTGCTTTGTTATCACTTGTGAAAAAGCAGCCAGTCATCATATAGGCTTACAAGCTGCATAGGTAGAACAGGCACCTTTAAAGTAGAAAACCATACCAGGCCAGAAACAATAGATAGACAGTTCAGAATTATTTAGACTCGCCCTCAGATGGGGAGCTGAAGCCCATTCTTCTGCTGCAGGCTTACAACAGAGCTCAAAATAATTTTGGATAGGGCTGCACAGAGTAGCAATCAGCTCCAGACACTTTTTTTCTTACAGGAGCCCAACCCGCTGAAATCCCTGACTATGCTCCTAGACATATCCTTGTTATTGCTCTGCCCATCTGTAAAATGGAAATAATAGCACTAAGGATGTTGTGAGGATAAATACATTAAAGATAATGAGGTGCTCAGATACTACAATAATACGAGCCATATGAGTAAGCTTTGTTTAAGTTCATGTGCGTTAATAACAGTGTTCAGTCCGTCTCTGCTATAACACTGTACTTGGCAACAATTTAAGTATTATAAGTACTATATAATGAGTGAGATTATAGAGCTGAATGGATTTGGAAGCCAAGACTGGCCTAATGGAGCAAATAACACAGACCCTGTCATTAAGCCTCGGCTCCCTTTCCTGCCGCACCCAGCGGGGCGGGCGCTGCACCCCAGACGGGCAGCACGAGCCCAGCCAGCCTCTGCTCCCTCTTCACGAGCCTCCATCCTCAACAACTGCAAGGAGAAGGGCAGGATACACGCCCAGCAGAAATGGCTGCAAATCCAGTTAAAATATTGGTTCGACCTTACTTAAACCAAGAAAAAGTGTTGCCCAAGATATTTCAATATACTGGAAGGGGTAGAATCACACCCCGTGCTAACAGATCGCTTCTGAAAGAAATGGCACCAGAAGGGGTTCTCAAAGCCATTCCTTGAAAATTTCCAAATAGTGTGTTTTCAGGTCCTT
Source organism: Myiozetetes cayanensis (assembly GCF_022539395.1). Taxonomy (NCBI): domain Eukaryota; kingdom Metazoa; phylum Chordata; class Aves; order Passeriformes; family Tyrannidae; genus Myiozetetes; species Myiozetetes cayanensis. Next base: position 29,977,610 of record NW_026088185.1, read on the forward strand.
CAACGCTAAAGAACATTTTCCATTTTTTTCACTCTCAGTATACAGATGAAATGAGAGAAGCAGCATAGGATTTATCACTGTTTGAAGCTTCAGGAGTGAGCCTGAGTTTTACCTTATTCTTTGCAACCCTGTGAGGAGTCCCAGACTCATTCACTAGAATCCATCCAAGGTTATCATGGCTTTGTAATATGACAATGAGAACTTCAGGTAGCTGTTGCAGTAAGAAGACACGGAATCAGCTCCCCTGTAACTGTGACAACAGCAGTGAAGTGAATGTCTAATTTAATGCAATCTCCCAGTGCCTCTTGCCACCAGTGGAGATACAATGATATGTCTGGGGAATTTGGCTCATCCCACTGACTGTCCCAGTGGTCTCCATGAAATGATGTGGGGAGAGATGTCTGTACCCCAAAGCAACAATGGCACAAGAGCAATGCAAGAAACCAACATGCCACAGACACCAGTGTAACTAATGACCACAGCAGGTGTCATAAATACTTTCTTCAGCCAGAAGGAGCTACAACTTCTCTTCTCCCAAGGCTGAAGCAAGATTTTGGGATTTGGGGACTATGGGATTTTTGGGAATATGGAGTTCTCACTACCCTTTTCCTGAAAAAGGACAGTAAAATACCTCTTCTGGATCAACACCCTTCTATTCAGCATATCTGTAAGGGGCTACACAGGACAATACACAAAAGAAGTGTTGCTTTCCCTGCAAAGCACCAACACATGAGAGGAAAGATGCTTTTAAATGAGTTGAGTACAGAGGGGCTGTTTCCCCTTCTCTCACCTAAGTGAGGAATAAAGTCACTGAAAGGAGCAGCCCAGGGTTGCTCCTGTTGTTACTCCCTATCGCCTCCCATCAACTGTAGCAGAAGCTCTACCTAATTACACCTGTGATGAATTTTTCCTATCTGTTGCAGACATTATTAAGGAGTGTTTATTAGAGATTGTTGTGTGATGGTGTCTTCTCTGTAATCCTCACAAGTAGGTCCCATCAAATGGGAATTGATGGTAAGGATCAGCCTAACATTTAACGTCCTTTTCTTTGCTGGGTTTCTTGGCATAATTTTTTTAAAGTAGTTTTTTTGTTGAGTTAATATACACAACTATTCAGAACTATAAATTACTATTTATCCTGTAGCCAGCTAAGAGGGTTCAAACTATATCAGAAATGAGGGTACACTGGTAAAATGGCTAACTGTGATCTTTAATTTGTAAATAATGATTTTAGACCATGACCCTTAATAGGACACTGTCACTTGTGCTGTGATTTATGTCTAGTGTGATGACATCAGTACCAATACTGCTGATAAAAGAACACTTATATTGAAGCAAACAGGATGATGAATGGAGTACAAGTCTTACTTACTCATTTCATTACTGACTCTTCTGTTCACCACAGAGCTAATGTAGCGAGTCATTGTCTGCCTTGGGAGTATTTTGCAGGTTGAATTTAATGGCACAAGTGTGTGATATGTACTTCAATCCTAGTGTTTGAAATGGCACAATCATAGATTAAAAAAATAAATGTGTGTTGGATAGTTTATGTATGAAACAGAAAATAACTTTACGGTGATTTTTTTAAAAGCAGAAAGCAGCTAGAAAGTACTTCTCTTGTTTTTACTGCAAAATCTCCAAGGTTTATGAGAGCACCTAATTCCCCAACAAGTTAAATTTCTGCATATGTTTTATAGGGTGGACAAAAATAGTAAGTAATATTACCAGCACAGTTAAGTATGACACACATGCTTTTTAAAGGTGCACAGTGGTTTGTTTTTTTTTTTTAATAAAAAGTTTTCCACTGCAAATGCAGAAACATTAACATATAAGCCATCTTTAAAATGCTTTCATTAGCAAACATTTGATACTGAAGCCTTTGCCGAAATAAACAATGTAAATGTTAACATTAACCTTAATCAGACCTATTTCCTAAGATATAAATACTATACTAATGAAAGAGTCTGCCAGCATAATCAGGAGAGCAAAGAATTCCCCTAGGACTCTTCAAGCATGTGTATGTCACCAATAATTCTGCTAACCCTTGAGTGCTAGTGACTTTGAATGTAGAGAAGGGGAGGTAAATGCAGTTTTATTAGTGCAGTTTTATTGCTATGGCCAGCTGCACTCTTTTCTCTATAAAAGGTAATTACTTCCAATAGTAACAAGCTAATTGATTGCTAATTAAATCAATTGGCACACTAACCGCTGTCAGAAAGTGACAGATTAGCTGGTCACATGACAGTGTGTTAGTAATGAAAAGTGGACATGGTCTGAGTGTGATTGACACAGCAGATGAAAAGTGATTTGGGATCTCCTAGGTGGTCATGAAGAGGGCATGGAAAACATGATTGATTCAATGGTGACTGTCAGGGAGGAAATGAGAATTGAATGGGATTCAGTGTTGCCCTGGAACCTCACCACATGATGCTCCAAGTTTTTTCACATGTAAATAAGCTAGACAGGGCTTTCTGGCAAATGAAAGGCAGGATGGGGGAGGAAAATGGGAGGAACAGAAAGTGAAAGTCAAATCAACAGAACTCACTTAGAAACTTCAGTTTGCTTTGCAAAGGGGAAACAAATACAGAATTTTTTTAGTGACTAAGTACAGGTCCCCATGTCTTATTGTCATTAATTGTGAAGCTTTATGAATTAGTTTAGGAAGGCCTTCTTAAAAATAAAACTAACATTTTATTTTTTAACATGTTGCTTTAGTTTCAAGAACTCTATATGCTTTATAAGACAATGGAGAGGAAAGGGAAATAGTTTTATGCCATTAATATTGAATAGACAAGTACATATACAATTACATATATCTCCCTCTCTGTGTGCCTCTCTATTTTATGTATAAATATTTATATAAAAATATAACAAGTTTAGTATCACAAAACTGAATTGATTTCCTAAAGATTAAAACCTCATATCTAATATTTAAGATGCATTTATGTCCAAAAATTAGTACTATATAGTAGTCAATATTAATATCTCAAAGCCCAATCTTTTAAAGTAAAGTGGGAAAATGTTGCTAATTTTTTTAGGAAAGACATTCCATACTTGTTATATAGTTCTTGCCATCGAAATTGAGTGTTTCTGAAACACCAAAATTTTTACATAGTCTTTGAATAAGAAATACTTAGTTAATACTGAGCATAATAATATGTTAATAAATGAGTTAATACTCAGTAGCTCCTTAAAAAAGCTGACATTTAACTGTAACTGTGAAAGTATTATCCAGATACATCTAAAAAGGATTACAATTATTACTGTTTTATTGACATCTAGATGGTATGAGCCAGGGCTTGTGTGCTTTATTCATCCTTTCAGAGGAGAACTGGCACCACTAAGGACAAGTGCTGTTTGGCAGAGCACCAAAACCAGCTATCCCTGAGGTTGTTTCCTTCTGGTAGAATCCAGACCAGTGGCATTGCACAAGATGTGTGGACGTGGTCATTAAAACCCACCATTTTTTAAAAGGAAATGGGAGTCTGGCCTCAACTCCTTTCTCATACTGCCCTACTCAACTGCTTTCAGGATGGGTGTGGGAGAGAGGTGCCACTAGTTATGAATGATTTTGCTATCAGTAAGAAAGAAGTCAAAATAAAGATGCACCTCTGTCTTTTGAACGCCGTAGCAGCTTGTAAAGTCATTGAATGAGTCCATCCCTGGGTGGGAAGAGACATAGACACCATCTAGAGGCTTCTGTTTTGGCTAACAGATGGCAAGTGGGATTAGAAAGATGCAGGTGATGTATTGTGCCTTAGCTTTTGAACAAACTGTTCAACATTGCCTCACTGCACAGAGTGGTGGGATCTGGATCGTCAGGAGAGCAAAAGGCAAAGTGCGTGTTCTGCCTCACTTAACTCCTGCCACATCTCCTGCAGATGCCACATTATCATCTTATGTCTTTAATTTTTCTTCTCTGCTTCCTTCTTTTTCTGTTTTTGAATGGATGTGACCTGACATCTCTTCTGTCATATGGGTACTACCGAAGAGGAAGGGAAGAAGGACTTTCATTCACAAGAATGACAATTCATTTAATCTAAATAAGCCTAGACCTCTCAGTTCATTCCTTCCTCAGACAAGAAAATTAAAGCAAATTAAAAATACTGAAAAGAATCCTATCCACACAAATTATCCGAAGACTTTATTGCTATGCCTCTGAGTTTCTACATCAAATTATGCTTCAGACTATGCTATAGGATTACAGGACCAATAAGTATTGCCCCTGGCTAAATAAAGCACATATTGTATGAATATAACAGTATGTGACCAGAACACATTATGGGATCATTACTTCCTCTTAGTATTTCTTTTCTAATTCCAGTTTATAGATGATGAAGGATCTTCTATATCAAAGAACTTTCTACTAGGATGAGTATAACTGGAGAATTATTTCTAGATATTAGCTTTTTCAAGGATGTCAGTTCTTGCTCTTACAAATTATTCTCGCACTTTCTTGTTTCTGTTCTTTAACCACTTACACAAATGAAGGCAAAGTTCATGCACACGAGTTATTAAATAATAATTTTTCAAAGATTCTTACTCATGCAGCATTTATCTTCTATTTTCAGCCAAGTCTTTTAGACCTCTAAACAAGAATGGGCATTACATATAGGTATAGGTTTTGTCATTTATCTCATCTCAGGAACCAACCAGAAGTTATGAAATATTGCCAGCAAAAAAATCATGCAAGCATTTTGGCACTGAACTTCAAGCCATCCTAATTTCTAAACATGGTAGGAGTTAGTGATGAGTCACAAAAATCTTCCCCTGTTGAATAGCAAGGTATTACAAAATGCTCTGGAAGTTCCACAGAGAGCATTGGAACATATATCTCAACTTCATAATGGGTATTTTTGTCTTTTAAGGTGAACTATTAAAGTTTCTTTTTTCATAATGATTCCTTCCCACCTAATCACAACACAGTCATGAAATTACCACTCATGCTCTGGGTTTGACCTGCCAGAACAGCTCAAATCCAAAATAAAAACCTTCTCACGTTCCTACCTCAAAAAACACAGGTGATGCAGAGAAAAAGTCCTTTTTATGTGTTTTCTGTTCAATCAGTTTCCTTACTCTGGACTGTGTGTATCAAATCCCACAGGTAAGTGTGGATCACATGGCACATGCCACGTGCTCAGGGAAGCTGGGGGCTTTGCTGGTGTTGGAAGCACATTGATGAGGGAAACTTCCTCCACTGCAGGTAGGGCCTGGCTGGCTATCAGCCCGGTGCAAGATCTGCAGAGGTTCCTCTCTATTCCCATCTTCCCACAAGTGCCAAGTAGGATTATCCAGCAAAACATGTGGCTCCACTGCTTATCATGTAACACATGAGTCCAACTTGGAAAACATATCTGAGCCTGTATCAGAACATGTGGTCAGGTCTCCACTGCAAAATTTTCCTCCAAAACAATGGAAGCTGCAAAATTAAAGTAACTAAATGATTTATTTATTTTTTTTTTTAAGTAAAGCTCTTGTAAACTGAATTGATTTTAGAAACTATATGTTGGGTGTCTGCAATCAAGTTGCAGATTTGTCATGCTGACCACTGTCCTAAATTTTATTCCACCAGCTCTCTTGGAACAGCCAGTGCACTGATTAACACACTCGAACACGAAATCAGGCTCCCCAGGTAGGCGCAGGAGCATGAGAATCTCAATCCTTTCTATTTATCCAAAATCCCAAATGGAAAATTTGTCCTGTGACTTGGGAGAACAGTCATGTTTCTTAACACTTGCTCCAATATTTAGGGTCATCTTTCCTCATGATTAATTAAATTGCTGTATAGGAAGAAGCTGTGGAAGGTGTGAAAGGATCCTGCCCTTCAGTGTGTTGTAAATATGTCCTTTCAGGGAACTAACAAGGAGTGGGAGGGAAAAATATTATCACAGCTTGACATGCTACCTCACTGATAGAAATAAAACTGAATTAAACTTGTACAGATCCAACAAGGGTGACATTTACAAAATAAAGCTAAGCCCGCTTATGTCTGGGTTATTTTAAGTCATAGAGATAACTCTCTATAACACTGAAAAACCTGCAAATATAAAAGATATTTAAATAAATGTAGTAGTGTCTGTACATTCAAGGGATTCATATTGTTTGGACCAACATGGTACCTGCTTGCCCATTTCCATGCCCCTAACTATCCCTTTCTGTCATTTATAACCAATGGCTTGTCTAGTTGCGTACTTGGGAAAGATAAAGCAAATCCATTAATGGTGAGAAGTCAATAAAACATAAATTAAAGCATGTCAAAAACCCATGTAAACACTCTCAGCTAAAGGGGCTTTAGATCAGATGAAGCCTTCATACCTAGATTAAGCTCCTTAAGCTGCTCACATTGACATCATATGTTTTCTTTATTTTCTTTTGAGCATCCACAAACAGACAAGTTGTCTTCTGCTCACACGCTGCAGAGGAAGAAAATCCTATGATTTATATCAAAGACTTTATTGAAGCCCCACAGTGATATCCTTGAAACATTTAGTGACAAAATTCCCACTGATTTCAGTGGAGTCATGTCTTTTACCTCAACCTGTTTGAGTTTATTTTAGCAGACAATAGTTTAAGGTGTTGCCTGGCTTTATTTGCTATATATTCTTCGATATGCAAAGAAGGGCAATAATCTGACCCTGTCTATCCCAGTGCCAGGATTGACTTGCATCAACAATACAGAATTATATTCTGAAAGGATTCCCAGCCACAGATTCAGGTCTAATCTACCCCCTTTTTTAGTATGAGTTCTTAAATACTCGAGAGTTAGTGCTGCCTGGGCATCATTTAACATACCAAAATCATATGAAATGCCTGTGTCTGTTGGGTACAATGAATCCCAGAAGGATAATGTTAGGTACAAGTGGAGCTTCAATGTCTCTCTTACCCACTCTCAACCTGCTTTGAATTCTGCCATTTGCTCCCTGTTGTGAAATTCAGGTTTTTTTCCTTCTCTGGAGCTGATCCAAAACTCATTAAAGCCAGCGTGAATTTAAATGAATGGACTTTGCATCATGAGTTTAATTACAAGCTTTTACAAGTCCAGCCCTCTGAATGTTTCACCCTTGCTGAAACACTCTTATCTTTGCTTCTTCTGCTATTAATGACACCAGTCCTGTCCATCCCAGCACAGTCTGTTCAAAGACGACTTTTTCAATTACCATCAACTGCCATCTCTATGCTAATAATTCACTGATCTACATCTCTCTAGACCTGCCTCTGTGTGCAAATTAAGGTCTTGGTCTGCCACTTTAACGTTCTCTGGTATTTAGCTATCACCTAAAACTAAGCAGGCACATAATTCTCAACCTTTCCTTCCAAGCTTTCCCTCTCTCTTTGTTATGAGCAGTATCACCATCATATCTGGTTCAAATCTGGTGTTAGCTTTGACTCATGTCAATCCCCAGGTCTCTGAATGCCTGGTTTTCCCAAACCTGGCTGTTCTATCATCTCTGAAATACGGAATTCCTCCAAATGACTTGAGATCTTGTCATCTTACCTCTCAATTAATGCATTATTTTCTTAGGCCCAAAAGGGGTGCAAACTTATTCCACTTATATCCAGCAAGAATGCTACCAAAAGGATGTTTTTCTAGCCCGTTTTTGACTGAATCTTTTCCCTCTTGAATAACATACAAACTGGACTTCTTCACTTTCCAAGTCCTTCACAGATTCCTGTCAGTGCATCTACTGTCACTTCCTCCCTGATGAAACATGAACCCACATCTCAAAGGTAAATAAAGGTTTATAAACCTTTCATCAAGGCTTTTTTGTTCTTTTGTTTTTGCACAATTGGAAAGTGCTCACCACAGATATGTATGGAGTTATCTCATTGTCCTGTTAAGGTTTTTTCTGGGGAAAGAAAATTGACAGTGGTCAGGCTGCTTTGGACACTTTGGACAGTGTCTGCTTTTTACTTTTGCACTCACACAGCCTTGAAGCAAAGAGGTCTTTAGACACTGTGATGATATTAATATGTAGGAATAGTTGTTAAGATTTTGAAAAGGTCAGAAAGCACATGATACAAAAGAATATATTTTTAGTACTTTAAATCATTGGCCCAATGAGTGCATTTGACTAATATTCACCAGTAAAATAAATAAATGAATATTTGTACAGCACCCAAGTGATGAGTCCCTGGTCCTTCAGGTACCCAGGTACAGTTAAATAACAGAATCACCTTGACAGTGAAAAGTACAAGTTTTTAATGCCAGTGCTTTATGGCAAATGATATGACAATGAATGAAATGTTTACTTTATGTAACTTCTGTAGAAAAATGATTTATAGCAATGCACTGTGTAGTCTACATTTATGTAAGGCTTTGTTCAGTGCCTCATAGACCAGGCTTTAGGCTTCAGGCTTCAACACTTTGTGGCACAAAATTACCAGTTTTATATGTTCCAATATACAGTCTGGTCCACACTGAAGTGGGACCAAATGCTGATTTTAGGTATATCACTCCCATCACCTTCTCCCACCCCACATTATTATCTTCTGTTCCTCCCTTTGCACTTCTCTGGTCCTGCTTTGTCTGCAGATAAGGTCAGCCCAGGCTTTGTGCTGTATTTCTGATCCTGGTGTGCTCTCCTAGCAGAAAGGGTAGAACAGTGCATTGATCTGGCCTTTCTCTATGTTTGTCACCATGACTGCACACCCACTAAATCTTGTACCTTATAGTCACTAACAGAGAAGAGGCTGGACATCACAGGGCAATCGCTGTCACAGGGCTCCCCTTCCCACTCAGAGTTTTGAAGTCATCACAGGCAAAGTCCTAGAGCAGCAGAGTCACTTTTGTGAGCTCCTCTTGTCTCTAAAGGAAATAACTTGGTGGAGAGCAGTGGGGAACTGGAATTTCTAATGATTGGAAGTGAAACTGTAACCTCTGCTTGATCGTTATAAATATCTGATTTCCTTATAGCAAACACTGGGGGTGATTTTTCTATTAGGTACATAGTAGGGAAATGTGCTATGGTGATGTTTTGATGTTTACATATTGGCTTGTAAACAAATTTAACTATTAAGTCATAAGTACTTGTACCAAAACTGCTTTGACAACTTACTTAGCAGGCAGTAAATGGAGACAACCAGAAAGGATCCATTTAAAAGTAACTCCACTCTGAAATTAATTGGAAAGCGTGGATACAGCCTGTAAAATTGCCTATGCTCATTATGTATCCTCTCCAACATCCCAGCCAGAAGTTCCCTGGTCTACGTAACATGTTCCTTACCTTCTCACTTCCTCACCTTCCTTTACTGACCTTTTCAGTTTCTTCTTTATGGTCTCTCAAATACAGCATTCAGCAATCAAGGCATGGGAGCCCTGATCTACACAAGAGTATGAAGATGTTTTTTCTTTTGTTCTCTGTTCTTTTAATGTGGAAAGACTCTATTAGTGGTTCCTTTTCATGTGCTGCAGCTCATACTGAGAGAAGAGTAAGAAATGTTATGACATTGCTGCAAGTCAGTCCAGCCTCGGGATTGTTTGGATATATGGTTTGGGAATGAGGGCTCAGATATCATAATGACTGGCACAGGGTGAAATCCAGATTGGAACAGTACATATATAAAAGCAAGATGTAATTAAGTAAGGATTATGTTTGGAAAAGGATAGTTAATTTTTTTGTACTTTTCAGTGAAGATAGAGAAAGTAGCAGGGGTTGATCCCAGGCATAGAAGTGATACCTGGAGTCCATGCAATAGCTCTGCCAGCCTTGCCCTGCTGTATTCCTCCTGCTCTGCCACTACTGGGCATCCCCTGGGCATCCCCTGCTGTTTGTGCTAGATAGTGGGGTGGGTTTTATGATACAGACCAAAAACCTGCCAAGAATCTACTTCTATAAACACTTCAGCAGAGTCCCGGGACAGTTTTAAAACTTAGATTTCCAACAATAAAAGGATGAGGGTGTAAATCTACAGGAACTACTTGCTGCAGACTTTTAATGAAAGCACAACACAATGAGTTCACTAAAGATAACTAAATTCAATGCTTGGGCTAGAAAGTCCATCATTCATCCAAGGAAGCATGCTGAAGACAAATCTATTCATTCTCAGAATGAAAACATGCAGAAGACAGTTTGATGAAAGCTGTTTTGGAAAGGGTTTTGGACTGCTTTGGGCTGCGGGGAATTGCAGGAAGTCTGTTATTTAGAAAACTCGTGGCAAGTTTCATTTGGGAGAGGTCATCTGGTTTTGTTTTGAACCCAGAAGTCCTTGACCTAATAGCTGCAATACATCCTATTTACTGTAGAGTAAATTGAACAGATTGAGGTCATTTAGAAATCAAGATGACTGCATCTTCACTGTGAACATTTGACTTCTAAACATGTGCCCTAAATTCTTATTCTGCATAGATGTGGACTTGCAGATCATTGGCTGACTCCTTTTATATTTTGTCTTGATTTAAGCTAAACACCTTAATTTTATAATCCTGCTGTAGCTGGGTAAGTGCTGGACTCCTGAAAAGCACCAGACATTTTAAAAGATGTTAGTGCAAAGAGATTAGCTTCTGAAAACCTGTCTCCCGTGGGAGGTTCCCCACTCTGGAGCAAGGGGAGAGTGTGATGAGCCCTCATCTGGAGGAGGAAGGAGCAGCAGAGACAACATGTGGTAAACTGACCATGGCCCCCATTCCCTGTCCCCCTGCGCTGCTGGGAGGAGCAGGGTGAAAAAATTGTGAGTAAAAAGCTAAGCCCAGGATGAAGGAAGGGCTGGTGGGGGGAAAGTGTTTTTAAGATTTGGTTTTCTTTCTTATTATCCTACACTGTTTGCTTGGTAATAAATTGAATTGATTTCACTGTTTAGCCAGTGAAGGCAATTGGTGAGTGATCTCTCCCTCTCTTAATCTCGACCCATGAACCTTCCATGAGAAGGTCAAACTCTTTTATTTGGAGTGAATCATCAAGAAGTTTGTTCAGTAATAGAAAAAAATTCTCTCTTGCCATCTTACACAAACTTTTCTTATACCTGTTTGCCATTTTGCCACTCTTTACTCGTGCTGCTTCTTTAATTTCCACTAAATTTTTCCTTTAAAGAAATTTGACTTCTTTAAATAAGTGGCTTTAGTGCAGTTTGTTCAACACTGTTAAGATTTTTACAGTCAGCCTGTATTAATGTGGATAATCCAGGGCAGAGTCATTTTGTGATGACAGGGAAGTTGTAATGATCAACAAGAGATCACAGCTGGCATTAGCAAGGGGGTCAAAGATTAGAAACTCATTAATGGGTGGTTATGAAGCTTCTTTTGAATGTGACATTCAAGCCCCAAATTGTGATATTTATTATCCTTATTTGATGTTGGAGACCAATCAATAACATTTGCTTATTGGTTATCTACCAAGATTGAGAAGTTCCATTCATAAGGGATAATGAATCACACACTGAAGAAATCCCTCTCCCCTGCAAGTATAATTAAATATTGCATTAGCTGATCAATAATAACTAGATTTAGAGGGGGTATGGGACACTATGCCATTAACCTGATGGCAGGAGCGGTTTAGTTTTTAAAAATTTGTCTTTGAGAAAAGATAGAAAGGTGGTCAAGGTTTTTCAAAACATAACTCTGCACACTTTTTCTAAGTAAGACCTTTTTTAAGCAGGGAATTGAGTCATTCCTCAGCAACAAACTAGCTGAAACAATTGCTTTTTAAGGAGAACTAAATGTTGGCCCTTATTTTGAAATCCTAGCTCTACTTAAACATAAATAAAAAGAAAGTAAAAACTGACCTTGCCAGTAAAAACAAAAGTTAAATTTAACTTTTTGCCCCAGGAGTGTCCCCTTCAGCACAGAGAGGACTTGCACCTGCTATGAGCTCTGCCAGCAGCACCAATGCTCTGTACACCCCAGCAAGGACACCTCAGTCCAGGGCATCTTTGAACCCACAGGGATGGAAACAGGGACTTACTTTGCCTGGTGGAAATGGCCCACATGGACCTGCTACATTCCACTACTACGTTCCATGGTCTTCTGAATTATGAATGGCTTTGCTTTCCCATGTAGACTGGGTCATTAGCCTCTGATGACCAAATCAATTAGCAAATCACCACCACATTGTATAAGGAAAAAAACAGTCTCTGCTGAAGGGGTATTAACAGTAAGCTTGAAAGTTTATTGATTTAACTTCCCATTTCAAAGTCTTTTTTTTTTTTTTAATCTCTAGTGTCCACTTTCACCCTCTTTGTGCCTGCAGTACAGTGCTTTATAACTTTTTCTCCCACATAAACCCAAAAATCACTGCCTGCAAGTTACCTCAGGCTATTGCTGACCATATAGCCTAGTAAGATGACAAAAAATGTTCTTAACTGAAGAATATACCTTATTCAATAAAGTAAACAGGAGATTAATTTGGCGAGCAGGGAATAGTAAGTTGCCAGAGGCAGTTATAAATCTTTTTAATTTTTTTTTTAAAACTTCATATTTGATTTAGAGCCTTGTAAAAGTCTTTTGCTTTTAGAAATACAAGTATGCTCCAATACTGAAAATAGAAAAGCCATTTAGTGCACTGCCTTGTTCAGCTACAAATATTCATCAAAAGTATCATCTTCGTCTCTTCACTTTCTCTTTCTTCTCATAGTCTACTGATAGACAAATGGCTTGTCCCTCCCCTTGTCTTATCTGCCTCTTCTGTGCACTACAGACAAAAAATGAGATTTAGTATCACAGTTGCATAGTAATTTAATAAGCAGACCTCAGAGAACAAGAAAAAAAAAAAAAGAAGAAAGAAAAATGCTAAAATATTGCTCAGAAAGAGAAACTGATGGAGCTGTTCATAAAGAAACAAGAAAAAAAAATCAGCCTGGGAGCCCTGAGGAGTGATATGGACTGAAGACAGTGAAGCTTCTGAATACCAACTGAGCAGACTCCCCAAACAGCTTATGATCCCCCAGAATAGGCATCCTTAAATTTTCCCAGTTCAGGGAAGCATTTTTGCAACTGAATGACTCAGCCTATATGACTTTCCTTAAAGTGGGCATTACCATTGGCAGTTTAGCCAGTGGTGTGGATTAAAGCAAATCCCTAGGATAATTTGATGTCACACCAAAGGAAGCTAGCATTGCAGCTGGAACTCACCTGTGCTGGAAATTCTTGCTCAAATATATAGAAAGAAAAGCTTTGATCAAGAACTTGACCACTAAGGTGTTGGTCTTCAGACAGGTCTAAGCCAGCGTGCCCTCTATGATCCCAGAGCCAGGTCTGTGTGTTGGACCTGACTTTTCAGCAGAGCATTTGCAATGTATTTTTGCCTCTATAGTATCCTGACAAAGCGCAGCTTTGGCCTTGGTGAGGATAATTAGTGTAATTTGCAGCAGGTGGGATTAACCAGACTGTTGCATCTCCTCCAACCCTACAAACCATATTAAAACAAGGCTTTCCAATCCCCAGATACTCTCCCCATCCTGCTCTCTTTTTGCCTGAAATATGCTTCTCCATTACTTTCTTTCTTCATACAGCCTCCCTTCTTCCTCACAGACATCCTTGGGCCTGCATTGTACCAGATTAGAGAGGCATCACATGAAAACAAGCCCTGTGATGGCCCTAGAAAGTAAAACAGCCTGTGCTGTTTTGTAGCTTCTTGTTGATTAAACAGCAGAAACCCAAACACTTGCGTTTAATCTCTGAAGTTTCACTTAGGATTTATACGTCACACTCTCAGGGCACAGTCTGCCTCTCTCTACCTGTGGTCTCCAAGAACTGCAGGACAAAAATAATCCTGTTTTGAAATACAAAGTTTCATTTAACACAGTATAGTCAGCGTCAGCAACACTTGGTGAAACACACCAATATTAGCTAAAGATAAGACCTAAACTGTGGACTAGGAAACCGAGCTAAGCTGAGGTCCAAGGGCTTTTAGGTGGCTGATTAAAGTTCAGGCTTTATTAGAAATTTTAAAAAATTAATAAAAATTACACTTTGGGCTTCAAAAGCACTGGGCGTGCCTGCTCAGAGCTCCAGGGCTTCAGAAATGACACTCATGCAGATGACTGTCTTCTACAAAATAGGATAAAATTAATCTTTTTTCTCCCACAAGTAAAAAAAATCAACTTTAAATATTTCAATATTTTAAAATAATCATTATTTATTGTTATTGAAAAGTAACATATATATAAACAGTCTTCATAAAATGAGGTTTATGAGCAGTTAAAAACTCTAAGAATATCCTTCCAATGCATAAATTGTTGGATTTAAGTAATTAAAATCCACATGTACATTATTGTTCAGGCATAAATTTTCTCTCTCATTCAGACCAGAGACTATTTTGACACACTATACAACTTATAAGTTGTAACCAGTATTTTATTTGGAAAGGATTAAAGCCACAATTTATTACTAACAAATTCAGCAGAAATAAATTTAAAATATAATGTGCATGAATTTAATGCAATAAATAAAGAGTCCTCTTTGTAAATAACCTGCATATTTTTTTTAATTTACTGGGACTAGAAGATCAGGTCATAAGTTTTATATTTTTATTATGGTTTTCTTTCAAGACTATTATAGTTCCTTTTGCTAGTTCCTTGCTTTCAGGGCATCTTCAGTACAACTGGGAGGAGAAAACAAAGGAATAAGCCTTATCAGTTATTTAAGCTGATATCTTCCACTACCACTGAAGAGATATTTTGATGATACAGTTTTCATTACTAAAATGCTATAGCATAATAAATTAATTCTATGTTGTGCACTTATCTATTAGACACATTACTACAGAAAAATAAAAATGTTAATTATTCATTATCATCTCTCTGATTATTTGTTGTGGCTGATAATTACATTGAATGTATTTTATATCAGTAATAACCTTCTGTCTACATTTACAACGTATCATATCTGGGGGGCTTGTCAAGCTTTTTCCCAAAGCCTTTTCTTTATTAAGACACAGACCTCATGAGTACATAACCTTTATGTTGAAGGCTGATTTTCCTCTTTCATATAAAGTACAAATATTATAGATTAATTAATCCAATGTGATTATAATTTAATCACCCTTCTTCTGCAGTCACAAGGGACTTGGTTATTATTCAGTGGCTCATTCATATTGTTATGGAGAATAAATGCAGTCATAAAAATATTTGTGTGTCACTTAATTCACACAGCTAAAAAGAACTGAATATCAGTAAACAAAACTCACTATTTTTCTTTCAACATAGAAGCTTTGTGGTCTTGCAGGCTCTTACTTTCTACCTCTTAACCATTTTCATCTGTTCAATGTCTTGGTGTAGAGCCTCCATTTCCAAACAGAGCAATACATGCTGCTCCCTTTCCAAACAATAATTAACTTGATTTTTAAGAGGTTGACTCAAAATTGAAGTGTGGATCCTGCGCACACCTGACCAAATGTCTCTTGCCCCAGCCCATTTTTAAAGCAATGACTTACACGTTCCACTCATGTCTAGCCTATTCCGCTTGATTTTATTGTCAGAGAAAATGATTACTTATTAATCTAACTTTTCTAACATTTGCTTTTATGCCATTTCCTTAAAGTGTACCCTAGACCATATTCCTATCACCATGGAAATCCTCTTGGATTATTTTTATCTTCAAATTCTATGAGCTCTTTGAATGCTGAATCCTCTCAACATTTATTTTAGAAGGACAAGGAAAAAAAAGAAATTTCTTTTCATGAGACCTTTGAACAAAATGTAATTTGAAAGTGCGAATGAAACTAATGTTTAATAAAAATGAGTATTTGAGCTACATGACTTTGGGACAATGTTTCATTAAATTAATCAATTTTAATTTTTAATGAACTTTGAGAAACTAAGGTAATTCACAAATGTATTAGATGGAAGCAAAAGTTATGAGTGATATAAATATGATATTTCTTCTGCCACATCTAGGAAGTCTTAATTAGTTCTACTGTTTAGAAAACAAGTATTAAGTGCTGAAATAAATATTATCAGTCCAAATGGATTGATCAATAAAAATGCAGCCAAATCAGAGTGTAGGTTAAATGAACAAGAAATACAGAAACAACTGAATTATTTGTATGAATATGACATGGAAAAAGTCTTGGGTCTGTGTGAGCTGCTTAGTGATCAAAATCGAGTGTTTTTAAAGGAGACAGTAAATTTTCATTGGGCCAAATGAATTTGTACACTGGACATTTCAATTCTATCTTTCCTTAATTTCAAAGTTATGCTTGCACTACCATGATTTTATCTTGCTCTAGCATGAAAATCCAGGCAGCTCTGTGAATGTGAGAAATGCATATTTTTTTCAAATGTAGTTCTACTACTTTCTTCAGAAAAAGCTCACGTAGGAAAGCCTAGGTATGGCTGGGGTTGTTGAATTCTACAGCCCAACAGGGGCAAGGCTTCTTCAGCTACATGCTCAGGCTTGTTCCTCCCCAAACTACCTTGATCCTGAATGCTGCCTCATAGAAAAAAACATAATTTTTTTCTTTTTTCCAACAGCACTGAAATTTTTAAAGGCAGCTATAGAACCTTACAGGCCTAGAAACAACAGACGATAAGTTGCATATGATGGAGTTCCCCAGCTCCAAATTGATTCTTTCTGCAGTTTTCTTCTCTGCCAGTGGAACGAACACAAGTGTGAGCTCTCAAAGAGCTAGGGCACGATCTGATCATTTAAAGCATGTGTAAAGAGCATTGAAACTGGAGCAACCGTGGCTTGGGACTTTCCAAGCTCTTCATTGCCTCAATATGAAAATTACATGGGTGGTCCTCCTTCTTCTGCTCTATCCCAAGCACTGGAATCTCCAAGTGCGTCTGAGGTCTTAGGCACAAGCCACCAGATTAGATGAGCAGTTTTTTGCACAACCAGTTACACAGGTATCCTGAATACCAAACAGCAGCTTCAACTAAACTAAGCTGATCTCAGATCATCTATGATACGCAAAAATTATGTTTAGAAAAACCTTCCAGACATGATCAGAAGTGAGTGATAAACCTAAATCTAGATGGGAAGGACGCCAAGTTGGAAAGATCAGAAGATAGAACCAGTGGAAAAGTAAGATTGCTGTGTTTGAGTGTTGTATGGACAAGACTTCCTTTACACAGGTGTACTGCTGGTGCACATCTACTGTGACATTTATGTGGCATTTTTCTTTATGGTGTTCTGGAACAGATTTCAGAATACTGTTTTTTAACGTAAAGTGCAATAGCATGTCCTTAAACTCTTACTTCAATTGTTGCATAGAAAATGGCAGGAAATGCCATCCTTCTCTTGTCATTTTATCTATATTTTAGTATTTGCTTTTTACATCTTTTTTCCATGATTAGTAGTCTCCATTTTCCAACCCACAGAACCCAGACCTGCTCCAATTTCTCATGATGTTCACCAACTGCTTTTAAACACAGATTGTAAAGGGCAAGCCTGGGCTTGGGTATCAACTCCAAAACCAACCTCAAATCCTAACAAGTTTGGGAATTCAGCAGCTCAACATAACTTATACTCTTTGTTCTGTTATATCTTTGAACACTGGCTACCTGGGCAGAAAACATGGTTATTTATGTAGCTGTAACAATACAATAACTGCATATTCCACCCATAATTGTCCTACTCAGTTCTGTAAACAGAGGAAGAAAAATTTGTTCACCTCAGAGACTTCCTGTACTAGACATGACAATCTAATTGTGGAGGAGTCAATTATCTCTCCATCTCTTTTCCTTAATATCTAATCTTGTAGTATGAATACAAAATTTCTATACCAAAAAATCAGACAAACCTGGAATGTCAAATTACAGTGCATAATTCTAAGTGCCTGTGCAAGTTATTTTCATTAAATTATTCTCTCTCAAATAGGAATGCGTTAAGATGATCGAAACCCACTCTGGTCTAAGTGCCAGGAGAAAGGGATCTGTCTGTGAAACTGAGAGAACTGAGAGCTGTGAACATTCAAGCCAAGCAAAGTATCTCAAGTGTGGGAAAATGAAAACCACATCTGACACAACATAATTTTAACATCACCCTTCACACCTCTCTCTTCTGTTTTTCAGCCACATCCATTGGCACACCCATGCTCAGGATACAGACTGTACACTCTTGGGGGTAGATTTCTTTGCCTCCAATGAAGCTGCATCACATACTATGATGGTATGCTAAATCATTAATTTTACTGTGCAAAGAATTAAGATATAGTTTACCGTCAGTGAGATAAGTTTTTTGCTTTGATTCACACCATAGCAGTACATGAGGGCAGTTCATGGGCTCCCAGTGCTCTTCAGGGCACCACAAGTGGAGGAATTTGTATTCATATGCTTTATTTTTCTCAATCATTAACATCATTGCCTGTTTTGCCATGGTAGTGCTGACCCAGCCCAGCCTCGTTTAATGTCTGCTGCCTGACAAGATCACAGCTTGAGGAGATAGGGCTGAAAGTTGTCTTGTTTTCCAAGTACAGTTTCTTTTAAACCACCAGCATGAGAAATGTTTGTTTGCAAACATGTTTACACAGCTCTTCTCCTTTCAACATAAAAGGGAAGCTATTGCAATGGTACAAAGAAGAGTGGTAAAACTGAGGTCCCCATGAAGACAAGTGGTGGCCATTGTAATAAGTGTTTTGCAGCTACCGAGCCTTTCATCTAAGGATTTCAAATTCCTTGCAAAGATTGATTAATTAAGGCTCACGGTGAGAGTTCTGTGAATCATCAAACCACAAGCATTTCACACCTCACTGACTTGCAACTCAGAGAAGCTCTTGATGAACATGAGCTAAGTTCCATGAGACTTGAGGGAACTTAGATCAACTCCAGTGGGTTGGCGCTGAAGTCATTTTTAAGATGTGTAAATTTAAAGGGAAGCCAGGTGAGCAATCCAGAGCGCTTCGTTAGGAAGCACAGTGAGTGATCCCTGGGAAAAGCCTCCTCCTGGATGCTGAAACTGCTGCGCTCTGGAAGCTGGTGAGGTGCTAGCAAAATCAGTAGTGCACTCTCATGGAGAAGAAAGAATCCTTTAAATCTATTTAAAAAGCTTAGTCTTATTTCGCTGATATTTATTTTACATCAGTGTAAAGCTGAATGCCACTTCCCCTTCTTTTTGCAGCACCTGTACCCATTGTCCTTGACCCAAAGCAATGTCAGACCACAAGAGGACCTTAGTAATGGGCCAGTCTCTCCTCCTGCATGTTGGATGACTTGCACAGCACCTGAGGCCTCTTAGTAGCTCTCCCATCAGCCCATTCCTTCCCCCTGGCACCATTGCATCACCTCTCTGGTTATGCACCTCTCTGGAAGCTATTCATTTCATTTTCAAGAACGTTTACAGGACTATAACTACAGACATTTAAAATCCTGATTAGTATTTTCTCTGTCTTAAGCGTTGTTATAAAATATTCCCTGGTCATGCACAGCTTATAAAAAATGTTTTATACATAAGAATGTAGGCGCCTATGTTTTTAGTTAAAAATAATGATTTGGTTAGTCATATTTTACAGTTGCTAATTACTCTACAAATGCCATAACCTGTCTGAATGGTAACTGCTCAGTAAAAGGTTTTATTTTCTTTAAGACATGCTAAGTAATGCAGAGTAATACTACATGTGTCAGGCCAATCTATTATAAAATTTATATGTTATATATAAATATATATATACACACACACACATACTTCTTTCTTTCTGTTATTGTTGGCTGAGATGATAAATTCCATTTGAAAGTAAATAATTTCTTGATTTTCTCCAAACTCTGAGCTTTCTCTGTTGTTTATTTGGATGTAAATTGAGCATAACTGTCAAAATTGTGGTGTGGGAAGACCACTGGGCCTCTTCCTGATTTTAATGACAATACAGTGACCTGTTGGAATAGCAAAAGAATGGTAACTACATGAAATCCACTCAAATCTTTTGATTAAGTTAATTTCTGGTATATTTCTGGCACAGTCACATACTTTGCATACATACACTGGAAATATGTTTAGCTTCACATTACTGCAGAGTTGCAGAGAAATACAAAAATGTATGTTTTCAGTGATTGCTTCGTCTTCCTTTCATTTATAAATGTTTGGTGTTGGTAGCACAGAGCAGATCATAGCTTGGGCACTCTGCACTCCTGTAGGAGCTGCTCTTTCCCAAATAAACCCGGCCTTCCTAGCCCCAAGTTAGCTTTGTGGTATCCCCCCAAGCCCAGAAGCAAGGCCCTGTCCCTCCATCCTTTGTTCCTCCCCCATGAGCAGCCCAGATCAGGTTCAGGAGATGGCCACAGCCACAGCCCTTGTGACTCCTCTTCCCCATTCTCCTCCAGTTTGTTTAATCTTGCTTTCGGTGTCCTCTTCTGAGAATCCTTCAGATGTTGTTCCCCAAAACCTTTTTGGTTTCTTCTCCTGCAGGCAACCTCAGCAACAAATCGAGAACTGTAGGTGCTATAGCAGCAGTTCATCAGCTGAACAGAGGAATCTGGAAGTTTAACTACCATCCCTCCAGTGGTCCAGCTTCCCCCCATGAAAACAGAAATTGCATCAGCTTCTTGTGTAATTCACTAAAAGTTACAATTTAAAGTTCTAGATATTATTAATTATAGTAGGAACCCAAGAGGTAGGGAACTTTAACTGTCATAAAATGCATCAGCAAATAACTCATTACAGATGCAGGTGTGAGCTCTCCTATATTATTCCAGAATGCTGAAAAAAACCTCTGTTTTGAAATAATTTTCATTCAGGAAACTTGAGCAAGCAGAGATAATAATGAAACACACCAGAGTCATAAATTACTCTCTGAGTCTCCTGTAAGCTGTTTTCAAGACATTAAGAAGTACGAAATAAATAGTACAAGAAAAGAAAGTCGTGACAGAACAAAGAAGAAAAAAACTACAAAAAAACTACACTTAATCTTTTTCTCCTTTTTAACTGTTACGCGTTTCCTTCACTTAAAGACACACCAGAATATATGGCAATAGCCTCTGAGTCACACAAAGCTGGTGGATATTCTGAATGAAGTCATTTCAAAATCACACGAAGGACTTGGAAAATAAGTCTTAGATCTCTGTAGAAGAGCAGAAATAAATAAAGGGGTTTTTTTTCATATAGGACCAGAAGTCCAAACTAGCATTAATTCCTAAACCTACCATCAGTGATTACAATTAGCTGCAAAGGTGTTCTTTTCCTGGTAGAATGCAGACCACAACTAAGTTACACATTGTCAGAAATTTTTAAGTTAAGGCATTAGTGATTTTAGGGGAGTAAGGAAGAGTTCAAAGTTTTGACAAAGTTTTAGTGGCTTCCTTTCATTCTGGGTGGATCGATACTATCTTGCCAGGATTTCCAAGGCTCATCTCCTGGGAAGCAATTTTGATTTAAAAACAAAAGGAAAGGTACATGCATTGCTTTTCTAGAAGAACCAGTCAACTATCAAGGAGCAAGATATCCTGCTTTCACCCACATGCCCACAGACAGTTGCCATCCCCATAACCAGTGCTGACTCAGACAAGCAGGGGCTAAGCGGAGTTGCCTTGACAAGCAGAAGAAAGATCCCACAAACAGCCTGCCAGTACTGCAGGGCCAGTTCATCTTAGACAGGTGCTCGGTGAAATGCAGCACTCTACTGTACTGCACACCAGATTTGGCGTGCCTGGTGTGAGCAGTTTGGCCAGCGGTCAAGAGCTGAGCTTATTGTCACTGACTCCAGTAGAGCCTGTCAGACCCTGTCTCAGCCCCCCTTGCTCAGTTCCATTTGATCTCTGCATGTAGGATCCCTCATTAAAGGCTGCTGGTGAGGAAAGTTGGGTGACCTCTTAGAGCTGCCTCTGTCATGTGGAGAAACAACCCCCTGCATTTACCAGAAAAAATTCTTGACTGGTTCAGCACCTACGGATCTCACAGAGTTGTGCCAAGGGCTGGTTTGCTCTTGCTCAATTTCATCAAATTCTCCCTCGTGGGGAGGAATGTCACTGACACTGCTGTGAGCTACTCGTGCCTTCAGCGTCTGTGGGAGGCCATTTCAAAGGGTAGGCTGTTCTGGTTTTAAGATGTTCAGATGCTTCATACTGGTTTTATTCCCACTAGAAGTGCCTCACAGGACCACTTTGGCACAAGACACATTAACAAAGCATTGCCACTGCCTGTGGTGGATGTAAAACCTGTAAAACAAAAGCATTTTCTCCTGCCTATCTTCTTTCCCAAATTTCAATGAAAAGTAGAAATCAAATTTCCTTTGTTTATAATTTTCTCCTTTGTCCTGTTTCTTGTTTGCATAAGCTGCCCCAGTTTCTATTTCCTTTAATAGGAATTTTATCCCCCAGACTGTAGAAGAAGGTCCAGCATTATGTCCCTTAAGACAGCAGGCCATTCTGGGAATTGTAAAACTCTCAAAAGCAGCCCTACCCAGTAAACTCAGTAATTTTCCAAGGAGGTTGCAAATAGTCTTTGCTCAATGAATTCAAAGTATTTGTGAACTCCAGCTATCATCCACTTATCCCCAGCAGACACCAGGAAAGTTGGCTGCCCCAGCACTATATCCTAACTTCATTCAGAGACTTTAAAACCTCAGAATTTCTTTTGGTAAGAGCTCCTACCAGTGCAGGTACCAGGTCCCTCAAACTTGTCCAGGAACAGTTGCACTTGAATCCTTTGCAGCACTGTTAGCAGCATTACAAACATAGAGGAAAGAGGATATTTTGCATTATTAAGGCAGAAGACAAAGGGATTGTTGATCATAGTAAGAAAATTGTGCATGTATAAATGATTACTTTGTCTATATTTCCTCTTAGGCAATAGCTGATGCAGAGACAATCAGATATTTGCAAGATACAAGGCAGATACTCAATTTAATTAAAATAAATATTCTCAAAAAGATATCAAAAGCCAAGCAAGGTTCCCATTCAGACAGATAACTGTATTCCTTCATTAATAAGGTCCTTGATTTAGGGCCTCAGAAGAGGGAATTAACTTCTTATCATAGGATAAATTTTCTCTACTCACTATGAGATATAAAACCAGAAACTCTCTAAGGTGACAGAACTCAGAATTTTGGAAATGTGGTATTTTGGATTTTTGCTAAAAACAAACCTTATTTAAAATACTCAATGGGCAGTGTTTGTAGTGATTGAAAGAAGGCATTTCCAACGCTGTTTTTCTGGGTACCACTGTCCCCATATTTCAGGCCTTGGAGCTGTCACACAGATGGGAACTCCTAGCTGGTCCCACCATGTCCTTGGTCCCAGGCTCGGTGCATTATGATGAAATTACTTCCATAGGTAGGAAGTTATTTATATAAATAAATGATAAGGAGGCACTCTTTGCAGTTGTGACATACACAGAAGTATTCCGGCAGAGAGTAGTGATAACTTTGTACCATTAAATACAGCCATGAATGAATATTTCATCAGCCAAGATACCATTTTCCTAAGGAGAAAAACACAGAAAAAAACCCAGTCCTGTGGGGTCAAATCCATGGCTGGTGTAAGTCCAGATAGTCCCTGGACTGCAAATGGAGTTTACATGCAATTTACACCAGATGGGAGCCTGACTTTACAAAGCAATGGCTGGAGGCTAAATGATATTCTTGAAAGTTGCAAAGCCTTGGATTATGAAATCTGTCTCAATATATTTCCATTTCAACTCCTTCCAGTATCGTTTGCTCACAGCAGTCTGAATGCAGAAGAAACATCTATTTCATTACCTCAAATAGTTTATAAATGCTTTTTAAAAATTCTGTTATTTGCACAATGTAAGGACCCCAATGCACCCTAACAACTGTTTGACCTGAATATATTAAAAATATTGTAATGTTTTGTTACATATCCCAAGGTAAAAAAAAAAAAAAATTAGAAAAAAATCAGGGTATGGCTTATTAGTTTTCTCTTCACTGCTTCTTATAAAGGTTTATTTGACAGAGCATAAGATAGTGGTAAAATCCTAAGGTAAAGGTTAAACTCTGTTTTATTATGTTTACAGGATTTAAAGGGTAAATCAGGAAGTGCTTATTTAACATCAAGTGAAAGTGGTGGATTAGTAACCAGACCGAGACTTAAAAGCATCCTTAATCCTTAAAATCTCTGAGGGTGAAAGGTCACTCTTTAACACCAGGCTGTGTAAAGAATGAAGCAGACAGAAGCTTCTGTTTCATCATTGCCCAGTTAATCCACTGAGGAAATGAGCAGCATTGGTTTTTTGCTAGGTAAACTCCTCCTAAAACCAAGGAAACAGAGGAAAGCCTGAACAGGAAATAATTAAAGCAGGTTTATTCCATGAACACAGCAGAGCAGCATAGGAGGTATTTTAAACTGTTTTAAAAATGACACTGCTGTGACTCTTAATTGTCTACCTTGATTACATTTTCATTGCTCCTTATTTTCATTATTTTTTTTAATGATTAAATTAATGCTCAGTATTTTATTTGGAGAAAGAAGTAGAACAAGACAAAAATTTTCAGAGCCACAACGAGTCACTTCCAATAGCCACCGGTTTACGTTCTGTATCTTTTGGTATCTTGTGGATTAGAGAGCACAAATGGGGCTCATAAATACTCTACCTCTTTTAAACTTAGGAGTTTGGGAAAAATAATTAAATGCAGCGATATGTGTCAAAGAAATAGGTATAGGAAATATAGTTTGTAACATTTCTCCTCTTTAATCTCTACTAGAAGGTAGGAGGCATTCACCAGTTGCTTCAGCTATGATTAAAATGGGGTTTGAAGTTCCCAGTAGCTAGGATGAAACATAACTCAATGAAGCTTTTCTCTACAAATGCAATATAAAGTATAGTATGTTAAAGAAAATGTTTAGAGCCCACTAGTTAGTAAATATACCCACTTCTTGTATAGACAAGTCTTAACTTCTTTTTTTCTTTCTGAACAATCAATATGAAAAGACGAAGCTCTCACATATTTCAGCTACTAGAGAAAGAGAATTTTCAATACTAGCAGCCTTTCAATATTTATATTGAGCTTGCCTTTATTAAATCACTGGTGAAAAATAAGAGGATTCACCCAAGCTGTGGTTTCATCACATAAAACAGTGCAGACATTTATCTTATAAAATTGCAGAAGTGTAGCTCCACGTAGACTGATGGAGCTGAACTGCATTTGGCGTTAGGATCTCATTTTCTTGCCTAAGGTGTTTATGACGCACACAGTTGCTAATAGCTTATGCAGTTCATTTTTTACGGAATCTGTGGTTTAAGCATAATGCTTAGTACTTCTGAAATACTACTTTTCTTTTTTAAAAATTGCAGAGTGTTTAATGTGAATTATGAAGAGTGCTTAGCTGCACGCATTTGAGACCTGCCTAAATTTTTCACAGTATTAATCCCTACCTTTGTGGTTCCATTTTATCGAAACATTTTCTTAATTAAGCAAAAATAAAAGCCAGAAAACCACATTTTGTAAACTGAAATGAACATTTGGGTTCTTTGGGGTAACTTTCCAACAGATATGCATGCTCACAAGCATCAGCACAAAGCTGGAATAGCCCTTCCGTAATCAGGTGGATCAAACATAGAAGAAAACATCCTTTAATGCAAATAAAGGGATCAAAAAGCTCATATAGCTTTTCTTCTATCTCCTTTGATACTTTCAGTTTGATTTCCTAAAGAACTGATTTATGTTTATGTGACCAAACCATCTATTCTTCTTTACTGCTTCTTGTAGTTTTCAACCAACTGGCCACTTCTGAAGGTATCTGACAAACGAACAGTAATCCCAGAATTCTTATTCAGGTTTCCTAAAATTTCATTAGAAGAAATCATTTCATAGAGGGCAGAGATACCTAAGTCACCTAGCTCATGGGAAAACTGAATCAAGTGCTTTTGAGAGTTCACAGTGAGGAGAAACCTCTGAAATGCCTGAATTGTGAGGAAACATTCAAAACAGAGCTGGCATCTATGAATTCATAGGAAAGCAGGACTTGTTAGTTCTGAAGCTCATAAAAGTGTCTGTTTTGCTTACTCAGATACCACGACTTTGCTGGCCCATCAACACACATCCATATTCAGCAGCAGTAGTACAAAGTGCAGAGCTGCAAAACAAACCAAGCTAAAACACTGTGATTACAGGCATCAAGAAACATTAGCTATTTCTAGGTGACTGTTAGTTTTCTCGGTGAGGGATAACAGATGGTTTAAAAGATTCTGTTTCAAAGCTATTTTTGAAGGAAACTATTTATATATGATGAAGTATTTAATTTAAAAAAAAAAAACAGGTAACTTTGGAAAACAGAAGGAATATTATTAATTTTTCTGAATAAAACAGATTGTGAAAAGAACCAAAATAATTCCAGAGGAGTTGTGTTTTGTTTTTCAGAATTAGCAGCATTTAGCACCTATGTGCTACCTTATACCCAAAAAAGACTTTACAAATGCTTATAATAAATTCTACTGCTTCTGAGCACTGAAGTCTGGTCTTCAAACCACAGCTATTGTAAGAGTTAGAAAAGGAGGAGCAAGCTAACAAATAGGGCTTAAAGTCCCAACGTCCATGGCCTGGATTCTTACACAGATTGCATGGCAATAATGCCTCCCCATTTCAGAGTTTAAATCACAAAGCCAGTCTCCTGCCTGATCCTACCTACTTCAGCACATTTACAATATGAATGGGAAATGAAGCATAAGACCACTGTTTTCAGAAATATTTAGTTTGTAGTCAGTAAGCTTTGAGGCAAACAGCTTGAATCCCTTTGACCTGATTCCTCTTTGTTAAAAGAAATAAAAAAATAAATTCAAGCTGCAAAATGAATTACATCAGAGCCCAGCAGACAAGGAAGTAAGTAATTCTGCAGAGTCTCCCTGCTTTAACAAGCTGAGAATCAAGAAACACCCAGTACTACCTGCATACTAGAACCAGGCATGTAAAAAATTACCTGTCTTATGTTTAAAATTATCCAAAAACAAGCTGTGAAAAAAAACCTTTACATATATTCATCAAAGAAACTTGCTTCAGCTGTGGCTTCCTCATTTCTACTCAATTTACCCTAATACTAATTCAAAAGTATAATTTTATTTGTTAGTAATATAATGTATAGCAAAAGCAGACAACACTTTCCCAAATAGCAGACTTCCCGATACAATTTACAGCAAAGTGAATGTCAGTGTCAGTTCATGCTCAGTTGTTCATGGTTTATATGTTTCATAAGAAAATCAGTTTAAATTTACAATAAAAATAATTTTATATTATTTTCTATTAATAAATAAGTTGTCTTTTTAATAAGTAGTGGTTCAAGACACAATCAAAGCATATACTTGGAAATTATTCAGTTGTTTTTATATGATTTGTTGCACCCTTTATGCAATTTAAACAATAGCTCACCAATATGTTTTATAAACTAACCATCAACATGAATCAAGAAACCAATATACCATTTTCTCAATTTACAAAAAGTAATAATGGAGAAGATTCCCAAAGATCACACCCAAAGACATTTCTATATTGAAATTCTGCACTGTCAATGTCCCAAAACAGCCTACAGCTCAGACACAAAATCAGTAGAACTTTGGGATCCTGAAATACAGCAAACACCTTAGAAAAATTAGAAAAGAGGTAAGAGTTATTCACTTAAACAATCCTTATACCAATATATTGCCTGAATTTGGTGCTACTAGTTAGATGAGCAAGATCTTATTCTGGGAATCCAGAACTGGAAGGGATAAGAATATATTTCCCCTACCAAATAAGTTGTTAAAAGACATAAATGCAGTCCCCAGAAAAGATGTTCTTGTCACAATTCAAAGAAACCCAAACAAAATTAAAACTAATTGGAAGCCAAATACAAATGACCAGCACCTGGGTTATCTGTAGTAAGTAACCAAGAAAAATGTGCTGTCTCTCATCCTCCGTGTTTGAAGACGCAAAATAAGAAAGTAAATCACAGCCAAACAGTATTACAACAGAATTAATTTCTCCCCAAATACTTTCTCCAAATGTAATAACACTGTTCCAAGTAACACACCCTGGAAGCACAGATGCAGATGTGCACCTTGTGCACTCAGTGGTAGGAATCTGTGCACCCAAATTCCAGTCAGAGTGAGAGTCACACAACACTTATCTCTGCCAGTCCCCCACTTCTGCCTCCAGACCCACACGGAGCCCTATTAAAATTTATGGAGCTCCATATGGGTGTACATGTCTGCCCAGGTAAATCACTGGCAAGCTTGGAACTGTAATTATCATTATTAGGAGTGTCTAGTACATTTTTTATGTGCTAGCAAAATCCAGCAAGTATGCTGACAGCAAAGTGAGGGCTTTGCGGTGCAATATGAGGTTACTCTGAATGTCTCTTCAGAGTCTGGTCCTTCATTTCTTCCACAGTCAACACTCCCCCTGCATTCTACAGTGTCTCTGAAGCTCAGGTATCTCTGATGTACCACCAGATGCCAATTGTGAAAACTGGTCTTTTTTTCATGATTCCTTCCAGCCAAATAAGAGTGGAAGGACAAAAAATAACAATTTGCTAATAAAGGAAAATAGTTGGAGGAAAAGACTGCACCTTGTTATTAATTTGAATAGAAATGCTGGAAAAAAATGAATCTTTATATTCTTTATTAAAAAAAAAATCTCCCATGCTATTCAAAGTCTCTAATTTTGGTTGTCTTAATGCATTTTTCATGTAAGTCATAAAGTATGATTTTTATTTTTATTATGGTTTACACACAAAATTATATCTAAAATGCTTTATAGGCACTAAAGTACGACATCCTTTACTCCACCACACCCTAATAGAACAATAATTCACTCAGAGATTGATAGCTGGCATTTGTCTTCAACTTGTCCAATGACTGCATGAGAATTAAAATAAAATTATCTTCTCACCAAAGGACTTAGTTATCCCTGCAGGCCAGGGCTGAGGTAGAGTTATGATGAATCACATGTTGGGAGGATCTCTAGCTTTCAATGAAATTAGTAACTTCCTTGAAAATTAATTTAATTACACCTAACAAAAATCTCTGTTCACAAAACACGCACCTTTGGAGGTCTAAAAAGAGAAGATGCACTATTCCAGTCAATAGAAATTTCTATATTTTCATCTCTTTCCCATATATATTTGCACACTGTCTTGGATGCATGGAGGAGGAAACTGTTTCTAGAAGAGCTGAGAGAGAAGTTATTCCATGAGTTCTAAACTGTAAGCTGGTTTCTCAGCATGGATGAATTCATAGAGTGCCTTTGGCTTCAACAGAGCTACACTGAGTCACCCTGACGTGGGGCCTGACCAAAAGTCTAGTCTTCTCCTAATAAAAAGAGTGAAATAGAAATTTGGAAACAATTTGGCTCCAAGCAATGTTTCTTACAGGTACAATTTATGAGAACGATAACAAGTACTGGAAATTTTAATTCAAAAATTCATTAGCAGTAATCATAGTCCTCTTCTTATTTTTCCACAGACAAAATAAAAGCCAAGTCTGCCTGAATGAAAAAAAAAACCCTTCTCTATTTTTTAACTCTGCATCTGCAGCAAGTCTTGGCATCTTCTGCAGAAGAGGTTTTTGAGCTCATGAGCTCGATTAGCTGCTTCTGGTTTATGCAAGTGTTTGAAAGCTCTAGTGTCAAATCTTCCCTTTGCTCAGCTTCATCTCCAAGACCACAGATACTGCTCTGTTTCACAGCTGCTATGGCAGTGCCAGCAGGTCCCTACCTGTTTGATACCTCTCACTTGGGGGTAGGGAGGATGTTGCCTTTCTTCTAACACTTATGTTTAAACCTTCATTAGCAATGGAAATGTCTTAATGGGACATTCTCTGATGCTTGTTTGTCACAGGCAGATTTGCTCTGAACTTTAGCCAACTCTCACCTGTCTGGCACCTTCCATTATATCAAACGCAGCGTTATGGCAAAGGACTAAGTTCAGTGCCAAATAATGAGTAATAAATGATTCAATCTGAAGAGAGAGTTCATTTATCTCCCCACATCTGATTCAGCTTAAAAGACTTAAGGAACACTGGTGAGTTTTCTTCAGTGTGGACAGACAAACTTACAGATGGATAAATAACACAGGTATAGGCTAGAATACACTTATTGTTGAGCTCATTGTGCTTATAAAAATACACCCTTTCTGAAAAAGGCACTGTTACTGTGCTGTAATGCATCTGTGATTATCTGCAAAGAATTCAGAAGTACCTGCTCCAAAAGTATGGCTTATCTATAATTTAAACTGAGGGAGACTTTCCTTTAGGCAACACAGACTTCGTGACACATGAATGAGCAGCTCTGGCTGTGTCTAATAGTTTACCACCAGTGCTGGAGCCTTTGCAGCAACTTCACTTCCCTTAAATTAGAGGTTTTCATTTACAATACTCAGAGGAAAACATTATTATTTTTGCAAAGGTAGCCTAGCAGTTTTGTGCTAGTCATTGCCAGATAAGGTCTGTTTCCTTCTTCTCTAGATGGGATGCCACTACTTGCAGAGATGAGAAAGGAGAGGTACAGTGCTTGGAGAAGGCAGCATGGAGTCAGTCTGAGAACACAGGGCTGAATCACAAGATACAGCTGCAAAACCTCAGGAAATCCTTGTCTTGTTCCAGGGCCAACCTCACCCTAGAAGTAAAACATACCCCTCACTTTATTACAAAGGGCCCAAGACATGAAGCCCTGGCAGTACTCAGAGGTGGCACCGAGGTAATTCAACAACATCAAGCTATGAGAGTTAGAATTTGATTTATAAGGATGACTAACCCAATAAAATGGTAAAGCAAGTCAATACGCAGGCTCAGAGACTTCTCCAATTTTTTTTTACCCCCTATTTCTTTGATGATGCAGTCAGCATAAAGCATTCCAGACATGTCATGCTCAGTGGAAACTATGGAACAACAAAGCCTCATGTGTATCCTTGCAGAGATCAGGTCATTCTTCATTAGAGCTGCATAAACCTATTTACATGATCAGCTTTTCTTGTGGTAACAACGAAAGGTGAGAGGGGGAAAAAAAGAAAAACCCAAGTGCCAGCCTCTTGATCACAGCATGTATGAAAACAGTTCCTAGTAAGAAGGATATTTTTATGTGAAAGTGGTAAATTTTCAGGTGGACCAAAAAAAACCCCAAAAGTCCCAAGAGTTCAAATCCTTGTAAATGGACATTGCTATGCTGATTTATGCCCACTGAGAGTTGTCCCATCATAATTTGTTCCAGGTTGGAATTTTACTATGGAGAAATATTCACATTCTTGTAAAGTCAAGGAAAAATACACCCAGGTAAAAGGATAGTTTCCATGTAGTTCTATTTTTGATCACTTCAGATATTTTAGGCTATGTCCTGCAATCATCCTATTTATGGGATCAAAAAGAAGTAACCCAGATATTGGAATAAAGTTAGTAAAGTCATTGGTCCAGACAGGACTCAGGCTGCTAAGTACACGATGATTGATATTGGACACATTTCTTTCTTGGCAGGGAGTTTTGGCTTTCAGCTACACCGTGCTGACATCAAGCACATTAAAAGTGAACCCAAATATCTGCTGAAATTCACAGAGATGTTGAAACATTTTCAACTCTGAAGCCAAGGATGTGTCAGCTGGGAAAGCTGAAGTCTACCTTCAACTTCTTTCATTCTAATTCAGGGAAGAAACGCTCAGCAAACTTGTCAAGTCTAAGCAAGCTCTTTTACAACCCACTTCTCTATTTTCTTGTGGCAGGAGTCCACCAGCAAGAATCTTTATAAAAGCAGTAGAAAGGTCAACTGTTGCATGTGTTTGCCAGCGCTGGATACGGTCCCAATGCACAAAAGTGGGTTCAGAACCCTAATCTATATTTCACTTTCTGTAATCAGGCAAAGAAGACAAGTTTTAGGTCCATCTTTTGCTGAGGCAAGTGATTTCCAGAGAGAGCCTACTTGCTCAAGAGATGAATTACAGGACAGAAGCATATTTATTATCTTTAGACAACCTCTCCTCTCTTTCAGGGCTCCCTAACTTCCTATTCTCACTTCTGTTGTTTCATTTTCTGCTTTCACGTCCCTCTCCTAGTTCTGCTGCTATTTAAGGGCTGATCAGACCCCATCAATCGCCCACTGTGCCACGAGCCATCTCAGGAGCCCCAGGAGAGAAAACACAGGCAACCCCTGGAAGGTTTCAGACTAAGAAATCACAAGTCATGGTGTGTGTGCTGTTCAACCAAAAACTGCATTCAGGCTGTAACTGGTTGCTCAGTTTGGCATCTGAGGTAACACAGATTGCTCAGTTTAATTATTTTGCTCTTTGGTGTGCAGGTTGCTGGTGGGACTTCTGCTGTCTTCCATTACTTTAAATACTGTCAGGGTTTCAAAAACTTATTGAAATGAACCTAAACAGCCTTTTAAGACACTATCTTTCAAAGACTCAAGAAAGTAATTCCCTTAAACTTAGTGGACAGTTTCATAAATGATGAACTATGATAAAGCAAACTGCTTTTCCCAGACAATGTCTTTTTGGAGTGGCACAGCATTGCTATGGTTTTCATGGAGGCACTTTGTATTTTATTATTGATTTTCTTAACTTAATTAATCGGTTTTACATTTATTGGCTTCACCTGAGTGTCCTGCATTTTAATGTTACAATGAATCATTTGTTCAATAATTTTTTTTTTGACCACACTGTGGTTTATGTTTTAAATAGTTATTAAAACAGGTTGAAAAAACAGTTACAGAAGAAGTTTGAAATGATGAGCATGCTGATTCAATTACATTTTCAGATTAAAAAAATATTTTGGAGGAGAACCACATTAAATTTTTTCTTTCCCCCCCCTCTGTATGGATGGGATTTCAGACATTCTTTCAAAGCTCACAGACAGACACAGACATTAACAGGGCACTGCAGCCATGCCTGGGCCAGGCTAGGGTGAATATTCATTAGGCTACCTTAGGGGCAAGAGCCAGGTCTGCAGCAAGAGTTCACCAACCTGCCCTTACCAGTTGTTTCCTGGGCTGCAGGAGGTTCCATTGAGCCCCCATTTCCAAGTTTACATAATGGTCCATGCGGGAGAATCTCCTCTGGAAATACAATTTCAGATACAATTTCTATTTTAGATATATAAATATAATTTCAAAAATAATACCTCGCTCTCAACTATTTAAACACTTCACTGTTTATACTTCCATTAGGAATTGAAATTAGAGTAAAGATTACTGAAGGAATAGTAGATTTTTTTTTTAAAACAGCTCTGAGAGGAAATGAAAGTATATTGCATATATGAAGAAAATTAGCAAACAAATTCTGAGAATAGAATATAATTTAAAGATGTTTTATGTTAACCTTTCACACAAAATATTTCGTGCTGCAGAAAGAGCAGAAATAGCCTAAAGAGGAGGGGCTAGTCCTCATTTAGAAGATATTCAAACAGCAAAGTGAAATTATTTTAAAAAGCAATTTAAAGCTTTCCCTCTAAGAATTTCATCCATCTTATACTGGTAAGAGACAATATGTACGTGCTACTTTATATAACAGACTGTTTTGCTCATGCTGTGAGATGGGTGAAAGCTGAAGATATGTAGTATTTTGTGTAGCAAAAGGTCTTACTGCTTTTCTGAAGACCAACAAATTTACACCAGGAAAAGAAACCTATATTGACCTTATTGTCAGGAAATGGTCAGACTCAGGCATGTTTCAGCTGACTAACTAGTGGAAACATTTCAAGCCACATAAAGGACACAGTGCACATGAATTAAGACATGCACTAAGAACAATGGAAATAGGCACTGAAAGATAAGACATTGTTTAATGGGTTGTGTAATCTGATAGTTTGATCCACGTGATCTAGAAGCTGGATTTTGCAAGGTTAAGATATCAGTAAAAGAGAGCAGAACAAAATGAATATTATAAATAGTCTCCAATGATGACACCTACAAGGAATAGCAAAAGGTAACTTTCAAGGAAGGAGCTCTCAGGGGTTCATCTCTACTACTGGATCTGAGCTGAGCCGAACCCCTAAGGAAACGCTTTTCCATCAGCAGTGAATTTCTGAAGCACACATGTGCCCTTTGTGCAGACAAGGGCAGAAAGAACAGAGTGCTGGAAACTCTGAAGTCCATTTTGCTGAAAGTGATGAGGTTTCTCAAAGCTAATTAAAATAGTTTAAAATATCTGAAGAGTTATCTGGTAGTATAAGCAGGCACAGCTATGTCTCACCTGAATCAACTGGCTACCAATTATTTTGTAGTGAGGATAAGGGGCATATAAATACCTTTTAAACAAAATATTCCTTTTGTCACCTTAGAAATTTTCTGCAGAATAGCTGAGTTCCAACACACCTTGTCTAAAAGACAAGGAAACCTCTCACCTGTCCCCCAGCCCAACCACTTCACATGAAAACATCACCAACAGCAGACTTTCGTCTCACCCTCAGGTCTTGGTCAATTTGGATTGGAGATGACAATTTCCTAGAAACTAAAACATTTGTGAAGCTATAGGATTCATCCTGCACATCTGGCACTCCCAAACACAGAATTAACTAACATAAGAAGACTTTCAGAGTTGATTTCATCATGTTATTTTTTTTTTTGTTACATCTCATCTTTTAATCCTTCTTTATCATGACCATCATTTATGTTACAGCCTTTCAGAACAGAAAATAGAGTCCTTGTACAAGAAAACACAAGAATGCTTTATGTTTGTTGTCCTTGTGTAGAGCAAAAAAATAAAAGCAGTACTATTGATCTGTGCTAGAGTTGACCATTATCTACTTAAAAGTTACATGGCTATTAGTTCTGATATACAACTATGTTGTCCCTTAAAATAAAACACAGCTAACAGATAATGAAAACCATAATTGACTGAACTCAAACACCAAGATACAAGGTCCCTTAGTGTCATCAACTGAGCCTCAGCAGACCTCCTCCTCATCTGTTATCATTGTCCACGCTAAGAAGGTAGGCATTGTATAAAAGCAAGTTATAGCTGGGTAAGATGTTTTCAGTAAAAATAAAAATGTTTTAGCAAATTCTAAAGCCACCTGCTCCAGAAGCTGGAGCCTTTGGTAGTCACCATGTGGGAAACAGATCAGTCTTGCTGATCTCACACACCTTCCTTGACCACAAACGTCCAGGACACAGGTATCACATTTATTATATTACCTCACATTTGCTCTGCTATTCAGTTTTCTCACCCCAATTACAGTGACCACCTCTATATTGTCCAACAGCTCCTGCGACCTCCGTGTTCCATGAGTGAAGTCCATAACATGAATATCTCAGCATCATGTTTAATTTGATGATGGCCTTGACTGGAAATCTGAAATATTGAACTTTATATTACAAGAGAGGCCAGGCATATGAGGGTTGTTTATAATGAAAACAGGATATGGAACAAAACTAGATATTGGCAAAATAAATAACAGTAATAAAAAAAGAAAACTAGGACAAGCTAAACCTATCTGTAAGTCTTCAAACACTGTAAACTGAGATATGCATATGCTGAAATTAATTTTCTGTTTCTTTAACCTCATCTCTTCCTTTCAATGCAGATATTGCTGCTTTGTGACTCAGTTTGTATGGAGTCATCCTCACGTTGAGACTTGTGATTCAAACAAATGAAGAAACTAAATCCACCTCCAACATGTTATTTAGTTGTGCAGACCATGTCTGCTGTTCCTTCCTTTAAAAATGACAGTGGCTTCTCAGCACGTTGCCACACCACAAAGTACATTTCAGGTCACAGCTGAGGTCCTGGCAGAGGCAGGCTGGTCCTACATCGTCGAAAAAAAAGAGGTTTAAGGAGCAGAGAAGGCTTGGGTGGGGCATGGAGGGAAAGCCACCAGCTCCTGCCAGCCCTTGGAGTCACTCCAGAAGAGCAGGGTTGAGGGATTCTGCCATGAAACAGAAATCTTGGCTACATCCCTCCATTCCTCCCCAGCCCTCTCCATCCTGGCACTCTCTGGTCTCCCAAGAGATGCAGTAGGAAGAAGAACCATCTCATTGCTCTCTCTCCCCACAACTTTTCTATCTGTTTGCTCCTCCAAACCTCTGCCTACTTTTGTAGATAGAACTGGTATGTAGAAGAGCTGATACACTAAAATAAAAAAGCAGGCTAAAAGGAGGTAGTATTTATATTTAAGTAAACACATGACAAGCTCTTTGAGGCAGTCTGCATGTCCATAGTGGGCCCCAGTTGGTTCTAACCAATTAACAATATTTTCATTCCTATTAATTGATCAAAGATTAAATAAATTGGTCCAGATTAGATTGTTATGTGGGCTTAAAAAAAAATTGATTGAAAATATATGCCTGAGCTTAAAATTTCGTTATGTGAAATTAATAGTACAGCAGCATAATTAGGCATTATTTCAACAACAACAAAAATTTATTATGGCTACAACTTTCCATCCAACTTATTTTTCATAAATTTCTTTCTAAGTAGTTCTTTTGGTCTAACAGGATTCAAGGGAAAGAGAAGCAGCAGAAGAAACAGAATAGCAAGACATGAAGAAAAAAGAAATCAAACTAAAATAAAAAGACATTTCATCTTCCCAGCCACTCATCATCTCCCTGAGAACCTGAAAACCTGAACTACCATAGTGATGACTTTATGGCAGAAGAGGCACAAAAGAGAATAATTGAAACCTAAAGTCACTTGCATTATATGCATTTATTTTTGCCACTATGGTCTTAATGTCCCTTATTGCCACAAACTCTCCCTTATCCAGATTAGAATTTGCAGGGGAAGGCAATATCTTGTCTTTGTTCTTTGGTTTCTGATGAACCATTTCACATTTCCCTCCTGTTCTCTCTCCTGCCATTCCCAGAGGACAACCATGGACCAGATGTGAATGAAGCAAGTCACAAATACGCCCATAAATACTTCACCATGCAAATGCAATTTCTTCAGCCACATATAACAAAACGCTGTACATGTCAGACTGCTTATTCACACTCCAGCTTGCAACTAATCAGCACTAATCAGAGCTATCAGATTCACACTTCACTGAGCTTTCCCAGATTTATACTGCAGTGGACTTGGATTTCAGAACAGGAGCACATGGAGGCTTGTAAGCAGGGAACAGCCATCTGTGTCTCTTAGGAGAAAGCTCACTGAGTGTGTAAGACCAACTTCAAAAAAAGATCAAATTGGTTCCTGATGCCATCTTTTCCTCTTAAGCTAGTGAAGGATCCAGAAAATAAAGAGGCACCACTCTTCATCACTTTCGCATGATAAGTGGAACAACAACATAACATTACCTGGAGTTACCATATATTCTATGCAAAAATTATTTGGGT
This sequence comes from Myiozetetes cayanensis, assembly GCF_022539395.1. Classification (NCBI taxonomy): domain Eukaryota; kingdom Metazoa; phylum Chordata; class Aves; order Passeriformes; family Tyrannidae; genus Myiozetetes; species Myiozetetes cayanensis. The sequence continues at coordinate 30,014,656 of NW_026088185.1, forward strand.
TTGATAAATCTCTTGTAAGACTTTGATCTTCAGGTCTCATGAGTCATATTACAGAAGAATTTATTGTACTTAACTTAGAAATCATTTGAAAAGGTCTGCCACATTCATTTCTCTCTGCACCCCTATGAAGAGAGATCCCTAAATGAAGGAAACTGAAACCAGCAAGCTCTGTAAGTTCTAACTGCATATGATTATTTGTTTAACAAAAGAAAAAAGTATCAAAGTATAAGGAAACCATTTAAATTTTATTGCTTTAAGCAGCCATTAGATACAAAAGAAACATAACCAGAGTTTTTAAAGGTTTTGAGTGAAGCATTGATTGGAAAAATTGTTGGCAACAATGAATGGCCCAGAGACTTGGAGACTTCAGTAACCTTCACCGATGGTTTACTTTGCTTTAGACAGGCAGGCTGAGCTAAAAACCTGACTCAGACAGGATGTTCATGTTTTCATCAGCCAGCAGAGAAAAGTCAGGTTTTTCCTCTTCTTTGACAAAGATAAGAGGCCACAACTGATTTGGGAGAGTTCAGTGGTGCAGACACTGCGTGCAAACTCTGGCAAATTCTCTGGAGAGGAAACTAGTAGTGTTACTTATCAAATATTACCTGTCAACTACCCATAATTTTGGTAGGTTAGGTACTGAAGAAGGCTGAAGATAGGTTTGTGAAGAATTTCTACCTTTGGAGAGAAAGAGTTGCACTTTCCTGGAAAGCAAAGGTAAGGCTTCAGGATTCTCTTTTTACAAATGCTTTTGCAGTTTATTCTTTTCCTAGTTACGAACATAAATACTAAAAGAATATTTACTTTCATTTTCAAAGTTTTCCTTTAGAAAAATTCTATAAACAGAATTGCATCATTATATTGGCATTTTATTGAATAAAGTAGCCTAATTTTCCCAGGAAAGGGGGCACACTGGAAATCATTCATCTTTCTCTGAAATACAAGCTAGACATCCACATACCATAGAAATGGGAACTATTTCTGTGCTTAACTAGAAATACCCCAGACTTGTATATGGATCAGTATCTTTTAACTAGTATTTATTTAAATAAGATGCGTTAACTTACACCGTTTGCCCCATCTTCCTTGGGTAATTCTTACATGTTTATTGAGCCATGATAACAATAAAATTGCCCATCTTCCTTCAAAACGTTCAGGAGGTATTACTGAATGTGCACACTGCTTACTGCACTTACATCTCCATGACAAGCATTAACAGATCTTGGCTGTACTTAAATAGAGGCAAATCTAACAAACATTTGCCATCAGGGGTACAAGTTCTGACGTCAGAACTGTTTAACACCACCACCACTGACCATTTACATTCCTCTACAAGTTGCTACACAAAGGAAGATGACATACTGACTTTTTCATTTTAAGGATGTGAATTTGATATTTCTCCTTTGAGGTGAGAGGAAAAATCCAAAACAAAGAGAACCAGAATAAATGTCAAGTTTCAAAAGTAAATGACATCACATGCACACAGGCCTTTTCAGTTAAGCAGAGTTTTCTATTATACGTTTCACTCTTACTAGTGAACAAATAGCAAAGTGAAAACAGCCATTTTAATAGAGAAAAAGGGAACATTTCTGTAGCAAAACATTTATCTATAGTGAAAAGCTCACTTTCTATATTCCTTTTTTAATTTAGATCCTGAGGCCACGGATGAATTTAACCTTCGGCAAATTAGCAACTTCCAGTGGGAAAACAGCCTGTCTAAAAAACAGATGCTTTTCAGAGCTGACCAAACTGATCATCATTGCCATGGACACAAGATACTAATTTCCTGAGGAAAACCGTCAGTGACTTAATGCTGAGGATTTAGAGGAGAACAGGAGTGGGGCACCCTGAGACATGATGAGAACAGGACACATCCCTTCCATAAACACTCAAGCCCCGCAGGGAGCTGGGAGCAGACAGTCCCAGGTGTAAGCAAAAGAAATCAGGTGAATAACTTGAAGGTTGCCAGGAGACTACCCAGATACACTGGCCACTTTGGTGGTTCATTAACAAATGGAGGTTAATTAGGAAAAGCAGATGTGTTTTCCACATTGAAGTCATCCACGCTGACCCAAACCCAAGGGAGCATTTGCTCCTGAATAGATATACAATCCAGATCATCCTAAAAGCATTTCCTGTACCTCATAGCCACTGCACAGTCCTATTGTACAGCTTGATCAGCTACCTCCCAAAAACCTAGAGGATCACCTCTGCAGTCCTTAGCAGCATCTCCTGCAGCATGCCCTCTCTGATCAGGGCCACTGAATCCCATTAAGGCTCATTGAGGTAAGGGGACATAGCAGTACCAGGAGCCATGGACCATGGGAGAGGAAAGGTCACAAATCACAAATTCTGGACTATTAGCCTATGACAGATACCACCTCCCAAAGAAATCCTCACCTCTTCTGCAAGTCAGTATGGTGCTAGTCCCATCTATCCACTGGTCAGACTGATGGCTGCCTTTGCATTCTCAAGCTGGTCACATAATTATGTTTTAAAGTTATTTCAGTGAAGTTAAGGAGGCCTCTTTCATTTACCCAGGTCTTTCATCATCAGAGATACCAGGACTCCCTCCTCAATGATCACAGGTTGGCTCTGACAGCCCCTGGCAGAGACCCAGCCTCTCTGGAATTAGCCACTAATAAGGCATTGCCTGCTCTCACCTTCTCCACACTGCAGAATTGGGTCCAGCTCTCCTTATATTGACTAATCCTGCTAATGACCCCCTACTAATGATATCTGCCAATGACCCCTGGAGATATAAGCTAATGATATCTACTAACGAAGTGTAATTGAACTGCACCTTCTGCTCATTAAAGGCCAAAGTCCACTAACTTTACTGCCCTTGGGTAGAGCCTTGGTCTCTCCTCTCTCCCTGATACTGGCAAGACAACTTGCAGAAGACAAGCTCTTTACATAAGAAGGTGGCAGAAGTTGCATCTATAGGTTAAACAGAGGGTTTCCTTTCTCCACCTGCAGTGCTTTCAAGAGGTACATTCCCCAGAAGGAAAAGAGGATCCTCTGAGTAAACCAGGCTATGAGAGGCCCTAGCTGGGCGTGTGCTCTACCACAAATGCCTTGTGAGGCAAGACACTCTGAGATCCCCCTCTTTGCACCAATCTGGGTTCTCCAACTGAGGATAATTACTTGTCCAAAAAGTGTGTATTACTTTCTGAACAAGGAATGCAATCAGTAATGAACTTCTGAGCCAAAATTTATAAAGAAGGACACTGGACATATAGAGGCAAATTATTTTGGTGGACCAGATTTTTGTTAGTGTTTTGTAGGCTAAAAAGAACCCTTAGAAGCTCTGGTGACTGAATTTTTTTAATCATTAGAAAGAGACTGAAAGTTAGTGGAGAGTTGGGGGAAAGCCAATATATTACAGTCAAAGAGGAAAACTACTCAAAGGCTCTTTGATAGTGCCATGATAAAATGGGTTTCTTCCCAGTCCAGGTGACTTTCAGGATATCTTTTGATAAATATCCTAGGTTTTGGTCTCTGGTAGATTGAACCTGTCCCTGCAGGTGCTCTTGGAGCAGGGCAGGGTGTCTGGGAGGGTATTTACCTGTGGAGCCATCACAGGGAATTCAGCAGAGTCCACCAGGCAGAGCCCTGAGCTGGTGCTGTCTACACTGTGATCAGTGCAGTGCGCTGAAGTCAGTGGCAATCTGTTAACACCTGGGGAGATGTTGACACAGCACCATTCCCTGTGCCTACTTTTAGCAGCATCAGCCTCCAGGGTTTTGTGTGTCCAAGGGGACAGATGCCTCGGAGCAGAAGCCACTTAAAATGTCTGTTAAACTTAACGTAACAAGAGAGCAAGTTTGATCCCTCTGGACAAGGTACCCCTGATTGTGCTTTGTTAATGATCAAGTGTACAAGGAAGAGTCTTATTCCCACTTGCTATTTAACGGAATGAAATCCACAGCATCCAAAACACACAGAAACAGAGGGTATTTTTACAGACATCCTCTTTAGTCTAAGTTCTGGCATTTTCACTCAATTTACCTTGTGTTTTTCTGATACTGATAACTCAGGTGACCAAGACTTTTCTATAGTTCAGCAGTATAAATGAGAAAATGAGAACACACGGGGTTCTACTCTCCACAGACAGACATGGCTGGCCAACCACACATATAGGATATTAATACAGAGCAAGCAGCAATGTTTTTTTCCAAATGTATAAGGAGGCAGCAGTGGTGAGGGGAGAAAGAAACCCAGAAAGCCCAGAAAACAGATATTTATTGTGCTTGCCTGCCATAAACATTCCAGCAGCCCTGCCCTGGGATCCTAACACCATTATACAGCTAATATTGCTTGATTACCCATGCACCACCACAGCTTCAGCCTCCCAAGAACTGAAATCGAGTTTTCTATTCTTAGCTCGTGGTAATTTAAGCTCATTATGGAGGTGCTTGTATTCCATGAGCACAAGAGATAAAGGAAGCAATATAACTTTAATGAACAGCTGAAATAGCAACCACAGCAGGCTCTGTAGGAAAAAAAAAAAAATCTTTTCTCTGATGTTGTCTTGATTTTTGTCCCACAGGTCTGAGCAGTTAGTGCTCTCTGTATGTTTTATGAAGATATTCACACACACACATGCTTAATGGAAACAAATATGATATCCTATTTAATAATAGTGGGTACATAGTAGCCTGGAAGGTAGAACCTCTCAAATTATGGAAAAGGAAAAAAGCAAAAATGTTAACCTACATCCAGGAAAAACAATATTAATAAAGAATGTAAAATAATACTCGGCTTAAGCTAGGCAGCCACAGGGCTTTCCTGTTTACATAAATAAATGTCTTATGTGTCTAATGGTTCTCACTTAGGCCGAAGAAAATGGATGGATGCAGATGTAACTGTCAGAAGCAGTAAGTGGAGGAAAAAATGCAAAGCATTCTGGGTTCTCTTTGATAAATGTTTGCACGCCCCAGGTTATTGATTGGGTGCTGCTTTTCTTTCAGTGCTATTCATTAAGGCTCTAATCAAATCATATGGTCAAATCCTGCAGCCCCCCTTGCAGGCAGCAGTTCTGTTTGCTGAGCAAAGAGTTCAGAGAGAACGTGAGGTAGGCAGACACCACAAGTTTGGAGCTAGGATTTGTGGAAACCATCATCTTTCAGCAAGGATGGCAACTAAAGGACCACTTTACAAAAATGTCCCATGGATGACTATCTGCCTCCATCCAGGGCTCATCCTCACTTTGTACACTCCCCATGACACGAGATACAGAAAAGCATTTTGCTCCAAAGTGAAAGGCAAGATCTGGAGGCAGCTGTGGAAAAGACCTGCCTTCTTCTCAGCTTTAAAATTTGTCCTTCTAACTATTTTGAATTCCTATGTCATAAAATAATCTCTCAGGAATGTTCAGAAGCTAGTGTAACTGTTTGGAATCTGGTATACTTTTAAATCCATTTGGAAATTAAATTTGGTCCAGTAGTTTCAAAACAGAGCAGTTCTTCATTAACTTATTTTTCCCTAACAAAATAATTTTTCTGTGTTTTTCACATGGTTTTCAATTTTCTTTTGGCACGCACTCGTCATTCCTTCCAATGAGGAAACTGAGAGGAGGAAGGAAGAGTGAGGAGACAAAACATCTGCTTAGAATAAAGGAGAAAAAAAACCCCAACACTTTGACTATTAAGATTTTATGTTTTCAAAATAAGGGAATAAAATCTATGTGTGAAAAGCTTCTGACATTGGTACATAATTAAAATTCATGAAGTGTTTAAGCATAATTATTGCCATGGCCCAGAACCTTCTTACAATAACTACCTATACAACACCTCTGAATATCTCTGCACAGAGTCAAGGTTATATTTATCTCAGGGGCATGCTTTCCCCTTTGTATCTGGGAGAAGGACTCCTACATGATTGTATACGGACACTTGATTTCTGTAGCACCTGGTAATTATGACTGCACTAATTTGGAGTGGTTTTATTATCAACCTTATGCAGCATTTAAGTTCACATCTTTAAAGTAGACTGGAATTACATTTAAAAAAAAAATCATAATATATTTCTGGACCAAAATATGATAAAGGCAGTAATGCTCCAGCATTTCTCTGAAAAGACTTTGTTCTTCCATTTAAAAGAAGGCATATTTGAGGCAAGCACTCTTCACAATAACAGCAACAAAGTTAAGTTTCGAAATATCCTTCTCTGTGTTGGAAAAGTTATGATGGACTGCCAGCTTTTCTGTTCACCCACATTCCTCATCTATGCAGGGAATTTCATTGTCGTCAGTAGAAATGCAGGCTTGAGCCCAGATTAACACCTGAAGAGGATACTAGAGGGCTTCTCAAAGAAGTGTCATTTACATTTTGGAAATGTGAGGGGGTTTTCTGCCTAAATTGACACTGAAGATTCAGTTGGAGTGGGGAGGGCAAAAGGTTGGAAGCAGCTGGAAAAGGATAACAAAATTCTGGTTATGAACACATCACTGTGTCTTTAGCCAGTAACACTATCCTTGAGATCCACTGCACCGAGCACACTTTTAAAGGTTTTATTTCTGCCACTCTGTGAATGGAGACAATGAGATGAATTAATAAAAACAAGTGTGTGGACAATCTTCATTCCTACTTGTCAGCCACTTGGTGGTCTGACGTCTGAGAGGCACAGGAAACTATTTCCATATAATAGAGGAGATGTGCATTGAGTTTCCTGGCACAAGACCTGGGGGCTGCTGCTTGTCACTGGGTAGAGTTTTCCAGGGTGCTATTGTGCAGCTGTTATACCACAGATCATAAAATATTCCCCCTGCCCCATTTATTTTCTCTCTGGAGAAAAGTCAGAGGATGCCACCAAGAACATCAGAGAGACCATCAGATAATAGTGCTTGGATTTTTTAACCTCCCAGGAGGACTTTTTCATACCTGCAGAAAAATCACAATCTTGAACACTCTTTAGAGACAAAGCAGCCAAAGGCAAGCAGTGGTTACAATCCAGGAATCCAGGGATCAGAGACAGCTGTAGAAACCTACCAGGATTCTTGAGGTGGGTCCAAAAGAGCTGCTGACTCCATTCTTTTTGGAGGTTTTCTGCTGAAAGGGCTTTAGACCAATCTCAGGTACAGTAAAAGATGCACTCAACGTGACTGACACTCAGTCTTGATTGAGTCCTCAAGCTGGGACTGGAGCAAAGGTCCACCTTGGCTGCTGTTCTACTTCTGGCTCTCTCTGGCCAAGGAAGTTTAGACACAAACATAACAATGGAACATGTTAAGAGAGCTCTTTCCCCCAAAATTTTATCAATGTGTTATTTAAGAAATTATAATAATAATAATAATAAAAGTTAACAGATAATTCTAATCCTCAGAGATAATACCTCAAGGGTTATCCTATGTTCCTGAGCAACAGTCAGGCCATGACTGAATAGCCAATTCAGTCAAACCTCATGAAATTTTCTTCCCTGAACAGGAATGAAAGACTAAGTTGGTTGATTTCTTTCTCCTTGGCTCGGAGACCTCATCCTGAGACACCCACAGTGATAAGGGCTTCCACCCTGATCACTTAGCCCAACACCTGAGTCAAGGTTTTCCTTGGTCAGTTGAGTTCCTGAACTACCTTTCAGGGGTCGCTGGTGGGTTGGCTCCCCAGCCTAGTTCCTTTCTTATCCCATTCCATGTTTTCTCCTGTGAATGAAATCCAGATGCAGGTAAGAGCTGAATCCAAGCTCCTTGTCGTGGCCCAACTCACACTCGTGCTCCCAAGCAAGTTCACTCTTTTCTTCTGGTCCACATTTCAATTCTTTCCCATAAAGAAACTTCACTTAGGGTAATCAAACTGCATTTGCAAGCCATAAGAAAGGTCAGTGACACATATGAAAAAAGCTATTTTTGAATGTCTGGCTCCACACTTTATCTCTTGAAATTCCCTTCATGGCTTTCTATGGGTCCAAACAGACTCCTGTTGATTTCCTCAAGAATTGGATCAAGCCTTCTGCGGTGCTTGCCAAAACAAAAACACAGAATGCAGTCAACTGTATGCATCAGGAGGGCTGCAATAAAACCTGGTTAGATGAAAATGTGGTTCTACTCTGAAGACTGTCTCTGTCAGTGCGGTTGTGCCTTTCCTTGGTTGACTCTCAATCATTTTCTTATCATCAGTGCCAAGATTAATATTTTAAAATGTGGACATTTGTTTTCACGTGCTACAGCCCTCTAAAATCAACCTGGGATTAAGAGAGGAAGCAGGGTCTTGTGGTTAAGACTAGCATTCACTCCCATGTCTGCCACAAACACCCACCACTGACCTTCAGCAAGTTGCTAAGGGAGTTATTTTCAAAAGCACTCATCTTTGGCCTGACTCTGCTTTCTAAGAGTTAAATGGAAACAGAAATTTGCATTAAGGGGAAGATAGATAGGTTGGACCTAAATGTCACAGAATAAACTGTTTTCCTTCTTCATTTTCTTCCCTTTAGTAGTATTAATCCTTATTCATCAAGCCCTTTAAAAGTGATTTCTTCACCATGGAAAGACACTCCTACACAGGTATTGTACAGTGTCCAGTCTAATAAAGCCTCTTGATTGAGTCCTCAATCTGGGACTGGAGCAAGGTCCACCAGTCCAGAATAGTCAGAAGCTATTTTGCTTCTGACTTTGTCTGGCCAAGGAAGTTTAGACACAAACAATGGAGCATGTTAAGAGAGCTCCTTTCCTCGAACTTTTAGCAATATGCTACGTAAGAAATAATCATCATAATAAAAGTTAACAAATAATTCAGTCTAATCCCAAAACCAGAATCTAGTTTACCTGCTCCTGTCTATATTAGGAGGGAAAATGGAGTTTTTCATAATATGACTAAACACGTCTGCTAAATAAGTTACAATTTTCCAGCCATATATGCACTCTCATAAAATATTGAGGAGTTAATATACTCCAACTACATCCTTCAGTACCACTGGTTTAAAATGTGTCCTTGGGAAAATCACTTCTCTTAGCTAATCCATTTTCTTCTTTTCATCTTTCCCAGCATCTACATAGCTGTGAGGACTTTGGGGCGGTGACTGGCTTTCCATTATTGTTCCTGCAAGGCTTCCCAGTGTGGTCCCTGGTCTTGAAAGGCATTTCCAGATGCAATTGCAGTGCAAACAAAGGGATGATTATTCTCAATATATTCGACATAAAGAAATTATAAGAAATCTTTCTATCTAGAAGAAGTCATCATGTGCACTAGAAAAAAATGGATATGCTTCTCTTATATCCAACTTGGAGGAAATCCATTAAAAAATTAGATGTCCTTTTCTGTTTTAAGTTTACCGAGAATTGGAACTAAACACATGCCATCTGAAGAAATCCCTTTCTCCCTCCAGCCATCACACTGAACTGAAATAAAACAGATGTGCTCAAATAAAAAAATCTGTGCTTACTTGTTATTTTTTTCCTTGCCCTTATTACCAACACATATGACTTGCACTAGTACAGGTAAATGCAAGGAATATTCTTCAGAAGTTTCACATTGCTGTATTCTGCCAATACCTGCTGTGATTCCATTCCTATAAATAATGGGTTTCTTGTGTTATATCGTCAGATCTCAGCTGCACAAAAGCCAAACTCAAAACTCAGACATTCTTAGAGATTTTAAAAAAAACCTCCTAAAAAACAAACCACCAAATCCAAAACAAATACCTAAAAATTCAACTAGAGATTAATAGTTTCAAGATTTGTGGTCAATTAATGCTTGTTTGTATGAAGCCAAAAATGCACTTAGTTAAAAACTATCAGTTTTTATATAGGAATATGAAGTATTTTTTAAAGCTTCATTCAAATATCCTTTCAGAAATAAGTTCTCAGGATGGGGTTTCATAGTTTCACCATTCTATTAAGAAAAATAAGTTGTTTGTAGAACACTATGCAGTTCATAAGTTACCAGTTATAAACTAATCCTCGATATCCAGTCCAAATCCTAAGGGAGGCTTCAAGACAGCCACTTCTTTTTGGCAATACAGTGATGAAAGATATATTGTTGAAAACCATAAAGCCTTGGGAAAAAAATTAGAAACTATCTGCACAGGAATGAAATGTTGAGAGCTTGGCTCATCAGCTGGGGCTTTCTGGAGAAGGAGGGGCTGCAAATATTTTTGTACAGGTTGGCTAAGCAGTCTTGAAAACAAAGAGAAATGTTGTATGTGAATTATGAGAATGGTTTTCTTGTGTATCACAGAGGTTTGCTTCCCAGGGATCAGTGGGTAAAGATTAGGTGTTAAAAGAGTATAAACTGTCCTTTTGTAAGTTGTTCAAAAACATTATTACCCCAAATGAAGATTGCATCCAGAAAACATACATATGGGTATATATTTACGAATTCAGGAGAACTTGTGTTAGCAAGGATGGCCCATTGTGTACAAACAGCACGTGGGTGACACTGCACAAGCAACCACTGTCCCTTACTGTGCCAGTCTAGGTGAACACAGAGGAATATTGGTTTTCCAAAAAATTAACAGAGGGTTGCACCAGAACCAGCTGCCTGGTTTCTTATCGAGGCAGAGCTCTGGCCAAAATAAAGCCTGCAGGATTTAGGGATGCAGCTAGATGCTTCCTTCCACATCAACTCTAGGAGAAGCCAAAGCATTTTAATGAGAATATTTAAGTGGGCACACAGAGCATTTTATAAACCAGTAAAAGCTTTCCAGACATAAAGAGCAGTAGTAAAACAAGGTGTTCTAAAACTTTTGTACTGAATGAAAAAGTCTTAATTGCCCTCTCTGATGCTAGGAAATAACTCCCTGGAAAAGCCTGTGACACCCTTCACACGAGGCAACGGAGTCATCAGGGCCTTAGTCAGCCTGAGCCTCTTCTTTTTCCCAAACCTTTGTACATCAGTTTGCTTACCCAGTCAAGCTGTGGGGTCACTGCTATGGGCTGTCTACAGTAGGGTCTGCAGCCGCTGCTGAGGACAGCCTGGCACACAGTGTATGGAATTGGTCTCCAGAGCAGCTCTCAGGCACCAGTCTGCAAACACAGACCTCTGTGCCTGAGCACATCCCATCAGCAAACGCACCATGGACAGGCCCAGGGTGGTCAGCTGAGCTCCAGTGACCTTATTTCCAAGCAGAGCAGACCAAGCCAATGTGCCCTTCATAAGGATGTTCCCTCTGTGGCTGGAGGCTCCTGGGTGCTGCTATAATACGAATGGTCAGATAAACTGAGACTGACACCGAGGCGTTGAATATAAATATTGGAAGTGACATGACAATTTCGTCATGTTAACACCTCACCTAGGCATCAGAAGAAAAGAAACCAGAATCCTGGAGCTGAGCGGTCCCAGAAGCTGAAGAACCTGGAATCAGATCTGAAGTTTATGGCAGTGTGGGTTCCGTACACAACTTACTTATACAAGATGATTTATTTTTAATTGCAGACTAATTCATGGAAAGACTTCAAAAAGCATTTGATTTTTTTGGCAAAATCCCGGTCCCACTGAAGCCAGTGACAAATTGCCCATGACTTCAATGGGACCGTGCTTTAAGTCTTTGTTCCATCCATCTCAATACAATAACAATTTTGGAAACTTTTGGTTATTACTGAAAAGAGACATTATTAACAGAAGAATCTTCCGTTCATCAAATAATTGTACTGAGGAAAGTTTGATATAGTTCAGTGGCCACATCCTTCTGAACACACACTCAGTGGCAGTTTGAAACATATGTTTTTTATAAATTTCTCATTCAGAAACAAAGACTGACACTAAACCCCAAAAGCTTTGATATTTATATAAATTACTAAATGGTTGCACTGGAAAGTACATTTCAATTAATGTGTCACAGAGCATCACATTTGTTTTAAAGTTTGCCGACTCAACTGCCTCTGTAGCTCTGTGCTAGTCGTTTGGGTTTTCTCTAAATCTGTGGTATACAAAACAGTGCCTCCTCAAGTGCTCTCCAACAAGTGGAGATTTTTTTTTTAGGTCAACTTAGTTCCCTCAGATCCAGAACATTAGTATTATTTTCACCCTATTACCTATTTCAAGGATATGCCAATATTGCCTCTTGGGTTTTATATGAGCACTTTATTCCAGTAAAACCCTTTAGTAGGACTTTATATATATTAACTACTAACCAAACACAACTTTGCCCATTTTGTGTTAGCTTTTTTGTTTCTTATGTACTCTGCTGCCGCCTCTAGGACAACACTGTAAAACTAGGTTTTGTTTCTATGGCAAGCAGAGATTAAAGTTACTTCTATACCTCAAATAATGCTATAGGAGAAAATTGAGACAGTTCTAGCTGGATTTTTTGCTAATTTGGGAAACTGAAATGAAAAAGTGATAGCAGGTATCAAGTTCGGTTAAAGAAAAACAGGTCTTCCCAGCAAAGACACAATTGTCCTATTTTAATTCACTGCCTTTCCTAGGTTTAGTGAATCTATTCAGCTCTTGGTTCTGTGAGCAAACAAGAAAACTCTCTTTAAAACTCACCTAACTTTCAATTTTTCCACAGATTCAAGAGTCAAGTAGATTAGTGTGCATAAAATGCCCCTTAAATGTCAGAAACTGCCTGTGAGCTGGGAGCCAGACAATGCACTTTGGTTCCAAACCTTTTGCTGTTCTAGGAATACATCAAAGTGCATTGACCAGCTCACATCCCAAAGGGTGCTTATATTCATGGAGAGATTACAGCCTATTTCCTGATATTGATTGGGCTGGACTGGGGGTTGGTAACCTCAGAGAGGAAGAATGGCTGTCCTTGAGCAAGAGCAAAACAACCTGTGTCACCCCATGCTCCTGTCACTGGGAGCCTGCACAGGTGACCTGGAGCAGATCTTGATGGGCAGGAATCAGTGGTTAACATGGGCAGAAATCAATGGTTAACATGTGCCTTTGCCAGTGTATCTTTCCTGGCAGGTGTCAGTAATGCGAGCACTCAGGAGACCTAAGATAAAGAGAATTGGATAAACAGTTAGGGAAAGCTATACAAAGGTCAATTTGGACTTGGAATTAGCTAGCAGAGAGCTCATGCTGCACATGCAATTCTCATTGCTCTAAAGTGTTTAAATAAAATAACTACCACTCCTGAGAAAAGCCCCTTTCTGCTTGAGATTGTCATCTCCATGGCCCCACTTGGCTGCAGAAGGGCTTCACTTGCCTGCTTGGCTGCTCTAGGCTGATGGGACATATTCATAGCAATGTGACCTTTTTTATCAGTTTCCACAAACAAAAGGGATTTTACCTTCATATTGTAACACATAATTGGCCCAATGATATGCAAAATTGACTAAGAGGGATAAAAACCCCTCTGCTTACCGCTTTTTGGAGGTTTCTTATTCAAAGATGTAAATCTGCTACATTCACATTCAAGCTTGAATTGACATTTCTGTCTCCCTTCCCCCAAAGTCACAGCCAGCTACAGCTCCTGCAAATGCTATTACCATATTAATACACCCTCGTAATATTGATTTCTCAGCAAAAAACACCCACTAATTAGTAAAAATGACTGAAACAGAAACATATGTATCTACAGTTCCTTTCACCTACTTCTGCTTCACTCACCAGTGCTTTTGCCCTTCAGATGCTGATATTTCCTTGTCTCCACCAGTGCTCTTTGCAGCCCATATGCCTGGACTCCCAAATCCACCTCAAGCTCCCAAGTGCTCCTCTTGTTCTATGTACCTGCCACTGCCACTTTTGTTCAGTAGGTAGGTAGGTATATTTTTTTCTGTTAACTGTTTGATCCTGCATATTAGCTGACCTTAAATTAGGCTGTGGCCAAAGCCTACTGAAGGAATATCGTGGACCGAACCACACCGACATGATCCATGGGGTTTTGGATCAGTCTCTTATAGACTCACAAGGCCAGCATGCCTTGTCCATGTGTGAAGCAAGTTAAAATATCGACCGTTCCACCTAAAAAGAAGGTCCCAGTGAAGAGAGTGAGTGTTTTGCTGTTGAATTTGCTCAGGCCAAAATCCCATTTTCTTCAACTTCCTACAGGCAAGCCGTGCATTTATTGTACAAAAAGCAAGATTACTGAGTCGTTGCTGTAACTAGGGTTTCCCCACGGAAAACAAATCATCTATCGAATCCAACTTCCCTCAACATTAAAACCAGAAGCATATATAAATCATATGAGCTGAAAACGTGTGGAACCCCTTCAATATTTTTTTTCTTATCCTACAAGTATTTCCTACGTACTTTGTTCTTACTTGATAAATGTTAACTACCCTCATTTAAAACTGAATAAATAAATTGCAACCATCAGAGAATGATTATGAAAATTCGAGCCAGAACTTGGTGTCTTACAGTTGCTCCAAAATAAGAGATGGCTTATGGTGCTATGTTTTGTTTCCTTTTTCATTATTATTTTAAAGGAGGCAATTATTTCTGAAGTCATATGGAAAAAGTTTGATTAAAAGTATATTTATACAAATGAGTATATTCCCAAATAATGATCCCTTATGAATAGGGGCAAGTCTATTTTGGTTTGGATGTTTTATTTATTTATTTTAAAATTAAGGATTGTTCCTTCAGAGTTTTCCCATTATACTAAATAGTAATATATGAGCAGTATGAAAAATGAAAGCTGGCAGAAGAAGTTGAAGAAAAAGAAATCTCCATAGGAGTCTGGATACAGAACTACAATTGCTGTAAGTGATGAATGCAAACCAGCACTCTTTTCAATTGCTAGTCTTTGAAAAATATAATGGAGAAGAACACCTATGTTTCATGCATAAAATATAAATGTTTCATGCATCAAATATACATTTCCCTTATTTAAAAAGTATTTAAAAATCTAGGCTTTAGGCATCTTCTTACACTTTTACCTACTCATAATAATTATTACTCCATTTTTATGCAAATATTTTAAAGAAACTTAATATTATAAAGGAACTGAATATTTATAGTGATGGAAATGCACAGCAAGAAAAAATTCTCCTCCAGCACTATTCCCAAATCTACCACAGGAAAGAGCAACCCAATGGTCTCTTTAACATGTGAAGAAGGAAAGACATATAATAAGCAGAGGAGGCAAATAGGAGCCAGGATTCTTTGGTCAGATTTTGCTCATTCATTTTTGAAATGGGAATAGAAACAACTTGCGTCCCCTGGGTATTGCTAAAGACTTAATTATGTTTTTTTTAATGATGTTTCAATTATACTTGCATGGAACGATAGCTGCATATTGCCACACACACACAATTATTCATTTATAGTCTAGTAACACATATCCAGTGTAGTCTTATCCTCTGAGAAATTACAGACCCCACCCTACAGAGATTATAAAAATAATAATAATTCACTATTGTTTAAAAGTAAGATAATCATATATACCAGATGGGCAATTTGTAGGAAGGTATTTGTTGCTTTTTGTACAGGAATACTTGGATCTGTACGTACATGCAGGCCAGTTTTTGCCAAGTGCCAGTAGATGGAGCTAAAGAATATAGGCACCTTTGCAGGTTTGGGGGGTCAACAGAAGAGAGAATGCTCCCTTCTGCCTTGTAATTTGTACCAGGATGTGAGTGCAGTTCAAATGCCATTGAATCTGAACCTGAAAGTTATATTGCTAAGTTTGCTCTTGGCTCCCAGCTGCACTGGAGCATCAGCTCTGACAGGTAGTGGTCACTGTACACCCTGCAAGGCTCCCGGTATCTTCATCCTTCTTTGGCTGCCATTGTCCTCTCCCACAGCCCATCCAGACATCTGCTGCAAGGCAGGAACTGGGCACACAAAGAAAGAAGGACAATGTGATAAACCTGGACTGAATGCAGACAGACCTGGGAGGGAGAGGGGAGGCATAGGGCCCAGGGGGATGGCATCTGCCATCATGGAGACTGCAGTATTCAGACACTCTGAATGTCTACGGTCTAATCATGATTTCTTTACCTGAGATTTGCTCAAAAAAAGTCCAAGCAAGACCTGAGGGGGGAAAAAAAATCCATGGAAAAAAACTTTGGGGTTTGATATACTGCTTCAAAAACTTTATTTGAAAATTTAATTCTTTACAGCTAATTTTGTCAAGAGATCCCTAAATTCTAGTTTGATTACCACTGAGCAGTAACATGCTCACCTAATGTTGCCTTATTCCTTGGTGATGACCAGAAAGTTCATCTATTCTCAAACATAAATATTCTGTGAAGCTTTTAGGACAATACACCTCAATAAATCAAGAAAACTGATATCTACTACATGAGTTTTAGAACTGTGCTGGGTAGCAATCTCCCTCCCTTTCTTTGGGTACTGAAATCCTTCTGCTCTCATAACACCCACACTGGACAAAAAGTTCTGGGACATTCTTCAGAGGAGAAATGTGAACTGAAACCCCTGTCATTCAAAGGCAAAGTTTCATGTGTAATTGAGGTTTCTCCTTTTCTTTTAATTTTCAGCATTTAATATTCATAAACAGAGAATACTTCTAAAAGAGAGAAAGAGTATGACTGCTGAATTAAGATATTGTTCACTCAGTGAATTCTTCCTTTACAAAGACAAGTGCATTCAAAATTATTTTAGAAGTAATTTGCTGAAACTCTATTTTTCACAGCTTTCAAGTTCTGGCTCAACAAACATCTTCCAGCAGAAGCTGTTTCTTGAGTTTTATATGTACCAGCAACTTTCCCTGCCACGATCAGCGACACATTTCAGACTTTAAAAAGATAGATATTTTTTCTCCAAGTCACCTTGCTCACGTTAGGTTCTCCTTGCCACAATAAGAGAAATTTAGTAGAGCAAGGAAGACAAAATTTCTCCACATCTCAGAGCACTGCTGGTGGCTGGGGACTGAATTAGAGGCCCCATTGGAGCAACAGTGGCACTCAGAGCTTGGGGGCCTGGAGAGCAGTCTCGGTGCATCTGGGAGCAGGCTGGAGCCAGGTCTCAGTTGCCTGAGGTTGTTAAAACAAAACCAATGCTAATTTTCATTTTTGCTCGGGGTGATTTACTTTACCTTTATGCATCCTCTCGGAGATAAATAAATGCATACAAACTGCTTGCCCTTGTCCCCACGGTGAAGGTTTCTGCCCCTGGAGTCAGACTGTGGCCATGCACAAATTAATGTGACATCCAGCTGAAAGGAAGGAGGTCGGCATCTGCAAAGTGGGGAGTGTGAGGACGTGGTGTGGGTAGCAAGGAGCCTCCATCAGACCCACAAATGATTCTGATAGCTGTGAAGAGAGCTTCCCACCCCAGCGGTTCTCCCCTTCTCATCATCCTTTGTGCCTACCTGAAGTGTCTGCCTGCTCAGCCACACAAATTGTTTGTGTCTCACCTGGCAGCTGAATAAGGGCAAGAAGCTTAAGTGGAGAAATTTTTAACAGGCATTTTTAGACAGATTGCTGGAGGACTTTGGGGGTAAAGTCCCCTGGCATTAGCTGCATGAAAGTTGCTGTTGCTGCTCCACACACTGCTATGTGCTGACCCAGCTGATTGCTCTTCACAGAATGCATAAACCAAGAGTTTATTTATGGCTACATAAATACATACAAACTTCAGTGGCTTTAAACCAGGCCATCAATAACTGCTAAAGGAGGAAATGGCAACTTTTTCCAAAGGCAGATCCTAAGCCATGTAGGCCTTTAAAGGCCAAAGCCCAGGGTGAGAAAACTGCAGACCATTAGGACAGAGCTTTGGGAGCAACAGGTGCTAAAAGATGAGGGGATGGCAAATTAAGGGCAGTACCTGTCTACTAAGTGGCATAACTTGTTTGCCAATTAGGATTGCAAGCCAGTACCATTTCCACATTTTCCTCTTGGTACCAGAAATTAAAAAGAAAAGAGTGAAAAAGAGAAGGTTGGGTCAACAGCATGTTTTCTTCCATATAGCTGTTCCTCGCAGCCCTCTCCCCGTGAATGTATATTAAGAAATGCTTTTCCTCTTGCCATAGTAATGCCTCAAAGAGATAATTAAGTGACATCCTGGTAACTGCTTATGACTACAGAGGAAGATTTTTTGAATGCTGGCACATGGTGCACACTTTACTATGGCAATTGTGCAAGCTCAGATTTATTGGGACGGTTAGTCATATCAGTCCAAAGACTGTCACATCCCGTTTTCACTGCTGTCGTGTAATTAATCTTCCCTTGACTTAGAGTCAGACCTCATCATTCTAAATACCATAATAGATTTTTAAATGAGAACATTAATAACAAGGTCTCTCTATTATTTACCTTGGCTGGAGTAATGAAAGCCAAAAAGGAGATGGCTACTCCCAAGGGCAGGCGAGGAGAGGCGTGAGAAGGAAATGAAGGTTGCTGACCTTCCTGTAGAAGAACCCAGGGAAAGAGTATGATTTGCAGAGCTTCAGTTCGTCACTGAAAAAGAGGTTGTTGTTGTAATTTCTATTAAGTACTTTGGAAGCATTTCCACACGATGGTGGAAATGGAAGCATTTCCACACATAGGCACACTTAGATAGCTCTATTAAACAATAAAAGTATAAAGGTATAATATGTTAGTCTCATTTAAAAACTAGGAGAGCTACATTGAAATGGGAGGTTTTCTACCCGTAATCAGACTAAATTGTGTATTTAAATTTGACAAAATAAGAATGCTGAGCAGGTTCTTTGCAAAGCAGCTTCAGGTTTTGAGTTGTACTACAAGAGTTTAAGTAAAAAGCCAGAGGCAACAATTTCATCTGAACAGACCTTGGTAAGCTGGGAGAATATAAGATACTTTAAATTCCATGCCTGTATCCTTACTCTTTCTGAGATGTATGTAAAATACAGATATTTTCTATAGATATGGGAACACAGTACACAAGGCAGTGAAATTGTGACACCTCATTCACATACCAAATAAGAACAGAAGCAGCACAATATTAATCCAGCTTCATGACAACCACTGTGAAGAGAGTAAAATGGTGGAAAAAACACAACCTTCTATAAAGTACAGGGTTAAAACTGGAGTCTCATGTTACTTTTCTGCCTCTACATTCCATTAAAATTAAAGGCCTAATAAGAAATGCATTTCAGAGTTTGGCCACAATTATCCAAACTCTACAGAGGGCATGGAGTGAATGCAGATTATCACAATTTCAAGAAATCAGTGGATTTTTCAGGGAAAAACAGAAGTGGTGTCACAACTAGAGCTTAGATGCTGTTGCTGCTGGAGAAAGTTGTTTTCTGAAAGGTTTCAAACCCACTCCAGAACATGGAATGGGAAGAAGAGAGGATCAGGCATCTTCCACCAAAGATTTTTTGTACAAAAGTACGTTTTTTGTTACTTCACTGCCTTTTACCACCCAAGGTTATGTCACCCAGCTGGGAGCACGGGACCCAAGCCAGGTTTGTTGTATGTTAGGGGGTGTTGGATTATCCTCCAGGTGAGCAGTGACTGAACACTAGGGATGAAATCCTAGTGGAGAAGAACATTATAGAAAAAGTGGAATCACACCAGGGTGAGTATCCATAACTGCAGATTGAAATTGTCAGAAATACTACTCAGGGGTTGAGATCAACAGAGGGCAGGTTCCTGCCACACAATGGAAAGCTATTCCTTGCTTCTCATTAACAGCTCAAAGGAAAATGTTCCTGAAAGTCTATAGAAATACATGATAGAAATTGGCCACGAAGAGCTTGCAGCACAAGTGATGGAGGGGAGCAAAAATTTTTATAAACATAATGAAGCCCAGCACACAAGGAAGTGTTCTGATTAGTCACTGGCAAGGAAGACCTGGGAATACAGACACTGCAGTCATATTCTGAGATACCTGAAGCCTCCAAGTAGTAAAAAAGATTTAGAAAATGTTTGCGGGACTGTGTGCTGGTCTTGGTTACTTTTTACAAGGGAATTCTCCAGACAAGGCAGAAAATACCTGAATGTTTTATTGTTGTACACATCCTTACAAGCTCTCTATTTTTGTTTTGTTTTCATGCCATCTCTTTTAATAACAATGACAGCAGCACCACAGCTGGGAGAATCAGAAAAGGTGACATGAAATATGGTCAGTCAGAATGACACTTTACTTTTATTATTTCAAATGACAAATTTGATTTCAGAGCTTTTGGGGGGTACTATTCTTAATTTATAACAAAAGATGTTGAAATTGATGTATAGCATAGATCATTGTATTCCAGAATGGCACCTTGAAATGTTAAAAGCATTAATCTAAAATGATATACTACATCCAGAAACTGAAATGGGTTAGTATGACTTTTCTTCCTTCTAAAAATTCATTGAATGGAACCCACCACAGGACAATACAGGTTTCTAAAAGTTTCTTGTCTCAGATTTCATGTAGTTTCAAAGTTATTTCCCTTTGGTCCTGTAACTTGCAAACAGCAATTAATAGAACCAGACTTTCATAATCATATCATTATCATTATGATATCGATTTCTATAGCATGTTTTCTCTGATGATTCCTATAGCACTTTGTAAACTAAAAAATGTCACAGTCAAGCATCCTGCCAGTTCATGACAAGAGCAAAAGGAAAGGGACATCTTGCTGAAACCAGCTACTTGATTTCGTGTTTGCTGACCAGAATGAAGAAGAATCCATGAAACAGAATAAAAGAAATGAACACAAAACGGTGAGGACAGGACTGTCTAGAATCACTGTTTGATTACCCCAGGCTCTATATGGATAGCATATGTTGATAGAAAGAGAGAAATTTACTACCATCTTCTTTTAACAGCACCCAAACACCCTTGCTAATCTCAGGGATAACTATATGAGATACACACACCTCAAGGGACATAAGCTGTCCTAAGGAATTCCCAGTTTGAATAGACATGACAGTCAGAGAGTAGGAAAGGAGGCAAATTATCATATCCAGTCACAGATAAGGTTTTGAAGCACCTACAGATTATGTGCAGTCAGGCTCATCCTTATCAGTGGAGGGAGATTAGGGGTATTTCAGCTCTGTCCTTCAAGACTAACCTCCCCCAACAGAATATATCAAGTACCAACAACCTCAAAGACACTCAAATGTACAGTATTTTGCTCTTGCATGTCTCTTTCTTGCTACTCTTTACAAAAGCTTTGCACCCTGTTCCTTGGGCTTTTTCAGCAGAAAAAGTGGGTGGCAAAGCCTAGAGCAAGAAGCAGAAGGAGTGGACTTGTAATAGTGATTTAATGAATGCCAAAAATGATCCCTTACCTACAAGAGCTGATCTATCATGCCAGCAAGACCAGAAGTGACTGTAGCTGTGGTACAGGTAGGAGGCTGCAAAAACGATCTTTTAGCCAAATTCCCCAAGGAGAAAAGGGAAGAGAGAAGCTCTGTTTAACAGATCATGATAAGTCACAATTGTCACTGCTGCATTTCAGGGCAACATGCTTTATTTAGCTCTTTAACCTTGGGCGATTTGTTATCAGCACAGTCGAGAATAGTTTGTATTCATTAGGAGACTTGTTTGTTTTGTAACATAATCCTTTTCTTTGTTAACATGAAAGCACAACGGATGAACCACTGGAAGGACAGTTCATCCAGGTCTGCAATGTTGTTCCATAAAAATGTCTCTTGATAAATGATTGCCAGGATTAGATTTTATTGGTTAGATTCATAAGAAATTTCAGTCTTGTTCCCATATGTTTCTTACATAATAGAAAACATGCAAAAGATACTTAAAATGCAATTCCTGGTCATTCAGTAAGTGCTCCCTCTCTCATTTTTCTGGGAAGTATAAGAAATGTTTGTATGTTTTGTGGACTTATTAAGGTTGGAAGAATTTTTTTTAGCATGTCAACTTTTTCCTGTAATTTGAATCCAGATTTTTACTTGCACTCCCTAAGGATTATTTTATAACAAAAGCCAAACCGAAAAACCAAAACATGCTTTTGCTCCTTTCTTATCTTGCTCACACCCAGCTTCAGGAAAGACTTCAGCACATAAACGAGAGAGAAAATTACATTAGAACAGGTGACTGGTGTTTGACTATACTGGTCTTGCATTTCCATAAGTGGCTTGCAATTTGTGCTTCCATCCTTAGGCCTTCAGGTCACCAGCAGAGAGAAAAAGAGAAAACTCACACAAATTTGATATTCTCCCCCAAAAATCCAGCTTCTCTGAGCTTCAAGGTAGACTGGAAGAAGTGGAAGTATGCAAAAGTTTTCTAGTCATCTTGAAAACGTATATTTAGATTACTTCTTCAGTCTGTCCTTGAGCAGACACATTTATCAAGCAAGTGGAAAATGTCTCTTTAGATAAACTAGATGTAATACCAACAGGAAACATCAGAAGCACTGTCTGTCAGTACCATTGCACTGGAAAATGCTTGGGGCCAGGTTAATGAAGGAACATAAACTCTTAGAGATATGTGATCATGGAGACTTAATGCAGCTTCAAAGACGGAGAACTTAATTTCATTATTAAGCACTCAAATGTCTTTTAAAACTGGTGTTGCCCTCTATTTGCATTAATCCAGTAGAGAAATTAATGGGTTTTTCTGTCACTTTCTTGATGTGGCTCTTTCAGTTTAGCAGAGGAGATCAAGAGTGGCCATTCTGTACCTCTGCAAGGTTTTTTCTGGGCAGGCTATAACCTTTGCCCTCCCTCCCTCTTACCTATGCTGAGGAGATAGTTCATTTAGATTTCAACACCTTTCCCACATTTGGAGATTATCAGACATTTTTCCTCTGAACAGAAGAAATGAAGAATGACCAAGAAACCAGCACAGGCTATCGAGCTCATTTTAGGTGAAATAAGAAAGAAGTTTCTTTGTGGGGAAAAAAAAAAAAAAAAACTGCAATGTTCATATTAAATCTGAACTTCTGAACTTCAAGTGCTCATGTTAGGAATATCTTGTTCACCTATTCCTCTCCAGGAATGTTTTCCATAAAGCTTTATGATGGAACACATAGTAAACAGAAACAATCTTCTTCATTCACAATCATTTAATCATGCTCACAGTGCACACTTCCTCCTAGCTGCACTCTGGATTTTGGATTTCTCTCCCTACCATCCAGTGGACAGATAAATTTAGCAAAGCTTTTGTGTGTTTCTTCTGCTTCTAAAAGAGGTGAAACAAAGTAATTTTTGTTTCAGAAACAAAAATACCTCATGTATAGTCAGGCTATTGAGGATGAAGAAATAATGATGTAGCTCTTTGCCGTACAGATCAATATGCACAGCTGGTACTACAAGATTATTAGGTAAATCTCCTAAAAGCTGGTTGGATTAAACTGAGTATGGAGCATGTAGCTCACAACTGGATGTTTTCAGGACAGACAGGGAGAGGCTCTGCGAGGCCAAAAGTTCGTTTCAACCATTATTCTACATAAAAAGAACTCTGATTCCAGCAGGATTTGGTTTCTACAAGAGTAGCCATCTGGAGCTATAACCACACTTAAGGATCTCTGGAAATGCCTTGTGGGTATTCTTTGTGCTTCTGGAAACCCAAAGCCATTGAGAGGCTTCGTGAGCTTTAGTTCTTCAATGGAGAGCATAGCTGTGGTTGATGGAGGGCTAGCAGGCCCAAAGGGTGGGTGAAGCACAGTAGCTTCTCTAGCTGGTGCCACACAAGAGAGTATTGTGTCTTGCCTACGTGTTTGCTTGCTGCTGACTCCTGACACTGGACAGAGACCCTCTGACAAGGAGCGCTGGCCCACTGCCAGGGCTTGTCTTGAGGCTGAAACACACATCTCTGGGACACTGGAGAGATCTTTAACCACGCTGCCTCAGGAGCAAGAAAGCCACTTTTCACAGAGCATCCTACACTTATCTCTGGGACAAAAGGACACACAGTCCCTAAGCAGAGTGATTTATGCTCTGCACATAAAGAACTGGAGTAAAAACCTGGCTTTCTGCTAGGATGGCACCCACTCCTGAATTTATCCAAGCCCAGTATTGTTTCCATTAGGTAAACCTCTAGCTTTGGCGTCATTGAACAAAGAACAACTTCAGAATGAAAATTCACTTTGCACTGGAACTTGGCTTGTTCACTGTTATGTTTAAGAGCCAGCTTCCCTCTTCTCCAAATATATTTGAATAGACTGATCTGGTTTCAAGCAACAGGGATCCAAATGGGTCAGTGTTTATTTATAAATCTGAGTTCTTCTGCCTCTTATGTTAAAATCATGTTTGTTCCAGGGTCACAGCTTTTTTTCAGAGTGCCTACAAATTAGCAGTTATCCTTAATTCCACCACTTCCTTAGTACTTAAGCTTTTGCTGTGTTTTAGGGTTTTTTTGTTTTGTTTTGTTACAGTGGCACCTCTAAAATTGAAAAAAAAATAAGACTGTTACATATTTGAAAGAATAAGGTACTGTGGATATTTTTATATTCTGCTGATTTCTAGATGGAAAAAAATTTGAATTTAAAAGTCTCCTCTTCAAAATTACTTTTTTTGTGTCATGAAGCATGCCTGGCAATCATTAAGTATAGAATAAGCGAATTATTTAAGCCAGCAAGCTTGGCAAAACCTATAGAACCTTCTTTCTTTTACTATTCTGCCTATATTTAGCATTACAGACCATAGCATTTTTAAAAAGCACCTTATTTTTCTCCATATTTGAAAGTGTGTTCAATGTCTCCTTGTGTCAGAGAAGAGCTACATACTCTCCAGCATCCCTACTTTGTACATCTGGTATAGCACAATAATATAAGCTAGGCAGATTAGGCAGAGTAAAACCAGTAATTTGGGGAAAGGACCAGGCCATCTGACTATACGAAAAGCAAACAGGCAGCTCCAGCAAAGCCCAGGGTTTCCAAGAGGTGTCAGGTTTTTCTGTGGATAGGTGCACCAGTGTGGGTGGGAAGTCTGGTCTTCCCAGAAAGTCCTGGCCCTGTACCACCAAGCCACAGCTCAGAGCATCACAGCCCTTAGCTCCAGTTCCATATATGAGAAAGCTCTTATGAAAAAAACACAACCAACCAAACAAAAAAACTCCAGTCCAGGTCACTCTCAATAGATAACATGAGTACAGGACTGCCTAACCTGTCACAAGAACATTCAGAAAACCCAAACAAATACATAAAATTATTGTTGGAATTGAATTACTGGCTCTTTTAAGGGCATTCTTCCCTCTAAAACAGTTAAAGCAACATGCAAGTTCAAGGAAGGAGGTAACGAGATCAGGGAGTGATAATCCACATCAGATTAAGTGTGGTCAAGGGAAAATGCAGCAACCAAAAAGAAAATCCAACAGAATTCTGGGCTGCATGACAAAGGCAACAGCTCCTTTTCTTATACGTAGATGAAGCTGCTTTTAGGATATTATGTATGACTTGAGGCCTGACTGATATGGAGAATGATCAGAGACTTCTTTCTGTTAAACCTCAAGAATTAGTTCCCTGAAGGTCTTGAGAGGATGGGAAAAATAAGTCCAAGTGTTTGAAATTTAAGACAGTTCGGTCAAATCTTACCTCTTTTCTTACTGTTCCTCTGTCCTTCCCCTGGGACTCAGCAACATCTTGTGCTAGGCACTTCCAATGTAGCCATCACAGAGATAACACATTGTGAGAGGATTTAAGATGAAGGGTTTGGATATCCCCTATATATCAATTCCCAAAGCCCTTGAAAGTGAAAGGACTCATTAACATAACCGATAGCACTGAAATGTGGAGCAAATTCAACTTGGAATCTTCCACCACCATCTCTAGATTCAGCTACTGTTGGGGAGGCACAACGTCTACCTCTAGCACAAATAAAAAGAAGTAAAAAGAGTGGGAATTGTTTTCCTCTGAAGCACCTGAAACGTTTATTTCTTGGAGCAAGGAGAGGAAGGGAAAAGAAAGAAGCTGGGGAGCCTGCTTTTGTAACAAAGCATTGCAACATGAGCCAAGCGAGAGCTGCCCATCGCCTCCCGGCTGTAGCAGTTTGGTGTCCCTCCTGCTCTTCTCTCTCAGTGAACCACTTTCCCAAGAGATCCCACAGTGCCTATCATGGATTAGGTCAAAAGAAAAAATACAGATAGTAATGGCCCATAAAGAGCACAGGGGCATGAAGCATCCAAACCACATCTGCCTCAAAATACTACTATGGCTCACACAGATACTTGATTGTATCAAATTGCTTTCAATTCAATATTTGAATTCAATACATTTAGAGTTTTAGATGTGGGTCAGTTGGATTAGGAATGATACATTTTATAAAAGTTCCCCCCACTGAAAACTTAAAAGAAGCAATACCAAGAATTTTCCCCCAGCTAGAATTATCAATTTTGTGAAAGTTGAGTGTTGCCAGAAGGTTTTTGAGAGCTTGTCAGTCATAAAACAGAAAACAAAAGATCATATAACCGTACCAACAAAGAGGTCCAAGACACAATTATTAGAGCTACTGACCTCTTCTTCACCCTTTGCCTGTGTAAGGGGGAGATGAATGCCACTTACTGCATTAAAGGGAGAGGTCAGGCTGTACTTGGCCTGAGAAGAGAGCAATCAGGACATCATCTGCATTGAAAGTTGGGAAAAGAAACCAAAACCAATAAAGCTGAAGTAACAGCTTGAAAGTCATAATGAGATTGAAGATGAACAATCAATGCAAAGCATCTGTTTTTCCTCTGCTACAGGGCTGATTTCTATTTTACTGGCTATCCCAGGACCTCTTTTTCCCAGTTCAGTGCTTTGATTTCTTCTGCTGCTTTCCACTAATTTTGGCTGTGTAAAGCCCTATCAGCAAATTAGCAAAGGTTGCCTTAAACTGAGGCGAAATATCAGATTTTACTCTGTACACAAACTGGTAATAAGTTTGACTTCAACAGGTTTAGCTGTTTTGCAAAACTGCACCCTAGAGAAAGGAAATGAAGGGCAAGATAAGAGTATTTAAAAGCAATCTCACCCCTGGATCCACCATTCTTCAGTCGCTCCTCCAATAAACATTCATCTGGTGTGATGGGTGTCCCCAGAGCTAAACATTGAGAGAACAAGCCGTGCTGTGCTGGCTTGTTGGAACTGTGATAGTTCAGCAGAGAATGGGAATCCACATGGACAGAATCTTGCTGACCTGCTCCCAGCTCCTCCTGCTCACAAAGTGCTCTGGGGACATTTTTACGCTGACAGAGTCTGTGCTTGTTTTCATTTGACTGCCATAATCTCTCCCCCAGTGGGTAAGCTACAGCACAAGGGAAATGAATTTTTCCTGTGCGTGGCTGTCTGACACTAAGACACAGATGTTTGAGTAGTTGGAGTTCCCTCCACTTTTTCTCTTCCCCCTCTCATCTCCATCTTATTTGCATTAATTTGGCTAGAATTAGAGTTCACTTTGTTTAATCACTCAGAACACTGGTGGCAGGTGAGCGCAGCTGTCATTTCAGAACATGACAATTCACTTCCACAATGCAAAATAAAGATGATTTAAGAAAATTAAAATTAAGAAAAAAACCCACCCCGAAAGCATCCAGCATCTCCCAAGGAATGGTCCCAAACAGAAAGTCCATACAATACCCTGTAAGTATCTGCTGTCAAACACCCCTCCACACCTCCAACCATCAGGCAAGAAGAAGCTGAAATGTCATCTTACAGAACGGTCTCATAAACCTCTTCTACCAATTTTTTTTTTTTTTTGGTAATGGTGATGACTTTGCTGGGGACGAGGGAACAGGTCATCTACTTATTTTATTTTTCAGTGTTTATGAAGCTTTTTGCTCCTTTTACATATGTGATAAACAGACCTTTTGACTTCTGCAGCTATTCTGCAACAAATGAAATGCAGAATCTCTTTTGGCAGGCAGTCACTTTGGATTTTCTGATATCTGTTAACACTCCTGAATTTCAGAATGGTCTCACCCCAGTTAGTTTAGCATATGCTAAGCAAAACTTTCCTGCATGGCATTGGGTTTTGGTTTTTTTGGTTTTTTTTTTTTTCCTATCATTTGTCATGTGCAAATAGAGCAAGAAAGAATCAACTTCCTAAGAACAGCAGTTTGTTCTGTAGAGAGAGCAGTATTGCTAAAAATACAGGGCAATAAGGAAATGAAGTATAATCTGATAATCTGGGCTGGGACTCTCTCCAACTTTAATGATGCCTTCACCGGCCCCTTTCTGCAATCCTTGGATATCTGAGAAACCCAGTGGACGCTGTGAGGCACCACACCTGAACAAGGAACTGGCACCTGCCTGCACACCCCTGCATATTGTGCATTTGAACTGATGCCGCTCAGAGTGGGCTCAGGGAGAGCCCATCATGATCAGCTCCTGCGAATTAAAACAATGGGCTTTTTGCATTCCATAATTCCCATTTGTTTTAACTACAAGCAGGCTAAACTGCCATGATGAAGAGATGCTTCCAGGGTCCAGAGAGAGTGAAGTCACCACCGTTCTGGGGGCATGGTAGATACCACAGAAGCACCGAGTCCTTCAGGAGTTCCCCCAAGGACATCGCACTCCTCAGCTGCTCTGCAGAGAGCTAAATCTGCTTGTCACAGGCCAGAAGTTTGTCTCCACTCCCAATATGTAAAGTAAGGATAACACTATTTATCCCATGGGGAAGTTTCAAGGGCTTAGGTAATGTGCATACATGGCTTTCGAAATATAATCTGCTCCAAGGTCAGCCCTTTGTTTGTCTTGGGGGGCTGCGTTTGCTGCGTGCTCGCTTCAGAGTGAGCTCTGGGGTCACCCGAGGGGTGACCATCCCCTCACCCAGAGCCACCCCGTTATCAGCTAATAATGGGAAGGCAATCAGATCGGTTACACCTGTGTGATAACCTGCGTCCGATGAATAGCTGTGTACCGGGCAACATCATCCATCCCAGCCCACCAGAGCACAGAGAAACGCGGTGAATTAGCCCCGTGCTGAAAATGAATGGTCGGTCCCGGCACCCTGTGATAAGGTGAGACGCACATCCCGGTGATTAGCTGGGTCGGTACTAAAGAACATTAGGAATTCACTTCTGCTTCTCTGATTGGTAATTAAGTGACTCGTCTACTGGCCGACAGTCCTGTATGCTTCCCCAGGCAGTTGTTAGTTCTTCGAAAACCACTCCTGACAAAATGAGGTTTGCCCTTGGTACACAGATAATGAGACTCAGCTTGACAGGTGTGGCGCGATTAGAGCGCCGCTACGCGCGGCTCTCCCCGCTGCAGCCACTCGCGGTAAACACACTCATTACAACCCGCCGGTCCCCGGAGGCAAAGCATGTTTGACATTATTAATTGGCTTTTCTGTATAAGGAGTCAAATAGATGAAAAGGTTTATCAAGCTGAAATAATTAATTTTGCCTGAATTCGCTGACAGTTCAGTTCTCCCGCAAAAAAGACCGTTTTAAGGGTTTGGTTTCTTTCTTTCTTTCTTCCCCACACCCTCCCCCCCCCCACCTTTTTTTTTTTTTTTTTTACTGAGTTTCAAAGTTCAAAAGACATAATAGTGGCAAAAGTGGAGCTTTTTAGTAAATTATAATTAAAGGGGATTTAATTAATTTAGACCTGAGAAAAGGGTGTGTGCGGGGGGGAACTCCTATCTTTGTCTATACAGAGGTCTAGATGGTAGAACATATCACGGCTTAATAATGCATTAATTTTAATCTAATCAAAGTATAGTAAAAGAGGTAATTATGTTTAAAAATTATCATGCTCCAATATTGGTATATTTAAACACTTAATACTTACACTGCTTCCAGTTAGCAAAAGTTGTAATTGTTGCACTCAAATTTAGCTTATTTAATGATAGGGCTTATATTCATGAGGTTAATTGAATAAATCATTGTAATAACTCATGGTGAAGCTATGATTATCTATTGGGTTCTAATTTTGCTTTCAAAAGGAGAAAGAAAAGCCCTCAGAAATTATTTTTCCTGGTTTCTCTCCCCAAAAGGCAGTAGATATTCTCCTTAAAAACTTGGAAGCTAGGATTTGATTTAAAAAACCCCAAACATACTTCTCATGTACTTTTCAAATTACACACTTTACAGTTTATTCAGCCTTTTCAAAGCATGCCAATGTAACTTAGCAAATATTTTAAACCTTCCACATTAAAACATGCAGATAAATATTGTGTAATTATGTGTATCGGTCTGTCTAGAAGCCCTTCTGTACTACTGAAAATATTCCCCTTATAAGTCCAAAGGCACAAGATTTGAAAGTTCAGAAAAGTTCCTCTAATATGTAAAGAATAAAAAGAAATAGAAAACCCAGGAAGAGCAAGTGGGTCAGCAGTTGCTTCTGCACAGTCATTTTTTAATACACCTGCTGATGCACTTATTTGAACATTTTAAAAGGACATTTTCACACTTATCTTTTAAAAATAATTTTGACCTTTTCTGACAGACATGTGTGCATACCACTGAGCAAAGCAATGAAAAAACTTCCCAAGTAAACTTGTTCTTTTTGCTGAAGCCTCAGTGGCCCATGACCGTCAAACCGTTTCACTTCATACAGTGTATGGACTCTTCCAAAGCATTCAAAATGTTTCAAAATAGTAACAAGTGAATTTTTTAAAGCTGACTCTCTACTATCAAATAGTCCAGAGTTTGTTCAACACATCTCTTTGTCCCAGTGAAACAGATAAATTCAGGAAGCCTTGGTGATTCATCTAGCAGAGCCTGAGGAAACAGGAGTAAAACATGAGTGTCAACGTGTCAATATTTTTGTTGCTGTTGGAGAATATTTGTAAATTTTATAGTCTCTCACGTCTATATAAACGTATTTCTGAACAGACTGATGGGAATCTCGAAAACAACTGTTACATCTGTAAAAGTGAAAGGCAACCCACCAGTTTCAGGGAGGAGGATACAAGCCCCACTGGAAAGTGCAGCAGATGGGCTCTTGAGGCTACCTCACAGTTCCTGGTGTCACTTGCTCATCTTTATGGACCAACATGGACAGGAGAAAATATAGGGAAAGAGGGAAAAGCAGTGGGACCCACTCTTAAAGTCACACCCAGAATCAGAAACTTAGAAGCCCTGCACAGTAGCAAATGGTAATATTTACCAACAACTTAGCATTTGGCTCCAGAAATGTCATCTTCCAAAAGTGCAAACATCTGTGCAGTCATGGTGGAATAGTCAGCAAATGCGTCAAAGGGATAAGAAAATAAGACCATTCATTAACAGCATCATTCTCTTCCTTTGCCACACTTAATGATACTTATAATATTTTATACTTGCATGTACTACATTAAACTTAGTAATTGGCTACATAATAAAGCTCAGAGTTACTACGTTTAAGTAACTGGAGAACTGAGAACCAGGAGAGAGGAATAGAAATGATGGGTATATGCATATTGACCAAGATTTTTAAGATTTTAGTTGGTATTTTCCCTAAGTACCTTTAATTCTTGTGTCTTACAAAAATGAACTCATATGCTAATTCTAAAAGTAATTTATTTGGGATTTGTAATGACTTATCTCACACTAATAAATCCTGTCTTAAAAAATCTGGCAAAAAAACTCCCACACAACTAAAGACTCCAAAGCTATAAAGCTCATTGTTCTGCTGACAGATTTAATAATTCTACATCTTATAATTCTGTTTTCAGCAATTTTGTTTGATAAAATTCTCCCATCTAGAAGGATTCTGTGTCAATGTGGTCAGTAGAAGAATATCCTGGGGGAAAGCACATCTGCCCAGCACCTCCCTTTCATTCATTAACCCACCAGGGGCTAACACTAATTAGATCAGGCTGCTCATTTTAAGCTGATAATTGATTTAAATAGGTTGCTCATTTAAAATAGAATAAAAACCTGCTAAACATTTGGTGCTTGGGTTTTTTTCATCTGCAACTTTCAATTGCTTGTGCAATGTAGCATAAAATGTAGAGGTCTCCCTTTGCTAAAAAGGCCATAAAATTAATTACAATGAGTATGAATTGTGCAGGGTGAGGGGGTGGAGGAAAATGAGTGCTGGAGTTAACCGGTGATGACTAACTAAGAATCACCAGCAATGAAGCTCGTTTCTTTTCAGCAGGATTTTTAAGGTAACTTGGATATCTGAACCACATAGTTTTATAGACTTTTAACCCAGAAGAGAAGGAAGAGTTCAGCAAATCCAGAGAAGCTTCACACATCTTCTAAACTACCACTGCTGGATGCACAAACATTACCACAAACTGCTAGATGTTTCTATTGTCCCTCTTAAATTAATTAATATCTCTGCTCTCTGTATCCAAGCATGTAAATACACAGTCTTAATTTTATTAGTAGGAAAATATCAAGCCTCAATCAATGTAAAAAAATATCCACTTGGTGAAGTTGAACATCAAAAGCTTTAGTTGCGTGTGTCCATAACTTACCACTTGTTTCTTCCCAACTTAAATAAATCATTATCTTTTCAGCCAACTGTAACTATGTTTGTTTGTACAAGGCTCAGACTTCATCCCAGGCTAATACCCAACATTTGCTGTTTATTTACCTGCCTAAGTGTCTATATCTGCAAGCTGGCATGCACACACGCACAGGACAGAACAAGTAACAGCAGGTACATGTAGGCTGAAATAGAAACTTCTGACAAAGCTGCAGGATTACCAGAGGACAGAAATAAAAGTGACTGCAAGATGCAGATTGTCAGCCCTGCTATATCATTTTTAATCCCACTTAATAAAGCCAACACTCTGCTACTCCATCTGCTTCTGCAGCCCTGTTTCATGCCCTGTTTGGGGAAGTCACTTCCACACGGGCGGCACCGCATTTCCCCCCTAGTGAATCACGTTATTTCTCCTGTTTCCAACAAATTCACCCAGAGATCCAAACTCTGCAGCTCAGATGGGTTCAAGGACTCTCTGCCTTGAAAAACTATTCAAGAGCACTCACTAGTGGCTGCAAATGAAAACAGCGCCTTAGAAGGCATCACTTAGGCAGCTTCCTTCATGCCTCTTTAATTTGTAGGGAAGGCAGCAAGAAGACAATAAACATGCTTTTGATAATTCTCCATTCAGGCACCAGATCATTTTCTCAGTTAGTGGTAAACATTATATACCAGTAAGCAGTTTTTCAAGGCAACCAGTTGTGAAATACATTGAAAACAATACCAGTTTCTCAATTGCTATCTAGAAATATTGAAGATAATTCAATTGCTTACATTTTACATAAATGCCTGAATTTCTCCATCCAGTTTTGAACAAAGCACATGTTAATACAGCATGCCTTTCTTAAAGGGAGATGCTAATTTATTCCCTTTCATTTCAATTTGCCACTGAGCACATGCTTCTCATGTTCTCCCGTTAGGTGCACTAATATCTAAGCATGCAGCATATGAAAAGGCATGTGAGCAATCAGTTTAATTGACAGTCAGCTGTAACAGGAGCACACAAATAGGATGAACTTAATGACCATACTGTGGCAGTGCACCTGGTTTGGCTGCAGTAAAACTGCCAGTGGACTCCAAAGGCTGATAACCAGGTAAAACTGTGGTGCCCCAGAGAGGATGATTTTACAAAGTTTCTCCATCATACCTCTCTAAGTGGCAGTACCTGTGTTGGTCAGCTGTGAACGTGGGTGAGGACTGGCATCCTGGTGCACTGGAGATGGGACAGCCAACACAGCCAGCAGGAGCTGAGAATATAGCACAGCCAGAGCTCTCTAGCTGGGGGCTCACAAGTGCTGCCTTACCGGGAATGACGGGCTCCTCTCTGAACCACAGTGCTGTGCAGGAACAGATTGGCAGCTAGTATGGAAAGCTGCCTGTTTCCTAGAATAACGATGAGGTAATTTAGAATTTACATATGTGTGGAGAGGGACTGTTTTGATCCCAAGGTAGTATATCTGTGATACAATAACGCAGGCGATAGAGAAAAGGTGAAGCAAGGAGGCCAGATAAGAGGGAAGCGAAGTGTCTCTGGTGCCAGCACCAAGGAGAGACCTAACAAAGCACCAGGCCCAGCTCGGTGCTGAGTAGAGGCGTTGCTGGAACAAAAGAGATGTGGCTGAGCTGGGGAGAGGCGAGTGCACAGCGAGGAGCACTGCAAAGGTCAGTGAAGCGCCTTGCACGGCTGTGCTTCCAAGTGGGCTCCTCTTGCCCCAGGTCCTTCCCCTGACATTTCAGTAGCTGAAAACCAGGCTTTGCTGCTGCCTTTTCATGGCCTCAACACCTTCAAGTGCCACTGGGAGCTGTGAGGTTTTAGCTGGGGTAGGCTAAATGTACTTGACTCCCCCTTAGCCCTGTGTTTGAGGCGCTTTAATGTGTTTGCTCCCATCACAGCCAGTTGGATGTGCCACCTCAGACCTGAGCCCTGGAGAGGCAAAGGGATTTGTCCGTGGCTGCATGGGCAGTTGGCAGCAGACCAGGGAATTGCTGCTGACCCCGGGGCAAATGTTCTGAGCAACACAGTGTCCTCCCCAAGTACAGGATTGGGGCTGGAGTCAGAGAAAACAGACTTGCATTGATCCACTGAACCCTCAGTGATGAGGCAAGAGCTGATGGCAGAGAAGTAATGAGTTGCACAGTGAAAACACAGCATTATTCCTGAATCCCAGCATACAAAAAAATAAATCCAATGCTAATACTGGCTGTTTTGGGTGAAGGAAGGTCGAAACACCAAAGTCTCTCTGATACATTCTGATTAAGATTTGCACCATCTATCCCGTTTGGAATAGCAAAAATAATTACATGGCAGTAATATAGTAAAAAACCACCATGTTCTTGTGCACCACACATGACCTAAGCAGAGAGATAAGTGGGAGTAGCTTAAACCTAAGACATCAGTTCTTCCCCATTCAGAAAATCATGGCATGTTGAACTTGCTAGAGGTAATGTCTTCTCCCACTACATGTGCAGGGATGTATGTATAAGTGAAGGCTGGTGTATTTACACTAATGAAAAAAAACAGGTGGCATCAAACTGAGTACCAGAATAGCCATCAATCCAATCTGTATGTCGCCTTCTATTATTTCATGTTTTTCCTTCTTTTTAAGCTTTCTACCTTATTTTTGCTTTTCTCTTATTATTTCTGCTTTTTCTCTTCAGTCCATTTCTGTACTTTTTTCTGTATTTTTTCTTAGAATACTTTTCCTTAAAATATCTTTTAATTTTGCTACCATTTCTCTCCTCTCTCTACACGTGCCTTCATCTTGAGATCCAATTTCTTATAGCTTTTAATTATCTCAAAAAATAATGTTCTGTGTAACTTCTGTTTCCCTCTCCTCTTTACATTTTTCTTAGTCTTATTTCTAGCTATTTTTGTTATTACTCAGAGTATAATAATAATAACAGTAATAATAAAATGTTTAGCTCCCTCAATTTCTATTGATAAAATGTTTAGCTCCCTCAGTCTCTGTTGATAACTAAAACTGTTCTTACAACCCTTTGCCACTTCTTGAAGACCAATTCTAAACAAAACTCAACCTGTCTCCACTAGAGCTATACTTTCCTTCCTTGTCCTTCCTTCTGCAGTGGTAGGACAGAGGGGGCACACTGGCTGGGGAGCTGATAAACCTTCTTGTGCTTCCATGGGGGGAACCATCCAGATTTCTGGGAAACCTAATTAGTGAGGAAATCCAGAGTATCATCTCGAGTTTAGGACATCCACTAGAAAAAGGCTCCTGCCTGGATCACTGCTGTAGTTATTGAGGTTCAGCAAAGAGTACCAGAAATAGGGTTTACCACCAAATCCCCAAGTAATTTCAGGCACAAACTTTGAAGAAGTTGCCTTGCTTGGAAGTAGTGATGTCCCTTGCACAGAGGTCTGGTGTCCTCTTGAGAGGAGGTAAGAAAGCAAGATGAGTGCTGGGCAGAGTTTTACTAACATTTCAGTTTGGGTAGACATTCAGGGCTATGAGGACTTGGAAGGACTGTTTCTTTGTCACAGTCCTAAGGCTCAAGAGCCCTTAAAGTGAATATCTAAAAGACTTTTCCTTTCCGTTACCTCTTTCTTCAAAAAGGAAGGAATTATAAAGAGCTCAACTTTCTGTTTGTTTGGTTTTTACTTTTGATCCTGGGGGATTTCAATTACCTGTGTTTT
Source organism: Myiozetetes cayanensis (assembly GCF_022539395.1). Lineage (NCBI taxonomy): Eukaryota > Metazoa > Chordata > Aves > Passeriformes > Tyrannidae > Myiozetetes > Myiozetetes cayanensis. The sequence continues at coordinate 30,050,360 of NW_026088185.1, forward strand.
GGGGGCCAGCTCAGCAGAAACACACAACAGGAGCAGTGTGCTCGCAAGCGGACTGTGCAAATGTTTCTTTTGTGGTGTGTTTTCTTTTGTATCCCTGTAGTCAGCGACTGCTCTGGATCCCGTCCTAGGACACAGGCCAAGAATGAGAAATAAGGCTGCAAGCGAGACAACAATTCACAACCATGGCATTGTTTGACTTGGAATACTCACCGGGGTAAAGCCTACAACAGGAATAAAAGATGCTTTAAAGTAGCAGATGCTGATTTTAATCTTTCTGGTGCTTAGGGGAGTCCACCTTGCCCGGCCGCACGCAGCCCACGGAGCCACGAGGGACCTGGCAGAGGGATTTCTTCCTGGTTGTGGCAGCGAGGAAATGACAGCAGGAGCAAGTGTTGTTAAGCACCCAAGGTGATCAGTAGAGTAAGTAGGATGCATATGAATATACGCTTTGTTAGAGAAAAGGACTGTGCTATCAGTGAAAGTGAGCAGCAGCAGATTAAGAAGATGGATGGTTAAAACGGGGAAAATATACCTGTGTTCTAGTTTGTAGGAGTTTCCAGACAAAACCACGGCAGAGTCTGAACGTACACACGCAGCATGAGGAGGAAAAGATAAAGCTGTTTTGCTACAATGTGGAAACACAAAAACACAGGCAAAGGAAAACAGACACTGAGGTTTCGATTCTGCTTAAAGAGGAAGAGAAACATGAAAAACTGCTGCAAAATTCCAACAACAAAGTAGGATAAGAGAGCAACAGATAGTAATCACCACCTCTGCTATGAAGTAGTATAAAGCCCTTAGAAACGTGCATCCTACATTTTAGAGAAAATTAGTGTAATACAAAGTAAACTCTTAAAGAAAACCTCTCTTTAATTTTCTGATAATTGTTAAGGTATATGATGTAGCTTTAAAATTATTTAGGAGACATTGTGGTATGAAAATTGAGTTTGGGAACGTAGCACAAGTTACTGTACAGGACAATATGAACTCTGTAATTTCCAGAGCAGTTTTTGTTTGAGCTGTTCAGAAAATGTGGGCAAAAAATGAATTTTCATAAAAAAGAAAACCTCCCTCAGAACTGTTTGTAATTTCCTAATCCAGCCCACACTCCCAGTTCCTGCCCATCTTTGAGAATGCTCTGGGTGGGATCCAATGCCTGTGAAAGCAATGGACAGGATCCCACTGGCATTCAGCAGGTGGGACGTGAATGCCAAGTCAGTGTCAGGATGCCTCTTGAAAGCCATATCTCTCGCTGCAGATCCCAAATATTATATCTAGGCCTGAAATAATCCTCTGTAAAGCAAGCTACAAAGGCTTTGGATATTTTATGTTCACACTTGCTCGTGCAAACGAAATGGCAAATAGTAAATTTGTAAAGATGGTAATTACAAAATGAAAATGGACCAGGCATATTCACTGGAAAAGTTATCTACCACACTGTCCAAGAAGGGAATGCAAATTTTCCTATTCAGAAAGGCACAGAGCTATCAGCTTGAGCAGTCTCTGTACCCTGGCCCTGTGTCAGCTGCAGTTTTACCATAAGAGGGAGGCTGAAGTTCTTCAGGCTCTGACATCACACAGCTGTGAGCACAGGCAGCCACCTCTCCACTCAGCAACATCCTTCCAGTTTGCTTCAGGTGTGAACTACAGTGCTCCATGACCACTGCTCACCCAACACCTTTGTGCTCTTTCCCTTCTTCCCCCTCCAAAAGCAAAGTAGGAAGGGCAATGGACAAGTCCTAGAGGAAAATGTTACAATTGCAAACCTACTGTCACTGCCCACCAGAGCTAGAAGGGAGAGTGCCAAGTATCTCCTCACCTCACCTGTGCAAATAATCCAACTAATTCTCTGGCACCTCCATAACTATGCAGTTTTCCAGAAGTAGCTGGTCTTTTGTCCAAGGTGGAAATTATTTGTGTGAAAGGGAAAAATATAGAGGATTCAATGTCATTGAGATAAACCAAAAGTATCACTAACAGCAATGGACTGCTAAGAGCAAGATTTACAGAAAAAGGTTCTGAAAAAGGGCTACAATTAACTAATTTTCTGCAAATTAAAGGCTTACAAGCAGAAGAGGGTCAGGAAATGAAAGGCTCTTTTTAACTGTTCCTTGACTCAGCACCATCCCACACTTACAAAGCAGAAATACAAAGAAGAATGAAATGCCAAGGAGGTGAAAAAATGGAGAAAACTCAGATCAACATCTTTTACCATAATCAGATTTTTATATGTTCTAAAGCAAGGAGTCCCATAAGCTGTGGGTAAAGCAAATGGCACAGATTTTGTGTCTCTCTGTTTGTCATGAGGTCTGATGGCAGCTGGATAAAGTTTCTTTAAGTCTCTGCCCTGTTTGGGTTCTCAGGTGTGCTGCAGTCACCTTGCAGGTATTTTCCCTGCCAGCCTTCTTGGGGTATTTTTTGCCTCTCATGCTACACGTTTTCACCAACCTTCATGGAATATTTGGAATATTTATTCCCCTCTTGGATTTATTAAAATGGGTCAGATTCAAAAACTGGCATAAATGAAAAGACATAAATTCACAGAAGCAAACGCTCATATGAATATTGGTCTACAATGCTGTTATTGTTGGAGGGGTTTTTTTATTCCGGAAGGTTTTGTTGTTGTTGTTGTTGTGAGGGAATTGGCTTAAAATACTATCTAGCAGAATGAGAATTCCCTCCATCAGTCTCAGTCAACATATTCTCCTATTTCATTCATAGTTCCAGGAAATAATAATAATTTTAGTAGAAAGTTAATCTGTCAGGATTATAGTATTCAAAATGAGCTGCAAAGAGAAGGAAAGAACCATAAATGATAAATACATGTAAGCTAATTGCTGGTTTTATTTTATCAAGCCACAAAAATGTAAAATACTCAGCTCCAGGGATTCTAAATGGATTGAACAATATTTTTAAAAAGAAATCTTTCATTTATTTTATTCCAGGATAATGAGTAAGTGCCCCCAGGATAGTCTTGAAAGGAGATAATGCACCTCAAGAGCTGATTTCCTTTTCCTGGCAACATATCCTAACTGCAAAAGTATTTGGATTAAGCAACTGCATTGACTGACTGTCAATGCTGCAAAGCAACTTTACAAAGCCACCTTAGTTGCACTGCTCAGCCACAGCTATCTTTCAGTATTCAAAACTGTCAGGCATATTCTCTTCTCATGTGAAAACACAATTTCCTCTTCAAACTTCAGGTGAAACAGAGAGCAACCTACCCAGGCAGTGAACTGCTCAGGAATCCAGAGATTTGTCCCCCTTAAAGCCTTGGCAGCTCTTGGTGCCTTCCAGTTCTCGCTGTGGGGATGGAACAGGGCATCCAGACCATCACAAAGGTATCGGTAATCTGGCCCTTTCTGCAGGAGGGAAAGAGCACATCTAAGTGTTCACAGCAGACTGTCGACAACCTGAAAATTTTTTTTTCGTTCAATTTAAGGTGTATAATGGAGTTAGAGGCTCAGAGCTGGCTGAATACGAATGGGAGGAGGGCTTCCGAGGAACTCAGACTGCTCAGGAAATCAGCTGAACAGACAAGCAGAGGAATTTTTACATTGTGATAAAACACGGAGAAGTAGGATTGTAAGAATGGAAGACAGAAGCAGCCTCAGGGTGACTGACTGATGATCCTGATAGGGCATTGGTTTGTAGGCTTGAAAGACAAAATTAAGCTCAGGTGTTACTTAAGTGTCTGAACCAAAAACAGAAAAGACAAATAAGGAGATTCAAAAGCCAAATACTGTAGTGCCTGGAACCTAAAATTTACACACAGCAGTGTGGAGCCCAATCTTATGAGTCTATCGTACTTGTAAAATTTTTTTCTTAAAACTTCTTTATGCGTACAGCACACAGATGACCATGACTGGCTGGTGTCTCTACACCTGTTAATACTTCTATACAATGAAGGGAACAAAAATGAACAGCCAAACGGGGGAGGCAATATGAGCAAGTGGATCAGATAAAGAACTGGTGACAGACAGATATGGGTTTACACATGGCTCTGCCTTGCTGAATGATGGCAAATCAAACTCCTGCTGCTTTAGATCCCCAGCTAAGCTGGGTGGTGAGCCTTGAGGACTTCAGACAGGAATTTCTGACCTGCTGTGAAACCAGACACTGCTACAGCCACGGCAAAGCAGGAGCTTCAGCACTGACCTTCAGCAAAGAGCTCTGCTTAGACAGATGTTGCAGTCTCCCCTTCACCCCTCCCTGAGGATGGTATATTTCCCACCAAACTTTGAATCCCAAAGAGAGCCACCTGCCAGCAAGGTGGGCTGTCACTGACAAATATTGTCTCAGTGTTCTGTAAGTAGAGAGGTGAAAAGGGTACACTTGGAATAGCTTCACACCTTTGGGTGCTTCAGGTAGAGCAGTTACAGAGCTGTGTTTCATACTGTCCCCATTACAGCTGGGGAGACTTGCAATTCCCCTGGCAGCCCTATTAAAACGACAGGGAAAGTGTTGGGGAATACAGCTAGCTATGTGTATGCAGTCCTCCCATAGAGAGAACAGACCATTGATTTGGTCGAGTGACTCATAACAGCTCGGTTAGAAATAGAAATGTCTAACACTGTCCAGTCACTATTGCTGATCATGGAATCCTCACAATATCTGGGTTCCTCCAACAGTTTGACTTTAGTGTTAAGTAAGAGAAAACTTTCCATGGTGGCCAGTTCAAAGAAGAAAAGCAAACCTGTTCTCCAAGGCTTAAGGGTGTTCACATCTCTCTAAAAATGGAACTGTTAATGAGATTGCCAAAAAACACGGGATCAAAATACTTTGCTGCTTTTATAGACATCAACAGACATTCGTAATACAATGAAATTCAAAACCTAATTATGGTTACCTAGTATATAGTACATAAATATTATCTCTTTATATATACATGGCTCTACAAATACCCTTTTGCTAGGATGCCTAAGTTTCATTGCATGTGTTGATTTTTATAGCTTTGTTTTAAAATCACTAACCTTCAGGAGAGAGAAAACATATAAGTACCTTAAGAAATGTTGATTTATGAACTATAGTGGTCTTTATTTTTCTTGTAAACCTGGGTGGAAAATTGATCAGTTATAAGCCAGCTATAGATCTCACAGGTTTGCAAGATATATTATTGTATTTCAAGATTATCTGATATTGCAAAAGATTTTTTTCCCCTTCTTTTTTTCTTTACCATGGTCATATATTTTCCTGTCTCCAATCTTTTTTCCTACTCTTGTTAGAGTTAGGGAAGCTATCAGAAAATAAAAATAAAGAGGAAGAAATCATCCTAGAGAAAGTAGCTTTGGGCCACCCCAGGTTTTCTCAATCCATCATAATGTGGGTTTTGTTTCATACCCCACCGAGGTGGAATTTGCAGAATGTTTCTTGAATTACCATGAGGCACTCTTATAAGACAATTACTGTCTTTTTTCCCTCCCTTTTGCTTCACTCTGCTTTTGACAGCTGTTGGCATTTATTATATAACCAATGAACCCGGCATTTGTTTACAATGAAGAGCCCTTCTGTAGGCTACAGATCAGTTAAACTTTGAAGTAAAATGTACAGACCAGAACTGCTCAAATGTGGGATATCCATCTTGTAGAAAACAAAAATATTTCATAATCTTTTGAAATTAAATTTTTGGTAGAAAGATGAAATATGAGAATCTTATCAAAATGTTCTAAAAATAATGTTTTGACAATATTAAAATGCTGAACTTTGTATTACAACAAAAATGTAATTTTAAAGTGGTAATAGTTTTGATAGTTCTGTTCCTCTAGCTCTTTTTGTTTGGGGTAATATCATGGAGATAGAGACCTATTTGTAGCATTCCTCAAATATCACCTGTATTGAGAATCTCCCAAATAATGGAATTTATCAGTAATACACCCTCATCAAACAGTGCTACATATTTTAAGGTAAATTATATTCTGGGTCACTTCTATTTTTATCATTTACTCTAATAACCTGTACAGATCCCAATCATGTAAAAACTCTGGTGACTTTAAAAGGCATATTCAACACATTTTTGGAGCTCTGGAACATTCAGTTGTTCCAGATTCCTTAACATGTTTGGGTGCTCAGAGTGCAAACAAGCTGCCCTTTCTCTGACTGGATGGAGCTGAAATGCCTGACCTTATGTTAGGGAATGACTTCTGAGGAATGGTCTCCAACTTGACCACCCCAGAAATGCCAAAGTCTGGCTCTCAGCTCCTAAGTCTTGGACTGAAGGCTGGGTATGAATTGCAAGCTGTGTTGTGGCAAAAGCAACCAAGCAATCGTGATTTCTGTGACAACTCCAAAGCTCTCAGAGTTCAGCTGTGACTGGCAGCAAGCTACCTACCCAAATTATCTGCGTGTTTCTTCATCCTTTTATATGGTCACTTTATGCCTTTGAGGAGATGCTCCTTCCCTTTTTATGCTGTACTTACAGCACCTTCTGGGAGCAATTGTTTTACTTTAATCCTTGAATCAGGAGCTAAAAGTAAGGGGAAAGTTCCTTTTGCTCTTTTCTAACTGGAAAGAGGCCTTCTGGGTGTGCATCAAAAAGCAAATGTACTGCTTCCTAAGAGCTTCCCTACCAAGGGTTATATACTAATTATTTGCAGATGTTGTATTTTGGTTTATTCCACTGGAGTCTCCACTGAGTGACATTAACAAGATTTCTGGATGAAGAAGAGTTTCCTCATTATGAACACAGATATTACAGTGTAGATGGAAAAGCAGAGGTGTGGACTGAGACAGAAGATTAGGACAAAATATTCAATCAATCCTTACGTTAATCAAACCTAAAGATGTCCACCAGTGCTTCTGACATACATCTGAACCAACTCTTCAGATATACATGGAATGGCTGTTCTGCATAAGTTAATCAGTCTTATGGTTTGGGGTTTTTTTTTTTTTGCATAGACAGTGATTTTTTTAGTTTTCAGGTTCATACCTCTCCTGGAGAAGTTACTGAACATGTACAATTGGAGGAAAATATATGAAAAGAAATCTTCCATGCTGAGGTTGTATATTGCCATGTAAAGTCTGATATGGTCATTTACTGCATGAGACAAGAAGGGCCAGATGAAACACAGATCCAACCCAGCTGGTTTTAACATTCTTGTTGCCACCTTTCTATCAACCATGTGATAATTACACACTCTAAATAAAAAATATCTTTGAAGAATTCCTTAATCAAGAACTTTAGTGATGCAGCCTCCTGCTGGAAACATTTTTCTCCTTGACGTGAGCAAGTTTAAGTGTATAACACCGTGATTTGTTAGGTGGGAGAAGCTGTATGACAAAACACTTCAGAGATGCAATGCTTTTTGCCAAGCAGCTGAAACTGTTTTGTTGATAAATGTTCATGTCTCATACTATTAACACTGTCACACAGGTAAAGTTTGATCTCCTGACAAAAACTCCTGTGGCTATCTCTTAATCTATTTAGTAATCAATATTAACACTCTCAAATGTCTCAAAACATTCCTTTTAGCTTGTTTTTTCAGCATGTACTATGTACACACACACATATTTCACTCCATATATTCATTCTGTATGTGTGTGTATATATATATTTCATTCCAAGTGATAATTTTCTTTAGTAACTGCAACAACCTAGAATGCAACAGAAAGATGAACACCCAGATAACCTTGCAAAGAGCACATTATTTTGGAAAACAGGGTAGGCAGCTGCTTTCACAAACCTGCAATTCGTACTGAACTCCAGGATAGTCTGGCACTTTTGTTTGCTGTCTGAGGAACCTGTTTGGCTTTGTAACCTCAACTCTGCCTGACACCAACAAGAACAGACAGTGCTCAGTTTGGTGTGGAAGATGGCCCACCCCTCTCATGACTGAGCCTATCAAGCCTCAAGTATTTATGCAGTCAAGCAATAAAAGATGCATTTCTGTGATAAACAATAGACAGTCTGCCTATTCCAGCTGTCTCATAATATTTGAAATAAGCTGTGATGATACAAGCCCCAAATACTACACTGGGCTCTCACACCTAATCACTCCACTCCAAATGCTAGTGAAGAAGAGCTTTCCAGATTAACCACACCAGACACCTGGATTCCCTCATGGTGAAGCAGATTCCATTTGTCTCTTAAACACATATTTCCTTAAGACCATCAGAACTTCAAAGGTAAAAGAAAATTAGCATGTGTCTTGGCTTAACCTAGACCTGGAAGAATAAGAATAGTTATTTCTTGGAGGCCAAATGAGCGTAACTTTGCAAAGTTGGAGTTTTCACAAGCAGACACTGCATTTTAATAATTTATCTTCTCAGAGGAGCATACTGTACCTTGAAGTAGAGCCTGAAAGGTTTTACCCTGTAGGGAATGCAGCTACAACAAAAGAAAACTGAAAGCCACTTGGCTGCTTGTGACCAACTCAGAGTTCGAATTGGCCAAATTCCACACACGAGCAGAGAGACACAAACACACAGCGGCTGCAACCAGCTCACAGTGCCAAAATGCAGCCGTATTTATAATCCTTTCAAAACACTCGGGTCCATTTTTGTGGGAACAACAAACATAAAAATAATGAAACCCCAATATTTCCTTCAGGAAGTAAAGTGTCCTCTCCCCCACACAACCCAGTAAAGGCAGTCATATTGCATTTCCTGCTACTGAGATTAATAATACCAGCCGTTAACATTTGTAGTTTCTTGTAAAGGTTTCTTTAGAATAAATGTGCTAAAAAATAAGAACACTGAAAGTTTTGATATATATTGCATCTTCTGACTAAATCCAAGAAAAAGACATGGGAAAAGGCTTTCCATAATTTAAATTATACCTGTTCTTGTGAAGCTGTTATTTCAACATCAGAAAACTGTTTTAATCTTTAATATGAATTCAAAGTACATTTAGAGGTGGCACAGAGTGAAATTTTGCACCTATGCTATGTGGCTATTAAACAAGTAATGACAACAAAGAATCTGTCTTGACAGTCAAACACTATGGTAAAGAACAAATTAATTTCTGCTGATACTAAACTCTCAAAATCACAACAGCATATTCATATATGTTCATGCATATATTCAATATATAAAAATATTTTACATTTATACATAGCCAGGTTTTAGGGCAGACCATTAGCTGATGATGTTGGTCAGCAACATTTAAAATTTATACTACATTAGACTCTCTCCTCTACTATTGTGCTGTGCTGATATTTAAAATTTTCTCTTTGAAACTCTGTTTGAAGAGACTCCCACCACTCTGAAGTTTCAAGAGACTAGCTCCCTCCACTGTCTGCAATAACCAATTCACCCTCAAAGGATTAGTCCCACACCATCCAATAATATTTCCAACAGAAATATTTCCAACAGAATCCCAGATTGAAAGTTGTTTTCCTATCTGAAGTGGCAATTATTTATTGAAGTGAAGACATGAGTCTAGGAAATAAAAGGAAGGCGACAATATTTTCCATTGATATATAGGACAAAAAGAAGGAAGGGAGAGGGATTATTCCCTGAAACTGGGCAAGTGTGGACTGCACGATGCCACTTACAATTCTGAAACATGAAGCAGAGCTGCAGTAAAACGACATTAGTAGCTTTCATATGATAATTGGTATAGAAGAGAAGGTTGTTTCAGGGTGGAGCAGTAGCCAAGACCAAGATCACTGAACCTAGCACACCATTCAATCAACCATGGAAAAAACAATGGCAGATAGAGATGGGGGAGACTTTTATTTTGACTTGGTAGCAGACATGAAGGCAGGGGGTGAGTACAGGGAGGGGAAAGTATGCAAAAGTGAGAATTCAAGGAAGCTAAATATTTGCAACATCTCTGAATGCACATATATTATTTATAACTATAAAATAACAATCATCCCTGCGTTGACACACAGGGTGGCAAACCAAGCAAATGCAGATTTATATGGGATATGTAATATATGAAATAATGAAAGAGGATGGTGGCAGTCTGCCAAGTCTCCCCCTCCCCATTGCCCCCCTCCCCAGTCATTGACTTTCAAAGAGGAAAAGATTTCATACAACAAAATCTACCCTGACTTCCAGGAGATGCAATGAGAAGGGATTTACACTTAGTAGTATCTTCTAAATAGTCCCTAATAAATTCAAGTTTCAAATAGTTCCTTGCAAGAATTGTCTTTTTAGCTTGCTGGGACAGACATACAGGTTGGGATTTTCTTGCCTATGTCTTTTAGGTAGGATTTTTCATTTTTTTTCCTGTCTTTTGGCATCATTTTATTCTTATTTCAAATACAAACTACAAAAGGCTGTTCCATTTTCATGGAAATAGCCCAGTAGTATGAATTTCAGCTCATTTCCAGGAGAATAATTTTTGTGCTGGTCAATCCAGCCAAGATAGTTTGGTGGCTTTCACACAGTAATTTACTAATTAATGATAAATTAAATAATGTTCTATATGAAGATGACTTCAGAGGCGCTTTCTAAAGTTTGGGATTCCTGGAATATCTTTAGACTGGCTACAGTCCATTTGCACAAAAATATGGCTGTTAAAAATCATGTTGATTTTTTGTGCTACCTAGCCCAAAGTAAACCCTTCCGCATGTTTCCTTTAGTCATATAGATATTTACATATGATTCAATACTCTTAGTGTACCTTAAAAACATGTTTATAATTCAAAACCACAGAGCTGTTGTATTAACACTTTGCTGCACTCTTTGGGAAAAATCATTCGGGCTGCTCTGAGAAATGTAAGCCATGCTATCAAAATGCATTGCTGTACAGCATGGCTTCATTTGGAAAGGGTGTGGGAATGGTTCACAGTGTTGCACCCCTCAGGGTTTCTCACCAGAGGTGTCATTTCAGAGTTAGGCATTTTCAAGCACTCAGGAGGGGTATAATTTTCATCTCACTGAAACAACAAGGTAGCTTTTGCTTGCCTTTAATGGGACCTTGCTGTGATACTGTGGTTATGAAAGAGTCCTTGAATTCCCATCATGAACTGCCCCAGAGACCCACAGGGTGATTTTGGGATGCCTTGGCCTTTTCTCCAGCAGCATCAAGTTCTCTTGAGCCTGGTCACACCAGCAGAGTGCAGCTGGGGGTGGGCACAAAGTAGCTGAAGGAACTGCAAACCTTCTGCACCGTGTCCCACACCAAAACCTCAGACATCACCTGGCAGATATCAGATGCATGCCTGATGCATGTGTTGTAGCTTTTGACAATGTGACCTGATGCACACTGTAGTTCCAGACTGGATTTACATCAGAAGATCAGGAATTACTATATTTTGACATCTAATACTAGAGGGGACTGTGAGGCTGTAGGGTGGCAGGGAAGACACTGCAGTGTGATGCTGTTTAGGGGAAAGAGGTGTTGCTAAACACCCTATACTTGAACCATGGGTTGGCTACTTGGTCCAAAGCAATTTTGTTTGCATCTCATCTGCTTTGTACCACTACAGAATTTCCTGCCCAGCATACATTAGGTGTTAAAAACCTGACCATAAGAGCCTGTGTTTTCTCTAGTGGTAGATGGTTGAGCATGCTGGGCTAATCTCCCCAGACTTGAGGAAATGTGCAATAAGGCAGGAAAGATTTAGTTTTCAAAATAAATTGAATGTTTGATCACAAGTTAGCATTCTGCAAAGCTGTGTGCTGTTACTATGACAAGTTCTTAAAACTAGATCTAGCTAATAAAAGAATTTTATTGATTGTCATGCCACATCAGGTCAGAAATTCATTTAGTGTTTTATTGCATTCTAGCACCAGATGTTTCAGAGGAAGGTGTGAAACTCCCATAACAGAGAATTATGCAATAACTTGCTTATGAGAGAATCTTCTTCCAAAGCCCAATGCTTAATGGTTAGCATTATTGTTGTTCTTACTATGTACTGTCCTCCTATATAAAGTGGCTGCAGCTTTTCTTTCCACATATAATCAGTGAGTCTTGCAGTCATTATTGTGGTATTCTAATGTTACCCATATGCAATGAGTTCCACGATTAACATATGTACAAATGATATTTCAATAATTTTCTGCCCTTTTTTTTTAAAAAAAAAAAAAAAAAAAAAAAAAAAGACATCCCTTTATATTATTCATGACCAAAACCATTTATCTATCCTGTACTAATCCTTACTGAGGATTTTTTTATGAATCCCTCACTGTTTCCCTCTCTAAATTCAAAATGGTTCAGCAGCAATAAAGACAGTAAACAAAAAGCAAAAAGCAAGCCATACACTTGCAGACCTTTGCCTCTCTGTGCATTCCTGTGTTAGGTAAGAACAGATCACAATGTGTTTGAATTTATTTCTGTGAAAGATTTTGGTAACCAATATTTGCTCAGTGTTTTATTATTTATGCCAGCTTTTAAGCTGGCTTTGCAGGACAAGTAATTCGAGATATTTTCATATATAAAGAAGAATGGGCATATATAAGTTCATGAATAAGAAACCAGATTACAAAATCAAGAGAAAATTTCTTCAACTATTTTTGAATGTCTACTAAAACAGTGCTTTCATAAACTATCCTGACAGAAGCTCCTTTTCAAGAAACCTAATGAAACTGAACCCAAAGCAGATGGGAATACAATCAAGACAAATTCGTTTTCCAATTCCATTCAGTTGTTAGATTTTTTTTTCTCCACTCTTCTACTTTCAGGTTCCTCATCTGTTTTATGGGTTGCTACTACTTACTCTTCCCATAGTGAAAGATCAATACATTCATATTTTTAAAGTATTTTCAAATCTCTGAGTGAAAGAGGCAACTATATCAAATTCATTTTGTGTTTATAAAAAAGAAACTTAAAAGTTACTTCAGAGAAGGCTTCAAAATCAGATCAATACAGATCTGAGAACTGAATATAATGAAGCTGAATACAGCATTATGTACATATTACTCAGCTGGGCTCTAAGCCAGTAAAGCACAGGTGTGTGCCAAGTTTTACACACTCTAAGTAGTGCCACTGATCTCCAAGGCACTCCTCAGCCCTAAGTACTTCACTGGACTGGGGCCTTCTTGTCATGGGGCAGAAAGGGAAGTGCCACAACCATTAGGATACACAGGAATCCAATTACATTTGTCTCCCAGTGGATCTCCCCATAAGGTGTCTTTTTATCATCCCAATTGTGTTTTCTTTAGGTCATGAGCAAAGATGTTTAATTTGTCAGCCTCCATAAGGATGGACACTTTGTAAGCATTCCTTTCAGAAGCACTGACATCCTTAAAATAAACTACTAAGTTTTTAAATGTAGTCCAGGAGAAACTACTTCAGAAATAAAAAGCTAAAATGCCTCTCTCTAAAGTAAATGAAAGTCAGTGATATTCAGCTCACACGGAAAAATTTTATTCAGCTTAGGGAGGCCCAAGGAGAGACTTTGCACAACAAAGCTTTCCAGTGCTATTGAATCACTACCTTTGAATCTTTCTTCCTACAGGATAAGAACAAACAAGCACTCATGGCTCATTCAGGATTTGAGAAATGCCTCTCTCTCCATTTGAAAGATGACTTATAGACTCAATTAGGAGCTGATCTTACTGGGCAAATACTTTTCATAAGTTTCAGACTCATTTGGTTTCACCTTCTCGTTGTCTTAACTCATGGAGTTTGTGCTCCTCTGCTTGCATGTATCAGGCACTACTTTGCTATACAGGAAACTAGATTTACTTAAGGCCAGTAGCTCACATTTCATAGAAATCACAGAATATCCTGAGTTGCAAGGGACCCATAGGGATCATCAAAGTCCAGCTCCTTTATTACATTGCTTCCCACGAGCCATGGGTGGGGTGAGTCTATATTAGTATTTTAGTTGGATCTAGGTACCTTAAAAGGAAGTTTCCTAATTGTACTGACTTACCACACCTTGGTTCACAACACAGAGCAAACTCAGAGGGCACAAACAGGCTTCTTGTTTGGAAGAAGCTGATGTGGTCAAAGCATTCCAGAGGTCAGCTCATGCCCTCCAGGCACCAATGGGCTAACCCTGGACTTAGCCTGGAGGTAAAACTGCAAAAATGCAGAGTGTGAACCTTTCATCCTCCTTATAGGTGCTCTCCCTTTGCACTGCATTGCTCAATAGCATACACGACAGTAGTAAGCTGTAACTTACAAATTAAGCTAATTGCTATTCCACCCAAACATCAATTCTCTACTGGACAGTAAAAGTCTGATCTCATTTCTGAGTGATGCAAAGCACCTCAGTGAACTGTATTTGTGCTGCAGCAGAGCACAGGCAGGGAGGTGCCTTGGGGAGCCTGCAGTGACAGAGGCACTGCAGTGGGACAGGCTGGCTCACCTCTTCCAGTGGCACCAGGGGCAGGCTGGGCTCTTCCCCTGCTGACAGCAGGGTAGTGACACCAAAGAACAAGGGAGAGAACTCCCAGCAGGGCTTTATTCTTACCTCTGGGAGTTAAGGACGGAGGGCTTCATTCTTCTTTCATGCAGGTCTGAGAGGAGAATTTAGATTTTCAAACCAGCATCATTCTGTTCTCTCCTTTCCAGCTCTTGCACCTTGCAGTAGTGGAGCTCCATTTCACAGACATGGGTGAGATCTTGTGTGCAATCCCATGTGATTGTATTTTCCTGGGCTTTGTGATACAGCATTGCAATGGAGTTCATAAAAGTGATCCTGGCACACACATCCTATGCTGTACTTTATGCAGTGATGAACCCTCAGTCTGGCTCATCCTTAGTTCCATAAGAGCCTTAGCAATCCTAAAAAACAAAGCACAATTACCAAATCATTATGATTTATTCAGTATTATTTTAATTTCTATTTACATGCAAGTTTAATGTTCTATTTAAATGGACGTTTGAGTGCTGCAGCACTTAAAATATTGTACTTCCACTAAAAGCTTTTTCCTGCTTATAATTTTTTTCAGTTACATCATTAGAATATGTCCACAACTAAGCCAAAACAAAGATTTTTTTTTCCCCCTTGCACACAACCATAAAAATATTTACTTGACACTGTGAGAGCAAGGCTCTGTTCAAATAAAAAAAAAATTAACCTGAGGGTATTTGCAGTAAAAATGTCTCTTTTATAATTATTCCCTTGTGTTAAAACAATCCTGGTCAGTCAAGAATCAGTCTGGCCATGGATTCCTCTCTTTCTCATGTGAGCTTGAGTGAAAAAGCAAAGATGAAAGCAAGGAAGAGGTTTTATAGTTCCTCTTGCAGTCATTTCTTTCTCTGACTAGAATATGATTAAAGATATCTCATGTAAACTGGGAATAGGCAACACTTCCTAGCAGCTATTTCAAATTCTGCCCTTGAGGATAATATAATAATAAAAAACCATCCTCATTCTTACGCAGCATTTCTTACCCACAGATTTCAAAGGCATGTCTTGTCTCACTACTAGGGTGCCCCACACCCATGTGGAAGTTTTTCTCTCCTTGCTTGCTGCCACCCCTGAATGTTTGGAGGGGCATTGAGGGGGGTGTTGCATGGCTGGATACAATCAGAGAAGGTGCCAGGAGGGACCTTTCACTGTCACCTACCAGAGCCTTCTGGTAAAGCCCAGTGAGGCTGCCCCAAGCAGAGGACACGCTGGAGCATCACAGCACCACAGCAAAAGGGCTCTTTTCAGCTCAGAGGTGCTCCCTGAACCACTGTTCTCACTTCATTACAGCTATAGCAGTGACTACTGCAGTCTCCAAGAGAGAAACATTTTCTTCATCATATTATAGTGCAATTCCTTTTTCATCTGTCTTCTTCACTTCTAAATCAATTCTCACTCAATGTATTCTTTTCTTTGTTTCATTAACTGATGGCTTTAAGGACTCTCAGTGTTGCATAGTTAATAACTTTTCTGTAGCTTGACTTTTTCCATCAGTTCACGTTTCCAAACCAATTAATTCCTTGTTGTTTTCCAATGGTTATTAAAAGGTAGAAAAATCCAGTTTAACCCAGTCTACCGTCTGAGGGATGCATCTATATGCTAATTACTTTTCCAGTTTGCTAGCAGGAAACTCTGCATGATAGAAAGGACCATTTTCAAAAATTATCAAGGGCCAGACTTTTAGAGGTAGTTAGGTGCTTAAAGATGAACAAGTGCCTAGTGGGGTTTTTAGAAGTGCCTAGAGATTTAAACCCTATTGAAATGAGTGTGATTGAATTAGGGGACAGAATACTGTAAAAGCCAAGCTCCACAAGACGCAAAAAGAGGGTTTTGAAAAAAAAGCAGTATTTAAAAAATAGCTAGTCATATAATGAGGAAGTTAAATATTTGAAAGAGTGGGATGATATTTTTTTTCTTCAGTTAATTAAATTTTACGTTAATCAGCAGGATTATTCAATTCATGGTGCATTCAGCCAAGTGACTTCAGCTAACCAAAAGAGCCCTGAAAATATTTCATTATTGCCATTTCCAAAAGATAAACCTTTTCCTGTTTTGTTTGTTTCTTAAACAATGCTCGTGTTAATTCTCTGAAAAGGATAATAATCTGTGAGCAAAACAAAGTGAAACTGTTTTCCTCTTTCACCAGGAAAAATTACAGAATACGTGTTTCCAGTGAACTTCACCCTGCTGTGTATATACTCATTTTGCTCTCCTTGACTCATTTCAGTGTAAGAGGCTGCAAGGCTGATCTCAGGGCTGGGCTTCTTGCCTGTTGTCATCTCTTAATTGAAAAGGCACTCTCAGCACTTGCTCTGGCAGCTTTGACCTGTCCCATCTACGTCTGCAGCAGCACCACCTGAGCAACATCAGACATCTAAAAACCAGCTTGAGACCCTTTTTCAGAAGGGCCCTAATAGGAATGATCTGCAGGTGGCCAGAATTCCAGTGGGCTCAGGTGAGTTCAGGATTTGTTCACAAAGTATCAGATCTCAGGAGAGCCCAGAAATATAGGTTACTCCCAGCACCAACCAGCTAACAAATAACACGACTTTGAAGATTAATTCTCCCTGGTGCACAGAGGGATTGCCTTTCTTCACTCTTAAGGCCCTTAAAAACCAGACTATGGGTGAAGTTTGAAGAAGATTCTCCATAAGAGTTATCAGAAGTCACATATAGCCAAGAGTCCTGAACACCCAAAGGTGTAGATCTTACATTAAGCTGTAGATACCCAGATACTTTCTGAATCATGTTTGATAACCTAGTTTGGCTAATTTTAGAAATAGAGAGCCAAGTATAGGCTTGCTAGAGGTGGGATCATCTCTCAAAGAAATTTGGTTGTAGTCACTTGAACTAGTTCTTCTACTATCTATTGTATGAAGAATTTTAAAAACTTGTTAACTATTTAGGATAGACATCATTGCCAAGCTAGTGAAATAAGGATTATGGCCTCAATCTCTGGCTTGATTTCACTCAGGACACAATGACCATGCATCTCTTAAGACTATCATCTCATAGTCTCAGGAGTGCAGCTAAGCAAAAATACAAGAAAAAATTTATTTCAGAAGAATGGTTCACTGCTAGTTTATCTGATTTGTTCCTTAAACCACAAGTTGTATTTATTTCTTCCCTAGAAATATTGCAAAATTGCTTAAGGACAGGATGGCTCAAGGTCTGGTAATGGGATTTTTAGCCTTTTGCATTCAGCTCATTTATCTGAGCATGGGTAGGTCTTCAGGTCAGTGAGTTGTTACCTGCTAAGTCTTGTCCAGTGGCCTCTGAAAAAAATGAATGAGCAACTTTAACACAGTGAACACTTGTCTACCCAAAGTTATAGCCAAAAAGGGACAGTAAGATAAGAAATAACACAGCTACACAAGAGTGGAGCCCAAATTTCTTTATGAGCACAAAAACATTTTGGAATTATGCTGGTAAGGAGATTTGAGTAACCCTATACCATTCAGCCCATCTCTTCTGCATGGAGATACATTTTAGTGACCCCACACTGAATCATATTTCTGCTGCACTTGCCAGTACTTTTTGTAGGCAATAGACTTGGGAAAAATAGGAACTCCCATTCTTTGAAGAAACCACCAACATTATGAAATAAAAGTCTGAAAGATCAGTAAAGTTCAACATTGTGTCTAATGCTTTTTATAGTGAACACTGCAATAAAACCAGAATATCATAAGACACATATAAACACACTCACAAAAAAGGCTGAATACGATCTTATATTAAGGATGGAAAAAAAGAAAGCAGAAGAATACAGAACAATACAAAAGAAGAAAGCTCAGGTGAGATATTTCATTTTGTTTGGAACTTCCTTGTTTATTTTCCCCATTAAAAGCATTCTGAGCAGCTCTTCCAGGCACAGACTTTGAAAGGGAAGTGTGGGCAGTGTCAAAACTAGTCAGGACTGCAGGAGCTCACCTGGCTGAGATTTCTGACTTCAAGTTCTATCTTCTGCATTTTATTCAGTCTTCTACTTCCCACCCCCACATTGGCTAAAACCAAATAAGTACAATGGAATACCCTTAAAAATTGCTAAAGAGCAGGAGCATCCAGAAATTACCTCATAGTAGATGCCTTATCTTGGTTCTCTCATTCCTGATTATCAAACCCAGCATGCCAGTACCTGCTAAATGTAACCTCAGATACTAATGATTCATAAGGCTAAGAGATACAAAACCCAGTCTCACCAGAGAGGCTGCTTTTATGGAATATTACTCTTCCTCTCACTTCTCAGCTCCTGTTAAACCCTAATAATTCCTAATCTGTGAATTGGATCATCTCTAATGATCTTATTGATTAGTATATTTAAATTAAAGTCATCACCTCATATTTGGTTGAAGATTTATGCTTCTCTTCCAGACCTCAAAAAGACCTCAAATGTGTCAATTTTTTCCCACAAACATGTTAGCAAGTCTATAAAAATACAGCTCTAGATCATCACACCAGTATCAATGCAAATAATTAAAAAACCAACACAAACCCACAAACAAAAAAACAAAACAAAAATAAATGCACAGGTACCTGTTTGATCATTCTTCTACTGTAATTAGCATAAATCATATGCAAAATTGATTGATAATTGCACGTATGAACTTGATATGATTTGGTCCATATGTGTATATGTTTGTATACACACCTGAAATTCATACTTCCTGTGAATACAATAACATTAAAAAAGATTTACTGTGTACCACATCACTATATATGCAGGATATTGCAGTGTGCTGATAATTCAACATAGTATTAAGACTGTTTTCTAGGAAATCAAATGTTAAATATTTAGTATCATCCATGATACAAGGCAATATTTCATTAGTTATATAAATATTTGGTTTGATTCACTGGAGAAGGTAGAACCATAGAATAACTTGATTGGAAACTCAACCAGTCCCACACCCTCCCATTTTCTGGAAAAGTATAATGTACATAACTAGGATGTCTGCATGAAGATGTTACAGATTCATCAACCATGCCAGGAAAACAAAACACGGTATGTGAGGATCCAGCCTTGTGTTACTTACAGTGTTAAAAGAAAGACAATTCCTAGCAGCCTAAATTTCATAGATTCCTGTATTCTCATCACTAAAAAAATCCCTGAGCCCTTGGAAACTTCTGATCATTTGCTTGTTATACCAATTCTCATCACATTCAGCTAAACTGAAACAATCCCAATTTAAATTTAAATAATAGCATTCATGTTGAGATGTAGTTCAGTAGTTTTGTAGTTTTAAAATGACATTTCAAGTGAAACTGCTGAAGTTTTTTTATGTAGTTGTAAGAAGTACCTTGCTGATACCTTCCTTCTACACAGAGCACTGCACATCTCACAAGACAAAGGCCTCAGACCAAAGCTGTGCAGGAGTTGAGGCACTTCTCCTGTAAATTAGGCAATTATTTCCTCCTAACAAGCCCTGAGTAAAGCTCAGTAAATAATTTGCTGACACGGTCACCAGCTCAGGATTTGGTACAGGGAATGCAAATCCATAGTTGCCAAGGATGGATTGCATGGAGGTGTGCAGGTGAAGGGCACTGCCCCTGCCAGCAGTTTCTGGGCTGTCTTCTGGCATCTGCTCATGCTCTCCATTTTAAGAATGGTCCAAATCCCACCAGATGAACACTATGTATGTAGCACTGCATGTCTTTTTTGCCATACCATGACTTCCAGACATGCTGTGCCTAGGGGTTAACTTCACCCCGTAAGGGGCAAAAATCCCCAGCATCTGTGAACAGCTACAAAGAGAAAGTGCTGAAATCTGCAGAGCTGTCGGCCTCTTTTAAGTGGGAACTCCCTTTGCTGTAAGCACAGAGCATTGCTTTAGGCTGCAACTGGATGTTTTCATTTGCATTGAACAGCTCTCTGCTGAAACACTGGTGGCACGAAGGTCAGCAATGAGCATCCCAGATGGAAGTGTTATAGCAGATCCTACACCTGCTGCAATCAGATCACACTCGTGCCGGCCCAAGGTGAGAGAAAAGCCAATTTAACACTATTTCAGCAATGCAACATCAGAGCAAAATCGTGTGCTGCTGAACGGCCATCTCAATAACAAGTGATGCTCGGGGTGGGGTAAGCGTGTGGGTGGGGATGAGAGAGAATAGGCCTTTGTCAGAGAGCACACCAGGGCTCCAGATCAAAACATTCTGCAGCCTCGGAGGGGATTCACCATCCAAACTTCGGTGCAAACCTGAATCTCATTGCTACTCCTCTCAGCACACCGAGCTAAATCAAATTCCCATGCGCGAGACTGAAACACGAATCCCAGCGGCGTAGCTTGGCCCCATCTCTAACTGTAATATTATCAGTAATAGGCTGTCCAAGGAAAAGTGAAGGGGCATCACACATCTAACACCCTGTACATAAAATATGCTGGACCAAATTCTTGCATTTACATTTTGCTATCAAAGCCTACAGAAAAATGTTGATTTAAGCAGTAGGAGCTCTGTGCCTACGTCTCCCTGTAGATATGCTCATTGTCTCTGTGCCAAAGCCAGAAATGAAGTCTTGGGGATATTGAGGCAGAGGAAACTCAGAAGAGATTGGAGGGAACTTGAATCCTAGTGCTTTGTCTAGGATTCCTTTCACAGTAATGAAGGCATTAATGATTTTTCACACAAAGAGGTGGCTATGCAGGATACATGAGTGTGCATGTGTTTGTGTAAGGAAGGAGAGGGGTAGAGGTAAATGTGAGCAGCTTTACACTAAAATTAAATCAGGCTTTTCCATAAAACAGATGTTATGATTCCCTTTAAAAAAATAATTAAATTAACAGCAGACAGAAGTGTTCAGGAGAAGGAATTTGGGGTTAGTATTTTGGCATTAGTAATTCCCTATACTTAATCCATAAAAGTTTTCTTTTATGTTTACAGAAGGGGGTTAAAAAAAGAAGCAAGTCTGTTACTAAAGAATTTTAAGATACAGTGGAGATGTGAAAGGCACAGAAGATTTTCATTTCCTGTGTTATGGGGTGCAAATAATATCAGTATGAAAAACCTGGCAGGAAGATTTAAGATAGCAGTTTTTACATTGATAAGTATTTGTTCATTTCCTGACAACAAAAAATATAAATCTCTTCAGAAATTAAATACCCTGGCTTGTTGAAGCACTTTTGTGACGTTCTGTGGTAGACTGGCTTCCTTTCATTGGAAATCCACAGCTAGAATAATAATCACAGCATCAGTTATTATACTTGTATCAGTTCTGTGCGGCAAGAGGCTAATACAGTGTATGGCCGAATTCTCCTACTTTTGTGTCACTTATTTTCTCTGTGGGCCAGATTTGCATTTTAATGGAAGTAGTTTATAGACTTCTTTGCTGCCTTCATAGTGCCACAAGTGGCATCATTAAGTGAGTTAAGCCGGATTAATGCTGATAGTAAAGTCAGATAATACAATAACAGAGGCCTTCATTTCCATTTGGATTAGGTGAAGAGAGCAGGCCTGTCTGGTGCAGGGTGATAATTTGTAAGCGCGATATGTTGTACTTGAGAGGATAAGATTAAATTTAGTGGGTTTAACTGTCATCCCAGTAAGTCAATTACTTCATCTTTTCAGGCTTTGAATTTATTTTATAAATAAAATAAATGGAATATTGAGCTGCTCCACAGCCATTTCGAGCTTCCATGAAGAAGAATTACACATGCTGGGCCAAAAAAAAAAAAAAAAAAAAAAGAAAAGGAAAGAGAGGGGAGGAGAAAAAGGGTTTCTGATTCGGCTTCATAAACAAAGTACAAACTGCATTGAAGTGCCATCATGGCAACAGCTTGGGAATATTGTCCATCTGTCATATCACAAGCATGACAGATTCCATTGTGACTTTAGTTTACTCATAATAGGAAATATTTGCGTTGTGCCTGGCCTTTTCTATTTGTATATATTAGATTGTAGAAGGAATACTAAAATACCGATCCCTGCTATCATTTAACTCTTACTTTTTTCCTCTGCTTGCTATCTCCTGTATATTTAATGCTTACACCTTGCTGCTAAGACAGTCTCAAATGGAAATAAATAAAGGAGATCTGTTTGATTTTGGTTTCTATCAGATAAACCCTTTTGTAATTCTCATGTCTTTTCTCCCCATCTTCACTCCTATTTGCACACCAAATCCCTTCAACACTATTTCTTGGGCTCAGGAATTTTGAAAGCTTTCTGTAAATTAGATACAGGTGTATAAACACCAACATCTTCATTTCTATCCACAGACCCAGAACAAGTGATGTCAAGGGATGGCTGGCATCAACAGGGGATATGCCTGTTGTGTTGTATGTGTTTATGCAGAACAAGAGATGATTTTAGAAGCCCCCCAAACTCGAGATGCTTTCATAACATCCTTTATTAAGTAGTTTTCTCCTGTGATTCCTGCTGTGGGGCATTATCACATGCAAGAGGAAAGAAACCTCTGTTAGTGTCTTTAAAGCTACAGATAAAGCTCAGCTCTGCAATGAACCTGTGGCAAGGTACCAGGCACACTTATCTCCCACTGATGCTGAAAAAGAGCTGGCAATAATCTCCTGGGAGGGACAAAAGACAGAGCTAAAGGCTAAGGAAAGTGCTCTTCATTCCCATATGAATAGTTGGCACATGGACCATTGGCCAATTCAGTCAAATGAGCATCCTAAGATCCCGGCATTAAAGGACTCTTTACAGAAGATGCTCAGCAGCCTGCAGGACTGAAAACATGTATGAACCCATACAATAGCCAAGAGTGCTGGATAGATTCATAGAGGCCTGTCTAGGATGTGCCTTTTTATTTTCCTCCACCTCTCACACATGGCACCTCTCCAATTTCATTGGGGACTGAGGCACTACAAGGTGAAAGGCACCCTTCAGGGTCGATAGGAGTAGGATAAGTACATACTTTGACATTCTGTGCCAAAGAGCTCTGTATTTTCCACACAATTAAGCTGACACAAATCATAAGTAAACAACTCTTTGCAGTGGGGGTTTATGTCATGTCCCACTCTCTTTTATGTTAATTAAAGTTACATACAGCTTCCCAAAAGTCAGAGGAATCACCCAACAATCAAACCTCTAAGGCAAAGAACTGGGTCTTTTCATGACACAAAGCTATACGAAATAAAATAGGATGTATCAAATGACAGAATCTGTATCTTCAGTGGAGGGCACCACCTAACAGAGATTCCTTTGTAGGTAGGAGATATTTTTCAAAGAAGGTTGTTCTTTGAAAAGTGTTAAACAATTCCAATTTTATAATTTCATGCCACAGTTTAATGGTCAGTTTGACTTTCAGGTATCTTAAAATCTATCTAACCTCTTTAAATATTCCTTAGTAGGTGACATTTACATCTTCCCATCTTTTGGTGTTGAACGGTTTCTGTAATTACTTATATAAAGACACTAAACAACTTTAATATTCACGGGGTTGATTTGCTGACATATATGGAGTTTATAATCAAAATCCCAACCCTGAGTGTTCTTACAGATATCAGTGTCCCATTTTCTCTCAAATTAGCAATGTCACGCAAGTTTTGAGAGGCTGTAATTACAACCTCAACAAAGCAGAAAAGCAAAGCCCCAGCAACCAGCCAGCCTCATTCTGCTAAAAAATGGGTCTTCCCTTGTCTTTAACACTGGGGAGTTCTTCCTGCTTGCATCTGAGTGTTGTGACTGTGATCCAAATCGTGCCTTTTTTTTGGACCCAGCAGTGCCACATATTTTTTACGTGCAGATGTCAATATGGCAGAATTTGACTGGCCTGACTTTCATCTGCCCTGATTTGTCACACAGTTCTGCCAATTGAGTCCCTTAGATGGTATGGAAAATCGGTGCAGCTTTTCTCCAGAATGTCTCTTCACACACCAGCACAGCACACGGACAGTCAAGTGAGCAGTAAACGAAAAGCACAATAGCTCAGTGGGTCTGTCACAACCAGCTGGGCTATCAGCTAGGTTAACTCAGCTATTTCAGGGAAATTACACTGTATGGCAAAATTAGCCTCCCTAGATGTCTTCCTTTGCTGTGCTACCTGAATATCTCACTAACGGTGGTTAGCGTTACAAGTGAGTGAAATAAGGCAGTATTAATCTTCATTTTCTAGGAAGCGTCACAGAAAGAGATAATGGCAGGTTTCAACCTAGTCAAGATGTTAAAAAATGCAGAGAAATAACTAGTAACTACAAGTTTATAATCCATTTTTGCTGACTTTCCCCTTTCCTCTTCAACCGACCTGATTAGATGGGATGTAAATCTCCCAGGGGACACCTGCTTTATATCTTTTGCTATTTAAATATTTTTCAATCAGTTATTAAGTGATATTAGCAAGCAGCAACCCTTATGCCCAAAGAAGCACCTCAGTCACTATATGATGTTATTGTTGGTAGGGCTGAGCCAAAGCTCTGTGAATGGCTCAGCGAGGAAAGAGGCAATTCTACAGAGACCAGCAAGGCCAAAATCCATTCAACATTCCGTTTGATGAGCAGCTCAGTCCAAAACCCTGGCAAGCTTCAATATATTTGATGAGAAAGGAGAAATGTGTGGAAAGCCTTCACTCTGCGGGAATCCAAATGGACTGGCATTGTCATGATGAACACTGAGGAACAAAGTCAGAGGGGTTGCACCAGTGCACATGAGATCCTCAGGCCAGCTGCCACCCCACCTTACACAGGTTTTATGGTGATGTAAAGTCTCTGAGGATGATGAGGTTGCTTTGGGCTGGTTACTTGAGGTACTTGAAATTTATGTCTGCACATGTCATAGAGGGCTGCTTGAATTAATACTCACCCAGAACATTTGAAGTATCAAGTCCTCTAAGTGCCAAATATGGCTATTTCTGAATCAGTTCTCATCTGATAAAGGGCAGCTTTGCTCTTACTGGTATCAGAATTAGAAGCCTGTATATTTGTCATCCATCAGCTGTCTTAGAGTTATCAGTGTGTTTCAAAGGGAGACAGAAGCGAAGACAGAGAATGATTAAAAAATGCTGCAGCAAGATCTCAGCTTGCTTTCCTATAACTCTATATGGGCAAATATTAAAGGTTGTAACAGGGAACATCCTGCCTCAGCCAAGCTTCAGCTAAAACAACCTCTCTTCTTACTGTTTCTGTTCTGCCAAGCACAGGAGGTTTGTTAAACTTGTATTAGATGGCTTTGACAAACAGTTGTTCAAAAATATTTAAAGCCTTGTAGACATTTGTAAAGAAATATGTTTATTACAAATGCCACAAAACCCCAAAGGTTCTCAGAAGCTGAAAGCAGAGACCTATGCCAGAAAGTCTCAAAAGAAGAATTTCTACCCATGAGATCTTCTTTTCCCATTCACGCTACAGAACAGAGGGAAAATTTGGGAATTCAAATCCATTTGAACATGATACTGTAGCAGCAACAGCAGGGCCAGATTTATAGATTTGTAGAGTGGTTAAGAGACTTTTGTATTTACCAAAGCTTTATGTCTTGTACAGTAGGTCCAGAAGCCCAATCTGGTTTTATCAGCTAAAATGCAGCATTAAATCCATTTTAGCTATTGCAGACGGGATCCTCTGACATAAACAGCAGCTCCTGTCAACTTCTAAGTTGAAGTCAGGTGCTTCCAAACTACAAATCTTTCTCCTCCAAGACTGAAGGAAAGCAGATATGGCAGACAGGAAAATAATCACAGGCTGGTTAAGCCAGTGTTGTTGTGATGTGCTGTCCTTCGAGGCTGGTATCACTTGAAGACACCACTGAGCAGCTCTGAAAAAACACGAGGCACCGGCCTTCAGGAAGCAGTGCAAGGGTTAGGGAGGGGGAACATGAGTTTTAAGGAATTGCAGCCAGATATCCCATGATCTGCTGAACACTGCATACATGTGGTGTGTCAGCAGTGACATTTGAGTCTACAGTGGGCTAAGACCACGAAATGCATGATGTACATGAGGATCATCAGATTTTTTTTCTTCTTTCTCTTATCTTTCTTTTAACACATATTCTTGTTTCAGTATGCAGGATATACTGGCTTAAGAGGAGGAATAAGAAGAATTCTTCCAAAGAAAGAGAAATAAATGGGTGTGAACTGCATAAGGCAGTCTGATTTTCATATCAGAGAAGGTCACCAAGAGGGTTAGCAGGAGTTGTGTGTGCAGATACATCAATTCTGCAGCCAACCAACTCAAAACCTAACTTGCATCTAAGCAAAACCTACCTGCCACAAAGAAAACAATTCAGTGCAATACTGAGGAAGCTAATGGAGCATTTTACGGATAAAAAAAGATTGCAGCAAGCCTAGGTCGATAAAGATGGGCTGAACTCTAGGAAGGAAATTACTGTAAATATACAATACTAGGACTAAATATTATCCAATAGTCCATTTGGGCAGATCTGGGTGAATAAAGTAAGTAATATTTTGATGTTTCTTGAGCATGTGACCATTCACCTAGTGACTATATTATAATACACATGTACAGTGTTTAATATGCTGCCTTTTATCTTGCATCTTTTAGTTTTTCAAGGTAGAAACATGACTTTTCTGAATATATGCCTGTGTGGGAAATTTTTAAGCCTAATATTATACTTCCATGGGAATGAGTCCATATGTACCTTACAACATTTTCACACACCTCACTGCATATAATTGAAACTATTTCAGATGATGCTGTTACTTTAAGGATTGACTTGTCATCTGTTAAAATTACATCTGTCAGAGGGCTGAGATTTAGAGACTTCAGACTATGAGTACATGGATTGCCACTTGTGTGTTGGTTTAGAAGATTTTATCATGTTCTACATGCCTGGCATCAATTTAACCAATTCTCAAATTTTGTATCGCACTTTTTTATAAGTTTTTCTTTCTTTATAAAGAAGGTTAAGGTAATTTACTCACCATGTTTATTATATATGAAGTTGTTGAAATAATGAGGGCAATAAAATTGAATTTAGCATTGTCTTTATTGGTTTGAAGGTTACATTCATAAGCTTTGTTTGTTTTAATAAGTTTATTGTACAGTCTTAGGCATATGTTATTATGCAGCGATGGATATGCTTTGAATATTTTTGTAATTGTGGGTAGTATAAAAGTCATTTTCTGTTAGATTGCACAAATCCATTACATTAGTAGAAAGATACATTATTGTAATAGGATTAATGTGCAACACATAAACATGATCAGTAATATTCTTTTTGATAAATTATCTCATTTTAATGACTTCGAATGTAGAGAGATTTCAGGATAGTTCCATCTTTGATTTGCATAATTGTATTACAGACAGACAAATTGCATTATATTCTTCATTAACAATAGATGGCTTGTATAACTATTGTATTTTTGAAGGCACTGCTTTTATGTTCATCCTGTAATTTGTCATTTTATGACACCACTGTTTAGCTTAGTTTGGAGAGAATAGAAACTAAAAGATTATTTGATTTTAGCTGAGCACAGTAATATCTTTGCATTCAACTGTAATGCAGTAAGCTATTGTTTGTTTTAACAAATTATCATCCCCAGCTAAAGTTAGTGAAAAAATACTCTTCTCATTTGTGGCAGATCCCACATTCATGGTATTTCACAGCAAAGTGTCAGCACTTGTAAATGAACTTCAATATAAAAATACAACATAAAATTAAATTAGATCCATCAGAATGTTTTCTACTTCTCTGCTTGGGCTCACTCTCCCCCCTTTTCCTCCCTTGCACATGCACACACACAGAGACACGTGGTCTCTCTTGCTCTCACTGAGTTCTTGAGGGTTTTGTAATTCCACAGGCTAAATAAAATATATAATTTATTTTTTTCAATGGCAAATCCTTCTCTTTTAAGATTGTGTGTTTTCTCTATGAAAAGCTAAATACTCTCAAAGATATTTTAGAATAAAACAAATTATTTTTTCATTTTTCTCTAACCAAGCCTTCTTCAATCATTTCTGACTGCTAAGAATACCAGTAAATTAAAAGTTAGTAGCTTGAGACAGGTTTGCACTCCTACCAAATCAAAACAAGCTTCTTATTTTAGAAAATCTAATTGTTGCACTCTATTAGGGCACCTTCAGCATTGTGATTCTTGAAAAATAAATTGCTTTTAGAAAGAAATTATTATGGCTAAATCACAATACTTTTGTTTGATAATGACACAAAACTTCAGTTCCCATTCAAATGCAAGTCAGAATTCAAGCCTAGCTCACTGAACTTTGCTATGTTACACAGCATTTTAAAAATCTGAGCCAACATTCTTGTAATTTGATTCTAAATTTAGGTTGTTATTTTAGGTTCTAATACTATAAGAGCATATTTATTATTGCATGAAATGGGTAATTCTGTCAATGCTGATACAACCAGTCTCAAATGAAAGCCTGATCCTATAAAGCCAGTAGGGGTACACTTATAAGTCCTATGAGCCCAGGATTTCATCCTTTTCACCCACCTACTGACACTCACCACAATTCTGGCCTCCCTAATAACACTGGGTTTTTAAAATCCATTACACACTGAAAATAAACTTTACAGAGATGGGAAAAGGAGAAAGAGTTTGGACCAAATTGCCATTTTTCCTCCAACAGATAAAACACATTATTATAACACTTTTGAGGCTTGTAATATGTTTTATATTTTATGAATATTTTTAAATACATCAAAAAGAAAAAATACTTATCTGGCATTTTTTCATTCTTGTGGAGAAGAAACATATTAAACAGAACTTATGAAAAAGATAAAGCTGGTACAACAGAGGCAGAAAAATATAGATATTCACAGGGAAATTAAAGAAAACTCTGAAGTTGTTTCAGCTATGCTTTTTAAATTTATTCCTTTTAGTTTTCTCAAAATAGCATTCACACAAATTTCATCTGCCCGCCCCTATCTGACAGTGTTATTGGATATTTTCCCAAAAGGCTGAAGGTTAATATTTCACTATCTGTCTTCTTGGAATTTCTTTGAACGTCTCCACTTCATCTTGGCAAAACCTTAGTGCTTCAATGAGGGAGGATAAACATTATCTGCACCATCACATGGCCTCCATGGCTGACTGATACTGAGAATTAACAATTAATGAACTCTGCATATGCAAGGACAGTGTCTGAAACAGGCTGGCAAGAGGAAATCTCATCCTAGTGCTGACAAATGAGAAAAGGTATAAAATTCAGAGGCTGCTTGCAGATAATTCCCAAACATAAAACAGAATTACATTTGCAAGCAATTCACGACCAACAAATTGCCAAACAGAGCGCATATTTACATCAGCTCTCTCAAAAGTCATTTTCAAAAATGTTTCAGCGCTGATATCTGCAGCTGACCTCCCCAAGCCCCCCAGCATCAAACATCGCTGATGTGTCAATCTGAGAAGGTTTTGTACTGCTTGACACCTCGCATCAAACACAGAGACATCCTGGCTTTTCCAGTCCCCATGTTTTGTGTGTTTTGTAAATGTGCACATTGCAAGGCAATTGAGATTTAGGGTCATACATATTTAACACTCTAAAGGACTTCGGGAAATATCTTTTTGCTGCTTATACTAAATAGCCAGACATCTCACAAAAAAGGTAATGTGAAAAATAAGCTTATGCTGTTATTTACCGTCACAATAGCTCCTCTAATCAAATACACACAAGCCACGCTTTCTCAAAAGCACAATTCTTCAGACTGTTTAAGTAGGGCAAAACAATCACATCCTCATCAGTTGCATCTACCATGGCTCACTGCCAATTAGGCTCTTCCAAATTGTCTCTCTGTATTCTCCAGATGGAAAGCCAGAGCACTCTGAATGTTTCACCCACTGTAAGTAGTCCATGTGACCATCTCACATGGGGCAAACTGGTCTTGGAAAGGAGGGTTGACTTTTGGCCACCACAGACTCATCCTCTGATCCAAGGCAAGCACATTCTGCTTTTTATGTCTGCATGTATTGTTCATTCTCTCCATTAAGATGTCCTACAGGAGGTTTTCCTGCCTGTGTGATTTAACCACAGATATTAGAAAGATAAATAGGGAGCAGTATTTTAGGATGTGTATTTATTCTTCTTCTAATAGCTGCCTTCCATCACCTAACTCTTATTAATGCAGTTGAGGAAGTTCCCTCCAAGACTACATGTTACAGCATCAGTGGTTTAAGTCTTGAAAGTTCTCCTTATCCACCAAGAGGATAATTATAAATATTAACAGAAATAGAAGCTGCTGCATGTAAAAATATATCAAACCAGAAGAAAGCAAAAAAAAGCCTAAGCTAGCAAATGTCTCCTTTCTTAACATGTTTCCCTTAAAATCATTCTTTTCTCTTCTCTTCTTCTTTCACAGATTCCCCTGAACAGAAAAATGGGATGCATATGATGCATGTTGTACATATGGAAACTAAACATAACCCCCTTCAGGAATTAATAAGATTAAGTTACACATCAGTGGGAAATCAGTGTACATAAATTAATGAAAATTTCCTGTGGATGGTGGTGAAGAAAGCTACTCACTGTGCCAGTGAACTGATGCAAACAGACATTTTATGATGAGAAGAAAAATTACTGAAGAAGAATTAATAGGACCTACCTACTGTCTATGACAGAATATAGGTGACCTCAAGTGTCCCCTATGAGTCAATGTTTTCCATCACATCTGTAAGTGAACCAGGGATTGTGTTCTGATGCAGACAGCAGGTAACGTGTTTTTTCAGTTGTGAAAAATGTCTCTGTCAGGCAATCACATCAATGTTTGCTTAAAGGTAAGAATGTGTTTAAACGCTTCTCTGGTACTTGGAGTAAAAACTCAACCAACATCTGCTATTGTCCTATATGTTTTTCACTACAGGAAAGCACAAGGTTCTGTCAAGTGACCAGTCCTTAGAAATTCTCTTGGTCTTGGACACCTTATTAATGATTCTATCTCTCACTCCCTTTCAGAGCTGTGAAGGTCAGCACAGGATAATGCTGGTGTCCTCTAGGTTCTCCAGATTCTCTCATTTCAGGCTCACCATCAACCAGAGTATGTGTGGGAATTCACCTAATCCTATTATTCTGAGGTTACTTAGTTCCTTCAGTCCGAGTGTCCACCTTTGATTTCAATATTGATAGCAAGGATGCTTTTGAGTCACATTTTTAGAGTTGGTTCTCGAAGAATAGGCTAGATCTTGAAAAATCACTTTTTCTCCCACCCTCAGATGTCCCAGGCTGGTACTGGACATCTCTTCTGTTGATCAACGCACATGCATGTGGGGAAATGAGGTTTCTTTCTCTTCCCTCTCCTACCTGTTATTTTTGCTTGCTGTTGAAGAGTGACTTTAGGTGTGGTTCTTTGAATTTAAGTTATATCTGAATCTTGGCATCTTAAGTTAAATATTCTTCTAATGAGGTTTATTTTTTTCAGAACCCAGGAAACAAAGGGCTTTTGGGTCTTCTGCAAGACAGCAGATTTATTAATATGTTGTCTACTGCACCTTACATTATCAAAGAAGAAACTTTCCAAAATTCCCATAAGGATGCTATTTTTGTATTTATTAAAGCTTGCTCATAGAAAGCATTTTCCAGAATTTTTTTGTCCCTATTTTATTCTATTATTCCCAGTTATGCTGTAACTAGGATCACTAACTACTAATTTATTAAAAGAAATCCAATAAGATTTGATCAAATAGTCATAACAGCTTTAAGATTCCCAAGTCTGAGATTATGTTTGGTACTTTAACATTTATTGTAGCTATTGAAGCTCTCAATGCTTTTAAAAATCTCCTTGTGATGTGCAACTGTAACATGGAGCTTAAATATCTCACCACTGAGTGAACTAAGTGTTTGATATATAAGAGGAGAATCTTGGAGATATAAAAATGTTTCACTGCCCTCCTTCTTTGCCCCAAGATGCCATATGAAGTGTTCAGTCACTTTAGACAAACAGAATGATGTTTGTTAAAGGACTTTAGTGCATTTAAAATTCAGTCCTGAATAAATAATTGTTTACAACTCTGGGAAACAGGAAGAATTTCTGTTGTTCTCTTCAAAAGCTGTGTTACACACAGAGATCAAAATAAAAGAAAGCCTCTGACATGGTTAGGTGGTGGCATCCTAGAGGGAATAAATATAACCACGGGAACAATAGGTATTTTTTCAGATCTCCCACTGGAACTAATACTTAGCTCTAGATCAAACATAGAGGCTATTCTGGGATCTGAAAATGGGCTTCCCAAAAAGCCCAAATGCTCACAGTATCCATGTTTCCCTTTTAACAAGCAAAATGAAAACTTCATAGACTTAGAAGCGATGAGTTTATTTAAAAAAAAAAAACAAACCAGTAAATGGCCTTCTGAGGTCAATATATTAGTTTTCCTCTAGATATACAGTTTCAATAGCAAGTGATGCATGAAGTCTGTTAAGCCTTTTGAATTGTCTATCAGTTCTGGGAATTATAGATTTTAACCCATATAGATACTTGGCTCAAGCACAAAATGAAAAATCATTAGGAAAAAAGCACTGTATATTATTACTCCAATACATAGTTGTGATTCAGAATTGGCATTTCAATACACAATGAAAATTCTTAGAATCATCCAGCAAAATGCAAATGGGTTCTATAAATACTTTAAATAACCAAACAAAAGAAAGCTCATCAGAATTTACTACTCATCCAAGTATATACAGCTTTTTCTATTACACAAACACCCTTTGTACTTCTACAGTTGATTGAATCAAAACATGAGAAGATCTGAAAACACTTTTGTAGCTTTCTTTAAGTTCTACTACTACTGTAATATGTTCCCCAGTTGTGCACAGGCCATACTCTGTAAATAAATGTGTGTTTCATTTTCAATTGGAATTTCATTAATCAAACCACAGTAATAGTAGAGTATTTAAAACACATTTCTCTCTAAAAGGGGGGTAGAACATTCCAGCAAACTACTGATACAGTTCTGCTGCACAATTATTCAAACCATCTGAGGAGATGGCCTTTTGCCTTTGGATTTCATGACAGCCTGGGCTTGAACTTCTTCCCTTCCCAGAGGCTCCCAAAGCAACTCCAACACAGTCATGAAATCTCCCCTTCCAGGAGTCAAATGTATAATTCTCCTCCTCATTTCATTCACAGGGAAATTCAAGAAGAAAGTTAATGCAGAGGTGTCACATCTATGAATCAAACCAAGGGCATATAGGTGACAGTGGCCTACCTTTCATAACAATATATATATAATGTCTGCTGCCATTATACACAGCATTTCACTGGAAATTTATGGATGGAGAAACAGAAAAACTGATAAGAGAGTGACGTTGAAATGTCATCCATTGACTGAGCTGCGAACAATCAGAAAACATCCAATGTCCAGAACTTTTGCCCCTACCTTCACAAAGTAGCAACTAAAAGCCCTGGTCCACATGAACATACCGCAACAGCAGTAAAAGCATCAGTAACTTTCTCGGGTAAAGATGAGCTGTAAATGAAGCTTTCAGCTAAGGTGTGGCTAGCTACAGCTCAGCTGCAAAATGTCTCTCCCGATTCCCAGGAATACCTATGGCTTTGTTGTTTGCAAATTTGGAATCACAGAGTTATTTAGGTTGGAAAAGACCTTTAAGGTCATCAAGTCCAACCATTAACCCAGCACTGACAAGTCCACCACTAGGGACAGAAATCAACAGTATCCATTAATACCAGCTAGCAGTTGTTATCAGCTTCATATCTTGGTTCTTAATGTATGATGCTGTAGGTAGTGAGAAAGAATGCACAATGGGGAGATGAATGAATTCCTTAAGAACCTCTGAGGATTTCATGCAGAACAATAAAAACCCAAATTAACTTGTTCATTTTTATCACCTGATGAGCATAATTAGCAAACAGTACATAATGACAGCAAATAATGGCTCTTTTTTCCTCTATTAAGATAGTTTAATGACTGTATTTTCTCACAGTCTTAAAGCTGTGCTGTATTTACCAGTTGTACTTACCTGAAAAATGTTTTGTCTGTCAATATTGAAGTTAACAAAATGCTTACCTAGAGCACATAATGATGCTAACACAGAACAGCACTTGAACTGAGCATGGAGGTTTTTGTAGCTGTCATTGTGCTTAAACCTCTGTGACAGCAACTCAGAAAAGAAACATGATGTAGCAAAATTTAATCATTCACTTCATCTTCCCTGGATGATGACTAATAAGCAGCCCTCATTTGTGATATGCTTCTTTCTTTTATGAGTTTCACTCTCTGTGTATGAATCCCAGAACAATCATCTAGAGAAACTTGATGGTAGAACTGCATTTTAATTTAAGCACTTTAATGTACAGCCACAGGATCCAGGTAGCCTTTGGTAACATTGAACTATCCCTTTGGGTTTCAAGGTTGTGAATAAGGTTATCAAGCTGGCTTGCTCTATACTCACACTGAGGGACCTTGCAATTAAACCTGGGGAAAATGGCTTTGCTGAATTTTCTAGTGTTGAAATCAGCTTTTTGCAACAGGAACAAGATGCAAAATGTCTTGTCCAATGACAGAGTTTTCATGCTATATCTTCAGCAGCAAGTGACACTGATTGCATTGGCAGCTATTGCTATCTACTGCCAGACAGAAGAAATTCAAACTAATTTGGATGGAGTATAAAATATACCTCTCCTCGGGGCACAGTCTTGCAAGACCCCTGGAGACTGAACTGCCATTGATTTCCCTTGATTTAAAAGGCACAAATGATTCGCATGACCAGGTCCAGAATGGATAAAGATGGAGAACAGCGGTGATTCTGATATCATCCTAAAAGCCTCTCTGACCCTCACTGCACAGCCATCCTTTGATTCATCTGTCACAGCTGTATCTAACAGAAGTACTTACTTTAAAGGATCTTCCCAGCCTATTGTATTTTTCCTACTGAGTCCAAGCTTAAATGTCAACTTCCATGTCTTCCAGATGTCTGTATTCTGCCAACATCTTCTTGTCATACAAAGGGATCAGAAATGTCTCTTAGTTCCCTTTTTCTACAGCAACTTGCCCAACATGACAATTGTCTGTAAGCAATACTGCATGGCCAATTAAAGTAAACAATATACAGGAGATAAACCTAAAAAAAAAAAAAAAAAGAAAAAATGTTATTCTTCCTTCTCAAATCAAAGCATTGTCTATCTGGAAAATAAAAACAGCATTAGATATGACTTAGTGCTGTCCTAGCTGGTCCTTCTGTGAGATGTAACACCAACAGTATATCAATGCCCAATTTTATTTTTTTTTATTTTGTTCCCTAATAATATACATTGAAAAAACCTTGCAGCTTTACATAAAGACAGCATGTGGCACTTACCATTACGTAGATGATGGTTCTACTGGTAGTCTTTCTGAAGCTTCGAAATTCTGTGTTATTCCATAGTTGTATTGAGTGGATATACATTATGCTGGTGGATCTATGGCTTTGATATGATGGAAGCTGCTTTCCTCATGCCTGGGGTAATATAGGGGAAAAAATAGGTAAGCTGGAAGATGTAGTGTCTTTTGTCAGTCTTGGGAAAAGTGCAAAGGTTCTGGACTTTTTTTATTGTGGCTTTGTTTGGTTTTCTGTTCTCTCTGCAGAGGAAGAACTTTCCTCAGTAATGCCTCTTCCAGAGACCAGGGGTTCACATGGGCCCACAGCTCCCCACGTGACTCATTCAGTTATTAATTTGCTTCTTTAGAAGGATCTGTGATTGAGTCTCTGCAAACTACTTCTACTTTGTACCTACTTCTGCTTTGGCGCAGAGGTCACCACATACAGAAAATATATTTACTCTTACTGTCTCTCAAATTCTTTCATGGTTTTGTTTTACTTCTTTCATCAGACATCAGTGAGGCATGAAAGGATGATAAGAAAAGACTTGCCAGCCACTCATGCTTCTGTTACAAATCAGGACTCTGAATGCTAGACCCAAGCATTAAAAGAGGAGACTCTACTGTATATGGATTTTCTGCATGGCTGAAAAAGATAGACTTTGAACTTTATTGGATCTGGTTGGCTCTATCCTCTCATTACAGGGAACGTGTGGCATTGATGATCTTACTCTTTCTAACAAGATCCAACTAAAGAAGATTATTTAGCAGCAGAGGATAATTCAGGGAAGAAGGCTGGAAGAGCTCAGTCCTTCAGCAACTGGATATTATGTCAACATCTGACAAGTACAGAAACCTTGTCAAAACTAAGATTGTGCAGCTTGAGGTATCCATTCTACACTCATCCTTTTTTTCATCTTTATCATGGCTATTTCTACATAGACTTTGGAACAAGGGAAAAGACTCGTGGCTTCTGGACCAAGTTCTTCTGTGCATACATTAGACCAACATGCCCTGTATCAAAAGAAGTATTAGACCCTATTGCAAAAACTTGAATCATGTACCTCAGGGACAGAGGAGAGACTGGAACAATGAATGAGAGCCCTGTGTATGTAAATACATAAACCTGCAAACACACAAGCAAATGCCTACTGATACTATAAATATTACATAATATGCTGGCACTTGTTCAAAACTTTGAGGCATTGGCATTATTTTAATCATTTTTCCATTGAAGTAAAGAAACTGCATGTATAATTAAACAGTTGCATTGTATTGTAGAAATAACCATGTAATGACATAGTTAGAAATTCTTGGTTTTTCATGGTAATACTAAATATAATTACCATGTAATCTGCAGAAAGCAAACAAGGCTGTAATTATTCTGTAATCCAATTAATTACAGGGTAGCAGATTGGTTATTTCTTTCCAATAAAGCATACATGCAAAGGAAATTAACTGGTAGAGAAAAGATATTTTTTCCTTTGAGGAAACTTATTTAATGAATAAAAAAAGATTCACTAGCATTTCTGTGTCAAAGGACTCAAATGAACCTAGCTGTGGACATGCCTCTGACCAACCCTTGCAATGTGTAATCTGGCATCACTCTGTTAGCAGAGGTACTTTCTTTACCCTTTTCTTTCTTTTTTAGTTGCTAGAGCTGTAATGCTTCCATGCAGTAACACCATATATTTGTGTGATTCTATAGGAAGATACCAAGTTAAAAGCATAGAAAAGGGTACTCCTATAAGTATTCCCAAAATGGACATTATCTAGGTTTGGAAGCCTTAGCTTCCTTATGCCATCTCCCACAATCGTGTGGGACAAAAAGAGGATGAGCTGACTGTGTCTGTTCCATCCTCTGCCCTGACAGTAACCAAAATGTTTTGCTGACTTGGGTTCCTTTCATTTTTGCAAAGTGTCCACTATCAGCTACTAAAGGAGCCCTTTTGGTTTTCCTATAAGTGAAAAATTATTTCTACCCAAAAAAAAACCCCTGTTTGAGGTGAGATCATCCCCCAGAGAGCAATGAAATATTTCTGCAGGCTGTACTCAGGTATTTTGAGACCTCACCCACATCCCTATTTCAGTTCTGTAATTCCAATCAAGTTAAATCTTCTGATCTATTTTTTAATAATAACAATTGTGAAGCATGCTACAGATATGGATGTAAATCAAGGAAAGGCTGTGCTGCATGTGCCAAGGGAGACATGACTGCAGCAGCTTCCAACCATTCCTGCTGTAAGTTTGAATTACTGTATTCTATAGTCAACAGGCCTATGTGCAGCTTGAAACTACTTAAAGAGCTTGACTACCATATGATAAAACAATATTTTGTTCCCTTATATATGATTTAAGGACACTTTTAAAAAGGATTTTGATCCTGTGAGCTATTTCTGCTACCTGCTTCTGCTCCAGGTATTTATTCTAGCCCAACACTAGTTCCAGACTACTTAAAACCCCAGCCTTGTGATGACAAGATCAGCTCTCTAAGCCAGCAATGCTCCACTTTTGTGGACCATGTAAGGATATGCACAAAGTCAAGACAAAGTCACCAAAATTCAAGCTATTGTCCTCCAGTGCTTTCCTGCTCTATTTCTTTGCTTCTAAAGTTTAATTGCAACAGCATCAAAGACATATCTACCCTTTGTCCCACCAGAGACTGAACTCAACACTTGGTGCCAGCCCCACGGTCCCAACAGCCTTTGGTCTATACGTGTAGCCCAACATCCTTTTGTCAATGGTGCAGTTTTGTACAGTGGCCATTGGACTTATAAATTCATTGCAAATAAACATTTTGCCCTACTTCTGCCTGCCCAGCTGGCTCTGATCTCCTTTTTCTAACCTCCTTTTTTTTTTTAACCTTGCACCACTCTAATCCTCAGTGTTCAGTTGTTAATCCTTTTGAGAACAAGATGAAAAGTGGTGCAGTAAAGCAATGCTTGAGGGCATGTAAACAATTATACTTCTGCCCTTAGCAGGTGCTGTTTCTATTTCTGGAAATTGTTTAAAGCTCTTCAAAGTATGAATAGATGGAGAGTACTCTTTCTGCTCTGTTTCCTCATATACAGCATCTTCTTCATGAACAATACATCCAACATTAAAGGAGTCCTGGGGATCAAGATTTCACTTAGAAAATTTAGGCACTCCTCATTAGTTATTAAAAAAAAAAAAGCTCAAGAAATTTCTTCTATTTTGATGCAAATATATTTTTGAATGTGCATAATGTTTTATGCACATTCATTTTAGAGCATGAAACATCTACACCACTTGAATGAATTGGGACAATAGAGTTCTGTCTCCTAC
Source organism: Myiozetetes cayanensis (assembly GCF_022539395.1). Taxonomy (NCBI): domain Eukaryota; kingdom Metazoa; phylum Chordata; class Aves; order Passeriformes; family Tyrannidae; genus Myiozetetes; species Myiozetetes cayanensis. The sequence goes on from NW_026088185.1 coordinate 30,089,093, forward strand.
AATATAAGTGTGAATTTCTGGGGAGGGGGTTAGGAGGAAGCAAATTTCAAGGGTCACACACTGCTGTAATACTTTTTTCCTATTTGCCTTCTGAGATAAGTTTAGAAGATTAAAATGAGGAAAGGCTGTTGCACAGCAGGAGTTCTAGAAAGGAAACGCTTACAACAGCATGCCCATGGAGAGGCTGTTTAGCCAGACTGCCAGACTCACATTCACTTCTGCCCCAAGTTTTGAATTTATGGACATTCATTTTTGGGTAAAGTATACCAGCCTGGGTGTGTGGAGCTGATTTTTTTTGTCCCTTGATCACACTCTTGTAAAAGTTGCAACTGGAGGATCACATTGCTGTAGGATTGGTGGTAAGATCCATTTCTGCTTAAAGACCACAAGTCCTCTGATGAACGGCTTGGCAGAGTGGAGAGGGAATCTCTGCCTTTTGCATGCTTCTTTTTCCCTTTTCTCCTAAGGGAATTAAGCTTATGCAATCATGTCACGTCTGAATGTTCCCTCACCCTTTCATTTTGCAAATGATTTTTTAGCCTGCTATGCAATGTCAGCCAAATTTGAGAGAATGGTAGGTACTGAGTCTCTACAAATTTGTACAGTTTCTATTCTATTCAAATAAATATAATAATATATTATATTTATAGCAGCTGAGAAGGGTGAGAGATTTTATTAGTTCCCCTGTGGAAGGTAAGGCTACAGCTTGAATTTATTTTCTATTTAGCTATGGGAGAAGCCATATGGGCAAGAGACATTATGAGTACCAGGGCTGGAAAACCATTGAATAGGTCTCACATCAGCGAGTACAACTGCAGGCACAGCCCCATAGGGAAGCAGCTTTCACTGATTCCACTTGCACCACAACTTCCTGATCCCTGCTATAGCTCAGGTTTTAGTCTGGCACAACAATCTGTGAAAAAAAGCCTCTTGGCATTATCAGAGCAAGGATACACATGAACTGATGCACTGAAACCACTATCAAATAACACTTAGAGGATATCATGGTGACAAAATCAAGCTCTAAAAATATTGTGAATGACATGTGGTTCAGCACATGTACATACATGGACTGCAATACTATCAGTACACAGGGATGGGCTTCAGTTTGATTCATTAAATCTTTTCACTTATTTGATACAGCCCCACAATAGTACTATCCTCCCACCCAGTAAAAAGTTGTTTTTCTTTTAACTCTGTTTCTGTGTTGCATTCTTCAGAGTAACCAGTAGTTTCACAAACATGCAGCCCATTGCATTTCATAACACTTTGCAGAACAGATGTTATTATCCCCATTTTACAGCTGCAGAATGGAGGCACAGAGGAGCTACCACCAATCCCATCTACCTGAAATCAGTTTCTTTGGGTTTTTTATTCTTGGGTCTTCTTGTTGAGTAGCCAGATTGCAACTGCACTTTTTGCATTCAAATCACAGCTCAGGTTGACTCCTCTTACACCTGTAAGAACTCAACATCTCTCCAAATTTGTCCACAGATAAATGGTAATGGACAACCAGAAGATGAGAAACTCATCCCAAAGGTCCAGCCGTGCCAAGACTGAGGATCTGCCCAGTTTTATAGGGCAGACACTGTGAGACAGCAGCAGGAATGGAATCCAGCTTAACCACAGGACGTGGCTTCTCCTACTATTGCTCCATTACCTCTGCCATTTGCCTTCCAGCACTGGAAAAAATGGGGTGAGGTCCTGCACGGAGAAGGGTTTCATTGATTGCACAGCACTAACTCACTCCCAGGGCTCAGTACAGTGAATAAAGCAGGTCTTTATTGAAGGATGATGAAAACTTCCTAATCTGAAAAATTCTGAGTACGTTATCACTTTTCAGATTTGTGACACTGCATATCACTGCAATACAGTGCTACTTACTGCCTGAATGTTTTACTTAAGGATGCTGAATCTGGTTTGCTTTGCCACCGAAAATGAATATTCATGTTTAGCATGAAATAATTATTTTTAAACTCTGTGCAACAAACCCAAAAAATCTTGTGATGACAGGAGCACTTAGTGCTCTGCTAATTGAGTAATGTGCATTAGTGAGGATGGTATTCCACTGTACAGTATGTGCTCATGTAATTAAAGACTTGTAATGCAGACAGCCCTATTAATACCATTTAAGCGGAATATTCTGAAGCCCAAACTTTTCCTTTTTTTCAATTTATTTTCTGGGTGGAATTCAGAATAAAAAAATAAAATTATCTCCTTATTCATCTTTCTCCACACTTCCATCATGCAAAACCACATTAACTCCACCCCAGGTCAGCAGGAGGATTCAGACAACAGATATTTTACTACTTGTATGAAACTGTTGACAGCTGGGGACTTCGAAAAACTCCTAAAGCCATTGAACAGACATTGGTCAGCCAAAGCAAGCACTGATCTCTGCAGGAAAATTAAAGTATGGAAGATTCAGTGCTCATTTCTTTGCTCCTCTAGAATAAAACCTTGACAAGGATACAGTTCAGGGAAGACTGGTTAGAATATCCTTAAGACTCACTGAAATCAATGCTTACCTTGTGCTAATGTGCTCTTATAAATGGACTTCTGAGCAGTAGTTCTAGACTCAAACTACAGCTTGCATTATGCCTGAGCCTGGCTAAAAGTCACAACTCACTGAACCCCTTGCTCCCTAAATGTCATGTTTTCAATCTCACTTACAGGGATGAAAACAATATTCTCACCAAATCTGGCTTTCTAATAAAATATCAACCACATGAGTTTTGTTCTTATGTTGCTGGCTTGAATGCTCATTTTCTACTTTCATTGAGGACTTCTGTACAGAAGTGAAAGATTCAGTTCATTTTGGATTCACTGAAGTCTTAATTCAAAAGGCATTCACATAACCTTCAACTTTTTGAACAGCACTTGTGTTTGTTGTGTGAAAGCACATGTGCACACTGCTGTGGGAAGAAAGCCAGAGAAAAATTGGTTCAATACCCTTGAATTATTCTGAATCTAAATGTAACATTAAAATACATTTCTGTATGTTATTTAGATATACCACTTGTCCAGACTTTCAGTAGAAGGAATAAGGAAAGGGAGGATAAAAGATGCAAACAGAAGAGTGTAGTAAAAATCCTGAACAACCAATAGCAAACAACTGACTGCAACTGGCTCCTTCAAAGCCATTCTAACCCTTTATGTCAATATCTACTATTAGAGATCCTTAATTGATGGACTATCGACACCACAAGCAGTGATGGCTCCTTTGGAGTTGTTACACTCAGTGCTGTTAGTGTCTGTTTAAGGAGCTTTAATCTGCCAATTATTGACATGAGAGAAAGTAATGACTCCTTGGAAAACATTATGTTGTACTGTGTCAGGGCAAGTTTTTCTGCCTACTCAAAGTGATACTCTGCAATTTCATGCTTTAATGATGACTAAGAGTGCTGTAGATAATACTAAGAAATACTGCAACAACTGCAGCACCATAACTTCAAAATCAATAATATAGGCAGCAAAAATATCCACCAATGGATTGCAATAATTCGCGTTCTGTCCAATTTCATCTGCCTGTAAAATGAAAACAAAATAATAACATCACAGGAAAGGTCAGTGTGTATTTCATTTCAAGTGTGGAATCTATTAAAAAATCTCAGTCTAATAGTTTTTATGTTTGAGATGTGTTTCATCCCCAAAGCTCCTGAGCAAGCACAGAATGAGTCATGGAATAGTTGGTTACCAACACCACAGCATGTAGTTTGAGTGCCTGTGATAGAGATGCAGAAAAACATTTTTCAGCACTCCTTTTCTGGTTCCAGGGCCAGCATTTGGGTAGAAAGCCAAATTACACACGTAGGGAGCTCCTTCATCGTAGCTATTCTGGAACCTCCACACTGTGCTATTGTTTTGCCAGCACAGCTGTGCCTGTGTTGGGTCATAAACTGCACTTTGCAAAGCCCTTCATCGATCTGAGGAAGATCTGTTCTGTGTATCTGCAGCGTGGTCCCACCTTCCGTCCTCAAACCTTGCATTCTCATCCTCTCCCTTGAGACAGCATTAATGATCACACGTTTGGCTGTGAGCAAAAAATTACCATTGGTGTTGGGGGATGTGTGTGTGTGTGCAAGATTTCTTTTGAGCTGTATCAGCTCACTGATGCAGCCAACTGCACAGCTGCCCCTGTTAATGCTAACACAGAGAAGGAGAGGGAACACACAGCAAGACCCCGGGCTTTCTTGGGCTTAAACTGCTTCATAAACCACACTCTTTGAGTGGTACATCCAGTGGTATCTCATCCAATATAAAGATCACTGGTGCAAAGTCATCAGAAGTGACAGCTTTGGCCTAACAGAGAAAGTCTATCCAGGCTTGGTGTTTTGCATCATTCAGTCACACAATGTTTGATCCAGTACTAGAGAGAAAATTTATTATATTGTTGAACTGTGGTCTCAGTCTGTACCCCAAACTACTTCCAGTTTGAAAAGGCAACTAAAAAAGGGCTAGAAGAAAGGATGTATTATCTACCCACTTTGAGTGGAAGATGTAAGGTCAAGTGACCTGACCAAAACTGCACGTCAAGTCTACGGCTGAGTGGGGAATTTAATCTGGATTTTACAAATCTCACTTTGATGTCTTAACCATAAAACCACCCTTCCTCACTCTTATGCATGTCCTTTTCATTCCAGAGACAGCAAACTATAAGGCAAGATTTTTCAAAAAAGCTTTGGCCTTTTGAAGTACCACAAAACACGTTTGAAAACCTGACCTTTCTGCAAATGCTTAAGTGAAAAGTGAAAAATCTGTCTCTATTTACATATGCAATGCATTTGGAAAATCAACACAGAATAGTTGTTTTAATGATTCACTGCTTAGGTAAAACTTTGAAGATGACCAAAATTGTAAAAGTCATAGAGCAAAGACAGGCAAAAGACTATTCTTCTCTCTTCCATCTCTAGTCAGACATGGTTAAAAAGAAGACCCAATACCTAATATCTGAGTATTAAAGAAGTGGTAGAGTTTTCTGGGTTTCAAAGTACTGGCATTTCTGATATTATGGAAAATTAAGCGTAGTTGTGATGTAAAATTTTCTTTCCTGGTACAATTATCTACTGGCAAACCCACCACTTTCTAGAAAATAAGGTTATTCTAATAAATCTATTTAATCTAATCTTCATAATCATGGTATCTCTAAGGAAGAAAATTAATTGGATGAAGTTAAATATCCCCTTTTCATGTCAACAAAATTGGTTTTTCTGGGGATTAAAGGATTAACGTGGTGTTAAATCCCTAAAGAGGTTAAAAACACTTTATTATTCATTACAAAACACAAAGATCGGACCCTTATTTTGTTCTTATGTCACTGTTTTTCATTTCATTGAAACAAGAATAACAGGAAAACACAAATGGTTTAAAAAACAACCTAATGCATAATTTTTAAAAGTGTGATGAATTATCAAACTTTTGTTTATAAAAAATTATCAATCTTTTTAAACAACAAGTATTTGCAGTTTTCAGGTTCTACTAAACCTATAGATGAGGAACAGGAGGTAATATAGTTCTTCATCGATATGTTAGAATTTCAGGTAACTCCACAAGTATTCCCAAATTAATCCTTTCTTTTAGTTATCTTTCTTAAAGCTATAGAGTGAAGAAAATGGTCCATTAACTCTGTGTTCAGAAGGAATTCTTGCTGAAGGGAAGGTTCTTTAAGTAGAAGAATTAATCCTCACAGAACACTTCCCTCATCATTCTGGGACTGATCTTATTAAAGTCAGAGAGAGTTTTTCCAGTACCTTCAGTGAGCAATGGAAAAAGTCCTAAGAGCTGTGCTTGGTCAACATCATTAAAACCTATATTTTTTTAATCTGTTACAGAAACAAAACTTTGTACTAAGGTGTTCTTTTGTTTGACATCCTATATTGAATTTAAATAGATAAAATACTGTTCATGTTAATAGGTGATTCTACCTACTCTTGCCAACTCCTGCTATGGCCAAATAAACAGCTCACAGTTAATTTGTGCCAAAAGCAGGATCAGTGTATGGATTTCCTGATGGAATTCAAAGATGGAATCCTAAAGACTGTGAAAAGCCAAGGGCATAAATGGGAATGTGGTTTTCAAATACTTTCCTGGTGTCCTGTCACAGCCAGCAGCATTAGTCAGTGGGATAGACATATCTGGAGAAAGACTGGCTTACATCTTCCAAGTGCTCCTAATGCACGAATAGATCCCCCAGATATAAAAAACCTGCCTCTGTCACCAACCTCACCCTGACAGCAAAGTTCAAAATGTTTGTTTCCACCAGCTCAAGACATACCACAAAAGAAGTTTGCAATTTGGAAGCTACTTCACAAAAACTTCACTGACACAAGTGAAGTGTCACTTGAGACAGTAGTTAGCAGCATCTGGAAGAATTCTCTTTGACCATCTTTCAGACATTAATCCACACTACATTTGTATGGAACACAGAGAGAAGGTGCATGCATGTAGGCGTGCCTGCTGAAACACATCATATATCCACCTCTAGTCTTCTGATCTGCTCTTAACTGGAGGAGGTCTGGAGAAGGTCCATGGACACTGAGACATAGGAAAAGTATAATGAACCTGATAGGACTAATTTTTGTTATTGTTGCTTCAGCTTAATGTTACTGCACTAACAAGACACAGTGCTGGAATCCTTGGCACCAACAGGCCATTCTTGGAGGAAAAATGCCCCAGAGCAACACTTAAGGTTCTGTGAATTTGCCCCAGCTTCTAATCTGTATTACATGATACAGACCATGAACCCCCCAGGCTTTCCTGCATTCACAGGTCCAGCCAAGGTATCAGTTCAAGCCAAAGTACTGCAACAGCCAGTTGCATGAGAGGTATTTTAGAGAGCAATTAACACTAACCATAGGCAGAGCAAAAGAGAATGCTGGGGGTACAGGATTGGAGGGAATGAAAATGTTTTCAAAGATTTGAAGAGAGGGAGAATCAGGGAGGTGGAGACACGGGAAGGTGGTTCCAAATGGCAGGAGCTGGAGAGGAGCCCAGCCATGCATATCAGCACAGAGTGATGGGAGGGAGGACAAATATTTGGCCATTTAAAGGGTACCTAAGAAGGACCTTGTTTAGTGTGTTTCAAGAGAATCTTGACACAGATTATCTCCAGAGGTCTGACTGGTGAGATACCTGCTTGCTCAGAGATGCTCAATTCCTAAGTGAAAGCCATGTGGTCACATCTCCCTTAATATTTTGGATACAAAAGCTTAAACTTGGGCTATGCTTTTCTCCTAGACCTTGCAGTTGCCTGTGAAACTATTGCAGTCCCTTTTCCTCAGCTGATGTCACTCTGATAAAAGCAGTAAATTCCTAAATCTCCCATTGCTCAAGTGCTTTTCTAACCTTAGCGTCCAATTCAGCCAGCCTCATGTTGCCATCTCCTCTACAGAAGTTTTAGTTCAGGCTTCAGCCAGTGAAAAAGGAATGTCAGAGTACAAATAAGTGAGAAATTAAAAAACAGTGCCAAAATATCACAAGAAAGCTGATCTTGGAGCATTTCCAAGCAGAACCAAAGCAAGAAATTCTAAAAGTAACAAAATAGAGATTATTTTCTTGGTATCTCCTGCCAAATTTTGGCAGCCCAGTAAATAGGAATAAACTGACAAATTTTGAGTGCTCATCCACTGAATGCAAGCTTTGACCCATATTAGTTATACCCATCTTTAGTCAAAACTCAGCTTCACAAACCCCCTGAGGCTTCTTCCAGTCGTGCTGCTTTGATTGATGTCTGTATAAGGAAGATTTATACTTGGAGATTCTGGAGTATCTCACATGGTTCAATTTTCAGCTTTGAAAAACAATATCTTTTCTTTTCCTAATTCTCACCTCAGATATTATATTATGAGGGAATCTTCTGTGTTCCCACTCCACTGCAGAGGAAAAACTTCTCCGTATCTTTCCCAGCAGCAGACGCTGCCTTTACAGTTTTGTTTCGGGAAACTGAGAGCTAAAGGAAAGGGATGAGGCTCCATGGAAACTTCCCTTCTGCTGACCATTGTCACCAGCTTGGTAAGAGTTACACCCGTGGCACTAAAAATCCCATTGCTGCAATCACAGCCCAGTGTGCTCTATCACCTGGCACGATGCTGAAACAGATGCTGACTTAGCCCATGCACACGACATACGTTTTGAACCAGGGAATATCAATATTCACATCTTTTAAAGAAACAGGATAATTTTTGAGTTGGGGAAAAGAGTAAAACCATGCTCGTGTATTGAAGGTAATGCACATTCTTTGGCTCTTTGTTGTGCTCAGCAGGTGGTAATCAACGGCCTGATAAGATTAGTGAGACCTTTAACATTTCAGAAAGGAGTTTAGGAGCCATGAAAAAGTCTTATAATTGATGGTATTGCAGCAAGATCACCCAGGGCAAGAGTGTATTGCTCTAATATTTTCTTTATTTCATCCCTGACAGTAGATATCAAACTGTTAATGCATTTTCTGAAAATAATAAAGTATCAAGACAATACTCCTACAAACCTTTTCTTTTTGGCTAATGATGGATTCTCTTATTAAATCAAAGACTATCTGGACTTGCAATGGAGAAAAATAGAAATCCAGAAAGTTGTTATTTTATTTGAAAGAAGTTGTGTTGGGTTCATCGAGCAGTGCTGATTTCATAGCACAGAATAAACACTTATGAAAGAGATAAGAGATAAAGAATTTTGAGGGTAGATATATTTCCTGCTATATTTAATGACAGTAATATTCCACAATGATGATGGCTGCTGTAGTTTTTCAAATTAACCCATGGATGAGGAAGACTCTCCTGTTGCTTTTGCCAAAAGGCAATAAGCCCTGGACATAGTCAGCTCTTTCACACTGTTCAGTTGTTGTATCCCAGAATTAGATATATGGGAAATCATGCAGTATTACTTTTCCTTGCAAACAAGTCTCTTCAGTGCTACAGGAATAATATACAAGTATGGATAGAAAGAAGGCATTTTTTTCTGTCTGGAAACTGAAAAGAATTGTATGGGGTGACATTTTTTTTTATAGCTGCCTTTTGTGAGTTTGTAGTGCAGTGATTTCAGACTAAAAGTCTGACAGTGGAGCTGGTTTGAGATTTCAAGAGGATTCAGAGCTGCAAATTTCTAAGTAATGACTCCAAGAAGTTTCAGTACCAGAATGGAGGAATTCTCACAAGACCAATAATAGCAGTCACTTATGAGATTTGATCTCACCACATACACTTTCTATCTAGAGACAAAAACACAAGCACAAAATGCATGTCAACTCCTGTCAGCTGAATCTAGGAAATGTCCTGCTTTTGTCCATAAAGGGCTGGGATTTTATAGAAACATTACAGCCCAAATTTCTGTAAGTCTGGCCTTGTTTTACACTACCCTTTGCATGAAATAATTGGAACTGCAAAAGTAAAGGGACAGAACTTAAAATATTTCACTGATGATTTATCAAATGATAAATTACTCTTAAGTCAAAGGCTTCAGCAGGCTGTCATGCCAATATAGTCTTCCTCCTCACCAATGTCATCCATGTGCAGGAGTGTCTGGCTGCTGAAACTGTTGCTTCTGCTGCAATAGTTCCAGACATCCTCAAGTATGCATTAGCAAAAGCTGGATTTAATGAAAAACATTTTCTTTATGTGTTTGTGCTACATGATGCAAAATTAAGTTTTGTGTGGTAATGGGAGTAAAGTATGACCTTTTCTTACGTTCTATTTCTATGATTGAAATCCACTGCATTGCTTTTTTAATCGAGCTGTTCGTGTGGAGTTGTTTGTACATGACCTGTACACTCACTTCCTTGAGTGTACAGGTTATGCTGGAATCTGGGCTTTGAAAACTACAGAAGAAGGTAAAGGAATACAAGTCAACAATGGTGGGAAACCATTTTTGGTTTTGTGAATATTAATTACAGAGAACTGTTGAACTAGAGGTGGATGCAGCTTCAGTCTGGCTAGATTTATGGTCTGTAAGTTTAATTTGGAGCAATATTCTCAGAAAGAAAAGGAGAATGTAGCTTTTCTCTCTAATTTATGCAGAATCAACCTCCAGCCACCTGGAATTAGGATGGTGGATATGGTTATACCTCCGGTGTGTGACAGGATGTTTGAGGAAAAGGGAGTGTATTTGAAACCTCAAAATGGGACAGAAAATGATGACAGACTGAAAGATCAGGACTGAATTATTAAGTGACACGAATGCAAAAAACAACACATTTGGGAGATTTAGGAAAAAATAAGATTTGGACTCTCTGCAGTTTTAAATTGCATTATTGGCCTTTTCCCCAGCAAATAACCCAGAAAAACCTCACTTAGTTTGCCAGAACTCTGGGATGATTCTCTACATGAAAGATGACTTCTCACATGAGAAAGAAGACTTCTCACAAGAGAATAGGCTGCTTCCTCCAGAATTAGACCCTTTGATTTATTTTTGCTCTCTCACATAGCCACAGAGAAACCACTTCAGCTCTTGGCCAAATATGAGCGACCCATATTGAAGAGTGTAGATGTTGGACAGATAAAAGCAGGTCCAAGATCAACACTTTGACTACCAAATGAAGTAAATCTGATTCTTAAATCAAGGGTCCTTTCCTATCTGAATTATCCTGGGAGAAGTCTAAACCATCAAATGAGAAGGCAACCAGCCCAGACATTGATTTTGCAGCTCCTGCAGGCTGTGTACTGCACTGCAGCCCCATGACCTGCACAGACCTTTGCATTAGCTGCAAACATCTTAAAGTGACCCCTGTGCCTGAGATGTGCAGTGTAGGCACACCAAGAGTTGAAGCAGTTGGACAGAATGCTGTCAGCATTACACCTGGAACAGCAAGAATCAAACACTTATTCTTCCCCTTTAGCAGATTCTTACATCTGCCCTGAGTCCTGTGTTGCTCCAATGGGACTGAAACCTATGCACAGGACCCCCAACAATTTAATGCCAGTGTGGATGTATCCATGCTGTACTTCAATGCCAGTATTCCATCCACACCTTTTTTACCTTGATTCTTTTGGGAAGGAAGAAATGGAAAAAACCCTCCAGACTGCATGAGCTGCAAGAACCCTAAGTCTATATCTTTTTATGTGACCACAAATAAGGCAGAGAGAAGCAGGGTTCAGCAGACCCATGACAGGAAATATCCTCTCTCTGCACTGAATGGTTGCACAAATTCATGCAGAAGACCAGGCTTTGACCAGGAAGGGGTCAGCCTCAGGGTCTCTGGAACCTCCTGTGAGGGTGACTAAACCAGGGTGTATTCAGGGATTATCTGTTTGGAGGATGAATGGAACAGTGACCCCTCTGCCTCTCCCTGGCTTACTCTCAGATGTGGCTCTGCAATGCTCAGGTCAAATGTTTTTTGGCAACTGGGACATGGAAGAATTTTAATTGACTTCAAAATCCTTGAATCTGATTCATAATATTAAACTGAACTTTGGACAGTAAAATCCTTAGGGCAGGAACATCAAATTTTATTAACCTGACAGTCACTTAAACCTTACCCACTTTCACTTAGAGCATTATAGAAATGATCAGTGTGAAGATCTCAGCAGTGCAGCACTCTGCCTTTGAACATCACTATCTCTGGCCATGGCTCACCCGAGTTGAAGGATCATCAGAGTGAAAACTTGGCCATATTAATAGATCCCAGGCACCACAGCTCCACCTGACCACAAAAACACCCCAAGCCATTACAGAAGGAAAACGACTTGCAGCATTGCAGAGAGAACAATAAAACTGGTCAGAACTTCCACACCCTTATCTTTGTCCTGCTGTGAAGAAGGGGTTAAGGGGAGCATCTCTGCACTGCATAAGCAAAAAGGGAGCCCTTGAAAAAAAGATCTCAGAAGACAATGTAGGAGAACCTCCCCCTGCACCAGCTCATGGAAATCAGGGATAGCACTATTTTTCTCGTGTAACTGTTTTGCTTACCTAGGTGTGCCTGTCATCAGAGGACTGAATTGTGAGCCTCCAAACTATCAGACAAGATGGTCTCTGTCAAACCCATGCCAGTTTCTCTCAGGTTTGCATGGAGAACCAAACAGAACCATTGTAGCAGTGCTGCTGACACCGTCCTGTGGGGGAAAAATGAGAACTGTCTTGCTGAGCCTGTGTACTTTGCAAATATCCTGCACAATATAAACTGCCTTATTTTTAATTTAAATTATTGCATTTCAAGTACAAAATAATTATTCTTTTATCTGTTATTTTAATATTTTAAACTTAGGAAATAACATATTAATCTAAATGGAGTCCCTCTCATAAAACCTGCTTTGATACTGATCCATAGATTTAAAGCTATAAAGTGTCTTCTTGGCCAAGGAGAAATCATTGTTTCAGCCAAGCCACAATAAATTCCTATGTTGTAGTTCCTAAAATATTTTCCTGGAATTTATGGCATCACTGGAACTTATTCCTTACATTTTTTAAACACATAACTGTATTATTTTGCCAGTAATTTTATGTTTTACACTAAATCACTGGGTTATGAATGTTCCCATTCTTTTTAGATTTTGTATTTTGTAAATCAAATTAATCACAATTTAGAAGTACATAAACTTGACAGGACATTTTTATAACTCTGTTGAGCATTTCAAACTGAGTGTACACAAACCCCATTAAAATAAGAAAATACCTTGAATCGCTATTATTTGAGTTCATTTATCAGTGGCATAGAATAAATTACAGTTTCTAGAATCTGATTTAGGCCACTCTGTAGCTTCAGTGACAACCACAAATCACGTACACACATACTGATTTCCTTACATCTCCCCAGTCTCCTCTGCAAAGAAATCTGCTTCCTTTCTGTCCACTCAGCCTTCTCAGCTCTCAGTGTTTCTGGACTCTGAGCCTTTGTTTTCTATTAGAACAACATGCTCTGCTACTTAGCAGCAGGCATTAAGAATGAAGAAGTCTGTGGACTCCTTTGGTGTTGCCCTAGAATTATCTTTCCCTACAAGATGTAACTTTCTCTTCTTCACCTTCTGCAGCTATAAAATGCCAACCCTCTGCAGCCAAAGAGAGGCAGAGATTTATTAACCTGTCTAAGCCAGACTTCAAGAAGTGCAGAGGAAATTTCTGCTGAGCAGATGCCCCGTAGAAGGCATTTTCAACACTTAAAATTTGCTTAACATTCCCTTTCAAGGGACTGAGCAGCTTGTAAAACTCAGTCTCCCTTTCAGTTGCTAATATTATTTCAGTCATAGGTTGTTGCTTACCCCTGATCGTGGAGTTTCAAAACATTCACCACTCTCAACTGTTGCCACAATCAGGAAGAATAAGAGGTAACAGCCTAGAGAGGAATTTGTTACAGACACAGGGTAAGTCCCATAAGGGCCAAACAGCTGCCAGGGAGGTGCTGTGGGTGCAGTCTGCAAAAGTGGACTCGGAAGAGTTATGAACTGTGTTAGCCTGCTCTGATCTTCTTTGATTTCTCAGCAATAGCCCACTTTAGGTCCTTGTAAACCTCACACAAACACACTTTGATGAAGTCCTCAAGTCCCTGAAATTCCTATCATCTTTCTTTCCCCTTTTGATGAGCAGCTGGTTTGTCAGCATGTGTTCCACAGGGCTCCAAAGCTAATTTGATGACTGACCTATAAAGCCTGAAAAGAAGGATTTGTATATGATATGCTGAGAGACTTGTAACAAGGACAACACAGCAGCAGCCGGTGTGATAAAACTTATACTAAAATATTGTTTGGAGAAATAAAACAAATAATTCACCTGACAAGAAAAAATGTGTTTTACCACTGTATATCCCAGCAAGCTGCCTTGAAATAAAAGAACAAATAAAATACTGAGGAATATATATATAAAAAATTTATATATAAAATTTATATAAAATACATAAATGCACAAATATATAAAGATACAATTTAGATTGAGATATCCATGTATAAATTATGCGACTTTTTAGTCAGAAGAAAAACCATCTAAATGGCAGTTCCAGAATGAGACTCTTCTGTTACTGAGTCTATCGCACACGATCACAGAAAATCCATCAGGCTTGGTATTTATTATCAAAGGGCTCACACAGCAGTGCTGGAAACCTCCATGTGAATAACGTTTGATGCACTGCCCCATCCGAAAAGGCCCCAGACAGGCCTGTTTCCTCGGTGCAGCAGGTCCCGGGGTGAGCGTGACACCTGGTAGCAATAGCACTGAATCAGAATCAGAACCAGAAAGCAGGCAAGTGCTGTAAGCTTTTGTTAAACCTGACAGTTTAACCTACTGCTGAAAAAGGAATTTATGGACTCCTAGTTTTGATTTAAATCACTGATTTATTGCTTTCATTCCATCCCGAACTTTCCCCAGCGAAAGACTTTGCATTAACAGTTCCACTTTTCTCAGCAGAATTTCTTGGTGGAGATTCCTTATGTGAAGTATTAATCGGGCTCTTCTTTCAGAATCCACTTTCTGCCAGTATTTTACAGTCACACAAGATATCTCCAACACAGCAGGGTAAAATTTTTCAGAAAAAATAATATACTCATCAGGAAATGTCGTGTTGTGATAATACATAAAAATATTTGAAAACTCAGGTCAAATCCAGCAAATAATTTGAACATAGCAAAGTGGAATAGACAAATAATGCCTAAATATTTTATTTAAAAATTTCAAAAATGAAACACTTCAACTGCTGACGTCAAATGATCACCTTATCTCAGGCATTACCTACTTTATTAAAGAAATATTTTAAAGATATTTTAAAACCAAAAAAATGAAATTGTTTATATTAAAGCTGTTGGAAATAATTTTAAGCAATTCCATGAAAGAAAGAATTTTAAAAAGACTGCAGGAAGTCAATCTGGATATTTTGATTTGTTGACTTAATTTGAAGATAGGGATGGGAAGAGGCTATTTACCCAACTCATTATTCCCACAGGCCTCCCCCTGGAACTGTACTATGAAGGCAAGGATGAGAGACCATCACAACTGATACTGGCACAGCAGTAATGGCCATGATCTCTCTGAGGCTGGAAAAGTGCATGAAGCTCTTACCTAAGGACTGGTGCACATTGAAAGAATCTGATTAAAAGCAAAAAACCCCACAGCATTAAGTTTTAAACTAAAGTTTCGTCCTTATACAAGTAGTACCACATATTTCAGCTATCCACAGTATCTTAGAAAAATTACTGCATTGTGAGACTGCATATAAATGATGTGCAATATCTGGAATGAAGTGCAGGAAATGTCAAGGACATGCATTTTATCATTGTTTCACAGGATGCCCCAAGAAGAGACATGAGTGAAAACCTGAGAGCAGATAGGTACATGAAAAATGGACCTTTTTCCCTTCCTGTTCAGAAATCCTGAAGCACTGGTTCCTGGCTGCACCACAACTTCTTCTGACTACACGGCAGTAAGCAAAAAAGATATTGAATGAGAAGAATAATGTTTAGTGGCTGTTTATTATCAGAATTACAGCTGTTTAGTTTAGTGTGGAAAATCTCAGTCCTAAGTCATTTTGTTTTGTCATCCTCCTAGAAGAGTGACTTCTCATGCCCACAGAGGCACTGCACTGTCCACAGCAAATAGCTTCTCGCACACATTTGGATGTCCTGCTTGTATTCTTCTTTGAATATTGTGCAGTTAAATCATTAATTGTTTTTTAGGAGTTCATGAAAGCAAAAATAAAAAGCAGGAAACAAAAGCCCAACAAATCTTAGGGAAAAAATCTAATGTCAAACACTGTGCAAAGCCAGAAGGGCTTTATGTCATTTGAAAAATCAAGACACCAGTAAAGGAGCCCATATATAATCCTGCAGTCCATGTTGTATGTGGTTTACCACCCTATCAGCAACACATATAAACATGAGGGGAATTTTATCGTCTTCACAACATCACACACTGACTCCTTACATTCTTAAAATAGACTCTAAATTATCTTGACCTCTCTCTCTCTCTCTCCATAGGAGCATTTCACCCAGAACAGGTAGTATTTGGCATATAATCCAAAAGATGCACCTTCCCCTTTGCAATCTTTCAGTTTGCCCATTACTGAAACTTGTCCCACCACCATAATTCCCATAAATCTAATTACCAGTGTTCAGACTCAGCTCAGCTAAGAAGACAGGTATGTCTGGCAAAAGAATGATAACTGCAAAGAGAGAGAAATAAACTTTATCCAAGCCACTGACAATGATTTGTCAAGCTTACCCGAGCCTTGCACTCACTCAGTGGTAGGAAGCGGCTAGAGAGATCTTATACTGAATCCAGCCCTTATTCTGCTCTTAGGTTATCCAATATGTTATACCTTGAAAACAACCCTTATGTAGGTAAAGTTACAGAGGACTCATATTTCATATGTAGAGAAACAGCTGCTTTTTTAATTTAAAAAATCTAAATTAAATCATAACTTAAAAGCTCTGTTCCGTCATCTATAGAACATGCCAAATCATATGCCTGAAACATAAAACTGATGCTGAAATTCTGGTAATATTTAACATGTTCTTTATGAAGAAAACATTCTTCTTGAGCTTGGAAACTGACTGAACAATAGCAGCTTTAGGACCTCCAAAGCCGAAGGCGCACAAAGGTTATGAGAATGTGTCTGCCCAAAACTACAAATCAAAAGAGTAACAACAATACCATATGTTACAGAACATAAAGTATCCTTCACAAACACTATAAAACCCCCACATATCTCTGCTTCGAGAGTCCCACTGGCCAGTGGAAGGTTGTGTTTCATTACACTATCACCATATAAGAACATTTTTTCTCCATTTCTAACGGCATCCGAAAACATAGCGGTACCACTGAGTGACCTTTGGAGGGTTAAGATTAAGTAGTAGTGGCAGAAGTTTGTCTTTGGCCTAATACTTTTTAAAAATGCAGAAGCTGATTTCATAGAGAATGTCTCCAGCTGTCTTTAAACTACAGCCAAAAATGGTCTTTATTGAGGTTGTTAGTTTGTTGTTTTAAATTTGGAGGAGGTGCGTGGATTTGTCCACTCCATTAAGACCCGTTTCTTGCTGGAGTACTTCACTCATTAGTACTGTGGGTCCCCGTGCTCTAAGATATTGCAGTAAGTAAAGAAATGGACACATCTAGACTGGTACCCAAAGAGGGATGAGAGAGAACCAGTGACCCTCCCTGTTCAACTGCACAGAGCCCCCAGACTGGGCTTTATAACACAGACATGCACCCACCACATCACACAGTGAGGAGCAACTTGGGAGAAATGCAGCTTCTCCCACAACTCATTTCAGCAGCAGGAAGATTGCAGTGAAGTGCCACCACTGCTGTTGACAGATCATTTATTTTCTTCCTTGCAACAGAGAGGGATGCCTTCAAGCATCTACAAGCCACAGATGTGCTGGAGCTGGCACAGTTCTGCTCCAGTAAAGGTGCAGAGGACTTGGTCAGTCCTTCAGCACTGACTCCTACGGCAGTGGGACCTTTACAAAGCCTGGAATTAAAAGCGGTAGATGTAAAGATATACATACAGTCCATTTAAGATCCTTCTGAAAATCAATGAATTAAGTTTTAGAGCAGTCCCAGAAGAAAGTACAATAAGATGCAGAGGTTGAGTTTTGAGCTGTAAAGTGTCTGCATCTGGGGCATGGGTTAAAGTGAGAACATAACCAGCCTCATCCTGCACGTAGCTCTTTGCTGAAGGTCACCTCTCTTTTGAGAAATATTAATATAAGATTATTTGAAGGTTCACTGAACATAAACATGAAGCTTAAACTTTATCAATAGATCCTCCAAATTTTAGGAAGTATCTAAATGCTCTGGAATACTCCTACACAGCCTCTAAACTAGAAGATAATGAATAACAAAACTGTCAGCCTCTCTTTCCTGTATTGATTTCAGAGAGATTTTCCTTTCTCCATCAAAATTACCTTTTCAGACTCCCAAAAGCAACATGCAGTCTTGCTCAGCAGAACTCAATCGCAGCCTGTGTCTGGTTTACAAGGAAGCTTAGGTAGACCCTTTCAACACAGCTATGAAAAGAGAAATTCCCCCTGATTGCCTGTGCAAACACCCCATTTCATCCTAACTTGTGGATTGCTCAGTATACTTTGTCTAATCAGACGAAAAATTACACAAAGCCAAAATGGAAAAGGTTTATAAGTACATGAAACAAACCAGAGTGGAGCATTCCCGCAGAACCTTTCTCAATACAAGGTTCTCTTCCTCCCAGAAGGAGGAAGGCTAGAGGAGGCATTTACCTCCTCTATACAGATATTCCCTGTACTTAACTCTTATACCTATTCTTGGACTTAGCAATACAGAAAATTACAACTTTAAGCAATTAACAGTAATTAAAAGTGTTATAAGTTTTGTGAGTTCTATAAACGAAAGCTTTTGCATGCCCATTTGGAGATGCTGCAGATCTAGGAGATGTGTTGTAGATGGGAAACTGGGTTTCCCCACAGCACAGAAGATCTGGAAAAGAATTTCTATAAAGTTCAGACAAGCCCAGCATACCCAGAGCACAACCACCAAACAACATCCCCTTTCTTTGCCTCGTGCCATATGAACAGACTTATCTGTAGACGGGGCTGAGGAGAGACAGTGACAAGAAATCCTTCCAGGCTAGGACTTAAATCCTTGCATTTCTGATTGAACTACAGATTACTGTGGCCATATGCTGCCTTTCCACACCAGGTGGAATACACTTTATCAGATCTGCCATTGCCAAGACAGCTATCATTTTACACATCTAAAAGATTTATGCCCCAATTGTCTTCTTTCTCTCAGACAGAGGGCTTGTCTATGTGGGAAATTTGCTGTGCAGTAAGCCAAGCCACATGCTTTTCCACAGTAATGCTCTGAATTCACACATTTAAGGAAGAGTATTGTTACATGGGTGTTTTTTTGAGGCACTCTGAAAGAATATATGGCTGGAAATTGGTGCAGAGAAGTTACGAAAATTCAAAGCCTCCCCTGCCACAAACTGATTTTCTCTGGTGAAAGTTATTGTAAACAAGCTCCCACAAAAGTAGCTGAGAGGAAAAAAAGGGTGCATAAGATCCAGCCTCCCACTTCGTGCTCTTCCCTTCTCCCTCTGAAGGCTCTTGAGCTTTCCTGAAGATGTAACTCCTTTAGAAGTTTGGCAGACCTGAGGCTTATTGCTGTGGTCTGTAGTCAGACAAAGCAACAAAAGATATTTTATTAATGGAGCTGAAGCCCTCTGGGCCTTCAAGGAAAAGAGAAGAGTCTAAAATTTCTGACAGGGCTGTTTCCATTGGAAGAACAGAATTTCACCACAATAATGGGTTCACTTATCTCTGCCACACTGGTATAATATAAACATAAATGACATAAATAATACCCACGCACTGGGCACACTGGTGCGGAGGACAGGCCGAGCTGCACCCAAGTCAGGTTGGAGAACTAGTGATTCTAGTTTCTCCTGCTTATTCTAATTTTTAAGTGTCTTGCACTCTGACAGCCTAGTAGCTTTTATCCCTTTCATGGAGAGATTTCCCCGTGCCAGAGCTTCCCTCTGGAGTCTCCCCTTGAATTCAATCTTTCTTGTCCAAACCTTGCAGATGAAGAAGCGTCACAGGACAGAGAATGCAGCCTTAATGAGGGGAGCGTGGTGGAACCTTTGCTCCAAGCTGGGTTGACATAAAGTGCCACATCCAGATGCAGGGCCAAGGCAGCCGCAGGAGATCCATCATGCAGGGAAATAGTGCAGCTCTGCCACGTCATGGTCAGATGAGTCCTTGGGAAGTATCTTCTTGTGCTTGCAGCTGAAAAGTGGGTAGTTTGTCAGAAAAAAAAAAATCCCATCCCTCACTCCAGCTAACTGCATAAAGAAAAGCATGAACTGGGGTGGGCAGATTTATCATCAAGAGCACCCACATCCATTTAGTTTCAGTAAGAGGTAATTCTGTGTGTTGACTGGAGGTATTGCACTATCACATTTATGGCAGTGCCACATATGGAGAGCATAAGGTGTTGCTGTGCCAGGTACTGTACATTATTATTATTTGTACTAGCACTGTGCCAGGAGCCAGGTGCTGTACAACATAAACCAAAAAGTAATTCCCTTCTGCAGACAGGTTACAGAATAATAGCAAAGGTGACCATTTCTGACCTAGACAGCTTAGTCTAGATCAGGACAAAAGAGAACACACATCAGATATCATGGTTAAATAAAATATTTGTTTTCCTCATGGAAAGGGTCTTTGTCTAACAGGAGTCAGGGTTGCAACCTTGGAGAAGGGAAGAGAGGGAGAAGGGACACCTTTATCACAACATGTTTACTCGAGGTTCTTTTTGAAACATTTTATCAGAGACATCCAATTGCTGAAGAGCCTTATTTGGAAACCAGTTGTGCAAAGTTTAGTCCTGCAAGAGGTAGAAATAGCCACGGGACTCAGAACCCTTAGACATGCAGACTTTACCCCGAGTAAACTCTTCATTTGCAAAAACCCATGCAAAGCACCGCCTTGCCCATACACTGAAAAAGTAAACATTATAAATATATCTTAAAGCCCAGTAGTTTTTTCTTCTGTGGGTGAAGATGGAAGAACAAACCCCCAAGCAGACAGACAGGTTCTCACTGTGGTTGCATGTCAGGTCAGGCTTCAGCACTGCCAGTGAGCTTCTCCATGGAAATGGACCAAATAATCCTCTAAAGAAAAGGTGTTCCATCATGTTAAAATTACAGCTCTTTTCTGAATCCTGAAGGTTAGGGGGAAGAAAAAAGTTCCAAATCAACATATTAGGTTCAGAGTTCCTTTTCCAAATCAAACTGTAATTTATCAAGTGTCCTTACAGCAGTGGCCATGGCCTCACCATGTGCTGCAGCCAAGTGAGACTTACATTTAAATAAGCAAAACAAGAGAAAAAAGGTAATGATTGATATTTTTATGGGGGGGGGGATGTTTCTGTGACATAGCATAGTGCTTCCAAAATGTATGGAAAGCTAATATGGGATAAATGGCATCAGAAAACCAAACTTGCTTCTTCAGGCACATCAAGCCAGTAGACCTGGCTGAATGGAAGAGGTGAAACAGGGGGAAGATTTGGCTTGATCTTTTTCCTTTTTCTTGTATATGTAAATTTCGGACTTTGAAGTTTAAAATTATAGTGGAGTTTCAAGATGATTAGCCAGGAAGAGTGGGATTGTAACATGATTAGTATCTTCTTTCTCATAAAGATCTTCTGCCTCTTTTACAACTGGAAGGCAATATTCAAAGCCTCTAAGATAATTTCATCAAAACATCAGACCTTACAGATAAGTGAGGATGTTCCTTGTATTCTGTTAAGAAAATCCTTTAAGACTTGTTTTGCCAGAAAGAAAGTGTTCATGGTTTTTCAAAGGAAAGTTGTAGCAAAGAGAAAATATCCTCCTTTTTTTTTTTTTTGCATTATAGAAAGAATGCCAAAAGTCTTCATCAAAAAACTCACACAATTTATAATCAAATCTGCATATAACATCAAAATTTGTTCCATTGTTTCACACCACGTTACATTGCATTCTCTAGGAAATCAAGTAAAATAAGTAAAAACTAACAGAAACGCTTATAAAGACTTTTATAAAAATGTGATTAGGTTGCCTTTATTTTGATTGTCTGGATTCAAAAAAGGAGTTTGATACATTTTGGGTTAGGGTATTCAAAGCCCATTCCAGATGCCCCTGGGTTTTGCTATATGTCCCTCCCCCAGCTCCCTTCATCTTGGTTCTCATTGTCATGTATCTCAACCCCACACACGGGGTCCAAACCAATGAACTGCATTTTTGCCATTGTCCCTGTAAGGTGACGGATCACAGTCCTAGTCTTTTACCTGCCTAATCCTTTCTCACAGAGGGATGCCCCTAATTCTAATTAAGTGAGTGCCTTTGGGTCCCTAATCTATGCAAAATCCTCTTCAAAATTTCTATTGATAAAAGTGCCAGGAAAGTATGTATGTGCCAAGATCCCATATGGAAAACAGAAGAATTTACTTATCCAGACACAGTCCTTGTATTTCCTGACATGTGTGAATCTTGTACTTTTAGTACAGAAATGCAGGTTATTTGAAAATGGAAGACTGCCCTGAAAGAGTCTAGTACTAGATTTAAGATGATGAAGGCATTCTGTGGCTAAAACCAAAGTATTTTCTAAGGAAAGGTGAAGAAGCCAAAGGCTGAAAATTCTGCTTGCTGAAAGACAGATTCAGAGATGGTCTCAGGCTGGTTGTAGAAGCTGACATCGATTACCATCTAAGAAGCAAAAATAGGGCACAAGGGTACTCAAAAGAAGCCTCTCCAGGACGAGCCTTCAGGTGTCATAACTTGGTATGGTGTTATCAAAGCTGAGGTGGCAAAGAACAACAGCTCCAGAGCAAGGCACCCAGGCCAGGCAGATTAAGTAGCTACCCAAATTCAGTCCTCTTTAAAAATACATTTTTAATTTCTGGAGCTAGATCTTGACCTGTTTACTCCTGGGATCTTGCCCTACAAGAAGTTCCACATAAAGCACTTTTCCTAATAAATAATAGGTATAATAACCTGGATGGGAATGAAACCTATGAAACAACATCTATTTCCTGACAGACTTCATAATTGGTGAAAACAACTTTAACAAAATACAGCTCCTCCCTCCCCCAGTGGTCCCTGGTCTGTATGCTGATGTATTGTGGGTTTACCAAAACCCCCCCTGCAAGCTGAATGAAAACCCTGGCCTCTCGAGAGTCTCCCAAATCAACAAAATGTCTCCTCCTAATTCTTTCTCTGTTAGAATTTGTTTTGCATGGAATTTATTTGCCCGTTTTGCATGAGCTGTTTGGCTGTAATCTCAGCAGCATGCAGCCTTGCCAGATTTCAGAAAGATGAGTAAACTTCTGAATCTGATAGCGACTTCAGCAGAATACCAAAAAGGGGCTTCTTTGTTCTCCATAAACAGACTATTTACTTTGATCTGGTAAAATGAATTAATGAAAGGAAATGACACCTTCCAATTTCATGTGTGCAGGAGAAAGAGAAGTGGGCTTAATTTGTTTTGGTTTTTTTTTTGTTTTGATTTGTTTTTTTTTTTTACTAAGGATGGAGTAGGCTAAGGGGCATCCTTTCCAAAGTACAGCGCTCTTAGAAACAGACAGATCTTTTCTCTGGTAAAAAGTCTCCTCAAAACACTGTAAGGTCCATGTATATGCAAGCAGTTCAGAGTTATTACAAATCTAAAATAGGAAGCTATTCACTTGATCTTTTGGTTCAATCCTATTAGGACCCCCCTGGAGCTCTAAATGGATACCAGCCTGTCACAGGCCTGTTGCTGTGACGACCCAGTCTTTACAGAACAAGAAAAAGAAATGATAGTGATTGGCAGACCTTCCTTGCCCTAGTATGTAACACAAAAGGAGACAAAATGAAGAGGAAGTCAGACTGTTATTATAGGTTTGATGCTTCTTAACCTTACAGCACCTTACACCTGGTAAGTGTCACCCTGCAAACTCAAACCCTCGCCAGACTACTGTTACATCTCAGAATCAGATGTGAAGAGCTAAGTCAGGCATTAATTTATCCATCCTCTTGTTTTAGTTGACTGAAATGCAAACAACATTCCAAGCAAAACTGCGTTTGCAGAGGGAAGAAATAAATACGGGGAGCCAAACCCTGCTCACCGTGCCCTCAGAAGTGAGTTTGTGGGTGTAAAAGCTGCAGGTCAAGCAGGATTCAGCCCACAGCGTAAATGAATGAGTGGCCAGCAAAGCAAGGGCTGCAAGAGCGAACTGTCTACAGTCCCTATTCGCCCTGCATGAGAGGGAAAGAATTTGATAAATTCTACCATATGGTGCCATACTGTATCTTGCTAGCTATAAATAATAGTCTTTCTGTTTCTGCTTTTCTTTAGCTTTCCTTGGTAGCTGTGACAGATTTTCAGCAATGGTTATAAAAAAGTGCAAAATGCAGTTTCTCCGCCTTTTTTTTTTTTTTTGACCAGAAAAAAAAAAAAAAAAAAAAAAAAAAGGTCAAGAAAAGGAATAAAATAGGAAACTTCCCACTATGTTAACAATATGAAAAGCCTGATAAAGTCATTGTGATGTTAGGATATTGTGCAGTCAATTGTTGCTATCAAGAGCTGTCAAAGAAAATGATTGTTTAAGGGTGATAGATACACACCTGCATCCTCAATGCCGGAGCTATATTCCTGCTTTATGCATGTTTTTCCTAAACTTAATTATAAATTTTGTTACTATCACATAATAATCTTGTAAAAATCCCAAGAGCCAAATAGCTGTCTCATGGCACCCCAGAGAAAGTTCATGTAAAACTTTTATATTTTCATTCCTCTCCAGCTCCTCTTTAAAGTAAAGGTTTTTACTCACAAACTTTCAACCGACATTTCTGACATTTGTGGCACAATCTTGTATTTAAGAGTATCACTAAACAAATGTTTGCTTGAGTAGTCAGATGAAATCCAGTAAACCATGATCCTTAATGATGGTATAAAAGTTTGCTGTATTAGCACGCTCGAAAAATTACATTCTCTAAAGATAATAAGGAAAAGTTAAATTAGCAAGAACAGAAAATCTGGCTATCTTCTGAAATGTCTTCTTAATACTTTAAGTCACAGTTCAAAGCATTAATTTTCTTGATTAAGCAAAGCTGAACTTTCAAAGGTTTATAGGAAATCACTTACACTTGAAATCAGAGCCAAAACAATAGCCTGGATTCTTAGCTGATGCAAACCAGCGTAGCTCCACCGACTGCAGTGATGTTACGCTGGTATAAAGCAACAGAACTTCTGATACAACCTTCTAAAAGCTTTTTTACCTGGAATTTAAAATAATATGCTATTGAGTGTTTTGGATAATGCTTTGGATATTTACATTTGGAGCTCTCCACCGTTCTTCCTCCCTAACCCCTCACTTCCGAAGTGAGACCTCCAAGGCAAAATGGAAAATAAGTAGGTGTATGCATTGTTATTATTAAGGTAGGGATTAAAAAAACCCACCCAACATTTCTCAGAATTTTAAAAAGCAAAGAATTTAGCACAAATTTAGACCTATAGTTTCTTTTCATCTTTATACAACTTAATTCCCCCATACCTTTAAAAAGATTGTTTAATAACATGTTGAACAGAGGTATGCTTCTTACAACAGATATATATATATACATACTGCCTGAAGAAGTCTGCATTCATAAAAGCAAAGCAAGTTTCTGTACCTGGAACATATGTAACATTTGCCTGAAAAAAAGTATTTGTTAGCCAGGAGAGGAAAAGGGTTAGAGGTGTCAAAAAATATATTATAAAAAGATGATTTTTAATTTTGTTCTGGAGAAGTATGCTGAAATATACTGGTTTTTTTTATACTGGTAGTCTAAACTATCCCACAATAGGCTTTGATAATCACTGCCAATTGAGAAGCTTAAATAAATGCTTCTTTTCAGAGTCTTGTTCTTCTTAAAAAAAAAACCAAAAACAAAACAAAAACAAAACAAAATAAACCCAACCAACAAAAAAACAAAACACACAAAAAAACCAACCAAACAAACAAAAAACCCACCCATAACTTCTGTAATGTTAAGAACAATAAACTGAGTCTATTTTTTATTTTCTGATAAGCGGAACTCATGTCTATATACTTATTTTTTCCACAATGTAAAATGAGTTTTCATATGACAGCTTTGTAATAACACACTGAGATTTTTTAAATTAAATAAAACCTTCAGTTTATTTGAAACTAATGAGTTTATTTTTCTAACGTTTCAGTAATTCAGCAATCAAGACATGTTTTACACAGTTTTGTCACAAAGACAAATTATTCGTTTTGTTAAATTACCACCAAAGGCCATTCAATATATTTAAAACTCCTTATTACTAATGTACACTATTTCAGTAAGGAGAAAGGGAAACTATTTAGTGATCCCTGTTTTGAGTAAGAGAGAACTGATAACACAATTTCATAACAGAGCTTTTAATTTTTTAAAATTGATACACAAGGATGCAATGGCTTATTAGAATCTATTTATTTTTACTCTTATTAATTAATTTTTAGTATTATTTTATGGAAAAGTTTGGAAAACAAAGAAGAAATAAATTGTACAAAATGGAAAAAAAGCGAGCACAAAGAATCTAAAATATGATCACATTTTTGTCTGCATTCTGCACAGCAAGAATCGCTTGTCCTGGAAATAGAATACTTTAGAAGTCATTCGGTAATACCTTTATTTTATCACCATTATTGCAGCACGATAATAGCAGTTCGCAGTATAAAGTTCCCCTGTGTTTGCTCCCTTTCGCACAGTTAGCATCGTCAACCTTGAGTACATACCAAAATACCAGAGTTACAGAAGCATGCAGGGCAGGGTGAAACCTCTAGTATTTTTCCGGGTAATACAAGTTGGAGAGTTGTCCCTGGAAGAGCGAGATTTGCCTCCTATCCGTGGGATGAGCAGGGGCTTTGCACCACCTCCTGGCGCGCTGGAGAACAGCCGGAGACCAGGGCTGTAGCTCACTCATCCCTTCTTGCTGCCGTTTTTCTCTCTTTTCACCGCTTTTGCCCCTATATTTTTTTTAACCCCTCTTTAAAACTTGGGGACCAATAGCGCCAAAAGCCCTTATCCTGCCCTCCTGTCCCCAGACCCCTAAAACAAAGGGGTGAGGCAAAAGGGTCTCTTTACATCCACTCTCCTGCTGCCCATCTAAGAGAACACCTCTGTGGATAAAGCCAGCACAGAGCACACTGCTGATTTAACACGGACTCCAGTCTGGGAAGCACGGGGATCCTGAAGGGATGGAAAACACCTCGACCTTGCAATGAGAGGTGTGCTCTGGACCTGACTGCACTGGGTGGCATTGCCACAGGGTGTCAGTTCCAGGCAGGATCGCTTGCACAGGGCCTTTGTCACAGCCCTGTTCCCTCAGCCATCACCGCTCTCAAGCTTTTATCATCCTGAGCTGCAGGTTCCTAGAGAAACCCCCAAGGGCCTGGTCTGAGGTCTTGCAAAAAATGAAGAGAAATATTCCTGGAGGTTCCAGCACGCTCCGAGTCAGGCCCCAGAGCTAACAAACTCCCGGAGGCAGACCATCCTTGGGATAGGCTAGTCCCAAGCTTCTTATGCGTGTTGATCAGCGTAGGTCTATGGGATTTCCGACACAGAAAATGAATGAAACAGAACAAAAGGCAAAAAATACAAAATCCCAGAGCTCCTGAACTGAATCGTTGTCTCTTGCCCTGGCAGAGCTGCTGTGTGATGGGGATTTGGCCCCATAAGTCTAGTAAACAGTCTAGAGCAAAACAAAAGAGCTAATAAAGGGGTTTCATCATCTGTTTGGCTTCGCAGTCCCAGCTCTAAACAAAACAAGACTCTACCACCATAATACCAGAAAAATAAATGCTTTTCTTTCTTAGGTTCATAAAACACTCATTACCCATAATTAATCATAATGACATGCTGTATTCAGGCCTCTAGCTAGGTTCTGGCTGGAAGCATAGAGAATTGGCTTCTCACAGCTTCCAGTGCTTTAGCCAGTATGTTCCTCAGGATGCAAAATTGATTATCCAACATAGAAATCTCTTCGTTTCCTTTGTTTTTGTTGTGTTGAAAAACCTATTAGTTAGTTGTTAAGAATCTGAATTTTCCACTTCCCTTAAACAACTGGCTATTTAACTCCACTGAAGTTAATGGGTTTACCCTACAGGGACGTTAACCTTGCACTTACAGAGTCATTACAGACTTGACCAAAACTTGACCTGATCCTCACTAAGGATTTTTGGGCCACTAGTGAGATTGTTAATAAATTATGTATGTCTTAATACTATCCACTCACAACAGACCCCAGGATATAATAGATAATATTGATCGTAATGCAATCTCTCCTTGTTGAAACAGCAATTGATACTATTTCTGAATATGATTTTGAGATTTAAAGCAAAACAACCCACACCACCATAAACACTTTAATAATAAATTTCCAAGGTATACCAGGCCATACAAAAATCTTTGACTCTAAAAGCAAGAGTGCAAGGAGAAAGCAAATGCTGGTGTATATCCATCATCCCAGCCAACTATGACACTTAAACTAAAAGTACAATTCTGCTGGAGAGATTTTGTTTACTCTCACATCACTTAAACTCAGCTCTGATAAAAGGAGGTTGAATCTTGATCCAAGGTCTGTTTAGTCAACAGTTTTCTGCACACCTCAGCCTACAGGTCAAAATGGATTGACCCCCCCAGGGAACACCATGCATGTTGGCTTCCCCTATACCATGTGGGATATCAGGCCAGTAACAGAAAAATACCCACTGGCTTTTGGAGTAATTTCTACTTCCTTCACTTCCTTGCCTCCTCTCAAAGCATGGATATCTGTTCCAGCTTGCTCATGCCAGTGGCTCTTCTCCCCTCATCTTCATAGTCAGTCTAGCCAAGACCAGTTTTGAGCACCCTTGATATGAACCAGGTCATTTTCCAAAGCTCAGGGAACTAACAGACAATAGCTGCTCACATACTTAAGACAAGCGTTTTGCTCTCTTTTTTGACAAATCTGACCCATGCAGTGTGCTGCAGAAGTAATCACCACTGACTGCTCCTCGAGAGGGCACTTGCACAACACAAGCAGGATACCTCCTTCTCACATGCTTCAGAAAATGGGGCTGCCAAAATTGGCAAACCAACACCAACCTTCCCAAGTCTGAGGACAACATCCTGTGATTTCCTCATAAAGATTAATAACTCAGAGTCTAATAACTGTAATTTTTGATGAGTGTACAAAGACTTCTTTGTATGAACAATTACTGATTTGGTTCAGGGATCTAAAACAGACTTTAAAAGAAAAACTCCAGATAATTTAAAAGAAAAACTCAGTAAAATTGTATGGGCCAGACTGTGCTCCCTTTCTGGGCTGGGCTTAGTGCAGTGGTAAGGCTGTCAGTTTTGGTTTCTTAACACATCCCCATGGGCTGCTCCAGCTTTCACCAGATGGCAGTGGTGCCTCAGGGACTACCCATCAGATGAGGTTAGCAGCAGGCTCTCCTCCCCTCTCCTGGCATACCTACCCAATGGGGGACTTTGGGGAGCAAAGCATTGCATCTTCCCTGTGCTGTTCAAGACTCCCTCATTTCCTATGGCATCTGCAGCAGAACATTATAGGAAATCTCTAAATCCATATTACTACATGAACAAGAACAACACTAAAAAGTAGGAGATCCTGGCAGTTCCTGTAGTGACATCTACAGACTTCTGTGAAACTCCATAGATCCCTTCTGTTACTAAACTTAAAAAGAGTTTTTCTGTAAATACAAGGACAAAGAGTAGTCAGGTGGAATCAGAGCTTACAGAGTCAGGTTTGCCACAAGACCTGTATTTGGGCTAATTCATCTAACCTTTCCATTTTTCAGTCTGCATGATAAGCACAGTAATTCTCCTTCAAATGATGTCTGATGGGCTTTAACTCTGTTGTCATCTGCAAAGTTCTAAGGCTGATGAATATTATGGAAACATCTATCTGAATGTTTGTATAAGCATACATTCTTGGAGCACAAGTAATATTTATATTCATGATTGTGGAAACACACTGACGTTTCCAGCAGGAGATTTCCATCCACTTCTCCTCCCAGCCTTTCCGTAGCTCCTGTCACACTCCATACTCATTCATAAAATCTTGTTTATTTTTGTGACAATGATTAGCCTGTCGTTTCTCCTATATAGCAAAGCAATTTTCCCAGTTTCATTCTCACTTTCCTTCATTGGTTAGAGTTCAGGGCAGGAGGGACTGAGAGGTTTCCAACACTAAATTCTACCTCTAACTAGTAGATGTGGGCAAGTTTTTCACTGTGACATCCTCTTACATAACGAGCTAAAAGGGATGTCAGCACAACATGTGGGGAAACCCTAGCAAGAAACTGCTGGTCAGTGTATAGATTCTTCCAGGAGTAAGAGAGTCCAGATGGGAGATGCAGACCAGTTCAGTAGTCACAGAGAAGAATGGCTTGGGAAATGGTTCCTCCAGAGACATGCAGAGGGACACAAGCTATTTCCTTAAGGAAGTTGCCTCTTACTCTCTAGTGGACCAAGAGATTGAGCAAATGTCATACAAACTGTTGATCTGGTCAAAGAGTACTAATCTATGCATGTATATCTTGAGTGAAAGATAGGGACACACACATATATAACAGTACACACATACTTTAGGTGTACCCAGCAGAAGCACACTTGTGATCTGCCACAAGTCTCTTTTTTTGAACTACAGCCCTGGTAAATGCTGAAGGTTTTCCATGCTTAGATAAAAAAATTGAACTGTCAAGAGAAACAATGGCTCTGGTGGCATTTCCTGCTTCTCTAAGTGGTGGAAGGTGGGCAGAGAATTGCCTGCGGTATGTGGGCTGAGATCTGGTAACACCTCAACTCTCCTGAGATGTGAGAAACAATATATTATCTTCTGTAATGTGAAATATGTTCTGAGCCACAGGAGAAGTCTTGTCTGTTACAGGGAAGCACAAAGAAACAGGACTGGCCAGTACAGGCTGTGTTAATATGCTGAATTTATATTCTTGCAATGCTGGGTTTTGAGCCACAGCTTCATCCCCACCTCGCCACAACCCTGCAGCTGTGCAGATGTACATGCTGTACTGCACGAGCAAGAGACACATTCTTAATAAGTTGTTCTGACATTTCTACTCTATGGCATTTGTGTTTATTACAGCAGACCATCACTGTGCACTTTGCAAATCAATACAGTGAATGTGAAGCTGTTCGTAGCACTCAGAGCCTTGTCCATTACTGTAATATCCAGTTGTTTACAGTGCAGTAATGAGGCACTAGTAGGCCTCACTCAAATATGGCTTTCATTCCCCAGCATGATCAAATGCCAGCATGCTGTACAATGGTTCCTTTGTGGATCAGGTATATACTGATTTAGCCTCGGATAACACTACAGAAGTCAACAGGGTTGTAGTTCACTCACATCAGCAGGTAAAGATAAATTAAGTCAAAACCTCAGACCCAAGCAGTTTCCAGAATTAGGGAACTTTTGGCTCCAATCCCTTTCTATCAAGAAGAAGAATTTAAAGAGGAGAAAGGGAGCACAAGGAAAAAGGGGTGTGGAGACAAGAAAAATATGCCATTTCAGCCATGCATTGGCTGCTTCTGTTAAGACAAGTCATGAGCACAGCTCAAAAACCCATTTCTCAGCTTCTTTGGCTGAAACAAAGCCTAGCAAGCGTCTGTATTCCATTTCCTAATGTCACAGACTGACTCTGCACAGAAGAGACTGCAGAGGCACTTGATGGTTCTCTTTGCCATGTCCCACAACCCTTCACACGTCCCAGGTGTGGGCTGTTGAGAGCTCATTTAGCAAATATTCTGGAGACCGGCACTCTATTTCCATGGAAACAGGTAAACAATCAGTTGACAGGGTTTTAAACAACAACAATAACAGCAGTGTTTGTTTTTATTGTTATAATACCTTGTTTTTACAACCCTTCCCCACAGGGTTTGCTTACTACAAGAGGAATAATTTCATCCCAGGTTCCTCGGAAGGAGGCAAAACATTCTAAATTTGACTTTTTGTTATTTTCCCACCAGCAAGACAAAGGGTCTGTAAAAGGTAGGAGGTTTGAGCTCTACAATTTTGGGAACAATCTGGTGTTGCACTAGGAAACAAAAACTAAAGAGCTCTTTTGCTTGCAGACCAGAAAGATTTCAATGAGGTGCCATGAGCAGCAGACTCACTTAAAACAGAGTTTTGTCCTTCTCTCAAGCATCTTCAATGACCACATTAAAGATAAAAACTGAAACTTGTAGTGAGGAAAAAGAATAGATGGAATACAGGTATTTCCTTTCCTTCTGGCAGTCACAAATTTGTTCAAAATCTTCCACCTATACACCTATATATTCAAATTTTACCTTTGTTCCTCTTTTCTGTTTTTCCTCAGTCTTTTTTTCTCTCTTCAGTCTCTCTTTTCCTGCCAAGGATTTCCCTTTCCACAGTCCCCTTAGCTCATTAAGGCCACACCCAGCTCCTCCAGTGGTCCTTCCCTAGTGGACTTCTCTCTACTCTGAACCCTTTGTTATCTCTCTGCAGCAGCAAGATTTATTATTCTGCTGTTCCCAACCACAACCCAAACTACCTGTTTTTCAGCATCCCAGCTCTGGTGCAGGGCCAACCCAGAATGAGCAGCCCAGGCAGGTTGCACCAATGCCTGCTCACAGATGTGGCCAAGGAAGGCAGATTGATCTACCCCAGTGCAGAGTGGGAATGGCTACACCTGGATCAGGGCTTTGATGTTCGAGAAGGGGTGGTAACACAGTAGATGAGCAGATCTGCAAACAAGTGCCTCTGTAGAAAAGCTAGAAGCTTAAGGAAACTGGCCAAAGCACTTGGCTGGGAAGTTCATGGTTTCAATTTATTATTTTGTTGTGTTACAGCAGTCAGTTTTTCACCAGGTTATGGCTTTTGCATGTGCGGTGGATATACTTCCATAATATATGTCATTTGACCTTTTAACTATGCAGATTGATTTTGTGAATCCAACCTAAACCACAAAAGAAGCCCTAAATTATTTTGTTTAGTTTATCTTTTGGATATCCAAAAAACAGTCTATATTTGCTGGTTTGTGCGTGCTCAGATTTAATGCACTCCTGCAGCCTATCTGCTTAACCCCCAAGAAGCAGGGCTGGTATATTCTATATGCATCAGAGTAACTGCACCTGCACCAACCTTCTGTCCAAGATTTCCAGCAGCCTGGTCAGAAGAGCAGCAGCTCTGTTCAAGCTGAAGCATTATTGGGCAGGAGGGGGACAAGGCCTGGCAGATAGCCTTCAGGTGCTGAGCTTCATTCATCTTCACGGAGCTGCTACAAGGCATGTAGATAGTGGTTGCCTTCTTTCTCAGGTGGTCTGTGACAACTGGAACTACGATTGGCATAAAACCTGGTCAAGAACATGCAGGAGAAACAATGACTGACACATTTAGTGAGCAGCACTTAGTTAATATTAAACATAGCAGGCTCTGCAGCAGCTGGAAACGTAGAGTGTTGTAAACATTGTTATTGTGCAGAGTAGAGAGGGTGAAGACAAGACTTGCCTGAGCACCAACACCCTGAGCAGGTAGACTAGAAACGCAGCAGCAAGGCTAGAGCTTCAGTGACAGCTTCCAGCAATGAATGACATGACTGTCTCCATGTCAGTTCCTTACCCAAAACCAAAGTATTTCTCAGAAGTCAATAACTAGGCAGGGCTGCCTTGCCAAATTGTTACAGGATACATACAAAGAATTGTTGCTATATCTGAAATTCCTTGTTTGCTTGCCTTAACTCTTTTCTGGCTTTATTTGCAATCTGCAAATTATAGTAAATCTCTTATTTTAGCCAATTAAAAAAGATGTGGTTTTGGAATCCTTTACTTTTTTCTAGGCACACACAATCTGTAAAATTTACATTTCATTCATCAGCAGCTCCCGATGAACTCACTGTAACTGCTGTCTCAAGTGAAACTTATTTTAGCCACTGCAAAAGCTGAGTCCTCAAGGTGAGGACCTGGTGGATCAGACAGGATTCAGCAAATCCTCCAGCTGATGTTTTGCCCCATTACATCTACCCTGACCCAGCATGGCCACGTCAGGAGTGTCACTGCTGAAGAGCTGTGCTATTCTGTTTCGCAAATCCACGCTTCTCTAGTGTGTACAAATAACAAACTCCCTCGCTACTGCTCCAAAAATATTTAACAGTAGTGGCTCCAGGGATGATTCACATTATTGAAATGTAATTAGTCCTACAAGAAGTGTAGGAACATTTACTAGTCTATTATATTAGCATAAAGAATAATTACAGTGCAGGGATTTTTTTTTTTTAAACACAGTTGTAGGAGTACATATTTTGCACAGTGAGCACACAGAAAGGCAGAGAGACCTGGTAAGCCCCCAGAAAAGTGTTTATTTGAGTCATGGGAAGAAGAAAATATCCAAGGTTTATAAGTAACCTGAAAAAGGGACAAAGGTGCTTCAGTGATTCAACAAAGTGCTTATTCTAATCCTTATAAATATGCACTACATCTATCTTTTATAACTGTTATGTTTTGCAGTATTTAGGCAATAGTGGGTATTGAAGGCTTTGTCAGCTATGCTTCAATGGATTCACAAAAGCACCTTCCATTTAAAGACAGAGGATTTCATAGTAATGGGCAAAATTGTTAGTGCTGTCAATGGCTACATTTCATCTCATTGATTTACACTGTGTAGGATGATTGCCTGATGTGAGTCCCGTATGCTGGAGATGTGCCACGTTCAGTGCAAAACAACTGGAGCTCACTGAAGAAATGAATTAGCAAAAATCACGGACTCTGTCTGTGGAAAGCTCACAGGGTTACAGCGAGGTGATCTCAGCAGGGCAGCAGTGAGGGGAAACTAGCAAACAATGAGTCTTCAGATGACGTCTTTAATCTGTCTGTGGCCAAAATACACCTACTTAATTAGCGGGTGTTCAGTTTTGGTGCAAAACATTGTTGAAAAGAGGCCTTGGGCTGGGACAACCACTAACTACAGCTAAGTGGAGGGTGTTTCGAGATGAAACGTGCAGATTGGGGTGGCTGGCATTGTTAGCAAAACGCTACTAAAACCTGTGTTTGCCGGGGCTTGTTCTTGCCCTGGATAATTGTCAGTAAGGTGGGAGGAAGCCATGGATGGGTTATGACCTGAGCTATGTAAGCCAAGTTGTTCGTGCAGCAGGGGGGAGGAGCTGTTTTGAACTGATTGATAAATTGGGTGTGTCACTTGGACTTTGTTATGGTCACAATCAATGATAAGAGGTAACACCCTGGCATACTCCACCTAAAGTGTGCTGTCATCAGTAAATCAAAAAGCAGAGGTTTGGTTTGCCTTGCACTTCACAGCAAAGATCAGAGACAGAGATCATATTTTCCATTCCAGCCTATTTCATGTAGGTCCCCAAAAGTTACATTTCTGTTCCTCTATTAGATTAAGTAAGGTCATAGTCTGGACACTGAAAGCATAGTAACTTTTATTTTCTCTCTCTCAAAGAGGGAGTCAGTCTGAATTCTTGTGGAGTAAATGCACAGCTCTTATGAAGTACAACAGTAGGGCAAGAGAAGAGTGAGGTCCTTTATCACTTGTATTAGCTTAAAATTTCAGCTTAGAGAGGGCTGATTAATTGAAATGTGCAGCTGCACAATAAACTTTCCTCAAACCAAAAGCATCACAACTATGGGATGCAAAATACTTTCAGCACAGCTAAAATCTGCAATGTAGAATAAACTTGAAAAAGTTGGCTATAAGCCTAGGCAGACAAAAGGTTAACTCAGAGCACAGTAGAACAGGACAAAGGAGCCTGAGCAAGGTCAGAGGAAGGTAAAACCTCTATGCAGCACAGCAGAGAACCATGCTGAGTTTGAGTCCCAGAGGCAATACAGATGCACCAGTGCACATGTTAATAAGCTTCATCTCAGCAAAAACTATTAGCATGGGCACAGCCTCCTGCTGCACCAATTATTCCGCTTTGAGTGCTAGTTTAGCTTCTTCAAGGTGCTCCACTGCAAACAACAGCCATGCCCTCTGCTCCCATGCCCTACACAGCTCCTTTGCTAGGAAATAAATTCGTGGTATGCAAAAAAAAAAAAATTAGACATGGCTTAGTTGTGGCTTGGCCTTGCTTCCAGTGCTTGTGTTGAGGAGTTGAGAGCTATAACAGTTTTGACTGTCTGAGAAGCTCCCTGGGGTATTTTTCCCTTGACACATTGAGGGTGATGGAGGGTATGGATTGAGAGTGCTAGCAGGGACCCCAAAGCCAAGTCTGGCCGGAGCAGGGTGCTGGCAGCCAGCTGTTTGCCAGCTGTTTGCCTTTACCCTCACCCAGTCATACATGGTCAGCCCTGTCTGACACTGGGTTTCCTGTGTGTGCTGAGTGTTTAGGAACCAGGACCTTCCAGGTGAGGACATCTCTGGCACACCTGGAAGCTGTTCTGTGGCTGTCACTGGTCACTGTCACAGGAATGAGTTTGCCCTCAGGCTGACGCAGCTGCTGCCTGGCTTCAAACACAGCAGAACTTACTTTGGGTCACATCTGCCCCAAAACTGCTTTGGCTGAACTGGCTATTTCAATGCATCTCCCAGGTTTCTGCCCTCTCTGTCATGTCTTTGATAGTGCCAGCCCAGGGATTTACTGTGAGGTTCTGGAAGTCCCCAGACAAAGGGCTGTATTCAAATGGAGAGGGTGCAACATGGCCAATCATATTGGCTTGGGGTTTGACTGACCCTCTCCAAACTCAGGCATCAGTGACTGCTCCACTGCCCCCTGGAAGTCACCTGGGAAGGTAAGAGATGCAGATAGGCAAAGTTCTGAAGCCAAAGAAAATAAAGCTTTAATCATAATGATAGGGTTATTGCATGATGTCATAAGAGATCATCGTGAACTTTCCAATGTCTTTCTCTTCAGACTTATTTTAACTGAGCTAACTTCAGCTGAGTTTTCTGTGAATTATAAGGCTTGCCTGTGGGACAGTTACTTCCATTTGAGGTGTTTTATGCTGGCATGATTGATATATATATATCAGCCTTAACTTCTTAACAGGGGTTTTGGCACGGTTTGGGAAACAATTCTCCTGGTCCCACTTAACTTACATTTAAGTGTAATAGCCAGTACTAAGGGGGTTTTCTTGCACAAAGGGCCAGATGCAGAGGCAGGTCTTAGATCTTTGAAATTAGATTTTTGCACTGAAAGTTAGATCCTCTTGAAGGTGGATCATTTTGTGCAGCCTCTGAAGTTCATGGATGGAGAAGTGTGGGAGCAGCAGGAGCAGGAAATGGCTGCTGGACCAGAAAGACTTACAGGAGGGCTTACAAAGCAAATAAGTCCAGTAGTGGCACTTCATCAAAAGATACTGTGAGTCCATCCCATCTCTGTTACCATCCATTTCATCCTGCCACATACAGAGAAGGCTTTGTGTCTCAGCAGGGAAAACAGGCCTTCCTCCCAGCCAGCCCTGGAAGGGCACACTGTGGAATTAGGATCAGCATACAGATGGAAGCATTAAAAAATAGGTGCAACTATTCATGTTCTGAGATACTGTGACTGACATCCAGCTTGCATATTGCTGCTTGCATATCTGTGACCAGGTTCCATGGATCTGGACCATTTCCAGGTTACTTGGCCTCAGCTGTGACTGCTCTTCTTA
Organism: Myiozetetes cayanensis; assembly: GCF_022539395.1. Taxonomy (NCBI): domain Eukaryota; kingdom Metazoa; phylum Chordata; class Aves; order Passeriformes; family Tyrannidae; genus Myiozetetes; species Myiozetetes cayanensis. Next base: position 30,126,135 of record NW_026088185.1, read on the forward strand.
CCTTCTTTTGCTATTCTGGGTGAACCTATGTCCTCCGAGTACAATTCTCCAGCCTATGGCAATTTGTTGTTTGGACATGTATTTTTTTAATCCAATTGACTATGAGCTTCCTACCAGTGCTAGCGCTTTTCTCATACAGGCTAAGCATCGTCACACATTGTTCATGATCTAATAGACTTGATCAGGACCACCACAGAGTCTGGAAAAATGTTGAATCTAATCCTGTCCCACTTCCACCACAGTCTAGTGACTCACCATGGCTGGGAGCAGAGTCAGGCTGACACCTGGTGTGGTGCCATGAGTAGGTCCCACACCTGGGCCACAACGAAAACCACTCTGTTTGGCTTGGTAAACAAGTGGAGGAGCCCCCCTTCTTTTCTGCCTGTGCTGGAGAGCTGGTTCACAGCTGGTGATGGTGGAGCCAAACACAGATGCTTGAGGGAGCCTTGGTTTGCAAGAAAAACATGGAAACTGCTAGACATTGAGAGGGGCAGTGAGGAGATAAGAAAAAGCATTAATAGGAGAAAGCAAAGCCGATCTAATAACCAGGGTACAGTGTTCAGGGACTAGGTAGCAGTTGCTACTGTCTGCTACCCACTTTATTATGCCCTTGGGCAAGCCACTTTGGATCCCAGCATCTGAAGGCCTTGGGCATTTCATGAGCCTTCACGCCTCAGTTTCCCTTCTGTAAAGAAATAATACTGCTTTCTTACTTCTCGAGCAACTTGTGAGAATAAATGTATCAAGGTTTGTCAGCAGCACAGGTATGGGATGACACACACCAACAAATGCCTCTGGGCTCTTCTTGGTTGAAAAGCACATGTGCCGTGAGGGCATGTGGGCACTGGGTGTGTGCAGCCCAGCTGGGCCTGGGGGGGCCATGCAAACCCCACGTGTGGGGGAGAGCTGGTGCCACAACACGGGAGATTTACACCTTGGCTGGCTCCACAGTAACGTCCTTGTGCACACAAGTCCTCACTTTACCTTCAATTTTCCCTACAGGGATGTGCTATTAATTCACATCCCAGCCCTGTGTGCAATAATTTTTCCATGGAGACAAGCCCTGAGACAGATGTGAGAGTGGAAATGTAAGGCAGGGCAAAAATTAAGGCCAGCTGGAGCAACAACATGGTGGGACAGGAGGGTTGTGTACCCCTTCTCCACAGCCGCGTGTAGGATGAGCAAGGACTCCTGTAGTCCCTTCAGTCTTCCCTCCTTCCTGCGCTTTAATATGCCAAGGAAACAAATCTTATGAGAAAAACTTTTATGAATCAGATGAATACAACGTGGAAAAGGATGGAAGGATTTGTTTTGTCCCAGCTTTTTAACACAGACCAAGCTGGAGTTTGCTGCAGGATTGAGCGGTCGGCTGCGGTTTGTGCCCACGGACTCGCACAGCAGCACAAGGTCGGAGGGAGAGAAATGAGGCCCTGTGAGGAGGAGATGCAGAGCAAAAGCATGCCAGGAGAAATGAATATTAGGCAAAAAAAAAAGAAAGTGGGCATGCCTGTTGTGAGTGAGCTTGTGGCTGTGGAGAGGGGCATGTGCAAGACAGAAAGTAGATGAGGGACCTGCCAGCGGCAAGTGTGAAGATGAACACCCAGTAGTGACAATGATGGTCGGGCCAATCAATGATGCTTGATGCATGGGGGACGGGGTAGATGTCATTATTCTACAAAATCATACACAAGCAAAAACAAAGCCATCTTTTTAAAATGAAAATGAAAGAAATGACAGGCGAAAAGCAAAATATTTGTGAGATGATTTAAACAAAGAGAAGTAAATCCAAAGAATATATTTTTTCCCAACCAATATGATGTACTGTATGGTTTACAAGAGAAGAAGGAAAAAAATCAATCTGTGGCAATATCTGATGTGCCTCTGTGTAATAAACTGTTCTGCAATTATATGAACAAGGTGGTGGTGGTGACGAGAGTTAGGGGATTTTTGTGTCTCCAAATGTGCTGGGTTTGTATCATCCTGTCACCAGTTGTTCAATATTGTGATACCGGACAATCTCCAGTGTTTTTCCCAGTAGGTCAGTGAACTTATTTTCTTATCAAGCCTTAAGGCAGGTGTAGACATGAGGAAGGCATTTGCCTTTGTTTTTCTCCTTCAGCCCAACCCAGCAGCTCCTTAGTATGCGTGACCAGTGATTCAGCCACACAAGTTTCCTCCTCCCAGTATTTTCTTTATAAGGATTGCAGTGAAAAGCACAACGGGGAGAAGTTTCATCTCTCCCTGTAAATACAAATGAGAGAAATGTCTAATACCTGTTATAAAAGGTGGCATTTTAATTACCTCGCCGCACTGCAGCAAGCACACACACATCTGCTGCTCCTGCACAGTCACAGAAACACACACACACACACTCATTGCACCTCTCCCCCCCTCACCAGGATGAAGGTCTTCTTCCTCCTCCAATCCCTTCTCTGCCTTTATGCAACCCGGGGAACACGGGCTGATTGGAAAGGTCTCTTTCCTTGATAACAACAATTCAATGCGCCTTGACATTTTAATAGCCTGCCGTCCTAGTGAACACAATCGAGCTGAGCAGTGAAGCAAAAATCATTAGGTAAGCAAGATAATCTAAACGAAAAATCAGCCTCAACTGGTTCCCACATCTGGGGCACATCTGGGCAGACGCTACCCTTTCCTGCCTGCTTCCGAACAGGAATCCTCTCCTGGGAACACTGTCAGGGAAAAGAGGGGTGTCCATGGATTTATTGCCAGGGAAAATCCACCCTCTCCTGCCCCCCTACCCCTCCCACCTTCAACCCCTTCCCTCTGCTCACACCCCCTTTTCCATAGAGATGCTGACTTTGCAAGCCATTCGCTTTATGAATATGACCCTCAAAGGGAAGAAACCCTCTCACAAGCCCAGAACTATGTTATCATCGTTATTAAGGAGCTTAAAAAGGAGCTGGGAAGAGGAGACACCGGTGGAATTGCAGCCTGATTGTGATTGATGTGTTCCTATTAGCTCCTCACTGTTATCTCTCTGGATGGCAAGAACAGCCAGTGGCTTGTAACACAACAGATTACCTGAGTTTTCAGCCCTAGACGGATGTTTAAATAAAATATAGTCCCTTTTAGCAAGAAGCTCATTTTCTCTCCGAGGCTCCCAGACTATTTCATGTCAGCTGTGATTCGCTGTGACTCTCCTCAGTAAACATGTCTTATCATTAATAATTCTTTACAAGCACAATTTCATGGAGTCTTTTTGTATGTGTGCGTGGGGGGAGGAGGGGGCGTGCATGCGCAAACGTTGGTCTCAGCCTCATCTCGATACAGTTTGGGAACCCAAGGTGCTTCTCTTCAGAATTTCACCTGCCTTGCCAAAAATGATTGATTACCCCTAGCAGACTGGGTGTCCAGCTATACCCAACAAATGACTTTGGCCCCTAACAACAGGCCTTGGCCAGATAGAAATCAATATTTCACCATTAAAATCTATCAAAGAAGAGTTAAGGCACCATCTGTCCCTGCCGCCTTTCCATGGTGTGTGAACATTAAATCCGACACTTGTAGTACATGAGTAATCAATATATAGTAGTTCACAGATCATTTGTGGTCCCCTTTTAGCAGTGATGGATGCTTGGAATAGTTGTGATTCATTTTGTCACACCATTAAACAAGATTCTGTCCAGTTCCTTCCTGATTTCATTTAGAGGATCATTCTTCACAGTTCATAAGAGAGAAACGGTTTTACCAATCTGCTTCTATTTCAATAAGTCACTTTATAGAGATTTTGTGTCCTGCAGACTGTAAAAATTCTGGAGAGATAGTACAAACATACCTCTAAAACTATTCACTGCATGACATATGCATAAAGTGTGAAAAACTGAATGTAAATATGTTTACCTCTTTATCTACAAATATTGGTTTTAACCCTTCCCTTGCTACAGGGGACTTGAGGCAGAAGTGCATGGAAATTCAGCCTCCCCTAGGGCAGATACAGCCAGGTTTGGAAATGGCCTGTAATTAAAAGCATGAATAAAACAACTGCAAACTCAGTGATAGGGCTTTACTTCTGAAATTGAAATGGTGAGGTCTCAGTAAAATAAACACCTTTCTTAATTGCTTCTGCTCATACGCATGCAGCTTCTTCTGAATTGTTGATTTTATACCAACAATAAATGTATAATTGCAAAGCATGTTTAAGTGGTTCCAAATAAATGGCCTTCTTTTTTCTTTTAATTTTTCTTATAATTGCCATTATTATGCAGACTTCTTCCTTTTTGGAGGAGAGGGGGAGAATTACATATTAATGTTCCGTAGATTATTAATCTCATAAAAGACCCGCTCTTCCAGTCTCCAAATCATTCAATCAGATCCTCAGACGATGCTGTAATTGGGCATCATGATGGGGCTTCTCAGATTTAAACACTTTAGGAATTGGCCCTGTCTCGACTTCCCTCGGCTGCAGTAAGATATCCAAATAATATAAGCAGCAGACTTGGATGCAGAGATAAAATCAGAGGGAGCCCTGAGGACCTGTCAGAAGACATCTTCTAAAAACTGCATTGTGTGGCAATTTTCCTAATTAAAGGACATAAACAGCAGTGATTCATGCAACTAGCAGTGCTGGCCTGTCCTCTGTGGAGTGCTTGATGCAGTAATTTTTAATCAGGTTGGTCATTTATAACCCATACATTTTTAAGAATCCCATTTGGCTGCTGGAGTGCGCTGACTCACTAAACAGAGGGCAGAGGAGGAGGAAGGCAGAAGCCTGTCCTCGGCTGGATGAGGTCCCACCAAAGCTTTCCTGGCAGTAGATCAGACCCCACAGATACTTAATTCAAGTATTCCTTGAGGAAGAACGTAGTTCTTGGAGTGCAAACATCCTCAAAGTAGGGTTCCCCCTTCTGTGTGTGGCTGTGTCCCAGCAGTGTTGAGTGGCTCCAGGCAGATGGGAAAAGGCAGTAGGAGAATGGAAGAGCCCTGTTCTCTTCAATGAGATCACTGAGAGCAGAAAATGCAGTAAGCTGATGAGTTCATATGACTAAAGGAACCAGAATATTAATGATAAAATTGTCCAGAGGATTTTTGTAAGTAAGGTTGAGTCACTGGAGCAGAAATCCATAGTGAAGAATTCCTGGGGCCTGGCTTTGTCACAGCTCCTGAGTGGCTGGGCTCAGGTACATAAAATGGCTCCAGGCAGAAAAAATTGCCCCAGCTACACATGCTTCTGGGCTGGTGTCCCAGGAAAACTGCCTGTGGTTCCATACACGTTAGAGCAAGGGTGAGAATGGGGGAGCTGTGCCCAGAAACTGGCTCTGAGACATGGGCTTAGGCTGCAGCTGCACCTTTAACTTCTTGCTTTATATAACCATCGCTCATTAATTCCATAAACAGAGCTGTGCTCCTGGGAGATAACAAATGCAAAGAGTTACTGCTAAAAATGTGCTACTTAAAAAAAATGGGCTTTCTAGCACAAATCAAGTCTCCACCTTGGTTTCAGTGAAGATGTTCTGATTTGCACACACAGAAGCCCCCGTCCCTTATGTTTAGGATTGCTGTATTTCAGAGAACAGAGAAAGCAAAATAATTACTGACTGTTTTCCAGAAAAAAAACCCACATGGAATCACAGTATGGAAGCAGCTCCTAACTTCAGCCATACGCCTGACGTCATGGAGCTGGAGGTTGCTGAAGGAACCAGGTTTCTCCTGTTACCACCTAGGAACTCCATAGGCTCCATGCAAAAGCCAAAGAAAGAAAAGAGATAAAAAATGAAATCAAGTAAGAAATCTGAGTTATTATCAGTAAAAACATTGCATGGGGAATAGAAGAAAAAATGAAAACATGCATCATCTTTACTCTTCGAATATTATGCAGAGCACCCCTCTTCAGCTGAATCTCTAATACATTTCAACAGATACATGTATTGATTTTTTTGCTAATAAACTGCATAGCTGTGATTCCCTTATTATAAATCTTTTCCTAAGCACAAAAGTGAGCCAAGGGAGGGGGAAGGGGTTGTAGGGTAACAAGACTAATCAGGACTTCACCATCAAAGCAAATACATCCAATTAACAGCTATTAAAGAAGAATTTTATGGCACCGTGCACAGTGAAGGCCATTATATCCAGTGGAATTAATCTTAATTATTTGTACCTGTGTACATACATGCAAAGGAAAGCAACTCACATTAATCTACATTAAACTTAATACACAGTTGGTGTATTATCTTCTGAGTCAAAATTGACTGCTGGTTTCTGCATATGTATAAGCGGTGCTATCTTCGGTACATATGGGATGTCTAAGGACAGAATTTGCTCTTTACAGAACAACTCAGCACTTAAAATCTTTCCTGTGATTTTTAAAAAGCAAAAAAACCCAGACCAGTATAGGCAGATGGGCAGATATTATCATCTCAGAAGTCTTTCTTGGGGGAAAAAAAAAAAAAAAGAGAGGCACACAAAAAAAAGGCCAGAAGAAGCTGTACAGATTTATTATCCAGCTTAAAGGGAAACCGAACAAATATAAATCTGCAGCTTTCTGAGGTTTAAATAACAGCAATTACTACCCCCAAAATATTGCATTTCATGCACTGTGGACAACGTTGTTAAAACCACCCACAGTATTTTGGACTGTGGAGGTTTTTTTCCAGGTTTTTACAGAAGCTGACAGTAAATTATGTTGGTTGTTTGTTCACTTGGTTTGCATTATTTGATAGGGCTGGCTGTGGAGGTCTGTGCTGTGGTAACAATAATGAATGGTGTACTTTTTGCTTTAAATCCCTGTCTAATGAATATAGACATAGGCAAACAGCTACTTAGGATTCCAAAATATAACTAACCACAAAGCAGAGCTCCAGCTGGTCTTCCCTCCTAGTGCATTGTTCAAGGGCATTTTTCTTATCAAGAAATGGATTTTGAGACCTGAGAAGCAAAAAGAGAAACTGATATCCATTGTTCCCAGCAAAAGCACTTCTGATATGGTGGTGATCAAGTACTCAACTGCTTAACAGTCTTATAAATGTTCACACCTAACAGTGGGTTTTATCCAGGTAATAATATGCAAAATCCTGGCTGTGCAGAAGTCAGTAGGTCCCAGTTTGGTGCTGTCTCAGCTCAGGATTCCCAGAGCAGGTGTTATATACTTTAGTAAACATAGGTAAGTTCCTTGTCCTGAGTGAAAGCCTAAGCACTGCATTTTAGTTATGTTTTAATATGTGTTATTAACCTTCAATGGCTACCAAGATACTAAAATCTCATAAACCCACTATACAAAATATTTCTCTTAGGGTTAGTCATAGATAGCAGCAAGTTAGAGTCCTTCCATGCCAGCATTTGCAGATTTGTCAAAATATGCACCTAAGTCCTATTATGCACTTCAGCTGTTTTTAACAAGCACTTTGAGCTAACAATTGTAACTATGAATCTCTGGTAGTAAAACTGGCAGATTCATGAAGATTTAAAGAAAAGGCTTGATAATGTTTCATGTTATTTTCACTCCTTCAGCAATGTTTAGTCTGCTCTTGAATGTTTTAGGAGCTGTTATATTTCACCCTATGCTATTTAAATATTGATGCATGTTTCTTAGCTATTAAACCATTACAGCTGAAGTGATTTCTCCTGCCCAGGCTGCTCCTGGGGCTTGCTGCAAGTACACCTGCATAGGATACTCAGTGCTCTTGAACTGCTGTGCAGTCTGGCATTTTAGCATGAAATCAAATTTTTATGTCAATCTTAGTTTTTGCACTGTCAAGGAATATCAAAAGGGGTGGTGTCACTGGATTTGCTTTAATTCAGATGCTTACTGAAGTCTGAAGTGACCATCCTTTCCTCTGCTTGTATAGCAAAACTGAGGCTTTTCCCCCAAGCCTACATCACTGTCCTGTCTGTGCACATTAACCATAAATCCAGAGATTATGTTGCCTTTGGGTTTCTCCATCAGGATGACAATATAAGCACCACAAACCAGAAAGTCTCCCAGCCCAGGGGCATCCAAGCAGCAAGGAAACTAAATGGAGAAGCTCCTGCAAAGGTGGGGAGTACAGAAGATTAATGGGTATGAAAGGAGACAAACTTGGAAGAAAAAATGGGAGAGTCACCTGCCAAAGACTGATGTGCTCAGAATGACCTCAGTGACTCTTTTTGAGAGGATATTAGAAAACACACCATCTCCCACTGCAAAAAGCAAGATCTGAGCTCTGATGCTCTTCAGAGCAATTCTGCACTGGGATAAGTTTGCAAGTTAAGACAATGAAGGTGGTAGTGAACCTTTAAGAAAGCCAGTGAACTCCATGATGGAATGAAAGCTGAAGGCAGAAGTATGGATCAGTACAAATACCATCATTAGCTGCATTCCTGAGGTCTGCAAAGTACAACAGAGATGTCTGCTCATGCAAAAAGTTGTTAGCTAGCCTCAAAACCATCAAATAAGTGGGTGGGAATGGAGGAAAGATTTGTATACAAAGATGAGTCTTTGTGAGTAAAGAAAAAAAAAACAAACCACAAATGGATGTTTCTGAAAATATCTCTATCCCGAAAGATTAGCTTCAGCAGAAGTGTCACTGCAGAAACCATCTGCATATTGAAGAGGTTGCCTAGCAAGGGTTTTTTTCCTCATTATTATTTTCTACTTAGATTTCTAAGAAAAGATCTCTCAGGAGAAATAACAGTAGGATCATAAAAATAGTTCTGAACCTGGCATTAAAAATTCAACACGGATATTGTCTAAGCCATCTGTACTCAGCTTGTTTTGAAGCCATCATGTTAAATAGCCTGAGATTCTCTGCTGAACTTGCTTTTAGTTCTAGCACCCACTTAAGTATTTCCCTGAATTAAATGGCCAAAGAGCAGCGTGGTGTTGGGGAACCAAACATGGTCTTGAGGGGGCTGTGACACCGGGGCACAGTGAGCAGGCTGTGTCCTCCTAATGAAATAAAACAGGACAAGGAATTGCTCTGAGATTAGAAAAGGAGATCCATAGGAGTTAACACAAGGACAAGGAATTGTACTCTAACTAGAAGAGCTGATTCATAACAGTTACCATGAGAAACTCCTGCAATAAGAATGGAAAGGGAGTGAACCAAAACCTAATGTTTTCTATGTTTCCCCCCTATGCTATTATATGTATGTTGTTATACTGTGACCACCCCTGTTCCATTTTGCCCTTTTCTGAAATAAGACAATAGTTTCTGTCATGTACTGTTTCCTCTTTCCTCTTTCCCCTCTCTGGAAACTGGGTATTCTCCACACAAATTTGTTCTTTCCCTATGTAGTCTTTCTCTCCTCGCTATTTTCTTCGTTCACTGCCTATCCCATCAAAGGTGTCGCTGCTCCCTCTGCCTCCCCTGGGCACCCTGCTTCTCACAGAATCTGAAGAACACAAAGAGCTCAATAAAGAGCATCCTCCTCTTTAAAACAGGAGTGGCATCAGCCAGCACAGTTTGTAAGCTATTGCTGTATCACACAGTTTGTATATTAGGCATTTTTCCACTGTGGTTTGTGTGCCTGGACGATGGCAGGCAGGAGGAGCCTCAATGGCCAAAACATCCCCTTACTTTGTTCCTACAGTGCTGTGTACAACCAACACTTGTTTGATTCCAAAGTCATCACCCTCGGGAAGAGCAGGATGCAGCGCTCTTCTGTGGTGCAGATGTTTGTTTATGTTTATACTTACATTATTTACTGAGGCAAATGTTGTTTGGATACACTTAGTGAGGATGAATGTAGCAAGCAGAAACCTGTGTTAAATTATGAGTGTCTACATTTGGAGAAAAGTGAGTAAAATGTTGACATTGGTTAAGAATTTTCATAACTCGTCTTAATGTGTCGAATACAAGTGGAAGTGGGTAAAACCTCAGCCCTAGTGAAGCTAGTGGAAAACTACTGACTCCTTAAAACACCCAGCAGAAGCCAACATTTTAGGTGGATGGGAAACACTGTGAAGATTTATTGTGTCCTAAATTCTCCATCACTATAGCCTCCAAGCACATCTCAAATAATATGACTCATTGTTTCTCTTGACCTTCCTCTGGGGACAGCAGAGAATGCACCATGAAATGATTTCTTTTGCCACCAGCTGTATTTTGAGGTGGAGGGGCTGCACATCCTGTTTGTTTCTGGAGAGGAAGGCAAGGCATAGATGTCTGTACCTTGTACCTGATGGGCAGGTAATTGTGTCTTTGATGACTGTCCATTCCCAGAGGACTTTGCTTCCCAGGCTGGCACCATGAACACCCGTCCTCACAGTGAGAGGGCCAGGAGGCTGACTGGAAATGAATTCCAGCGTGCTGGAGGGATGGAGTGGGCAGGCAGTGCCTCCATCTCGAGCCTTGAGCCAGCCTGTCATATATCCTGGTCACAAGCCACTGAGCACTTTAAAGCCTCGGACCTGTTCAATAACGTCAGCGAGTGCGTAAAACCTTTTGTGGTCCCACACAATAATTCAACTTCCATCAGTGCTGCTGATCTTGCCAGTGCAACAATACCAGCTACCGCATGCCAAAACAATAAAATAGCTGTTTCCATGAGCAGCCTGATGATAATTTGAACTCTTCAGTTCTTTCCAGTTATTTACAAGCATTGTATGTCACAAACAGACCACCTCTTTTGTAACGTTCTTTAGGAAAGCTGTGTATTATATTGGCATAATAGTCTTCTTCAGGGAGAGCATTCTGTTTTAATAAAATGTGTGCCACCATATTTAATCAATCAGATTGATTGACACCGGCACTAGCTGCATCTCCCAGCAGATGCTGCTGCTACCTCATTCTTATTCCAGTTTCATTTCTCAATCAAATCCATGTGTAAAAAACATAATGTGCTGCCAACATAATGTAATAAAACTTCAACTGAAATGCACACCACCACAACTGAAACTGATAAGTCAAAGTATGGGGAAAGTTAACTTCAGCAAAATCATTTTTGACATGAAAATATTAAAGTTTTACAGTTTAGATATGCCTTGGCTAACCCTAACATAAATGCAAAAGTTTCTCGGGGGCTGTTAAAAAAAATAAAAAAAAAACTATAGAAAGAAATTCTGGTTATTGAGCTTTTAGCTGGCTCCCTGCATTTTCTAATCTTTGGAATTTGCTAGTGTCATTCCAGTTGGATTTAAGTGTAGGCTGCCCAAGTGAGATGAATTATAACTTTTACCTGAACAGCTCAGGTGCATGTGTAAGGTGAACACCAGGTAGCAGTGACACATGGCTCAGGGCCAGAGGCTGAACTAGCAGGTTTGGAAGTTAATGATTCATACAAGCATAACGAGAACCCTGACTGTTAGGTGTCACAGACAGGGTGAAACTACTCTCAACTCTATTAAAGTTAGTAATAATAATAATAATAATAATAACAACAATAACAATAATAATCATAATAATCTGCACCCCCCCACATTACCCACAGAGCACATATGGTTCACAGAGCACTTTTCTGGGTATTTTGCTTTACTGTACTTACAATTTCAGACCACTGAAGTTGAGACCCCTCTTGATACAGGTGGGTCACTCAAATTCCCAAGGAGGTTACACCTCAGGCTGCCAAAGTCACAGCCTTCAGCCTCACAGCAGTCCCCCAAAGCCAGCTGGGAATTAAAGTTGAGCATCTGACAGCTTTTTTACCATGTGCATGATATTTTCATGTGTAATTACTGAAGAAGGTATGAAAAGACTACAGATCAGTTTTTTTAAGTCCCCACAATAAATTTCTTCCCTTTCATTTATTTTATACTTCTAGTGATGATATGATAGGAAACACAAGCCATGAATTCACATCCCACCAATTTCAATACTTCTGTTAGAAAGGATAACAGAGGTTTTAATCTGAGAAAATACCTGATGCTTCAGAATATCCTTTTGCCTTCCTTGTTTCAAATGAATGACTTCTTTTCAAATTAAAAGGTTTCATTAGCTGCAGTCCTGTTGGACAGTGCTTTGGACAGCCTATGTACCCACTGTGCTTACACAGAGAAGGAGAGATTGGGAAATTCTAGGCACCAAGGAAATTGCAACAGATGAAAGTTTTTCAGCCTCTTTAGGCAAAATGCAGAAATGTTAAATATATAAATACAAGCAACACTCAAAGAAACGGCAAGGCTCAAATATTATCAGCCTCTCAATTTTTATCTACCCAAACACAATAAGCCCAGTTGGCAGGTGGGCTGGGGGATGCCCCACCAGCAGCACTGTGGGCTGTGCTGAGCTGTGCCAGCCGCTTGAGATCCCTCCTTTATTCCCCTGGGATTCAGCACATTACGCTGCTGGATCGGCCAATTTTTCCAGAAATAATGTGTTTCCAAACAAGGTTCCTTTAACACAGACAAATGTCCAGGGGTGCTCCAGCCCCACAATGGGGGTGATCACATGTAGGCTCCATAAAACAGGAGTAAGGACAGTGGCAGGTGGTGTTCAAGATGACCTCAAACCCTGAGCTGAGGCTGGTTGAGGTTTGACTGCTCGATGCTTGGGATGGGTTGCTGCTTTCCCTTGCCTGTCCCAAGCTGGTGCTCACCACCAGGACTACAACACCAAAATACCCCTGGGTGACAGAGGCAGTGAAACCCAGCAGTGTTGGAGCTGTTATCCCACCACCTGCTCCTGTGTCTTCCCAGAGTGGGGCTGAGGCTCCCTGCCCGCCAAACATAACAAAGACACATGGGCAGCCTGAAAGAGATTCCAAAAACAAGCCATGGAAATGATTTAGTGTTTGGAAAAAGCCTGTTTTGTACTACAAAGATCAATCCATGCAGTTTAGTAAAATGAATATTTGGCAATAGCTTAGTTATCATCTACACATAGTATCAGGGGAGAAAATTCTGACAGCAGAGGGCTCTTTAAGCCAACAGGCTGAGTTACAGAAAGATCTGGTAGCTGCAAGCTGAAGCTGAACACATTTGAACTGAAAACAAGCTGAAATCTATTAGTGATGAAAAAATCTAATCTCAGGACTTCCTTGCTTTAAAAATGAGTTGGATTCCATAGAAGATGGAATTTTAGTTCCAACTGGATTGTAAATATAATTTTCATTTAAATTAGATACATTTTAAAAAAGAAATAAACTTCTTTAAAGTTGCATTTATTATTATGACAAGCTATAGTAAAACCCAGACTTACTCTTATCTTGGAGTAATTCAGATGCATAAAATAACACACTGCATCAATGAGATAAAAGTGATTTAAATTCCATAATCATTGGGTTTTAGCATGTAGTCCAAGGAAGAAACGTGAACTTCTGGAAAGGGCCCAGGCTAAAGAGACTTGTTGCAAAACCATGCAATGCATTGCCTGCATTATTTTTTTTTTTCAAGTGTAAAAGTCCTCAAAAGCTCATTATTTGCTCCAAGCTCATTTCAAGACTGAGACAGCAACCAGATGTCTTTTTGTTCCCTCAAAAAACATGTACTCCCCTTTAGCACAACGAGCATCCCATGTTCAACTGATTTTTCCCATGAGAGGTCACAACTTGCTGCCTCCGAGAGCACAAGCTCTGGCTCTGCAGCATTAAAGTGTTCATTGCTGAAGATTTCATCTGTGTTCATCAGAAACAGGTAGATATTTCTGACAGAAAAACAAAGAAAACTGCCCATTTTGTGAACAAAACTGAAGCAAGTGATGTACTGCATGTTTGAGGAAAGGTAGAGTTAAATGAACCCAGAGCAGAGTTTTCTTGGAGATGGTACAATGAAAACACTCCCATGTGAAAAAAACAGGAGAAATTTGTCTAAGAAGTTTTCCTCAGCACTGCTGCTGAAAGGAGTGTTGTTGCCTCCATACTGCAAAGTGGAGTGGCTGGAGCAGGGTTTTTCATGGCACTTGACATGTGCCTCAAGGAGAATCTGGCTCTCATCATGGTTTTAGGAGACAGAACTCATAGCCAGGTCTCAGGTAGAAATGGCTCTATTAAAACATGAATATGAAAGAAAATATAGCAACATGACTCTTGACCCTAAAATATTTAGATTAAATTTCATCCACATCTGTACTGAGCTTCTTCCTGGCACAGCCCTGGCAATATCCTTCCAGGCTCTAACATTGCATGTTATTCCAGACAGTACCAAAGGAACACAGTTACATCCAGACCTATTACTTTAATTTTCTGATTAGCAAAACAGCCACTTTTCTTAGGATCTGGGCATGTTGTCACTCCTAAGGGTGGCAATTCACACTGGAGACCATGAAGCCTTTCCCCACTGTTACTGAATTGCCCCTCCATGAAGGAATCCGAATGAGGCACAGTTTGCCAATGAGTATGTGGAGGAATTAAATCCCAGAGGGTAAATCAGGAGCTGACATGTAGGTCTCTAGTGCCAGGTGGGAGGCTCTGGGGACCTGAGACATCAGTATAGGGCTGTCAGGAAGGAAAGATGACCTGTGTGAGACCCCAGTATCTACAGAGGAGGCCAGGGCTGGCCCAACAGAGAGTGAGGTGCATGTGTTACAGCAGCCAAACCCCCTTCAAGGTGACTGAAACCTGCCCAAGCTCCTCTCCAGTATGACAACTATTTATACAGCATGAGGCTGGTCCCCACCAGGCTTGCAGAGCAGGAGCTCATAGCTCACACTCTTCATTTGCCCTGAAGTACCTTTGGTACTGATGGACCCTCAAAACAGGGAATGAGAATTAGTATCCTTTGCAGGAGGGACAGACATTGCTTGTCTGAGCTGACACCCTGCAGGCTTTGCCACCTCCTCATAAGGATGCCTACTTGACTAATACCTTTTCATTAATGTCTCTGTGACCTTTTCTGGCTTTTGTTTAACACATAGTTCAAGCTTGTCAAAGACATGATCACTGAAGTGTATTTTTGAGTATACCTTTGGCACTGAACACACGAGGCTGAGCATTTCAGTCTTCCACCACTGTTACTTGTTGCTTCCTGATCTTCTTACATGCATTTTTTTAATTATGATTTCCCACCCCCCAACATAATTTCTTAGTATAAATAATGGCAACATCACTTCTCACTTCCATAAGCATTTAAGCCCTGAAGCAGAGTGTGCAGCCACTGCACCAAGGGTCTTGTTTTGTAGTGGAAGTGAGGAGATATTGAGCAGAGGGAGAGTGGATCTGTGCTCTGGATGCCCGTGGTCAAGGTGAGGAGGACACATTTTTCCTGTCTTCTGCTACCTTTTGTTGCCTTTCCCTGCCATTCCTTGTCACAAGGTCGTGGGTGTTGATTCCCTCTCCCCTGAGAGCTGTGACCCCATGATTTGAATCTGGATGACAGAGATAAAAAAAATGAGCCACAGGAGCAAGGGATGAGGGCAGAGGAAATGGTGCTACTGCCCCTCTCCCCACGGCCAGCCAGGGCTGTGGTTCCCTGGCAGCCCCAGGCGTTCCCCACAGTCTGTTCCCGCTGCCTACACTGCACTGCTCTGCTGCAGGGGTTTCTGTGTTCTATTGGTTTTGGCTGCCTTCCAAAATTTCCCTCAGGAATGCAACTGGAAGGGGGGAAGTGGCAGTTTTTTACACTTCATATTTCAGCTCGAATGGAATGAAATTTTAGTGGAGCAAAAACATGGTGGTTGAGCACCTCTGTAGCCTGGGGGCTGTCTGCTCACCAAACACCGCCGGCACGCCATGATCCCAATGTCAGCCTTGTGAAGGGAAAAGACAAGGGACAGTTCTGTGAGGGGAACTGTTGCAAAGGCTGGAAAAATATTTCGTTGCACACCCTGCTCTAGTACGTGCTAGAGAAGTCAAAAAAATTCTGGACATTAATGTTTTCGGTAAGTTTCAAAAGCTCAAACTAATACAAATATCCCTGGATTCTGGAAACTTTTCAATTCCTATTCAGCATCTGTGGCCTGACTCCATTTCTAATCCATTTATTACTACATAGACATTAAAAGTCCTGTTCTGTGTGTCTCCCATGTCGAGCTCCAAGCTCCCTCCTTGGCACCACAGGGCTTGGAGTTGGATTGCAGTGCCCTACGCACACGCTGCTCGCCCAGAATTTGGCTGCGGGGTTATTTACAGCCTTCCCCATGGCAGGGTGACGGTTGCCAGCTGTGCTGGTGGCTTTAGCGATGAGCAAACTGAATGCTCTGAGTTTGGCTGGAAATGCATAATTCATTGCAACATTAAAAAAAATGAACACCGTCAGATGTGGCGCTCCTTTTAAATGCCTTCGCTGCTCGGCTCGGGTTTCTCCTCATCTGTGTGAAGGAGCTGCTGCACGGCCCGGGACTATGGAGAAGCTGGGACAGCAGCTGTGCTGCAGTCATCATTTTGGGAACTTGCTGGATTGGAGGATAATTTTACAGACTTTGGCAAGGTACAGAAAGGCAGAAACTTCAGGATATCTGGCCAACCTTGGGAACGTCCCACTGAGGAGAAACTCTTCAGACTGAGGTGTTGATGATGAAATAAGTTGACGTCATGCCAATTTACACTTTCCCAAATAACTCAAGGAACAGTTGAGTAGTACCAGAAGAGAGGAGGTTAGATAGGAGTATCCTCATCCCTGCCCATGGACAGCTGTCTTATTCTCAAGACTTTTTTACACCAAAAGTTTTGATGTTTTTCTTGCTTCATCCAGTTGTTATGGCTCATCATTCATATGGCCAGTCTGTTTGGGACTTACATATTCAAAAGAATGGAAATGTAACAAAGCCATAATTTGGATAAAACTATCAGTGCTGCCATGGTATAAAGCAGCAGTTTTCTTATCTAGGACAGGAGAATAGTTTGTAAACCTCTGTATTGAGTATGAGAACTTCCTTCCCATGACATTACAACATCTAGAATAACCCAAGTGGTTTGATTTCTTTGCTGCACAAGAGAAACTGTGTGGACTTAATGAGAGCCATTCAAAGAGCTGATGTTATCCCAAAATTTGAATAACATCTCCTGGAGAAAGTGAGGCAGAAGAAGCAACACTTAATCGCATTCAGGATTTCATTTGCTTGGACTAACAGCTCAGGAAACTGGTTTAATTTCTTCTGTGAGAAAAGTGAGATAAATGATGTGTACATGTGTCTCGGGTAAAATATTTGATCACTTACCTTCTTAGTCATCACTGGTCTTTAATCGCGCATTATGTAACATTACACCCAGCACAGATTACATCGGGGGGGAAAATCACAACCATGCAGCCTGCAGAAACTAGAAAGCAATTTGTCTCCAGGAGGAAGGATGCTCTTTTCTGCACACTCTGTATACAGCACCATTTATCACCTGGGAGCATCGCCCAGCAGAACAGCGCTCAGCTGAAGTCACATCAGGCCAACTCTCCTCTTAGAGGCTCCTGTACCAAGAGCAGCCAGACCCTACAACTTTCCTAGGGCAAAGGACTTTAAAGCAATGCCAAATCAGTCAGCCCAAATAGGTTTATAAGACCTTTTAAACTCCTGGGCACTGCTCATCATCTTTTCCAGGCTACCTCTGTCATAGTGCCTAATTCAGAGACATGGTGTACTTGCAGATTGAAGACAGATCTATTTGGTAATAAAAAAAAAAAGAGAAAGAAAAAGAATCCCAAAACCAAACCTCCAAACAAATTATTTCCTACTGAAGAAACTTTTCTGCTCCTGTGAAACCTAACTACACTTTGGCATGTTTTCCCAAACACAGTATGCAAAAGTAGTAATATTTTATGTTTTGATTATAGGACATTGTGGGCTGCAGCCATCTGCTAAGAGAGGGACATTCTACTCCCTGAACATCCTGGTTGCAATTTGCACAATATTTGAGTTTCTGAGAGATGTCAGGAGCTCCAACAGAGTGTAGATACCCACATGGACTAACAACACTTAAAACACAGGAGAGCTGACTTGAGGGTGACAGTGGATTTGGCACCTCATGATTTTTCCCCAGGCAGTGGTAAGTGTTCCAGCGTGAACTAAACATGTAAA
Source organism: Myiozetetes cayanensis (assembly GCF_022539395.1). Taxonomy (NCBI): domain Eukaryota; kingdom Metazoa; phylum Chordata; class Aves; order Passeriformes; family Tyrannidae; genus Myiozetetes; species Myiozetetes cayanensis. Next base: position 30,143,951 of record NW_026088185.1, read on the forward strand.
AAGGTTTCCCCAAAGCACATGCAGCCCCCATGAAAAACTAAAAACATGAAGGAGTGCCTCTTGCTATAACATCATCTCCCTTTTCCAGAGTTACAGTTGGGTTCAATTTTCTTTTATTGCAGATCTTTGGGGTGGGGCTTTTTTTTGAAGCGTTCAGCCTTGGCCCAAATCCTCTCCCTCTGGAAAACAATGAGCCCCCCCGACTCCCCCGCTGCTTTAATGGTAGAAGAGCGCAGCCAGCACAGAGCGCTTCGGAAAATCCCTCCCTCCGCCCGCTCCCGCACAATGGGTCTAACGTTTCATCCCTGCATGGAGCCTGAATAAACAGGCATTGCACAAGGAATCGCGGTGGGGAAGCCAGGCTGGCCGTGACGTGGTTCCTATCCTTCCATATCCCCCTACTGATGGTAAAGATGGTAATTTCTGACCTCGGGGGCTATTTGCTGTAAGGTCAGTTTTGGCTCCCTGATTGCAAATTTTGATGCAAGATGGTATTTTTGAAAATTGACCCATTTCATTCGTTAATGAAAGAATCACATGGTCACAAATTATCACCTACACTTTCATAAGAAGAAGAATTTACTGTTGCTTTGAAGTGGCTGACCAAACTGTACCTACCCATCAAAGATACTAACCTTGGGGACATCCACCTGCCACACCAGGCATACCTCCTCATTTCTTGACAAACCATGTCTGAGCTTCGCCCAGGCAGCAAAGACAATTTGTGCTAAAAGACCTGCACAGTTCACCCACATTCTTCTCCTTAGGACTCACTGGTAGGGATTTCAGATGGAAATGTACAGTCCCACAGTGAATGGAAGCTTCTTCACCCATGGGCTGTCTTGCAGGAGGAGGTTGCATAGAGGACTAAATATGGGCTCAACAGCCTTGAGCCTGTGCCTGTAGCACCTCAGACAGAAAACTAAGCTTGTATTGGGTGAAGAGTGTTAATTTGCTGCTAACACATGCTTTTACATCATTATTTCTTCCTTATCTGGCATGTTTCTGGTGTGGTCCATCAATGCTCTGCCCTGAGTCTCAGGATGTGCTTCTGTAGGCCAAAAGGAATAAATAGCTTTTTTCTTCTGCATTAGGTAAACAGGCACAGTAAACGGGTTCTCTCAGTTGACATTATTTGAGGATCTGTCTCATCATCATCAATGCCAAGACAGATGAGCATTTCCTACCATCCTTCTGCTGAGACAGCTACAGCAAAGGCATAAAGTGCTTTCTTCAGGCAGCCCTGTGCATACTGTGCTCATTTAAGAGGTAAATAAAGAAGACATCACCACTGGATGTGCGTCCTCTGCTAGCAATCAATGCACAGCACACACTTTTGATGAGGCTAGATAACAAGCATCACATGGAGAGAGGAGTACCATGCACACACAACGTTCTGAATATGTGTCAGCAATAAAGTGAGAACTTCAAAGGCAAGCAGTAGCTGCCCACTGTAGGATATCTCATCTACTTCAAGTTCAGCTGTGCAGTACAAGCCCAACTCTCTGTAGTTTGATAAAAAGCCACCCCAAAAACAACAACAAACCCCCTATATACTGCTCTGAAGGATTAGCACAAGGATATGTCTTTGTTCACAGAGCCCTTTTCAGTCTTGAAAAGGGAATTTCTTACATAAAAAATAGAGAAATTCTTTCATGTCACAGTCAGCTCCGTAGCCCACCTAAAATTGCATTATTACCACTGACAGAAAGACAGGTGTCTAACAGCTGGAGAGAAAACAAATGTAGAGCACTGTGGCAAAATTTGAGGAGAAACAGATGTGTGAGCAACATTGTCTTTGATATTTATTTTAATAGTGCTTCTCAAATGTGTTCAATATTTATGCAGCCATAGGCTCAGCTTTCCCTGGCACACGAGAGCCCGCGCGGTGCATTATTCGCCTCTGCCACCACTTCTCCTTCTCTGTTCCTCCCTTCTGACTGCCATAAAAACAGCATCCACAAATCTCTCAGGAAAAGCTGGTTTATTCCTCCTCCCCTCCCCCAGTATAAAATGGATAGAGTTTTTTAGCAGTGGGAGTTCAGTGTGATTAGTATGCTAATACGGGAGAGAGAAAAGGAAATGGAGATGAGAGATACGGTCCTTTAGCGAAGAAAAGCAGGAACAACTGAAAGGAGGATCTCTGCTAATCAATTAACCTACAATGGACCTAATGCCATAAGAAGCTATTGTGCATAAAGGGACAGAATTCTCGGTGACAGATGGCACTTGGGCTCATGATATTACAGGGTTGCTGCTCGAGAGCTTGTTTACCTCCCATACAGGGGTAAGCAATAAAGCAATAAAATTGCTTATTTATTTTAAAGAGAGAAGTTGAAATGCTTATTTACCAAATCAATCAAGGTTTACTAAGGCAGAACAGCCACAATCCTCATGGCCCTAAAATGCTGGATACTTCACTGATTTCAAATAGCAATTATCTACTGCAGTTTCTTGAACCCGCTCTGACTGCAAAGAGACGTTTAATTTGCAAATTTTGATGAAAATTGTCATTTTTTTAATTGCCTATTTCACCAATTTGAATTTTAAAACAAACTATTAACTAGAAGCTCATTTTTACTTGCCTTGGGCAAGCCCGGAAAGATATTTGTCAAGACCCAAGCATGTCTGCTTAGCATTTGAGTTGAGAAATGCACAACTGCCTTCAAGTCAACATTAGCTGTGACAGAAGCAAGACTATTATTTAACAGTAGCTGAAAATGTCAAAAACAAGCGGCATTTGGCATTTTGACAAGACGGTGCAGAAAAGAAACTACTTTTTTATTTTTTTCCCCAAACATTCAGTTAACTGTAAAGCAAAACTGTACAATTATCACTTGGCTCTGAGTACGGCTCTGGCTGTTTCCTTTGAACCAGAGGAGAGAAGGAGAGCAGGTGGGTCTCCACCTTCTGCTTGCAGCCACCTTCAAGGTCCCACCACGGGCCAGACCCTCTGTCCTTAAAACCAACCCACGTTCTGCTCCCAGAAATGGAGGTGGCATCATCTTACAACTTGTGTCAGGCCTCAGGCACATCAACGAGATGAAGACATCTTGAAAGCTAAAGGCATATGTAAATGCTTAGAGGTATATATTTTAGATGTTAACTGGCTGTCAGAAGAAATGCAGGCATTTTTTAAAAAATATAGATATTGTGCCTGGGCATTAATCAGCCTTTTTTACTTCAGAAATCCTAACAAAGGGTCAGCTGAATTAATTAAAAATAGCATTTTGTTGAAGAGAAGTCTGATACTGAAGAAGTGCAGGGAAACTAATACCTAAAATACTATGTTCCCATGGGAAGATTAAGTTGGAAGTTACTGTTTTAATCAATGACTAGATGTAACAGTGCTTATGATAAACAATATTGTGAACCATCTCAGGGAAACGATGCAATGGGTGATAAGATTCTGCTTTCAAGAACTTTAGATACCAGAATGAACAGACCTTCATAACTTAAGAGATGCCAAAGTAATGAACACATGTTCATCTTCATTGCATGCATCAGATACTCTGCATCATTTATCTGAGCTCAAGTAAAACAATTTTCTAGCAGCGTTTCCTACCCAGGAAGTGCCTTTAACATCAGTCAACATTAGGTTGAGCATAAAATCCATAAAGATTTGTCTATACGAGTGCCAGTTGCCTGTTTATGTCCTTCCTCAGTGAAATCTCAGCACACACCTCACAGAGCTGTGCAAGGGAGACATCAGATATGTTGGCTGGTCCCTATTCCAGGTCCCATCCCTTAATAATCTTCTGTGTAGCAGCTACATGACCAACCTCACCACATCCCTCTGGGTTTCATTAGTTACAGTGATCTTATAAATCACAAACTATCAAAGTCTGACCGCTCACCAAAGTGTAGGTATTCCATGAAAAGCTGATTCAGATGATGCCAGAAAGCATGTCTTGTCCCCATGGCTTTGAAACTTTCCTGAAAATTTGGGGGTTTCTGGTAGCAATTGGGTCCCTTTCCTGCTGCACAGCACCCCTGGTTTCTCACTTCTAAGACTAGTGGATGGCAGGAGGAGGCAATACCACAGACAAGAAGAGGCCTTCCCTTTGCACTGACCCTGCATTAGTGCTGGGATGGAACAGAAGGGACTAGGGAACCACTCCTGCTTCAACTAAGCTTATTATATTTCCTTGGAAAAGATTAAGGGACCACATTTGTCAAGCCACAGGCTGTGGGAGCAACACAGCCATCCCCATTTACCCATGAGCTGATCCCAAGCAGTGAAACACAGTGGTTTTCACATCCTAAGATGCACTGCAAATCCAGAGAGCTGGGGTACAATAAAGCACCCTAAATGGCATGTGTGGGTCTGAAGAAACAACTCCTCCTCATACTTTCTAGCATAGTCCCACAGAGGTTAAGGGTTGAATGCAAAAGCAACCCGTGATACCCCTCTCTGTCCCTTGGTACTTGAAGGCGATTTTCCTTTATAAATTTACATTAAAAAAAAAATATATTAAAAAGCCCATGTGTGAACTGTACAAATATCACTGGTATTTGTCTTGGCATTGGACACTTTGACCTGACATCTCAACAGAATTCCCTTTTGTATCCAGCCAGCTTATCAAGTGACCCCCTGTCCTGTTGCTCTTCACTGCACCAAAGTTCACCCCCGGACCAGTGCAACTATTTAAAGTCTGCAGAACAAACATGGAAAAAAAAAACATTTCCAGGGAACAGGTATAAATCCCTCTTTCTACCAGCTTCATTATTTCCTAACACTGCATTTCTACATTTATTACTTACATAATACTACATGTCTAATATTTCTAATGCCACCTATGGCCGCAGTGGACACATCACTTCATCGATTCATGTCCTTGAAACATCAGTCTTCAGGATCTTTCAATTCATCTTCATCAAGCCACTATTCCAGCTGCATTTTCACCTGATACGCTGATTTGAGGAAACTGGTTGGTAGAGGAGTCTGAAACCACACAAAGGAGTATTATTTTTCTCTCCCCAGTTTAATCAGAGCAGGCACAGGTCCAACACAAAGCCTCAGCTGAATTTCCTACAAGCAAAATGCTGGACCAAAAAAAAAAAGGTAAGATCATGGCAAGCATTTTTGACAACAAGCTCATTGGTGGCCAACATTTTGTATTTGCATCATTATTAATCTGCTCTGCCAGATCTGATTCTCCTGAAGAGTTGATATCCCATATAAAAAGAACACATTGCAAATCTCAGGGGATGACGACAGTTTCCATCAGTGCTTAAAGAGGGGAGGGAAAGGCAAAATCTGCAGTGTGCTGCTCTTACTTGTTGCACAATGTAGGAATTTTTTTGACCTATATCACATTAGAAAACAAGTGAGGTCTAAACAATTTCATCCCTTTCAAACACAGTGGGTCAAATTCCCAACCAGCATGAAATGCTGCATATCCACTGAAATCGATGGAGTTATGCCAGTTTGGCTGAGAACTTGGCTTTGCATGTCAGTTCATTCAGCAATGATTGCACTTGACATGCAGCACAGAACAAACATTTGTTTTTAAAAAGAAACAGTGGAGTCTTTCAGTGCTGACCCAGCCTATATATAGTCCTGGCTCCAAGAGCAGGATTAACTATCCTTAGCTCAGGGTCCTCTGTATTTGTGCAAATGAAGAGTAAGGAGGAGGAAAAAAAGCATGTTCTTTGGCACACTGTTGGCATGTCACCACTCGAGACAAGAAATGATGATCTGTAGAACAGGGCAACTTTGCTCTTCATTGGGACTCGCAAGTGACACATGCACTTAATGTCCTTACAGGCACTGGGCATCCTTTCACCCCACCTGAACACTATAGACTCACATCCCTCACTTTACCCCACCACTACCAACCAGTGCCTTGGGCCAGACCACCAGTTTCTCACCCGGTTCAAAAGGACTGTGTCAATCTCAGCGAGGAGTTGCTAAAGCCATAATCCCAAGAATTCCCTGGGGGCATAGCTAGGCTTACCCCAGGCACCCCTAGTCACTGAGGAAACAACTGGCACAGCTGGGGTGGAGGAAAATAGACAAGCCAAAACACATTCTGTTGATCATAGCCAATTAAGCGATGCCTTCGGAGAACAGATGAGATCAGAACAAGTCAATACAAATGCATCTGTGAGACTCCCCTTACCCTTGTTTTGAAACCCATGGTGCAATCAGAATGATCATTTACTGTCCTTTTCTTTCTTGCAACATTATGGAAAATGCTGGAGGTTCTCCTTGCATAATTTCTCTCTGGTAAATTAAGTTGCAGCCCTGTTCCTCACAGCTTTCTTTTTAGTTCACATATTTTCCCTGAATAACTGCAGAAAACAAATCCTTGCTTTGAGGTTTGATTACCAAAAAATTATTAAATACCTAAACAGTTGATAACAAGGCCAGTGAACTAACCAGAGAACAGAAATAGCAAAATTACATTGTGAATTCAGACAGCAACATATTTATAAATCCAGATTTTTCTTTCAACAAATATTTAGCCATATTTGCTTGCAAGGCACAATTTCAGGATTTCTACCACAAAGACATAAAAAGCAGGTGTTATGGCTACAGCTGTGACCCTTGCCCCTGAAAATGCTCTGCAATGTGAGCTTATATCCCTGCAGAACTAGAGTACAACAGGTCACTTCCTACACAGAAGTTTTTAAGTGCAAAGTACAAGGCAGAACTGCTGCCTCTACAGAAAGAGAATCCTGTGAACCTTGATCTGAGGACTCTGCAGGTTGTGCATCTGACGTGGATGTGCAGGGCACAGAGCTGTCACCTGGCTCGGCCTGGGGAAAATTAGTAGCTGCCCTTTCCCTCTGTATTTCTTTGTATTCCTATATATTGCTTCCTATCTGCTGTAGTGCTGGGCAGGCTAAAAAAGCAAACTGTGAAAGTGTAACAGGAGCTACTGAACTTTGGCGCCTGAGAACTGAGGAGTAAGAAAGCAAAACCTCAAGAAAATGCCAAGCTACATTTCAATCTGGATTTTGGCTCCAATCAGATCAAATGACCCCCACCTCTTCCCCAGCATGGCTTTTAAACACTCAAAGCATGAAGTCCCAGTATGCCACCTCAAAAGCCCAGGCATAAAGTTTATCCTTTAATTTGAGGCTTTGTCATTTGGCTGGGGGGAGGCAATCAGGACAAGGCTCTGGACCACGCTGCTCAAAACATGACAACAGACACCAAAAATCCGAGCTGGCTGCCCGAAGCAATTAAAGGAGTGTTTACTATTCCATGACAGTTAACATGTTGGACTGACCTTTCATTTACTGTTTAGTGCTGAACATTAAGCTGCAAAATTACTCATGCTTTGCATTTAGTACTGGCATCAAAACTAACAGCATTGGATCGCTATTCCCCACGGCAAGACACGCGTTCCCTCTGCCCAGCTGTGCTCGTATTTTCACAAGCACTGCATTTGATATTTAACATCATTTCCACAGGTTATATTGGAATGATTGGTAACACTGCTCCAAAATTGTAAAAGGCATATGCAAAATGTCTGGGGTGATGCAGCTGGTGAAATTATGTTCCTTCCTTGCATACCGGGAAGGATAAAGAGGGAAGACTGGTGTGTGCCCACGGGTCCCCATGGCTGCTCCCAGCCAGACGGCAGCAGGGAAGATGCAGAAGATACGGAAGAAAAGTTTCTTTGTTTACTCTCCTCCTGGCTGCTTAGGGCAGCCGTGTTACAAAGAGAGGCACAAGATGCGTTTCGTGAGAGCCTGGCAGCTCAGCAGTTGGAATATTCTCCCCAAAACAGGCGACTTTCCTTTTGACACCCTTGGGTTGGAAGGACCGGGAGTTTCCATTCCTCATGGAGAGGCTGCAGATGAGAGGGAGAGGTTAAGTTTCCAGCAAAACACCTTTGCTTGCATGCTTTTGGCTGATCTCAGTGCTTACTATTCAAAATTACGGTTATTTCTATCCCTGGCTGTAATTTGCCTGGTCAGACACTTGGCACGCCCAGGATGCTGCATTTTGACAGCCGAGTTAGGAATTTTGGGTCACAGGCTGCCAACACAAACAGAGGATTTTTCCATTCACTCGCTGCACTCCTCCCAACTTTCAGTTGTGGTTCTGTCCTGCTGTGGGACTGCATCTCAAACCCCCACGAACTTCTCCTCCCACCCTTTCCTCACCGCTGTCTGGACACTTTTCCATTACACATTTCCAAACCTCTATTGGTCACATCTTTTTGAGACATGGAGCAATAGGCACAATGAATGGAGTCTGTGAATACCAGAATAACATTCACTTCATATCCAGACCGGAACATTAATAAGTACAAATATATTAAAGAGTTTCTCTGCCGTTTGTGGGTGGGGTTTTTTTCATATTCAAAGCAGTTATTTATATCTAAATCTCTATTTTCTGTATTGCGAGGGGAGTTATCTGACTTATTCCCACTGCAGATTCAAAAGGGCAGATTTTCCAAGGCTGCTCAGTATGCTAATTAAGATAGAATCACAGCTGATTTGATCTTGCCTGCTTCTTTTTCAGTATTTCTAGGCAGGTGTGCAACCAATATGCCAGCAAAATGGTCAAAATTATTATGAGATTGCTGATAGAAGGCAACTCAGTGTATTTTAAAAATCAGTGTAATTTCTTAAAGGAAGAAGAAACCTATCAATCAAGGTTGTAATTGTATTTAATGCACATTTTGCTTTTAACGGCAATTTGCCAGTTTAAACAGCATAGACCTCAAGATGCTTAACTGGTGAAGAGATTATAGTGCTTATAAAGTTGTATCGAAAATATACCTTATTCCTTCTCTACTGGACAACATTTTTAAGAGTCTAATGTTATAATGACATGCTATACAGTAGCAGCATGCCCCCACCACTAAAGTTAAGGCTGTGTCAGCATTCTCATCACGAACCTTTTCCGGGGTTTGAACACATCAGCCACAAAATTACAGCGCAGTTTGAAACAACAGGACACCCACGACGGGATCCTGTATTGACGTTAGTCAAGTAAGAATAAAAAACAGTAAGACACATATAATAAAGGACTCCACCCAAATTTATTTTGGATGATTGCTGCCTTTGCACAACATGCTTAAAATTTCCAAAATGAAATTTAAAAGTTAGCGGAGAGCACAGTCTAACCAGGTTTAGCTGAATCTGAGTGCAAAGTGCCGTAAAGTGGGTGCCACAGATGCACAATAACCACTTCTCACATACTGCACATTTGAACATACACAAGGCTGCTTCTGTCTAAGTATCAAGACTGGCAGGTAACAGCAGTTCTACCACCAAGTGAACAACAAAAGTGACTCATCTCCAGTTGTACACACTCACTGGTCATGATGAAACTACATTGTTTACCAAGTCAGCACACTGGCTACTGAGGTACCATGTTTTCTCTACAGTTAGGATAAGAAATATCTGAATTTTTATGCCACTCAAGCTGCCCAATCATGCTGCCCACCAAGCTGAAGGCATTTGTTGAAACAAAAAAGGTGGATGAAATGAAATACTGTAAGAGAGAGACTCAACAGCTTCTTCAGCGAATCGCCAGAGCCTGCCTATAGAAACTCACTCTTCATTCATGCCCAGTTTCCTGTTTTATTAATAAAATGCTTCTTATTGCCATATGGTTTGGTTAAGAGAAAACCTCTAGTCATGGATCTACTTAAACATGTTCTACCTCTGCTTAAAGCAAAGCACCTCTGTACGTGCTTTCCTGAAACATGACCATGTGCTGTGGGTGCTGAACTGCTGTGGAACCATGACAAGCTGATGATACTTTGCAGAGATGCAGAACCAAGCTCTTTATACCACACTTGCTTTTTACTTTTACAATTCCCCATTCAATAAATTTTCCTTCTGTGACTACTCCATTCCATACCTTTTGGACCTGGAGGTAAGCAGATAAGACTGAAAAAGAGTAGCCTAGTTCAAGCTTTGTGTACAACGCATTCGCACATTAATAACAACTTGTCTAAACATCTATCTGTTCTTTGGACCAACTCCAGCCTCCCTAGGTGACTGCAACATGTCTTATAAACCTTTCATGGAAGACTTAAAAAATAGTACTTCAAGACAAAAAAGGAAAACAAATACATTAAAACATCATCAACAAAGACAGAAGGGGAAAACAAAGTGGAAACATCCCATGCCCAAGTCACTGCAGGCACAGGTTAGCAGTGTCCTCTTGAAGTCTGCTTTCTGCCTTCTTGCACAAGTTCTTTTATCTCATGATCTTAAAAGGAAGCTGCAAAGCCAAGAGGAAATTCCACATATGCCCCCAGATATGGGTCACAAACTAAAATCCTTAAGAAGGGAACTGATTAGCACACGGCCTATTTCAGCTTACTGTCCTGCCAAGCTTTCTGTGCACAGGCACCTGTAAAACAGCGGTAATGCATTTCTCTAGCCCAGAAAACTGCTGTAGGAACAAATGCATTTATGGTTGTCTGCACACAGTCACAGAAACAACAGCTACATCGGCACCTAAAATACAGCCTGGCCTCCTCCTGCTGCTCCCTGCCAACAGAGCAGGTGGTAGGCAAGGACTGTCAGGAGTAACATTGGTAATGGAGGGGTTTATGACACTATATGGTAGTGGCTGATTTACTTCAGCAGAATTAAATTTTGCAATAAAAATTCCCTAAGTTTTCTTTTTTTCATAACCACACAAATCAGCTTAAAGGATTGTACAAGAATAACCCCAACTGTATCACATTGAGCACACAGGCAGTTCCAGAATCTGTCCACATCTGATGATGGTTCACATAAATTCATACACAAACATGTATATTGGTTGTACCAGGGGAAAAATAGCAAGTAATTTCTAGATTCAGTTTCCATTTCTATATTCTGTGATATTGGGCAGGTACCATAAACCAATGAAATGCTACGGCAACAACTCACGTAACCTGTATTGTTTTCTCTCCTGTAATGTGAGTAAGAACGATACACTGTGTTAACAGGCATAAATCAGTTACTTATTGCATCAAAGTTCATCTGTAATCCATAAATTTCATACAGATATTATGGGCTACCATCATAGAAAGAGATCTTCATTCCAAAATTTGAACCCCCTGTCTTTCACTAGCTGCTAAGAACATATTCCTCAAAACTTTCAAGATAAAGTGAAGCAAGAAGTTTCAGCTACAGAAACGTAGTGCAAAGATTCAGTTTGGCACTGCAACATTATGGACAAACAGGAATTTATGGTAAACTGTTTAGATTTGGAAAAAAGAATCCTATAATTGAACCAATATTGTCAAATGTATTGCATACTATTATAACTTCACAGTAATCAAAATCAGACATCAAGGTTTCTATAGAAGCAGCAATCACAGATTGCAGTAAAGTATACCACTCAAGGGAAAAAAATTGCATTTTGGCAATTTCATAGTCAAGTGTTCCTTATGCTCCTCCAACAGTCATTTGTCAGACATTTTCCTGTTTAAAAGGTGCATATTGTTTCCTCTCAGTCCTCGTGAGACTTCTCTGCAATGACTTTGCATTCATACTGAAAAACACAAGTTGACAAAACAATATTAATTTACATAACTCATGAAAAAGACTTATGAGAGTGACTTTTCTACAAAATGGGTAATAAAACAGCTCTTCTTAAACTTAACCCACGTAAGTTTGGTCTCTACAAGTTCTGTGCACATACTGGTGGCTGCAATTTCTGTCTCCCTGAGCAGCAGATAAAGCAGGTCAGATTTGGGGTATGGCCTGACTTTTCCCCAAACACAGGAGCTCTTATTTACCTCTTGGTTCTTTCAGGACCTAAAAGTATGTAACAGAGTGTGCAAAGCAAAGCATAGGCTGCGCTCTGAACAACAGCACAAGCAATGATTACTGATTTCTGCCTTACTGCACAGCCACGAGTCAAATAGCTGGTTGGTATATATGGAGGAGGAAATGACATGGACATTTACTGGAAGGCAATAAACCCTCCCCTCCACCACTCACCATTGCCAGCTGCCTGCCAATATTGCCCATAGTTATTCCACCAGCAAAAAATATACATGGCAACCAGGAACGAACATAGAGGAAATCTGGAGATGTGTATCTGGAAAAGAACACACATTTTTGAGCTCATCATTGTGCAATACAGAGAGTCCTCCAATCACAAGGCAAATTCACAGATACTAGGACATTTCAACTCAAAAAGATACATATTATAGAAATCTAATTACTTGCAGAAAACAACAAAGGAGGCTTCTTATTGATTATAGCTGCATCTACTCAACTGGAAAAAAGCATGTTACATTATTGGTAAGGTACCAATTTTATTTCAATTAGCAACTTCCAACTAGATTTCTCACACACATAACAGCTTTCATAAACAGTCCAACTTATGCTACGCTCAATATTAGGTGCTGACAGCTTTGGAAATCATGTCAAATCATACCCTTTCAGTTATTCTAATTTTATGTTACAGGTTCAGAACACTGTAATTTAACCTTAAGAGAGCAAATACTTACTGATAAACTCCATTGTAGACAAGAAGCTGTGATACCAACGTGGCCAGGAAAGCAATTCCCACTCCGAGACCAAAGCCACTCCGTGATCTATCAAATGTCCACCACAGTCCAATCGAAAGGGCTGCTAATGTGAGCGACAGCTGGATATTGTTGGCAAAATCCACCTTCTGTGCTGGTTGTTAAGGATAAGTTCGGAAATACCATATACAAGTGTAAAGCAATTTTTTTTTCTTATTATTATACAGCATTACCTGTGTCAGCTCTCACACAGCTACAGGTGTGAGGGAAATAAGCCTTGTAAAAGTTGTCAATATACCGGGAAACCAAAAACTTGTGACACTACTTCAAATTTTAGGTTCTGGGCCCTGTACAAGAGCAAAGATATTCCACACCTATCAGAGACTGCAAGGATTTTATAAAGACACACAATGCACATGTTACTCTCAAGAGTAAGGACATCTCATCCTCACCTTGTCCTTTACTACAGTAGATAAGAAAACTTAAATCTAGCATTAGACTTCTCCAAGTGACAGGGATTTACCAAAAAAAGGTATTTATCACTCTTAATTAATTGCAATTTGTTTAATTTAAATAACACTTTACATAAAGCTCAACATTAAAATGTTGTTTTCTATAAAACTAAATGTAAATATTACTGGAAAGCGTTCACGTAAATCAATATAGAAAGTCAGTTTTGTCAGCTATGTGACAGAAATATGAAGTCATTCCAGATATCTTTGTAGTGTTTCACATCCTTCAAAATGTTTTGGAAACACTAACCCATCCTCCCAACTCCTGTTCAAAACAGATAATTAAAAAGGAGGCCGTCAAGTTTCATAAGCCTGAAAGCAAATTTATGGGATGACAATATAAAAAACACTGCTCTATTTCTGCACAAAAATCTGGAGAGAGACCTAGAGGAAATGAGAAAGAAGTTTGACTAACTGAAATAATTACAGGATAAAAATCAATAGCATCAGAAAAACCGTCAAACAAGACCAAACCCCTCACCAAACACAGCAACGTGCAGAACTGGCAACAGCCAAAGAGAAAGCAGACTGGAGAGCTGTCCAGGAGGAAATACAGACAGTACATTGCTGATGTCCTGGAATATGGGTAACAACTGTTAGAGAACTGCAGAAGGTTTGCTGTAAATAATCAGACCCAAGCAGAGAGGGGGTGGCAATTCTCTTGTATTTCTTAAAAGCAGCAAAGTTGCACATGCTCACCCAACAGGTGAGCCAGGTCAGTGAGAACCACAGCACCAGCCTAGTCCATCTTTGGCAAGGACAGTGAGGACTGGGAGGGACAGCCAGAGTGACTCAGAGCCTTCGCAGCTCCAGCTCATCCGGCCGTTCTGGAGAGCAGTGGGTGGGAACACTACCAAACAACAAAACCTATCTGAGGGCCAAGCCACCTCAGTGGAAACTCAGCCTGTTTTCCCACCTTTCACTTAACTTGCCCTCTTTTCCTGGGAATGAGGAGATTCAGTAGCAGGTGGTCAGCATTTCTTAGCACCGTTTTTGTGAACTGTGTTGGAGCTGACACTGATGGAGACAAGCATCTCAGAGACGATCAACTTCCTTTTTAATTACTCTAAAAGACCCCAATTTTCACAAACAGATAGTGGCTTTAGCTGACAGAGAATGCATTATGCATGACTACACAAAACCTCTCAGCACTGCCAGCAAGGTGCACCAGTCCACGAGAAAAGCACCCTGTCACCCACAGCATGTCCCCAGCTGCTTCAGAGGGGACACCTTTGAGCTCACTTGTGCCAGGATGCATCTGAGCAGCTACTCAATTAGGAGGAGTATAATGTACTACAACATGCTGACTGACTTCTAATTGCTCTTACTGAATGACCACAGGAATGAGAACTACTCTTTTGGCATCAAGGAGGGCATCATTTGCAGAATGGGGTAGCAACACTTCCTTAAGTCGCATAGTCCTGAGTATTCCTGGTCCTGAGTTTTCCCCATTCTTTGCAAAGTGCATGTGCTTCGCTGATGACCTCAAGACTGGGATTCAACCTCTTACTGTGGTGTTAGAAGGACATAACTTGGAATGTCGTAAAGCACTTTTCTGTAATACCTACCACATGAATATTTTCCCACACTTTAATTATTCAAAGAAAATAAAGATTGTAAGTAAGACAAAGCCTAATACTGAGACATTTCTACTGAAAAGATTTTTCACAGCAAAAAGACCTGAGACTTAACCACCTCCAACACTGCTACAACAGTTCGACACTGACACATATTCTGCATGTCCCTTGCAAAAACTCTGCATGTTATATCTTTACTAACAATTCACGTGACAGACTGTGTGAGGTTTTTTTACATGGAAACCCACTTGTTATCACCAATTTCATCTGAACGAAGGATACAGCGCTGGCATGATTTATTCCCACAAAGACTGCTACACATCGCATTACACTGGACCATTCTCTCTTGAACTTATGTGGCTCTCCCAGATGTCTGTCCATGCAGGGGTACAATAACCCAATCACAGCTGTGGAGAACAGGAAAGAAAAAAGGCCCAGAAGTTAAAGCACTGGCAACGTTTAACTGAAATAAAGACTATCTAGACTTTGACAATTATAATCACTACTAAAACAGACCTGTAAGGATAAATAGCACAAAAACATACACTGTAAACAAAGAGGAATTTCAAAGAATTTCATTATTTAAAAAAGCCCTGTAAAACTTCAGCAGCATCGTCAAACACTGCAGCAGTGATCTGGCAGAAGGAGCAATATAGAGACAGTTTGAACTAGGGGCAGAGCTCTCCCACACACCAAAATCTGCACTGCAATTCAGGAAGAACAGTAATAACCTGTAGGGTGGCACTTTTGAAAGCCCCACACCTCAAACATACATGTTTAAATAACTGCAAAACAAACACACCACAGTGCAGGCAGAGTGTGGTATTTTGTTTTTTCTATTGTTGTTGTTACAAGCAGGTTTTGTTTGGATAAAGTTTTTCTCTTCTTCAGTGTTCACTATCATGCTCACCCAGAAGAGAGAAAGCCAAGAGCCTATGGCAGCTGTTGAATACAGAAAACAAACAGGACTTCCAGCCCCAGGGAACGGCGATGCTCTTTCCATATTTCTTCATAAACGTGTTCTCTACTGCAACTGCAGCTAAAAAGACTGTTACCAACCCCACTGAGGACTAACGATGGTGCATAATGTTACACTGGTGTGGCAGGAGTGTGGCAGAGCCTGAGCCATCAGTACAGACTCCAGTGCTCTCAGTCCAGCACACTGCTGGGGGTAACAACACAAATGCTCTTTATTCTGCAACAGAGGAAACTGATCTCCAGGATTCAGGAAAATAAATCATCGGTAAAGCTGGAGCGGAAAAAAAAACCTCTCTGAGCAATTTTCTTGCCAAAGGCCTTGGGCCAAACTCATGACTAATAACGGTGATGGATGAAAGGACTTCTCTGAATGCAGCCTCGATCACCACTGATTATAAATATGCAAAATACCTTTATTCTGTTCATAATAATAAACCATACTGCAGAGAAATGTTCACGCCAATTCCAGGAAGGCTGTGCAAGTACAAATGGTAAGAAAATGGGTGAATTATCAGCATTTACCACAGAGGTTCCCTGGATGTATGCTAGCAGAGAAGATAAGGGAAGAAAATGGAGAAGACTGATAATGAAAAAGAAAGAACCTGAACACCTCAACAGGGGTGACTCCTGCTGGGAAAAGCCAATTAAATCTGTATTATCTTGAAATCAGGTGGCTTAAAATCAAGCAGTGCAACTGCCTAGCAAGTGACTGACTACAATTTACAAGCCATATCCAGTCATTCCATCAAAACCACCAAGCCGTCAGATCCAGGGAGGCCCACGAGTTTCTTGTGAGATGATTGCGAGAGCTACCCTTCACAAGTTCCTACTCACAGCTGCAGTGTCCTCAGATGACCTAAGAGCGCACAGGGTGCAGCCCGATGCAAACAGCCTTTGATGCAAACACTGCAGTAAACACTGCAATCCCTGTGCATTGCTGCTGCAAGTTGGTATTCTGTCATTTCTAACCCCATTACTCCATACATATAAAAGATCAAACCTTTACCAGAAATATTTGTCAAGACAACCAGCTTAAAGCATGAAAAAAAAATGCAGTAAATGCAGGATATCAACCAAAACCTAATCAACAATCTTGGCAAGACAACAAGAAAAGGACTAAGACAACTAGCAGATAAGACAGGTAAGTAACTGCCACCATAATATGCCAAATGCATTTCCACTGGAGAACAGAACTGACGTATTCAGCAAACTGTTTGGAGTGCTTCCTTTCAAATTAAGCTCCTCTATGACATCTAGAGTGTAGTATTTCAAAAAGGTATTAAAAAAAAAAAAAACTAGCAAAAAACCCAGGTTTAAATATTACCATTAGTAAGACAGCAATGCCATCTTGAAAACAAGTTTATTGACTCACATTACTGCCCAGAATCATGAACTTCTCAATCTTATTAAAACTGACCTCTAGGAAGATACTGCCTGCAAGTAACAGTTTCACTAAAGCAGAATCCTCCAGTACTGGCTGCTAAGAATATTCCCTTAGCAAAGCGTGAAACTGACCCACAGGATCAGTGATTTTCAGAGCCAAGTAGAAAGCCTAATCCTATCATGCTTGTAACATGGAATACGCCTTGATAGTTGAAAGAAGAGGGAAAAGGGATATTTCTTACTACCTGCAGTGGGCATACATCTCACTTAACTATCTAAATACACAAAAGCCTCAACTCCCTACGTGGTCATGGGAGAAATGGAGCATGCTCACATCATCTGAGGTGCTCTGTTCTGCACTGTGCCTCTACAATATGAGCTGCCTGCCTGCCCTCACCTCTGGAGACACATCAGGGCTCCCAGCTCCATGAAGCTAAAGCCATACTTCCAACTGGAACGAGGAACAAATGGAAAGCTGGACCACAAAACGGAGTACTTCTCAGGGTGGTTTGCTGTGCTCAAACAAAGCACTGTGTGCTGCACAGTCTGACACTGCTGAGGTATTTTCAAGGGCTGCCTGAGAGCACATTCCTGTAACCCAGCCTCCAGGTTACACATGGCACCAGTTTTTCAAGTTTGTTGAACTTGCACTCTACCCCAGCATAAAAAGCAGAAAAATTGCTGTGCTAACAATGGTACAATAATACAAGTTAGCAGACTTGTCTTCTAAGACAAAAACAGCAATTTCTGGATACGTGCATATTTGTGTACACACAGAGAGATCAGAAAGGATGGGAACAGTTCAAAAAGGGCAGTGACTATGGAAGAGAAATTTTTATCTTCCCCACCTCTCATCTAGTTTTTTGTAACTATCTACCTCCCCCTCCACTTTTTGTTCTCCACGCCAGGCACACACGTGACTGAACTTACCTGATGCCGTGCCACAGCAAGGTGGTACCCACCAAGCTGAAGAGAAGATGCTTGTGATCACGTCGGGGGGGAAGAGAGTAACGTTTCTCTGGATCTGAAGCAAGTTTAATACTAATGCAAGAAATACGCCAATAAAAAACAGCACTATACCACGAATTACCAAATTCATGCCACGACTGGTTACAGAGGAAATATATGGGCCACACTTTTTTGGTAAGGTTGGCATTGCATCATTTTCTGCCATGACTTCTTATGTTCTCAGAGGCATCCAACAGGTTGACTGAGGAGGATTCACTTGCAACTGGTATTTTGACTCTCTTCAATTAGGAGACACCCAAACCCTGAAAAATAATAAGAAAGGGTGAAAACGCAGATATAAGAAACATTTCATATATTTCTCTTAAATTATTTGGAGATTGGGTTAAAAAAAAAGTCTATTATATTTATTTCTGAATTTTCTGAGCAGGCAATTAGTCATTTGAGAGTAGAAACAACCACAGCTGCAAAAACAACTTACAAAGAAAACAGGTTTTACAAATAGCTTTGTCTGTTAGGAGACAGAGGAGGAAACACGTGATATGGGACAGCTAGGAATGTGAAACCACAGTGAGGAGGAGAAGAAATGAAACTGGTATCAGATGGAAGAAAGGCTTGCTTTGTAGTAACAATAAATTGTTTTTCTCCCCTCCTTTAAGCAACAACTGGAGATTATGTAATTCAGAAGCAAGTAAACACAGCCCTTAATTCCAAGTCAGCCACAGAGGTTCATAGATCTCTCTTCTTGAAGAGATGCCAGAAAACATTTCTCAACTGGAAATGAAATCTGAGAAATAATTTTCAGGATGGAGTCAGAATTTCAACAATCCTGCAGTGTGCACATTTTGTAACCCTTGGTAAGTGCAAGCAACTTGGCAAACCAGAGCAATAACCTCAATACAGAGAAGTATTTGCCAAAGTAACACACTTTTGGTGAAAACTGCCACGTATTATTACAAACCATAACTGTAATCAGGCACAAAAGCACCTGAGGGTGAAGGTAAAAGGAGCCCTGCCTGCCCATGCACTCGGCAGCATCCTACATGAGTAACTGCAGGCACTACAGGAATGGAGAGTTCCCATCCCAATCCCTCTTTTTTAAAAAAACCTGTCCATCAAGAGTCTTGTTATACATGGATTCAGTGCCACATTCATGTATAACAACGGTTTTGATCGACAGCTTAGCCACCTGGAACTTCAGAAAAAAAGGCCTGACATTGTTTTTAAATTTGAAACTGCCAGCTGGTGGCGGCTTCTGTTAACTCTTATTTATGGCACATGGGGAGCCAAACCAGAACATCCATCCCCCTTCCTCCCTGACTCCAGTAGATCCAGAGGAAGCTCTCTGAAGATGCAGCAGCAGAGCAGAGGACACAGCATTCAGTTTTGCTGACTGAAAGCTGAAAGGGAAGTTAAAAACATCCAGGCTACTTAAGATACTCCAGGTAACTCCACAGAGGATGCAATGCCACAGCATGGCATCCTCCATCAGACAGAAAAGGTTCCAAAAGGCAACAAAAAAAAAGGAAAAAAAAAAGTTATGATCACACACAGCTTCCCACCGGCAATTTGGGGAGGCAGTGGTGTCTTCCTGAAAACACAGGATCTCTTCTGCACAGCTGATTCTCCACATTATTTGTAACAATGAGCACATCTTAGGGGTACAGAGGACAACCAAGGTGTCTGGCTTCTCAGTCTGCTTCCTGACTCACATTGCTACCCTTGATGTCTACATCAAGGCAACAGGCACTGCAACACACTTCCCTCAAGCAAAAAGGAGGTGCTCTAAATTTTTTTTCCCTCCTCCGTATCGCATGGCTTGTTTGCTTGGATAAGTGGAGCTTGGATAATACGTTTAGCCTCCAGGAAAGAAAGCACAGAATCACAAACACATCACTCTTTCAGCTGAGAGTCTCATCTGTGTCCCTGAGTGCTTTGCCCAACAGGTGATCACAGGAATTCTCAGAATTTACAGGAGTCTTTTCAACACATTGCGTTGGAGGCTCTAGGTCCCAATTACAAACTCTGCAGGAATATTGTGCCTAACAGAGGCTTTCAAACTGTTATGTCCCTTCTAAGCTTTAGCTTGCCTAGGAAAACAAGTTAAACTCCTGACTCTCCACTTCCTTCACCATCCCAACAGCTCTTGGCATTTCCTGAAATCTGCACATTCCTTTTTTTAAATGCATGGCCATAACTGACGTACAAGAAAGTTCACACCTTTGTGTCTCTCTGTAACCAGCAACTATGCAGCACACAGCGTCATGGTTTCTTTTTTTTTTCAGTCATAAAGTGGTTTGCTCATGTCCCATGATCCATTACTACTTCCCAGTCTCTCCTCTTTCATGTTACTGAAATCCTTGTTCCCTGGTACCAGCCCCAACCCTTGTATGCTGCATTTCAGATGTTATTTACTCTGACACTCAACATCATTCCATTTTTCCTGCACAATCTCTCAGTCCTCTTTGGCCCTGCAAATGGTTCCCAGCTTTGGGTCCTCAGCAAGCATCATTACTGCATCCTGTTTTGTGCACCAACGTCATCAACTAAAATAGAACCATACAATGCTTTGGGTTGGAAGAGACCTTAAAGATCATCTAGTTTCCAAACCCTTAAATACTTAGATTGGCCCAAGTCCCCAGTCTTTGACGAAATCTATTAACAATTTCCCCACAGCAATGATTTCCCCCTTTTATACCATCTCTTGATATGTCCCTCTAACAAGACTCTGCTTTCTGTAATTCTTCAACTACAGCAATCTTCAACCTAATTAAGAATCACCCACTGTCCCACATGGCAATACTGATGTAAACACCTATCAAATCTTACTGTTGTTTACTTTTTTTTCTAGAAATGCTAATGATTGAAAAAAGTCCAATTTTAGTCTGGCAGAAACCAGTTTCAGACTAGGAAACCTGCATTTATCCGATTTCCTTTTATTTGTCATTCAGCAAATATGCATTTAATCGTGAAGGCTTAGCAAAATGTAAGAGGACTTTGCTACTCAAGGAAATCACTCACTGCTCTTATACAACCACTGCAGCTGCAAGTCACAGCGGCAGATTTTTACTACCAGGTAAACAGCCTGACCACAGCAAGGGCACCTGAGTGGGTACACATTGGTAGATGTTTATAAAAAGTAACTCAAGGTCCTAAAGTAGCAGTAGTTTTCACCTGGTGGTTTCTCACCCTACATGTATCATTCCTATGTTTTATCCCTGTTTCCAGATTTTGTACTGACCCTGAGGCCTTCTGGCACGCCACAGAGCAACAGGGGAACAGAGCAAGGTGACCAACGCTCATGAAAAATTCTTCAGTGCCTCTGAAAGCTCTGGTGCAGCAAAGATATTTAGTATCATCACCTTGCATGAAAATTAAATAAGATCTCTAAAGACAACATCACCTCCTGCTCCCAGACTACGAGGCTAGTGAGCCTGCAGACAGAGAAGACAATGTCTCCTTTTAAGACTTGTTTTTTACTGAGTGTTTCCTCTCAGATGGGAATAGATCACATATTGAACCAACACGACTTCTGAGCCTGCGTCTCTTGGGACTGCTCATTCACAACTATAACACCGCACTGAAAGCTACAGGTTTGGCACTGCCAGAGCCTCAGCTGCGCTCCCCCTCCCCGCTGGCACACGGATTCAGCCCAAACCTTCCAACAGACAGTGCCTGGCGTTGCACAAAGAGTCAACGAGTAAATTACCACCTCAGACATTTTGGAAACACTTAGTCACTTAACTGTCTCGTAATGAGAAGGTCCGTCCTGCAAGTGCGCCCCAGGGCTCTGCGGGAGCACCGGGAGAGATCCACAACTCCCGACACCGCACACACACACACCGGGCACGGCGCGGCGTTGCGGGGGCCGAGGAAGAGGAGATTTATTTAAGCAACACCGCGCAGGAGATGGCAAGAAACCATCCGCCGCTTGCCAAAGCAAACCACCCCTTTCTTGGGGCGCAGCGGTTCAGCCCGGGCCCCGCGGCAGCCCTGCCCGCCTGGGCACCACCAGCACCCCAGACCCGGTTCTCCCCGGCCCGGCCCGGCCCGGCCCTTCCAGCAAGGCCGGCGGAGCGGCCACGGGCCCGGGACAGCCCCGCGGGGCACAGGGTCCCGCCGGCGCCCCGGGAACGGCCCCGCCGGCCTCTCGCCGACGACTCGCCCCCCGCCGCGTCACCCCCGTCCCGGAGCCCGCGGGCAGGACGGGCCGGGGGCGCCGCTGACCAGCCCAGCCCGACCCGGCCCGGCGCGTCCCACCCTCCCTCCCGCAGCCCCGGCCCGGCCCCTCCGCAGCCCCGGCACTCACTCGGCCTCCGCCATCTTCCCCAGTCCCCGCCCCGCGCAGCCTCCGCAGCGCCCGCCGGGCCCTGGGGCTCGCTGGGCTCGGCAGCGGGGAGGGAGAGTCTCGGGGTGCGCCCGGGCATCCATCGGCACCGCTCCCGGGCACCCATCGGCACCGCTCCCGGGCACCCATCGGCACCGCTCCCGGGCACCCATCGGCACCGCTCCCGGGCATCCATCGGCACCGCTCCCGGGCACCCATCGGCACCGCGCCCCTCCGCCTCGGGAACGCGTTGGGGACCAGAACTGGGGGGCGTTGGGGCAAGTGCAGGGGAGCGCCACGCAGTTCGCAAGAGGACTGGAGCGCAAGAGTGCTGTGTGCGGTTTTCAGCACCGCCGTACAAGAAAGACATTACGCTGTTAGAGGGCGCCTAAGGGGAGGGTAGCGAGGATGGTGAAGGGCCTCGAGGGGAAGCCGTGTGGGGAGCGGCTGAGGGCACTTGGTCGGTTCAGCCTGGAGAAGAGGAGGCTGAGGGGAGACCTCACTGTGGTCTTCAACATCCTCACCAGGGGATGTGATCCCACCAGGGGAGGGGCAGGTGCCGATCTCTTCATTTTGGTGACCCGTGACAGAACCCGAGGGAATGGCCTGAAGCCAAGGGGGGGTCAGGTTGGATATCAGGAAAAGGCTTTTCACCCAGAGGGTGGCTGAGCACTGGAACAGGCTCCCCAGGGCAGTGGTCACAGCACCAAGCCTGTCAAGAGCTCAAGAAGCGCTTGGACAACGCTCTCAGGCACATGGTGGGATTCTTGGGGCATCCTGTGCAGGGACAGGAGTTGGACTCAATGATCCTGATGAGTCACTTCCAACTCAGCATATTCTGTGATTCTATGACAGGCTGGGGATGTTGGGACTGTTCAGCCAGGAGAAGAGAAGGTTGTGTGGAGCTCTCACAGCAACCTTCCAGTATCTGAAGGGGGCCTACAGGGAGACTGAGAGGGACTGTTCATCAGGATCTATAGTGACAGGACAAGGAGTAATGAATGGGTACAAACTGAAAGAGGGCAAATTCAGGTTAGATATTAGGGAGAAGTTCTCAACTTCGAGGATGGTGAGTGTTCAAGGCCAGGTTGGATAAGGCCTTAAAGCAACCTGGTCCAGTTGGAGGTGTCCCTGCCCATGGCAGGGGGTTGGGACTAGATGATCGTTAAGGTCCC
Source organism: Myiozetetes cayanensis (assembly GCF_022539395.1). Taxonomy (NCBI): domain Eukaryota; kingdom Metazoa; phylum Chordata; class Aves; order Passeriformes; family Tyrannidae; genus Myiozetetes; species Myiozetetes cayanensis. Next base: position 30,167,321 of record NW_026088185.1, read on the forward strand.
TTTCAACCCCTTAACACTCATTGATTCTGTAATTAAAACAAAATCTATACATGTCGGGCTATTTGCACCGCGGTCGTGCTCCCAGCTGGGCTCAGTGCAGCAATGAGCGGCTGTGCCACAGCCCTGTTACACATTCAAGTACAGATGAGGGGGTGAATTCCTTTTCCCCAGCTGAAACTGCCAGCCCACTGTGGCCCTCCTGAGCACCTGGTCCCACAAAGACTTTCCCAAGCGCTTGCTTTATTGATTGAGTCCAAAATTACACATCTACTTACTCCAGCAGCCACATTTCATCACCAGTTTGGGAGAATGTACAATGTTAAGCAGAAAACAATTTGCGTTAGCCAGTCTTAACTACTGGTAAAGGCATCACAATAAAAAATACCATTTATTGTATATACATGAGGGGGATTATGGGAGAATAATACTGTTACAGCCATTTATATCTCATATATATTCCTTATAACTTTATACTCATTATTCTATTATTAATGAAATCTCTCCTTTCTCATTGCACTGATATTGAATACAATTTATTAAAAATATTTGCATGTTGCATTCCCCCATGCTTAGTATTTCATTGCAAAGACTTTGACGGAACTTTCCATGTGACGAGCTCTGCAGTGGTTCTGTGCAGATCCCATTGTAGTTCCCAGAGTAGTGACTGGGTAGGATGGAACTTGTAGCTATTTACTATATTGGCATCTTTAGTGATAACTGTGGTTTCTTTGTGCTGGTATATTGCAAACAACAGTGTCACCAAACATGTAGAAACTCAGAGGGCAATACATGGGTCTATAATAGACATATTAAGAATGGAAAAGGGAGACATTTGCAGCAGTAGAAACTCATTGTGGCTTAGGTGAGCAATAAATGAATTTTCAAATTATTCAGCTTTGGGTTTTGTCACACAGAAACAAAGTCTTTTTATTCTCCGTAATTCCTGATGAGCTGCTTGCCCTGCCTGTGGTTTAGATATTTACTTTGCTGAACGTGAACTCCAAATTGTGGATCGAGAAAGACAAACAGGGTTTTTTTTTAATCAAATAAAATAGCTTTCCCTCATGTCAGATAAATGCCTTTGGCCAGCCACGTGCCTGAAGCAGAGCAAAGTGCCTTGTCTCTTTGTGCCTTAAGGACCAGGACCACCAGAAAGCCTGAAATTGGAAACTTTGGGAACATAAGGTGTGTGCACTGGAGAGGAAAGTATGGCATAAATAGATGGAGACTGAGAGTGATCACTGGATCCTTCTCTAGACACCTATGTATATTGTCGGGTAATGGCTTGTATATAAATTTGGATTAGTTACAGTCAGGTCTGCTGCTGTGTTTGGTACTATAAAATTATAAGAAATTAGTTCCTACAAAAAATTAATGATCATATAATAAATATTAGCCATATTAATAGAGGGGCATGAAGACTAACGTGAGAAAATACATAACCAGTGTTGGTGTAAATCTCTGCAACTCTAAGGACTTTATGGCATTGCCAGTTTACATCAGCTGAAAGCTCAGTCCTTACACCCATCTGGTTTTCCTGGAGGGCACAGTGTCCTGTTGCACAAAAATGGCAGGAGCACGAGGGAAAAACATATGAAAATGTATCTGAATTGGGAATTGCCAAAACAAATATATCAGCAAATAGTGTTGCAGACAAAGGAGACAGACATGTGACCTGCAGAGAAATGTCACTTGCTCTGATTTTGACTGGAATTGCTATGAAATATCACGGGAGAATCATCTCTTTTGGAAAGCAACATGGAGTTGTTTCATTGCACTGGCTGCAGAAGAAGATGGTACGAAGTGTTCTGCACTTAGTTTTGAGACATCAGCATTACTCTGGGTATGATAGACTTGACAGTGAAAAGCCCAGGAAAGTTTATAAAAAGCAGAGGAGCCTAATTGCAGCCACACACCTGCAGAAAAAGTGGAATTGCTTTCTTGAACCTTACAGTGGCTTTTTAAAAGCTGTATTTTGTAAAGGCTTTCAGAGCTGCCTGATACACTGGTTGAGTGAGCCAAGGCCAGTTGACTTGACTGGACGTGTGCCTGCAGCAGGACAGTAAGGGAAGGGTGAGAAACAATGGATAGATGTATATATGAGTGGATGGGTTAAAAAAAGAGAAAGAAAATAAGAGAGTAGGTAAAAAAAACTCACCTGAGTCTTTGTGTGATGATCCATAGTCAAATGATCAGGTGTTTCTGGAACTATATGCATGTGTAACTTTGGAAAAGCCTATGTGTACGACAAGAAAAAGCCTCCAGTGGCAGTCTGGAGCCAAATCCTGGTAGGGCTTCCAGAGCTGATATAAAGGACAACATCAGGCCAAAGCTGTTGTTCTTCTCCAAGGCCTGCCTTTACTGTGTGTGGTGGTGGGGCAACCACAGAGTGCATTCAGTGTAAGACCCTCTGGGTAGGAGCCTTGTTCCCAGGGATTAAAGCAGGTTTGCTTCCTTTAGGTATATGAATTAATGTCTGTAGAGCTCTTCAAGCACAGTCTGCAGATCTTAAGTATGGCATCCCTGCAGCAGGAGTTCTGCAGAATCCTCTTTGTGAGCCATGCTGAAGCATGACCAATGACCAACAGCAGTTTCCCAACAAGGAATGCCTGTCCCTTCCTCACTTTACGTTCCAGACAACTATATCAAGTATTGCTGTTATTTGGGGCCTTTAGCTAGTATTGTAAAAAAAAACCAACCAAAAAACCCCACCCCAAACAAACAAACAAACAAACAAAAAACCACACAGTAAATAATAGATTTTTCTTTATCAAATTATTCTTCAGTAATCTAAATCTCTTTTCAAGCCTTCTTGGAAGTTCTCCATGCATGCAGAAGGCTTCTGGAAGGCCTAAGTGAAGAATTAAAGAACTGCACACATTTTCCACAAATGCCTTTTATCTCACCAGCTGAGGACGCTGTCTTGTCTTCTACTACCTTTTACTATCTTCAGAAGGCATAGCAGGCACCTGGGTTAGCACACAGCTGGTCACAGGCAGAGACAGCACAGCTGACAAGTCCTGCAGCACATGGGAGCTCGTTAGGCACAGAGAGGCAGCGTGCTGTGAACTAGCCTGGAGTCTTGGCAAGAGCAGAGCAAGTAGTGGACAAGTTCTATAAAATTGATTTTTCAATAGCGTTGGCATTTTAGAGAGAAAATCAAAAAGAGATGGCAGCAAAGTGCAATCATCGGATCACATGCATTCTCACAATCAAAAAGGGCTTGTGCTTATCTCAGGTTAGCGATAAGATACACAGTTTTAGGGCTGACATCAAAGGCATTTTTATTTATTTAGCCACTTGCAAAAGGCACTGGGTTGCCAGCTCCAGAGGCTAAAGTCCTGTATTTATGTACTGAAAGGTGCTTCATGGACAAATGCAGCCTGGGTTTTCCTGTATCACTCTGCCAGCGTGGCTCAGCCCTGGTCTGGTTTCCATATTCATTCAGTACTTGCTAAAATAGTTACCTAGGGAGTAAACACTGCCAACCACAGCCAAAGTTTCTGAGATATGGAGTCCAGCCCAGTCAGGAGTTTGCCAAGATAACCTCATTGCATCACATGCCAGAGAGCCACGAACAGCTGTAGCATGAAAGGAACTGTGACATTTAAATAAGATATTGAAAATGCAAGGTAATCATCATCACGTTAGAATACATCCAGATATGGGATTTAGAAATTAAAGACTCCCTACCATAATTTTACAGTGCCATATAACATCTAGATTCAAAGAACAGACTAAATAGCTGGGGCACTGAGCTTCAGTGAGGTGCCTTTTTTTCAGTGGTAAATTCTGGTGAGAAGCAAGGGCAGTATGGAGCCTGGAGGTACATGGAGAATGTATATGAATGCATTCCAGCCCTGGGTATATGTGCATCTGTCAGAAGTGTGTCACTTGCTGAGAGTCAAAATAAGGTCAGCGCAGATGAGTAAGTATATGCAAAAAGGCAGGGAGGAAATTCATGTCAAATCAAGCTAAAAATAGATAGCTGAGTGGATGAGCAAAATGGCTAAGAAATACAAACAGAAAAACTGCAGTGTCGGAGAAGGACAGTACCCTTGCACAAGAAGTTAAAATGCTTTCTGAACTTAAGTGAAAATATTTGAGATATATGTGTCATCAAAGTTAGAATGAAAATTATTATATTTAAGTTGGGAGGTTAACAATTTCTTGGCAGCCATGAAACTCAGGTTCCCTTCCTTCCTCCCTTCTTTTCTTGCTCCCTTTCCTTCTCTTTCTCCTTCATTTCCTTTGTGGCATCTCAGATCCACAAGGAAGAAGAAGATTCCAGCAACTGCAAATGAAAGCTTCTGCTCAGTATCCCAAGGCCTGCCATGTAGTCATTACCAGGCAATCTCAATGACAACTGCATTTGGCAGTACTGTTGACTGACTTTATTTCAATTGGCATTATATTTGTAAAGATACAGACTTTATACTTATGCCTACAAAGAATATTAACAACTAATTTTAAATTATTTTGAGATAGGGCAAGCCAGTTTTGCCCTTCATGTACAAAGGCAGAGTGTGAACATCTCAGGCACATGCTGGGATTCTTGGTTTTGTCCTGTGCAGGGCCAGGAGTTGGACTTGATGATCCTTGTGGGTCCCTTCCAGCTCAGCATATTCTGTGATTCTACAAACAGGCTATTTCTGCAAAGTTTACGGTCCAAAGAGAGCAGCAGATTCCTCTGTGGGTGGTAGAAAGAAATAGCACACACAGAAAGATCCTTGTGCTCATTTGATGTATCTATTTTAAGTTAAAAAATTGTCCTCTGGAGAAGCCTGCTTCTTTCCTTCACCTGTTGCAAATGGAAAAGGTGCCAAATTTCATAGGCATCTAACTTTTAGGCCTCAGAATAAGGAGATAATGATGTTATCCTGTGTAATTTGTTCAACAGCATGGGTTATCTGGGTCAGTGTTGAGGAATGTTTGTGTTGCAGCAGTCTCAGGCGCTTCTGTCAGACAGCAATCACTGCTGGCATTGACAGTGCTGGGAAGGACACATTACAGAGCAGTTTAAAAAATGTCTATTTCTCTTAGGCAGTGAAAATCTGCAAATTTACAGTGACAATTCAAATACCACAAGTTTTCATTTCCAACAAATATTTCCATTTTGCAGCATTCTGCTTTGTCTCGAATTTGACCTTTCCCTCAGAAAGCACACGGTGCAAATGCAGAAATAAAGGAACCAAGAGCTCACTTAGAAACACAATTTTCCATTAAAATCAGTTTTAATGAAATATATTCCATCAGCTGTAGCTGCTTTTGACAGTCAGTAAGTCATTCAGGTGCCTAAACATAGGACTCACGGTCTGCCTTAGAAACACTTTAGGGCATCCAGGACACCTGCATGGAGCTGGGGATGTGACAGACACCTGCAAGACCTTCACCTTCCAGATGCTGTGGCTGTGGCTGGGGAGGGACACCCTGGGCATCTAGAATAGCATTACACATCCTGGGCTGGGCAATTAGTCTCAGAATCTCTACGATTTCAGACAGAAAAGCATCCCACCTGATGCTGTTGTTAATGGGCTGTCAGAGCCTGATAAAGGAGAGAGGGAACCAGCACAGTGCTCTCGAGTCTCACCAGAAATTCATGACACTCCATGACCTCCAGCAAGTGCTGAGCATTGGGATCTGGTTTGCCCACTGCCTCCATGCCAAGCCCTGGAGCAAGAGGCAGGTTGGAGTCCAGTGACTTGCGGCAGGAGCCCGTGCTGTCCTGGGAACCCTCTGAGCATGTGGCACTGCAGCTGCAGTGAGCTTGGCAAAGAAGTGAAGTCTTTTGTTGGGCAACCTGATTGTGCAAGGAACACCAGCATAAACAAAGCAGTAACTAGTAATCAACTGAAGTCTCCCTGAAGCTATAAAAACAAAAGAATTATCTGAATCAGCATTATTATATGTTTTCTTTTTGATCAAAGAGGCAACACTGGAGAACCCGTGTGCTGGACAAGAAGGGAAGACAGAAGTATGTAACTGGTCTGGGCTGGATGGGCTTTGAGCAACCTGGTCTAGTGGAAGGTGTCCCTGCCCACGGCAGGGGTTTGGAACAAGATGATTTTTAAAGTCTTTTCCAACCCAAACCATTCTATGATACTATGGAAATATAAAATAATTTAAATTGAATTTGTGTTGGAGAATTCTCAGGCCCAAAAAATGAAAATGCTTTCCCTCCTTCATAATTACTGTCTTGGCTGTAGTCTTTGTGAAAAGATAAAGATTTGTCTCTTTCTTCTACAGTGACCCACTAGTTAGTGTCAGCAAAGAGCTGTTAGGCTGCCCTGGAGTTCTGAGCTACTGCTTCAACTTGACCTTTTCTGATGAAAGCAGAGGCTTAGCCATGCTGTGTAAGATTTGATGTTACAACCAGAACATGGGGTATGAACCTTCTGAACTTACATTTTAATGTGATGGCAAATGGATCTGTTAACAGAATCACTTGTACTCTCTTCTACATCTTTTTAAGGTTTAATGAGGAAGGTTTAAGAAGGTGTAAATAGGAGGGTTTAAGAAGGTTTAATGAGGAAGGGTTTTTTTTTTAATTCTTTTCTCTTTTACTAGAATTATCACACGTAGGTTGAGCCAAAGTAGATGGGACTTCACGAGTACTGAAAAATATGTGCCCAGATGTGTTGCTGATGTGAGACACTGAACTATTACCAGCCTAAACTGGCTCCTGGATTTTGTTTTAGCCCCATTACTCCCAGGCCACACATTTTGGATGTCAAATTCTGCTGGCATTGTAAATTTACCCCAGTGAAGAATTTGGCCTTCTCCTTGCAGAAACAAATAAAATCTCAGTATTGTGTTTGTGTTTGGATTGTTCGTACTGAGGTTTTGGTAGGTTTTTTTTTTTTATTCTTTTTGCTCCAGTGATTCATTTATGAAACAATGTGATGAGATTCAGGCTTCTGACGATATTTCCATTACCCAGGAATTGAAGTACCCTGAGCAGGCCAGGACTTGCATAAAGATAAACACACGTACCCAAAGTGAACACAAATACTTTAAATACAGAAAAATATTACAGCTTGTGCCCTGTGCTGCTTACCCAGCAGACCCTCTGCTGTGGATTTATGGCTGTTGTCACAGTACTTTCTCCTCTGGCCTTTCTTGGATGAAAGCTTTTCCAAGAGCTAAATTAATTAAAGTCATAGAGTGTTAAACTAAAAATATTGTCCATACAGATACGCACATATGTACATTCATATACCCATAATTACCAAACAGTTCTTCTAGAGATTTGATCTAAATCCGGCAGATTAGATTATCTGATAATTAGTTTGTTTAGTGGATCTCCAGCGCAGATACAGGACTCCAAATAACATAATTAGTTTGGGAAAGGGCACGAGCTTCTCAGCAGTTCACTCTCATTTTCTCATATGTGCTTCCTGAGAGCCGTATGGAGATCTTCCATTCCAAATAAATCCAAAGGCATGTGTCAGTCGCCAAATATGTTATAAACAATAAGGGAATTTCATGCACCAGTCTTTTTGAGAGTAATCTGCTTACACAATTTTGTGACTCTTAGATCAATATTTTCCAGCATTTGTGGTGCAGCAGAATAAAGACCATGTTTTATTCCAGTTATGAGATTTTAGCTATATATTGTTAGAGACTTTAGAAGTAGTTTAACATGCTTGTAACCAGAACATGGGCCAAAATGAGTAATGTTTTGTCATCAGTAAATTTCTGCTGCTTCATAAAAAATGATCTCACCTTCATAACCAGCAATAATCTTATAACTTCAGATGAAACTTGGCCTCTGGCTGTGCTAGAAAACTGATACATTTTCTGTTTGCTCTCTATGCAGAATTTCAGTTGCCCTGGCTTTCTCTTTTGCTGCATAATAAATAAGTAGTGTAGTTCAAGTTTTATTTCTCTTATAAATAAGAAATCTCATCCTTATTTGGTGTAGAGCTGCTTCAGATGCTTTACTAACATTTTATTGGCTGCCTCAGTAACAAATACACTGTCTATCCAGAAACACTGTGGCTTCCATTAGACTGTTCTATTCACTGGATTCAAGTGGACAATAAAACATGCTGAATGACAGTGTGTCACTGATGACTAGAGAGCTTTAAAGAAAAGCCATTCTGTCTCCTGCCTTTTTCTTGTTTTCATATATCTGAATGTACCCCACACACTTTTTTAATGGCCTTGTTGATTTCTATTGTTGTATTTCTATTAATTTTTAATGATTAGCCCAGTGTAAAGCCTTGTTAGATAAAACTGATTATGTTATTTTTTCCAAAGGAGAAAATAGGTACCCAGATGTCTAAAGATTAGTAAACACACTTCTATTGAGAAATGTTGGTTACCAGTGTATTTTTAGTAAATTATTCTGCAGTACTTGGAAAACACTGGAAAACTAAGGGAGGTCCTTTAAATGAAAATATATATAGATATAAGTCAATCTGCTCTGGGCATAGATGGAAGAGATGACTGAGAATCAGTGCTAAAAATGGCTGGTCTGTGACTTGTATCAGGGTTGTGAGTTGGTGGAATGTCTGGTTTGGTAACAAAAGACATTTCTTTCACTCTGGATGGAGTTAACCATGTTCCAGAAGCTGGTACAAAGCCAGTACCACTTTTGTTGCTTTTGGCTCACACAATGCATAGGTTTCACGTGCTGCACAGGGATAAGGTGTCATTAACACTTGCTTTTCTTTTTTTACTCCTCCTAGTCAAGCAGAAGTGTAAGTGACTGTAATTCCTCTATCCATTAATTAGATGTGACACTTCAGCAACTTCTGCCTGACATACATCTGGTTTTCTGGAGTCCATCAGAGGTCCCTTATCCTGGGGGATCTACTGAACCTTCACATGCCCTTCAGGTATTAGATACCAGTATGTGATTTTCAAGGTAAAACTGGAGATCTTTCTTTATGAAATTCAGGCAGGTTGGTTTTTTTTTCCTGTTTATCACATATTTGTTCTGTGGTGAAGGAATATTCCAAAGTATATTTAAGATATTACCCCCTCCTTTCAGAATGCTTGTATTTTGTGCCTTAATTAGAGAGTGGCCAGGAGGCTGTAGCTTGGGTTCATTGGCCCTCTTTCAAGAAACTGGCTTTTGAAAACTTGGCCACAAGGAGTAGGCTAGGAGGGTTTTCATGTGTGCTGTTTTAGTGTTGTGGAAGACCTATCTCAGCATTATTAGAGAAGCACACATTGCCCCAGCAAACACATCCCCCACTCTCTGTGATGTCCTGCCTGGGGTGCAGCCTTGCAAACCCCCTGTTGCCTCCTGGAGATCAGGTCTCTTTGGGACAGGCAGCATCTTTCCTCTGTGTGTGAGCACAGGATGTAGCAAAATTGTCTCATTATGCAGCGTTTCTAGGACCTGCACATCTCTGTTACAAGAAGCCTTTGCTTACCCACAGGACCTCTGTGTAAATGGTGCTTGCAACGTGGACCCCAATAAACAATAATGATGGAAATGACGATGGCAATGGGTTTCTTTGGCTGCCTGCCCTTTCTGTTACATGGGAGACATTCAGGTACCACAAGATGGATGTGGCACAAAATAACAGATCTGTTGTACCGGGAAGCAGCAATACTGGCAGCACTTGGAGAGGGATGGTACTGTGTGCTGAGAATGTTACATCTCTCCACCTCTTAAAATTAAAACACTGTTTACAACACCTCTTGGTTGAGGAAGTGTTTATTTATGTTGCTCCACGTCCAGCTAAATGTTAAATATGACGTCATGCAGTCCTGCTCCGTCTCTGGGTGAAGGTACGAGTGGAAAGGCATACAGAACTTTCTTCTCTGACATTCCCATCTGCAGATACACATGAATTGATAGAAATAACCTTTTGTAATACCCACAATTTTCTGTAGTTCTAATTTTTATTGTGCCTGCTGCCTGAAAGATGATAAGACTTATTCATAAATTCACACTCCAGTGGTTTGATAAATATATAACAGTCTGAAAAGGAGTTTCTTGGTGCAGTGCATGTTATTTATCAGGTCTCAGTTTTCCTTGGGTTTGGTCCTAAGGTTTATTGTTGATTTTTTGTGGGTTGGTTTTTTTTTTTTTTTTCATTCTGACATTTTTAGCTGACTTCTCTGATCCTCTTCATACCCATAGCCACAAGGAAAAATAGCAATTGGGACAACTAAAACTAAATATGGCATGACAAAAAATATGTTTATATACCTTTATTATATTATCTCTTATTCTCTATCTGATAAATGAGGAGGCGAGAATATTGTAAAGTGATATTCTATAGCAGGCACAACGCTTATCAGTTATTTTCTTTTGACCTTCTGCCTTAGAAAATTAATTCACTTGAGCTGCTCGTACACTAGAACATTAGGAAAAAAATAATGTTAGCACTAGTGAATATAATCTCTGCAGGAAAGCTGGGCAATTATTCAATGGCCTAATCTTATCTCTTGTTTCATTTTTATATGGCAAGTCTACATTTAAAGTATTAGATATACTGTGCTTCTGCTCAGTGCCATCAAACCACAGTAAATAAACGCCGCTAAGTGCCACCATGAGTGAAGGAGCTTATAATGAGAAGTGTGAGCGGACGTGTGCGCCATTCATCATCCTGCTCGGGCCGATATTGGGGCTCTTTTTATCAGCACTATTCGTAGCAGTGTCATCACCTCTGGTATAAATCTTCTGTCAGTGTCTGTCGTCCCCGTGCCCTATTAAACTCATGCTCTCACATAATCACGGAGTGACCTTTGGATGTCTTTCATTAACCTCTGACCTGAACCCCGCTGGCTTCTTGTTGGTAGGTAAATCTATAACATGACATTTGCTTACGACTCAACCTTTATCCTTGCTTAATAGTCGTGCCTTTCAATTTATTTTTTTTTTTTTCTTCTGGAGCAAAAAGATAGTTATAATCTTAAGGCACAGCTTGGATTTCAAAGGTTGGAACACAATATTCACCTTAGTGTCTCCTAATAGACTTCATAATATTTTTCCACTGCTGCTTGCTGAGTCTTATCAATTGTAAACTGGTGCAGGACGTTAGCCTCACAAATAATAATTTTGTTTCTGATAGAAATTTGTTTTCCCTCAGATATTTTCTTCTTACTGTGTTCACCTAATCAGGGATTAAAGATTGATTGATTCAAATTCAGTTCTGCAGCTGTGCCAAAGCTTAGCCTAAAATTTCTGGCGCTGGAGATGAAGGATAGCTATTATACAGCAATAATGATAATAAAAATAATGCAAGATTTTGTTCTCATGAGGATCAAGTGGGCTGGAAAGTAGTTCCTGCAGTGCTCTCTCTATGTTGCCGATGTCTTACTGCAAAGCCTTGGTCAAGCTACTTGCTTTTTCTATGACTCATTTACCTCACTTGTAAAACGGGCCATGGTAAAACTGTACCTGAGGAATAAAACATGAAAAATGGCTTCTATTTACCTCTTATGTGCTTGGGAACCAGACTGATGCTCTTATTAACCCTGCTCAGCTAAGTGTGTGTACAGAGTTGAGAGAGTACTGAATTATATTTCTCCTCCTTCAGCCCTTCCTCCCCCCACGAATGTGCCCCTAGTTACCCCTTAACTATAATTAGAGCCAATTAACTGGAATTCTTAGCAGTTGTATTCCTGTATTCCTAAAATTATTAGCAGTTGTATTGATGAAAGGGGCTCTTGGTAGAGAACAGGAAAGTAAGTGGTTGGGGTTTGTGCTGGCATTGAAATGAGGGGTCCATAGAAAAGGGTAGGACTGGCTGGTGCTCCCTTGGCAAGGAGTTGGGGCCATGGGCTCGGCCTCTGATGGGAAATGGGAGAAAGGAAATGGATGTGGCACCAGAGAAACCCAGGGAACACGAAATGTGGGCAATAACTGTGAGGGAGGTTGTGGAGAGAGAGTGGGCGGGCAGGTTTGATGGTCTGTCTGCAAGGTGCTGTGGTGCTGATTCAGTCATTCGAGGGACCACAGAAAAGAGCACAGGGCTTTCTGTAGGTAAAAATATGAGTGAATTACATGCTTGGCTTTTGTATTTTTCTGCTAAAGTGCTGTAAATCATCCTGACGCAGTGTTAAAGTAAGAAAAGATTGGATGGCATTATCTTCTCCTGAATTTTATACATACTTTTAATAAGGATGTTTTATCAGACTTCTGTACTTACAAAAATTTCAACTAATTTGTGTAATAGTGTCAGTGTTTCCTGCTCCATATAATGCACATGCACTCATTAAATCCATGTCTTTATTTTGCTATGCAGCAAAATGCCAGCAGTTTGTTCCTGAGATTTTCTCTCTCTGTTTCTTTTACTGTATTCAGGAATGGCAAGTAGGTTATGCTTCTTTTCCTGTTTTGGTGTGAGGCTGTCTCCTCACAGCTGGAAGGCCCATCTCTTCTCAGCTTGCGATCAAGCACCATCAAAGTGGGGAAAATTTCAGGGAATTGGGAATGAACAGATAAGCACTTTGTCTCTTCTTTAACTTACGTTTTTTTTGATCTATCATTCCTCTCTGTTTTTATCAGTATTGTCCTCATAGCTCCTTTTTCTCTCTCATTTTCTTCTATGCTTGGGTACGTCTTTTTTGATATCAAGGGCAAAAAAAACCCCTAGTGTTGATGTTTTTCACTTTATAAAATACATGGAACAAGTTACGTGGATAGCAAAGGAAACTGTACCAAACCACAGCAGATACCCACCCCTGGTATTGGCTGACAGTGTAACTCTCCTGCCTCTCTGGAAAGAGAGGTTGTTCTTGGCATCAGCCATCTCCATGGGAAGGTGACACCACCACGTGTGCCTGGGACCAGTGTCCTCTGAATGACTCGGACGTGGCCTGAAACAGCATCAGCTTCCTCATGGTGTCTGAACTCTGGGTGGTTACTGAGGGATGTGGCTGCAGCCCTTTGTCAGGGGGCAGAGGTGACAGTGATGTCTGCTTCAGTCCTTGGAACCATCTTCTTCATTTTCGGGTCACCACAAGGAAATCTTCTTGTCATACAGGTGTGGAAGAACCAAGAACTCATTTCCTGACTGCAGGCTCGCTACATGGATGGTATTACCAGGTGTAATACAACTTACACATGGATAGTTGGGCAACACTGTGCCTTTTGTTCAACACAGATGTACCTTTTTATTGTTTGTTAATCAAAATGAAAAGGGATAAAGCTAGTGAAAGGAAACAAAAGATTTTTGTTCACAGTGGATAATCCATCTTCCCAACTCATTTGCAAGCACCTTGCCCTTCCCAGTTTGCCGTGCATCTGTTTTGGAGCTCACAGGCTCACATGGGGCAAACATTGAGTAGTGAGATGGAATTGGTGGTAAATTAAACCATGAGCTTATGAGATGCCAGTTCCAAAATAGGGTGCACAGAAATATCCTGGCAAGAGACTGTTGTTGCCAGGGCAGTCTCCTTTCATTGGCAAAAGGGGAAAAAACTGGGCAGCATACTGTGTAGTTCTAATCCCTTGGCCATTAAGGCCCATTAGTGCCCTCAGAACCCTGACACAAATCCCTGCAGTGACAGGGAGATAGGGATGGACAGCAGGGAACCGTGGAAAATGTGATGGAGAGGGCATTTCCCTCAGATGTGCCTAGTGCCAGTGTTTGCTTGGGCCCAGCATCCCTCACGGTGCCCATGATGTGACCTGGCACCTGGGCACACATTTGTCATGTTACCGGACAGGGATTCAGGATTCACTGGAAGTAAGTGTTATAATTCCAAATAATGGTAACACTAATGATAATAGCAGTAAGTTATGAGAGTACTCTGGAGCTCTAGCTGTGGATCAGAATTATATTGTGCTAGTGACAGCAAAGAGCTTTCCATCACCGCTGAAGAGTGAGATGAACAAAGTTACAAAAGCATGGGAATAGAATAAAAAAATAAAGGATTCTCCTCTCTTTCCATTTTATTTGGATTTGCAAATACATTTGGAAATGGTTGTCAGGGTCAAGTTTGGCAAAATGCAGTTGAGGACCTCTGGAATAAACTGTATTTTGAGGAGAAACATATAGAGCAAGGATCCTGTCTCTTAGATGTCTCAGCCCCACGGACCTGAGTGGGCTTTTGATCTGGCGATGGCAAAGCAGATTTTCAACTGATGATGGCAACTGAGAGGACTTTTGGATGACAGCAGCAAAGAAACACAAAGCAGTGGTTAATTGTGTGACCCACAGGGAGCACTGGAGGACATTAATGGGTATAAAGAGGCCATATTTCCATAAATGACCATTAGTCTTCCACAAATGTTCCTTGAAATGTAAAGGAATGGTTTTCTCTCCCCAATTAATCATCCTCGAAATCCTCTTTCGTGTAGTCTTGAAAACACGGGAGAGGGCTTAATATCAGCAAATGTTGCCAGATGTACAAAATGGCAGAGTAATGTGTTGTATAAAATGATTTTCGGTGGCAGAAACTGGATAGGAAGCCAAGAATACTGCACCAACATTTGAGCTTTTCTGCAAGAGGCGTTGCCAGCCTCAGGAGGGAGCACTGGATAATTTATAGGTTAACATTTTCTTTTTATGTGAATAGCATTTTTTCTCATTTATAGTTAATTAGGTTAAGCATGCATGGGGAGCGAGGGAGGAAAGACTTTCAGAGAGAATCTAAATGATTAGTAATTTGAATGAAGTAAAAGAATCTGCTAAAAGATGTAGCGCTGGAATTAAATATGTTGCTATAACAAGTGTAAGTATCAGATAGGAATTTTAAAGGTTCTTACATTAATTATAGCAGCAGCATAAAAAGAGGGAGAGCATATTTACAGATTTGGCACGTGTATTCTTTTCCCATGTAGCTGCTGTTTCGTTTTACTAGAGAAAGAGAAACTATTTGTCCCACCATTTCACAGGTTTATATCTTTTGCACACATTTCTTGTCTCGGGGGTTTCGGTTCACATACAGGATCAGTTAAGGTGAATTACAAAGTAAAATGAACATTCCCTTAACCACTGAGTTTCTTCAAATCTTTTTTCCTGTATAAAATTCTCTTGACACTTCCTGGTTGGCTGCACACTTTTTTGGCAGATTCTGTGTGTCCATCTCTACGCAGGGAGTGGAACAGTTTCACTAAGAGCCCTCTAAAAATGCTGCACAGTATCTAGTGCAGGACAGACTTTTATGCAGACGCTCAAATGGTTCAGGGTATTAAAAGCACCTGGGCTGCAGTTCGATTGCTGGTCCACGGACCTGTCAAATCCAGTGTGTTGGTGGTGAGGGTTGCACAGTGTGGCTGTCATCTCTCCCACCACGAGAGCAGTACAGATCTCCTCTGCAGCGCTGCACCACAGGCTCTGTCCCTTCCTGATGTCTCATTTCCCTGGCACAACTGGCCAGTTTCCCCCCCAGGACCAGCTCTTCACTCCCTGTCTCCTCCACTGGGTGATCCAGGGTGTGGTTATTATGGCCAGATACGTTCCAGGGTATCTGTGATGAGCAAGATACAATTTTAAAAAAAGGAAGACATTTATGAAAAATTATTTAAAATGCATTTCCAGCCATAATGCCTTCCACTGGGTAATTTTTAAAAATTCTCAGAACAACTTTTAACTAATTTTCAGTTCCCTAAAGTGTTGGGTGGAGGTTTTAAATGTAAGCATGTAAGTTCAAATTTAAATACTTTTATCCAAGGGATCTGAGTACAAGTTCTCCCATCTGAAGACCGTGCAGTATTTCTGAAAACCATGCAGGGCTTTGTGGTAGGTACTAAATATAGATTTAACAGTTTATCCCCTGACACCCAGATAATTCAAAAGGTGAATGATTTATGATTTCAAGAAATGAGTGATTATTTATACTGGAAAACACTGCCATTTTTATTGCATATGAGCAGTTCCACATGGAGAGTTAGTCAAAGTAGTTTAATATTTGTGCTGTGCCCATAAATGCCAGTTTCTTTTTCTAGACAAGGGTCTTTAAAGTAGCCTAAAGGAATTGAATGCTGAGCCCAGATGAAAGTCACAGTGAAAGATAAGCATTGAATTCCCTAATTTTAAAAGATCCCAGTGTTTATTTGCTTACTCCCAGCTGACAAAACAACATTTTAGAAGCAATTTTTTGTTCTTCCAACATGGCACGTGTGGTGCTATGAGTTCAAATACCCTGCCTTGGGTCACCCAGGGAAGCAGTAGCAGATGCTGTAGAGGAACAGGGGCACCTGACTCAGAGCCCATTCACCTCCTGAACCACAGGCCTCCTGTCACAAGCCAAAGGGAATACTTTCATACGTGCAAGGAGAAACATCAGAGAAAGTGACAGTTCAGCCAAGCTCGTAGTGAGTTTGGATAAATGGGCCTTGTTGGTCAAGCAGCCAGAGCTAGGGACCAGAACCCAGAACTTTGAATTTGCTTCCTGGCTAACTACAACTGTGCCTCTGGTGACTCCTGGCAAGTCCTTCATTTCTCCACCAGCCCGAAAAGCTGGGCAGAAATGACTTTATGGTATGCTTGTGAGAATTAGCTAATTAACACTGTGCCAAAGCTCTGCCAGAGATCTGCTCTGCCCTCAGCGGAAGATCCTGAGATGTGTGCTCCCTCCAGGCTCTTGCAGGGTAGGATTGAATTGCACAAGGGCTCATCTGTTGCTGCTGAGATCACTGGAAAGTATTTTGATCCACCTGGATCGACCGTGTTCTTGCCCAGGCAGCCTCAGAGACTGAAGCTGAGACTGGTGCAGCAGGAGGTGAATTTAGGCATTTTGGGCATCATCCAGCTCCCACAGGGCAGCTGCAGAGCAGCACCAGACCGGAAGGGCAGTATGACCTCTACCACACCAAATTGCTGCACCTCTCAAGCATGTCCACAGCTCTCCCTGAAGTGATTCCAGCACAGTTAGAATGCTCACAGGACTTGTGCCATCTGCCCACGGGTTGGTTCCCACACATGGCAGGGAGGGTCACAGCAGAAGGAGCCAGGGGAGGAACCACAAGACCTTTCATTTCCTAATGTCCCTTCTGCTTAGAGAGTCGGGCCCATTCACAGGGGGACAGTTCTGGGGTTGGGTGTGTGGACTCTGCACAGCTGCTGCTTTATTTGTCCCAGCAGCAGCAAATGTCTCCTCTCTTCTGAGAGAAATTGTAAGTGAGGCAGGCATAACATTTTGTCACTGGTCAAAACTGCAATATCCAAGGAGGGGGATCAAGAAGGGATAAGAAGGGCTGATATGGCATCTCTTCAAGACCTGGATCACATCATGGACAAGTGAAATGCTTCTCTTTGCACCAGTTGGTTTTCTCATCTTTGGGAAGGGCTGCTTCCCTTGCACCTCTGCTGTGTCTCTTCTCCCCTCCCATACCTGGCTGTCAGGGCAGTGGGAGGTGCTTGGTGAAGAAATGCCGGTGCCTGGAGAACTGTGTGGGTCTGAATGGCTTTTGCTATCTCCTTGTGGAAATCCTATTGTATCATGGAGCCCGTGCCAATGGATGTTCCAAGGCTTGGCTCATAGTAACATTCCCTTGAGAAATAACAGTTTCACTGGAAGAAGTTGCCAGTACATTAAAAATGAAATAAGGATGGCATTTTTCATGCAAAGGCTTGCTGTCAATATGGATAACGAGCTATCTGCTGCTAGTTTCCTTCTTCTTGGGGTGGGAGACAAAGAACTGAACTCTGTGCTGAATGGGTGGTTGTGAGAAGGTGATACTATTCAGTGATTCATGAGCAGCTTGCAGACATCAGGAGTAAAGGTTCGTTACATCCCTAATTTTTTTCTTCCTTTGGGCAGGTGGCCTAACAGCCCAACAGCTGATCCTACGTTTTAAATTTAATTTTAATTGAATGCACTGCTAGAGATGCCTTAAATTGACTCTTTTTGTTTGAATTTCCTCAGGGAGTTTGCCCCAAGACCTCTATCCTAGTGATAACTTATTCTGGCCAATGGAGCCAGTGTGTATTTATTGTATATTTCTCCATCCTTTCAGTGGCTTCTGCTCCCATGAACACTGCAGTTGCTGATGACTAGAAAATTACTCAAGTGTGAACTGTTTCACTGTCTGTCACTTGCTCATTAGGTTAGTGAGAAAATGTATCCACGGCTCTGTCACACACAGCCCTCATTAGGTCAGCAGCACGTTGAGATCATTGCCTTTTTTAAAGATGGCTGCAGGAAAAGGGCTGGGTAGTTTGATGCTCCTCAGTAATAAGTGGAAGTAGCAAAACTAGGGCTCGTTGCACTCTCCTCTGAAATAATTGCATTGTTTGCAGAGCCTGATCAATGGAAGGAAGTGATACTGCTGGGGAAGGCAG
Organism: Myiozetetes cayanensis; assembly: GCF_022539395.1. NCBI lineage: Eukaryota > Metazoa > Chordata > Aves > Passeriformes > Tyrannidae > Myiozetetes > Myiozetetes cayanensis. Next base: position 30,185,521 of record NW_026088185.1, read on the forward strand.
CATAATTCCACTTCTTACTCTGAGGGGAAGGGGCTGGAGGTATCACTAATTCAGTGTGCAGAAAAGATTTAGTACAAGAACAATATCCATATGTTGCATCTGCTTCTCCTTGTGCCTCTTTAACCTGGAGGGACTTTATTGAGGGTGGTCAAACTGTCCTTTGTGTCAGCATGAGCAAAATTTAGGTCTATCAGCTATAGCTCCAACTGGCAGCAATGAAGGCTACCAGTGGGTTTATAGTTCCTACCTCAAGCAGTTAGCCAAAGTAGCACTAATCAGTCTAGACCTGTTTTAGCCATTCCTGGAAGGCTGCATTTGGACACCATCACTGCCAAATGTCCAAATGCTGAGCTTCTCCTAGAAAAGACACATCAGACCTGTAGTGCTGATGGTTCATCTCTGTTCTCTACAGGAATGTTCATTCATTAGCACTGGCACAGAGGATCTCTGATGTACTGTATTTGATTAGGTTCATAGCAGTTATGTATCCCCTAAGGATAAGATGATGAAAAAAACTTAAGGTCTTTTTGCTTATTTAAAGTTGATATCCAACTCCAAGTTAAATTGGATATCAAGTACTTGACTTGCTCTGCGTATATTCTCTTCAGTTCCATATATGCAGGATTCTTCTCATTATCTGCATTTACAAATTCAAAGGCAATTAGCCCTGAAATAGCTAGAAATGTAGAGAAAGAAATGTTTGAATTTTTATTTCCCATAAAGTTCACATTTTCTTTTCCATTTAAGTGGAACTTTAATTTCTTTTGAAGCACATAAGACATACGTTTAAAAAAAAAAAAAAAAGTCCCTCATGGGATGGGAGGCTGAAAAGAACCATTATTGTGAAATAGAGTATTTGCTTCCTATGCTGGTGATTCAAATATTCTTTGAGAGTCTGAGTCTATACTGGCACGTAGAAAGCGGCTCCTGATCTGTCGTATGTTGAGACTGCCAGTGCTGGGATGGCTGGGCTCTGGTGTTTTGGTTTTCCTGGCAGCTGAAGCCTGGGCTTGAGCAATGCTGAGTGTTTCTAGAGGCCAGCCTGGTTAGTGTGCTCAGTACCAGCCTGCAGTGTCACCACAGAGCACTGACAAACCTGCAGCACACCATCTGCTGTGTTCAGGCTGGCATTCAGCTGACTCTACAATCCATAACAGGAGCCCAAGTTTTAATCCAAGCCAAGATTTGGAGCTACCTATGCAGGAACACCTGTGTTCAGTCAGGTGCTGAGTGGGTGTTACTGAACGTGGGAGCTGAAGAAAGGGATCAAATTCACATTTAAGACATAATCCTGGTGGAGTTTATGTGAAATAAGCCATTCCAGTTCCAAAGGAATAGGTGTCCCCACACTAAGACTGAGAAAGGTTGGCTCTCTTAAAGCCAGACCTCGAGCAGCTGTAGGATAGGAGCCAATTTCCTGTATTTTGTTCCTTTATGTCAGAATCAAACCAGTCTGTCCAGCAGGAAAGCCTGAGCTGTGCCATTGTTACATTCCCTGCAGACCAGGCTGTACATCCCTGTGCCAACACCATGCAGGGTTTCACAGGGCTCGTCACACCTTAACAGTGGGAAGAACAGGTTCACACTGTGCTGATTTTGCAATTGTCTTCAGTTTTATATTAGTGTTTAACTTTCTTTTTCACACATAACTCGTCTTCAGATACACCAGCTTTTCAGGAAAGTAATTAATTTACAGCAATATTAGTTCATCCAGCTGGCTGGTTGTGCCTTATTAATGCCGAGGTACAAGACTGGGTTTTTTCTTCATTCTGACAGGGATTCTTGGAGTCTCAATGAGCAATTAGTTTAAAAAAGCTGTCCTGGGGAGACAGAATTAGTAGTAAAAATCCCAAGCCCTAACTTGAAACTCTTCAACATGTCTGAAATTTTGTGTATTTTTTTAATCCATTAAAAGATACATTATTAGCTAACAATCTTCCCCCAAAATACCTATCACCTATTAAAAAATAAAAATTAATAAATTTTTTGAGTTTTTACAAGTCAATTTTAATAATTTTCATTTAAAGGAAAAATATAACATCATATTCCAAGAGAAGAATGAATGTCCTGTTCAACAGATGACGCTTCAAGAGTTGTTTGGGGGGTTTTGTGTTGGTTGGGTTGATTTTTTTTTTAAGAACGACATTTTCAGAAGCATAATTTACCACAGGAGTTGACTTTCAAAGGGCTGTTGGTGGCATCAGCTTTTTTTTCTCTTTATTAGAGCTGGTGGGAGCCAAGACTAGATTGTTGGCTTTTTAACATCTGTAAACTACATGATATCTGCCGTGGTAGGAAAATAAATAACCAACAGCAGTGCATGAAGACATTATGTGTAACATGGCCTGAACTAGTACCTCACTAATGTGTACATAACCTGCTTTAGAGAACCATATCTTAACCAGGCTAAGGGCTTAATTATTATTGATTAGTTCTGCCCACTCTTCCAATATCAGTCGTTATTGAAATAATCTCTGTGTCCCTCATTAAACATGCGTCTGTTTCCATGGGAATGCATTTTTAAATAAGAAGTGCTATTTGAATATTATTGGTTTCACTGGTTGTTCAGGCACTTGGTACTGCAGTTGCCCAATCTGTCATAGTTAATCAGCTCTCATCTCTTAACACTGGCTGCAGTTATCAATGAGTTGAGGATTAATATTCTGGGCGAAGCAGATGATAAATCATTTGTATATAATTAGTGTACAGCAAGGTTACAGCTGACATGAATTTTTATCTTAATTATGAGAGAAATTTGTTCCATTAATTTAATTTAGTTTGCATGAGTGGCTAGACACCTAACAAAGTTAATCTTACACCTGTCATTACAACATTAAGGAGAGGCTCATTTTCAAGCTGTAGACACAGATACTCCAGTATATAAGGATAATGTTGCTCATTCTGATGTGAAAATAGATGATCGTAGACAGAAGATATAGAACCTACTCTCTTTAAAGACTTCCCAAAGGATTTATGTGCGAACATTACGGAGATTCAAATCCAGTTGCTGCTGTACTGAATGGACTAATTTTCCTTCAGTCTCCTTATGTACTTCCTCACGAAAGAGGCATGCAGTGCTTACAAACAAAGGGGAAGGTTTTCCCCTTATTTTTATGGATATGTATTTTAATTACTCTAACTATATACATATAGTTAACATGTGACAATGCCATAGCACGTGTATGACATGATATCTGCATTAATGGCTGAGGAAATATGTGCTGCCTGCAAGCCAGCCTTCTTATTTATGTGAAAAAGAATTATTCATAACTTCATCTACTACACAAATGGCAATTATGCAGGCATTTCTGAGGTTTCAGCACACTGAATAAACCTAAATTCTGTGTTAATTATCCAAGCAATTATTAAGTCTGATAAATCATACATGATTGATAGATAAGGTGGGGCTGTTTGGGTAACAGGATATGGTGTTAGTTATTTTGCTGATAATTAACCAAGCACCTAAATGAAAGAAGACTATTTGTGGCATCCCTTATAAAAATGTTTATCTTTATAGATTTGTTGATTATAGTTATTTTATTGTGGTAGGATGACTTCGAAAAAGAAAAGCCAATACCCGAGTCTTTTTACAGCTAATGAGATGAGACTGAATACAGTGGAGACAGAAATATAACTGAAAATTGCATTCTGCACTAGCTCAAGCCCAAATACATATTTGTAATACAAGCCACAGTCTTCTTCACATTTGCAGCATAAAAATAACCCTCAAACAGAAACATTAATTGAACAGTAACTCAGATTAATGTTTTGTAATATTAGTTCACAATTATTACTCTCAGCTAGGGTCAAGAAGTATATAGTTGGATATTCACAAAGAAATGGCTGATTTAAAAACAAAGAGCTCTAATGGAATTCAATAGTGCTTTTCAGTCATTCCAGTTGGCATCTCTATTACCTGAAATGATTCACAGTCCATTATGGGAGCTTCCATGCTAATAGAATGTCTATCTTCTGTAATACAGACACATCAGGGCACTAACTGAGAATCTGTCACAATGAATTTCATCTAGATTTCACTTCATCTCTTCATGGACTGTAAAATTTGCTCTTGTACAATGCCTAAATTTACTGTGGGTAATTGAGAGAGATCTATAGATGCAGCACACAGTAAAAAGCAGTTTTCCAAACATCTATCGTAAAATGTGCAGATTTGGTTCAGTTGGAAAAATATTACGGAGTGCTGGACACCACTCTTTGCTAATTAAATGCTTTTGGTGAACTCTGAAAATATTTTTAACAGATCACAGTGAATAGAAAAGAGAAAACAGCAGCCCAGTTACAATGCCTCTCTTGCAGCTAGAAAGGCAATGAAAAAGCTTTTGAAATCTAAGAAACCCAAAAAAGAGGTAGGCAAATGAGGGAGAGTAAGCTCCATTACCCCTTGTAAGACTTATGGATCATATCAACTAGTCCTATGGTATTTTTTATCTGTCCTGTGTTTACATAGTGCAAAGCGGGATATTACCCACTTAATCTGACTTCCTCCAGTTCTTTAGAAAATCCTGCTTAAATAGGGCAGGCAACTCCATTTTATTATTTTTGCGACTGAGATTATTCATCCTCAGTGAAAATGTTGCTGTTAAGTTCTATGCATGGACTGTTGATAAAAAATTAAAATAACGTTTAATGCGTGGCTCATTTTTTTCCCCAGCTGAACACTTATTGCTCTGCTCATGAAATAGATATGCTGAGCATTTTCAACCTTTTCTTTTTTTTTTTTTTAATTTTACTTGTTTCCATCAAAAGCTAAAGCAAGTTATTGATATCCTTACTGATCACAGACTTTAATATTTGTTAGACAATTACAATTGGGATATATTCTATAGCTTTTTTCCTAAGCCACAAACAGAATAATAGCATCACGCTCCACTGCAAGTGAAGTGATCTCAGCCTTTACATTAGGAGAAAATCAGAATGGTATGACTGCAGTTCATTACTGAAATAGGTAACTGATGAACTGAAAAGACAAAGGGCATTGTTTAATGAAATGTCATTATTAGAGCTGCTCATGTTTAACAAATGTACTGTAAGTTAATTCAGTGGTGCTTTCTCCAAAGTTCTCTGTAGGACATTCACCATCCATGTTTATGTCTTCACATGTTCAAAGTATTTTTATTTTCTTTGTGAAAAAAACACTAACTAAATCTTAAATAAACACCAGTTAAACTGTTGTAAAAAATGGTACATCAACTTTTGTCCAAGGTTTACTTCCAGAGCTATGGCTCACCCAGTGATCTCTGAAAGACAAGCCTTTATGATTGCTTTTAAGTGTTTATGTATATTATATTTACATAAATGCCTTGTTTTTCTTGAAGGAAAATGGAAGGTAAATCCACAGTTTCATGGGAAAAAGGTTGAGTCTTTAGGCTCCAATTCAGCAATCTATGACTATGCAACAAAGCACTTTGGCACGTGTTTAATGTCAGGACCTGAAGCATCTGTTTTAATATGTTGCTGAATTGGGGCCTTAAAGCTCAAGCAGAATCTTGGATCTCGTATTTTAAGAGCTGTGTAAAAGTGCTGTTCTGATATTAAATAAAAAACATATCATACTTTCAGCATCTGTGGGAAACTGTTTGCATTGCCCCAGAGGTGATAAAAATAATTTATGGACTCAGTATTTTTCACAACAAGGAAATGACCTCAGCTTTGGCAATCTGAGGTAGTTAGTGAAGCTTTTCTGCTACATTTATAGATCTGCTTGAGCTACATATTCTTTGACCTGTATTTTAGATTTATTGGCAGATACATAAGTCACAGTAAATAACCTAAAAAGCAACTGATGCTCTGTGCATTTTGTGCATGGACTGATTGACAGATTATGAGAGGCTCCTTCTTCACAAGTGATTGAGACTTGTGCCCTTGCTTGTTATAAATGTCTGCTGAGGTGCCATGAGAATTTTTTTAACAAAAAGTTCAAATACAACTGGAAGATTAAAAGCATATTGATAATATAGGATGTGTAAATATGAGCTTGAAAAGAAAATATGTACTTATGCATGCAGTGCAAGAGAAATCAAACTCTTGGGAGCAGCCTTAAAGCCCTCTCTTCTCTGGGGAGTCCCACTGGCTTTGTACCTCTCTTAGGAACAGGAGTGCAGAGTCCAAGTTTCTGTTTCAAAGCATTAATGGTTCAAAAAAGAGGGGCAAGAAAAGTTCCTCTGGTATGTTTTCCTTCTGCTATGGCAGTACTCACACTGAGATGAGCACTGTAAACAGCTGAGGACTTCACCCCCAGCTTGCTTTTGTCTTGAAAGGTTTTGAAATGAAGATTTGGGCCTCGAATGCCCTATTCAAGGCACTCCTCCAGTGCTTTGTATAGCCCTACTGGACTGAGTAATTGTGTCTGTATGTGAGGAGAGAGACTTGAGCTGGTGTTCCTCAGGTGAATCAAGCCCTGAGCAGTAAAATAAGGGAAAAAGATGCTGCATTTGATGGTCTGACCTCTAATTGGAAATCATAGACCCCACAAGTATGTTTGTTTCATGACATTGCCATGGAACTTAGATATTATTGACATCACATAGATATGCCTACTATATTTTCATCCCTTTTTCATTTTAGGCAAGGAAGTTAAAAGTTACAATCAAATATCTATACTGACATCTCCATTATTTGCCTGCTGGAAATTGGAAAAAACCCACCCCCCTCTACTATCCTACCACCAGAAGGGAGATTAATTTAAAGTGTAAGGCAGAAGTGTAAAAGTTTACTCTCAAACTCTTGGTTCTTGTGGCTTTAAACTGATATCTTATTAACCCTTTCACACACTTGTTTTAGCAGTAAAAAAAATTGGCAATACAAAAGTTTTAAAGCAACCCATGGTGATACGCCCTCATCCTCTCAGATGTAGCATAGAATACATAATAAAGAGCAAAAGTTTACTCACTTGAAACTGAGCTCCATCCTCATCTGTTCAGCTATGCATAGGTTTTAAATATGGATATAAGAAAGAAATAATAAGAGATTTTATCTGTATCACCAAAGACATCACAAACAAAGTAAACATGACTTGGACTACTAACAGATATGGATGAATTAATAATATCTTCTGCCTCTTGAATGTGCTACGGACCACCTGTGCATTGGAAATTAACCTTGCACTGTCTGAATATGGACAGAGCTCTGTGAGCTCTGCAGCAGCACCATCCACCAGGCAAAACACATTTTGTCGACCTATCTCCCCTCATTTGTTTAACTTCACTGCCATCTGCTGTTAAGGAAGGGAAACTGGTCCACAGGCCCGAGAAATAGCTGTGATGTGCCCAGGTATGACTTGCCATAGCACTTCCAATGTTTACACATTTTTGATGTGTTGTAAAGGACAGGAAGGAAATAGTTGTCTGTAAGATTTGTGCCCCACAACGGACTACCATTGCCAGGAGTTCTGCTAATAGGCCAGAAGATGCTGTGTCCTGCTGAATTAAGTGTTAAAATGGCCCCTGACTGGATCCAAGGCAAGCCTGGCCGCTCACAGATTGCTGCTGGTTGTCATCCTGTGCATCCTTATACCTCCCCCAAGGGACTGTTTTATCACTGATACACTTTGTGAAGACTCCAATGACACCAACATGAGTAATGCCTTCATTATTTGGGCATGTTTCCCTTCTGCTTCTTCCTCCCCCTTTTCTTCTAGAGAAGAAGTCTTCCTCATGTTCCTTTTCACGGCACTATTGCCCTATGTTCCTTCAAACAGATCCTGGGAAATCCCATCTTTTCCACATAGCTTAAAAGAATGTAGAAAAACAGCTTGAAGAGTAATTATAATATCTCTCATTTTGTGCAGAGAGGACTGGAGCAGCTGGATCACCAGCTCTTCTCATTCAGTATGTCAGGTCGTTCCTTCCAGTCTAATTACTTGATGCTGGTATTTTCACTGCTAAAATAACTCAGTATGGGTAATGGGTTGCACCCAAGAAAAAAACAAAAAAAAACCCTACCAAACAACCCCCCCAAAAAAACACCCCCAAACTGTATATATATATATATAAAGATTATTAATTTAAAAATACACTTTAGTTATGGAAAATATGTTAAAAGTGGAATATATTCTACTAGTGATGGGAGCAGTTAAAGATAGGAAGTCTGTAAAAGCATGACATTTTCTATTTCTTCCTATATATGTGTATCCAGCTTTGACTCAATTACTTAATCCTTTGGCCTGGTTCAATATAAAGCAACAGAAAACTTTGCTTTAACCACAGGAGGCTTTGGCTGAGACCATCAGTAAAACTACTGTGGAAGATAAAGTGATATTTGAAGATTAACCTAAATACTGTGTTTAGATAGTTCATCTGATGGACTTGAATGGTAAATGATGATATTACAGTTCTATACATTTACTACAAATAGTATATTTTTAATCTGCAATGTCAGGAAGAGGTTCTTGTCAGTAGCAGTTTACTACTCTGGTATTAACTCTTTCCCCATGGAAATACTTTTTCAATCTCCTTGCTTTTCTGAATTTTTTTTTCCTAATTACTAAAAGGCTTGACAATCAGTACATCTGTAGAAAAAGCAAGATTCAGTCTATCTCTCCTTACAGCCTAGTAATAAAATTTTTAGATACTGTGTTAAGTACAGACATGGCACAAGTTAGAAAAATCTTATTTTACCTTATAAAAGGAGTGAATTTGATATGGAATTGAAGAAGTATGAGAATAGAACACCAACATGCCAGTTCTTAAGTAGAACAACATCCCTCAGGGCAACCAGATTTGCATGAAAGTCTAACCCAGCATTGCTAGCACAGGAGTGTGTTCTGGTGGGCAGAATGTATTAACAGGCATATTCATGTCCAGGCCTCCTGAAAAACCTCGATATGAGACACGGAACAAAATGCTCTGAAAATGAAAGAGTTAAGGAAAACACTTTGGAAAGAAGGAAGTTGGACTAGAGCTGACCACGGTCAAAGGACAGAGATGCCGGATTGTTTTTCTTTATGTTTTATTTTTTCATAAAGTGTTTAAAGTACTTGTCCTGACTCAAACCCTTTCACCGTGCATTTCTTCATTTCCTCAGTTTCTCCTATGAAACATGGATATTCTCCTGTGAACACCCACTCTTTTGCACAACCACCCATCATATATGCAGGCAGACTTTCATAAACTAAAATCTCTTCAGAACTGACTCAACATTTGAAATTCTGCCTGTTGGAAAGTTCATGGGAAATCACTGGCACTTGGTACTTCTGACTTAGTGCCTGGCATGAGAGCCACTGCTTGCCTTCTCACTTTGGAACTCCCAGTCCACTTTGTCTTACTGAAAGCAGACTTGGCTTTTCTCTCCCACACAGACCAGCACAGACCTATTTTCTCCGAGCCACTGTGAAACACGCTGCTTCACTTCATACACACTTCCAGAAATAAAGGCTGCCGAATCCTGATGTGATGTTCTGATAAAGCATATGCAGCTCATTTCATCCTACTTTCTAAACCAAAAAGTGGAAGGATTTTTTTTTTTTTTTTTTTTTTTGCTACACAAAGGGAAAAGCATAGCAGATGGATCGACTACAAGACTACAGTTAGGGAAGCAAAGACTGACAAAAAAGAAAATGCATTGTTGGATTTTTCTTTAAACCTGCACATAAAAAAGGAACTGGGCAAGAGAATCTCGCCAGAAGAGATGATGACAGAGAAATGGCTTTAAGCTCAGTAGAATAGTCAAGGTAAAAGGTTAATTATTCTCTCAGTGGAAGTTACAGTGCCTGAATTAATGGGTGCAACTGCACCTCCTCCGTTAGAAGCAGTTCCTGGATTCAGTCATTTCTGCTCCACGTGGACTGTGCTGAACTGCCAGTTTATAGAATTGCTCCATGTCCACTGCTCACCTTCCCCCCAGCCCCAGGCTTCCCAAAGTGGAAGGAAGTTATGTCTGCTAAGTCCATCTGCAGGAAATGGACAGTTTTATAGGATGGCTTTTTAGTTTGCAGAAGTCTAAGTTAAAGACAAACAATACATCTCTGCAACTACAGGGCATCACAGCTTGAGGTACAGTAAGTTCTCACAGCAGGGCCAAGAGATGGGAAGCTGGAAAAGGTTATATTCCCTACAAAGAGACTAATTTAGGAGAGAAGACATAGCTGTGCATCTATTTCTTATAGTAAGCAAAAGCAACAGAGATCCCAAGAAAGAAGTCATCCCCAATGGGAAGTAGAGCTTCCTGGAACTTTTAAAGCTTTCTTTGTGAACGAGCTGTGCTTTTAATGGCCATTCGGAACAAACTAGACTGGACACCATATGGCATATTTCAGGTGTTTGTGTGCCTGTAGGAACTTTCCTCCTAATTTCAAAAGTCACGGAAGTTACAAGGCATCCTTTTCCAGCTTCTCTTTCTAGATGGCATAGTCTCTGATAACAAGGAATGCTTTGGGGATAAGCAGTATAACTCCAAACATATTACTTCCAGCCTTTCAAACTCACACGAATATGATCTATTGGAGACAGTGGAGAAATTGGTAGGAGAATTCTATGACAAAAGACTTCATTAGCCTTGAACTGCAAAAAAATCCAGCACAGTCACTGGAGTCAGCCAAAGTGCTGCTTTTGAGTAGACTGATAATAAGAAAAATGCTAACAATCTTGGATGCAAATCTTTGTCCTAAGTGGCCCTGCATAAAGGATGTGAAGCTGTGTAAGAAGACATTGCCAATTCTCCTTGTTTTTATTATGAGCCTTGCAGTATTTGATGTTTGTTTATAGCCCAGCTCCCAGAATCAAGAGATTAGGTGACAGTCTCTGTTTTAATTGAGAAACAAAGGTTTCCTTCATTTTGTGTTGCTATAAAAAAAAATATTTCCACTGGTGCAAACCCCCCCCCCCAAAAAAAAAAACCAAAAACAACAAAATAGATAGAAAACCCTTCATATTGATATATGATTTAGATCTGATTGAAGTTGATTACATTATTTATGAAGACTGAATTTTTAATGTTCATTATTTAGTAACACTAATAATGCTAAACCTAATGAAGGCTTTTTCTTTATTTTACACGTAGTCCTACTAGGTGATTTCTTAACAACTAAGCTGGATCTGGGGGTCTTCTCGGCTTGGGCCTCTCTTGTCTTCTATTTTTGGCTTCTGAGACTTTTTTTGACTATAAGAAGTCTTAGAAGTCTTGTACAAATTGAAAGCTAAATCTTTTGGAGATGTAACTTTTTCCTCCCTCGCTCTTTTGGGCAATAATGGACCTGTTTTTAAAGTTACCATTCAGTATAGGTGATTTATCTCTATCAGCTACCAAAACCTTCCTCAATATTCCTCACTGCACAAACAGCAGACTTACCAGTTGAGTGTTTCTGCTACAGAATGTTCAACATTAGAAACAATCCTAACAGTTTTTGATGGCGTCACTGGCTGAATAAAGATTTATCACCTCACTGCTGTGAGATGCTGGGAGGAAGCAGGACATCCCTTTTCTTTCATGATAATCATGGTATGCTCTGTGCTGGCTTATTCAGACATGCTGCTCAATTTTATTCTAGGTGACATTCTGATGATTTTCTTTACACTTTGGGGATGTAGTGCTGTATTATTGTATTAAATAAAATATTAAATCACTGTTATGTGAACCAGGTTCATATGATGAATTGGAAAATAATATTGTAATTATATGACCATTTTTTTCATTAATTATATACTTGAGTCCCATGTCACAGTTAAGAACTTCCATGGTTTCGGCATTCTTGATCTTTATCTAGTTTTTGGCAAGGTTCTCTGATGTCTAGGGAGTTTGCACAGCTTTTGAAGTGTAAGAGTTAGTCTGCACAAAACACAGCCTTAGAAAACCAGTTATTTGCAGACTAAAATTCCAGAAAGTGTTTTCTAAGCTTATTGTAACTACTAACTGCGTTTATTAATTCCTAACTAAACACACATTAACTTGACCTTGAATTTTGATGAAATGGGTCCCATCACCATTGTGGAAAAAAAAAACTGTTCAGAAAAAAAACATGTATTTTATTTGTTAGCATGTTAGGGTTCAATTTGTGCTGAAATTAGCTATGATTTGCAAATAATAGTCAGGTTAAGATCTATCATTTTTCCTTACTTCTGAATAGCTAGAATGGCAAAAGGTAATTCATTTTTCTTCATAATTGCTTCTGTGGAAAAAGAAAATCTTTGAAAAGATAGCTAAGCCAAGTTGAACGCTGTAAGAAAATACTTGGATCATACACAGAAAAGCCTTGAAATGTCCAGTGCAATAAAACTTGGGACTGCATTTCATGGTGCCCATAAAACCTGCTCCAAAGCCTCCTAAAAAATGTCTCAGAACAATTCATAAAATCTTTGATTCAAATTGCAAGAACTTCTCAGTGATTTAAGGGACAGTAGAAATAAGGTCACTGTCAGCCCTGATTTGTTTTCCGAATGTTCACTGTTGTATTCCTTATGCATAATTGAATAATGAATTAAAACCCATTGAAACACACCGAGGCAGGCTTTTCAAAGCACAGCACACCAGGAATGTATTTTCTAATGGCAGCAGAATACGGTGAAGTGCCTGGTGTCACCAGATGGTGCTCTTCCACCATTTGTCAAAGTGTTTGCCTGAGAGTAAGCAGGATTTGATTCTTAAAAACATGTGTGATTCTAATGGCAGTTTTGGATTATGCCAGAATCCACTGCTTAGAATTAGTCTGAAGATGGAGGGAGTATTAGTGAATGCTGGCAAAGTTTGCTTTTCATTTAGGGTTAAGTTGCAGTCAGGTTAAAATTCCTAAAAATTGCTCAGTGGGACTCTCATTTCAGAACACACACATGTATAAATTACTCAAGTTAAACTTGATGCCTACCCAGACAACACACAACATTTTATTTCTGCAGGCTATTTTCCTTTTTGCTTAGCTCTCTTAAAGGTTACACTGCCAGTGCTCACATTGTATATCCACCTTTCTGTCTCTTCTACTCCTACATCACTGATACTTTCTCTTGCTCCTCTTACCATTTCTCTGCCTTTTCAATTCTCTTTCACAGAAATCCACATGGAAGAAGAAAAGCCAAAAAAACCTCCTCCACCTTAGGCCATCATTCTGTTGGGAGTGAGGTGTCCCTGCGAGAAGTCTGTTACTGTGTCAGATTATCTCACTCCATGGGGAAATTAGAAATTCATTGTTACAACTATTTTAAGGTAAGGATATGCCATATTATTATGACATGTAGAAGGTAAAATCTAAATCCATATATTTTGCCTTAAAATGCTGCAGTGCAAATATATATATATCTGCCCCTTTGTAAGGATTTGCAAGCCAGTAATCCAACAACCTACAGTCTTGTTCTTTGAATACCAAATAAATCTCACAGGTGATTCTGTTTGGAGAATTTTTACCTTTTAAAAGTATATTATAAATTACTGGGCTTTTTGTTTTCCATCAATTCCAAATCAGATTTGCTCATAAATAAATATAAAAACAAAGCAAAATATTTCTTCACTGGGAGAGCATCACAGACACAGCTTTGATCTGAAATTTAATATCCTGGCCCATATTTACAGTGGATTTACAGTGCAAAGATTCTCATTTTCTTGGTACCTGCTCAGGTAGAGGCTCCATAACTCAGACTTAATTAGTTGTTCCATAAAAGACCTCTCCCACAGATTAATTTCTTTTGAGTGTAACAGCTACAGATGACCTGAGACTTTCAGAAGAGAAGATATGTGAGGCATTGGCCTTCCCTATAGGTAACTACTCTTTGTCAGGGTGTGCTGTGCCTGTTCTTGCCTGAACTTTGGAATGTGTATCCGTGTAGAAACCCAGAAACTCCTCAGTAGCCCAAGTTTTCACAGCAGCACACTCTGAAAAACAAGCCTCTCAAAAGTTTCTCGAAAACTGAAGTAGCCAGAATGACTAATTACTTTAATATTCTGATTACAGCCTTTGAGTGATGTGATCAAAATTATGACACTGCAAAAAGAGAAGTTTGGTAAAAACTTTAATATTCATCAAATACTTTGTTATAATATTCTCTTATTCTTCAGACAGACTCATATGAGACTTTGCACAGATGAAATTGTAGAGAGGACCAACCACCAATTTTGTCAACTTCTGTCATGTAGACCATGAGGGAGCTGTGCTTTTTTTCTTACCAGAGCCTCAATATTTTCACTATCTTTTCTTCTACAAACTCCACAGACCATCAGGTCTTTTCTCTTGCTCCTGCTTTAAAAAGGAACTACTACTGTGTGTGGCCCTTTGCTAACTACATCACCAAGATGACCATGAACAGGAGCTTCTTCTGTTTCCGCATTCATTACCCACACCTGTTTTGCCTGTGTTTGCCTTGGATTTGGTTGGGATGAACCAACTGCTAAGTGAGCTAAAAATGCTCATGTCCATATTGCAAATCTTAATAAAACAATATTAAAAATTACACAAACATAATTTTCAAGGAAAAAAAAAGTCTTCTTGTCTGTCTGTCTGTATGTTTTAAACTATTAAATGCTGAGAATAGGAATTGTTCAGAGGAGAGATTGAATAGGACCTTGGCTGGACTGGACCTTCTAGCTGTCATCCATGGATAGGATAGTGGGCATGTTTAAAACATCATTTTAAAACATCGCTATTTACTGTTACGTGCAATTTCTGAAAGGGCACAATACCTTGCAAAGCATATCAGCCCATTTGATGGGATGCAATGGTCTGCTGCAGCCCCTAACAGTGGCTACTGTAACAGGTCTGTGACTTTTTCATTTCACAGTGCACAGTCTCACTTCCACTGATGATAATTGGGAATTTGCAATTGCCTATTGAATAGTTCCTTATGCCTACAACATCTCAGGAAATAGATGAAGGGGAGCTGAACTGTAAGGAAATGGGACACAGCCCAGACAACAAATGAAAAGTAAATGCATGCAGAGGAAGATACTGCTGCTGTGACCTGCAGTACTGGTAATTCCAGAAACCTGGATGAAAGCAAGGAGTCATTTCATTAGGGATCAGGATGGAAGTGATCTCTGTGCTGAAGCTACCAGGCAACTAAATGCTTTGAAAGCAGAGCTCATCCAATATATGAGCAACAGAAGACATAGCAAAATTTGATACTGACTTTGGAAGATGTGGGTTTAGTTCCCTACAGCTGGCTTCAGCTTCTCCTGTAACCAGGAATACAGCTGGAAAGATGCAGTCATGGCAGTGTGGAGGTCCATAGTCTGATGCAGTCACTGGGATCCTTTCCATTTACTCTGAGATCTGTCTATGACACTGTGTTTTATGGAACACATAAAAAAATGTTGTACCCTAACAAGAAAATGCTGTACAAAGTACCATTGACAGGAAGTTATACTGACATTATCTGTATTTTATCTATCATCCAGAATTTAGGAAAATAAGTACTTTTTAGGCCTTCTCAGCACAGAGAATATTGGAAAGTTACTTTAAAAAGTTACTTCAGTTACTTCATGTATCTAACTGCATCTGCCCTGCAAAGTGAGGAGCCCTTGCTGTGGCTGTTACAACTCCATCTCGGATTTTGTTCTTAGTATAAAAAGAAACAAATAAGTGCTAAAAGATACAGTGGAACCTATTGCTACATTTTCAGTGGTGAGCCAGTCTAATGTTGTCACAAGTCCAGGCTGAACAGCAAAATGAATCACATGGCTACAAAAAAAATAAAAGAGGAAGCTCTTAAGCTCAGTTCACGGGATTGAGATGAATGAAATTGAAAAATCAAGATAGGATTGTTCAAAGCAGTTGCACCAAGAGTCAGAGCTCACTTACTGTCACGGATCAAAATAAAGCAAGGAAAGGGAAAATGAAGACTAAAGCTGAACCTGCTACAGATTTGCAAGCACAAAATCTAAATATCTGAAGGAAGTGGGGGGGTTCTTTTTTAGATGGTACCCCTCTTGGGACTCTTTTTAAACCTAATTGGTGCTTAGAAGATTGATTATCCAAATGTCATAGGAGACAACGGCTCTGTCTGGGTAACTGGGTGAATTTGCATCACAATTAAGTATTAGGATGCAATGCCTTTGTGGAGTATTTTATTGAGGTTCAAGTGATCAAAGATGAGTTGCAATGACAAAAGACATATATTTTTGGATTTTCATGCCTTTCTTTTTTCTTTCCCAACTGTATACCAGGTGAAGGAAAATTCCAGCCTTCACTGTAAAGAAGAAAAATGTTTCCAGTCTTTATGGTCTCATAAACATAGAGCAAATTAAAAGAACCTATTGCATTTCTGTAAGCACATCATTTCAAGTCAGCTTTGTGATTTTGGGTTCCACTTGCATGAGTTTTAAAGTTCATAGGAGTTAACTAACCCCATCTCCCTCTTTTGCTTTACTATGCTCTAAAAAGCCAGAGAAACAGTTCAGTTTCTCAGGGTAGGTTTCTTCCCTCCCATGTATGATACTCAGTACTATTCAAGCCCTTAGTCCATACTAACCTTGGCTTTTTATTTATCATTTTTCTTTAATGTGTTTCTTTTAAAAGGAATTTTATGACCATATAATGGCTCAGGAAGCTTTTATCCAAGTTGGTGTTTCTTTTCAGCAGTTACCTCACAACCTTCACTGGCTGCTGCATCTGAAGGTCGCTTTCATCCATTCCTAACACTCTCCTTGTTTAAACCCTTCTCCTTGTCCCTGCTTTTTGCTTGTTTGTTTCAGTCTTCCTCTCCACAGCAATCAAATTACTGTCATACAGTTCTCTGTGAGGAGAAGGCAGACAGAAAGCAGAACGCCCATATTGCTCTGGTGACCACATTAACCTCCTGGACTGCACAACAGTTTTCTGCAGCTCTAATTAAGACATGGCCTGTGGTTACACCAGCACATGGTCTGATCTTGTCTGGCATATTTTTGCTTTTATTATTATTATTGTTGTTTTGATCACTCCTTCAGGGCATCAGTTGGTATGGACTGGCTCACATATGCTCTGCTGCCCTCCAGAGGGATGGGAATACTGCTTTTGTGTGGTTTCTCCTGTTCCTTCACCTCCCTGAGATGCTTCTAGCCACTATTTTTTGTAATGCTCTGTGTATGGCAAAGAGCCTGGAAACAGAACACCTATGGTAGACTTGAAAAGAGACCACTGCCACCTATTTCTGAAGCCCTTGCCAACAAGAATGCTGCCCTGCAACCATGCTATGCCATGTTTTGATCCCAGGCTGTTACCACCCATCAAATCCTCCTGCACTGGTGTGATTTTATTCACGAGGCTGAAGTGTGTCGGCACCCAGACAGTGCATGGGCACAGCATCCAGCGCTCAGCACACACCCATCCTGCCTCAGGGTCTGCCCGGTGCTGCCGAACCCGGGATGGGAGGCCAGGTTCCAGCACATCCAGGTGCCCACCTTCCCAGCGGGCTACGCTCAGACATGGCCCCACGATGCGCCCAGTGCTGGGAGGCAGAGGCAGCACCAGATTGTGGCGGTGCCAGGGTTACTCGGCAGGGCACTGGCCACAGGTCCTAGGAGAACGGCGGAGGGAGCTGGGGGTGTTTAGCCTGGGGAAAAGGAGGCTCAGGGATTACCTTATCACTGTCTACAACTCCCTGAAAGGAGGCTGTAGCCAGGTGGGAGTCGGGCTCTTCTCCCAGGCAACCAGCAGTGGGATGAGAGGATACAAACGTAAGCTGCTCCAGAGGAGGTTTAGGTTGGACACTAGGAAGAATTTCTTCACAGAAGGGGTGATTAGACATTGGAAGGGGCTGCCCAGGGCGGCAGTGGAATCACCATCACTGGAAGTGTTTAAGGAAAGACTGGACGTGGCACTTGGTGCCATGGTCTGGTTGACAAGGTGGTGTTCTGTCACAGGACAAACTCGATGATCTCAGAGGTCTTTTCCAACCTAATTGATTCTGTGATTCTGAGACCTGTGTGCAGGGCAGAAAAAAATAGAGCTAAACGCCCCTTCAGCAGTCAGGTCACGAAAGGGAACCGGGCTGGCAATGAGGAGCGTCAGCGCCCCGAGGGGCACGAGCGGCCGTGAGGCACCTCGCGGTCACAGAGCACTCCGCAACTTGTCCTCCATGCTGGCGGGAGGCCTCAGGACCCCTCGGAAAAGGAAAAAAAAACGAAGGAAAAAGCGCAGTGCCAAGCGCAGCCCAGCCGGAGGGAACCACCCGGCGCCTGAGGGCGGCGCCGCGCTCCGCGGGGCCGCGGGCACGGGGGCACCCGGGGTCGCCCCCAGGGGCGCCGCCCTTGGGCGGGCGGGGCCGCGGCCGCTGCGCTCCGCGCAGCCCGTCAGTCACATGAGCCGCCGCCCTCCTTCCCCCGCACCCCTTCGGCCGCGAATGGCACGGCCCGGATGCGCTTGTACGCAGGGAGGGTGCGGGCGAACCATTGCGCGGGGGCGGGGGAACCCGGCAGCCGCCGGCCGGGAACACCCCTTCGCCGGGGCGCTGCGGCGGTGGCGGCGAGCGGACGTGACAGCGGCGCGGCCGGCGGAGCGCGATGGGGGTCCCGCGGGGGCAGGAGCGCCAGGCCCCGCAGGAGGTACCGCAGCGCTCGCTCCCGGACCCCCGTCCCCCCGAGGCGCGGCCGCTGCTCCCCCGGCCCCGCGGCACCGGCGTCCCCGGGCTCGCCGCCCGCTCCTTCCCGGAGCCTTTCCGGGAGCCCGGCGGTCGCTGCCGCGCCGCGGGCTCGGCCCTGGGGGCGCGTAGGGCGCGGGGAGGCCTGCGGGGCTGCCGGCAACGCTGTGCGGGTCACCTTCGGTGCTCCACCGCCCTGCCGGGTCCCCGCTGCCAGGAGGGATCGCCTGGAGCCCGTGGGAGCGGGGGGAGAGCGGGAGGGTGTGCGGAGCGCTGGAGGTGGGGAGGGAGCGCAGGTGGGTCCCTGCAGCCCCTCAGGGCAGACCTGCAGCCCTGTGACCCGCCTCTCCGGCCTAGGGCTGAGGGGTGTGGGAGCTCCGTGTCTGTCCTGACCCCTGTGTGTGTCCCTGGAGCTGTGGGGTTTCGCCCTGTAAGGTGGGGACAAAAGCGCTGCGATGTGGTGGCTGTGCCGGTGCTCTCCGGTCGCTCTTCGGAGCACTCGGGCTCTCCGGTCTGCCTGTCACACTTTGTCTCTGCTGTGCTTTGAAATGACTTACCCTCCCCCCAAAAAAGCGGAATTCCATATGGATGTCTCCTACTGTTTTTGTAAAAGGATTATTAGAAGCGTGTTCTGGTTTTGGCTGGGGTAAGAAGTTAAATTGAGGTGCGTGATTTTATGAACCCTGAAATTGAAAGAAATATGCGAAATGGAGAATAAATTAAGTGGCTTATGGCAATAGGGCAGTCTGTGTAGCTGGAGGCAAGCAGTGGACCAGGAGTCTCAATAGGAAAACCAGATTAAAGTATTTAACTGAGTGGAAGAAAAAGTGATGTTAAATCCATATAGAAATGTACCTGTTTCTTTAATGTCTTTCATTTTAACAACCAAGTTACATATGGAAGTCAAGGTTTTTCCTGATATGTGGTCTGTGCTAAGGTTAAGTTTGGAAAATGTTCATTCTTCAAATGAATGAGAAGTGGTCAATTAGTGTTGTGTTGTTTGTTTGTCAGGTTGAAACGAGAGAAGATGAGGAACAAAACATCAAGTTGACTGAAATTTTGGAATTGTTGGTGGCTGCTGGGTATTTTCGAGCAAGAATCAAGGGACTGTCACCCTTTGACAAGGTGAGACTGGTGCAATATTTTTAAAACCCCTTTTTTAAGTAAATGAAGCTCACATGTTTTGCTAGTTTGTTTAGCAGTGCCAGGTGACTTTATAAAGGACACTTGCAACCTGTGAGGCTTTCTTGTGTAAGTAATTCTGCAAATGACCTATTTTCAGGCAGACAGGACCTCCTCAGTCTTGAAAGATGATTTTGTGCAGCAAGGCCTATTTTGAAGGAGACAGTTGGATGCAACCTAATTGCTGTCTGCTTTTTTTTGTGGGTGTTACAGCCTGTGGGAGAGTCATGTCCAGGGAATTTGCCCCCTTCTCTCAACTGCAGTTAGAATAGTGAGAAAGATTTGATACTTGGAGAAAGCCTGGTGATTTTAAAATGAGTATTCGTTAATGAGAAATGAGGAAGTATCTGTGTAAGAATGGAACAGTTATCCTCGTGAGATTATTTTGGGGCTGTTTTTACATATCTTTAGAATGTCACATATGTTAACCTTTCATTGTCCCAGGCAGGAAGTGTGTGATACTGACAGTGAGCAAAGTTCAGGTTGAAGAGAGATTTCTGAATTGTTTCGGTGCTGACTCGGTGAGAAATTCCTGACCCAGGGTTTGAAAACACATAACTACAGAAGCCTTGAAATGGACTCTTCTGTTTTCTGCTCTTTGATCGTAGCACAGCCTTGCTTTGCAATGCAATTTTAGGTTGCTCCAGACTCCTTGGTATTACTAAGTGTAGCTGCTCAGGAGTCTCTGCACACAGGCACAGAGTAGTTTGAAGGAGAGTGCCCTAGGATGTAACATTGTTGCATTTGTGTGTAGAAATCGGGTCCATGCTTACCTAAAAACAATTGCAAAGGTACCATTTCAGGACAATGCCCAACCTCACAAAAACAAGCATTGCTATGGAAAATGCTCAAGGTGCTAGTGCAGGAGGGATTCTGTAGGTTAACTGTTTCAGAGAGGAATGTGGGAGGGGTGATAGGTCAGAAACCTTGTCTAGAACAAGGTTCCCAGTTTGCTTTGTGGTATTGGTGAGTTACTCCACATTTTAATCCCTTTTTCTCTGTTCTTTGCCTTTGCATACATTTAGGTTATCTTGACTATGTTTATGCAAGGTTGTCTTTAAATATTTATGTAAAGTTGATGAAATGGCTCAGGAGTTTAAATATGCCTAAGTATACATCAGATTAGGGCCTGAAATAGAGATTTCCATAGAGCTGGGGATTTCCATTGCTGGTACTGTGTCTAGCACTTGTCTCAGCAAGCAAGGAGTAACAGTAGCAAATGTGTATGCATAAAGGTAAGTACATGAATGTAAAAATTATGATCCTTGATAAAATTTTGATCTGGTCACTTTTTAGAGATCATGGCATTTAACATACTGTTGTATGTTAAACATACTGTGTTTTATCAATTTTTTTTAGTCTGAAAGCAGTTTCAAATCTAAAGTATGAACCTAAGAGAGGAATTTAGAATATCAGTAACTGCTGGGGTTTTTTCTTGTATATGTGTATTGTATGTAGAAATTTATATGGTCGTGGTATCTATTTCAATTTCTCTATGAGAATACTGAGGATGGAGAGAACACTACAGCCTGTATTTGGTTTTACTTCTTCAATTTAAAATGGAACTAATCCTGCTGTTGCTCCTTTGAT
Source organism: Myiozetetes cayanensis (assembly GCF_022539395.1). Classification (NCBI taxonomy): domain Eukaryota; kingdom Metazoa; phylum Chordata; class Aves; order Passeriformes; family Tyrannidae; genus Myiozetetes; species Myiozetetes cayanensis. Next base: position 30,206,784 of record NW_026088185.1, read on the forward strand.
AGGTGGTAGGTGGCATGACGTGGTGTATCACTACTTGCAACTTCGATATCGATGTTGATTTATTATTTCAGGAAAACTCTACTATTGGTCAAAAAATGTAAGTTGGTTAAATGGCAAGTGGGGTATTTTAATTCTTCTTAAAGAGGAAGCGGATGGGGAAGGGGAAGTTACCTGCTATCTACCTGTTTCTAAGAAGGATTTTTAGTCCAAGTTTCCTGCTTTTCAGGACTGCCCATCTGCAAAACATTGCACAAGTTTCTGGGTTTCTCAGACTGTAGTTCCACAAACTCTAAAAGCAGAAAGAAGCTTATTTCAAAAAAGGCAGTGCTATTCCCAGTGGGCTGCCATGCTCTTAAATGTTTTCACTGCTTAGTAGGGATATATGTGGCTCCACACAGAACTGGATTGGGAACTGATCCTGATTAAACCCTATAAAAAAAAAAAAAAGAGAGAAAGAAAATAGTTTTAACATGAATGAGTTCCTGGATCCAGTTCTCTGCACAGCTGCACAGATGCTTGTGCTGGCACAAGGGGATGATGCGGAGGCCAAAACAAAGGGCAGAGGGAGACCGTGCTGCTGGAAACTGGAGTGCAACATTAGAAGACCTTCCCTGAGTACCCTCTGTCTGCAGTTCTGCTGTGTAAATAACCTCTGACTCTCCTTTATGATTCTGAGTTGGAATTGTAGGCATCGCCAAACAGAATTTTAAACATGTCATTGTTGCCAAAATAGTTACCTGCCCCATACTGAGTGGAGATTTCCTTTCTCAGTGACCCAGTGAAACGACTTTGCTATGATTAATTTCTTATGCATGGAATTTGCTCATAAGCCAGCTAATTCCTGTATTAGAGAGGTTATAAACTTTGTTTATGCTGAGAAAGGGAGCACATTCCAAACACATGCATATCTGTGATAAAAGAACCATAATTAAAATTTGCAGAAAGTAAGAATAGCCTGACGAGTTACAGTGGCATGAAGAGACTTGTTTTTTACTCAATGTAGTTGAAAAGAACATCTTTCTGTGCTGTTTTCTTGGAAGTCATTGAGCACTGGCAAGGCTGTAACACTTTTAAAAAGTAAAGATTTGTGGATATTGCCATTGCCCGTGGAGACACTCAAATTTTCATAGATAACTAACTACATAAAGCATTGCTGAGTGCAAAGAATTAAGTAGAGGCTAGGAATGAAGATGGTAGTGGTAATTTTTATAATTGCTAGGTTTTTATAATTGCCATTGTTGTTATCCTTAAGAACAACAGGATAGGAGATAGTTAAGTTATCCTGAAAATGTTCTTTTATTTTTCCAACTGACTGGATGCAAAACTGGCAAAACAAAAATCAGGCTCCTTTCCCAAAACAGCAACAATGATTTATTTGTAAATCTGAAGCGTTCAGAATCACACAAGCATAGGCTGTTTTGATGTCCACGTAATGTTTATACTGGTGGTGGCTCAAGGCTTCTGTGGTGTTCTCAAGATAAGGAAAAGCTAATTGTGTTTTCTCAGAATTATTCCAAAGACATTGCGATGGTGTCCTGTTATTTAATTGCTGTGTTGAAATAAACACGGAATCGTACATTAGGAGAGGATCTTGCATCTGTTGGATAAAACTCTTGTTTTAATTGCATTTGCTTTGATTGTGCTCCACTTCCTTTAATAGGTTTCAGGCTCTCTTCCCAGGCTTTGGTGTCATAGCTCTTGCTCCCCTTTTGTTCTTCCAGAATGTCAGTTGTGCATTTGGGCCATACTAAATATCAGTGAGGTCAGTACTGCACCAGTTAGTTTTTCTCCTTCATGGGGAAATAGCTTTGGTTTTCTTGTAAAGTTTTCATCCTCGGTGCTGACACCTACTTTAAAAATGTACTTGGCATCATTGACAGCAAAAAAATTCCTTGCCCTAAAATAAGGGATTTGGTGGAAACAAGATGAAGTTTCTGTAGATGAATCCCTCATGGTAGGGTGATCCTTTCATTTTACCAGCTCCTACCTGAGCTCTAGAATGAGACGGGTGCCAGCAAATTCAGTTTTACTCACTTGAAAACTGTGTGAAGTATACTGTGTACTGAGCTTTTAAGTGCAATATATATTTGAAACCATACAGTTTCAGGACTAGCATCAAGGTATGTTTTTGGAGTTCTACCAAACAGTTTTTAAGTCCTTACATTTGATTCTGTACTTTTTGAGTGCATGTCTCTTACTTATAACTGTTCTCAAAGCTAGTGTCTCCTCATGTGGGCATATACTAGAATATGCAAAGGTGTTTGTAGATGTATCTTACATGGGTATTTCATCTGAGCAGACATGCAGATCTAAAAGTTTTGTGTGTAATACTATAAATACAAAAACTGTGTACAGTGGAAGCCACTAGAGGGAACTTAACTGTGTTTGCAAAAATAATTTGTAATTTACAAAAGAAGAACTTATCTGTGTTTTTGTTATTGTTTTATAATAGTGCCTTAACTGAAAAAATTGTGTCAGTGTTACCAAAAATGAAGTGTCCTCATCGTTTGGAGCCACATCAGATCCAGGGACTGGATTTCATTCATATATTTCCTGTTATACAGGTAATAATAATTTTATGGTGTATCGATAGTTTGCTGAAAAAGGCCATAAAACTTGCAAAGCTTTTCATTATTGTTTGGCTCTTTATTTAACTTTGGAATGAATAGTCACAGAGAAGTAATTTAATGTTTTTAAAGAATGGAGTGACATTATGGATGATAGAATCCTTAATTATCATTTGATCCACATTTAAGAACACAAATCAAATTCTCTAAATTCTTTGAAATGGAGTCAGATTCTGCCTTTTGTGGTACACCTGCTTACTCCATAAGCTTAAGCACAGACTGTAAGTTACGAAGACAGTCACTGAACCAAATGTGAATAAGGCTGAAGGCAGCTGGGGTTGTTTCTTTAACCATAATACATTCTTAATTCTTATCACTTAAAAACTGTATGGGTGGAAAAATACATTGCTCTGACAAGCACCGCTAGCTGAGCATGTGCATATGCATAGTTCTCAAGTTTATTAAGGTTTAAGCTAACACTTGATGTGTTCCAGTTACATGTGGTATTTTGAGAATCCTTGGCATGTTGTTATCATTTTTTGATTTTCCTTTCATCTGCACTCAGAAACGTATCTTTGATACATAGGGAAAATGAAGACTGTTAAGCAAGCTTTTTTTCTATTAAATATCTCACTACCTCCTGCCTGTGTAGGAATTTAGCATGAATGGAATCTAAGTTTCAGTTTGTAAGAAGTGGGGAAAACTTCCTGGTGCTTTGTCTTGTTATCTTCTAGTGGGAGTCTTCTGAGGGAAACCACACTTAACTGCACTCCCCACAAAACATTCTGTGGTGTGTGCTACTGTTACACAGCTTTCAAGCTGTTCTCATGCTGTCTAAGGTGGAAAGTTTGTATCTTTGTTAATAAGACTTTTTACTTCTGAATTCTTATTTCCTACCAAAAAAACAAAAATCCAATCCAGGTGAATTTTTTTCCCTGGTCACTTGATGACAAGGAGTGGTTACATTTATTAAATACCAGGCTTCTTTCACAGGAAAAATATTACTCCTGCTGTAAGAACGATAGCACAAGGTATTCTTTTCTCTGACCTGCTTTATCCAAAATCCTGATTTGGGATATTACCTCAGGAAAGGAGAAACATTAATTCTAAGCAGGGAGGAAATCTGCTTCTGGGTTTCTCTGAGAGCAGTGATTCTCAGTAGCTGGCCAGTAGGTGGTATAGCTGACCCATACTTGAAGAAGTCTTTCTTGATTGACTTGGTTTTTTGTCTGTAGAGGATCTTTTTTAGAAGTTGTGGCTTTCTGTCAGGTTCCTGTGAAACTCTCAACCAAGACAGGCCTTCCTTGCTGATGTCACCAGCATACTCTGTTCTGAAAAAGACCATGCAAGAGCTACAAAATGCTGACTACACCATGTAGGAATTATGTATTGATAATGACACTTCATTCAATGTCCTGTTAAATTCAGGATTTCACTGGCTATCTGTAAATCTCAAATCAGTGCCCAACTAATAAAAACGCTTGCTCTTCTGCCTGGGATTGTGTCCCAATACCTCTTGCACTGTGCAAACTAGTCTGGTGGCCTTGACAGGAAAAGTGTAGATGGATCCTTCCCAACAGGAAGAAATTAGGTTGAGTTGGCTCACTGCCACAGACTGTAGCAGAACTTTAAAAAATAATTAAAAAAACCCGCCATAACAAATATTCCAGTGGAGGACAGAAATGTCGCTCTTCTTCCCAGTAAATTGTGCTGATGTTCACGGACAAAACTATGGATACAAACTTGTGTTGAGATGCTCTTTGTAATTAATAGATTGCATTTTCATCTCTCATTGTCATCATCTTCCCCTTGCTTTCCAGGGGTTCATGGTTATAGCACAGGAAACAGTTGCTGGTTCGAACATGGATCCCAGGATTGATCTCATCTCTTATGTGACCTCCTGCACAGGCTGTCAACAGCCAGCAGGATTTATCTGCTCCGACATTGTTTAAAATGTACTTCAATATTTTGTGGCTTTTTGTGTGGTCTTATAAATGTCAGAAGTCTTTTTTTCTTACACAGGCATGTGGTTCTTCATGAGCACTTCATAGGCTTGAAGATACGTCTTTTCACAGGGGAGCTGTAGTTTTTTTATAACAGTGATCTGTAGTAGGAAAAGTTCATAAAAGAATCATATGCACAGAAGAAGAAGAAGAAGAAATGTGAAGTTTATAAAAGAGCTAATGCTGAATCATTTTGTTAGGATTAGGTCCCTGGTTTACCATGTTTACAAATAAAAAAAATCACTTGTTCTTATTTCTGTGCTTAAAATGTGCTTTTAGCTTTTATCATGTATTAAAACTAATTATGCAGCAGTTTGTTGTTTGCTGCTGTTACTCTTCTTCTTTCAACTGATAAATTTTTTTTTCAGTGGCTGGTGAAACGTGCAATAGAAACAAGGGAAGAAATGGGAGACTATGTCCGTTCTTACTCTATATCACAGTTTCAAAAAACTCACAGGCTGCCAGAGGTGAGATGAAGCCAGTTCCTGTTTCTGTTATGATGTGTCAAATGCTCAGGTGCAACTTCACAGCACCAGAGTTGCTTTTGCTATCTTTTTTTTTTTGTTTCCTTTGTATAGGAGGAGGGGTGGAATGAGCTTGGATATGTGCCTGTAGTGCAGAATTATCAGTTCTGTTCATTCCATATTTAACACCTAGAACCCAAGTTTTGTAACGTTATTAAAGCTAGATGGCCCTACTATTGACTATTTTATTAACTGGGGATGGTTTGGATTTTGTTTGGGGGTTTGTACTTTTGTTTTTTGCTTAGTTTTTTGTTGTTGGGGTTTTTTTAATTATTTTTAATGCTTAGAAACTAAAATAACAGTAGAGAATACTTTTCTCTTTTCCACATTAAGCCTATCCCAGCTTCATTTCTTTATAGTGTAAAGACTGGAGATCCCAGTAGTGTCCTGGAATGGCATTTGTGTCAGGTCCTGTATAAGCAGAGAGCAGGACCTGCTGATCTGGGTACAGCTTTAAAGACCTACCCACTATCTGATGACAGAAGCAAGTACTTTTCTGTGTTACAGGAAATCACTAACATTTCACCAAATAACTGGACAACTCAGAAACTATTTGACAACTTAGTTTCACAGAATCCTTAGAATGGTTGAGATTTAATCTCCATTCCTGGTATTTTTCATTACCTCCATTAATGTCTTTCAGGATGATGAATTTATGCAAAGGAAAGAGAAGGCAATCAAAACGGTTACTGATATCTTTGTAAGTATGTTAGATTTTTCTTTTTTCATGATCAAGAAACAAGTGGCTTTAGTAATGAAATGGTGATAGTTAATTCTGTTTAATGCAGCCAGTGCTGGGTTTTCTCATGAGAAGATCCCAATTAAGTTACATGTTGAGCTTTGTTCTTAGAACATGGTCTCAAATGCCAATATATCAGATTGAAAACCTTTTAGGTGTGCACTGTATGAGTAGATAAATCATATCAACTGCCTGCACAAAGAGTGTGGAATTTCACACTACCAAACTAAAGTCACCAGGTAACTTACAGGCTGTTAAACTCTCAGTAGACTATTAGTTTGAAGCTATCAGCAGTTGGACTATTTATCTTTAATTAAAGTAGAGATGACCTCTTCAATTTAAATGTCTGCATTTCAACACTTGTCTTTTTTACTTGTAATTAGCAGTGGAAGTACACACCCTAATTCAGAAATGTTTTCGTCAAGTGGCAGATGTTGGTTGGGAAAGGTGGTATCACCTGTGTTCTCCCTCCCTCTTCAGGTGCAGATCTTTAACTCTTGGATAAACTGCTTGTTTATATTTTTTGAAAGCTTGTTCATGAATACTACAATGACATGTAACCTGTCTAGGCTCTCTCACTCTCTCGTACCTAAATTCGGTTGCCTAGCTAGCAACTGGAGTTCCTATCCTTGGAGTTTCTGTCCTTGCTTTCTAGTTTCCCTGTTTGCCTGGGATCATCCATTTCACCATTCCTGACTCCCTGCAGTTCTCTACCCTTTGTTTTGGACCGTCTTGATAAATTCCAGTCCAGCATTTGAGAAAAGGTGAAAAGTCTGGGTTGATTTGACTAAGACATTTCCAGGGCTCTTCAACACATGGCAGAACCCTACTCTGCAGAGAAAGCCAGTGCTATTTGAGGTAGCTCTAACAGGCATCTGAACTCTTCATGTCCACTGGTGGAGGTGTCCACTGCCTGTGTAATGAGCTGTGTGAGAGGTTGTATAATGGACCAGACAAGCCATTTGAGTCCTTTGTCAGGTTTTGGAGGTGGTTGTTTTTCTGTTCTAGTGAGCTGAGTGCTGCTGAGCCTCATGGATGTGGTTGAATTACAGCATGTGTTTATTCAATAATGTCGCTATGAAAGTCTCCAGGTGGTGACCAATGCAAATTCCTTTGTTAATCTATTTGAATAATTGCTCTTGCTTTAAAAATTTCAGTTACAGTCTCTTTAAGTGTTGTTCTCCATGGTTTGATTATGTTTTTTTTTAATTATTAGCAGACTTACAATGAGTCTTTTACTCCACCCAGAAATATGTTGTCTTTCCACTGAGATGTTTTCTGTTTTACAAGTTAGCTCTCCTTGTACATAGGTATCATTGCATTGTTTATGCACCTCTGTAACCTTTTAAATTGAGAAAGAATGCAAACCTGTGGGATAAAGCAAATTCCAAATGTGAGTAGCACTTGAAATTCAAGTAGCACTTGAAATTCATTTGGCTTATTTCAATTTTCAGAATAATTTTTCAAGTGTGTCCATTTTTTACCTGCACTGTCTTTATATAGCACTAAAGAGTCTATATCCAAGTGGCTGATATCGACCTTGTCACAGAAGAGACAGAAACAAAGTAATCACAATGCTCTTATGGGACACCTGTACCTAGAATTTTCAGTGTCATTCAAAAATATACAGAAGATATTTGATTAACAATGATGAAGGGTTCCCTTTGGTTGCTGAGAAACAGAAGTGGTTTCAAGGCTTACTTTCTATGTTCTATTACTCTGTCTTCTCCATCTGGCTCAGTTATCTAGTTTTTAAGTGCATCTTCACGGAACGTAAAGTTTTTGACATTTGTTCATCATTGCTCAGGGTATCATTAGACAAACATCTCTTCCTTAAATATATGAGCTCTGTCAGGATCTTGTCTTCTACAGCTGGTACCTGACCTTCTTAACAAAAGATTAGTTCATGAGAGTTCTTAAGGCATCAAAGCATAAGTACAGCCCAGAACACAGAATTAATTTGCAAGGGAGAATGTGCAGAAGCTTCCTTATCTATCCACAGGAACTAGAAGGAGAAAGTTGCTATTAGATGAAGGTACTTTTGTAGGTCACCTTTAAAGCATTGGAACTGGAAGAGAAATTCACTGTCCTAAAAGAGGATCAGCAAGTGTGAAAGAATAATTTGTTGTCTGAATTCATTATTACAACTCTGGTCTGAGGACCTACCCTTCTTTTTGCAAGGGGTCAGTACGCTGACATTTATGGTCATGGTCAGGCCTAAAGGTTGGAAAAGAGAATATTAAATATCAGCAATGGTTATTGGAATAAGAACTACTGCTGCTGAAAGGTGACTGTCTAGTCAGTTGAGATTATCTTGCAGTGGTTTTGTTCAACTACTCAATTACCTGATGCCAAGGCTAATGTTTGTGATATGATGCTTACACTTTATATAGCAAAGGTATAAAATACAGTGCCGTTGTAAGAGCTATAATTATTTTTGTTACTTATGTTGCCTCTCTGTATGTGAGAGGCTGTGGGAGATCCTTGGTCCTAAAAAGCTTTTTCACGTGACAGTCAAAAAAGTAGCAAGATTGAATAGCTGGAAGCAAAGGTGACAGAAATTAAGATTAGAAATGAAGTAAAAATTGCAAAGAGTAACAGACAAATTCAGTAGAAACTTACCAAGGAATAGTGTCAATTTACATTTGTTTGAAATCTCCACTTTGGGATTACCTGTCTTTGAAAAAGATTGAAAGCTATTTCAGCAATGTTATGGTGCCAGCAACTGCTTGTTGAAAATAATAGTTTGTCTTGTACAGAAAGTCAGAACAAGCAAAAAATATTCTTCCTTTTGTTTTTTAAATTGGAAGCAACTCTATCAGAACAAAATAGCACTTGTGAATCCTTGTTTTATTTGATGGGCTGTTGTCCAGATATTGGATCACACTTGGATAGCATTAGATTGAATCATTTTACTGACAAACTCCTTCAGGTATTTTTGTTCCAATAAAATCTGCTTTAAGTCTGTTGTAAGCTGTGACCATTGAGTAAAAAATAATCATGCTTATTTATCTAATCAGAATTTACAAATAGAATTAACTCACAAAGAAGGTAACATTTCTAGACACTAGCATTAGCCAAATAATCTTAATAGATGTTGAGTATGTTATTTTTGACTCTTCTTTCAAACATGACAGAAGAGATGGTTGAGAAATTGTGTGTTGTTAAATATCCATTTATATTTTTGTTTTAAACCAGGAGAGGTTTTATTCCTGTAGCAAATTGTTTAGAAATGAATTCAGTAAGATTTTATAATGTAATTCCAAAAAGACAAAGTGAGGGATGTACATTTGGGTAAGTGTATTAAGTTGGAAAGCAAACAGTGTGTGTATCACTTGAGATAACAAGTCACCATTTATTTTAGAAAAGCCTTTTACAAGCTCTGAATCCATTCACTGTTTTACAGGAGGTTTACAAACCTCAGAGAAAATACAGACGTCAGAAGGGAGCTGAGGAGCTGCTGGATGAGGAGTCAAAAGTTCATGCTACACTTCTGGAATACGGCAGGTGAAAGGCTTCATTTAATTCTCCTTGGGGTTTGTATTGTGTGCATTATAAGCATTACATATAAAATTTGGATTGTGATGGGTTCTTGTCAAACTACTTCAGATATGAACTATGTGAAAGGTACTTCTGTTTGGTTTCATATTTTGTTTACTTATCCTGGAAATTCTCTGGGAACTGGACAGTCCTTATATGTGTGACCCATTTTTTTGTACAATGGGAGCCCAAGTTCAGACTTTGTGCTCTTAGTAGGGTATGGTTTTTTAACATAGTTGTTCTTTGTGTTATAGAAGTGGCTTAAATTCATGATCCTTCTATGTATTGTCTGTCAATTAGTTTTGTCTCTGAGCAATGCAAGCAATCCTCAGAAAGTGAGGGGAAAAGGAGCTGAAGTTGCTATTGCTTCTTTTTGTAATTCTAATGTGTTTGTTGCATCAAGAGGCTGAATCATTGTTTGGTCTTCTTACTTTTTGCAAACTCCCATACAGAGTCCAAGTTACCAAGGTTTTCACTTTTCCATTATCCCTCTGGTTTACTGAGAGCTCTCCAAACACATGAAAATGAAGTTACAGAGCTTCTGTTTGAGGTTTCTATTTCCACTTTTCACAGTTTAGTGATAAGAGCAGCTTGTCTCCTGTCTGAACTCTTAATACTTAACGAGTGCAAATGACATTTGAATTCCATTTTGTATCTTCTGTGGCTTCTTCTCCCTCAAAGCCATAGATTTTTATATTTGTTGTTCTCACTATTTTGAGTGCCTTCCTTTTAACAGTAACATGGACTGTAGTGTAATAGCTCAGGATTAACTTCCAAATGGAAAGAGGACATCATTGCTTTTTCCTTTCATGAGCTTTACATGACAACATTTTATGAAGAGTCAAGATTTGCAAATCATGATGGAAAGAGTAGATGGAGCTGAAATCATTCTGTAAATATGCTTCAGTACTTGCTTATTTAGTTACCTTGAAACATTCTAAAAACTAACCTGAATCTGGCTGTTGGTGCATATCTTATGTTGAAAACTGATAGAAACTTAATATATTTGTAAAAGTTGTAAACAACAATCTGTTTCCTTCATGTTTCCTATTGTTCTTTTAGGAGATACGGATTTAGCAGACAAGCAGGAAAAACAGAACAGGTAAAAAAAAATACTAACTTAAAATACTCAAATAGTGGCAAGAATTGCATTGTTGGAGTGTTGGTTACTGTTAGATCTTAGAAGAATACAGCAGAATAAACAGCTATAACTTCCATTATTACCCTCTCTTAAGAACTGCTAACTGGAACTAAAAATCTGCATTCCATGTTTAAAAGAAAGGGGGTTTGGGTGTTGTGTTTGTTTTAGTTCCGTTTTTACTGTGAGGTAATGACATATCCTGTCTGCTTAATAAGCATCTTTTAACTAAGTGTTCCATAATGTGATCATTAATGGGTTTGGATTTTTCTTTTTAAAGACGCATTCAGCTTGGTAAGAAATATTGTAGACATTTATTACAAAACAGGTTATCTAATGTGGTAGAGAAACACGATACCACACGATACCATGCCATAAATAAATCATTGGGCTTCTGGAAAAGTAGCATCCTTGCTTTTGATGGTTATGGAATCTTAAAATGTCCTTGTCAGAGTATCTGCAGTTTTACTATTTACTATTAATTTGGCTACAAGCTTTTATTACAGACAGAGATAATGAAAATAATGCATGAAGCATGTCATGGACTCAGGAATACATTTGACTATATTAAGGTTGCCCTTCATCATCTCAATATTCCACATACAAATTTCACATTTCAATTTTATACATAGAGCTGTTTCCCGATCTAGGCATGCCTGTCTTCCCCTCAGAGTAACGACCAGGCTGCAGTCATGTTTATTGAGTTAATTTTCTTTCTTCAAAAATATAGTTGACTTTGGGATATGGTATATTAGATGGTCGTCATGATTGTTATGGGAATCGAGTCTCCAGTAAGGCAGAAGTGGACAAGGAAATAACCATGTTTGTGGTGCAGTATTGACCTAGAAATCGAGCCTGTCTGTCACCAGCTGTCATTAGTTCTTGTGACTCAACTGGGCAGTTTTACACTCTTTATGTTGTATATTTATTTATACCCATATTAAGTTATAAAAATTATTTATGTAAAAAAAAAGTTCAACCTTCTCCTGTGTAGCAGACATGCTATTTTGGGATAGCTGGCTTTCTCCTGAGGTTGGTAGCTCTCAGAAAGCTATGAGATAAGGAATCTTTGCACCAGATGTGTCCATAGGAAGCCAGAAACACAGTTGGAATACTTGTGAGAAATCAGGGAGCCTTATGTTTCAGCTGACATGATTTGGAGTGTAGCTGAAATGCATTCATAAAAACAGAACAGCTACATTCCAGTTTTCTCCTTGATGTCTTATTTAACACTTTAGAAAACAGGAACCAGATATGATAGTGGATTTTTGGTTTTTTTTTTTTTCTTTAAAAGGCTGAAGATAAAAAAACAGCGCTGCCTGCAGGGCTTGCAGCAGCGGGAAAAGCTGAGCCATGTGATGAAGATGACCTTCAAGCTGCTGAAGAGGTGTGCCACAGACATAGTAGGCATGGATGTTACTAACTTGGGGGGAGGGCAGCAGTTATCACTGCCCACTTGTTCGCTGGAAGAAGGAAAATTTCCGTGGTTAGTTGAAGTGCAAGTTGCTTCCCACAGAAGAATATGGAATCTGAAATTGATGCACAGAAATGTTTGTTGGTGTTTAATACCCCAAAATTGAATTTTTGTTTTGGAGTTGGAGCATTTTTAAAAGGTTGGGTTTTGACCGACAGCAGAGCTGAATAATCTGAGGGAATGTGTACTGTTATAAGGGACTTTCCTTAAATTAGGTAACTTTAACCACCTCTTTAACTTCCATAGATTTAGTGCCCTATTACATTCATTAAAATACACTTGTTGTGTGATACTAATTTTACAGATGTGTCCCTGTCCCTGGCAAAAAAAAGCTAAATAATAGAAGTTAAATTGTTATGTATAAATCTTCCTATTTTGCTCTAGCTTCGCATTAAAACTCTGATGACTGGAATGGCTGCAATGGCAACAGAAGAGGTAAGCAGCATTTAAAACTGATAAAGCTTTGTTTAAATTATGGTTGATTGTGGCAGTTATTCCTAAAATCAGACTTCTGATTCAGATCTGAAGTCTTGGAATGCCTGCATTTAAACTTTCATAAGGAGAGTGCAATAAAAGATGGTTGAAATAGGAAGACAGTAGTTTTTAGGAGGCTGATGAGTTTGCCCTGAAATGGCAACAACAGTAAAATAGTGCCTCTTTCAAATGCTTTCTATAAGGAGAATTTCAGAGGAAAGGCATCACTGTGCGGCTGCCCAAGATGCAGTATGATCTTACTGTATTCATCTTGTGAAGTTATCCAGGGGAGGAATTGTTTTACTGGGGAGAGTGGAGGAAAATTCTATGCCTTTCAAGGTGCTTTTCAAAGCACTGATAAATAGTTATAAACAACAATGTTAGTCTAAGACACTGAAAATACTGGATATGTAATAGTGGATATGTATCCTGTTGTCTTAATTCATTGTGTTTAATGATATAATGGAACTTGTAGTCAGTCCTTTATTTTGATTTCTGGGTGAGAGGAATAGGAAGAAATTCAGTTGTTAAAATTGTTTCTGTTTATGCTGAAGTTACAAAAGCAAAGGCAGTAATTAGTCTGCTCTCAAAGTTGATTGGCATGCTTTCTACTTAAATCCATTGTGGAATTCAATTCTATTTGAAAACTGTTTTTATACAGGCATGCAGTTTGAAAGGTGCATTCTTAGAGTTTTATTACTGCAAATTAAAATTCAATATAGAGAATAGAATCAAAGTTAAGTTTCTGAAATCTGATTTCAAATTTGCTAGAAGGTTTTAAGCGAGAAATTTCCATCAGCATAGTTGACCTTATGGAGTGGAATGTTTCCTGGACTTTTCTTGTGATTAGAGATTTTTACCCAGTGTAAAAATTTTGTAAATTCCTGTTAAAATTAGAGCTTGTGGAAATTGTCATGTAAAAAGTACAGGCAGCTCCAAAACTCCAAACATTTTCTTGACACAATTGCAGGGCAAACTGACAGCAAGCACAGTTGGCCAGATTGTTGGACTCCAGTCAGATGAGATCAAGCAAATAGTGTCTGAATATGCTGAAAAGGTAAGTGTGTCACCTGATTGTGTTTTACCACACTGTGTTTTATAGCTTGTTAATTTAGGCCTTAAGCTTCCAATTTAATTGCCATGATTCTCTTGAAACACACTGCTTCATATATGCTGTGGATGGCAGCAAAGCCAGAATTCAGGGAAGTATTTCAAAGAGATGTATGAGTAATTTGAGTTTAAGCACCTGCTTAAATGTTTTTTGTGAAGAAAGAAGGCCCTGAGTTGATACCTATTCAAATTAGAGGCCTAAACTCTAAATATGTTTTAAAATGCTCAGTGTTAAGCACAGAAATACAGTTCTGAGGGCCTGCTCAGAAAAAAATCTAGGCCTCCTCCGCTCAGATTTTCATATACTGGGATCTTGCTTGCACTGGGCTCCATCTCTGTCATGCCCTGGATCTCTAGTTTTGAATCTTGTCTCATCAAACCAAGCCTTTGTTGCTTTGAGGAGTCAAGGCGATTAAATGTGCACATTTACCCCATTTATTGTGTTCAACTGTGATTGTTTTTACTGTAATGTGAAAAGAAAATCTGGCTCTTCAAGCAATTAATCCATACAATACATCACTGCCAGATATGAGTTATAGGTCGCTCCTATTTGTCCAGTAGTCTTCTCATATTTCTTCCTTTTTGTTGACACATATGAGGTATGGAGCTTTTCCATTTGGGAGATAAACCCTATAGCTCAACAGAGTCTATAGCAAATTCCTGGCCTTTCTTTATTATAAAGGATTGGAGGAACAGAAGCCCAAGGGTCATATTTCAATGTTACATTTCTTCTGTTCTGAGAGAAGGCAGCAGGACCTTGACCATTATAGTGGAACAGTGATTAATACTCTGTAAAGTAAGAACTGATTCCAGTCAAACCAAAGATAGATCACTTTTCAAAACTATTGGATGTGATAAAACAAAATAAATTTCTGTGCACGTATTCATGCATCAGGAGAAGAATTAAGGATGTTATCAAACAGTTTATTGAAGCTTCAGCAATGTATGGATATAATTCTAATAGTTTTAACCCCTTGTAACTATACACAGCCTGAGCAAGCACAGCAGTGCTTATTTGTCTACCAGAGTCTTAATAGAATCCACAGGCCCAATGAAGATAGCTGACAAACAAAATTCTAGATCCAAAGTTGCCATGTGCCAGGACCTTTCTTACCAGAGGTGTTTTTGCAGAAGATCAATGCAGTTTTCTGCATTTGCCCCTCCATTCTGCTGCTGTGTTAACTTGTTCAGTAAACTGGAGGGAGGGTTTTATTGTCATTCCTTGCTTTCTAAAAATACTGACAGAAAATCATTAACATGGCTTTTATCTGTCTATTCATCACCAGCTTTCTAAGGCCAATTATTCAAAGTAGTTTTGAATTTACTGTATTAAAAGTATTCTTCCTCTGAGAATTTACAACTACAGTGATCTATAAAAAGTGGTTTTGCTAGGAGTAGAATAGGAGCAAAACCTTGTTCCCTGGTGAGAGAATGAATAGAGCAGTGCTGTGTCGAAACTACCCTCTTCAAAAATACCTGAAGGAGAATACTCTTCAAGAGTTTTAAGTGCTGTTTGCAAGTTACTTATATCTTAAGTTGACTCAACATATTTTAGGATTTCTAGAATCCTATATTAAAAATGCTTATGCTCCCTATACAGTCAGTAGAAGTATTATACAATAAAATTTTCAACCTTTTAGTTTGCTTAGGGTTTGTTGTTCAAAGAGGATAATAAATTGGATATTTTTATATTTTTTTGGTTTGAGGAAACACTCGAAAACCCTCATAAGGTTCTGTAGAGAAATGTTTGAATTGTTCCATTATTAGCTTATGTCATATGTGTGTGAGAGAATTTCATCATAAAGAATAACATTTATTGCAAAACCTTTACATATTAACAGTATGAATATATAAACATATGAACAGTGGCAGGCAAGCTCTGAAAGTCTAGAAGTAACCATGTATTTTGGCTACCAGTTTTTGAGCTGCCATGGATTAGTGATCCTCATGCATAACTAATAATGTGTTTTAATTTATCAAATTCTGTCATACAAAATGAGGCTACTAACACTTCACGTTTAATTAATTTGAATTGGCTAAATCTTTTTAGGGCAATTGAGCAGTTGCAGGGAACAGGGAAGAATGCAGAAGTGAGTCTGTACCTGTCAGTGGTGGGGATAATGTGTGTTCACAGAAAAGTTGAAGGATGTATCCACGTATCCCTTTTTTTCACGTGTAATTGGATTTCATATATCGAGATAAAGTAGAAAATTGATGATCTTAAACAGTCAGAGACATTAGTGCTCAGATACAGCTTTCTTAAACTGTAATCAAAAAGGCAACTGCTACTCCAGTATAGCAAGAGACCAGACAGCAACAAGGATGAAAGCAAAGTAGCTTCTATAATTTGTGCTTTCTTCTTTCCGTGATGAAAGATGGGTTTTTCTCCACAACTTGGAACCCAGCTCCTCAATAACTTTATAGTGTTGCTGCAGAGCCCCTGTGACTGCATGAGGCTCATCCCTGGCTTTTTCATTTGCAAACCAGAAGGATTTCTCTGCAGAAACCTCTGCAAGTGCCATACAACAAACCTCTATTATGGTGATGGTTATTTCCCGTTTTCAAAAGGCGAGCTGTAACAGTTCACTTCTTAAGATGTGCCTTTTTTTTTTTTGTGCCAAAGCTGGACTTGTATGGGTTTTTAATGTTTTTGCAAACATCAGTCTCAGACTGGGTTAGCTCGTGTTTCTTACTTTTGCATTTTCAGTTTCTCAGTTGGTATATTATGCATATGAGAGAGGCTGAATGTACAGTGAGAAGGATGGGATCTTGGAATGCACGATGTGATGAGGGAATGTGATTTGACTAAATAATGAGAGGAATAAGTAATCTGAGTGTGTATTTGTAGAATAGTTCAGTGTTACGGGTGTTGCTTTTTTCCTTTCCTAACAAAGGGAGAGAAAGTATGTGAATTCTTGGGTTAAGAAGTCAGAATTGGTCTTTTTGTGTTGTGGATGTAAAAGTACAACAAATCATTAAGCTGCTCTTCAAATTGAATAATATAGACAATAGTGAAGAGGGAGACAGATTTTTACCTCTTATTTTCATTTAAAATTAAGCTGTTTACCCATCTGCCTAGAGTGGAACCAGGAGCAAATATGAGTGAAGAGTATGTCATACTTCTTGCAGCATTTTGGGTGATTATACACTGTAGTGGTTGTCAGTATTTGGTGATTATTCAAAAAGCACTTAGTATTGAAGTCTTTGACAGGCTGTAAATTAGCACCTGAAGTACTTAAAAGTTAACTGGTTTTCTAATGAAATATTGGAAAATGGATTAGCTCAAAAACAAAAGTGCATGAAGCAAATTACCAAAACAGAGGACTTTCAAAAGGTACAAATAATTGCTAGGCAAATAATCCCTAAGACATCAGGCTGTCACTAGTTTTTAGTCATTCTTTTGTCTACTGCAAATAGACAATTTCTATTATAAATGTTATTTCTGGTAAAGAATGTTTCTGTCAGCTTTGCTTTCGCTATTCAGAGAGAACAGGAGACTGGATCCAGATTGCTGTCTTCATTATGTATTTATGAGACACTTTCTTGGCATTGCAGGCTGGATTGAGTAGTTCTCAAAGACTGGTGTCAATAGTACACGTGCACACACAAAAAACATTTACCACTCAGTGGGTTTCATCTACCACACTGAGTATGTTGTTGTCATTCAGCATCAAGATGCATCCAAGCCTCTGTTTCAGAATCTAAATACACTATTGTTCAAGGCCTTTGAAAGTCCTGGATCTACTTACTGGGGTGTAGAGCATCTCCAAGTCAACAGGCTCAGTAAATAGCACGGCTTAAGGTGGTTTTTGGCATGTTTGTATTTTTTCTGTTTAAGGAATGTGTAATGTTGATGCAAAGAAATTACGTCTGTGTTCCAATATACTGTATTATTTTCCACCCGTACCAGGACACTTGACTTTAGTTTACTTTACTTGTAAATTTTGGAATATAATTCATGTGTTCAGCTACTTCCTTACCTTGATGTGAGATAAATTGGTAAGTCATTCTTTCTGCTGGACAGTGGGACACAGTTCTAGATAAGAAATATCACAGATGCGTCCGGCTTTGGTATTTTGTGAGCTTCTGAAGAAGCAGAAAGTGATGTTGTGAGGTCCAAAAGGCTGTTATTGTGGTTTATTTTAGCAATCTGAGCTTTCAGCTGAGGAGCGGCCAGAAAGGCTTGGAGCTGCCCAACAACACAGAAGGAAGGTGGCATCTCTGAACAAGCAGATTCTGCAAAAAACCAAGCTGCTGGAAGAGGTAAGTATTGTGTGTGTAATAAAGAAGAAAACTGTGATAAATGTGGTTGATCACAAAGTTGTTGCTATCCAGAAAAGATTTGCAGGCTATCTTCTGTACCAACAATTTGTCATGCTGAACATTCACTTCAGTGTCTCTGAATGTCTTGCTTGCACATTTATTACTAAGACAATGTGGCTGGTTTTATATTAAAAAATTATGTAGCCCTGTCTGTGAGGAGGGTGCTAACTAATCAAAACATGCTTTTCCTTTTTTTGCATGTCTTTCAGAGAAAAACAGAGGGAGTATCACTATTTGATTTGTTAGCTACAATGTTGAATGTGCTCTTTTCACAGTTTTAAGAAACAGTTTAGGAAGTTACTCTAAAATACGTTATAAATTACTTTTATCACTTCCTGTCCTTTATATGAGCCAGCTTGTCTCACCAGGGTGGGGTTTTGCTAGTTTGTTTGTGGATTTTTTTGCAAGTTACTACTCAGTTTATATTTTCACATTTTTTTGGGAAGGAAGGGCTCTTGAATTTGTGAATAATTTTTTTTAATATCTATAACTAGAACCATTATTCCTCTATTTCAACCTACTTTTGCTATTGCCATTTAAACACAGAAAAGTGTAAGTGGAAAAGCTGTGCCATTACTGAAATGCTGCTCTTAATTATGCATACTGCTGTAATCAGCACCATCTTTAGCATGCAGAATCTGATGAAAACATGCTGCATCAGAGTCAGTAATTGGAAGAGCTTGCCAAAAAAATAAATAGTACTTGAGGAAAAAAGAGTTGCTGATGACTCCTGTGGATGATGCTCTGTCAAGTACAGCACTGCTCCAGCAGCCTTCATCTGTTTTTGTTTTGTCTGCTCTTGTCAGTAATGCCTTAACCTTACATCTTCACTGGATTTATCTGTTCAGTGTTGGGGTTACAGGGGCTCTGAGAGATAGGTGTCTGTTTGAGACATTGTATGAGACAGTGTTATGTTCTGTCCTACAAACAACAGAGGTTTACTGATTTGTAAAATTAGAATAAAATAGTCTCTAATGCAATAGTGTCTCTTATTTAAAGGATATTTATCCATTCAATACTTAAATCTCCTTCCAGTAAAGCACATGCTGTAAAACATTTTTTGAAGTCTTTGACTAACTTTCAAGTGATGCTAAGTTTAAATAAAACTGTAGAAATAAAACCTATGCACAACACATTTGAAAGACTAATTGCCTATCCTGTTCTTTATTTCTCTCTTAATTTTTTCCAACTTAATGAAAAACTTTATTAAGAACCAGTGCAGGTTTGTCTTGATTTATTTTGCTGAAAAGAAGAATTTTGGAGGGTAGAGTATGACAGTGTTTTGACTGGTCAATATTAGAATGCATTTCCTCTGGAACTTGCCAAACTAGTTTTGTTCTTCTTAAACTGATGCATTTCTGTTCATGTTGCCCTCTGGCATCTGTTAGAATAGCATTTTTTTTCATTGTCAGTAGCACTACAATTATTATTTTCACTATATCTTGAATGCAAACTATGTCCATCACAATTCCTTTCCATTCTAGAGGGAAATATTAAAAAGTATTGCAATATACTATAATTATGATGCTATTTTATATAATGAAATCAAACATAGGTTGTTTGTGTTTTGGGGTTTTCTTTTCACTTTTTTTACTCTATATTCTTTTAACACTTTGTTAATATGAATTTCCATGTCTGTTTGTGTCAAACATAATTTTAGTGTTCTGTCAGGATGATGACTGTTAGTAAAAAAAGTGTTGACACTACCTAGCATTTAAATGCAGGCTGAAGTGTCAGGCTTTCAGAATCATAGCATGGACTTGTAGACAGTTAAATCCTGGTGGATTCCCTCGTTGGATTGAAATCGCTTCCTGAAGTAGAAACACTACAGAATGAGATGTTTGGAATTTCAGAAGTGGGGAATTTCAGTGTATCCCAAAATCACTGTGGTATGTTTGTGTCACACTTCAACTCTTCTTTTGAACCATGAGGGCTGTGAGACACGTGCATGTGAAGGGACTGAGATGTAGGGTGTGTGTATATTGTAGAATGGAGACAGATGCAGGCACTTGAAGCATCTGCTCTGAGCAAGCCTGTTCCAGGTAAGCATCTTTGTTGTCATGGTTGTCACTGTTGTAGCACTGTTCTGTTATAAAAGAGGGCAGATTTGCTCAGGTTTAATTGAGTTCTAATTACAAATCTACAGGTTTTGGTTGTGTCCAGTAGCTCACAGCCATCTGTAGTTTTATCCCAGTCAATCTGTAGCCATACTGGAGCATGCCCAGTTTGAGGGTGTGTATTTTTTAGAACACTGCATTGCCCTTGCATTCCCTTGTGGGCAGTTAGCTCAGGCTTAATTTTGGGGAGGACAGCCTGGGTACAGTTGTGTAGGAGAAGTGGCATTAGGAAATTGCAACAGCTAGCTCAGGTTTCAAAGTGCAAATGTGTATTAGCACAGCTCTCCAGCCCTGCTGTTCTCTTGATCTTTCTTGCCTAGTTGAGCAGTAAGAGAGGCTGGTAAGAGAGCCCAGCAGTCGTGGGTGGCTTTTGCAGCTCTCCTGTGTTGTGCAGTTATGATCTGGAAAGCAGAAAGGATCCATCAAAGTCTGTCCATCAAAGCCTCAGTGACTGAAATGTTCAAAAGCATTTTCTCTGTAGCAGATGACTCTGATATTCCAGAGACTTTGAGCATAGTCTGTCTCCTGGGTCAGTAATACAGAGTATGTCTGTAACTAGATGTATGTTGTGGGGATTACGTTTTCATGCCTGGTGTGCACAATTTCCTTTGCCAGTTTCCCTGGTATATGAGTGAATGCATTTGCTTGTTTTCCTTGTGCTGCTGAGAAGCAGAAAGCAGTTTGGAGGTACCCTGGTTGTAAACCACACAAAATTGGTAGAGTTCTTACTTCATTACAGCTCTGCTTTGAACTGCCAAACAAACTTCCCAGGAAAACTTCAGTATTTCCTAAGTCTGTTTTCATGCCATTTTAACGATTGAGGACCCTTTAATTCTGTGTGGCTTGTTTTCAGTATGTAAGTCTCAGTGCTGTTTTTATGTGGGGAAAAAATGTACTGACAGCTGTTAGCCAAATATGATGCTTTTATCACTTTAGTAAAGTAAAAATTTCCTGGCTGAATTTCTCTTACTACTTGCCAAAGGCAGTGTTTGAAATCAGTGACGGTCAAGACTCCACCTTTTTAAAAACGTTTATGGAGTTCTGCCTTCAATAGTGCAGTAATTTTTGGTAAGATTTCTCATAACAAATAACTCTTTAATCTTTATGTCAGTTTTCATGAGATGTGGACTGCAAGCTTAAAATTTTTGCAACTGGTTAGAACCCAGTCTGTTGGTGAATTATTGGTAAAAAGTTATGCAAAACAATGAAAAGGGGTGTTTTTTTAATATAAATTAGGCTTTGGAAAGGAATGAGTGGAGCATTAAGTCACAGCTCTGTGTTGTGAACAGCAAACTAAACCAGCATGAAGGGAAGTGAAACAGAGCTACGTGTGTGTGTTTTGTTTGCCCACTTTTGCTCCACTTTTGTAACCCATGTCTTATTTTTGTTGTTACTATTGGCAATGTTATCTTAAATCATAAGGACTTGAAAGAAGGATGCTCTTCTAAAATTAGCCTCTGTAAATTATTACAAGTGAAGTATCTGCTGGCATTTTGCTAACTGCCTTCTTATTAGACTTTCCATAGTTACACAAAAGAAAACTTAAATCAGCTTGCTTATTTGGTATGGACATGTCTGTGGTTTGGTGCCCTGGTGCTTCTGTGCAAGTCTTAAATTGCCCTGACTTACTTGGAAAAGTACAAAATGGGGCTCTCTTCTTAGCCTGCTGTGAAACTAGGCCCATATAACCAGGCTAAATAAGTTTAAGTAATTTAGCAGAGATTCTGTCCAATAAGTTACCATTCTGTTTTGTAAAAGCCGTTGTTTATTCTACGACTTTATCTAGAAGTTCAGGTGCTAAATGTTGCTGTGATTAATTAAATATTCGATCAGAATTCTTGCAATCAAATGCTCTCAGAGTAGCTGACAAGAAAAGACAGTGTCTGTGATGGTTGGCCTGTTGTTTGATAGACAGTCATTATGAACAACTCAAATATTGCTGTTCTGCATTACAAGTGTAATTAGTGTGAATACAGAATCAAAATCTTTTTTTTTCTCTTTCATAACAGTTGCAAGCTAAGTGTACTGATCTGCAGGCAAAATGTACCGAAGCAAAGAAGACATTAGCTGAGGTAATCTTGGTTTGTTTTCCTGTGTGCTAATTGTACCCATTTTTAAGAAGTTCTGTGTGTGAAGGAATGTATAAAATGGTGAAGGTGTTTGCCAGCTTAACTCACTAATCCCATGGTGTGGGAAAGCTAAGTAGCATGACTCATGTGGAAGTGTATTTCAATTTGTTATTAATTTCAACCCTTAGGTTAAGAGTTACAGTGAAAAGCTGGACAAGGAATTGGCAGCCTTAGAAACAATAGAAGCCCAGGCAGATTCTAGGTAAGTTTCTTCCTATATGACCTTTGAAATTCTGAAAAATAATGACTTTAAAATGAATCATTCAATGTTTCTTGCTTAAACTAAAATTTAAAAATTAAATAATTCTCCAGCTTGCTTCTCAAAGACAGGAAAACATTACCATAACATTCAGTCAGAATGAAAAGTGCCAGTCTGTAGTTCAAAATAATTGTAGGTGTTTAAAGCAGAAGAACCCTAGACACATTTGACAAGTAGATGAGGCCTTCTTGAATTGTTTTGTTCATATTTGAAGCCTTCATCTCAAATTAAATAGGAGTCTCTCAAAATTTCCACAGTAATGAGGTTAAAACATAGCAAAGCCATCAAAATACTCATTGTAGTACTGCATCTTTATTTTGACCTTGGTATATCAGTGGTGATATTTGGGGTTTTAATTTACCCAGGTTTTATTAGAAATTTACTTAGAACTAAGCTTGTTCTAATATGTGTTAATTCTCCATCTGTTTAAATTAGAAACTAAAAATCTAATATGGTTTACTGGATCTTCAAATTTAGTGTATTACAGAGTCTGCGAGCACTGGTGGCCATGAATGAAAACCTGAAAAGCCAGGAGCAAGAGTTCAAAGCACATTGTAGGGTAAGTTCTGGTGTCTTATGTAAGGATTAATTTAAAACTTGGTAAATCAGCATTGTACTTGTTCCTGATTTGTTGCTGTGCTGTGTGTGACCCTGTCTGCCATCTGTCCCTGCACTCCCCACCCCCGTGTTCTGGTAGTTCCAGGCTGATGTTGAATACTGCCACCAGCTTGATTTGCAGCAGAATTATGGGCAGTTTCCCATATCTGCAGCACAGCTGTGACCAAGAGGGTTGGCACTGGCAGAGGGATCTGCCCCCTGCCCTGAGGCAGGGACGGGTAAGGAAGGGCTGCCAGGGCAGCTGAGTTTGTGTGGCTGTCCCTAACACAGGGCCGTTCCCAGACACCACATCTGCCTTGTGCTGCTCACAGCCATGGCCCTTCTGGCTCTTCTGCTCATCCCCATTCTGCTGAGAGCAACCTGGGCTGGGCTGACAGGGATACTGGAATGTAAGTTTGAGGTTGGGCTGTACTAGACACCCTCCTGTGCTATTCGCAGCCTGAAATGGATCATCTCTTCCTGGATCATGCAGCCAACAGGGACCTGAGGAGAGGCACAGTGCCAAAGAGGAGTGTTCATCAAGGCCCCTTCTGTGGAACAACCCACCAAAAGAGACAAAACTGAGCTGGAGCTATTCCAGTTTTCAGACCATGTTCCAGTTTTACTGCTTAATTGCTGTTTCACTTTCCTATTTACTGCTGTATTTATGGACTGCCCAGAAATATCATCAGAGAGAAGCATTTTCATTTCCTTCTATTCAAACAATAGCAGATGTAATTTAGTAGAATGAAAAGAAGAAAATAATGCCCTAAGGCCTACATGGAGCATAAGAACCTCATTTTCTCCATGCATACTCCTTTGGAAAGCTCTAAAGGATTGTAATGGAAACTTCCTTGCAAGCAAGTTTAGGTTCATTCATTTTTAGAAATGCCATATGTTACAGTCCCCTGTCACTCTGCTGCTATTGTAATATTGCTTTGCTTCTTCAGCTTCACTGTCCATGTCACTCATTAGCTGTCTGAGCTGGATCTAGTATATTTGCAAGTAAAATAAATCTGTTTCTGTGTTTGATAAAAGCAGACAGTTTAATGTAACAAATATTAATGGATGCCTTGCCCTTAAGCAGGGAATGCTGTTTAAACTATGTGTGGTCAGCTCTGCAGTTTTTTTGGAAGTGTGGGTTGGCAAGATCCTGCTCTCCCCTGCTGAGAGAATAGGTCTCAGTTAAAAGCCACATCAATTTTTGTTTGTTTTAAAGGAAGAAATGGAGAGGCTTCAACAAAGTATAGAGAATTTAAAAGCTGAAGCAGCAGAAGATGGGGAGGAACAGGTAACAGCAAATGTCTAAGTTTTTTACTTACAATTTTTGTTTTGAAATGTTGGTTTAAGTCCTTCTGACTTTTGGGACATCTTGTAAGCATTAAGGTATCTGCTGGAATATCTGAAAAATTCCATATCCCCCTGGTAAAGGCACAGCTCAGGCTAATAATCCTAGAAGTAATTTCTATTCTGGAAACAGCTGTAGCATTCTTGGTTATTCTTGCAGGATCTGTGGGGATCTACTCAGTGATGCTTTTGTGCATCTTTGTACTTTTGTGCATTACTTCTTTCTGTATAGTTCCAGAGAAGAATCTCTGAGTGTTGTGTTAAGAGCTGTGAATACCTCTGACAGAAACAGCTCTTCCTCAGAAAGCATGTTTGGCTTGGTTGTTTTTTCCTCAGAGTGGGTTTATTTGAAGGATGAAAGCAGGAGTTTTCAGTGGCTCGGTACATTGCATGCCATGAGCGGCTGTCAGAAGTTAGGCTTTAACACAAGTGCATCCAGACTGATGGCAATGAATAATGAATGAACAGAAAAGGAAAAGCTTGAATGACTTGTATTTTCAGTGGGTAAACATTTGATACATTCATGCCTCTGAGATGAGGTAGATCAGAAGTTCTGTGATGCTGCTGTCCTTCTGAACGCAGCATGAAAAAATTAAAAAGTAAACCTAAATCTTAAATTTTTTAACATGAAAAAGTTACTTTAAGCTCACAATCCAGGAAATCTTGAATATGTGTTAGAGGATTTATGTTTATTTTTAAACCCACCGCTGAATCAAAGTATAAACACTCAAAGGATACGGACAATCTTCCGATCCATATTTGAAGTGTGACTCTTGTAAAGTAGAGCAAATACTATCGACAAATCTTAAACTAAAATATCAAAAGTTAAAAGCTAGCTAAATGCACTTGCTTACAGTAGATGTGTCAGGTTTTTAATACAGATTATGAATTACTGTTTAAAAAAAACAACTAGAGCAACAAATGGTGATGTCATTACTGGGCACCATAAGATAGAGACAAACAGAAAACAAACCCAGTCTGCCCATTTTTGCACTGCAGCTCTTCTATGCTGCTGTAATACAAAATTGCTTTGGGTTCTCAAATTCTAGGAGCCGAATAAGATCATAGAACAGCAGTACCAAGCTGAGAAAGAGAAACTTCAAAAGATCCGGCTGTTACTGGTGAGTAACTGTTTGTGAATTTATTTGTACAAAGTCGTTGACATTTTCCTTCTCTTGTAACTTCTAATACTTCTCTTTTTTGTTCTAATTTTAACAAGTTCTTCTGCCACAAATCAATTACAAAAAAAAAAAAAAAAAGATCCTCAGCCAATGCTTTTCTTTTTTTAAAATAAATTATTTAATAACAAAGTATTGCTTGGGGGGGGGCTTCATCCATTTTAAGAAGAGAACAAGAAGAGGCTTTGTTTTCTCCCCTCCTAACTTTCTATTCAGGCACGAAGAAACAGAGAAATAGCCATTTTACAGCGCAAGATTGATGAAGTACCCAGCCGAGCTGAGCTCACACAGTATCAGAAGAGATTTATTGAACTTTACAGTCAGGGTATGTATATCAAGCAGGCACATCCTGCTGAAGGCTAAAGCCCTGAAAGGAGGGCAGTTGCATTTTGAGCATATGGCATGTAACAACAGCACTAATTCTGTGGTATTTGAAGGGTCTTTTGGTATTCATGTTCTACACCATACTTTTGAAGTTTTATAAGCTGGGCTTTAAGAATTTTCCTGAGGGTGAAACTCAGTGCACAAGATATCTGGAGTAAATTTTATCTGCAAGTGGTTCTGTCATTTAGGTTAATGACCAGTGTGTTTAGAAAGTCCTTAATTCACTATTGACAAATGAGGTTGCTGTAAGTTTGAGTCATGTTTAATTAATTTGCTTTACCATTAGATTGCTTTCATTGTTTTCACTGAAGTGAAATATCTGGTTCTGAACCAAACTGTGTCAAGAACTACAAAGAAAAGGCAGTCTCTTGAAGGGACTGTTTTCATTTTTGATTAGTAAAATCCTGCAGTATCTTGGTAGAAACAAATTGTCTTTAGCTTCTATGACCAGAAGTTATAAAATTGGGAAATGTGCTCAGTTGAATTTTTGGATAGGAGTGTGTTTGCTGTACATGGATGGTATGGAACATGCAAATAGAATAAAATTTCAAGGTTGTTCTATTAAACTGATAACAGACCAATGTGCTTACTGGTGTATATTTAATGAGCTTGTGTATTAGCATAAGCCAAGTCTCTTTTAAAGATATTCTGCATTTATTAAATGTGTGTGTGAACTGAGCTCTTGAGGGTTGAGCAGTTCCAATCTGGTTATCTAACTATGATCCAGAGTCCTTTGCCCTGGTGAGGCATCTCTAGTGACACAGTCATGTGTTGTCTTCTATGTGTGTTGTCTAACTCAATACATGGGAGAGGTGTGAGTGCAAACCCAGTACTTCTTCCCCTCTCTTTGCTGTGCCTTGCAGTTCATTCAATCAGGTCCAGCTACAAAGAACTTTGTTGTCTTGCATTAGTTCAAACAGACTCTGGTCAGATCATCCACCTGCTCAGACAATGGAACTTCATTTATAGAGGAAGTACAGAAAGATTAGGATCAAAGAGACTTGTGCAGCTTTGGTTGTAGATTGAAGATGCCTTGAATTTTATGGGACTTTGTATTCCGTAGTATAAAGTATGTGTAGTAACTCAGAATAACACTGCTCAGTCATGGTTGGGAACTGCTTTGTACAGGCTAAGCTTCTGGAAAAATGAGCTGAAAATCTCTAGCCAGCCTTTCTGTGAATTGTGGTAATTTTAGAGTTGTGCAGAAGCTTTTCATTTAGCCAGATTCAGATGACCTTCAGAGTTGCCAAAACTTGGTTTTTTGAACTTTGATCCGAGGGGCGTTGGACAAGAATCTTCAGCAATGACTTCCAACCTTAGTGATTTTGTGATTTTTGTACTAGAATGCTTTTCAGTTACAATATTCAGAGCTTTACTTTTTACCTAACAGAGCCTCTTTCATTGAAAACATTAAGCTGAGGCTTCAAGAGAATCATTGAGCCAATTGGCTCTTTCTTCCTCCTCTTCTTTGTCTATCTTACCTTACACGGGCTCGATAACTTGGCACAACTTTCTGCCCAGTGGAAATCTTGAAAGGTTTTCTGAGCTGGTACGTGGAACCCATAAAATATCTGGACTACCAAAGCTGCTGCAAGAACAGAAGGAGCTGCACAAAGCAACTGGTTTGGGAAAGACCTCTTCCATTTGGCAGCAATTCTGCAAAACCCAGGCTAATTAAGAGACCACACCTGACATAAGCCTGTGTTCCTGCAGGTTTTCAAGCTGCAGCATGATTTTACCTTTTGGAAAATCTTTGGTGAACATACTGAACAGCCCTTAATAATTTGTCAATCCATGCCAGGCTTTCCTGATTTCCTCAGTGTTTCCATGCTGCTGGTAATCAGTGTGTTCCTCGAGACTGCAGCATGAGCAGAACATGTGTCACATTTGTGCTGTGACACTGAGAAAGCTCTTTGGTCCCAAACATCTCCTACTGCAGAGGTAGCCACTGCTGAACTTCTGTCACTAAGACATAGAGATTTGGGCTGTGGGTTGCTCTTGAGCTTCAGCTGGAGAAGAGGATGGTACAAATCAAAAGCTGAAATTTCTTTAAAAAACTTTGGAAGTTCAGTGACATTGTGCTGTGGGAAGGAGGTCATGCTATCTGTAAATGGTTCTACTGAAAAGCTTAGCCCAGTGTATTAGTTCCATAAAGGTGTTATTTAAAGATGATAGTTAGTTAGCCTTTAGAGTGTGATGTAATGAGCATGATTTCACCAAGGTTTACCTTTTAACCCATGCATTTTTTTCCAGGTTCTGGTTTCTACACAGTACTTAATATATTAGTGATTTTTGCTGACTGTCTTTCTGTGCTGAACTCCAACCTTGGGAATCACAAATATCTTGGGTTTCCTTAGGTATTGAAAAACTAAAGAATAAAAGAGCACTCAGCAGATCTGAGTATCAGGCATCATGCCCAAAGGGAAGGCATGGCTGAGCCTTACCTTCTCCACTCAGCTCTATCCAACATCTGCCGTGAACACCTAAACCAGAAAGGATTATTTAATTCTATCACCATGAATAGATTCTAAAAAGATAAAAAAGGCTTTAAAACAGAAAAAGGCTTTGTTGGTCATCTTGCACCTGTGCAGCTGGAAATATACAGTCTAATGCACTGTGTTCCCACCCAGTACAATCAGCTTATCTGTTCTTCCCTGTCCCTGCCCAGTCTATGCCTCTCCAACACCACAGCTGTGCCAGGGCCACTGTGAGCAGCACAGGAGCCCGTGTGGTGTCAGGGTAAAGCTTGTCAAGGAAGGATGGGCAGGCTGATGGTGCCAACATATGTTG
Organism: Myiozetetes cayanensis; assembly: GCF_022539395.1. Lineage (NCBI taxonomy): Eukaryota > Metazoa > Chordata > Aves > Passeriformes > Tyrannidae > Myiozetetes > Myiozetetes cayanensis. The sequence goes on from NW_026088185.1 coordinate 30,235,477, forward strand.
GCATAAGGGACTGTCTGCATTTGAGACTTAATTTAGACACTGAGCTGTGTTGTCCTTATAAAAAGAGGGTAGCTGGAAACCCTGCTGAGATTTACACGCAGAGGGAACATCCTTCCAAAGTGTATTAAAGAGTGTGTTCCATTATTGATAGTGGAAAGTATGTTATATAAGGCCTGTGAAGTATTTTTACAGATTCCATTTCACCTCATGTTCTTTTATTATTATGCTCCTTTTTTTTTTTTTTGTTTGCAGTCTCAGCAACTCACAAAGAAACGAAGCAGTTTTTTACTCTTTATAATACACTGGATGATAAGAAAGTATATTTGGAAAAGGAGGTAAGAAGTTGTTATTACTGTCTTCTAAATATTCTGTCTGTGGGGAAGGAGATAAAAAGTTTTTACTTGGCTTTCACCATGTTCAGTCTTGTCATAGCAGAGTTACCAGTCTCTCTAAATAAAAATGGAACAGCTGGTTCATAGGAATATTTCTAATCTTGGAGGGGAAATGGTCTGTGTTGCAAGAGAATTGCTGTTAGTTTAAACCACTTGCTGTGCTCACAAAACACGAGTAACGTTTGATTAGCAAATATCTCTGTCATGTTATCACAGGACCAAATTACCCTCTTTTTCTCTTTTTGGTCAATATCTTTTATTATGAACCAATGCTCCAGGCAGTAACCTTGGAGAGCAAATTCCAGTTGCTGTCAGCAACATCAGAGTTAGTTCTCAGGGTCTGAGCCTGCCTGCTCTGAAGCCACTGGCAATTTTACTGGAACAGAATGATGAGTAGTTTTCATGGAAGCAGCTTGGGTTTTGTCTCTCCCAGCCATACAGGGTTCACCTCTTTCTTGGGCATAACTTAACTGAGTGATTTCAGCTTTCTTTTATTTATTTTTTTTTTGCAATGACAAAACATCTGATTTCAGTAAAGATGGAGAAATGGCAGTTGTCGAGAGTTGATAAAAATTATTACTCTGTTTTTAAAATATGTTTTCATACTTCAGGCTTCTCTGTTTATTCTGATGAAATAAGAACAGATTACTGAGTTTTGCATTACTTAGATATATTTGTTCAGTTTGACAGACAAGCAGTGGTCAAATTTTTGACTGTGTAAAGACACTGTATCTCTGGTTCCAAAGATCACAAGCAACTATTTCCTTCCCCTAAGCAGCTGATTCTGATCTACCCATTGGGTAGTTTTCATTTTTTCCATTCAGAAATGTCATATACCAGACTTAGAAAACTACATTAAGTAGCAGCTATAGAATTTATATTATTTTAGCTTTTCTCCTAGGTTAGAGTTTAATACAGAATTATTTGGGTTTTTATTTTGAGGGCAAACCTGCAAATTTTAAAAGCATGCCAAGATTGTTTTTGAAATGGGCACATAAAAATCAGCCAACAGAATACAGAGCAGATTTATTTCACTGATACATAATTTGGAAGTACTCTTGTCAAAATAAATCAGTGCCTTTTTGGGGGTTCACAGGGAGAATTCTGAATGTTCTTCTGATGCCATCCTAACTTAGTTAAATGTATAATATCATTGAGATTTCCTTGAGTTGCTCTTAATACAAGAACCGAGGTTTCAGCAGTTAAATACTGCCTAGTAATGTACAAAAGATGCCTTTGGCATCTGTGCCTCACAAAGATCTCTGGGATATACTTGCACTTCACCTTATCCTGTGTTTTTTTTGTTGTTTTTTTTGTGTTTTGTTTTGTTTTCCTCCTTCCCAAACCAACCTTTTCATAAAACACACTGAACATCATTGCTTCAAAATAGCAATAGCAGGAGTTACTCTGAAGTTGAATTTTGGCTATGGAGGTTTTAGTTCTGACATGAAAGGTCTCTGTGATCATGGTTCATGTTTGCATCATTATTTTGAAAAGGATTTTTTAAATGCTTTTTGAACTAATTCTTTTCATAATGTCTTTCAGTTTTGGGGTGCATACTCTGATTTCAGTGTAAAGTAACCCATCACACATTCCTGTGCAGTGGTTGTGCAGTACTGCTGTGCAGTGTTACTTTTCATGACGTGAATGCTTTGTGGTATAAGCTGTAATTACATTCTCAAACACACACTTATTGGAAGAGTCTTGAGGCAGGGATGTGGACTTGGCAAATATTGATGAGTCATGCAACAATTTCTTTCCTGTAAATAACAGGAATTCTTAAGCATCTTGGCTGCTTTGGAGTCTGTTCAGAATTTGTTTGTTTGAATTTTCCAAGGGAAGGTCAGGAACACCTGCAGAGTCTGCCAGGCATGTGCTTATTGCTGTCTCATCCAGGTGGAAGGTTTTAGATTTGGGAGAGATGAGTGCAGCTTTCCACAGCAGTGGGGCAGGTGATTCTGTTTGCTACGCTTGGGTTTGTTTAATGCAGAACACTTCAAACACTCATCAAAAGGAGAAACTGCTTGGAAGGCTGAACCACAGGAGACTTGCAAGATATATTCAAAGCCAAGAGAAAGGATCACATTAATTGCTAGTTGCTGAATTTTAATACTCTCAGCAGTACATAAAAAACAAGACAAAAATCAAAAGTGGTTACATGGGATAGATTGAATATAGTTTAATTAGTTGGGGGAGTTTATACCAAGCAACAAAATATTCCTGTGATGCTGTTATAAATTGCTGGTTTTGTCTTGAGTTAGTGAATGTTAGTGAAATGCCATTCTGTAGCTTTTTCAATCTTTTAGCATCCTGTAAAGTGCATATAAGCAAAGCAAGTAATGATGCTGTTCAGAAACCTGTAAAACTCATTTGCATGAAAGCAGGGCAGGAATTCACCTGCTGTGCCTGCACTTTTTTGGTGAGTCTTCACAGGATTCTGTGGAGATACTTCATCACATACATTGTGTGGTTCCAGTCTCAGAGGCAAAAGTGGAGGTTTTTTCTGTTTATTTGTGATGTGCTTGTGCACAGTCACTGTTGAACAGTGGGCCAGTACCTGTAAGGTATTTTTATATCAAGTTTCAACATGTGTAGGACATGTGTACAGGCCACTTTACTGTATTGCTTTAGTTTGGGAAGTCATCATGCTAGAAAATTCTCAGTGGTATAAGTGAGTGTCAGTGAAATTAAAAATCTCAGTTGTGGTCCAAGACCTACTTCTGCTTTCTGTGATTCCACCACTGAAACAGATTTTACTAATCAGAAGAATTGTGGGATTTGTCCTGAAAGAAAGCTTATGGTGATGTTCATACAGCTGGCTGCTTTTCAGGGAAGTATCTGTATAGTCAAGTTTTTGAACTAAATTTCATCTTATTGTCTGTGAGAACTCATACCAGAAAAGACAAATGTATATTTTCTTTTTTTCTCTTCTAATTCACAGGTTAACTTACTAAATTCTATTCATGACAACTTCCATCAGTAAGTAATGGCCTTTTATCTCTTAATATTGGCAAAGTGTTGGTTGGAAGAATGGGAGTGGGCATCAGTTACAGAGACTAAAAATTTGTTAGAAGTTTTTATAATCATAAACTAGTTTATTAAATAGTTTATTAATTCTGATTAAGCCAGTTAGGTAATTCCAATTCTTTGATTCCCCAAACCTTTATAGGTGACATATGTTTTTAATATCTGACTCCTTAGATGTGGAAATTTCATCATAATTTTCCTGGCATTAATTTAAATCTTTTCCTGCATTTTGTGAGGTTGTGGTTATTACATTATGTACAAAACATCAGACTGGGACATGTTTCAGACATGTTTATTATAAAAAACTCTGTATCTAAAGGTTTTGATATAGTGTGAACTCCTTATGTAAAATCGTGGTTCCCTTGGAAGTTCATGGTCAGATATCAGTCTGTGATGCAGCCAATGTTTATTTTTCTCTGAATCTTTTTGATTTCAGAAACAAAAGCCCATTAGGCATTTTTGTCACAGCAGTTTATGAGAGTCATGGGGGAGGAGATGGCATTTAGTAGTTTTAAACAATTCTTCCTATTACATTGTTTTATAATTTTGTTGTGAAATTCTAAGCTTTTTTTTTTCCAGATTAATTATCTCTTTACTTTCTTCTATACACTTGTGACCTTCTGTGTTTGATCAGAATTATTTTTTTTATTTTCCTGTTGTGTTGTCCAACACAGTAATTACAACAAAACCTAGGAATTTACTATTTCAGATGTTTTCCTTTGCAGCAGGGATTGTAGATCTGTTTTGTTCAGTGATGAGATCCTTTTGTCAGGCACTAGAAACCAATTCTGTAATGGACAATTGGGCTTTGAATTGGGGTTTTTTTGGGGGTTGTGTGCAGGGGGATATTGCATTTTCCTTGGTTTATTTTTCTTACTCTGTTTAAGATATGTTAAAGTCTAAAATGATTTTTAGGCTTTCCCTGGTAGGGCCTGAAATTGCTTAGTGAATATTTTCTGACCTACTAGACCTCTACTCACTTTCTTAATATTCAAAACAGCAGCTTTTCTTAAAAATTTTTTCTTTTATTTAGTTATTTGCAATTTATTTCTATACAGCACATGAGAGTAAGCAACAGGCTTGAACTGAGAGGGACAACACTTGTGATGAGCTCTGCAGTGTCCGTTCCCCTCTCTTTGGTCGCTTATAGCAGCTGAAGAGCTGCACTGTCACTGAAATCACTGATTACAAAGATAAATTTTTACATAGAACACTAAACAGTGAGAATTGCTGGATGTGGCTAAACGTACAAGACACCTGGTACATTGAGCTCGTAGCTGACACAGTGTCCCACATCCCTGTCAGTTGTCACTTTTTTTCCTTTCCAGAGCAATGGCATCTTCTGGTTCTCGTGAGCAGTTTCTACGGCAGATGGAGCAGATTGTAGAAGGCATCAAACAGAATCGAATGAAGGTCTGAGACTCCTCTCACTTTTCTTTGCTAGAACCTAGGAGTTATTTCAGCAAAGCCTCTTGGATAATAACTGTGTGTAGAGAGATCCATTAGGTGAGGTGCAAATTAAGCGAGTAACTAACAAGGATTATCTCTTTTCACATTCATAAGAAGCTTCTCACCACTAAATGTCAATGAATAGAGTAGAACAGAGGTGTTATAACACCTCTGTCCTGACAGGAAGCTTGTACCCCATAAGTTGGTTACTGTCAGTGTAGTGATTTAAATGCTTGAGACAGCTGAATGTCACTGAACTCAGGGACAGCTCCTCCACCTGGATTGTGTGGGTGCAGTCAGAGCTGCACCTCAGGCAGCTGGGACTCATGAAGCTGCTTTCTGCTGCAGAAGAGGGTCAGCAGCACCTCAGAGTCCCAACTGTCCCTTGTCTCAGCTGCAGCCCTCACCTGTTGAATCCATTCAGGTGGGCTTTTTAACCTGGCTGAGAAATGGCTCAGCTTTGCTGCTGAGTGTGTTGTGTCCACATAGCAAGTGAAAGGGGTTTGTGGGTGAGGACAGGTTCAGAGAAGACAAAAACTGTTCTGCTAACACTGGGGGCTATTTTGCTGCATTCTGAATGCCACTTACAGTGCCACTGATACTGAGGCTTCAGCGTTAGGTTTCTAGATATCATTTATGAGGTATCTGTCTCCCACTGTGTTTTGTAGATAGTTGTTCCTTAAGCACTATATCCATCTGTGTGTGTATTCCATGTACAGTGTGTGATCTCTTATCCTTCCTGCACATCAACAGATGGAAAAGAAGAAGCAAGAAAACAAAATGCGAAGAGACCAGTTGAATGATGAATACTTAGAGCTTCTAGAGAAACAGAGGCTTTACTTCAAAACAGTGAAAGAATTTAAAGAGGTAAGAGCACTTTTGCTGGTGTAACACTGTCAGGTGTTCAGTGACACATTTTGACTTGATTTGTGCACTAATATATGCATAAGATTTCCTGACACGATGCTTATCACACCGTGTTCGTGATGTATCCTGGTGGTTATCTCCATGTGAATCTTGGACTCTTGATTCTGGCAATTCCTCTTTCACTGCTAGCTTGGCACCCCTCCATGTTACAGGGAGCAGAATTTGTTATCAAGCAAGATGCTTATTTAGGTTTCCAGGTGGAATCTCTTGAAGACTTATGAGCAGTTACTTACTGGAGCAAAGAGGGTTGAGGAATGTGTGTGAATAAGGAGGAAGTGCAGAGTCTTGGTAGGTATAAATAGCTTTGGGAAGCAGCCTTGTTGTCTAACGACTGTGAAAGAAGCATTTAACACTTCATTGATTTAGCCTTTCCCAAGCTTTTAATCAGCTTGTGCTTCTGTTAATTCTTGTCTCCATGAGAATGAATGGCAAAGGAGTGCTGCCAGGCAAAACTGTCATTTGGCTTCAGATGTTGGAGGAAAAACATCTTTCTGTAATTTGTCCTGCTTTGTTCTGAGACAGTTCCTTCCTGTTTCAGACAATGTGCTCTGGGAGAATGACAGGGACTGTTCAGCTGCTTGTCTGACATACAGCATTTTACATCCTTGTTGCAGAACTTATGTGGAGGTTTACTTATTTGATTTTTAACCCATTTTTCTTCCATTGCCATGTGATGGAACTTCTTGTCAACCTTGCTACCCTTAAAAATAAATGAAGTGGAACACAGGTGGTGTGTACTCGTGTAAATATATTTCTTGACCTAGAGTTGTTCCCTGAACACTGACTTTTTTGCAAACTCTCTTGTGAAGTTCCAGATCACCTACAAGTAAACTCCATTTCAAATGTATTCTGTTTATAAGTAAAAAGCTGGATTTGCTTTAGCTACTTGTAACAACTTTAAATGAATGGGTTAAGCAGTGTTCCTTTCGGCTTGTGTTTCAAAGTGTAATGGGTATGACCATTGGAATAACATTATGGATGAAGAGGAATTATCTTCAGCTCATCACTCACTCCAGACTACTTTGGATTTTGGAGATCCTTCAAAACAATAGAAAGTGCTTGGTTTTATCGCTGTGAAGATACAACCAGTAAAGAGCAGCTACCTCCTCCTGTGTTTGTTTTCTGTTCACAGGAATGCCGTAAGAATGAAATGCTGCTGTCCAAGCTGAAAGCCAGTTCTTCCTGAAGAACTCCAGCTGGGGAAATTTATAGAAGATTTTTCAGTCCATTGAATCTCTTTTGTGAGGTGACAGTTATAACTGCAATGTAGATGTATATATATAGATATATATATAAAAAAAATATATACACACAGCTGTAAAAGTCTGTTTTTTCCAGTATGTGTTCAGTTTACAGTCCCTTGTAACATGGCTGTATTATTCATTATTGCCTCCACTACACAGTAAAGAGTTAACACAGTACGGCAAAATAGAAATACTGTCTAATTCTATTTATTTGGGTTTGGGTTTGTTGTTTTGGTTTTTTTTCCCCACAGTAAGGACAGTGGGGATGTTTTTTACTTGGGTTTTAACACTGCATTAGGTCAAGATTCTGGAATAAGTAGATATGTACTGTGTAATATGTCCAATACCACAATATGAGCACTGCAGAATGCAGTAGTTTATTAATTTTGGCCCCAAAAAAAACCCTAGAATGAGGTTCGTGAAACTCACTTCACCACCTAATAACTTCACATTACTTTACTTTACAGTCTAGCCACAGATAGGATTCCAAGGATAAAAATTAATTTCTAATGGTTAAGACATAAGAAAATGGAGACTTAACCTTGGATAATTCCTGGTGTAAAATTATAGATCTATATTTTTATAAAGTCTAGCTGTTATATAAATTTCTTTGAAATTTCATTTTTATATAGAGAGAGTATGCTTGTTAAATTAATAGCTCCAGGAAAAAAAACACCTTAATCACTAGGACCACCATGTTATCCCTGGCTGGGATGAAAATCAGTCTATCACCTGTAATATAGGAAGATAAAGATTGAGGCATTGTGCTCAAATGAACTGAAGCTCACCTTTGAAGACAACCACCTACTTACCCTGCTGAAGATTTGCTCTTGAAAGTTTAGAAACTTTGTGGGACACTTTCTGAAACATTTTTATATCTGTATATACAGTATTTTATAATTCAAACAGTTGCTTTTTGTACTTAACACCAGGATTTTGGACTGACTTCTTAATGTACATCAGATCTTCAGGAGAAGAAATCCATGTTCCTTTTTCCCAATGACCCTGATGACAGTGCTGTTCAATTACTTGCTATGGCAGCAAATATAAAATAAAGGATGTTTGGAATCCAGTGACATTCTGCTATCGTGTCTTTAAGGTGGATCTTGCCTTAGGAGCTTTACCAGGCTGTCAAGTTACAAGTGCCTTAAAAGATGAATTCTGTCAACAGTGAAATGAGATGCTGTTTTGGTGACATCCTGTTCGTGTTCCTTCAGCACAAACAGAAAGAAAACCTTTCTACTGAGCCAGCTGGTAACCTTGCTCCCCCATATGAGTCGGGCACTGAACAGACACAGGCTGCTCCTCTTGTTTCTGTTCAAAAAGTCAATCTGCCCAGGGCTAGTGAAATAAGGAAGGCAAAGTCAGATTCCAAGTCCCTTCAAAGAAGGAAAAAATTACATTCAGCATTTCCTTCATTTCCTTTGTAGTCAGCTTTGATACCAGGTGATGTTATTTCTTACCTACAAACTTTGCCCTCTATAAAAACTGTAATGTTCTTTCTAGTTTGTAGTAGTTCGAATGAATCGAATAATTCATCTCTGGCAACAAGAAAACCTGTTTGAGAATTCAAGCTGTGCTGTATTTGTGTACAATGGAATTCTCAAAAAAATAACTTGAGTGGACGTTTCAATTCGGGTTTTACCATTTTCATCAAAATTGCTTTAGCCATCAAGCAAAATTTCCTGGGTAGGGTAAGTAATGAACTTGGATGTAGAATAAATGATATTTGTTCAGTATAAGGTTAAATTTTATGCTTACCTGCTACAAACATAGTAACCTGGAAACTTCAGTGAGGAGTATGAAAATGTCAGAGCCAGTGCTCTGGCTAAGAGTTTGTAATTTTGACTAAGACATAAATCTGAGGTTTGTGAAGATGCAGTTACTGCTCACAGAGAATAAATCAGAGTCCAGATTATAACTGACTATCTAAAACAGATGGAACCCAGGGCAGATGGACACATCTTTGCCTTCAGACCCCTGTGAAAATGAGAAGAAAAAGCCTGGAGAGGGATGAAAACAGATCCTTGCCTTTTGGCCCAGGCTGTATGGTGTTAAATGCCATTTCCTCTGATACCAGAGGAGGAACCAACAGCAAGAAGAACTTTCTTAATTCTCCATCTCAGCTGGTTTCAAGGGAGGAGAAAGAGTTTCTCAGAATTTTACTTCAGTATTGCTGGATTTCTCTGTTTAAAGAGCAAGGGTTTGCCCTGAATTCATTTGGTGTTACTAGGCTTGTAAAGTAACATTTACAGGACTTGCAGCAAAACTTTTTTTTTATTTTTCATTTGCTAGAGCCAGTTTAGAGTTTTAATGTGCATTTCAATAAATGTAGTTATTTTGATATACTGATGAATAAACTGCTGGAACATCAGTCTGTCCTGTGTTTCAGAAGTGGAGACAGTCTCTGAACTTCAGGCATACACTCACCTTAGATGTTGACAGCTCTCTTCAAATGCAGTTCCTCAAGTGCACTTGTAAAGCAGCTTTTGAGAGTGGAATCAGTGACATACACTCAACAAAATCCAGACAATCCTTTTGTTACAGTATGTCCCAATGAATGGAGTACTGCACCAAGTCACTTCTAATGTCAATAAAGAAAATCTCTCAAGGCAAGTTTAAATGCAACCAGTATTTTCTATAAGGGTTCTTCCCTTGTTCCTCTTTATTTTATGACAAAATCTGCTTACTGAAGCATGACCTTAGTGTGTAGGTTCCTCAGTCAACGAGTATTTGATGGAGAGGAAATGTATGACACCAAAAACATTCTGCTGTGTGGCAAACTGGCACCTTGCACTCTTTACTCTCCAGAGGCACTATGGGCAACCCAGCCACACAGGACATAGACTTTGCTGAGAGTTCTTTGGAAACATAAAATTACTTGCATGAGAGAAAGGGTTTTACTTCTGTGTCCCCCTCTGTGTAGCTGCACTCACACAAAACAGGCAGCTGGAGAGCTGTGCTTGGCTGGGGCACCCACCCCCTTAGAGCAGCTTTCCTAAATTGGGCTTGGAAGTAGGACAGATGACAGGGCCATACACAAACCCTGCTCGTTTGGGTGGTGGGTGACGTGCTCTGAGCATAGTCTGTTATCTTAAAAATAATATCTTAAAAAACTCCAGCCTGTTCATTCGTGCAGTGCCTGCACAGCCCTGGCTGCAGCTGGTGTGAACTCCAGAGCAGAGGCTGGAGAAGGGCTGGAAGATCAGCAGCTCCTGGGCACAGCAATGAATTACTGAAGAGCTTCCATTGTGGAGGCTGGAGCATGGATGTAGGTTTCCTGGAGACAGGAGCATAGAGGGTTATTAGCATTTCTGTTCACACTCATCTTCCCAAGCCCTTTCATTTCTGTACAGTCTGCACTCCAACAGCACAACAAACGTAGGCCTTCATTTCAATACAGCTGCTGCAGGGTTCTCAGAGCCTCGCTGCAGGAGGCAGCAATGCCCTTCTGCTGAGCAATAGGCTCCAGTGAGGTTTTCTAGCAGCACATTCAATGTCAGGAAATAAAGTTTAAAACTAGTAGTCCACCGTGTGCAAGCAGAGATGATTGCTGTACTCCAAACTGGCAGCTTCTATCTGGGGAAGTAAACTGCTGTATGTCTAATCTCTGCAAAATAATGTTCCTTTAGAATAACTGGGGTTTTTTATATTTGGATAGTCAAGATACTGTGTCATTTATCTTAGTTCATTTATGCTAGTTCATATGGAAGTTGTGTTTTCCATATTTTCTTTGGTCCATCCTGAAGGCAAGGATAACTGCACAACGATAATGTCAGATCTAAACCCTAATGCTTAAGTGCCAGAAAGAGGAATCCTTTGCATGCTTGATTCTCTTTTTTTTTCAATTAAAATAAAGTTGCAAGATTTAATAATGAGATTAATTAATCACAGAAATAAAAGTACCGAGGAATGTAGAACATTATCCACAGTTCCAAATTGTTTTAATCAGGGTTGATGACGATCTAGCAGTTATTCTCCCTTTGCACCAGGTCACTGGGCTTGGCAGACAAATGGGAGGGTAAAGCTCAGGGCCTGCAGTGCAGGAGGCCAGGGGATGGGAACACCTTTTCTGGCTTTGGGTGGGAAGCAAAACCCAGCAGGTTAGACCATAGCTCCAGATAACGCAGTTGTTTTCCCTACACTGAGCTCAGATTCCGTGTCATTAAAACCCCGGGATTCTAAACCCTGAACATGTGCTGCCGCTCTCCTAAATGCAGTCTCCATTTACAGCCAGTGTGGGAAGTCGATTTTGTTCAGAGCTTTCTAAAGCCACTGTAAGGAAGTGAAAGCCCCGCTTGTTCCTCGGCGCCTCTGGGTGTGTTCAAAGCGGGCTGGTTGCTGTGCAAGCCTGTCACTGTAGCGCTCGCTGCTGTCACAGATGCCTGGGTGGGCAGAGCACCAGCTCGTTATCTTCAGAACTTCTCACAGCAAAATTGCAGAGGCTCAGACTCGCCTCCTAAGGAAGCTAAATTCATCCTTGAGGAGGCGGAGAGCTGCGCTCTGCTGCGTCAGTGCCCTGCTCCCAGCGCTGCCGCTCGCTGAGGGCGCCCTGCTGCATCTGTCTCTGCAGCAACAGCTGTGCAGCTGCACTGACCTGCACACTGACCTCACTGCTCTGTGGTGTTCTCCCAGGTTACAGCTGCCAAGTATGGAAAAATGTACCTTCACAACCTGTTGTTTCTGGAAGGACTCCTGTGCTGGAACTGGAGCCGAGTGTTGCTCCAGTCGGCTGGCACGGAGAGTTGAATGTGAGTATCGCTGCTGCTGCTGCTGCAGCCACACACTGTCATGGGCCTTAACCTGGGTGCAGCAGGGTTGGCACTGGATTTGTGTGATAGTAATGGCTTGTCTTACCAGGCACAGTGGGTACAGGCACCAAAATTTGGCAAAAGCGCGATTATGAGAAACTTCAGGAGATTTGTATGCTTTTCAACACCAGCTCAAGATGACCTCTTCATTTCCTCCTTCCATGTCATCTGTTTGGAGTTTAAAGATTTTTAGAGCAGTGACTCTTTCACATGAAAAATTCAGTTGACTTGAAAAATTTGTGAATGGTTCTGCATGAGGCCTGTGGGTTTTAGTAACTTTCATTCTCTTACATATGTGTGTTCCTTCTGGCTTAATTAAGCCTCCAAACAGTAGCTTAAATGGTAGCTATTCCATATGCAGGCAAGTTGAGAGTCACACGGGAAAGTTATTTAAATTGACACTTAAATCTGAGCCACTTTCTAGCAACTCTGAAATTCTAGGTTATTAAAGTTTCTGAATTTCCACTGAAATTGAGAGGAGAAGCATCATCTGCAGGAACACAAGACAAACAGGTGGCTGTGGCTGCAGGCACAGCAGGTCACACTGGACTGTCACAGCACTGCAGGTGTGAAGTACAGCAGTGCCTGACCTCACCACACACTGTGCTCCTGAGATACAGCCAGGCCTCACTTCAGGAGCTGGAGGAACATGTGCTTTGATGGCATTTACTTAAATCACTTGTTTAGAAAGGAGCAGCTTCTGAAGGAGCTGTCATGTTGCCCAGCTCTATCAGAGCTATGATGATTTGCCCCTTACAGTACCTCAGGAAGCTTTAGGAGGAGATGGAAGAGGGTGCAGGGACTCTGCATCATTAAAAAGCTGCAATGCAAGAAATACTCAGAGATGCTCTCAGCTCTCCCCCTCAGGGCAGGGGAGGAAGTGAAATCCACTAGAGGAACAAGTATGGAGCGAGATGGACTTGGCAGTATGCAGGGAAATACTTTACTTATGTACATATTGTTGGGACAGGAGTGCTTGTCTGATCTTGGAGAAACAATTAAAGGCTTGGTTTTGTGTCACTTTAGGGTTTTGGGAGTGACTTAGACCTCATGGCATCAACACCTTCCTTACAGTAGGAGGAAGTTGATGCAAGCTGACAAATTGTGGACTTCACTCCAGGAGGGTGATGAGCAGACATGGTGCAAGACACAGTGCAGACACTCACCTACCACTGCCAAGCAGCCACATGCTGCTGGCAGCAAGCCTGGTGACTGAACAGCATGTTTGGTGTTTGTAACACAGATGCACCCTCAGTTTTATGGCAGCATGAAATAATAATGCATCCAGTCCTCGTTCACTTGGAGGTATTGGGGATCTATCTTGAGCTCACCTGGTTTCATAAAACAGGGAGAGCCTGAGCCCTGCAGAGTAAGGGTACAACACAGGGGAAAACTCCAGGCTAGATCCTCCTCCTGTGCAAGGACCGAGAGGACGTCCTTGGGAGATCTGAATAATTTTACATTTGGCTCTAAAATTTCACTCCCAAGGGACTCCAGGGGACACAGCCAAGCCATCTTTCACCAAGCCTGCCCATCAAGCACTGCTTGCTAGAGCACACACAGCCCCTCAATCACATCAGGGCGTGTTTCTGAGCCACTTAATCATCCATTTTAATTTCACATCAACTCAACGACTGATTGAATACAGCATGTTTATTCCCTTCCAAATAAATCTCAGAAATGAAGCAGCATCCTGCCCCTATCACAAACATTTTGGTATTGCTCAATTAGCAACTCCCACTGTTGCCTTTGCTAATGATGAGAGAGCTCCAGGATGGCACGTGTGGGTTGGATGAGATCAGAAGTGCTGGGTTTGACAGTCATGGTATCAGACACACACAGTGCTTCACTTTCAGACCTCAGCACATGTTGATTCCAAGAGCAGAAGGGAGGTATTCACTGCTTCCATCTTTTCTGCCAAACCCTGGAGTAGCACATATGTATTTCCAAGGGGGAACTGTAAACTGTCAGTTGGTTTATATCCAAACATCTTCCATCTTCCTTCTCATTGTTCCTGAATCCCCTTGAGTAGCTCTTGTGCATGAAACCTGTACATATCACAGGCACGTTTCCCTCAAGAAATCTCTATATTATGCAATAGAGGAATAATTTCCTCCTCTGTCGCCCCTTTTATCTCTGCTTTACAAAAAGGTTCTTGAAGGCATTGTTGTAATTTTTGTTAAATGCTGTATAAATGAGAGGATTAAAGAAAGAATTTGAGTAGCCAAGCCAAAGGAAGATGCTTTTCCAGACCGGTGGGATGTTGCAGGAACAGAGGGGACTTATTAATTCTGTGATGAAGAAAGGGATCCAGCACAGTACAAAAACTCCAATTAAGATGCCAACCATCAGAGCTGCCTTTTTCTCTTTCTGTTCTCTCCATGTTTCTCCATCTGTCTGGAAAGTGATAGCTGCACGACGAGCTGTAAACACCATCTGTGGTTCACGCGAAGCTTCCTTCACCTCAAAACAAAAGCAAACACAATTTCTTACCAAGACAGTTTGTTTGAGGGAAGTATTATTTCTAAGTGACAGCACAACATCTGTGCACCTACCACAAAAGGCCTCAATTCCATTCCTTCCACGTTAAAAGAAAGAAAATGCCCCAGAGTGCCAAAGTTACCAGACTTCTCATTATGTTGGAAAAGCTGCCAAGTGTGACTGACAAAGGGAGCTAAATAAAAAATAACTGATGCCATGTGTGTTGTGGGATTCTTTTTCAGTTCATTTTATTGGATGCCTTGATACCTAGTGGGAAATCAGGTTGTTAAGGCAGGCTAACAAAGGCATGAACCTTCTGCCTATCCCTACACTGGACTCATGCTGTACATGACCTTTAGGATCCTTTAGACCTGCTCCAGATGAACTGCTGTGGCAGAAGGGTTGGACTACATGGTCTCCAGAGGTCCCTTCCAACCCCAACCATTCTGTGATTCTGTATTCTCTCAAAAAATACTCCACTGCCAAAAAAACCACCATTTCAACTGGCCTTCAGTCCAAACAATGACTTCAGCAGAAGTTCCACGAGAGAGGAGTGCATTTCAGCTACTCCGGGTTGCTGACAGCGCTTCTTGAATCCTCTCTCTCTGCGGGAGAGTCATCCGTGCTGTGAGACTGTGGCAAACAGGTTCTGGGCACAAGTTATTAATGTGCTTAGAGTCTAACCAGAAGATACTCCCCTGTGATTTTAACCTGAAGATTAAAGTATCTGCAATATTAAAGTTTTTCTAGGCACTACAGTTATGAGCACAGTGCAATAAAAGAAAGAGTTTAAGGACGCAACCTGAGGCTCTAAAATTTGCCTCAGTGATAATCCACAGGCACCGCAAGACTTTGACACCACTCCAAAGGTGGCTTATTGTTAAATTAGCTACATGTTCCACATGCACGTGCCACCTTTGTGCAAGCTTTATAACAGATGGAGGGCCTCTACTTAATATGAGCATGGCAACTCAGAGAGGGAAGCACTGGCAATGGCTAAACAATCACTCTTCAAGATGGATATCCCTGTCTGCACCCCCAGACACGAGACATGGCTGCAGAATGTAAGAGCAGCAGATTATGGGCGCAGGCAAATAATGGAGGAAAATGAAAATCACATCTGTTCTGACAATTAAAATGGGACACCCCTCACATAGCAAGGATCACACCATTTGTCTGCAGAAGGACTTGCTCTGCACATCCTTAATCACACTCTGCAAAAGGGGATGAATGTATGACAGGAGGACAAATTTGTGACAAGCAACCCTGAAAGATTACGTCTCAGCCCTGAGGAATAGTTACCTAAGTGTGCCTCTTGGGAAGAGCCATACAAAGGACTTTGTCACTCACACTGGGCACAGTTTGGTACTATGCTTAACTTTCAACTCTTGCTCAAAAGACAGAGCTTGCAGTGTGCCATCATCAAATCAGAGCCTTTTTGCTCTACAGGTTTTAAAAGGCTTATGACTTAACTGCAGAATTTAGTAGCAGCAACCCTTTTATAACCTCGTATCTTGAGAAAAAAGTATTTCATTTATTTTGATAGAAGATACCACAGTCCTCAGGTGTTTTCCCTAATGAAGACAGCATTTACCACTTGGTCAAGTTCCTACTGAAGTCAAAGGAGATTTTACAAACTTCACTGGTTGTTCGATCCAGCCTCTGAATACTAAACAGCAAGTGAAAATGGATCATGATATGTTTTATAAATTGTGGGAGAGCAGTTGTCTTCCTGTCTAAGTAATTTCTACTTTCTCTGATGTCACAGCTGTTTTTTCATTTGGGATTTTTTTGGCCTAGTTTTGCCTGAGACTTCTGAATAATGTTGTATTAATAGTAATTATAATAACAGTGAAAATAGCAGTCTGGTCCTTTAAGAAAAATAACAGGATCTCTCATGGAACCTTCTATTAAGTAACCGTGTAAATATCTGTGGCAGACTGGAGATATTTTGCTTCAATTCTCCATAAGAAATCCTTTGAAAAGGATGCACAAAATGTTCTTGAAAACGTTAACCAGTATCCCCGCTCAGCGAGGTCTTTCAGCCTGTGCCTTCAACAGGCAAGCTGGGAGCTGTATGGAACGCTCCACCCCACCTTCCTCCCGGGCATTCCCAGCATGGGGCACCGCTCCAAGGGCCAGCCCCTGGCGAGGGGCTTATTTCCTATAAGGCAACCCACACAAAGTCCATGGAAGATAAATTAGGCTGCTGCAGGCAAGCCCTCTCGGGGTGCACAGTGCTGGCAGGGGAGCCCTGCTGAAGGATTCCCTCCCTTAGCCAGGCAGGGGGTAATCCACTGTAATTTGGCATTGTCTGAACAAGAGCACGGGTCAGAAGATTACGTAGCTGCTTTCCAGCCCTGCCAGTTGTGATTTGCTTGAACTAAACACAGCTCTGGCTATACCACACCTGCAGTTCCCAGAGTCAATCCTGGACGCTTTGCACAACTCCAGTTTCTAATGTAAGCCACAATAGCTGGCCATTATCCCTGCACCACGTGAAACAAAGGACAAACTTGTTTTGGGCCTGCTGATGAATGAGCACTGGTGAGCAGGCTGTGACAGTGGAAAAGGTAGTCACAGGCTATAAATTAAAGCAGGAAATGCCTTGGGTTATACCAAGGACATCTCTCACCTGGGAGCATCGCTGCAGTGTTGACAGCGTTCAGCAGCACACTATGCCTCAGGCACAGACTTCCTTCCATCTGCCCAGGCACTGCCCCAGGATCTACGAGTCAGGAGCAGTGGGGAAATAGCTGGTATGAAGGGACTCCTACTCTGAAGCCAGGATTAGGTTCTGCATTCATGAAATCAGCTATTTCCAGGACAACAGGCTCTGAGAAGTGCAGAGACAACTGCTTTCCAGAGAGAATAATAGAGAGACTAAATGAAGGAAATGAGATCTCAAGAACAAATTCTTCTACAGACACAAAGGAGTTTGGTTTTAGTTTCAGAATTTATTCTTCTGTACGTTGATCAACAGTTACAGTTCAATGCTCTTTCACTTGTTTGTCTGTCCCCAGTGAATCGCTATTACTAAATGGCTACATGTTCCTAGAGCTGTATGTTCCCAATTCCTGTGTTCCTAGCAGTGTCACAGAAAACACGTCACCAAGGAGCTCCTGACAAAATCCCTTGATTTAAAATGTTCCTTACAGCTTTAATGATTGCTATTATTGGTCCTTCGTGGCAGGTACTCTGTGTGTTTGTCCTGCACCTCCAGGGTCTGCAATAACAAAACAACAGTAAAGATAATAAACTTCAATCAAATCTGGCTTACTAACACAAATTCAGAGTTTTGCCCATTACAGTGTGATTCAGCAAAGGTCATTATTGCCTCAGTGGAGCTTTGGCACTTCTTACTCTTTGAACAAGAACACAAGAAACTGAAATGCACAACAAAGGATCAAAACATAGGAACATCTACACTTTTTTGGATGCTCCACAAATAAGACAAACAGGGAGAAAAACACCTGCTTTCTCTCACAGGATTTTCTTCTGCTGCAAGCAGGAATAACTCTGTATTTCTGCCAGGAAATCATTATCTACTCCACTTTACTTTCTGCCTCACCTTTCTCCTACATGACATTTGCTGCCACTCTTCCAGACAGTTGAACTTCATTCCCTGACCCATCTTTTCTACTTGTACAGCCAGAAGGACAAATAAGAAATGGAGGGCCTGTGACCCCTTTCAGAGAAGGAAAATCTGTTTTCTCTCCCACATTGTGAGTAGGAGAGGCTGAAGGGGCCAAGGGGAAGAACAGCACTGCACTGCTGGAGCTCTGGGCCTGATACTCATCTGAAGTGGGAAGGACTCTCACAAAACAGTAAGGTTTGGATCATGCCTCATTTTTCATAAACTGTACAAGTACTTCAAGAGGGAAAAAGGGAAAACAAAACAAAACAACAACTGAAAAGCCCCCAACCATCAACAGAACTTTATTTTTAACTCCTCACATAGAAATTTAATCCTGACTCTGCAATTGCTACTTGTAAGTAATGAAGACATTCAGATGCTGTCATCCATGGTTTTGCTGGGCAAAGCCTGTGCTACAAGGGACTTCACTGATTTAAAAGGGCATTATCCAGCAGTACTGCTGCTTTTCCAGCAGTTTCATTTATTTCAACTGGACTGTTTAGAAAGAAAATTATTACCTGCTGTCAGGAAGGTGTGACAGAGCATAGCTCTCTGCCAGTGATGGTATGTCACAAGGTTTTTACAGGGATCACCCACATCAGTATTGCCTGCAGAATTCACTTTTTAAAGAGTTTCACAACTAGCAAACAAACAATTATAAGAGCCCCAGCTTAATTTAGTATCCCAATTTTTTTTGTTTCAAGGGAAGGCAAGAAACAAGCTCTCGTTAAAATTAGAAGCACCCCAGATGTTTCATGTCCATATCCCTATCTTTTTTTTTGAAGGTTTTAAAAAGCATTTTTCAGAAACACAAGTATAATTTTAACCAAAAAATTACTCAAAATAGTTACTTGGTAACTATAAATATACATATATGTACATACCCACACATAGATATATACATATCTCTCACCATCACTTGGTGCATCTGTTCTTGGTGCATCTGTTTCTTCAAGGCATCCCTACTGGCACATGAGCACTATGAACTCAAACCTTTTCCTCAGCCACGAGGCACAGTTCCAATCCAGTGCTACCTGACAGCCAATTCCTGAGTGCAACACTGACGTCTCTCCCAGCAGGGATGTGTTACTGCTGCTGTTATTGCTGCTGTTATTGCTCACCTCCAGACTGGGAAGCCCTTCCACCCTTTGGCATCTGCCAAAAACCCCTCTAATGTTCCTCAGATAGTGCAGGGCACCTGGAGTGAGAACTGACAGACATGTAGAGGGCAATCCACATCCAGGGAAGGGTGACAGAAGGAAAACGTTGCCAGGGAGAGCATGACAGGTGAGCATTGTCAGAGAGGGAAAGGATGAAAGAAAGCAGAGGGAGGAGAGACATTAAAGGAAGAAAAAAATGGCAAATCAGGGTGAGCTGATGGGCAAACCAAGAGAAATGGAACAGAATTTGCCCCATCAGAGCGAAGGACAGAGCTGACACTGACAGCCTGATCACCTCTGCATGTGGAGAAGCAAAGCTGGAGCACCTCATCAGGTTTGCCACACACCCTGGCAGTGTTATCCTTGTGTCTGCAGGTTAAAAGAAAAAAAGGGTTTTGCCAAAGGAACAGTCGTGTTGTTCTTGAAGATTCCCCTCCAGAATTCACTGGGAAACTGCTCCTCTTCCTGTGGATGTGATGGATCCTGCTCCTATAAGCTTAAAGAAGATCAGGACAAAACTCAGTCTCTTAGAAAGAAAACTGAGAAGAGATGCATCCTGAATGCCAGCTCCCCTGATCCATGGGTTCATTTAATGAGCACGTGTACACCTGGGCATCAGCCCTTCCTTTAGGTGAGGAGTAAACAGCTGTATTGCAACCCTTCCAAAATGGGGATTCAGCTCACACTGACAGAGCTCTTTTGTCAGTACAGCCTAAACCAGCTCCCAGACACTGCATCAGCAAAAAGCACTCACCTGCCAGCCATGCTGGGCCCACGCAGGGGCTTCTGCAGACACAACTATAACAATCAGGAGCCAGACTTTTTTCTGCCAAAACTGACATGCCTCTAGATTGGCTCAAGCAGCAACACCTCAGCTCATTTGGCTTCCCAGAATTTTAGATTCCAAACAAGTAGTCCTGTATGAGTACGTGTGTAGGTAAAAGACAAAGCATGCAGAACCACTACAACTGATCAGCTGGCTTTTGTGCTTGGAAAGGTTATGCATTAACTCTAAGGAACACATTCCTCATCCTTATAACAATCTGGACAGAAATTTGGTGCAAACTAGGGGGTGAAGATAGTAGGAACAAAAAAAAAAGAATGCCACTAGAGGAGACATTCTCAAGTTTTCTAACACATTTTATGCTGTTGCATAGAAGACACCTCCACTAACCAATATATATTAAAAATATCTCCAAGACATTACGATCCAAACGTGCAAGTCTAATCACATGTAATTGCCAGCGCTGTTATCTCTTGCAAGAATCTGGGGACACAACCTGCAGACTTCTATTTGTGACCATAATAACGTGTTCTCTACCATGACTCCAAATCAAAGTTAGAGGAGTGAGGCCCTGCAGGATTAGCCCAAATTGAACAGAAATGTTCCATGTCTCTTTAGGCATCTCTGTCATCCACACGGCTCGTCTTTTGCTATTGGGAAGGGACTGGACTTAGCAAGTACAACAGGTAATCACAAAAACATAAAGAATCTTTTCCACAGGCAGGAGTGAGAGTAAGAATCTGTTACAGAAAGCAGGGAGAATTTACAGAGAGCACTGCCTAGCACCCTGGTGCCATGGCATGGTTGACAGCATCATCATGCAGAGAGCCTGACTTAGAGGACTCAAGGAGCCGACCCCAACCCTTCCGAGGGGACACAGCTTTCCTGTCAGCAAGGTGTGTCCCCAAAGTGAATGAGACCTCCCACATGGCTAAGGCACTGTGGGATTACAGACAATCTCTGGGATAAGAAGGACACGGTTTTTAAAACAGGAGGTAATTTTAAAACAGAAACAATTAATTGCTCACTGCTTTGACACTACGCAGTGAGCAGCATTCAAGGTAAAGCAGCCCATGCACATCAATGAAGTGCATAATTTGCTTATTAACACGTGTTGAGACATACAAAGTCTGTGCTGGTAAATAAAATATGCATACATTTACTCTTACTTACCGGACTTAGGGATCTGTTTATGTCTGTTTATGTCTTTGTTTACCCCACTAACACTGGAAAAAGAAATAAAGAGGAAAAAACCCCCAAGGAATGGCAAATTCAGAGCAAAGAGAAGATTCTTAAGTAGCTCTCCTGACTGGCAGTGAAGGCGCCTGTTCCTTACTCTTATCACATAAAAGGAAACAATGAGAATAAAGCTCTTTTCCAAGAGTGGCGCTTTTTGACTGGCAAATTACTGCTCACGTCCAGTCTGGAACAGAGTGTCCAGCCTATAAGAGAGTTAAGCTCGCACGGGACACCCAGGGCACTCGGCAGTCGAAACCAGCAACGCAGGGGTGACTGCTGGCAGCAGATGAGGAGGATCACGGCTCCCTGGGGGAGGCAACAGGGGCTCTCCTCCCCATCCCCACCGTTACCTGGGCAGCCTCGGGCAGGGGCACCACGGCGTTCCTCCTGCGGCCCCCCATGTGGAACTTGGACGCCTTGTAGATCTTCCAGTAGACGAAGAGCACCACGCAGAGGGGCAGGTAGAACGCCCCCCCGGTGGAGACGATGGTGTAGGAGGGGTCCTGGCTGACCTGGCAGCGCTCCTGCTCAGGGCTGTAGGTCTCGCCCCAGCCGAGCAGGGGGGCGAGGGAGATGGCGGCGGAGAGCACCCAGGTGAGCGCGATCATCACGTTGGAGATGCGGCGGCGGGTGAGCAGCGTGTACTGCAGCTGCCGGGTGATGGACCAGTAGCGGTCCAGCGCGATGGCCGTCACGTTCCAGATGCTGGCGGTGCAGCACAGCACGTCGAAGCTGACCCACACGAGGCACAGCTCCCGGCCCAGCCGCCACCGCCGCCCGGCCGAGAGCTCCTTCACCAGGCTCAGCGGCATCACCAGCGCCGCCACCAGCACGTCCGACACCGCCGTGGAGGCCACGAGGTTGTGGGGCACCCGGTGGAAGGCCTTCACCCGCAGGATGGTCGCCAGCACCAGCAGGTTCCAGAGGAAGGTGGCCACCGTCAGGAGCACCAGCAGGGTGAGGATGAGGACGGTGAAGATGGAGAAGGGCTCCCGGCCCCTCCACGCGCTGCCGCCCATCAGCGCGAGGGCGGCCGAGGAGGAGGTGTTGGTGTCCGTGCTGGCGGACGAGGCGTTGGCGCCCATGCCGGGCTGGCACTGGCCCCGTGGGCTGCAGGGGCTCAGGGTCTCCGCCATGCCCGGGAGCGGGGCTCGACCCCTCACTCTTGCCCCTTCCCAGGCCGCCGGCACTTTCTCCAGCCCCGCTGCCGGCGGGCGGGAGCCCCGCACCGGGACGCGCCTCCCTCAGCGCCCGCCTGCCATGTGCCGCCGGCCCAGGGCATCCCGCGGCTACTGCCCGCTGCTCCTCACAGCCATCCCGGGCGGCGGCAGGAGGGCGGGAGGCTCGGCGGGACCGCGGCGAGGAACCGGCACGGAGAGGGATGGAGGGAGGGCGGCACCGCCGCTCCCGCCCCGCCCCAGCGGCCGCCCCGGGGGCGGTGGCGGAGCCGCTCCGTGAGGGCTGGCGGCTCCGCCGGGTTCACCCCGCGGTCCCCGCGAGGCGGCCGGACACCCCCTCCTCACAAAATCACAGAATCGTCAGGGTTAGAATGAACCTCAGATCACTCAGTCCAACACCCCTTGCCAAGGAGGGTCACCTGGAGCGGAGGACGCGGCCAGGTGGGTTTGGAATGTCTCCAGAGAGGGAGACTCCACAACCCCCCCGGGCAGCTGTTCCAGGGCTCTGCCACCCTCAACGTGAAGAAGCCCTTCCTCGTGTTGAGATGAAGCTTCTTTTGTTTAAGTTTAAGGCCATTGCTCCTCGTCCTGTCGCTGGGCACCACCAGAGTCTGGCACTGTCCTCTGGGTGCTCACCTTTGGGATATTTATGTGCACTAAAGAGATGCCCTCTCAGTCTCCTCTAGTCTAAAGAGGCCCCGCTTCCACAGTCTCTCCTCATAAAAGAGATGCTCCAGAGCTCTCATCATCTGTGTGGCCTCTGCTGAACACTCTTCGATAGCTCCTCGTCTTGTCCTGAGGAGCCCAGGTCTGGTCACAGCACTGCAGGTGTTCACTAGGGCTGAGCAGACAGTAGAATTCTGTGTGTCCCCACAGCCCGTGCAGTGACAAGACCCTCCCCTTCTCCCCACAGCCCCCATGAGGTGACAGAACATCCCCTCCTCCAAACTACCCCCAAACTCAAGATGTTTCAGAAATTATTTTAAATCCATTACACAAACTTTAATTTTAAAGTCTGTAATAGCAGTTAACAATGTGATAGCATAAAGGAGATATAGTGATTAGATTTGTCAGTTCCTGAGTAATAAACCATAGAATATACAATCACAGAATGGTTTGAGTTGAAAGGGACCTTAAAGATCAACTCATTCCAACCCCCTGCCATGGGCAGGGACACCTTCCTCTAGACAGGTTGCTCAGAGCCCCATCCAACCTGGCCTTGGACATTTCCAGGAATGGGGCATCCACAGCTTCTCTGTCAACCTGTTCCAGTGCCTCACCACCCTCAATAAATCATAGAATCATTAAGATTGGAAAAGATCTTTAAGGTCATCAAGGGCAGTGACTGTAGTTAGAATAACCAGGCTGTTTTGTTGGTTAACTTTTGGGTGCCACTTCACTCACCAGATGAACAATAAAGCAAATAAATCCTTTTTCAGGCCCTTAATGCAAACATGATTTCAGCTGCTCTTTCCTACAGTAATTCTGACACGTGTTCTAGTGTAAGCTAGCAGCAAAGAGAAGACTATCTGCATCACTTACCAGCTTTTATTAAGAGGAGAAAAGGACTTCTGAGTGCTGAATGTGCTTCCTTTGCTTTGAGTTTCCAACAGGCAGAATCTGACAGAGCTTGTCAAAAAAAGGCTTTTCATAATACTGCTGCAAGTTAAGTCTAAAGCAGCACCTGAGACAGCTAGACACTGCTAAAAATTTGTCAGGGTGGGCAGGCAGCACTTGACTGCTTCACGACCAGCTTTGCATACTTTGCCTTATATTGCTCCTTTCTCATTTGTGTCTCACTTTGTTAATTAATGCCACTTTTAAAATGTCAGCGAAAGGATTACTGAACAACACTTTGTACATTTAAAAGGCAGCCAAACATGAAAGCAGGCAGGGAAACAAGCAGATAAAAAAGCCTTTCAACTTCTAAATGTTTCAACAATTGTCAGTCCACTTCTGTGAACTTAAGGACTAAAGGGATCTTGTCACAATTTGAATTAACTTGGTTGTTAAAGAAAGACTGCATAAAAACAAATGAGACTTAGACTAACTGCAAAAGTTTCATGTTTAGGGATCCAAATGGGCCTGGATATAATCTTTTGGTTCTTGCTCCTGCAGGAAATGAGGTGTTTTTCTTGTATGGGGGTGCTTCCTTGGTGGGTTGCAGACTATTCCTACTCTTAAGCATACAAGCAGATTACTGTTTTCAACCCTTTTGTTGCAGACCATCATTAAAGCAGCCCAGATGATCTCAGAATCTTCCTTTCCTGGAAGCCGTGTGTCCCATCCCTCTCCTCCTATTTATTATGTGTACATTACGTGCCACATCCTGAGAGTTACATTTCAGTTCACACATTGAATGCATTGAAAACTCCCACTTTTTCCTCCCTCTTGGCTGAAATAACCCAGTCCTATAATACAGAGGCTTGAATAAAGTCTCCAAGGGGTTTATTTTTTCCTCAATAATTACTCCACTGCTGTCTTGTCCTGTCACTGCAAATGCTTAGCACTCCTCAAAGATTGCTATGGCAACACTTTACAATGTCTCAGAAACCAGGGTATACTTTGAAAAAGAGAAGAGGGAATTATAAAAAAAATCAGGAGACTTGCATGTATTGACTTATTCTAAATAGCAGGTAGACAAATACAAATTGCATGACATGATAGAATAAATAGATTTAAAAAAGCCACCAAGAAAGCAAAAACCAAAACTAAAACATTTTTCTTCTACTGAAACTAAAGGAGGACCTAGTTTACTTTTATGCTCAATTACAGTATGATAAGCTGCTGCCACATCAAAGTGAACTGAAAAAAATGAAAACCCTTTGTTTCATTCACTGATACTTTTCAATGACTTCAGAAACTAGTTTGAATCTTCATAGTTTCTTTTTTTTTCAGTGGAGCATGACAGTGTGTAACCAACCATTTCATTGCTCTTAAAATAAGCAAACAAATATGTGACTAAGGGCTTGGAGCTGGGTGATAGAATTAACAGTGAACACCAAGCCACGTCATCTTTCCATCTGGATGTTTGGTACTTTGTGGGCTGGGAAATCTGTGGGATGCAAAACAGAAAAGGGTGGAAAATAGTAATCTGCTTGTAAGTCTTAGAGGAAAAAAACTTTATATCTTTTGTGTCCAGTTCTGGGCCCCTCAGTTCAGAAAGGATATTGAGGTGCTGGAGCAGGTCCAGAGAAGAGCAACGAGGCTGATGAAGGGACTTGAGCACAAGTCCTGTGAGGAGAGGCTGAGGGAGCTGGGGTGGTTTAGCCTGGAGAAGAGGAGGCTCAGGGGTGACCTCATCACTCTCTACAACTACCTGAGAGGAGGTTGTAGCCAGGTGGGGGTCGGTCTCTTCTCCCAGGCAATCAGCAGCAGGACAAGAAGGCACAGGCTTAAGCTCTGCCAGGGGAGGTTTAGGTTGGATATTAGGAAGAAATTCTTTACAGAGAGGGTAATCAGGCATTGGAATGGGCTTCCCAGGGAAGTGGTGGATTCTCCATCCCTGGAGGTTTTTAAAAAGAGACTGGATGTGGCACTGAGTGCCATAGTCTAGTAACAATGGTGATAGTGGACCAAGGGTTGGACTTGATGATCTCAGAGGTCCTTTCCAATCAGTTCTATGATTCTTCCTTTGCATCTGTTCTCACCTTTCCCTGTGTACCTGAGAACTGCTGAGAAAAGGACTTGACAGAGGTGAGGAATTGCAAAATGTATTTCCTTGTCCTTATCACTTTACCATCACCTGCAGAAGCCTCTCTCTTGAAGTGAATCTCCTCAGATTCAGTCTTGTCATAATCTTTTTTTTTTTCCCTGTCAGTCTGGAAGTTCTTAACTTGGCTTAACCCTCCCTGCATCCTCATAATTCCTGTCCAAGCTCCCCTTTGCTCAGCTGTGCTAAGGAAGTGTTTGTCCTGACCAGGCAGCAGCTGCCCAGGCCAGCTTCGTTACAGCACCCTGTTTCCAAGCACTTCCAAAAACAGAATGCTGCTTAGGAACAGCTTTGGAGGAGGATGATTCATCCAGATAACAGAATTTCAACTCATTATGTGAAGTGATGCTGTATTTTTATAGCAAATATATAAAATTTAATGTTACATTTTTCAGAAGTTGGTTTTTATGTGTTAGAGGTAGATTATTTTTACACCATTATAAAGGGACTACACTGAACTGATTTATTTTCCATTTTTGTTTTAGATTGAAAAGTCCTATGAAAGCTTCTAGTAGATGCAGTTTTATCACATTCTCCTCTGTTCTCTGCTAGCTCTTTAATAGAAAACCAGCCTCCTTTGTAAAGCATTTTCCAGAAAACTCAGTTATATAAATGCTGCCAATAATCTGATAAATCTCTAGAAAATTTCAGCTCAAGAGAAAACCAAACTTCCAAATTTCTTTGACAGCTGGGTCCATACTTTTATGACTGAAAATGTGAAAGAGAATCTAGATGTCACATAAATGATGCCTCATAATGATTTCATTAATAATAATGAGCAAGTCCTTGACAGAAGAATTTCCATTCGAATATGAGACTTATGTAGCCTACGAGGATGTGAGAGACTAAAACAAGATTTCAAACACAAGGGCTAGTCAGCCAAGATCTGTATCCTGGCATGAATTAGGTTTGCCCAGGAGTATGTATGAGATAATGAGCCCTGGTACTGCTAAGGCTAACACATGGATAAAAAAGGGTATTTTTATTTTTGCTGACATTGTCCATTTCTCCTGTTAGAGTGGCCACGTAAGAAAAACCCTCAACTAATAAACTATAAGAATGGTAAATATGATTTGCTTGACCTTGACTATTGTAGCTTCTGCTACTGATAGAATTCTTGAGAAGGAGCTAGAATTTATCTTTTTTCATTATTATTTTACTGTGTATTAAACATGGGCAGATTTTAATATTTTAAAGTGTCAGATTCAAAGTTATTTAGGAATCCACATCCAGTGAACTCCAGTTTAATTGGTGTCCAAGAAAGTTGCAGTGTTTAGATGCCTTTTGATTCTTGTTCTAGCTCACTTCAAATCTGTGCAACCCGTTCCACATTTGTCTTAAGTTTGGTAGAAACACCCCTCTTTCCTTGGACAGAATGTTCACAAACATTCCTCATGTGGGCCACCTATTACCACTCATAACGTGGAGTGAGTCTAAAGCAAGACCTTTGTATGAATTTACCATCAGTACAAGTCTGGGACAGGTGTGTGTGTGGTTTATTTCTCTGTGCAATACTTTTAAATAGACAAGTTTTATGCCCATACTCAAATTTTGCTAATTTTTATTCTGCCACGAATAAAGAGAGGAATGCAAAGATATCAGTGAATACAATTTCTATAAAAACATCAAGTTGCTTTATGGTGGGGTTGGTTTGGTTTGGTTTTTTTTAGTAATGTCATTTTAGGTTTATATTTAAGCCCTCAAATCACATTTTGTAGGTACTAGTGTTACTATGTACTTTCATAAATTCTTTCTCTGGCCTCTTAATAACAATGACAGAAAGGTGGCAGGCAGAATTTGCCCCCTCCTCTGTTTTCCCATACAGAAAGTGCTTTAAATCAGAAGTGACGACGTACCAGGAACATTTATCCAGAGACCCAACAACTCCTGCAAATTCACATGGTCTGTCAGCCCCTGTGAGTGAACATCTAGGCTTAGTTCTGAGAGTAACACATCTGGTACTCCTGTAATTCTCAACAGTCATAGGTGATTGCAACAACTCAAAGAGGAGCTCAGAAAGCCCTGGGTGGTTCAACATATGGAGCTGACAGCCAAAACAGTTTGGAAGTTTTGGTACCATTATACAAGATTTTGCAGAGCCTATGTTTTTTTTTTTTTTCCAAATTCTGACCAACTCGGAAAAAATAGTAAGTGGTTATGTTTTTCAGTGTTGCAGCTTACAAAAGTGTTTAGGAAGATGGACTACAACTGAAGAGTATGGCAGGTTTGGTTTTTTCCTTTTTCTTTTTTTTTTTGTAAAAGTGAATGCAGTTCTTAAGCTGGATGACACAGATACAGCAAAGTAAATGTGTTTCTAGACAGCACCCTGATTTTCCATTTGTCTTCCCTTCTCTTAGTGGCATCTTTCCTCTACCTCTCCTCACAACTCCATATCAAAAGTTTATTGTGGTGGCTGAGGAAAAAAAAAAAGTAATCTCTTCCCCACATGGCTGTGCAATAAAGAGATTTGACAGAAGAAACATCATGGTATTTATGACTTTGATTGAAGAAAGCAGACTTTTTAGAAGCTAAGAGCATTCCAGTTCAGGAGGCTGGATGCCTATTGTCAGGGCTCAACATCACCTATAAATCTAAAAGCATTGGACAAACAAAAGCATCAAAAAGAGTTGCATGAATTCTCCTGTCAAGCCAAGCAGCTAAAATCCTGAGAAAACCAAGCTGGTAGAGCAAAAGTCAAGAGCGGTGACAGACTTAATTCTTTATGCCCAGCCTCTTGCTTCTAGGTTTCTTTCAGCATTACTTTACTTCTAATAAAACCCAGCCCCACCAACCAACCCACCTTTCAAGGGTTAATAAGTGGCTTTTCTAACTGTTGGGTTTTTAGGTCTCTTGTAAAATCCCTTCTAAGTTTGGGGAGTGTGTGTGTATGAAGTAACTGGAAAACTGTCTCCTAAAGAGGACTGAGGTAGAACTACAAGCAAAAGTCACGGAGCTGTGCTGTATCCTGTCAGCACCCTGTCTTCCTTCACAGTGAGACCTCTACTAAAATAATATTTTTTTAAAATCACATGGCCCTTTTCATTCTTCCTGTGAGAGCTTGCTTCCCCTGAACCTCAGAACACTGGCTTGAAAGGAAATCATTTGAGTATCTAAAGCTTTGGTAGCTTACTTAAATTGAGTCATCAACTCATACATCAAACAAAAAGGCTAATTACTGCCAAAACATAAACACACTTTTTATTTACAACAGACCTCAGTAGATAATATCTTACCCTGTTGTCGTGGTTTTGCCCTGGCTCAATTTACTTTTATACTCTCACATACAATTACTATTAGTTGAGAGAAGGTTTATGCAGACAAAAAGAGGCTGAATTGAAAAAAGGTATGAGTATTTATTATTAACAAACTAAAACTAAGGAATTATATTTACAACAATTCTACTTAAGTAAAAGGTATTATGTATTTACAGAAGATATTTCTCCCCCCACCTCCCTTTATATCAGTCCAAGGAGGAGAAGCAGTCTTTTTCTGTTCTCGGAATTCCAGCTCTCTCTCTCTCCAGTAACTCTGCAGCACTTTCGTCGCAGTTGGAATTTCTTTATCTCTCTCTCATTCTGTGTTAGCCTCCAGGGCTGGGCTTACCCCCCTCCTGGGTTAAAACCGAAGGCTGAGGGTTACCCAGGTCCTGAAGGGTCTCCTTCCATAGACTTGCAAGGGGACACTTGCTTACTATGGATCTTCTTCCACAGGGTTACAGGGGATAATGGTTTAAGAGTTCACCCCTGTTTCCCTATGGAGGTCCCTCCCCATGGGAGAACAGTCCTTGATTGACTTCTCGGCATGGGTCCAGTCTGGATCCCTTACTCGGATCCCAATATCCCACCTGAGCCATTTTCTGCTCCAGCGTAGGTTCTCTCTAGCACCAGCAGCACGGATCCCACACATGGATCCCAACGTCCCTACCTGAACCGTTTTGTGTTCCAGCGTAGGTTCTAATACCCGTCAGGGTCATAAATCTTCAACAGCAGCAGCATGGATCTCTCACTGAGATCCCAAGCTTATCTGAGCCGTCTCGCTCCAGCATAAGCATCGATCCCTCCGAGGGTCACAAAGTCTTTAACAGGACTCTGCCTCATCCGAGCCGCTTTTACTCCAGCATAAGGCTTTCTCTCTGTTAAAGTCACAAATCTCTGGTGCATCCACAAGCTCCTCTGTGAGCCGCACGGGGGGTCTCTTCACCCCAACAAACTTTCACAAGTGGCAGGGTTTTTATTTTTCAGTCTTTACCCTGCTGAAGGGAGAGAGAGCGAAAGGGAGAAAAAGCAGCTCTCCCCCCTTCGAACTTTTCTTCTTTCTCCTGCGACTGCAGCTTTGACCTTGGAAGTTCTCTTATCTCATGGCTGGAATTCTTCTGCAGCGGTTTCTCATCTAGGCAGTTCATCTTTTAAACTTTTTTTTTTCTTCACTCTCTCACAAGAGAGAAGGGAGGCTTCAGTACTACACCTGCCCCATCCCCGGCCCAAGCCGGGAAGGAGGGGGCCTTGGCCCTCCTCGGGCCCGCTACCCTCCTACATGGCTGCTGCTCCTAATTTCAACTGCGCCACAACCTTCTCTTCCGTTTTCTTAAAGATGTAATTAGCAAAGGCGTCACTGAACTTTTTGATTGGTTTTTTTGTCCGGAAATCACCTGGACAAAACCATCCTCAGCCCCAGGGATGGGCTGGCGGGCAAAACCACGACAACTCCCCCCTTCGCCTTTGCGAATTACATTTTAAGAAATCTTAAATTCTACAATAAACATACAATTATAAATAAACAAGCTATAACTAAAAATTACTCTATTAAAACTTAAAACAACATCACTATAATATTTTAACTCTATTATTCTCTTTCTACTACAACCGCAGTACACAGAGTTAGTCTACTTTTGTCTGCAGACCTTTCTCTCAGTTATCTTAAAATCATTATGGCCAATTCTTCACATTAGGCACTAAAAATGTTGGGGTTTGATTCAGTCACTGCCTCTCTGGGCAGTCTCTGCCCGCATTCTCCACCAAAAATGTCGTGGTTTTGCCCTGGCTCAATTTACTTTTATACTCTCACATACAATTACTACTAGTTGAGAGAAGGTTTATGCAGACAAAAAGAGGCTGAATTGAAAAAAGGTATGAGTATTTATTATTAACAAACTAAAACTAAGGAATTATATTTACAATAATTCTACTTAAGTAAAAGGTATTATGTATTTACAGAAGATATTTCTCCCCCCACCTCCCTTTATATCAGTCCAAGGAGGAGAAGCAGTCTTTTTCTGTTCTCAGAATTCCAGCTCTCTCTCTCTCTCCAGTAACTCTGCAGCACTTTTGTCGCAGTTGGAACTTCTTTATCTCTCTCTCATTCTGTGTTAGCCTCCAGGGCTGGGCTTACCCCCCTCCTGGGTTAAAACCGAAGGCTGAGGGTTACCCAGGTCCTGAAGGGTCTCCTTCCATAGACTTGCAAGGGGACACTTGCTTACTATGGATCTTCTTCCACAGGGTTACAGGGGATAATGGTTTAAGAGTTCACCCCTGTTTCCCTATGGAGGTCCCTCCCCATGGGAGAACAGTCCTTGATTGACTTCTCGGCATGGGTCCAGTCTGGATCCCTTACTCGGATCCCAATATCCCACCTGAGCCATTTTCTGCTCCAGCGTAGGTTCCCTCAGGATCACAAATCTCCAGCACCAGCAGTATGGATCCCACACATGGATCTCAACATCCCTACCTGAACCGTTTTGTGTTCCAGCGTAGGTTCTAATACCCGTCAGGGTCATAAATCTTCAACAGCAGCAGCATGGATCTCTCACTGAGATCCCAAGCTTATCTGAGCCGTCTCGCTCCAGCATAAGCATCGATCCCTTCGAGGGTCACAAAGTCTTTAACAGAACTCTACCTCATCTGAGCCGCTTTTACTCCAGCATAAGGCTTTCTTTCTGTTAAAGTCACAAATCTCTGGTGCATCCACAAGCTCCTCTGTGAGCCGCACGGGGGGTCTCTTCACCCCAACAAACTTCTACAGGTGGCAGGGTTTTATTTTTCAGTCTTTACCCTGCTGAAGGGAGGGAGAGCGAAAGGGAGAAAAAGCAGCTCTCCCCCCTTCGAACTTTTCTTCTTTCTCCTGCGACTGCAGCTTTGACCTTGGAAGTTCTCTTATCTCATGGCTGGAATTCTTCTGCAGCGGTTTCTCATCTAGGCAGTTCATCTTTTAAACTTTTTTTTTTCTTCACTCTCTCACAAGAGAGAAGGGAGGCTTCAGTACTACACCTGCCCCATCCCCGGCCCAAGCCGGGAAGGAGGGGGCCTTGGCCCTCCTCGGGCCCGCTACCCTCCTACATGGCTGCTGCTCCTAATTTCAACTGCGCCACAACCTTCTCTTCCGTTTTCTTAAAGATGTAATTAGCAAAGGCGTCACTGAACTTTTTGATTGGTTTTTTTTGTCCGGAAATCACCTGGACAAAACCATCCTCAGCCCCAGGGATGGGCTGGCGGGCAAAACCACGACACCTGTTCTCAAGCATTCTTGCTCAACACCAGCAATAAATGTGCCCTCTACCTGTGACATTCACCCTGAAAAATTTGATGGCAACACTTTCTGACTGGTCTCGTGCTTGTCTATAACTCGTTATGGCAAAGGAAACTCGTATCATGACAAGATCTTTCATGATTATGAGCAGTAGCTCAGCAATGGAATTCTCCTTTATGGGCCTGTTCCAAGAGCTGTCAAAAAAAAAATCTTCCAGTTCAAGCTGGACAGTTTTGATCACCCCCTTAAGTGGTTTAAAGAGTCCAATTTCTTTGTCAAGGTTCTCAGAGAAAGGAGGCGATTTCTCAAGGCACACAATATTAGTCCCCAACCTATCGGTCACTGTTATGAGACAAGCCTTGAGAGTCTGAGGGCTGAGGTCTATTAACTGCTCACAAGATTGATAACAGGGGAAGCTGCAAAGGAAACGTTGGATTTCCAATCATTCTGACAATGTTTTACAGTTCTTGCAATACCCCACAGCAGAACAGATGCTGCCCCATACATGGTATTTCATCAGAAACTATCTGTCATTTCTGACTTCATAAACAAAGCAAAAGGTAATTGCATCTGCACAAGCCAGGAAGCTGAAGCCCCTTCTCTTTTAATTCCCACTTAGTCTCAGCTCGTGAATTTCTCTCCTGCTTGATCAGGAAATTAGAGCAGACTGTGCAGTTACCACAGGCTGTGCAGCCATCATGCATATATAATATTTAAGTAAGAGTGTTAACACTTTTTTTTAGGGTAAGCTAGTACTACTCCAGAGCAATAGTATTGAGTCTTTTCATCTCCTAAGTAAGATTTTTTCAAAAGTTTCTTTGTATTAGGGTCTATAAGAAAATGCAACCCAAATATCCCAGGGAAGAATTGTGCAGGCACATACCAAAGCCCTGTTTTGTCAGCATTTTCCATGTATCAGACAGTACCTCAGCTCTTCCAAAGGAAAAATTATGTGGACCTAGAGGTTTTCAAACCTGGGGAAGCAGTCAGTCTGCTGTTCCCAAAATGACTGACAGATATAAGCAGTTCTCCATAGTGCAGGCTTTTGCCTACACAGGGAAGTGGAAGGAATTTTGATGCATTTTCAAGCCCAACCAGTTCTGGCTCTGCAGCAGCACATGGTCAGACAGGTGGCCACTGACTGGCCCAACATCTCAGCCAGACTGCTTTTCCCCACATCACCACACTCTGATCTTCACAGTGGTTTACTAAAGCTTTGCTTACATCTCTTTCCAAGTAATTAATTTTGCAGTTCATCTAATGAGTCCCTCAGCGTCTCTTTTGCTATAATGTTAAGCTAATTCCCATGCTGTGACTGCACAGCTGGCAGGTATAGACAGGAGCTTTAAACTGTATGAGGCTGTAGGTCTCAGAGATAACTCCTAAAATGTGCCACTAAAAACCAGGCATGACAACTATTTTGACATCTTTTATAAATATATAAGAAACCCCAGAATCAAAGATTAGAACTCAATGAGACAGGCATCATGTTCTTAGCACTGCTTACCCTTCAGAGCAGATTTTGCCACTTCAGTGCAACCCCAGAAGCACGAGACATTCAAATCCATGTAAAAAAATTAATCTACTGAAATGTTTTGACATTTGACAATCAGAAGCTCTTAAGATCTGATCAATGTTAATTAAGAATCGTGAAAAGTCCAAGTCTACAGTCAGAAATGGAAAAGCAGGCAATGCTCAGTTCTGAATGCTGGAAGCACTAGCAAAAGAATAGTGATATTATTTCTCCCCTGTCCTCCCCCCAAAAAAATTATCTAAGGATGAAAAGAAAGTTCACTTATTTTTTTTGGCAATACTTCAATGCTCATATCATAGTTTTAAATCTGACATGCTACTTCAGAAGACCTAAGAAACAACAGTCCTGTTTATACTGGAATATCTATTTATGCTTTTGTATTTGTAACTGGTCCTGAGTTACATTTTAAATGTTAATTAAAAGCTGGTTTACTGTAATCACATGGGGCCCAGATTTCTGGATTCTGTGACATTTGTCTTTCCCTGTCTTAACACATGAACACTTTTTAAACACTTGCCCACCACCCCTGTAGCCTCATATGAGCAGTTACCTACTGCAGCAAGAGCAGAGATGAAAATAGTATGTAATACAGTTACTCTACTTTTGCATTTCTGTGTTTGCAATGTGTATTCCAGCCTCTTCCACTTCAGTCTTTTATATTCCTCCTTCAAAATACCTTTCTAGTGTATCTATATACCCCATTTCATTTTTCCCTTATTGAGTCTCTCCACCCCCTCAGTCCTGTGGCAGCACCTTTGACTTTGCCCACCACTGATCTGACATACTAAGACTTAAAAGCAATTCACTTCTGTAATTTACAAGATAAAACTGCAAACATTCTCTGCATCAAGGTTATGAAGTATCTTAAGAAAACATTATCTGGGTCAAGTACAATTTATGTAACCTGCTTTTCTTAATTTTCTTTGCATATTCATAAGAGTAGACTAGACCTCCCTAGATGGATAATTTCAGATTTAAAGTGAACATGAAGGAAAACCAAACATTGCAATAGAATGTTACCATTCTATCACAACATAAAAGTATTATTCATGTCCTAGAAGTGGTGTAAGAGATTATTTATTATTTTGGACACTGTATTTGTTATAAAGATACCATGTCTGAAATTAATCACAAGCTCATACAGCCTTAATTATTCATCCATATGCTCTGTTCCAAAGGAATCTTCCTATATTCTTCAGCATATTTGATGGCCAGAGCAGAGTTCTGTAGCACTAAAATCCCTTGCAAAGATTCATGTGAGCAAACCCTTTTTATCTCACGTTGCAATGTCCTTATGTTGAACGCTCCAACAATTTTCAGAGTACATAGAAAAAAGGGTAAATGTAAAGCAAATTCTTCTATAAAACCTAAAAGTAATTTTTCTTTCTTTAATAAAAACCTCTGTAGTATTGACTTAAGATCAATAGGTTAAATGATCTTCTTCCTTAAATATGGCAAAATTAGCTAGCCATATTATCCTTTAGTCTCCCTCCCAAAGAGTCTTCCTGACCTGAGAAATAAAAGATGTTCCCGGAAAAAAAAAAAAAAAAATGCGAATGGAGCAGTTTAAACTGAAAGTAGCTGCCGGATGGTTTTGATCAAGGTGGGCTATTCCAATGCCAGCAGCCATTTTAGTGACCGGATGGTTAACGAGAAAACTGCCGATTGTCTGATTTCTTGCTGATGTGCTTGAAGATTTTCGCTTTGTGGACACTCTTGGACTTCTGATAACCGAATCCTCCGCCTCCACCTCTTTTCTGTAGTCTTCTGCCATGGTTGCTGTTCACATCTGAAGTTTTATTGGTTAAAGAACTTAAAAAGGAATAATTTGAAATGTTGTTTTTTGGGGATATGAGGGAAAAAATACCAGCATTATACAAATATTGCATAACTATAGAGGAAACCAGAACTATGTGCCTGTGGTTCTAAATACTCCTGCAGTTGTCCAAAGTGCTATTGCTTCAAGTTCCATCCACTGCCAGGTCTGACAGTAATCTAGATACAGCTTTCTGTTTCGTGCTTTTGCCCCTCTGTGTCAATATTCCATGACTATGAAACATAAGCACGTGCATTTCCATGAAAATAATTTTGCAGAGAGGAGAACAGTACTTTGGGACACATCTGCTGCCCCACAGCAACTGAGGCACACACTCCGAGGACATGCACCAAAACACAGATGTTTGTAGGCAATTTTTGCAGTTACAGTATGTGCAGTGTAACATTTCCTTTGATAAACTACTGGGGAAGCATGAGGGATTCCTATGGTTAATAGCAAAAAAAACCCCACAACTACAAACTACCAGAACCTGAAGTAGCAAAGGAATTCAGTAAGTTGCACTCAACACTTATAATGCAGAAATTCAGCTTTGAAACACTGCAGTAAAAGGATACTGAGGTCAACAAAAGGAGGAACTTTAAAACCAAATGAAAGGCTGACTTTGGGAAGATCCAAGTTATTGACATCATAGATCTGCTTTAGAGAATGGGAGTCATAAGCTCTAATATAAGCTTTGTATGCCTCCTGGGCTGACTTGTGAAGGAAATAGTTCTTCTCTATCAGTTTTTCCAGCTGGTGAGAGAAAAAAAACAAACAATGAAGAGTCACAAACAATGATATCTGTAAAGTCCATACATTATATTCCAGCAGATTATTTACTGAGTGGCAATGACATTATTCACTTCAGCAAAACCGCCCTGTGACAGCAGAGTGCACGTAGAGGTATCAAAATGCTTTTATAAACAAGTAGAGGGACATAAAAGCCTGAAGCTGAATTACACTACAAACAAAGCCTCAGCAATACACAAATTCACAGAAATAATAAAAAGTTAAGAAGGAGAATACAACTGCAGCCACACCATGAAACGATGTGTATTGAGAATTAGTGTACAACAGCAATATGCCTTTAAGTCTAAACTCCACGATTCCATGTAATTCTGTCCTGTCTTATCCATTATGGTGCAAATGCTTTGTAAAATACGCAGTGTTAATTCTAAGACAAGAATGCAGATACACTAGTGTAGACTGAGACATTTGATTTGTTGTGGGCCAGGTTCCCAATGCTCATTAAATCAGAGTGTCTCATTTGATGTTTAACGTATGTTAATTCAGCACACTAAAAATAAGTTACATTAGTCACCATTATTTCCTGATTATTCTTAATTAGGAACCTCTGATTGTAAGGACTGTCTTCATTGCTTCTTGTACTTGCTATTTTACATTTAAGTTACTGCAAAGAAACTTCACAGACCTCTTATCAAAACAATGATTCACAGAACTCACCAACAACAGAAATTCACATCTACAGAATTATCTGTGCTATTCCTCTCAACTTTGTGCTCCGTGGTTATTTTTGTAGCACCAGAGCACAAAGCAGGTTTAGCTGATGCTGGGCTTTCTTAACACCAGCTAAGTTAAAAATACAAATGGACTAAATAGTAACATTCCTAAGTGTTTGTACTGGATCTATTTCTGCACACTGAAGTCTGAGAAAATCCTCTTACAACACATACATTATTCACAGTTAATCTAACGTAAGTAATTACCCAATGAAAGCTACCAAACCCCTATTTGCTAAACCAGGTAAGAACATTTTGTTTCAAAAGCTGAAAACAGGTTGACATCACTGTCATTTTGCGTCACTGTCCTTTTGTCATTTTTTGATGTAATGTGAAAAAACAATTCTTAAAAGCAAATTTGTACTGTATAATGATGACAATCTAGTACTAGATATTAAAATTCATCTTTAATTCCTAAATAGTGTCTTGCTTAACTGTATTCAAGGGCAGGAGGATTTCCTGCATAGTGCTCATTTACCGGAACTTTCCTAAACAAGCACACCTCTTTGTGAACTGCAGTTGTTACAGGCTGTAACATTCTCCATGTAAATTATAATATTCAAAGTAATTGTAGTATAAAGTAATTTCATACCTGAGACTGGATGTCTGAAATTTTTGACCAAGAAAATTCAAATTCACTCAGCGGTACCTTAAAAACAAAAGAGGAAATGAAATATCAAAATTATTTACACTCTGTATATAGTGAAAGTGTTTAAGATCCAAGACAAAAAAGACCTGCTAGATAACAGATTTTTTTTTTTAATACCACAGCTGTATCTGTAAAGTGCCTTTATATCAGTATGACAGTATTATCACCTCCTTTAAGCTGGAGTAATAAAGATGCTCAGTATGACACCTTCTTTTACCACTTTTGCTTCAGAAGTTATACCATTTTAAAAGTGGCAAAACAAGCCCATAAGGAGAGCAACAAAAAAACTCTGTGCAGCTCTATCATATTAAAATGGCTACATTTACAAGAAGGCTACGCTTCCTTTGGAATTCAATAAATTGAAACTGATCTTTGAACAGAAAAAAAGATTTAAATTTAAAAAACAAACAAAAAACCTCATTAAAATGTAGACACAAGTTTACCCTGGCTTGTTTCAGGTATCGCAGAAAGCCCAGTTCTTCTGGTCGTAAAATGAGCAGAGCGTGTCCTCTCCCATTTATGCCTCTGGCAGTTCGACCAACACGATGAATATATTCCTTTTGGGAAGAATAAGCAACAGCAAATTCAATCAGTCTTACAAACTTGCAATAATCAAAGTACTTCACAAAAAATACCCCAAATTTGACATTATAAACGTAATTTATCATTCATTATATCTTAAGACTTATTCTTGTCACTGGCAAATGGATAAGGTTGATGAAAAGATGAAAAGATGAAAAGCACAGGTAGGCTGAGACAGAATCCCTGACTACAGTAATTTACCTTTTACTGAGGGGAAAAAAATCTTAGTCTAATATAATTAAAAATTAAACCTTGGCTTTGGTGAATTTGCTGTGTACATTTGTCAAAACTTCTGAGTTTTTGAATTTCACTTGTACATAGTAGACATTTATTCAAACCAATTTTTTTTTTTAAACGAAAATCAAATTTCAACTGGAAAAGCTGTTAAGACTCAGGGATGCACACATAAACTCACACTCCTCTGGAAAAGCATTTTGTTGTTTGGTTGATTAGATTTTAAATTAATTGCACAGCAAAAAGAATATTTTATAAAGTAATTTTTAAAAAGGTAACAAAGGTCTCAGTTAGGAACAGGATTTCCTAGGAGGTACTGAAGGTAAGTGAAAGAAATCAGGCTGGATGTGATCATGGCTGAATCCTGATCTCTCTCCATCAGCAGTTTCAGGTTTTTTTGCAACTATGTTTGCAGTGAAGATTTGATTTCTTGCTGTGAAGTTTCTCTCTTTTCTTAACTTACCTTTGGATCATCTGGAGGGTCATACTGAACAATCCAGTCAACTTCAGGAATATCCAATCCTCTGGCAGCAACATCAGTGCACAGCAATATTCCAGATTCTGCATTACAGAACTGGAAAAACGTTGTAGTACGTTTGGTTTGCTTCTGCTTGCCCTAAAAGGAAACAAACACATGGGGCATGAAACATCAACAAAAAAACCCTGAATTTGCCAGCTGGTAAACTTAAATATAATTTCTCATTTCACATATATCACATAGATATTATTTGACACATATAAAATAATTTGGGGCATCTTTCCAAATCTTGGTGTTGTACAGACCAAGCAGGACCATTTCACAGTGAACAAACAAGGAAAAAATTAAACAGCACAGGGCTACACTAAGTGACAACTCCCAGAGGTAACAATGTATCACCAAAAGTATTAAAAATTAAAAATTGCATAAACATTCTGTTCAGGAGGGCTGCATAAATGTCTGAAGTTCAGAAAAAGGACATTTGCAAGTCTAGCAATATGTTAAGAGTGATTACAGGTTAAAAAGCAAGCAACCAAACAAAACCCACACTTCAATCGAAGAACAGCAGAAAAATCTCCCAAAGAACAAAATAAGAAAGGACATTTTTGGTTAGTTACAACTGTTTCATATACTTACAGTCAATTCTTTGTCCTAAACTATGCATTTTGTGGTTTTGACAGAAAAGCCACAATGCTCATCCAAATGGTAAGAACTGGCATAGCAAACCCAAACATCACCCCGGCCTTAAGAAAAAGCACCAAACACTTCAGGGATCAGAAACTTTGGATTTCTCTGACAAGAGCTTTGCTCCACAAGTTGATTTTAAGTGCTTGTGAAAGGCGACCTCTTGGAAGAAAACATAATTCTTTCTACACACAGAGCATAAATTAATATCAGTGTTCAGACTAGTTCAAAAAATTGCAAGTTTAATTACTGAAGTGTTGTTATTATACAGTCTTTGCTTTATCTCCTTTCTCTACAGACTAATCAGGACCATCACCAGTTTTGTGAGTAGGGCATTTGTTTTTTAGAAACTGGACTGAAACAAACAAGGCAAATGTAAGGTCAGTAACAACTTCCAGGTACTATGAGATTACCTGAAAATAAATTAATGAATAAAACACTTACATGAATGGCCAAAACAGGCAGATCAATATAGTTGAGTAATTCATAGTGGTACTTCACTGACATACATGAAGAAAAAAATACCATCAGTTTCTTCTTCCGGTTCTTCTTGAGGAATGTGAAGAGCAAAAGGAACCTTTTTTCAGATGGACACACTACATACCCCTGGAAAATTTTTAAACATTATTATATACAGAGAAGTAGGGAGAAAACTTCTGTTTCAGCAACACAGTTAAATCAGGGAAGGGTTATGTTGTGAAACAAATACACCAAATAGTTAAACAATGAAATATATCTGTAGCATATCAATCTCTAGTCACTAACGTGGAAAACACAGTTATAAAGACAACTGGAGCTTGTGTATGTAATAGGAACAGACAAGTGTAAGTACCTATATTATTATTTCATGAGGTTTTATATCATCAGTCCTACAAAATTGACTAGATGCAGGTAACTTACCAGTCTGCACTCTGAATAAAGCCCTTTGGGCAACTGAATGGCTTTTGCCCACTAGGATGTTAAACACCCTTTAAGACAACCCTGTCAAAAACACAGAGGAATTGGTGTGTTCACAGATCATAGCCCTTCTAACGTTCGTGCTTTACCTGTTCAAGACCATCTACTGTTGCTGTCTCCTTGTTATCATCAACCCCAACATACAGTGGCTCTTTCTTCAGAGAGATCTTTGCCAGATCTTCAACCTTTCTGGTTTGTGTAGCAGAGAAAAGCATCGTCTGTCTGCGCTCTGGAAAATATTTATTTTGAAAGACAGCCTCACTTTTTAAAGGAGAATTCAAATAGTAAGGTCATAAAATATCAAACTGCAAACTACCCTGAGCAAGTCTCTTACCTTTTTCAATTAAATTCTAATTGAAACACACTGCTACTGACAAGCAAAGAGCAGTGTAATTGTATTATGGATTGTACAGGTTGTTTACTCAGGCTGCCCCACCTCCACAATCCTAACAGCTATAAACTTGCAATATTCTCCCTCATGCAAAGTAAATATTTCGTTTCCCTATCAATTACCACTCCACATGTAATTTTCATGCTCTTCCTTCCATTTCTCTTTTTAGCACTGTTCATTAACATTTTTCACATGATGTTATTTATTAGATTCATATATCTGCATTTTAAACACAGAGATCTGACTTTTAATATTTAAGATGTGAAAACTCAAAATATTTATCATTGTTTTTTTAATGTACTATTTCCATGGGGTTTTTTCTGCATTTTTAAAGTTTAAAAGGAGAGAGCCTTGTTGACTCTGGGAATGTGTTTAATACAGCAATTACAAGGAATATCTAAATGAAAAATTTGGAGAAGAAAAATTTTAGGTATAGATTTAAACTTCCTTAAGATACTGGTCTTGGAGGTATGAAAAAACCCTTGAACTACAAGACAGAAGACCTTTTTCCTTATAGTTAAAATCTTATTAAGAAATAATGAATTGCAAGAAATAAACAGGCAGAGTAGGATTAATGAGAAAATGCAGATGTCAAATTAAAACCATTTAATATGAACAGAATTATATCTCTAAAGTGCATATGAAAACTCTGTCCTTCAGATAAATGATGTTAAACAAGATACTAGGAAAAAAAAAGGCAGAGTAAGACAACCACTATGCAGTTCATTTACAGAACTAAAAAATTAATGACTTCTCTTACAATACTTGAGTCAGAAAGAAGACATAATGTTAGTCAGGTAATTTCCAGGAAAGACTGATTTCTTTGTTCTTACTTGGCAAAAGTTTTATGATCTGTTTCATTTCTTCTTCAAATCCAACCTCCAAGATTCGATCTGCCTCGTCAATTACCAAACACTGCAAGTTCTTATACATGAAACCTGGAGTGTTCTAGAAGATGAACAAATTCACAGTCAGAGAGACAGGAGTTTTATTACTGTTTTTAATAACAAAGATTAGACAACGATATTGTATCTACCTGCATATGATCCAACAGCCTTCCTGGTGTTGCTACAATGATGTTGATTCCGTTTCCAAGCTTCTGTGCTTCTGCTGATCTGTTACTGCCCCCCATTATCAGACCATAGGTGTGAACATGATGATTCATGAGTTCTTTAAGAACTCCATAGGTCTGCATAGCAAGCTCTCGAGTAGGAGAAAGAATAATGACACCTGTTCCTAAAAAATACATCAATGAGACAGGAGTAAATTTCAACTCGTCCAATCCCCTCCAGTCCCTAAATGGTTGAGTAAAATTCAGCTGTGAAATGAAGAGCCTTACCATTTCTAGGCATAAATTTCAGCTTGTAGATGAGTTCTACTGCAGGAATGAGAAATGCAAGTGTTTTGCCACTGCCTGTTTTTGCAGCTGCTAAAATATCCCTGTATGGAATAGAGTTAGAAAAAGTATTTAGATAGAAAAACAAGTATTTAGTTGGCCATACAGAGAACAGAACAGTCCCACTCTGAAAACTGTTGACACTGTAAAAAACCTGACGTGGCTTAAAGGAGACCGGTGGAGTTGGTATTAAGATCCAGGCCACAGCAATCGGTCGCTCTGTCTCTGGTGTCAGTGTCTTTGAGACACACTGACAAGACTAATGAAAACTGGCTTCTCTGCTTCCAAAGCTAAAGGCAAAGCAGCTCCAGGAGCTTACTCAAGTATTTGTTCCCATGCAATAATGACACCCTATTTGTATTAATTACTATAAACAAAATATATAAAACATAAGAGAATGCATTAAAAAACCCCAACGGTTTAGCTGCAGAAAGTCACATCTCAGCTGTTCCAGGGGAGGTTCAGGTTGGACATCAGAAAGAATTTCTTCACTGAACAGGTTGTGAAGCACTGGAATGGGCTGCATAGAGAGGTGGTGGAATCACCATCCCTGGAGGTGTTCAAGACACAACTGGACACAGCACTCAGTGCTATGTTTTAGTTGACAAGGTGGGGTTGGGTCAGAGGTTGGACTTGATGATCTTGGAGGTCTTTTCAAACCTTAACAATTCTATGGTTCTATTCAATGATTCATCTATTTACCTTGCTGGCAAAATTCACACAACATTTCAGATCAGCAGAGCGATTAAAAAGACTTATTTCTTACCTGCCTTCCAGAAGAGGCTTAATACTTTTATGCTGAATTTCGGTCATGTGTGTAAACCCCATGTCATTTACGCCTTTCAATGTATTCTCACTGACAGCACCAGCCAGGGAAGCAAAAGAATTGTCTTCAAAAGCACCTGAAGTGAGGGGGGAAATGAAAAATATTTGAACTTATTTCTTCAATTCCACCTGTCCTCTGAAATTACCCAGTTAAAACTGACCTACACGAAAAAAAATCAAAGTTTTTTTTCTTATTCTATTCTACCATAAAATTTAAAGATATTGACAAAATACTCTTTATTAATGTAGTACTAAGAAAACTACATAGAGCTAGTGAGAATGAAAATGAATCCACTGCTTCTCATGGCCAATTTATTAGCTGTATGCTTCCACCTTGCTCTCCTTTACAGTTAAATACATGTGCATGCAGGTTTAAAAAACAGACTTTCACCTGTAATTTTAAGACTAACAGATGTGTATATAATGCAAATTCCTAAGAAGAGTAACTAGAGGACAGCTGAATATCTGCCAGTGTCACATCACCTGAATTCAAACACCTGCATTACAATGCTCACTTGAAAACTGCAACTCACTCTGGAAGAAAGTGTTAGACCCTGGGTTTTTGCACACACATGCAAAAGAGAACACAAGATACCTGTTAAACCTAGTGGTAAACTGGGCACTTCATCCTCCTCCTCATCCTCCTCTTCCACTTCTTTCTTTTCAGAATTCTGCTTATGTCCATTTTCTACCTCTACAGATTCATCCTCTTCAGTTTTTGCTTTTTTGGTTTCTGTATCTAGAGTATTGTTTTACAGAAGACAAGTCAGTTAGCGATAAAAAGGACACGTTAATCATGAAAAACATTCCACAGACTGCATCTCCTTTAGTCTCTAAACCATGTACAAAGATCATGCTTTTCCATCGGGTGGAAGGGCCTGGAGAAGGGGAGGCAAAGTTTCAGTTGAATTTTCTGAGGCACAGAGCAAAAAATTCCGAAGTCCTTTCCATACAACCCACTTTGCATAGTAAAACAATGAAGCTTAATGTACATAAGATGATATTTTCTGTGGAAACAAGATAAACTGTCCTTAAAAAAGCAACAAAATTCTTTCCCATTTGTAATGCAGACATTAAGTTTCCAACACAGTTCTTGCTTAGAATATTAGAAACATAAAGTCTGTTGCATTTTAACTACCTGAGTCCTCAGAG
This sequence comes from Myiozetetes cayanensis, assembly GCF_022539395.1. Lineage (NCBI taxonomy): Eukaryota > Metazoa > Chordata > Aves > Passeriformes > Tyrannidae > Myiozetetes > Myiozetetes cayanensis. The sequence continues at coordinate 30,280,258 of NW_026088185.1, forward strand.
GATGAAAGCACCTCTTCACTGGCACAACTATGGTAAGTGTCACAAAAATCAAATACATGAGGAACAGAACCTTGAAACATACATATGTCCGTATATATCTGTATATGTAAAAAAAATACACGAAAATCTAGCAATATTTCTGGGGTGCTATTTTTTGTGTAGTTTTCCAGCATACTTTAGTTTCATAATATACAGACGTTGCCAAAGGCTGGACGTGCTGCTAAAAAGTCGTATTGGCTGCACAGCCAACACAGAGATCCCCCATCTGTCAGAGCTCTACTCTGAAACACAGGGTGTGCATTTGCACAATAAACAAGCAAAACGTCGCAACTGAATGTTACAAAGCAGAATCCTATGCAATAATTATATTGGCTGCTACGGGTTTAGAATAAATTGGAGTTCAAGCATTCCAGCTGCAATAAAACAGGTAATGCTGAAGACCTCCGGGTTTTTAAAACACACACCAGACCGGCACATGGCACGGGGCGGAAACCCTAAGGAGGCGCTTTAGGGGCGCCCAAGAATAACCCAGCCCTGGGAGACAAGCTGTATTTGCTAAGACAACGCACCATCTCCCGCATCAGCTGCCGCTTTCCTCTTTTTTTTCTTCTTTTTCTTCTTCTCCTTCTCCCCGCCGCGGGGCCCGGCAGCGTCCGCAGGCTCCGCGCTCTCCTCCACCTCCGGGGCCGCCGCTGCCTCCTCCTCCTCTTCCTCCTCCGGGGCTCCCTGGGAAGCCGCCTGGCCCAGGGAGGGCACTGCGGGGAGAGAGGGAAAGAGGGAGAGAACACAAAGTGAGCGGCGGCTCGGCCAGCGCTCAGCCCGGGGGGAGGCTCCGCCGCGCCCGCACCTGCCCCCTCGGCCGCCCGCAGCTTCAGGTTGCGCTGCCGCAGCTTCAGGTTGCGCTTGTGGATCTTCCTGCGGAGCAGCCGCATGGGCAGGTTGCTGGCGGTCGCCGGCACCGACATCGCTGTGCCGGTGGTGGCCCCGCTGTGCCGGTGGCGGCGGCCCCGCTGTGCCGGTGGTGGCGGCCCCGCTGTGCCGGTGGTGGCCCCGCTGTGCCGGTGGTGGCGGCCCCGCTGTCCCAGCACACGTGGGAGCGCCGCGTCCGGGAGCGCCGGAACCGCCGGCGGGGCCCGACGGGAGCCCGGCAGCGCCTCCTGGGGGCCCGGCGGAGGCAGCGCCGCCCGGGTCCGTGTCCCGGCACGGCCCTCAGAGCGGCCCGGGGAGCGCGGGCCGGTTCTCCCTCAGAACTCGCCATCTCCCCCACAGCCCCCCGCAGGACCCGCCTGCCCCGTGGTGTTGGCTCCACTCACGGCTACGGGTGTTTAACTCCAGCGGGAGAAAGAGACAGAATCGCATAATCGATTAGGTCGGAAAAGACCTCTGAGATCGTTGAGTTCAGCTGTGTCCGAACACCACCATGTCTCACTGAGTGCCACCTGCAGTCTTTCCTTAAATGTACCCAGGCACCCGTGACTCCACCACCTACCTGGGCACCCCATTCCAATGTTTAATCACCCTTTCTGTGAAGAAATTCTTCCTAATGTCCAACCTAAACCTCCCATGGCACAGCTTGAGACTATGTCCTCTCATGCTGTCACTTGTTGCCTGGGGGAAGAGCCCGATCCCCACCTGGCTACAACCTCCGGTCAGGTAATTGTAAAGAGGGATAAGGTCTCCTCCGACCCTCCTCTTCTCCAGACTAAACAGTTCCAGCTCCCTCAGCCGCTTCTCACAGGATTTGTGCTCCAGACCCTTCCCCAGCTCCATTGCCCTTTTCTGGACTCACTCCAGCACCTCAATGCACTTCTTGAATTGAGAGGCACAGAACTAACACAGCACTCAAGGTGCAACCTCATCAGTGCTGAGCACAGGGGGACAATCTGTTCCCTAGTCCTGCTGGCCACACTATTTCTGACACAGGCCAGGATGCCACTGGCCTTCTTGGCCACCTGGGCACACTCCTGGCTTGTGTTTAGCCAGCTGTTGACCTGTGCCCCCAGGTCCTTCTCTGATAAACCACTTTTCCAATCACTCTCCCTGCAGCCTGTAAACTGAAACTTGCAGTCTTGCAGGATGTCCAGCACCAGCCCTGGGGATAAAGGAAACAGCTGTGGTGTTGGTGAAGACCTGAATCTGTGGTAGCCACCACTGTCTATTCCTCCTGATGGGTGCAAGGAGCATGGGAATCCCCTGGTGTTTTCACCAGCCTGGAAGTGCTAGTGCATACCCAAGTAATAGAATCACAGAGTGGTTTGGGTTGGAAAGGACTTAAACATCATCTCATTCCAACCCCCTGCCATGGACAACTCCCACTAGACCAGGTTGCTCAGAGGTCTGTCCAGCCTGGCCTTGAAACACTTCCAGGGATGGGGTACCACAACTTTTCTGTGCAACTTGTTCTAGTGTCATCTTTGAATCTGGGAGCCCCTTATTTCCAGGGCACAGTTTCTTGAAGCTTTATTAGGCAGCACTTTCCATCTGGCCAGCTGGAGTTCCCAGCAGCATGACCTTTCCTTCTAGTGTCCTGGTGCTTTTTGCCTCTTCCGAAGAGTGATTCTCCCAGGCTGAATCGCAGCATCCCTCAGCTCCTTCCTGACCAGCAGAGGGCACAGACAGCACAGGGATACACGGCCGCTTTGCTGCCTGAAATCGCTAACCACCGTGTTCTTAGAAACCTGAATAATTACAAATCGTGTATGGCTCAGCTTGCGATACCTCGCTGTAGCACAGAATAAACTGCAGAAATATTTCTGTATTCATTTCGAAGCGTTTATTGCATATAAGTTTTCTTAAAGCTACTGATATTAGAGATGAAAAAAGGTATTTTTTCAGCATCTGTAATTGTTGCTTTGCAGAGGTCATGTGGAGAAGAATTAAATTTGTTTTTCCACAGCTTCAGACTGTGAACCATGTGAACTTGTCTAGACCTTCACAGGCTAGAGAACAGGTCTGGCCACTGGCTTATTAAGTTGAATGGATAACTGTCATCTCCATTATCTGCATTTGAAAACTGATCCATCCACAGCAAGAAAGGCTTTTGGTACAAAATCCAGAGGACTCAGTTTTACCAGCTTAACTTTAAGCAGTGTAATTTATGTTCTGGACATATTTTCTTCTTGGATACATTATATTGTATTTGCAGGATATATTTTTAAGTAGACGTGGGTTTGCTCTCCCTAGTCTGTAAGGAATTATGTGTATGTGACAAAGTTTACTATCTGGATCTGGATTTAACCCAGGCAGGGCTTCTTTCTGGAATATGGTCATTGTGCAAACAAAGTGTATTGAAAATCTAGACAGGAGGAGCTGGCACTGATACTTACACTGAGGGAGGACAAGTTTAAGTCCTTCGGGCATGGCCTGGTCTGCATGTTCCCATCCTAACCAGTAGTGCCAGGATCATCACTATTTTGGCTTTTACCCATGTCATCACACCCCCAGCTCTGCCAAGAATCAGGACCTGAAAACCCTGGTCAGGTGAAAGCCTAAATAAAAACTCACCTCAGTGGCTGTGTTGGGTCCTGGCTGACTTGGCAATTCTTTGTGAAATTGCATTAGTGTGGCACGAGGCCCAGACTGATAAACTGTCCCGAGGAGTTATGTCAGGTCCCACTGACCAGAATATATTGGCTGTGTCTGTTGGCTACTATAACCATGGTGCACAAGGAGAACCTTGTAGATAAAAGATGATCTTACATCTGTGTAAACAGATGTCATGGCATTGTATACAGGAATTTAGAAACTGCAGATTTCATTAGGAGGCAAAGTATCATGTGCTCCAACATTGCTTTCTCTCAAAATCTTGTAAAATATGTTGCTTAGAGTTAACAGAGAAGTGTGCTTCTTTGGAAATTTCTAAATAAGTCTTACAAACTTCTTTCTTTTTGGTGTTTTTTTTTTTTTTTTTTTTCCTTCAAGCTGTAATTGTCACAGAAAGAAGACTCAGAACGTAATAATGATATTTTTATTGTGACAGGTCTAGACAATAATTTGAGCCACTAACTCATGTTAATAGTTTTGCTCTGAATTTTGTCATTTTTTAGATACCATCTGAATTCCCCCTGGTACATGTCTCATTTCTGTCCAATAAATTCATTCGTAATTGCTTGAGTTATCAGGCAATCGTTACAAACAAAAGGATTGTATAAAATGGTTATTGAGTTGTTGTCAAAATGTCTTAAATTTTCTACACATGGTCTTGCAGGAAGCTTTGTAAAGAAACACGTTTTTTGTTAGTAAAGATTTCACAGAGCTGAATAAGTCCATGTAAGGTACTCTGAATTTATCTCTTAAGATGAATGTTTTTAATTGGCTGCCAATGTCAGTGTTTACCTCCCAGAGTCAATTTATCCTTAAAGCCAAATTCAAAATATTTGTTCCAGGTTACCATTAACTCACTTGTGTTGGCTAAAATGTAACACAAATGTAGTCATTGATTTCAGTTGTATCATTTCAGGTAGATGGTGATAATTTGTACAAAAAGTACCAATATCCAATCTAGAAAAGGTCATGAAACAAAAGTGTGTAGTCATTTTTTGATACAAGAGTTGGGGCACAGAGTTTATTTAAGGAAGACAGGTTTTATTTTCAGTAGTCAGAGTCTGAAAAATGCTTTTTTGATGTCTTAGATTGGACATGAAGAAAAATCACCAGTGATGTAATTAATTAACATCTGCACCATTAAGCTATAAGTTTTGAACTGGAAAACTAAGAGCTGTCTTTTCATCATTAACAGATTATAATTTTCCCTGTTAGAGCAAATTTATCTGTCAGACAGTAATACAAAAGGACTTGGTTTAAAATCAAATATCAGATTTTTTTTTCCAAATAGTGTATACTTTATGCAAGAAAGCCAATCTGTATAGGTATGCAAATGATGAATACAAAGGTATCTGCAGAAATAATCAGTTTTCCAATTTAATTGAGATATATAATTCTGAATTCTGGACTTTGACAGAGAAAGGTTACCCAAATGTGAACTGATGTAAATGGTGCAGATACAGATATATTCAGATATATCACATAGAGAATGGATGACTTGATTTATAGAACATGTCAATGTTAATGGGAGTTAGAAATTGCTGGTACAAATCATTTCTTCATAGGGTAGCACTGAATATCACTGAATCTGTGAGAGAATTTAAAGTGTGGCTTACAAGGAGAGTAAAGTATCCATGTTTGGAAAAAGCAAGCTAGGCTATCATAATCACCTTTTTTTTTTTTTTAGGGGTTTTGTACAATACTGCTTTTAATTCATGTCTCCCTTGTGCCATATGGAAATATTGTCTCAGTTAGAAGTGACATCATCAGAACTGTGTGAACATGGCAATACAGGTGGATTCAAATCACATTTGTGTTTTTTTTAGGAAATTTCTCATTCAGCCAATATCTTGCAACTGGAACTGAAACCACTGCAATTGTTCTAATTCATGATCTCCTCTTTTACACACACAGAAGAGCAAAGTCTAGGAAATGCCACCTAGTATAAAATGCTGTTGTTCTTCCTTGCAGTAAGAGGGATTATACTTTTTGCTTACCACTGAAATTTATGCTAAGGTCAGTGTTTTGATCCTCATCTCCAAAATACACCAACACTAGGGCCTACTTTGTCTAAAATATTTGTTGAATCTCTCAGAAATGAAGAAGAAAGTTGCAACTGTAGAATCACAGAACGGTTGAGGTTGCAAGGCACCTCTGGAGATTTCCTGGTCCAACTCCCCTGCTTGAGCAGAGTCAACTCGAGCAAGTTACTCAGGACCCTGTCCAACTCCAATTTTGAGTATTTCCAAGGATGCAGACTCCACAGAAGACTCCATCTTCTTTACTCTCTTCCATCAGGTGTTGATGCACATTGAGCTTTCTCTTCTCCAGCTGAGCAGTCCCAGCTCTCTCAGTCTCACCCTGTGTGCCAGGTGCTCCAATCCTTTTATCACCTTCGTGGCCATTTGCTGAAGTCACTCCAGAATGTCCCTGTCCTTGTGCTGTGGAGCCCAGAGCTGGACACAGAGCTCCAGAGATGTCTCACTCAGCTCAGTGCTCAGCAGAGGGAAGGATCCCCCTTTGTTTGTCACAGTTGTCACTGTGGGACTTTCTGTTATAACTGTGTAACTCTTTTTCCTTAAGAAAACTTTGCCATTTCCAGGGTAGATATACAATAACTTTACATTAAACACCTACACACTGCAAACAAAAAAATTTTCTTGGAAAACAGGATGCTATACACATTTTTATCCTCACAGAGGCAATGAGAGAACAGAAAAGACATGATACAAGAGCAGTTTGTAATGTACCACTGGCAGGCAGAAGGGTACCATGAGGATAACTGTAGGACACATAACTGAATAGTTGAGATTTGATTTGATTTGATTTGATTGTACAAATTGTTTGTGACATTTGTATTTAAACTTACAGAATATTTTTGGGGCACTCAGAAGCTGCTTTTCTGAATCAGATGAAATAATAATCAAACATTTTCTGTTTTGTTTTAGGAGGCTGTTTATAGTTGTTTGTTTCCACTGTTCCACCATCCCTAGCAAGTGTTGGTAAATATCCTGTGCTCACATGACAGTAAGATACAGCCACTCGTATTAAGACAGCATGTATATTTACAATATTCACAAGATTGTTTCTTTACATACAAAGATCCATTTTTTAGTATTTTTCCACTTTTAGAAAACTTAGTGAAGGTTTTTCAAAATGCTGCAAGGGCTACAAATAGGATCAAGTGTTTTATTAGCATATTAATCAAACTGCAGGTGTAGCAACTAGTTTATAACTTACAGACTGACAGGTTCATAATCTTTAAAATAATTTTCTCAGACATAAAAGACATTCCTTTTACAGTGCCCTCATTAATTTAAAGAATCCTGGTAAATATATTACTGTCGCCTATTCAGAAGGAGTGTGTCTCTTATATTGCTTTATCATGTACAGATCTTCATTTAAAATAGCTCTGTTCAAATAATATAAAGTCACAGTTAAACTAAAAGAGAGTATGAAATCTGAGGCAGAAAGTGAAATACATAGGGGCAGCTAAAATTCTTTGCAACTCATTTGAAGATGAAATTTGAAAGAGAGGGATATTTTGGGTGCATGGCAGCTGGATAGAGACTGATCAGTGGCAACTTGTGGATGGAATGAACACAAGATGTCACTCTCACTGTGAGAGAGAGCTCCAACACACAAATGCCATTGGCTGAAAAGGAAAAAGAATGAAGGATTGAGGTTTACCTTTTTTTTTTTTAAGTTGCCATCACATGTGTTCCTTCATTTACTTATCCCGAAACACTCTTCACTGCAAAATTTTCTCCACCTTGTTGAATATTTTTAATTAAATTATCTCATGCCAGTTATGATTGTTCAATTGTTGTTTTAAAGTAGTTTCTGAAATTTGAAATCAGATTTTACTTCCTTGAATGGTAGCCCGATGTTTCTTATACCATAGGTGAAAAAGATGATGGAGAACAGTGACTCTATTTTTCTGAGTTTTCTTCAGTCTCATTCATTTTTGTACATTTACTTACAAGTGTAAAAGCTTATAGAAGGATGCAATAGTAACTATTGTGAAAATCTTCAGATAACATCATGTAGTTGAATTGTTATATTTCTTCCTAAAATATGTAAACCTTTTTGTGCTGAAGAGTAATACTTTCTTCATGAAACAGTTTGAAATTTCATTCACCTTTACTCTAAAAAATACAAATTCTTCCTTCAAGGAAAAAGGAGTTGAAAATCTTGAATTAAACAAAGCATTAATTAAATAATGACATTCTTCTGAATATGGATGGGGAGTAGATACCTTAAATATTGAACTCCTTTAGCTCAGGCCCCTGATTTCACTGATACAGGCATGCCCATGTTCAAAGTGAAATTCATACTTTAAATGTTTGTTTAATTGAAGACATCTGTGTGGGACTTGGGAGACAGAACTCAGTGCCTTGTTGTGTTGTAGATGCTCATATTATCTTAAGTGGTCATTCTAATTTCATTTATCTCATCCAGACAGTGAGAATGTCTTCATCAGTAAGATGAGGATAGCAATACTCCTTTACTCCCACTACCTGTTTGTGTTTAGATAGCAAGGCCTTAAAGCAAGAACTATTTTAAAAAATATGTTTGTATGGGACCTGTAACAGAGAAGGCCTGTGTGTGTCAGGGAGCTCTGGGCACTATTTTAATATTGATTAAACAAAAGTGTATTACTCTTAACCGTCAAAATTTAAACATACAAACAATAGTAAAATACTATTTTATTACAAAATATACATCTTATGGGACCAAATTCTCATCAACCTGGACAGAGGGGAGAACTAAATAGTGAACACCGAGCATGTCAAATAATCTGTGGTACCTCCATCTGACTGATATTTTAGCCCATTCTTGAATACCTTCAAGAAAATATCTAATGTGTTCATTCTCACATTTTCCTTTGAGTGACTCACTGTTCCCTTGTTCAATATTATTAGTATGCTCCTACATCCATAGTTTTACACTACTCTTCTGCTTTACATAATTCTGCATGTCCTTAAGACCACTGTAAGTTATTTTTGCTCCTAAGACCCTTTCAGAGTGCCATTTAAAGGAGATTTAATATCCCTGAGAATGAGAATGGTTGATTCTTAGTCTCTTACGTAATGTTGGGATTTCTGATGGAAAATCAGTGGAAGTTTGGAGAGTCAGCACTCCAGAAGAGAATGCTCAATAGTTTGTGTTATTGGACTCTGAGCTTTTGCAGTTCAAGCCTTTATAAACTGTGTCAAGCTGTGATAGTTATAATTATTGCACATGTTGGCTTAACCTACATCGTGTAGCCATAATGCATTAGCCTTTCCAACTTTGCTTTGCCTGTCCTTTATTAACTGTGACATTTTCCCTTACAGATTCAGAACAAGCATGACTTTATGATCAACCGTGAGATTTAACTAAACTCTTTTCTTTTCCCAAGGAAGACTGTTGAAGATACCAGAAGGTGGCAGTCTTTCTTAATGAATCGCAGTCAAAATCTATCCATTTCTGTTCTTTTGCCCCAGAATAGGCAAAAATTTAAAATGAAGTGAGGGAAGGGCCACATTTCTTGTCCATTTTTAACAGGAAGTCATTGCTTGACTCCTTTGGTATCTTCCAGAGGCTTTTCTTTCAGGTGTCAGATCTTGAACAATCATATTAACCCAGGGAGTTGTGATCTTCCCAGTCTTCACACTGGCCTTAGTGCAGTTTTCTTAGCTGGCTGTTTCAACATACCTGAACCACAGTTCTTGTTCCCTGCTAACACGCAGGAGAAGTCAGTGACTAGCCAGCCCACCTGAGACCGTGCCCTTCATCTGAGAGCAGGCTATTGCACAGAAAACTGGCTTAGAAACAACCCACTGTTCATTCATGTATGTTTGATCAGTATAAACATAGTAGTCCAGAAACTGTGTGATCTGCTCTGTCTCTCTGTTAGTAAGTACCTTAATTTATCTGTCACCATTCTTGGACAACTCAGCTCCTCTGCAGGTGACCAGGATTTTGACTGGCTGTGGTGCTTTTGGGCTGTTATTAACCTGACTAAAGGCAGTGTCACATCTGTTTATAACCCACTGGGATATCACTGCAGTGATGTGTGTTTCTCTATTCCTACTAAAGAACTAATTGCTGCATGGCAGTATTAGACACTGGTTTCTTTTGAGCTGTTGATTGCAAGCATGAACAAAACCTTCCTACCTTTCTATATGCTTTTCTGCAGAGTAAGCACCAGAAACTGACACAGGAGAGCACAAAAGTGGCTTAAATTAAGTCTTTGTCCTTATTGACACAGTGCAACTCAAACAGAGCTTAGGAAAACCATGATCTGCCTTCAATTATTTACGAGAACTAGTGATAGATTTAATTCTAACAAACTAATTATCTTGTATCTCCATACTTATCATTGCCTTCAGACTCCCAAAGCTGCCTCTCAGTGTTACCACTCCTTCCCTTAAACTGCAATAAGGTGCACAGGAATGGCAAGTGCACAGAGACCAAGAGCACACATTACATTATATTATATTCATAACCACATCAGGCTTTTACATTGTTTGGACTAATACTTCATCTACTACTGGGGCAAATACTTGCTTTGTACCTGACAAACATTTCAGATTGTAGTAAACAACCCCTCAGTGGCTAATAATAATAACAGTAGTAAAATGAAAAATTCTTTTAGGCAGTGCTGAATAAGATGAGCAGATAGGTAAGCTGGCTGATGTTTATTAACTGTTCTGATTGCTACCTGAGCTTATTGCAGAACCAAGTTGTTCCAAAGGTCCAGCTACATTCTCACTCATCATATTTGTCAATATTTTAAGGGAAAGTTTTTTGGTTTTTCAAGTTAGTGATAATAGACCTCCATGATGCATTTTTGTGAAAAGGTCCTGAACTTTTCTTCTGCAGCTCACTGTGTTCAAATTGATGCATGTTACTCAATGTCCTGGCACTGTTTTCCTGAGCACTCATGGATTCTGCAGTCATCCTGCAGGTGACTGGTCCTCACAGCAGAGCTCTATTTTTAACTTGGCGTGCAGGAAGAGGAGCTGTTCCCATCTAGAAGGCAAATGTCTTACAGACTTGTGTGCCAGGATTCTGCAGGTGAGAGCTGTGTACGTGCTAAGGAGTATCTGGATATAGGCTTGGAATATGGATACACTGAGAGTTAAAAACTCCTTGGTGTGGCAAAACTACTTGATATATGAATGACCCTTAATGTATTTATCAAAGTTTGTTACTTTGTGTGCTTCTCAGAATATCAGAAACAGTTTACTTTAGCTGTGTATGTGACCTTTCAGTTGCTGTGCAGCATCACACTACAGGCCTCTGAAAGCTATGTCCAACATTTATCTTAATCATTTGGCAGAAATGTTTGAAGGCGTAATGTCTCATTAATAATTGTTAAATCACTGAGTTGTTCAAAGAGAGATGTTCCATCTTCACTTACATAATGGTAAAGCACAGGTCATTTACCAAGCACGCAACAGCACATCAGATACTGGAATTAACGCAGCCTTATTAAGGATATGCATTAGTGAAAGAGGAAAGCATTTAGTGATTGAAACAGTGTTCAGCCAATGTATACGGTCTAGTTTCTGCACTCCCCCATTCTCTGACAGCTTAAAACATTCTCATGTAAACTGGTAGGTGTAAAGAAAAAACATTAGTAATATAACTAAATTATTTCTGTGTCAGTTATGGGACTGGAACTCAGAGAATACACACAGAGCTTCCACCTCTGCCAAAGACACCCGACATGATTGAAATAAATCATTCATGCTTGCACTCCTGCCATCTGACCATGAACAGTGACAGAGGTCCTGCATTAAAGCACTCCCTTCAAGAAGCAGCCCAAATGTCACAGTGGTGCCTGTCTCTCTTCATGGACTGTTGAGGGTACAGAGTGAACCGGATCTTAGCAGTCCTTCAGTGCAGTTTTGGAAATCATGTTGGATGTTTGTCTGGGTTTGTAGGTTTATAAGCATTGAGTTGAAATATTCAACTGCTTGAGTTGAAATGCTGCACTTCCCTAGAGGGTTCTTCATACCCTTTTGCACAGAGTTCAGTAACCATTATGCTTCTGATCCATGATAACAATCAGTCCTTAACCTAGATCCGGGGTATGTAGGGAATCAAAGCTCCTGGTTAGTGTCAGAGACAGGGTCTGGCCTGAAGCAGTTCCTGTGTCCTTCTGCTAAGCCCTTGGCCTGTCCATCCTCAGCCCTTTTCTGCACAAAATATGAGGGAATTCTGGTTTCAGCTTGATTTGCAGCAGCTTTTGTGCCTATGCCATCGTTGTTCTTCTGGAGGGTATGGAGTGAAAAAAAAGGTTTTTTGAGTAAAACTGATGAAATGGAAAGGATTTTTATTTTGTTTTAGTCTCAGAATGACATTGCTTCTGTATAATTTCCATCCTTTGTATTAATAGCATGCTTTATACCTTCCCATCCATGTCTGTGTGGAATGAAGATAATCAGAAGCAAAGGAGCCAGCAAATCAGTATAGGTAAGCTCTGGACTGAGAGCAAATGTACTCACTCTACAGTCTGTAAAAGGACAATTTAGGGCTTCAAATGAAGCCTAAATTACTTCAACCTTGAATGGCATTAATCTGTATTCATGTAATTTCACAAAAGAAAGCAAGAAAACCAAGAGATGCGTAACCAATTTAAATGGCAAAATTAAAAAAAAAAAAAAAAATCCTGAAATCTTGACCTGGGATTTGTACATTTCAAGAAAAATAAAGCAAGGATCCACATGGAGACCTGGAGTATAAGACATATATATATTTTGCAAATGTGCAGCAGGTTTTGATGAATGAAACAGAATTCTGTGTGACTTCTTAGTCTCTAAGAGATAACACCCCAGCAAGCTTAAGCATTCAAAAAAGGTCTTTTGTCCAGATACCAAATATAGAGCAATTCCAAGTGCCATAGAACTAAACCTTCATTAAAATAAAGTGATAACCAACTTCAACAAAAAGATTTGGTTTTGCTACACCTTGGAGTCCTCTGATCATGCTCTTCTAAAAGAGCACTCTCTCACTGATCCTGTCCAAAGCAGTGGGACAGTCCCTTGATGACTCCAAAATGCAACGTCTCACATCCAAGAACATGCTGTGTTTGAGTCATCACCACCTACATGTTCCGTATCCTCAAAGGTGTGCTTGTGTGTTTTCTCAGAGCCCTGTTACATCCTGTTATGAGCTATTTACAGGATTCTGGCACAATAAAGTCAGGAGAAATTATCAGGGAGAGTAAAGAGCCAAAGAGTTGTGCACAGGGCAGGTGAGTGGTGGGGTGTAAGTATTGCAAGGGCTACGCTGGGAGCTCAGTAAGTACAAAGGAGATGGGGTGGTGCTGTTTAAAATAACACTTTCTATGGTGGCACCTCAAACTTAGAACACACATAGATTTTGGCCTCCTCAGAATAGACAGGCCCTTTGAAAACACCATTTTCAGTTCTATTCTACGTTCATGATCTTGCAGTGCTATGACACTGGCTGATGCTGTACTGCTATTTCTTGGTTACTGTAAGACTTTCTCCGGAGTCTGATTGCTTGGGATAAGGATTTATCTGCAAAAGTAAAGTCATTTATGCTGTGCCACAGAATTAGTGTTACTCAGGTTTTTTTCTGACAGAAGCTAAAGCATTGAACAAGTCTGGCCCTGGAGGTGATGCTGAGGGACATTGGGGGATATAAAAAGTAAAATTCCCTAGCCAGCTTGATTTTAATGTAGAATATTTACTTCTTCCAGGGAAGTTAAACATCACCTCCACCATGCACACTCTGCACATTTACACCTTTTACAACTTTACACCTTCTTGGTAGTTAACTATCTTTAAAAAGGATAAACAAACTAATTCTAAATATTTTTTAATTACATAATTTCCCACATCATATTATCTTTCCACTAAACAGCACAGCTTTAGCAGACACACAGACCTGTGAGGCAGCAGCTGTGAATCTCTTAAGCTTTCCGTCTTTATTATTGTGTGTTTTGATTGGTTTGAAGACAGATTCTTTGAGTTTTGTGCTCAAAACCATCTTGTAGATTTGCAGACATGATTTTAAGTGTGAATGATTTGAAAACTCCCAATGTCTCTACCTGACTTCTGAGGTTTTGCCCTTTTCTGTTACACTGAAGGCGCAGAATGAAGAACTGATCCTACCTCAGAGTTCTGTCTCTCTCTTGTTATATTGAACTTAATGAGAAAATGTTTATAATTTCAGCATGTAATTTTCTGCTATTCTCAAACAGCTTTAGTGGTATAAACAGCACTCTGGATGTGTTTGAGAGATGTACTTTGATAAACAGAGAACAGACTAGTGAGGAAATGTGAAGACTTGTATAAAGGTTAGGATTTTCCTATACTATTGGAATGGAAATAAGCCCTTGGTTAAAATATTTTAGGAAATAGAACCAGTAGGGTCCAATTTAAAGAAAGAAGTGCACTTACATGAATAAGTGGAGGTGTCTGACTTTTCCACTCTTAAAGAATTTCCCCCAAAGTTATAAAATGAGAATAATTACTCTAAGCAAAATTTTCTGATCATCTATTCTACTAGGATTTCCTGGAGTACATTTTCAGATCATGGATTATAGGTGCATTTCTCATTATCACTAATGAGAATTTCAATGCATGATATAATTTTACTGTGCTATTTTGTCTGACTTGTATTACACCTGTCAGTCTGCTTTCTCCTGCTATTTCATTAATATTTAAATATTAATATTTAAAGGTCAAACTTAGCCTTCAGTGACATTAAAATATATTATTCAGTTTTATCTGACTTGAGGAGAACATCACTGGGACAGTGTTCACTAGGTAGGGAAAAAGGCAATCACCATACACTTTGCTGCCTTTTTAACTGAAAAGTTTCTATCTGGGAGAGGAAGGAGAAAGATTTGTAAAGGAATGAAGTGAAATTCACAGTGCAGTCAATGGAAGTGAGGTGCCACTTTCTTTGTACTTTGAGAGTCTTGCACTGAAGCAGTTGCAGAACTGAGAGGCCTCACAGGACAATGCAGCAAAAACTGGTTTTTTTACACTAGAATTTCTCAAAGCACATTTCAACAATATATTGTCCTAGAATAGAAAGTAATGTTAAGTGTTTAGTATAGTGGTGTGATAAATGCAGTGCTACAAATTAAGCAGCATTTTTTACACAATTATATAAATAGTTGAACTGTGTTCCATAGGTAGGATTTTGCGTTTTGAGCAAAATTCAATTATCCAAGAAACTGCTTTATCTGTGTAAGTATTTGTGGCATCAGAATTGAAGATTATAAGGCCAGGTTAGCAAAGAACTATGAATACAGGGTGCAAATTCCATAAAAGAATGTTATTTGACTCGGGACCATGATAATGCCAATGGTCTTCTGTGACTGAGTCCTTCTGAAAACAACAAAGAAATTATATGTCCTTATTTACTTGCTGTGTTCCAGGAGGTGGTGGCGCTGCAGAGAAGATGGAAGAGGTCCTGCAAAGTGTCAGATGGATCTTCACAGAGAATCTTCACAGCATCAGAGCTGCCTCTCTCGTGAATTTAAGGGAATCTGCCGTGCAAACACCTGACAGGAAGGTAAGACTAGAGCTGTGTATATGATGTGTATGTGAACTGCTGCCTATAGCATTGCTTGAAGTGCAGGAGTCTTGTAAAATTTGCTCATGTGCAAGCAAAAAGGAAAGCTCCAGGAAAGCCCCAGTAGATGATAAGACTTCCTAACTCAGCCAGTGCTGCAAGAGCAAGTGGGATATGTGGCAGCAGACCTCTTAAATGTAGCATATCCATCCTGTCAACACTGGATACTGATGCAGTTGGACTTGTGCCAAGGGATGTGAGGCATCCAGCTTTTTCCAATGTTTTCTTTCAATATACATAAAGGAATTGTGCAGATTTAAACCAAAATTGTGTCCACACGATTTGGACACAGTAGTGGTTTGGACTGAGCACAAGCTTGACCAGATGTTGATTATATATACACGTACCTGTGGAGCTGGGAAGCTGTGCAGCTTGACATATTTTATTGTAAAAGGCTATCAAGGAACAGGGAAAGTATTTAGTCAAAGTGTCAAATCTTTACCATGGATGTGAACAGAAGTGTAATTGCTGACTTCAGTGGAAATAAGATCAGTCTCAAAGTGCCTAACAGTCTAAATGATCCTGAGCAGATATCCTAAATCTGCCCTTGTGGTTGTTCACCACTGCTGAATGCCAGGCTGTATGTCTTGTTTTACCATTGTGCCATTTAAGATTATATTAGACTTCCACAGGCAATGTAAAAAGATCACAGTATTGGAGTCTTTGTAATTGCCTACTAATGTGTGGCTGTAAGGTGTTAAATTAAAGTAGACTCTTGTTTCTTTTGTCTGTAACTTTTTACCTAACCTGGACATGTCAGAACAGAATTTTCCTTATCTGCGCAGTGAGTTGGTGATTATAGCTTTTGCTATCAGATACAAAAATAGAAATTGTAAATGCATATACTTTTAATAGGAGAAATTATCTTCAGCTATATAGCTGTTTATCCAAACCCTAATGTCATTGTTATGAACCTAGAGCTATCTGCTTCTGAAGATCTGACATAAATTATAATTAATTTTGTGACTCTCCTCAGTTTAGCATCATTATTCAGTGTGATTTTCTGACCTCAGCTCATGCTAAATAATCAAATGTACTTGCTGTGCTTCTAAACACCTCTTTTGAAACACAGAACAGCAATAAGAAAATGCAGTTGCAGACACATCGAAGGAAATGTTAAAAGTGGGATATGATATAAGTAGCTGATCTTTTATCACTATTTGCATATCATCAAAGAAGAAAAATACTTTTAATAAGATAAATAAATCTTCCTAAATTCAGTAGTTTAATAGTTCCTCTGGAGGGGTGTATATGGAAAGAAACAACACCCTTCTTTTTGTGCTGCCATAGAAACCAACCTTAGCCAGGACATTGTAAATAAAAAGAACCTCCTCTGACTTCATAGTTATGGATGAATACGAATCTTGTCTTGAATATGAAAAAAGGCAATTTCTCAAACAGGTAGTCTGTTGATGCCCTTTTAGGTTTGTCTATATTTGCAGAAACAAGAAGTAATTTTTGACTGAAAAATTGGAGGTACACAGACCCTAAAGGGACTACAGAGGCAGCACGAGTACCCCTGCAGACCCAGGAGTCAGAAAGCTCCCACTGCACCCCAGTGTGGGGGATGGCAGAGTGCAGCTCTTCCCTTACTGTGCCATCAATCATCCTTTATGTACCTGTCAGGGAGAGTAGAAGGCTTAGACAAAGTTTTAGAAAGCAAAGCCTTGCTGGAGAGTCTTGAGGTGCAGGAAGGACTCCCTTGCTTTCTAAACTCCTTCTCAGGGAAGGGTTCAGGTGCCCTGAATCCTGTCTTACCTGGGACTGTGTTAACAGTTTAAATTTAAAGGAATTAAAAGAGGTCTCAAACCACTTTGTCCCGCAGATTTTAATGACGGCAAAACGAGAATATTTATATAAAATGAATAATTTATTTTATACAAGTGATCAGACAAAAAACCTTAATCAGAACTATTTACTACACAACATAAACACTAAAACAATATAAACACTAGAAATCTACTAACAGAGTATAATATAGCATAAAGTAGTACAGTGCACTGTAACAAAGCAATTATTGAAGCAGTTGTATTAAAGCTAGAAAAATAAAATAATTATTAGGTAGAGATCTGACTATCCTATCATGGATAGTGAGTTCTCAAAGTTTTAAGTACTTTTTGTAAGCAATCAAACATTTGCTTTGAGTGATGTGTTCACCTGACACCAGTATTTGACTTGAAAAGTTTCATTAAAGTGCCACAAGCTAAAACCCCCAAAATGAAGGCACTGAAATGACACATGAAATGCTGTCTCTATTGGCATGAAAATTTTGGGACATATCAACTGCTTCATGTGGAAAAAACCTCATACACTAGTGCACTTTTGCAAATATCATTTTCAAAGTTGTGGAGAAATTATTCAATTTCGGTTTAGTGTTGAATTTACCTTTAAAAATAATTTTTTTAAAAAATGGTTGAAATGACCTTGTTTCTCTGTGTGATCCCACTCTAGCTCTCTACTTCTAGAGATAACTTTAAAATATGCCAGTTTTTAGGAGGTGAAACTCTATGCTAACTACTAATACAGCTATTAATGGGATTAACAGATAGTAGCATCTTCCCACATGTTGACTGTGTTGTCTGTATATCTGCTTTTGGTGCACCACAAATCTGCACATTACAGGTAGGAACTCCAGTGATCTTTTTGTCCTTGACACTGGGGTGACCCTTGTGGGCAGGTGAGACTGGACTGGGGACACAGCTGCATGAAATAAAGGTCAGTGTGTCTGCTCAGGTTGCAGCTACACTTTTCCAGGCATTTCTTCAGTTTCTACCTTTAACTCAAGAGAGAATATATATAACGCCAGCAGAGGTTAAAAAGGCTTTCTGCCACTCATTCCTGCTGCTTCAGGGGGGATACCTGTCTGGTTGCTGCAACTCTGAAGGATAAGCTGAAATGCTTATTTAACATCTGAGAGTAGATCCAAAAGACAAGGCTGGATACAGCCCATTGTGGAGAGCTGTAGGGCCATTCCTATGTACGTTCTTTTGTAGTCTGCACCATTTTAATGAAGAGACCTGGCAAAAATCACTCTTAGGAAAGAACCTACACTGTTGTTTGTCTGCTGTCAGTTGTACAGCACTGCCACAAGGATAAACAGGTGGGTAGAAGCAGCCAGGTCCCAGCCTAGTTAGTTCTCCATGTTTTACATATATAATGGGAAGCAGTCAGACCCCCGCAGGCTGGGCAATGACAGCGGCTGATTTTCAGTAGCTACAAAATACTGTGTCTGCTGCAAGAAATGTATCAATACCTGCAGTCATGTCAGGGTGACACTAGCAATATTCTGTGTGGAAGTCTGCTGTTCATTTGAGCAGGGTCTGGGTCAGCCCTCAAGGCTTTGTGAAGGGCATATGCTGAAGCTGGATATTCATGCTGTAAAAGAAACTATTTCATCATAGTCTTGTCCTTTATGCCATTGCTAGTTTCATTCTAGCAGAAGCTGCATTTCTTTCTTTTCTGACTTTTCTTTTTCTTTCTGTGTTCTCACTTTCACATACATACCTCTACCTTAAAATGCACTGTCGATCAAAAGCTATCTGTGTAAGAACTGCCTCTTCCTTCCCAACAAGGCTGCACCCAGAGAATGATACTCACTGAGTCGCCTGACAAGAGACACCTTTGAATGATTTTTCACTCTGTTAGCAGAGCGCCTACGAGGTTTGCTCAGCCAATACCACAAAGAAAAACACTTCTTTCCTTGTCTGTCTTTGGCATTAGACCCATTTGCTAAGTCACAGCTGTGCAAACACACTGACAGCGAGGGTGTTACACAGGTGAAATTGGGCACCTCGTCTGACCTACACAGCCTTCCCCCTGGATGAGAGTGTCGTGCAAGAAATAAAGAGACTGTGTAAGTTTAGATCTCTCTGCCTTTCTAGATAGCAAGACTGTTCTGTCACAGAAAGGAATGGTTTAGTTCAAGTAAGGATTAAATGAAGTCTCTGGGACTTTTTCCAGGTGCTAATGGCTGGGGTGTGGCGCAGGATGTAGATGCCAGGATTGGTGTTTCTGGGGGAGAAGCAAAGGATGGGGCTGTGGGATCAGCAGGCATGTCCATAGAATGACTAACAAACTGACTGTGGGAATGTAAGCTTGGGACCATGTAAAAGTTAAATATGAAATGATGTTATTCATATTTCTTCAAAGTGATGCTTGTTCTAGATTAACAGTCTGCTTTTTATTTGGAGCAGTGCAGTTCATTAAGACACTTGCTTAGGTTGCAAAATCAAGTATTTTGAGGCTGAAAATTGCCAGATTTATGGCTGTCCATACAACATTAACTCTATGTCCAGTGTCTTAAATTATAACATCCTACTTCAGTTCTCTACAAGTGCTCCCCTTATTCAGTGTGCAGAAAGGGAAGGGAATCAGGGCAACTGAACTGGCCTTGGCTAATTGCCTTGTGCCACACTTTGTTCCTAACAGCTCCCATTTCACTTGTTTCCTATTGAATTTACCAGACACCTAATGTTAGTCTGGTGACACCAGGCTGTTTGTCCACCTGAAGACTTCAGGTCCTTTATAAATGATGCCTTACCTTTGCAAGCCTTCTGCAAATTAAATAATTCATTTTACAAATGCAGCTAGATACACAAATATGGAGTGATATACTTGGAGGCACAGCACCAAGGCTAAACCCAGAAATATAACCATAATATATGGGCTCCTGACCTTCCATTTTAATAACAAATCTCTTGTCTTATGCCTAGTAGTTATTGATTTTCAATATAAATGGAAGTCAGAAATCTATGGTCCCTTTCAATAGATCTAAATCAAACTGCTGGAATTATATCTTATAAAATTTCAGGTGGGGTCTCTGAAACAGGTAGAAGTAATCAATTAGAATCAGGTGTAGCTCTGTTTATATATTGCCAAGTGACAAAGTCTTAAAGTGAAGTCTGTTGATACATCCAGCAATATTAGTAAGAGAGGAGACTTCAATGGAAGTGATTTTTCTTTTCACGGTGACACCATGTGAAACTACAAGTTGGGACTTTATCTATACCCATATCTTCATTACAGTTCCCTCTCTCTGCTTTCTTCTGCAGCACATGCACTTGCCATAAATCCTTAAGAAGAAATGGTGTTGTTACTCTCACCTACCAAATTTTGTGTTGGTCTGAGGAGATGAAACTAGGATCGTGACTCCATTCCCCTCAGCAGCCAACATAGCTGGTCAGTGAGGGGCTGGGAAGGCTCTAGATAATGGAATTGCCAGAAGAGCATGAGAAGAGAGTGTGACAGTTCCATGGGGGGCCGTGCATGGAAACAGTCCAGGCACTGTGCTAAGCAAGGTGTATTTTTGTTTGAAAATGTTAGTGTTTAATTAGAGGTGTAAACTATGAATTTTTGGCCCAGTTGAAAAAGAAAGGCTTTAAGGGTGAAAATAAATACACCTAATCTGCCGACAAATACATAATACAAATATATTTAAAAGAACCCCATAAACTTCCAAAAACCCTCATTGCCACACACAGTTATAGGTTTGTAGAACTTGGGGACAATTTTGGTAACAGACATGCTAAATACTTTTAACAAAAGCTGCACTAGGACCATAGGTGCTTTCTGGAAGAGACCAGTGATGAGTGTACAGCAACTCTGTGGTCAAAATTAATCTGGGCCGTTGTTGCTGTTAAGACTTTGGACACTCTGTGTTCTTTGTTCAAGCAAAGCTGGACTCAGGAGCAGAGAGAGGCAAGAAGAGAATATTAGTAGATGTTCTGGCTGTAATGGAGGCTTGTTTACAGAGTGAATGATTTGTCTACATATCTGTGTGGAATAAGGCTGCCAAAATTCCTGCTAAAGTGTAACCACAAAAATAACCATGCTACTGTCTTCACTACATACTATGCCAATTTCTTTACTTAGCATGAAGTCTGGAAGGGGATATCCATTAACATGAAAACCTACCATGTAATTTAAGAAATAATATTTATCTTAATCCTTTTTTTCCTTTTATCTCCTCTCCCTCCCCCATTCTGTCTCATCCCTGCAGCAGTATGATGTAGTGCTTCTGAATGCTGATGAGACCACACTAAGTCATACCCCAGCCACTCATTATTGGCCACCTAAGTTGGCGCCACAGCAGCATTTAATACTTCTGACAGGGAGAATATCTATGGAGAAGGCTGGTCGTGGTATTGAATTTTCTAGAGAAAACATGGCTTTGTTTTATTTTAGTGTGTTCTTAAATATAATTATTCAAGTATTGCCTGATTATATTCCCTCCTCACCATGTTTATCTCAAAGAGGCAAAATCTTCCTGTGTTCAATCATCTCAATCTGTTTTCTGAAGATGCACATGCAGAGAGAAGCCAAGATCTTCTTTCAGCATGCAGTGAGAGAGGTTTATTGTTTATATTTCCTACTACTTCTGTCCACTTGTGTGCCATAGTTGAAAAGCTTCTTGATCCAAAGAAGTTTATAGATGAGACAGATTCAGAAAGGAAACCGAGGCAGAGAAGTACCAGAATGGACTGTGGCATTTTGTAATTTAATGTTTGTGCTGTTTGAGACATATATACTCTGAATTTAAGTAAGATTAGTCAGTGCAGAATTCCTGTTGAGATTATACTAGAGCTGAGAGAAAAATAGAGAGGCAAGGGATTGGTATTAAGCAGCAATTGACTACAAGTGGGTACCTGTGAGTGAAACACCCCTTCTTCAATAACAAATATGGATGGATTAGAGGGGAAAAAAGGTGATCCTTGGCTCTCAGAAACAAGTCCCAGGACTTAGGAGTTGTAAGTGTAATCAATAACAAGTAAGTGCTGGTATCTCTGAATTATGGAAGCTTTAAAACATATGAAGTATGAGTTACAATTTCTTTGTGCATTACCAAAGAGGCTGGACTTTTTCATAGACACTTTGCTTTGAAAAGAGAAATGGCATCCATTTTTTCAGGTATTCCTGTGTAATAATATTCCCTAGACAGTCACACTAATGCATTGCAATATAAAGTATACTTTAAAACCATTTCCCTGACTGCAGCTGTCAAACACAACACCAAATGTGTCCTGCCTGGTACCATACATACATTTCTTAAATTAAATCATAGGCAGATCACAATTTTGTTGGATCACCTCACTGAAAGATATATAGACAATTAACCAAAATGGTAAATTCACATATCCCCAGAATGACTGCTGTTGGAAGACAACTCAGGAAATAATCCAACCCAACTGCCCTTCGGAGAGCAGAGTCAGCTAAAGCAGATTGATCAGGATCCTATCCTGTCAGGTTTGGAATAGCCCCAAGGATGGACACTCTACAGCCTCTCTGGGTTCCAGAGCATGAGAACCCTCTCAGTAAAAAAGCTTTCTCTTATGTTTAAATGAAATTTACCCTATTTCAATCTATGGCCATTGCCTCTTGTCTGGTCACTGGGAGCTGCTGAGATGAGTCTCAGTCCATTTTCTTGACTTCTCCCATCAGGGTATTTTTTTACTCATTGATGAGACCACCCCAAGCATTCCCCTCCCCAGCCTGAACAGCCCCAGCTCTCTCAGCTGCTACTTCTGCACTGAAAGCCCTTAGAAATCTTTGTGGTGGTCTGCTGGACTACCATATGCGCATGTCTGTCTTGTCCTGGAGAACCCAGAGCTGGACACAGGACTCCAGAGGTGTCTCATCAGAGCTGACTAGAGGGGAAACATCACTGTTTGTCACAACTACACTCTGCCCAAAATATCAAGTATTGCAATCCACCCCATCAAGATAACCCAGAAGGCAATCTCCTGGTCTGAAAGTCCAAGAGTACGGCTTATATCATTCCATGTTTTTCCTTACTGGTGACTGTGGTGTGTGTTCCTCTGCAGCTGTAAGCATCTCTGAGCTTAGTAGCACATTTCACTGTCAGAAACCTAGTTTTAGAACACAACCTGAGTAATTTATTACAAAAACTCCATGTTAGACTAAATATATGTCTGCTGCCTACTGGTGGTATGCTGTGCTGGTCTGTTCAAGCGAGCTGAATTACACTGAATCAATTCTTATCAAATGAGATAAGCATACCCACTATATACCTAAGTTTTATGATAACTTACATAGAGTTCCCCCAAATTAGAGAGCAGGCAGGTGGTTGCTTAAGCAACTTTAGTTTCTACCTGTGTGCTCTGCTGAGAGGCAAGCACTGCAAATGAGATCATCTGTATCTGTTGATATTTTCCTGATTTTTCCCTTTTAAAGGAAAGCTGAAGTGGTGTGCGTGATGCTGTGGTTTAAAATGCTTCACTTGCTCCTGAATCAAAGCTTCATGTAGCTCTGGCTGAGGCTTGAGAAAAACAGCATTTACCTTGATCTTTATGCACTACTCACTCATTGGGGCTGTGGCTGTTTTGCTTCATGACAGGCTTCCCACTAGCTGTGTAAGAAATCTATGGCAAATGATTTGCAGGGCTTTCCTTCTAGGTCAGCAGTTTGCAAACACTCTTTCAAAACTCAATTAAAATGTTCCATTTTCTCGTTGGCACGAGGATAGTAAATGGAGGAATTTCAAGGCTTAATATGTCTCTCTCTTGGAAATACTTCAGCTTGCACAGCTGTGAGCAGAGGTGCTTTATCAGAGATTAGTTTGTTCAGATTTCCTCCATGACTGAAAATTGTTAACAAGAATTCGATTACTGTTGTGGGGAAGTAACTGAGAAAATAAAGGCTATTGCTGGCTATTTGCTCAAGGAATCAGTTAGAGTAATAGCATCAGTTAGAGTCAGTGGGCAATACTTTAGAAGTTTTCAGTAGCTTAATCACAATCTTTTCCAAATGTAGCATCAGGTGAAAATAGAATTGCATTATGTCCTGCACTTCAAGTTGTTTATGTCTTGTACTATATCTTATACGTACTGTCTACTGGGGAGACCCAAAATGGGAGAGTGATATTGTCTGTGCCTCTCACCAAAGCATCTTGATGGCACTTTGCTATCTGGATGCACACAAGCCAGTTTCTGCTCTCTCTTTGGCCAGTCTGTGTTGCTTCACTGAACAGTTTAACCCTTTGGAGGTGAAGTGCTCCCCCTCTCCTCCCTGTCCCACAGTGGTTGCAGCCTATGTTTCAGCTTGCAGCAGCTGTGTGTCCCTAGCAGTCTCCACAGCTGAACTGCATGTTTTCATCCACCCACAGCATTTCTGGCAGTAGCCATGGCCTCATCCAATAGCATTTTATTGCTCTGTACATCTAATACAGGATCAAGGACTGAAAATTTGGACATGGAGGTGTAGCCCAAAGGCTGTGCTCAGTTATGGTGCCCTTCAGCATACAAAGTGTGCTTTTGTTGAAGAAAAGTTAAGTTTTATTGAGTAGGAAAAAAAAAATTAACTCTACTGCTTTCCTGCATCCCTCATTGCAGGATGGGACTGACTGCAGCCTGCTTACCCCTGCTCTTCTTACCTAGATATCACCACTTTTCCTACAGTCTTCCTTAGTTTTGACACATCTCACCTCTCAGGCTGACTATGCTCAGCCTTCCACTGGTATCCCCTGGATTGTTTTCTCCATCAGAGGGATTGTCAAGCTCATCACTTCTTGCTGCTCTTTCTGAACTTTATAATTAGCTCTGCCCTAAGGGCTTGTGAGCCTGAGGAGCCCTGCTTTCACAAAAGGGGGGTTGCTCGATAGGCTAAGTGCAGGTTTTCTGAGTCTTTCTTAGTACCTATCCAGCCTAGCTTATCTTTGCACTGAGCTCCCTCATCTATAATTAATACATGTCAGAGATGAATCTGTGCTATGAAATGTTCTTATGAGGATAAGTTCTTCCATGAAAATATTTATCAGGTTCTGCTCACCTTCACCATAGCAGTTTGCAATTCTTTTGTTCAATTATTCACAGTCCTGTGAAGGACTCAAAAGTTCAAGTAGCATTTTAAACAACAGATTGGGTGGGATGTGCCATAGGCTTCATATTTTGAGCCTGTCTTCACATTAATTGATGCAATTTTTTCGTGAATGTATTTTGAAGTCCTTATTTTGATTACTTGAAGAAGGTAAGTCAATAGTGCCTCAGAATTATGTGAAATTTTGGTGCAGGGATATTAATAACTTGACTTTTCCCAGTGTGCTTAGTCCCCACAGCTTTCATTAACTGCAGAGAGACTTGCAGTCACCTGTACTTCCTACCATAATTTTCCAGGCTTTCTTGACTCATCAATGACACAGATGGGAGAATGAGTCATATTTTTCATTAATGACTACTGATTTTGAATATGTCAAGGTTCTGATTATTTGAAAAGTCAGGCTTTTTTATTTCCAGGTTTCAGATTAAAACTGAAAATTCAAAGCCTGAAAGCACTTGTTGCTCACTAAGATCCTGGCAATGACCCCTTTCATATTATTTTATCCCCAGCATCCCTCACAATCCACTCTGCAACTCCTATAAAGATGATTCTAGTGTTTTCATCCCATCCTGTTAAATTGAGAAGAATATTTCTATTGATTCAGAAAGCAGAGGGATTAAGTTCTAGTGCATGCTTTGTTCCATTGTGCCACGGAGTGCCTCATAGCCAATTCATAGCATATGCATCTTTAGTTTACTGAGTGCAGTTCCAATATCTAACTGTCTGTTTACATCAAGCATGACATTCTGACACAGATAATTATTTTATGTTGTTATAAGCCATACAGTCTTTCTGGAAATTAAAATGATTTATTTTTTTCTTTTTTATTTCTGCTGCCTCTGCCTTACTTAAAACCAGTCAGTTTAAGACCATCTCTCTGACTCACTGAGCTGGGTCCAGCTGACAAAGATACCTGCTTTTGTCACAGAGGCAGAGTCATTAGGTTATCTGGCTGATCCTCTTCTTCAGGTTGTGCCTGGAGAACCTTTGCTTACAGTTTTCAATATTCTGCCCATTGAAACAGTATGATGTTTAAAGAGCTACAGTCAAACCAAGAGCAGTACTGGATATTTTCTCTTAGACTGAAACTGCTCACTCTCAATTCTGAGTTTCTACAGACCTGACAATCAAAAGGTCAAGAAATTGGCCACACTAATTATTTTTTAAGGCTGTGCTAAAGGACTTTATCTCAGTCTGACTATAGTTAGCAGCGTATATTTCATCCAAACAAAAATGGAACTATGATGATTCCTTGAGGTGAAGGTGGAACCAGGCTAAAACCTCTTGGGCACGAAGCATTTTTCAAACATTTGGAAAAAGAGCTAAAAGCATGGAGCAGCTGTTGCTCTCTGGTTTTAGTATGGATTGATTATAGAAGACTTGGAAGGTGCTGTTTCTTGCTTGTTCCTTATGGTGTCTGGACTCCCTAGTGCTTTGGTGAGATACTGTGAAGCTGAAAATCCAGGCTGTGGAGATGAGGTTTGGTGGTCAGCAGAGGTGTCAGAAAACCTGAGATCAGTCACACAAGGGCAACATGTGGAGCTTGCCAATCAGTTTATTCTCTCGAGTCCAAGAGGTGGTGATGCTGTAATGCTGCTGCTCTACACGCTGTAACTCTGCTCTGGGCTTGTCATGAACGCAGAGCTGTAGGGCGAGGCAGGAATAACATCAGGATTGGAGGCCTGGGCCTGGCAGGGAAGATTGGACACCCTTTCCTTATAGCCAACAAGACTATTCCTCTGTTTTTTTGAAAAACTGGGTTGTGTAAGGCATGCAGCCTTAAAAATGTAAGTGTACAAGTCCCTTAGCTGGAATATCCTGTATCCAAGCAGGAGCTGACAGTTTCCCCTGGTTTGGCATGGGGCTGTTGCATCACTGTTTTCCTCAAACCCTTTGAAGGGTCTCTCCTCCCAGGTAGTTTCCTATGCACATAATCTGTGGGAACACAGCAGATCCACAGGACTCCCCTTGCTCCTTGGTCTGACTTCAGCTGTCAAACGTCTGTCAGTCCAAATAAGGAGGCTGTTTACACTTCTACTGCCTTGGGATTTGGACAACATTCCACATGCAAGGCTGTGCTGCTGCTGATGTTGCAAAGATCTGATGGGGGCTGTGCCTGCAGATTCATTACACCTCTAAGTAAATTTCTGCCTGCAGATATTGAATACAGAGCCTCTATATATCCAGTGTATCCTGAAAAGATGTGACCCTTTCTTGAAGGCTGTTCTTGAGAAACAACTCATTAACATATAAAGCATATAAGATAAAATGGCAAAGATTGGCACTTTGCTGTGCTGCAAACTCGGTTTGGAACATGGAGATTTATCTCAGTTTTGAAATGTTTAGTTCTTCACTTCCCTTCTCTGCATTACATGAGGAGAAGAAAATGGGAAAATGATCAGAAAAGTTGCCTGAATACATTTTAATAATAATTTTAACATAAAAAGAGAAAAGTCATAATTTTGTTCAAGTAGTTCATCTCCATTCAGACAATACAGAGGTTATTGCAGAGCTCATGCCTTTGATTTCTTACTTTACTTTGGCTTGTGTACCAACCAATTCTTGTTAAATATTTATGGACAAGATTAAAGACTTTATAAAACTTAGCAGCTGGCAGCTGTCCTCGCCTAAAGGATAATGCAGAGTTTTCATTTTAATTGGATAACTATGTGACTGAAATATGCAAACCCCAAGGGAAATACCAGAATTGAAATATGTAATATATTTTTTTAAAGAAAATGCCCTTTTACATTCTGTACTTTCTTTTTCCCTTAGTAGCTTTTATCTGAAGGTGAAATTGGCATTTCTTTTCCACTTCTTTCTTTTAAACTTTTATTTAAAGTTGGTTGGCTTTGTTTTTTTTCCCACTGAAGTTAAACTTTTTAGATGGGATTCCTTCTGTTTTTACAGGCCAGGCATGAATTAATATGCCTGTATTCTATCCTTCTGTATTTTTTCTTCTTCTCCTACATTATTTCACTTTTTGTGTCCTTATTCAGTGCTATTATTTTGTTAGTGGGAATCTTAATATTCCACCCCTTGAAGATTATCTATTGATACAATCTTATAGGCTGATGTCTTCTCCTTCTTCTCCTTCTGTATGTCAGTACTTTACATACACCTCATGGTCCAACTAAAAGAAAGGGCAACTATA
Organism: Myiozetetes cayanensis; assembly: GCF_022539395.1. Lineage (NCBI taxonomy): Eukaryota > Metazoa > Chordata > Aves > Passeriformes > Tyrannidae > Myiozetetes > Myiozetetes cayanensis. The sequence goes on from NW_026088185.1 coordinate 30,308,396, forward strand.
GCTGAGCAAAACCAGAGGATCATATTTCAACTGTTTTTCCCACTGAATCCATTTCTTCTGTCTTTCTAAAAGTGTTTGCTCAACTGCCTTAAGCTGTCCTGTGGCTGTCTTTGCATGAATGTCTGCATGGAGTGTGGCAATAAAGCAACAACAGTTTCTTTCTCATTCAGTGTCTCATAGTGCAGTTCCTGACCCCTCGTTTTCTCCCTGCATGGATGCTCTCATGTTTTTCTTCTTAAACCTATCTTAAGATTTTTCTTTAACACCAACTTATTCCAACAGATTGTTGTTCTCGTTGTGAAAAAATTTCTTCTTGTGTGTAACTGAAATCTCCCCAGGAGTAACTTGTACCCACCACCCTTGTCTTTTCCATGTGATTCTTTGTTAAAAGGGAGTCTTCATCCTCTTTAGTCACCCTTTAAATACTGGAACATGGTGACAAGGTCTCCCCTTAGCCTTGTTTCTCAAGGCTGAATAGACCCAGTTCTCTGAGCCTTTCCTCATACAACAGGCTTCCAAGTCCTTTGATCATCTTTGTGGCCCTTCTCTGGACCCTCTCCAGCCAGTCCACAGGCTTTCTTCCAGTTTGCTGGAATGTCCTCCCAATCTCCACAACTTCTGAAAGATTATGGAGACACTATGGCATCAGCCAGCTCTCTCAACACAATCAGGTGGATGTTGTCAGGCCCCATAAATTTCTAGGGGTCAAGTTACTGTAACAGTTCACTTTCCAGCTCTTCCTTCACTAACAATGGGTCTGTGTTTGTATTAACCTGCATTTTTGCTCCCAAGGCCTGGGCCCAAACAGTGTTGGCCCAACAGTTCAGCTTAGCTTTGCCATTGACTTATAGTGGCTTTGAAATTACTGCTAATCACTTCATCTAGGACACTAATCACATCATCCTAAGCTCAACCAGGCATCTATTGTCTCCACCAAAAGAGTGGGAGAAGCCAGATACTGCCTTGCAGAGCTCCAACAGCTGGAGGGGAGAGCACACAGGACATGCTTGTTGTCTGTTATTACCCAAGAAGAAAAGTAGAAAGGGCTATAGAAGATGCCAGAGGTCAGTGGGGAGACAGCTCCTTCTGCCTGAGGATCACAGCCTTGCTCCTGGGATAATACTGCAAAAAACTGAGAAGACAACCTTCAGAAACCATCTGGAGAAGGTACCTGCTGTTTAGCCAGTAGCTAACTGGCTGGAAAGCTGAGCCAGGCGGTAGGAACAATGAATTCACAACTCCACTGAAAGTCTGAAGAGATAATACCTCCCAGAGTGCAAGTTCCTGGGGAAACTGGGATGAAAGAAGAAAATCACTGTCAGCTGCAGATGCAAGTTTACTTTTTATGGCAAAATTAAAGATACATTGATAGAAAGAGAAGGGGATGCTGATCTCTACCCCAGTGTTGGTACTTTTGTAGAAGGACGGAGGGCTGGATTCTACTGTGTTTTTCCTTGACTTTTTAGACTATTTCTATCTATGAGTGCAGAAACCCATAGGCAGTGGTTTAGAAAGGGCCGAGCTGAACTAGATTGTTTTTTAACACTTCCAGGAAATTGTATATTATAAAGGCAGTTTGGTAAAAGGTGAAGAGTCTGTGGAGTGGCAGCTGTGGGGTGATTCTGAGGACTTTAATTTGGATTTGCATTGCTCAAATGGAAATCAGGCAGGACTCTGGAACCAAAGTCTTTCTTCAGATTTGTCCTAAAATGACTCACCAAAGATCACAGCTGAAGTCCTTATCAGAGAACAAAACCCAAAATTTGCTTTGTAAATAATAAATTGACATGTCCATATGGGTCCTGTTTTTTAGTCCCAGTATTGCTTCTCCTTTCCCTGTTGGCACTTCAAAGCACTGACATTTTAGATTTGACACATGAATGTGTTGTTTAAATGACCTGCAAAAAGCAGGAGGCTTTGAGCTGTACAAGAGCAGCTGGACTCTTGTGCATTTTTTATGTGCTTTCTCACCTTCCAGCAGCAAGCAAAGGATGAGGTTTTTTTAATTTTATTTAAAGAGGTAATTATTTCCCAGGTTTGCTTCCTAAAACTTCTTGGTTGCCTTGCATTTGCTAGGAAAAGAGTACAGAAAAGAATATTATAGTGAAGAAACATCTAATGAAAAATATCTTTTTTACTTGCTTCTTCATCTTTTTTTAACAGATAAGAAGAATCAATAGATGATATTATGATTTATTTTAATAAAGTATACAGTAAATGTATAATATTTCCTCTACTTCAGTTTGTACTGAAGGTCCTTGGACTACATAAGGAATTCTTTTCTTATGAGAAGCTGCAAGCAGGCTTGGCTGATCTTCCTAAAATTATAAAAACAAAAAACCCTTTAAAATACCCTTATCCAGTGGTGTATTATTAGAGTGTCTTGTCTCTCTTCTTAAGCGCTGGTCTGGAATTTGCAATGCCAAAATTCTTTGTTAGATATAAGGATCTTCAGTAGCTGCAAAAACAGCTCAGCCAGTGTTTGTGTATAACAGATAGTGTGGTCAGAGAAGCACCAGAGAACATGGATCTGCCACATGTGTTTCTAGGAGGAATACTGGCATCAGGGCTTAGTGGCATGCTGGGATTATGGCTTTTCCTTCTACAGTAGAACTTTTAACTATTCAGAGAGGTACTTAAGCCCCTCCTCAATGTCAGTCTGTCTGGTGTGTGGGCCAGTAATTTACACTTTCACCCATCTTTGCTTTAGCCCACTGTGATTAACTTTGAAGTACTTGGAAATCCAGGCACAGAAACTTCTGGCTCAACTCCTGTAAGGATTTCACATCAGCCATTTCAAACAGGGACTCTGGACATATACATTAAATGGGCCTTATTCACACAGATTAGATGCATTAATTAGCTGCACTGTGTCTTATGCATTTTATATAGCCTCTGAGATTACATCTGTAATATCTCATTAAAAAAAAAAAAGGCATATTATGTTATCACACTTTTCCTACTTTGAGACCCAAACACTGCTGAGAGGCATACTCACCCTGGCTTTCCTCTTTTCTGCTGGAATTTCTGTGATTAAACAAATACATTGAAAGAAAAATAAGGTAGGTTATACCCACAATTTCTTAACTTCATAATCATGTTTGTGCTACAAATAGTGTCATCCAGTGAGAGTTACTGCCATATGTTATATATTTACTCTTCTAATGCACTTTCTGTGACTGGTCCACTGAGAGGATAACGGAGTTATTCCTATTGAAGTGAGTTTTCCATTAACTCTTCTAGTTGGTGTTCTGGATATAAGATAGTTGGCAGTTTCAGTTCTATCTCTTTTTTGTTGTATAAGCTTCTGAAACCTCTTACACATTGGACATTTAATCTAGATGTGACAAAGTGATGAGAAAAGTCTATTAGAAGTGAATCCAAGTACTATCTTGAAGGTCTTACGATGTACCATTCTGTTTTTTTTTTTTTTTTCCTGTCTGTCAGAGTTCTTGGGCTGTGTCTGTGCCTGAGAATGCAGGAGAAGAAGGAAGAAATCCTTCTTACTACATTTTGTGAAACTCCTTCACTGGAGTGCATGGGCTAGAGGAGTGTGCACCTCAAGAATACCTAATCCACTAGGTTTTGGATCATGCTTTCATGCTTGTAATTCTTCTCCCCCCCCCCCCTTTTTTTTTTTTTTCCCTTTTCTTCTACTCTCCTTTTGGCAGAGTTTTAAACAGGAAAAAAAGAGAAGGAAAATATTGAAAAACATTACTAAAATAGTTCAACATATCGAGGATTTTTAACCCCCTCAGTTGTGATTTGTCTGCACAATTCAGTCTGTTTCAACACTGTAGCACAAAGAGCAGAAAATCTGCAAGACCAAGAGCACTAAGGAAAAGCAGAATGGTTGCTTGGCAGTGCTATAAAACTCTTGGCTCCATGTAAGGTTTACATGATTTAAGAGGGAGATTTGGTATTTACTTTGTTACTGCAAGCAGAATCTCTGTTACTTAGACTCAGGTGTTACTCAAAGGATTGAAACACACCAGTGAGCTGAAATGAGAGTTGTAGTTAAGGACTCCATAGATTAACCTGTTTTGTTTGAGAAGGCTTGGGAAAGGCGTACTTGTAAAGATCTGTGTTGAGATCACAGTTGGTAACTCACAATGGCCACACAGAAAGGATGTGGGTTGTCCGCAGGAAGGTGGGAAGTGATGCTGATCAACTGCAATTCCTCTGGACTCAGCCCCTCTGAGAATTGGCTCTTTGAATCTCTGGTTCAGTCCCTGAAGGACATCAGGTTTTATCCTGAGGGATGTCTTTGTTCCCATCCCATTCTCATGATTCACTAACTCAGCAGCTTGTAGGACCTGGTGCCAGCTTGCCAAAAGCTTAAAAATAGATCATCTCCTGCACTGCCGTTGCCTCTCAGCTGGCATCTGTATCAGCACATTTGTGTCTTGGCTGAATCCCACCTTTGCAAATGGGGCCTTTAGTTTCAGAGTCACTGAACAATAATCAAACCAGGGAAGAAATCCTTGATACATAGCTTTTCCCTTTTCTTGCACAAATTCTTGGGCAGGGTGAGTACAAGTAGCTTTTCGGAGATCAGCTGTCTGTACATGAATTGTCATCTCTGAGGACATCTCTTCAGAGTTAAACAGTACAGGGAAGTGCTGTGAGGAAACCAGGCTCAGGGATGTTGAAACAGCTCTGGTGTTGAGTTTTGCAGTACTTTGAGAAGAGAAATGCCAGCATTGTCAGGGGATGGGTTGCTAACAACAGGGAATGACAGCATCTCCCCCCTACAGGGAATTGAGAAAGAAAGATGTGACCAAACAGGGAACTAATGAAGTACAAGGGAGACTTCTCAGAAAAGAAAAGAGAAAGGAAAGAAAAATGTCACTAAAAAAAAAGTTGGAGGGATGAGGCTTCCAGAGTTGGCAGAAATGTAATAAGGCCTCATAGGGAAAAGCAGAATAGAGAGACAAAAAGGGATCAATGAGATTTAAAAGCCCCCACATCTTGGGGAAGGCTTTTTATCTGCCATACAGCCTTCAGCCTACAAGAAAACTCCCTACTGCTTACAGGAGTGGCATCGGAGCTTGCATGACCCACAGCAAGATTTAAATGAAATTGATAGTAAGTGGGTCAAGGGGAAAAAAAGAAGGAGGATTTTCTTTTGTCATTAAAATCCCTACAAATGTACTTTAGTTTTCTTGCAACTTTCAGCTTTTGCTTTTTTCATTTTTGCATTTAGTATTTAAATATCAGGCAAATTTAATTTTTTTTTTTTCCCCCCTGATCGCTCAGGTAGAAAAGCAGGACCTAGTTTTTGACTTTCAAGACTTCACCACTGAATTTCCTTTAGGGCTTAAGGAGACTTGAAAAGTGATTACTTTTCTGTTCTCGCCCTTCTTCCTTCCCCTGCCCTGAAATTTCAGTAGACTTTTGTCACTAAACATTCAGATTGAGAATGAAAAAAAGCAATTAGAAGAAATACATGATTCCCTTGGGTCACCACAACATTTTTTATCTACAGCCTTTGGCCTTAACATTAGAAGCCCAATATCACAGTTTCCAAGGTTGCTGTATGCATAATAACACTGGCACAGGGAAACTTCTACAATGAGCAAGGGACTATGACTAAAGACCCTCCTAAGGCATTGCCTTGAAAGGCAAGCTCAAGATGAAGTATGTAGTTGCTCACAGTTGGAATAGCAACACTTAAACTGTACAGCACAAATTTAATCAACCCTTACTTTTTCTTTTTGTCAAAATACATGGCTGTAGGACAGCTGGGTTTTTGTTACTCAGTGCTTCCCAAGCAATGTTTCAAGAGTATTTGATATTTTTTGATTGCAGAGTGGAAAGTGTTCTAGGTGCTTTTGCAGATGGAGAGGAAGATACAGTGTTAGTATCAAAGGCAATACAGGCAAAAATAAAAACAAGCAAACAGAAGACAGTATCCATTTTGGGCTTTGCTCTTCTGGACAGTATTTTTACTTCAGGGAATTGTTTGTCCTGAAAGCTGAAATAAAAGAGTAAGCAGCAGGCTGGTGACGAGACATTCCTTCCATGGATAAAGGCAGAAGTAGAAAGCCAGAATGAGGAGTTATATGTGTCTTTATCATCCCCAAAGGATCTGTGGGGAAGAATGTGGGATTTAGAGAACAGTGTTTTTATCTGTTATCTCTCATCTGTGGTGGAGAACGCGCTGGGAGCAATATGCCCATCTCATGAATATTACATACTGTATTTCTCAGGTGTGCAATCCAGTGGGATTGCTGAGACTGAGAACATGCTTCACCTTTTCCTCACTGTCTTTCCCTGTTAGGATTAAAGACAGGGCAATGAGATGTGCTTTCCCCTCCTTATGTCTCCTGGGGAAGGCAAGATCTGAGAACAGCCACAGAATAGCACATCTCTGGGGGCCTTATTCCCTATTTTACCCTTTGGCATCCACCTAGGATTAGACTGTTACCTGGCATAAACCAAGTAAGTCTCCAGCAGTCCAGACGAAAGTTAGATTCTTCTTGAATATAAACTCACTAAATACTCCACTGGCCAGTTAGCAAGATAGCTTCTGCAAATAAAGCAGCTTTCTGTAGGCATCTTTGCCAGATGCTGGTTTCCTACACCTTTTTAACACCTGCTGGTGGCAGACTGAAATTTTTCATTATAAATTAGCAATTCGTTGACAGCTTTGAAGTCCACAAGGTAAAAGTCATATTTCTTCATCATCCATTGCAGATGAAGGAATTAGGTTTTCTTCATAAGGATGCTTTGCTTCTTAATTTGTCTCTCTTGCAGTCCAGAGTCCTAGTCAATGGACAGATCAGTCCTATATGGATGTGGAAGAGCCCCCTGTCCCAGAAACAGGAACAAAATTGATTACAAGGTGTAGAAAACACCTTAACATCTTAATCTGTGGGTTGGAATGCTAAAAGAATTCTGAAAGCATGTAGCATCATTCTAGAATGTTTATAAGACAGCCTAGCTGAATGTATATTTTGTGGCAGCTCATCTGTTCACTCTCACCACATGCTTTTTCTTGCTCGCAGATCTGACTGTCATCCTATCCAAGGATCTTGCTGCTGGACAGGATTGTTCTTGGCAGCTGCACTGGCTGGATTAAAGTTATTTTGGTTAGGTCTGTGTGTGATATGTGCTAAGGTGCTGAATCACTGTACGTTTCACAATCTCCAGTGGGAGCTCTGCTTGTGGGATTTTATGGAATTACTCAGCAGATTGTCTTCCTCTGTATAAACCTGGCAGCACTGTGGCTTGGACAGCAGGCCCTCACAGCTCCTCTGCCTCCCCAGCTGGACTGTTTGCCTGCAGGGTTGTGTCCCAGCCTGAAAGAGTTAGCAAGGATGTTGAACTCCTGACAGTTATCCTCCCCCCAGGTAGTTAGGGAAGAGGCAGGAATGTGGTTATAGATTTCATTTGCTGGCCTAGAGCACTGGCAGCTTGGCAGGAGATGAGCTTGGTATCAGGATCAGATAGCTGTAAACTACCTGTCAGGAGGAAGAGGTAGGAGAGAGATTATGACTGTGATGAAGTGTGGATTATAACACTGCCTGTTATTTGTGGCAGAGCTTAATGACAGGATGCAGCTCTGTGAAGGCCAAAGAATAAATATATAGCCAAAAATGTGTGCTGGGGTGTATATCCTCACATCCTCTCTTCAAAATCTTTGGCATGGGGGTGTCAGAAGACCTTGCTTTAACCCAGCAGCAAGGCAAGATTGAAGCTGAGCGATTCCCTTCTTCCTTGAGCATCCCATTTTTTGTTTTGTTGCAACAAATAAACCAGCAAAGTTAAGCAGGCTGGAGCTAATGAGAGGCTACTGGAAAGCAGCATGTGAATAATGTAAATGTCTTAGTATGATAAGATGATGTATTTTCATTAGGTTGGAACAGCATTGACAGGGCAGCTGAAGGGCCCTTTGGCAATATGAAGGCTAATTACTTGCCATGAAGAAACGAAAACTTGTCAAGCGGGAGCTCTGTCATTGCTCAGTTCAATAAATCAAGGCAATAAATCATACCCCACAGAGTCCCTGTGCCGTTGTAGGCTATCTGTAATGTGTGTGGGAGTGGAGAAACCAAACGCTGCGACACGGAGTCATCTCAAATAGGGGCTGTTTTTACGTAGTTTATGAAAAATTATTTCCATGCTCGGGTTTTATTGTTTCGTTTGAGTAATGCATATACACACTGATTGAGGTGGAGAAGGGTGAAGAGGGTGAATCTGTAAATGAATATAACAGGGGAGAATGGAGATGCAGCAAAAGAGCTTTATTGTTTTCCTTCTAAGTGCTCAGGATAAGAACTTTCAATGAGCTCTCCGGTTCGGATTCCTCACTTCATAGCCCCCAGATTAGCTGATGGAGTATTTTCAGCGGTACAAACAGCTCTTCAGGCAAACTGGTTCTCAAGGGGCAGAGGTGCTTGTGTTTTCTGATTTTCTTCTGCATCAGGGGACCACAGAATATTACTCTCATCTGGGCACCCCTGTTCCAGCTCTGCTGCCAACCCTCCTGACCTTGGGTAACACGTTGCTTTCATGCTGTAGCCTTCAGTAAAATGAAACAAATAACAGTTGTCCTATTTCTAAAAAACTAGAAAGTTAGATATTAAGATACGTAGTAAAAATTAGTAGCTAAACCTTCTTTATTGTTGTTTTTGCTGTAAAAGAGGTTATTAAATCAGGATACCTAAATTAGCTTCAATACTATCACAGAGCTGGATTTAATTCAGACCGGAGGAGGATACTGTTACTGCTTTGTGCTTGTTCCACAGTCTGATTTGCAATTGTAAATATTCTCTGAGGAGACCTGAAGAAGTCCTTTCTGATCTCTCAGAGGTGGTCAGCTTCTGCTGCGTTGGCCTGTTTGTTCCTAATTAAAACAATTTTTGAGTTCAAAGAGAAATGTTACTCTTGCTTGGTTTTGGCTTTTACTTTTACATTTGTTCTGAACAAATACTGTCATGTGAAATGTTTTTGCCTTTCACTGATCACAGCAATTCCGTTTGCTCACAAATTATGTGTGTAATTAGTATGTGGTGGTCTTTTACTTCTGTGGTAACATTAATTTATTTATTTAAAAGATTTATTAAGGCAGAAGATGAGAGGATCTGGAATTAAAAGTACGTAAAAGCTGTAACTGTCAAAACTAGCTTAGGTTTAAGAAAAGTTTCCTTCTTCTTCCTTGATTTTTAAATATAATAAATATTATTTCTTTTCCTACTGCAACTGAGATGAGTGCTGAGATTCCAATTGTTTTTTTAAGGGGGATATGATAGCTGTCAAGTAAGAATTATTTGTTATGTTGTGAAATACCCACAGCAGCCCATTCCTACATGTTCCCATCTTCCTTCTTGAGGAGAGGGTGCACAGACAATAAGCTGGAGAAGTGGAATTCCTGTGACAGCACTTGACATACTGCTGGACAGTGGGATATACTATGGTAGGGGGATGGTGCAGAATAAACACCCAAAGGAGTCCATACATAAGTAAATATCCCACAATAAATATTGTTAATGGCTGGAAGTTAACACCTGAAAATCTAGATCCTGAGTGTTACCTGAAATTTCTGAGATAAGGCTTTTGATCTCAGATCCCTCTGTATTTCTGGGACAAGAGGCTGAAGTGTTGTAACTAAATGCAAAATTTAGATTAAGCTTTGCTTTTTGCTGAAATTTTTCATGAAGAAACGAAATTCGTCGTTGAGATTGTTTTTGCCAGCACCACCAAAAGATGGCATCTAAAAACGAATCCAACTGGTTGTCTTTCAGGGTTTGCAGCTACAAGGTTTTTGCTGTTGAGAGAAAAGCATAAAGGTGTTTTTGTAACCAGCACTATAGAATTGCAACAAGAAGTATTAGGTCTAATTTATCCCTACTGCAAAACCATGGAGAACAACAGATGTATTCATGGAGAAGTATTTATTCCATTGTGATAAAACAGTAGTTGTAGAACAGAAAGAAAAGAAATCCTCTTGTAATTCCCTCATATCACTGAGGAGCTCATTAAAATCTCATTAATGGAATAGTTCAACTTTTGTCAAATTCCTTGAGGCAATTTTTTTTTTTTTTAATGAAGATCGCAATATTTTTGCTAGCAACTGAAAGGTGAATTACCCTGTGGTAATGTGCATATGTGGAAATACCCTAAGATCTTTTCTCAGTGAAAAGACTGTAGTAGTGGTCAGGTTTTATCCTTGTCTGTTCCTTTTTTTTAAAATTAAATTGCGCATGAGGACTTTTAAAAGCATTAACATATAACACATTACAAAGAGTCTATCAGCAGTTCTATGATAAACATCCTTTTTTAGGTTGGGTTCTATAAAACCTCATTTTATGCTAACAGCAGTAAAACAAGTTGGAAACCATGCTGCATAGGAGCTGTGGCATATTTATCTCATATTTCAAAATTGCTTTTCAGAAACTGAAGTTCTGTAATTTATGTCATCTGTAGGGTCTGAATGTAAGCCTTTTGTAACCAAAAATAATAGTTCTTGGCATAGAGGACTAAAACTTTAAGGGCTGAGGCTAGAAAGGAAGACTTACAGGATCAACTTTTCAGTTATTTAAGCCCCTGACTCAACCCAAAACAGTGGGAGGCATCCATGTAAAAGTCTGTAGAGATCTGAGTCGCAGGTATGGCAAAGCTACTGATGATATTCATATCCTGATGCCTGCAGGAGATTCAGGAATGTTGAGTCAAACATGAAGGGGGGACCATAAAGCAAGCTGCTCAGAGAGCTGGCTGACCCTAGATGCCCACTGAGGAGTGGGGTGTCTTTCAGTCTTGGATTAAGACCTAAAAAAATGATTTGGGGAAGGGTTTCACGAGACTGCTAAGCCACCCTCCTGATTCAAAACGTATTTTCTTCTGAATAGCTTTCATGTGTAGTGAGTTGCACTGGCTTTTTGTGGGATAAGACAAGTGTTAGAACCAGGGTATGTGAGAAGCATGCAGATAAAATATGGGATGAGCTGGATTTCGACCTTTTGAGGCAGGAATGCTGTAGTTCAGATTGATTCACAGGAGCCAGCACAGCTGTAGTGCTGCAGTGTTTTGTACCATCCAGTACCTGAGATTTTCTCTTACTACGTGACCTCACTTTCCAGTCAAGGAAGACAAGGAGAGGGCAGGAGCCCTGTGACTCGTGCATGAGCTGTGCATATCAGGAAACCTGGTTTAGCAGATCTTCCTTTGCATGCAAGGAAATGCTTCATGTCTGCATCTCCTTTTCCCAGGAGAGCACTGTAACCACTGGATTCTGGAGTTACCCTTCCTCTTAGCCTTCCCTGCTGAAGCCATGTTGATGTTCAGTGAAGAATTTGGCAGTTGTGGGGTGGTGAGGAAGAGAAATCCTGGGTAAGTCAGTGATGAGATCTCTAACCCTGGGGTGGGTGCAGGAAAGAAAGGAGCTTTCTGAGTCTGAGACGATGTCCTAATCCAGCCTTTGAAAATCCCATCCTGGACTACTTTTGCCCCCTGAGGCTTTCACCTTTCATCTAGGGCCACAAACACTGCTTGAGATGAGAGATCTTGAAATGTGGGCAAAACTGTTCATTAGGAACATTCAGAACCTCCCATTTGTTTCACATGGGCCACCACGCTGCGATAAAACAGTAATAAAGTAAAACCTCGATCGATTATCCAAAGAAGAAAGATCTATTATCTCTGAGATGTTATTAATCCCAGCTCATCCAGTCTAAATATATTTCAAACTGATTAATATTCCGAGCAGTAGCTGTAGGGACATTCTGTACCACTCTCAAGCTTTCCATTTATGAGCATGTTTAATTTGCATCCATGGCGTGCAGCTTAACGGCAGGTGATTTTCCAGTGCTAACAACAACCCTGTGCCTCGTTTGCATGCTCTGTGCTATACAAAGCCCAGCCAATCAATGCTGACCACTGAGAAGCAGGAAAAAGAAATCCACAGATAACGTTTGAAACCTCTTTTAGAAATTAATCCTGAGGACTTTTTAATAAAATTTACATGAAAGGCCTTATTTTCTCCTATTTAGACTATGTATTAGGTGATTCTTTTTTATGCTGTGTTTTTAGTGATCTCTGGTGTGCAGGTATCCATCCACACACACATTATTCCTTCTAGCACATATCTTGGGAAGTCCACAAGATCTGCAGGGTCCCTGTGTCTCTGATTGCTGTAAGTGGATGAAAATGCAAATGCTGTGATGGCAATGAGAGATGAGCTGCTTTTTGCCGTTGGAGGCTTTATTGATCCATTTGTAAAGAGAAGGGTTTGGAAGTCATTAACCTTTGCTTTTTTTTTTTTTTTTGAGCAAATAGTTTTGATCAAATACTTGAGGAGGTAAAGTGGAGCAAGCTTTAGATAATGTCTGGAAGGGAAGTTAAGATATGGGCTTTTCATTCTTTTGGGAAAGGTAGATTGTTTTTTCTCATAGGTGATTCTAACACCCCTCAATCCTTCATGACTTAAATCAAGAAAAGTTCTTCTTTCTCCATTCTTGGAGTGGTATTGAGTGGAAGGAATATAAAGGAATATATATTTATTAAAAATTTCCATAACACACAATTTACTATTTGAAATGTGGATTGATAAAAGGTTAATTTATCTTTAGAGGAAAGATAAAATAACACAAATTTTATCTTCTGCTCCTTACAAATCAGCTTACACATGTGTCTTGGGACTCCTCTAATGCTGCTATGCCATATTAATGGTTATTTTTAGGCATTCAAGTAAAAGGTCCCAAGGAGCTCTACAGAAATATAAAGAAACAGTGGTCCTTGGGGATCTTGCTGTCTAAAACTGGCTGTAAGTCTTAGCTTTCTTTCCACATTTTTATTTTTTTTTTTAATGTTTAGTCCAGAGTTGCAACCCAGAATAATGAGAAAAAAGGTTTATAATTGATATTCTAAAAATTTCATTTTGTGAAATGAAATGTGTTCCTTATAATCTCCAAGAGATTATAACCAAAAGCCAGGTAATTCTTCTCATTTCAGGTGAAACCTTCCTCTCCAAAAAACAGCTGTGCAACTGAATAATTGGATCTTGTAACTACACAGTTGCCAATGTGGGTTTTGGTAGGATTGAGATTTTTGAATTTTACTTAATATCACCATCTTGGAACAGAAAGCTTGCAATTTTCAAGATCACAGGTTTGTGACAGAGAAACTACACGTTAAATGCCAAGCACTGCCTTGACCCTGAATTCTTTGATTCACAGTAGGATTCATAAAGCTTCTGGTTCCTTGGGAGAAACATTTTAAATGCTTCCAAGTTAAATCTACTCCAAAGTTGAAAAGTCTGACCCAGGTTCCCAGAAGAAAAGCTTTATAGAATTTGCAAAAATTGAGTCTTCACCATGAAACACAATTTTTAAAAAAACCTAATTGTCCTTTTCCAACAGAAATCTGTGTCATCATTAGGTTTTGACTTCTTGTAGTCATAACACTGTGAGAGGTGACACACAGTAGTGTGGGAAATTATTTCTTTCACAAGAAAAGAAATAGCATCTGAGCTGAACAGAAACCACTCCAGCTGGGTGAATGAAGGCTCAGAATCTCTGAAAATAAAGCCATTTGGTTGTAGGTTCTTCAATATATTTCTAGCTGTAGTATTAGAAAAATGACCAGTAATTTCTAAACCATTGTGATTTATACTCTGTTGTGGTCAATTATATTTATTTTTCTTTATTTCTTTTTTTTCCCCTTTCTTTAATATTCTGGATCATTTATCTCTGACTCACATCCAAATCCCTCATTATTTTACTGCCTGGCTTACTTCCAGAACAGCATGGACTCACAAAATTCTGTGCTGCATGATGATACATGATAACTATCAAAATCCAGTGCCTGATAAAATAGAAGCTCAGTGACAAAACTGCAAAATCTAGTAAATTGCTCTTTGGTTTTATTCTTCTACAATGGCTCAAATGTTTGGAACACAGTATAAATAGTTTTAATATAAATAATGGTACAACTTTTTAAAATGCATTGTGACTTTTATCATGCAGAGAAAGGTCTGAAATCCTCATTTTCTTCCTCTTCTTTGTAGCCCTTACTCCAAATAAAGGAAAATGACTCTTAAAATTTCCCACTTGACCCGGGAAATGGTCTGTCATCTCAGGTATAATCAGGTGCTGCCTTCTCAAAGTTCCTTTGCAAAGCGTGTGACATTCTCCATGGGAGGGACTGAGCTGAAAAAAATCTGATCTGAATTCTAGGCAATACTGAAATGCTTTAAAACAGTCTGGGGAGGTCACTGTGCCTTAGAAAGCCTCGGGTCCTTATCCTAATTAGGCTGCATCCCCTCCAGAACCTGGTACCAAGGTGTTTAATGACCCTTTAATTCTCCCGCACTGAGCAGTCTCTGCTGTGCTACCACACGACCTCTTAACTGAAGATGAGTGTCTGACGAGCTAAAGGGAATCACACATATGGAAGATAAGGCATTAGAGACACCAGAAATTAGAGTTCTGTTCCGTTTCAAATTGTCTCTTAAACAAATGGGAAACCTTGCCATTGTTACCCTGTGGTAATAGAAGCAATACCGTGTCACTGCCTGCTCTGGATTCTGCCAGAAGTAGCTGGTGAAGCACAGAGCTAAGTAATTATCCTAATTGAAAATGGAGAAAGGCAGTCACCTGCTCTGGACCTGAGACACAAAAGTTTAATGCAACTCGCGGAAGGGTGACAATTTTAGTCTGCTTCAAGACACATGAAGCAAAGATATTTAAATTTGTGGTCTTAAAGTACCAAAATAAGCAGAAATTTCAGAAATTAGTGATGGGAGAGGATGGGAAAATATAATATAGAAGAAGCAGATGAAATAATTTTCTTCCTCATATATATGCACACTAACAGATACACTGGCATTAAAATTAGTAATGCTGAGGATGTGTCTGACTTCTACACTAGTGTTCTTCCCTCATAATTGACAGCTCAAGGGGGGTACTGATACACAGTGATGGTAATGACATTAACTTGTTCTTGAAAGAAATCGAAAATGACACTGCTAATAATACCTGAACTGTGACAGCATCTCTGCAAATTGCAGGAAGAGTTCAGTGGCACTGGGAGAAGATGTAGATGGAATAAGGTCCCATATATCTTAATATCAAAGTTATATAATATTTGTCTATTTTATTACTTGCCTAATGTTAAAACCTTGGAGTTGGAAGAAAAATTTCCCCTTGGAGAGGTCTATAACAAAATGTGCACAACTCAATCACTGAATCTTGGTGTGATGTGCTGGCCCTATAAACAGAGGGACATTTCACTGAATTTGTACAAAAGTGAAAAATTATCAGTGCTAAAGAGAGAAGTACTCTGGTTATGGATGTGGAAGAATTGGAAAATATTGGTTTATAGACAGGGCAATCAGTAAATTTAATAAGTCACTTCTGTAGTTAGTCAAAGTAATTAACACAAGGGCGTACAGGGCAACTTGAGCCAGCAGACTCTGGCACTGGAAAAACTGACTGTAAAGAGCCATTAGCTCATGATTAAGTGGTTTATCCCCAGAAGTCAGCATCTGTAGTCATAAGTACTTATTTATAACTATTTCTGACTGGTGCTAGGGCCACACAGGGCATTACATAGCCTGGGAAAGTGTAATATACTCTATTTCACATGGGAAAATTTTCTGCTTTGCTTGTTTCAAGCCATCATTTTGTGTTCCCCATGAAACAGGACCTGAAGAGAAGCATATCCATGGATCCTTGACTGGAGATAGAGCAGTGTGAAGTAGCTGGAGCATAGGATTGAGAGCAGAAACTTTTTACAAAGATACAAAGTGGAATCAAGGAAGGTGGAATCCCTCCAGCAAACAGATCCATGGACATGGGACTACAGAAGTGTCAGGAAAAAGGGCTGTGTTGCTAGCCAAAAAGGAAAGATTGACCTCTGGCAATCAGAGTAGGAGGCTGGCCAACTTTACAGGCAGCATTTTCACTTCTGGGTTTTTAGTTTTAGAGTTGATGTCAAGAGGACAAGACAGAAGGCAGGAATGTGATTTGCAGGTTGGTGTCTGGAAAAAGGCTCTGCATATTCTGAGAAAAAGAAATTACTTTGATGAGCACATTTTACCATTATTTAGAGATAGAGTTGGTATATGACTGAGATATAGCAAGAATGGTGTCTCCAGAGATGATGAGATCAAAACCCTTTAAAATGGGTTAGAGAAGTCTGAATGCAGTCTTTGAATGTAGGGAAACTGTGCTGAACTTCAGGAGTTTCACTGAACTGGAGTTGAGTAAGTAAGATCATACAGTAGTTTGCCAGATGAGTTTGTGAAGAAAAGAACACAACCAGGTTGTATCAGCAGAACCCCTCTTTGTTGAACTTCAGTCTAACCAGTCATCTATCCTGCAGAGATAAAAAACCATTCCCTGATAAAATGAAGTTCACAGTGCCAATTCACTTGCTGCTGGAAGGTGGAAAATCTGGGGGCAAAAGAAGGTGTTGCTAACTATTAACAGTGCTTCCTTGTCCCATTTGCCTTCCATGTCTTCTGGAGGTGTCCACTGTACTTTGAAATTTCTGATTTAGGGTCTATAAATTCCACTATGAGAGCAACCTTGGCATAGTGTAACCTTGAGTTTCAAATGCAAATGATTATTTTTTTACAGATGTGTCAATAATTCATCTATCTCACTTTAAAATGCTGGGGATTTCATTGGTGGATGTATGTGTGTATGTTTGTATGCTTGATATAAGACACACAAATGCTGTTTAATTGCATACTTCTCATCTACGTGTAACTTTCTATCTCCCCTCAGCTGTGGATCCCTTGGACAAATGTGTCTCCCTGTGCTGGTATAAACAATTCTTGCAGCCTTCCTCTCCTCATTTCCACACGAAGTCTCTCACGGTAGAAAAACATGATGTTGGGTGTGTGTCCATCTGTTTTATTCTGTGATTTGAAACACCATTTGGATTTTTTCTGATCAGGACAACAGCATGTACTAAGTGAGAGACTTGCAATTGTACAGGCCAGTATTACTCAGAATTTCCCAGGCTAATGGGATTACTGTTGCTCTACTTTATATTGTTCATACACAAGAGAGGAAAGAGATTCCCGAGACAAGAGCTCATCCACAGTAACACACCTGAGAATTTGTCCCACTTCTTGTTCCAGTCCAGTGTAATAACTGTGAACTGTAATTTCCTCTGAATTGTAGTGCTCAGATAACACAGCTGACCAAACATGGGTCTTATCAAAATGCAGTGACTCAGTCATACACCATGGGAAGATTTGTATGGGTCTACTTAGAATTTGGCAGTCATAGTTAGAAACACCTGAAGTTGGATGAGAAACTGGAAGGAGAGAAGATGGTTGGTAGATCAAAATGAAACTGTAGAACAAATGGATGGAGAAAACTAAAAATAAGAATAGAAGGTGGAAAGAAATACCTTGACTTTACTGAGTACTTGGCAGTTGTACTTTTAATAAAAGAAAACTACATAAGAGACCACAGGGGGGCAGGGCTAAATCAAAGATCAATATCTCTGTGAATATTCCTAATGCTTATGTTGAAATGGTCATTTCATGTGAATGGACCTCAACTCTACTGGTCCATTAGTGAAAACAGGGGGCAAGTAAAGTCTGATGTAAACACAGAAAGATCATGGATGAAGTCTAAAATAAGTACCTAGCCTCTAATGATGAGCTTTATTTTTTGATTTGAGATCCTCTCTGAAAGTCCTACAGGGTTTTTTCAAAGCAGCATATGATCTAGTCACCAGTCTGTCTCTTTGCCTGGTTTTGGCTGTCCATAAAAATGGCTGGTTGACATCATAAAATTATCTTTCCATAGCACAGTGGAAGCTCATGGCACACATGTAACAAAAAACTTTGCTTTGATATGGTGTGAGAGTAGTAAGAAAATATATAAATTTATAGTACATACATTAGGGATCACAGATTTGTGAAGTCCTAGAAAATGAGTCTTCAGTATTGAAACAAGCGATATTCACTCCTGAGAATTTCACTGTCTGTGATGTTTAGAGAGAAGTTACAATCATTCAAGCTTATAGGAAGTAAGGATTAATTTCCCACATTTATTGTTGGAGGCACAGTGTATGTTATCCCTTAATGAAGAGACTATAACATGGAACAGACAGTACTGTAGGTTTTCCATAACACAACAAGCAGATGAAGATCCAATCCCCTGAGGCTATTTGGATTTTAGGGGATTTAAAATTTTGGCTAAGGAGCGATGTTCATGTTATGAGTCCTTTCTTTGAGCTGCTGTGTCTGTAGCTTTTTTTTTTCTTTGTGCTTAATGTACACCAACCTGTAATAACTAGGGATCCATATATTATAAGTCTGTGGCAATTCTAAAAAGTCCTCACTGAAGAGTCTAGTACGTGGTTTAAATCACCAATGTAGGGCTAATTCCTTAATGTGTAACTCCTCCTTAAATGTTGCAGGTGATAACTCACGCTTGTAAATACAGCACGTGGCCAGAGAAGTTTGCTGCTGCCTTAATCAGCTTTATCAATTGTATTACTTAATTGAAAATGCTAATCACATAACTATTAAACTGCTAATAATCAGGAATCAGTAGGTCATTAATTCGAAATTGCTATAATCACAGGATGCACAAGTGTAGAGTTTCACTGGTGAGGTTGAACAATTAATTTAATTTCCTAAAGACAAATAAGTCATAGGTAGGCATCGTACAAATAGTAATTTAAGTGCACAAGTATGTGTTTCTTTGCTTTCAATCATATTTATTTACTTTTCAGACAAGCAAAATACCTGAGAATTTTTTTATTTTTTAATAACATTTCTGAATTTCAGAGAAAGAATTTTCTGTGATTATTTCATCCCAGCAGGGTTTTTTCCTAGGGCTGTCCAACCTTCAGCAAGAAAAAAGGCAAGCAAAATAATCAGCAGTTCCTTGCAAATAGAGCAAGACTGTCTGCTGGGCCCAGTCTGCCAGTTTTGCATTACCAAAAGCATCCAGTTTACAGAAACTCAGCCCTTGTCTTTTTATTCTACAGGGATTCAGTATTTCTTTTAGGTGCAAAAACCTGTCCATGTATTAGAACTGAATCCAAATCTCTGTGTGTATTCAATGCTTGCCCTTACATTTTCCATGCAGGAAAGTTAGCACACAGCCAGCTACTTAATAGGCGGTTCTCTGTGCCACATTCCTTGGGAGTGCAAGCAGTAAGCTGGAGATAGTTTTCTGTGTTTCTCAAACCTTTGTATAATTTATATACCTTGTTTGGGTACTTGCAGCAGTTCCTTCTTAGAAGGGGTAAGCAAAGCTTGGCCTTACCATGCACTAACTGAATCCATGAGGGAACTGCAGTATCTCTGGTTTTACCAGCTGGCTTTGCAACGTTTCAATATTCATTTTCAGAGCAACCTGGTTAGTTTGTCCAAACTGAGCTTGTGCCCTTTGCTGTGACAACCAAGGAAGGGAGATACCAGAGGAGTTTCATGTGCAGATGTCGCAGTGGATTGAGGTCTCTGATAGGTGTGAATGTTTTATCTCTACCCAGGAAGTCCCGGGCAGGTGGGGCTCGTTAGCCCTTAAAGGCAACCCACCTACGTCCTAAGGACCTCGCTGCCACCGTCCAAGCTCGCTTGGCCCCGGCAGATGAACCTTAGGATTAAAGGGTGGGCTCAGTTCCGCGCACACTGTGTCTCACCTAAAAAAAAAAATCCAATGCGCAGGCTGGAAGGTGGAAAGACCTTCCCCGGATCTTCGCTCGCGAAGACTGGCCATTATTATTACCCAGGAAGATCCCATCACAGCCACGGAGACACTGCAAGGCTCAGGAGGCCCTGGAGACTAACGATGACACAGTTTGTGGAAGCAGATTTTGGCACACAAATCATCAAAAATCAAAGCCATCTGCAGTAGATATTTAATTCCTCAGGGTCCTGCGGAAAATCCAGTACATCTCCAGATAGACAGGTATGTTTGTGTCTTTTGAATCCTTAGCTATTGCTTTAACACTACTGTGGTTTGTTTTCGAAGAGATTACATTTCTGTAAGCCAGTTACACACATACATAGATGTATCCATTAATATTGCATCACACTGCAATCCCTACTTCTAATTTCATCACAAAAACAGAATAAAAATGTGCAATGCAAATACACCCTTGGTCATTGTTCAGTGGAGTAAACTTTCCATTGCAGCTTGTGAAAAATTAGGCAGAGTGTTAGCTGTGAACATCTAATTCCCCCTGCAGGGTGCAGACAATGTACTCCAAAATAATGGTTTTCACTAATTGCATCCTGCACTGACCATGGAAGCCTTCTACTATCCCATGGCAGAACAGTAGGATTCCTATGGCTTTTCCATTTAATTGAAAGTGAATATAAGGGACTGTTACTATTGTCTTCTGGGATCCAGTGAGGCTCCCACAAATTGCAGAATTTTAGGCAATTGGTTAAAACTTTGTTACATTGTTAGCTATCCCTCACTTTCATTTGGGAAAAAAATGAACCCTTAACATAAAATGTTCAGTAGGCAGGCTTCTCTGGAAGTGTGTCATGCTGCCAGCTCTAAATTAGATGGAAAATGGGGTTGCCTTGCTGTGGCTCAAAACTGAAATTCAGGAAAAAGAGAAAACCCAACCCACAAAATAAAACAATAAGTAACTTCCTGGAAGCTATAGGGTTGAGGTTTTTTTCAGCTTTGTAATGCAATTTTTTTGTATAATATTTTTGCATTAGTCCAAGAGTGATTGTCTTATTGGACATAGTACACCAGTTAGGTTCAAAGTATATTATCACCTTCATTAGTTAGTGCTTGATCTTCCTACTACTGAATTAGCTTTGAGAAAAATAGGATTAAACTCTAATATACAAAAGTAGTCCTGATTAGACAAGGAAAAGAGAAATCAAGCTGTCTGTTTAAAAACATATTTCACACCCGTGTGTTATATTGCACTATGTAACTTTATAGTGTTTTATACACTATCAACCAGTGTAAGGACAGAACAGACTGGAACAGATGGAAAAGAGCAGGTCTGAATAGGGAATGTGCTTTCTCTGTCCCTCTGTGTTTGTACCTGTGTGCAGTGCAGGCTCTGAAGCTTTGCCACATCTCCTTGTGGCTGTGCAGGGTGCCCGAAGTGCCTATTTTATGTATGGAGTATATATACTCTATAGAGTATAGAGAAAGTAAAAATAGGTACATGGAGGTTGCTTTAATTTACAAGCTTATGGAGCTGAAGATTATGTTTCTTTTTGTCTTTACTGGACCAAAAAGAGATTTGCAGGAGAAGCTGTTCAGTGATAGCAGCAAGAAGGCAAAGGTGAAATCCACTGAGAAGAATCTGAGTAAGAAGGATGAGAGAAGGCTCCATCAAACAACAAGAGGAGCGAGAGATAGATAACTGAGGAGAGATCATTTCTTTTGCCAGCAGGGACAAGATGATATTTGTTTGTTACATTTTTGCGAATATTTGAAATTTTATCAGGTAGGAAGGAAGGAGCTTTCTTTTTACTTAACAGGTTGGGCCTGAATACCTATTTGCATTCGCAGATGTGGGAGTTGTGTGCACTGCTGGTGTATGACTTTGGGATTTCTTTGAAGACGTTTAAACTTCTACTTGTTTCATATTTGTCCCTCAAAATTAAAGGAGTTAAATACTCTGAGCATGTGACCCTTTGAGTTTGGTGTCAGCTAGGCTTTTTGAAACAAATTCTGCCATTTACAAGGACAAACGGCATAACCTAAATGAAAGAATATTTAAAAACCTTGAAGGAAATTACTTCTGTGTGGGAGAGAAGTTTTCAGAAGCATTAAAACGAGTTAATTCTGACAAGAATGCTAAGACTTTAATAAGCTAGTTTATATGCTTGAGGCAGTCAGTAATCAAATGCCCAAGTACCTTATGTACTGACATTTACAAATCACAAACAGATTTATATATTGTGATTCCAGAACTTTATCACAGGAAAATCATACTCTGCTGTTTAAACCAGATGAGAGAAGAAGAATTAAAGATTCATGCTTATGAGAATAGAAGCAGCTGTCTGGTGTTTGTTATATGGGATGGAAAGCAAGAGGAATGCATTTTAAAAAGCTGAAATAGCCTTCTGAATAAGGTGCTAACTAGAGGGTTACCCAAAAGATTTATACTGGGAGAGCACTTTACCTCCCTGTTTCCCTCCTCTCAAGGAATAATTATTTCTTTCTATTATTCTTCATCGGTCTTGCCCATCTAGGTTGTGATTTATGATGCATAGGAGTTAAAGCTGCTTCAGAATTTTTTCTTTTGAGTTGTTAGGTTCCTTAAAAAGTGGCTCCTGCTGGCTCTCAAAACACCCCTGATTTCTTATAAGTGAAAATATCGGGAAATGGAAACCCTTCATGAAACTGTGCAAGTTTTTGGGTAATCTTTTTCTAGGAAAGCATTTCAGGACAGAAAGTTTCAGAAGTTGGGTGATGTCTCCCACAGCAGTCATGGTGTTCTGAGCTAAGGCATTTAGCTGTGAGGAGTGGGAGAATGTCACAGCAGAAGGATAATCCTGGATTCCCTACAGACCAGGCAAACATCATCACACTGGACTCTAAAGGAATCTGGGATTTCTTTTCTTTTATAGCATATCTATGATGTGCACAAATATTCAGGAACTCTGTGGTTCTTGTCTAATGCACATAGGAAGTACAGTCACAGCTCTTGAAGTGTGGTGCTGAGTCCTCCTTTTCTTTGCAATTCCTGTGTGATTTAGTTAAGAATTTATTCTCCTTTGAAATAATAAGCATAATATAAACTAACATAGATCTAAATATAATGGATGACATGTTTTTAAGTGGCTTAGTGTTGAGCAGTGTGTGACATACGTGCAGTAGCACAGCCTGAGAGCTTTCAGAACTGGCTTGTCTTTCTGGCTTGACCTTGGACTTGCCTTGTACCTCTGGAGTGGGGTGATCATGGGACTGAGACAGACTCTAATTAGTGCCTCCAGGCCAGCTCAGAGCCACACTGCCACCTCAGCATCCCACCTTCTGCTCAGACAGGTTCCTCCATTCTCCTGCCCTGCTGTCCCTCTGCTCCCACTCGCCTTCCTTTCTGGTACCAGGCAATCATTGCTGCTCCTGGGCACAAACCCTGATGCAGAAGGACAAGAAATTTCATTTTGAACTTGTAAAACTGATAGGTATTAATATTTAAGTCAGGCACTTCTCCTGTGGCAGTATGATTTCTGGGCGTTCAGTAGAGTTAATGAAGTGATCATGTGAGTGAACAGTTGCAATAATGGGAGTTCTCCACTAACATTCCGGCTCCACATCACAGAGTAATGCCATTCCTCCAAATGCATTTGGCTTTCACTCTATTGATCTTTCTTAAAATGTTTTCAGGATTTCATCATTGCCTGCGTTCAGGTTTTTGTAGAAAATGAATATTGCTGCACTTATGAATGCCACTGATTATGAAATCCACAGCATTTAAAGTATTGCTAACATTTTCCTGGTAATGGAAGAAATTATTTTTTTATATAAGCACTGGTTTTTGTTCTTTTATCTTTCACTTCAGCAGACATTCTCCATTAGTCCTTTCCTTCTTGTTTTCTTTGGTTTTGGTTTTCTTTTCCCCCCCTAAACAAAATTTTAGTGTATTCTGAAAGATTCTGCTCTCCTGAGAGTTGTGAAATTTATTTCAAAGGAAATCAAAAAAATCTTTCTATACTCCTGAGAGATGGACCAATCAGCAATCATCAAAAAAGGAATAATAACAATTATTATTGCTGTACAGGATAGTATATTTTCTCTCTTAAAAAAAGCTATTTAAGATTTCAATGCAAGAGTACAAGTACTTCCCACTTGCTATTATTTAACCAACAGAGAATACACCTACAAGGCAGACAGAAAAAGTAAAAACATAGGCTATTCCTTTCTTTCACTGAGTCAGTGAGTAAGCTTTGCATCCTGCTCTACAGTCCTGTTGCACCCGAAGTTTTTAATTTACAATTCTCCACAAGGAGTCTCGGAGAAAATATAAAGAAGAAATATGCAGTTTTGAGAATAAAGCATCATGTAGGTTCAGTTTTTCATTCCTCCTCTTGAAATGGTTCACATTTGTGTATTGCAAGCTGCATCTTGTCAGAGCACAGCCCACTGTCACCGTGAGTTACATGATAAAATGGGATTGAAATAATTCTCTGCATCTGCTGCGCCTTCCATAAGTAGCTGGAAAATCATCCCTGTAACAGGAGGAGAGGGAGAGCATTCCCACAGGTCAGGATGAGGGATCTAATTCCCAGCTGATTTATTTTGTGGACACGATGTCAGTCATATCATAGTTTTCTTCTTCCTGTACAGAACAGACAACTACATTTGAATATATACTTGCTATAATTTGTGAAAAGCTTCAACATTTTTCTACCTCATCCTTATTTTTTCCTTCAGGATCAGAAAAATGCTGGACACCAAACTACTGTCCAATTGGAAATTGTCTTCAGGTCTGAGATATCCCTTTGACTTTAATTAATAATAAAAATGTGGGTATTGCAGGGGAACAGATTTTTACTGCACTACCCCTAACTTTACAGATCTCAGGAGGAAACCAAAGAAGCAGCTCCCCACATTCAGTGAACATTTTTCTTTTTCCTCCCCATTCCCTTTCTGAGGCTCACTTCTGACTTTGTATCTAACTCTGACCCAGTGTTCCTATGTTTGAAGCACAGACAGCAGGGTGTAACAGGCATAGGTATTGACTTTGCTGAAAAAGCTCCACATGGAAGCAGCCAGCTCATCCTTGCATTTTAACCAGCTTTTCCATCCGTAATCATGTTATTATTTCCAATGACTAATGGCTTGGGGGAGCTCTATCTCCTTCCGTGCCGAGGCTGTGGAGGAATGTGAACACTGGAGGCAGGGAGTTCAAGTGAAAATCAAAGAATTTAGGAACAACAAACCCTGATAGAAATGAAAATCCACTGTAACTATGCCCAACAATTATGCAGTCTGACATGGCTAGATTTAGGCACGTGTGTGAAAAAAAAAGCAAAGAAAAAAAACTTCCTGTGTGCTTAGGAAAATGAGAAAGGAAGAAAATGCAGGATTAAAAGAAAATGTATCTTCCTCACCAAAGGAATCTCCTCTGCCTTGGTGTAGAGAAAATTTTCAGATAGGTTGTATACAGAGAAGGGTCTGGAAAGAAAATGACTGTGGAGTAGGAAGGATATGTATCTCTTGTGTTGGCTGCTTCATATATAAAATGAGAAGTACATAATTGACTCAGTTTTACTTCCACAGACCTACTTACATCTGTGTTACCTGCAGGTAGGGCACCTCTCCTCTGTCCGTTCCCACCTGAGAAGTGGGTGCATGAGCTGCAGCTTCTTTTGTCTCAGAAGCCTGGGAAGAAGTCTGATGTTGTTCAGCATCTATATGTGAATCATAGGGCATTTGAAGCTCCCCCAGAGTTGTCTGTAAGATTAAAAATGCTAATGTTTTCCTGGTTATTTTAATCCCATGTTGGTAAAGCCTCACGGTGTTAAAAGCTACAGACGAAGAGGACACAGAGCATACTTATGAGGAGGAGCTCATCACTGCATGAAACAGAAGTGTCTAGAGAATGAGAGACTATAAATACTAATAAGGGAAAAGATGACTTACAGAGAAACAAAAGCAAGAAAAGGTAAGGACGAAGATCAGAAAGCAATTCTTAAAGGGAAATCCTCTGCTGCTACAAATCCCATGAGGAATTAATCCCCCTGTGAGAAGTCACAGTCTGTACCGACGGCACTGCACGCAGAGTCACACACCGTGGTGAAGGTGCTCAGACCATGTGGTGTCAAACCCCAAGTCTATCTCAGCCTTCTTGAGTGATATCAGGCACATCAGCTCACACATCACTACAGACAAACCCTGATCCAGCTTGTCACCCATGTTA
The DNA here is from genome assembly GCF_022539395.1 of Myiozetetes cayanensis. NCBI lineage: Eukaryota > Metazoa > Chordata > Aves > Passeriformes > Tyrannidae > Myiozetetes > Myiozetetes cayanensis. The sequence goes on from NW_026088185.1 coordinate 30,334,229, forward strand.
TTTAAAAGCTAGCAAAATGTTAGCTCTAGTTTCTGATGTCTGCTAAAAAAGAACCTGAGTGGTGCTGGTGCCCTGAGGCAATAGCACACGTCATCTGGGTGGCTGTGGCACAGGTGGGACCCTGGGTGCTCAAACCAGGCCTGCCTTGGGGATCTCCTTGGCTCAGCTCTCCCTGAGGATGGGACAGGTGCCCTGAGCACACCTGCAGCCAACAGAGCAGAGAGGAAGCACCCGACTGTGCAAGTGATGGCATCATCACCATCTGTAAAGTGGGAAGGAAGCAGAGTGAAAAGCCCCCATTTGGTCTCTCACCTGTGTAAACCTGGCCAGTAAGTGCCTGGGAGAGATGGACTTCTAGGTGGGCTGTGCACAAACCATTTATCAAGCAGCAGAAAATGAACTGTTTGATCCATTAAAGAAATGGTCCAGCTTAAAGCATGCAGTAATTGGCCAAACCATTGCAACATGCATTTGTTCATCAACTGTTAATTTATAAATAATCCATCAAACAGGAATTTACTGTAGCCTATAATCCACCAATACCAATGCACGATATACTCCTACTCAGATAGCTGCTTTCCACCTCTTATCTTCTGTTTTTCCATCCTCCCCTAAACTGCAGCAGACTGTATACAACTCCTGGAGAGAGACAGGCTGTCCAGCTGAGGATTGCTGGTGCCTGAACAACAGTTGTTTTTGTTTCCTTGCATTGCCATCAATATAAATTACAGAATTGTTAATGACAATGGCCCTGAAGGATGAATCTCCTGGTCAGGCAGCAGCTGTTCTAGCAAATCCTGGTACTTAAATGTGCTTGTTGGTCTGTGCAGTGAGTCAGCCTTTCATGTTTGCAGCTGTAAATACAAGGAAGGCAAATAAAATGAAAGCTCTCTTTAATTCCAGTGTTGTGCTATCAGGCTGAGTGCCTATTGCATGAGCTGTTCATGATGCAGAGTTTGCTGTTGTCTCCTTTTGTTTAGAAACAGGAACCACTGCAGGCCAGGCTCAGGCTACGGGACCACTGCAGGTTGTGACCGGTGTGGTTCTGGGAGCTGCTTGCTGAGGGGTGAGGCCTTTCCAGCTGTCCACATCTCATTCCACGTGTGCAGGACAGCCACTAAGTAACCACAAAGGAACCTGGCTGTGGATTAATTTACTATACTAGAAAACGGAGTCCAAGGTACCCCAGCAGCCTTCCTGGGCAAAGCCAGTGATAACATAACTTTAGTGCGATAGTTCAGAGCTTGGATTGCTCTGTTCTGGAGGTTGAAGTAGAAGCACTGGTCACATGTGAAGGTAGGAGCTATCCATTTGTAATTTTGCTTCTAGTTTTATATCATGGCCATTATTTCTTCGTGCTGTTTGCACAGTGTCCAGCACACCAGTGCTCTGCAAGCCCCCAGTTCAATACAGCCATTAATGAGAGTCTGTGTGTGTATCCAATGCTGTGGACACTCTATCTGCTTTTCTGGTTTACATTCCATTAAGACTGGAGAATCTGGTCATATCTACTTTAGAAAAAAATTGTGGATGAATTGAAATAGCTGCTTCCAGCAGCACATCCTGGAAAAATGCTTACAGTGACAACAGAGCTAATAGCAGAGGGCTTAACTGATTCCTCCCCCTGACACGGTGCTTTATTTGCACTAAAAGCACAGATCTTGTGATAGCAGCCTAGCACTGGGTCAGCTGTGCTGATGTCAGTGCGAGCCCTCAGATTTATGCCTCACATTTACTGAGCAGAGGAGCTATGATTGTTTAAGACATGGCCTTTCCCCAGCTGTTTTCTGTTACAGGTGGAGAGCCAGGCTGGGCTCCTGTGCCCGAAGCAGGTGCCTGTGCCAGCTGGCAGCACTGCCATCTGCAAGGATTGCAGCAAGGCTGCAGCTCAGCCCGCCCAGCCCTCCATCAGCATCCCACTTGCTCATTTTTGCACTTACAGCTTCCTTTCACAGCCTCTCTGAGCGTGGAATCACCACGCTGTCCCAGTTTTAGTGCCATCGCCTTTTAGTGCCAGTCACTCCCACAGTGGCACTTGAGCCCATCCTGATACTAAGAAAACATGTGACAGTCCCTTGGGAAGTGCTGGATCTCCCACTGTTGCACTGGGGGATGCCTGTCAGCACTTGATCATGCACCACTGTGGTGTCCTTCCAAGTGGGACGGCACGAGAGGTGCTGGGCCTGATTTCTGCCTTGGGACACCGCTGCCTTTGTGAGGCTGTACACGACGAGTGTTGCAGATCTACCTCTCTTAAGAAATGCCAGGCCAGAAACATTAATGCTGCTGTTTGGAAAAACCCTAAATGAACTCTGAACTTTTAAGGGAGAAGGAAGAAACTCGGGAAAGCTCTTACACCTGAATTACCATTTCTAGATGTTTGAAGAAAACCCCTGTTGATGCAGTGTCAAAGATAAAGCAAAATTAAAATCTTGTGTTTAATGCTTTTCCCAAGAAAATGTGATCAGAGAGACCTGAATGGTGAGATGTGTGTATTGTTTGTGAAAAGAAAAGAGAAGACAAGCACTCTAATAGGCTGCAAAGGTTTTAGATATGCCATAATAAACAGCTCTTGACTATACTTAGAGACGTGTTAGAGAAATATTTTTATTAGACAAATGTTTTTGAGGTTATGTCTTTTTGAGAAGAAGAACAGAAGAAGCCATTTATGAGACTGTGAAGGAAGTAATTGCATTTCACCACATCTACTTGATATGCACACCAGAAAGGCTCCAGGAAATTATATTTTTATTAGGCATTGCTTCCCATGTAGTCCCCTTTTGGCTGTGAAGCCTTGACTGTGAAGTACAACTGTTATCATGCTGGGATAAAAGTCCACCATTTCTCTTCTCATCTTCGTCAGATGTAACCTCATACTGGACAGCACCTCTGAAGCTGGGCAATGAAAAGAAGATTCATTTTCAAATCTGAATACTCCATCTCCAAAATGCCTTCTTTTAAGACTGCAGTGTTTTCCATCAGCTATAGTCCTGGCATACCAATTCACAGACATGCTTAGGGCATGCAGTTGATGTGGAAAGCAGAAGAAGGAAGGAATCCCAAGGAACAAAGCCAGGCTGAGCACATCCCTTCTATTTTCTCTCTGGCAGTGCAGAAGGGGCTGTATTCACAAGGACACAAGTAGGTCTTGGAACATGCAGTAAAAGACCTCTCAAAGGAATTTATGAAAGTAACTGTTTTATAGTAAACATTTTTATTTTTTCTTTAGCTCTGACTATACAACAAATGATAACATGAAATCAAACATGACACCCTACCTGCAGGACTTGACTCTGACAGATGGAGCTGTGTTTAAATAGCACCATGTTGCCAGTTCCAATAAAGCAAAATACACAAAAGTTAAAAGCTAATGGGAGAACTAAAAATGTTCAGTTCTTGGAAATAGACCAGAAAAACGTGGGAGCAAGGAGCATGGTGGAGAAAACTCTTACATAGAGATCAAAGGAAAAAGCTTGTCAACAAAGGAGAAACCCAGAAGGACTGAGGAAAGCATTTCTGAAGTGCTGGAACTTGATGTTATCAAAGAAAGTTCAAATATTTCAAGACAAACACGGTCAAGGTGCAGATGTATTTAGATTGCTTTATGGGTAACTGGCATTTCCAAGATTCTTATTAACTCTGAACAGAAGTTTTATTGAACATAGCATCTCTTTTTGGTGAACTTTGACATCACCTTATGGTGTCAATCAACACAGCTCCACTGAAGTCACCATATGAATTCACAGTTATGTTTAGCAGGGATCTCAGAACCTGTAGCAAGAGTGATAAGCCTGAGAGTAGCTTGGAAACACTTGTGTTGGTGTTGCATTTAAGAGCTTCAAAAAGTTTAGACATAAACCTGTTTTGGAAATACATGAATTGCTTAGACTTCACAACTTCCACCTTTGTTACAGTACCTGGTGTTCTGCCTAAGGTCTCAGTTTCCAGCTCTTGGCAATTTTATGAGAATTTCAGCTTCTGTTAAGCTCTTGGGTTTGTGAAGAAAAAGCTTGTAAGAAGATATTGACTGAACCTTGAAGATGAAAAGAAAGAATCAGAAGGCAAAGAGTAAAAAATTGCGATTTTTAATTGAAATCTCATGGTTCTGAAGCTTCCTGCTTAGGATTGCTGGATTCTTTGGACTGCCAATACCAGCACATCACTCTGGAGAGCAGACTGAGTAGTGCTTGTTCAACAAGAGTAGATAAAGCTGCTTCCCTAGGCATAGTAGAGCTCCAAAATACATAATGTCTAGAAATTATTAATTGCATATATTCTTATCCCTCAGATGTGTGAGGTTAAGTGATATCAGTTCAAAGCACTCAGGGAACAGAGCAAGGAACTTCTGCCCTTCACCTGGTGTAAAAGCTCAGTTTAAACAGGTTTTGAGCACATTGGTAAATCTTCCTACCCCCACGTATGGTAGGTGTGAGGATTCAAGTTATTTATGTCATGCTGTTAAGTGCACAGCAGTGGCTCAGAAAAGGAATGAAGGTGCTGGTTCTGCCACTCAGGTTCAGGTTGATCAGCAGCTTTGGGGTGTTCAGACAACCAGCATGAAAGGAAACATCTCTGACATCTTGCAGTGAGTGACTGATACTCATGCCATGTTCTTGTACATTACATAAAAGGCTTAGGCAGTCATTGTTTCTTTTTCTGCATGAAAAATTTCAGTCAAAGTGAGGGTGATGTGAGTGCTATTCAATCTACCATCTTGTAGCAATTCATCATCAACCAGATAAAGCAGAATTCTTGATAATTTAGTATTTACAGGCTAAGAAGGTTTTGGTTTTAGTTGACCTAACTCACCTTTCTGTGAGATGGTACTTGCCTATCACATGATGAGTCTTTTTTAGTCTTTTTTAGTAAACAGATCAACTACTTTCCTTTTGGTTACATCCTCTTTTTATTCCTTTTAAGTTCAAATAATATTTTTAAACATTTTTTTTCATTACTATCCTTTATTTAGCAGACTTATCAGTGAAATATTTGAATCTGAAGGATTTACCCTGTGGTAGTTCACAATAACTTTTTGTGGGATCCAAAGTATTTACTGATTTCAACTAAAAGTACAGCTTATTTCATTTTTTTATGACAGCAGCTGTTGCTGCAGGAAATCATAATATATTAGATAACAAGTATGAGACTCTTTAGGAATATATAGTACCCCTGGATTAAATGTATATGAAGAGGCTCTTGTGTTCAGCCACAGAGGCAGCTGTGACCCCTTGAGATAAATTGATGGGTGCCTTGGAAAATTGGTATCACCTGTGATTTGTGGGGAGTGGGATGGAGCAGGTGTCTAAGGCTCATTATAGAAGTGGAGATGGGGAGGGAGGGGTTTAGGATGAAGGTTTGGGTTTAGATGAGCAGTGTTTGGGGTCTGAGCAGACCTAAAGTGCTTTCCAGGATTTGTATGTGATCCTCCAAAGTTCCCCTCTGATAAGGAAAGGTAAAGGATGCTGCTTGTTAAGCTGCTGCAAGGTAAGGGAAGTATCTTCCACTGGATATTATGAGCTTATGTGGAGGTGTGTTGTAAAATGTCTGTCTTGGTGTTTATTTCTATTTCTGGACCTTAAAAGTGGACTAAAGTAGGTTGTATGTTTGTCAGTGATTTAATTGTAGGAGCATGCACAGCCTATTGAAAGAGAACCAAAAGTTCTTAAGCAGGGACTAATGAGACACAAAGCTTAGCTCAGGAACTAAGTGCTTTATCAGGAATGCCAGAGCAGTTGACTGCTACATCATAAATAAATGAGTTCTGAGGAAAGCTACTGAGAAGGACCGAGGTACTGAAGAACTTCCAGGCTGTATTATGAGGGTTGGGATGCAGTTAAGAAGGTTGTGAAAATTCGTTGGTCTTTGGACCAATGGAGTTTGGGAATTTCTTTGTCAATTGTTGTGCCTTTTGAATTGACAGTGTTGAGATACAGCTTCAGCGTGGGCTTTCCTTTCTCTTTTTTGTCTATTTATCCCTGCCCTGTTGCCCTGATCAGGACTCCAAGTTGTACTTTTTAGATTAAATGCCGAAAGGAGAGCAAGGAAATAGGTGGAGTAAGGGGGGGCTGATTCTTATCTTTCATCCTGTCAAAGTACCACTTAAGCTTTTCTGCTGTCTTGTGTGTAGCAGTAGCACAGTAAGGTGTTTCATTGTATTAAGTCCTTTATCTTTGTTTGAGTAGTTGTTTGTTTTACCTTGCCTTAATCTGCTTTATTTTTTTTTGTTTTGTTTTCTGTTTTTGTAAGAAGTAGTGGAGGAAGTTAGGTAAGTTTAAAAAGAATAAAAGAGGCACTTTCATCTAACAGTGGCATGCTTGAGAGACAAGGGGGAACAACACAATTTCACTGTAACCATTTAGCAGAAACCAATGGGAAATGCAATATGTAATCTTCCAGCCACATCTTGTCAAAAGCTGGCACAGAACTATCATCTTGAAGGATTTTCTTATGTCTGTTCATCCATTACAGCTGCTTGTTATTAAACTTGATTTTTCTTTCAGAATTATTACACTGATTTATTTGTTCCTTTTCTCTCATCTCTAAAAATCGCTCAATAGCAACACTAATAAAAATCTTTTCTGGGACAAAATAAGAGATATTACACTCTTTAAATTACCTCGTGTTGTATGTAGTTCTTTGCTTCTACTGGTGGAAACTATAAAATAATTGAGGCCAGATGTCTATCTTTTTGTTATTTTGTTTTTGGTTTTTTTTCCAAACACTTACTTCACCTTTGCTTTAACTAAAGGCTTTTGCTTTGACTAGATCTTCCAAGATTTTACTGCAGTAGAAATTGCTAATGTTGAAAGCTCTTTTTTGTGTGTGTGTGTGTGTGTGTTTTTTTTTCCCTATCATCTTTGCCTTCCCTAAATAACACTTTTTCACTAGAAGGACAGCTTAGTTTTAGCCAAAAATGTAAGTTTTCCATTACAGCACATGAGAAGGGACTTCTGTCTTTCATATATCCCACTATAAGTCTTCATTGTATCACCATTTCCTCTAAGGAAATGTTTGTATCATCATTCAAGCCTGAACAAGGTAGAGTAAAAAAAACCAAACACAACACAGGATTTAACAACTGGAATGTCTAAGAGGACAAACACTATCCTAAAGCAATGGCAAAACGTTTAGGGCTGGATTCTCTGTGTGCCTGCTATGTTAGGTACTGAAGAGTACAGTGCACTGTAAGTTTTTAGGGACTTAGCCCCAGAAATGTCTTGTAGCAGTTGTTCTGTGCTACAGCTCTTTAAATAAATGCAAATAAAAAGGGGACAAGCTTGCAGAGGGTTGTCCTGCCTCTAGTAAACTTGTGCATATAACACTGTGCAGACCTGAGCCACTGTGTCTGTGCAGCTGATGGTGGTGCCAGGGTCAGATATCAGTGAGGAAATCCTCTAAGCAGAATTTATTTGGTTGTGCAAATGAGTTTTAAATCAAATCTGAGTTATTACTGATAGTTGTAAGCACAGGAGTTGCATTGTGCCAAGTGCTAAGGTGCCAGTGAAGAAACAACGGGTAACTCTGATTTCTGTGACTTTCTGGCAACTTCAGCACTGACTTGACTAAGCAGCAATTACAGCAGTGCAGCAGAACACTTGTTAGGTGCAGTTAACTGCATTTCTCACACCTGTTCTCCAGAAAGCTGCTTCAGTGTGGAACTTGATTTACTTACTCTTTCAAGATGAGTGATCCTTAGTAACAGCATTTTCTCCAAGAACTGAAATGTTCTTCAGCTGTGTGATTTTGGGGATAAGTGTGCAAGCTGTGAGGGCCACAGTCCTGTAACAATCAACCCAAAGCTCTACAGGCGACAGTGTGCAGCTGGGCATCACACAGTTTGGGATTTGTCTGGATCTCTGTGCATGTGCTTAAGAGTTGTGAAGAACTATGGGACATGCAATGAATAAAAATATTTTAAGTGTCTTTTTATTATGCAACCGTCTTGTAGCAATAGCAGCACGTCTGGCATTATCCAGAGCCTGTTCCACACAGCCTTTCCTTAGATGCTGCTACCCTGCACAAATGGACAGTGCTCCCATCTTTTTTTTTTTTTAATGTATCAGAGAGTAACTGTACCCAAGAGGACTAATTATTGTCACCTGTGGGTTGTGTGGAGCACTCATTCTTGTGACTGAATCTACAGGACAAAATACAAATACTGTAAGATATGAGATATTTACTCTTTGTAGAGACATAGATATAAAGGCCAGATGACTTCAATGTGGAAAAATTATCTTGAAATATTGTTCCATAGGCAGAGTTTATTTTTTAAGAAACCACAGTTTAGGTATGACTGAGCAAACGAACTTGGTCAGAACAAGGGTCTCTGTTTCTTCCCTAATACTTCCATCTAGGAGTGCTGCAACCGCACTCTGGTCTTTATTGGATTCATATCTCCTTTGTGTGAAAATATTACTTGCTAATTTCCTCTGCTGCTGTCTTTCCTCTCAGTGTACTTGGTTAAAGACTCTGCATATGACATATAGTAAAATACACAGGAGATGTAGACTCTATTAGTATATAATAAGCTGCCTATAGATCATGATTATTCCTTAGAGGATGCTCTATCAGCACCTCTTAGTGCTGTTTTTTCTGCGGGTCTGCTTTGCTGCCTTCCTTCAGACATGTACCATAAAATTCCTTTTAAACTGTGGGGCCCAATTTGCAGAACTGCATCCTTGTGCTGTGTTTTTCCCCTTTGTTCTCCTCTCTATGGGACCTGTAGACACTAGCTGTGCCACAGAGAGGGATGGCTCATGGAGGGGGTCTCTGTACTGCAGGGGAGCTGGTCTCCCTTAAATGTCAGTTCTGGATTTAAGGCTCAATCCTACAGGTTTGAGTCTCTTATTAAAGAAAAAAAGCACCCTTCTATTTTAGAACCTCAGATTCAGTGTTTCAAACAACATGGTTCAAGTGTTTCAGCTTTGCAAGGAGCTTATTTAAAACCTGTCTGCACTGGTCCCAGCTGAGCACCCGATTGTGAACAACTGCATTGAAAGTTGATTTTTTCTTTTTTTTTTTTTTTTTTTTTTTTCTTTGAGCTGTCATGGCTCTAAGCACAATCTCTGTCTGCAGCTCTGCAGGCAGGTTTGCTGGGCACGGATTGATCCTTGCTCTTCCTGGCACGACAGCTCGGGAATGGCACCTGCAGGAGGGTATTGATCTCCAGGACTCGCCTGTTGCTCAGCTCTGCTCTCGGTAGAATTTCAGCTTCTGATTACTACACTTCTTTTTTTTTTTTTTTTTTAATACTTTGGGGAGTTAAAACAATTGAAGGAAAGAGAACAGAGCTTTTGCAGAGGATTTTATGAACTAAATGGTCTTTACTCATTGGCAAAGTGCTGGAAATATGGCTAAAATGAGATGGCTTTGCACGGTTCCCCAGCTCTGCTGGTGGGGATTCCTGCTGCTCCTTGTAGAAACCCCTCTGGCTTGTATTGCTGCTTCTTCTTAGCTTGCTCATATCTGCTGGCAAATTGTTGCTCAGTAAGCCCTTTCTTCCAGGCTTTTTTGCACTTAAAATTTATTCTTTATTAAAAATCAACTCCAACTCCTTGTTTGTATCCTTCCTTTCTCCATTGCCCCAGTGCATGTTCTTGCAAGGAAGCAGAGCAAATGTGATATCTTTCAGTTTATTTCATTTTCTTCTGATTTTCCCCCCCTTGAAAGCAAGTCTGGTATGATAATTGCTATCAGTTATTTCTGGCCTGGAAGACATAGTGTGTATTGCACGGTGCAGCTGATTATTGAATATTTCACTGCATAATCAATGTAAGAAATCTGTCCACTTAAAGCTCATAATGTCTGTTTGATATTCTGATATTTCCTAAACAGTCAAGATTTGCATTTGTAAATAGCATTTATGGAATGAATTCAAATAGGGAAATTTGGTATGACTTTTTTTTTTGCACTCAATTATGCAGGTTAAGTCAATGCACTCTGGTTTATTTAGACTTAATAAATCTGAACCATGAGTTACTGCAAGGAGATTTCCTGAGCAGTCTGATCTGAGTAGGGGAAATCTATGCAATCAAGGTGCTTTGTGAAAAAATTCTCGTATCTAGAATAAGTTTTTAAAATTAAGCTGCATCTGTTAAATTGGAAATGGTTTGGGCAACAGTCTTTCTTTCTTCACAACAGAATACAGCAAACCTTCCCAACAGAATCCATTAGCCATGGGTTCACCTTTACTAGCCAAGAGTGTCCATGCATTTATGATGGCATTGATGGGCACTCTCTGTCAAGGAGAACCTTGTAGATCACTGAAACAATTGCTCAGGAAAAAAGATCTCAGTTCAAATAGAACAATGTTACCTAAGAGTTAAGGTTTTCTGTCTAGGAGAAATTTTCAGTCAGACAAGAGTAGTTTAGCCAAAACAGTTTCTATGGTCTCCTCATTTTTAATTAAATGTTTAGTAGTTCTTCAACAGGCAGGTTGTGCTTAAGTCTTTACCCTGGCAGTGAAATTGAGCAAACCTACAGGAGTTTAGGGTCCTGAGTTTGAGTTAAGTCATGACAAATGCCCTCCCTCACATGTTGACTCAGTAGCCCTGGTGAAACTATTCCTGCCTTGAACAGTTATTCTATATAATTCATGTGAGTGCTGAAATGGATTAACCTCTTTTTATAGCCTGGGATGAAAAGCCTCTTCTGTTGTAACTCATCTTGTCTGAATTCCTTACATAAAGGCTAGGAATATATTTAAAACATGAAAATCACAGTTGTCCTCTTCTGTGCTTCACCCAGCTTGGGTGCAATACAAAGAACTCTCTTGTGCCTGGGCTTGGAGCGGATTTTGCACAGCTCTGGCGTTTAGCAGTTGGTGCTGAGTGCCTTTGTATCCATTGAGCCTTTCAGGGAGTTCATGGCTTAAAGCAGGCATATGTTATCACTGCTCTTGATAGACACATTTCTTTTCTGAAGGTGTTTTGAAAACATGCAAAGCTCTACCTAATAGAAGTTCTCCCTGATTACACTGTGTGCTAATAACAAAAAATTGGTCAGTTTTAAAGATGTCCTCACTCTATCTGCCATATCCATATCTATCTGCCATATTGAGAGACATGCAGTGTTTCTTGCAGGGAAATTATGAATCCAATTTGAAAGCGGTCAGAAGGCATAATTCTCATGCTGCCCAGAGGCTGAAGGATAAGAGACTGTTCTGTGCTGAAGCAGATGTGTTTAGGTGTTTGTGAGCTGGCAGCTTTTCTTCCATCAAAAAGGGAAAATTAAAGCCAAATTCCTTTGGATGGAGATCTTGAGAGAAAACCTGTTCCTAAACAGCAGAAAATACTATCTCTGGCACAGAAGTTGCCTGAGTTTTCACCGAATTATGCAGGTTTTGGGGAAAAACCAAGGCAGTCCCTCAGTTATACTTATCAATACCAACCCTGTACAGTTCAAGGGTGTGATTCTTTCCAATGAGATAAATTGACTAATTAATGAAAAATACAGTTTTTCCTTAGTAGGAGTTATTTTGAACTGTTTAAGCATAGCTATTAAATATTGGGAAATGCACACAGTAACTAGTCCCTGCTTAAACCACTTGAGGCAGTGTGAATCCAGGGCCAGCTGATGGGAAGCCCAAACCTGAGGCTGTAGCTCTGGGAGGCGTAGTATCAATTCTTGGGCAAAGGGGAAATGGTAGGACTTCAACTAAACTTGGTGTGAAATGAGATGATGTTTCAAAAACCCACCTGGAATCTAGAAGAGTAAGAAATCCTTCTTTAGTCGGACACACAAATTTTACATACCTCTGCAGCACCTCTCCCAGGTACTGCACCAATCCTCCTGCCTTCTTTCCCAGGCAGTCAAAGCTCTTCAAGTGATAAAGGCAAATGTTACATAATGCATATTTTGAATATTTATAAATTGCTTACTAGTTAAACTTGTAAATCATTGCAGTTCTCCTGGGTTATTTCCAGCAGTGTATGTGGGGAGGTTGTTTTCCATGTCTGTGTCTGAAATGGTTCAACTGCACAACAGGGTGCAGCTGCCTGTTTATATCCTCTACTTTGCAAGCTTAATTTTGAGGTCACCTTTGCTTGAATCTGATGATCACACCTGACACTGATCCCCCTGTATATGGGAAAACAGAAGAAATCTTTTGGAAATAGTTTATTTTGGAGCTTAGTTATCTCCTCTGGTTGTAGGTTACAATTAATATTGTGACAGTGCTGTCTTGGACCCTGAGCTCAGACTGCTTTGGTGGTGGAGTCCTGCAAAGACTCAGTTGCTCTGACTGACCCTGATTACTTGTTTTCTCTCATCATGGTCTCTCATCTGCCTCATTAAGACTGTGGTTTATTCTCATGTTTTGGCTATTCTTATGAAAATGCTCAGTGAAGATGTTAGATTTGTTGTCATTATTTCTGACTGCAGAGACATTTTGTTCTGTCACCAGACAAGACAAAATGTTTGTGTGTTTTCATACACAGTATCTTGCCAACCTTCCCCACAAGTCCATAAAAACCCTGTACCAACCAGGGCCAAAACAGATTCTTGGGCAAAGCTGTGGCTTTCCCAGGATCCTGTCAGAGCTCCACTGATGTTAATTGTCAACTCTTATTTCTACCCTTCTGTCTTAAGCTCTTGTTTGAGTAAGTCTTATGTTTTCTCAATGCAGCTGCCCTCCTGTTTGAGCAGTGCTGGTGTTTGATACTGTCAGACCCATCTGTCTTGTCCCCAACTCCCAAATGCAGCCCCCAGCAGTGTTGTGGGTCTGCCAGCCTTCCTCTTGAAGGGAATTTGTGGCACTGATAGCAAGACCTGATCCTGCTCTTGAGGTGTGGTTTTTTTTGTTGTTTGTTTGGTTGTTTTGTGCGGTGAGGGTTGTTTTGTGTTTGTTTTTTCTGCCCAAGGTCAATTTACCAATCTAAGTCTGGTTCCTTGGAGGGATGATTTTCATGACTCTCTGGGTGCCTGAAGAGGGAGAATTCAAACAGCAGGGATTGCACATGGATAAATGCTGTGAAGATGGGGGGGGGGGTAAAGGATACTGACAACTTCCTACTCTGCTTAGAACAGGGAAATAAAAACCTTGTACTGACCTCAAGGGGAACAGTAACATCTAGAGATTCAGACTTGAAAGGGCAAAATATTTTCTCTTATGCTTGGTGCTAGTCTTCTCTCAGGAAGCATTTGGACACGTGAACTGGAGAAAGGAATGAAAGCACATTTGGGAAAGCCTCAGATACTGCCACGCTGTGCACATCTGTGACTGTGCACACAGCTATGCAGTGTCTCACTTATCCAAACCTCTTTTTGAAACTGAACATGAAGATCAAGCAATACAAAGCCAAGTATTGCTTTGCACTGCAAAATGCTGGCACAGCTTTGTGATTATTTGTGTTAATGCTGCAGTCACTGTGGTATCTGAAAACTTGTTACTTCAGTTCCCAGTGACGTGTACGTATCTGAAGATTCCCCAACACTAATGTGACTCCCATGGTTGTGACACAGGCTCAGCAACTGGCCTCTTGGGGACAAAAAAGCTTTTTGGTGTGAGCAGTTACTGAACACATTAACCAGAGCATATGTATGTTTGAAAATTGTCCTCTGGGGACTCAAGACCAGAAGACCACCTTATTTGTCTCATCCCTTTCTGCTGCTTCAGCAGGACAGATGTTGCTGCAGTACAGCTTTGGTTTTTCATGGATATCCTCATCATTTTTTCAGTGACTTTTTCCTGTCTTTATTATATGAGATATGATACCAGAACTGGGTGCTAATAAGCACACAAATAACTAGTGGCACTAGTAGTGGTGACATAAATTTATAATCTAACAAATGCATGTGGTTTCTTTTTTTTTCTTTTTTAAATACTTAAAAATACTCTCATGTCCCCCCAGCTGGCTGAAGTGTTTATAGGTACTTATCCCTCCTCTGTGAATTTATTTTAAAAGTGTAGTTTTCAGGGCATTTCTAGATGATGAGACTGGTTTGTGACTGTGTTACCCTTTCCTGACTGGCATTCTGAGATACTGTCTTGTGTTTTTATCCTCCCAGTAACTTTATATACGTGAATTGCTGTGATCTGTTGTTATGCTGACAGTGCATTATTTTAATATTGAGAAATGGAGCTAATTAAATATCACTGTCTCAGACTGTCTATGCTTTTTTCTTCCTCCTTTGGTAATGAAATAGAGGAGGAAAATATTGGCTTTCCCATGAACACCCTTGGGAAGATCCTGCTGGCTTCATTGCAATTTGAGCTCATAACAAAATGAGCATTCATAGACAGTAATTTCTGGTTGGTTTGCCTGGGTGGTGGTGTTTTGTTTGTTTGTTTGTTTGTTTTGAAATTCTTTATGAATATCTGGAGCTTTTGATGTTCCATCCCTCCATCCCCCTGCCCCAAGTTACCTTATGGATCTAATTCTGGATCCTTGGAGGGATATTTCCATGACTTCCTGAGCACTTCTGTTTGGAAACACTTGTTTACCCACTACATTGGTGCCTGAATACCTGTTGGCAGCTTTGTTTTCAGAGTCTCATACGTGATGCTCTCTATAAAAGTGTGTCAGAATTGCCATTTATTTGGCAGATGCTTTTGGACAAAGAGTCTTCTCACTTTTTTAGGAAGAAGTTGATTGTTGAGCTTATACCAAGTGAAAGGTGGCTTTTGTGTTCTTCAACTACAGCGAGAACCAATCCAATTCCCGATGTAACATATACAATGGAGAAAATACAGCTTGCCTCACCTGAGAAACCAGCTCATAAAGGTGTCTTACTCTCAGGATTTTGGGAGTTTCCATTTGTCAGTCCTTGCAGTATGCAGTTGAGTTTTTTCCTCAAAGATATTGGAAAGTTAGAAAACAAAATGTGCTGTTAAACATGGATTGTAGCAAATTGATATTTTAAATGAATGATGATACATTGCAGCGATTAGTGATGGCACAGGAGTGTTCTGGGGAAATAATGAGCTGTCTAAGTGGTCAGGAAAAAATTTACCTTCATTCTGTCACCTCAGATGTGCAGGAGAGAAAAGTGAAATAATTTATGACAGGGCTATGTACCTCTTAGCACTGTAATATATTAGACTTGTGATGTTGTGACACTAATCACCAAAAAATTCTAGGGTTGTGTCATAAATTAGATTGTGCTGCATCTGATTGGGCTTTTTGTGCTTTATTCACATCAAAAGGCAATTACATTTTGTGCAAACTTAATCTTACCAGTTTAATGGTGCATGTAAAATATGCCTTTTAATTTGTCCTTTATTAATACTGTATATAGGGGCTTTCTGCAGATGAGAAGCAAGTAATTATTTTGTTTCTTGGATACTGGGGGTACCCTTCAGGATATAACCTTTGCTTAAGTTATCTGTATGTATGTGTAAGAGATGTATCTTGATATTTTTTCAGGCCTGCATCTGTACTACTTAGAGGAATTTTCTTGACAGTCAATAGGAACTAAATAAATAATAAATTGCCTAAATGAACTCAGCAAACCAAGGTTCAGCTGAGATTCTTGCACAAAACTGAGACAAACACCAAAGTCAGCTCTCTTTGCACAGGGACAAAGGGGAATGGCTTTAAACTATAAGAGAAGATGTTTGGATTAAATGTCAGAGAGAAATTCTCATTGTGAGGGTGAAATTCTCACTTCCATTGCTGGAAGTGCTCAAGGCTAGGGTGGGTGGGGCTTGGAGGAACCTGGTCTAGTGGAAGGAGTCCCTGCCCATGGCAGGGAGGGGTTGGAATTAAATGCTATTTAAGGTGCCTTCCAACTCAAACCATTCTATGATTTTATGATCTTTTTTCAATATTCTTTTTCATTTTGTAATGAAATAAACTTGACACCAAAAAAAAAAAATCAATTTGAGTTGGTGAAAATTCCTGCCAGACAAAAACTAAAAGGAGTGTTTGAACAGCGAAAAGGGTCTCTACACAAGAAATGAATGACCTTGGAGAAGGGAGCAGCAAGAACAGGATCAAACTCAGCAGCACAAAATGAAAAGCCACATGTACTGGAGGACTCATGAAATATTTGCTGGTCTAAACTGGGAGCTCTAAAAGAAACATACTGGACACCAATGTGACGGAGATAAATGCAACTAGAGGATGAATTAGGACACGTATTTCCATGAGGGTTTGGGATGTTCTGGTGCCTGATGAGGTGTCTGCAAGAGCAGGTGCAGTATGTGACTCTGGGTATCTGGTGTTTCACATTTGGCCAAGTAAGGCTTGCAGGTGGCAAAATTGTACCTAGAACAGGCTAATTTTTTTTTTTTTTGGCCTGACTGTACATTTTCGTTGCTGCTCGTAGAACATGATTAAAAAATAATAAATGATCATGAGGGGTAATGTTGGCACTGAAAAAAGTTTTATAAACAGGCTGGGAGTGTGTGTGGGCAGGTTTTAGGACAAGATTTGGAAAAATGCTTATTGAAATACCCTCAAATCAGAGTATGGGCAGAGAAAAATGGAGGCTATAAAGGAGTTATATGGTCCTGGTTGTAACGACACAAACAAGTGAGGTCACCTGGTCTTGTTAATGGGCATGTTTGTGTGAAAAGAAGCTAAATTATGTGTGTTGTTTCCAAAAGTCTGTAATGAGGAAACTGGTGAAAAGAGACTGAAGGAAAGAAATAGCATAGCTGACATGTCAGACAAGGTCTGGGTTGATGATGATTTCGGGAATTGAATGTGTATGATGGGTCTTGATTCTGTACTCCTATGGCTGATCAGCCCTTAAAGGCAACCCACCTACGTCCTAAGGACCTCGCTGCCACCGTCCAAGCTCGCTTGGCCCCGGCAGATGAACCTTAGGATTAAAGGGTGGGCTCAGTTCCGCGCACACTGTGTCTCACCTAAAAAATCCAATGCGCAGGCTGGAAGGTGGAAAGACCTTCCCCGGATCTTCGCTCGCGAAGGCTGGCCATTATATATATTACTGGTTGGAAAGGGTAACCATCCAATACAAAGGACTTTCCTTTTAAATAGAAAGCAAATTTTCTAATTAAATGCTTCATAGAAAGCTTATTTTCAAATGAACTTTTCTTAATGAAAAGTTCTTGTTTTCCCTGTGGAAAGGTGATAAAACCAATTACTTCCAAAACTTTCAAAGGGGAGGGGAGAAGATTTGGTTTTGTTTGGGATTTTTTTTTTTTTTCTTAAATAACATAAGTTTATAATGGAATCTTAACATTTTATGAATTTATTTTTTTCTGATAACAAACCCTTATTTTTCATTAGTGATTTCCAAATAACTACAATTCAGAGGCTGATTTCAGTTTGCAAGTAGCTCATGTTTGACTTAAGCTTACTGTTTTTAGAGTGTATTCATATCTCCTCTGATGAAATTGAGCTTGATATTAGTTGAAATCTAACATCAGGTTCAAGTAAATTAGTTGCATTTTCAGAACCACCACATTTATTCTTTGCAGATGTGGCAGCAGTGATTAGTCATGTTATATGTCAGCTGTAACAGGGAACAGGAAAGAGGAGTGATTTAAATACAAGCTGAAAACGAAAATAGCTCTACTTTTCTCATTAAATGGTTTGCAGAACTGATGCACGAAAACAATTACTTGTTCTGCAGCACTCAGAGATGCTGCATTGCAAACACTCCCAGCAGCTTTATTTTTAGAACATGTTTGAATCATCCAGTATGATCTAGTTGTTGTCCACCTACGATAGCTGAGAGACAAATAATATTATGTGTGACATTATATCTTGAAAAACATGCCTTATTGATACGTGTTTTTCATTTCTATGCAGTTTTCTATCCAGAGCATTAGAGCTGATTTTCCTTTATAACATACAGATCATTATCACAGGCAGAAGTCAGCAGAAATGAGCTGGGAGTTTCAGATCAGTTTTTGTGGCCCTAGTCTTGCCTCAAAAACTGCCATTGCACAGACTACAAGCGTTGTTTTGGCTGTGGCTTAGCGACCACATCAGTATTGGTCTGCAGCTTTAGCAAAGAAGAATCATGTGGGTAGAAGTGGGCAGAGCTCCTGGCCTTTAGTAGTCATAAACTTCATCCTTCCACTTACCTACCTCGCTCCTCAGGAGTCATTGCTTGGAGAATGCTGGACTAATTCATGCTTTTTCCATCCATGGGTTTGCTAAGCATGGTCAAAAAAACTAGCAAAACATAAGTCAAATGATGATTTTAGATGTACCAGAGTGGATACAAGCTAAAGTTGGGGAAAAACTGCTTTTAACAGCAGGCTTTTGGAGTAGAAGAAGACTGGTATCTTCTGATTTCTCTGCTTCTTGCTGTGGGACAACCCTTTGTGTCTTAGAGCATTATAGATCTGATTGAGGTGCACAGTGAGAAAAGGACCTGTGATTGTCTTTGGCAAAGACCTCTTTGCCTCATCTCTCTTCCAGCCACTATCAGGGAAGGAAGAGGAGGGGAATGAAAAGTAGAGGCTCAAAAATATAGCAGATTAGTGTTGTAATACAAAACAAAGTAGTTAGCTGCATAATATAAATGTAATAATGATAACTGAAAACTGACCTAGAAATTAAGGTCAGGAACAACTGGTCTTCCTGAGTGCCTCTGTTTTTTAGTGTCATTCTAATGAGTTAATAGAAGGATTTGAGTTGCAACCAGTTGCCATATCCCCCTTTGAGACTGGATCTTTTTCCCCAGTAGATCTTCTTGGGACTCAAACTAAGCATGTTTGGATATCTTGGTGCACATCCCAGCTGAACCAAAAGGGCAGTTTCACTGACACCAGTGCCACTGAACTGGATTTTACACTCAGTTCAATAAACACTAAAATTGTGTCAAATTCTACCTTGATGAAATCAATGGCAGAAGTCATTTGGCTATGACCTTGTCTGCACTCAGGCCACTTTATGCTCCTCTGGCACCGTAAAGGAGCAATGAATTATATTGTGACTCATTTTAAAGCCCCTCTGTGCTGCCAGGGTGATATTGTGGGTTTAGAGTAAACGAAATTTCAGGCTAATTGGCTTTAGTGTAAATGAGCATCATGGGCCATGCACTTGTTTGGGCTGAAACAGCGATGGGATGTATGTGTGGATGAGTTGCCCAACTGATTTTAGTTGCCCTGTGGCTGAAGGGCATCCTCTGCAAGGATACAGGATGATAACAGCTGTTGGTTTGAAGAACACTGTGTGAGTGAGGCAGGAATGACCCTTCCTGAATACTCTAAACCACCAGACAAATGACTGAAATATGATGGGGAAAATATCCTTTCCTCTCTGACCATGTTTTGTCATATTGCCTGGGGATGGGGCTGGAAAGTAGTACCATTCCTTGGGAAACATTGGGAGGGAGGAAAAAAACTTCCCCTCTTTTCCAGGTGGTGCATGAATGGTTTGCTGAAATGTGGCTAATGGCATTTTGGACTGGTGTGATCTGAAGTTCTCTGCAAGCTTGTAAAGCAACTTTCCCTCCTCTTCCTGAAATAAGAACAGCAAAGTCCCTCAGAACTTTCTCACTACAGAGGATTTATTCAAGATTTTGCATTTCCATCTGCAGTCTGTCTCATGTGTGTGTGTGAGGTACTTCAGAAGTAAGGCACTAAATCAAATAAACCATTTTATAGCTGTATTGCAGAGTTAAACGGGAGCAGCTTGCTGAGACATAACACATATTTTGTAAAAATAGCCAGAAATGTATTTCCTTTCAGTGGTTACAATTAAGGTTTTCTTCCAGGAGAAAAGTGAGAGAAAGGCTGTTCAATTACACAGAGTGCTGCAGAAATGCCATTGAATGAATCATTTAATCCTTTTAAGTACAATCATCTTCCAATGGGTGGAATTTTACCTGTTTCAGACATTTCCCACCTTACATGACACATCCAAGAATAAAGGGAAAGGCTGATTATACCTTCTTTTGTACTCCTTGTCAATGTGCTCTTGAGAAACACCTGAACACAGAAGTAACCCCCCTACTCCTATATGGCTGATACACATAGATGTGAGTGTGTATAGTAATTTATTAAATATGTGCATTAGGTTTGCATAAACTCTGGCTTGTGATGCCTGTTTTTGTTGTTGGATTACGCTACTAGTTCTCTGTGCCTTGCATTTAGGAACTGATCAGGTATGGCCAGCATAACATTGCTCATTAAATCAGTGAGAAAGAAGGAAAAGAACTGACATCATGTAGGGAAAACATGGGGGGCTGGAGGAAAAGAATACTTTGATTTTTTTTTTTTTCATCAGTTCTGTAGGTTTTCCCAAGACAAAGACTTTCCATTAAATGTAATGTCTCTTTACGTCTCCCTCCTCAAGTGTAGCTTCACACCTGCTGCTCTGGGAAATGAGAATTATGCTTGAAGTAGGTATGATCTGAGTAACTTTATTCCAGGATACAATTAGTTACTTAGGCTGGTTGAAAAAGCCTAGCACATGTAAGGATGCTTTTTTTGAGATGTTTGCCCTTGGTTTGCAGTGGTTTTTAGCCTGCTGTACTATGTGTTACATATTTTAAAATGTTGCTTCTTATCCAAATTAGTTTTTATTTGTAAAACAGTTCTGACAATGAGTAGTTTGACGTAAGTAATTTCTGAGAGACTCCTCAAATTACAGTCAGTTTTCTCTGATGTACAAAAGTATCTTAGTAAGAATATGTTATCTGAACCTAAAATTGTCAGTTTTTCAACAGCTGTGATCCAGACTCTTTTCCCATGTTTATGGAACCATTGGTTCAGATGGGAGAAAGAAAGAGAAAAGATAAAACTCTTGTCTCTATTAATGGGAATTTCAGATTACTTTCTGAGCTTGGTAAGTTTCAAGTGGGTGGGTGGGGGGAAATTTTGGAGGTATTATTGGCAAATTAATAATTAATTGGCAGTTATGCTTTGGTAGCAAGAAATGAATTAGGGGAAAATTTGAAAGGCTCCAGCTCCCTGAAAATTAATTTTTGAGGACATAGAGAATTTCATTCTAGTAGAAGAATTTTAGACCTTGGTTTCCATGAACAGGTGGTGTTTGACAAGTTACAGCTTAACCAGGAAGGAAAAGCATTCTCCTTCCAAGTTTTCCATGCTGCAAAGTAACCCAGGTGGTGCAACTGCTGTCCTAAAGGAAGCAGTGAATTCATTTTACTCAGACTGCTGACACAGAGCACACAAGCAACCACGTCTGAAAATTGTGTATATCTAGAAATGAGATTTATCTCCAAGACTGGTTTACCACTCTTACTAAATATTGCCTGCTGTAACTGTGGATTTTTTTTAAGGTGAGAAGTACATAAACACAAACATCATAACATGAATTGTCTACAGAGAGGAAAAAAAGCAACCTATTTTCTACAAAATACTTATGTTTTGTTCACCATTCCTGTAACTGTCTATATTTAAAGTTATGAATCTTTCCCTTTGCAGTGCAGTAAATACTGAGCCCCCTATCTAATCTTTATCGAATTTGCATATGTTACTGTGTAGTTCATACCTGTTCAGTGAAATCAATGTAGTGAAATAGCTGTACTGGGACTTTCACTCACCTGAAAGTTTTTAAGTCCCCTCTACTGACACTTTCAATTTCCAAGAAAAAAACTTTAAGTTAAATCTTATTATAGGTAAGCTAATTGGAGCTTTTGATAACAAAGTTTTAAAATGTGTTTATTTTGGGCTTCAATGCATGTGACCCTATGCTAAATTTTAGCATGTACTTGCATGCCTTTCTGGAGGGAGGAGTGTTTTATTTACTGCATGAATTGAAGATAAATGAAAAATTATATTCTGTGTAAGTACTCTTGTAAAAGCAAGACCAACATTTATGAGCAGTGTACACATAGCATATTGTTTGGTCACTGGGGCTGTGTTTGTGTACCCTTGGGTGTCCTTTTAAAAATGCAGTCAATAGAGCAGACTCATCCTGGGATTTAATGATGGGCATCATAACACAGTCCATCACACCAGGTATCTCCACTAGTGTGTGAGAGAGAAAAGGATGAACTGGTGGTGCTGGTGGGGTAATAGACTTTTTTATTGCCTTTTTGTGCTCTGCTTACCACTGAGAGTTTCTGTTTTTGTACATTTGTCCATCTGCTCAAAGGGGCAGCTCTAGCTGGTATGGAGAAACAAATCTTTTGTCCCAGATACCCTCATGTTTTGCAGTGTTACCTGGCACAATACTTTTTCATCCATCCTCATTGTAACTTGACTTCTGGGAAATTTGCTTAGTATTGATTTAACTTCATTTCTGTTAGAAGAAAACCTGAGAGCACTGTCTCTATAGCTGTGCTCTAATAATGGAATATCCTCAATATCTGATTAATACAGCTGGGAAATATACTCTTGTTCCACAGTCAAAGCAATAAACGAGGGGGGGATCAGGCTGTAATGAGAGAGAAACTTTTCAGGCTATTTAATATGTTGAACTTGGACTGATCAAAACAACTGCAGAGTAAAGCATTCTCTTTTATTTAACCTGCTTTTTCCAATAAAATTCTTAGTGGAAAAATACCAGGTAGTCTACAAAAAAATCGCAGTTTAACCTTTTGATATTTCTTCAGGCAAGGTGACTTGTTTTTAAGTGAAACTTTTAAGGACAGGAACCACCAAACAAAATTCCAGAATCACTGGGTTTAACTATTACTGTTTGCTCAATACCATTGCTGGTGGAGGATTCCATCTCTAGTCACATCTGCTGGCTCTTAAAAGTGCCATGGGCACATCCCCAGGGCACTGGTCAGGGTGGGAGCCCTCCTTTTGTGTGTGTCAGAGCAGTTCAAAATTTATTAAACTGTTTCTTTCACCGGGGAAGAAAAACATGATTAGTCATGATCAACAGGTCTGTTTTCAGTGGGTTTGAGGGAGCAGTTTTTTCAGTGCTCTTCGGGAAGATGGGCTTGGAGAAGGTCTAAGGAAGCTGCAGCTGCAATACTGACAGGTGTTGGCAGACACTGGACAAGCTGGTGTGTATCGTAGTGAAGCCAAACGGAGACATCTGGATTCAAATGAAAGTGGTGGATATCCCTACCCTGAGGGATGGGGGATGAAAATCAAGTGGATGTGCTGCTCCCTGGCAGTGCAGGGAAAACAGGATAACCCCACCATTACTGGGAGATGCCCAGAAGGAAGGATTGACTCGTGTGCATAGGCTCTTGGTCCTGGAGGCATGTGGCTGAGCTCACAGTGTGCACCATCACCACCTTGTGACATTTATCCTCCTACAAAGCTGGTTGAGAAATTCCCTTGCCTGGATAGATGACAAGCTGCCCTATTATGTTTTCTCAGTGCTGTCCTCCTTGAGGAAGCAGAGGACAGGGGGCTCACAGGACACAGGAGAGGGGATCCTGAGGTACAACCAGAGAGCACAGCCACACGGACAGATATGTCACATCTCCCTCACGAATGCGTGTGATGTGATGGAGGAGTAATGCCAGAGCACCCAATTGTTAGGGGATAAACAAGCTGTTCTTTCTTTTTTCTTTTTGTTTTAGAATCTGGTTTGTGTCATACTGTCATGATAGTTACTGTTCCCTTTGTGCTCTGAAGTAGATCAATAGGTTTGTTGTTGGGTCAAGACAAAGGGCTTGACAGCCCAGGAAACAAATTGCTTGTATTTCCTTTCCTATTCAAGCTTCCTCTGTCACAGAAGTTGTTAGCTGTGGAAGACAACTTTTTTTTATGTTGATGTCAAAATATCTGGAACAGATGAACAGGTATTTTATCCCTACATAGCTCAGCAGCAGCTTTGCTGCATTCAGCTTGTCTTCATGGTAATAATTTGGTATTTCACTGGGATGCCACTATCATCTCTTTTAACAACTGCCCCTCTCTTTGACAAATAAACAGGCAGCTGAGGAAGACTCTTTTCAACAAGAACTCCATGTTCATTTGTGAGCAGCTAAAGTAATACCAGCAATAATACTAATAAGCTTTTCAATGTCATAGCAGCCAGATGTGTTTTTATTGAAGCAGAATTCTTAATTTCTATAGTGGGAAACATATTTTCCCTATCTCCTTTATATGGAAGGCACGAGTGGAGAGGGATTACATCAGAAATCATCCATTTTGTCATGATACTGACTTTTATTTTCCATTGGGTCCTTTTAAGATTTGTATTTTACTGTCTGTGTCAAAGACCAATTCTGGTCAAGACTTACTGCACACAGATGAGCTATAAACAGAGTTATGAAAAAGGGCATTTGAGGCCTCTGTAAACATATATCACACTGTGCTTCTGGAAAGCCTGGACCCTGTGAGTTTCTCAGTCCTTAGTTTCATTACTGTACCTTCTGCTCTCCTTTCAAGCAACTCTTTAAATCTCTGCTTTGGAGCCTTGGGCTGCACCACAACCTGTGAACACGACCACCCCCTTGTCTTCCTCCCAGTGACTGCGTGGAGTGGTCACAGGGAGTATGAAGTCTGAGCATTTATTCACTGTGCAGTATTTCAGTCCAGTTCTTCTCACACCAGGACTGGTTTTATGTCAAATTACTCTGAGCACACCTTGCTGGCTCTGGTTTATACTGACTAATGACAAAGTCATTCTGATTGGGTTGGTTTGATGTGATTTACCTCTGGGAAACATGGTCAGGAAAACATCGGCTTCTTTATCTTAGTTGTTTCACTTGATGTGAAACAAATCCTTTGTTTGATTGTAGAATTTTTTTAAAAACTCTTTATATGTGGCATGGTAGAAGATAGCAACACTTAGTTTTGCTTTAACTCTGAAATCAACACAGGTATTTTAAAATCTGTAAAGCAGGTACCATTTAAGAGAATTTCTGTCTATCAGTATATTCTTGTACCTCAGTTTCTGTCTCTTTATTCAGTATTGGAAAAACACCCACTGTTTAAATTGCAAGTGTGTGAGACCTTTGGTGAATTACTCTCAGCTGGCTCTGAGCAGGGATGTGAAGGCTGATAGCAGGACAAGGATGTCTCAAGTTGCTTATGGCCACTTCTGTCTTTGTACACACAGAGACTGAAGTTGCTCTGCAGAGTCTTGTTCAAAATGCTGAAAATTTTGTGTGGAAGGAGGCCCAGGGTTTGGAGAGAAGGTGGAGACATGGAGTAACATGGTCTTGATTAAACATCTGCTAACAGGGCACTGAGGGAGGAATGATGTCTGGTCCCTTAGTCTGATTCATCAGGCACTGTTTCTAATTCGAGGATGCTTCTCAATATGAGCCTCTAGTGAGATTTAAATTTGAGCTCGGTGTCTGTGCTGTGAGGTTTAAACTCCCTTTCTCTTCCCCTCTTCGTCTCAGCCACTGTAACCAAAGTTCCAGTGCCTCCTATTTATTTCGGCAGGGAAGGGAATACTTCTCTCTGAGAAAATGACAGTTTCTTGGAAAATGAGTTTTCACTGGGAGGTGGGGATAATGGATTTCACCCAGGTGTTTCTTTCCCCACCACTCCAAGATGGGAAAACAAATGTGGTAGTGCTACATTAGTTGTTAGGATCAATGATCTATGTTGCCATAATGCATGATCACTGACCTTTCCTGTGTTCTGCATGCTCTCATGTGAAAAATACATGGAAAAATGTCCCTTTCATTCCCTGGAAGCTTACCCTATCTAGTTGGGATATTTTTGAACCTGAGGCTTCTATGGAGAACTATTTTGATTCATGTGGAATATAAATCACTGTGCCATTTTTGACTATTTCTTCAAAAACTGTACAAGTACGAAAGAGCTTGAAATCCTGCTTTAAAGGGAGAGCTGTAGTTTTTTTTATGATTCTCAGTGCTGCATTTCCACACATGATTTTTTTTTTTTATCCTGGTATATCACATTTATTTCCCCTTACTCTTCCTTTCTGTTTTATGAACCATGAAAACTCTGAGGACCACAGGAAGGGTTTGGTAGCTGTCAAGCAATACTCTGTGGTATTTCACATACGGTGAGGGGCATCAGTATCATGCTTGGAAGATCAGCTTGATAAAGGGGACACAGAGTAGAAAGGTTGCACAGATGTTCTGGGACCTCAGTTCTTGAATTTGGTCGACCAGGAATTTGATTATATTCTGAAATCACTGAAGCAAAGAGTAAATATAAAGCTCTGTGACGAGAAATCCCTGCAGCAGATATATGCTCTGTGCTACATCTTACAATTAAACCACAGTGGTGCAAAATCTGCTTCCAAGGCATGGCCTAGGGAATCTGAAACTTCCTTCTGCAGGTCTGTGATTCCCCAGTACCTCGAGCAGGAAGGTGGGATTGCTGTTCAGTGTCTCTGCCGTGTCTGGAGCAGGAGAGCCTCCCTTTCTCCTTGCCCAGCTGCAGACACAACTTTATCAGCTCTGGGTAACCTCTGTTGCTGTGCTTAATATTGAGCATTGCACGCATTGAATTTCTGTGACTTAAGTGTATCTGTTTTCTGTGTGTTTGGAGTTGTTGCTCATTTAACCATGACTAATGGAGAACTTGAGCAGAGATCTCCGAAGAGAGTCTATTCAAGTTGAGAGCACACAAAAAGCCTTATCTAATCAACCTACGCACATATACACATCATCAACATTTGCAGTTGAGTTTTCCCACACAACCACTTCTTGCTTGACAAAAAGATGTATTTTTCGTTCAATTTTGGATTAAACTAATTGTAAAAAGAAATTTTTTGTTCACTCTGCTCCAAACAAGAAAAACCATGCTGTCTGATTAAGGGCTGTATATCAAATACATTCTACAATAGGGAGGGGTGAAAATTCATTTTCATCTGGTTTTTTTTTTTTTTTTTTTCAATACCACTGCTGTCTGACAGGTGTTGAACTAAGAAAAGAAGAAAAGGTTGCTGGGGTATGCTAAGATATATTAAGTGGTATGAGACATATGACACGTCAAATGAAGTCTGCCAGCTTAAGATAATGCTGAGATTAAGGGCTATTAATGCTACCTGGTCTATCTGTCCAGTTTGCTGGTTGGCATTTGTGTTTTACTGAACAAGACTATGGCAAATCAAACATACACTAAAGTCTTCACGGCCTAAAAACGTCTCTGTAGAGAGGAAAAAAAATTACAGGTTCCCACAGTTAATGTTTAATCAATTTATTGGCTTTTCCTCTTTAAGCACCATCAAATATAGTGTAGCCAGCCACAGGCATTCCTGACTGTATTGCTGTTTTGTTAAATAATAGTTAAAATGGAGCTTGAAAGTAAATTTCTCTCTTGAATAATTGGACCAATAAGTTCTCATATGCTTGGATGTGTTACTGTGCCTGATGGTGGCATGAATGCTGCCACAGTTGTTCTTATCTCTATAGAGATGGAAAACTTGCTTTAAAATCATGTGTTTTGCAGCTTTCTCTTGTACCTAAGGGACAAACAAGTGGCTTTCTCATGTGCTCACTGGTTGTTGCTGTTCTGTTTGGATAAACTCTGTCTGGGGCGTGTTGAAGCTCCCCTGAAGAATAGGATTTGTTCTACCCATTGTGGCTCTGCATCTGGTCAAATGCTTCCTGGAAGCAGTACCTGTTGTTTTCTGTAACAGGGGAAACAGCCTAAAACTCCAACTTCATGTGGAACCTTTCAGTCCTTAAAAGGAATTTCTGTAACTTTAATTTTTTTTTTCTAATTGTCTGGATAAAACATGTTAAGTGGTTCACGGTGACTTGGATCACTTCAGTCCAGGATAGTCTCAAAAAAGGTTTTGGTGTTTCATGGTACTGAGAAACAATAAGTCCTCAAAGCACATGCTTCTGTGCTGTCACCCCAAGTGTGAGATTTATATTGGTGATGGATGCAGAGAAGAAAAATTTGTCAGAAAAAAGAAGAATCTTGCATGATTCTTTGCAGTCCTATGCACTTTTTTTTTTCCTTACGACCAGATAAGAGTAGTCAGCATGGTTCTTGTGCTCTCCTTTCATTCCCCTTGAGGAAATTGCATATTGAAGTTTCTCCAGAGGTTCATACTTTACTTGTTGCTTTGGATTTAAAGGCACAGGGTCTCTTAGGTGTTATTCACAGTTCTTGTCCTTGCGTGTTTTCTCTGCCCTTGACAGTTAAGGACAGTTACTGGTACAATGTGTGGTTACAGCAGTTGCTTTTGCTATTAACAGTAAACAATTCCCATTCTAAATGTGTCATTCCTAAAGGTCATGGTGTGTTGTGAGGTGATGTAGCATCATGTTGGCTGTCTCTGTGACCAGGTCTCTTCGTGGAGGTGGCAACAACTTCTCGTTTGATGCATGAGAAGTTTCCTGGTTTACAATTATCGATTAGCATGGTGTGATTTAGTGAGCCATTTTAATAAAAGACTAATGTGAATAGGTTTTAGGTCTACTGGAGATGCTTGTGTCCCTAGCTTGTGTCCCTTGTGTGAGTGAGACTGGAGGCATCATAGCTGCAGGCCATGGAAATATCCTTCAGACCTTTCAGGAAGTAAAAAGCAAGGCTCTTCTGGAAAGCTGGTAACGGTTGTGTTGGCTTGGACTCTGTAAAATCTAAGTCTTGCTTGGTTCATCTTGCAAAGTGCCTGTTCTGGGCACTTTCACGGACAATGTGTCCTTCCTCTGTCTAATACTTTGCTTCCAACACACAGCAATGGAAATTGGAGAGTGTATTTCCTGCACTTTCCTATTTCTATCCATCTTGCATCTGTGGTACAGTAACTTTCCTGAAAGTGTAGTATTAACATAAAATAATTGCAAATCATCTACATTGCTAACAAAGAGGAAAACCTTGGAAAAAAGTAAATTTCAGTGGCATAGGACTTCAGTTTTTGGTAATTTTGAGTTTTCTATGTGTTTGTAATGTATTCTTAAAACACCAAGCACTGGTAATGATCTGAAATCTTTTTGGAAAGAGAGGGTTTCTGTTACAAGAGTCACTATATATGATTTAGCGACAAGAATAAGTTGGCAAATTATCAACTTAATTGGCTTAAAATTAAACCTGTAGATGACAGTACGAAATGCTTGCATTAACCATGCTTTCTAATCTATACTCTCTGTTCTTCCTATCTTCTTCTCTGAGTTATAAACAATTCAATACTACATTAGAATACTAGGTATTGAGAATGTCCTGATCTCTGCAGAAAACTGGCATATTAATATTTGTGATTTTTTTATTTTTTTTAAAGGCTTAGAAAACAAAACACCAAAAAACACTCAAACACATCTGTCCCCTCTCAGAACCCAGGATCCCTTCAAACCACCAGAAAATAGCTTTTAATGTTGCCTGGACAGTAGATAGCAAGTTTTGAGCACTTGGTATCTTCAGAAGAAACTAAGGAGGACAGTCCTGGCACATCCACCAGGAGTGATCAGTGGCAGAGAATCACCCAGGAGGGCTGCAGCTGCAAGTAACTCTCTATCTAAGTGTTGTAGGAGACAATCCTGGGTGGGTAATTAGGAGTGCTGTGACTGTGAGGTTAACAGATTGAAATAGAAGACAGGCCCCATCTTTGAGCAGAAAGAGCAGTTTGGCAGCTGTCATTGTACATTAGGTGCATCTGTGTGTGTGTGTGCAGAACATGAAACAAGAAGCCTTTCAGGAGGAACTAATACACTTGCTCATGGAAGATTATATATCCAAATCAGACAGAGCAGAGTTAAGGAAATGGGCCAGTATATAAAAAAAATAAACGTGTGTAACTGTGTCTAAACTCCTACTTATAACTAAACTGTACTCCAATGTCTGAGATTAAATCTCAGTGTCTTTCCTACCACTAAAATTAATGCTTGCACATGGCTGGTAATTCCTGACCTATGTAAATTCACACCCTTTTAAATTTAAACTATCAAATAACTATTCATTTGTAAATACTAAAGAACCCCTTCTTCCTAATTTCTACTGTAGCTATCAAATTATTGCATTTTATAAAAGTGCTGTGGTTTAGCACAGGTATTTGCAATATGTTCGTTCATATGAACGTACAGTTCTCTCCTTCTGACTAGCTGGTGCTGCTTTTGATGTCTATTTTCCACTTTTCAAGAGAAAAAGAAAGAAGCAGTTGCAGAGCTGTGGTGGGAGTCATGAAATCAGCACCGTGTAATGCCTTTAGTCTGCTGTCAATTAGTCGCTCTGACACAAAACCATGATGAATCCCATGGCACCATTTCCCTGTTGAGTCTAATAAAATTCACTTTCAGTTTGCAAGTCTGTAGATGCCCCTTCTGGTCTAAGGGAATAACAAAATATGTCAAGCTACAAGTCAAACAGCAAGAAAGTAGAAAAAGAAGCAAGCTGCAAATGTAACAAAAAAACCCACCCAAAACCTTGAGAAAGGTGTATTTGCAGTTGAATGTAACTGACTTAAGAGATAGGAGTTATTTAACAAGCCTGAAGTTTAGTACAAGCTTGTCATGGTAGACTGTGTTTGCAGTTCATATATCACACTAAGAGGTGTTGCCTTTTGTTGAGAAAGAGGAAACAGCTTGGCAAGGCTTTGAAATACTGCTGTGCATTCAACAAGAAAAATACCTCTTAACATCAGGTGAATCCCTAAGTGAGGCAAGGCTGGGTGTTTTGCAGAAGCTCTTGGGAAATCATAGGGGAAGGGATGTGTCTTAGAGGAGAGCTGCCTTAGGGACATGGAGCAGAGAGGGTGGGAAGCCTTGAATTCCAGGGAGATGTTGGGTCTGTTTCCCTGGGAGCTTGGCTGCTGCTTGGCTTTGGGCAACACTGCTATAGATACAAGAGCTGAGCAAAGAGGTGAACAAAATCAGGGTGGATAAAGCAGTCAACTCTGCTAATGAGATTTTTTTTTTTTTTCCCCCTAAGATAATCTGCTATGTGACTGTTCTCATTCCTGACTTAATAATTACAAAAATAATTTGAAAAATGGAGAATGTCTTTCTGTTGGGAGTCTTTCCCCAAGGATGGGAAAGGATGTTCTGGGATATCCTTGTTTACTGCTCTGCTCCAATTGTTTATAGGCTGAAGGAACATATATATTCTGCAGATTCCCCTCCTGATTGCAATCTATTTTAGGGAGGTAGATATTTTAGATATTCCCCTATGTACAGAAATCTTATTTAAAATTACAAAGGATAAAAACTTGGATTTCTTAAAAAAAAAATTAATTTTAGAGTCAGTTTAGGTGGGCTGGGTTAACCATGGAAGGTAGGTATAGTGTGGAAGGTATTTTGTATTTGTGACAGCAAACAATTGGGTATGTGATTTACATAACATAAAACTCTGAGGTATAGAGCTGTCTATTTTTTTCCTCCAATAGTCATAGGGAGCCTAATTTACATCACCATACCTTTTGACTCTGTGGCAGGAGCTGGTTGACAGACAATGTCATAACCTCATCTCCTCTGTTATTTGAGAAAATGTTTGGGGGATATTGAAAGTAAGGAACAGGATATGGCCACAAATCACTTCTGAAATGAAGCATTGACTCTGTTTTGAAGAAAACATGTTGAATGTTGGCATGCTGCACTCTCCTTTATTTGGCCAGGAATCCTTAGTGTTTATTAAGGGTGAAATTCATCCATGTGCTGTGAACTATGCACTCCAAATAAAGCTTCAGTGAGTTTTTAATGTTGGATATATCATATGCTGACTTTCCTGCATAAGGATGAGGTTTTTTCTTGAAATGAAATGAAGACTGAGAGCAGATAAGGTAAAATAATGATGGGATGAAATAAAACTGGTCTATCAGAAGAAATGGCACAGAAATCCAATCTGGGACAGTAAAATGGGCATACATATCATTTTCTGTTGTATGCTATTTCACACAAAGTATGGTTGCAACAGGAAATCAATGGAAAATAAAAATTACGTATGAGGCAAACTGCTAAAAATCAAGAGGCTGTACTTTCCAGTTCAAATTGAAAGGTAAAAGCAGGAGAGGGATAACATATGGGTTTCATATCTTTTGGATAGCTGTAAATTTGCTTCTTTTGTCTGCTGATGTACAACCTTCAATTTTATTCTCATGATTGTTTTGGTATCATGTGCCTGTCCTGATACTGTGGTGAATGCAGATAAATGTTCTGCATAAACACTATTAATGTTACTTCTGTCTGTAATTTCTTTTTGCCTGAAGTCATTTATATTTCAGGCATCAGACCTCTTCCATATCTGGATGAACCTGACTTTTACACCATAACTGTACTTAATCCTATTATGCTACCAGTGTTTGTCCTCTTTGTGCTACCCCATGGATCCTGGTGCTGCCCTTTTAAGTAATTTGTGTCTGTGTGTGTATGTTAAACTCCTCAGCTATAACCCTATTTAACAATCACCATGAAATAGCTGGTAGAAATGAGAAAGGTGCTTAGAGTTCCCTTATTTAATAAAAAAATGACCCGAGTACCTTAATCTTTTAAAAGACAATATGGTATCTGTTTTACAAATTAGAAACTGGATTTAGGTGGCTATTGGTATCTGTGAAACAAAAATAAAATCCAAATGTCAGTGGAGCTTTAGTGCTAAACTCCAAAATTCATTGTAGATAACAGGATATTATTTGATAAATTTTTGCATCAAAGCACAAAAAAAAAAAAAAATATCCCTCAAAGTTGCTGCCTTTTAACTGCAGAAGGGAAAAAGAAAACTTGACCAATAGCTTTCTCTTGGCTCAAAGTACTCTTGGGAAGAATGTCCATAGCTTTCCTTGCCTTCTCTCCATCTTTTTTCTTTGTATTTCTCCTGCATTTACAGTTTAAAAAAATAATTTTTTTCCTCCTGCTCTATTTTTTCCCTCAGTTGCCTGTTAGAATCCCCAGTGGCCCATTACCTGTGGTACAGCCCTCTTGAGCTGGCTCTGTATGAGCAACATTTGAAGTTACCTTTGAAATATTGAAAAGTAGGGGATATCAGGCAAGTCTCTCAGAGTTACTGTGACTCCAGAGAAGATTAATCAGCCATCAGCAGACGAACAGCTACCGGAATTCGAAACAGTTAATGAATTGTTTCTCTTTCCTACCTCTTCTGTTTAAGTCAAAGGAAATTCTGATTTTTAAACAAAACACAACAAAGCAACAAACTTCATCCTGTTTCAGTCAGCCAATTGCCTTTCCTAAGAAATAATTGAATTTTTAAGGTTTTGACTACAGCGATCAAGACAACGGTTCTGTGCTTTTGAGATGATAATTATTCAGTGGAAACCTTTTGAATTTCAAGATGCATGAAATTCTCCAAGCTTTAAACTGCAGGGTTTATGTAAAATGTATGAAATGGAGACTCGTCATGGACAGTGACCCATACAATTATTCTCTTGGTTTTATGTTTTTGTCTCGAAGTGTTTGGACTTGTTCAGCATGCATATAAGAGAATTCATTAATCAGAAATTTGACTGACTAATGGAAAGGCTTATTGATTTAAGGTGCTCTTATAAAATCAGTTTCTGGCGTAGGATTTTTCACTGGGCTAGAAAACTCTACCTATTGGTATTCAGTGGTATTTCTTTGCTTCATTCAGTCTGCTGGTCTAGTGGTAAAGACGCCGCTCTATCACCGCGGAGACCCGGGTTCGATTCCCGGTCAGGGCCACTCCCGGGCAGGTGGGGCTCGTTAGCCCTTAAAGGCAACCCACCTACGTCCTAAGGACCTCGCTGCCACCGTCCAAGCTCGCTTGGCCCCGGCAGATGAACCTTTAGGATTAAAGGGTGGGCTCAGTTCCGCGCACGCTGTGTCTCACCTAAAAAATCCAATGCGCAGGCTGGAAGGTGGAAAGACCTTCCCCCGGATCTTCGCTCGCGAAGACTGGCCATTATTTTATTACTCTAGTGTTTCCAGAAGGCTTGAGTCTCCCCTGGGATGGAAGCAAGGGGGGACAGCCATCCTTCAATCTGAGTACCCTGTTATCTGCTGTGCTTGCTCAAGAAGCTGTACTTGAGTTTGGATGATGTTGGGTTGGGTTTTTTTTGCATGTGTGTGTTATGAATAGGTGACCAGTAATAAATATAAGCTGGATGTAATGTATGGGACCCAGAAATGTTTCTCAGTTTCTGGTTCCTAGTGTGTGCCTTAGCAATGTATCAGCTCCTAAGTGTGGATCATTCTGCTCTTCTCATGTGAACAAGTAGATGAACAAGAGGAAAACAAGATGTGACCAGGGCACCACAAAGTAAAACACTGTGGTTCAACTAGAGAGTAGAACTGTGTCAACAGGCCTTCTGGAAACACTTTGATTCTTGTAGAGGAAAATCATATTAAAGAGGAGTATATCTAAACTTCTATCCTGAATAGGTTGCTGTGAAGTTTGATGCCACTTTGCCAGTTTGCTTCTCCAGTTCCTGTGATACTGTGATTTAGAGATAGAGAGATGACTGAATGACAGCGCTCTGCTCCAGTGAGGTTGTCATTGCTGCATGTTTTCTGTTGCACCTCCTGCTGTAGGTTTGTTTGTAATGCCTCTGCCAGACTAGGCTGTACCTTGCTGTGCTCCTGTGTGAGTTTATTTAAAAGTGTGAGTTTCCAGGATGTCTCAGTGTTATACCTGCACTTGAAGCCTTTCACAGCTCAGTAGAGGTTCAGCATCTACTGACTGGATTTGGTGCAAAGAGATTTTTTTCTTCTCTGAGCACTTAGTGATATGATATTCTTTTATCTGTCTTCCAAAACTGTACTGGCCTTCTGCTGCTTACTTTCTGAGGATGGGCTGGACATGGACACCATTATAAGTGACTTTCTCCAGTAGTCTCTCCCTCCTCTCCCATTCAGCAGTTGTGATTCATGTTACTTTGGTTATATCAGACAGAATTTTTCTTATGTGGTATATTTTTATTCCATATTTGTGGAACTATTAGTTCTTCACAGTGCTGGGTGATTCATGTGGGTTTTTTTCTGCTGTTCCCACCCTCAGGGAATTAATGAAATAATGAAATGTAAGCAATAATTAATTTAGTCCTTCAGTTAGGGCAACTGTTGAGGGCTATGACTTGAACCATGCTGAGTTTGGAGGAGCATACTGAGTTGTTTTGGTATTCCACAGTCTGAAAGGGCTTTTCAACCATAAAATGTTTCCTACACCTTGTAAGCAGCAGGTTTATTCTGAACTTGCAGCCTGTGACTGCAGAAAACCTGATTTCTGGCACTGGCTAATGTGTCGAGGGGGCAAGTCTGCTGTCACTGGGTCCTATCTTATAAACACCTAGGAATTTGCTTAGCAGAAGTTTCTCTCTGATGGATGACAGTCTATTTTCACTGTATTTTCTGAAAGAAATAGTGTGCTTTCATATTGTATGCACTAGTATATTTTTTCTGTGTGTGTGTGGAAGAGAACTGATGTTATATGTTTGATCCTGTTTTGTTGTTTCAGTGGTTTGGTTTGGTTGGTTTTTTTTAATACTTCTAATTCTATTTACCTTACAGTTAACAGCTGTATTATTTCTTTAGGGTGGATTCTACTTGGCTCACAGCAGCAGGGATTCTTGTGAGCAATTATACTCAAGGCAGCAGTTAATTATGGATACTTACTGGTCTGAGTTATGGAAATCCTAAAAATCCAGGTCTCTTGTGTTTGCAGTTTTATGGAATATTACTAAGCAGAATAACTCGTTCAGGATCTTTTTTCCTTGTACACGTGGGAGGTGTATTATAATTGAATCCAGATTTGTACAGCATTGGTAGGCAAAAAATATGTTTCATCCCTAATATATATGTCTAGTCTCCATCTAACAGCAACACCTGCAACTTATAGGAGAAAACATGCATTTGAGTGGGGAAATAAGAAACAATTTAATGGAAATGTGTAGAATTGGCTTCCTTATGGACGTCCTATGAGCAATTCTAGCTTTGGAGAAGCTCTTGCTCACTTACAGCACTGAAGCACTGTGATCTCCACACTTGTAAAGAGATGCTTGAGGATGGGAATTGAAGAACTTCCTTTTTCCTTATCCTTAAGACTTTATCCAATGACTGGTGAGAGACTGAAGGATTTTTCTCAATCTCTGCTGAGAGCACTTGATGGAAGTGTAGAAGCCAAGCTGAGAGCTGAATACTCCTGTCTGTTGTCCTTACTATGACAAGTTTTCATTTCCCAGCTATTTGATCTGCACAGACTCGATTCCTCTTCATGCTAAGGAAGATGTGCTGGAATATATAAACCCTTATGAAAACGGTGTGTGCTTCTGCAAGACCACAGCAATTGCAAGATGACTGTAAATCTGTTCCCATTTGCATTCTTGATAAGAGCTTCATTAGCTTTCTTCTCTAGTGAGTCTATGAAACAGATTTGTTTCATTTTGGTCTCATGAGTAAGTAACCAAAGGTGATAATAATGTGGATAATGAGTCTATCAGAGATGCCTTTGGTATCTCCCAGGCAGGTATTTTCACGTCAATATCCCTTAATTTGAGGGGATTGCATTTTGTTCAGGTCTCCTCCCACAGATTTTACTAAAAATCCTGCATCTCATTTTCCTGCCTCCTGTTCTTTGCCTATGCCATACTTTTTTAAGGTCATAACAGCTGTCCCTCTTTGCTTTGTTCTGTAAAAGTATCCTCTTCCTCACTCCCACTGTTTTTGGGGGCTGGGTGGCACCACTGAAAACATGAACCTTCAACCAGTCTACAAAGTGAGGCTGGTCAGAGTTGGAGAGAGGGAAGCCCTGCCTGGTCCCACCACTCACTGCCAGCAGCAGATGCTTATGGGAAGAAGGGGGAAATAAATCAAACCTGTAACTCTGGATAGACTCTTCTAGTGTCTGGCAATCTGTAGTTTAGGGGCTTTCTGAGTTGGGGATTATATTGTGTCTTGGCATTTAATAGTCTGTAATGATGTTTTCTTCCATGGTCGGGCTTCCTACTACCATTTTGGAGGAAACTAGTGATGAAATGAGTGCTGTGAACAGCTGAGGTGTTGAAAATGCATTTACATTTGCAGGTAGGATTCAATCCCAGCAGCACATTCCACTGCATTTTATTGTCTGTTTATTAGAATAACACTGCAAAATATATGACTTGGCGTTGTGCGTTCCCTTGAATTACCCCCAGTAATCAGAAATGGCTTTTGTTTGTTGCTTCTGCCACTTTATTTTTCTGTTCTGCAGAACTCTTCGTAGCTGAGGTGGGTGAAAACTCTTGTGGATTGAAGCAACTTGCTTCTGTGTCCTCTCATCTTCCTTAGTTTCAGGACTGTATCTTTTCAAATGTTGTATTTGTTAATTTCTTTTCCTCTTTCAAGCCAGATCCCTTTCATAAATCATAGAGGAAGTAAAATGTCTGCATTGAATGCATAGGTATGGATAAATATGGTTGTTTTCTTTGTCCTTGAGTTGATACCTAAGGAAGATGTGATAATTTAGGGCTTTCATTCGTACTTCCTGGTAAGTTATTTAAGAATTAAAAATAAATTCACATTGCTCAGTAGAAAGTTTCTTACCCATTTTTAATGCACTGTTTTAAATGGATATAGTTGAAGATACGTTATTCCCCACACTTATGGGCCAGTGGTTGATTTATTTATTTATTTTATTTATTTATTCTTTGGCTGGCCCTGCCTTGTCTTGTGGGGCCTAAAAGCAGGTTACCTTTCAGCAGCTGACAGGATAATCTCTCACTGGTGGAAAGGTGAGAGCAGTAACTCCCACAGCACCACACCAGGGAACACTGCCCTTGGCTTTGTCAGCTCCTTCCACCTGTTTTTATGCTCTTTGGCTTGAGAGTGGGGAACCTTTATTCAGCTTAGACCCCAAGACAGGCAGTAGTTTACACACAACAAACTTCAGCTGTAGGATAGCAAATAATTTGGTATCAGTGACTTTAAAGATACATCTACCCATCTCTTCAAGAAGTTCAGTATTGCTGTTGATATCCTCACAAATATTTTATTTTCCTGCAGATTTTTACGACTGTGTATGTGTAAAATCACATGTTATTTTGATCCTCCTCTGTATCTGGATAACAGTGCCCTGAGAAACATCCTTGAAACATTACAGATATACACTTTTTTCTCAAAGGACAAATATAAAATAGTGGGTACAAGAAACCATAGAGACTTTCTGAGCTGTTTCTGAGCTGTGTTGTGGGACACAGTGTTAGAGGAGTAGTTTAGGGGAAAAGACTGGCTACTTTCAGGAGAAATCAGAACTCTGATAACAATTCATTCAGAAAATGTAAAACTTCTATACTGTGCACCTGCTAACAGCTTCTTATTAAGCAGCAGCACTTGCTGTCTGTTTGCTCCTGCCAAGGTGTAGCTGAGTGCTGTCAGCTTAAAGCCAGGCTCTCAGATGACATTTATTCGTTTAAATTGTGGACAAGTCCCCTGCAGAGACAAAATTTACACTGACATAGAATCAAGATGGTGCACAGTCAGCTTTGCCCTTTGCAGCCTTTCCTTTGTGAGAAAGGGCTGTGACCGCCAAGGACATTAAAGAAAAAAACACGTAATTTCAGATAGCTTTCAGTCCTCCAGGCAGTGAGAGGGAAGAGCTACCTGTGATCTGTTACTCTGGGCATCACTGCATGGGGGATTTTAAATTAATAGTGGTGAGCTCTTGGGCAAATAAATAAACTAGCTCCAGACAGTATAGCAAGTAACTGGACTTCAGTTTACTAATTTTGCTTTGGATCAGTTGTGTAGTTTCACTGCACTTGATAAGACACTTAGCATCTCCCTTAGGCTGGTCTTATCAAATGTAGAACTGACTGTGGATTTGCATAAGAGAGCTGAGAGGAAGAAGCTCAGATGTTTCGTGCTCTGCTGACAGGGTTTGATCTTGATTCTGAGTGAACGTCTGAATGCCGCGTTGTAGGTTGGATATGTCAGAGGGACACTGTTTTCAAACCAGGAGAGGCATGGGTATTATTGTTGTTGGCAGGGACTGAAAACCACTTACAAAAAGTCTCTCTTCCCTCTTGTTTCTTTAGTTTGGGCCACTTCCTTACAGACCACAGATGAAATGAAATGAAATAAACGCCCTCTCTTCATCATCACACTCTCTCAGTGGGAAAACACAAGTTAAATAGAGCTCAGCTTTGTGGTCGGAGGCTCTGTGTGCTCTCACAGCTACTGTCATTTCCCTGGGGGTTATTGCTGACTGACCATCCCAGCACAGCTTGCATGGAAGCAGCACAGTTGCCCATGGGTTTTCAAGCCCATGTGGGTGTCATAGTAGTTTATTATATTTGAAGAGTTTTTATTTTGCTCTAAATAAGCTTAATTGTGGGGTGTGTGTATATTGAACAGGCTTTGTGGTATTCTGAGGCATGGGAAAAATGTGCAAGTCTCTCTTTCCAGAACACGCTTCATTCTGTTTTCACTTGGGGACCTGTTCTGCAGGAAAACTGAGAAAAGAGGGAAATGGGAGACACAACACATCTTAATCTTGTGTACATGTGTGCATGGCCTGGTTAACTGGGTGTTCTACCTTGTTGAAGTCAGATTGATCTGGTTTTTTTTCTTAGCTCATTTGGAAACTGAACATTCTAAGTTGATTTTTTTTAAAGAATTGCATTTTATAACTCTATAGGATTTCATGGAAGTACTTTTTGGAGCTCAGTGGTTCCCAGGATGTTCCTGCTTTGTGTACAGTGGGGGTAATATGTATGACTGTGCCCATCCCTGTGAAGAAAATAGGCTTAATATTTTTTTAAAAAACCCAAACGCATCACTCTGAGCAAAATCCATATGAAAATACAGGTGAGTTTTGGATCAGCTTTCACTTTGCTCCATTGTGGTAGACTAACAAGAACAATTTAATTTGAAGGAGCATTAAGATGTTTGATTTTAGCAAACAGCAAAACAAAATGTTTCTGTGTTTCGATGCATTTCTTCTGAAGCTTCCATTTCAGTGAAAGATTGTGCTGTCAACTCTTTATCCCAACCTTAAAAGAAAACTCACTGTACACTATTGGGATTCTGAAGTGCACTGAGATTCCTCCCATCTAATGAACTCCAGTTTGAGTTCTGATGTGTGACTTGAGTGTTTCATAGATCTAGAAACAGAGGACTGATTAAAGCAGAATCACTGGAGCTATTTCTGTTCCTTTTGATACTCCTTCTTAAAACTTGTCTGTTACCTCGAAGGCCTTTGTGCATACCTAAAGGAGGTCTGCAGTTGAAACTCCCCAACACTTAGGAATACATTGCAGTGAAACTACTTGCTTCTAGATGTTTATCATAGCAGAAGTAGAGTACTGTGGTAATTAAAAGCTGAATGGTAAGATGGGTCTGTGTAGCACGTGGGGTAAATTGGAATGAAAAGCCAAACAACCTCAGCTATATGATTATCCTTCCTCATCAGTGCTGAGTTTTTTCTTCCTTCCCTAATAGTTGACCACATATTCTAAGAAGCTGAAAATTATAGCAGTTAAAGGGGCTGTGTGGGGACCATGGGTTTCTGCTCAGACTATCCTGCAGTCTGGTGCTTGGCTGGGGGGAAAAAGAAGAGTGCAGGGGACTTTACCTGGAATGGAGTGGCTGAAGTTGCAGCAGCTGCTGGATCACTGTGTGGTTGAATCACTTGGAAGAGTCTGATGGGTCATAACTGTTTGCTATTTTCTCAAATAGAGCATTTCAAAACTGCTGACTTGACAAAGCAGCTGCATTTGATGGAATTTCCAGGGAGAGTTTTGCTTCTGAACCTCCTAAAACTCCTCTGAAATGCTGTTGACCACAACAATGAGTTTAGTATTGACATTAAAGGTAGATTTATTGCTCTTAAAGTTTTTCTTCCTCCCAACTTATGAGATCTTTGAGAGCTGAGATTCAATAATTCCTTGTAAATGGCTACCTCTACTTTTGATCGAGCCTTCTTAAGTATGATATATTACTAGCACTGAGCGCAAACATATCCCTTCTGTTGTTTCAGAGAAGTGCTGTGTGGGTTTTCTTGCTGACAGGAAATTGGAGAACCATAAAGGTATGAAAATCTAGTGAGATTATAGCTGGATTTGACACGAAATGTTGAAAATTCTCCTTTCCCTAACAGGAGATTTTGCTTTTGGGAGTGGAGATGTAGATCAGAAGCTGCTATTAATGTAATAAAACTGTTGTTAAAGACAGAAAGCTCTTTGCACATCACATTGACTTACATGTTCAGTGTACTTGCAGCAACAGCTGGCTGCTTGCTTAGATGCTGTTTCCTTTACTCTTTGTGTATTCCTGTAGTCTGTGCCTGCAGCAGGCACCACTTTGTCCTGTGTGTTGTGTTAGAGCATGCTGATGTTGTTGTCAAGATCTGAGTGAATTTCTGAGTTTATCAGTTCTCATGAATTGCATAGGACTGCTACTCCCCCACACTCTTTGGTCCATGGGAGTCTTATTTGTTGTCTCCCAGCAAATTTTTTTTTCTCTTTAGAAACATTTTTCTCTTTATTCTGTTGTCTTCCCATAATTATTTCTCCATTGATACCCAAAGTGCCTGTGAAGCCTAGGTCACAGGCATTCACACAGGAGGGGACTCTGAGATTGGGTGAATATAGGTGATTTTTTTTCCA
Source organism: Myiozetetes cayanensis (assembly GCF_022539395.1). NCBI lineage: Eukaryota > Metazoa > Chordata > Aves > Passeriformes > Tyrannidae > Myiozetetes > Myiozetetes cayanensis. The sequence continues at coordinate 30,375,451 of NW_026088185.1, forward strand.
TCCCTAGTAGCAAATGGACAGAATCACAGAATGGGTCAGGTTGGAAGGGACAACAGTGGGTCCTCTGGTCCAACCTCCCTGCTCAAGCAGAGCTGTCCTAGATCATATGGCACAGGACTGAGTCCAGGCAGTTCTTGGATATCTGCCAATGAGGGAGACTCCACAGACTCTCTGGGCAACCTGTTCCCATCTGCAGTCACCCACCCAGTAAAGAAGTTCTCTGTTGTATTCAGGTAGAACTTCCTGAAAAATATTTCTCAAGAAATGGTTTATCTGTGAAGCTGTGTGAAACTTTGAGAGTAATTTTGGAAGAAAAGAAAGAGGAAAAAACGTGTGCTTTGTTTTATTTCCAAGTTTTCAGCTCAAAATTTTGAGAACACCATATGTGTGGTTTCATGACAGGCTACCTTCCTTCCACAGACATCTCGCTATCACTGGTCAGTTATTCTGTCACTGAAAAGTAAGTTTCAAGTGCTGACACGTCAGTCTATTAACTCACCTAGGTACAACCCAGCACTTTGCCTTCCCATGGATCTTCTGTTTGCCAAGTCTCATTTTTTTCTCTTTCCAATAGATTAGATGAATTTTTATTGTTTTCTTTTAGTCCTATTCATTCTCTGAAGGATGGCAAAGTCTACTGTTACATGTCACTGCTATTTTTCAGTCTTTCTCTTTTTCCTTTTTCCTTGTCCTTCTTTTTTTCCCTCTGATTTTAATCCCTGACTGAATTGTTCATCCTTGACAAAAAATTGTTTGGACTTGTTTGCTCCTGCTCTCCCCAGTGCTGTTTCCCTCCTGTATGTCATTACCTTTTTATGTACTCAGAAGAGGGATGTATTCCTGAAGGTGAGGTGAGAGTAATATCCCCTGGTGACTTTCCTGGGGCAGACTTCTCCTGACCAGGGTTGACCTCACAGGAATGTTAGACTGAAAAAGATGATCATCCCCATCAACTGATGGTAGCCAGAAGCACCTGCTGGTACCACCACAGCCTACAAATGACTTCCTGATCCATGTCATGGACTAAAACTGTGTAATTTAGGTGTTGGAGTCAGGGTTATGCAGTAGTACAAGGGGACCAGAAGTCATCTGTGCTGTTTGCAATGCCCCAGTTCACGGCACAGGGTAGGATTTCATTTAGAAAACAAACTTGGTGGTCCAAGATGATGAATATGCTGTATGGTAGAGAAGACAACAGTAGAGCATATCAGAACCCTGGTAAGGGTCAGTAGGCAGATGTTTGATATACTGACCTGGTCTTTAGACTTCCTGAGCCTGTTGGCAGAGCCCACCAACCTGTGATCTAAAAAATGTATAAAGTTCTATGGCCATCAATGTACCTTGTACTAGCCTGTTCCTTGTTACTCTTCATTGTGTTGTCTCAACTGAAGCTTTTCTTACGATTCTGAAGGTTTGAATTTTATGTTCCACTTTTTATATTATCAAATAATTTTATAACTTAAGACAAAAAGGAAAGAAACACTGCTGTTGACTGGATGTTACTTTGTTATAAAACAGGAAAAATGTAGAATGAAGCTTTAGATAGCTGTAAGGCAAGTTTAAAGGAAATGTGCCCTTTTATTTTTAAATTCATTTTGCTTTCCCAGAAATAACAGGTCTAGTACATGTAGACAATTATAGCAGATGCATTTGCAGAAGCAGAGAAATCTTTTGTGTGCCTCCAGCCCTTTCCATTTTTTGTTACAATCACTGCATTTTCTTCTTAAAATGCAGGCAAGTCAATGGAAGCATGGCTGTTAGGATAAAATAGCTATGGGATAATTTGTCTGCCAGACCAACCAAAATCAATCACTGTTATTTAGGGACCAACAGCATTAAATAGCTGAGAGATGTTTCTGGACTTTTACAAAGTGCTTTCTTTTTAGGACAGCTAAGGGAGGGGGCTGCTGAAACACCCTGAGGTGGTGGTTTTAGTTTTCAAATTTACGCACTGATTCGAACAATAGTTATAGAGGGAGTTGTCATCGTGGTGGGTTTGTGTTTAAAACTTTAAAAATCAAACCTGTCAATATTGAAATTCACTCCAGTTTTACTACATATTCTTGAAAGACAAGAAGTCTTAATACTTGCATATATGAAATAGAAAGAAGGTTTCATGGAAATATATCTAGCAGAAAAGAAACACCCACTGTGTTTCCTATCCATGAAGTGGGACTGGATTAAAATAGAGATCAACTAATTTCTCTGATTTACCAAGTTCTTACCGGTGAAGTGTTTCTAAGATTTTAATCATTTCCTCTTGCCTCTCCCTAATAAACCTGCTTGAATGTTGCTCAGGATGTAACAGTGGATCCTGCTGGAAACCTCTGAGTTTCCTGGGAAAACACAGTCAGTTGTCTGTCAGATACCAGGAAAACATCTCACTTGCTTTCCCTCCTGAGCTCTAAGCTGTTCAGTTCAGCAGTATTTTTCACTGGCAGAATACAGTGTCCCACAACCTGGTTTAGAAATCTTGTGGGAAGAGGTGTCAGTCCAAGTTTAAACTTAAACCTTTTTCCTGCTTTTATCTGGGACTTAACCCTAAACATCTGAATCAGTGTAGAGGAAGAGATGGGAATGTGTGGTGAGGTTGGGCAGAAGAAGCTGAAGTTGAGAAAACTGGGAATCCCCTGTGTGTTCTCAGGAACAAGGGTCTAGTGAGACACCTTGTACTGAGGTAATTGACTCTACAAAACAAAATAAAAATTAGTGGTTTTATTTTGAAAAGGCAGGATGTAAGAATGTGTGCTACCTGTATTCTGAGGTAGTCTTAAGACTGAAGACTAAGGTGTAATGAGGCACAGGTGGAGATTTCAAATCATCCAGTGAAACTGGACAAAAAGTTTGATGTTTTTTAAACATAATATCCCTTTAACACTATTCATCTCAACAGAGTCTGATTCCAAACTTTGCAGTGATGTGTAAATACTACATTTCACCCATCCCAAGGAAAAAAACTCAAACAAATAACATTTTTTTAGGCTGGGGAGTTTTCTGTCTTTGTGCAGGGAAATGATTTCTCTTCTTTCTCTTTCAATTATGGTTGTTACTTTTCCTTACCCTAGTAGCCTTACTAACTGTGCAACCCCTTGCTCTCCTGAAGCCAACTTCCCTGATAATTTTTATCCAAAATGAAATTTTTAGATTAAAATCTGATTACTTGACTAGATTTTAAGTCAATTTAAGTGGGCTTTTTTTTCCACTCCAAAGAACAATAAACCCAGCTGCTGCTGCTGATAGAATTTATTAAAGAAACTAAGGAAGTGCATGTTTGATAAAGTGTACTGGTTCCATCAGTAGTAAACTTGTTTTTAATTGAAGGTGCCAACATTTAATTCATTAAAAAGCATATTTACCTATTACCAGATTGATGTCTGGGTTTTCCACAAATTCGGTCCTTCATGACAGGAATGCATATTAATTTATGACTTAAAGCCATCAGAATATTTGTCTACAAAACAAGATCCAAATAAAAGAGTTTATATTGCAACAAATTAACAAAACCAAACAAAACACAACAAATCAAGGGCTTTGAGAAAGGTCTGACTTCATGAGACCAGAACCTCAGGGTGCAGAAAACCCTGATTCAGGGGGACTGTCTCTACATTGCTTACCAGCTCTCTTCTTGCTGCAAGGGACCTCTGAAACCCGTGTGCTGCCCTTCTGCCACCCTCAACTCATGTTTAACCTCTCAGCTCTCTCTGTTATGCCTTGAGAAACTTGGTCTTCCATATTATGGTAATAATTGTTAAAACCAATATTTTACTTTTCTATTGCCCCTCCCTTACTGTGCCTATGAAAAAAAACAAACAACAAAACAAATATGGTAGCCAAGGATTATATTCCCCTTTCTTTTGGTCATCTCCTCTCTCATGTGTTGTAGTTTTCCATCCATGAAAATTCTTTCTTCTCCCTTTATCCTTGTCACAGTTTCACAGCACTTATTTACAGGCTGTCCATCCTACCTTCTCCTGTCACAGCTAAAGCACAGGGTTTGAACAACAGCAAGGATGTTGCAGAAGTTGCATTTTTTTCTTGGAGACTGGCAGGATAACACCAGGGTTTGCTTTGGTGGCTTTAGCCTGAGCATAACATTGAAAGCAAAATTGATACCTTTACCTGTTGCCACCCTGGAGATGTTCACAATTTGAGGGCAAGTTATAGAAGAGCAGACAGAAAAGATTAAATGACTAGAGAGATCTGATTTGTCAGGTAAAATTAGGGATGCAATATATTGAGGCTGGATATGCAAATAGAGCAGGGGACACGATAACTATCTTGAAATACTTGCTCAGTAAAGACTAATGATGGTGAAAAATTACTATGGAGAGGAACAGAGGTGTATAACTGAGAATAATGGGTTGAAATTAAGAAAAATAAAATGTGGGCTCAGTGCCATGATAAAGCTTCACTAAATTGAGAATGCAGGAGATGAAGAAGTGGTGAAAGACCCATCCCTTAAGACAGTTTAAAATTAGACATGAAAAAGTAGTAGAAAGTGTGCTCTAGAGGGCAATCCTTCACTGGCATGGGGATAAGAGTGAATGTTCCCTTCCATTTCTAATTTCTGTTACTCAACAGTCCTGTGATTCCGTGATAATTTTTTTTCCTTGTGCAGACCCAAGATGCTACTTAATATTTTAAGGGAGCTTTTAAAATAATCTGTAGTAGCACTGAGAGTTAGCTTTATCAAATAAATTGAAATACAGCATTATGAACCCTAGGTCTGTCCCAGGGAACACTGAAGGATTTAACATATAAAATAATAAGAAAAATAGTATGACAAAATACTTCATGTGGCTTCCTCACAGCCATTCTGAAGACTTGGGTCAGCTCTAAAGAAATGGTCTAAACTCTGTTGACATCTCTTCCTTTGTGAGCTCTGGTAAAGTTAACTGACTGCCCTTCATTCCTTCACCAGAGGAGCAAAATGTCAAAAATATGTTAAATGGAAACTTGAGCCCATGTGGTTGCTCTCTCTTGTGCACTGTTCAAAAGAAGCAAAGAAGAAAGTTGAACAGATTTTAGAAATGGTCCTTTTTGACCTTTACAAAAGTAGTGAATTTAATCCCTTTAGCCCAAAAGATCCTGCTGGTGAAAAGGATTAGTAAGGGAGAGAAAAAAATTTGTGTGTCAGGATTGGTCAAGCTTTTGTGACCCAGCACTTGCAGCACATTTGTTAAGTCTCCTTTCTTCAGAGGGTTTCATTTTGTGACATGTTTTAGACTGATATCTGAAAATTGCAGGTCACTGTTTTTTGTAAGGAACAAAATCTTTAAAGGGCTGATGAAAAAAAAAAAAAAACACACCAACAAACCCAAATCATAAAACCTCAACAGACTTCCCTCCACAATCTGTTCCCATATTGGTCTACCTGAACTTGATCTGTGTGAATATCTTGACATGGATTTCTTTTCTCTGTGTGTCTGGTGGTTTTTTTTGTTTGTTTGTTTGGTTTTTTTTTTTAAATGTCATTAAATGCAAAATGGTTAATGATCTTCAGGAACTTCTTGTCCATACAAACCAAAGGAAAATTTAAAATGGTTTTAGAAAGGAACAGGCATCAGGGGAAAACAGTTTCCATCAACATCTGCCAATAATCAGACAAATTTTGCAGCTGATCCAGTTGCCAGTGCTCTGCTCAAATTCATGTATCCCACTTTCAGGGAGCCTAATTACTAGGTTTAAAGGCTAATGTTACTATATTGCTTGTGGTTCCAAAACTTGATTACTGGAGAAATCTTGGATGTGTCTCTTTTTGTCGCGTACCCTAAAAGAGCACATAGTGGTATTTGGGACTAGTTGATAATCTGTCTTTTTTCTATAAGAACATATTTTTACCCAGCTGAAGGCCACAGTCTGGAATTGCTTTTAATAACTTACACAGATTTACACTAAGTACCACTGTGAGGATAGGATCTAATGGTTAGATGCAATTGCAAGGATGCAAACTCATTTGGAGATGTTTGACAATGCTGGAAATTCTAGTGTTGTTATGTTCACTGAGCACATTAGTGGGACAAATAGAATTGTCTTGTCACTTCTGAAGTCAATGAGGGTTTTGCCATTAATTGCATTTTCGAGTAATGTAGCCCATAAGGAAAAACACATGTTCTTCTGAAGTTATTTATTTAATTGTTTACGTTAGAAAGACAACACAGAGCAAAGTGAGGTAGAGAAAGGAGGGAGGTGTGAGGGCAAATGAAAAAAACAGGAGGGGGAAAATAAGTTATGTTTGTTTGCATGTCTGTGGCAGCTGTGGAGATAGCACTGTGATTTAATAACCCCACAGTGTGCCATGTGTCGCTTCTCTATTGCACACTGATGTAATAATGCGACGGGAAGTTGAATTATTTGTCATGTCATATATTGTAAGAATGAGCTGCCCAGAAGTAAACAGCTGAAAAGTGTCTCGATAACAAATTGTGAGGCTAAGAAACAGGAAGGCAAAGTGGCAAAAAGGAATTGCTGCTGTCCTGTTGTCTCTGGTGAGCTGATATACGTTATTCTGAGCAACTGCACTGCGAAATGCGGCGTCTCCAGTAATGACAATGTGTGGTACAATTGTGTCTTGTTATCTGTAATGGTTTGCTATAAACCATAACACCATCCTGAGCTTCACGGGAACAAACGGTGGGGTAATGTTGTGTTCTGAGATTGTTTTAAATAGGCTTGAAATTATTCTGTTGAATAAACAAAGTGGCCGAAATTTGCACGAGGGTTTTACCTAATTTAAATGCAATTCAGGTTGTTAAAAATGCCCACAATCCCCTTTATAATCTCTAATTCGTTTCCTACTGGGTCATTGCTAAGTTTAGCCTGATCACATCTATTTCACAGTGATATCTGCAGCTGCACAGCCACCTGCCTCTCTGCATGCTCTCATTTATTTGTACAAGGTGATGTCTGCAAATAAAAGATTAGAAGCTCGGGCATAGATATCTCATGTGGCCATTGATCAGGGAACTGCAGGTTTTTAAAATCAAAATTCTCCCAGCATTAATTTCAGTCCCATTTATAGGACGAGATCGTTGGCTTCTCACTGTTGTCTCTAGTGTATTGTATTGCCATGTGATTTATATAAAAGAAAACCCCAAACCAAACCCACAACTTGATCTAAAAGTAACAATTACAATGCTGAGTGAAAAGGAGGTAAAAAACACTGCAATTAATGCATTTTTGCAGGTAGGAGTTCCCCAGTCCACTTTGGAGCTTGGATACTTATTGCCTTTGAGGTGCAAAGTGGTTTAGGACAGAAAACCCATAGAGAAATTCCAAAGAGGGAAATGGTTTGATAATTTACTTCATTTAGAGTAAAGAAGTCCTGACTATCTATGGAGTGGCTACTCTTGAGAGGTGAAGTGGGTGCCCACTGATGCTGCAGTGAGAACACCTTTGGGATGCGTGTGGGTGTGTCCTGCCAGCATCTCATACCGAATATTTTTAACAGTCTCCAGGCTGGAAGCTGAGTGACATAACACTGTACTTTATAATAGCTAACTTTTAACAGTGGTTATGTACAATAGAAGTGGGAAGATATGCTGTTACCTGCTCCTGGGAGGTGATGGATATTGGAAGAAGAGGCAGAAATCAGTGTCTACAGGGTGCAGGTGTGATAAAAGAAGAAGCAATTATGCCCATATGATGAGATGTGCCTACTTCTGGGTTTACACTTTACAGCTCCTGTAATAATAGGTTCAAATAACACTAATAACATGCCTGCCTACCTACTAATTTGTGCTGTTGCTCATTTTGAGACACACAGTAGTTAATGCTCTGCCCAAGCTTATTTACTGTGGATTGTTTACTGGTGTTCTCATAAATATCATCCCACAGTTTGGAAACATCTTTGGGTGATTATTTTATCATAGTCACAGTATAAAACCACAACATTTAAGAAAATCACATTCTTTCTAGGTATATTGATCTAGCTATTTCTTTGGCAAGAGAGAGGAAAAATGTGTACCCTGTGTATGTGTTTGTACCTGACACTTACCTGCTTATCTTGTTTCTAGTATTTTTTTTGTAATATCTTTGCTTTTTGGTTTTACTTTTAACCTAGTGAAACTTCTTCAGTACACTGTTCCTAACAGTGAAGTCAGACGCTATTTCAATGTCAGAGTGTACCTGAAATCTAAGTAAAAATTCTGTATTTTTAGGCTATTTTTATTCATTTTTAATAGGGCTTCACAAGTAGCTTTTTGTCAGTTCTTGCACATCAAATAGACATTTTAATTGGGTTGTCTGCAGTGACATATGAGCAAATTGTTCCTTTACTACACTTTTGTGTGTTGAGAAACCTCTGTCACTAGCATCATTTCAAGGAATACTTAATCAAGAAAGTAATTTCCTGGATCATGACTCTATTATGGATTTGATGAGTCTGATGTAATGCATCTGATGTGCATCACGACATCTGTGAGACTTCACCAACCTCCAGAATCTCTTGCTAAGAAACGTTGTCATCTTACTCTATACATCTTTGGTTTTAGGAAGCTAAATTTATGTCTTTCATTACTTCTGCATGTTTAATTCACACCTCCAGTTTTTAAAGCAAGATCTCCCATGGACTGAAAGCCAGGCTGTAATTTGCATTTCTTGTTTTCTCTTGAGCCAATACACATCTGATTCATTGACAAGATATTACTTTTTACCTTTTGGAATTAATTTATTGATTATCACATTTTTGGGGGCTCTTCTGCACGAAACCACTTGTTTTCTTTGAAAGATTTAATAAACTAAATAATTCTCACTGTGTTCAGCATTATAAGATTATGCAAACACAGATATTCATAATAGATAATAGGGGCTTGTGTTTCATAGTGGAGTCGGATGAGAGTTACAGACTTTTCTAGGTGATACCAACTTTGTACCTTGGCACTGCTAAAGTGTATTAAAGTAACTGAGCTGAGGTCAGTGTGTCCCTAGTATCCCTTGTCTTGTTGAGGATAAGAATTTCAAAACATCCACACTTTTATATTCTTTATTTCGTTTTGTAATGACTGAAGATCATCTCACAAGTTCAACATTGTGGTTGTTGATGTGTGTGATACTTGATGTTAGAAAGATTGAAAGAATGAAACAGGGTGGGGTTTGCATGTCCCTGAAAGTCTGATTTATTAAATGTTACAAAGTTAGGTGGAGCCTTTTTCGGTATGATTTTCATGATTATCTTTTCTGGGTAATCCATTTCCAGCTCTATCAAGCAGGCTGTGTCTGCAGCTGATATCAGCTTGGTTCAGAAAAAAGATTTAGCATGAAATGTGTTGTTAAAGAAACCCAAACCAAACAAAATCATAAACCCCATGGCAAACAGAGAAGTTGGGAGAAAGTAGTGCAGCAAAAGAGAAAATCTTCAGAGAGAGTGAGGACATGCTGAAATGTGATTTCATAAAAGACTTAATGAACAAGAAGCATTGACCCTAGATAACAAGTTAGAAAAGACAAATGGTTCAGGCTCTTAAGGGAATAGATCTAGCTGACATAAAAAATGGAAATCAGGTTTGCTGGTTTTAATAGGATGATCAAACTGAGAATTGGTTAAAAGGTTGTCACAGAAGTGTTGATGAATGGTAGAGAAGACAATTTTTCAAGTATTGGTGCTGATAAATGAGGAAAATGAGCAGTCTAGATAGAGGAGCTATAGGAAACTCTATATGGATGGATTATTTAATTGAATTGTTTCACTGCCCTTGTTTTCATGCCAGCAGCACTTCAGTATGGCGGTTTTAAAACTTTAGAGCTGAGATAAACGAAAGTGTTAAGAGAACAGCAGGACAGGGAACACCTGTGCTTTGTGACTAGGACTTGTGTGAAGCTCAGGAAAATGCAGCAAAGACATGGTAACCAGTGAAGAGCACTGATAAATGCATTATTTTCCTTTCTTTTTTTTTTTTTTTAAATTCAAACATCTTCACCTTTTGTGCTTTTTTGTAAAGCCAAGGAAATCAAACCTCAGAATTGCTGAACAAATCTTCGTTTTCAAAACACATGAGATGAGGATGCAGTAACTCTCAGATGCTGGCAGTGCTGTGCTAAAACAACTTCAGCATGAGGAGCACGAGGCAGCAATGAGAGCTGTGACTGAAGTCCAGATCCTTGGCCTTTCACTGCTATTATTTGCCATTGCAAATATTCTTGGTAGTGGCCAAGGAATGTGGCATGTAAGCTCTGAAGTGATATCTTTAGGCTTATTTGGATAGCTGGATACCTTTTTGCATGTATAGATGGCAACAGTCACATAACAGGGTACTGACTTCACATCAAATAACTTTCTGTAATGCTTTATTACTCATGTTGTGTGAAAATCTTGCCTTTTTTTACTAAGTGCTTATTATGGTGGTGCCTTGCAGTGTGTGGGTATCTTTTTGTAACCTGCCCTTGAATCTGCAGCCTTCCTTCGACTCACTTCAATTTTATTAATAGAACGGTTATAATTAAAGTGTTCTCAAGGCTTTAAAGAGATAACACAAAAGTTTAGATCTGCTTAGGGCTTAACAATAAATTACCTCTGTGGCTGCCTGGACAATTTGTCAGGACAGCAGTGGAGTCTAATCTTCATTCTTTTGGACCACTTGAAAATTTCTCCTCTCTGTATGTGATGTGGAATAGGGTTTGGTTTTTTCCCCCTTTTAAGCTGTCTAGTTTTTCAAAAGCAATCTTAAATAAATATCTAATAACAGTTAATGAATCATGAATTAGGATGGAAATCCTGCTAACATGGTTATTAGATGAAGCTAAAAGCTTGGGTTTTGTAACAAAGAGACAAAAAGAAATAGGATGCTAATAAAATTGGGAGAAGCTAATGTTCTTAAAAAAAAAAGGACCCACTCCCATGAAGCTCTTTGAGAGGTATGTCCATGACTTCCTAACTTTGTTTTGATTTTATTAATGAGGAAAGGTAATCTGCCTTGCCTTTCTGTTGATGATCTTTCAGTAGTAACTTGAAAGCTTTCAGAAAGCGGTTTTTCATTCCTTTGTCAAAGAAATTTTTCATGTCAGTAAAAATACTTTCCCCTCAGTGAGCAAGTAAAGTTGCAAGAAAAAAAAATTTAAAAGGGAAAACATCATGTGGAAAGTAAAGACAGGAGAGTGCCCTTGAGTATATTTTGAGTGTATTACATTTCCTCATTTGAGAACAATTGATAGCAGAGACATCAATAGAAGAATGAGGATCTTTGTTGTGTGTTTGAACTGAACATTATCCATGTAGATCTAAAACCTTCAGAACTGTAGCTTTTATCTGGATGAAAAAATCTTTAGAAAAGCATTAATGTTATGAGATTTTTAACAAACCTTTGTAATAAGGACAAATTGGGAAAAAAGAATTGAGGAAAACAATAAAATGTTGAGGTTTTTTCTGTGTTAAAGGGCATTTTCTTTACTTAAAATGGCAGAAGATTAGGGAAAACAGAAAACTGAAATACCTGAGTTTAATGATCTTGCTTAGTAGCAGAAATAACCAGAACTATGAGTTTAGAGGAGAAATGCAAAAAATCTAATGACATTTAAACATTTTGAGAAATACCTGGAGCCCTGAATTGGTACCTACAAATACTGGGGTTTTTCTTTAAGCGGAAAATTATTTAGTTATGATTTAAGGGGGGGGAATCAGTTATAATGTAATTTCAAAAAATAAAGATACATTTTAAAGTTTAACAATACAGATTTTTTTTTTCAAGTGCAAGAATGTAGACTCAAGGCAATTAGAAGGGAAGAAAAAACTTGTAAAATATTTTGTAAATTGCATTATGTGGAACAGGCATAAATTGGCACTGGCTATTGTTTGTCTCTCTCTTCTCTCAGTTGCTTGTTCATCCAACAGTGCCCTTCCCTCTGCTCCCACCATGCCATAGGTCCCTACTCTACTACATTCCCTGTCTATATGTATAGATTTGCTGCCTAAAGTGAGATATGGCCCTTTCATATCAATAGATTGAATAATATGAGCACATATAAGAATTAATAGATGTCTGTCATAAATCAGTGGAACTTATGTGCATATAATTTACTTGTGAAAGGTTTGACTGGATATGCCATGGAATAATAATTTCAGTAATAATAAATAATGGAATGCACTGGGAAAAAAAAAGCTTACATGCTTTGCAGGTCTAGATTTTCCTGACCTGACCTCCCCCTATGTCCTTTGTTTATCTTCTCCTTTGTGTTTCTGAAGGGCTAAAACTACTCAGGAGGAAACCCAGTGATTGAGGGAGGAGTTTGTGGGAATGAAGGTGGAATGGCTCAGGCCTGAGTGCCATATAGTCATTAATGACACTCCAATACCCAACTTCACACATTGCTTTGTGCAAGACTTCCCATCCTGTGAGGAGCTGCCTTGTGCTCCACTGTAGATCAGATATGAGGAGCAGAGCATGAGGGGCCAAATTATAAAAAAAAATTAAAAAAATAAAGAAATGTATATATATCTTTATGATGAGTTCCTTGAACACCATCTGTAATGCACTCCTCACAAAGAAGATTAAAACCCTTCCATTTCTATTCTTAGTAGAAGATCAGTTCTCCACTGTCTCTGGAGTACATTCAAGTGATATTGAACTTGGTTTTGTTACACTGCTAAAAGCTGACTGGAAAGTGTAGTCACCATGAGGAAAATGGAATAGCCATGCCAGCTGTAATGTAGTATTGACAAAAAGCCTTGACTTGGCTCACAGCACACACTTTCTTGGCTTTGTTTCAATTAAGTTATTCTCACTTAGTGTAGCCTCCACAACTCACTTTTCTCCCTGTTTTTTTTTATTTATTTTTATTTTATTTTATTTTTGTTTTTATTTTTTTTTCCTGTGGGTGCACCGCAGTTGGATTTATCAAGAGGCACTTTGGGTTATAGCTCAAGATATCTCAATGTCCTTCTCCCTTAAATGCCTTTCTTTGTGAGTCTATGAATGAGACCTCTCTCACTGCCATTTGTTATTGAAATTGCTTTTTCTTTTTCCTGGAAACTTTCTTGGAGTGGAACATTTAACTTTCACTCTAGTCCTTTCTACTGGGATTACTTTTCCTTCTCTTTGCTGAACTTTCTGTTCACCTTTTTTATCATTATACATTCCATTCTCTAGATGCTTTTCTTATTTGTAGCCTATCACTTCATTTTATTATTTTCTTTCAGCCTCCTGTTCATGTGGAGTAATGTGTTTTTTCTCTATCTCTTTACAAAACAGAGACATATAAGAACAGGATGAGAGAGACTTTTTTAATGTGAAAATGAAATCCTCAGTTCAAGTACTTCCATCTATCTCTGATTTCTTCTTCATTATCAAAGTGCAGTGGCAGGTAATACCTCAAATATGATAGTCAGCCTCTGCAGACCAAGAGCATAGTGCAAGCCATGTTTCTGATATTAGAACCAGTCCCCTTAATCCCTTACTTATATCAACCTTTTTAAGAAAATTAATTTCACATGATTATGCTAATATTTTCTTAATGAATTAGAAAAGAAACCTGTGCAGAACATTAATGAATCATTTTAACCATCCCTGCTGTGAGATTTCAAGATCATTCTTTCTGTAAAAGTATATGAATATTAATATGCACCCTGCTAATTGGTACAAAGTTAATTACTGTAATTCCACTGTAGTAAAAAAAAAATCTATGTAATATGCAGTAAGAGTTAGCTATTAAGATGGAAATCTTGAAGTTAAAGTACTGACCCATATATATGAAGTGAGGGTAAAAAACCCAATTTTGATATAATAAACATCTTTTAAAGAAATTTAATTTAGCTATTAATCTCATTCAGTTCATGTAAATAAATATTCTACATAATTTAGTATTTATTTCAGTTAAGTTTGCCTCAGAACTGGAGTCCACATGATTGATATCTATTTCTTCTAATGTCTAGGATAATAATATATGTACATGTGACAAAACTTGACCGTGGAAATGAGAACTAGCAAATAAATGTATACTCCAAAGCTTTAAAACAGGTTTTTTGTTACTGTTTGGCATTTGGCAGGATAACTTAAATTGCCTGTTTCCAAAACAAAGAGTAGTTTATATAATATGTATAATGACATTGAAGTAGGTTCTGTCTTAGAGCTTGTCTAAATGTGTACTTTAATTGATGGATGATTTTTATGTGCTTCCTAGAACATGGATGAGTTTTTCTCTCAGTGGAACTCCAGCCCAAGCAGTCATTTCTGTCTGCTATGATGTAGGAATTTGCCCTCCTCTCATGGTATGGGAAGGAGGGAGGAACTGTTCACTGGTGTCCAAATTCTGTCAGCAGCTTCAAGGCAGAGCTATGAAACCCCCACTCACCTGGTTTGGTTCTGTACCTGCTTTTCAGCTCCATGAGTTTCAGATGTGCCTTCACTGCCCATGTGAAAAATGGTATTTTTAAGGCTATTTTATGGAATGTTTTCATCTGAGGTGGGAAGAAATGTGAAATGCTTCTATAACTGATGGTATAAACCTTAACAGTTATTCAGATGCTGTTCTTGGATGTGTTATTAGTTGACATAATCTTTCTGTGTATCTTGCAAAAAACCCTTGATCCTTACAATGATATAGCTGTGTGCTCATTTTGTTTTACTTGCAGCTGAAAAAGTAACTTGCTTCTAGTGAAACAGGAGTAATGTGCAGTCATACACACAAACAGAAATTGTCTACAAAATTGTTATCCAGGCTTGTAAGCTGTTCATTTTTCCTAGTGTTTATTATATTGCTGTCTAACCTAATATCGGTGCAGATCTTCAGTGGGAGTTTTTTCTTGAGAATGCATTAAGACATGTAATTATTAACCAGTCCAAATTGATGAAGATGCTTCCTTTTCATCTAAAGTCTGTGTATTATCTACTCCCACTAATGTAGCCTTCTTTTACTGAAGGCTTTTTCGCTGTGCCAAGTCTACAATTTTCACATTACCATATAGACTGTAATTGAAAAGGAATAATCCTTTATTAATTTTCTATTAGGGAAAATCAACACCTAAGAAAATCAACACAAAAGAGTATGAATACCAATAGGGAAATAAGAAGCTTTCTAGAAACTTTATCCATCATACTGAGAATAAATTGGAATAATACCCCCTAAGCAACTTAAGATTGAATTGTCAGGTAGTAATAAAATGGTGGCTTAAGTGATTTAAAAATGGCATTTAGTCAAGATGTTTTTCTGCTATATAGTTACCACAGAAATAAAGTGGACAAATATTATTTTCCTTCATACAAAGAAAATATCTGAGTGCTGAAAATTGATGTTAATGGAAGTGTCTTTTTTTTTCCTAGTACTTGTATGCTATCTTTTAATAATGCCCTGTTTTAACTGTGTGTGTTTTCATTTTGATTATCATTTAAAGTAAATGTTTTAGACCTGATTAATATGAAATCAGGAGAAACCATGATGTGTTAAGGAAAGAGAGTTACCCTGGAAGTAGGTTACCTTTCCTCAGGGTAACATCAGGGCTTCACCATTCTCAGAAGTCAGCAAAAAGCAATGTCATAATGGCTTTGATTTCCTAGTCTTGAATGGCTAGATAATAATTCCATATGTGTCATGTTAAAAAGACAGACATGGGTCCAAATCCAGAGGGGAAATTTAATTTCACACCTCTGTTTTCATAGAACCTTACTTTAATCTGCCCTAACAGCTTTGTTTGGGAAGGAAGGAACGGGAGGTCCCGGGTTCTCCTTAAAATTGAATTTTTGGTGTTCACCAGGGCCCAAAGCAATCTATCACCTTCAGTCTTGCTGTATTTCCATGCTGTGCTTTAGTGGAGAATACACAGCCCCTGCCTAATGACACAGTAGGGTTATTGATGGTGTCCCCTCTATTTTTCCTCCCAGTGACCTTGAGCTCTGCAGGGAGCTGGTGTCATCAGTCTGCATTTCAGAGTAGAAGGGTTTGACAGTCCTCTGAACTCCTCACCCCTCTTGCTGCTGTCAAGGAGAATGTAATGCCTTCAGCATTTAATACTCTCTTGAATTGGTTTCCTTTGGAAAAATGGTGCCTATAAAAACTGAATTTTCCCCCTTCTCCGTCCTGTGATTTTAATAACTTCAAGTAACAGAAAGAAAAGATGACTATGTAGAGCAGAACATCAAGATGAAGGATGACAAGAATGCTAGTTTTGGGTTTTAGTCAAACACTTTTGGTTTCCATTAACAAAAGGGCATTTTTAAAAGGCTTTAGCTGAAATTGTTCTTCATTGAAGTTCCTATTTGGCTTTCCTGGTGTGCATATGGAAAATATCAAGAGCTTCAGAATAGAAATTCCATTTGTGTGTTTTCTGTTGTGCTCCTGCTCATCTTCAACAATTTCAGCTGTTTGCCAGGCAAGCTGTGCACCCTTCTGCATTTCTGTCAGAACTGAGCCTCGGGAAAGTTCAGTTTTGCCTTGTGTAGGACTCTGTCTCTTCAAAACAAAGTAACCCTGTCTCCTGTCAGATATTGCTCTTTTGTTCTGGAAGGAACAAAAGAAATGTTTTTCATGTGTGTCTGTATCAACAGAATTTGAATAAGTTTTGTGTTCTGAAGGCTGGACTGTGATCATCCCAACTTCATGCAGCCTATAATGCCAAGCAATGACTATTGTACCAGCTCACACAACCTTGTCCCTGTATAGGATATTGCCTCTTTGAAATCAGTTTCCTGGTTATATGAGTATTTCAAGAGGTGCAGAACCTGTTATATTTCTTGGAAATATTTTTCCATAACTGCTCCAGTGGTTTAAAATTCACGCTTTATCTTCAGTCTGAATTCCAGCTTCTAATCTAATCATCCTATCATGTTATGCTCCCTCATAAGACAAGAAATATGCTGGAAACTTCTCTTTTTCTTGATTAACTTGTTTATCCTTTACACATCCTCTTTGGTAAGCTCTTCTCATGCTCCACTTGTGAGTGAAACACTAGATTTCTCTCTAGCCTCTCTTCCTATGGCACGACACACATGAACCCACTTCTTGCTTATATATTTGTCCATTTCTACATCCTGATGAGCTACTGGCTATGAAACTGTTGGATAACTTCAACTACAATATAGCTGTTCTGATTTTGGCCTACTTTTTTTTTGTTTTAGGTCTTTCTGCTGTGAAATTGTTGTCACTTCTCCATCATTCTGACATTTGCACTGTCCAGTGATACAGGTCATTGTCCCAAATTTAAAACTGCAAAATCCAGGCATTTTTTAATGCTATTATCTGCCTGAGGTACCCTACACTTGCATGAAACTTAATGGTGGTGATTTTATGGTAAATCTCGAGGTCTTTGACAAAACCTAGAAGGGATCCCATTGGAAGAGCACAAAGGCAGCTTGAAACCATTGCAGCCTGTGCCTCCTCAGGACAGCGAGCAGTCGGCAGTTTTCTGTTGGGGAAGGAGGAGAATGTCACCTTTTGTCACAGGATTTAGCAGCTGCATCTTATTTTCAGATTTGTGATTTCTTCATTTTGGCTAGAACATCTGTTTGGGTTCTTAATATTTGAGCTTTTGCTCTAACTGGAGTGCTGTGGAAACGTTTAATGAAAAGCTTAGCTTCTATGAAGAACAAATTGCTTAATTATGAAAATCACTCATTTAAGGCATGTGACAGAAATAAATCCTACCAATTATAGCAAACAATAGTAAGTTGCCAGCTGAGAAAAACTGAAATATGCATTAAAAATATTTTTAAAGGTTCTAAGAGGAGGAAACAAAGTATCTGTTTAACACATTCATTAATCATCCAGGAGGAAGAAAAGCAATTTAATGACATCAATTACATATTAATCATATACTTGTTTAAATGCTGAAAACAAAGGTGAGAGTTAGCACAGGATAGAAATAGAAAATATGTATTTGAACTTTTAGATGACTCTGCCTTGGCTACACTCCCATAATCTTGGGCGATACTTTCTGTGTTGGACAGTGTGGAAACACTGCAAGGGGAAGATTAGCAGAGGTATGGTATTAATCTCAAATACAGCAATATGCTCTGAAATAGAGAATTCTGAACTGTGAATTTTAATGCTCATGTTCAAGTACATGATTCAGAACTTATTTTTATGGTTAGATGCATAGTTTTCATATTAGATGATGTTAAGTCTACCATATGTAAGAGACTCAACAAAAGAGTAGAAGCGATACCACATAACTTTTGAAACTAATCATCAGAGCAGGGAATGTACAACTACTTCATTGAAGTATTTGTGGTCAACTTGCAAATCCAATTAATTACTCTTATGAAATATTGTTGGTATTTTTGGGTTATCCATTGGAGGCCTCTGCAATTCGTTCACAGGCAGTTTGCAAACAGAAAAAGGCCTGAAATCCTATTTGTGCAATTTTCATTATCGATGACTCATTCAATCCTGGCTTAGACAAATAAATAACACAGGATACACAAAGTGTTTTGAAATCCATGCAAGAAACAATGCAAAGATTCAGTAAAGAGAAACTCATTCCAAGTTCCAGAATAAGGTGAACAGTAGCTGAAATGAGGCCATACAAAGCCTGCACCTGACTTACAACCAACAACAGTATCTCACTGGGGCAAATCCTCACTGATATGACTGAACAGAAAATACTTGGGATGGTTATTAAATTCAGAATACCATTTTCCTCTCTTTTTGAAGATGAAACCACCTACTAAATGAAACATCTATTAACAAAAACATCATCTCTGACTATATCTCCTACTTTGCAGGAAACAAATAGTGGAGCCTGAGGCCATGTGAAAACTTGTTTTGTGTACAAACTGTGGTTTAGCTTGACATGGACAGGTGGATTTTGGTTGTTGTCAGGGTGATTCTCCTTTGGATCTTAAACTGTGGTTGTATCCAGCATGTCGTGGCCACCTCATTTCAGTTCATCTGTCTGTGGAATACAGAGTTACTCTAAATTGTGACTCTGCCTGGTTTGGACATGTCTGCTTTGGGACTCTGACAGACTTTTTTTGTTTTAAAACAAAACCCAAACCTAAACCCCAGTGGTGAGTATAAGTCTTAGAGGAAAACAAAAAAATAAATCTCAAACTCTCAAATGAAAGGGAGGAAGATTGGTAATAGGAACCATGGCAGAGCTAAGAAATCAACTGAGGCAAATATTGTTGCAGTCTGTCAGCTCATACAGAGATAGTTATGATGAGTGTTTTGAATACTTCTGAGCACAGAGAATAAAATCAGACACAGGAATCTTTCCTGTCACAGAGAGATGGTTTTCTTTTGCTGAATTGTCACTTTGGTTGCATCAGTACAAAAATATTCCTATTTAATTTCTTCCAGATACACAAGACTCAGGACTTCAGTTTTTGGTGGAAATAGAAGTGTCTCAATAGAATTGACTCTGGAAGACAAATAATATCTTGAACTTAGATGAAAAAGATAGCAAATGTCTTATACAGCTTGTAAAGTCCTATGGCTTGGAATCTAATATTGTTGTATGTGTCTGCTAGTGGACAGAACAAAGAGCAGAAAGACTTTGTAGAGAAGAGGGCTTTCTACCACAATTCATTTTAAAAGGGGAAAAAAATAAGTGGTGAGGTCAAATAGAGAGAGACATGTATTAACTGGGTTGGAGTATTTCAAGTCTTTAAAAATCTAATCTATTTTAAAAGGTGTGATCAAGAAAATCACATTGTTTTGCCTAACAGAGTGAGCCATCCCATCCATCAAGGCAGACTGAGGTGATAGAGCAAAGGAAAAAAGAAAACTGTGAAAAGGTTGAGTTTGGTCTGTCCCAGAGATACCCATCTACTGTGGTTAAAAGTCAGTGAATTAAATTTTATAGTCTTCTGTAGTTTAATAACCATTTGTATGGCCTTGGAAGTCCTAATAAGCATGAAGTGGTATATTCTGGTTTTTCACAAGCATGCTGTGATGGAGCTTTGAGATGCCATAAGCAACAAAGAGGGAACTAGAAAATAAGTATCATGCAAAATAATGCAGGGAGTAAAGGAATCAATGTCCATATCTGCTCTACCCTCTTTGTGCAAATAAATTCTGTGCTGTGTTGCTTAGTTTGTCTCTGGAATGGTGCTAACAATAGCAAGTGTCTTGGTAAAAGGTTGAATTTCCTTTTAACAGCTTTATACTTGGCTTTTGGTGAGCCTCTAATACTAGGAAGGAAAATGCCTCTATAAAATGTGATCTTAGTATCAAATTATTTATAATATTTGTATAATGGGGTAAATAGCTTTAAAAAATAAGGACTTTAAAGATACAGTTAATTTGTGCTACTCAACTGGAAATAGAGAATGAGGAATAGGATTGCAATAGGACATACTGAAATATGACTTGCATATGTTATCTGTCCAAAGCACAGAGTGTTAGTGTGTGTTATGTATATAATTCAGGAAACATTCTATTTGATAGGCTGGCAACCAAGGAGTTTTAATCTTCCAAAGCTTACTGTCTGTTTTTGGACTATTTCAGAGCTGCAATAGCAAATAAACAATCTGTTTGCATTTGTAATGGACGTGATCTGAAAGATCTTGGCCTGCAGTAGGCATTTTCCAGAAGAAAATAGAACACCTAAGAGAGGAGATGGTAAACACTAAATGAGGAATACCCATAGGAAACAGTTTTCTCTACCAGGGGAATACCTTTCAGATGTGTTCAGAGGCTATTGAAATTTTATTGTAAAATTCAGTAAAAGGAAGATAAACCTGATGCTGTGGATATTTGAAAATATCAGCAAATAGACAGGGAGAGGTTTGATTTGTGCTGACTTAAAACTAAGTATATTAAATGATTTCAGTTTGTATTAGGTTTGAAAATATTTATAGGACTATTGCATTATTACTGTAAACTGTCTTGATACTCTTGACTGTATATTTTTTCCTCTTTAGTCTATCTGTCCTGTTATAATTTAACTAACAGTATTTGTCAACAGTCAAACAGGTACAGCTTGAATTTTTCTTGCTTCAACTGTATTCCAAATTTTTATTCTTTCCATGTATGCAGTATAGTTACCAGTCCTAATAGGTTGTGTTTCTTTCTTTTTAAAAATAGATACTCTTAATGGAGCATTTTAAGGGCCAGAAAAAATCCTGAACTAACAGAAATTGGTGCAATTACTTTTAAAACCAGTGGAGTTCTGCCAGCTGACACCATCTGATGATTTCACTTTGTTTCTTTTAACCTCTTTATTTTTTTTTTACTGTTTAAATGAATTTGTCAAGTTAGACCCACGCTCAGTGTTTTTATTTTTACCCAATAAGAAAGGATCTATATTTTTTAAATAGCTTCCACACTTACATTCTTCAGAGGCTGTTAAGTTTTGATGTTATATTGTGCTAAGCCAGTAACAGTGGCGTGTCCAGGATGCCAGGATCTGACAACAGTATTACTTTTCAGCTATTAAAACCACAATAACTTGAACAAATCTACAACAGCGTATATTTGTACTGAACTGCATTTTCCTTCTGTCAATCCATTTACTGAGACACAATCTGTTTGGATCTCAGTATTTTGTCTTTAGTGTTCAGCAGTTCATGCAGTTTTGGGAGGAGCTCTCCAGCAGTGAGGTTTATGCTTTTATTTTATCCCGTTAACTTCAGTCAAACTTATAGTTCAGGTGTATACTAAAGGAACCATGAAGGCCTTAGCAAACTACTGTGAAGCACAAACCCTATTCAGCCAGGCAGAACCATAGTGCAGTATTTACACTGCTCAAATCTAAGTGTTGTTTCCTAAATTAGATAATTTGTCTAATAGTCTTGTAGTCAGAAAAGAGACAAAGTCGTTTTAGAATGAACTTTAGGTAAAAACCTGAAAAAGATCTAAACCACCCCCTTCAGAAGCCTGTTTACTGTCCATATGTAGGGAATAGGGAGTGCAGCATTCTCCTGCAGGTTGTGTGAGAGACCCTGCCTGAATCAGAGAAAATGAGTTTGTAAGGAAGATATTTCCTGTAATTTATTTTTCCTCTTAAATTTTGAATGAAGAACCAGCCATTCCACTGATAACAAGACTGTATTTCAGGCTATTGATTCTCGTGTCTCAATTACACTGTCTGTTTTCCTGATAGCCAGTCTGAATGTTTTCTTTCTGTGGCTCAAGCTTGCTGCTTCCACCTAATCTGTAATGAAGATGTAGAGCATGCTCCTGCAATGTTTGTTGTGTTGGGTTTTTTTTGTTTGTTTGTTTGTTTTGTTTTTTTTTTTTTTTTCATAATGGTGTGGTATTAGTGATTATTTATCATCCATGATTAGTCCTTTTCAAAAACACTGTGACCAAGCAGCTCTTCCCCATCAACTCCATGTAGACGCGTATTTTTCTGAAGTAATGAGTTTTAACTTTCTTTGGTGAACTGTGCACTTTATTTTTGATCACTTCTCTAACGTGTCGGTTTTCTGGACAGTTACCACTGTCTTCTGAATTGCTAACTCACAAATTCCTGCTCTTGAGACATTACTTGTCAAGCAAATTGTCCCAATTAACCTGGTGGTTCCCAATTTGCTAAGCAATCTTGAATCATAGAATCTCATCAAGTACCCTTTGGAAATCTGAATATGCTTATATTTCCACTTAATTTCCCTTATCTAAAATGGTAGTAGTATAAAGCTGCAGCAGATTGGTTCATTAAGTATAACCTCCAGTGCTTTAAGCCACTCTCAAACTCTGTATTTATCAAGAAACTCTAACAGATGGAATATAGTTATAGCACCAGCTTAGAACCTGTGAAACCTTAAATGACAGTTCCTTACTAAAACAGTTTTTTTCTCATCTTGTGTCATTTAATCTCTTCATTGTCTAAATTCTCTTTTGGTAATTTGAGTGAAGAACACTCTTTATTTTTTTCTCCTCTGTTCAAATGACAAGGACTTCGTTTTCTAAATCATTGGAAAGTGTGGGTAAAACAAAACGTCTGTCTCAAGCAGATTTTAAATGTTTTTCTCAATTTAGATGTTGTCAGTTTATGGAGTTAAATTTTTCATATTCACTTAGACTACACTCATAAAAGATAGTTATAGATAGGCTGAAACACACACCAAGAGTACCTGAGCCAGCGAGTTGAAAGGAGGGCAGCTGGACTAGATGATTATTGTAGGACTCTTCCAATGGTTCTGCTTAGAAGGATTAGTGGTCAGAGAGAAAGACAGTGCAGGGACAAGATGTGGAATTGTCAGTCAAAATCCCACAGAAACACCTTCTGCAATTCGTATTGTTATCACTACATGGAAAATAGACATATTGACAAAGGAGCAGAAATCCTAGAACTCGATCTTGTGAACAACTTGATTTCTAATGAAATTGATTTTTTACCTTTGAAGTATCTGAACTTGATTTCTGAAATAGGGTGTTTTCAGCTGTTTTTAAATGAATTTCAGAACAAACTTGGAGATAGACCTTCTGGCATGTACTCAACAGTTATGTGGGTTTTGCTGTAATATCTGCTTAGCAAAACCTGGTGTTTTCAAACCTTAACATTGTGGTTTCCAGTTAAGACTCAGTCTGTAACTCAGTACCTTCTATCGAACAGAAGAAATCAATAATAATAGGTTTCAGGACTTGTGCTGCATAGGCACAAAATACATTATTATGCAATGCTACATTTTGAGTTTTCACTGTGGGAATTATATTGGAAAACCAGAGTGAAAATGGATTTGTTTTAGCAAGCACATTTCACAGAAGTTTGAACTGTAGAACTCGATGCATTTTTCTGGTGAAGCTAAGACTTCCAATGATGATGATAATCAAATCTGAAATGCAAAGAGTTAGTGCTGTGCTGGGTGCTTATTTGCAGTGCATAGTAATTTTTCCATGGTGAGATCCCTTAGGATGTTTTACATTTCAGGACAGTATGTAAGAGCTTATAACTTTTCTCATCAGCTCCTCTTTCTGCTTATAAATTCTATGTCGACTGTCTAATCATAGGAAATCACTAATCTATGTGTCGTTAAACACACTGGAAAGGCTGAACACATTGCAACTGTCTGATGCATTCTGTATAATTTTAACTTATGCTAACATCAGAAACTTTCTGGTATAAACACATGAGACTGGACTATGGAATGTTGTGGTAATAAATGGAGTGTTTTTCTGGACTCTGATCTCAGATCTGGATTCTGCCTTTAAAACCAGTCCCTGAGGTGTTCTCTGTTAGGTTCAACTGAGTGATATGAGTGACTGGTGAAATGATGAGCCTAGGAAGACGATGCTTTCTGTCTGTAGGGATTACCTGGAAAATACTGTATCCACTTTCTAGAACTGTTTTATCCACTGGGTCTTGGATCTGATGGGTATTTTATACAACTCTCTGAACTTCCACGTTTTCTGTATGTGTAAGCTGAGTTTAGACTGGAAGAACAGTGATGCCATTCAGGAGTTGGACTTAATGATCCTTGAGGGTGCCTTCAGGGACATTCTATCATCCCTTCAGGATTTTCTATGATCCATTCAATTTTGCTCTGATGTCCAATACTGTAGAGACTGCATACCTTGTAGGAGTATATTAGCTTTCTGAAACTCTTCCCATGTTGAGGGGAGAACATAAGGGAATAAAGAATTCGTTAGTTTTCACACCTTTCAATAGGAATAACGTTATTTCAGACCTCTGAATCAATATTTTGCCATGTTTTTATACATTTAGTAATATCAAGCATTGTATTTTGTGGTCATCTGTCTTAAAATAAATGCAGACTTTGGTTCCATGATTAAGTATACTTCTTTGTTTCAGGAGGTGCCTGTATATAGATGTAACTAATACTGGGTTACTTAATTTCATTGTCAGTCCTCAAGAATAACTTTTAGCAACTTGCACAATTTTTACACTAGAAGATAAGTGTAATTTTTGTGAGGATCCCAAACTGAAGTCCTGTATTAGATGCTTTCTTCTGCATAATGTAGTTAGATGCTGCAGGAGATGCCCATCCTGTTCTCCAGCCCCATTTGCTACACCAGTGCCTCTTTCAGGAGGTTGCTGCTGAAAACACTGCTACATATTAATTCCAGACACTCTGTTCCACAGTAATCACTAACCATAAAACAAGTAATGATGTCTTCAATATACACTTCCACCTCTATCACCAGTTCTGCCCTTAAGCAGGCTATAAAACAGGATTTTTAACATTTCAGTGATGCTGTGAACCATCCCATCTGGCTTCACTAATGCTAATTACATGAAATTTCTTTCCACCGGTGAGTTTCCAATTCCTTTTTCTTTGTTTGGCAGATTCCTGTCATTGATGCAGCAACAACTGAAGTGTTTCTTTCCTTTCCTTAGTAATTCAGCTGAACTCTTTCATGAAATCTTGAACTTTTCTGTGCTTCATTTGTTTCCTTTATCAGCTTGACTTTATACTGTTAGTTTAAAATCTCCCTTGCTGCTTCAGGTGGTCCATAGCAGAGATTAACCCCTTTTCTGGTTGACAAAGGCCCCTCAGGCCTTCTCTTTGTCTGAAAAATGGACTGATATTCCATAGTCAAAACTTCCAGTTTTTAATCGCACAATTTCATGAAGTTTCATATGAAGATAGTGGTAAATCCTCCAAAATGTTTCCTCAGAAAAGATCTTCGGTAAAATAACGTCAGTGTTTTTGTGCTGCTAACTCTTCAGCTAGCTGAAACCCCCAGAAATCTTCTGAGACCTGCTTGGGTGATATCCTGCAGGCATTTCCCTGCCACCGCTGCTGTTGAAGATCCAAAAAATTACTTCCTATTCCTCAAAACTGACATCCACACATTGTATAGAGACTGATTTGAGCTATCCCTAAGCTGCTCATTCGAGCAAACAAATATACAAGGCTGTGTAAAAAGTAATAATCAAAAAAATTGTAGCCTGCATTGTACATACTCATGATGATTTAAAACTAGTATTTATTTTCCCTATGAGTGCACTCTGTCACGGGTCAGCAAGTCTGATGTGCCTTTATAGTTGTAATTTTAGTGGCTGACTCTTTTATTAAAGATCAACAGAATCCTTGATGGCATTAGTTATGTTCATGAATAAGCAATAATATGGTATCAGAAATAGAAGATAAAAACCAGACCTTTAAAGTAGTGCAAGTTACGGGTAAGAGTAAACAAATAGCCCAACATTATAAATGTTGAGTTTACTTAGAATATAAATATCATACTCTTTGCAGACATAAGTGTTCAAATCCTACTGAATGCACTTGGAGTAGTACAGGAATACTTCAGACTCAGGTAGGGACCTTCTGGAAGGATTTTGGAAAAGTTACAGTGAGCAATTTATGGACTGTGGCTCGTGTAAATTTTGAGGGACTTGATTAAAGGGATGTACATTCCAGTGCAAATTGAAAATGCACTTAATGAGCCATGTCCTCAGATTTTATTATTTTTTTTTTTAAGAGGTTTGAGTCAGCAGTTCTCATGCAGAATGAGCCTTGTTCAAATACCAGGGCAGACTTGACATGTCTCTGGCTGAACTTTGTGGCCGCTCTTCCCAACCACCTCTCATGACTGTACCACATCTTTTAATCATATATTGGGAGGACAGAGTGGGGCTGAAATATCCAGTCATGTCCTGATAAATCTTCGCTCTCTCAAGGATGATGTCTATTCCCTTTCAAAGTTAACCTCAAGATTTATACTGCTGTATGCTGAGATTAGCAGCTAGATTTTTCATTATTTGCTGGATGCTTAGTGTACTGAAATAAATAACCTGAAGGGGGCAAGGAGAGGGAAAAGTAGCTGTTGTGTTCCAGATCTTGGTTCTCTGCTCGGTATCAAGCCAACAGGGAAATCAGGACATCAGCCTGCCCTGAATGTTTAAAACACTGGGTTGTTCGTCTTAGTGGAAACTATGTAACTAATAAAAGATATTAAGAAACTTAAATTTTAACATTTAATCTTTTGGCAATGATAAATTATATAAACTAACATAATTATTATTAGTAGTAGTACTATAATGAACTGTTAATATTTTGATATTTCAGACTTCAATTTTTCATTTTTCCCCGAGAGCAACATATGGGGTTTTTTAATTATGAGACAGGATATTGTTTTAAAACACAATTATAATGAAATATTTTTTTTTTCCTCTTGGTAAATCTGTTTCACATAGGTCTGCTGTGCCCATTTACTGAAAACAGGCAAAGATAAGCAAATAGAAAAAAAAATATTTCTGGGGGACTCTACCCAATTTAAATCTACACTGTTAATGTAAAAAAATCCCAAAGGTTAAATACTAAGGAGAGACATTTCTAATATATGTAAGAGGAATTTTGCTCACATGACCTGTCTCATTAAAGCTGTTGAAGTGGAACCTCTCCTAAGAGGAAGGTTACTCAAGTGTGTAATTGTTTGCAGGGTAAATTCCTAGTCTATAGCACAGTGGATTTTGTTAACTTACTGTAAAAATGCATAAGGATAAGCATACAATAATTCTGTAATTAGAATTACATCAGGCATAATGTTTTTTCATTAGACAATATATTAGCTGGTTATAATAATGATTTGGAAGTGTGTGTTTCTGTGTTCTCTAGTTAATGATTGTCTTCTAGCCCTGAACACAAAAGGAATCAAATATTCAGTCCTAGACATGACTTAAACGGTTGCACCAATTTTTTACAGTAATTAACATTTAATATAATTTTCATTTCTGATCATCCTTCTTCCCATTTAAATCAAAAGTTGTCTATTTCCCACTTATCAGCAAACAGATTAGCAGATGATTTGGTTCACCTTAGAAATTTAAATGTCTGTTAAATATTGGCTGTGAATCAAACCATCGAATGAACTTTGTCAATTTATAGATCTGAGTCTTGTTAATTATCCAAAGAGAGAACTTATATGCTTATAAACAGCTGACCAAGTCACAAGAAAGATCTCTAACATGTCTTTAAAAATAGAGGGCATTATATTACATTCATGTGCTTTTATATCTGTATCTCCTGTAATGTTGAGTCCAGCTCTTGGACACAAGCATTACAGATGTGAGGCTGTAAACTTTTTTGTTGCTGGTGATCTGCTGCTCCAGCAGACAACGTATTCTGCACTGGACCTAATGCACAGCCTTAAGTGACTTGTTTAGTTCATTAATGCATCTTCCATTTTAATTTTTCTAAGAGAATTTCAGAATTTTCATTGAAAGTCCTTGGTCTAGACTTCCCTGTCTACAAGCTCTAGGTCTGTACTTTTCTGTAAGGAGTATATTTGTAAGGCTCCAAAAAAACCCTTGTGATTCTACCTGGGATTGTTATTTTACCTGGAATATGCTGAACACAAAAACATTTAGAAGTTGTTTCCAGGAGAAATGTACCTAGAAAACATGCGATTGAAATATTCCAGAAGTGTTGGTAAACAATAGAAGAGCTAAAAAGAATGAAGAAGCTGGGCAGGATATTAGCAAAATAGCAGAGAAGGGGGGTTAGTTCTAAGTATAAAATGATACATTTTTCCACTTCCTATCAAGTGTTTTAATTTTCTTATCAATACTGATTAATGAATTACAGGATGGTATGGATATAAAAGGAGCAAATTGAAATGATCTATGTGTTTTAGTCCCAATTAGAAAATGGATTCTTTTGGTAGAGAGCTACCTTGCTACCCTGGTTTTAGGGGGAAAGTGTGTAGAAGAACATTATTTACTCCTGACCAGATGTTATTTCAGTGTTAACCTTCACAATTGTTTGTTTAAAATAAAGCACCCTGGGAGTGACAGAGGGAAATATCTGTCTGTGCAATCATAAACAGGACTCTTGCTTTACACTTGGCACCATAAACATTAGTAGTGAGATGTTTATAATAGGATCAAAATGAGTTGCTCACCTGACCATAGTAATCTGCCCCTTTATTGCCTGCCATTACCTACCATGAGCACGGAATGCAAAATGCCCCAGTTTGCATTGTATTCCAGGAATACCATAATAATTCCTGCTTCAATGAGTTTGTGAAATGCATGCTATTAACATAATATTAATTAGAGTAAATTGTGTTTTTCTGTGTCTCCTTTCCTCACCCTTGGTTGAGTTTCCATAATGTTGTAATTGCTTGATGATGCCAGTAAAGACTGGGTGTCTCAAGGGTAATGCCCATGAAATCTTATTTTCTACTGTAGTCCATTAAGAAGATGCTGATATTAACCCGAGTCTGAGGTCAGTGTACAGCCCATGAATTTGTTCAAGCACTCTTGCTTGTTGCACATGTAAGTCTTTGGTTATAAAAGGCTTGACTGTGTTTCCTCACAGTGGTTTAACTTTACAAAATCTTGAGTATTGAGAATAGGTCGTGTAAAAAAAAATACTAACGTTATAGTGTGTGCATGTCTTAAGCATTTTTGAAAAAATATTACTCACTTTATGATTCCAAAGGTAAGTTAGGGAGACATAAAATGCAAATACAGTTGAGAAATCAATAAAACTCTCAGTATGTTTCATTATTGATGCCAGTAAAAACCAGTCAGTTTTGCACTGATCGTATTGAAAATACAAGAGAGGAAAGTTAAATATTAGTGACTGCATGAAGTTGTTTTTATTATGCAACTTTCTGTAACTCTTTTAGTAAAAGTGGTTTTATCACCTCTGCTGAAACCAACACGTGACCGTTGTACAAAGCACAAACATTAGTTTCGCCATTCCCTTGGCCTCTTGAATAACAGCAATTAGAATTTCAAGGTGTTGGTTGGCTCCCATGGTCTTTGATTCCCTACTTTCTGTCAAATCATGCCCAACAGAAGCAGAATTGTTTCATGTACCTAAAGGTATTGGTGCAAATTCATCAGTCGAAGAGTCCTAAATTAAGGGGTGACCTTGTCTCAGCTCTGCTGACTGCAGTGAATTTGCATGGCTCAAGGCACTGTTTGGGTTTATCCATGAGGCTTCCTGTTATTATGTTTATATAAACATTTTGTTTTATTTCTCCTCTGTCCAGAGAGGTGGTAAGTGGGGTGGAATCAATGTACACAGTCACAAACAAGCACATCACAGTGCTCTGGCTACCAGGTGATATCACCTGTTTCACTAAGTCAGTAACAGACCTGAAAGAGGTTTTGAAAGCAACTTCTGACAACCACTTGCTTCAAATGTTGCATTGCTGATTTATTTTTTGCTGAAAGGGTAGTTCCTATTCTATTTTGCCAGGAATGCTGCTGTGACTATTAACAGATCCACAGCAGAACCACAACCTTGAACATGACTTCATGGACAAATTCAGTATTCAAGTCTTACAGTGATAATTTCTGTATGTCTGTTCAGGTCACTTGACAGCCCTTGATTTTGTACATCAACCTGACTCTTTAAAGTACTTTTGCAGTTTAGTTGTTTTACTTAGCTTTGCAAGACTTATCTCAGAAGAAAAATTAGTAATATCTTTCTTAAAGGACAGTTTCATCAGGAGTTGTATAGAACCTTGTTGGAACTGAATTTGCCCTTCTTTATGATGACCAAATACACTATAATGTATCTTGGCTGAGTTTTATACTTCATCTTTCATTGCTTTGTATTTTACTC
The DNA here is from genome assembly GCF_022539395.1 of Myiozetetes cayanensis. Classification (NCBI taxonomy): domain Eukaryota; kingdom Metazoa; phylum Chordata; class Aves; order Passeriformes; family Tyrannidae; genus Myiozetetes; species Myiozetetes cayanensis. Next base: position 30,405,804 of record NW_026088185.1, read on the forward strand.
TGGACACAAAGAGTAGATGTTCAAATATTAATTTTTTTTTTTAAATACGTATGATGTCACAAATGCTATTTCTAAACTTATGGTATCCCTCAAGTTAAGCATGAATATACCACACATTTGGCCAACCTCTAGGTAGTGTATCCCACTTGTCTGATTCAAAGTCCCTTTCGGTCCTCATGGTCACTTGGTTAAAAAAACACCACATAATTTGTCTCAGTTAAGTGCAACTTTCATGGAACTACTACTTAAATTGTTTGTAGAGAAGATGAAAAGCATGAATTGACTCATATATTTATATATATCTAATAAAAAATAAACATTTGGGGCTGATGTTTACCTATTGAGATAACAGCAGAAGGAACTGTTCTGTATATACAGAAATGGTTGTGAGTTAAACCCTTCCAACACTGTGACAGGAACTAAAGGACTAATGACTACAGTGTTACTTTCTGCTCCTCTGCTTCATGGCAGCTTTTTTGGCAATTTGTTTTGTAAGAGCTTCAAGGAAGACATCTCTTCTTGTGTTTGAAGGATTCCTCCTCGTTAGAGCTTTTGTAGGGGTGGTACTATGTGATACCACAACAGAAAAAATAAATAGATTTTGTTTGTGAGTGCTTAAAAAGGAACACTGTTGAGGATGAATTCTACTTCATAAAAGTAGAATTGGCTTTTGTTCTACTTGAAGAGAGCATTTTGAACAGTCTGGTGTTAATGTGGGATTATAATAACTCTGAACTTTACCTTATGCTGCTATTCACACGCTTCTTGCTCACTTTACTGGTGTTAGGCTCATCGATAAAAGTTGGTTTTTTCACTGTGCTTTTGAGATCAGCCAGTATATGACCAAAAAAACCTAGAAAAAATCAGAAATTTTCCATTTTAAGAGTGCTGCTTTAGCAGTTCATTCGTCTGTATGAATTTGTGTGCCCTCAGGACTTGACTCTAATTTAGCTAAACCATAACACTCTGGAACTGGTTCCTATGGGTAGCTTTCACGTTGACCTCTTAGGAAATGGAAGGAAAATTCTTACACCAGTGTAACTGAGGTAATCTCAGGGAACTGGAGGAGTATTACTTGTGTGGCACTGCCAGATTGCTGTAGGATATCAGCTTCTACTCCTTACCAGAAAAGATCCAGAAGACCTGAAGGTGGCAGATACATAGGCCTACAAACAGCTTTGAGGTGTGGATTTGTAACTGGAAGGACACGAAAGGAAATTGTTAGGTTACAGATGAAGAACCAACAATGGGAAGTAATTTTTTAGTAGGAAAACTACTACTTGTTGTGCTTACTACCACAAGGTCTTTCTGAAAGTCAAAGTTATGTTTAAGAAGAGGTCTGCATAAATTCATGAGGGATAAGTCCATTAATGGTTACTTAAAATGATGAGTCTTATTTACATTTCTAATTCAGCAAATCTATTAACTGGTTCTTGGCAGAGGATGTGAGAGGTGTGCTGATTTTATTCATGTTCTCTTATTATAGAATCATGGAATGCTTTAGGTTGGAAAGAACCTTACAGGTCATCTTGTTCCAGCCACCCTGCCGTGGGTGGGGACACCTTCCACTAGACCAGATTGCTCAGGGCCCCACCCAACCTGGCCTTAAACACTTCCAGGGAAGAGGCAACTTGTCTTGGTAATCTGTCCCAGGGCCTCACCACCCTCCCAGTGAAGAATTTCTTTCTTATGTCTAATCTAAACCTGCCCTCTGTCAGTTTGAAACCATTGTCCTGTCACTCCATGCCCTTGCAAAAAGTCCATCTCCAGCTCTCTTGGAGCCCCTTTAGGTACTGGAAGGTGCACTAAGGTCTCCCCAAAGCCTTCTCTTCTGCAGGATGAACAATCCTAAGGCTCTCAGCCTGACTGTACAGGAGTTGTGCTCCAGCCCTCTGAGCATCTTTGTAGTTTCCTCTGGGCCCACTCCAACAGGTTTGTATCCTTTCTGTGCTGGGGTCCCCAGACAGAGATGCAGCATTCCAGGTGGAATCTCAGGAGAGCAGTGTAAAGGAGGAGAAGCACCTCCCTTGACCTGTTGGTCACTCTGCTTTTGATGCAGCCCAGGGCACTCTTTTCCTAAACAGTTTCTGTTTGTTAATTATCAAAAATAAGAGTCTGGATTGTGTTCCCTTTGGTTGTATCCAGGATGGTAGTTCATAGTGTCCTCCAGGGGAAGCACCCAGAGCCTCTGTGGGTTTGTGCAGTCCCCTGTTAGGGAATCTAGCTTGCATTAACCTTCAGCATGTGTGTAATATTTTTTTTTTTAACCTAATACAAGAGATTGCTTGAGCTTCAGCACCAGCAGAACATGTGCCTGTGTGCTGTTGTATGTTGTGCTATTCCATGCAAAAACAGGGTAGTCTGTTTTGTGTCACAGGTAGCACCTGTCAGCAGCCAAGCCCATGTGAGACCCCTTCCCTATCTGCCTCTACTCCACCGTGGCAATTTGGCTGCAGTGTCTCTGATTACCATTACTTTCCAACTCAGTTCTCATCTTTGCATTGTAGACAGTCATGTTACATTCTCATTTTTTCCACTGTCCTTGATGCCTCAAAAATAAAGTCACTCGGCCCGATCTTGCAGATAAACAGCAGACGTGATTTATTGGGACTCTGGAAGTGATTTGGCCGTGGCAGAAGAAGGAAAAAAAAAATCTTGGCTCATTCCAATGAAATGTTGAAACATGCAAAGTATTTGGCTTGAAAACCAAACAGTACTCCTTCTGGTTTAATTTGTGTATGCAATTGGCTAACAATAATAATAATAATACAATTTAAAAGGCAGATTTGTCTTGCATTTTAATGCGTATAATCAATTCCTAGCCATGAAATAATGATCCTGATCTCATCTATATTTCTTTGTGAGAGAAAATAGGAATAACATGGGCATGAAAATTATCACTTATGAGGGGAGTCAGCTGGTGTCAGATTAACTACTGATTTAAAAATAAAACAGCTCTAGCTCCTATGAGACACGTCAGTCCATCTTGGAAAGAGACGGCACCAGAAGCTGACAGGAGGAAAGGCAACCACAGCTCATGGGAATGGTTTCTCAGGGGAAGCCAGCTAGCTGGCTTGGACTTCTTGGGAACTGTGGGAACTGGTGCTGGGGAGCAGTTCTGTTGTCCTCTGAGAGTTGGAGAGATCTCCATGGGAGGCTGAGTGGTGGGATCAACTGTCCTGGTAGTCAGCAGGGATGCCCTGCTGGGGCAGCCCACGGTGACCTGCTGGGTTGTGCAAGGGTTGTCAAAAGTGCTGACAAGGAAAAGCATCTGAGCATGTGAAGAAGCTACAGAAAAAGGCAGCCAAGGGGAAAAGAGAACAAAAGAAGGGTGGATTGGTGGCATAGGGTGAGACAGAGGCATTTAAGTGTCTTCAATTAAGTTTTCTAAGGTGGGAACAGGGAAGGAGAGGGAGATTCTCTGCAGAAGAAGCTGTGGTTGAAGTTTCTCCTGGAGCTTTCACTAAAGTAATGAAGAAATGCTTAGAGGAGAGTGGCAGCAGTTTTGAGAACTATGTGCATGAAGGAACATTTTTATTGGTTTGCAGCTCTGCTAAGGGGTTTTCAGAATGAGATGCTTTCATACTTATTGCACCATATTAACTTCAGGGATTTTAGTGTTCTCCCTATATCAGTAGTATCTGAAAAGTTGTTTCTCAGTGAGTATTTTCTTATAATACTTTTAGAAAAGAAATCATAATTAAACCTTTATGTGTTTCCAGCTTTACAGTCTACATGCATCTCGTAGTGTATTAATTGCTTGGAGTCCAGATTTGCCTCTTGATGCAGTAATCACAATTCTAAAATATAATTTGAAACCCTACAGTTCTAATTCTGTCTCAGAGTGTGGAATAAAGAAATAAAATTGCTCCATTTTAATTTCAGAAGCTAATGTATGTTTTTAATCCAGCTTCACCCAGTATTAAAAGCACTTTGTTTTTAATAATCTTGAGGGTGAATGAGAAACCATTTTACTACTGTGACTAATACAGAAATGGCTTTCTGTCCTCTGAAATGTATAGTCTGTGTACCAATGAAAATGAATTTTCAACTTGAAACAGCTTTATTGATGCTTTAAAATTGAGTGAGAATGGCACTGCTCCTTAAATTGAACCTGGAGAGGAAACGATGCACTATTAGTTTTATAAGTCATGTCATCATCAGTAACCTAATAATTACTGTAAACTGTATATGTAACAATAATCCCTGACTGTTACTCATTATAAGCAGATAGTCAATGATGTGATAAGCTAAAAGTGTAAGATGATAAGGAGGGTGGTTAATTAAGTAGAGACTGATTTCCCATGAAGTGTGGTGGTATAATTTATGTCCTCTCCAGTGGTTAGAATAGCAACAATTTTGCAATTACTGCCTGCATCCACTGGCTTTTTCACTAATGGAGAACAACAGATATGCACAAATCCAGAATGTTATTTTGGATTATTTGAAAAAACTTTTATCTTGAAGCTGTCGATGTGTTTTAATAGAAAACACCTATTATCAAGAATGCAGCAGAATGAAAAGGAATAATGCTACTGACTTCATTAGACAATCAAAGATAACTTCATGGTCTGTACAGTGTGTTCTGAAGTTTCCCAGTATAGCTAGTGTGTCATAGGTATGGTTTGAATATGCACAGATGCAAATTCATAAGCTGGTTGGATTTGATTTTTTTATTTCTATAAGTCTTAGATGTTCTTTCAAATATCTACCCTTGACTTCCATCAGTTATTTAGCACATGTGTGCCGCAGGTATTCATATCTCCTGTACTATAGAACCACTTGAGGTTGTGTATCATTTTTGTTGATGGCACTCTGATTGTGCTAAATCAAAATCAGCACTGCTCTCTGGCAGGATTCAGTTCATTTTACCTCTACAGGGCTTAGATTAGCAGAAAAAAAAAATCCCAGAGATCCTGTCTAGTTCTCTGCTGTGGTGATCCAGGACTATCACTGTCTATGCCAGCTCACTGCAAACCAAGAGCAGGTTGCCACTGAATGTGATTGTCACAAGGCCTTTTGCAATAAATATATAAACATCTAAGAGAATCAACTTGTTCTATTAAGGTGGATGCTGTTTGTAGGCAGCAGCACATGTGGGAAAACAGGTCCAAGATGGTGACAGTGGTGACAAGATCTGTAACCAAATTCCTGGATCTGGGTGATCACATTGCATCGGCTTGGGCAGAGCAGACCTTTGTGTCTTTCTGGCTTTGCATCACCAGAAATGCAAGGTGTCAGAAGAAAGGGCTGCACTAGTAACTGGTAAGCAATACAGTGTTGTAAGGTGCACGTTCATTTTAGCTGGCAGTGTTAGCACTCTGACTGCTCAGGGGAGGAATCTACGGGTTGATTTTGGGTTATCGTGGGTCTGATTGGAGTGTCTGCTCAGTGTCCCGAGTGACAAGTGCCACAGTGCAGAACCAACACAGCAGCCTTGGGTACATGTGGTGGTACCTAGGAGTGGACAAATATCAGTGTCTCAGTGACACACAGCAACCTGTGACACCCTCCAAGAGAGGGGTTTTGGTCCCATATCCCAGGAACACTAAATACATGGAATTATACAGCCTGGGAACTGTAGCATATCCCTTTCATCCTTCTATCTCCTGCAAATTCTCTTTTTCATGACTTGCCAAACCTATGCAGGAAGAACAGGAAGACAGGATTAATACCTGTCAGCTCTCTTGGCCATTCCTTAAACATCCACAAACTCCCAGCCTAGCCCAGGTTTTCTCATTTAATGGTCTAACTAGGTGTAATTAAATTTAGTATTATATATAGAAGCTACTGGCTCCTGTCTGAACTTTGTCTAAAGATTTATCATAGTAATAAGATTATACTAATAATTGCATTGAGTTTGTTTTAGCTCAAAATGTTTTTGCTAATCAGAACACTGTTTGCCAACTTGGTGAGTTATCTTCTACATGTATTAAACGGAAAAATTATGTAAACTGAAAGCACGGGGTAATAACTGTAAAGAACAATTATTGCAATGACTTGAACAGAGATGGCCAATTACTTAACCTCTTCATATGGAGAGGGACTCTTTTGCTAGGGTTTTGTTCATGCCCTCAGATTTAAACAGCTTAAATTCTCTGTCTTCTTCAAATCTGACATAGCAAATGAAAGAATTATTATGACTAAATGAGAGTACTTCATATAGAAAAGGCTATATGTAACAACCCTCAAAAATGGAAAACTGAGATTTAAAGCTTAGCTGAAGCTGTCTTTGTCTTGGCAATAATCCATAATGTGTGCTTAATCAAAGAAATGAAAACTGTTGTTTGGAATTTTTTTTTTTTTTAGGAAACATTGCTTTATTTTTTTTCAAAATGGAGAATTAACATAAGTTTGATTTCAACAGGCTTGTTTGATGAAGACACCAATCTTTTCCTATCCAGAGTTAGATCAAGGGTAATATTTTCAAATGTGCCCAAGTGACTTGAAGAACTAAATTGAATTTCTGAAGGTAACACGGGCATTTCTCATGTTTCCAAAGATGTAGGTTTCTAAGGCACCTGAGTAATTTTTCATTTCAAAAAAAACACCCACAGATTCATTTTTATATTAAATAGGAAAGTATCAGGAAAAATTTCTTTTCAGATCAGATACTTAACCTAATCTTATATTCATTGCTAGTCACAAAATTTAAATTTTTTAAAGAATAAGCATAAAGAAAAATAGCTTCCACTTTTTTTCTAAAGTCAGGTTGAATTGCTAATTTCAGATAAGAATGTGATGAATCTGAAAAGGCCAAACACATGAATAAGATTGTGGTAATCACAGACATTATCAACTCCTGCAGGCTCCTGGGAGAGGAGATAGTCTTCTCCCTCATCCAGAGGTTGTAGTGTGCAGTTAAGGATTATATCTTGGCCTCCTGATTTTTGGCTGTTCTGCACTGCAATGGACCCGTGGCGTTTTTAGCTGTTACTGAGCAACACGATCGAACTGCTGGGCACTCCTGTAGACCATCATCAGGGATGGTTTCTCTCACTCCTGAGCAGTGTTTCACTGAGGGACTCTGGGCTGTGGAATTGCATCCTCCCTCTGTCAGAGTGCATGGGTTTCTGCAATTCTTTGCAGCAATAATGAAAATAAATAAATAAATTAATAAAAAATTCATTAAACTGTATATATGTGTCCCAAGAATTCCCTGAGATAACCCTACAAGAATTTCTCAAGGCAGTCATGATATATGTAGTCATGGGAAAATATTCTAGTAACTTATTCCTTTCTCTCTGCTTAGGAATGAAGACAGAAAGGAGCAATAACACCATTATCATGTTTTTTTGACATGTGACCTTTAGGCAAAGAACAGCACTGACAGTGGAGTAGATAACAAACATTTGTGCATGCAAACATAGCCACGGGCACTATTAACTATTAGAAGAAAATATATTAACTTTGCTTTTAAGAAGCTTCCTTAGGAAACTGTTTTAGGCACATTGAATAACTTCAACTGCTTCCCTGAACAAGGGATGTGTTAGGTAAGGTGGAGTCTCTAAAGGTCCTTAGAAAGGGTAGTCAGCTGTGTCCTTTCTCTCCATTGTAAAATGTTTGCAAGATTTGCCTTCTGGCTTCACACATGTGACATCTGTCTCAATTCTGGTTTATGTGTTCAGGACATCTCCTTTTAGTTGTTTTTTGGGCCAGTTGTGTACCAGATTGGTGAAAGATGACACTGCTAGATCAGCTGTCTGTTGCATGTAGGAGAAAATTTAATGGGAAACTAAATAGTTTATGTTAATTTTTAAAGGAAGATGATGACTACTGTAATTTTTAATATCTATTTATTAACTGTAAAAACTCATGTGTTCCATTTGGGTACTGATGATGGCATCCTTCATGTTTCCAAGAACCAAACCTTAACATCCTTGTGCCTGCTGAGATATTGCCTGGGGTGTTTTACATTCAGAGATGGAGCAGGGTGGATTAGGACTGAGTACAAAATCAGTGAGTCTCTAAATAATGTATCAGAGGAAGATCTTGGGGGGGAGGAGGAGCAGAATCAAGAAGTATTGATGTTAGGTCAGCCAAACATTCAAGCATGTCTTTAGTAGGATGTCGTGGTAGTTGAGTTACAGGAAGACTCGACATTGTAACAATAAGCCAGAAACAAGATAAGATCTAGACATCAATAACATTTACTGCTTGAAAGATCCATCAAAGAAATACAGCAGAGTAACAATAAAAGGCAAGCATGTTTTTAGTTGTGGGGTGTTTTTTTCCCCTGAGCTTGCACAGCTTGTTCTCAGTGACCTTTGTCTCATCTCTGCATGTGGTAGGAATCTCATCTGAAAAAGGAATTTAAACTCGAAGCTTCCATTTGTGAATCAAAAAATTTCTGCAGAATAGCTAGCAGTGGCCTTTAGAGAAAAGCACAAAAATTAGATCAGTTATTGAAGAGGAGTTGCTGAAATTTAGATCATGAGTCCCATGGCTGAAAAATGAAAATCTACCAAGTTGTAGTGCCACCCACATGCAATGTCATTGTGATTATTGCAATTAATGTAATATTGTTAATGCATAATATAATTATAAAATGTTAGAATGTTAATTAATATACCTTTTAGTATAATGCATACCTAGAAGTTAATCAGTTCTGCATATGAGAGGGGTGAGCTAGTCCCTGGTAGAGAACCTCTAATTAACACTGTAACATTAAACAATTAACATAGTGGTGTTAGACACACATACCAAATAACTGTATGCCATTAAAAAAAAAAAAAAAAAAAAGTCTCAGGAAATCCTAAACCACAGCTGGGCAAGTATTATTTTCCCTTCCCTTATCTTCACAAACACCTGCAAAAGATGATGGAGCAAGCGCAACTCAGAAGGATTCCCTTTTTTCAGGAGTCTTGTTTTTGTTGATTTTGGAAATGGTTCATTGCTAATGATCTTGAATTAGAGTGTCAGCAATTAATCATGTTTGATTATATTCCTTCATCATGTCCTTGATTATAGAAATGAATTCCTGTGATCCCCAGCTGCTAGGCCTGGGGGTGGACAGTCAGCACACACACCTTCTCACACCATTGGGGCAGGAGATGTCAAAACAACTCTTTGCATCCCACTGTGGATATAAAGCAGGAGAATGATAAACCATCTTCATAGTGGAAAATCTTCTGCAGAATTTCCACTCAGTGAGTTAAAAGCAGAGTCCAGGTGCACAGCTAAATGTTCCTGCTGCTATGAGGGCACCACAAACTGGGCAGCTGAACGATAATTTAACTTATACTGTTAGTGCCTCCCTAAGGAAAATAGGCAGCTACGTGATGATGATGGTTTTCCTCCCTTAGCCACATTGTTATGCAGACTTTGCCATTTGGGTACAAGTGTCAAACCTTGAGCAGAGCTTGCACAGGTCTCAGTGCTCAGATGAAGCCATGTCATGAAAATATTCAGTTGTGCAGACCTTTTTTTATGGGATTGTTTTCACAACTGCTTCCTTGTGCACTTGTGCATGGAATCTTTAGAACAGACCAGGTTTGGTAAATCCACGAGAATGAATAATGTTGGTTTCTTGTTGTTATAGTATTTTATTATGTGGATAAAAAAACTATGAATTTTCACACCAGACTTATGAGCTTCAGACAGATGTTGAGATATATTATAGCACAGGGCACCAGTCATATTTAAGACTATTTTACATTATGTTTGTAAAGCAATTAGGATAAAAGTACAACTCCTTGCATTCACAGTGCACATTGATTTTTAAAGATAAGTTTATTCAATATTTATTTGTCTTGCTCCTACATGAAAAATTTGTGATCATTAGAAAAATAGACCCAAGTGTCCACCCTGAGGAGTCCAGAGGCAAAAATCATACAGCTGTTACCTGAGCTGGCAGCAACATTTAATTGTAACAGAATTTCATACTGTCAGATCATCACTTTTACACAGAAACTTCATATATGGAAGATTAGATATAAACGCAGGCATACCAGCCTTTGCTCTGCTTTCTGCTTTTTACAGCCTATGAGCTCATGCAGTTAATCTTGTTCTTCTAATACGGCAGGAGTCGAAGGTTTCTTCTGCCTAAACCAGTTGATACCCTTATCAAGTATATTAGTGAATTAAGTATTTCAGTTCCTATTTCTGTGTTTGTATTCACGTATTGGGAAACTTCTTTTCAGCACTTTGCTGAAAGAATTGAGCCTGAGGTATGTTTGTCATTAGTGGTCTGTAATAGTCCTCAAAGTATTGCATTAGAATGCTCAAAAAGTGCCTGTTTTGGAGAAGTGGAAGAACTGAAACTGCAGGAAGGGATTTTTCAATGGCATACTTTTAGTTATTATCTGAACATTTTACACCAAATTGGTCTTGAGCAGAAACCTGAATCAGTAGACTCATGATCAGCCTCAGCGATTTCAGTTTCAAAATGAACAGATAACAAAACTCGGGGGTTGTTAAAAAGTAAAAATTGAAGTTTTCTCATGGTAAAGACAGGTGGGCTGCAAAATTTTCCACTGACTACTAAGTGGGTAGGGACACTCTAGCCCCCATCTAAATGACAGTGTCTATTCTATGTACTGCAAAAAACTTCACTGTTTATTCCAGAAACAGAGACTGTTCTTTGGTGATAAGGATGGAATGGTTAGGCTTGGTGGGACCTGTAGATCCCTGGCTTTAGTTTCCTGTCCCAGTGTCTTTTGTCACCTGAGCAATTTTTTTCCAGATCCATACAAATGTTTAAGAATCATCTCTCCCATTAAAGCAAAAGTGAGAGATGTTTCAAATCATGTAAGTTCCCTAAACTGAAATATAAATTGAGGAAAGAATATGTGCTGGGTATGAATCACTCCTCTGAAGATGTTTCTGCTTTTTGCTTTTGCATAGAAACTTCAGGATGCTTTTATTTTGATTATATACTTATTGAATAGCTGAATGGCTCTTTCGCTGTAATACCAAAGAAAAAGCCACACAAAAGCAATTCCGAGAAATCCATCCTCATAAGACAAGTAAACCTTTCAGCTTTCCTAATTGCAGCACTCTGACAATCCATGATAGTTTTAGATTCTTTGATTGTTATTGCAAGAAGAAAGAGGTTGCCAGAAGAGTCCATTTTGTAAGGAGAAAGAAAAGACATGAAATAAAAGAAATTTCTTACACAGGAGTACACTGATAGGCAGACACTGTCAACAAAAATGCTTTTTATTTATTGTCAGTCATTCTTCCCAGAGAAAGGGATGGGCTCCTCTCTACCTGGAGCAGTAGAATTCAGCTGTTTTTATCCATCCCAATTATTTCCTGTATAGCACTAAAATACTTCCATGCTGCATATGGTTGATGGTCAATAGTTACACATATGTTTTTTTCTGAAATAGTGAATGGTGGATATAAAAGATTAGTTTTCCCTCTCCTTTTTTTTTTTTTTCTCCATGACATTCAGAATCTCTGAAATTATCTGCAGAGTCAATCAAGTGTCTGAAGGGGACTGTGAAAGTAAATATATTTGTTTTACTTATGTTCTTATTTACATTAAAAAAAATGAGCAAATCATTGCAACTTGATCTAAGTATAAAAATGGCAAAGTTTACAATCTGAGCAGTGATAAAAGAAAAAGATGTTTTCCAAACAATTCCATACTTGCAAGTAGTCTGATATTTAGTCAGTTAGGATGTATTGATATTTTTGTTGTGATTGAAATTTTTAATGCAAAATTTCCAGATCCTTTGAGTTTTTTTTCCAGATCTATAGTCCAGAGGGTCTGCCAAAAAGAATTCTTCTATGGGTTATTTCTGAACTCAGAAATGTGTCCCACAATGCCACTATATAAGGGAAATTGGAGGATAAATCTGAGAGGGACTTATATCTTCAAAACTCTCTTGTATCTTCAACTTATGCCTCTCTTCTACATTTTTTGTTTGTTTGTTTGTTTGGGTTTTTTTGGTTAAAGCTGCAGTTTGGGGAGTAATACAAAATTTTGTTCACATATAAAAAAAAATCTAAAATTGTCCTTAGGTTACTACTTGCATGTTACATTTGTGTTATGTAAAAAGAATTCTTAAATGAGATTTAAAAGCTTTCTAGATAGTTATGTTAAAACAAAGTGTTGTGTGTCTAAATATTTTCACCAAATATCCACTCCAGTTCCAAGAAAAAAATAGGCATAACCTTATGTGTAATTCCTTTGGAGCACCTAAAAACGTAAACAACTTTCTTGCTGAAATGGGAAGTAAGGCAGGCGTGCCTTGCTCAATATGCAGGACTGCTATTTTTATGAATGATCAGGAGCCATAGTGGTTTGACATGAACTAAAGATTTGGCTTACCTTTTAATGGTGTGCTGTTTCATACCACTCCTGGGTAATTTTCAGTAAATTTGTGCTTTCCATGTAGTTCTAAAGAAATATGAAATTCTGTTTGCATTTGCAGGGGTTTTTAAGTTACATAAAAATAACTAGTTTGTTACGACATCTTGTCACGTTTAAAATGCTAAACCTTTCCCCTACTGCTTAGAAGTATTTTGAATGTTAGGGAAGGAGCATGCTCTTTGCATCTGACTTTAGCTTGCTGGGAACCATTAAAGAAAAAGAAAAAAAATATCCTGGCATAATACCACTGAAATACTTTGAAGCCCGTGATAAGAATGGATTAAATTCTTATAAGGGACTTTGGAAATTCAACCCAAATGTAAGGGTGGTGTAAGGAATCAGGGATATGCAGCTGTGATAGGCAGACACAACGTGTGAGACAGGTGGGTCCTGCTGCTGGTTCAGTCATGGGCCATGTGGGGGAGACCTGGGAAAGTTTTCTCACCTCACTCTGTCCACCCTTGCCCACCTACCTTTTTTTTCACAATACTGGAAAATCCTGACCTTGATCTAAGGGCATCAGAGGTATAAAAGCTGTAATTCAGATGGGCATGGCACGTGGGTGCCCTTGGTGTCTGACGCTCACCTTTCCTGTTTCTTGTAATATTAATCTCAGAGATGACTTTGACACTACATCACTTTTTTTTCTTTAACTTTCTGTAATAAATTTAATGTTCACAGAAGATGCCAGATTGACAGACCCAGAGAATAAAATTATTCATGAGGCAGGTAGTTATAGTTTTGGCAGGGATCAATCTTGTAACTGCCATTTTCTTGACTTTGAGGATTTCTGTTTATGGGATTTCTCACTGAATGGCAAAACTGGAAACCAATGTGATTATTTTTACTTGTCAATAAATGAAAAAAAAATCAGGTAGATATTTGAAGATGCACTGAAGGCAAAATACCAGTCTGTCACCTGCAAGCAGAGCACGTGGGACAGCCACTGCTGAAGTGGCAGCTAATGCCCTTGGCCTAGAAAAGAGCATCCCATGAGCTGTTTTACCTCAAAATGGGCTTAAAAGCACCTATAGAGAGGTGAAACTGTGTCTTCAATACTGGAGACACCAGGGAATCCTGGGTGTGCTAAAACCTTCCCCTGGCTGCACTTTTTACTCCACTGACAGCAGGGTGAAGGAGTGCTCCAGGACAACCTGACCCCTCTCTTCACCTTTGTTGGGGCATTTTTAACACAATTATTCTCTTCCTGGCTGGTCAGGCTGTTTCAAGGAGCAGATAAAACACAGTAGGCTCTCACAGTGGCTGCACTGCACCAGAAAAACACATCCCTGGGTGACCCATCCCCGTGTCAAAGCCAGACACCTCGATGCTGAAGGAGAGTGAAGGAACAGTTCATGTTCCCATTCTGCTTTCATTGCCATCATTTTCACTTGAGCTGTTAATAAGAATTTATGATGTTGTAAACTAAAACGACTTCTGGAAGGGCTGCTTCTCAGAGAGACTGTTCCTGGCGTGTTGGTCTGTGGTGGGGTTTCTTTTATTATTATTTTGTTTTAAGCTGGGAGTCTTCTGATCCAACTTATGCAGGCATAAGGTCAAACTAACTTCCCAATAAATGAATGTAGCTCATGCCTTTTCTTTTGTTTATGAAATCGTCTGGAGAGTGTAGAAAGAAAAATTAAATTAGAAAACCTGAGTCATTTTCTATTACGCAGCCTGAGCTTGCCCTTTCTCAGCACATAATTTTGCAAAAGCATTTGTTCAGTGGTAGATGAAGCAGCATATCTGTGCCTTACCCCCTTGTTATATGCAGCTTGCCACAGCCATCTGCTCAAATCCCCCCTCCTTTTTAGTGGAGCCAATTTGAGGCTAAAATATTGATAAACAATCTCTGCTGCTAATTTAAGACTAAATGAATAAAGAGGGGATTGAATGTGAGCTTTAAATTTCCCAGACATCCATGCTAGGTATGCTGATGCTAATATTATGGTGATAAGGAACATGGAAAATCTGACGTGAAATAATTGTTTTCAGATAATATGAAGGACAACAAATTTAGGTAGGCTACCATAGAGATGATGAAAAAAGACAGCTTAGTTGCTATTTATTGTGGTCACTTGTGTAGCTGGAAATGAAACACGCTGTGTTAGTCACCTCTAAGTGTTTTGTTGAATATATTTACACTGGTAAAGTGGAAACTGTTTTGTTGATTTTTGTTGCAAAAAAACTACTTCTAAATAGTTCTCATCCATGATCAGGAGCTCCCCTTTCTCTGAAGAATGGAGAAGGGTTAAGGAACAAAAAGTCTGTTTTCTGTCTGCTCTTCATTATCTTCTCCCTATTTCATCCAAAAAAGAGTTAGAGCTTTGTGAGCTGTGGTGTCCTAGAGGAGAAATACTTTCCTGGAAATTGTTTTCTGAACTAATGTTTGGGCAAACTCAGGTGTCTAGACAGAAACTGGAAGAGCGGATCCAGCTCCTTCACCCTGATGCAGGGTCAGTCTACCAGCCATGGAGCACTGAGGGTACATCCACAATGCAGCAGAGGCACAACACCTCACAGCAGGGTTTAAAGCAGCTTGTTGTGGTACAGCCCATGCTGATCATGGCAGTGAGGAGCTGAGGAGAAGCTGGAGAAATCTGTGTAGGTTTTAAGGTGTAAACTCAAAGCAGCTGGTCAGAGCGAGGTCTCTGTCACTGTGGACATCTTGCTATCAGTGCCAAAGCTGGATGCTTTAAAGCTACTTGGAGGAGCTACAGGTGTATCTTTGGCTCCAGGGCAGACACATGCAGAGGCAACAGCTCCAAGCTCCTATATCTCACTGTTTTAAAGTGAACATATGGTAGAAAGAGAGGAAGAAGTAGTTCTTGGAGCTGGAGAAATTTTTCCAGCTAGTTAAACGTGTTTGGTGAAGTTTTACGTGCAGCCCTACATACCATGTGTCTTTAGACACAGGGTTCAAATGTCTGACTGCTGCCACATGTTGGGGGTGGGAGGAGGATCCGGGTGTGAAGGAATTGCCTGAAGGGTGCTGTGTGCCTCCTAAAATCCTTAAAACTGTTGGTTTGTGTCAGAAGGAGGCTGTCACCTGGTCTGCTGAGCTCCATGATCTGCTGCTGTCTGTGAGCAGAGTTGGTGTGTGCTCTCTTGAGAGCTCAGCAGTGCCTGGGACAACCCAAAGATCTTCTGAAGTTAAAAATAAGACAGGGCAGTGAGATACGAGAAAAATAAGGTTTAGATAAGGACAGAGCACCTTTAAAAT
The DNA here is from genome assembly GCF_022539395.1 of Myiozetetes cayanensis. Classification (NCBI taxonomy): domain Eukaryota; kingdom Metazoa; phylum Chordata; class Aves; order Passeriformes; family Tyrannidae; genus Myiozetetes; species Myiozetetes cayanensis. The sequence continues at coordinate 30,421,349 of NW_026088185.1, forward strand.
GGGAGGGGAGAGGGAAATGGTGGGTGGACTCTATCTCTAGATTTTTTTTTTTGAGAAACTTATGCATACAATATGACAAACATCCCTTTCCCTAGCACTCCTCTGGCTCAGCAGAATGATTTGGGAATTTTTGTTGTGTTACCCCTTAATTGTCAGGATTTAACCCCTTAAGTTGTCAGGTCCTACAACCACTAGAAATACTCTTTGGAGTGAATGAGATCTGTGATAAGACATGTCAGAAAAAGAGAGGACTTTTCTGCAGTCATTTTCTTGTATTTGGGCAGTGGTGCCAAAGGAACACAGGTGTACTCAAAGTAAGTGAAGAGATTGTGTGTTGGAGAGATCACTGCTGAGGAGAGCACCTGCCATCACAGCCACAGTAATAAAAATTGATTTGTAAAAGCTGTTTTACTCCCTGCTTCTAAAAAATGTCAGCTGCATTACTTTCTTGTGCTGTGGTTTCCAGGTTTCTGGAGTTTGTTCCTCAAGCTTCCACTGCCTGCCCAGGCTCTGCTGTTTCTCCCCAAAATAATAAGAATATAGTAGATCCTTTAATCTACTGTTTGGTGTTAAATCAGCAGAAGTTGCATTTCCAGTGTCTGTCTGAGTGTCATTTCCAGCTCCTTCCTGCTTTGAGCAATCCCCTCTCCCAAGCCAGTGGGGCTACACAGTGCTGTGACCTTGATTTAGACAATTTTACAATCTCTCTTATCTCTGCCTCACTTTCTCTGCTCCTTCTATGATGAACCACCTGAGGATCTCCAATGTATTGAGTAGTCTGACTTTCAAGAAAGTTAATTAAAGTCTCAGCCTTAATGCTACTTTAATATTTTCTGTTTTAATTTGATTTTTATGTATGTAGTTTTCTCCATCAAAGTGCCAACGTTTGCTGTGATTTAAAAACAGTAGCGTCTCATGCTTAGATTACCAAATGACTGCAGCATCTTTGAAGCTACAGTTTCACATAATGACAAGAAATGTTTTGGTCCTTGACTCATATAAACAGTGTTTCATATAACTGTAAAGGCAGGGAATTGCATCTTTTCACCATAAATGAAGATAAATAACAAATCTAGGAACAAGCAAAATATCCCTTTTGTCCAGTCATAGGTTGTACTTTTATTTAGAGATCTCAAAACACTACTCTGAGGTTAATTCTATATAATGAGTGCTAATTTGAGGTCTTTGTGTATTGTATAATGTGATGGAAATAGAAATGTATATTTTTGATATCATATTTGCAGTGAATTGGAAACTCTAAAAGGTGTCTGCAACACTTTTGCTTTCCGCCTGGCCATGGGTTTTTTCTTTATTTAAATGCTGTTTCAGCATATTCCTGGCCAATAAGGATAGGTGTTTTACATCACTTTAGCAAAGTGAAACACTAGAATTATATGACTGAAAATCTATATTGACATTTTTCATTTTCATTATTACTCTTTCTTAATTAGGCAATAAATATAAGCTATGCTGATTTGTATGATTATGGCAAGCTTTCTTGAATACTGCAAAGAATGAGAGAGTAGATGGAAAAAGATTTCAGCTATGCTCAGAAAAACATAAAATTAGTCTTTCACTATGTGTTACCTGCTGTTGTCTGGGACACGTGACATAAAAAAAGGCTGAGTGTCTCCAAGCCACATGTCTGTAAAACTATTCTGGTAAATTAGGGGTGAAAGTAGTTCTTCAACAGTTTTTGAGAGCAAACTGCCTCTACTTACCTTTTCAGAGTCGCTGCAGTGAGGAGCAAATAAATGTGATGTGTTTGAATTCAGATGACTACATAAACCTTGTCACTGTTTAATGGACTCAGTTTCAGATATTTCATCAAGAAATAGATAAGAAAATATATGCTTTTTCTCCTATGTATAGTTTCTTGAGATGTGGTGAAAAGAAAGGACAAAATCACGTCGATGTCGAATCCCCACTGTTTATTCCATGGGAAGAGGGGAAGAAGAGGAAGTGACAAAAGTGGTGACATGAACCATGAGATGTCTCAGTTTGTTATTTCAAGGAGTCACAGAGAGCCATAATTTTGTAAACAGCTGCTATGATTTCTGTAATGCAGAGAAGTGATGAGGAACAGGGAGCCAAGCTTGGTTAGAGCATCAACACTGCACTGTAACCTGCTGCGCTGACAGCACACAGCAATGGTCTGGAGTTCTGGGAGATTTCCTTCTTCTGAGTGATTTTTGGCAAATCACTTTCACTCTGCGCTGCTTCTGCTTTGCCATCTGTAAGTCAGGCAGGGTAATAAAAAAAGCACAATGAAAGCTACTGGTGGAAGTGAGGTGGCACCATTATTTATCACATTAACTGTGCCTTCTATGAGACATTGTTTGTGATTACAGATGCAAATTGTTGTGAATGCTGCAGAAAGCATTTCCTCCTCCCTCACAGATCCTCTGTGCCAACTTTTTGTTTATCATCCATATGACTGGGTGTCAAATCTGACCATCAGTCTTTATATAAAAGGTCTGCTACCATGTTACAGCATGTCAATCAGACTTTTATTCTTCTTATCTTTTTTGTATATTTATCTTTTTTTTGAATTAATGTCATAACATCTCCTATAATTATAATAATAATAATTGTGTCATTATAATTTTGTAACTCTACAAATAGCTGCCTATACGTGTCTTTAAGTTCACTTTTACATGTGCTTAGAAGATGAAAGAATGTGGAGAAAAAAACCCCACTCATGTAGCACAGTGAGGGCCAAGAGGTCCCTTTTAACAGCTTTATCACTCCTAGAAAAGTTCTACTTACAAGTTTTCTGTTTATGTTTTGATTAGTAGGATTCAGAGTTCTATTTATAACTGAGAAAAACCATTTCAAATTGTAACTTCCTTTCTTCTGTCTGCTTACAAGGTAACCCTTTTCTTTCTAAACTAACCTATATTTGGCTTTTAACTTAAGTTGTTAAAAGTGTAAAGATCTTAGATCTTTCAAACTATCAAACTGCTTTATTAAACTTTCAGATGGGACCAGCTGCTCTCCTGACAATCACCATGTTTCTATAAGCCTGACTCTAACTGAATTGATTCTGTGTTCTTGCCAGTAACAAAGATGTTTTCAAAAATGTTATTTTTGAAGACTTGTTGTGGGACCTTCCCCACGCTTTTTTCCAGATGAAAAGAATTAATAATTATGAAAATAATGTTTTTGAAGTACCAGGTCATACAATGGCTGTACTGTGTGATGGAATTTCTTCCAGTATATCTTGGTACATCCTGTTCAGAGGTAAAAATCAAACCCCACTTTTCTTTGATGGAAAAATCCCCAATGCCCTCTGTTCTCCACCCCCCCCCCCCTTTCTGTTCTGGAAATGAAGTGTATGCCCATGTTTGTAAAGGATGTTTGTGTGTGTGGGGTTGCAAACATTCCATCTTATTTTTATCTGATGGATGTAAAAATAAATCCATTCTCTCTCACAGAACAAAGCAAAGTCCATTTAAATTTCTTCATATGTTGGCTGATTGGCATTCCCTCGGGAGAAAAAAGCGATTTCAGGCTTGCACAGAACATTATAAAGGGTCGGTTTCCTTAGAGACTCTGCTTGCTATGAAATTGTGGTAGCGTGTTTATTAAGCAGTGCTGTGCAGAATGTGATGTCTGCAGTATAAACCCTCTGATTAATGGGATGTGGGGTCCTGGGTCCAGGTTCTTAAAGGTGGTGCCCCACTAAACATTACAACATATGGAGAATTGGGATGGCAGCAGGGCACTTGGTTTTTTCAGGATGATGTGACTTTCCCAGAGGTTCTATCCTCCTCCCTGTTCACTAAACTCAATATAATTCCATTAAATATTTAGTCATCATCAAATTCACTGTCTTCTGATGAAAAGCTCTTTAAACTGAAACACTTGTGAAATACTCCATATGCCACAGCATTTCTTGAGACTATGTTGTTACTACTGCTTTTCTCATTTGCTGGTAGAGACAAAAGCACTTGGTGAAATACACAATTTGTTTGTAGACAATTACAATTAAAGAAACTATTGATCTCTGTGGTAATTTCTCACCCTCCAAGATTTTTCCATTGACTTTGAAAATCTTCTGGCAGATGCGATTCACTGTCCCTTCCTCTCTGGATGTGGTAATTTGCAAGTCCCTTTCTAATCTGGGGCTAAATTACTGGAAACAATGTTTGTTTCTCAGCATTTTATATGTAATAAATTTAATACATTATGCACATATTTAATCAGATAGTGCATTTTCAAGTGTTTAATCTGATATTTATATTAATTCTTTTTTTATTTAATATTTTGCGAGCTTCTTAAAAGTAACCGAAAAACATTCTTGATACTTAATTTGGAAAATAGAGGTTGCTCAAAAGGATCAGACCTTTACCTGTAATACTGAAATGTCAGACTAGTTGGAGATCCTCAGTCCCAGCCTTTGATTTAGCACAACTTTTCTTCACTTGTTCAGACGGATGAGGTAACAGCTTGAGGCCAGCAGAGCTTTGTCGCAGTCCATTTTGCTCTGTCTCCTGTTTGTCTGGAAGGTGTTTAAAGCCTCCCACAACACGTTGTATCATATGCTCAGAAATTCGTTCTTTGGATTGGGGTTTAAAGGATCCCATCGTTCCATTGCATCGTTTTATCATTTTGCATGCTGTGCGTGGTTTAGGAACCATACCTGTTACCTGGACTGTAAACCTACCAGTTTCACCCCAGTGGCAGCTGTGGAAGCTCTGTTGAACCTGCAGTGTGGGTATGACTCCACTGCCTTGCTGGCTATAGCTTCCCAGATCAACTGATCCCAGCAATTCTGTGTCCCAGGTGGAATTTGTATCTATGACTGTTTGCATTCAATCAAAGCAATTACAGATATGTTGCAAAGTCAGTAGAGGCACATGTAGTTATGCACAAGTAAACTGCTGGGAAGTAATAACTCCTGTTATAACTACTCCTGTAATAACCACAAAAGTCAAATGTCTGGAGGAGGCCAAAGAGGAAAAGTCTTCAGAATTAACTGTTCATAATTACTGCCTTTTGCACAGTGAATGGGGTGTGTTGCTGGATGTTTTCAACATCTGTAAAACACTCAATCTACAAACTGGCAGAAAATTTGAACAGAGTCTCTACAGAGAGTGGTTTTGGTGCTTTGATCATTTCTGAATGTTAGAAAAGTGTTGGTGAACCTGTAAATGACCCAGTGTGCCCCTAGATAAATGTGTGTGGTGAGGAAGTAGAGGGAATTCATTCGAAAACATCTTAAGGACCCAAGAGGTCCAAGGGGAAGAGGAAGGAAGGGGAAAGGAATTGGCTTTAGGCTATTTCTGTGTACAGAAAGCTTCTAGTAGAGCTTGCTCCATGGGTCCATACCACTGATCCAGAAGGGAAAATTTTTTTCCCTGGGCCTGAAGAACAAATAACTTTGTTCAAACGTGTGCCATGCTAGGGCTGAACCTCTGCTCTGGTGACACAGCATGCTGTGATGACATGCCCTCTGAAGCTGACTCTGTAGCTGATCACCCCTAAGCTTTTCTGCTTCTGAGCTGCTCCAGGAACTTAGGCTGGCTCTGTTGGCTTTGAACTTGGGAATCCACGATCATCAATCTTGCTTTCTTTTTCATGACTTCTGGCCCTTCTCTCTACTCTGTTACTCTGAAGCCCATAAGTAGGAAAAGACAGAGGTTTGCAGGCTGATCTATCTCTTCAAGGTTTTTGTGTCACAAGGCACAAAGAAACGTGTGCCTTCTGACAGGAGCCATCTCTGTGTCCCTGAGAAAGTGAGCACATGCACATAGCTGAAATGGAGGCTCTATATTTTATTGGATCATAACATTGTACTATTAAATTACAGAAAGGGAGGAGCAGCTTATGTGGTTTGGACTAATTAAAGGCAATGTCATGGCCAGCTCTTACTACAAATTAACTTAAATGTTTTAATGTAAAGACTTAAGCTGTGTATTTTTCCTTCTGTTTCCTAGCCTTGTTCCTTAGCTAAGTTATTCAATACTCTACAATACGTATAGATAGACAGATAAATAGTAAGCTTACGGCTTCATTTCTTGGGTCTGCAGTCTTAGCAAACAGTGAGCTGTTATAATGATTCTGTTTATTCAGCTTCTACTTTGAAAACAAACCAGAGCAGTCCTTCTGTGTCTGCTGAGCTCAGAAATGTACTCAAATGTACTCACAGTGTTCCCTCCCATGCTTTGAATGTAACAAACATAAAATGGCTCCCTTACAGATGTTTGCTTCCACTCCTGTTGCATGCAGTATTTGTGAAGAACCGTTGGGATATTTATTGTTTCTTCATCTAACTCAGCTTTGAATTTACCTGATCACACAGATTCCATAGCTCCTGCTGCTGTTTCAGCAAGAAATCATGCTCTTTTAGAGGAAAAAAATAAGGCCAGAATAATTTCAAGGAAATACCCTGTTGCTGTGAGAACCTGTCTATTTATCAACACACCTGAGTGATGTGGTGCCACTGCAGTGTAGGTCCTGCCCTTAGCTAGATTCTTTCTGGAAGCCTGATGAATTTTATCCTTTCCTCCAAGCTCATAAATATCCCTTTGGTGCAATCTCTCAAGGATGCCAGTGCCTCATTTTGGCTTCTCAGTAGCATCCACATACCAGAGAGTAGGATTCAGCTGACCTGGCTTTGGATATCATCTGGACTCTGGAAAATGGGGAAATAAGTAGGCAGTGAGAGAAATAAGTACTTATGATTCCTTCACAGAGAAGGAGAAACTACAGCACAGAAGAACCTGTTTCTGTGCATTATATAGAAGGGAGGTGCTTAATTGCACTTATCTAAATTAGCTGATTGTAACTCAGTCCTTTTGTCAACTCTTATTCAACTTCATTAATAGCTCCCTGATTTGTAATTAGATAATGACAGACTACAATTCTTAAGTTTCCCCAGTGTTATCACCTTTATTTCTTCTTTTTGCATTATCAAGTTTTTCATTGGAAGTGCACCATTTTCACACAGAAATTCCCCACACACCATGGAAGGAATCAAGGCATAAAGTGCTTTGGATATTCCATTCTAAGGAAAAAACTGGTATGTTTTAATTCTCTCCATCAACAAATGGCCAGTTTTCTTGACTGGATGTATTTCCTGAGTCGTTTATGACCTTAAAGGACAGAGAGCAAAACCTACCACTGCAGCAATGAATAAGGAGCTGCAATTACACTTGAGATTGCAGGACTTTTAATGTAAGTTCCCTATTTCATGGTCAGATCAGGATAGTTTAGTACAAAAACTGTTTTGAAAATTAATGGCTGAAGTCAAGTGCTAGGAAACTCCAGCCCCATCATAAGAGCTCTGCATGTTTTTAAAGCTCTGCAGTTTTTCAGTAGCCCTGAAGAGCTTATTATACACACAAGAACAGGTTTATTTAGACCCTGGATCCAATTGCAGAGAAGCCTGGCAGGGCCTGGAGCTTTGCAATGAACAGGACTGAAATCCTTTCTTTTCAAGTTGTCATTTAATACTTGCAGCCAGCACCTTTAGGGACTTCAGCCTTGCATAGAAACTCAGTCACCACTGTGGCTACTTCAGCATGAGCTTTCATGTAGGGGATGATTCAGCTGGTAAAATTATGTTACTCTGAAATTAGTTTGGTACTTAGCATTTAATATTCTTCTCTTTTGCTCTGCAATTAGCTTTTGCTAATGCAATTTAATCTATTTGTAACATTTCTTGAAAATCATAGTAGACATGATTTGAAATGAAGTTAAATCTCTTGAACTTTTCCTCATGTTAATTTGAAATGCCAACAGGGCACCAACTGCTGTGAAAATTAATGAATGAGCTACACCAGACTGTCTTTCATTTCACTGGAATGACTTCACACTCAGAGAGCATATGTGCCAAACAAACTATTCAACACCCCAGATGATTCCGGAGAGAGAAGAATTTTGTAGCTGGTGAGGCTGAATGGCCAGGTTTGTGGATCCCAATTTCTTTTTAGGTGTGTTATGGAGTACAGGTCACAGGAGAGGCAACTCCTCTCCTTGTTTTTCTTTTAAAGAAACATTTTTAGAATTGTCTGAAATACTACTAAACTAAAAATATAAACTGCTGTGGTAGCATTTTTGTCAGAGTGCTTTGCTCCTCATTTAAAAATTCCCAAACATGACACTCAGCTTTCTTAAAAATGAGAGCAATTTGTCTGTGTTACTTCTTAAACATTAAGCTGCAAAAACTGTGTAATGCTACTGCAGATCTAGAGCTGAATTCACTTATACCGTGCACAGGAATTTTGTCCAAAACTGCAGATTGCACTTTTTCTTTGTCCTGCAGAGCTGGGGAAGTGGTTGATCTTAACAGCCAAAGCAGCAAAATGAATTTCAGGAGAGAAAAAGATAAAAATTTTGGACTTCTTAGAAATGCATGTGAGCCAAAACAAAATAAATACATGCAGATATTTTTTTTTCCTCCAGTAATGTCTGTCACATCATATCCATTAAAGCCCAGCTGCAGAATCTCAGCTGTTTTATCGTGATGATCAGAAGTGCTGTATCGAGGGCTTGAACAGCAACTCTGCCGTTGTTCTCTGCTGAAATTCCTTTTGCAGTTCTGAAATTTGGCTTTTTTACTTCAGACACCACAGAGCTTACTTGACTGTGTTCCTGATGACAAAGTTTTAATATCTTTCTCTTTAAGCACACGTGTATATTTCAGTATAGTCCTAACACCACGTACGCACCAGCTCACTGGGGGTGGTTTGTTGACTCAGGTGGGAACTTCATCTCAACTGGAAGTAGTAAATAAACTTTTTTTATTCCACTATTTTCAGTCTCTAATAAAAAATGGAAACAAAATCAAATTGTGTGATCAGTAAAACAATGAGACAACATCTCCTCCTACATAAACGATCAAATAAGCAATTTTAGTTACACCCAGATTAAATAAATGGCAGTAAAAAGCAATAAACTATTTTTTTATACTTTGCATTGCAGTTATATAATGAAAAGACTAATTGGATTTGGACTTGGAAAAATGCCACTGCTGTGCTCCAAAACCTGAAACATTGAGTATACTCTGAAATAAAACAAAATTGTGGGGCAGATGTGTTCTGGCTATTGCAGTGAAAAGGATTCACAATTTTATCTCTGATTTGGGCTTGATATCTAATGGGCACAGTGTTTTGTGGATAGATATGAGTTTCATACTCTGTTTGATGGAAACCAAATGAAGGAATGTTTAAAGGTATCTTTTAGAAATGGGACATGAAGAGGCTTGTCAACAGCAAGCCCATGGCCGAGTGGGAATTGGTGGCAGAGGGATTTGTTCTGCCTTGGTCCAGCCAGGGCAGATCCCTTCCCTCTGCATCATGCAGGGCAGCCACTCCTGGGTGTGTCTGTGCTGCATCCAAGGACAGAATAAGGTTGTCCTTTGTGTCATTTTAGATAAGTGACATCCTTTCTCTCTGCTTGTTGTCAGGCACCAAAGTGATTTCCGACATAATTTATGGGTATGATTTCTACATCAAAACACCTGTCAAACTGAATGCTTATAAAGCACATTTTAAAAGTCTGGAGAGAGAGGTATAAAGGGCACACGTTATGAAGTGGTCTCAGGACTGTTGTTTCAAACTGGCATCTGACTTGTGCCTCCTGGAAGCAATAACTATGCAGATGATTGCCCAGAGCAGCCTTGGTGTGCTGGGATGCAGCAATGAGAGTTGCCCAGCTATATGGAAACCTGCAGGGCTTTATGTATCAAAACTTCACTAAGAGTTGCTTTGATTGCTTAAAACTGGTACTCTGTGGGGAACTTGGGTTGTCAGTTCCCACATCACGTACACCTAATATTCCTGCATAAAATAGTAGATAATTAAATATCTTAAAAATTGTGAATCATATTTTAAGAGATTCATAGTGGAAATTGTTAGGCAAAAAGTGGGAAGGGAAGGGATATAAGAACAGGTTAGACCAGTCTACCATTTTGGGGGTTCTGTGAAGCATCCACATCTATTTTTATCATCTGCCTCAGGAAAGTCCTTGATATTAGATCTGCACTCCCTGCATGTTAATACTATGGTCAGGTTCACCATATTCATATTCTGTTTCTTATCCTTTTTTTTTCCCAATGTCTGCATTCTGTCACTAATCCTCTTATTAATGCTGTGGCTTTCCACATCAATTGTTTTGGACTGCTACAATTAAAAAAACCCTTTTTTTTCCCCCAACAAAAATGAATTTTCTTTTGCATTTTTTAAGATAAAAATTTAAATATTATATCTGAAAATATCAGAATGAAACATTTCTGATCTTGTTTATGAAGTTTTTTTTTTTTTTCCAGCTGCATGCTTTGGACAGTTTTTCTCTGAAATTCCTGAGTAGTATGCTTGATCAAAAAACTGAACTTGTAAGCAATAGATCAATATATATAACACAATAGTATTTACTGTCCTATAATGCTTAAGAAGAATCTAAATTGATAAATATTCCTGATACACAATCAGTGAAATTTATTTTGTAGTGCCCAGTACAAAGAGACAGAAAAGCTACTAAGAAGACAATTGTCATCCCTTCAGTTGGTCAAGAGGTGGGAGTTGTTGAGACAGGGCTGGTCACAGATGACATTTTGATTGTATTATAGCATCTTGTAGATAGGGATCTGTCAACATTTCTTTTATTTAATGTTCAGGCAAGCACAGTTACCAGATTGAAACTTCATCCTTAACCAGTCCTTGTTATTTAAATTCTCTAAGCTGATGAAAATAAGTTAGGCTGGTTTGTTTCCAAATTTGGATCTACTAGGAACAGAGGAGCAACAATAAGAAACAAAAGGTTTCTGGCTTTGTGCTCGTACTCTCAATTATTAATCTGTTATTTTATATAATGTTATTTTCCATCTGTTATGTTTAACACATTATATTTTGCATAAGAAGAGAGGCTGTGGTGTTGCTTTTAATTCTGAGATTGTCAGGGCTACTCAGAAACGCTGTTAACAATTTTTCATATTGATTGAAATGTTAGGTCACATTTCTCTGCTTCATGTCTGTGCAAGACTCAAATGAACTTAACTAAGAGCAGAATAAACATCTCTGTTGTAAGAAGGAATCTGTCCCTTCATCTTAAATTATGAATCTATAAGACTGAAGCAGGGAATTATTTTGGTCTTGCATAATATGAATAATGCATGTAGCACCATTATACACATCCTGCATGTTGTGGAACCACAATGTACTGTTATGTTAATAAACATTCATAACGCCTGCCATAACCATTCTGAATGTTTTATCGCCAAAAGAAATTGTGATCCCAAGGACATGCAGAGATGTCAGTCCTATTACTATATCCAATTTTTTAAAACTTAAACTTATAGCTGTGTTATCCCCTGTCTCCATTTGATACAGGTAAAAACCTCTGGGTCTCGTGTGTTGTTTTTGTTAGGTTATTGAGGAAGTTGGTTGTTTCTTATATGCAATCTTATTTATTTAAAAAAAAAAAAAGCAAAACCACCTGTTGTTCTGAACACAATGAGAGTAAAACCAGGGATACATGAATCCCTTGCATTTCTCAGCTGCTTTCAAACTACACTGAAGCCTAAATCTTTTCTGTCATGTCAAATGTGTTTCTAAGGCTGTGGGAGCTACTTCTAAGCTGATGTCTTGGTTTCCTTTCTCTCTGCTCATACAGCTCCCTTCATTCCCATCCAAAAATATCTGTTTTCAACTTAGTCTCTGGCTGTATCAATATTCAGGAAAAGTAGCTGAAGCCTCACAGTTGGCTGTGTTTCCCATTCTCACCTTGTTCTCTGTGGTGCTCCTTTGGTTTTTGCCCAAGAGAGCCTATGAAGGCTGGAAAATGGTGTTGGAAGGTGGGAGTGGGGGTGGAAATAATTATCTTTTTACTTGCTTAGATAGTCAAGGAAAATAGAACAATCTGCTCTAGAAGGGATTACAGGCTTTCTCTTTAAAGCAAGTAAGTTTTAGGGTATTTTACTAAACTGGTCAAATACTCTAATCAGTTATTCTAAAAGAGGCACCTTTTTTTCTTTTGGGCTTTATCTTGTTTTATTTCTATTTTAAAGTTGTGTGTAAGTTAAGTAAAATAGCAAAGTTTGCAAGTGAACTTATTTTCTACATTCACAGAGAGATGAAACAGTTTGTCAGCAAAGTGGGTTTTTCAAAGGTGCAACAAGTATTTTCTTTTGCAGAAAACAAGAAAATAATTAACTACACAGTTATCGTAACAACACATTTAATAATTTTGTGTCTTTTAAACCATTAGTTCTGGGAAATTTATTCTTAACTGTCTAGTTGTTTCATTATTGGGAAGGAGGTTGACATTAAAAAGGGCCATTTGTGATCATTGAAAGGTTAGTTTAGACCATAAATCTCCTTGCTGTGGGTATAAAACTGGAGAAGGAGCCTTTTATCCTCATCAATGTTATGCTTTTCTTTCATTCCATTGCTTCAGAAATTATTCTTATTACAGAACCATAGCTTTTAAGGACAAACTGGGACATTTGATCGTTTACTCTGACCTTGTGTAGCAGAGGCCATGGAATTTTATCTTATGTTGAACCTGTTAAGTTCAGCTCCATCACGGTGTATATTCTACAGGGGTCTTCAGCCTTGATTTGAATCCAACAAAACATGATGAATTCGTAGCTTTTTATGGTAGCACATTCCAGAAATTAAACACTCGTATAGATACATGTGTGTGTCTTTGTTTGTTAAATTTATTTATGCTAATCCTCAGTTTCTAGCCCCCAGTTTCACTCATAAAGAAGGGAATTTTTTACGTTGTTCTCCAGATTTTTGTTAGGTCAATTTTCTACCTGACCTCTTCTAGGAGAGTGTTTACGTGGAGGATCAATGAGGTTGCAGTGCAGCCACATGACAGGGAGCTACAACTGAGGGTTCAGCGTTAATTTGTTTCATGGTTACATGTAATTAGTTACCAAATAACTTGTCACCCTTGAAGGCAATGTCATTAACTTCGGTGTAGATGCAAATCCTGACCAAGTTTTGGCCAGAAAGCTCATCTTGACGTGACATTATAATTATGCTCTTGAGTGAAATAAAAATAGCAAGGAAATACCACATGAAAAAATTAGCAACCAGGGATTTACTTTTTTTGATTTCTCCAGATAGTCTCTAATGTAAAATCCTAGAGCTCTGCCACAGCTGTTCAAGGCACAGGGTAAGCATGGGGGGACTTTCCCTTTTTGTGTGCTGATTCATTTCATTCTTTCTTTCAGTCATTCTTTAGTTCACTTCTGCTTCCCTTGGGTATCCTACATGATTCTTAAAAGTGTGTCCGCTCTAAATTGGATTCTTCACCCATAATGACCATGTCAAGCATAGCTCTTACTCATTTTGCCTTCCATTAGTGTCTATAGCAGCCTTTACCATCTTCCTAAAAGCCAGTTTTCCAAGAAAATGATACAGGTTTTTCCTATAATAAGTACCCTCCTACGCTTTTTTGGTTTGGTTGTTTGTGTTTTTTGTTTGTTTTTTTTTGTTTGTTTGGTTGGTTTTGGGGTTTTTGTTTGTTTGTTTTTGTTTGTTTGTGTTTTCTTTTTTAATTATTTTTCTTAAATGAGATGATGGTTTGAGCTCTTACCAGAACATCAGTTTTCAGAGAAAATAAGGTTTACAGCACACTGTAATTCACTCTCTGTTCCCCTTGTTCCAGGAAAAAAAATGTGCAAAGATGGTGCTCAGAGAAAGGATGGCCTAGTAGATACTACTTTTAATGGAGAATCAGTGATCCCTTTTTTTCTAATCTCTGTATTCTTTCCAGGTTTAGGCATAAAAATATAAAACTTGCAACAAAACATCTGAAATATCGCTGGTTTGCATTTTTGTGTCTTTCCAATATGGAAAGTAACTTGAGTTTTTTGAGAAACTTAAATATTTGTGTTCTTGGTTTGTGTACTTCCAACCGGTTTCATAACAGCATGCCAAGCAGGGAAACAGAAATATGAGGTGATGAGCAGAGTATGAGCAGAGTATTTGTGTCTGGATTTACTGCTGTTGGTTACAGCACTAGCTCATGGTGTTTGGTGTTTGTGTAAGGAGAATTAATTCAGTAAGTTGTATTTAAAGATTTATGATATTTTGTGAAGGTGCAGAAGCTTTTTGCTGTATGTTCAAGGCTGCTTCATACCTTTGCACAGAGACTGAAGTAAAAACAAACCCTGAAAAAGAGCCAAAATTTAAAAAACTCTGTACAAAGAATTAAACTAAAGCTTACACGATATGAGGGCTGGTTGTCTTCGTAGTTTTGCCATCCTTAGTACATAAGTGAGCTGAGCTTTCTTAGTCGAAAAACCCAATAGGGCAACATCTTAAAAGAGCAAGAAGAGCTGCTGGCTAATCAAAAACCTACTAGCAGAGCAGACTAGTATGACTTTGTCAGAGTCAAAGTACTGTGTTCACCATGTGAAAAGTTCTCTGTTTATGTGTCTTGGGCTTGGCCTTGAGGTAACAGGTGGAGTTTACAGAACATTCACCAATTCCCGGATTCCGTCACCACTTAATCGGAAGCAGGAGAGACAAATTTTCTTGCTTATTCACTGAACTGAATGTCATCCTTAGGCCATTCTTCTGGCCCTCAGTTTGAAAGAATGCTAATTACTTTCTAATTGCAGCAAGCTGGCATCAAATCAATCTCTACTCAGACAAAATTTCCATGCCTGTCAGACAATAAAAGACTTGTATTTCGATAAGCTCCTTTGATTCTGCTTAGAAGTTACACATTCAAATCTCTTTTAAAATATGGTTTCCATTTGAGGGAAAATAAATATATTTTGTAAACCTATCTAATTATACTTGGATAGCAGTCTCTAAAAGAAAACTAATTTATTTTTTCATCAAAAGAACAGCTCTGGAAAATGCTTTCTCTTTAAAATTTATGTTTACTTGACAACTAAAACGAGGCTGAGAAGTGAAATATTTGAGCCTAAAAATCTCTTTCAGATTTTTCAATCTTTTTATTGGATCTTCTTTAAAGGGCAGTAGAGGGGAGAAATCAAAATGGTACCAAAACTGAGATCGGGCTCCTATTGTGCATAACTTGTATACAGATGGAGTGAAAGATGTTTTTAAAAAATATCCAAAGCAATGATGTCTCAGACAAGATAAATGCGTTGTGTAGAAAGGAAGGGAGAATGTAAGTCAAATAGCTTTTATCTGAATTTTCTCAAGCAAAAACTGCTGTGAGACAAGGTGATGTTTAGTCATAGAATATGGATTGGGACTTCAGATGTCTCTCTGGTACTCATTCAGATCTAATGTGGAGATATTTGCAAATGTGGATGTAGAATTCAAATTCACAAACAGTAGAGTGAGGTTTTGGGTCCTTAGATTTCCATCCCACCCCCATGCAGCCAGAGGTCTGTGGAGGGTCCCTGCCACACCATTGCTGCTGTGGAACATAAACCTCTCTCTTCCTTTTGATTTTCCTGGGTTTGCTGACTTCTTTTCAGTCCTCATTATCCTCCCTCCAAAAACCTCTTTACTTGCATTTTTCTGAACCTCTGTCTGCTTTCCTTGGTATAAAGCATGGAAGTGTTGGGGAGAGCTTTTTGGGAACATCGCTATTGTTTGTGTGTTTTGCATTAAGTTCTTAACTTTGTCTTGCTTCCTTGCATGTTTCCCAAAAGAATTTTTTAAGGTGTGAAAGGCTGTTTGGAGAGCCTGCCCTTGTATCTTTGAGCAATTGCAATATTTAAAGCTGTGTAGGATGTGGAGTCATGCAGTGTGGTCTAGTGCACAATTAGCATCTGTTGGGTAGTTTATTCCTCTGGCCTGTTTCCAGCTCATGCTGAGAATGTGAGTACAGAATAAGTCAAACAAGTTGTCCAAGTTCTTCAACCAGGTAGAAGTGGCTTATGGAGGACTTGAGCAATTAAATACATTTATGCACTTGGGCATTAACAAGTGACTAGTAAAATAAGCATTTTGTGAATACTACAGAATATCTCTGTAAAGGTTTCCTAGTAGGTTTGTGTATTGAAATTACTGGACTCTGGGATGTTTACATTTGTCAGAGTGCCTAGTTCATTAGCAGGAAGGAAAAATCAATACATTAAGAGGAGGGGAAAAGGAGAACTGCATAATTATGACATAGATTCCACTGCTGATCCAAAAATGAGGAAGAACTTGCTGGGTTTAGTTTTCATTTTGTTTTAAAAAAAATGTGTCTTGTCCTTTTTGTTCTCTTGTTTTACACTCATTCAGCTTCAAATAGAGCTGTTAGGTGACTCTTTATGTTCCACCTATGCCTGAAAAAATACATTTTAATTAGATAATATTTGTAAAAACTCTTCCACATTCTGTAGAGAACTGGGAGCTGTCCCAATTGCTGCAGTAATGTAACTCTGGACAGTGGTCATGGTATGAGTTCCTGTAGCAGTTTTTTCCAGTTACTTCAAAGAGCTTCAAACTGTTTTGAAACAGTAGAAAGAAACAATAACTGTGCTTCTAAGCACCAATTCAGTTGCTAGAGTTGCTGCATCACTTCAGTCCTTAAAAATATTTACTGTGTTAGCATCTGTAATATCAGCTGGGATTAGGTGTGGAGTGTCCTGGAGGATTGCTGTAAAATACAGTCAGCTTATTTTTCGGTTTGTTTCTGGGTTGATTTTGTTCGGTGATCTTTTTTTTTTTCTTCAAGAATAAAGAGACTTTACCTTATCACAGTCAGAATATTAACACAGGCTGTGCAGTGCCACAATATGGCTGCAGAGATATGTGTGTCATAAAACGCTGAATCAACAGTTAAAGGATCAGATATTCAAACACAGACTAATTTTAATTGTTTTATTTCTGTTCACTTTGGGTAGAACTCTAGTTTTTGGTGCACTTAGAAGTATGAAGCAGCCACTTGAGCTTTGCAAATCCATGCCAAGCAATCCTGAAATGGCCACTTGGCTGCTCCCAACCACTGTAGGCATCTACCCCTGCTGGGTACCCTGTTCACCAGTACCACAGCAACTCGAAGACACACAAAACAACTCAGGCCATCCCAGCAGCAAAGCCCTACTTAATAAGAAGTGAGGTCATCACAAATCTTGTCTTTGAGTTCCTCTGTTTATTTTGACCAGAAACACTACATTGGAGCTTTCCATGCATGGGCAGGGGCAGGGGCAGTAAGACAGGCTCCATTTGCTGCTGGGAGGTCCAAGGCATGGTCTGGCTCAGTGCCTACTCTGGGTTTACTGGAGAGCTGAAGACCATAAGCTGGTTTCATTTGCCCTCTAAAAGGGCAATGCAATGACAGTAATTACTGACATCCTCAGGATTATTCAAAATTTATGGTTCTCAGTGACTCTGATTATCTTTGAACTGGGTCCTTGGAGAGATACTTTACATTTGGGCAGAAATAGAAGTCTTAAGAGCATCACACTGGTATCTTTAAAGGATTTTAAATAGATAATTTTCCTGGCTTAATCCTTTGATCATCTTTCCCTTTTTGCAGATCTTCAGTCACTTTTCATCAAATGGGTTACAAATCTTTTTCCTTGAGGCTTTTGTAGGCTATCATCAAACTACCAGTGGTTTCTGCTTTTTATCATCAGGGAACTTACCAATAGTCTTGCCAGCTGTCATAGTTGTTACAATTTGATGAATGGACTGGCTATGTGTGTGAGTTTTTTATTGTTGATAGTGCTATTTTGTTTTAGCTATAAATCCTACTCACAATAATACTTTGCTTCTTGCGTGTCTGTGTGCAGTCTTGAGGTTGTAACTTCCAATTTCCTTTTGTAATCCCTAAACCAGTTTGAAATTAAAGTATGTTAGTACATATGTACTTCATTACAAAATGGACTTTCAGGATTTCATTAGCATCTGGTGTGTTGCTTAATGCGTTCTTGTAAAGCTAATTAAGTGTTATGCTATCATCCATAATTGTATTTTATTTTTTCTGAGCAGTACAGCAGGCTGCTACAGGAAAGAAATAAGTGAATGATGAAGAACATCATTGTGTGTTTTATTTAGATCTTCTGAGCTCTCTTTTAATAACAACAATAATCACCACAGTGGCCAGACGTGTAAAAGTCTAATTTACAGATGCAGTGAGCTTATTATAACTCCAGAAGAACTCAGTAGTATCTGCAGATGCTCTGTATTTTGAGACTCAGATCTGTAATGACTACTATTTCTTAATTTTAAAACAAGTCAGTACATCAGCTGTTGTTTTTAATATGTGCTGTATAGCATAATTAGACTATTTGAATTACCTACCAACAGCAGTGGCCTATAACTTTGAGCTGTGTTGAATTATAACAGAGTACGTGGGTTGAACCTGAATTTGCCTACCCCTGTGATCATTGTAGCAGGCTCCATCGAGTTTAAAAGGATGACTTTGGGATGTGTTGAGCTCCCACTGAGATCATCCTTGATGGGTTGTGTTGTGTAGATATGGACTCAAACAACTCTGAAGGCACAGGGAGGTTTTCAGCTTGTGTCAGTGAATGCATCCGAAGGTCAGAAAGTTCACCTTTCTTCCACAAAAGTGAAAACACCTTTAACTTCATTGGTCTTCCTAGACCAATGTCTCCTTGATCTCTCTTTAAAAACCCTTAGGATTCAGGCAATAATCAAATCTCTTTCTAAACTTAAGCAACCTTCATTTTATTGATGTTTCTTCAAAAGGTTCATGTTACCTGGACTTCTGGTTTTTCTTCTTGATGTCTTGGAATAATCTCCTGTGAAGTTCTTGAAGTCTTCTATTTAACTTTAGGATATTGATCTGCCTTTATCTTGTTTCCACAAATTTTGAAATGGAGGAAATAACATTATCTTGCCATCAAGGTCTTTTGAGGATACATTAATAAAATATTATGAATCTCTCTAATAATAAGAGGCTTGTAAGCACATAAAGCAGTCAGAATGGCATGTAACCATCATGCTGAATAGCAGGTTTAGTGTGTATTTTACACACCTCTAATAAATGAAGTTATGTATGTAAAAATGAAGGTATTTTCTTATTTATGTCTTTGATATAAAATATTTTACTGATTTTTTTTGACCAGGGGCAAGAGTGACAATCCCACAGCATTCGAGTAGCTGTCAATCAGGATTGTAGCAGTCAGCCAGGACAGGAAGAGAAACTGCAAGTTTCGCTCCTGGTACACTGCTAAAGCTTCCCCTTGTAACCAGGGACAGGCATATTTAATAGAGGATTCAAGATCCTTGAGTGAGAGCTACTGCTGAAATGCTTGGGCCTCAGGTTCCCCACTATGTGGGTGCTCAAAGGAGTGAGCACTGTGTATTACAGAGTGCAAATTCTACCTCTGCTCCTTGACATCAGATGAAAAATATCTACTCTGCAAGGGTACAGATCTGGGTTTAAAATTGAGGATGAATTGAGCACAAGCCTTACCCATGTGCCCAGAGGTTTCCCCAAACAATCTCACCTATGTCAGTCTTCAGCTTTTACCTGCTATTCTCATTCAGTGAAACACCACCTTTTCCTATTTAACCCAGTAGCGTGGACTAACTAAGTATTTTAGCAAATATTGTCTTTCTAGTGGTAAACTGGACCTTGCTTCTGAAATCTGCCCAAATCTGCAGTGCCTCAAAGGAACTGTAATGTGCTGAACCATGAATGAAATATCAGGTCCAGAATTAGATGAAACACCTACAGTCTTATTGAGTGGTTGCTCTGCTCCAAGGATTTGATCCATGGCCACTGTATGGAAAGCTTTTAGATCAGCCTGCTGTGTTATGTAGACCCTACTCTGTGACTTTTAATTTACATTTGTATTTTGCAATCCAGGCTGCATTGTCTGTCTATTCCTCTATGGCATCCAAGAACCAACAGATGAACTAGGACCAAAAAAAATAATTTAAAATCTGCAGAAATTGCTTGCTGGCTGATTGTATGTCCTTTATGAAATGCCACCCTTGCTGGCATCTGAGGAACCAGCACCACAGTCCAGTGCCCTTCTGGCCTGACAGTAAAAGAGCAAGAGTGAAACAAAAGAATAGCAGTGTATCCAATTCTCTTTGTTCCTTAGCAGTACCACAAGGTTATTCCTTGCCTGAAAGACACAGAATAAGGGATTGCAACACAACAGTGGCTCTGGCTGAAAAGTCCCATGTTCCCTGCATGGCATAGAGCACATTGTGATGCTCTGTAATGCTTTGCTCACTAATCAGCTCTGATAAGACAAGATCCTTGCAGGCTTTCTGGGCTGCAATGCCACGCTCAGCACTAAGAAATCACACTGGGCAGTTGCTCAGGTGTAAAATGGAACAGTCTTCTTCCATTCACCTGTATTAGGAATCTTTTCTAAACATTTGAAGGCATCTCAGCATAAATTATTCCTCACTAGCTTAGGTTTAACATGTATTGTTAAACAGCTACATTAAATGTTACTTAGCAGTGATCTCTAGGTTCATTAATATACGTGTTTTCAGACTAATTGTTTAGGTGGAGGCAGAGGGAATAGGTAAGCAAAATAGGGAGGTACTTGATATTATTTTAAAATTTCTTTTAAAAAATTTAAAATTATCTCAAAATACCAAGAAAAAAGCTGGTAATTCATGACTGAAAGGAAAATAGGACAGATGAGATTACATTCGTTGTCAGTCATGATAAAAACCCAAATACATTACTGCAATGAAAGTGTTGGAATACAGTTCCTAGGCTTTTAGATAAACTTGTCCTAACAGCTGTTCAGTGTCATCAGTTTCTGGTTAATGACATTTTCTGATTTATCAGATATAAGATACTTTTCATGAATAATTCTGAGAATTCAGAAAAAAAGTGTTCAGAAATGGAATTTCCCTCTTGTTCAATTGCAGTGGTTTACTGCAGTTAATGATATAGTTATACTTGGGAAAAATAATTGTATTTCTTCTGTTTGTTTTCCTGCTTAACCTTCCTGAAGACCCTGGTCCACCAGTGGTTTCTGGAAAAGATGAGCTTTAAGCCAAAGATTCTGAGCTGATTAAAGCTTTTGGAGTGTTGCTTTTGTCTGGAATGTTTACAGGAAAATAGCACATGATCCAGGGAGCAGCTTTTGCTCTGTCCCTGCAATTCCCCAACCTTGCCCTTTGCCAGCCCTCTTGGGAAGTGAGGTGATCCCAGAGCTAGAACTGGCAGGCAGGTCCATATCTAGCAATTTCTCACAGTCTCCCTCAAGGCAGTTTCTCTTCAGCTTTGCTGTAGCTTTAGAAGGTAATGTCTAATTTCAGCTTCAAGCACTATAAGAAAATATGGTTTACATATGCCTTTCTAGTTCAAATACAGTTTTAGGTATCGTATTTTCACACCTTTACCCAGAGAGACTGTAATTTTCTTATTCATTTCTGCGTACAGAGCTGAATTTAGACATGACAGCCAGCTGTTTGCTTTGCTTACTGACATTTCCCAGCAAGAACATCCCTAAAGGAACAACAGTGAGTTTTCTGCTTGGGATGCCAAAACTGTCCTTGCCCTTGAAGGCAAATGGCATCACAATGTAGAAGCAGGTCACCTCAGAGGTTTAAGTAACTTGCTGCTTGGTCATCTACTCTGGAAATTTGTCTCTAAGCTCTGCCCCTGTCACTGGAAATATGGTGGCAATGCAAAACAATGGGAAAAGGAGTAGCACAGAAGATTTCTGTGGCATCCCGAGAGCCCACTGGAGAGTGTTGAGTGTCTTGAATTAGTGTCATAACTTAAGTGTCCCAACAGGAAACATTGTGTTATCCGGGGGTGTTGGAGCTTCCTGATACCACAGGAGTGGAGGAGAATCAAGCTCTTCATGAGTCTCAACATATGTCTTAATCCATGAGCCACGGTTGGGGGCAACTCTACGCTACAAAATTAACCTTTCTAGATTCCTTTTGAAGGTGATGGGGGGGGAGACTAGAGATTCAAAACAACTCTATATTAGGCTCCCAGTTTGAATTGTTCTCTGGAGAAACCCATCTCACCACAGTAGGGGAATAGGAAGGATGTCATGGCTTGCTGGGCTGAAGTTGACTTTTGTGCCTGCTGCTGGGCTCCTGCCCCAGCTCAGATTTTCACCCACCAAGCAGCCACAGAGAGTGCCCTGCTCTGTGAAATGAGGCTGTAGGAAAATGTTTTGTTTTGCTCTACAAAACAGACGTAGATAATTTGTCTTAATTTTGTGAGAGTATACTTATTTCACTAATAACAAATGGAAGCATTCTGGTACATGCCAAATAGACATACTTTTGCAGAACCACTTGCCAGCCCAGGAATAGTCTTTCAAGATATGTGGTGATGCATGTTTGAGACATTATGATTATAAATGAGCACCTAAAGTGAAAATTAGCAAGCTAGTCTAATTTATTAAACCTGTATTTGGATTTTACACATACACCTGCTATTGGATCAATTATTGCTAAGCTGTGTTCACTGTAGTATAAATTCAGTACCTTGATTAATTCCAGTCTGCTTGTTTGATGTAATAAAAAGCTTTTTTTGGTAGTATCTAGAGCACAGCCAAAACAGTTGTGATTTCATGTTAGTTACTGTGTATCTAATACTACAATTTTACTTGTAGTTTAAGAACAAACTGCAGTTAGACAGGAAGGAACACTCATCTTCATTTCCAAGTCATTCTGAAAACAACCAAGATCAAAAAGTATTTCAATTACTTAGAACTGAATGCAGAAATTAATCTTTTCCGTTTAAAAGTATTTGATTTGTAATTGATTTGGTTAGCATCTTTTTTCTTTTACTCCCACTTTTCCATTAGACTAGATCAGACTTCTCTTAGAAGGGTGTTTCAAAATTACTTTTGGTATCTTTTTCCAAAACATAGTCATTGGTGTTACCATTTATGTAAAGTAATTTTAGTCGGCAATTTTGTGATTCTTGCCTATTGTTTTTGTGATTCCAGATTAGGTTTTCAAACTATATTTTCTCAGAAAGGAAAAAAACAAAACAAACAAAAACCAACAAACAAAAACCACAAAATAAAGAGGCAAAATCAAAGCCAGACAATGGTTATAATAATTCTTTGATTTCTTGAGTATATGTTGGAGAGCATCCTCTGTTATTTTTCTAAATGATGACTACTTTGGTTTCTGTGCAGCTGCAACAAATCAAGCTGCTTTGAACATTTCCTACTGGGATGACATGGACTACATATTTATCTTCAAACTTGTCATCTTTCCACTGTCCCATCATATAAGACTTTGCCTGAGATCACACAGCACAAGGAGTGGTCCTGGGTTCCTGCTGCTTTGAAAAGTAATTCGTGTGTCTGTGCATATGTGAGTCTGCAATGTTGTCATTTCTGTTGTGTTTCCTCTGCTGACAGCTGGGACAGGTCATCTCAGCTGGTGCTGATTTTTGCCAAGGGAGATACCCTGTGATCGTACAACCAAGGTTCCATGTGGCTCTGCTGTGGAAAGGGTGCTTGAGGCAGTGGGCTGCAAAATGAACCTTAGGTTGAATGCCAGGTTTGGGCTGGCTGGAGCTGCTTGCAAAAACCCTGATGATGATGATGATGATGATGAACAACAACAATAATAATAAAGAGCCAGATGACAGGTCTTGTTAAGGGAGATATGAAATCATGTTTCTCCTAAGATATTTCAAGAAGACTCATTTCCACAGGGGCTGCATAGATCATATCCCCTAACACAGACTTCATCTTAAAACTGAATGTAATTCCCTGTATAGTTTGAAAAAAATATGGTATTTTCTTGGTGTGTAATACTTCCTGAGGCTGTTGCAACTGAAGTATTTGATGGCTGGAACATTAGACTGGGTAGAGATGTTATAAGCTTAGTTAATATACCTTTATGAGACTCTTTTAAATAGAAAATAATAAGGTGGGGATTTGCAGTGTGCAGACTAACCTTCTAAATGCTCTGGCATATGGTGGCCAGAAGACCACTTAGCAGTTTGGGCATATTTTAGAAATTTTCTTTTGTCACTAGACTGAAATTTAGATCTGCTTTTTCTTGCCAGTTCAGCTGAAGGTTTCATGACTGGTGTTGGGGAAATACCTGGGTTTTCCTGTGTCATATTTAATTTCACTTCACCTTGTTTAGTTACACTGCAGATAATGGGGGTAAAACTTAGGTGTTACACTGAGATGTGTGGACATAATGTGTTTGTAGCAACAACTGTTTTTGCTGCACATGTCTATATGTTGAGTTCAACATTTACCTTCTCCATCATTTTGAGTATCTTTAAGCCATACAGTGACATGAAGAACAATGAAGGTAAACGAGAGGCCTCCTGTGATATTCAACAGCCATGGTGCCTTACAACTAAGTAGTAAATACAGGATTTTTCCCTAGGATGTTGATAGACTTTCAGTAGGACTGACAAGTCTGAGAATTAGAAAGATTTTCCTGAAGTGAGTAAATTATTTCAGAGTGAAATAAGCATGATTGAAAATGCTCAGATTTCTAATTTTCCATATGTTTGGCAAGGTTATTGCTGTCACTGCTGTGATAATCAGAGTACCAGGAAGTTAGCAAACATTTAAGAATTGTGCATAATTGAGAAAGACTTGTTTGTAAGGGTTGTGCAGTTCTTTCACTGTCTACTTTTTAGCCTCTAACTGCAACGGTGGATGAGAGCACCTGGGGTTTTCTCTGCAAATCCGTTTAATATATTACTGTCTGCATAAATATGATGGGAACTTATGGCCTTTGGAATAAGAAACCTGTATTTATTCCCTACTGGGAAATATGGGTCTTTGTATATAATTCTTTTTCTTGAGTAGTAATTCAAATATATCCTATCCTTTTGGTAATTTCTAACATCAATTTCTTCTCATTATTTGCATCCTTTCATTATTCTTCAATGCTATTTACAGAAGTTGTGCCATGCAGATCTAGTAGTCGAGATTTCAGGGCCAGAGAAGGAACGTGTAAAAGGGATAAAACCCACTTAGTGTGCATAGCCTGCTAGTTTAAGGAAGAGATCAGGGCTTCAAGGCTTCAGGGCCCCAGGCTGGATGAGAAAATTTTAATCCTGGTCTTTTCTGCCTTTAGGAGGGTATTCCAGACACGAGATTACTGCATCAGAGCAGGATGCAGCACTTGTGGCTGCTGTGAGTTCAGTCGCTGTTTGGAGATCTCTTCTTCCTTCATGGGCCCTCAGCGACTGTTCAAGTTCTAGATTGCAGCACTTAAATTTTAAATACCTAATTAGATCTGTCTCCAAGTGAAGGAGACATCAGGTAAAGAGTCTGTGACAGAGAAACAAACAGTCCTGATCTCCAGACACTCAGAACAGTGAGAAGTTGTTATGTTTGGTAGAGCTGGAAGCAGATAATCTTACAAGAAACTACTTTTATTCAAATTCATTTATCATTGAAAAGAAAAAAAAGAGATTTGGATTCTTTCATTTTTTGCTGAAACAGTCTGAAATGAATAGCAGTTTAATACTTGTGACCTCTGCAGATCTCTCCTGATGTGGGTAACCATCCCATTCATGGACACACAAGCATCAGTGTCACATACATTTCAATCCATCAATAACTTCACAAAAACCTGAAAATTATTTTATTTTAAAGCCTAATTTAATGTTAGAACATGGATAAAAATATTACCCTGAAGCAATGAATAGGTACATTTTGCATAAATTCTTATTCATTAGCAAACTGAAAATAAGCTTATAAATCCAGTGTCAGATTCACATTGGTGATGGTGGGAATTGATGGTTCTGCAGGATTGGTAATAATGTCCTATGCTTTTGCAGCAAGAGGTTCTCAATCATTCCCTGCTGTTATTATTGCATGTCCTGTGATTTTAACAAGAAATTTTGCCATAACAGAGCAGTGAATCCAAAAGTCTTCTCTGGCATTGTCTCCCTTTTTTCTTATGGCTCCTCAGTTTCTTCTCTCTCTTAAATCGCCTCCATCATTAATCCTCTGTCTCACACATTCACATTAAAGTGTCTTTTATGCCATGCCTACACAGGGTGTAGGCACTGTGTAAAGATACTCATGGTAGCTCTGAATGAGATAACTCAAATGATGGGACACAGCATTGCACTTAACTGGGTGTCATCCATTGTGTTCTGCTTCTCATTAGGATCTGGCAGAGCCAGTTCTGCTGTTTTTCATTGATGTGGTACCGAGACAAGTAGAAATCCTCTTAACATTATGCAAGTAAGATGCAGCAATTTGAGGGTGTACCAATATGTAGAAAGACACATCCCTAAAAAAACACACCTTTTTTTTCTCACTTTAGAACAATGTTAGCAAGGAAATGTCAGAAGAAATTAAAAAGGGTGAGAATATAAGTAATCTGATGGAGTTTGCAAAGTGGACAAAACAATATTTTAAACCATAATGAAATGCTGTTGTAGATCTAAAAAATCCATATCTGACTGAAACTGGAAAAGACATTTAATGAGGAAGAGAACTTAGTTTAAAATAAAACTGGAGTGGATGTAACTGCGAGGTGGTATGACATAGATTGAAGCAGGTTGAACTGAGGAACAGAGCTCAATTGCTAACAGTAGATGAACATGACTTACTGTGCTACACAAGAGAGTGTCATAATGAGGACAGGAGCTGGGAAAGGAAGGGTAGTCCTTCCATTAATCCTTTGGAAAATATGGATCAGCTGTGAAGATTTAAACTGGGATAAATTTTGAAAGAACAAGAGATCATTTAGATTTAAGATGGATTATGCAGTATTATGGTCCTAGCATGGTGTAATCTCTGACTTTCAGCTTTAGTTTATGGGTCTATCTGATCAGCATGTGATTTTTTTCACTGGATATGGAGTAGAAGAAGATGCTCCCTGTTTCATGTACTATGCCAGCATTAATTGACATTTGCATGGTTCCTAGCTATCCATGAGTTCAGTTATACGCTGGAAAGTGCTTGTTTAACCCCTGATGTTTCGGCTGCATCACACCTTTTCCCAGGAGGCTGGTGCCAGCTGCTGTGTGGGTCCCCTCTCTCTGCCTGTGTCAGAGCCATTGCTAAGCAGCAGCAAGGTAAGATGTTCCCTGGTGGAGCTACACCTGGGGTTTATCATTCTCCAGTAGCTTCTGATCTGCAGAAAAAGCCAGGTGTTGCTGTCGGTGCTGTCACAGATACCTTCTCTGCTCTCACCCTTTGCCTGCCTTGGCCATTGGTTACTGCCTGCGACACACACAGACTTTTCCCTTTCATTGCAGCGTGTTTTTGATGGCAAATGTTTGTGTACTCCCTCCCATGCCACAGAGTTGGTGTGCTTTGTTCTCACAGCTAGGGACTAGACGGGGAAAAAAGTAGGGCAATTTCTATTATCACCTCTTCTGTTTGTAGACAGTTGTCTCCCCTAGCGTGTCCCCACTCCTCTCCATTCACCCTCTCCGATTTACCTGAGGAGATTCCTGTGAGGCTGGTGTGGTTATGCAGCAACACAGCAAAGTATTTCTGCTCTGAGCCCTGAAGGATCCTGATTCCCACCAGATGCTCCTAGTAGATTTAGTCCCACTGAACCGGGCCAACTCTTCCTAAACATGTCCACCCGTGTTAGCCAGTTGATGCAGGAAAGCTCTCTACATATGATGGGGTTGTCCTTATATCATCTGAGCATCAGGGCACAGAGATATCACCATTGTTTAAATTGGTTTACTACAGTCAGTGCATTTTATTGTTTCACTTCTAGGGACCAGTGATGTGCAACACATTAATTGCCACTTGTTGGGATGCACAGGGCTTCTCAAGTGTTCAAGGTTTTACAAACCATTCAAAAAATAATGCCATGACCTAAAAGTCTTTTTCAAACCGTCAATGAGCTTTAAAAGAGGCCATTCCGTGTATAAAGTAATATTGGGAAAGGAGGAAAGAAAGCTGTTAAAAAAAAAAAAAAAAAAAAAAAAGTCAAAATTGCTCCTCATTTCTGTTCATTGCACAGTTACCAAAATCAATGTGTCTGCAAATGTAACCTGTCTCGTAAATCATTAGGTCACAAACCTGCACAATGTCAATGTGTTGTCACCATCCTATTAAATTAAATTACTAACCAAGGTAACAGTTAACAGCACATTTCACAGGGAACAATGTTTTAATGTATTGAGGATGCCTAATAAATACAGCAGTCAGCTTATATGATTTGAAGCCTTTTAGGTGGAAAAAATACTAGAGGGAGATAAAGGAGGGTGGAAAAAATGCCGTCTAGTCACTAAGGATATAACAGACTGAAATACTGGGCTTCCATAATGAGAAATGCCCTACTAAATCCCTAACCAGTAATTATCAAAGAAGGGTTGAATGGGTTATATTTGGATTTGGCACCTTCAAAAATAAGGGGACTGGTAGACTTATAGATAACTGTCTCTTGGCTGAGCTATGGGAAAAACTGAAAGGTGAACTCTGAACCTTATTTTTACTGAACATTCCCTGCAACAGTATTTATAAAAAGGCATGGACAGACTGCCATCTCCAAAGAAAACAGTGAAATATGCTGACTTACAGCTATTCTAACCCCCATAAATTTCTCCTTGAATGGTAATATCCTCCCTGCTCTTCTGTTTGTCCAATGTGGAAATAGCTTCCCTTTTTTTTTTTTTTTTTTTACTAATAGCCAAAGTTTAAACACATTTCTCAGAATCCTAATTCTCCTATCCAATGCTTTAGAAGAAAAATGAAAGCTTAAAGAGCTCCTACTTTTATGAGAGTAAATGAAGAATAACTAATCAGCAAGTTCATGATTCTGTCTGGACAAGTTGGTGGGTGCACCATTCAAGTTGCAGTTCAGGCCAGACTAATAGTACATAATACTGAATATTTTACTGATTGATCTTGATTGGACTTTTAAGGCATTTGCAGTCCAGCATTATGTTTGACATAAGGAAATGAAACCCCAGCACTGCTGGCCAAAATTCAGCCAAATAATGGTGCTCTAAGTTGTGCTCAGCACATTGAATGATCGTTGCCACATTTTTTGCCATTCAGTGTGAACTTCTGTGTCTATGTCTAGCACTAATGATGCTACATTCATTTCTTGGCCTCTGTGATCTCCCCCAAGGACAATGTACAAGTCAAATGCCAAAATTTGATCTCTATCAGGCTGTAGAGAAAAGAAGAAGGCAGGAGACAAAGACAATGAAGGAAAAGATTATTTTTCAATAATGGAATAAAAAAATTAATAACAGTGATTCTTATCAATTCCAGTTGTTTGATAAGAGGAAAGGCACCATGAGAAGGAGTTGATGTGTGGTCACAGTCTGAAAACCTATGGAGAATTAGTTAGCTGAGACAGATATGCAATTGAATGTAGTATACTTTGTTCACATGAAATTTATCTTTTTGTTTATTGGTTTAATGCACAGTCCAAAATGTTATCTAGCAATAGAATAATAACTGTTGTTTTTAAAGGAAACTATAGTCCCATTCTCTAACACTTATACTGTTATATAATGCTAATGATGGTAATTAGGCTCTGAAACTTACAGCTTGATATGGTCTTTACTTTTAGGGGGTATTTTTGTGTCATTTTAAATTACGGCATAAAACATTTATTGTTTCGTAAAGAGAAAGGAAGTGTTCATCTGAAAAATATGAGTTATATTAAAGTTCAAGATACTTCGTGTTAGGACATATTTTGCAACATTTTTTTTGGTGAAGTGTAATGGTGAGGGGGGATTTTTTTCTCCTCACCATCACCAGGAAGAGCTATTTTCACGGACTACATGTTCTTTGGGTAGGAACAGGACAAAAGTCTTCTATAAAATATCAAGCATGCTAAGGTTTTGATAGGTGTGTTTGAGTCTGTATAGTCAGGTAAAATTCTGGCCCTAGCAAGGTATACAGGAATTTTGTGGTACACTTAAAAAACACGGAATATTGTTCCTTACTACAAAATTTTCTCCCCTGAGATTCTCACGTTGAGAAATCCGAGACACCTTTCAAACATAAGGTCCATCTCTATGTGCCTATACAAGGCATTATTTCCAACCTGTGATTTCAAACAGAGCTGTTTGCAGGGGTTTGGTGTCAGTGATCTTGACTGGGCTCAACTTCCTCTGCTGTCACGACAGTGGCAATTGTAGTGGCAAATGTGCCATGTCTGTGGTCTCTCCTAACAGTGCCTACATTTCTCTTTTAACACTGACAAGGTGGAGTAGTTGCTTAGCAAACAGCAAGTGGTTTAACATAGCTATCTACCAAAGCTCATCACAAGCTGATTTCATTTATTGTGCTGGTCTCTACAGAAATTAATTAGTGATTGCTTGATGCTTCATTCTTATATTGAAGGTTTGTGGTTCAGCCCATCTGTTTGAAAGCCTTATTTCACGTTTTCTTTCAATGTCACTTTAGAGATGATTGTATTTTTTCACATTTTTCTGTCCCTCTGTTTGCCAGCTGCATTGATTTCATAGTCATGGCATATTTCCTGCTTCCTAACAGATTTCTGCCCACTGCTCCCTCCTCTAAATCAATGTTTTTAATACTTCAAGAACTCATCAGTAAGAAGGGCTGCAAAATTTACTCATTTCATTGGCAGTTGTCTTTTGCTTGATGCTGAGAGCTATTTGTACTCACAGTTTCCACCAGATACTGCAAGATGGTTTTGGCATTTTTGGGCTGGAATTCACTAAGGTCAGTCTAAGGCAAACCATTTCCTTGCTGTAATTTCACTGGAAATAAAACCTCTAAAACTGCAAAAAAATTTAGGAGCGTTCAAAGACTCATTTTGAAAGAATGTTTATTATTCATTGTTGCAAAATACACTCAGAATTTCATTGATCACAGAGCAAGAGCAACGTGATCAGACAGTGGGCAGTGCCCCTGTGAGTTACCCATCTCTGTCAGCCAATGACACTTTATTTCTAGCATAGTCTATTGTGATTTCTAAAATTCGGCAATATGAAACCAGTAGGTTCAAACAGAAAACACCTCCTTTTTTTTTATTGTAAATCTTTCCATGTAACATTTGAATTACTTATAAGTATAGATCAATTCAGTCTGGATGGCTTTATTTTCTCTTTTAATAGGAGGAGGACAGGAAGAATTTCAGCATCAATCAAACAGCTGAAAATATCACAGCTTTCATTTACGTGCAAAGTAAACATTCATTGCCATGTCTGGCATATATAGTTTGCTGTAATTATAATAAGAACAGCATGTAGCATTATAATATGCTTACATTATAATTTAATATACTTCTATTATGATTTAATTGCATATTACTATGCGTAATTTATTTATTCTTGCTAAAATTATGTTATAATTCTTAACTAATCTGTATACCATGGGGAAGCACTGAGAATGTTGAAATGAGACTGGAAAACTATTGCCCTGCTCAGCAACAGCAGTAGGAAAGTAGTGCAGAATCTACACTTCTGATCAGGGGAACAGGCAAATGCAGTCCAGCCTGTTGGCCCTTGCAATTGACTTCTGAGACAGCAGAAAAACTGGCTTCTGTCTTCACTGGAGTCAGAGCTGGAAAGGGATATGGCTAATTTTGGCGTGCAACGTGTGCAGGATCTCAGCTTGTGGCTGGTGGTTGTTTCCAGAATAGACCTCAAGATATAGGGAAAGATGTGTTGATTTGCATGGACAAGCTGTGCCTGTCAATGGAATTGTTTGAGTTTGACCATCACTGGTTGCTGTCCTTTTTGTCTGGGTCTTTGGGACTGACTGTGTGATCACTTTTTTGGTGAAGTGAAACATGTACGTTATAATCAGAAACCAAGGAGCCATCCCTGGTGACCTTGTTTTCTTTTTTTTTTTTTTTATGAGACTGATCATCCTAGCTTATTTTGGGAGTCCATTATTGACAGAGGTGTTTTGAGTGATTTCTAGGATATTGTCCCACCCTGTACCTTCCAGCTGTACTGGAAATCTGTGTCAAAGGTAGGCCCATCCAGCAAATAAGTTAATAGGGGTTTTAAAAACAAACATAAGGTTTTATGGAAGGATCTTTACAATGACTATTTATATGCCTAAAAAAAAATCAGCTTGCTAGCATGGTACACTGCAACGGTGGTCCTTTTGTTCAGCAATAAATGAAGTTTTATTTCAATATGAAGTATAGTCTTTTCCAGGAACTATATTCTATCTCATTGGCACATCCCACTTATAAATTGTGTTAGACTGGGTGTATGAACTAATCTTTGTTCTAGACTTTGTTTTCAGGCCATGGCTTCTATTATATTTAAGTGCTTCTCCTTGAAGCTCTAAATCAAGGGCGGCTTCCAGAGTGGGCAGCTTCTATTAAATGTAATTACTTTAATCTGAAGCTTATGCTAAAGGTGAGGCTTCTAAACATGGGTAGCCACTAAATTAGAGTAGCTGCAGTTAAGAGCACGAATAGTAAAAGTACTTCTACTAAATAAAAGATAGTAACTAATCAAGGAGGGATTACAAATAAAGGTATGCAGGGGCCGTGTATTGTACTATTCCCCAAACCAGCAACCACCTCTCCATATTTTCCTCTCTTGAAAATGACTAATAAGATACATAATGTCTGTATCCTTGTGCCCCTACGGGTTCAAAGCCTAATGAAGTTTAATGCATGGTGTTTATATGCCCTTACTTGTTTATATGCCCTTATTTTCATTAAGCATGAAGAGCTTTTAAAACCAAATGCTTAGAATTTTCACTGGCAATATTGGACTCTGAAACACAAAGCCAAGAATCACTTTTGTGCTTTTTCTTTCTAACTGTATTTTTTGACTCTCCATTTGGGGTCAGTTAAATTAGCCTGTTCTCCCAATAGTCATGAGGCATCTTATAATTTTTCCAGGGGACCTTTTCCTCTTGGAGTCTCTGTATCACGTCAGATTTCCTAATCTGGTCTATGCTGTGATGCTTTACCAAAATTCTGATGATTCACTGGCTTTTGGTCTCTCCAAATGCTTCTGGGGGTTTGTTTTTCCTATTGAATCCCAATCTTTCTATTCTTGACTTGGGAGATGAATCGGTGTAGTACTTCTTAACTCCCTTCTAGAAGATGAAAGAAGTTTTCACTCAGCATTGCAGTCATAATTCAGGCAATAGTCTGCCCAAATTCCAGACATGAACTGCAGATGCAGGAACTAGAGGTTATTAATGCCTTGTCTAGTGCACCATTGAAAAAAAAATTTTTCCTTAGGGCTTGATAACTAAACTATGTCTTTTAGTGGAATGCTCACTCATTAGTAGACATGATGGGAAAATAGAATGTGTTCTTACTGGGATAAAATATCACCGGAATATAGAGAATCCAACTCTATTTTCTATGTTGACAGTTAAAACTAACATCAGGTGAAAAAAATAGGCTGAGTTTTCTTTGTATGGTTGAAGGAAGCAGATAAAAGCAGTTTCATGCAGGGAAAAGATCAGGTAAATACCATCTTTACAGCATTTATGCTTTTTGAGTAACTGGAGCAATTTACCTTTCGTTTTTAAGGAATCATTCTGAGATTTGATACTGACTGAATCACCTCTGTGAGGTATTTTTCAGCATTCAGAAGTCACCTAAAGTGGCTTATTTTCTTCACTGTTGTTTTCCTCATCTCACACATCGGTTCCTCTCTGTCATAGCCTTTCAAAGACAGTCTGTCAGCATGTAGACTGCTGTATCAGAGGCTTGATTTCTTTAACTATTGTGTGGGAGAGACTGAGCAAAGGGAAGAGAGCTCTTTGGACTCATTCTAAGTATTAGAGTTCATCTTGAGAATTTTGCTTCAAAGCCCAGCATGGCATAGACAATTTCTGAATAATTCCTTATTCTCTCATTTTCTTTACAAGTAAAATGTTCTGTGCAAAGTAAGTGTCTTAAAAGAAAACAAAAGCTATCTTAATAGCCACTTTTAAATTCAACTTAAAATACAATTATATAACCCATGGAGGTGCTTATCCCCATTATTAACTTCTAACACCTTGGAAGATATAAGGACCATAATGTGTGTCAGTTATAACCACACTGTTAAAACCAGAATTAACAATTTTAACTTTACAATAGAATTACTAATTTAAAATTTCCCTAGGTAGCAGGGACCCACCTCTTCAAGAGAACAGATTCTTCCCTTATGGAAGCAGTAAAACGTATCAGCTAACCAGTCAGCTAGTCCCGTTTTTTAGTCAGTAACCATAAGGTTTATCCATCCATTATTTCAGCTTATAGATAGAAATAAATACCTTTATGTGATGTCATACTTTCTGTCCAATACTTACTTCCAAAATGACTACTCAGAGGATGTTTTAAAGGTTAAAGCCAGGAATTTATTCTTGCATGTCAGTTTAGGGAAACATAATTTGCATAGTATGCTAGAGTACACTTATTTGTTGACTGGTTCCTTTCCTTTGGCAGGAAGATGATATCATGTATTCCAGCAGCTCTTCTTTCCAAGATTTATCAATCTTCTCTGTTTTTCAAATGGTTTTGCTTTGCACTGAGTAACAAAGTAACTGCTAAGCCAGAAAAGTAGTGACATAGAAATAACAACAAGAAAATGGATGGCATTTAAAAAGCTAGAAAATGAAGAGTTAAATTGAATCTAGCTTAGCAAATTTGGAAACCAGGGAAACATCCAGAAAAGCATCATTTAGGTGGAATTATGGAACTTAATCTGAGAAGCCTTTGTTCCAGCAACTATAAAAACCTGTCAGGAATTTACATTTTGGGCAACAGTTTTTCTTAGATGTTTATGCTTCGCTGCTGTGCGTGGTCACAAGAACTCTGACATAAGCTGCTAGGAAGCTCGCTGCCATCTCAGTCACATTCCAGCTGGACCAGAGACTAATTCCAGTTCTGAAGCAATGATTTTATGTTGTCCTGAGAACATGTCGTTGAACCCTTTTTGTTAAGTTTGTAGTGAAGAAAAGGATCAGGTAGCAAGAAAATTCTCTCAATCTAGTTGACCTTTGGTTGAAATCTCACATCTTTAAGTGGAAAAAATATGTTAATAAGCAGTAAGCAAGATAAACTTAAGAATACTATTAAATGACTGACTCCTTTATGAGGGGATGTTGTCTCAACACAAGATGAGCTGGAGATCCCATGGAAGTTCCTGGAGTCTTTTCACCATCTGCTAATGACTGATGGCCATCTGCAGGATCTATCTGCACCTGTCTTTGAACCTTCTTTGAAAATTAATTTTGTCAGGGAACAAGATCCACCAAAATGAGTGGGAGGGAAGTGAATGATCCTTTTTTTGTCTCTGTGCAGGTTTTCTAGATCACAGCAATAAAAGAAGTCCTTCAAATTGCACATTCTCCAACCCCTCCAAACACAAGGGCATCTCTTTAATTCAAGTATCACTGGCAGTTACATGATCCACATCAGAGGTGAATTGTGAAATGTTCTCAAGGCATGTCTCAGGGTAAAGGCTAAGAATCCAAGGAAGCAAGAGTGGAGCTTCTTGTGAGCTTGCCTTCCTAGTTGTTCCACTGTTTTGCCTGTATGAAGAACAATTCTGGCCTTGGGAATAATAGGGAATCTGAAATCCAGAGCCATCAATATAATCTATTAGAACAAATTTTTTAATTTGAAGTTCTGTGCCTGGGTCTCAGTCCTTTATGTTAGTGCACTGCTGACTACTCTGTCCCTTGAGTGCAGGGCTCCTTGAGCTCAGAGGCAGTGCTGGGACAGCCTGTGCAGGTCGTTATGTCACTTGAGATCCCAGAGAGGGATTTGCTCAGTTTTCTGCAGTTCTGTGTAGTGCTAGATGATAGTCTCAGCACTGGAATGTACTGGAAAAGCAGTCTCAAAACAGTACCTACTGCAATGCATTTTGTTGAGTAAAAGGAAATATCTCTTGAAATTAGTAACAGGATTTGTCTATTTTCTCTTGTGTTTCCTTACCCAACAAATTAAATGTCTTTGGCTTTTCTGAATTTTTATTAAAAGATAAAAAGGCACTCTGCGCATTTTCCTGTACTGTTTCTTGTTCTTAAAGAACAAAAATAATTAGTATTAAAAAGAGGAATTCCTCAAGTTGCCTTTACCCAAAGTAATTTCATTCAAGTCCTCTAGCTTAGCCTCATCTAAGAAATACTTTGTAGGAATTTTTGCTTCTGTTTAGTAAGATAAGAAAAATAGCAATAAAACAACTAATGCTAAAAAGAGGTAAGGAGAAGGATCCAGCTGATAACTGTCTAAATTAATTGAATTATTCCTCTGAGAAGTGTTTCAAATGTAGGTCATTACAAGGGAGTGAGACTGAGGTTTCCCTCTAAAGCCCTGATGCAAGGACAGTTTACACCAGCCAAAAATTCCCATTTATTTTAAATAGGAATTGACTCAAACATGAGCTTCTGCTGCAGGATGTAAATGCTGGCATCCACAAAGGCAACACCCAGCATCACAACACCCCAGCATTTGCAGGTGGCCAAACAGACATTGGTCCACAAAACTGGAGGCAACCATATTGTGCATTCCTAGCAAAGTCCCTTTGGGACTGTTAAGAACAGAGAAATTTGAATGCCTCAGGGGTTGTTTGGGTCTGTCACTGTATCCTGTTAACACTTAGGTAATTGAAAAACATGCAGGTGGCTTTGAAGAGTTTAGGCCTCCAGCCTTAACCGGCCAACTTTGATAGAGTTAATATTTTATCAGCCACTGAAACGAGACTGAGACTTAACTTGTGGTGATGTGGGCTGTACTCTTCTGCTTGATCACTGGGATGAAACAATATCCACCAATTCCAGACATATTGTTTGCCTGTGGAGCCTGCAATGATAAAGAAATGTATAGAGGGAGATTTCCATGCATATGACCCTAGAGGATATGACTTGTCAGTTATCAGTGGAATTGAGTAGACACATATTTTGAGTCATGTTATTGCACCTTCTCCTCCTAATCTGGAGATGTGTAACAGTAGAATCCCCCTGTCCAAATTTTGCAGGAGTACTTGTGTTTAAGAGGCATGGAATACTTGTCATCCCTGAAATTGTTCTCAGACTGGCATTTCATATTGATAATATTTTAATGTTTGCATTCTATGTATTCTTATTTTACGTATTTTTGAACTTTGATGTTTCAGTGAAAAGTTGGAGTTTGATTGTTGAATAGTAAGAAAAAAAAAGACCCTTGTGCTGAGTTTCAAAATTGTCAAGGCTTGATCAAACTGATTAAAAACCCCCCACAACTATATTTCAAGGTAATTCTTACTGTGAGAAAGATGCTTCCTACAAAGAAGCTAGACCAAAAGGATTGTTGGAAAGTGGATTCTGCTTACCTTCCTGGAGTCTCACTGAATTGTTCTCAGGATCTCTGGCTGCCCTTGTGTATGTTGCCTTGTACATCAGTACCATCTATTTAGACTTACTTCATTACAAATCTTGTATAATCACCAAATCCTGCAAAAATATTTCAGATAAAAGCTTCAGGATTAATCACTCACTGTAAAGGAATGTCATAAAATGTTAGTTTCTGAAAGATGCGTCATGTCTGGAGAAGAGAAGGCTCTTGAGAAGCTTTATGGTGACTTTTCAATATATTTTGAGGGTTTCTAAGGAAGATTGAAGCAGACTTTTTACCAGGACATTGCCCAGAACAAAGTGCAATGGTTTTAAACTCTAAAGGGCGTAGATTTAGATTAGGTATTAGGAAGATATTCTTTATTGTGAGGGTGGTGAGGCACTTGAACGGGTTTCCCAGAGAAGCTGTGGATGCCCCATCTCTGGAAGCATTCAAGGCCAGGTTGGAAGGAGCTCTGAGCAACCTGATCTAGTGAGGTCAGTGGGATTGGAATAGAAAGATCTTTAAAAGTCACTTCCAACTCAAAACAATTTATGGTTCTATGATACATGTTCGTATCCTAATAAACCTTCCCAGATGAGGAGCACAGAAGTTTTACTTGTGACCAGTGTCCCGGTTTCTCTGGGGAGAGCTTTGTTGTGTCGCACTTGGACCTACCTTAGTGTATTATTGACAGCAGTTCTCAGGTGGAAAGAACTGAAATCTGGGGCCAGAGATGTTTTCTTTTGTGGCTCTATCTGTGGAGCAGGTTACTGGTGAAAGAGGAAAACAGCCTTTGTAGCTGTATTATTTGTACTTCTCAATGAAACTGCCCTTGAGGATGAACATTAAAAAAAGGTAATCAAACATCTTTTAATTTTACATTTTTAAGGAATAGAAAGATCTTTGGCTTTAAAAACATCTGCTTAGATGCAGAAGGTGTGATTGGTTGAAGTCTTTTAGCTGAGAACTTACTTTCTTTAGGTTTTAGTGAGATTTTTCCTGAAGTAAATGACCACGTGTAACAAGAAAGGGCACTGGAATCAAAATTTCTCAATCAGGGAAAGATTCATTTCAGCATAGCATGGTTCTCAAAAACTTTTAGGTTAATTAGGACTATTTGATTTTACTAGAAAGGGCATTCCCAAATTCAGCAGATGCTGCTAAAAAACAGTGGCACTTTTAATTTTTCAAACTGCCTATTGCTGAAGTTAAAAAAACCAACTTGTGACATATAAACATGAGCCATACATCACTGTTTTAAGTAAAGAACTTCACTGATACATTTACTGCTTTTCATGGGTTTGTTGTTTGTATCTTCATATTAAAATCACCTTTTTTAATTGCCAAATATCTGCTGTTTTCATGTCAAAATTAGAGATAACATTTCTGTTCCTCCAATGATCAGTTCAAGTAATTCAGCATACCCAAAGTAAAGCAACGTGGAAAAGGTGGTGTTTTTCTTATTTTTCTTTACCTCTTCTTTCCTACTGTTAGAAATTGCAGTCTAATAATCAGTTCAGTAGTTAAGTATATGTGATGTAAATACCTGGGAACATTACTGCTTGTTTTCAACATGTATTGTTCAATGTTTATTGTTATTATTAATTTAAAATCACGATTTATTATGCAGGAGAAGCTCTGTAGTATAACTGATTTGCCACAGGATGTTTAAGCGGTCAAAATACTCACCAAATCTATCTTACAAAACACTGGCCAAACAGTCCTCCTCCTCACCCTTCTTTTCCCTTTTTACAGCACCTCTTTAATTTTGGCACCTCTCTCATTCTGGGACCTGTGTACTGCTGACATAAAGCAAACCTGGGCCTGTATTGACAAGCTTTTCATGTTTTTGCCAGTCAAAAACTGCTAAAATTGTTGCGTGAGGCTTCTTGTTTCTCTTTTGGATGCAGATACATGTTCTGCAACAAATAAGAAGCAATGTATCATAAAAAACTGTCTGCATTTAATCTCTCTAGTATTGTCACTCTACCTCCAGGTTGCTGAAAGAAACATAATAATAATGGCCAGTCTTCGCGAGCGAAGATCCGGGGAAGGTCTTTCCACCTTCCAGCCTGCGCATTGGATTTTTTAGGTGAGACACAGTGTGCACGGAACTGAGCCCACCCTTTAATCCTAAGGTTCATCTG
Organism: Myiozetetes cayanensis; assembly: GCF_022539395.1. Lineage (NCBI taxonomy): Eukaryota > Metazoa > Chordata > Aves > Passeriformes > Tyrannidae > Myiozetetes > Myiozetetes cayanensis. The sequence goes on from NW_026088185.1 coordinate 30,460,539, forward strand.
CCGGGGCCAAGCGAGCTTGGACGGTGGCAGCGAGGTCCTTAGGACGTAGGTGGGTTGCCTTTAAGGGCTGACGAGCCCCACCTGCCCGGGAGTGGCCCTGACCGGGAATCGAACCCGGGTCTCCGCGGTGATAGCGCGGCGCCTTTACCACTAGACCACCAGGGGCTCCATGAAAGAAACATACCACTCTCCTTTTGGCAACAAGTTTTATAAATGAGGATATGTTTCTTAGTCTCATTATTTCCTTACTGGAGCAAAATAAAGGCATAAATTAGGGTAGCGGGGGAATAGTCAATTGATTTATTATGATTTATCTTGTGCTTTTGGGTCTCTTGTTTATTTTGGCAGGTGGACAGAAATGGATTGAGTAGCTGAGCCAGTAAGAAAAACAGATTTATTGAGGGAAAGGGCTGGAGTTTAAATTTGTGTTATCTTGGTTTTCTCTCACAGCAGAATTCTCAATCACAAAATGGTTAGGGTTGGAAGGAACCTCTGGAGATCAACTAGTCAAACCACCCTGCTAAAGCAGGTTGCACAGGATTGCATCCAGACAGGTTTGGAATATCTTTGGAGAAGGAGACTCTACAAACTCTCTGCATAACTCGATGCCTGTCCAAAGGTACTTTGTAGATTATTCAGCACAAAAGTGCCTTCTGCATGTGCTGAGTTAATTCTTTCATCTACTGGTTTATGTGAAATAGCAAATACCAGTCAGAGGGATCACTCCTCTTGCCTAATCTGCAGAGCATGACTTGCTTAGATCATCCCAGACCCACATGGGGAAATGATATGGGATCCTCTTGGCTCTGCTCTGTGTTCTTTCAGGTAGTCCTGACCCACTTCCACACAAAGTGGTCTAAATTTTTGTTGCCATGACCCGCACTCATAAACATTTGAGCTCTGCTGTGTAGTAGGGAAGCAAGAGGCCAGGGCAGTGGCTGAGGACTCAGGACTGAGCCAGCTCCTCTCCCTGAGCACCTCCCTTTGCACAAATCCCAATCTGCAACACATCTGCCAGCTCCATGGGGACTCCTCAGCTCCTGTGTCCACCAACACCCATTGAAAACACACCTAGTGTGATGTCAGTGAGTGAGCTTCAGTTGACCGATCTGTGCTCTTGTACCTCACTGGGGAATACTCACTTCTCACTGCAGTGCTGAAGCTTAAAACAATAGCCTTTATCAAGGCAAAAATTACTGGGTTTAGTAAAAACTAGTTTTTTAAAAAAGCTACTTTAATATTAGTCTCTGAAAGCACGTCTATATGACAGTGTGTCCATGCCTGGGAGGAAGTTTATCCATGTGTGTGTTTGCACAGGCAGAGGCAGATTACTGCCAGAATGCAGGAGCTTGTGAGTGCCCTGTTCCCAGGGAGCTTGGGAGGGCTTGAGTTTGCTCTGAGCACAGCAAGATTGCTCATTTCTCCAGGTTCCTGACAGCTGATGGGAGCAGCAGCTCCTGTTTGTCTGAATAGTTCCAAATTCAGACAGTCCCCCATATCATGTGATACAAATATGTTGTGGTTTTTTTTATCTTCTATAATTCATGAGAGATTCAACACAATACCAAACTAAAAAGAAGGGGAAGCTGAGAGGAAGAGTTTAACTCCTGTTAGTGACTGATAGGCCTCTTGTTTTCTTCATTTTGTTTAGATTTATTTTGAAATGTGATAATTTACCACGTAGTTAAATGAAATAAAGGGGCAGAATCAGCCCTAAGTTCTGCTAAACTCCTGCCCTTCTGAATTCTATTGTGTCTTTATAAGAAAGATGTAGAGAAGAATGAGATGGAAGTTTAGAATTTGATATTTTTTGCTGGGTGCACTGCTGTTTCTGCAAAAATTACTCTTTCCTTACTCCACCTGAAAAAAAACCCAACAAACCATCTTTCTTCCTCTACAGCACTTTATTAAAACATGCACTTTTCCAAATGACATAACAATTATTTGAATGTTATATGAAATTGTAAGTCTAACACACCCATTTTGCTACAGTAGTTGAATTTTACATCTTAGACACTAAAGCTGTGCTTACTTTGATTACCTTCTATCCCTTGGTGGCCACTTAGGTCACCTGCTGTCTTGCACCAGCTTTGCATAATGCCAGAGCAAAAGCTATTTCAAGAAAATATCAGTCTCTATTTCCCAAACCCCATTTGTTTTCCCCATGTGACTAAAGCCCAAAAGACACAGCAGCTACTGTCGTTCTGGTGGGCAACAGGAAAAGCTCTGGCTGTGAAATCGGAATCCCTTGTGCAACATATGGAATTAGGAAAAAAATAATTTCTAAAAATAAACCCACCCCTTTAAGTTTTAAGATTGTTTATATGCTTTCAGGTCTATTCCCTAAATACAGTAAACCAAATCCTGTCATTTAAAAGCTCGGTCATGTTAGCTGTGATTTTAAACCTAACAGCTTCAGGGATTTACAGGTATGAACGTATTTACAGGTATGAACACCTTGCAGCCTGTGTTAACTATCTGGCCAGAAAAGGTGTAAGTCATGACCCTGCTACACAGATGAGGCATCTGAACCCTTGGGTGTTGGTCCTGGACTCTGCAGTGCTGTGGTACGTGTAATGCTGAGGTAAGAGATGCTTTTGGTAGGAGATTGCAGTGTACTATCTAACCTATAAAACTGTTTAATCCCAATTTATAGTTATCTAGGGCGTAAAGAAGCTTTGTGGGTTAATGAAGGCAGAGAAGCTGGGGAAAAAGAAGGAAAAAACTGATAATTAACAGAGCTGTGGCACTCATTTGGAAGTCCCTATGCAGATGAATAGCCTTTACCAGAGATTTTGCCCTGAAATTCGTTATTACCCTAGTGAATCTTGGCTATCTGAGAGCAGGGGACTGCCATATATCCATCTGTGACTCAAAGAAAGTTTTTCAGAGGGTGGTGGCCTTTCAGCAGGATCATGATTTTGCCCTACTTTGCTCAGATCACCTGTATCACTGCCAAAAGCGATATGCCATGTTTAAGAGCTTCTCTCTTTGGAAGTCCTTTCCCCCTTTGCATAGTCAGATAAAAGCTGGCTGAATTTTGAACTCATTTCTTCTCTTTGGACAGTTTCATCTCCATCAATACATCATCAAGGGGTCTCGTTTGGATGATGCACTGTCCCACTCTGTACCAGGATACGATTACTGCAGTGAAATACGGCTAAGGCAGCACTGCCAACTGCCAGGGAGAGCTTTTGTGATTCTCACCAACTGTTACACCATTATTTAAGGGCAATGAATTATTTTTTTGAAAGCCTCAGTACTGGGTTTAGAAAGGGAAAAACCGTATCGACTGCATTCACAGCAAAACTGCTGAGAGCAAACCCAGCCTGGATGTTTATAGTTTTAAATGACTGATGGAAACTTTCTGTCTTTATTTTCATGAGTGAACAAGCATCTGCTGTTGCAACTGCTGCTTAACAGGCTCTTTTCTCCATATGAAATAGATCCAATTATATGCTCTAGGCCATCCCAAGAGAAGCACAGAAGTAGCTCCAAGCAGGACTATTTAGTAGAGGAGAGGCATAGGCTTATTGAGAGAGTGTAATTTTTGCTGTACTTAAATAGGCTGCACTGAAAGGGAGTTTGCCTTTCTTGTTTTTCTGAAAATGGCAGTTTTAATGGCAGAGAGAAAGTACACAGTGTTTTAAATTTTCCATTGTCTTTGCTCTTTTAATTCCTACTCAATTTTATTTATTCTATACTAATACACATACAGGGCATACCTTTGTTTCATCCAAAACCCTGTGAAAAAAGTGGTGCTCTTCCCACTGACTTTGGTGACCTTTAGATCAAACTGCTAGTGCTGTTTCTATGACAGTTTTGGCAACAAATTCAAAGATCTTGCAGTCAAAACAAAGTTTTCTTGACAGTTATAAAAAGTGACAAATTATCTTTAAAAATTTCTGGAGGAAAAGCTGCACACTACAAAGGTATTTCTTGGTGTTCCAATTTTTTTTTTTTTTAATTACGTTTTGGTGGTGTACTTTTGTCATCCTGGAGATCTGTGTTCCCTGCTTAAATTCAGTTTCCAGTATTAGATAAAACCGTATTCTTCAAAAATTATTTCTCCCATCATCCCTCTTTCCTTTGTCACTGTCAGCCACCCCACTGTCTTCCATCCAACGCACTTTTTCCAGCCTGAGGAGAGAATGTCTGCCATTGGCAACTGGGAAAATACAATATAAGACTTGTTTATGACAGATTGCAATTTGGTCCCCTGTCATTTTCTAGCTTCTTTTCCATCAATGGCCCGACTAAATTTTTCTTCCCTATCTTTTCCACCACCTGTGATATTTGCCCTTTCTTTACCACCCTTGTAACAAACACTTCTTAATTCATCAGCTTTTGGTTGTGTTCTGCACTGCTGTTCCTTCCAGCTTCCTTAGTTGCACGTTGCTTGACTTAAAACTCACAAAGAAAACATTTTTTCATTCTTTACTACATCAGCCACAGCATCTTTTAATTGTTCTCAGCCTTTTGATCTTGTTTCTTCCTCAGCATGAAGTGGTTAGCTCAGAACCAGGCAACGAGGGTTGTAGCAGCATGAGTGACTTCTCTGGTTGAAGGTTCAGCATTAAGTTCTTTTGCAGTCAGAGATCACATGTGACTACCTGCTGATTGGTGGAAAGGGAAAGGGCTGGGAATACTTATGCTGATAAGCACTTGCAGAAATATTCCCGCTGGAAGTATCAAAAACATTCATGATACAGCTAGTGGTGGACACCCTCCTCTTCTGTCAAAACCTGGCATGTCCTACTTCTGTTTCTGACTTTGGTGGATCGGTTTGCCTTCTGAAGGGCTCTTCTGAATCTTATCTGTTTTTAAAGCCCTGGTCCCTCTCCAGGATTGTGTTAGTCAGCGGGGATCATTTCTGCTTCTTGAACAGGGAACTTCAACCTGGACAGAAACATGAGTTGTGGAATTTTTTTGTAGCAGGAAGATTCTGAACAACCATATTCAAGTGAGTACTGTGGATGTTTACAGCTTGAATATTTATGCAAATACATTTCCATGCAGAACTCAAGCCTTTCTTGAGAACCAGAAATGTATGAATGATCTTATTTTTTTTTCAACATCTTTCCTTTTCTGTCCTAAATCTTACAGATAAGGGAGTTAGTTCATGATCCTCTTCAGTTCTCCCCCAATTTTTCTTATTTTCTCTTCACTGAGGGGGCCTTTAGTTGTTTATTCATGAAAATGATTTACTCTTCATTTACTGCAGTATGTTCTTGCTGAGACTCTGCAGGTCACTTTATAGCCTACTGTGCAAGCAGTTAACTGAAATATTTTGGTCTCTTTTCCTCTTTCTAAAGCAACTATTTCCCCCAGATTGATAGTGCAATCTGGTATAGTTTAAACCCAAGTTATTTTTGCATCTTACAGGTTCAACTTCATGTGCTCAATAGCATTGTAGTGTCCTGCATGGTAATGACCCATCTTTTGGGTCTTCCACTTCTGTGCTCTCTCTCCCTGTATGGGATGGGGTGGTTCAAATTTTGTTAAATGAGCAAACTTTAATGTTCACCTTAGGTTTTTTTGTGAAAGTAATGGAAACTGTGGGTCCTAGTTCTTCACATGCTTCACACACAGTTATATTCAGAATTTCCTCCTGGTCCCATCAGGAGGCTATTAAATATCAATATGGAAACAGGGTGCATTGATCAAAAGGTGAAGAAGCCCCAGGGTGCTTTTCTGGCAGACTATCAAGAGGTCTTTCTCAGAGTTAAAATACATTGTCTCACTGTGGCTTTTGGGTTTTTTTATCCTACAGTCTAGTAGGCAGCCACTTCCCCTCCTCCCTTCTTCACTGTGGGTAACAAATGGAAAATTTTAAAGGCTGCTGAATACACTGTGCATTTTCACAGTAGGTCAGGTGTTTAGCACAGGTGTTTCTGAAATAGCATCAAGTTGGTAAAGGCCACTGTGCTTGATGGCTTTACAATTTCCACTTCTATCCATGTGAAGTAGGAGCCTTCCATAAGTAAAACAGTCTGCAGTTTAAGTTTGTAAAAATGATGGATAGCTCAAGAGTAGAAAGGGTAGATTTGGATCTTAGTCACAAAGCAGAGCTTCAGCTGGTGAACCTGCCAGAGATTTGGCAGACCCAACAAAACTGTGGGTCTGAAACTGCACCCTGGTGAATTTAGCCCTTTTAGGCTCTAGAAATCAGTTGCACGGAATTTTTGGTATCTCTTAATTATAATTGTTATTCTTAAGCATTTTTCAAATTTTTTTCAGTCAAGGATGGATTAACAAACTCTTCTTTTTTTTCTATTCACTATTTACTAAACATGATGTAACTATATTTCATTTTCCTGTATTTATATTCAAATTATCAAAATTTCTAAAAGAAGAAAAAAAATTGTATTGTATAACAAGTACAAAAGTTTAAATGATTACTTGTGCTAAAAACTTGTTAGTTAAATGAAGGTTTTTACATGGAATTCACATAAGACTGCAATATAATTCAGTACAACACAGGAAAAAAAAGAATAATACAGCTGTAGAAATAACAGCAATCAGAATTCAATGCTTTAATTTATGAATGCATTTGCACATTAATTTTGTATTTGTGTAGTCAAGGATGCATGTTTTGTTTTTCTTCAATGTGTGCTTTTCTGTTGGCAATATTCTATTGTTATTTTCATTACTATTATTATTAGGGTTTTTTGTTTGTTTGTTTTGTGTTATTCTAGAACTGCAGAGCCAAATAATAAATAAGGCTTTCTTGTGCAAACTGCTTTGTTACCATATAAAAAAGAAATAGTATCTACTTTGAATATGTTATAGGATGCAAAGAAAGGAGCATAGAGTAAGGTTGGGATAACATAGGACTAAAATGAATAAATCTTGTATAATGGCTAGTATGTCAGATAATACAGTGCCACACTGCACATTTGTGCTTAGAATCTAAAAGAGAATAGGTGTAAATACAACCTCACTTTTGCCTTGCCAGTGATGTGATAGAGCAGGATTTTTGATGTTTCACCACTAGCTTTAGCTGTAAAGGAATTCAAATATTCTGAGTTCGTCCCACATATGTCCCTGAACACAATGGCAAATGTAAGCCTAATAATGGAAGAGCTATTAAGATCTCATGGATCTGGAATGCTACAAGGGTGCCCAGAGCATCCATACTCAAGAGACAAACTTACATACAGTATCCTTAGCTAGCAGGAAGGCAGCAGTCTCTCAGATAAACCTTAGATGCTTTTTTCTCCCAAATTACCCTTAATTGTCCTCCTGGCAGAGCAGAGAACCCAATATGTCAGTGATTTGACTTACAGTATCTGCAGCAATCTGTTCAAGTAGGTGATGATACAATTTGCAGTGCAGATCCTGCAAACGTTTACCTCGTAGTTAAGAATTTCAAATCTGCTTGCTTTTGACAGAATCTAATGCAGAAGCTGCTGCTTTGGTGCTTTTAGTTTTTCATTCTTCATGCACAAGAGTGAATTTAAAAAAGTCCTTTTTGTCTGTATTTCATAGTCCCTGCCATCACCTGCAGCCCTCTTTGGATAATTTTAGATTTTCCTCTGCTTTTAACATCCAGTCTAGCATTTGAGCCAAGACCTACTTTCTCTTTGTGGCATTGTCATGCCACTGACCTTGTACCCACCTCTTTTGTGAAAAACAAGCAATAATGAAAGTCACATTCAGAATGAGACCCTGATGTGGGGATCCTCTGTTGAATGTTATCTCATATTTCAGCAGTTTTGCTGGCTCCAGAGCTTGGAAACATTCACATTTCCCACTGGCTAGGATAAATCCTATTTTAAAGCGTTCTTCTCTCTTGTCCTTATTCAGGACTTAAATTCACTTTAAGTCCTGCACCGTGGCATTGTGGTGCTGGAAGCTTCAAGAGGAATAGGAACCTAACTTAATATGGAGGTTTGCCTCTTATTTGGACAAAACATTTCCTATCACCATTTCTTTAGAAATGTGAAGGTGGTGTACGTAACCTTTACTTCACAAAGATGTGTCTACCTTATTCAGGGCCCAATTCCCCACAGAAATTAAAACTTCCTGTGAAAACAAAGTTTCCAAAGCACTACCTTCACATGCACGAACTGCCTTAGGTTTTCCATTCCTGCAGAAAGTTTCCATGCAGTTTTGTAAACTGTTTTCTTGTGAAGTCAGTTTAAATTAAACAAAGCCAAGTGCCATGAGGAAATCACAGTAATACACAATAGTTCAATATTGTGTATTGATTCAATATTGATCTGTTTAAATTATTACGCTCGGTTCTCCTTGGGAAGGGGAGTTTGGGCTGACAGATATGTTACCTCTGGCTGACTTGGTTACATCCCTCCCCAAGTGGGTTGTGCCAGACCAAGGACTTGTCCACTGATCTGTGGGCTGGATTTTTTTTCAGTGGAAATTAGAGTATGATGGCTATTGCATGAAAAAAAAATCTCTCTCTGCAATGGAGTAAGGAAGTTCAAGGGCACAGACCTGTATTTAATATCTTGGAAGAGTTTCTAGGTCCATTGATTTAAGCATAACCATGATCCCCTTTCATTGTCAACTGAAATTTGTGAAAATGTAGTCACAGCTAGTGACTCCCTGAGACTACAATGAATCTTGGGGTTTTTAACTGTCTCGTGATGTCCTTGGAAAAGTTTGATTGCTCACTAGTTTTGCCTGGACCTCATCCAAAAGGTCCAGGCAAAGCCAGTGAGCTTGATAATTGTACCCCAAAGTGCCAGAGTTGTCATCCTCTATATTTCCATTTCTTCCCAGCAAAATTAAAATGAGGGATGTCACAGTTCTGATCACAGCGTCTCTCATAATTCTTTCTCAAGAGTACTTTGGGTGCAATCCTTCAAGTACAAAGTATCAAGTGCTAAAACCCTTTCAATTCTTTTCTCAGTCTTAGTCAAAGTTGACATTTCAGTGTCTCAGTTATATTTCAGCTTGTATTTTTGATTTTTTTCTGTGAGTTTATGACTATATGTGAGTGCCATGACCTGAGGCAACCTTTAAAACATGAGTATGGAATAACTTGATGGTAGGAACATTACAAAGTAAAAAGACCTCCTGCCCCAAATTTGCTTAGGCTTACCTTTGAATTTCCTGATGAGTGTTTCGTAATTTGTCTCCCAGGGTCCTCTTCATTTGGTTACATGCATACATAGTATAGAAAATATCCATAATTTACTATGAGGAGGACAATCTACAATGACCAGAATCACTGTCTCAATCTAGATAACAGCATGGACTGAGAGATAAGGATGGAAACATGCTGATGAGAACCCCCTCATATGCTGTGGAAATGTAAATCCTCCACAGAGTTCCAGTGTGGAAGTGGAAGGATGGAGTCAAAAGCTGTTATGCTGTCCAAAGTGAAACTTCATAGCTCATTGTAAATGGTCTTTTGGACTGTGGTAAGAGTTGGAGAGTCTTTGGCTTCACCTTTGGACAAAGTCCTAAAATAATAATTGGAAATATTTATTTCCAAGCTAATAATATTTATTGTCAAAAGGCAACACCTGTTTCAAAGTACTACAGGATGTCTTTCTTCAGTCAGCCCTGGAACACTACCAACAACCCTGAAAACTTAGCCAGTTCTATTTTACCAGAGAGTTTGTTACCTGTGATGTATTAGCTAGGATCATTCAACCTTCTTCAGGAGCAAGTGTTTGAAGTGTTTCAGTCTCATTTTCATTTCCTCGTGATGCTCTGTCACAGTATAAAATGTCAGGAACCAAACTCCACTGTTGTTCACGTTGCAGTCAAATCTTACACCACATTGTTGAAGTCAAAGAAACAATTTTTGGAGGACCATTCCCAGCCAAATGTATAGGGGGCTCCATTTGAGACCTAAAAAACCCTAAAAAACATAGTTTATTCTTCTCTCAGTGAGAATTGGAGCAAATAGATTTAGATTTTTCCAGTCTAACAATGAAAAATAGTGCAGAAGGTAGCTGTGAGCTGCCATTCCAGCTGGCTGGGAGCTCTGTTTGCAGCTGGTAAGCTCTTGCACATCACTTCAGACAGTTGTTGCTCAGCAACTAAGGTATCAGACAGCAATATCTGGTCTCTGTTACCTGAATTATGATAGCTTAGACTAGTACCCTGTTTGCATATCTAGATTCATGTTTAAATGCCTACAATCAAATATCCAGGTTGGATTATTCAGCCTTTGGACCTTAACTGTAATAATATTGTTTGATTTGCTGTATGGTTTTACCAGGGGGGATAATGCCTTTCTGTCCTATCTATTACTGTTCTTTAAAAAGCAGTGATACAGAACAACCCACCCAATGGCAGTATATGTGAGCCTGACCAGAAATGGAGGGTTTAGAAATCAAAGCAATACTTCACCAGGCATTTGCTCAGCCTCTCAATTTTATTTCAGAAGTCAGTGGAATATTTATTTGACTTCCATGGGGTTTGAACCTAGTCCTGTAAGGTACCATGCTTCTGAATTTTTTCCTCCCTTCCAGATCCTCTTTTGAGGCCTCACCTGTTCTGACTAAACCAGTCGGCTCCTGACATTTGGATAATGGTTGAGCTGAAGCATACACAGGCAGCAGGCTAAGTTTACCCTTTAACTTCCAACTTCCCTTTCTGATGTGATGTGTGATATTTGGGTTGCCCTGCAGGACAGCTTCTGAAGCTGAGAGCTTCACTTGTATGTGTCCTGTGAGACCCAGAGGTGACCACAGACCAGATGCACTCTTTCCTGCTGGACACTTGGCACTCTTGTTAATTATGGAGATGGAAAAGCACTTTAAACTTTCATTCTGACTCTCCCCTATCTTTATCTTGCCTCATCTATTTAATCAGTTGCCTTACTGTGCAAGCACCCTTTAGCTTTCATCTACCCAGGGCTGCCTTTAAAGGCACTAAGTATTTTGACACAAAATGATCCTTTCCCCCACTCTGTTCTCTCCAAAGGTGGTCAGATCACCTGCTTTGTTTACTCTTTTGACATGTCCTGAATTCAGTCATTATGACCTACCACAGTAATGCCCCGATTATCTCGATAAGACAGCATTGTGTTACTGAAGTTATCCCGGCTACTTTTCAGAGCAAAGACAGCAATAGCAGGGCAGAGACTGCATGGAGAGTTTCTTCACCAGTTTAAGCTGAGAAAGTCCTTAGTGAAAGAATCTGAAGTTGCCTGTAATTAAAGTGGATCAGTGTTCAAACTTCTCTTGTGTACAATACCTGACATGCTGCCCGAGCTAGTGAGGTGGCATCCCTACTCATGACAAAGAGGTTGGAACTGGGTGATCTTCCAGTCCATGCCTGTCTATGATTCTCTGCTATGACTTGTTTGTGGGGTTCTAAATGGAAAGCATCCCTTCTTCCCTCTCTGATGAGTCCTGGATTGCCCCTAATGCCTCACCATAATCAGTGTAGTGCCAATTTGCTGAACTGTTTCAGGTATTATTTCTCCTCTGTAGTTGCTTAGACATGAAATGCTCTCTTAGTGTAAAAGCTTGCCAAGTTCTACCCACAAATAATTTTTAAAATTAAACCAAAAACCTCAACTTTTTTTTTCCTGAAAGAATAATGAAATGATAATTGTATGCATAATTTATTCTGATGTTTCAAAATTATATGGATATCAGGTATTTTCCCCAGTGCTTTCATATTCCATTTTACCACTTTGTGAGTGTGTAGGGCAGTATATTGACTAAATTTGAATCTGACCCTCTGAATTACTTTACTGTTTACAGTGACCATCCACTGAACCTTAGACACACATGTTTCAAATTTTGATGTTGCTAAATCGGTTAGATTTTCTTACTGATCTACCCACAGAAACATTAAATATTAAAAGGAATGTAGAAGCTGTCAAATATTGTCTCTCTGTTTTACATATTGTCTGATTTTTAAGTAAATTAATTATTCAATGATAACTTTGGAAACCAAATAATCTCTGATGTTCTAATCAGTGACACTTCTGGTCTCTCAAAATAATGACCTTTAAATATAAATCATTGAGGCTTTTTTGCCCACACTGTGACAAAGCACTGACAAAGAATTCTCATGCTGTGTTAGATAAGGTAGTATTGCTGTATTTTCTTTGATCTTCTGTAGTAATATAAACTTAAGAAGATATTAAATAGCCAAATCATGCTGCATCTTTACATAATTAAGCAAAATCATGTCATTAGGAAAAATGGGTTGAAATTACAAAGCAATCTTGGGATGTAGATACATGATTTAGACACATATCTTGTATTAAAATTAATGAGGATACCAGTGATTCCTCTACATCATTTTGAATATCTCAGCAAAAATATGCAACTTGAGGCTTTTTAGAAGTAAATTATTATTGATGTACCTTATCTTTCATACTGAAATTAATTTAATAGCCAGATAAATATAGTAACCAAGTGTATTTCACATGAAGTCTCATTTTGCTTCGTACTACAAAAGCAAACAGTACCATACAGTGAGAAAAACAGGCTAAAAATAACTCACAGCCATGGGACCATTAATCTTGTTTCCTACCTCTTCAATAACAAAACCTGAACTTATTTTGACAGGAGGAAACGTAGGCTCTCTAGATTAAATGTTCAGTCATGTGTAGACTCGGGGCTATTATTCATCGACTATTAAACACATACATGAATTATTTTAGAAGACAAGAGTTTGTTAATTTTTAATGGCTTCCTTTTAGCTTTGGATATTGATACAATAAACCTTTCTTCGAGGGAAGAAACAGCTTCCAAGGTTCATGTTTGTTTTAGCAAGAGTTGCATCTGTAAATTTCAGAATTGGAGTGGTTTGTGGCAGGAACTCAGATGTTTGCCCTTAGCTTGTAAAAAATCCAACTTTATCACATGCATTAGGTTGCTTCATCTCTTTCTTGTCAGGGATTTCTATTCCAGTGTAATATCAGAAGAAAACTATTGATTTCAGTCTGGTTATACCAGAGACCCTCAGGAATGAAGAAGATGTGAATTAAGCCTTAATTTTTCATCAATGTGTTTCTTGCTTACATCAATGACAGATGAATGCAAGTTATATTGTCCTATTCTTTAAATGGCTTGCTATTAACTAAATGCAAAGCAGTGGTGTAACATTTAGGGTGCAAGAAGCACAACAGAGCTGCCTTTTCATGTACCATGTTATAGAGGATTATTTTTATTTTCCTCACAGGCTGTGAATGATTAATAAAGCAACCAAAGAAGACAGAGAAATATCACTGAGGTTTAAGTGAAAGAACATGGGGAATATATGTATGCCATTTATTAAAACAAAGCCATTCCTATATCCACCCATGATCTTCCTTGTAATACACAGTGTGATTTGCTTTAGGCATTTTAGGAGTTATAAAAAACATTTCTATGAAAGAGTTCTACAGAAATGTGTTCCTACAGGCTTCCCTGTGAGTCCTGTGTGGAGAAGTTAAGGATCACGTGGTGGGCTATCTATCGGAGTTTAGAAAAAATTTTTAGTAACCATCAAATTACTATTTTGTGTGTCTGGATGGACAAAATATTTAATATGTCATCTCAAAGGATTAGCACAGTACAATCAAAGATTACTTTCTCTCTAGGAAGTAAAACATAGGAGCTAGATAGTGCATATTTCCCTGGAGGCTGAGACTTGTGACTTTACACAATTCAGTTGCAATTGCAGAAAAGGACAGAAAAGGTCATTTGGAGTTTCTATTTGAAATAACTAATTATTTTGATTTTTTTTTTCTATAGGTAGATAAAAAGTGAAAAAGTCATAATTACAGTGGGACATTCAAATTAACTCAAAAAGCATTTTCCCCCCCTCCCTGTTGTTCACTTTTCAGTTTCTTTGACTGCAATTATTTTTAATTTTTTTCTTTGAAAAGGAGGACACAGTCACCTGGATGGTTTTGTTGACATGAATATTGATTCTGGTTCCAGTTCTGTAAGTAATTTTTTAGACATTCAGAATTAAGCATAGGAAAAAAAACTTGACTGGAGAGAAAAAAAAAAAAGTGTGTAAAATGTCCCATGGAAGTGTGATTTAAATGGGGAAAGACACGTATTATCCTGAAAAATGAGATTGTTATTATTAGCAACCGATAATTATAGTCTTAAGTGTTATTAATTTATCTGTACTACTGCTCAGGGATAATGAACCACCCCTGTGTTATCAACGCTGTTTTCACCACAAATCCCAAACCAGTCCCAAAACAGCTACTATGAAGCGAATTATTCCAGCCAAAACTAACACAGTGACCAAAAAAAAAGAAAAAAAGTTTTAAATTCACATATTATTTGGGAGATGAAATGCTTTGGTGAAAGCATAAAAATGAATTTCTAAACAGAGTTCAAGCTACTCCACATAATATAATTTCATGTGGTTGTCATTTCTACTTTTGTTGCTCAGTGAGTGGTGAGACATTTTGTTAGTAGGTAAGTTTTATCTTAGTGGAGGATTTCTTAAGAAGGCTGTTCTACACAGTTTTCTGAAATGTCAGTTATTTTCCTGTTAAATCAAGTTTCCAATGAGCTTTTTTTAGGAAGCTTCTACCAGTCCCTTTCATTCCTTCAAAGCTTCAAAGTTAGGTTTGAATCTTACTTTGAATACTCTTCAACACTTCATTACATTTTATTTGCTCTATGATGTTTATAGAAAAGTGAATTTGGAAACACGAAGCCTGTAGTTAAAAGGACATGAGGGCTGAGGTAAAAAGCACCATCAAAGGAGGCACCTGGTGGGACAGAACCTTACCATATGCACTCTGATTCTCTAGAAGGACACATTAAAATATAATTTAAGTAGGTTTCCTGGTGTGCCTAAACCCTAGAAAAAGAAATATTGTAAATTATTTGCTTTTATGTATTCCTTTTATGACTTTCCTCAGTTTGTGTCACAACATTAATGTTTTCTTAATGCTGTTTTAGAGCGTGAGTTACACTCTTTTTTTTTTTTTTCTGATAATACATAACCTGACAGAAGTCTGTAAATTGTGATTAGAGCATGCCTCCTGAGTAAACTATATTTGTAGTCTCTGGCTAATTTTGAATTGTTAGGAATATTATGTCTGTGTTTTTGCTAGGAGTTACATTATAGTTCTGTTCATTGACGGCTAAATCCACACGTGTTACAGCACAGTAAAAGACATAGCCATTATTTCATGGAAAAAAACTCAGTTGATGACTGTTTTTCTCTCTAGCATTATTTGTTTTGGGGGTGAAACAACTCTTTTTTTGAGACTATAATTCACATATAAATTGAAAAAAATAATTAGTTTTACTTTTGTCTTGGCTATTAACATTTTTGTGAAAGTTTTGGGTGTTTTCAGTGATTCTGCTATTTTCCAATTTACTTATTTCCACATCCACAGGATGATCTGGATCAAGCAAAGTCTGGTTGGGGTGTTGTACTGCACTGGCCAAAAGAGGTAGGGTTGAAGGGTCAAATTTCTTTTGACCATGACCCACATGATCCTTTTGCAAGCACCTCAATGGGACTTGAAACACTTGAAGGAGGAATCAAGCTGTAAGCAGGTAATACTCAGCAAGAATTTAACTGGATTTTGGATCCAGCCTGGTTTGTAAG
Source organism: Myiozetetes cayanensis (assembly GCF_022539395.1). NCBI lineage: Eukaryota > Metazoa > Chordata > Aves > Passeriformes > Tyrannidae > Myiozetetes > Myiozetetes cayanensis. The sequence continues at coordinate 30,476,052 of NW_026088185.1, forward strand.
GGTTTGTGGAATCCATCAGGCTGGAAATCACTATAAATGTGCCTGTTTTCTGATCTCATGGATTATGTTTCCCTGTAGCCTACTGAAATATGCTACTGAGAATAATCAAGCATAGCATCTTCTCCTCATATTTTAATATAAAGTACCTTATCAGCTGATAAGAAAAAAGATGCATGTCATATAATCAAGGAAAATGAGACAAATATTAGCATATTAAATCACCTCTACACATAAACATTATTCTGAGCACTCAGCATTTCAAGGTGAGAATGTTCTTTATGAAGTGAAGCAAACTCCTGTGTATATAAAGAAAAATTAACTCAATAAGCAATTTTCTGTATTCCCTTTGCAATTATTTTTGATATTGAGCAAGAGTTCTCTCTTTCGAAATCCAGCTTTTATCTACCACTCTGTCCTTGGATTAAAACACTTTTTTATGGTATCCCATTTGTTGCCATGGATATGAATGTAATGACAGATTCCACATTGTGGATTCTCTGGAAGAAACAGTATGGGGGAAAAGATTGAAGGGGGGGAAGAGGCAAATATTGAGTTTGAATAGGTTTCCTTTGGAATAAGTGATTGTGAGAAAAATGGATATTGGCTGAAAGAAAAACAGCTTAAAATTGAATGTATGTGCACAAGGTTTTGAATCTATCAGATTTATTTTTTTCCCCATAAGAAAGCTGCATTTTGCAGCTATGACCACCTAGGACAGACGTGCTTTCAAAGGACATGTCCTAATTTCTGAAGAGTTGTGTCCTTGAGAAAAGCCGCATCATCTCTGTGCTTATTCTTGAGGAGTGGGACTCCGTCAGACATCTGTTCTCCTGCCCAGCTGGTCTGCAGAGATTCAGAGCAGTGATGGACTTGTCTTCTTATTTTTTGGTATTTGGCTAGAGGTGTGTGTGTCCCTATAGAATTGTGTCACTCTGCTGTGTCTCCTCACAAACAGGGTTTGGGAAGATGCCACAGGCTTACAGCTCTGTGGGATGCAATGGTTGGGCTGGTCCTGACACCTTCTTTGCTGATAATTAGCTCTCACTGATTAGATGTTACTGAGTCATCAGGCAGCAAGGAGAAAGTTCCTGCTTTGTTTTCTTCTTGTGATGAGCAATTGTTTATGCCACAGAGTCTGCTGAAACCAGCCCCTCTTACTTGTGCAAAAACTACTTCAGAAGCAATGTTAGCTTGCTGCTCTGGAGATGGTTAGAGCCTCAAAATGTGAGGAAACTTTCAGATTTTCCTGTTCAGTTGAGAGAAAGTTTGGATATGTGTAAATGAGAAGTGAGTAATGGGTAACTAATTAGAAAGAGAAAGGCCAATGTCTTCTCTCTGACTGTGCTTTCCAGGAATGTTAATAACTGGAGATGGTCATGGCTCCCTTTAAAGGCATTAAGTTACATTGTCTGTCTAATGTCCATTATATGCCCTCAGGGAACAGTATTATGATCAAGATTTAGCATATTTAGATTTTGCTGCAAAAATTCAGTTCCACTCAGTGCTACCAGATGGAAGTGTCACAGAGGGTAGTCTTGTGGATGCAAGGGTCAATCCTCCATACCTGTTTTCCCTAATTAATCAAAGGGACCTTTGAGAGTCACACTGCATGTTCACCTACCAGTGATATATCTTTCCACAGATACTAGTCTAACTTCCCTTATGCAACTTGAGGATAGAGGATTTATATAGTCACTCATAACTCCCAGTGAGATCAGGAAAACAGAGAGTTTCCTTGCATTAAGTATCCTGCACTGATCACCTTACACGTGATGAAATCAAATTCAACCCAAAATTGAAGTGGAGCAAGATGTTCACAAGATGTTCTGGTTTGCTCACTTTTGTTGCCCATCTTGATAAACCCAAGCTATTTTTATGGCTCTATTTATCAACCAGAGGAATTCTTACACTACTAAATGCCTGTTGTGGCATTTTCACTTTGAGTGCTTGATCGGGTTACAGTGTGTGGCCTCCTCTTAACAAACAAAGAAATTAGTTGGGTACTTTCAAGATTAGCTTTTGTAAGGATGTCAGAATGGTTATGTGACATAGAAAGGGTTACTAGAGTTTCAGATATCACCTGGTTGAGAGTTTATGTCCTCATAAGGAGCAAGAGCAGGAGAAGCTGCTGTAGAGAGGAGGGAAAGGGAAGATTTTCTTCCCCTTACCTACCCGAGATTGAGTGAACAATTACCTCGGTGTATAGGCTGCTTTGTCTTGGGTTGGAAGGTGTTTCTAGAAGCTGGAATTGAGATCTGAAAGGGGACATCTGTTGAAGCCTTGCAGTTTTGTACTCTGGGCTAGGATATATGCAGACTTTATGCTAGACTTATCATTGCACCATTTGAAATCACCGTCTGATCATTGCTGCATTTCAGTAAAGATAAGGGCTTTTTGGCTTACGCTGCTGAAGTGGATGGTTATATTTGCAACGCTTTGCTTTGCTTTACTTTTCTTCTTCTGATAACAAGCTAACACTAACCACCTTAACATTAAATAACCACCCAAAACTACTCTCATCAACGGGTAGGACATAACTAAATGTTATTTCACCTTTAAAATCATCTCTATGCTTTTCTGTTTGACTGTTGATTTACAGTCACTGAAAAAAACCCCATGAAAATGTTGTTACTTATGTGAGAATTTGAATCAACAGGTTTAATTGGCTTTTAAAGGCATGAGAGCAAAGCATAGAGGTTTTCATCTGACTTTTAGAAAGCGAAGGTAGAGGCCCTCTAATTGCTGCAGTCCTTTGACTAATTACCTATTATAACTATAGCTAAGCTACAATTGATTCTGTAACAATTGGGTGTTACTGGGGAGGATGCATATCAGAAAGCACATCTTTGGTAGGAAAAGATTTCCAAAGTTAGGTACACTGTAATTACTCAAGGACAGGCAGCTTTGAAAAACAAGCATATAGGAAGGTCAGGCTGAGCAATTATTTTGGTTTAGAATAACCCTTCTCTGGGATCTTATTACTTGCCAAACGCCACACACAGCTCTGATCAGTGTCAGGAAACGGCCAACGAGCTGCTGCTTGTGACTCCCCTGGTGAACCAAAGAACATGTGAACTTGTTAGAATGGGGCAGCTCTTTGACAGTAAATGGGAAGCTTTGAAGATTTCTGCATCAAGTAATAATTTTCAAATGTGAATTAATAAGCATATCTCACAGAGCTCAGCGTGTTGGATTTTCAGTATGTTTTTAAAGTCTGGCCTTAAATCTTTCAATAATTGATCTGTAAAATAGGTTTGCTGGTGCTGGGACATGAGACTGCAGTTATTAAAAGTATTGTTAAAGAATTGGAGTCTTCAAAGTTCTCAGATCATGGTGGAGTTAGGATTCATGATGAAAAGTTGCAGATGAGATGCTGGTCTACAATTGAGTGCATCTTAACTTCCGTCTACTGTGAGATAACATACTGTACTAAGCACTTCTATGTATTTTTTCATTTTCTTAAGATTTAAAACAAAAATGCATAACTGAATTCTTTTACTAATTTTACCTCTATTTCTTCCATTAAATGGTAAAGAAGTCACATATGTGTATACCTTTTGACCAAAAAAAAAAAAAAAAAAGTTACAAATTGCTAAGCACAGACAGAATTTTGTAATTTTTTATTTTGTTTCTCAGTGCCAGAGTGGCACCAGGGGTGTTTCAAAAGTAAGAAACTGGTTTTTCTTCTCCCTCTGATTGGCAGTGGGACAACTATTCAAATAAAGTAGGGAAAGGTTATAGCTCAGGCATTGAATGAAAGCTTTATATGAAACTTGCTCCTAGAGGCATGCAACACAGAAACTAGACAGTCCATAAATATTTCTGGAGAGTGTTTCTGATCATCTTGGGGAATTAAGCACTGTTGTTGCAGTTGTAGCTGAAATTTTTGGTAGCTCCATTAGCTTCCTTGTGGTTTGACATTGGAAGGCAACACCACGCATCTGTTTACACAGAGGCAGAACATTGCAAAACATACCTGGGCTTTACTGAATATATCTGAATAAAATCTTCAAATCATGTCCCAGACTGCTCTAGGCTCAGATCAAAAACATATTGAATCCCCTGTTATGTTCTCTGGGGGCACAAATTCCTACATTTGCAAAAAAACACATCCATCTAGTCAGGGCTCTGGTGGGATTATCTCCTGAATACAGTACTACCTGTTTCAAAATAAGACTGACACCTCTAACTGACTATTGATGCTGCTTCCTCTTAAAGTGGAATCACACTGGAAATAACTATAAGTCCTGAGGATGATTAAGCAGATAGGGAAAAACAAAGGAAGTTTGCTTATTTTGGGTAATGTTTGTTTGATTTCTTTATAGTAGATGGAAAATGCTGTATTCATGGATAGACTGTTGCAGCAGCCAGAAGGAAATGTCAAGGGTGTTCCACCCATGAAGATTTACATTTAAGTTGAGCATCTATGTACTACCCTATAACTGTGGATGCATAATTAGAAGAGTATTTGTTTAGAATCTCTGTATGTGCATAAAGGAGAAGAATGCTGTATATCTTAGCATTCACTTACTATGTGAGTGAGGGAATGGAGTTTGAGTGTGTTTCTTGGTAATTTATTATTTTTTTATTCAGAAATGAATAATGCAAAATGATTCTTAAAAAGTCAAGTAAATCACTGTGTAGCAACAGCTCTGCACTAAACAAACTGCTGCTACTGGAGAAGAGACTTACTGTAATCTTAAGTCCTTCTCTACTCCAAATGAAAAATCAGAAAGTCTTGTTATAGACACAAAGGAGGTAGAAAGAGGAGCAGAATCTGAGGACGTCCTGTAAAGTAGATGAGAGACAGGATGCTGTGTAAAACTAGGGGAAAAAAAGGAGTCAGAGCAATGGGATGCATATGCTTACAAAGATACTGCCTCCCAAGACAGAAATGGGTCAGGTTTGGTGGAAAAAAAAGCAACCTCAGGACAACAGAAGAGCGACCTGATAAAATGCAATATACTGAAAAGGTGGGGAAAGCTCCGGGGGTGGGGGAAGGAGGATGCTCTGAGTGGAGAATGCTGAAGCTGACAAATGAAGGGCAGAGTGCAGCCAAACAAGGGGATAAACCTGCAAGTGATTAAATAGACAATTCAAAAGACATTAAATGCCTGCGGAAGACAGATGGAGTTGACATTAGGAGAAGAAAGCTGCAAATAGAAATGGGAGGAGCAACTGAACTTTGGGTTTCTCTCTAGGGAAGAATTTTATGTAGTCTTTTTTTTTTTAAGCAGAATTGGCAAAGCAGATGACAGACTCATAGAGGAATGATGGCTTTTCTTTTATTCACTTCCAGTAGCTCTTGTCTGCGTGCAGATCCGATCTCCGCCCTCCTATGAATCATAAGTGTCTGGTACACCAGACACTTGGACTGATTAATTTGTATTAACATTAATTTATGTGACAGCTTTTGCTGAATATTACTAATAACTGTTTGGTGCAGGACTACCTGGGTTTACTGTGGAAAAAGAGCAGGCTGATTTTTATAGATTATTGTACGTTATGGCTACGTGTACATGATGAGCATTTGAAAGAGACCTCTGCTACACAACTTGGATGTGAGTCCAGAGTTTGATACTCCCCTCTAATTTGGATGTATTCAGTTTTGAGTTGGCTCATTATGAATGGAGCAACCAGCTGCAAAATTCAGATGCTGTTCTAAATTTGGAGTCTGAAACTTGCCAGAGGTCAGGGACTTTCAGAGATAAAAGCAAGGTTTAGAGCTATCTCTAATAAGAAGATAATATACATTTTAGAAGGAATGACTCCAGACTTCCTCTCATCTATGATGTACTAGGTATATCACACAGTGAAGGTTTTTACAAAAACTCTGTTTGTGTGACCCTCAATGACAGTTCTGTGTATTGCCTGGATCAGATTCTAATCTTTTACTGTCCTAAGTCAGTTGTAAATCTGTAATATTTCTTTTAGGCACGAGAATAGAATATCATAAGGCAATACTATGTATGGCATATATGAGCAAAGATGTCACTTATGCTTATAAAATACAACATCTCGTGATTCCACATTACTCTTTATAAGTTCTTAGGGCTAGAACTGGAAAACAGTTCTGTGCCTAAGGCAGGATTGAGGCAGAATTTAGATATTAGACTCCAAAACTGTAAGCCAAAATACCTAGTTCAGCTCTTTGCTGCCTGCTGAAACAGGTTGCCTGTGGTTTTGAGCAGATGTTTTCTGTAGGTGCCTGAGCAGTTGGTGTCATGTCTAATTCTCACAAGCATCCCATCTGAGTGGTGTGCCCCAAAGTGCTTCACAGCTTGGCAGAATTATACTTATCAGGAAATGCAGAGGTTTATTATTCACCTTTTTATTACTCTAATCCAGGTTTTTCTATGTTAAACCTAAATGTCAAGCAATATTGTTGGGATCCTGGGGGAGGAAGAGTGGCAAACTAGGAAACCTACACTGCACCACAGAGATTAACTAATTCATCTTGCAGTCCGAGCTGACATGCTGATTCATAGGACAGAAATTTCGTGTTATGCTAGAGGGCTTCTGGGAAGGAGAGATATGGGGAATGGTACCCTAAAGAGGTGCCAGGAGATGCTGGAGAAGAGGAGCATTGTGCTGTTCGGATGTTGTTGTCAAGCAGTGCTGATCAGTTAAAACCCAAGCAGGGAAGGGAGCAAACCCCTGCCAGCATCCTCGGCTCTGAGGGGTGACTAAAGAACACAGCATGAAGCTCACGCCAGGCTTGCCTCATGACACTGCTGAAGTATCTGACACCAAGCTGGAACCTGAGTCATTCAGGTGCCACCATGCATAAATTTGTCAGGTGCTCTCCATGGGCATGCTGTTCATTTTTGTTCCCTGCGTCTTGTCCATGATCTATGGCTTACATCAAGGTTTCATGCATTTAAAGTACCTTGTCTAGTGCTTCTTTTTTTTTTTTTCCTTTATAATAAGTCAGTTAGTTTTAAATGGAGCCCATCTGGCTGTATTTTAACTAGAGTATTTTTTTCCTTATGTAGTTCTACAGAAACACCCACTTCTTCTTCCTCTTTGGAGAGGTTTTGCCCTCTCTGCTGTCTGCCTGTGGCCCCCTTCATCCCTAATTTTCTTTACATTTCAGAGATCAGAAAATCTTTATACTAATTCTGTGGACACAAATAGTGCAATTTCATAAAAATTAAGTTGCTTTCCCTATAGAATACTTAATTGTTTAAAACCATTGACAAGTTTATCATGTTGTGGAGGGCATGCTTGTTGCTCTGGTGTGGAAGAGGTGGTGTCCCATGGTCAGCACACTCTGGAAGAGAGCAGAAACTGGTTGACATAGAAGGTGATTCTGGGCAGGAGCTCAGAAGACATCTGGAAAAAAAAGTTGGAATCGGTGAAAGAGGCTCGAGTTGTGAGAAATTGAATCACCGCAAAGTAAAACCGGTGTGGCAAAAAGAAATGAGGATGGGAGGACTGACTGGCTCAAGGGATTTGTAACTGGTACAGAAAATGTTATGCCTTGGTCAGTGGCTTGAATTTGCACAGTCTTACACATGAACACTGTTGAAAAATCATTAAAATGTTCTTCTGTTAATGTCCTTGGGTTGATGCCATGAGAATCATTGTGATACTTTTTCTATGTTACTTTTGACAGCCCCAAAGCTTGGAGCCAGATTTGCAAAGATGTTTAAGTGCTTAGTGTTCATCAAGTATGTTTGCAGTGCAATTAATCCCATCCTTAGAAGAGCTGTATAACCCTAAATTTCAGTGGTGTCTCAGTGACCTTTGTATTACACCTGTCAGTTAAGCAGGACTATCAGCACTGTGTGGTATCTTAGTGAGTACAAACTAGCCATCCACATTACTTTGTAATCTTTCATAAATAAATGAACACTTATTTTACTGATTTTTTTTTTTCTATTAATTCTCTTTGTGAGAAATACTGAGTTGAAATTTTTAAACTGTCCTGAATATCCAAGGGAGTTCATGCTGAATTCAGAGACACACTCTAGAAGCAATTTTCTGGACCTTGTTGGCAGATGGGAAGTGAGGATACTCTGATTTCTGGGCAAGATGCTTTGTTTTCTGTTTGATTTGTTTGGTTTGCTTTCTCTATTGTGTGAGTGTGTCTGGATTTCTTGAAGTGCTTAATGATTCTGTCAGTTCTGGTAAGAGAGCGATCAGTCCAGGCAGGAGAAGAATACCAGAGGTATCTTAGGTCTTCACCCCATATATGGAACAGCTCATGATGAAAAACTCCCTGTGTTTAAGTCTCACAGGCTGAACTAGAGGGACTCACAGCAGTGTCGGTGCAGTGTCAGGAGCTTGACAGACCTGACCGCTCACTCCCAAGCCATTTGGAAGCAGTGTGCACATTTTGAAGGCACTCTTTAGATTTCTTGTTTTCTCTGGTGGGATAGGAAAGGTTATCCCTGCTAAATGAGTGCCACAAACCTCCAGGCAAAATACTGCTTTGGGGTGCAAATTTTGGGAAACAGCATCAGAGAGGGGTACTTGCCTTCACTAGATGTGTCCTACTGCTATGTTGCAAGTACCCCACAGAGGCAGCCTTTGTCCTATTCCTGCTTGCTGCTTTCATGCTGTGATTCATGGAGAACTGAGGTATAATTGAGCCTGGATCAAACTGGCTCAGTAGAGAAAAACAGCTTTGTTGAACTGAAGAATTTTGTGATGTCTGCATACAAACTATGCAGCTTACCTGTAATTTTACTTATTTTAGAACTAGACCTGAGACAGAACTGACTGAACAGCTTTTTTTTTTGTGTAGGGGAAAGTGACAAGAGTGTTATGCCAATTAGTGCAGCACTGAATTGCTCGATAACTTGGAGCTCAAGTGAAGACAGCTGCAAATCTCGGAGCAGCTGTCATGCCCATCCAGTGAGCAGTTTGGCATTTGGAATGCTCGGCTGGAGAAATGGCTGAGGAGATCAAGCCTTGTAGGCATTGTGTATAATCTGAAAAGAGGCCCTGGATGAAGTCATACGGAAGGATTGATCCATGTATGTTAAATCAGGTGAGGTGAGATGCAATTAGCAACTACTTGCTAGCTGAAACGCTGCAAAAATCCTTAGAGCATCTCCCAGAAAACAGAATCCGCTGGGAATAAAAGCAACAATGGCTGCTGTTAGGCTTGATGAAGACATAAGGAGTAAATTTCACCTGCTCATATAGCACAGTTTTCTGTCTCTGCCTCAGTAGCAACCAGCTCAGCTGGAGATGCAACAGCCAAATAGCTGTCTGACTTGTTTGTGATGTCAGTAATACGAGCAGAAATCACAGAATGTTGTCATTTCAGCTGCATAAACCCAGGCAAGACTTCTCTAAATCTTCAGAGAGGGTGGAGATAAAAAGTCTCTCTGGATTTTTTTTACTATGATGAGATGAACTATGCACTAGGAGTGCCTGTAGTCTCAATTTTCTCTAAAAAGAAGGTGGATTAGTAGCTCATGTGCAGATATGTGTTGCAGAATTGCCTATATTTTAATCCTGTAGGATTAAAAACAAGTCAAATAATAGGTTATACCCATTGCTGTGGATATCACTACTGACTATATCTTCAATTGTGCAGCTTTCAGAAGGCACAAATCAGGGACTAACTTGTTTTCAGTGCTTCTCTGTTATTAATTGCCTGATATGACAGCCTTTTCACCTATTGCATTTGTATAAGGTGTAGTCATTTCCAGTCAGCACAGGTCAGTGTGACATCAATTAAAGCTCAAAATGAAGAAAGAGGTGTTATGAGTGAAGTATGGTTGTTTTTTTTTTTTTCTCCAAATAAGCACTTAACTGGATGACTGTGCACACTGTTACCTATTGTGCTTCATTTTAGAGGCTCCTGAATCATAATCAAGGTGACTAATGGCCCTGCAGTCTTCACACTCTTTTCATGGCAGGCTGAAAATAAGTCAACACTAGACAATTTCAAAGAGAAAACCAAAATCAAATTATAGCTCATGTCACCGTTCCCTTCTCTGATGTTTGAGCAGTCTAATAATGGGATATATATATTTTATACATGGGACTTTAACCTACCAAGTCTATCTTGCACAAGTGACAGTGAGTCATCTATGGTTCACGTAAAGTTCTAATTTAAACCTGTAAATTTGTGATGAAAAGAGGAAAATCAGAGGAATTGGTGGCTTTCTCTTTTACCCCTTTCCTTATACTTTGTGTATTTGCAGATGTCATTTGTTGACAGGTCATATTTGTAAAAGGGAGGTGACTTGCACAGCTGGGAATATGTTGTTTTTCTTTGAAGTTCACTTCTAGTATTTGAATCCTTTTAGTTATTATGGAAGGCTCATGTGAGATGAATTATGTAATTACCATAATAAATAGGATCTCATGGAGCAATGCCTTATTTTTATGGTTGGGGTAACTGGCTGCTTTGTTCCTAGGTTGTGGTAATCCAGGCTAAAGGAAACTGTAAGGTGTCACTGATCTCATCTTCCAGCTCCCAGACAGGATGAGCTACACCTGCCTCATTTGGGACAAAACTTAAATCTCCAGTCATGACTGCTGCCTATGGAGCTTGCTGAGGTTTTTGCCAGGGTTTCACAGTGGGGAAAGATGCAGGTTAGACATTGTCTCTCACTTCCACTTAGAACTGTTAGTGCTTCTCTTCATCACAAGCACACCAGCAGATTCCTTCCACATTGCATGAAACTTTTATATACTTGAGTACAGCTATTCTGGGCATCGTGTCTCCCCTGGCCAAAATAAATGGCATTCTAGCACTTTTTTTCCTTATATTTCCTAAAATTTCTGAGGGTGCTTGTTGTTTTCACTCATTTTCTCTGGAATCTATCCAGCAAGTCCAGCTAGGTCTCCCTTGAACTGCAGCATAGTGCCTTATGCCAGACACAGTAATTTCTCAAGGCTGTCCCACTGGGCTGTAGAACATTGCTGCACTTCACACGTCTCTCATGTGGCACTTGTTCATACATCTCAGTGTATTTTTTGCCTTTCTCTCAGTAGCTTCTGTGCTATGTTATCATCTAGCTCCTGCTCTCTTGACCTGCTCCTTCACCTCCAGTCCATCCATGTTTGTGCAGCTGATTATTTTTCTCTGTAAAGTGCTGCACTTGCCTTTATGAAATTGCAGCTTTTTTCTTCTTTTTCTTTTTTTTTCTTTTCTTTTTCCTTCCTGATTCTCTCTCCAGTTAGTCAGGATTTCTTTGAATTCCATACCTATCCTCCCACTTGGGGGTGTCTATGACTGTAAAAACTTGCTCACTACTCAATCATCAAGGTTACTAATGAAAAATACTAAATAGTTCCACATTTGGAATTAACTCAGGGAATACTGTTCACTACACCTTCCACTTTGGTACTGATAAATTGATTCTCTGACTTTAATTTTCCAGCCAGATGTATATCAGCTTGATAGGCACTGTCTCCCCAGTTCATTTGTGAAATATTGGCACTAGAAAAACAACTACCTGTCTGTTAAATTTGGTTACCACATTTCTGTCCCTTTGATGAACAGTGAAGAGAGCAGACATCCATCTATGGTGAAACTTTGAAGGAAAATCTGTGCTCCTACAAACCAGAGTTGTTCTTCTTGCTAAAACAGCACATAGTTTTACACCCTGCCTACGCAGTGAAATCAGCCCAATCCCTCTGCCACAACGATTAGTAGGACTGTGAATCTGTTCCCTTCTAGGGAGGCTGGATTAGGTCTTGGCCAACATGTCTGTGTTGTCCTGACCTTTGGGCTGGTTTGTTTTGTCCATCTACTGTGTTAACAGATGCACAGTTTTGGTGTCCAGACCTCTAAATGTCACACAGACATCCTCCATGGTTTGTAGAGAATGGAGACATGTAGGTTTTCTATAATTTTCTAGCCCTTTTTTTTTCCTGAGGGATGGGATAATGGAGCAGAGTTTTCCAAACAGTTATAAGAATACATAGCTGGGCAAAGTCTGGTTTGCAGAATCAGGTTGATAACAATTTGGAAAATGGCAATGAATATAAATGGCAGAGCTAATGAGGCTGTTGTTTATTGTTTAAACATTGAACTTTCTTAAACTGTCTGCATCCAGGAACATAATTGTTGCATGGATTTGAGCTTGAAATATGTGTGTTTATTCAATAAAAAGTACTAATGTGAAAGTATATTGCTTTCATTCTGTTACTGATACAGTATTCAAATGAGCAAATTTTTCAAGTTAAACTGCATTAGCTGCCTCATTGCTGTATAAAAATCTGGTTGTGTACATTTAGTCTTCATGTAAACCTGGTTGTGTACGTTTAAAGTCTTCATGCAAATCAAGAAGCCAAGAGCTGGATCTGCTCTCTCCTACTCTGTTCATTTCATTCATTGCCTGAAGAGATTTGCAAGCTAAGATTTCACTAATTGCTTACAGTCCTTTTCACACATGTATTTCAAATCAGTGTTCATGACCTGGAAGCCAACACAGAGTAGTGTAAGTCAGAAGTCTAACAAAGAGAACCAACTTTTGATCAGGAGTGTTTTCTGATAGATTTCTTGAAAGCTTCAGAAGTGACTACTGAGTTTTCTTGGTTGATTTATACCCTAAGCAACATCCTTTTCAGAATAACTGAAGTCTGGAGTGTATGGTGTAATGGATATTTTAGAGGAGGTAGTGCATCCATATCTCTACTGGGTATTATCATTTATTATGAGGAACTATTTTCATGTGCAATAAAGGTGTTGCTCAGCTGTAATCAGTAGTTTCTGGATCATCACAGAATCATTTAGGTTGAAAAAGACCTCCAATATTGAGTCCTACCTTTAATTATTATCTTTTATACTGTCCTGGGTGGCAATTAAAGGTAAACCACATGTCTGTGTGCTATTGTGAAAGATGCATTCTTAATAACTGGTGATCTTAGAAAGAATAGAAATTTAGAAAAGTGTTAGTTCAAATGTTTTTTCAAACAGCTAGGAAATGCAATCAATACTTGAGGGTAATATGCAGATTTTCAGAAAAAGGGAATCTTATCAAAAGTAGAGTGACAAGTATAATTAGAAGCTTAAATAGATCAGGTAAGAAAATCTAAGTTAAGACAAACCTAGAGATCTTAAAATGTAGATGTTTGGGTTAAACATGTTTATTAAACCCTTCAAATATCCAACTGACACAAAACATTGAAGTATGCCTGAAAAAACTCTAGTTTAGATGACTTTAAAACAGAGCTTAGGAACTTCTTCTGTCTAAACGCACCTAGACAAGAAAATGGAAAGGTTTCTTTCTTCTATTAAGTCAAAGAATCGCAGCCTGAAGAAATTGCAAGATGCATCACATGGGAAGATTCTTGACATAGGAAGCTTCAAAGGCAAGAAAGCAGAATCCCAAACCTGGAGTATTCCTGGTGCTCAGTCCCAGTGAGTCCCCATGGAGAACCTTGCAGGTCTCAGTCCCAAGATGCTGGGTGGCCAGTTCAGCTGGCAGGGGAGACAGTGTCCCAACAGCAGAGTTTGCCAGGAACACTTTCTGTTTCTTAGAAATCCTTAGAGGAGTCACTTAGAGGTGAACATTCTTTTCAGATTACCTTTAAGAGATTTCCTCATCTCTTTGTCTTGTACCTTCTCTAGGAAATCTTGAATTTTTTAATGTAACCTATAAACTCATGGTAGTTATTCTTAGATCTGCTACAGGTAAATATCTTGTCCATGGGATACCTAAGAAAGCAAAATGAAAATCATAGCAGTAAAGCTCTCCCACTGTCTTCCATGGAATCAGATTCATCCTTTAGTCTCATTGGCAAAATTGCACCTGCAATAGCAGTCATTAGTATTTAGGGGAAGATGATTGGATTACTCATTTCAAAAGATGAATACTACAAATGAAATAAATTTATGATACCATTTCAAATTCAATAGCAATATGATGATTTGTTCTTTATATCCATTGAGAAATTACTAGAAAACAGCCACACTAGTTCTTCAGATATACAGAAACCTGCAGTGATAAACCTAAAATAAAATGCTGCTTAACCTGAATACTTAGGGGAAAAAGTGCATTCTTTGTATTAAAAAACTGGTGGGAAGTAAACTACCCAATTTTGTGAAACTAAGAACTCGACTACAATTTTATTTCCTCTGAATGGTTTAGATGACAAATGACAGAATTTATAGTCTGCAGGAAGAAATAGCTAAGAAGTATTGAAATCGCTAAGAAGTGTTGTAATGGCAAATGTAAAAATAAAATTGTGTTGGGTAATCATTTTCCTTACAGAAAATGCCCACAACCGTAAAGAAACTTCATTCACTGCTGTTTATGTTGCTAATGTTTGAATGCATGTTGACATGCTACTGTGGTGATAAGGACCACAAAAAGAATGGAGATTACTGAGGGCATGTTAAGAACTTGTTTTCCTTTCTGATTTTAGCTACAAAGTCTGATTTCTAAACTCTACTTTCCTTTACTCTGCATAATTTATGTTAGTAAAACTCCCATGGAGCTTGTTGCAGTGAGCTGTTGTGACCTTCATTCAAACACTGATTGTTGTTGTCTTTTATAAGCTTTCCTGAGGAACAGGAACCCATGGGACTCCTCAGCAGGAAGCCCCTTGGTTAGTGGTGTATATTATAAGAAAATGTAGAATTACGGTATTGCACAATGACAGAACTCTGCATAGGGAAATGAAAGATCTTGAGCTTCAGGGCATAATGCTCTTCTACCTGTGAAAGCCAGAAAAACCCTTTATTTATAGCTCTTTCCAATCTTGCAAGGCATCCTGTGAAAAACTCTGTGAAATTATAGGTATTGACAAGGACGTAACACAGCAAAGAGAGACTGAGAGCCTGCTTTTAAGTAGGTCCTTCAACATCTCTTCAAACTCTTCTAAGCCTCTTTTAAATCACGCTAGACAAATTCAAATTACTCATGGAAGTGAAAATAATGATTTCCAAAGTAAAAAAACCCGATATTTCAAGGAACTGGAGCATTTTGGAACACTCCATCTTAAGATATATTAAATTGCCTACAAATACTAACACAACAAAAAGTAGGTAGCTTTTGGAGTTCCCAGCACACTTGTTTGTAAGGAACTACTTAATTTGTTATAAAGGAGATTCCCAAAATATTCCTGATAAGGTGGAGAGGACAGCACAACTGCCATCAATAATAGTGTCAGATATTGACACAGCATGACCTGTGCTTCTGCCAGTTCCATTTAATAGTAAAAACTTTTTAAGAATGAAAGTTAAATCCTCTGCTTATATTATCTACTGTGACATATCTCTATATAGTGGATTTTTTGATTTTTAAGTTATGCTGTTATCATATATGATATCCCACCATCATTTGTTACTTACTGAAACATGCATTGTCTCCAGACTTTATTACACAGATTTTACTAAAATAGTCAATAAAAGTTTATTGCAGTTTGCTACATTTAGTCTTGAAAAAAAAATAAAAAGGCACATAGAAAATCCAAACAAACTCAAAGATCTATGAAGTTTTAAAAAACCCTCCATCTCTGGATTATTCTTTAATATAATTTTTCTATCTAAAATTTCTCTGAAAGGAAGCTGTTGTTTAATAACACCTGATCAGTGTTGTTAAAACTTCCTTGAACAACAGCCTGTGCAGGCATTGTTTGACTTCTACCTGCTCAAGAACCTTTAGGTCATCAGATTATCAGGCTCCCAGTTGACACTCCGCTCACAGAGAAGTTTATGAAAACATCACCAGACAGTTTCAACATGCAGCTAATTAATTCATAAATGTTTTATTTCTTAGCATTTCCTTAACTTTCTGCTAAAGTTTCTCACATGAATGTACAGTACAGATTAGTTGTGTAAAAAGCTGGTGATGTTCTGTAGCTGCTGTGATAGCTGAGATGTCAAGTCATGTGGAATTTGAAATCTACTTTTTCTGAAGGGTTTTCTCCAATCCAGCTAATGTAAAAAACAATTGCCTTAGACTGGATGGATAAAATGGGAACTGTGGAGATGGAGGTTAAATGTCCTAAACTGGTTAACAGTAGGATCTTAAGGTGTGGGATCTTAAGGTTGACAGTAGGATCTTAAACTTAATATTTACAACAGGCTACATATACATATCCATAACTCTGAAAAGGTGCATGCAAAGTAATATCAAATCATAGAATAGAGTTGGCAATTGTCAAATTTTTGTAAAGGTTCTGCTAGAACTTCATTTTGCCTAGGAGGAAGGCATACACTTGGAAGCACCAGTCTTCCTGTCTGGCTTCCAAACTATGTAGATCAGAAATTTGCAGGCTTTGGGCTTTTGCTAAGCATGCACTTTAAAAAGTAAAAATTCATTGACTGAATGGGTACTTGAGCAGACAGTTCGTCCATCCCTATCAGCAAAGGGAAGGCGTGCTTAACACCCACAGCAGCTATTTAATTAAAAGTTTCCCACATAGTTAATCTACCAGACCTCCTTCGAGTGAAAAAAAAAAAAAATCTATCAGTGATGAAAAGCTGCACTATATTTGTTCAGGTTCAGAGTTGTTTTTAGATGTGCAGTGTGAGTTGGGTTGGAAGTGGATTGCAATGACAGTGGCTGCATGGTCTGTGCTGATCAGATCCAGTACAGTCTGAAGCCAGAGAAGCAAATTGACCTTGCTGAAATGAACCTATTTTACCCTTGATACTTCAGAGGGATTCCATGTCTCTGAATAATTCTGCCAGAACAACCTTTATATGAACAAAGCTTTTCTGTAAAGACGAGCTTTCACACAAATGGCAAATACCCGTAAAATCAGAATATGCATAAATTGAAGTAATTGTTAAACCTGCAGAGCCAGGCTTTAATTGTGCTCTCAAAAAGAGATTTTTCTACTTGAACATATTTTCAGTACTATGACCTCTCTCCAGCTAATTCATAGTTAATTAGCAGTTAGTCGTGGTTTAACCTCAGCTGTCACTGAGCCCCACTCAGACGCTTCACTCCCTTCCCCACAGTGGGATGGGGGGAGAGGATCAGAAAGGCAAAAGTGAGAAAACTGGTGGGTTGAGGTAAAGACCAGTTCCCATGGGGCAGGCAGCTGTAGTCAACCCCAGGAAATCAGTGCTTTATGATGTGTTAATGGTTACTCGGGGGGACAACCTCCATCAGTTAGAAAGTCCCCCTCATCCCCTTCCTCTGTCTCCCCCCAGCTCTATATGTTGAGCATGATGCACAGTATGGGATATCCCTTGAGTCACTGGGATCAACTGCCCTGTATTGTGCAGCCCCAGCCTCCTCACTGGTGGGGTGGGGTGAGAGGCAGAAAAGGCCTTGGCTCTGTGTAAACTCTGCTCATAACTAAGGAAATATCCCTGCATTATCAACACAGTTTCCAGCACGAATCCAAAACCCAGCCCCATACCAGCTACCACGAACATCAACTCTACCCCAGCCAAAACCAGCACACAGTTATAGATAGCCTTGGAAATCAAGATTTCTCCCTTCATAAGTAATTGAAACCCACACCATTCATGCTCCCATCAGACACAGGTTTGAGTATTCACTGGTGTCCTCATAGTAGTTTAGTTTTCTAAACTTTGTTTTGTCATTCAGTACATATAAAGTCTCTGCTACGAGCACCGCAGTGAGCAATGCTTGGAAAGGAAGAGTGGGAGTTGAAGTATGTGCTTTATTTTCTTTGCACCTGTAATAACTCAAAATAATAACAACTGTGTCTCTCTTCAATGAAAAAGAAGTAGGTATACTCATGGCTCTTGAAAAGCACTTGGAGACTTGAGTAACAGGCCAAAAAAAAAAAAAAGTAATTTAACGTGGTTATTTGTTGACATAGACAACATTGTAATCGAAGTGCATCCCCTAGAAGTGTCTATGCATAACTATTTGGCACTGATCAACTATAATGCTTATATTGCTATGCTAAATTAAGTTTTATAATAGCACAACTAAGCCATATTTTCATTTATAGTGCCTTTTGGTAACAGATCCCCTAAAATGTGGTGGTTTGAATTATATGCAGCTCATGTTTACATCTGTTTCTGCAGTATATTTGTCCAAAATATCTTGGAAACTCTACAGGTAAGATTTGTGAAAAAGACCTGGAGGAGCATTATTCATGAATTGTCTTTCCTCTTCTGCTTTTCCAGATATAGAGGAAATGTTGAAGACCTACTGAATATTATTGTTTCTGCCACTAGTGAGCAAATATTGGTTGGCTCTTCCTACGATCTGTGGTTTGTATTGTCATTAATGTTCACCTCAAGATGAATGAGCTGTGTTTTCAGACAAATTCAGAGGATCATTTTGCTTTCTACTCTGTATAAGAATTTTAGCAGAGCCATTTTTTTCCTCAAACTCTCCTTCATTCACAGCTCTCAGAAACATTTACAGTGGAAGTTCAGAGCAATTTCTGCTTTCTTAGCTCGGTGTTTCCTGTGTGCTAGAAGTAATAAACCACAGTGTCAAATCTATTTTCTTTTGCAAGTTAGATTGTGTAGGGTATAGTATTGTGGCATTGCAGCAAGGCTTCGATGACATCCTGTGCTACCTCTGTTTCTTGTGCTGGGCCAAGTTTGTTGCCTCACTGCTGGAGGAGCGGGAGAACATTCATGGTTCTGGAGGTCCACTGCATCATCCTCCTGTTGCTCTGCCTGCTTTTGTTGTACTAGTGCCTTAAAGCTGTTCTTTTGTGGGTTGGATGGAGTATAACCAGGAGGGGAAAAGTACCTGTTGCAACGTGTTTGGGTCAAGGTAGATCTTCCACTGTTTCTCTGGACCCCTTTCTAGTCCCTGAGTGGTTTAGTGCCATTTGAGGGAATGGGGTATAAATGGGCTATTTGGACACTGTTACATACAGGGTACCTGCAGTCAGTGCTGTTCTTTATCTTTCCCATGCATCTAATGGCAAGCCCAGCTCCCCCACAGAAGGGCTGCCCTGCTTCTATGTGTGAGTTACCTGTATATGGAGTCTTGTGTGAGCAAAGAAAAGGCATTTTGTGTCCTCACCTCATTTTCTTTCATTTACATCTTATGATAATTTATTCACATCTCACAACTGTACTTCTATTTAAGTGGTTTTGAGCACCGATACAATACAAATGCATGAAAAAAATAAAAGCATCATTCACACAGCCTTACTGTTGAGACACTAGGGCAGAAGAATTCCACTTCAAAGAGGCAGGTGAGAAGAGATGAAGTTCATCAGTAAGACTTTGAATTGCTATTGTGGTCAAGAGGCATTTAGTGTATTTTGGATTTTATCTTACTGTCTTGTCTGTTAGCCTTCAGAATAGCTAGTACAGAAATGTTGTTTTGATTTGATTTCTCCTGCATGCAGTGACAGCATCTTAATCTAGTTGATCAATTACCCTCAAGGCAAAGGAGGGCAAGTATTAGAGTTTTCTTATCTGTCCTTGTTTAAAGAAAGAAACCAGCTCTTGGATAATTAAAGGACTATTTAATTAAGTGAATCTGAGAAATCATTTGGATACTTACTTCTAGTTTCAAAAGTAGACTAAGTTTCTAGGCACTTAGCCGACTTCAAGACAATCAAAATTGGCCCAATATGAAGCACCCTTTGACCTATGGTATCTTTTTCTGTTAAATTTTTGGGGTGGGAGGAGGGGGAAGGAATTCTTTTTTCAACAATATGAGAGCATCATTTTCTAAATGCTCTATAAAACAAAATGTGTTTCTTGGCATAGATTTACATGGTCTTCCCTGGTATCACATATGATCCAGACTGAAAAAAGTGCCATTAATTTCATAAGCCACAGATTATTATTTCATTGCAGGCATCAGCCTCTAAGCTTTTGATATGAGCAGTATCCCTGGTGTTGGGATTGTTCTTGCTGGTATTTCTATGACTCTTTTTGAATTAAGGAGAAAATTAAGCAAGAAGGTAGAAGACAAGTTGAATTGAAAGCCATAGAAAAAAAAAATCCTACTCTAGAAAGGAATGTGTTATCATCTTTTCCTATGATCTTCTATCTGATTGTACTCTTATTCTTAATTCCAAGGAAGTGCCTCCTCTGAGTGCTACATACTGGGCAGAAAGTAGTGGTAAAAAATATCAGGGATAGCAGCATGAGAAAGAGATGCATGAACTGAATTCCTACAATATTAATGGGCAGCTTGGCATTCAGAATTTGGGGTGTAGCTCTGGAGGTATGGAAGTGACTGTATTTTATTTCCTTAAGCTTAATCCTCTTTGTTGCCAAAGACAAGTTTCTGTTCTTCAGTTCACTTTAGATTTCAGCAGCACTGTTTACTGATTCGGTTTGCCTCAAGTTGGGACTAAAATATGTAAGTGCAAATGACTGTAACTGCACAAAACCTGTGTGTTCTGGCCCTTATTGTACCTTTCAGCATTGTAGAGGAACTCATGCTCACAACCTTTTTTATAGATAAAGAGGAAATACACCTTACATATATAAAGAAGGATTTATCATAAGGACAACTGGAAACGTAATGGTTCAAATTAAGAATCATGGTAATTTTTGTGCTTTCTTCTTTATCGTGCTAGAACGTATTTGGGACAATTTTAGTGTTTGCTGTTGCACTTTTTCATATTTTTCTTGCTTAATTGATCTGCAGATTTATGTAATTTCCAAATGGACATACTGTACATGGTTCTCTGTACAAGTGTTAGGTACTTCTTTGTTTTCTGTTACCACCAAAATATCTTTTGCTTGCTCCAGGTCTGCAAGTCTTTAACGACCAATCAGTTGGTTATAGTCATGAGGTCTCCAGTGCCAGCCTGTGCCCCCTCTCCTCTGCCCTGTATCAATGTGATTTTTTTTTTTCTTCCATGTTAAAGAGAGAAATATTTTCCTCCAAATTTGATTCACCTTTCTGACCTCTACTGAAAACACTTATCGTGATGGCTTGTCCAAGTAATTACTTGTCTTTCAGGAAGCTTAATTGTGAAGCATCCTACTTTAGTCAATGAGGAAAGACAGCCCCAAATCCAAATTACTAATATGAGTCTCCTGTAAAGTTGCATCAATTCATCAGTTCTTTCCACTGTCCCAAGTTTCCTTTTGGATTTGGACTATTTATTTTCTCAGTGACACAGTGCACGTATGAACAAAATTAATAAGAAACCCCAGGATATTAGAAGACTGTGAGGTGCTGATACGATAATGTGCTTTTTCTTTCCACCTACCGTTAGGGTAGGAGGTGCATGTGCATATATAGGAGTTCTAAAAATAGCTCAGAATGCATCCTCTGCTTGTTTTATACTACTCTGAAATACAGCTATTTCAAGTAACCCATAATCTACAAAAGAAGTTTGGATATAAGGCACAGATGGCTGACTGCAAACAGTAGTGAGCAGGTTCAGAGCAGAATCTCTACTGTTTTCCAACTCTCTTTGTTCTGTTTCATGGCAGACCCCCAGATGCTCCTGAGAGACATCCCAGGGGCACACACTGGCTCTCCAAGAGGTTTTGAAACCTCTGTAAATTTCCTACTCTTTATCCAACATTGGGCAGGTTCCCGCAGTGGGATAAGGATCAAATGAAGGTGTCCAGGTCAGAAGCACAGTTGAAGCCATCTGTTTATCAGCCTCCTAGCTAGGTGTGCTCAGTAATGCCATGGGATGAATGCTGGTAATATCAGTCTCTTCTCTCTGACAGGAAAAAAGCAGGGATAAAGCTCATTTCATAAAATGACCCACTATAAAATTGATGACTGCAAAAGATAGATTTTGATAACTATTAATAGAAAGGTCAGAGTTCAAAATGCAATAGCTAATGCATCATTTTCTCAGAAACTAAGTAGCTGCTATAGGTCATCGTGGACATCTGTAATATTTGCAGCCTTGAAACTGTGGGTAGATTAAAGGCAGGCTCTTGTCATTTAGGTTTTTCTGTGATCTATTTACTCATCCCTCTGGTAGAGCAATAAATATTCTTGTTCTCCAGAAGCTGTATAGAAAAGAAGAAATTCAAGATTAATGGTGTGACATAGCCTATGATTGGGTAGGTAGCCTTTCTGTGGACTGTTTTGAGAGGGTGATGTTAAATGCACATATTTGCAAAACGATGCTTTACTCTCCCTAAATAGTTTTTCACTAAATCATAGGCAGTCTTCATACTTTGTCTATGGAAAGTTTTCCTAGAACAGTGGTGTTCCATGCAATTTATAATCATCCTACAAAGTTATTCTAGAAATTGAATTTAACTCAGCTCTGGATAGTAGTGACAAAGATACCTTTAATATATATTTTGGTCATCACAAATAGATCATAGGAGGGGAGTAATTAACAATATACTGTGCATTGCGAGAGTCTGGAGAAGCAACTCTCCATTTTTTTGACAAAAGCTTCCCAGATGCTGACAATGAGGCTTAAGCAGGAGATGACACAAGGATATGGAGAAAGTCCAAGACTAACCTCTCAAGCTTTCTGAGAGGGTTTGACAACAAAATGATTCTCCTTAGGAGAAAAAACTTGAGTTCAGTGAGACTGATATAGCACAGTAGTTTGGACTACAAGAGGACAGAGCCTTTTTTCTTTTGTCTGCATTTGAAGAAGTCAGGACATGAAAATGTCCTTGAAGTGTCTTCCTTCTGTAATGGACAAGGAGCTAAGGCCAATCTGTACATCTTTATGAAACATCTTATGAAACACCTTTCAGTCATGTCTTCTTCATACTACATTGTGCAGATCTGTCCTAGGCATTGCATGCAAGTTTAAAGGACTTTTTCCCATAAAACTTATGGTCACTTTTAATTTTTTGATATTTATAATTTAGAGACACAGGGACAGCGTGTTATGGGTTGTGTGCTCCATCTTCCTTGCTGGCCAAAATTTTAGAGGATGAAACCCTGCAAAGTTGAAGTGCTTTGAAGTATAATGTCTCCTAAATCACTAGTTTAGATTTATGGTAGAGGTTTTTTCTTGGGATGAGTTACAACATGCCATTATTAACTGTCATAAAATCATAACAAAATAGGATATCACAGTTTTGGTTTTACTTCTACAGAAACAAGTTTAATTGCAAAACAGGTGATTTGAGGAGGAATTGGGGAAGCAAAGGCTAGTACCTCAGTTCCTTTACAGTTCCTTAGATCTGTTTCAGAAACAGAGTTCAGCATTTTCCACAGAATATTGTCAAGTGTGCCACCAGGAACAGAGGAATCTCGAATGACCACTGATTTTGTCACTAATATAACCTTGTGCACTTTAATTAAAATTTAGTATTTCTTTATATTACTGCAAAGTACTTAATGCGGCTATTTTTTTGTCTACTCAAGTCTCTGTTTGTTTTAGCTTTGATTGTTTTATTTGTCTGAAATGTGTAAAACATGGTTTAAATTTTATAACAGATAGTAATAGCCAGAGAGTTGGGGTTAGATTTGATGGCAAGAGAATTTGAAAGGAACCCTGAAATTGCTGATGTATCAGAATGCCCCTTGAATACGTTTGAGAATGTAAAATATTGTACCAGACTTTTATCAAATATAGAACTGATTAGAAACGAATAGAAATTTTACCCCATGGGAAACTTCTTGGAACAGATGTAGAATTGTTGTGAAACTAAGGATTTATCCTGTCTGCCCTTCCTCAGTAGCACACTCAGTCCACGTGGTGAAGGCAGAGAGGGAGAATAATAACCTGAGGGTCATTCAGGTGCCAAGCTCTCCCTGGATGGGGCTCTGGAGGAAATTCCACATTAGTGTGCACTGGCAGGCTCAGGAACGGCACTGGGGAAATGACTCACCTCCAGGAGTCTATATCTGTCACTGGGGAAGATGGAAGAGTCGAACTCTTCTGACTGAAGAGATAACAAACTGCAGAACGGCTGGTGGCCAGCTGCCAGCAGCTGCCAGGAACACAGCCAGCCTGGGAAAGTCTGTAAGAGGTTACAGCTACCAGCTGGGCATCTTGGAAAGCTAAATGTACATCCAAGGCATTAAATTCTGCTTTCTTTTAAATGTTTTGGTGTTGAATGAATGTTGCTTGTTTTTTAAAGGCTGTCTGGTCAGTAGTCATCATTATCTTTACTCCCAGGAGAGGACAATCACAGGGACAGAAAAAAGTCAGGACACCTGAGCTAATCGCGGCTGTCTGCAGCAGAGGGAGGGCTCAGAGCCCTGCTGATGAGACAGAAAATTATGTCAATTAGCCTCAGGAAAATTAAGTGCAAGGTTCAAGGTCCGTAAGAGATTATCTCAAGGACAGCAGAAAGCAAGAGAAGTGCCGTTAGCCTAGAGACAGTGGCATGGGTTTTTTGGCACACAGCTTCACCCACACAGGCACAAAACTTGGCATGGTTGGTTTAAAGATGTTCCCCTCATTGCCTCCAAAAGCTGCAACACTTCAGGTTGCCTAAACTGCCCACTCCATCTGTCCAAGTGGCTGCTGTTTTTTGTGATCCCTCCCCCTCTAAGTTAGACTTCCCTGCCAAAAAGATGAATTGTGGCATATTGGTACACCTCTGTGCACCTGTGAGCCCAGGCCACATGGAGAAAATGCTGTGATGCATCTGCATTAGCAAACAAAATTACCCAGAAGAACTAAGAAATATTTATTTTTTTACATATCCTGTCTTTATTGTGCTTGAATAGCTTTATATTTTCCTGTGTTTGCAAGGCTTCCTTGCCTCTGCAAACAGCATTGTGTTGTAAATATCCATTTTACGTGCACAGAGGCAGTATAGATATCTCCAATTTTCCAGCACTTCTGGACTTCTTTTGAGAAATGCCAGAAAATCAAAACATCTTTTAAAAGAGTGGGTTTTTCCACATCTTTCAGCAGAGAATAATAAAGACAATATTCTGTAATTTACCATTCAGTATGCACATTTTCAAATTTTGCATCTCTGGAGGAATATAGTTTTTAAAAATGCCAGTATATTATCCCACATTTTATTTTCATTGTTTCTATGAATGATGTCTTAAGAGAGATTCATAAGAAGAATACTACTCAAATTCACATTTTTTTGAACACGTTTAGTACTGCTTTTGGTTTAAAATATATTTTAATAATATTTTAACATGTCTCAACATTTTAATATTTGATATTAAGTATTAAAGCCACTCCTTGTTCTGTAAAGCACAATTTTCAGTTTTATAATTTGGATAGATCTGTCCAAATTTCATCTTTAGGCACAAGCACAAAGACTTTGCATATCTACTGATTTTAGGGAGTGATCTGTGCAATACTGCAACAGGTTATTTAAAAAAATTATACTTTGTGTTGCCTGGTCTTGCATCCTCTAGGGACAGCAAGCTCTCAGTTCCCATTAGCAGGATCTTGACCTTGGATGCTCCCAAATGGCTGTAGAACTGCAGCTAATTGCCTGTGTCTTAAACACAGTGACTCTGTAATAAAACCAGAAGGGGATAGCAAGTTCAGCAAAGCCTTCAGTGTCCACTTAAGTTTTTTTCTGGGGCACTCGAGATAATTCATAGCTTAAGAAAAGATCTTATCAAATAAAAATTTGTGTTTGTTCCTGGCCCAAATTTTAGCTACAATCACCAAAAATGGGTGGCTCTTGTAGACCCATTCTCAAGTGCCTGACACAGCAAAGGCTTCAGGGTTGTTATTGATGTGTTGTGAAAATACACCTTGTGAGGCATTTTGTTTTTGTTTACCTGTTCAAATTTTCCCTCAAGAATTGGTTTAATGAGATGTGGGGGTCAAGAACTCATAAACAGTAGGAAAAGTTGTGCAAAGAGCTTTGAATCAGACATATATTTAGCAAATAATAGATGTATATAAATGACAAATGTAGTCTATACAATTTTAAATCCATTAGAGCAACACTAAAGAGAATGCATTGAAAAATCACAGCCTTTCAGATCTTAAAGAGAAAGTGACAGATTTTTGAAATATGAAGAGATTTTCAAAGAGAATTAAAAAGAAAGATCTTGTGAAGATCATCTCCTTTTCCCCAAAGGCTAGAACAGAGGATTTGACCCAAGGTTAGGGCAATTAATGGGAATTATTTTTAACATCTATAATGAGGTCTCCAACAAAAGTCAAATTGGCAAGGGCTGAGCCTGGTACCTGGGTGCTTGATCAGAATTGGGGTCATTAAGGGAAAGGCACCAGTAGATGGTGCTCAAGAATATGCAGAATTGTTTCTGGTTGTGCAGGACTAACTCATCCCTGCACAGAGTTACGTGTGAGCAGCTTTCTGCATGATGTGCAGAGTGCCTTGGAAAAAAAGGCCCAGATCTCAAGAGAAATCCTATACATCCTGGGCATCCTGTGTGTCCTAAATACTATTTGGAACTCTCTGGGTCATGATCCCTCCAAAGGAATGGTCAGTGCAATTCTTTCTTTTTCTGTCAGGTTTAAAATGAATCAGTAGCAAGTCTTGATTGGTATTGTCAAGCAATGCTGACAAATCTGACAGTGAGGGCACTGCTGATTGCCCTAAAACCATATTTTTATAAAAAAAAAAAAAAGTATTGCTTGGCTTATTCATAGCATTCCTTTCCCACAGAACTGTCAGTGTCAGTGAGAGGTCTCTAGGTTTTGTAGGAGGTGCCTGTGCTGAAATACAACTGCTTTCTCAGTTCATTTTGGCTGTGGATTTGATATCAGTGATCTCTTTGTAAAAATCTTCTCAGCGTTACACTCAGGTTTAAAAAAATAGGTGAAGCTCATGGATTTTTTAAAGCTATTTTCATGTCCTGCTGCAGCTTACATCAGAGTGGCTTATGTGTTTCACCAGAAATGGAGGGCATGACAGGTGTATTTTGAGGCCACAGCTGGACAGAAAGCATTGCAGTATCATGTAGAGACTGCAGAGCTCCAGTTTGGGTCACAATGGATAAATCCAACTGGATTTTCCACTATTCCACCATTTTCTGTTATCGTTTTCCACCATAATTACCAGTGTGGTGATGGCTTAGTATCTATTATAACGAGCAGGTTGCCCAAAGTCCAGTGTATTGTCAGAGAACTGTGAACAATAATTTAGGAAGCTACTGGAGAGGCTAAGATTTTTTTTTTTTACCCACTTTATTGTGCAAGTCACAATAACATTTGTGGGTTTTCAGAAGCCTTAACGGCCTGCTATTTGAAAATATGTATTTCCAGGCATTCTCTGTCCAAAACCTAATCTGAAAATTACTGCCTGTAATACTTGCATAAAGAGTTTTAAAAGAAAATTTATCACAGGTCTTGCTTGCTGCACCATGTACAATAGATTTTCTGAAACACATCCTTAGGCTTGCCATCAGGATGCCTTTTCACTTCTTCACCATGAAGAATTTTTTTTTAATGTGTTGGTGAATTTAAAAATGGATAATAGAAAGTTCATATAATCCTTGGATACCTTCTGAATGACAATAGGAATAAATAGATCTGGAAATGGAAATTATCCCTAGAAATAACTATTGAAAGCAAGACTAGGAAGACCAGTCTTTTTCAAGATAGTCCTGTAAAAGTGTATTAGAGATCAGGCACAGCACAGCCTCTCTTCTTGTTCCATGAAACAAGAGCTATGATTTGACCATGTAACATTTCTTTATTTCCCTATAATAGGTTACAGTCAATGGTTAAAGTCTCATTATGATAACTGTTAAAACAGGGCAGCAGTTCTCCAGAAAACCTTTTGTCTATTTTGTGAGTTCTCTTAAAGCAACTATGAGGAAGAGCTTCTTTCTTAATCATCTCTAATTCTTATTTCATGGAATTAATTCTATGGCAATTCTGGCTGAATACCTCTGGAAAAAAAAAACATGTTAACAATGTATAGATATGTAATACAGTTCAGCTGTGGTTATTATATCAAATTTTTATTAACTTCTAGAATAACCTGTATTTTCTTTTGTCTTTCACCACACATTTGCAAAATGCTCAGTGAAACATGGTTTTATGCAAACTGGCAACTAGCAAATGCATTTCTATGCATCAGTTTAATTTCACAGTCCTGTTGAATTCTGAAGAGATGGCACTTCTCGTCTGTGAAAGATAATTCATACTAGATGTTTATTGTGGTTTCACTACTAAGCTACCAGGAAGCAAATTAACTCTATCCCAGCTGAAACCAGGACAGTATTGTGTAACTAATATTATACTCTGAGGTATAAGCAGATCTCATTTTTAAAGGTACATATGTGATAATGAGTCTTTGCCCCTGAAGTTTAAAAACAGAGGTGGATGGAAGGAATTCAGCTGGATGTAAAGGCTGCTCCTACTAACCACCCATTAAGTGTGTATTATAATTCTGATTTGCACAAATATTGATAAATACAAGATCAGTGATCAGGGCAAGGTTTAACAGAAGCTGAGCTCACAGGAAACGTAAGGATGTAAGCTGTTGGCCTGTGAGCTCCATACATCTGTTTGCTGACTCTTGTGTTCCCTTTTCCCATTGAAGAGACACGTTTGTCTGTCTGAATCTTCTCACTGTTGGAGCAGCTGACATATATGTGTGCAAAATATTTGACAGTCTTAGTATTCTCACGAGAATCCAAAATCACAAGGAGTAAGTGACATCCTGCAGGCGTTGGGGTTTTTTTGTATTTGAGATCCGTTTAAAATCCTTAGTCCCAGTCCCACAAGCTATTCTATGAACTAAAGCATCTTGGTCTCAGTCTCAATCTTTTTAGTTTGCATTTCTCTCTATATTTCATTTTATAACTCTCTAATTATTTTCCTAATTTACTGGTAAGGCATCCCTCAGAGCAGTTCAGCATTATACCATCATCTTTGCCCAGAGAATTTGATATTTCAAAAAGCAAAACAGGTGAATCTTTAAAGTATCCATAACACAGAAAGTTTGCTATTTTATCCATATTTAACAGTAACATTTCAGCATATTCCATCAAGTTCATGGAACTTGACTCTCTGGAAATTTATGTTGTATCACTAACAAGTACTATCCTGAACTTGCCTCTCAAGTTTTAGAACTTTGGTTCAGATAGACATTTAAATAACACTCCTGTACTATTTTCAAAAATACTTTTCATTATTTTCCTGTCAGTTAAAGTAGGAAATACAGAAGGACTTCATTAGAGTCAAAGGGTTTGTTTCTTCCTGTACAAGTTCTATTATATTACCATCTGTAATGCTTTTTAAAGTTGGATCAGGATATTAACTATTCAAGCTAATCCTCTAGTCCCACAGAAACTGGAAGCAAATAAAAAATCAAAATTAAAACAAAAAAAAAAAAAGAAGAAGAAAGTGGGAAAAAATTCTCTTTATTTCAAAGAAAACCTGAAATTTTAGATGAAAGTTTTATCTGACTTCTTTTGATTATAACATCATGGTCTGCTATGATAAGGAGCTTTATTCCCCTTGTTTAAAATGCAAAATTGAGTCAGATCTTGCACTCCATAAATAACAGATCAGAACGAGGTTGACTAGTAAATGAGTATGAGAGAACAGGTAAGGCTTTAGAGAGTCCTTCCAGGGGAAGAAATATTAATTACCTACCCTTGTTCTGAATAGAATAGCAGTGCTCAGGCATTGGAGGCAAAGGCTGTGATTGCTCTTTACCAACCTGAAAGCATCTCTCTCCCGCTTACCACAGGGCACAAGTATGGACACAGACAAATTTTAGGAGTAAAGCTTCTTCCCTAAACTGAAACCAGGTACATCTCAAAGATATTGGAATAAAATATGTTGAACTCGAACCACTGAGAGTCTGATCCCAGGCACGTGGAAGTCGGTAGGATCCTTTCAGCTCCTGTTATTAGATTTTGCGCTGGAAGCTACTTTGTTGATACTGAAGGCAGGAAAGGCAACAACATGAGAGGAACAAGGGACCAATTCTTCTTTTTTCTCTTTTCCAAAGTAGGAAAATTGCCTAATTCTAACTGTCAAAACCGAAGTTTGTTGAAATCAATAGGAGTCTGCCTAAGTGGGAGCCAGCGAGCAGTGTACAAGCGACAAATAGCAGCTGTGTTATGTACCTTGCTTCAGGTCCTCCTGGAATGAAAGCCACTAAAAATAGAAACAGCACCGTGATAAAAGTTACCCCAGTGAGCATACCCCCGTTTTATCATGGTAAAATTGCTTTCCTACCAGTGGGGGAATTTGATTCCTTGTCTGTGCCAGAGGGATGAAAACAAACAAACTCCTTTATAATTCCTGGACTCTCTTGTATTTTTGTGCTTGAGCCAAGGAACAGCTAGAAACAGAGTAGGTTTTGTATTTCTTCTAAAAAATATGATGCAGCAGAAAAATTACAGTATCTAGCCAGAAGTATTTGGGGAAAAATGTTACGTGGCAAGATAGCCATCCCCTCTTTTCCCCTCTTTTAATTTATATCCCAGTATCAGCCCACACCAGCAGGTACCTGAAAGACGTCACAAAGCTTCAACACCTAGAACAAAACCTAAGCTGTGTCAGGGTAAGTCATGCATTATTTGACTTCATTGACTCCACCAAGTTTGGCTCTACTAAACAAAGCTGAGAGAAATAAACAAAAGAAACCCTTTGATACTGAAAAATATTAACAGAGATTTATTGTCTTTGACAGTACAGACGCTTTACAAACACTGCTGTTGATTCTTATGCAGATGAGGAAATTTTAAAAAATGTGTTTCAGCAATTTATGGTTCTCATAGTTAATAAAGTTATTTTATTAATGGGAAAAAATTCTCCATGCTGGACTTCAAAACCTATTGATTTTATTTGAGTAGCTTAGTGGCAGATTGCTAAAAGTATGAGTTCAGGAGAGCTGATGCAGCAAAAAGAAAGATAGTATCTCTTACAAAAATTTAATTATCTTGACACTAAAACTGCATCTTATTTTAAAAATTAATCTCCATTAAAAAAAATAGGCAATGCCTAAAAGTGAAATGCCTGTCATGTGTTATTGGCAAATCTGAAATGAAACTGTAGGCAACAGTGATTGATTATACCTAAAGCAAAGAACCGTGATCTGATAATAAAATTGGTTAGACAGAAAAATATGTGACCGAGCAAGAAACCTAGGTTGGATCCTCAGAAGTAAATGCTCTCGTAAAAATAGAAGTGTGAAGCTCACATAAAACCTGAAGATGTTACATTCTCTATCTTCTACTGGGTGGTAAAATCAAAGATCAGGAGAAAGGGTGGCGAAACCAGCCTGGATCATTAGCACAATCATCAGTGCTTTTTAACATCTTTGTTTTTCCAGCATGGAAATAGAGGAGAGTCTTCAACCAACAGACGCATCTCTCAACAATGAGAAGATATTTCAGTTTTTCCCAGGTGGGATTTTTGGTTAAGTTGTCCTGGAATATATTCTTTGCTCTTTACTACAGCTTGATATTGGTGTGTGTAGACGTTTTGTGGTGCTGACAATGTATGACTGTAGTGTGCTATACATAGAGAGACTCTGTGTGTGTGTATGCATGGCTTATATAGTCAGGGGTATGTATTAATGTATTGATTAATTTATCACTTATAAACACATACAGACTCACAACTCTGTCTGCATAAACACACTTTGTATGAAAAAAAGACCGCACCTGTATTTGCAGTAAAATATGCAGAGTGTATTTGATATTCTCCTTTCCCCTGGGTAGTTTGAGTGTTTAAGGCCATAATGATGGTTCCTGGTTCTGCAGGAGCAGCAGACCCATGTACTGAAGGATGCCCTGGCATGACATGCCTGCACTGCCAGAGGGCAGGAATCATAATTTCTCCCTGGGCATGGGTGTGTTCTGAAGTGCCATTTACACACAATGTGTTCTCTGCTGAAGACCAGCCTTGACCAGGAGATTTTAGAGATGAGAATTATGTAGCAAAGCACGGGACTAGAGGATTTGGGATGAAAAAGTGAGACTTGCCCAGAATCCCATGACTGTCTTAAAATAATAGCCTCTTATTAAAACATTAGCAACCACCTGTTTTCTTCTTGCACTATTATAGGACAAAGTCAACTCTTTTTAGTGTGTTGCTGTTGCATTTGCACCAAGCAAAGTCAGAGCCTAGTTAATCTGTCTGCCAGGCATCTAATCCTTTAGCTTTTTTTCCAGTTCACGTATGACTTTGAAAAGCTTCAAAAGAATCAAAGGATAAATCAAAAACTGAATCTGATGAGTTTTGCAAATCAGTAAAGATTATTAATAATAATAATAAACCAAAACCAAAAACCCCCTACACCCTTAAAGTACTCTTATTAAATTAAATATTCACAAACTGATCCACGTGACTGCAAGGGCAGTGCTTATCTGCACAGAGCAGTAGCAAAAATAAAGACCTGGGAGTCTTATGGATAGAAGAGAAACAAAGTATTTATGCTATGGCCAAGTAGGAGATGCAGAAGCTGGACAGTCTCTGAACAGTGATAATGAAAATATTTTTCTTATCAGCTTTAAGTTCACTGACATACTAATGTTCTCTGGCAGTGATGAGAACAGCATTCTTGGTGTGTGCTGTTTTAACACCAGCTTGTGCTGGTGCTCTCTCAAATAACCTCCCCCAGGTGCTTCCTGGTCCATCCAGCAGTTGGGCTGGGGCAGCTCTGGCAGGGAATAAACGAAGCACATCAGCTTTACCTGGGTCTTCCTGGGCTGGGAGAAGAAAGGTTGAGCCTATTTTCGAGTTGCTTAATTTTTGCCTGCATTTTGGAAGACTTTCTCAGGGTGGAGAACCATATCTATGTGCCCACAGATACTCTCATACATTTTTCTTCAAGGAAAGATCTTGACCCTGGAGCTTGAAAGAGGAAGACTCTTCCCTGGGGCAGCTAGGGTAAGTCTGGAGACACTTACTCTAAGGGTGCAAAGAACTGAATTTGTCTGTAAAAATCTGTGCCATGTTTCAGTTATCTCCTGCCCTTTGAGAGTATGGACTGAAGTAGAAAGACCCTCTTACCCTGTGCTTGATAACATTGGAAAGGCACAGTGTTTTGTGTTTGCATTGATACAATAGCTATAAATTAAATGGATTTCTACATTTTCTTCCCTCTGTGCATCTCAGCAACAAGATACAGTGGCCAAACTCTCTGGCAGTTTGTGATTAGGCATTTTTGTAGACCAAGAGAAGGTAAAGAGATAGACTATGAGAGTTTGTCCATCTTATTTAAGAGGAAAGGAAAGCTTTACCAGTGTTTGCCAGGTTCACATGTATGGAGTGCAATAAAAGGCAGGATAGGAAATAAATCTTAGACATAACAGACCTCGACTTGGATGAAATCTGTAGATCACATCTTGTTGTTGAAGTTTTTTGCCATGTATAGTTATAATATGAAAGCAGAATTTTCTGGGCTATAATATGGCAATTAAAATTGATTTATGAAGAACAAGCCTTCAAAGTGATATCCCACTGCAATTTCAGAGCCAAAGGTCTTGCCACCAACAAACAGCCAAGTGCTTCTAGGAAGTTAATGACAGAGAAATGTGAATCAGCCACCAAAAGTATGATTGCAAGTTTTGTTGTTAAGTTTGAATATATCACACAGATTCCCACCCTCCTCCACACATAAAAGCCCTGCAGACCCTACTAGCTCAGATTCCAAAGTATGATATAATCATTATGGGAAAGGGTATTTATTAGGGCATCTGTGATTCAAATTTCTCATAGTCTACCATATAAAAGTCTGAAAGAACCTTGCTTTTCACTGTGGAGGTCATACAGAAAGTTTTGTGTGTCTTTAGTGTGCAATCAGGTAAACATCATCACTCACACGAACACACATCCATTCATCAATTTTATAGCGCTGAGAATTTCTACAGGCTGGATCAAATTAATAAATTCTTTTTCAAAAGAGAGACATTGCATCTAAATTACTAAAACTGTTTTTTAAAAAAGTTCAGGAAAAATTATCCCTCTAAATCTGTATTGCAGACCTGGAAAGCCAGGTCTGCTCTTATTTGATTTTTATTCTAGGTCAGTTCTTGACACCTAAAGTTTCCATTGAGACTTTTAGGCACTCAGTGTGTTTTACAATTGAGCAAGAATTATTAACACACAATTTTTGAATTTAAGAACTGTGATACACGAATGGTTTTTATAATCTGAGCCCAGGGATTCAATCTGCTGAAGGACATTGATTCCTAGGCTTCATGTGCTTTGCCTCCAAGGGGAACCCACACTCCTTCAAATGCCTGGGGAATGTGTTCTCTGTATGGAAACCCATATAAGCCATGCAGTATAATGCACCTGCATGAGAGCTGAATATCTACCACATCTAGAGATGCCTTCCACCTGTCATTTAGAATCAGATGATATACAAAAATTGTGTTAGTTTTACAAACTGCATCTGTCAGCGTTTCTACTGCTTTCCTTTCCCACAACCGGCTTACAGAAACGTATCCAAAAGATTCTATTAGAGGTCCCATCTCTTGGTTTTTACATAAAATAAGCAAAGTGTTGGTCTACAAGAACTTGGGATGTCTCAAATACTCTTTTAACCTGTTCCAACCAAGGGAAATTGAATTAGTATTCCTGTGGATCTGTTTAAATATTTAAAATAATATAGTGATTAAAGCATCCTGCAGAAACAGAAGGGGAGAAGGGAGGGAAGAAAGGAACCTTTCAGTTCGTGTTTGTTTATCTGAATGTTATATTTTGAACAAGGTGAAATAGCCTACAGGCTTATAATTTAAGCGATGGAAAAAGCCTAAGGCATTTGATGTGCCTGAATAATTTTGTTGTATTCACATGATATTTAGAAAATAGACATCTATTTATATTATGTGTTTTGGCTACCTAGTGGTTTAGCATCTGTTTGGGAACAGTTTGCATGCTATTTTCTGTAAATTGTGATTGCTTGTTTCCCTGCATAAGATCACACAAGGTTCCCGTTCCTGTATTCACAAGATATATTTCATTGTAATTCCCTGACAAACTATTGACAGGTAAAAGAAAAGTGGACATTCTTTGTTGCTGCATCTCTCACATTTTTCCTTCTTGATTTAGCTTTTCTTCTCCTTTCTGCTCTGTGGCAGAGTAAAATGATGGCTGGAAGAGAGGTAGAATGGTTTCTCTCTTTTAAATATCTTTATTTGTTCTATGATTATCTCCTATTTATAAAATAATATCCGAAGAAGGAGACATTTTTAAAGATCTGACTTAAGATTTCTATCATAACATACTCAGGAACCACACTAGGAATGTTTCTAGCAAAAGTTGTGAGGAAATGTTCTGCACTGTGTGAAGGAAAGGAGGGGAGAGAAATGTCAGTAATATTGGTGTTCGCCTCAAGTAACTCTGTTGACAATGGGGAGTAATTAACAAAATTAACCGTGTGTTTTATGCATTTTTAAGTAAACACTGAGTATTAGTTACACAGGAAATAGCTCTCTCATTGTTAAGCATGTGAGAAGGACCACAGGGTTTACACCAGAGATCCATTTAGCTGAGAACACTCTTTCTTCACTTGGCAGCAATAGGTGCTAAAGAGAAATCAGAAACAGAGACTGCATGGAGCAAGTTTTCCTCCCAGTATGCCATCCTGACTTGTAGAATAGTGTATGAACTCAGGAAAAAAAAATTGAGTTAGAACACTGTCCCATCCTTAACATTTCCATTTAATAGATCCAGGATCCCCATTTCTCAGAATCAGGATCAGCTTACAGATCCCTGATTTGCTTTCCTTTCACCCTTTTGTCTTCCAGCTCTCCTCAGTGTTATATTGTAAATGTAAGCACCTATTTATGGGCTCATGTGTCTGTTCTTACATTCTCTACTGGATAAAGCTCCCCATCTTTAAATATAACTCACAAAGTTTGGGTCTGTGATGACAGTAATGCCTCTCTATTTTTCTTATTTTCTATTTTTTCTGCTGGTTGCTATTACAAAAAAACCCACATTCTTCTCTGATACATAATTTAAATTGCCCAATTTGGTTTTCTTATCCTGTATTATTTCATCAAGCTTTGAACAGAACGGAAGTTACATCTCCTTCCACCATCTCTTAACCCATTGCTAGGGTGTAGGAGGAAAGTATTTCAAGATAACAGTGAGTGCAGGACATCAGAAAATCACAGGCATTTTGAAGTCTTGGTCCCAAACACTGCTCACAGATGTTAACTGGTCATTTGTTACTGGATTTGTTTTAAAAAACATTAGAAGTATTTTATGAGGGAGTGACTTGACACTTCTGAGTGAATATTCAAATTTCCCCCTCTTTTTTCTATCGCTCCTGATGACAACTAGATGGTCAGAAAGCAACTGCCACCTTCCCACCTTCAGTCATCATCTTCCCACTCACTCTGCAGGTACCACACATCCTCCTCCAGTACCTGCATTGTTTTTGCTGTCCTTATGTATCAGATTCAAGTTTCTCATTATCTCTAACAAATCTCTATTTTGGGGCATAGTAAGCATTCTACTTCATTTTCAAATATTTTGTCAGAGGATGGGGCACCTTTTTGGAGATCAGCAGGAACACACCTGTCTCCCCAGAGGCTGTGTCTGGCTCCATAGTAATTTTTTTTCCTCTGGACTTACTGAGAGTCTAATAGCAGTGATTGATTTTCCTGAGAACTTAGTAGAGAAGCTTGGTCTATTCACTGTGATATGATGAATTCATTTAATTGATTTGGTGCATTCAGTATAAGTCAGAAGGGTAAAACCAAGAACATGTATGGAATGGCTGCTTTTAACAGCAATATGCTGTCCCACTTTGGGGACAGTGTATTGAGTCCTGGGCCAGCTGCTGAATTTTTCAAATTCAGTGCAGTAATATCATTTTGGCAGGCCAGGGAAATGACAAAGGAGAAATAGAATTTTATATGAAGGCAGCATGTTACATTTGGGACTGTTTTTTTATACAAGACTGGTACGAATCTGGAAATGTTTTAAGCACTACAGAGCATCATAGTTCTAATAATTTGCCTTAATTTTTCTACAAATCCTCAAACCAAGTGGTTTAGATCCAGATTTAATTTTTCTATGATGAGTTTGTCAGGGTTTGAGAGGCAGAGAAATTACAACTCTAAACTGCTACTGATGCATTTTGGAGATTCAACCTCTTTGGACCCTGATGCAGAAATGGCATAGTACCACCCATCTCTTTCTGAGAAATGACAACTCCCTGCTGATGTCCTTCTGCTGCTTTATCATTGCCCTACCCACCCCAGCAGGGTGGGGAGATTAAAGACATATTCTTCACAATATTCTGATTTTCCTGTAGTGAAAGGCAACACGAAGAGAATGAAAAAGAGACCAGTTTTTAAATACGGGGCTTAAATACTGGTTTAATGATACTGATTGATAGTCTTGATGTTATTTTCCCTCTAAAAGAATGTTGCTTTTTTGAAGCCTATAATGTGTGAAGTATGAGCCCTCCTTTTTCCATCTACACCTCAAACAGTGTGGAGGACAGGACCCTCACCCAGACTCACAGGTCTCACAGTAATCAGCACCTGTGCTTGCACCAACATGTTATGTGAAAATAGGGCTATTCAGCAGGTGAAATGCAGCTTCCTGGGAAAATGTCAGAAGCCACTGCACAGAGCACAAACCAGCAGCTGGCTGGGAAAACATCGAGTGATAACTGCTGCACCTGAACAGCCTGGGCTGTTCAAATGAGAGTAGCTATTTCCCCCTGATTATTCTCATCACCTGCCTTTTCAGAAGGTTCACGACAGAAGGAGAATGCTGGCATGGCAAGGCTGAAAGGTCAGATCATGTTGTTCCCTTTCAGACACCAGAGCTTTGCAAAAGTCACAGGTTCACAGAGTTAAGAGATCTGAGGTTTTTTACACATATATATGTACACACACACACACACCAGAGTGAATGGGGAGCTGCAGTTGAAACTGGTAAGACATCAAGGAAGAAATCAGGCAGGGAGGAACAGGATCAAGGCAATAGATGGAGTCCTGGAGCTCTCTGCAGGACCCTCCCTGGTGGGTAGCACTTTGCAGTCAGACATTATTGCCTCCTCCACGTTCAGTGTGTTGGGAGGCAGAGCCTGAAAACTACAAAATAAAGAATAGGCCACCAGTTTGGGCTGAATTTTGAGCAAAACTGTACTAAATTTGGCTGTCACGTGCAGCCCTATGAAAATGTGCTGTACAGTACAGACTGATGTGTGCAAAGGGTGAAGATTCAAGCTCTGTCTTCCTACAGTTTTTGACAAAGCCTTGCTTTTTCTTTTTTTAAATATGGAAATCTGAATTTTAAAATGCTCTCCAGAAGGTTGCTTTGATTTGGTTTACTCTAAAGGAAAGCAGAAAGGCTTAGATGTTATTTGAATGAGTAATTTCAGGGCTCAGAATCAGGAGTCTCCCTGAAAAGTAAATAAATACGCACAAACAAATAAAAGAAATTAGTTATCTTTGGGGGCATTAGAAGAGTAAAAGATATGAATTTAAGAGATTATTTTTACCTGATTGTCCAGCATTGCTGAGACAGATGAAGCAATGGTTTACACATTTTTGGTATTGATATATTTTATAAGCTGCTGAACCACTTACCTTGGTACAGAAAGAACCACAGAAGGGAATTTCGGAGCTGAAAAATATACTGCTGTGAAAGACCTAAAGAATGCAAATCTGTTTAGCATCTCAGGAAGACATGATGATTTGATTGCAGTTTGCAAGTATTTTCATGTGGAGAAGATAGTGGATACAAAAAGAACCTTTAATTTCAGAGACGAGCAGGCGAGAGTCGTGCCTGGAAGCTCATCTAGAGAAATTCAAATGACAACTCATACAAATGTGAACTAAGTGTGAAGATACTGGCCTTCAGATTATAAAGAAACAGCAAGGAAAATAGTAGATTGTCTATCTCTTGATACCTCAAATGAAGACTGGTGCTTTAGGAGAAAGATGGTTATGCTTTATTGAGCTTAATAGAGGAGTAACTGGATGTAATAGCCTGTGGTGTACTGGAGATTGAGTGTGATGATCTAATGGTTCTCCTGGCCTTAAAGTTTACGAATTCCTTGAAAATCCATGCAGACAGAATTACAAAATAGAAGGAAGGGTTTACTTTAGCCTCTGAATGCTGCTACTGGTAAAATGTACTCAGCTCTGTTCCCTGCACAAATGAGGTGGCAAACACCAAGACGAGCTGGCTGGATATCAGAAACATTCACATCCCAACATTCTGGTCATCCCTATCTGTGCAACCTATCATGGTTGACAGAAAAGCCATTGCAAGAGCATGGGCCTGTTAGGCTTATTTGGCAATGAAAATGCTCATATGACATTGCTTTCTAAATAAATGTAGTCTGGTAACTAACTGTGGGAAGCAAAACTTGCTCTGATGGTCCCATTTATTGACCAGCATAGCTTGGGCAGTAGCCTTCAGCTCAAGCCTGACATGTTTATTGTCATATCAGCCCCACTCCTGTGTGTTTATATACACTTTTGGGTCATCATCATTATGCTTTTTAGGTCTGAAGTTGAGCATGGAGCTGATGCCAAGTCTATAGTTAGTCCATTAGGTTCAAATCCTTCTATAACAGACACTTCTGTAGTGTGGCCAAGAGGGGGCCAATAGCTATTATCTGTTGCTGTATTATAAAACATGCTTTACTTCATATAATTTCTTTGTTAATTAGGCAGGTTTTAAGGCTGCCATATGTGTGCATGATCGTGTCCATCTGAAGTACAAAACACCACCTAATTGATTTTGCCCTTCAAAATTCAGTACTTTATTTATAATGATTTGGGGGCAGGAAATAGCAGAGATGGCTAGAAGTTAGAAGAATTTATGCAGCCAAATTTTTAGGTATTCCATTCACCAATGAACAGCTGTGGGTAGCCCATCTCATCCTCCATGGTTCATAGTTTCTTAAACTTTTGTGACACCTCTAGCATTTTAAGAGTCTGCTAAATTTCTTAAGCCACAGTGCCAGCTCTTGAACTCCACATTGATTTTCCTTAAGTGTTCTCAAATAAAACATATAAAGTAGGCCCGTGTCTGAAATTCATGTTCCTGCCAGACACCGTTCTTATGATATATTGCAACAATACATCAGAGGAAAGCAGCCCCGGTGATCTATTGCAGTAATACTGTGCTTTCTTGTAGAAGGAATGAACAGGAACTCTAAACTGAGAAGTTAAACAGTTTTTTGAAGTTATCTTCTGGCAAAGGTACTGACAACCTATTATGTTTGTCAAAAGATCAAATGTTGAATTTAACCTCCTGTGCTATCAGTGCATTGAGTATTAAGTGTGATTCTGTTTTCTGTTTGAGGGAATGAATCACAAATATTCAAGATTTTTTACAGAAGTATCTTCTGTAATTAAGGGCTAAATACAGATTGATATTGAAAATAGGGCTAAGTATCCATTGATATTGAAAATAGACTTTGCATTAAGAAAGAGACAAGTAAAATTTTTTTAAACCTTCATTGTCTCTGATGTCATTTGAGTCAGAAAAGAGCAAATAAATGTTACCCATCAAGGGAGTGATGAAAACTTGACCATTAACTTCTGAAATTTGTAGCATAATGAGGAAAAGCTTCTGTACCATATTCTATTCTTCTAGACGAAAGGGACATATGATTCAAAGTTATCCCTATGGGCTCAATAGTACCAGAAATATTTCTCCTTAGTGATGTTTTTACCTAGACCTTTTTCTCTGAGAATAGGAGTGTGCCTTCCCTTGAAGTCACCTTTTCTCAATAATTTTAGCTCTTTGATATCTTGGTTCACTGACCTGAAAAATCTTGAGCTTTGCCTCAGAATCCTCCCAATCTGCCTCCTTTGCTCACATCAGCTGAGTTTCAGTAGGTGGTTCCTGCTATGATCCCTTGTGTTGTTGCCATGCCTCCCTCAGTTTGCAAACTCAGATACCACCAACTAAACAACAGTATATTTAAATTTCACTAAATACACACAGCCTGAAACTTGTGTCTTCAAACTGTGTTCCTGCTTTATTAGAACATCAAATATTGCTGCTTTATGCTGAACTGTCTCATAGCAAATAAATATTTCTCTCACCACTACACTGCAGTCAGTACTGGAGGTTGTTCTGCCTGAACAGTTGGGTCAGTATGATACCAGTTGTGGTTGTATACCAGAAGGCTAAGTGCCTATCCTGAATCACCTACACTACATTTCCTTTTGAGGCATCTCTGATATGGACAGATTTTCTAAAGTTTGTTCTCCATCTGGAGCTCAGCTCTACTTCCTTCAGGCCACATCCTGGATACTTGCTCTGGCATACAGCTAAGTAACAGGGATCTCTTCCTAATTTTGACCAGAAGTTGTGTGATGGAGCCAAGAAAACATTTCTGGATACAAACTGAGTCAAAACCTGTACATTTTCGTATGGTTCTGAATTACTCAATCAGGCCTTTTCCAGAGAAAATGTGCTGCCAGTGCTGTTTTAAAGACATTTTGGCCACAGTGCTTTGGGTAATTTGACCTGCCAGCACAGCCATACTGCACTGAAAATGTGTGAAGCAGCAAATGAGATCAAGGGAAAACTCTAGGTCTGGTCTCTTCTGTGCCTTAGGGCTGTTTTTCTTATGCAATGGAGTTTTAAGCCCATTTCCCAAATTCAGTAACAAAAGACAGGCATTAAAGTAACTGGCCAAGAGCTGTTACTCCGATTCCCAATTTTTGCCTCTCCCTTGCTCAGCACTGAAGTGTAAGACCATTTTGTCCTGTGAGTGGTGCTTCTGTTTCTTTATTGCACACGTTCTCCACAGTCAAATTTCCTGAGTCCTCCTGAAACTTTTTCTTTCCTACCCATCAGATTTCTTCATAATTTCTGTCTCTCTTTCAAAGTATAAAGGAGGAAAAAAAAAATAAAACAGAGGAAAGCGTATTTTTAAAAAGAAAATAAATTAGAAGGCAACCTGTAAAGGTAATATTTCTTTTTGGTTTTCTTAATTTAATTTTTCCTGGACAGCCACCTTGCCTGGCTGTCTTCCAAGCTCTCTGTCCATGTTAGAACAAAATGTTGCACAGTGTCTTAAGGTTCAGATCAAAAGGCTGGAGAAGTGCTGACTATTTCAATTTACCTCATTTACACCATTTCACATTTTATGACACAATTGCATTTTTTGATGGAAGAAAATTTTGTATTACCTCCTTTTAGTGTCTGCCCTCCCCTTTTCATTTTTGTAAAACGAAGTTCCCAACAAATTTCAACTGCTAAAAAAATAAATTTTTTAATTTTTTTTTATACTGTTGGTTGTTGTGGGTTTTGCTTAATTGGAAAGACTCGATTGTTTTATATCTTCTCAGCTGATGAGTAAAAAAAAAATATTAGTTTATTGTGTTTGGAAGGTATATACTTAATCAAGTTTCAAAGTTTATCTCAATTGGTTAGTTTGTTGTCCTTTGTTTAGTAGAAATATTCTTGATTTGTCCTGTCCCTTTTCAGAAAATTCCTAATGTTGTTTGCATATTATTTCTATTGAGAGAAGAATGTGTTCATCTTTATTTAGCATGTGTAATACAGTATGCAAACTAAATGCACAAAGCAGCTGAGAAATAACCGAATATAGCTGCCACAAGAATACAGATATCTGAAGATGTGGAAGTGATCTAAGATGCTCACTACTGTTATAGCTGGAAACTTTAAAACTGATGAGAGTTATTTCCTTTGAGACAGCCTATCCGCTACCTTGAAATTAACTTCAAAATTTTAATACACCTACAACAGCGAGGTCAGGCAGGTGCCAGAGCCTCAACTACAGCAATTGCAAAATCAGGAAGAGTCAGGTTGTCACTTCATGAGGGCAAACTGGCTGACACCAATCTTGGCTGGCATCTGCTGGGGGAAGACTTGACTTCTTTCAGTTACCCCGTAGTTTCCTATCTATTAAATATCTCTGATGAGTAGAGGATGTTCTTATTTTCTCTGATGATTCGTAGCAGGTTCCTCATGGGAAAAATTACCAGCGTGTAGTCTGTGTTGCCTTGGCCTCTGTTACCTGATTTTTGTAATAAGCTGAGATATATTTGCTTGCAGGAGTTGTCTGATTTGATTTGCATTGTGCTTGCTCTTGAAAATAAGAAACTTTTAAACCCCATGCTCGTTTTTGCATTACATAAAATATCAGGTCTGCTGTCAGCAGCAGTGATCACTGGAGCTAGACCTGCTCTCAGAACAGTTATGGTCATATAACTGCCTGTGGAGCAGGTGTGAAGTGCAGCAAGAAATCTTGTGAGGAACCTGTCTGTCTTTAGTCTATTTTTCCCATCCCTTTTCTGGCTTAATTCCTGGAT
Organism: Myiozetetes cayanensis; assembly: GCF_022539395.1. NCBI lineage: Eukaryota > Metazoa > Chordata > Aves > Passeriformes > Tyrannidae > Myiozetetes > Myiozetetes cayanensis. The sequence continues at coordinate 30,518,990 of NW_026088185.1, forward strand.
GTGTCCCCCCTGGGTCTAATCAGTGAATGTGAATCAATCTTACTTACCCACACTTGGCTTCCTCTAAGCAGCTTAGTTACATGATCCTTGGTAGAAGAGAGAGATTTGCTGTATAATTCGTTCTTCAGTGGCTCCTTTCTCTACTGAAGGTTTTACTTTCTGTGGGTAGAAAGGAGAGAGGTAAGCAAATACACATGCAGAAACTCTACCTATTTAAAATAATAGATATTTCTAACACCAGCCTGCTTTGAACAGCCTGTGTGCACATTGTGAACTTGCTTGAGCCACAGGTTGAATGGGGAGTGCTTGGCACAGACCTCTGGGAAGATGCAATTGATGTTTGAGCTCTTACTCTGTGAGAGGTGTTTTGGGTCAAAGGCTGAGATATCATGGCTGAAATGGCACAACACTAAAGAGGAAACACCTGAAATTATTTTGGAAAGGCTTCAAAAGACACGGGGCTCATGTGGTTCCACAGCAGTCTGAGCAAACTGCACCCTGAACACCAAATGCTCTCCACTGTTCCTAACAACACTAATGAAATGGGATTTGTGTTTCCTCATCATGTCTTGGAGCATATACCCTCTTCCTATTTGTGCAGTAATTTCCACTGATTTGGGATTTTGCCTTTTCATTCATTTATTTGTTGTTTGGAAGTACTTCAAAATTAGTATATTTAGAAGAATATCTCAGATTACAAAGATTTTAGATTAAAATCTTTGTTCACTTTTGCTTCAGGCCCTAGGTAAAAATGGAGCCTCATCATAATAGCAATTATGGGTGGTTATTACTCTTGATTAAAATTAAATTAAGCTGCAGTTGTCAACTAAAAAGATTTAATTATCACATAAAAAATGTCAGCCTTTCATTTTAAACATCTGCTAGATAAGCATGCCAGTAGCACTGATGTGGAGTATTTGCCAGATACCTCATCAACAACCACCTTTGTATCATCAGATAATTGAGACAATATGGTCTGAAATGAGTCATATTTCAAATATGACTGTGCCTCACACACTACGTAGAGTTTAGAAGTCTTCCTTCAGGTCAGATGTAAACAAATCCAGTATTTTAGGATTATTTAATTCTTCAGATATGGTGTTCTCTGATGACTAGTTGAAAATATATTTGGGTCATACCAGTATAGAATGTATTGATGTTTGGGATCTAAAGGATTTATCTGGGTACTTTTCTGTTTTCCTGGCCCAGGTTTTCAATGTCTGTAAATCTCAACAATCCTACTGATATCAGTTCACCAAACCTATTTCTCAGGCTAATATTTGCAAGGGTATTTAGATGTTTACACATCCCTGAGGACCTCAGACTGACATGAGCCGCTATCTGAACTTCTGCCTGTGCATCTTCTGTACCAGAGAGGAGGGTTATATTCTGGTACCAGGCATAAAAGGACCCTGTCAGCATATCCAGATACCTACAAGGAGGAATTGATAGGTGCAGAGACCTCCTCTACATGATGTGCTGTAAGAAAATGCAGTTCTGAAACTGTGAGTGTGCTTAGGAGAGCTCAGTGCTATGAGAAGAAAAATTCTTATTCTAAGCTACTGTAATATTTAAATGTTGATTTTTGTCTCTTGAAGCTACTTGTAAAGAAGATCAGCATATTTTCATGGAGTGCAAAGTTTAGAAATTTTTGGTGTACGAAAGTGGAAATAAAAAGTGTCCCAGTTTTAGCTGGCACATGCAAAGAAAGCACAAAGGAACTAATTAAAGACATTGAACAGTCATCAGAAGTTACTCCACTTCAGCAGTGAGCTCCATTGTCGGTGCTAAGCAAGAACTAACTGTTTGCAGTCACCAAGATGGTGGCGAAGTGGAAATAGCACTTTTGGATGTTTTCTGAAAGTAATTTGCTATTCCTAGTGCTGCCAAAGTTTGACATTCAGTCTGCTATGCTTTCCTTAAGAGATCAAATCTATAACATACAATATTTTATACTAAAATTCTGGGGAAGAAGGTCCAAGGAAGCAGAAAGAATAATCTTATTTAATAATTTGATTTGTGGAAATTTCATAGGAAAATCTTGGCTCATCCCTTGCAACGCTATTACTTTTCTTAATGTGGAAATCTAGTTATCAATACTTACGTAGGAATCAGACACAAGGATATTTACTCATGGTGAAGAAATTTGCAATCAAACATACTTTATTTTAGTGCTTGACAGTCAAATTAATGCCTTTGACTATGTCTGAAATGTTCAGATGGGATGTGTAATGGGGTTATTTATTGATGTACAGTGTCTATTCCAACTTCATGATGTATTATTACTATTGGTATTATTATAATCTTTTATTTACTAACTGATTTCAGTATGCCTGATGTTTAAAGACTTACAAATGTCTTCACTAAAAGGATTGACCTAAAAACAGCCCTTACCATGCTGTGAGTGGTCTACCACCTCTCAGGGGAGACAACCTCAGCGATGGGGTGACTTAGACATCCAGCTCAGCCAAGCAAAAGTAACCTCTGTCTATGGTTTGTACTTTTTCAATCAACAGACATTTCTTATGATGTTGGATTTTTAAAGATTTTCTTCCATAATCTTGTGAAAAAGTAGATATGACTGATGTTTCTGTGCTCCTTCTTGAACTGGAAAACAGAAGAACAGAAAAGTTGGAGGCTACAGGTGAGATGCTTTGCCCTGAAACTAATCTCTCAGATGATGTGTAATGACCCTTCCGTCTTCTATCTAACATGGAGTGATCATCCTGTCTGATCTTGAGCTTCCTCTGAAAGTTTCATGGCTACTCCCATGCTAGAATTCCATCTCTTGCCTGGGATTCGCAGTCTAGGATTCACCCACAGTTGTTATCTCACTCATTCTATATTGAAAAAAAAATTCTTCCAATGTACTAGGAGTCCAGTGGGCTTCCAGTGGCTTTGTCTCATCTTTTACCTGTCAGCTTTTGCTCTCTGGACTGTTATGTGTCTCGTGCTTCTTGGCTGTGTGAAGACTGTGATACATTTTTTTTTACAGGAGAGAAGGTTCACCAATCCTGATTTCATGCACAGCTCCATGAAACCTAAATGGTTTCATCCTAAGAACTCAGAATTGGGCTTTACAGGTTAATTCGCATCTGAAACTCTCATCTCTCAATTTTCAATCCAGGCAGACATTGCTTTATATTATTTATGCTTTATAGCACCTTTCAAAAGAGAAAATTAAAATCATTATTCTTTTCTCTTTAAATGAAATGTAGAGTAAAGTACTGCCTTCTGCATTAACCCAAAGCACACAACTCTACACCTGTATCATCAGGTGGGTTTTTTTCAGGTCAGTACAAAGGTTAATATTTTCCCTAATCTCTTTTACAGTTGGCTCTATTAGATTACCAGTTGCAGATCTGTATACATGGAGGGGAAAAAAAAAATCCCAAACAAAGACTACAAGGATTGCTTCCATGTCTGCAAATTCTCTCTTATGGAAAAGAATCTTTCTTACACTTATTCACCTAGAGAGGTGATGTAGAACACACTCTATGTGTTTAATCCGAGCTCTCGGTTGTTCTTGCCATCTATGTTGTATGAATTTTGTTGCTGTTTGCCAAGGAAAGATAAAATCTCATGTTTTGACATATTCCAGGTGTCTCCTATATGTCTTTGTAGTGATATTAATTTAAATAAACTTCAAAAAACTTATACGCTTCACCAGAGTAAGGCCAATCTGTCTATTAAATTGTTCTTTGCAATATAAGAGCTAAAGAAATGCAGTTAGTTCCAGTATAAAATTATGATTACTGCTGGGGTGGAAGTGAAGTGCACTTTCAAAGCAGGGAGAAAATGGCCAGAAGAGATACGATCTCTTAAACTGTTTAAAATTAACATATTGTACTAAACCAAAATTAGGCATAATTGCAGCACTTAATATAACCTGTCAAGAGATGTTTTAATGAGCTCAGTTCAAATACTCCTGCCAAAGAACGAGATTCTTTTCAGTTCTATTTTAAAGTGTAATTTCAAGCCTTGAAATATTATTTTTGAATGCTAGTAATATGTAGCTGAAATTCGATGTCTTCAAGGACAATATTCATACTATTTTGGCCTCATATGGTACCTTTTTCACATCTTTTTCTACGTGGGGACAGATTCTAGTCCAAGCAAATAAGACATGTTTTATGTGACAGAAAAAGTGCTTTCACTTTTTTGTCTTTTGCCATAAAAAAAACCCTAAATAATTAATCATACTTCAGGTACTAAAATCAATAGATTTTGAAATCCTAATTATTTAATAGCTTCTTCTTTGACAGGGTAGTAGGCACATAAAGTTTTCTTAAATTCTGGACAAATTGCCTGGAAACGTAGTCTATTGCTGTATTTTTATTACGAAAGCTTAATTAGTGCAAAAGGTAAGCCAACATCATAAATGACTTTAAATATACTTTTCAGTTTGTCAATAAAATTAATTTGGTTAATACAGATTGTGATTTTCTTATGTACTGTGTCTGACTTCTTTTTCCCTGAACATTTACAGTTAGTTTCCTGCTGGATCTATACACACCACTGTATGCCTTTTTCCTCTTCTGGTCATGTATGTGAGTACTCCTGATCAAACAATTCTGCTCAATTCTGTAATTCAAATGTAGTGTTAAAATCATTGTACAGGGGGATCTTTGTTGCTGAATAATTTGCATAGTCGAGTTTTGTGGTCTAGTTTTTCATCATAAGAATAGCAAAAGAAGATGATATTTATATCGAACACCAACTTGGTCTGGGGAAAAAACAGAAAACAATCATAATGAAGTGTTTGTGTGGATTAAATGTAATTCCTGCCTTTTTTTGTAGCAAGTTGCATATCTGTACAAATATATCTACAATACAGTGGAAAGAAAACAGATGTTATTGTGCAAATACCAGCACTTCTTAGAAAAGCATTATAGAAGAATAGAACTATATGAGATTTGAATTGAGTGGACTAGTGGTGAACTCCCTTGTGCAAACTAAGTCTATGAAACCACACAAGGTCAAACAGAAGAATCCATTTAGAGGGTTATTTAATTAAAGTCTCATCACTGAGGTTCACAAATTTCGGTAAATAATAAGTAAAGTTATGCACCCTCAGGAGTGCAACACACACCTTCAGCAGTCAACTTTCCAGTAGAAATAATCTCCACACAAATTACTTTCTAGATATCATTAGTAGAATATTGGATGGTACATTTATTATTCTGTGGGAGTCTGAATATCTCCAAGGACAGGAGCTCTTGCTAAATAGGGGATATTTATGTGGAAACAATCCAATATATCTATTAGTCAGGAGATTTTGTGCCATAGTTACTGAGAACTTCTCTTTCTTAAAGGCCAATCTAATGCACAAACCCTTTGGTAGGTTTGTTTCTCAAATAAAGTTATTCCCAACAAATCATACAGGTATTTCTGGGATTTAACATTTACATATTTATTACAGAGATGAAGTTGAGAAAGTACTAAAGAACTTTATTGTAGTTAGAAAGCCTGTAGCTAAGTAATCTGCCCTATACTCTCTTACAGGTGCATCAAAGGCTTTTTCAGCATCAAAGAATACAGCTAAAGTAATTTTTTTTGCCCTGTGTTCTTTGTTGTCTTTATTATATTTTGATGTTTTTAGTGGCTGACGCTTCCCATCAAACACCAGCCTGATGGATTTCCAAAGACCTTTTGCTTTCATTATACCTTTGCAGATGGATACTCCTGCAGAAGTTTACTCAAAGTAAATTATGACCACAGTCAGTAACTTCATGTATTTATGACTAGGGATACTATGATCTTCAGCTGCTCAGATCAGTTGCTACCTACACAGCTACATGAAAACATGGAGAAGGTTTTCTGTTATTTGTATAGTTTTTAAAATTTAAAAATGGAAGTTCAGAGTTTGCAGTGTAATTCATTAGCTTTGTATGGTAGACTCTTATTTTTTTCTTTTTTTTTTTTTTTTTTCCTGGAGTGTCAAAAAATTTTCAGATTTCAAATATCCAAGACTTTCAGTTGTGAGAAGCCTGATAGCTGCCTCAGGGGAGCTCAGGGACCCTGTGCTGGGGTCTAACAGGTATCTGTAAAGGGCGGACAGGCAGGTGTCCCATCTCACCAGGTTGTTACACTTGATGGTGCATGTGTGTGAAGTTTATTGTCATGCAGTTTGGTGTGCATATGCATGTGTATTTCATGGCCTGATGTGTGCTACTCGCCTAATGGACTTCTGTCCATCATGAAGTAGATAAATTTTTCTAGCAAACTACACTCAAATACATGAAAGGTTGGAATACTAGGTGATTAGCTGAATCAGTGTTAACAGAAATGAAGAAAGACATATCAGACCTATTCCCAGTTCAAGGGGAATTGTCATCAGTTTTAAAATTAACATTAAGAAAGGTGGATCAGAATAAAATGGGGGAAAGTAAGAGCATATTGAGCACTGCACTTAGGCATCAGCTATTAGTCTCCTTAATAACACTGAGAAGAGCTCTGAGAATTACTAAAATAAACATTTAAAATAAGGTTCCAGAAAGTGAAATGGTGTTAACTAGTGACGAGAAGAAAGAGAATTTGTTGGTTTAATGTCCTTACAGAAGAAGTGGCATGAGATCTAAGAATCTAAAAGAAGTGTGAGCTAGGAAGAAAACCATGAACTTCAAAAACTTTCTAAAATTATCACTGTTTTCTAGAATGTTTGAGAAGTGATCATGTGTTTGAAATATCATAAGTATGCAGGAAGAAAAAGCAGAAATATCTGAAATTCATGTAAGAGATCATTACTGAGTTTAAGGTTGATGTGCTTGATCTCTGGACCTAAAACTATGGTTTGATTCTCTAAATACTTCTTTCCCAACAGCTGAAAGGAAACATTGCCAGGGAACTTGTGAGGCAGAGTCTAAGCAGTTTGGGAAAGAGGAAACATGAAACAGAATCATAGAATCATTTAGGTTGGAAAAGACCTTTAGGATCACCAAGTCCAGCTGTTAACACAGCACTGCCAAGCCCATCAGTAAATCATGTCTCCAGGTGCGACATCTACGTCACCTCCAGGGTTGGTGACTCCCTCCACCCCTTCCCTGGGCAGTCTGTTTCAATACTTGACAGTAGTTTCAGTGAAGAAATTTTGCCTAATATCCCTGTTAAAATCACAGTTTTACTCAGTAGAATTATTTTTAAGTGAACTATAAGCAATTTCACTTCCTACTCGGGCCAGCAAAGGAGAAAACACAGGGAGACTTTTACTGTAATTCTGTACATAAACCTGAACTCTATTTTTTACTTCATGTGAGGAATATTTACATGACACTTGGGCCCAGCTGGAGGACACTGTTGTTTACCCTTTCAAGCAAAAAAGTGCATGCTGGTATTCAAAACCTGTATATCCTACTGGCTCACAGTACCACAGGTTCAGAAATAGATTAAGAAAAATACACCATAGCAGCACTTTATTGTTAGCAGAGGAACTAGCACTGAGTAGGCCAAAGGGCAGTGTTATTCTTTATCCGTTGTGACAAGAATAGGATGATGGAATTTGAGGGAAGATTCAAATCTGACCTGGTGCTGTGCTGCAGAAATCTCTGCCAAGGAAAATATATAAATGCATAGGGGAAATTATAGCTAACTTTTTTTCAGATCTGTGCCAAGGAATGAGAAGTCCATGAGCTGGAGAGGCACGATTTTCTCATGTCAAGAGATCTGAGGTCAGTATTACATGGATTGTGTTGGAGTAATGGGAGCTTAAAAATTCATGGCAATTTGTCTGATTTTATATAGAGCAGATTGAATTCTGCCCTGTCCTTTCCACTCACGATGAAGATTGAAAGTAATGGGAAGCAAGATGGTTGGAGTGTGTGGGGATGTGCCAGTGTTAATAAGCCAATATTATTACATGGTATAATTTCTCTTTGTTTATCCCAGCTGAGAAAAAGACCTTAAAGTGAAAATATATTTAAATTGATTGAAGCATACCTTTTGACAAATAATAACCCAAAGAGTGTGGTACTGGGTATTTATCAAACCTTATCAACGAAGTCACAGGCAAAACAGGTATGGCAACTCAACTGTTTCATTGTCTGAGGGAACGTAAATAAATTTAAACTTGAATACAAATTTAATACAATAATTTTGCAAGTATTTAAGGCTGACTAATACCAGATCATGTTGGGAATATGGACAGCTGCCATTTGACTGTTGCAAACATTACAGCTTCTACCTGTAAGGTGATAAACAGATTTGCAAGGCTTGAGATGAAGCCTGAATTTCCAAGGAGTTCCTGAAACCCTCGCTGTTGTCCTCAGTAATGCTGTCTGTTGTTGTTACAACTGCTTAAATAGGGGAGGTTCTGGTGCTAAAATCTGATTTGAATCAGACTTCTTAACGCTCAGATTTTTACTGTCTGAACAGTCAATATGCAGTCAACCAAGTAATAAGATCAACCAAGACACCATAGAGTAGTCAACCAAGAAATAATATCAAGGGAAGCATACAAAGTTTTGACTGGCTTTCAGTGGGTTTGTGTACAGCTTATTTTAGTACTTAAGTCATAATATTTGTTTCTTTCAGATGCAAATTACATGTAAGATTACTAAGCCTGATGGAATCAATAGGGAAAGGTTCTTTTGAATTTAGTGACTACAGCATCTAATTGGATTTTTTTCTTTTTTTTTTTTTTGGTGCTTTAAAATAAACAAATTTAATAAACTATTTCACATAAACATTGATAGACTTCTTGTTTTCCATGCCAGTGAGTGAGGGCTTCTGTTATTAATTTCTTAGTTCCAAGCCTCTACTACTTATTCACAGTAATGAATAACGACTACACTTGAATGCAGCTACTTGTTGCTGATGCTGCACTGGGATTCCAGAAAGTTTTCTTCTTTCTGTTTGGTCAATGATCCAACTTTTTCTCTGGTTATCCTAATGAATACAGAACCCAATCCCCAAATACTGACCAGGCTTTATTTATCTGTAATTACTTTCAGGTTATTTTTGCCTACATTTTTCTAATTACATCTGTTTATCCTGAAAGCGTGACTATGACCTATGTTTTAACTATATTTATAAAACATAGATTTGACTAGCAAATGTCTCCAAAACAAGGCATGAATATAAACACTTCCTAAACCTAGTTGCTTCTTCTGAATCAGTTATGTATTGATATAGATGCATCATCCATATGGTCTTTTCTATTCCCTGCATGCTACAGTGGATATTATTGCCTTTCTTAGTGCTGTTTTATACTTCATAGTGCAAAAGTATCCTAAAAATATTACCAGAAATCTGGGCTAAATACAGAACAGATATAGCTTTCTTTCCTCCTGAACTTCTAATAAAAATACTTATAATATGCTTATATACAACTTTCCTTGCTACTGTATGTTATCACAGCACTAATCACTACTTCCCTAGATTTCATTACTTACTGTTGGCATTGTGAGGAAAATTCTTCTATAATGTAGGTTGAAAGATTACAACTTAATAAACTCTGAAGAGTTTATAGCCTAAAGAGGAGAAACAAAGCACAGGGAAAAGGGGACTGTCATGGAAAGCATCTTCTTCCATGATTTTTAGGTCTTTATCTGAAATATTTGTTCTTTTAGTTTGCTGTGGCTGGTCTGTAAGGAAAAAAGTAGGAGAGGAAAGGAAAAAGTGATAACTGCAAAGGATGGAAAGCTAAAGGCTAAATGGAAAAGGGGATTGCAGGCAACGAGAGGAGCTGAGACTTTGCAAAAGGGATGAAAAAAGTTACCTTCCTTCAATTAGGTGGAATAAAAGGTGTGACTTCTAGTAAGTGTGGTCTCAAACAGAGTATGCTTACTTTCAGGTTTAGGTGTAAATTAGAGAGAAAGAGTTTGGATGACTTAAATTCAGAATTTCATGCATGTCTCTTCCATTACTGCCACTGTTAAATAACCTGTTCTGTAACAGCAGTGGTTTTCTATGTATGCTCAATACCAAGATACTGAAACAAATCTAAGAAAATGGAGATTTTTAGGAATTAAGAATAATATATTTGACTAATTTAACTTTTCCAAAAGGTGAGGCAAATAGCAGTTTGTAGAAAATGGGACACAGGTCCAAATTTTGTGTTCTTTTCTTATTTTGTAGAACTCCAATATTAATGACTTTCCCAAAGTAAATTTTTTTAATTACAGTAATAGTGTTTTTCTTAACCTTTTTATTATTATTTATGGGGACTGCTTCCTCTTGCCTCTATACTTAGCATATACCTCAGATATAACTTGTGATCTGCATAGGCAACTTGGGGAGTTTCCTCTTCAGGCAGAGTGCCTCTCTGACTTCCTTTAAAGATCAAGATATCAAAATTTGAACTTCCTTTTACGTTATTCATTTTCAATAAACAGTATCTTGGTTCCTCTTTAAATCCTGTTTAATTTAAAAGCTCCTGAAATCCTCAAGAAAAAACACCATGGTGAGATAGTGAAAGAAAGGGAAATAATATAGAGAAAAAAATCTTCAGACTCCATTATTTCTTTAACTGGGGCAAAAATGAAAAATGGTTTATTTCAAAAGTAGAATGCATTTAAATTGACATGCAGTTACTAAAATATAGTAGTTAACTAACAGAAGATGTCTTTCTTTTTCATAAAACTGCTGAATCCGATGTATAGTTACTTTTCTGGGACAAGGACTACTCTGATCTGAGCCAGTTTTTTTTGTCACAACTAATGTATTGCTGTTCCAAAGTTTGATCTCAGTGAATCAAATATTTCTGTTCTACCTTCTAGCATGCAGAGACTTTTTTTCCCCCCTACTTCAGTGAGACTGCAGCACTTGCACAAAAACCTATAGTCTTCAGAGGATGGTATGAATTGCTGCTGCTGTTGTCCATATGCAGCAAAGACAGGATACAAATTCTCCTTAGTACTTCATAGATTCCTGAAAGAGAAAGGGGAACATGAGAGTGGGTATTTCAAATAAATTTCTTTGCCTTGATTTAGATTCAGACGTGCATACTTGTATCGAGCCAGTGTTTTTCCACATGAGCAGTGCAAACAGCATGGCGTAATTTGGAGTGCAGAAGGCTGCTCTACTTTTTCTAGGCATATCTGAAGATGGCTGTTGAAAAGGAAAAATGGTTTTATGGCTAATTATCCCTTTGGTCTCAGCAGGACAGACCTTATAGGAAGCACAGTGCAGGTAGTACATTCCCTCAGGGAGTTCCTGTCCCAGTGTGGGTCACCCACAGCCATGAACACAGGAGGACCCAGCATGGGTCACTTTATCCATCTTTAGGTGAATCTGGTACCAAACTCCAGGGAGTGCTGATGATAAAACTGCTGTTTATGCCCTTCCCAAAGGCATTATTTGTTGAAAAGCAATTAGTAGATGTAGCCTTCTGCTGCTTTATGTTCATTTTGTGATAAAGCTGCTGATAAAGATTAGATACCAGCATATCATGCTTCAGTCAAAATAAAAAGGTTTTTAATTTGAACATCACATCTCCACAGGCTGTCCCTGCTGACCCTTCCAGCTACACATCTGCAATATTTTGTAGCTCTTAAGTTGAAGCTTATAGAAATAACACTGCTGATATGAAAATGCTTCCCTCCATCCTGATACCCTCAAGACATGTTTGAGCTTTCTTTGTAGTCTTTGATTTTTTTTTTTTTAAATCTTGTTGAAGAAGGAATACACAAAGGGGAGCATAGTAGCAGAAAAAAAAAAATCAGAAAGAACAGACAACCAGTCAATACTTTTAAATATAAGAAACGTGTTTGCCTCAGATTTTCCAAGATATTTTGCACTGGTCTTATTGAAATTAATGAAAGCATTTTCAGTACACAGATGGGAATCAGAGTTCACTTCAGTGCTGAGTGCCTGTGTAACTCCTTTTCCTTTGCTACTTAGCAGTGACCTTCATTTTCCTTTCCCTGAGTTAGCAAAAGGCTTTAGAAATACGTGTTACAAACAGGACACAAGCTTCCAGCCGGAAAGTGTAGAAAGAGGTAGCCAGACCACCTGCCATTGATTAAATTACTGCAACTATTAGGTTAATTTTAATTTGCTTAAGTTCAATCCATGTCTGTTTTTCTTTTTCCATCCAGATAAGCAGAGGAAGCAGGTGGAGGCTTTTATTACCATAATTGGATGTCTCTTAGCAATGTGTGAAGCAGAGCAGACTGTGGAGAAGGATGGCATCGCTTGCTGGGGTAGGTGGGTACAAGTTCATTGCCCTTGAGTAATGTGGAGATTCTAACAGTGTTAACACCCATCAAACCCTGAAATATATAGAAGGGGGATACTTTTATTGTTGTGAATAATAAAATGCAAGCTTTATAGTAGTAAGTCTTCACATTAGCTTATGATAGACAACTTTTTCTCCAGAAATATTTGTGAAGCTCCAAAGCTTCTCTAAAGCCTTGGTCTCTTTGAAGTCCAGCAGCATTTTGGCAGGGTCTTCCAGTAGGTTTCCCTGGTGGACTTCCTCTACAGAGGTTCCAGGAAATACCTTCCTTTTTTTTGCCATTCAAGAGTCTTATTGAAACTAACACAAAAACCTAATCAGTGTGTTTGTTGCTGTTCTGCATTAAATTACTCAGGTTAAGAAAAAGGAGTGCAACACATTTTTAAAGGCATTCATTGTCTGCTCTGTGATTTCCATCACTGTGCTATTCTCAAGGAGACCCTGCTTCTACACTATTTGATGTCTTCCATGGTTGTCAATGCTAGACAAATTATGCAGAATATTAGTAAATTTGTAGGACTTTTAAATTGAACAAGGTTATTTTCACAGGAATTTTTAAGAGTGTGATGGATACTTTTAGTAATTTTATTTTTGAAGTCAGGTCTTCTGTGTTTATTCACCCTTCTGGTTTTGTCTGTTTGCACACAATAGAGAGAAAGATACAGCATTTTTTAAATCTTATTGAGCTTACAGATCTGCAAAGGAAATCTTTAAAAGTCTTAGACATTAATTCAGTAGCTTTAACAAGTGTTTCATTAAATTAATATTTCGACACAATAAGTGTATGCTACTTTACACTAATGAAAGATATGTGCACTCAGTAAGTTACTGATCATATCAAATATGACAGTAGAAATACTATAGGCCTGGAAGTTGAAGTGCTTAGTATTTTTTTACTGAATAATGAGCTGATTTAGCTACTCATTTCCCCCTATATTTCAATACTTTTAATACTCTGAAATTCTCAGTCACAATGAGGGCTGTATCTTTAGTTGTCACCAAGTAAAACAGAAAACAACAACCAAACTGTCACAGATCCTTTTAACACAACTAAAAAAATCTCTCTCCTTTCTCATTACCTATAAAAAAAGTGAACTTTTTCTCCTGTAGAAGGAAATTGTAAGTATTTAGGTTAAAGGGAAGAGAATAATACTAAATTATAGTGATAACCCCGTGTGCATACTCTGAGAAGTTTCTCTCTTTTCCTGAGAGACCATAACTCAGGTGCTTGTGTTTGAAATGCCATTCCTCACACTCGGAAACATTTCTAAGCCCCGGATGACTCACATCAGTGAATATAAATCAGACAGATGTATTTGGGATAGATCTGCAGTGGCTGAAAATCAACAGAACTCCATGGATTTGTAGAAACTACACCTTGGGGTCTCTGAGGGTCTGTCCCATTACTCATCATGGCAACAGCAGAGACACAAATTTACACTGGGCTGGATTTGATCTCTGTTCCCTCTTCCCAGGTAACAAACTCTCAGAATCGATTCATATTATTGCAGGACACTAGAAAAAGCACAAGTGGCAAAATGTTGTTCTACAGGCATTGTACAACCCTCCAAAACATAGGGGTCTTATTAAATTGTATATTTTTCCCAGCTGAAAATTCTACTTCTTGTTTTCATTTTTTTTCCAACTGTGCTGGAGAGTGAGGTAGTTTTCCTCTAGTAATAGTGTTATAACATTAAAATAAGAAGTTCATGTCGTAAGGTTAACATTTAGAAATTTTTTTTTTTTATTTTCACACTTTCTCCCCGTTTTTATAGATAGTATTTGCTATGTTAATTTGAGAAAAAGAATGCAGTGCTTATGCTAATTTTACCGACATAAATAATTTTATTAGGGTTTTTTTTTAATATTTTTATTAATCCTTTTCCATCATACCAGGGAACCTTTGCTCAGAAAAATTCAAACTGATCTACAGATAAGTAAGTAATAAAAAAACCCACAACAATATTTTATCTCATAGATAAAATCATAGACAATATCTTTGTATTATCTGCATATAAATCAGTGAAACATTTGGCATTTCATAACTTTAAACTTGGGATAAATGTTTTTAGCAGAAATCAGTCTTGTAAGAAAATTTTATCCTGTCCTACCAGCCCTCATAGCTGATCTCAACTCTGAAATAGTACAGAGGAACCAAAACTCTTGCCCTTCTCAGTCACAGGACCTGGGCCAGGAGAAGCACATGATCTTTGATTTTGGAGGCTTGGGATATGATTCCTTCTTTCCCAAAGGTTTTATATCAGCTTATTGAATAGTAAGCCACGAGCATGTATTTAGGTGCAACACTTCATGGGACCATTTGAAGGCCTTATATGAAGTTGTAAGTGCTTGGAGCATTTCTTTGAAACCTCAGTGAATCTTATTTCTATCATTTTCCAATTAAATGAAATGCCCTAAGAGAACACTTGAAAAACCATTAGTTATAAAATCAAACCATCATATGAAGCAAAGGAAACGGTGTTATTGGCGTAGCGTCATTAAATTGTTTCTTTCCCACGTATTTTCCACAGGCCCTGTAGTTCTCTTTTTTTTTTCTTTTCAAATTATATTTTAATTTTACATTTACAGTTTTCTATGCACCTACATATTAATATTTTATTCTGTTAATTCCGTAGCTTCCACCCCTCCCCCTGCTTTCTCTTGCTTTTCCAGGCTATGTTGTAAAATTCATAAAGCAAATAAATTAAAAATAAATTCATATGTTTTGCACTTGAGCTTAAGACTTTAGATATGACAATTCACTTATTATGAAAGATGTTAAACACTTCATTTTACCTTAATGAGTGCCAAATTCCTCCCTCTCTCAATTGCTGTCTTTCAACCAGGTAAAACAAGAACACAGTTTTCTTCCTTTCAGTTTAAATATGTGAAACCAACATTTCTGAACACACATGAACATTATTTGACAAACACCTCTCTAGTGCATTGCCTTTCCATAGAGGAAAGAAAATAATTGAAGATTCATAAAGAAAACTCTACTTCAAACTTTGTCTTGAAGTTTTGCTCTCAGAATTAATGCCCCGACTACCCTACACTCTTCCCACAGCCCTCTAAGACCTGATCTTAATCCCAGTTTTGACAATTAGCAAAATTTATGATGGTTCCAGTTGAGTTCCTACACTTGCAGCCTTCATAAAACTACCAATCAATTAGGAATGGCCAAATCTTTATTTTCCAGCAAAGCCCTTGTCTGAGCTGAACTGTGCTGGGAAAGATGTGAAGTCAACTTGGTCTTCCCCTGGCATCTTGACTCATCCAGTTCACTTTTCTGGGAGAATTCTGCAGGATTTTAACATGTTGGTGGGCAAACCAAAGCAATTCCCCTATTTATGTGAATGCTAAATGCACTTGCACAGTGTTGAAGCAAACATATCGAAAACTTAGAAAGAGATATTGTGAGAGAGCTTTTGAGAAAAATTATATCTAATGAAAAAAATTTTCTTATGTTTTCTCCACTGTATTTTTCCTACTGCTGACTTGGTCCATCTGGCAGGCAGAGAGCACATGTCCTGCACACCTGAAGGGCATTTCAGGACATATCAATATGTCCTGGGGGACAACAGTGTACTAGAATATGCTGTACCCTCCCTGTGATGTGGGTACATCTCCTGGCCCCTGGTGTTTATGATTGCAGTGATAAATTACCTATTTTTATAATCACATTTTTTAAAATGAATATTTCATTTTATGCAAATCACTTGTCCTGCTGAAAGCAAAAGTAACTGTTCTATATTTTTAGCTTTGGTTGCTAAAAGATAAGATCAGTTGTTTCAGGTAGTTGACACAAGAATGTTAATTTATGCCAGTCTTTAAACATTGATCTGCAAACTCATTTCTTTATAAAACTTTACTTTGTCTTTAGATGTCAGAAATGTTTTCCATGCTTCCTTTTCTCATAGTTCTGCATTTTAATGAGTAACTTCAGCAATTACTGTATGGTTTCTGCATTACTTTTATACATATAGACATTGGAAGATATAAAGTATGAACAGGGTTAGAAATACCTGGGTGATCCTTTTTGGATTTTAATTACCTAAATTATATTTGTCATAGGTTTGTCTCTATTTATTTTTTAAAAGCTTTTGTTTCCATGATAAACTCACAGATCAAATTAAAGTAATTAATTAATGGATTAGTGCAGTAGGTTACAAGACATAAAAATCAGTTTTAAAACTAATGGTTATCACAAAGTATCCTTAAAATCTATCATGTTGTGGTGATGAGTAATATCCTTTGATAGCCAAATTAAATACAAATTACTTTTCAGTATGGACATGTAAGAGAATGTGCCCTGCAAGCTCCTTCTGTGGAAGAAATTTGTTGGTGCTGGATCTTAAAGTCAAATTTGGCCTTATATGGCACAATAGTTTTCAATTATATGTGGTATAATGGTAAAGAATAGAAACTTAACTGTAATTCCCCATTTTAAAATTTCATAACACTTGGATTTTTGTTATTCATATGATGAAAAAAATTAGGAATAAACAATTTGAACCTATGAGTCTCTGTCATGCTACTAATTATTCAATTGACAGTCACTGCTAGTAGCTGTGCCTGGTGCTACTCAGCTGGCCCGTTCTTACCAGTATTTTCAGTGCTTCACAACACAAGCAGGTGAGGGCAGATATTGCTAACAAGTTCATGTACACGAGGTTTTGATGTTCTTGGCATACATCAGTAGCATCCCCTACTCAGTGCTACTGATCCAAACATATTAATGTGCTTTAAAGAACCTTATTCCCCTTAGTGAGAATCCTTGGTAGATTAAATGAGGTGCTAAGAGTAGGAGCCCAGCCTGATTTTCGTTGTTGCACGTCAAGACCTTTCAGCTCTTCTCCTTCATACATCAGTCATCAGGTCTCAGTTCTCTGGCTTATGGTCCCCTGTGTCTGCTGGGCCTCCCAGACTGATAGGTGTCCATAAGGAATGGCCAACTCTTTTTATGGGTCTTTTGGAATCACTATTCATTTCAGATTATATGTGCCTTGACATTTTCTAACTGAAGGCTATTTACAGATATACAAAGACAAGAAAGATAGGGAACATAAATATAGGGCATGTACTGATTTGGCCCTTTAAGGCACCAGAAGGCATTACCATAGAGGTGAACTAAACAAAAATTAGAGTTCATCACTTCCCATCCACCCCTTGTGATCAAAATCTGGAGTCTGGGTTGGCCATACACATTTAAAACTGTGCATACCAAATTCCCAGATTGGACTCATATTTGCAGTGCAGGTTCTAAGTCTGACACTGAATAAATAACTTCAGTTATTTTTTTAATAGTACCAAGGGCAGAGTTCTTCATTCTTCCCAAAACTGAGTTGTCTCTTTGCCTCCTGTGAAAGTTACAACCCAGAACTGCAAAGGTAAAAAGACATTAAATAAATGGTGTAAATATGATGTGCTTAAGAAGAGTTGGTGCTTTGTATTATGGGGTTTATTTTGGGGATAGGAGGAAGTTTTGGGGTTGAATTTACTCCAGAATTAGCAGAAATAAACCCAGGTTATTTTTCTTTGGCATTTTAAAGGGTTTCAGAGGTTGTTTTGCTAGTGGTAATTTCTGTCTCATATTCACTACGGGAAGGAGAGGAATGATAAGAAACACTGAGACTAAAGAATATGATTTCTATTTCTGTCAAGTGATGACAGAAGAGGTCGTTTTAATAATTTTATCTGTATAAATTAGCTAGGATGTCTTAAGCAATGAGCCTTTTTTCTTTTTATCTCACTTTTTTAATTCCCTCCTTGCACTGTCAATGCTTAAATTGTAATTTGGGTTAAATATTGAACAGAAAGGAGGTATCCAAACCCTTTTCTTACCTATGTTTCAGGATTTCTGCTACATTTACCAAAGAAAGTCCTATAAACCTACCCATTTTGGCAACAGACAAGTCCTTTTAAGTTTTCTTTTGTTGGAAGTATTTCTGTTGAATCCTGAAAAGGACCAGTAAATGTATTTTTAATGCACAGGAGGTTTCTTTTTATTTAAGCAGCACATTCTTAAAATATTTAGCATCCTTTCCATTCTCTGGTGAAATGCTCTTCTGTTTCTTAGCAGTACATGTTGACCTTGCTGTTATTACAGACTATATTTCTGTGTTGTTTCATAGCAGGAGCACTGAAAAGAGACGGCTGCTTATTAAACCTATCAGTTGTGGAAGCAAAAAAAGATAATGTTAATATAAAGCTGGTTCTCCTGGTCAGATCTTTACAGGGAAAACCTTAGAGAATAGCTAATACCAACAACACTGTTTTGAACTGCATCAGCTGAGTGTCTGACCCATCCTCTTAAATGAATTTACACAGCACTTACAAAAAGCCTCTCTCTGAAGATTTCCCTGAAGGCTCTCAGGGAACACCACATGAGTGGGCTACTTAAGCTCTTGTTCTGCAAACCCTCCTTTGTGGAAATAATCCCATTGAAGCAGATCATTTTTGTTACTGGTTTTAGGCCTTGCTGCCTGATCACATGAATGACGGAAGCATTAGGAATTGTACTCTTCAATCTGAAGAGTGAAGAATTATCACACTATGAAGTTCATAATAGAAGCTCCTCTAATCTTTCCTCTACCCTTCCAGTGAAGGTTTTATTTAGCAGGATATGCTGGATTTTACACTGTTCTGCAGTTGGCTCTTTGTTGGTGAACAGAAAGCATCTGGTCTCATTTGTTGCTAGAGCTATATGTAAGGAACACTGCTGTTTCCTCCATTCTTTTCCTGCCATCTGCTACTTCACAGTACCAGTTGAAATTCACACATTTGGGTGACTAAAAGCTGTGTTTATTATTTTTCTGGGAAAACAGAAAAGATAAGTAGTAGAGGAAGTAAAGTCTATTTATTGCTCTTAAATGCAGCAAAACGATTGTGAACTGCCAAGGTTTTCAGAGATGACCAGCAGAAGTTTGTACCCAGAGGATCCGATGAATTTTAGAAACCCATGAAAATGTCTGCAAAATCTGGGAAGAAAGAGAGAAATGTTTCTGATTCTGAATGTGTCCATTGTATCCGTACAGCCTGACATTCAAAAGTTCACCTTATGCCAGAAGTTATACTTCCCAAGTTTTCTTGTTAGGAATTTCTCTGCAAAAAGCTACAATTGACTTATTCATAAGTATTTTAAAACAAATAACTACCAAGACACTACAGTCCTCCTGGGACTGGACCCAAGATCTGCCTAACTGAATTGACAATTTTCAGAGACTCCAAGCCTAGAAGGAAACATTGCTTTGCCTAAACTTCTTGTGTAGACTGGTCAGAGGATTTCACTCTTTTAATTCTCTTCTAACACATGAGGTGCATTTGTACTAAAACACAGCTTTTGTAGAAAAGCTGCAGATATTCTTCTTTGTTTCTTTCTCTCTATCACGTTAGTTTTCAGAGTCAGTATTCATGGCCGATGCAGATTAAGTGATATTGTACTCCTGCTTTGTGCTTTTATAAAGCAGTGCAATCTACAACAATCAACATGTACTTGAGTGAATTCCTTATTTATGCCTGGTGTAGTGGTAGTATTACCTACAGTGAGATCTCCGTGCAGCTGGTGTCATTTTGCAGGGGTCTTTTAACCTCAGAACTACAGTGTTTGGTCTGTCCTAGATAAGTATAAGAGTTCCAGTATTTCAAGTGTCACTTGAGAAAACACCACAAGAGGTTTTCCCCCCACTTTTTATTGTTATTGTTGTCTGCCTTTCGTAAAGCTTAAGCAAAGCAATCTTAAATCTCTTTCATGCTCTGATATTGCTGTGCAGTAATCTCTGGATATTTTTTTAACACTACAATAAGCTGTACATCACTTTTCCTGATGATAAGGATGACTATGACTGTGTATTGTAGTAAAAAAGGAATTACATATGGCACAGCTAGATTTACAGTGAGATGGATGTTGCACTGTAGTCTGCTTGGGTGGATAGTAAGTTACGAGCCTGAAGGTCAACTGATCCCGGAAAAGGATTGTGAAGTCTGAATGCCTGAATGATCTCTTCCAGTCTCAGATCCCTGCTGTAAGTCATGTGGGGTGAGGGGTAATTGGTGCTCTGAAATAACAATATGTTTTCCATTAAGAAGGGCTTCCAGGGATCTCTCACAGTGCCGAGCATCCACCAGCCCCAGCACTGCTCTGTCTGACAGTGTTTTATTGCCAGGATCAATGAAGTTCTCCTTGATCTTCCACATAAAGAATATATTGAATATAGTCTATTTCTTTGAGTCTGTGACACATCCAGACTGAGGAACTGTGTTGAGTAAGGTGAATTGCTGTTAATCTGAATGTTAAGATGCCTGAGTGTGTGCCAGAAAACCTCCTCTGTCTCTTGGTTGGTAACCTGTTTTTAAAAAGCATACTGGTTATGAGAAAATGCTGAGCTCCTTTTCAATAGTTTTAGCTGTAATGTTAGACACTCCTGTCTCTTCCATGAGGGAAATGGCTCTCTTGGGCCCCTTGTTCCTGCAATGGGATTTGCCATTTCCAAGTTATTTAGTAGATGGAAACTTAGACTGGCTTGCAGTGCCCAACGTGATGGGCAGAGGAAGAGTTCATCCAGCAACAGGTGAGACTCCTTTTGCCGTGGAGATTGCATTTCCTGTCCTTACGGAAAAGTCTGTGTAAAGGTAATTACAGGGGGATGAGCTGGAGAAAAAAATGTTATTTTAATTTTTTAAAATGTATATTGTTGCTGTAAAGAACAATAGGCATTAGAAATTTGTAATAGGCATTACAAAGATGGTCTGTAGGGTGAGAGGTGCTTGTGCTGGGTAAAGACAGTGAATGTTGACTGGTGCCTGAAGGAGTAATGTGATGTAAATAATAAATGGGAGTATCTGCTTGGATTTTATCATACAGAATACCTAGGAGGGTATTGCATTTCAAGGAGCATTGCCCCTTCTGTGCCTGCACTTCCTCACTGGCAGAGGGAGTTGGAATGGCTCATCCTCCTGTAATTTGAGATGTAATGAACTATGCAACCAAGGTTGGAAAACCAGTTCCTGGACGGAGGGATGAATGCTATGGATGGATGTACCTGGTCCTGGCCATGCTTTGGAGTTGCCTGCAGCACCCAGAAATTACCCTAATTGCTGTCTACTTAAAAGATAAAAGAATTCAGGGATGTAATGAGTCTTTCTGTGGAATGACTCGTCCAACAAAGACATGACTCTCTCCTGATTTACTGTTCATTACTGTGCCCCATTTGAAGGACAGATGTGCTACTTAATTACTGGAAATAGCACAAGTAGGTCAGTCACACTTTACTGTTCTGTAGTACTGTTCTGTAGTGCCGGTCTGAGACAGGGCTTCCTCCCCAGGCTTGGCTCTGTCATCTCTGCTGCAAGAAAAAATTGAGATTTTTTTTTTTCTGTTTTTGACTGTACAAGATATTTTAAAATAATCTAATCCTGTACTTGGTGTTGCTGAGCGAGTGCTTTATAATTAAATTTAAAAGTATTTACCTCTACATGCAATTAAATTTGCCTTTAAAGTCTGATTATCTAACTTAAAACCAATTTGCCTCAGACTTTAAAAATGTCTTTTCCCTCTTTCCAGGCTCTCTTTAGAGATATATTCCAAATATTATGTTTATGCACATTTTTGTCCAGAAATACAGGGCCAGAAATTGTATCCACAGCAGCTCTGTTCTGAAGTGTCTTTTAAAGGTTTCCAGGTACTAATTAACCGAGCTTCTGAGGCACTGAAAAATTATCCTTGTAATCCTACAGAGTTCCTAGCCTACTCTCTCAACATTTATCTGTGTTGTTGTTGTTTAATATTTATTCCAAAACCTGGTGTATATTGATTGTGTTTGGAATCGATTCAAAGCTTCAGCAGATTTAGTCCTGACTTACACCAATGACAATGGAACCAAAATGTCCAGAATTACACAGATTTGCTGGTTTTGCTTTTATAACCAAAAGTGCACACTCATACACACAGGCTGTGCCCATGGGGTACACGTACCTGCTTCTGAGCATCCCTGTGTACACACACACCATTTCCCAACCCCTGGAAGTGCTCAAGGCTGGGTTGGATGAAGTTTTGAGCAACCTCGTCTAGTGGAAGGTGTATCTGCCCATGGCAGAAGGTTGGAACTAGATGATGTTTAAGGTTCCTTCCAACCTAATCTATGATTCTGTGACTGTTTCAGACTGGATATATTGTACTCAAGTGTTGGCGTAGTGAAAAAACTTAAGGATGACTGATTTGATAAATTTTCAAAAATAATTACATGCAACGCTAAAAAAACCCAAACAAACCCTTATCAACAAGGTAATCAAGCTATTGTGCTTTGTGTTTCTTGCACTGTTTCTTTGTTTAAAAGAGTTTTCCAAAACCAAATTCAAAGGATCACTTTCATGAGCACACACAACTCTGTTTCTCCTGTAGAACAATAAATGCAAATCTCTGTCCACCAAAAGAAGGCCCACATTGAAAGAAGGGAAAATAACAATTTGTAATACAGCATTTAAAAGTTAGGGTGGGTTTTCTTTTGTTAAATTATGTATTTTGTTGCTGCTTTCTCGCTGGGCAGTGCCAGAAGATGCCAATGCCATCCCCACTGGTGTCCATTGTGGTTGAGCTGTGCAGAGGAAATTACTTTCCCTGGAAGAAGAAACTTTCTATCAAGTCACTGTTATGTTAAACAATGCATGTAGGTGAAGCCTTTGAGCCACTACTTTAAATTCTGCCTCAGTGCCAAGAATACTGTCAAGTGTTTGAAAGAGACACTTTGAAAATAAGTATAATCTCCTTAAACACACAGAGACTATCTTTCTTTTCAGGCAGCATTCCTAGGAATCGGGACAGGAAACTTCTCTTTCATCAACTGATCATAAAACCTGCCAGAAATGTGAATGTGCTCCTCCCACGTGTGATGGGGAAGGTGCCCTTTAGCCTCTGCTGTGGGTAAGTTGGTTCTGCTTCAAAATTTTGTAGGAGTGTCCAGACTTCAGATCTCTAATTCAAGCTTAAATTTAATGAGTTGTTTCTAAAATGGGGACAACATTTCAGGCTTCAATATTGATACATTGTGAAAATGCTTTTTATTATCTTTTGGTATAGGGTTAAAAATAATGCCAGGAATAGTTCATCTTCTATATTGTTTTGACATCCATTAAAGCTTCAATTTATTAACATGACCAGCTACTGCTCACTGCTGCAAAGTAAACAAACATTTGAGCAGAAATCTGTTCTACCTCTACAACACCACTGATTATTTCTTATTTATGTTTCTGCCAGCTGCTTTCTGTTAGTCTGAAACTCATCTGATCAGGGCTTCAAAAATGGTGCATTTATTGCTGTCCTTATCCTGGTCTGTCCTCTTTGCAAATCCTTTCCTATCAGAAATAGCTGATTTGCTGGAGGTTTTTCCTGCTGCTGAGATTTCCTCCCAGGCCAGATCCAGCTGGATTTCTACAGATTCTACCCTGTTCATGTTTTCTTCTGAGTGTGGAAGTTTCCCACTAGTTTAAATTCACAATTTTTTTCATTTTGACCATTAAATTGTCACTGTAGTTAGCCTTTTTGCCCTATTTTTATTGCATATGCTCATAAATTGCACATTCTTGAGATCTTGTCTCCTATTTCACTTTGTTGAATGAAACTGAGTATTTTCAAATGTTGAGTTCCATCTGAATTCACATCCTACACTGTCGACTTTCCTCCCAGGCCTTTCTTTGTTTACCAGTGCTTTATGGAGATTTTTTTCTGTGTCCAAAACAACGGATCTGCATAAAACAGAGAGGGTCTTCAGCACTCCTGGTCTCAGCTGTGTATGTGTCAAAAATCTCTGTCTTCAAGGGAGCTTGGCTGTTCCTCAGCATCCTTGTTCTAGCAAATTCAACTGTGCCATAACTTCCAGGCAGAGAAATGAGGCCAGTTCTTCATAAGTCTTTATTGAGTTTGTTCCTTGGTGTTTGTTGGAGTTACACTAAATACTAACTGGTGGCTTGTCATCTGATTTCTCCAGAGTTCCAGCAGATGCTCCAATATATTCCCATAATTGTTAGCATATTTTCTATCAAATTATGATTCATTTCTACATGCATACATTCTCAAAATTTTTAGAATTCTGTCAAAGGCTTCATATTTATATATATATGAACACTAATGTGGTAATAGAAATACTTAAAATAAGTTAAAAATTTAATCTAGTTTAAAGTATTTGAAATTCCTGGAAAGGGTGTGATCAAACTTTTGGAAATAGGACTGGTGAGGGGAAATTTCATGCATGGGGTTGCTTGTGAGTAGAGGTTCATTTTGTATCCATATCTCCCACCTCTAAGTTTTGGTTTATAGACAAGTTTTTCTTACCTTGGCTGTTGTGACTTTCCCTTCTCCCACAATCTGATGAACCACTGCAGGTAACAACTGCTGTAGATGAAGGCAAAATGGTAATTCACCCAGGTTTGTCTTTACAAATAAATCCCAAAGCCTCAAGGGATGGTCTTCATCTTCAATTTAGGGCATTTTGTTTCCCTAGATATCAAAAGGGTTCTTTCACTCTGTAGTCTAGTGTCCAAGAAGGGACTTCTTATTTATACACTTATTTATAAGGGACTTATTTATACACTTATTTTCACAATAAATAAATTATTGCAAAGAGTGGTAATAAATGCTTCTGAGGAGAGAAGTTGCCCAAGTGGAAGAAAGTCCATTGGTAGTCTTGCAGTGTGCTGTACCACACCTTTAACACTCTTTGTTAGTAGAGCTGTCACCCTGGAACAGAGAAAGGGGTTTTAAAGCTGTCAGTGCATAAAAGGCATTCTCTGAATATGAGCATTTCATTTTCATCTCTAGAATTCAGAAATGTGGGGATTTATAACGACACACCTGCAGCTGCACAATGTCTTACCTGGTTTGTAATAGTGTGAGGGCAGCACAGTGGAAAACATTCAGTATGAGCATACTACAGTGCTTCAAAAATAACGTACTGAGAGTGTGGGTTTCTTTTGTCATTCAGTGTCGCAAGGCTGTTTGAAAGAACCAAACCTAACCTTAGTATTGGGTAATTTTGTGTTGGTGATGCTTGAAGCCAAAAAGTTCTCTGTAAAATGATGAAAAAAGTAATGAAACTTCAATTATCATGCTGATATGCTCCCCCTTTGGAAATTCTCAGGTTACTGCTAATGCTTTAGGAAATTAAAATGCAGAAAAAAGATACTTCCTATCATGTGCTATTTCTAATTGGTTCCTATACTGGAGAGTCTTTCTGAGCTGTTTCAGTTTGATACGGATGAAGAGCAGTAAATATCTGTCTTGTATTTGAAGCACTGTAGACTGAAAGAATGATATTACATTGCAAAGGGGCCAATTTTAATGACCCTCTCTGACCTTTTCTGTTTTCGCAAAACTACTGTGGTCAGAAGCAGAATAAAATCCATTAAAACATACAATTGAGGGATGTAAGGTAATAGCACGCTGCGCTGCTTCACTTTGTTAAATGACTCCTGCAAAGTATCAAATGTCAAACAAAAATGCCAGGTCTAGTTGCAAAATAATAAAAAAAGATACAGCACGAGACAGGGGAGCACTTCAGTAGGTGCTCTTGGGAAGGGCAGTTCAGCTCTGACTGCTGCTTTCAGCATTGCAGCCCTTGAGTGGAGCAGGACACTCAAATGCTTTATTCAGGAAGCATTTAACATATAAGAGGAGGGGGATTTGGTTTATTTTTTCTCATTCAGAAGTTAACTGCAAATTAAGATTCTGAGAGCATATGTTTGCACCAGTGTCCAAGTTCCCTCTCGCTGAAGGTGTGCATATTAAAACAGACCGTGTCTGTTTTCTGTTTCTCCTAAAGCTTAAACTTGAGGGTCTTCTTTTGGCTTAGTGAAAAATTAACTCTCTTTTTTAATTTTTTTTTCCCCATTTTTTTTCCCCCTATAACCCAAAATCAACCTGGCGTGATAATATCAGAATATTTTTAGGTAAAAATTCTGGGGCTTGCTGTTTACTGGTTGCAGACTCATTTTGGCAAATAGGTCTTGTTCCTACTGCAGCCAGCACATCTCTCACTTTGCCAGAGTCTGTACTAGTGTATGCTTAGGAAAATTCAGCGTGATGGCTTACATGTGATAGTGCACTGATTGTTCTAGAAAACACTCATCAAAGGGACAGGGAAAATCTGTAGGACTTGACTGAAATATGAATTAATGAAATGTGCAGCTGAACGTTTCTCAGCCAAAGTCTTCTACTTTGATTTATTAAATGCATTACTAGACCTATTTCCAAATATATTTTGTTTGGGAAAAAAAAATTAGTTTTAGGGATCTTTGTCCCAAAACAGGGAAAACTGAGCATTAAAGAGGAATTCTAAGGTGAGCAAAGTGTTTCAAGCACAAGCTGCTGAACCCATGTGGGACTTGAACCAAGTTGCTCCTTGCCAACAAGGGCAACCATTTCTAACATGGAAAACAGATGAGGAAACCTGGTCATCTGCAGTCTCTTCCTAGCTTTGTTACAGGCTTGCAACAAGGTATGTTTCTGAAAATGTTAATTAAGCTGTGTTTTTTATTAGCTCCTGCTGTATTTTTGATTAGCTCCTGTATGATCTGTTCCTCAGTTGCGTTTTGCAGAACTTGAGATCTGTGACCAAGTGTTTTCAGGCACCCACACGTAGAAAGACTGTACAATGACAGAGCTCAAATCTGTTTTGATGTAGTAACACCATATTCACAATCAGCATGAGGGCACCTGGCTTTAGGAAGCATATGGCTGATGGCACTGAGCCAGTGGAACCAGCTCTGATTATTTTAGAATACAAGTTCAGCAGGGGGAGGTGGTCCCTCACGCTACATACAGACAAGCTTCACACCTGGCCACAGTTTTGCTCAAAAGGCAAGTGAACCAATCCACATAAGAGAAATCCACCCAGCACTCTCAGCCTTGCCCAGGAGATCCCTGAACCACGGTTGGCTGGAGGTACTCTGGTGATTTTCACTGCATTCTTGCCATGCTCCTACACTTCTCCCTGGGCACCAGCTGTCTGCCACTGCCAGAACTTGATGCTAGCCTGGAGGGACCTTTAGTGTGACTTGATGTAAGTGTTTTTAGATGCCAGGCTCCCCATATCTGTGGGAAAGTATTTCTTGCAAGGAGTAGTGCACACCAAATATCCTTTTCACAACAAGATGACACTGTGGATCCCTTCACCTTTCTGAAAAGAAGTGTTCATGTACAACTGCAGAGTAACCATAGAAACAGACACTGAAGAGATATTGAAGCCAACACTGTGAGTGGGATGAGAAGGTGCAAGAGAGAAACACAGGCTTTCATTTGTCATGAGAACTAAGGGGTCTTACATCCCCTCATTAGCTGCCATCTCTTGCCTCCCAGATGATGCTCTTGTTACTCTTGCCAGAGTGGTACCACCACTGCTCCACAACTTCTCCTCCCCGAGGCTCAGCTGCAGCTCATTAACCTTTTCATCCAAGGGATTTGGTGATGAGCAGCTTGGGAGTGTTCCCAAGTGCTCTCCTCAGCGTTCCTTACGTCTGTTTGTGTCTCCCCCACTTCCCTGTGTGCCATGTGCACTAAAGGTGTGTCCTGCCATATAACACATGATCACAGCTGGGGGGGATGCTCCCCTGTCCTGCAGGACACTGACAGAGGGGTCCCAACTGCATGGCTCAGCGCCATGGTCTGGGAGCTCCAGGTCACTGTGGCCCAGTAGGAACCATTTTTGTTGTTTTTACCAACATTATAAAGAAATCTGGAAGTAACTCTGAATCTCTACAGGGGACATAATACCACTCATTCACTCTTCCCATCAATTCCAACTGATCTCTCAGAGCACATTTTACATGAATCCAAGGGTAACATCTCACTGGTACACAATGAGGAAGAGTGCTGATACAGACACCAAATCATTCCTGGACAGCCCACACCTGCCTCAGGGCCAGCCTCTCCAGAGGTGGAAACAGGCCCATCTCATGGTCTGTCACCTTTCCAAAGTAGAATACTGTAAGCCAGAGAAATGTGAGGGGACTTACCAGAGTTACAAACCTGAGACAGGAGAGCACAGGGAGTCACTCAGACTTGAAAAATAAGTATTTTATGGGACTAAGGAGACACATGAAGGGGCGAGGTGTTAGGACTTAGTCTTGCAATAATACAGGAGGCATCATGGACACCAGAGTTTATGTTACTTTGCCTCATGAACATGTATGAGAACAATAAACTAGACATTGAGCATGTGTGTGTAGGGAGGTACTATTATTTTTTCCTTGTTAGTCTCCACTGATTCTTAATGCCCTTTAATTTATTATCTCAAAAGTTTTTTGGTGACATCATGTACTGTCAGTTATATTTAGTCAAAAGCTCTTAGTCAAAAAGCTGATTCTGTAGTAGCCTGCAAATTGACTGTCTGGGAGGAGGGTAGTCTACTTGAGCCATAGTGTCTGCCTTTTTGGGAAGGAAATCTTATTTATCATTGTATGGCCTTGTTCTGGTTTAGTTGGGTGCTATTGTACTCAGGTGGACACCTAGCAAAGATAAAAGGCAGGACTGAAATTTGTCTGCAGTGGAGTTTCCATTCCTAACACATTTGTTAGTGGAACTGAGTGGTCAGAAACTGCCTTGAGGGTCATGATATAAAGATCTTGTAGAATGCTGTTCTTTCCCAGAAAAAGAAAATGTACCTATTCTAACTGCCAGTGTTGTGCACAACATTAAAATGATCACAGAAACAATTAGTATAGATTTTAAATTACAACAGCAGTTGGATTTCAAATAAAATACATCAAAGTTCATTCCCCCTCACCCCCAACCCATGATAAGAGACCTCAAGCTGGGACTTCCTTTCAGCATTTCTGGTTTTATTTTGAGTAATAACTAATTTAACATATATACCTCCTGTATATTGTCTGTATTATCCTAACACAGTACATTCTGCTTCAAAGAGTTTTCGTAAATATCATCAGAAAGAAATCTGAAAGTTTGCTCACTGACAACTCCTGACTGATCAAGGAGTTCTGTGTTCTTCTATTTAAGCCAAATACTTTCAATTTTGAAATGGAGAAAGCTCTCCATTTTGAAAAAAATTATCTGAATATCTGTTTTGCCTTCCTAAGCCCATCAAAATCCTGTCTGAAAACCACTCAAAAAGGTTCCTATCCATGTAGGTGGATGTTGGACAACCAGTGGGACTGGCGCTTGAAAAAGTGGATTGTAAATATGTTTAGTTCTAGGCAAGATGGGACAAGAGACACCTTGAGACTCATATCAATTGTGTAATTTTAGCTTAAGATTTTTCAGCCCCATCATCTGACTACTACAGCAGCTTCTAGTACCTCTGTGGCTCCTACTTGTCACTTGGACAAGACAAGCTGGTTGGTGATACCTGAACAGCAAGTCTGAGGTTGATTATAACACCTGATGGGCAAAGGGAATGTTCTTGTTGACCTCAGATTTACTACATGAAGCATCAGTTCAGTCTGTTGCAATCTTTTAAATCCCTGACATTAGTTCACATGCCCACAAAGAGACACAGTGTTCTATATGCAGTGTTAAAATAGGATGTTCTGAGGGATTTTACTCTACTTTAAAAGCATATTCTGTAAACATTACTTATAAATCTGCACTTATTTGATTGTGTTAATTCATGTGAGACTATTCTAAGTGTAATGTAGATGAACTCTGACTCCTCCTTAGGATAATTTTTGACCTGTGACTTTGAGTGTTGTCAAACTATAACATACATTTACAGCAAGAAGCTAAGCCTCTTATGTTTCACTGAGATTTTTACAACCCTCCTTCCCACCCCTGTGTTATTAATAACCTGCTAATGAACTGACAGCTACTGCACTTATGTAAATGAGGAGGTTGTTGAACTGAGAGTTAGTCTTCCTCAAAAAACCCCATGAAATTAGCTTTTCCAGTTTGATAACTCATTGCCCTCCTCTTATGGTTGATAGACAACATGCATCTGCATCCATGGTGTATATAACAATGCATGATGGTCTATGTAATATTATGACCGTTCAAATGCTTTTTGTTTCTCAAATGTGTAAAGGACACAGCCTAAATTGGCATAGACCCTGTAAGGTGCCTGTTAATTCGTAGTCAGTTTTCCAAGCTTTATTGTATTTTAGGATATACCCTTTATACATGTTAAGTGTATATGCACATACACATGCACACATAGACTTCAGTATGACAACAAGTCGTAAAGGTCAAAATTAAGTTTTGGAAAATTCTGTTGAAACTTCGGCATCATTTTTTTAGCACCTTACTTCAAATAAAATGTGGGCTAGCTGTAGTATAGGAAACAGAAATGAAAATGACTGGCGTGTAAGAAAACACTACCTAAAAATGTTTGATAAATATGATAAGATAAATATGATAAACATGAATTGTTGCTGGCTAACTTAATGATGAGAAAACGTTAGGGGATGTGATAGTATCCTTTAATTATTTACATAGTTATTGGAAGTAGGAGGAAAAATATCCATCTGAAACAGCAATAGACCAAACTTCGTGCTTGGAAGTTTTCTTAAACCCTGGGAAAAACTCCAGTAACAAGAACTACAGTTGAGGAAATTTATTGAGTGCCCAGTGTTGGGGGTGTTTAAGAGCTATTTAGGCCTCATATACAAGATATGATATAGTTATGCCCTAACTCACTAATGGTCTGTAATAGATGAGATAGACTTAAGCATTTTGTCTGATAGTGTATTACGAAAATTTATTACTTAATGAAGGGAATAATTTCTTAAGTGTATTAGGACTAGTGGATGGAAAATATTACTATGGTTTCAAAATAGGGCTTGAACACTCAGGCTCTTATCTTTCCTTTGGGTCATTTTCCCATCAGTAATAGCTGATACACCTATTTTTGTGTGTTTTAGTTGTTTGTTCTTATAGATTTCTATTCCATCAGTCTCTCTTCTCCCTAATGGCAAGCTATTTCACTGTGGAACAGGACAGCCCTGTTGTTTTAGACATCAGAGCATATTATCCCTACTGCCACAAGTTTGCTAACCTTTGTGCCACAGTGGGAATTACCGATAGAAATGTAAAAAAAAAAAAAAGAAAAAAGAAAAAAAATCAGTCTTCTCAGCATCTTGAAGGTAGGATGCCTTTATTCCCCTCATTTGTGAGCTGGAGATGGTGACAGCCTTCTGTCCACAGCTGACCATGGGGATGGAGGAGCCCTGGAGGGGTGCACACAGCTCCTCTGGGGGCTGTTCGTGCCATCTGTCAGGCACAGAACAGCAGAGCACCTAATTATGAGATCAAATGGGATGAGCTGAAGACACTTTTTTTTCTCTTTTACAGTGCTGCCTGATAATGATGGCTCAACCCCCTGTAAGCTTTGTCTCTGTATTTTTCCCTCTAATCATGCCCCTAGTAAGGAATGAGGGCAACGACGTGTTACTGTGAATGGAACATTTGTCTCTGGTTTATCTCCACCACGAGGGCACACATTTGTATATTTGTAACATCTCACCTCCAGGAAATCTGACCTATTTATATCCAGCCAGAGTATCTGTGATTTGAAATTTTGTTATTAATCATTTCACTCAACTAGAATCTGCTGTGATTTTCCCTTTTTGATATAAAAAATCATTTCTGTATATCAGATAAGCATTTATTATTCATCACTCATTTCTCTTGTATCATAGCTGATGTTTTGTTATTTATTGTGATGGTTTTTTATTTTTCACTCCCTTTCCTTTTCTTATTTTATTTTTCTTTCCCATTAAGATGTTAATAGATAACCCTTTCTCATTTGTCATTGTTCATGACATCTAAACTAAATTAAAGATAGAACAAGTTTTGATACATAAGATTTGGTCACTATTCCTATTGTGCAGAGGACTAAGGTTTTTATTTCAATTATCTTAATGGAAGTTTCTATTCGCATTTTTTTATTGATATGTAACCTAATTTTATGCAATTTTTTAATTTTATAGAATATTTCTTTTCTATTTGTATATCCATTTTAATTTTGGTTCCCATATAGCTTTTGGATGTGAAACTTTGCAGATTCTGAATCAAACCTCACTTTTTCTTTCCTATTACTAATTGTGGATTGGGCACGTGCTGTCTCACAGAAAGCAGGTCCAAGTGTTAATTTCTTTTTTGTCAGCATATATGCCTATAGTACTATTTTTTAACCAAAACTTTTTGCACTTCTGAGCCAGGATATAGAACTCATTAATATCTTACCTGACTTCAGGGACTTTAAATTCAACTAGTAGCAGAACAGATTATTTCAAGATCTGATCATGATATTTTATGTCATCCACACCACTAAAAATTGCCCCTTATTCTACAAAAAATATAGAAATGATATTTTAATCTTTTCTCAAAACAAATAATTGAAGTTCATCAATGCTTATAAAGCTTATTTCAGAACTAACAAAGACTTTTCAATTAAAAAATTGTAGTGGTCACGGCACAAAACTAACCAGTGGAGCTGTACTCTGTGAAAGACAGAGCCACCACTGAAAAATGACTTCAAGGCAGATAATGGCTAATTATCAGGTTCCTGATTAGTTTCTGAATTTATTTCTTCTTTTTGGAGGGGAGCCTTAAAATTATTGTGGTATTTTGTTGGAGGTTGAAATTGCAAGGATTAAAGTGGGTTTTGGCTTTTGGCATGTGGTGTTCATTCTGTATATCTATTTTAACCCAGAAAACTTTGATCATGATCCACCCAAGGTAATAGCAGATAGTGGAAAGGAAGTTATGGAGGGGAATAAGGGGTAGGGACTGGATTTAATGAGATATTTAGGAACATGTTCACTTAGTCACTAAGTTTAGGTAAATTTATATCTGTCTAATAAGTTGCAGGCTTTATGCATGAAAATTTTATTACAGAAATGACATTCAAAATAGACTGTGTAAAATATGCAAGAGTAATATCATGTTTAAGATGCAGCCGATGTGACTCTTAAGACATTTACTCTATCTTTGGTTGTCAGAAGCCATTCACAAGGATTATTCTACCTTTTCAGGGGTCTTAATAACTAGAAAACTGATAATCCTTAAATTATGTGTGCATACTGTTATAATTCACTGAAACATTACACTGCAAACTTCGTTGACTGGCACATGATTTTGTTCTAGGAAATATTTTTTTTCTGATACATCCATTTTATTAAGTTCTGAATGTTACTTGTTTAGATAATTTTATTTTTAAGACCCATAGATAGACCAAAAAGAGCTTGACTGCCATCTTTTAAAATCTCTCAGGTTTGGATTCATTATGCCTACAGTTCTGACTCACAGTGTATTTTAGCTTACACCGTAGGGGATAGTTACATTTTTATAGGTAAAATAGGTGCCTCAAAAGAAGAAAACTGTGATTCATATTTTTAACGATAAAAGATACATTCCTACTCTGATTCCTGGCATTCTCCAGGGAGGGAAGTAGAATACGTGGATACTGAATATTTGTTCCTAGTAACCAGTCCCTATCTCTCATCTTGTTTCTCATCTCCCTTTGGAATTAACCTGCTTTCCATGAACACTTTTGTTATGAGGTCTCCAAAGTAAATTTTATAGCTCCTAGAACCTATTCTATCTCTTTTTCTTACATCTTCTGTAGTGTCCCAAGGTTGTCTGTGAACTCCCACCAATTTCTATGTCTACAGAGAGTTTTTCCCCAAACAAATCTATACCCTTGGACACCTCTTGCAAAAAGGCAGTTCCACTCCCTGTTGGCAGGTTGGGACTTCAAACTATGTCATGTGTAGTTGAGATTTACTATTGGACCACATAACACAATTATATAGGCCTCATTTAGGTAGGACTTGTGCTAGATTTGATGTGGGGGAAAAAAATCAAATCTTTAAAGATTTGTCAATGGATTGACTACTTCTTCTGTCACTTGCAATCCTAACTTCTGTCTGTATGCACAGCGCAGCTCAAGGCAGCTTCTAAAGCAAAAACTTCCTTTGTACATGTTATTAAAAAACACTTTTCAGTGGGAAGCTGATTTAAATTTGAGAAAGAGATCTCTCTAAGGTGAGGCTTGAAGATATAAATCAGCTTACTTGCTCAGAGGTTATAACTAAGCCCAGGCAATAAATATGAAAAATGACCTTTTGACTGTGGAGAAGAGTAGGGAAAGGTAACAAAAAAAAAAAAAAGATATTAAATTCAGGAGGAAATGGAGGGAAAAGGGTTGGAAATGTCTTACAAAACATGCAGGAAAATAAATGGCAAAGCCTGGGTGTGTTGAAATGTCATGAGAAGATGAAATCTACTTCTGAGACCCTGCATCCAGCTTTTCTAGTTTGTCACCTGTAGTCATGATCTTGGCCTAAAAAGAAGACTAAAAACTTTTCTGTGGATTGCTAGTCATTAATATAGCCCTCCCAGATTTTCAGACCATCATAATTTGTCTGTGCAGGGTCCTTGTTCCAAGCATGACTGTGAGGTCACCTTTCATATCCACATCCTTTGGGGATGACTCTGTGGGCAGTCCATATCTGGATATCAAATTCTTTAAGGATTTGAATGAATCCATGAAGAAGTAAGATAATAGTGAGGGGACACAGAACATTTTCTAAGAAAAGTTGTATAACTTTCTATTTATTCTTGGATATCTGTTCACATATCACCATGTAGATTCCCATAATTTATTCTGTAAATCAGAGTGCATAATGGCCAAGTTCTGCTTGCCTTTACTTTGCCTGAAATTTATTCAGGTCATTGATTTAGAGTCTGATCTCTACTTAGTCATCAATTTTCATGAAATCTATAAAAACTAGTTATCTTTGGCACCTTTATTTTTTTTTCTATATTTGCTTTACCATTCAGAATTGATTCAGAATCATTTGGAAGGACAGAGACTGGCAAACAAACAGACAGGTAGATTAGCAGACATCATAATCACAGCAACTGTATTCTCTTAGAAAATCAAGCTAGGCATGGACTTGTTGGAAAAGTGAATATCTTATTTTTGTGCATGCATGTACATGGGTTTATGTGAGTCAGTATTTTAATGAATGTTTTCACAGTTTTAAGATGAGACTTCCAATTTCTTTTTAGCAAGTCTATAGCTGATTGCCTGCATTACCTAACTCCATTTCCACAGTGTTTGGAAAGCTACAGCTAAGCTACATGAATGCTAGATCACTAAGAATAAAATAAAGTTTTTCATGGTTAATGTATATCAATGACTATGTTAAAAGAAGCAAAACAAAAATTGCCTTTAAAAGAGTGTAAAGGTTACAAAGTCAAGTGCGTAAAAGTTAGGAAATGCTACACTGATAGCCCTGTGCAAGTTTAATTTGGCTTCCTTGTGTGCATGCATTATGATACAGTCTTTAATTACCTGATCACACACTGTTTTCTCTGTGGGACTCCTACCTCATTCAGTGCACTGGATGAATGTGTCTCACTAAATGAGTAGCTATTCAGTGTTTCCTTTTATTCTCATTATTCAATGGGTATCACCATGACTTATTTACTGATCTTCTAATTCTCTTTGTAAATTCAGGCTTTTTTATTTCCTCATGGCCTTTTCAGTGCTGTGCTTCATTGAAGTACACATGTACTTCTCATATATCAATGCCTTTATCTTCTCAAGGCAGCTATAAGGTGACAAGAAGTTGATAAAATCTTTGAGGGGAAATGGAGGCTGCTAATTGTACCAGTATTCATTAATTTTGAGGATATGCTTTAAAACTTAAAATCCGCACCTCCCTTTAAACTTTTAAATCAGTGAGATCTATTCTTCATTTTGGGTAGTCCTCAACAGCTCATTTTGTATGAGACCTCATAACAAGGAGTAAATTAGCAACCCATTTTTAGCCACCAGAAGTTGTTTAAGTGCTGAAAACAGTTTTGGTCTGTGAATCTGTGCTTGCCCTCTTATCATTGAAATCAGTGGGCTCAATATTTATACACACCAGCACCCAGGTGTGGTTTGGTGGGTCCATCAGCAGCACCAGTGGAGTGTCTCATATCATCAGAGTGTCCTAAGGGGGAACTAAAGGGCAGAATTTACCCTGTGATCACCATTTGCATTCTCACAGGTCCCTGCTTCGAACAGGGAGCTCTGTCTGATCTGGTAAACAGCACCTCTTGATGTGATCTTAACATACTTACTCCCTGTTAAAGCATGTATACAGTCTTGCCTTATCCTTCCTGAGTTCCCAGAACTCTAGCTGAACATCATCCCCTTCATAGCAACATTAGTTTAATTAGTTTTATATTGCAAGTAATGTATTGTGTACAGGCAATGTCATAAGTATCATTCATCTCAATTTCAGCTGGTATGTATTCCTTTTACCTTATAAATGCCTGTAGGAAATATGACTCTAGGGAGTAGTTATAGGAAAAGAATTTACAGTGAACTTACAACCAAAATATATATATATACTCTTCTTCACTTGAAGAGAATTTAGAGATAGGTCATTAGCACAATGTGCACATTATTTTATATATTTACTATTTATAAGATATTGTGCAAGTAAAATCTGCAGTGACCTGTACATGATTTTAAATGTCAGAGAATAAAAAAGTACAGGAGTTATTCCAAGTGTATACAGAAATGGAGATATGCAAGTTTTGCCTCTGACAAAACTCAGCTTTGAAATTATTCAGTACAGTCTTCTCATTCAGCAAGTTGATTTACTATACTATTTTATTTAAATAAAAATTTATCACTGTCTCCATTTTTGTATAACTGTGAAATTCACTTATTTTGGTACATCCCATAATACCTGATTAACCTTCCTAAAGCAGTTGTAAATGGAGACACTCAGGAGAAGTTTTGTGTGATTTCCCAAGCTGCTCTCTGTGCACTCTTCTGCAGTAGTGGGTGTGCTGTGTGCATTTTAAGTGCAGCAGCCTCACGTACAGGCATCCCTATTTTCCTTCTGTTCTCTCCTTATGTTTGCTCAAATACCTTTAAATAGAGGAGATTTCCAGGCACAGTTTCTTTCTTGAAAGTAAGGGAGGTAACACCTGGTCTAGTGGAAGGTGTCCCTGCCCATGGCAGGGTAGCTGGAACTAGATGATGTTTAAGGTCCCTTCCAACCTAAAGCATTCTGTGATTCTATGAATTTTAAACCTTTATGTGGAAAAGCAAAGCCATGATCCTTGCAGTGGTTTTAAGCCAGAGTCCTGTCAAATCACTCAGATTATGCAGTCTAGATTTAAAAAGATTTAAACCTTGAACAGTCTTTTACCGGGAGCTTTACTGGAGGGTTCGTCACCACATTTGTGTGTGACACTGTAAAGTCATTTCATTATTATCTGTTTCCTATCTTCAGAGAGAAATAATATAGTATTATTTTGTGGGAGATGCTCCCCTTGTGACAAGACTTTATGGTATTTTACAATTATTTCCAAAGCAAATCAAAGTTAAAACACTTTTTTAAATTTTTAAATATTTCCGTGCTCTAGAACAATAGAAAATCTTCAGATCTTGAAAAATCAAAGTACATTTTAACATTTATGAAGTAACTTTTTAGTCTTTACCTTTTTTTTTTTTTTTTTTTCTTAGAATGCAAAAATTATTTCGATCAAAAATGAGACTGTTCGTTTAAGTATTGATGAGGAGGGGAATGAGTGACCATGATGCTGAAGAGGCAGAGGGACAGAAGTGAAAAATGAAGTAAACATTTCTGTTCTTCCTTCAGTTCAGTGATTATACGGTTGTCCATCAGTGAGTGAATCCCCACTGTGGGGAACAGAGGTGAGAAAAGCTTCTGCCAAGGTATTCTAGCTGCTATGAATTATCAGCTGTGTCAGCAAGACTTAGTTCTTTGTCAGGCAATAAACAAGAAACCTTGTAAAGGATAAATGACTTGCCCAGAGAGAATTCCAGGGACATTAAGCCTGAAGGATCAGCTCTGAAATTAGCTCCTATGCATTTGTGAAAAACTCAGAATCACTATGTTATACAGCTGCTGGAACAGTTGTGAGGCAAAGAAGGAAATGCTGAAATTTGCCATAACCTGTGCTTGAGCTACCACCTAGGTTATATGAAAATTAAATGATAGAAAAACACAAAGACCCCATGGTCTTCTCTGGCTGCTCTGTTTCACTTAGCAACTGCAAGATTTGGGCAGTAACAGCAGTGATTGACACGTTGATCCTTGAGACTGGCAGTGCTTGAGTTTATAAAGTAGAGGGACTGTAGCATAGTGCTGTAACACCTTCAGACCATGGCAGTTCTGTGTTCATCTGCAGACTGTACAATACAATATATCAAGTGCAAATAATTTCTTTTTTTTTTTTATCAACAGCTTTACAAATCTCTGAAAGATTTACACTTTTTCTTGTAGACCCTCTAAAACACTTTTTGAGTTTAAATTATGTGTGCTGCAGCAAACTTATCCATCTGAAATAGTCTCAGTAGAATGAGAGCAACTGCAGAAGATTAATGCCAGTTCGTATGTGGGTGTGTTGTATCCCTGTATCTCCAAGTGCCTGATATTGTTACGGTGAGTATGATCTTACAACTAGTGTCACATCCAATCCATGTTATTAAGAAGAAGTTTCATGATGTTTCTGAGCATCTCCTGGGAGGAATTCAGATTATCTTCCATGACTGCTGAAAGCCTTGGGAGATGGTAACTTCTTGGCAATATCTGAATCAAAGCTGCTAAATATTGGCTGCCAGCTGCCAAGAATTTTTCACTGATCTGAATTTATCTTTGCTTACTCTGCTCAAAAGGTGCATTTCAATACAAATTTCTTACTAAGAACTGAGCTTAATAACATGTTTCATGTTTGGGAGATGTGCCAGTTCAAGGTTTATCAGTGAGGAAGGAAAACATCCAAGAAGGAGAGCTGGAAGATCACTGTCCAGTGCAGAGAGTCTCTCAGTAGTGCCCAGTGACTGAACAAGAGGCAAAGGACATAGACTGAAATACAGAAAATTCTATGCAAACATAATGAAAAATTTTACTGTGAGGGTGATAAAACACTGCAGAGGTTTCCAAGAGAGGCTGTGGGGTCTCCATCTTTTGAGATACCCAAAATCTAAGAAGGCGTGGTCCTCAACAATCTACTTCAGCTGCCCATGCTCTAAACAGAGATTTGGAATAGACTTTGGAAGTCTCCAGGGCTTCCTTCCAGCCTCAGCAATGCTGTTATTTGATGTTCTGCCTTTAGGAATAGGAATAGCTTATAACATTCCTCCAAAAAACAAAACAATTATTTCTTCTGAATTTCGTGAATTCTTAATTTTACTTCTTACTTATCCCACTCCTTAAATCTTTCCCAATACCCTCAGAAATTAAATGTCTGTCATGTTCTTTGGTAATTAGTCACTAGCACAACACAGCATCTGGTGGCTGTTGCATTTTTTTTTTGTTGGTTAAATGATCTGGATCTAATGCTGCAACAGAAAAATGCATCTCAGTAAATAAAGCTGTACAAGCACCTTGCAGGCACTATTAACTGTTCAACGCTGCTGAACTTCCTGAGCAGATCCAGGTAGAATGAAGCTGGGATAATGGATTGGAGCAGCACAGCAGCCACATAGGAAGACCAGAGGCCATCAGGATATTGAAAGGAGACTGAAATTTAATGGCATTCCTGTGTTTTCATACAAAAGATAGAGGCCCCTGCAAAGCTGATTGAAACAACAACCTCCTCTGCAGTACCCTGGTGAGCCTGAAACATGACTTTTTTTGCACCAGATTGCCACCTTTTACCTACTTCGTGGTTTGCATTTGCTGAAGTTTGCTAACTCTCATTAGGCTTCTCCCACTTGAAGAACAGAGCTCCTCTATAAGCAGATCTGATTTTAGACCTGAGTGTATTCAACTTGCTGAGAAATAGTAAGCTCTGGAAAAATAATTTTCTGAGCCAAGTTCAGAGATGACATTAGCTGTGATATTGTAGCAATTTGACATAAATGATCATAAAATGTTGGTACTTGTATGTCCAGGAGATTATGTTGCAAGTCTTTTCTGAGCAGAATGAATAACAGGAAAGCGCAGAGTAGTTTAAACTTCCTGAAAGATGATTTCTTTGTTATCTCCAACCTTCCAGTCAGAAAATTTATGGTGAGAATATACCTTGTTATGAAT
This sequence comes from Myiozetetes cayanensis, assembly GCF_022539395.1. NCBI lineage: Eukaryota > Metazoa > Chordata > Aves > Passeriformes > Tyrannidae > Myiozetetes > Myiozetetes cayanensis. Next base: position 30,559,182 of record NW_026088185.1, read on the forward strand.
ATGTTGTTATCATTGCTCTGTAAAGCAGCAGCACCTCTTTCTAAATCCTGCCTTATCTCTCGCTGACCTCTGAAGCTATGAAGATGAGTGTTGTGTCGTTTAGTGCAGGAGATCTCTTATCTTTATAACCAGCACCTTTTCAGAGCAGAGTCAGCTTCTTAGCGCTTATATTCCACTATGGAAAAGTTTGTTTAAAACAGAAAGGAAACTGATCACTCCAGTGTCTGCTATGCTGCTATGGTTAGACTACTGCTCACTCCCTGTATTTAATGTAATTATTTTAGACAATGTAGGGCTAAATTCACAGCTTTTATTCAGTTTTTACTGTCTACAGGTTAAAAAAGAATATTTGGGGTTTTTTAAGTGTAGTTTAAACTTATATTTACCAGTGTAAAATATGTGCTCTTGAGATGACCTTTTCTGCCTAGAAATGTCTGTGAGGTATATAAATCTTTGTGTTTATTAACTAAATTACTCATAAATTGAACAGAATCTCCCCTATCAATTTGGCTGTACTCCTCTTTCCACATGGTCCATTAAACTTTTTAGTCCCTGGAGGTTTACTCTTTTAGAGTCTGTTTTATTGGAGACAATTTCCTCATGAATGACTGTTAAGCTGAAGGAAACGTCATGTATATAAACTAGATGTTTATACACTACAGTGAGCCTTGAGCAAGGTAAGGCAGTTTATATAATTACATATATGGGAAAATAGATCAATTAAAACTTGAAGGGTAGTTTCTTAGATTTGTGTTGGGCTGCCAGACATGGTTTGAAGGCCCTCAGCTGCAGTAGAATTGAAGAGTTTGGGAGTAATCTTTAGGGTTTTTCTCTCTAGTAACAGAGGTACTAAGGTCAGTAATTTCATAAGCAAAATCCTGACTTCTCTTTAGTAAGGCCAAAACTTACCCTGCTCTGCAAACTGTGTGCTATCAAAATAATACGTGAGATCCATTATTTTTATATAACCATTATTTTTACACAACCACTATTTATTTAGCTATTAATCACATTGAACCAATACAAATGTAGTTTGCTGCCAAATGTTTCTCATTAGTTCATGTTGTAAACTCTGGTTACATTCAGGAATTTAAAGAGCAGTCATCGACTTTAGGTACTTTGCTCTGGATTTTACATTAAGGGTCTCCAAGTCTCTAAAGGTAATGTGTCTTATGAAAATCAAATCTCTTTTGTTTAACCTTTATCAAGGACCCAAATTTTAGGGCTAAACACTGGAAAGTGCTTGTTTAGATGAGCATTTTCAAATGTAGCTCACGACAGTTTGTCAGCTCAGAAAAGGAGACCTGGTATGGGACAAATGTTTGCCAGCATGAAGTTCAAGTTTCTTGAATAGGAAGAAATATCTTTTTTCAAAATCAGGAGAGACTAAACAGACAAAAAGGCACGTACAACACCTGAGGGTGCAGCAAGCCTGGGACCACAACTCTTCTTTCCACAGGAGCATGGAGACCCAGATTTAATATTTATAAATAGATGTGTGATGCAAATTAAAGAAATAGAATATATTGCTGGAGGAGATATCGTAATCTGAGGGCAAAGTTTTAGTAGAATTAACTTTATTTGCACATTTTAATGTTAAGTTTCCTATTGCCAACATGTGGTTTTTCTGAAGTCTTGTCCTGCAGTAGAGGAACAGTAGACCAAAATTAACATAATTTGTCATAATTTTCCTACTTGGTGTCTTGATGGGTTAATTTCATTCTGTAATACTAGCAGGTTTTTTAATAAGCTTAATGGAACCATATTAATTAGTGCCTTTGGGGAAGTTAGAAGAGAAAATATTTTTTGTGAGAGAAGATGTGTATGAAATATTCTCAAATAGAAATAATGAGGTTTTTTCCTTCCACTCTCTGGGCCTCTTTTCTTTTTCTTGGCTGCTGCTTATCACTTAATATGATGAAACAAAATTTTTTTTTTCTTTTCTTTTGTTTAATTATTGAACAAGAGCATGTTTTGTGGAAAGGAGAGTTGAAGAACATCATGCAGAGAAATCTACTTTGGAAACTCGATGAGTTGCAATTGATTTTTCCCTTTCTCTGAACTGCGTTTGCATGCTTTAAATGATTTATGGTTCATTAGTTCAGGTTAGAGAAAACTTTTACTCTGTTATTGTGAACTGCAGAATTCAATAAAAGAAAGGAAAATGCTTCACTTGCAGAGATGCTGAAAGGACAATTATGGTGCTTCTGAGTTTACACTGGGATATGGCAGCAAGCTGCTCTCTTTTTAAATCCTTACTAATTTAAGAGCACGAGTCTCGTAGAAGCATAATGGACCTGCAGTCTGAAATCACTCTAAATGGGAATTTCAAATGCACCACTGACTGTTTGCATTAGGCAAAACTGTTCCAGCCTTTGTTGGACTGGACGGGGGATAACAGCAAATAAGCCTGACTGTTACATTTCTACTTGGCTTCTGCATCCTTTTAGTGATAGCAAAAGAAGAATCTGAATTTATTTCAGCTAATCCTGGAGTGATCCTGTGTAGACAAAGAGTTGACTCTAACAGCTGAATCCAGCCCCAGAATAAAAGGAATTTATATATATTCTTCCTTGAACCCCATTTGGCAAAGCAGATATTACTGATGCTTTGTGGTAATATGTTTTTTTTGTCTGCTGGGGTGGCAAAAAGGACACAGAAATAATGGGAAGAACAGCAGTGTATCTGTTCTGCCATAAGAGCAGACGAGAGGCACCAGTTGCTAAGATTTGTGAGCAAAGCAACTGTCATGTCTCACTATCTGTTTTGTTAAATGCACAGCAAGTCACAAGCAGAAGTTTTGCTTTTCCATTCTCAGCAAACTCCTCAATAGGCAGGAGCACCTTCAGTGCATCATGACTTTTAATTAGGGCATTTGCTTCTGTTGCATCTTGTTGTGACAAAAGCACCTTACCTTACCTTGTAGAAAAACACTGCTTCTAGGCCAGATCTCCAGCAGAAAGAAGTTGACTTAAGTTTCATTCCATGTTGCTGGAACTGCTGCTTGGCTTCCCCTCTTCTCCTGAGGATTTCTGCTACTATTTTTTTTATGCAATATTTAAGTCAAGTGCTTGTGCTCCCAAGACAGCAGCTGCCAGCTTTATTAAGTAATTGGAGTGCAGGAGTCATGCTTACAGCCCAGCCTTTGTTGACTGGAATTCAGCAGGGAGAGCTGAACTTTATTCCAAAGTACTGTACAGCCCTTCTCCAGAGGGGCCAATGAATGCAAGAGAAATATATGAACAGGCAAGTCCGCCTGCAACAATCATCACTTATTAATGTTTGAAAGATAAGAGCACTACATTGTAAGTCGGCCTCTAGTTTCTAAATATAGATTTGAAAACTGCTTTGGTTTTATCAGCTATGTTTTCTTACTTTATGATTTCCTGGATAATGTAGAAAAGAAAGTAGAGGGAATTCCTTTCATGTCAGTCACAACTATTTCCTCCAACTATTTGGTATTTTTTCTCCTTTCTTTCTTTCTTTTGAATGGTTTTAAAAATGCTGGCGATTTTGTAAATTAAACTAATATTTTACAGCAAAGTGTTATAACACTAGTCTGGAAAATATTGAAACTGTTCTACTTATTCCACTGTTCTTCCACCATAGTTCATCCTTTTTTTTTTCTTCCCAAATATTCTACCGATCAGATCTAGTATAGATTTATTGCATTGAAACTGTGCCTTTTTTTCTTTTAAATACTGACTGTTTTTGGAAACCAGCTTCTATTGAGCTCTCCTGATTACTCAAATATTTAATAGTCTAATCATAAGTGTCTCGTGTGTATATTAGTATCATCATTAAGCTTCCTCTGTGTCACTTTATCTCCAAATATGTACAACTTTTCCATTATTCCTTAGTCACTTGCTCTATTGTGATAGATTCTTTATAGTCATACATACACCTCGTTCACTTTGTAGACATGGAAGAAATATACAGGGAAATGAAAAATTGTTCCAGGATTGAAACACGATCCAGCATCTGGGATCACTTGTTTCCACAGAACAGGAATAGTGTGCTGCAGACTTTGTTACTGAATGGGAATCTTGACTGTCCGTCAAAAAAAAGACAGGGAGTCTTTTTTTAAGTTTAGGCAAAACTTTTTTAAGTTTAGGTAAAAGGTTAAACATGAGGACTAGCATCTTTTTGTAGTGCTGACATCTTAGAAGAGAATTCTATCCTCTGTTAAAAACATAAGAGCATTAATATCTTTGACATGTACTTAATGCTACTTCATTGGTTGGAACCACCCGTGCACATTGTCAGATCCAACTTCTCCACCACCTTAAGCACCATGCTACATGAAATCAGATAAAATCCATCTGGAGAAAATACTGTGATTGTAGCTGTCTGACTAATTCTATATCAGCCCTTTTCAATGGTTTTTGCAAGACATTGTCTTTTTCTTAAAATAGTATTCTGTTTTCAAGAAAAGTTCTCTTTCTTGCAGGGTTAGGACAGATGTATTGTAAGCCACCAGGAAGGAGTAATGAAACATAGCTGAAGAACTGTAAGCAAGGTAAAACACATATTTGAGCTCTGGGATTAGTATCTTGGTGAAACAAGACATGGTTTTTAGTAAAGTGACTATTTCTAGTATTGTAACTGGAATGAAACTCTGGAATGCATGGAAGCAAGCAAACTGTTAAAATAGTAAATCAGAAGTTTGTTCAGCTCTTTGCCCATTCTCCATGTTGTCATGCCCAAGTGACCTGGTGAAGAAGGACATTGGAATGCCACCTAAAATGGCTCTTTCTTGACTCAACCTGCCTGTCTGACAAGCAGCCTCTCTCATGATCAGAGCATGATAGCTGAGAACCACTTGGATGCTGAAACCATTTAGCACTTCACAGCATCCTCTGCTCCATGGCATCCTCCATCCACTCCACCTCCTCTTTCCCCAGCAAGTTCTGCAAAGTTCCGAATCAGTTTATCTGGCGCGTTGTCCTGGTGACGCTTCAGAGATCAGCGAGGCAGAGCTGTCACAGTGAGTGATTGCACAAACTTTGCAAACTGATTAATGTGCCTGGAATGCTGAAAATATTAAACTATAGTCTTTAGTTAATCATAGTGCCAGGGGACAAAACCAGAAACGAGACTGATGTTGTGATTCAAACAATGCCCACAGTGAGCAATGATCTGAGCGCTCAGAGTGGTCTGTGGACAGTCACTACTGCCACCCACCCTTTATCCCCCAGCTATTTGGCATACCAGATTTCCCATGGTGCTGAGAGCTTTTACATTGTAATGCTGGTGTAAGAACAAGCATCTCTGCAAGACAGATTCAGGTTTTCTCCTGTTGCTTACCTGACTGTGAAAATTGTGTACAGACAATTGAATTTTTCAAAGTGATATACTTGTTCATGTTTGCATGATACATTTTTCCCTGGGGGGCTTCATGTTAAACTCATCCATTATTTAAAATGCCTGCCAAAAATCAATGGGTCCTCCAAGTATAGAAATACTGCCAGAGCATCTCTACATTTGCATAAGTAATTGCTGCTGATCATACACTAAGCCTTATGAAGAGCTTCTTTACTCAAATGATTTCCAGTGGAGCTCACACTGTCTTGTCATGCCATCAGTATTCTGGAATATCAACAGATGTTATGAAATACTCAATGGTAAAAATATTAACTCTAGGTCAAATTGCTCTGGTTAAGGAGCACGGCCTCACAGAGTTTTTGAGATGCACCTTCACCTTGCTCCATCTCCAAAGCTCTAGGTGTCCACCAGTTAAACAGGTAAATTAATTAATGTTGCTGGGGAACATTCACCTAAGTAAGAACTATCTTGAATGTGCAAAATCCAGCTTAAATATTAATACTTGTTTATTAATGGCTTTTTCCCATTCTACTGAAAACTAAATAATAAGTCCTTAGTTGAACTACTTCAGTTCAAGCAACTGTTTGCCACAGCAGTTATTCCCTATTTAGTCAAAATATGAAATTAGTTCTGTTTCTTTAGTTAGGGGAAAAAGCAACAATGTAACCAACCTGCTACTGTTTGATTCTCTGTGATTTCCTACCATAACACAGTAGTTTGGCTATATTACTCTCTAGATGTTTCATTCCCTGTACTTTTTTTTTTCCACAATTACTTTAAATGCCCTTTTTGTATAAAGGAGTGCATATACTGTAGATTGATATCTGTCAGGACACACAATCTATAATAAAAGGGTAGAGCAATAACAATACAAACATATGGCAACCAGATGTCAGCCAAGCATGAAGTCAGGAAAAGATGATACTTGGCAGCTTAGAGCAGCTAAGCAAGAAACAGGAGAACACATAAACACTCACATTTTCTAGATTTTTTTTTTTTTCTGAACCCTTAAAAAACTGTCAGCCTAATTTTTCTCTGCATGCCCAGGAAAAAGCCTTCTGAACTTATTCTGATGAGGACCTGAAGGTGGTGGATCTGGTATCCCGTGGTGTTGGTTCCTTGGCATCATGGCTCTCTGTCCTCCCACAGTAAACTCTGCCCACCATGCACAGTGCAGTAGTGTTACAGATCCCAAAGGCTGCAAACAGCCCTCCCTTCCCTTTCTTAGCAATTTTGTTGTTTCCCTCTCCAGTCTACAACAGGGTTGCCTTGGGAATATTTCAAACCTCCAGGCTTTCAGCTTTATGAGGTACATGGCAGCTGGACAGATGCTAATGTGCTGGGAGAACAGGAATCTACATCCATATTTCGTGTCATCCACCGAATATGCTACTGGAAACTTTGACTTCTACCTGTGTTTAGTGCCCTTGAAATCTCTCTGCCTTCTCTTGGGGTGACACGGTTGCAAATCCATTTTCCAGCTGGTGCCTTGCTCACTCGCTTTGGTGAGCTCACGTTTTGCATTTGAGTTGGCAGCAGTCAAGCCCTGAAACTGTATGCTTGTATTACCTGGTCAGAAACATTTTTAAATTTTCATGAACAAGAAGTGAATGCAATCCTTTCTCCTACATGGCATAAGAAACTTTGTTGAGCAGTATTGTAAATCCAAATTACCATTGTATTTTCCCTTGGTGCAGTTGACAGTTCTCAGTGAACAATCAGACCAGATTTGCTTTTCGAAAGGATGGGTTTTATATAGGTGTATTCACACTATTGCAAGCAAGAGATAAGCAGAAGCTTCTGCATGTTTCAATCCTTGTTCTTCAGTAAACTGAAGTGGTATTCTTAACTACCTTGGGAAGCAGGAGCTATGTATCTATGTCAGTACAGTGCTGTGTACATCACAGCCCAGGTTAGTCAGAGCTCAGGTGTTTTTGAAATGTTGCCTATTACACAGCACGAACTTAATTAACATTGTGTGAATTCTTTGTTTAGTTTTGACGCCTATGAAGGGACTACTAACTCTTACCCAAGTTTGTGGAAATCTTTCTATTGATTGACTTACAATAATTAGTAATCTCCCAAATTTCTCATTTTCAATAATAATATAAATAAATAATAATGTCCCTCACCTTATGCACGTGTCTTGCAGTCTCCAAGGTCTGTCTTAAGTTTTTTGTAAGGGAAATGGTACTTAAATACACCTATTTCTCCTACATTGGGATTCTACCACTGCTGCACTCTCCTTTTCACAAAACAAATAAGACAATTTTTCTCAAAGTCTGAGAAGAGTGGGAACTATGAAGTGTCAGATACAAAGGACCACTGTAGAAGAATCCAGGTAGGATGAAGCAGGAGATTTATGTAGAAAAGAGGGGGAAAAGATGATAATAAAGTGAAAATCATCCTGAAACATCCTAGTTTTACAGTCAGGAAAGATAATGCACCCTAATTAAGATATGGTGTTTGGAACTTGTAATGCTCAGCTAGAAATGGGAAGGAATAAAATGCTCATTTTGCTGGTGTTGATGAACATTTTCCTGTATAATTTGGTGCAAAGGATATCACAGGTTGTTATTTCCTTTTTGTACATAAAATATCATTTTAATAAAGAAATGGAATAAAATTTTAAGTTCTCCATTTACAATTTAAGATTAGAAAGTGTCAAAATATCAGATTATTAAGAATTCATTATTTTTGTTATAGCTTTGTGGAGAAAGGACACAGAGCCAGAAAGGACACAGAGCCAGAAAGGAGTTCTGAGCAAGATAATCCAGCCCTTTCCTAGAGTTTAAACTTAGAGTTCTGACTTTGAATTAGCCAGATACATTTCCTCCAGGTCCCTAAATGAAAAGCTGTCACAGCTCTCATTACCCTAAAGCCAAAATCACAGAGAACGGTAAATTCATAACGAGCTGTGGTGAACTATTTTCATAAATTTTGAAATGAAATCATAATAAATATATCATCCAAGAGAAGAGAAAAGCTGGCTGCTGATAGAAACACCCTGTCCTATCTCCAGCAGCAAGGCTGGGTATGGAAGGGTGTAAGAATGTTCCTTGTGAGGGGAAGCTGAGGGGTAGCCTGATCCCTTCCCAGTGGTGACCAATGACAGGACCCATGGGAACGGCCTGAAGCTGTATCTGGGGGATATTAGGTTGGATATTAGGAAAAGGTTCTTCACTCAGGCTCCCCGGGAACTGGTCACAGCACCAAGGCTGACAGAGTTCAAGGAGATTTGTACAGTGCTCTCAGGCCCATGGTGTGATTCTTGGGGCTTCCTGTGCAGGGCCAGCAGTTGGACTCAATGATCCTTGTGGGTCCCTTCCAACTAAGGATGTTTTGTGATTCTGTGATAAGACAAGTGAAAGCATAGTAGTTGTCACCCTCTCTTGAGCCCAGAATTGGCACAGACACTGGACAGTGGAATAAGCTTTTTGAAACCCTTATATTCAACAGTGCTACAAGAAATCTTCCTGCCCTCCCCCCTGCAAAAAAACCCCAACCAATCCCCCTTTTTACTTTAATCTCTGTTTCCTAGGTTTATAAATCACACACTCTTCTTTCGAAGCCCAAGAAGAACACTCTGCCAGTAACTTATTATGGAAGCAGAGAGGGAAAGAAAACTGTTATTATTAGAATATGACTTGCCATCTGCTTGTACTTAGTTCAGTAGGATGGAAGGTTTGAAATCAAATGTGTGCTGCTCAATCCCAGAGCTCTTGCTCAGTCACTTAAAAGCATGTCTTTGTAGGTATTACCAATATGTATGCTTTGTGGCCTTCCAAATACACTTGTATTTCTCATCCTGCTGCTGATCAATATGTAAAGTTACACATGTAAGTGTCAGCCATTTATGACTTATGCTTTAAAAATAATTCACTGTAATTTAGTTAATGGGGTCATATGTGGAGTCAGCACTTCAAACCTCTGTTTGATCTAAAACCTCCATTGTTAGTCCAAGCTATGTATATCCATATTTCACTGCCAGTGAAAAGTAGATTTGGAGCCAGATATTCCACTGGTGTTGAATCCTGCTGCTTTAATGTCAGCTGAGAATCTAGCTTGTGCTTCCTATTTTTCATTACTAAACTTTTTGGAGTCAAAGGCAGTTCTGTGGATGCATTTTTAAATGCATTTTTAACCTGTGTGATTTGGAACCAAATGTTTAAAATGCTGTTGTTTTGCATGTGGTCACTGTGTAGTATCTAGTAGTAGTATCTGTGACTAGGAGTATCTGTTGGTCTACTTAAATTTTTTGAGATTAAGGTATTATTTCCCTGTGGTGATGTTCAAGCAGGTTATCACATTGTGATAACTCATTACAAGTTGAATAACACTGTTCAGCCAGGTGTGCTGATCAGGGCAGAGATACAACATAGGGCACAGAGAACAGAGAGTTGTGTTTACTCACTGTATCCAGGGTCAACACATAAAGATGAGAGCAAGCCTAAAAATTGTCTTCAGAGCATAAAATACTGACATAAATCAATGAAAGGTACTGGTTTTCAGTATTTGCTATGAAAGTGAGGTGTCCATATAAACTGATATTATTCTTTAAATTACAATGCTTGACTGAAGTAATTAGTTTTTGAAACAATTATCCCTTGATCAGAAACTGCTGGCGATACCAGTCCACAAAAAGATGTTTTTGTTCTGATATGAGAAATACTTTGAAAACAGCAAAGAATAAGTATGCTTACTACCCGTACACTGAATTTCTTTTTGTTTTTAAGTTATCTGACAGCCATTGGAGTGGCTAAAAACCATCCATGAGTTTTTACTTTTTTTTTTTTCCTCAGTTTTTAATTGTAAAATTCTGGTTTAACTTCAGGAGAGCTCCTCCAGACTTGCTCCTTGATAATACACATTTTGTGACATTTGCCTATGTAAAATTGCAAGTCTTTCACAGTTAACTTCTCCTGCTAAATAATGTGGCCAATCATCAAACTTCAAGCAGCTGGAATATAATTTTGAGGGCTGCATTATCAAATTATCAACATATTAAAGTCATTATCAATTCAGTTTAAAGTAATGTGCCAAAAAGTCATGCAGTTACCTTGGAGGAATGAAGAAGCATATTAAAACTGGCAAGCAAACCCATCAGAAAAACAGAGGATAATCAATCTTGAAGGAGTTTAACAAATAGCTACATCATGAAATGGATGCTGTCATGAGCTGTAAACATTTTGGTTATGACTCTAGAAGGATAAGAACAAGAAAGTTTAAAACACAGTTGTGACTTTTAGAATCAGGTAAGCAAGAAATAACTTTCATATATTTTGTGTTGGTTGGTACTTTTAAAGAACAACTCAGTGAGAAATACAAAATACACTGACCAAGGTCTAAGAGGATTTTAGGGAGAAAAGAACTAACACTTCAATTCTCTCAAGATAACTACATTTTTACTTTCTCTATATATTTTTTACTTTACTAAATTCTTTGTTTTCAGCATTTTCCCCATTTTGTAGTTTTCACCTGTTGTAAATGTTGTAGGTGCTCCAGGACTGGAGCATTCAACAGAGAAATTTAGTTTGATGTTAAAATCCATAAAATCAAAACAAGCAAAAAAAAATTACAGGTCACTTCAAAGAAATGTAGTTCAAAGAAGCAAGGAAAATGAAGCTGAACTGACATACTGCATTTCTGGTTTCCTGATGGCAGCAGGGAACACTTCAGGCTGAAAAAAAGAGAAACTTTCAAACAAGTTGGTGACGTCAAAGTTTATTTTCAACTGGAAGAAAGAGAAAAAACCAGAAAGTTTTTGTTGCAGTACATCACACAGTAGAATAGTGAAAGAGTGCTTTGAAATACTTAGGCCATCAGAAAGGGAATGACAGATACACAGCAGAGTGGATGGCAATCTTTCAAAAGTCCCCAGGGTGTAGCAAAACCCCAGCTGTACAGACTGTCAGGTAGCAGGAGGAACTGGAGCAAACCTGGGGTTTTTTTTAGTCAGGCTGAACAGTAGCTGAACTTCTTGAGGATGTTCACTTTCGTGGTCATGTTCTTCATCTTTGAAGGATGGTAAGATGTCATAATGATTAATTGTCTTTTGGCCTTAACATTTTACAGTTCTTGTTTTCTTTTCTTTTTCTGTGTTGAAACCTTTATTGTTTTAATTAAATTCAGCTTGGAAAGCCATTAGTAAAAAAGACTAGGTACATTCTGGTAATTTGTGTTTTGTAGCTGGTCTCTGATTTATGAATATGTTAGTACCATGTAACGCCTCTGTTGTTCTAGAGGCTCATTACTGTCATCTCACCATGGCTATGCTCTTATTTTAATTAGCATCAGTATCCAGAGTAAATAAAAGATAAGAAAAAAACCCAACATAACAGATCAAGTATTCCTCAAGCCCATAAGAAATATCAAACTCATGGGATGTAAACCAAGGTATAAATAAGTGTAAAATATATGTTAGAATATATATATCAGATCTCTTTTGAATCCCATATCTCAGCTTAGCTCCAATTAAACCATTGAAGTTACTGAGTTAAGACTGTTGCAGACTTAATGATTAATATATAATGACTCAGTTTTTGAAAAGCAACAATGTGCCTCATCTACTGCATCTGTTACTTCTTTCACAAAAGAAATAGCTGAGGCTGTTAGACTTATTTGAACATATTTTTAAAAAGATTTATCAATAAAAACTAATTATACTTTTAAATCAATCTCTTTCCACATGAGGAAGAGAGATTTAAGCCTTTAGAAAAAAACCTTCTTTTCCTTAAAGGTAGTTTTGAATAATAAAAAAAAAAATTATATACTTCAAAATGACACATTTAATTCAAATTCAAATAGATTCTACTTCTTTCTCTTTTTAATGTTTTCAAAAAAAAAAAAAAGGAATCTTACTAAACAAATGAAAATATTTTTTCCAATATCATCAATTAAAGGAAAAATACTGTCAAGCAGACTGCTCTGCACTTGTGCATGTAATAGTACAGAAAAAATCCAGTCACACTGATGTTTTTACGCATTTTAAAAATTTCCTTTAACATGTTTTATCTTTATGTTTTCAGGTCTTATAGGGCATAACAGAGGAAAATGAGGAAAATGGAAAAGCATTGGGCAGAGATAGACAAATTGGGGTGTTTCTATTTTTTTCTGGAATTTTTTTATACTGGCTTGTACCAAATTGTGCTGAAGCATAAAGATACAGCACACTCATGGCCTCACTGAATGTTTTACCTGTTTACCTGCATAGGGAAAGTCATAGCTTAGAGATGTTCCAAAGGCAGAATCTATTATGCAATACTGGTGAAGGTAGAGATGAAAGAAATAACTGTGGCCATGTAATTTCTATCAGAAACTGAATGACAGCAGGAGGGGAAGCAGCAGTGTTGGGAAGGAGCCCAGACTGGAAGTGGGCTGGGCAGAAGTTGTGGCTGCCGGGAGGAACAAAGAAGTCAGCAGAGAGGCTCTGGAATTCTCACAGCAAAGTGATAAGAGACAAGAGCTACAGATCCCAGTAGAAAGCATTCCAACTGGACAGCAGGAAAATGTTGCATGTAAGTGATTAAACACTGATGTGAGTTGCACAAAGAGGGTGTAGAAAATGGATGTGATGTGTCTTACCCATGTGAGCAACATATTCCTGTCTCTTTTAGAGTTTGGTTTGTTTTTTTTTTTTTTTAAAGCACTGTCCCCTTGTGTAGTGAATTACCAATGTTAATGAATATTGATCTTGTCTAAATTACCCAGGGAGAGCAATGCTGCTCTGGATTAGCCTTCTTCATTGCTTAGCAGTCTTAGGAATAGATCTGTCATGGACAATAATGAACATTGCAGGGGAAACAAAAGGGACCAGGTGTCTAAAAAGCACAGAACACTTGCTTGATTAGAAATGGACAATTTAAGGAGAAAACAAGCAGATAAACTCAAATACATAGAATACCCGACAAAAGATAAGCAAACCCTACATGTTTTCTTAACAAAGGAAGATATTTTTTTCCCAGAAGAACAGGTTGTATATTGTTTTAAAGAAATTATCATTTTATTACTGTCTCTCCAGCAAAGTTCTCTAAGGTCCTATAAAGCAGCAGCCAGCCACGAGGTACAATTACACCAGGGTGAATTATTGAATTGCATCTGTCTCTCAGAAGCTACAAACATTGATGTTTTCCTTGCCTTCTGGTTATAATCAAATGACATAATGACAAGCAATATGGCACAGATCTACTACCTACAGACCCCTGCTCTAAGTCAAATTTTGGTATTGCTGCAGATCAAGAACACTCTGCGTAGAAGTAAGAACAACCCAACCTTTTCATCTAGCTAAAATTCTTCAAAATCTCTTCCCATGACTTTCAAATATTTCACTCTAAGACTCCTGATTTCCTGAAAGTGTCTTATCAGCACTTTCTGGAAATCAAACCTATAACTAAAATTTCAACTTTTGTCACTTTCAGAGAATTCATCTCTTATTGTGTCCATCTGATGTGCTTGTATGTGAATTCAAATACTTTGTGTACTGCATGCACATTACATTTTGTAATGTGATTTTGTACATGCTGTAAACTAGACTGTTGCTGAGGATTATGCAGTGCAAATCTGCTGGCTCTTATTTTATATACATAACTTTTTGTACATAGACTTATAAGATCATGCCATGGGTGAATTATTTTATTTAATCTGAGTAACTAAAGGGACTATTTATTCCTGTATTTTTTAGGGATAATCCCCAGACCAAAACAGTAAAGGGGTATGCACTTTCTGACCTCCTAAATATTTTCACAATGTTACCTTTCCCATCCTAGGTCAATTAAATAAAATAGATATAGGGTAGAGCATGCTGCTTTGTTAACTGAGTATTGCTGATCTGACCTTCAATTCTGCAGCAGAATCTCAGTGTAATCATACTGGGCCATAATATCCAGTTGTTACAGGAAAAAAAAAAAGGTGAAAAGGTAGAAAGTAAAAATAAAATATTTTTAAACTATCCTGAGATTTGCCAGCCACCTCAGAATTAATGAATATTTGTCCAAAGGAGTGTTCATTCAGTATGGAACAGTTGCACAGAATCCTTACCTCTGTCTTGCCATAAAACTGGAAATGTTCTATAGGGACGGAAAGTATCAGATTTGTAGAGACCTGTCAAAATCCTTTGTAGACACATTTAATGTGTGCAGTTTGGAGCTGCCAGTAGCAGCTTACATTTTTCTGATGTACAGAAGCTCCCCAGGAAACCAGGTCTCTGTGACCTGCTTTTGTAACCTCTTTGGCTGTACTTTCAGGTGATTTCTTTCATCATGCAGTGTTTCAAATCTGCATTTTTCTAGATTAAAATTCTATTTTGCATAAATTGAACCTTTTTATACTGTTTCTATGAAGGTTTTCAGCAAAGATGGGCACTGCAGTATGTGTATTGGCACTCAAGAAATCACCAGAGGAAAAAATCTAAAGGTAAGGTAGCAATGGCTAAAAACCTAAGACTATAATCAGTTCTCCACATGTGCCTAACTGCTGATGATGCCACAGGGACTTATGTGTGTGTCATGTTGAGAATACACCTCATGGAGCTTCTGTCTAAAAGTCAAGGTTTATTAATATAGTATAATTAAATGGATACGAGAGGGAAATATCTGATTAGTGAGAAATCATAATCTGGCTCACAGAAAGTGTATGGGTATAAGTAGCTCCTATGAAGGTAGAAAGGTCCAGAGTGCACAATGGAATTTCACTGTGGGGGAAATAAATTAGTAATCTCAGTTTCCTTTGTCTAAATAAGTGCTATTACAAGAATATTTGTCCTTGAGGAAATGCTATCTGAGTTGTTTTCTGAGTTGTTTTCACATG
Organism: Myiozetetes cayanensis; assembly: GCF_022539395.1. Classification (NCBI taxonomy): domain Eukaryota; kingdom Metazoa; phylum Chordata; class Aves; order Passeriformes; family Tyrannidae; genus Myiozetetes; species Myiozetetes cayanensis. The sequence continues at coordinate 30,574,311 of NW_026088185.1, forward strand.
ATAGAAAATTCTTCTATCAGAAGTATGCTTGTGGCTAGAATGAAGTACTTCTCAATGGAAGTATCAGTCATAAAGATTTGATCTACTTTATTTCAATATCAATATGCTCTCAGCTTGAGGACCATCTGCCAGTTTAATTCTTAGCCCTTGCAGACAGCCTATGTGGATATGTCTACGTAGTTAGATTTATGTGAAGGGGCTGTGCAGATACAATTTTATAGTGCCTTGGTCTGAACTGGCAAAGTACAAGTCAGCTGCAGATCTTGGTAGGATAACTTGCACAGTTTCCAGAGTAGCACTGCCCCTTGCCAGGTCAGTTCACTGCAGCAGAAGCACCACCTGAACGCTCCCCTGCACATTTACCCGGTCATACTGTGAGCGATACCCTGCTGCCCACGCTTGTTTCAATCCCTTCCACCTCACAGTTTTTCAAGTTGCTCAGAATATTCACAATGTCCTCTGGGGCCTGTTTTTCCAAGAATTTTTATGAAATACAGGTGAGCCACTGACATGGCTGTCCTTGGAGTTGGGTTAAAGAACAGTGAACATCAGTGGTGTCAGGGCTTTGCAGTTCGTAAGGCTGGGCAGGGAAGGAGGAGAGTGCACGGTACTGAACACAAACACAGTTTGGAGCATAATTTGAGCTGAAAGGAATAAACTTGAGAGGTATTAATGGTGCCTGGAATGGAGCAAAGCAACAAGAACAGACTATGCAGGAGAATTCAGTCCTGAAGGACCTGAATCTTGGATCAGTTCTCCTCTCCTTCCAAATATGTGTATACAGACATCTGTGTGCCTAGAAATATGCATGTGTATTTTTGTGATTCTGAAAGAAAGCACTTTGACATGGAAAAAAAAAAAAAAAAGGAGAATCAGACAAAAGATACAGAAAGACCATGTAAACTACCCTTTGAGTATGTTTTTGGTCCAGGCTGCACCAGTTGGGCTGCCCTCAAACACTGTCTGTTGTTGCACAATGTTGTCACACCACCGTAAAGGTACCTAACACTTTGAGCTGTCCTGATGGCCATCCATAGAATTCTGAAGAAGATGCATTGGGAGCTTGCTGCTATTAGCATCAGAGTCTAACTTAGGTCTTTGATTCCCCTTAAGTTATTAGCAGTAAAAGAGAAAGATTAGTAAAAAAGGCAGCTCTTTATTTTGGAGCTGTTGCTAGATTTCTTATTTGTGCTGGATGTGATTGATTGTTGTAATTTCTGCTGATCATCTGAGGTGATTACACTAGAAGATAGATACTTCTCTGGCCTTATAAATTCAAATAGCTTTTTTTTTCATCTCCCTAATTCCTATCCTCCTGTCTACTCTCACTGACTTATACAGAGAACCAGCTTTTTGTGCCAGATTGTCTTTTACAGGGAGACACTGGTAACTAAAACTCTATTTAATGTAACAATTTTGAAGAATCGATGCTTCAATTAAATTAAAGCAGAAGCAGTTTATGACTTTTTCTGATGATAAACGTGGGTAAAACTCAGCTCAAATGAATGGATTGACATCATTTACATCAGGAGAGATTTTGGCCTTGATTTGCAATCCTGGAAAGAAATGTGGCGTTATATTGTTCTTCCTCCTTGCAGTGACAGAAGCTTTCACAATAAAAATCTCTTTTAATTTATGACGTGCCATAAAGGACATTGCGTGACAGAGTTCTCTGGTACCATGGTCACCTGCCAGGGACAGAGGAACTATTCATTATGCCTTATTCTGCTCAGTCACTTATCATGTTTCTTACCCCACTGGTCTATCTCATTATTCTCCAGGAAAGCCATTTTAGGACCTGCCAGCACCTTACTTGAATTATAATGGGTTTATGCCACTTTTAGTTTTGAACAAGGAGACAGACTTTTGTGAATTTGGAACGTGGGGTTGTGGTACTCCATAATGGGACGTGACATAGTGACTCATCCAAACAATAAAATATCCTTCTGGATAAAAATTTGAAGTGGCATCTTTATATGTATTTGTTTCCTCTGGTAAATTCATGCAGAAAGACATAACCAGATATCCTGGGTCCATAAAAATAGTCTCTGCATTTAATTTCTTTTTTTTTTTTTTTTACAGATCTTGTTTCTACTGTAGAAATCCTATGGATTACAGTTTAGCACAGGATGAAAATGAGATAATATCATTCCACACCAAAGGGAAACTAGAGGGATGCACTGAAGTGCATGGCATTAATCTGAATTTAGCACTGTAAGTCTGACATCTGGTCTTTAGTCTGAGTAGTCTGACAGTCGCTCTTGACCTGACTTGGTACCAGCACACAGAGGGGTGATATTATCCTGGCTGTCTGAAGAAAATCTAGAAATGATTTGACAAACTTGAAAGGAGAAACCTTAGAAGGTGAAGAGTGAAATCTGTCTGTGTACCAGAAAATCCAAAGCAGGGTGAGTCAGATGTACTGGAGAGCCGCTCTAATTGCAGGGGCATAGCAGTAACGTGGCTTCATGTTCTAACATCTACTTATTATGAGCCTCTGGGCCTTGCTCTGACACTGACTTATTGCAGTAGGTTGAATGCTTGGTTATTTTTTCCTGATCTGTTTTGCAGAAACTGAAGTTGTAGAGCTCTCTTGGGCTCGTTGAGTAATCTGGCAAATTTGAATACTGGCACTTAGGTTAGAATAAGGGATGTACTCAATTCATTTACAGCTGTGGGAATATAAACTGGTTTTTAGTCTGCTAATAATTTGAAAAATGTGATTAAATATCATTTGGAGGCTTAGAGAATGTTTAGTTTAGCTAAAGGTATGTTTCTTACCTGGTATCTTGAGAATTTTAAAAATTGATTTTAAAATGCATTATAATCTCAACAGGAAAAAATAAATAGTCTTTTAAATTAGTTTAAAGTTATTTTATTTATCAGTTAAAATAATTCAGTCAATTTAATACATATTCGTCAAAGGCTTTGTTTGACTTAAATCTGCATTTTCAGTTATGACAGAAAAATTGCATCCTCTGCTCACTTCCAAACTGAAAACCATTTCTGATTACAAACGCATATATTCATCAATCTCTGTATTTTGCATGTTAATTCTGATAACACGAGGCCATCAATATGTTGTTTCAATAACTAGATGCCATCCTTTCAATCTAACATCAGTTGTGTTAACAAACTGACCTAATATGTAACAGTGACATCAGAAGAATAAATTTACTTTCAAATGCTGCCTTATTTTTATACTGTGTTGTATTAGTAACAAGAAGCTTATAATATGAAGAAATACATATCTTAATATATGTGAACATATAGATAGCATAAAAACATAATGCAGCTTCTCAAACAGCAAAAAGCATTTCTGCTCATTTGCAGTGAGGTTCAAGTACAAGCATTTCCACTGCAGTGTTTTTTTGAGCTTGAACTGCTCCATACTAATTTCACAGTAATTTCTTCACAATGAAATCACAGTTACATTATCATTTTGGAAATCCCTTTTGATAGCTATAGTATTAGGAATCTCATTTAACTGTGAACGCCTGGTTCTGGTTTCCTTGGAACAAGTTAGAAACTAGAATTCACTCCAGCACCATCAGGCAAGTGTGTTCATACAGTAAAAAGCTGTAAAAACTGGGTTTTGAATTTGGTCTATATTTGTTCTTGATCCCAGGACAGGTCTATTCCTCCTCAGGTCTATTCCTGCATCATGCCAGCAGGGCTCCAATTATACTCCCCACAGGTGAGTTTAATTCCTCTGTGGAACTTAACATCCTGCACAGGAAGATGATAACAAGGAAAACATTTGTGATGATGTACAATGGTAACTACAGGGTACCACTTCTTCCCTCAAGTGTTTCAGCAGCTGCCCCACTGCTCAGTGCACTTTTTTCTCCGTGGAGAAAATCTGTGTCAGGAGAAGACTGACCTTGTTTACTTGTCTCTACTGCAGCAGCTACCCTGTGATATTTTGACATGATGTCTTTCTCAGAAGAAAATAAACAAAAAACCCCAAATAGCAACTGAGCCAAGGAAGGGGAATTGCTTAGTGATGCTCCATTCCTCAGTAATCAGTATTTTCAAGCCGAAGAGGCTCTTATCGAAATAGAAGAAAAGTTCTAAGTATGGCTCAGCTGGACAAGGGGTGAAGTGTGTAAATCCATTTTAACAGTGTACTGCAAAGAGAAAGGCAAATATGTGGTTTTCCATACCATTTGCTCTGTTTATAACATCCTTTAAAATTGCAAACTGAAAATATTCTTTCATTCTTGTCCTTCCTCTTTATGTGTGTCCAGGTTTCCTCATGTACAAATGCTTGGCTGATATCTCTGCAGCATCAGAGGCTTTGTCATTTACTGAAAAGGCATTTACCTCAAATAGGAGCACTAGAACTATGTTAATTTCTCTTTGAAATTATTAGGGTTAATACATTTCAGAAAAGACAGGAATAATAATATTTGAACTTACTAACCTCTTTCATCTGAAATGTAGAAACATTAACTAATTAAGTATCACAATTCCCTCATGAGTTAGAAGCTTCCCAGTAATCGCTATATCTACTTGACATCTCTACTCCTAGAATTATTCACTGTGATTTTAAGACAGCTTTATACCAGCTATTTAATAATGTGTGACATTACAAAGCAAGTTGGACTAGAAAGTGAAGGATACAGAAATAGAGCTTATCCGTGGGAGTGAACCCAGCAAACTTGAACAGAATGCACTCTAAAAGTCAATTAGTCAAACTTCACTAAACTCCTCTGTGGAAATTCTTATTCAAAGGTACCACGGTCACAACTGGAGCAGGAGTGAATTATGAGCACTGTGTAGAAAATTTCAATTGTATCTTGTTCTCATTCACTTCCTGATTGACCATGCAGAGAGTGTGATGATGGGAATTACTGGAAAGTACAAAACATTTTAAGCAAAATGAAAATCTGTTGCACAGTTCAAAATGAGATGTGAAAATTTTGAATATTTTTAGACAAAATTGAATTTTACTTAGGCAGAGAAAAATTTTTACATGAAGTGAGAGATTATGATTTTGTTTCACTATTGCAGTGAAAATTCTTGAACATTTGAATTTTTTATTTAAAAATGAGGTATGCTTAAATGCATAAATATCTCTGAAAGTTTCCATTTTGGTAGAAAAACCCATTTTCTGTAAATTTATTAATTTTGTGAAAAATAATTATGAGCAATCTGCAGTCAAGAGACCCCACTGCATTTAGAGTGAGGAAATATAGGTGGGAATAATACCTACAAGTTTCTTTTTTTTTCTATAACTAAATAGTCCTTCTCTTGTACTGTATTAAATCTGAAGCAGTGATCAATCACTGTGTTTGTTTTTTGTTGTTTTTTTTGTTTGTTTGTTTGTTTGTTTGGGGTTTTTTTTTTGCTAAGAAATAAGAAACCATTGGCAGAAAATTGTTGCAGGGGGAAAAATATGCATAGGAAAAGGCTTTTTGCCAAACCCATTAATTAGATTTTTGGCTTTTTTTCCTAATGGTTGCTTTTTTTAAAACTCTTTGAGAACCTGCTATTATAAATTACATATGCTGCTGCTATTTATGCACAAAGCCAATAACAGAGCTAGATATTTGTCCTCTGAAAAGAATGACCCAGAATATTTCGTACTTAGATGAACTAACTAGTTTTATAATTGAAAATCTTAGCCCATTGGTCTCACTGGCACCTTTGCTGCACTATAAGCTGGCTGTGTCAAGAAATACTTCTTTGGTCAGTTTGCCCTGCAAAGCTTTTTAGCCAAATGCAGGCAATGAAGAAAGGAACTAAATGTGCCTTTTAGCAGTCTTTAAAGGATTTCCTTCAAGCAAGGTGATTCAGCTTAAAAGTTTGTGATTGATTAGCCTAAAAGTATATACAATGCAAGAAATGCTTATCTTCACTGTGTTTGGAAATGAGCCGTGTGAGGTTTCCTTGTGTTTCAAGAAATGAGGCGTTACACTCTTCTAAAATAGGTAAACAATTTTGCTGCAGTCAGTAAAATGGCATAGCAGAAGAGAAATCTAGATAAAGGCACTAATTTTTCTCTCCATAGGGAAATGATGGTGAAGATATAGCTGGAAAATTTTGCTTAGGTTTTTTTAAATACAACATTCTCATAATTAATTTCTTCCTACTATTGTTGCTCTTGGGCACTTTCTGAGATGTTTTCTGATGGATGTAGAAAGACACTGCTCCCGAGAACTGCAGATACCATTTTAGCTCCAAAAGAATGACAGAGCTAAAAGTTATCACTGACAAGAGAGGCTGTGAAGCAAGGAAGGGCCAGTTCCACTGTGACCTGAACAGAAGTGGTTGTGGTGCAGAGGGAAGAACAGCAAAGTGGTCATAAATATGAGTGTGATAGGACATCTTGAGGATATAAAATGAGCCTGCCATGGCTACATCTGTTACGTGGGGCAGTGTCCCCATGGGATTGCTGCCATCCCCTCCTGCCCATTTAAAAATATTTAACCCACTCCTTCCTTCCCCTCTCATGATGGAGTGAGCAACGTGTTGGAGCAGAAATGATCATTCAGAGCAGCATCAGGCAGCAGTGATAAGGATGGCACAGTTTTACCATGAGACAGGCATTGACATTTGTAGACAGGCTGGACTGCAGACTAACATCGAAAAGAACGTTTGAGAGATCTGTGAAGTGCTGTATCTGTGAAGGCTGGGGAGAGAGCAGGTTGCTCTTGTGCTGCAAAGGCACATTTAGTGCAGGGTTTTCAAGAGGTGCTCAGAACAAGCATCCTTTTGCTGGGAGTGGACTCAGAACTCTTTGAATACGAGAGGTGGCACCAAGTACTGGAAGATACACCAGGATCTTATTGCAGCTTTTCGTGTCTGACTGGGAGATCTGAGAGTCTGACTGTAGGATGATTTCGGCTTTCAAGATCTCAGCCTAGAAAAAAGTTTTGACATATTTACTCTTTATACTACAAAGCCCACAGCCATTTACCTTCTTATTCCCTCAGTAATGGAGTGAGCTGTAGGATTGCTCTCTGTGTCGTGCACTGGGATCTTCTTGATGCACCAGGAGCTCAGACTCACTGGGACAGTACAGTGGTACCTTGGGCCTGAAGCAACAAGAGCAGAGAGCACAGGAGAAGTTACATTGTGGTTCTGGACTTTCACAAAAGGAATGTTTGACTTTTCTCCTCGATCTTGGCTTCTCAGATAACCAAGCAAGCAAGCAAGCAAGCAAACTTCATCCCTTTTGCTTTCCTTTCCTCTTGGCCTGGTACTCTGATTCTGTTTTTAAGTCTCAGGACACCAAGATTGTTTGCTGGTGAAATACTTGAAATTTGCTAGTCTAGGGAAAGAAACCCATGATCAGCTCTCTGTAAGTCCCTTCCCATGCACCACAAGCTGCATTCTTCATGCTTTTCCAAAGAAATTTGGTTATAATCTGAGAAATTTCTGTCACCAACTGGATTCTGTATGTTCTGTTTTCTTCCAGTAGTTGTGAATAGCAGTCATGAAGAACTACCCAGAGCTCCAAGGGCAGTGCACCAGCTTACTTGTCCTTGAAATGTCCAATTAAAAAGCTCTGAAAGTCAGTATTCTGATTTCACAAGGATCTGAGTAGCCTGTTTGAAAAAGGAAAAAGGTTTTTGGATAGTATCCTATAATTGATGACTACAACATGCCTGATGGATTGCATTAGGAAAGTAATGCTGTTGGCTTTCTTTTTCCTCCCTAGCTGTCTAATTTTGACTCCTAAGGGAGTCCACTGGATGAATCAGGAGATCCACTGGACTGTCCTCATACATCCATTTCTATCAGTAGTCTCTGCGCAAAACCACCTCTAAACTCCATCAGCCAACTATGCTACCAAAGTAGAGAAGCTGAAAATATTAATGGATATTAATAAGACAAATAAGAGCTAGTAGATCTTCTTCCAAGTGCTTCCTTAAGTGCTTGTGATATCACTGCCAGCTAGAAAACTGCCTGCCTGCCATGTCAAATATCCACAACATGGTAGAAAACATTTTTGGAGGTAAGATCTTGGGTTATGGCTCTGAAATTTTAGCATGACCTTTCTTGCTCCTCAGATTTAAAGATTAGAGCTCTGGTGAAGGCAGTGTGATTTCAGTGCTAAAGACTCTTGAAAAGCTTTTAGCAGCTTGAATTCTACAGCCAGTTTATTGCTGAGTTGAGCCTTGAGTTAGTAACAAAGAGAAAAAATTAATGGTTGATTGACAGAGCATATTGGGCTGTACAAGTGACTTAATTTTCATCACACTTCACTAATGGCAAAATTACATGTTGGAGGTACAAACAGTCTGGGAAAAAGGAGTGTCTTTTTTTTTGTAATGTTGCTGTTAGAAAGTTATTCTGGGACTCTGCACATTGAAAAGTGATTAATTTCAGCATGTTACCACAAGCTGTCCTGATTGCAAATTCATACATTTCCCCTATACAAAATAAATAACGATTCCTACTTTCACAGCTGTTGAGAATCCAGGCATTTTGCCCACCTCTGGTCCACATTATGAAGTGAAATACTTCAGCTGTTTCAGTAGTGAAAGATACCAGGGCCAATCTGTGTTTTTCAGTGTTTTCTTTATCTATTTTTCCTCCTGAGGAAGACTTGTTATGAAATCATTGGAACAGAGTCCAGGAGACTGGTTTTGAAATTTTAGCTTTGTCACAGACTTGTCATGGAATTTTTAGAGAAATTGTGGTCTAAATTTCTGTCTTCTGTCTCTTTGGTAGGGCTACTGCAGACTTCAGAACAAATTTTATTTTAAAATGTTACCTTATTAACATCAATTTTTCAATGACAGCTGTTAGTAGTTTTGACTTATTCACTAATTTTCTAGACTTTCAAAACTGAAAAGAATGTGGTTTTTTCTAATTCTTTGGGAAATTCTGACATCACCCATATTTGTAAATTCTTAAGGACCAGGGAATGACCCTGATCACTGGAAATCTGTTGACTGATAATATTTTACAATGGGGTTTTGCTTATGTTTTTTTCTGTGTTGAATAAGATAGTGTTTGGTAGCTGGCACATGCTGGGACTCATTAACAGCAGGCAGTTTGCATGGGGTTACTCTAGCTTTGGAGGCTAAAAGCACTTAAGAGCATGGATGAAATCCAGTCTGTGGTAACTGGCTTCAATAGCAAGGAATAACTCTGGACACTTAATTTACCAATGAAAATGTAGTCCTGGTTTTTGCCCACAGAAATTTTTTTTTTTTTTTTAATGTTGATATACAACCAAAAAGAGCAGAATAGGAAGTACCATTTCAGATAAACTGAATAAAGTGTTTCTGCTCGTCCAAATAACACTGTTTTCAGTTTTCGGCTCATAAAAATTGGAATAATTTAGCTTTCAGTTACAATTTTTTTCATTTAAATTAAAAAGAATCCTGATCAAAACCTGGCAAAAATGTTGATGTGCCCATCAGCAGCAGTTTCTAGCCAGGCATCAAGGAAATTAAGCCTTGTTTATCCATTAATTGGATGGAAATTAAATTTGGGTAAACAAAATCTTCATCTTCACAGTGTTTCCGATTTGACAGATGACAGCTGGGTAAGTCAACAAATCTATTGTTTTGCTTTTAAATTTGGAGGTGAAGTAACAGTTTATTCCATATTTTTTTGTCAATACCCAGCACAATGGGGCCAGGGTTGATGATACCAATGTAATACACCCATATGTATATTTATACCCTTGAGATAAGCAATGTATGAATTTTGGGTGACTTAAACTGACAACTCTATCTGATTTCTGTCCATACACACACTTTGCCTACAATTCTACAAGTCTCCCATATCTTACTTTCCTTGCATGAACAATCATGAGAGCCAAACTATATTTTCAACTTTAAAATGACAAATTATTAAATTTGTTGTAATTGGTATCTTTTTTAAAGTTCAAGTTCTCTGAGTCCTTGAGCTGAGTTTTTTTTCTAGTATTTTCAGTAAAAACACTCAGCATACCCACACTCAGTTTAAAGCAAGTTAAGAGTCAAAAAATATTATGTTAATTTTTCTGAAGAAGAAATTATTAAAAATTCCCAAGCACAAGCCACAGGACTGATAAATAGAAATTTGATTAATAAATTTAGATTGCATATTAAAAACCTGCAGCAAATATTTCAAAAGACATATCCTCTTAGTAAAGCAGAAATATAATCAGTATTAAATTTAACAATATACTTAACAGAACATCAATTAACTAGAAAACATAAATTCTTCTAAACATGCTCATGTCACAGAGTAACTTATTTTTTTCTTGTAACAGCTTTATTCTATATTGTAAGTATTCTAGGGAGCTCTGCTTCCCCACTAATATTTGACTCTCAAGGCAAATGTAGGGAGACTCTCTCTATACATTTGGTTACTAAATAAACAGAGCTCTTTTAATCTAAGCTCTTTTTTTTTTTTTTGCAAGGCAAGCACAGAATCATGTCATGTTTTCTAATTTGCTTATAATTTCTGAAGTACCTACAAGCAAGATTTGGGATGCACAGCTTCTGTTTTCCAGATCATCCTTCTAGATGATAATTTTTTTAACAGTTATCCAGAGTTGTGCACACTCTCCCTGGAATAATTTGTGGGAAGGAGGAAAAACTACAAGGCAGGAGAGATCTCTTTCCTAGGAAGGTACTTGGGGTGACAGTAGTGAAGTGACACATCCTACAGAACGTCACAGGATTTTGATCTTGATTTTAAAAGTACTACTTCAAAACTAAAACTTAATGCATATGCAGTGTATTCCTTGAACCTTTAAATAATGATTGTGACAAGTACCCAAATGACACTACATTCATTGAGTCAAGTAACGAGCCCCTTATTTAACTTGGATGGCTGAATAGCTGCTGCCCTGATTCTGCCTATAGGTCTCCAAGTAAAGTCTTTTTTAGTTCCTTTTCTGCTCAACTTCTCCAATTTGAAGGTTTTTGGTTAAAAATTCAGTGAATGTCAAAATACATCAGGAATAAAAAGAAAAATAAGACATAAAGTGGTGAAATAATTTCACATGAAATCAACGAGCAGAAATATACAGTAAATATTTCAGCTACATTGCAGAAATTGCACAAACCCACAAGGGGCATCAGGGTTTGATGAAAATGTATACAATTAAAGTAAAGAGCCTAAGGCTGTAGTCGTCTAAGTACCATGAGACTCTACGTTGAGATAGTTCAGAGGTTTGGGGCAAGATTTTCATCAGAAAATGTCAGTTCATTGGGGCTGAAACTTTTCACATAAATGTATTGGTCTTGATGAATCTTCCACTGGGAGAAGTATTTAAGCTCAAATATAAAATTTTTGTAAAAAGGAGAATACACGAGATACCTTGAATGTTTGAATATTGGCGGAATGTTGCACAGCTTCACATAAGTCAAACACAACTGTAAACATTTTTAGAGGTTACTTGGGAAAATAGACACAAGTATCTTGTTTTTATAATATATTTCATTCACTCAGTTCTTAATTTCTCTAACAAAAATTCGGATATTCCATTTTCAAATGTGAACTTTAGCAAGAAGATATGAATTTCTTTAAGCTTCTGAATGTTATGTAACTATGAAAATCAGCTGGGCTAAAAAAAAAAAAAAAAACACAACAGATTTGCAAAGTTAGGGTAAAAAAAGACACCAAGGAATCTCAGGTAGACTGAAGGATTTTGTTCATAGAGGCTTTTGCCTGGTAGCTGAAAAAAATGATTTGGAGGGCTGGAGTGGAGGTAGAGAACTGGAACCTGGGAGCAGAGAGCAACAGCTGGATTTCAATTGAAAGAAAACAGGAGTGGAACCATAAGATGGTCAGACCCATCCCCCCAAGAGAAGTACAAAAAGTGAAAATCACTAGATGTTTGCCATAGGAACATACAGTGGGATCTTTTTTAAGTGGTCTTGTTAGGGTTTCATTTTCATTTGAAGTGACTTTTGAAATGAATGGAAAAAGTGTAAAAAAAGACTATAAAACTACATATTATTTAGTACCAAAAGTATTTTTCTAGTTATTTTTCAGTAGAGTTGTGTTCTTAAGTGAAGCTCAAGTTCCACTATTTTGAGATTTTGTATGTAATAGTCAAGATAGTCTCTGCACTAGAAAACATCTAATATGCACAGTGTCACAGTGACATTTATTGCCTCACTCAGGGAGTTCTTTTGTCAAGTAGAAAATCATCCTTCCTCTTCAGTCTTGCTTACTTTCAGTGTTACTATGTGTACCTATAAGTGACTGAGGCTCTCTGACCTTAATCTGTGATTTCAAGTAAGTTTGGTTATGGTGGAACTGAAAAGCAGGTCTTTTGATCCCCAGGGACTTACATCTCCCTTGTAGCATTTGCTATTACATTTCTGTGCTCTCCCCACATGACTCAGTGATCCATCACCACATGAGATTTAATGTACTTTTACGGACTATGTTTTTTGACAGTTGTTTATTGTTCTCATGCACTGTGCATGTCTGACCCTTGGCTTTCCTGGCAAGATAGAGGAACGTGTTGAAACTCTGTGCTTCAGTGGCTCTGGGCTCAAGTTTTGTTTGGGGTAAAATACCACACAGACAGTATAAGCTGCCTTCTATCATGTCAAGGCAATAATCACTTGGGAGTAGACACTCTGTAGGGTTAATTAACACTAACTGAATCTCCCATCCTCTTGACAACCTCACCTCTTGATACACGTCGGTGGATGTTTATGAGATAACATCATCTGTGTAGTGATCTATGTCAATAATGACAATGATGAATCAGAGTTAATTAACTTGTAATGGTGACATTTACCTCTTTCTAACTGATTTTCAACAGAAACGACCAAAGTTCATACATTTCTGTAAATAAAAATGGCCTCTGCCCTTATAATATTCTGTTTAAAAATTTGTTAAGAGTTATCAGTCCTATCCTCACCAGGTTAACATTTGTTCACAAATGGCAGAAAGAAACAGTATTTCATGCCTTTTTCATAGCTGAAGGAGTGTACAGTGGAAAGAGAGGTAGGACAGCTTTCTGAAGTACATACCAGTGGGTTTGTGCCACGTGCAGATCTTCCAGTCACCTTCAGCAGGTTATCGCTTTTAAGCTCTTTTAAGTCTTGTCATTGCAAATTTTCCATGGGATATTGCCTGAGTGATCTGATTTCAAATCTACATTTTATTTAAAAGCTGAAATTTTGGTGTCTACCTGTCTTCTTATTGCAGAATTGAGACTGAGATAGCATGTCATAAATGTTTAAGAGTGCTACTGCTTTTTACGTTTTGGGGAAGTTCTTTGCTCCCTTGAATCTTTTTGACTTTGTTGTTGTTGTTGTTGTGTTTTGTTTATTTTTTTGTTGTTGCTTTGCTTTGCTTTGTATGTTTGGTGTTTTTTTCCCCAATTATGATTCTCAAGCTTCGAGAGTCTTTGATTTAGTTTTCTTCTAGTTTCAGTTTGAATTTTTTACAGGAAAGGAAAAATCCTTTAAGCATTTCCATCTGTCAGAGTAAGGCCAGAAGTTTTGTCTAATTTCAGTAAGGTGGCTTAAGGATTGTGGTAGAAATAAGTCTTACAGACAGCTGAATACATTCAGCAGCTACTGGAGATACTTCAAGGATTTAATTATAAAAAATTTCCAAAATTAGTTTGGAAAATTTTGATTTACTGTCAACTGATTCCAGTTTTGGGTCTACCTGTGTTAGCTTGGACTGGAAAAAGAAGGGTAAAAAGCTGTAGCCCCAAAATTATCACTGAGTATTTGTGTTCTTTAAGTTTGTTCATGGTGTATGCTTAGTAAAAAGAGGTAGAACTGGAAATAACTTCACTAAACAATCAAGCTGTTGGTTGCTTCATTAAACTGAAGCAGATTCACACATTTGTGAATTGAACTTCTGTAAGAAGCAGTTCCAAGATAATAGATCTTGCTCATGACCCATACAGATGAGTTGGCACTTCAGAATATAAATTCTTCAGGTCAATTTTCAAAACCACTAGATTCACAACATCTGCTAAGGAAACTGACCTATGTCTTGAAATTAAATGATATGAAAATATTTGGTTAAACACTGATGGCAAGGACAGAACTGATAAAGGACAGAAAGAATGAAATGGATATTACCAGTGATAGCAGATACAAATGTAAAGAAATATCAATGGCAACACAAAGCTTGGATGAGTCTTACCCTTGTGTTACTGATGGAAATTTTAAACAGCATTTTTTTAACTTTTCTTTAAAGTGTACAACATGCTGATGTCCTGTTAGGAAGCCTGTAATGCTTCTCTGGGCACTTTTTATTTATACTGTGATTTTTACCTGGCTGGGCAGCAGGTAATCTATTGTGGGTAATCTTTATTCAGAATTCCCAGATAATCAGCTCTCACTGCCTAGCTGATTACATTGATTTTGCAATCAATCTTGTGATGTTCTGCTGTAAAGCTAGTAATAGGAGAGTAAAGCAGCTCTGGATTTTGGATATGTATGATCCTTGGACACATTTCCATACACACCTGTTCTCTCCTTCATCCACCCACTCACACATGTGCACATGACCACAGGCATCTTTTATGTTTGATTAGATCAGGCAGAGAACCAATATATTTCCTTGTAGTGTTCCCTATCTATTAATTACCTTCGGATAAGGTGTGCTTCCTCTAGGTATTTAAGTCAATACTCTTGTGAAGCCCTCAGCCTTCACGTTTGCTACTCATTATTCTGCACCCAGAACATTCTCCCTGGACTCTGCATTGACAGGCAGTGTGTGTTCAGCTGTGAAGAAAGGGCAGCATATATTTGCTTTCCCCCAGAAGCAGAGCAGAGATCAATTTATAGCCCCTTCTCAGTTATTTGGTTGTTCCCTGGGGAAACCCAGTTGATCTCCTGTTTCCCAGCAAAGCTCTGCCTTTGCCCTGCCCCTCCAAACAAGAGGCAGAGGCTCAGACTCGTTTACCTCTCGGGGAGATTTCTGCTGCTTTATTCCCCCAGTAGCTACACAGGTAGAATCCCAACTGACTCGCAGTATTTCATGCTCACTCTGTTAGTTTTTAGGCCTGAAAAATCCTGAGACAGAGGAGTTGAGAGGGTGGTTTCAGGTTTTTCTGTGGGAGTCGCTGCAGTTCTGCAGCTCAGCTTGATGCAGCATCCATGGAACAAATTCCTTACCTGCCCTCAGAAAGTAAGAAACGTTTCTGGCATCCAGAACCTGCAGTTCCCATAGGACACAGAGCTGGTACTGGGCTGTGTGTCTTGAGGAGGATTTTTACTTTAATGTCCATTTAATGAGCAGACATCAACCTAAATGAAGTCTCCCTTTCAGCTTGCTGCTCACACTAATTTGTGTCTGGTCTCTTCTATTTTGTTAATTCGCGTTTAACTTGCTCAAATATTTTGTGGTTTGCTGACATGGAAATAGTGGAATTCTTCTTCTTTGAAGGTCAAGGCTACTTGTGTCTGTGCTACCTATCATATGCCTAATCTCCTGATTTTTTTTTTTTTAATTAGTTTTTGAAAGACAAGGAAACTGGAAAAAAGATTTTGGTTACTTTATTAACTTTAAAACACATTTGCAAGTCATTATTTACAAACAGCCCAAGAAAAAGTGTATCCACGTTCTGTTCTTTAATACAATTTCTTTTCTCCCACACTTTATGTGAACTGGTTTATCATACTAAGGTCTCTGTTCAAAGCAACTCAGCTGTTGTTTGTTAGAAAATCAGACACTGAAGCATTTTCTTTGGGGAAATAGATAGATGCACAATGTTTCCCAGGCTTCAAAAAACCTCGAAGAATAGGCCAGACTTAATTGAAGGACTTTTCTAGCTCAGTCAGAACAAAATCCCTTCTTGGCTGAGCTTCTTCTAAGCTTGTATCTTAAACTAGAATGGTGGCATGTACATCCATTAAAAGCTGAGTAACACAGTTTGTGTTTAAATCTATCAAGCTCTGAAAACCTGTCTCTGTACTCAGATTCTTTTTTGAAGGAGGAGAAGCAGATCCATCTCCATGGGTTTTTGTTTGGTCACATCTAATGCACTGACAAAAATCTGCATGTCAGAAACAGCTGGAATGAATAGCCTAAAAAAACCAAAACAAAACACCAAAACAAAAAAACACAAACAAAAATTCTGTCTTCTTTCCTCCTCATTATTTAAGATTTACAAGTTCTATCAGGTAGAAGTAGTTTACCATAACTATTTAATATTTGACAAGTACTGGAAGGAACAAAGCTGTCTGAATAAAATTATGAGACATGTACTTGTTCATGTTCCCTGTTGATGGGACCTGAGTCATCACAGGATGAGGTTACTAATTAATCCCAACCAAAGGTTTGTCCTCTCAATTAGCAGCCCCTTAGATAAGCTGTCTGGTTGATCTACAGCTGCCTCGTGGGAAATACCCATGTTGTGCAAGTTTTATGAATCTGACCCCCTAGGCCAGTTACAAAGATATTTCAAGGAGAGGAGCTGGTCTGATTTGCAGAGTAACAGCTGCGTGCAGTGCTCTAGGGCAAATCCCATCAGGTAACTGCAACAGAAAGCTGGTGTCAGCACCCAGAGGAAGAGGAGAAATATGCCCTCAGCCTGGCATGCTGAAAATTCCATCTCTGAACCTCACAAAACCTCTTTGACAATGTCTGCATTTCTGGAAACTTGGGAAAGGGTCCCATGACTGACAAAAAGTGTTTCCAGAGCTTAAAATCAATTTTTAATTCCACCTATAAAATACGTGTCTGTAACATGTCTATGATTACTTCACAGACATGGCTCACACACAGTATGGGCCAAACCTGAAGAGTCTTAGTTACTCTTTAGTTGTAAGTTATTTCCTAACACACCTTTTCTGCCCGAGGGTTATCAAAACATGCCGGCAGGGAAATGAGAAGTGCACTCTGTGTGAGAGTGTAGAGGCCCAGATCAGGATACTGAACTTGTATAGAGTTTAGTTCTGTCAATCTGCCCATCCATTTTCTTCTATTTCTCCGAGGCATCATTATTACCCTTCATTTTTGTCAGTGGCTTCACAGAAGACTGAACTCAGCCTTGGGATATGACAGACAGAAGCAGCCTATCTCCCCTGTTTATCCAGCCTAAGACAAGAGGCCAGATCCTGTGCCTGCTTAAATTTACCCTGTAGAAACTGAAGACATAAACTAAAGTGGAACTGAAGCAGTGAAAGGGAGAATATTGCCCTGAAATCTCAGTTGTGGCTCTCTCTGAGGAAGATGCTTGTTCCTCCTCAGCACTCATGAGTGGAGTCTGAGCTTATCACTTCATTTTTACTCCAAGCCCCGCTGCCACCAAGAGACCAAGGCATAAGAGCACTGGGATTAACCTGTATCCTTTAATACTTTAATACTATCCTATTAGCATGGTGCTTAAATATGCTGGGGAATTTAAGGATGATTCAAATGACACACTCCAAGACTTTTAGCACTTGGGAAGAAAACGGTGTTTCTGATTGATGGAGCACAATTCTTTTCCCAGCTGTACCTTTGTGACCTGCACATGCTGATAATGTAATGGAGGGGACTGCAGGGCCTCCAAGGGATTTTTAATTTCAAAATGGATGGCAGGTATCCATTCACTAATAAATCATCTGTAGCACTTCTGCAAGAAAGAAAAAAGGCTCAAGGCATCTAATTTTGGTCTTGTGTACTTTCTCCCACTCTCTGGGTTCATAGAGTTAACAGACTAGAGTTAGAGTAGGGGTGGGCAGATGACCAACATTGAGATGTTTTGTTTATATAAATTTCATTTTAACTCAGTGCATAGTGAGAGATTTATGAGTCAGTATTATTTTTTTTTTCCTAGGACCTTATTCTTGTACTTCTCTTTCATGACACTACTTTCTTTTGGGCAAGAAAAGTCATATAGATTTATTACCTTTCTCTTCTCTGTCCAATCTTACCTAATAAGACCATTGCAGTGCTGCAGCCTGTGAAATTAGCCTATGAACTCCTTGTATCCTGCTCTGTCTGTCTCAATATTCCTCAGATCAGCCTGGTAAGAAGATTTAACTGTGAACATATCTGTCTATTTCTTATTATAGACTCATGTTGCTGTAAGTAGCAGACTGATGAAATGCAGCAGGGGTTTCTGGTTCACATTCAAATTGCAGTGCATTTCTTCCTTTCTCTTTTCATTCAGTAGGGCATGAATGTCAGTCATCCACTAACATCCCTAAAATTAGCAGGTACAAAATACACAGGCAGCACATAACTGTGATGTGTCTATGAATTTTTGGATGGCACTGCAAGAGTAATTTCATTGTCTCATGGCAATAACACTCATTTGCACAAAAACCCTTTTTATACCTACAGTTTGATTGTGGCAATAGAAACAAAAGAGAGTTTATGGGTTTAGGTTCAGTGCAGTGATAAATATTGGCAGTAAAGTGATTTACTGTCTATCTACTGGGGTTTTAAATTGATCTACAGGTGTTTTATATACTTATAGCTCATCCTTCAGCAGAGATACTGAATGTAAGTTCATGGCCTCGCCCTGTTCACTCTCAGTTGCTATATAGCAAATACAATTAGTGACACCTCTGCACAAATGGCTGGGATACCAGTGTTTTATTAAATATTTGGATGTCTGGGCTTTACATATGTGTATCAGTTTATGCTTTATTTACTTCAAACAAATCCCCCAAGTGTCTTTTCTTATGCAGATGAGTGCTGTAAGATCTCTCTCTCCTAGTCTGAATGCAAGAGTTGTGCCAGGCTCAAGAGAACTAACACATACTCATGGGCAAGGAGAAACAATCCATTTTAAAGTTATGTAGCCTGTTATTTTTTGGCGTTATAGAGTGAGTTATGTGGGGTTTTTCACCCCTGGCTACTGTATTTTGGACAGTTACCCTCAAACTTTAACATGGTACAAAATGTCTGTGTGGGGAACTTGCTTTTCTTATGACTGTTTGTACCATTTAATGGTGTCTGTATTAACTAGGCCACTACAGAGTAAGAAAACATGCAGAATAACTTTGTGGGTCAGACTAACAGAATGAGGATGGATCCTTTGTGCTTCAGGCACTGGCCTGGTGTTGAAGAATTTGGAGCTCACTTCCTGGCTGTGTCACAACTGTATGATGGTTGGCCACTCTTCTACGGCCAATTTTTTTCCAATGCCTAAAGTGCCAAGTGAACATCTATTGGCATTTTCAAAAGCACTAGAGGACTGGTTTTCATGGGGCTTTTCAGCATTCCTGTGGAAAGCACAGCTCCGAGTCCAACAAGCCTTCCAGGAGTTGTCCTTGTTCTTTTAGTTAAATTCTGATGCCATGCCCAGAGCAAGGGCATCCCAGATATCTTCAAAGCTTCAGATTTAACTCTTAAAAACCAAAAGAAAAGATATATAGAGAGGTCTTAAGTGTATAGGGGTCTTAAAAGCTACAGTCACATTTCCTTTATAAACCAGACTCAGGATTAAGGTGTGGCTAATATCACACCCCTGTGCCTGAATTACCACTAGGAGTGAATGGTGGCAATTTCCATCTCAAGCTTCAATTGACTTGCAAATTGTCCTCCACCAAGGAGGACTGTGCATTCCTAGAGACACCCAGGTAACAGAGTCACAATGTAAGTAACTAAAGCTATCCAACAGAGTTTTCCTGTACAATACCTGAGTTTCCCACATAAGGCAGGGGTTATTAAAAGTATTTTTGTTGATATAATCTGACATGACAGGTTAAAAGTATTTTCTAAGTTTGGCACTCTTAGACTGCTAACAAAAGCAATAATAATAAAAATTATATCCCTAATTTTTATGGTAAATAATCACAATAGAAGCAAGTTATCTATTACCCAAAAAAGTTTGCAAGTAACCATCTGTCTCGAGACAAGAGGAAAGTTATTCCCTTTGCAGGGCAGACAGCTCCTGTGCTCCTGTTTCTCACTAATCTTGCAGGGATTGGGAATTCACAGCACTTGAGTTGTCACAGCCCATGTTTAGGTGGCGTGTTTCACATCTGACTACGCTGTCAGGTACACTGAAGTGGCTGCTGAAATAAGATGCCTGAGAACCCACTCAGCCAAGACGTGCCATCTGCTTCCTGATGACTGACAACAGCGAACGTCTCTTGTGCTCTTGCCAGCGGAATCCTCCCTTTCAAATCCCATTGTGCAGTGCCAGAGTCATTCCCTTCCATGTCATTAAAGCTGGGAAGGGCTCAGACTTTCTATTTAACTAGCAATTTTGCAATTTCTAATCTTGTTTTTTTTGTCCAGAAAAGTGAGAACAACCCCAGTACATTGTTCTCATTTTCTACATCTAATTAAAAATAAAAAGGTTTCCTATACAATTATATTAACTATATTATACATATATAAAATACAAAATATATACTATATATAATTCATATATATCATACATATTATATGAATTATAATATATTGTTACACATATATATTCTTTTTTCCCAAATTATGTGGAAAAAGGTTTTTCTTTAGTGCTTTCTTATGCAAAATATTTAAATGCAAATATTCACTCAGCTCTGACTCTATTGCTGCTATGTACTTCTCTGCTTCAGTGCAGTGGTGATGCAAGCTGTGGACTGTTCACACAGCAAGTGTCATTTGGTCAAAAATAGAAGGAAAAATTGTACTAGATTCTATGGGTTATTATCAGAAAATATGTAGGATAGAATAACCTTCTGCTTGAAGAAATCATTTAACTTCTGTCAGTCTCCAGCAGCCCAAGAGAGGGACTGACTGCCCAGGTGGAACTCACATCAATTTCCTATCAGATTTCTGAAATCAGAATAAGTCAGTAGTCCTAAATTGGAAGCTTAGACCAGCACTTGTTTAACAAATTGGTGACATCCATTGACATAAATACCAAATTGGGAATTTTTCAGCCATGGCTGAAGAAAATCAAATTGCAAGCAGACACCAAAAGAGATGGTGCCACTCCCTCCATGTCCCTTGTGAACTCCATCCCTGTTTGCATCTCCCACCCTTTCCCTTGCACTGGGACTGGGGCTTGTTTCTCCTGGTGAGCCAATTTCAATTTCTAAATAAATAGAGAGCAAATTGTTTTGATTTTTTATTTGTCTGTTGTGTTTAGGGTTTTTTTTGGTAAGTTTGGTGTAAATTTCTAAACCTATTTAGCTGGGTGAGAGGTTGATTGCAAATGCTTTCTGCCTGTTTCTGTTCCTTCTCCTCCTCAGCTGTGCTAGCCCAGGTATTTTTGCATCCATGCCTTGAGCTACCTCAAGGGATTGGTACAGGTTTAAAATAACCTAGTAAAAATGGTTATTATTATTCTGGATCAGTTCTCCCCACAGTGTCACAAACAATTGTACCAGGATGCCTAAATGGACATGCTGGAAGAATCTGGATGGTCAGGAGAGGGAGAGGAGAAGAGTGCGGGCTGCCAAGGCAAATGGATGTCAAATCTGCCCTTAGCATGCACTTGGATACCCAGGTAGGTAAAGAACTGGTATCATACAAATTCACATCCCAGCTTTGAATGCATTTTCCCCTCAATGTAGATGCAGCCTTAACTACTGTGATGATAATAAAAAGCTCCACTGATGGAGCTGCTGAGAAGCACTTGAAAGACTTTGCTGTTCTTTAGTGCATCTGGAGTAAGAAGCACAAAGGAAGCTGTGCTAATGCACTATGTGCTGTGCTCTTTGGGATTTATTTATTCTTCCATTTAAGACACAACTTGCAGCTTCAAGCAGTTGAAGTGTGGACTTAAAAATAGGAAGAGACTAAGTATATTATACAAAATAACCTCTAAGTGGACTATCACATCTGGATGGTTTCTTTCCAGTGTATTGTGTGTTTAATAAAACATTATATATTTTGAACTCTACAGTATTTTCAGCCTGAAATTTCTGTATATGTGCCATTATAAACCATGACAGGGAATCCTATATAAATTCTGAGTATTATGAATACATAAAAGCACAGATGCAAAATGGCTGAAAGTACTCTGAATTTAAAGTTCTCTGAAACAAATATATATTACTAGGAGTTTCTAAGCACTGACAACACCACTTAGGTTACATACTGAAATTTCTTGTGTCGTTTAAGACTGTTGTTGCATTTAAATCTGAAATGGCTTTGATCCCCCAAGAAGTAGATGCAGGTAAGGCACTTCATTCAGCAAGATGCGGGAAGCCGACAGGCTCATGTCTAAGGTTTCTCTTCCACTCGTGGCTAAGTGGATTTACTATTTCAACATATTTAAAAATGTTTTTCTTAATTTTTTTCGGTGCCTATTTGACACTTCTGCTCTCCAAGACTTGCTGATTCACGGTGATCTGCTAATGCTCTTAAGTAGTTTTCACATAGTGTGGTCATCCTGCTCTTTGCTCTACTTGTACAGTTTCACAAGCATCTGTTCCTCCATCACGAAATGCTGGGAGCTGAAATGCACGTCAGCTGCATCAGCTGCAAATTTTTCCTGATGGAATCTGGCTAAAGTGGTCAGAGCTGCTGCAGACTAAATGAAACTGCCTCATGTTTTTGACAGCTGAGATGACAGTCCAAAGCATCTCTCATAGCTCAGGATGGCATGCATCATTAGTTTTACAAAATGTGAAAGAGAAGCCTATGCTAGAAGCTACTGTCCTTCAGGCTCTCATGTTATTTTTTTCGTTTTCCTTGAAATTCGGACAAAGTAGAAGCCTTGAAAAATCAACCATGCACAGATGTGCCAGCTATTAAAAAAAAAAAAAAGGCAGAAAAAAGTGAAAATATGAAACACAACTGATGGGATTTTACTCTGCAAAAAAAAAATCCTGTTGTATTTCATTTCAGTTGAGTGGGATGAATTGCAAATGGATAAAATTCAAAACACATGTGACTGGTGTTGGTATAACACCCAAGGCAGGAAAAAAAAAGGCTGTTAAGGACTTTCCCTCTTGGTACATTTTCATGCTCTTTTACAGCCTTTCCAGTGGCTGCCCACGTGGAAAAGTGAAATGTTTATCTAATTGAACATCCTAGGTTATATTTTACAGGAGAATTTTTTATAATGAAACAGTTCAGCTGGATAGCCAGACATCCCACAGCATCTACTTCAGTCCGGAGTTGGCATTTGAAGTCTTGGAGTAAGAACAGCCCAGTGCAAGCCTTTAATATTTCTTCTGTGCCTTGTAAGTCTCCTTGTAGACTTCAGAGCTTTCAAGTCTGTCATCACGGCTATCAGGGAGAAGA
This sequence comes from Myiozetetes cayanensis, assembly GCF_022539395.1. Lineage (NCBI taxonomy): Eukaryota > Metazoa > Chordata > Aves > Passeriformes > Tyrannidae > Myiozetetes > Myiozetetes cayanensis. The sequence goes on from NW_026088185.1 coordinate 30,597,381, forward strand.
AGGTAAAGAAAGAAATATGCTGTCCCTCGGGAATTTTCTCCTCAAGGCAGTAGGGACATTTTACATTCATTAGAATACTCTGTGGCTGAGTTTAGAAGTTCTCCTTAACAGGCAGCACTCTGCATGTCGACTACCACTTAGATCCCCTTATCATATATAAGAAATATTTCCAAATCTTAATCTTTCCTGGTTTTCTTTGAGATGACAGATCCATGCGGCAAAAAACTCTTGTGCTATGCAAATTAATGTTCAAAGAACATACAAAAACTAGAGAAATGTATTTTTTGTGGCTTTAGTAAATGGATGCTTGGAGAAAAAAGTAATAATATAATCATAAATCTCTCTCAGCACGAGGTGACAATGGGTAGACTCTGGAGATGGAGTAAAGAGACTACCTCCATTTGTGTCAAAGGAATTGGGCTGACTGACATGACCACGAGTGGGAAGGGCATGGGGATGTACATCAAATATATCCTACAAAAAAAACAGAGGAGGAAACAAAAATCAACCTCTGAATAACTCCTTCCTGGTTTGAAATGAGCACAGGGCAAAGTAGAGATAAATAATAAATCTTTAGCTCTAAAAATTATGTCCTTCATTTTCTGTAAAGTGAAATATTTCAATTTATTTAATTAGAACTTTAATTCTCCCTTCCCCGTGTGCTTTTCCCTCGAGGGAAGTTCACAAATATTTCCTTGTTATTTCACTCTTTCTTAAGTTGCTTCTTGAAAGGAACTTGGAGGAATTTGTTTATTCCCTGTGAATCCTGTCTCTCTTCTTTTTTGTTCCTTTGGTCAATGAAGTACCACATAGCTGCTCACTCACTCCCCCATTCCTGGAGGGATGGGAAGGAGAACTGGAAAAAGGTAAAACTCATGGCTTGAGAAAAAAACAGCTTGAGAATTGAAATAAAGTAAAATATATTACAACAACTACTATGCTAATGATATGGAATTTCCCTTTGGCCACTTTGGGTCACCTGTGTTGGCCATGGAAAAGTCCTTAACTTGGGGTAAAAGCTTCTTAGAAACAACTAAAATATCAGTGTGTTATCAACATTATTCTCATACTAAATCCAAATCACAGCACTGTATGAGTTCCTGGGAAGAAAGCTAACTGCCAGCTGAAACCAGGACAATGTGAAACTGTAATACAGGGCTTTTTCTATTCTGTTTGTTCTTTAATTTCCTTTCTTTTTCTTGTTCCTTTGTTATGTTCAGTATTTCACCCTTGAGCTGTCTGTTCAAACTGCATCCTCAGCGCACTGCTCACTTAAATTTAGCTTGTCATCTCCTGTGAAACAATTACATATTTATTTGCACAGTGAGGTTAATTTTTTATGGTCACTTTTTTTTAACCCTGACTGCTACTACAGAATAACTTTCTTCTCTGTTACTTATTCCTCTGAGGAGCAGTAGCTCTTCCTTGTGTCTTGCCCTCTGCTGTTTGGTTTGGAGATGGGCCCTGCTCAAAAAGTTTCTCTTTTTTTAAAATGTATTCATTTTTTTTTTAAATCCTGTAAGATTCTGTTTAGTTTGAGTTATAAACCAGTTAGAAATGTGAATTTCCTTTATTATCTGTTCACTGAATTTTTCAAAACCTTACAAGAAGTCCAGTGAATTGTGAATACCTCACCCCACCCTCAAAGTGCTGGGCCAAGGCTGGGAGCAGAGTCTGTGTCCTGCTGCTGGCTGCTCGTGGTTTTGCCTACTTCAATATTTTACTCTGGCTTGAAGCTGCAGTTCCAGCCTGGAAAAAGCGACCAGCTCAGCAGTATTCTATCCAAAGGCAGCTGGGAGCAGCAGGCAGCAGGCTGGCCAAGAAGTGGCACTTCTCCACAGCTACCCTGTTGCAGCCAAAACCAGCTCTGGATTGCAAATCCTCCTGTTCTGTTCCAGTAGTGATGAGGGCTGGATTGCTTGCAGATAATAATATCACCCAGGATGGGGGCTTGCAGCCTGCACTGCAGTCAGGCTGCTCATCTTCCCTTCAGTGGGATGAAGCAGTTGAGAACTTGTGGAGACAAGAAAACACCTTCCGTTTCCCCATCAGCCTGTGAGGCTGCAGGCAAGGGGAAGGATAAGCACACTCAGTCTCTTGGGGTCTCATCAAGGGAATAACAACCAACTCTCTCTTCCTCTCAGAGTAAAGGAGGAACATGGATGAAATTTGGGTTAGTTCTGGACTAAATGAGGGACCAGGTGGTGGCTCTGGAGCAGCAGAGCATCACAGTCCCATGAGGGCCTGGAACAAACCATTTCTGCACTTGAGCAGACAAACTTCTCTGCTCCTTTCACATCTTCCCATCACCAGTTTGACTGCCTTCACAAAGAAACACACAAAACTTTTAACGGTTAATAGTGGCAATAGTGATTTCCTTTAGCAAAATAAAACAATATTGCCATAAATTGCCATATTTTCCACAGCTTTTACAGTCCTCAGTTGTCCAAAGAAAATGTAAAGTTACTAGAAACCACAGCAGCCTTTTAGAAATGCCTTATCCTGGTAAGTAAATTAGAAATGTTTGGAGTCTCCAAAGTACTACTGCATTCATAAACAGAAATTGTGAGGACTATTTCTTGGGCTTTAAAATTTTACAGAGAATTTGAAAACAGATGGTTTAATGTGACCATCTCTGGTAGCAGAACAAAGCTGATCTAGTTCATAACTATTAACAACTATTGTAGATAAAGGGAGTTGCCTTCCTCAAAGAATCAAATTCTTTCACTGCATCTTTCTGAAATAATTCCCAGCACATTTATTATTTGTTTTCTCTGATTACAAATGGTGCCCTGATCCAAACCTTGTTGCAGCCTGAGGAAAGATCCAGTCTCACTGAAGCTAGAATAACTTCTTGAAGAGTTTGGCAGCATGAGTGCAGAAAAGCTCTTTCTGGTTTTATTTTAGGACTTCTTAAAAATATTCTTCCATTTTCTATTGGTATTTGCCTGCTTTGCAGTCCAAACATCCCATCTGTACGTGTATTAGCATCTAGGTTGTCTCTGTTTTCCCTCCAGCTGCACTGAGAGACTTTCCAAGTACTAGTTGAAAGTTAGTTTTGCCTCTGATTTTACTTTATTCTTGACATCACCTCTTTAAAGTACAAAGGCAGATTTTTGGCACCACTTTTTTTCACAAATCAGTAGTGTCTTGATGTTTAAAACAATCCATATTCTCACAAGGGCATGCAGTTAAAAGAAACAAGTATCTGCCTTGGTTTGGAGAACAAGGAGTACTGTGTAAAAATTTAAAGGACTTACAGTTATTAAAAAACTCAACCCACTTGTTAGAAGTATTTTTTTAGGATTTTTTTTTCTTGTTCCCAAGGGATTTTGATATTAATGTGGGACTTTGCTTCATCATAACATGCTCCTCCCCCTAAATTAAAACTGAAGCTAGGCACAAGGCATGTGTCACTACAGACAGAAGCTGCATGGAAACCTTAATACAGTTTCAGAGCTGCAAGCTTATCCGCTTAAGGATATTACCAAGAAACCAGATGGAGAATAGTTTTCCATAGTTAACCATCTGGGCCCTGAAATGATACACTCTGCCCTAAGCATCACTATGGGAATTGACTTCATGATGGGAAAAAGCAGAGAAAAACAGAAGAGGAGAGAAAGAAGAGCATAGTATTTTATATTGTAAAAAATGCAGCCAAGGAGTCACTGTTTTGCCACATGTTGCAGATTCCTCATCTTTGTGTTTATAATCCATGGGACAAAAGGAAGAGAAAATAAGACTTTGATGGTTACTGTAGTATGACAAACAACTGTGAAAGGAACCAAAGATGGTATTTTCCTTTTAATGGAACTTTGATTGAGTTATTAGATGTCAAAGGGCAAGGGAGTAAGGCAACACTGTTTTTTATGGTGATGTGTAATTTTAGGTGGATTTAGGTGCTGGATTAATTTTTTGAGTTCTGCACTTCAGGACTTCCAGCCAGTGCTGTGTCCGCAGCTGAGAAATGCACTTTTTTAATGAATCTTGGCAATGGCTTTCCTTTCTTTACTAAATTTGGCTAAAATTGTAGACCTAAAAAAAAAGGTATAAAAGGTAAGTAAACCAAGGTTCATCTCAAAGTTCTGCTGAGTTTGAAGTACTCAGATAATGCAGGTTAGCTCTAGTGGACTATTTAATAGTGTGAACCTGGATAATGAGTTACTGAAGGTCACTAAGCAAATGTCATTAACCTCCATTCAATATTAGGTTGTTTCACAGGGTTTTCATCTGTAACTTCTTTTTTATGTGTTTGACAGGTCAAGAGAAGTACTAAATAGTTATAAAAACCCAGAGAACAGGCCATTCAGTACATTCCTAGGTGGGATCCACTGAAAGAAATAAAAAGTTCAAAATTTTCGTGACCTTCATCTAGACAGGACTGACATTTTTCTTGATATATGTATGTTACAACTGTTCTGTAAAGGGAGAAAACAATGGTTTAAATCACTGCTGTATCTTACACTTTAAGTCCCACAGCACTTCAGCCTGCTGGCACTGGCTGTGTTCATGCGTGCTTATTGCATCTGGATGCTCACAAGGAAACATCAGATAGAACTAGTTATCAGGTAATCACCAGTTTATGAACAGATTGTTTCGTCTTGCCGCAAGAAAATCTATGTGGTAACATCTGTAATGATTGCTTTTTGTTACTTTGTGTCACTGCTGTGGAACAGGCTGTGTGCTTTGATGTTGAGATGGGCTTCAGGTTATTGACGAAATGAAATAGTTTATGTGAGTGATATCAGACTAATAGGTTCATATCTCACTCTTAAACTACATGTTTATGAGAATATAATTAAGAAAAATAATATTAAACATTAATGCTTTTTTTTCATCACTGTTACACTGCAGAACAGGAAAACATGACTTATATGAAAAGCTTGGCTTGGCAACCATAACATGTGGCCTGTAGAAGATAAGGAGGTCATGCAGGTAAATAGATCACTGTTTTCTAAAATATTTGCTCCTTCTTATTAGTAATGTATTTTATTTTTCTGGAATTTATTGGTTCATTGGAAGTTTGTTCAATTAAGGCATATTGAACTGATACACTTCCCAGTCAACTGCTAACAGAGCCTTCAGTTTATGAACCTGTGTTGTTGCTTCCTTGGCATTTGACCTGTTGGTGATCCAGCTGCTTCTTAATGAACAAAAATATAAGTAATAATTTATATCTTACAGCACAGAATACCATGGAAAGTGTGAGGAAAATTATTTTGACTACAAGGAGGAAAGTTGTTAGGTTGCAACGAGAGACAGAAATCTACCCTAAACAAGGAGAAATGTCTGGTTTTGCTTTTCTTGTGTGCAAGCCTTGAGCTAAAAAGGATGTGTGACTGCAAACAGCTGCTTTGAGGCAGCTCAAAGAGAACAATGAAAAGTTGCCTTTGTGTCTGAAAAGGAATTATTTTCAATAATTTTACCCTAGAATTGCCTAAAGACCTGTTCCTCTCCTGCAAATCTCACTCTGCCCTTTTCTACCCACATTCGGCACAAGTTATAGCTCATAAATTTCATAATTGAGTTGCAAATAGCATCATTCAGGACTTGTGTTTTTTTAAAGACAGTCTTAAACACTGCTTGTTTTGTGTACTCAAACTGCTCTTGGCTATCAGTCAGAATCTGCCAAAGGGATCTGTTCTGAGAGATCTGATCAGCAGACTTTCACCAGGGAATCTTAGGACTTCCACATGAACCTTGGCCTGATGTTTCCTAGTCCTGCAGTACCACATTGCTGAATCACTCGTCCTCTGAGAGCAAAGGTGGACGACAGCCTCACTCAGGAGAAAGGGAAGGTGACACGTAAATTAAAGTGACAGTAAAAAATCCAAATAAGGCAGTGTTATTTATGAATATTTTTCTGAAAGAAGACTAGGCAAGGTGTTGAAAGATTTATATGAAATCATACCCTGTGGTTCTTTTGTTTGCCTATTCCTGAAAAACTGTGACTTTCCTCGTACAAATAGCTCTGTGTAAGAGATGGTCCATGATTTCAAGCCTTAAGTGATACTCACAGATGGCATCTTAAGAGTTGGCAATAGATCCTTGGTCTCTCAGGCTGACCCTGCTGTACACTGAGTAAGAAAAAGAAAAGTTCTGCCTACCCTTCCATCTCAAACTGCAGGAAAATACCAAGGAAGGTTTTGGGAAGCTCTCAGATGGCCAAATCCTGCGGTAGAGACATGAAGACATTAAAATCAGAAGTCAACAAAGCCCCCTTTTTTTTTTTTTTTTTTTTAATGCTGTTCTCAGGCTGCAATGAGGTCCCTACTCCTTCAGCTAAAAATAAACCCAGAGAGAACTTTGGTGCACAGAGGAGAGAGACTTCCTCAAGAAGAACTTTATATCAATTACTTTTGGCATTCATGAATCTTCAGAAGTGGCTGCTGAGTGTGTGCCACTGCAGTGATGTCAGGGCTGCACTGGATCAGCTTCAGCATCCCGCAATGCACCACCCTGGGAGAGACAGTGCCCAGTGAGGTGAACTCCATGTGCTCAGGGGGTCCCTTCTCACTAATGGGAAGTGGCATGAAATACTCAATCATCATTAAGTAGTCAAAGATTTAAATCTGCTCATAAAATTGTATCTAGAGTAATTGAGTCACTCAGTGTGAGTGTCTCTAATTGTCTTATCACAGTGTTCCTCTGGCCCCAAAAAATGAGAGAATGGCATGTTTTATTAAAAGAGAGAATTTACAGTAACTTGCCTGTAGAAGCCCAAAGCCTGCACAGACTCAGACTGTGGCACAGGGACTTAGATTTAGTCTTTCTGATGTTGGTTTAAATGCACTGTCAACATTTGAAAAATGTGCCATATTTAGAAGTTATCTGGGTTTAGTTTTACAAGCAGTGTAGGAAGCATGATCAGATATTTTTGTATTCTTAAAGTAGATGTGGAACTGAATACTCTGGAATTTGTGAATACTTGAAACAAGATTTGTTATCAGAGATGATTTCAAAGTCCTGAACCAAACACCTTGTGGAAATAGAGCTCCTGCATTTCATTGTGATTTCTCTTAATGAACTATAGAGGTAATTCAGGGGAATCATTGCCACACAGTGCTGTGTGTGGAAATAAAAAAAGTTTATATGTGCTTAATAAAGTGTTAAGACATGTAGGAGAAAATATTTCCTGGCTAACTGTTAAACACCAATTACCTTGGACTTGGTTTTGAGTAAAAAACCTCTGGAGCTGAGAGAGTGTCTGGGGGAGACACAGTTGTGTGACCTTCCTTCAACCTTCACCTCTAGCTGCTACTTGGGACAGGAAACTGAGCTAAAAGCATCTTTCTCATGAAAAAGCTGAACACTGCTGGTAGAGTATGGTGCCATTAAAGCACCTGAAAATCTATTTATGCCATGCAGAATTCACAAATGACAGGTTTTAACTATTTTAATTCCCCTTAATGATGTCTAACAAAATACATCCTGTATATTCTATCATATTTTTTTCCCCCTACTCCTACATATTGTGCTGGTTTTGGCTCTTTTTATGTTATTATTTTTTTCTCTTCATGTTCTTCCACTTTAATTCAGTTTGCCCGGTAAGATCCCTCAAACAGGAATGGTCATATAAAAAGTATAGTGTGAACACTTACCTTTTATTCTTGGACAAATTGCTCACTGCAAGGTAGAGTGTATCCAGAATTGCTATACATAAAACAATGGCATTTTTATTGTGTTGTGATGAGAATAGTTCACCTTGCTGATGACCTCAGGAAGGCAGACTGTTTCTCGCATGCAATTTTAGCTCATTGAGATTTCAAAGATCTCTTTTAAACATATATCACTAAAAGCCTTCTTTCAGCACATTGACTCTTTGTTCTTCTCTTCTATCATCGAGTTTAACATGCTGATGAAGGCCTGCAGAGAAGGCAGCAATGCCAACATATTGTGCCTGGAGAGAAGAGGACTTTGAAGGAATGCAAAATGAATGAAGAGAAACTGGGCTGAAATTCAACAATATAGAGATGAAGTGGGAAAGAAATAAATTTTTTAGACATCAACAGCAAGGCTACAATTAAGTTTCAGGCCACCAAAACCAAACAAGCAGAAAGCTCAGAGCCAGATTGCAGAACCTGTGTTTTGTTCATGCGATCATATAAATTGCAGGGTAAGGACCTGTGTGGGATTGCTCAATCACAGACATACAAATTAAGTCTGTCCTCTCTGGGTGGTGGTCTAGCAGGATCCTCCAGAGGCTGGTGTAGTGGGTGCCAGCAACCTGAGCAGAGGTAGCTCTTGCAGTACCTATGGAAGATAATTCATAAAAGTGAGTCCTCAGCACCCTCAGGAGAGAAGTTACTGTGGTGTCACAATGTCCAACTTATCAATGAAGGGAAAAGAGAAGGGAAGGATGTTGTTTATTTATAGTATCTCTTTATGTCATTGTGCCTCTGCACACAGAGTCTTTGTTCTGTTACATCTGAAGCATTTGCTCTTGAAGAGACTCGTGTATGGAATGCCATTGGAAAAACAGGAGACACAAAGCACTGAAGGCAACCAGGAAGTTTTCAAGAACAAGTAAAAGGAGATGCAAACAAACAAATGGCAAACTGAAATGGAAATCTCAAAAGTAAGGAATTTTTTAAATCCACATTATACTCAATAAACAAAAGGAAAACATATAATACTTTTTAAATTTGCAAAAAGTTTATATCAACAGTTAAATGCTCAGTGAAATTAATTAGATGAAGAAAGGGATCAATCTTTGAAAGGCAGCAGGGAAAGGACAGGAAAGTAAGTATGGGACAGTATTGGACAGAAGTGTTGACAAAAGAGTTGCCTACAGAGTGGCAAGGCAGGGTTAGCTATAGCAACAGGCCTAGAGAGCACACACACATTAGTTTCAGGAAATGGGCAAAGAAATCAGTGAACCTTTTAAGTGACATTTAGAAAAGTTCACCATTTCAGGAGCGATTCCTGAGAATTGCAAAGCAGAAAATAAATCTATATCTAGACAATAGACACTGCTTTCTGCTTCAGATTTATTGCTTTCGAAAAATAAAAGAATTTAGCTGGGAAAACTAATGTGGCCGTGACCCTTCCTGCAATTATTTAGACTGAGTGACTGCAGAATGAGGTCCATGCTCACACCACTTTCCCTGTTCCACAGGATCAAGTACTCAAGTCAGTTCATCCACTGAGTCCCACTGAAGTCCAGGGGAGCAGAATGTAGGGTTGTGACCTGTTTTTCATCTTTCTGATGGCAAGTTTGTCAAGGCACTTAACGTGACCCAGGGTCCTTAGTCAGAAGCCAAGAAGCGAAGAGCTGCTTTACCCATGGGCTGTTTCCCCATGTGGTGCACACAGGACAGTAATTTTTCTGCCCCTCCATGTGCTGCAGCAGGGTCTGAGAGACAGGACCCCAGTGTGCCCCCCGTTAAAGCCTCATGGCAGGTAGGGGCCACAGAACACCTACTGCCAGCTTTCCAGAGGAAACACAGGAGTCATGACACAGTGTGTCTGAGGCAGGTGGATGGTGTCCTGCTGGTTATGCCCTTTGCCCAGAGAGGCTGTGAGATACTTCCCCAGGCTCAAGCTGCTCTCAGGTCATGGTCTGGAGATGTTCAGGAAAGATGCACAGATTAAACCTCAGCACATTTTATGAGGGGTCCCAAAACTGGTGGAGTTTTCAAAGGTGTGGTTGTGCACAGGCCAGAAATCATGAAAGTGCTGCCACTGATTTCCAGCCTTAGCTGTTGGGACACTCAAAAATTGAGTATTCATTGAAGTGTTTCCACTAGTCCCCAAATTAGAAACGTGTTCCTAGATAGCTAATCCAGCACAGAGCCTTCTGTTACCACAGTTTCTTTATAAATATTAATAATTTGCCACCAAGTAGATTCACTGTGAAGCTAAATAAGCTACTGTGCTGTACTACACATTAATCTTATTGGAGTCTCAGTGGGAAAGTGGAAGCAAAATACTTCAGTAAGAGATTAGATCAGGTTATTCTCAATGGAAGATTAATCCAGAAATAGTCTCTACATTTTCTACTCATTTACGCAGCAAAAGAACTTATTAAATAGTTTCTATAACTGCAGGAAGTGGGAAGTTTTCCTGTGGCAGTTGTGCTATACTTTATTCCTTTCTTTTTTTCCTTTCCTTTCTGTTCTACTGTTTTTATGCTTTACATGATAACTTCATGAGAAAAAAAAAAAAAAAAAGAAAGAAGTTGAGTTTCCAGAACTGTATAAATTTAATTGGTTCTTAATAGTACTAAAAAATTCTACAGAATATGACAGGCGTTTTCTTTACAATGTGAAAATGGATTTTAGACCTGTAGAAAATTTGACTCAAAGTCCAGTGAAAAAGCTTAAGAAAATTAATTGTGCAGTGATTTCAATACACACACATAGGAGTTTTGAGGTATTGTTTGTCATAAGGAGTTTCCAGGTTGGTCTCCATGGGACAGGGAATACCAGATATTCTAATGTTGTACAATTTTTTTCCCTGGTTTTGTGTACTTTTAGGACTAGTCAGAAAACAGATTTCTTTCACTGTTGGGAGGAGTCACGGGTGTCTTGGCAGTCTGGAAACGTCCTTCCATTCCTAAAAAGTGCTTCTAATTCTTTAGGTCCCTTGGTATTTCTGAGGTTGTGGATAAGGAGTGAAGGGAAGGCGGGATGCTCTCCAGATTAAACTCTGCCTCTGGAAACTCCATTCTCAGGTCCACATGTGTATGTATCCACCTGGTACCACTCCCAGAGGTACAGACCTACAAGAAAGAGTCTGGAAGAGCTGTTAGGTCTCAGCATCCTTGGGAATCTTTTAATCTGTGCTTTTGAGGCTAGCAGTACTTCCCTGACCCCATTTCAGTACTCTGGGAACAAACATATTAGGTGTTAAAGAGAAGGTAGGAAAGGGACTATCTGTATACTGGGCAGGCAGAGGGAAAGATGATTCACATTTACCTTAAAAACAAAGACTGGCGTCCTGGGATTTAAGAATAAAGAGAGGAACAACCTTGTGCTGTAATGGAAAAGTACGCAGCAGATCACAAAAATTTATACTTATTCTAAAACATAAGAGTTCAGGATTTAACTCTCAGAACAGGAAATACTGACAGTTGGTGATTTTCGTGGTAATCATTTTTCTTAGGGTTGTTTGGCTTCATGTAAAGTAAACAGCTGTGTAGATGTCTTTCTCCATGTATATAATTATTTTATTACAAAAACACTAAGGACAGAGTTGTGTTTGAACAGCCAGATGCTCTTCATTACTCTTTTGAAACTCTTGGATAATTTCCTGTATTATTTATTGTGCTCAGGCTATTCCTAACTGGGCTTTAAGATCATGCTGAGATTTAGATAATATTTGAAATACCAGTGTGGTAAAACTTCCATACAAATTCAAGAAACTACCCTAAATGAATTGTTTATTGAGTAATAACATTATTATGATTTCCATTGTGTATTTATTTCAGCTTATAATTGATGGGGATATTTTTCTATGGAACATCTTCCTAAATCTCTCCACTGATGGAGTCATGGTGTAATATTAAGAACTTACCAGCAAAATGACTCAACTGAAAGCATACAAAGAGATTTAGAAGTGGATATCTAAAAGGAGTTTAAATGTGTAAAAGGTATTTTATAGACATGCTAGAATATCTCTGTGTTAAGTAAATATCGACATGTACATCCTTTTACCCATGATCTTCCTTTTTTTATCACTGTTTTCTTTATTTCTTCACTGTGTCAGAAGTTTATTTAGATGCTCCATGGAAGGAACTGTTTGAACACATAATGAAAGGTATATATGGTTTCCTATGAAACCAGTGTTTAACACAGATGTAAACAGACTGTAAGAAGTCTCTCTTATGCAATAATTAACAAAAACCAAAGATTTATTTTTAGTATGTTAAGGGTCTCAGAGTATAATCCATGTTAAAATTCATCATCATGAGTAGATTTTTGTCTCATTCAAATGTAAGCTATGAATAAGATGTGACACTCCCAACCCATAAAAGACAAAGGCACAGCTATAAGCATCAATTAATATGGAATGAGTATCATATCAGTGTTTTGCCTTTTAAATAACTAGGTTATTTTCTGACTGCTAATGACAGATGCAAATATGATTATTCACTCATTTTCCCAAACAAGTAAAGAATTTAGTCAAATTCTGGTATGTTCTCTAACTGGTACAGTATCATTAAAATAATACTCTGGAGATGTACATAGTATAAACATTAACACTAACATTCAGCCTATAACCCTTGTCAAGGTATTTGCTTCCCATGAATGAGCACTGGGCAAACATTTCAGTTTTGAGCTCACTGTTCCCATTTGTACTATTTTATTGTGAATGTTATTGCAGCACTTTTAAGAAGTGAACAGAATAGAAATTTGAATAACTGGGAATTGAAAACCATAATATGCTACTAGTGAATTTTTCTGATAGTTCATCAAGGTGGGTAAACTGCATGGGTGCAAAACTCAATGACACTTAATCCTTATTCTGGAAAGGACAGTTTGAATTAGGGAATGTTTGTGACCAGTATGTTGTAACCTTCAGACCTATCTTGTATAATAGCATTTGCTAGATCCTGGAGACTGAAAATGTAATCCTAGTTAGATGTAACTCTTTTGTCTGCTAGCTATAACAAGATTTGGGATCCCATGGGGTTGTTTCAGGTTAAGCCTGTTTAATCCCTTTATGATCAAACTTCATCCTCCAGAGTGGATAGGCAAGGTTGAGTTTATCATAAACAGGATTAATTTTTGTTGCTTTGTTTTGGTTTTGTTGGGTTTTTTTGTTTGTTTTTTTTTTTTTCCTAAAGGGCAAAACTTCATATCACAGTTTAGGCAGTAAAGAACAGGGTCTGAGGACCTTGCACTTGTCCTTATTGAACTTCACAAGGTTCTAACAAGTGTACTTCCTTGCAGTAGCTGCAGCTCAACTTTGTGCCTTCAATGACAGGACTATTTTATTTTTTTCCCTCTGAAACGATGCCTTAGGGGACCTTTGGTGAACACATACTGTTTTCAGCTGCAATGGAGGAGCTGCCAGGCTGACAGGTCACTTCCCTTTGGTGAGTGCTGCAATGATTCACATACCAGCCAGGTCTTGTTTGCTTATTTATTAGTTTTTAGGACATGAGATAAATGTTTCATGCAAAAGTGAAAGGTGTTTAAGGTTTGTAAATAAGACTTTGAGTGCCCTCTTCATTTTTATCTATCTCTGTACAGCCCTGCCTGGTGAAGCGTTTCTATATAAAGTAATTTTTTTCTGTGACATCGTAATTTTCTTGAACAGAAAGCGTTATTTGGCAAAGAAACTGAAATTTTCTGGGGAGTGTATTACTTCTGATGGTGAAACAGCAACCTCTCTGCCTAGCATACCTTGGCAAAGGGCTCGACAATATGTGTATTGCAATGTGTGGCTTGTTTCACTTGCCAGAAGTCAAAAGGATTTAGTGGTGTTAACAGAAGAAAATAACCAAGTACAACAGAATTGCCCAATGACTTCTGTCCAAACAGAAGAGCCCATCACTACCTCCTAAGGTAAACTGAACAATTTGTGGACAAAATCGATAAACTTTACGTTTTAAAAGTTGAGCCTTATTGAACTCTTGGGATCTTCTTAGTTGTTTAGCTACAGGCAGGTTTGTTCCTACACCTGTACATCAAGGTACAGTGTCAGGGATTTACCAAAACTTGGCCTTGCAATGTACACTGAAGAGGATCAGGAATTCTGACTAGTCAGGCTTAGTTTGAGAGCTCATACCTCTGCTAGACCTCTTTACCTGACCATGCTTTAGCTCTTGCTCCCACACCTCTCTCCTGGGCTCTGTGTTATCCTGGAGAGCAGAGCAACCTTGGCAGTTCCCATTGCATTTTATTGCTGTGCCTGCAAAACAATTAAGCTCAAACAACAAAATTAAGAGTTTGTGCCTGGTAGAGATAACAGCGAGAGGTGAGTACCTGGCAAACAGCAGCAACTTTAACTGAAAAATATTACCGTTTCTTCTCTCTCTCTCTTTTTTTTTTTTTTTTGTGATCCCACAGTATTTGTTAGTATTTTCCCTGATATACTTGACATTTGACTTATTTTTTTAATCATAGCAAACACTGACCATGAAGAATCAGATTCTAATCCATATATTTTAGTTACAATATGCAGTTTGTACTGCAAGATACACTGTCCATTCTCTAAACTGACAAATACAGAGCTGATAAATATGCATTTTTGATAAATTTCCACATCACAACAGCATTCTGCATTTTTTTCTGCATTCTACTTCCCCAGTTAAACTTCATGGCTCAAGGTTTATTCAGATTAAGCAAAAAGCAAGATTTGGCCTTCAACAAATGTTTCAAACTACATTGCCATAACTGCATTGAAATTTCCTCCCTGTTCTCAACCCGAAAAGTCTTTGAAGTCTTTGAGGTATTCAGTGACAGAACATACCACTTCTGTATGTTTCCAGGGATACTTTTTTACCATTTTTTAACCTTTTTTTTTTTATATATTTTTGTTTCAGTGTTACACATTAGGAATAATTTGCAAAAATATTATTTGCTCACACTGGGCAAGGAGGATATTGGGATGCTCACAAACAGGTGTAAGATCTCAACTGAAGGTTTTTGCTAACCTACAAAGAACTGTAATCGTGTGCACTTAGTGAAAATCACATCATCACATGGGGAAATTCTTGCACAGTAAAATCAGAGTGGCTTTGCAAACAATAATAAAGAAATCAGGATTTCACAAGATCAAAAAAAAAAAAATGCCAGATTTGTCTTTTCCTTTTCATTCTCATGCATCTTTTTTTTTTTTTTTTCCCCCCCAGAATCCTGATAAGGACAAGCTACAATTTATGTACTGAAGGCAGATTTTGAGATGTACATGGCATTTAGTTAACAAAGTTCCATGTATATAACATTATGAGACTGTCATGGCACCTTTCATATTCTAGATTTAGCATATTAAAATACATATTAAAAATGCAATAAATACTTATCTCTAACCAAGCCCACATGAATTCTGAATACAAACCAGGGAGGGAAGCATACTGGAAATATAACAAGAATTAGAACTAGTGAGTAAATCAAAGAATTCTTAATTAAAGTTTGAACATAAAATAGGGAATATGGGCATTTTATAACCTGTACAGAGTTCTTAAAGGACTTTGTGCCCCTATACACATAGAACCCCTCTATTATCATGCAAATAAGTGAGCTTCTCAAATCAAAGCCCCCTGTGAGCACTTATTCTGTTACTCTGCTGGAAACATCATTCATGTGTGTTTTATAGTTTTTTGCACAAAATCTATGGGGTTTTTCCTTTCCTTTTTTTTTTTTTTTTTTTTTTTAATTAAACTGAATATAAGCTCCCTCATATTTGCAAAGAGAAGGTTTAGTTAGTGATTTTTGTTTTGCATAATGTAAACAGTGTATTCCTCCTGCTCCATAATTTTAGTTCCTGCAGGGTAGAAAAAAACAAAAGAAAATTTGAAGCTTGATGTACCTATCAATTTCTGTCACTTAGCTGACAAGGTCAGTTAAACACTCTTTGCTGAGTGCCTCCTAGAGATATCCTGGTTTCACTGGCAGCATGGAATGCTTAGGAATATTAGCTGGGCACACTAAGTAGTTCAAACAAAACATTTTCAATGTGCATTTGCAAATGAACCACAGATGTGTTCTCCTTTGGCTGATGGTATACCAAAGGCATGGATGTCACTGAGATTTCTAAGTGGATGACTTACATTAGTTTAGGTACATTTTGCTTCTATCAGTTCAAAAACAACTCTCAATCAGAGGATTTAAATACGGATTACAGAAATTATTAATTAGAAAATCTGGGTCGTCAGTAATGTAGGGACAGATATTCTGAAGAAAATAAGTTTCTTCTTACGCTGTTGGCAATACACCTAGGATTTCCTAACAAAATTTAATTTAATAAACTACACCTCTAAACATTTATTTAGTAATGGTAACTATTCCTTTATTCAGTAGGCCCACATGGTCAGGAGAGCATCCACCTGTATCAGCAGACTAGTTCACACTGGACTACACTCTTGGAAATCCTGGTTCCTGAATTTCCAGAGCACTCTGCAAACCCCATTTGGATTCTTGTTGCAGAGAAGCCCCAGCACAGCCCCTGGACTCTCTGTGGACCACACTTAATTGAATGATGCACTCCACCTGTGCACTCCATGTGTTCCAGCTGTGCACCCAATGCCCTCCAGCTGTGCTCCTGATATATTCCAGCCTGAGTTAGACACAGAGCAACACTAATGCAGGCACATGCAGTTTGGGTCTTGAGTTATCTTTGGCTCTCCAAATGATATAGTCAGAATTGTAAAGCTACTGCCATGTAGGGAAGGTTTTTTTGAAAAATCAGGAGGAATTCTAAGAAGATCTGACTTTCAAGGCAAGTTTAAATAACTATTGTATCACAGTCTTCAGCAGAAGAGAAAAATACCCTGGGAATGTATTGAGTACCTTGGTAAGTAAATACATCATTTTTAATACCTTCTCTCCTACTTGTTGATATATATGTGCTGACGCTTTTTAATGATGTAATGCATAGGTAAACTTTCTGATTGTCTGCTGCAATGATAAGTTTGGGACTTTAAGGCTCACAATCTATAAAGCATCTGCAATTATCAATGTATACAGATACATAACTATGTTCCTAAAGTCAGCTGCTGCCTGGTATGTGTCTTCTGTAGGAAAAGAAAGACATAAAAAGGAGTCTGGTTAAGCAATAAAAAGTGTAGTATTCACTAAAAGAAGTAAAACAAAAAGATAACAAAACTAGACCATCAAAAATGAGATAAACAAGACTGCTGCTACAATGGGCTCCCCTCTGCCATTACCCACACACTTCATAAATATGCAATGGGATATATAGCACAGATAACACTTTGCTGAGAAGAATGAACTACTAGTGCCTGCACACTTTTATGTGTCTAAGTGTGTGGGGAATGGTTGCTGAGGGTCTGGTCTAGTACTGTTCCTGAATTTTTCCTGGGCAAAATAAGCTATGAGTGAACTTGAGAAGCAATTTAAACTCACACATCACATCACTGCATGCCATTTGGACCTGCTCACAGTAGCCACTGACAAGAAAAAGGGATAATGTTTAGCAGAAACCAACAAGGAGAAAACAGAGGAGCTGAAAAGCAATACATTTTTCAGTTTAGCAATTCACTGGTAAAACATACACAGTGGACATTGAACTGAAAACTGAAGATTTCTAGGGTATTATTAAAGCAGAGAAACAGCCACAAAAACCCACATTTGAATCAACTCAAAATGCCTTTTTTTTTTCCTTTTCCAAAGCAATTTGATTGCTTCCTTTTCAGCTGCTTATTGCTCTATTTTAATATTTTCTCTTTCTTTCCTTCCTTCAGTTTGTGTCACCATTGAATGAAAAATGCCTTTTCAAAACTGAAATGCAGTTTCATTTATAAATGTAGGAATGAAACATACTTTAACTTGAAATGTATTCATAGCAAATATTTCAATCCTTTTTTCTGTTCTTGTTCCTTCTGCCTCATTTTTTTTCAGCCAGACTGCCAATCTAGGAACAAATTGGTTATTCATCATGAGGACCCTCTGTTTTCAGGGATTACAGTCCTCAGTTTCTGTGGAAGTAGTTCAGGTGCAGGAAGTAGTTCAGTTCATTATGATAATGCCACTGGAGCCGTATATGCAAGCCTTGCAGACAGGCCCAACTACCACATACACACATCCATATGTATCAAAAAAGTGGCATTAGAAGTTTATTTTCGGGCAGCTTTTTTCTTCTGTCTGAGTCAGATCAAAATAATTGTTCTTTACAACAAGAATTCTATGTTATCTGAGAGGCCTTTTAAATGCTATTTAAATGCTTTGGGGAAAAAAATAATTGTTTCCTTCTTATGCTGATCATCTTTGCCTACACCCTCTGTTACTTGTATCTTATAGAAACATAGAATGGTTTGCGTTGGAAGGGACATTTAAGGTCATCTAGTTCCAATGCCCATTGCATGGGCAGGGACACCTTCCACTAAACTATGCAGCTCAAAATTACTCTTATCTATTCTAGAAAGAGAAAAGCCAGTGACAGGGCCATGCCTGCTTTAATGTTGGGTGTTATGTCTTGTGCTCTGAGAGGGATTTTTGAATTATGCAGGTAATAAGGTCACACAGCAGCATTTGTGCCTTAGGAAGGGATTAAAAATAGGAAGAAAGAAGTAAGAAATGGAAAGAAAGAAAGAAAGAAAGAAGTGAATAAAGTGCGTGTACCTAAGAAGAGACCTGTGTTATTCCATTGATTTGGCCAACTTTGAGCAGTGTAAAGAGAATTGATAAATAGTGGTCTGTTTCTAAAGGTCTGTTTCTACTCATTTATAAACTGTTTTTTCAAGCCATTAAATATCAAAATTATTCTAAAGCTACTTAGTAATAGAGAAGGACTGTGTATAGATCACATATATGTTTATACAGTGATTTAGAAACAGTCATCTGGTTAAATTCTGGGTGTTCTGTTCAGAATATGAATATCCTTGCAGGATTCAGCATGAATAGAGAGAAGAATATAAAGACTTGAGAAAAAAAGAAATGGAGATACATCTGAAGGCTTTGAACAGGTGGGAGGCATGTCAAAGTAAACAGTTTTATACACTTATTTGTGTGTTATCCGCTAACTTTCCATTCAATAAATTTTCTATGAAGAATATTACTTGAAGGCATTCTAATCAAATTCCTAATTCTTAGAATTAAGTTCTTCAAATTAATTTCTTATTTTCAATTAGTTGTTTGTTCTGCTGACTCACGTGTCTTTAGAAAGGAGACAAATCACTAAGAAGTGAATGGTGACAGTGGGGCTGTAACCCAGACCCTCCTTTTTGAGAGAGGCAAAAGTCTGCCATTTGAGTCAGATGGATACAGTGAGGTGCCTGGGTACAACTGTGTCCTGAAATGACTACAAGGATTGCTTTTCCTTTATTTGCCTGCCAACACGAGGGATTTATGTTATATTTACTTTCTTTTTGTTGTTAAGAAGGAGAACCCTGAATGCCCAAATAGAAAGCTTTTTAGGCTTTGAGTCTTGCTCGTTTTGCTCTTCCTATATTTGATGTACTGTTGTAGTCTAATCTGATAGCATCCTTGCATTTCTGATGAGGAGCCAGAGCTCTCAGCTGTTTTTCAAATTGGCAGGCACTGAGTAACTTGTAGAGAAAGTGAAGTGCTTGTTCTTGCTTACATGATTCATTGTTATTTTTACCAGTCATTATGAATTGAAATAAGCCATCTGTTATAATAACAGTGCACCTTGCACCAAGAAGCGTGGCTTTAACTAGGAACAGAAACAAATGTCACATAAAAATGAGTTTGGGGATCCACATATACATCCAAATTAGATAGCTCAATAATAGCAGCAATGGATATGTACATAAAACTTGTTTTGTGGGAATATTTAGTGTTGTTTTCAAAGTGAGAAGCAGTAGGCTGCTACCATTTGAAACTGATAAAAACAATCTATTTTCTTGAAAAGAATAAATTTTATTCACTGTCCTTCAGTATTAAATCTATGACTAATAGGCAAGTAAACCTGAAAACTGGATACCAAATATGTTTTTATTTATCCTTTTAGGTCAGTATTAAAGTAAATTCCCAATCAGCTTGACAAAAGCCTTGAAAAGCACTTAAAATACCTAAAGTCTTATGACCTGTAAGGTGTTTGTTTTTTTTTAATTACACAATTAGAGAAATCTACAAACCAAATTGCTGTGTTTGTGGGAACAGATCTTCACTGTCCTGCAGACTATAGTTGATGGTTTAGTCTTTGGGTTTTTTTTCTTACTGCCTTGTCTCTTCTTTGAATCGTCTCTACTTGGCATGAAAATAGAGCTAAGAATTTTATCACTGTGGTAGTTTTCCTCACTTTGTATAAATATTTACATAATCATATTTTATACAAAAAAAAATTTAAAAAATGTTCTAAGGATACAGTTTTCACAAGTACCATAAGCTGTTGCAATGCTGTATCCTGTATTCCCAATTGCAGTTTCCCCATTGTTGCTTCCTGCCTGTCCTCACCTTTATTCTTCAAACTTAGGTGCAATTTCTTTAGGTAGGTCAGATTCAGCATTTTTTTTTTTTTATGTGGTTCATGACACATCCTATATGGAGAGGGTGGATATTTTAGCTCTGTATGAGGAATTCACACACCAATAGGTGTTGTGGTGCAGCTGGGTCAAAACACGCAACAGAACTGGCAGACAGTCCAATTCAGCTCTGCAGGGTATAAAACAAGGGCCAAATGGGTGTAACATGAATTCAAAATCTTATACTTAAGGTATTGTAGTCAAATTCAAGGAGGTTCAAGGCCCTATGAACACCTGAAGAATTTTAAGCTTTTTTTTCCCCTCCCTTATAACCATGACCTTTAGAGGATGGTAGGGGGCCAACTCCTTCCACTGGCTAAGAGAATATTAATCCATACTTTCCTCATTTCTTGAGTAAGATAATAAACTTCCAACTGCAGATATATTATGAAATGTAAATGTTCCCTAAATGATGCAAAAAAGATTATGATAATATTCTGCAGTAAGCATGGGAAGTTAAACACAAGACTTATATTTTCCTTCTTGTGTTTGGATTTGTCGTTTAAATCAATGGGAATTTTTACCTTGAAATCACTGGGAAAAAAAAGCTCCAGTTGTACTCTTCCCTAGTACCTTTAGGTTTTGGATGTTTTTTGAGTAATGGATTTAGCAGTCCTGTTTTTATTCCTGCCAAACAAGAGATGACAACGTGATTTCAGTAGTAGGAGATAGTCTTTGTCACAAGCTACAGCTGGAATCTGAATGCTGCACCCTGGGAGAGATTGTGCTGCAAGCTAAAGAACAGCTCTGGATCTTTATCAAGTTATGTCAGGTGTTTCTGTTAACTTCTGAAAAAGTATCATCATTTATTATATTCTATCTGCAAAGATTCACTTCACAGTTCTCTTTTACAGATATTTCTTTACTACTAAATTTTAGCTTGATGAATCAGATAAAACCGTCCCTCCTCAAAGTTCTACTTGGGTATGGGTAGTAGTAGTTTACTGGAGTATTGAAAAGATGAGATATACAAAGTGCTTGTGTATCTATTGAAAATAACTTATGATTACATAGATAAAGAAGTGGCATTTCCCTTGAATTACCCACAGGTTAATTAACACACACACAGACATATATAAATTTTTAAGGGAGAGAATGAGAACCACTTACACAGAGCAGGCACAAAATCAAAATAGTTTTGGACATGGTGACACATCTAATAAACAAAAAGCCAACCTTCAAGACCCGTAACCAAATTCTGGTCCTGAGATCCAAAGCAGACTATTGGGGTTATTGTAGGGCCTTCTCTTGAAATGCTGTTAATATTGGTTAACCTCAAAATATATGTCAGCCATCCCTCAAAAGTGTACAACTACCTGCACATACACATATTCCATGTGCTCCAGATCCACAAAACCTAATGCAAACCCTTGGAATGGAAAGGGTGCCTTTTCAGGGCATTGCTGTTATACCTCACTGTTAGCTATCATGTCATGATATTAGACATTCATCTTTTATCCTTGTTCAGCTCCAGTAATAATGTGTCATCTAAGACTCCTGACTCTTAATTAGAAATCATCTGCTGCTCTTCACCCTGCTCTGTGATGTCCTGCTGTGACTTTTCTGTCACTCTGTTCTTCCCTGTGATATGATACAAGGTGGGAGAGCACAGGGGTTAATGCAATTATTTACATACGGTAATGCAGTGTATAGCAGGGAATTAATAAAACACTTTGCAGCATTTCAGAGCTAAAAAGAAATTAAACACCATCTCATCACTGATTTTTCAACTGAAGTATGCTACATTTAACTTTTAAACTTTATGCTCTTTGCACAATTCCAATGTCACCTTTTTTCCTTCTTTTTTTGAGAACAATGTACAATCAAGCTGGATTTGGAGGAAATCAAAGATGCTAGACATGAAAAAAAAATTAATTTAGAGTTCTCTTTGTGAATTTCACATCTTGTTTATTAAATCAGGCATCTAGTTTCTCCCCTGTTTACCCTTTTGCATTTTTCCACATTGATCACAGTACAAACCCAAAGCAATAATTAAGTATGGTTACCCTTTTGAAAATAAGAGCAAGCATTAAGTGCTGAGTGGTATCTTTATGGAGAATCCAGACCTACTGAAATAAGAGGGGAAAATCAACATGACTTGCAGGAGGGCAGAATGCAACCCACAGAGGTTCCTGACACTGCCAGAGAGGACTGGGAACCTGCTGTCTGAAAAACACTGTGGTCTCTGATATCTATCATTGGTCAGTCAAAAAGCAAGGCACTGAAATAGCTAGTGCAGACTGAAAAAGCCAGCTCCTTAGCTCGTGCTGAATGCTGTCCCTCTGAGAGCAGTCACACAGTGACAATTAAACCAGCTCGGAAACGAGATTCAGGATTTTGCATGTACAATATACATGGGGTTTTCTTTATATTTACGGCTATACCTTTGAGGAATCATTGATTGGGAATATAAATATTTATGCAACATCATCATTTTACTAGACAATTACATTCGTTATTTAAATATTTTCATAATTGCTCGGTTCACAAACATGAGCACTAAAAAAGAGCATCTGATAATATTATACCATTATTCCTAATAACACCTCATCCACAGACAAATTAATGTTCTTTCTGATACTGCTAATTTAAAATCTATCAGATTACAACTGCAAACATAGAGACACAGCATCTCAATGAAAGTTGTAATGGAAGGGGATGAATCCCAGAGCTTAGAGCATGTTCTTATCAGTTACAAGCACCAGGCAATATAGAAAAAACAGATAGGAGAGGCAGCCAGTAGTCTTTTAAAGCTGTTTTCCAAATGCAGGAGCATATGTGGATAGAAACGTATTCTATGAGAGACTTTGTATTAAGGGTTAAATGCTTTACTAAGTACTTAAGCGAAGAAAATGGAAAAAAAAAATATGTTGTTCTCACTTCAAGAGTCTGAATGACACTATCTTAGTATGGCAAACCTGATCCAGGTCAGGATAAAATTTACACTAACTTAGGTATTATGAGAAAACACCAGGAGCGATTTGATCCCCTGCTGTCTCCCAGCTGGCTGATTCTACTTCCAAATGAGTAAGAATCTCAGATATCTTCTCAAAGCAGTGAAAATATCAAGATTATAGTTTCAAGCCATCCTGGGGATGTTCCTGTCTTGACTGTGAGACAGAATCTGCCTCACCAGTTTGTTCAAGCTTGGGTTGGCACAGAATCATAGAACAGTTTGGCTGGAAGGGCCTTTAAAGGTCATCTGCTCCAACTGCCCTGCAGTGACGAGGTACATGTACTAGATCAGGCTGCTCAGACCTCTGTCCAACCTGGCCTTAAATGGTTCCAGCCATGGGGTACCCACCATCTCTCTGGGCAACTTGTGCCAGTGATCACCACCCTTATTATAAAAAATTTCATCCTTATGTCTATTCTAGTCTCTTGTAATTAAAAACCATTACCTCCTGTCCTATCACAACAGGTCCTATTCAAAGGTTTATACCAATTTTCCTTACAAGTACCCTTTAAGTATTAAGAGACTGCAATAAGGTTTCCCTAGAGCCTTCTCTTATCCAGACTGAACAATTCCAGCTCCTCAGCCTGTCCTTATAAGGGAGGTGCTCCAGCCCTCTGATCATCTTCATATCCCTCCTCTGGACCTGCTCTATCAGGTCCATATCTTTCCTTTGCTGAGCTGGATCCAGTACTCCAGGTGAAGTCTCAAGAGAGTGGATTAGAGGGACAGAATCACCTTCCCCAACCTGCTGGTCATGCAGCTTTTGGCACCTCCAAGTCCTTCTTGGCAAGTCTGCTCTCACTTCCTTCAACCCCGAGTCTGTATTGACACCAGGGATTGCATCCAGGTGCAGCCCCTTGCAGTTGGTCTTGTTGTACCTCGTGAGTGCACTGAGTAGACCTGACTTAAGAGAAGTACAGGACAATCTTTTCTGCAGGGTTAAGAACCTGTCAAGGGTGCCCTGGCTGAGTACTGCTCAGCAACAAGTGGCTCTCTGCAATCAGAAAAGCCCCCCTTGTGATGCCCTGAAAGGAGATGCTGTACCTGGGCAATGGGTGGGTGGTGGCAGGGAAAGAGGGAGAGTTCTTTAATAAGACCTGATGTATTGGTTCAGGTCACTAGATTTTTTTTGCACACTGGGATTTGAGTATATATTAATGGTAATGGATTCCCCTGGTTATATAATTTCACCTTCTTAAGTTTGATTGTGTCATGCGTTGGATTAATAAACATCAAAACTGTGATAATGACAGAATTAACATTGCCAATTTAGATCAGAATGAATATTGCCCTGAAAGAGTCCAAAGTAAACAATTTATGCTCTGCTCAGAAACCTGTCAGAAAGAGGTTGGAATGTGCATTAGTCCTTAACAGAAGTGACTGCACAGTTTATCCATCATAGTCTAGACCAGGGATGCTGAAGTCATAAGAATTTATGGAAAGGGAAGAAGGGACCTATAGGCATTCACGAGCAGAGGCAGAGATCCATTTTTCAGTGGAGGCAATACAGTCGCTTAAACTGAGAAAACAAGCAATAAACAAAACCAGGAAGTGACAGCTATTAAAGTTCTGAATCATTACCATTCTGAATGCTGAATAAATAAGTGTTATTATTTAGTATGCAGAATAAGCAATAGGTAGGTATTTGTGAGTTTTATCAGCGATGGTGAAGCTGAAGAAAAGCACCTTGGTTCTGAGCCATGCAAGATGTGACAAGAGGCTGGGTGAAATCCCAGCCCAAATGAAATTAATGAGACTTTTACCAGTGATTTCAGCTGGATGAGGATTTACTGCCTTTTTTCTACCAATAATTTTGCAGTGCAATTTAATTTTTCAGCAGTCTAACTTTCATTAGAGCATGTCTTGTCACATTGGTATAGAATAGCCTCTCTATGCTCACAGTAAAGATAAATGTCATAAGTGTTGAAAAATGTTAGGCGTTCTCACATATTAAACAGCTCCTTAGGACTAAAGAACTTAAGCTAGACCAGGGAATTTATCTGCAGTCTGGCTTCACTGAGAAGTTTCAATCGTCTGTTTCAAATGTTGGCATAACTATACATCTCCTCCTCCCTTTAGTTCAGATTTGTAAATGCAATGAAATCTTCCATGGTTTATTCTGAGAAAGGAGAATTACTATACTTTCATGGTGGTGTAATTGCTCTATAATAGCTAATAATTATGCATCTGCAATATCATAAGCACAGTGTTATAAAATCCAGTGCAAACAATTAGATCCTCTGTTATACCTCAGAAAATTATTTCAGAAATGGGATGAGGTTCAGTCAGTCGTGTAGACAGACGCTATTTTGCATTTGCTAATGTAGTGAAGAAGCTTATGTAATGTAGCTTATCAACCCTTTATAGTCATGATCAGTTGTTTTAGGAGGTCTGTCAAAAACACTCTCAAAGCTACCTACAACTTTGACATAAAAATCAAAGAAAAACCGAGAAGGCAACTGAATAGGGTAAAAACAGATTTCTTTGAAAAGAAGATGGTACTCATGTATTTGCTTGTGTCTTTTGTGCTTTCAGTTTCGTTACTTTAAACCACAGTATTAGAATTTGAGCCCCACTGCCTTTTGAGGATTCTGGTAGCCAGCAGCTTGTATGCAACGGGCTGTATGCTCAGATCCTGGACTACACAGGTTTAATTAAGGAACAGCATTAAAGGAAAACTTTTTTTATTAGAAAATTGGACTGAAATGTAGTTTTTAACAAATAGGCTTTTAAAAAATATATATTTCTTTTGGTAAGAATCAGGATTATGAAAAATTCTCCAAATGCAATGCACTGCTGAAGACTTCCCTGCCAAAACCACTGGTGGTTGTTGAGCCAAAATGAATCCATCTCAGACTCTTGCTGGTAAATCCTTTGCACCAGTGCAGTTTAGTTTGTATTCCTTTTCCACACACACAGAATCTACAGCCAGCTGTTGCAGATCCATATTTCCTGGGACCTGGAAGGTGTCCTGCCAGTTTGCATAAAATAGAATTATAGAATAGTTTGAGTTGGAAGGGACCTTTAAAGGTCATGTAGTCCACCCCCCTGCAATGAGCAGGGATATCTACTAGATCAGGTTGCTCAGAGCCCCAGATTTTCAAGGTTCAACTGTTCCATGGGGAATTGGTTAATCTCCATTAATGTTTTTCTTTTTCTTTTTCATTACTATTGCTCTTTTTCCTTGTATTATAGAGGCAGAGGAGCTCCTAGGAAACAGTCACAAAGGAAAATAAGATTTTATACGAAAAAATAATTCTACAGGTAGCATAGCTCACTTTGAACATAATTATGATCTGGCATCTCCTGTAACAGTTGAAGTCTCAGTAGGGTATGGCATACAGGGCATGAAAAGAAAACCTGTCTATGAAAAAAGAGACACATTGCTTTTGGCTCCTTTCCTGTTGATGATGTGCAGAGTGTTAGGCAATGGGTTGTGTTTTGGTTTTTTTTTTTCATTTATTATCCTTTGCTGGCAGCCAAAAATAATGGTCAGGCATGAAATACAGTGGGATCTTAGAAACAAAGAGTTATAATGAAGGAAAGAAGGACTTCAGAAAAAGGATCCAGGAGAATGTATTGTGTGAGTGAAACTTGAAAAGGGTGGAGAGAATCTGAAGCTGGATAAGGCTGCCCTGTGAGAAGGACTGAAATGGCAAATATATTGTGCTGTATACACTGTCTAGATCAGCCTCTGCTGACACAGTGGGACTGGAAACACAGGGATTGTAATTGCAGTCTCAGGTCTACGGGAATGGCATTAGGAAAATGTCATATACAGTTTGAATTATTCCCTGTTTGCAAAATCCCTTACCCTTTGAAGTCTTCTACAAAAAAGAGGATATAGTCTTTATAGTCCTCAGAGGACAGCTGTAAGTTTAGACTTTATTTTCTCCTTTGCCCTGGGGAAATCTCATATTGACTGTGGATGGCAGCTATACTGCAGACCAAAATTTCTCATAAATCATGCTGTGAGTCGAGTGCATGCCTCTTCATTTGCAACCACCTTCTAAAACTCTGCATCCTTGGAGGACGCTGCTCTTGCCACAGCAAGTGCTGAGTAAAAGCAAGGTGCTAAATAGGACAAAAGTGACCATCCTGTCTCTGAGGAGGGTGGGTGGGGAGAAGAGACATCTTTCATTGAAGAGAATTCTTCCTCTACTAGAAAAGTCAAATACTTTGTGGTCTGTTCCACTTTCTGAGCAGGTGATCTGCTGTCTCTAGAAAGCAATTGTCTCTAATTTTGATTGAAAGATGAGCACTTAAAATATTTTTTCTCTTGACAGTATAGGTGGCTTTTCTTGTTACATACAAGCTCATTTCAGATAGACTATCTGTTCAGTGACTCAAAATATTTTTTGGGTAAGTGCTTTATAAACTACTCCCTAGAAACTTTTTATATAATGTCATATCTACTAGCACAAAAAGAAAATTCTGTCCTCATACAAAGTTTTCCACTGTGAGCTTTTTTGGCTCCCACACGAAAAGATATCTCCTTTTTAAAAATTCATTTTGCTGCACAATCAATCTTCCAGTGCTGGGAGTCCTATAATGCAGTTGGAATATTAACATTAGACATTACACCTTAAATTCCTTTAAACAGCATGATATTAATATTTCTTGCAAGAGAACCTCTCTGTAAGTCCCACAGATCTGACATGCTGAGCCTTGCCTCACCATGTAGGTAGGTGGATTTGGTGAGGGATTTGGTAGGTGGGTTTCTTTTTCTCGGGGTAGTCTGGACAACAGGTTGCTATCAATCTTAGCAGTTTGCACACTGTGCAGTGGAGTTGAAGAGCAAGGTTTGGTGTTTATAAACAGGCCATTTATGGCTCTGCAAGCTATAACTTACCTGGTCCTCACGTGCTGTTCCAGGAGGATAGAGAGCTTCTGTATATCCCATGTCACCCCTGCCCTGGCAGATGACATACTTTTACAGTAGGGTGCCCACACAACGGCCACTGAATCCAACCCTAGCTGTGCATCACCTCAAATCAATGAAGGTAGGTAAGAGTCTTCCTTTAAAAAGCTTGAAAGACTCCTTTATGCCCTACATAATTAATTATCTGTTGGTAACTACGTTCCATTCATGTCTCTGCCACTTGCTTTGGCTCATTACTACACTTCATAACCTCAGAGCACTCCCAAACATTGGCAGATGCACATCTTCAGGCTTCATATCTCTGTGATACATTTATTCATTTTCTCAGTTTGAACCACAGCACCAAAGATGTCCTGTGGAGGCTTTGACACAGACAGTTCTGCTCAGTGTGGTGGGAATGGTGCTTATCAGTCACACTGAAGTTCTTATTAAGATGGCCACTGACAGTAATTGCAGCTGACATTCTTAAGACCTTTTATTGCCTTGTTTAAGCCTGGTGCTGGTATTCCTGTCTCTTCTCCCTATTATTTTTTTGGAGAAGCTGCTGTAGCCCATGTCCAAATGCCTACACTTTCTTATCCTTCCTTATTTGAAAAGTCTTCATAACCTTCAAGTAAGATATGGAGTTGTTTGTTTTCCACACCTGCACTCCTGAGTAAGAAAAAGATACTAAAGAGAGGAAAATTGAATAAAAATCAGAAACAACAAGAAATAGCAATATCATGTTCTCCAGCAGCATCTCCAATTATTCATTCACTTTTAATTACTTCTCATCTTAATCTTTCTTGGAAACTTGTGAAATGAAATTCTTCAGATATTTCAGCTTTTTTTCTGCATTACCATTTTGTCTATTTTTGAAAATTATTCATTGCAGAACAGAATATGTGCTAGTTAGCAAGAATAATCATTTATCTTACTGTAATTTCACCTCATCACCCATTAGTCAGTAACAATGATTGGCAATGTAATTTTCTTTGCAATAAAACTAATTAATATTCACCTCATTATCTGCTGTTCAGATACTTCTAAGAGGAAAACTTGAGACTTTTTAGCAAGCGGGCCATTAAAAGGAAAAAAAAGGTTGTATGAAATGTTAAAAATGGTGCTTGCATACATGAAAAATATGAGTGGAAGCTGACTTAGAATGACCATTTCCATGAGGAAATAAAAAAAAGAAACAGTCTCCCCTTTTAGGTAGCCCTGATGGATTTCTTCTGGAGAATTAGCAGAACAGTTTTAGTCAGTCATAACAGCATAATATGACAGGAAAAAAAGGGAGATAGGCTTAAGATTTCTCAACAAGTGCATCTGACTTCACCTTGGAAATAGAGCACATTTTCTTAGTGATGTGTGTCAGTGCTTTCTCTATTGCATCATCCAAATCAATCGTGTACTGAACAGCCTGAGAAAGTTCTTAAAGGCTTTATGACTAATTCCCCCTTGCTTTTAAAAGAGAAACTTTATAAATATAGTATTAGTAGTAGCAGGTGACTGGGTGCCAAGACATCTGACAAACTGCAGTTATTTTTTGCTTACTCACCAGTTTGTTTCTCGATGATTTTGTAAATATTATAAACTTCAGCAGGGCTCCAGATAACTGCGGGAAATTTCACAGGCAAAAGAGAATGGGGAAAAAATATTCAGAAAAACATATTTCCATCATGAGTGAAGAATATATACATCACACTACTCAACCTGTACTTGGAAGTGCATTGCTTGAAAATGGTTGTCTTGAAAATTGCTTATATAAAGGTTATGTAAACAGATTGTTCAAATAATTTCTGTGTGTTTAGCAGCAGTAGTGGTGTATTAATTGTACAGTAACAACAACAAGAAAAACAACCAGGGATGCCCAGTGTCACAGTCAAAAATTGAATTTCACAGTTCTGAGGGCTACATTCTGCTTCATTAGTTTTCATTATGTGGAGAATTCTAGAGCTGTCGGGTCTAAAGGACATATATCTGACATTGAAATCATCCTGGGTATTTATTGGTTTTGAAGGAATCACAAAAATGTTCACAGATCTTTTGCCTAACAAAAAAAAAATTTAGGCAACAAATGGTTGACACTGTCAGAGTGTTTTGTTTGCCCCCCCAAAATGTGAGTATATGTATATCTGTGCGTGTAAGCACAGAAGAAGCGATGACTGTCATAGTTTTTTCACACAGTATGGCTTTAAAAGCATTTTGATTGTCATTGCTTTTTAAGAATCTGTGCAATAAGCACGTGTAAGGTCCTTGTGGCAGAAGGTGTGTGTTGTAGCAAGTCCATAGGAATGATGACCACCTTCTTTCTTGTAGTAAACTGATGGAGTTCTGTTAACTTTCACATGTCTACCAGGGCAGATTTTAATGTGGTCTCTTTCATACTTGAAGATCAGACGAGTTCAAATGGCATTAATCTTGGTATTCTTTTCTCTCATTAACTAGAGAAAGCAGAAATAAGAGTGTCTCATATGACCCAGCTGCCTGGGTCATAATACTTTGATTAACTCTTTGTATAGGTCATATATTGCATATATTTTGCTGAGTGGAAGGTCATGGCAATTTGGTTGTGCTGTTTTGGACATTTTACCTTTCTGATTCAGAGCAAGTTTATGTTTCTCCATGTGGTACTTCAATATTCTATATAAAGACACATATCTGTAAGGATTTCCAGGTGCCCAACAGTGGGACATCCTGGATCTCCAAGATGAAGGTCATCATGGGGGCTGAATGTTTAATGTTATGACTTCAATAGGAGATTGGACAGGTTCATGGTGGAATACAACATTTATTCCTAAATGCACCGAAATGACTTCTAGCTCAGAAAGTCTCTGAGGTATCTGAAGGAATACTCCAGGAAAATATCACACTTGCTTGTCACCTCAAATACATACCTACATATGTTCTTTGGTCATCTCACAGTCCACTCAGGTAATTCAATTCTTCTCATCTTCTAGTTTAGGGCATATCATGTCAAGCTTTTTGATTTGTTCTGTTTTACTTCCATGATTCAGACCCACCCGTGGTGGGTCTCAAAGGTTCCCAGTAAAAAGTAGCCCAAGAAACTTCATTGTTCATATTATGACCATTGAAAAAGTGATGTCAGAAATTCTTGCAACATGTTCGGTTTTTGTAAATGGTGAGTGGTAGATAAGGAACTCCATAAAAACTACATTCCTTAAATCAGCAACATGGTACTTAGCAGAATGCCACAAAAAAAGTAACTATTAATGCTGTCACATTTCTAGTTGATGAGTAGTCAAAAGCTCCTCACTCGATTATCATATCAAAACAAAGATGATGTAGCATTTTAAAAATGGGAAAAGTGCAATTTGTCTCTATTCAGCTGCTGCTGATAAGAGTAGATCAGAGACCAATGTTCTGGTCAATCAACCTAGCAGGCCTGGAACATTATATTTGGTTTATATTTCAGAGCTTGAACACCTACTATAGCACAAAATATAGAATTATTGGAAGTATATCCCGGTTCTCAAATAAAGACCACATATAAGAGAGTCCATACACTTCTTGGCGCTTGTCATTGATGTTTTACTAACTTCCCATCAGATAATTTGGATGCTAAAATGAGGAAATATAATGCAATCTGTCAAAGCCAAATAGGTTTTGAATGAATTACAGTAGCACGTTAGCTGCTCTCAACTACCTGAAGTGGTAGGTTCCAATTTCCTGAACTTTTAAATACATTCCTATATATAATTATGAACATGTGATCCAACATTACCCTGTGAAATATTTAGATAAATTAGAAGATAAGGGAAAAATAAGCAATTCTGGCATTTAATCCACAGTGATTCACTTATGTTTCAGAAACTTTTATTCAAACAGACTGTATTCACTTATATTCTGAGCTTCTGTTAAAACAGGCTGTTAATTAAGAAGCAATATATTATTAATTTTCCTTTGTTATAGTCAGTGAATCAGCTTAAATGAATTGTTGCCATGTAAATGATGAATCATAAGGATTTCTTTTCAGTCAGGGTTTCCAGAGTTAGTATTTTGGGTTATATTGCCTAAGTTATCACTGCACTGGGAATATAAATTATTTGTGTCTGCATATCCTATTACTCCTTGGAGGGGTTAAAATAATAATTACCTTCATCATCATCCAGAGGAATATATTCTTTTTACAGATGAATGAAAATAATCTTACTCTTTATTCTTACAGTTTTATCATAATCAGGGGCAGAACATGTAAAACACATGTAAAACATGTGGTAAGATTCATGGCTTTCTTAAGAAAAGCAT
The DNA here is from genome assembly GCF_022539395.1 of Myiozetetes cayanensis. NCBI lineage: Eukaryota > Metazoa > Chordata > Aves > Passeriformes > Tyrannidae > Myiozetetes > Myiozetetes cayanensis. The sequence continues at coordinate 30,629,586 of NW_026088185.1, forward strand.
GGAATACGTTCTGCTTTTGCCTTGGCATGATTGAAACTCAAATAGATAAAAAAAATCTAACAGGAGTAAAAAAATAGAGTGAAAAAATCACATAAGACAAACTATTTTTTGATTGTAAAGGTGTTAGCTACGCAGTTATTAAAATATTTCTGTAAATAAACCCCTCCAAACCACAAAACCCTCTAACAGTGTTAACAAATAGAGAATAAAATGGGGAGAAATCAGAGTCAAACCAAACACCTGCTCAAAATTCATGTACACATTGGAAACACTGCTTTGCAGAATTCAGACAGCATATCTGTGTTTGTAAGGATAGTGACCCATGATATTCAGGGTGGCTGACAAAGGATTTTAGAGAAATGTCAACAACAATGATACATTTATTAAAGCCTTCCCTGGTACTTGGTAAAGAAAAAATTATTAATAATTTCCTGGTGGTTGGGGAGTTTGCCATTTAAAGAAGCTTGTTTAGAAAATACAATTTATTAACTGACTGTATTGCTTTTCCATCTATTATTGTCTGACTAGGTTGATATTAACAAATGGTATTCAAGAATTCAGAATAATTTAAAAGTTAGGATGTCACCACCTGTCCAGGTGCCCACTGACAAAAGTCATCAGATCTCTATGTACATTAGTAACCCTCCAAATAGGTGCTTGATCTCCAGGGCACTTTTATGTACACTGAATTAATCTCCAGATTACAAATCATCTGGCTTATAATTTAGCACCGAATGTAGCTCCCTCACCTTTAGGTTCCCTGACTCATGGATTTTACTCATTTTGATATACTAGAAACAAAAATTTCCCAAATGTAGCCCTGGACTCTTAGAAAATCTATCATTACCCTCAATCTGTAACTGTAGGTTAAAAATGTTATTTATATTTTGTGTTGTTTTTTCCTAACAGTAAAGGCAAAAAATCTGTTTCACTACAGATTCACTACAGAAAACACAAATAAGTGGTGTGTTGCTGTATATTTAATTTCATTAAAAATCAATTTTATGAATATTTATAGATTTAAGCAAGCAGAGACACACATAAACAAAATATGCTGCAATGTCACTTATCTGCCAAGCTGTATTGCAATGAGTGGGTCACTTGCCAGAGTGAAGTTCTGGAAGGAATGAGCAGATGGTACAGTAGACAAAGCAGAAAGAAAGCTTTTATCATGACTATTCAATGTGTTACCCAGAGGAGCTGCAATTATGTTTCCTTTATAACAAAGGAAGCCATTAAATAAGTTACTTAACTCTTACGTTATTGAAGCTGTTCCAGAGCCTAACAGCACTTTGGTGCCTTTGGACTCTTGACTATATAGAGTGCTTTGTTCACGAAAATTGGAGAAGGGTTTCCATTCTCTGGGTGTATTGTGCACCAAACCTGTTCTGCGTAGCTTTGTAGGCTTTCCTGTGTAGGAACAGGTGTTCCTGGCTTTAGGGTTTTCATTGCTTAAAGCCAGCTGGAAAAAATCCCTACCAGCACTCATGTTAAACAATCAGATTTCCATAATGGTGTGTATGGATAAAGTTCTTCAGGTATCTAGGAATGTCAGTGCTTCCTTCTGAATGATGCCAGTGAAAAGACACATCTTTTATTGGATGGCAATGGATTGAGGAAAGTTTTGCAGCCCTCCTAAGAAAGTCAGTCAAAGAAAAGAGTCTGATAATAATAGAGGATGACTTTAATTATTTAGCTATTGTAAAACAGACCAGACCCTGGAATATATTGAGTGCCCCTGAAATGGATGAAGAGAGCTTTTTTTGTTCTGAAGCTTGCCAAACTTATTAGAAGGTTTTTCTCAGGCCACACTGAAATTTTTTTAATGTAAAAGTAGTCACCTTTATCTTAATTTTTAAATATTATTTTAATTACTATTTTATTTTTAACAATTGCCCAAATTTTTGTCTTACTATGTTTGTGAAATTAAAATACTGTATTCTTATAGTTCTTACACTTTTGTCTATTCTTATAGTTCTTACACGTTTCTCTAACTCCCTCCAGCTTTAACAATATTTGAATAAATTGACTTGTACAGAAAGACCTGTTAAAATACATATTTTTTCCTAACACAGCAAGAAGCCAAGAGCTCAAGAAAGACTTTGTTTAAGGATGGGTTATTTATTATTATATCCTTATTATATTATATCTCAGGGTAACCTCCAAAACCTTACATATCAGATACCTCTAGAGCCAGAGGTGACAGTATCTATTTAACACACCTTGATGTATTTCTTCCCCATGAATTGTTTCTCTTTGGTTTCCCTAACTTGTAGCATCCACAGGTTAGGGCAGCAGGGAGCTCTGCAGCTCGAACAGGAAATGTAAGAAAAGCTGCTTTTCTGTGGTTTTTTTTTTGTTGTTGTTTTGTTTTGTTTTGTTTTGTTTTTGGTGTTTTTTTGTTTTGTTTTGTTTTTGTTTTTTTTTTTTTTTTTTTTTTTTTTTAATCTGCTCACAGCTAATTGCATTTGATGTCTCCTAGTTCTTGTACTGGAAGAGACACTGGATAATCAATCTCTTTTTGTCTTTGCCAAGCATGATTTTCCATTCTTCTGTCAAATCCTCCTTCAGCTGTCTTTTCTCCAGTAGGATAAGTCCTTGTCTGCTCAGTCAAGGTAAGAACAGTATTCAATATTCCTTTTCATCTTTGTTGCCTTTCTTGAAACCTTTTCGTAGAGGATGAGAACTGAGTGGCTTGGATTTATGTAGAAACATAGATGATTTCTATTTTTTTTCCTATTCTTTCTCTAATAACTGTTACCATTTTATTTTATTTTGTCACTGTTTCTGAGCTATGGAAAGTAACCGAACTACACATCATAGCCCCAAGATCTCAGCAGCTACATTGCTCAATGAAGATCCCCTCCTTTTATATGCAAAATAACCATTTTTTTACCACTCGCATTACATAAAATTTACCTAGATTGAATTATATTTGTCCATTTTGTTGCCCAGATCCAGTTTTGCAGTACCCTTAGATCAACCTTGGCAGCCACAGTCCTTTGGTCTCACAACCTTAGAGCTGTATTTTCAGCAAAGATTGTCATATATATTAAGGAATTTCTTTCCAAAAAGTGGATACATTCCTGATTTGATGGTTTTATGTTACTTTTAATGGCTTGTATTTCCCTGGACCACTCATAGTATATTTCTTGAAACTTTGTCATCCTTACTGTTTGCTGCTTTCTTATTCTCAGATATGAAGGTGGGTTTAAGGGACACTTTATATGCCACTAACAGTTGTTCAGTTTCTGGTCCTTAAACTTCTTTTGAATTCTTAGGTAAATGCTTATTGATGCAATTTGTCCTTGTCCAATTTTGTTATTTGCTTTGTAAAATTTATTGGCACTTCAGTTTGATTCAGATCCTCAGTGAATGCCCAGTAATGAAGGGTCCCAGTGTAGGAACCTCCCCAAGCTCTTCCACAATGAATATAAAGGCAGAAAATTTAGTTTTCTGGTTCACCCTTTTTTCTCCAAGTGCTCCTTTTGCACCTTTATTATCTGTTGACTCTAGAGACCTTCTGCAAAGCTTTTTACTCCTAATGTGTTTGAGGAACAATGTATGAAGTGTTTAAAAATCGCTTTTCAATTACAAGCCATTTCTGGTCTATCATACTATGTCTCTTACATTGGCTGCAAACACCTGTATTCTGTTTTCCTCATCTGGAGAGAATTTTAGATTTTCTGAAAGCCACTATTCAACTTGAATGACCTACCTTTCCCAGCAGTTTAGTCAGACTTTCTTCTTTTTTCCCCTTTCTCGGATCTTTTCTGAAAAGTGATGGTGCACTTGTTTTACACCTTAAAATGTCATTATGGTTCCTACTTGAAGGCTACAAAGATTTAATTCCAGCTCTTTCTTCTTAGAAGACCTTTAGGGTTAAAATTATGAAAATACTTAAAATTTTAAGTGCTTGTGACCATCCATACCCATTTATGGAAACAAATTCAATATGTGCCTTTGTGTCTGCCTTCATTTTAATAATCAACAGTAGTTTGATGGGTCAGTTTAGAAGAACTGTATACTTGAAATTGTGCTTATATTGGTGGTACTTCAATGTTCACACATCATAGAAGAATTTTTTTTCTCCTCAGTTGAATTTTGCCTTCACTGTTGCTCAATTATTTCAAAAAACTAGGATTACAGCACATAATATAGCCAGCTATTAATTTAAAGCTTTTTCCTCCCCATCTTAATTCATGAATGGAAAACAATCATATTCTCAGAGTCTAGACAACTTTACACCAGATGAAAATTTGATGTATTTATATTGCCTTTAAAAAACGAAAATGGTTAAAAAGAACTAGGGTTGGGTTTTTATATTGGTCAGCTTGGTTGTTTTTTCCCCTTCTTCTGAAATCTTCCTCCCAGGTAAAGACATCTTATCGTTGTAGTGCTGTGCAGAAAATAGCACCCTTAAGGTTTTGGAAAATTGAAAAATTATTACGAGACAAGAAAAACAAGAGATATGAAGTCAAGTAATGTGGGAGCTCCCATCTTGTATAGGTAAAGCTTGATGTAAATTAACTATAAATTGCTCTCAAAAATTAGGATATTGAAAAATTAGATATGTTTAACATTTGGGAAATGGATGGTCATTGTGTCTCACATTGGGCTGAAGAGACTGACATTCAAGGTCCTGGTTCAAAGCACTGAGGGAAAGGATTCTGGTAAATCACTAAGTAGGGATCTCAGGATATTGGTTACTCAATAGGGCTCGACTGGCTAAGCAGAGATCAATGTCTGCACACACAAAGAGAATTACCTTTCAACTCCATGCAATGCAGAGGTAGTAATATATGAAAAAAGTAGAATGAGAAAAGAAAAAAATCTCCAAGTTTATATAAAGCTCATGTTGTAATTAGGTGGTAGAATAAATGTCACTTAATTTCCACAAAAACAGAAAAAGAAAGTGTTATCATATCTTTAAATCCAGATCATAATAATATATCAGAACTGAAATACATAAATGCAATGACATTAAATAATAATTAAACTCTCTAGAGAACAAATTTGTCTATGTCCTCACAGATTTTATTTTCTCATTTTCTTTATTATTTTCTCTTATCCTTCTTTTTGTCTCATCTGATTTTATATCTACTCCCTCAGCTAGTGTTTGCTTTTGAAATCGGTGAGTCACCATAGATCTTAGCAGTTTGATGAATTGGATTAGTTGAGCTGCAAAGTTATCTTGGTTTACAACACTTTTTTTATCAGATGCTTCATTTCAACTTTGTTTGAAAATTTGTGCGTTTTTTCGTTGTTGCTTTTTCCCCCTTACCCTTGATGAATTTCACATATGAAAGTTTAGACAAAGATGGAGAACTTGGTTTCAAGAAAGGCTCTTCCCAAGACTCTTCTGTTTGTATCTTACATAAGTGCGTGATTAAACAGATCCTAAAAGCTGTAACATTGTTAAGGTTGAAAACAGTGTAGATCTCCACTACTTGTAATGGCAGTTTCAACTCTAAAAACAAGAGTGCCAAAATCAGCCTCAGAGCTCCCTCAGTCAAATGGAAAGAGTGCAAATATATTTCTGCCAGTGCAGAAAATGTGTTTCTAAGAAGACAAGGAGACCATTCAAAACCTTCGGAGAGTTCTGTGGCTAAATCCCAACATTTTTCTTGGAAAATACATTCTATAGCAGAACAGCCATTTGTCTTAACACCCCATGGCTGCCTACAAACAAAGCGTTCTGCCAATGACTGGCACAAACAGCAAGCTGCAGCCAGAAATCAAGCTGGTCCTTTTTATTCTTTCCTGGTTTGGTTTTTTTTTTATTATTTTTTTTCAATCTCTCAAGGGCACATCCTGAAGCCTGGATGAGAACACAGAGAAAAGCAGATGGTAACACCATTTGCAGCCTGAGTGACAGCAGAGGAAGCCAAAATGCTGATTAACAGCCTCGTCCCCTCACAAATCTTTGTTAACTCTACTCTACTCGATTGCACAGGGTTATCTGAGGGCCCAGAATGGGGCAGGCACCTCTCTAGAGATGAAAGGCACGATCCCAAAAGGATCTGCAGGCTCTCTTTAACACTGTGCACCCACAAAACATCATTGCAATTGGAAAATGTTTTCGAAGGTCACTGGTTACTGTGGACTTTGGGAATTTGGGAAGGGGACCATAACACCTTCACATGCCCCTGCTATAGAATATAGCTTGCAAGGAAAGGATTTAAAGTCATTTATCTGTTTTGCTGTTCTAGGGTTCCCTTTCTCCCCCTAGAATGTACCAAACCTCCAGATCAGGACTATCTGAGCAAGTTTCTAACTAATCCAGAGCAGCCTAGGTGTGATTGGTTGCACTCCATTGCATAGACAGAGGAAGAGCTGGCATCACAGGGGTCTGAATAGGAAGAAATGCAACACAGTGAGCAGTGATCTCAAAGGAAAGGTGACATCAGCAAAATATTGGATGAGATGTTGGAAACCAAATGGTTGCCATGGAGTTTGGCATACAGAGGAAGGGGTTTTGCCTGGTTTATAGGAGAGACACTTCTATTGCAAGATGTACCTTTCTGCTTCAGTTAATAATATAGATCCTCTCAATAAATATAGATTTCTTCAGTGGATGTCCTCTTTATCTAATGCCTATTTTAACATTTTAACCAGAAGGGATGAAAATAATTAATATCCTCTGAGCCACCAGTTCAATCCCAGTGCAGCAGGACAACCAAAGGGTATGAGGTAATGACACGTGTTTAGATAAGGTTTGCACACAGTGCATGATCCCAGAGTAAGATCTCTCATGACATAAAGGTCATAGGATTTATCAAGGTAAATTGGCCAATAACAGCTGCTTCAGAGGGAGGGAAAAAATATAAAAGAGATTGAGCAAGAAAACCTATTTACTGTTTCAGCCAGTGAATCTCACAGTGCTGCACACTAGGAAAGATGGTTATATTACTAATTGCTTTCTTGATTAGCATTTTGGATTTCATTTTCTTATGCATTGATAGGGCAGTGTTTCCAGAACTACCACACTATGCCTCATGGTGATGAGCAATACAGGAATGTGTGCTCTTTTCCACAGGTGGTAAAATCTTCCTGTCCAGGAGGTTCTGCATTGCTATAATCCAAGAGTAGTCCCCTGCCACAGGAGAGTACTGGCAGCATGTTGGAGTGTCTGTTGAGAGATGGTGGTCTCATCTTTCAAAGCAATTTTGTCCTTCTTCCAGGGAAAACCATGTAGACTCAATGTTATGTTAAAAAGACTTCCACTGATTGGTTTTGTAATATCATTCTCCCTGAAGGAGGTGGTCCAAGCTATGGAGCCATAGCAAAACCAAATACTCTGCAATTTTTTTGTTGTGTGTAGCTCTACATTTAATGCTTTTACTTTTGCTTATATATATACAAATATACATGCAGTGATTTTAATGTTAATCGCCTTGAATACTTAGTATGAATTGCATAGTTGGAAAATTAGAATAAGTAGTCATTTAAAGTAGTCCTTCATAGAACTGACAGAAACCACACTCTCCTGTCTTGTAACCCCGAGGCCAAATGAAGTTCTAGTCATAAGATGACCCAGATGTTTTGAGGCTATTTGTTCTGACCTTATCTCAGTGCTGTACAAATGACAGATGATGATTTCTCCCATTGGAAGGAAGAAAAAGATCAGAATAGCCAGAGTAGCTGCAGCATTTCTGTCTGGGTAAAATTTACTTGAGGAAATGATTGACACAAAAAAGGGCATTTGGACACCTGAACATGATCACTGGGGACTTGCCGAAATCTTTGAGCTTGTCTAAACCACTGAACCCAAAACTCCCTCTGGCTTTTACAGGCACTATCGTCATATGCATTCTGGAAGTAACTGGAGTAAAATCCAATCCTTCTAGTTGATGATGTGTCCACTGACTCTAGATATTAGTGCTATTTTTCTCCTCTTGCAGAGAGAATATAATTAATTGTTCTCTACCATGTCCTACTGTCCCAGAGCATTTGTTTTCTGAATTTCCACTCTACAAGCCCAATGCAACTTCTGTAGTCAATCAGACCCTCTCACTTGGGCTTTCTGTTATCTGTAGTCTACCAGCATTATAAATCCTTGATTGTTCCCATCCCCCTCATAGCTGATTTTTATGTTTCCATCTTTCATACATGATTTTTATCATGTTTTCATCACAAGACACACTTTAATCTCTGTCACTCTTCTCCATCCTACCTGCTGTCTCCATACACTCTTAATAGTTTACTGGAAGATAAAATTATCAAACATATAATGTGACCTTATTCCTCTCTTTTGCTTATTATTAATTTTTCTTTCCACTTGACTCTGATTGAAAAATACCATCCAACCTTTGCACTTTATTGCACCTCATCACATCTACTGACTATTCTTTTATTTACTGTCATGTTACTGCTGCCTTAAGTTTCGCATATACTAGTTTTTATTTTTGCTGTCTTTATTATACAGTCCTGCTCTGGTATTTTCTACTAAAACCAAACAATCTCCCTTTAGCCCATTTGCTTCTGTAGAGACCGGTTTACCTTCCTGTTCTCATTTATCTTTATTCCTATTTACCATGCTGTTTTCAATTCCCTCAATTCCATGCTCAGACCTGTTAGTTTTGCCTTGTATCCTTTGCACTCGATCAATTCAAGGCACTCATGCCAAAATTTTTAATGGCCTATTCTTAGCCAAGTCCCAGAACCTGTACTCTGTCTTCATCTCTGTGACCTGACAGCTGCCTTCAATACTGCCACCATTCTCTTTTTCTTGAAATATTGCCTTTCCCTGATGATTCAATTTTCTCCTAGTTCTCCTCCAAACTATTTATTCACTCATTCTTTCTCCACAGGATTCTCTTTTTAATTTCATAAGCAGAACTGTCTTTTTACTGTATGATTACGTGATCTACATCTCAATTCAATTTGTTTCTCTCCTGTTGAAAAATAAAATTCCTACTAATTTGGCTTGTGGCTTAAGGGTGGGTGGTCACCTGAGGTTAACCTACACCTGATGAAGCATATTTCTTCAATTCCAATCCCTTTGTCTTGCAAGGAACAATGTTATGTCTGTTGGATCTTAGTCACCATTGGACAATCACAAAGCCATCTCACACCATAACCCTTTCATGGCACTTTTCAAAGTTTTTTGAAAATAAACCTTTAATAAAATTTCAGTAGTACCTTGGTCATGTTTTGGTTTTTTGGTGTTTTTTTGTTTGTTTGTTTGTTTTGGTTGGCTGGTTTTTTTGTGGTTTTGGGGGTTTTTTGTTAGTTTGTGGGTTTGAGGGTTTTGTTTGTTTTGGTTTGTTTTTTGTGTTTTGTTGTTTTGTTTGTGGTTTTGTTTTTTGTTTGGTTTTGTTTGGTTTTGTTGTTGTTGTTTTTGGGTGTTTGTGGGTTTGTTTGTTTTGTTGGATTGGTTTTGTGTTTTTTGGTTGGTTTGGTTTTTTTTTTTTGATGAGTAGCATCCTTCTACATGCTTCCAGTACCTCCCTGCCGCTTCTTGTTTCAAACATAGCTTATAGAAGGTTTTGTGTGTGGACCCTCCATTTGCTTTTTCTACAGTGCCTTGCATCCCTGAGGATGTTTCTTATTATGGCAACTGGGACAATAGTAAGGCAGTGTTAACCACAAAATGCAACCAGACCCTTTGGAGGGGTGTGTTCAGTTAAGCATCTTTTGGGGAACCAAACTTGCAAAAAATTTTGCCATAAGGTGCTTTCTGCAATAATCACTGCAGCTTACACAACAGTTTCACTATGGATGATGCATCTTTGGCATCTCTGTGTGACTGTATATACAGCTGTTCTGACAGGTGTTTCTATTATGGGCTTTCTTGTATTGGACTGTAACAGTGGTGTTTGAGAGGTAAGGTCAGTTGAGGTTATTTATCATACACAATGAAATAATGCACCAGTCTGTGGGTTTTTTTCCTTTCTTCTGCTTTCTCTTTTCATCAGAACAAATTGTACCTACATCATAGCAGAAATAATAACTAAGACATGAATTTATGCTAAGAGAAGAAATTACAGCCCGAACCCATGAGAGGCATGTGATTTTATTGTGTTCCTTTGTTTGAATGACCTCTTGCAGACAAACTCAAGGGTCGTTATTGTGGAAACTTTCAGGCAAAAATGATGTCACCAGAAATCATTTTAATGGAGCCTCATCTTCACATCCTATTGATTTATCTGCTAAGTATGAAGGGAAATCAATGAGCAGAATAATATTCACATCTTTTAAACATCTACAGTAGCCAAAAAATATTGTCCAGTGCATACATGAATCACTGGAAAGAAAAATCATAGCTGTTGATAGGCATGAAAATATTTATTTATTTATTTATATTAAGAAGGTGATTTTCATGTTTTGCCCACCAGCTTTTTTTTGATGTATTGGTACTAAAGGTGAATACTGAGATTTTTTAAATTATCAGGTGAGATCTGCAGAGGGTGGAACCAAGGGCAGGGAGCCTGGGAGGAATACAGAGAATTTTTCCACATAGCCAGGGATTTGGTAAGGAAAGTTAAAGCTGTCATAGAATTAAATATGTCCAGGGACATCAAGGGAAAAAGAAGAACTTCTATAGGTATGTCATTGATTAAAGGAAGAATAGGGAAAATATAGGCCCTGTTCAGACACAAATCAGAGAACTTGGAGATGCTCTTTAATGTCTCTTCCAACCTTTTCTGTGATTTTATAATCTCAGTTAAATCAATATAGATTAATTGATCATAAAATCATAGAATAATTTAGGAAAAGACCTTTAAAATCATTGAATCCAACTATGTTTGTTTACTGAAACAGAGGACCCCAACTGGCTTATTTGCTGCTTTTAAATCAAGAACCTTATTCCATAATCTGCTAACAAAGACAAGATAGCTCTGGAATAATAATTCAGAAAACCCAATTCAGAAACACACTTCTGACCATGGTTGTTATAGGGAGAGTAATAGGAAGTGTTCCTAATATGAGATGTATTTCTCATTCACCTCCACCGGGCCACTTTAGTAGCATTTTATTCATATTACAATTGAGATCTGTAAAATAAAGCAGATCAGTAATTATCCTATACGTTCATTTAAATCTTAGACAAAGGTGTAAATTAAAATGTTGATGTTTTTTACTTGTATGGAAAGTGCATCATATCTGCTGATATTTCCTCTCTCCAGGACTAATTTGTTGTGGTAACCAGTGGGAATAATGCTTCTGAGAAACAACAGAGCCACTGGTTTTCAAGGTAAATTAAAACACATTGGAAGATGAAATAAGGTATTTTGTTTTTTATGGAAAATACGAGGTAAATGCTCACTTTCTGTGTGGTGCTTTGTCTGGTTATCTATGAAGATTAAATTATTTTAGTTTGATTATTTACTGATCAATATCAGCCAAATTACAATAAATTAAATGTTATTTTGTGTTTTTCCTTCTCTTATTATCAAAGAGATCTTCATTAATAATTCTAAATATGGTTCTGAAGAAAGTAATTCTTCCACCAAATAAGAGACACATTTTTCAGTTTTTTGAGATGATTCATGTGTTGGGTCTCTATCTTATGACACCTCAAAGAGGCTGAGCTCACTTGCTTGTTCCTTGACAAAGACCAGAGCTGTCTAAAGTTCCTAAAGTTACTTTGTTGTTATCAGTGTTGTTATTGAAAACTACGCAAAAAACATTGGAAAGTGTGGCTTATCCATGGTGTTCAAACCCAGTCACTGAAAAATTAATCCAGTTCTGCCAGATAGTGGGGAAAAGAAATTTCTGCCCACTGGCAAGAAATCATAGATTGAAAATCTAAAAGTGATACTTTTATATAGTGTTACTATTTTGTGTGCTCTTGAAGCCGCAGATGCATGAAAAAGCACCAAAAAAATTTCTAATATTGGAAGAGAAACATGACGGTTTCAATAAATTTGAGAGGGAAATCTTTTCTGAGAGTGTATTTGCTGACAATACGGTGGATTTGAGTGTCATGTCTGCATGACTCTCTAACCAAACTCTTCCATTCCTGCAGTTTTTTCCCATTCTCTAAGCTCAGAGGATACAGGCTCTGAATTTCACCACCACCTTTTACAAGCAGGCTCAATTCCAAGTAGTTTTTTTCCCCTTAGCCACTTGCCAGATTAAAAGCATTCCATGTTTCCTCACAAACACTGACCTCCTCACCAGCCTCCAGCTGTGACTGCTTATGCTGTGCAGAGGATAAAAACAAGACTTGTTCCTTCTCTGTCTGTATAAACTCTTTGCTTCAATTATGCTCATCTGGCAGATGAAACACCTTGCTAATTCAAAAAAAGAATTTTTACATGAAGGGCATAGCTTCCTCAAGGCTTTCCAAACTAAATTAGTATTCAATTTAAATCTTTCTTCACCTTCTAATCTTTGAAAATCTAATCATGCATTTTTCCTTTCATTGCGTTACCACATCAAAGCAAAACTTGTCATTGATACTTACTATTCTAAGTTTACTGTCTTTGCTTACAACAACATTTTGTTGTACAGCCTGAACAGTTTTCTAGAAACATCATCTGCACAGTCATTATTTTAACTTTTATTTAAATATCTACTTTTTTTAAAATGTTGGGTTTTTTTTTTGGTAGAAGAATAATGAAACCTTTTTCAAAGAAACTACCAACCAAGGGCAGTGTAAATTGGCCTAAACAGATTGATTGTAAAATGCTCCCTGGGTATATTGTATATTATATATTGACTTCTGAAGAAAATTCAGTAAGGACTACCTCCAGTCAAAACTTTGAAGAGTATTTGAGGATATTAATTATATTTATTGATTTTATAAGTATTTGGTAATACTGGCTAATATGTGGACTCAAAGGGTTCAGAGGCTTTCAGCAGATATGCAGCAAGTCAACAGTGTTATGAAATGGTTGTTCTTACTTAGTAGAGAAACTGCTGTAACTGAACTGACCTCAAAATACTCAGCCTGGAACTGTGGAGTAGCCCTTGAACTGAGCAATCTGGAACAGAGAAGATGCTCAGCCTTGATTTGAGTGAGGATCACCAAGGGCAGGTGGCTGTGGGTAACCCACTTCCAAAAGCTGCCTCAGGTCATCTGGCCTGTCTAAGGCCTGGGCAAAATGAGAGACCTCAGCATGCATTCATTTCTTTCCTTCTTGTTTTGGCTAACTATGATACTGTTGACTTGTAATCAACAACCTAGTTTGAGAGAATGTGTTATTAATCACTGCTTTTCCCATAATCATCAACACTCCTCACAAAGCTACCTGTAAAGCAAAAGAAAAGCTCTAGGAAAAAAAAAAGAAGTCCTGTAGCTAATCATTTGCCATTTGTAGAATGATTTCTGTTCTGCCCTGAAGTGCTTTTGCAGGTGTTAAAGGTGCTGCTAATTTGGTAGGGAGAAATAGATGTTTGCTCAAACCCGTATCATGTCAATTTTATTCCTTGCTGACCAAAGCTCATTGACATTCTTGACAAATTACAGGTTTTATGTGTTCTAGAAAAAATTCCTTTCAGTCCTATCTTGGCTGATTTTTAATGTGCTCAGCCTCAGAGATGGTCCTTTCTAAGTTAGGGTCAGGGAAAGCAGAACTGCTATGATCACTTGACATCTCCTAGGATGGAACCCAAAAACCTATAGAGGCGACCTTTTTTTCCATCACTACTGCAAGAGTTTCTCCTTTCATATACAGCAGGGTGTTTTTGGCAGTGGAGTAAAGGCTTTTGCTTCCAGCAGCTTCCTTTTGCTGGGATGGTGGGAAGGCAGACCAAGGAGGTTGGCCTGTAGGACATAAGGAAAATCATGATCACAAAGCCAGGAAAAAAGAAGAGATTTTCAACTTGGATCTTTGTTTGAAAGTGAGTGAAGAAATAAACATATTTTCCCCAGACAGCTGTTTAAAATGTATTAGAGTACCTGCTTGCATTATTTATCTCAGTCTGTGTGTCTGAGGTGATTGTGCTGTGTAACTCCTTGGAGCAGGAGAGGAAGGTTTGATTAAATGACGTGTGCTTAATTGCCTTTTTTTGAACTCAATGCCAACTGTGCAAAAGAGGTAGACATGTGCAATCATGTCTGCCTCTTTTAACCTCATCATTTATGAGTCATGATTTACTTCAATTTCTATTTCTATTTCTGTCAGTCTTAAACAAACACTGCTGAATTTTCGCTTTATATTTGGACACATGATCTTTTTTTTTTTGATATTTCAGTCTAGGGTTATGCCCTGAAAAACCTTTGAAAATACTACAAAGAAATTTGGATCTTATATTTAGTTACAACTAACAAATTTTAAGGTAGATTACCATTTATTCCTATGTGGCAGAGATCAATTATGTCTAATTCTGTCTTTTCTTGGATTTTTTTAACTAAAAAAAAAAAATCTAGTGAATTAATTAAATTAATTCCTCCATCCGTGCACTAAATAATACTTCTAATAATAAACAAAAAGTTTTTGTACCGTCACTGACTGAAAAGAAGCAGCTTCATGAGGTCCCCCAGGAATTTCTCAGTGGTCTCTTGCTTTTAGATACTTATTTTTCCAAATAGCTGTGAACAATATCATATCCCTGTCCAGTGTCTGTGACTCTCCATCACCAGTCCTTCTTGTATCCTTCCTTTTATCCAGCTTTTTTGTCTCTTCAAGTGCTTTGCCTCCCCCCACAAAGCAGCTGATTAGTTTTCATAACTCATAATTGCCTCTTGAAGCCACAGTAACAGGAGAGTCCATGAAAAATTTTTGAATGAGAAGAATGAAAAGGGAAGAATAAGTGATGAATAAGAAGGGAAAGCAAATGGCCACCTTTGAACTTGGAGGCCTTCCATGCTGCATCTACCTCCACTGCCAAGAAGCCACTGATGTGCATCACGTAAACACACACAAGTGTTGCTGTGAGGTAACTGGTTTTGGCTAGTTCAGGATCTTAATAATGCATATTCTCTCCAGATTTTTCCCTAATTTTTAATACTGGAAACTTTAATAATACTGAAGTAGGAATGAGGAACTAAAAGAGATGGTAAACCTTATAGAAACCACTCTTATTCAGAAGATGTAGGGTAAGACTGATAAATTATTTCTCCTAGTACGTCAGCTAAGCCATTTCAAATATTAGAATAAAAATTTACTGCTTGGTAACACTAATATTGTTTGTTCAGAGGTAATAGTAAACATATCCAATAACTGATTACAGTATAATTGTTTTAATCTCCATTGTATTTCTTTCCATATGATTTAGAAGGCAGTATTATTTTTAAAACTCTCTCTTACTATATGATTAAGGAGGACCCCTACTCGCTATATCATTTAATACCATCAGGAAAACTAATCTTTTCAAAGACCATACCAGTTTGGGCTAGCCAAGTGCTAACAGATTTCCTTAAAAATATGTTTAAGATCCTAGCAAATTTATGCAGCCTGTAGTTAATGACAAAGGCAAATTTAAACCTAAATAAATTGCAAAATGTTTGGAGGTCTCCTAGTGACATCCTTGATGAAAGATATGTCATGAAAATCAGTATTTTAAATATGAAATTGCTATTATCTTGTGGCTCAGAATCATTTAGGGACACATCAAATGGTTTCTAATCAACCTGAGCACTGGAATCCAGAGAAAGAGATTCCAAATCCAGATTCACGAGAGGGCCTCCTAGAAGGTAAAGCTTGCCATATTCCATTAGCAATGAAAATGAGGTTGGAAAAACCTTGTGTAAGGTAATAGCTAAGGTTTTGAATGATGGACCACCACCAAGATAATCAACCTTCAGATGGCAGACGTGATCAAACCTCTATTTAAATCAGTGGAACCCTGATGATTTACGGTGCTTTAGCATTTGGTGGCAGATTTTTTTTTACTTAGATTAATAGATGCGGGGAAAGATAATTGTGCAGTTTGCTGCTGCAGGAAGGTTTAAAAGAGCAAGTGACTGAAAGAGAGTATCTTATTCCCCTATGTATGTGTCAATGAGCTCTGAAGAAATGAATGTTCATGGTCAGGAGTTTGCTTTGGTAGTAAGGGACACAACAAATGCAAGCAAATATGGAGACCAAAAACCAAACCAAAGTTGAGCAGTCTGCGTCCCTTCTCTCCTGCCCTTGGTTAAACAGCTACTAACACAAATGTTTAGGAAGAAAGTAAGACAAATGTTTTAAATGGCATTTAGTTCTAGACAAGAAAACATGCCAATGTATAAATAGGGTCACAGGAGAGATGGAACACTGCATAGTGGTGGTGTTTGATTCAGCTGAAATGGAAAGTAAGGCCTGTATATGCTTGTCTGAGTAAATATTACCGAAGCAAGAGGAGAGCCAAAATGCTCTTGAAATGTTTTCCACTGCTGAGGCTCAAAAACTTGGCAGTTCCCTGTGCGAAGGAGCAGGACCTCCATAGGGCAGAGGAAGAATGGATATATGTCTCAAACAGGGTAACTTTTCAGTAGTTATGTGAGAGACCAGTGATGATTCTGAGACATTTAGGGAGGAAAAATTTGCTTTTATATGCTGCAATTGTTTTAGACAACAGGTTATTTAGAATAATATATTATGAATATACATTGAGATAAAGAGAGCAACATCATCATTTTTGCTTATCAACTGGGGTTCTGCCCAATATACTCACCCTAGCCATAAAAATGATCAGGCTGTGCTTCTTCCCCAGCTGGAGCAGATGTGGGGAGTATGACTGACACTCCTTCCATGCTATTATCACAAACAGATAGCTATCAGAAAGTCAATCTCTTCCCAGCCTTGCAATGTGTCTCCAGGCTGTGATGGCACAGACATGAGGTATATTTTAAGCTGCCTGTAGATTCCAGCATGAATGAGAGATTTAATATGGAGGAATGTTCACTGATAAAAGAGACTTATTTACCATGCCCAGTCTGTGCGCTGCATTCCAAGACGAGCAGATAAGAAAACAAGAAATAATAATAAATAACATATAGGTGGTTTTATTAATATATGAAGTTGTCCATCACCAGGAACACATTTGCCTCACTGCAGGACAGAAAACTAAGATAAATGGATGAAAACAGTATATTTCCTGTTAAGCAGAATTTGGAGCAAGAAGAAGAAATTATTTATAGAGAACTAATGTTTGTTAAGATCGTGAGAAAGCCAGAATGAGTTAGGACACACCTGTCACCCAGCCTGCCCTGTGTTTGCAACAGGGAAAATAATTTTTGGGGTTTTTTTTTCATCGTTAGCATATTTAACTATGAAAACAATGCATCTTTTATGTCCCATGAGAGACATATATGAGAGACTTCTCAAAATTCTTCTTTAAGGTAAATACACACCCCAAGAACCAGTTGGAGTCAGGGATAAAGTAAGCAGATATCAAGGGCAAAGGGACATCAGTCCTGCTACCTTTCCACCAGGGCCCTGAGGAGCCAAGCCCTGCACTGATTCGTGCAGGAGGGGCTGCAGGCATTTGCATTAGGGAGGTGACTTATTTTGGGAATGGGAAACTCCAGCACCCCTTTCACCATCCCTCCACCAATAGCAGGAAAACCAACACATATGTCCAGAGATCTGCTGTGGACTGTGACTGTGTTCCTGCTCCACTCCTTTCTATATCAAGGCTTATCAATGAAAACTGGAGCCCTATTAGAGGTGAAATGTGGGAATAGTTTGATGCCAGGTGGCTATTTTATATCTTGGAATGTGTTACCAACACCTTTGCTGTCATCACAAACAAGCTGAATTTATGACTTAAAGGATGGTACAAAAAATGCAACACAGATCACATAATCTTGTTTTCCAGACAGACCACTTAGCAATGCACATAAAAATATCACATAAAAAGGAGTCTGGTGCCTCAGATCTTTACAAATATCTAACAAATAACAGTTTGAGAGAGAGAGAGAAAAAACATTCTGCATAAAACATCATCAATATATGTTGCCTTATTCAAAGAACATATTTATGTATTTTGGGCATTTGCATTTTACAGTTTGCCATGAAATATTCTCTTTCCTTGATTTCAGAGAAGAGGCAGGCAGCTGGTGAAGCCACAGATATAAGAATGTTTTCCCTTTTAAATGGCTTAAGCAGTTGTGTTCCACAAGGACAGAGATCAGCCAGGAGAAGGAGCAAAGTTTATCTCTGCTTTGTCAGACTGTAGCAAAAGTGTGTGTATTCTTGGAAGCACTACAGTCTATAGAGGTACAGCATTAGACACATGCCAGAGATATCTTTGGACTAGGCAATATGTTAAAAATCACTTTTCAGCATGATCTGGGGTTTATTTGTGAGATTCAACTGAATCCTTAGTGTTGTCTTAACCCTTTCATTGTGGGAATGGGGAAGGGGGAAAAGACTGGATTTTAAACCAGTGATAGTTATTGTTACCACTTTTAAATCATAATTATGAAATTATATTTTGTCATAATTACTAATTTAATGTGTAGCTATGTGGTGGAATCACCATCCCGTGGAATGTTCAAAAAACAGGTAGTTGTGGTGCTTATGGACATGGTATAGTGGTGTTAGGTTAATTGTTAGGTGACAGTGTTAGGTTAATTGTTGGACTTGATGATCTTGGACTTCTTTTCCAACCTTAACAATTCTGTGATTTGATACATCAAAGTAATTTCTATAATTATATAAATTTTATATATATAATTTATATAATTATATAAATTTTTATATAACATTAAATTATTTATTTAAATATGTATATTTTATAAATTTAAAAGTGGTCAAAAGAAGGTCACGTTACATGCTGCACTTTTTCACAAACTGAAAAGAAAACCTAGACAAGTTAAAGTAAAATTTTTGAGAAGAGAGGGAAGAACATTATTATGAGGACAGAGACTATAACTGTCTGCTTTTAGAATAAATCAAAGAATAGGTTCATCATTTTTCCCTGTGGCAATTTAATTCACATTTTGCACTGTTCAGGTAGAAGCATATTAATGGCAAATTACAGAAAGCAAGTCATTGTAATGCAGGGAATAGCTAATTCCATTGTTAAAATGTGATTCTCAGTCAAGGATAAATGAGGTTGCCTTTTCCATGCATAAGGAAAAATCCTCAGTGCAGTGAGGAAACTGATGAAAGTTAGAGATGCTCTGTCTTAGGACTCAAATCCTCATCTGAATGGCTCATGGCCACTTCTCCTGCCAGCCAGACCTGTTAAAAAATAATTTAAAAATTTCATAAAGGACAAGTGTTGGTTTTCCATGTCGTGCTGGTAGTTTAGTTTGTTTGTCAGTGCTCTGTGCTTATTGTTCTCACCAATTTCCCTGTACATTTAGTAAAATGGTCCTGACACATTAGTGGTTGTGGGATCAACCAAACCACAGCCAGTTTCTGGGATCTGCACAGATTCACAAAGTGAGGGGGAGTAGAGCATTCAAAAGGACTAAGGTAATTGAACTAAAAAAATTCATGGACACTGTAAAATCGAGGACAAGTCCCAAATTCAGAGTTTTCTAATGCCAAGTAGTTTCAGGTTGATGGGCTTTGTTAAACCTACAGTTTCCTGCTCTTTTCCAATACTGGAGATTTGCGTGTTGTGGTGAGTAACCTTCAGGCTCATAAAGGCAATGAAAACTAAAAGCTTTCCTCTAGTTCCTCTGCAAAGCAATGGCATTTGACTCTGAAGAAGGAAGGGAGGACAGAGATAACAGGAAACAAGCAAATTGATTTTATCTCCCAGATGTCATTCAGCTCTTATTTGGCATTAAGCACAGCACAGCCCTTCAGATGGCCAAAGCAGCTCTTCCAGTCACCAAAGATACCTTTCCAAGAAGGTAACAATCTTTAAAAAGTTACAGCCCTTGGGACCCATAAATAATTTCTTCTTTCTGCCATAGTACTACACTGGCAATTATAAGGAGCTGTTGGTATGTATATTTTTAATCCCTGTGAGCTAATAAAAGCTCTTACTTCTTATTCTGAATCTCAATAGCCAGTAGGACTCTTTTGCTTCACCTCACTGTCCTCTTGATAGTTTCCCAGAAGTTCTGATTGGAGCAAAAATATAGAGAAACTGCAGAGCTGTTGAATAGGGTGGGGTTTGTTGTACAGAAGCACTGTACAACAAATTTTTTGGGCTACTATAGTAACTTGAGTTCTGGGGTATGTTATTAAGAGTGAAGTGAAATCTAAAGCTAATGGCAACTTTTATATTTCTCATCAGTCTACTTTTCCCATATTTATATTTCTTTGTTTTCATTCTTTCACTTTCTGAAAATGTTTTGAAGGACATTTGGGTTTGGCAAAGTTTCAATATTGCTTCATTGACTTCATGGGTACATATAAGTGTAGGAACAAAACAGCTTAGGAAAGTTTCTTGTTGTCTTGGCAAATTCAAAAATAGACTTGTCAATTACTAAAAATATTTACATATTTTTCCTTAATAATTAGGCTTTAATAGAAAAGATGTTGAAGGATTATCATATTACTGGAAATGGAGACAAAAACCTTCTTTAGATAGCACAACTAGAGCTGATATTTCCATCTGTTCTGCTGCAGAAAGAAACTCATTCCAGAGTGGAGGATTTGCTGCTTTTCACGGAAAAGATCAGGTCACAAAAATGCCTCAGAGGCTAATCTCATGGGTTGCTTTATTTATTCCTCCCTAGCAGTGGCAGGTCAAACCTACTTTGTATAAAACTCAGAAGTATAGGGTAAGGTTTCTGTCTTTACTTTGACTTCCACCTCCACAAATTAGGCTGGGGTTTGAAAATGAGTTCTTTTTCTTTCTCCATTAAAGATTCTTCCAAAGGAGTACGGCTGACTCTCCTGTTCTCAAGGCAAAAATGCAAGGAAAATATTACAGAACTAAGAGCTAACAGTAATTCCCTCTCTTGCTGAGAGGACTCCTAGGACTCTTCCCTCATACAGGCTCCCTGATATCTGTCAGACTCTCTCACTGCTAAAGCAGACCTCCATTATTTTTGCCTTTACTCACTGACACTGTAAAACCCTCAAAAGGCAGTTTTTCTTACCCTGTTTTGAGTTGTATGTGGTGTAGTTTTTAATTACACCCTTAGTATATCTTTACACGTCTTGTGCACCACAGAGATATCTCCAGGTATTCTGCTTTACTATATGGTAGTCAAAATTCTCTGTTAAATTTCTTGTCACTTTTCCTGTCATATTATTCTGGAGAAATTCCTGTGTGAATTCAGTGTGACTATTCCCAGAAAATGGTACTGCTCAGCCTAAGTAAAGACTAGCAAACTTTGACAATAGTAATTAGAGTAGTCCATTTACCACTGCAGTTTCAAGAAGCCTGTCTGCATTTCACGGACACTGCTGTGATGTGCTGTGCTGTGCCATTTCAGATATTCTGCTTTCAATAGGCTTCAGTAACTCCAAGACAGTCTTTATTTAGTAGTCTGGCTGTCAAGAAAAAAAGCCCAAACAAACATAACTCATGTGCAGAACAATTTATGCAGAGAAGTTGCTGTGCAAATTGGAAACTCTTCAATTACCATGTACGGCACCTGTATATACCATCTACATGTATATGTATATGCAAAATACTTTGTGCTGTATCTACTGTCCCTACCTTGCCTTTTGATAAGAAATTTTGAAAACTGGCAAGGAAAATTTATGGCAGTTTCTGTGTGATTCACCCTCCACCCCATCCATCACAGACTGCTCCTGCTGCCCAGTCAATCACCAGTGAAAGACTGGGATTTGACAGGGTTTTTAAAACATATTACTATTAACTCCTGTTAGTCTTTCATAGCATAATGCAGAGAACTGGGGTGGAGAGGTGGGATAAGATTTTTACACTTTTAAATAACTTTGGTTTCAAGATGAAAATGCCCCACCCAAACAAGCCCTGAATCTTCTATGCTTAGAAACAACAGCCAAGTTGCCTACCATCAAGAAAATCAAGACACTCCTTTCCATGAGAATAAAGACTCCATTGCAGATAGGAGGGGAACCGGAGTCCAGATATAAAATTTTGAAAAGTGCCCTCTTTTTTTATTTTAAGTAATTTGAAATTCAACACTGTACTTTGAAAATCCAATGAATTAATAAGATATGGTCAGACTATGGACATTCATATCCTTCCTCTTGTCCAATTGGTGAAAACTTTTTTGTGAAAAGAACTTCTCCATAAAAAATATAGTTGCTACCCAAAGAAGATTACTTTTTCGTTTTTTCTTTATTTTTTTCTTTCTTTTTGTTCTTTTTAATATGAGTTTTCTAGTCTCAGTCCACAGAGATTTTTGTCTTGACTTTATTCACCATCCATCTCCAATGTCAGATAACACTGACTGACAATATGAGCAGCAATAATAACAGAAGTATCATTTTACTTTTTTTTTTTTGTTCCATCTCATATGTATCTATATTTTGGTTGCTAAAGTATATTGCATAAACATAAAGTTGGCAGTTTTATGTTTCTACAAGTTTTGTCTAAATTGATTTGTTAAAAGAACCAATATTATTTTACTGTATTTTACCTTCTGTTACAACTTCTCATGATATCATGTTAAACATTACAGTCTTAACTATGCATCATTTAATGCAAATATTGCTACTTAGGGTGATGGGCATATTTTTAAGAAAGCGTATATCAAAACGAAACCTTCACTTTTACAGCTATTACATTGCATTATCTCAAGAAATAGAACACAATGAAATTACTTTTTTTCCCCATAGATCTGAAATATATTTTTCAAAGTCCTGATAATTCTACAGACAGTAGAGTTTTTTCTTTGTTTTTACAAGAACAATTGGGTTTTACAAACACACACACAAACAAACACACTCACAATAGGAAGCTTTGTTCTGAACAGAGACATTTTTTCATACTCCTGTTGCACTCAGCATGGTTGCATCCATGTACCTTTTGTCCCTACTTGTATAAGTAGTGTTGATCCATGCTCAGGACTTGCCTGATCCTTGGGTAAATTATGCTTGACTTATCTTGCCCACATTTCAGCAAATTGTCCCTTCAATGGAAAGCCAGTGTTAGGGGGAACTAGAGGGGCTGGTACAAGAGCTGTACCTGTACTTTAGCCTCGGTGTTTCACAGTGCAGGTGGCAAGGTCAGATTAAATATAAGTATGCCCTGGAAGTTTGTTATTTCTAAAGCAGCGTGGTTTTCAAAATTCTGGGCCAAGACTCTCATAGATCATCAAAATTTTGAATCCCTGCATGCAGATAAAACTTTACACTCAGTCCTCTAGAAAATAACTGACATCCACTCAGCATCTTTAGCACTTTGCTTGTCTTGTGGTCTGCAAACTGACACGCATTTATTTTATACCTGGATGTTTGGTCAAACAGAACTAACTCCACAAATACCAGACTATTCTGGATTTAAAAAGAAATAATAATAATAAAAATGTTTCTTTCCCTGAAAGACTCTTCTCCCATCCCAACTGTAAATGCAATTTCCAATGCAGAGAGTCCAGTCTACCATGAGATCAGAAGTTCAAAGTCCAGCAACCACTGACAGGTGTGAAGTCTCAGCGTGAGGAGTTTGAAGAGAGACAGCAAATTTAGCAGGTTAGCATCACAAAGCAGGTACCTTTAAAGTAATTCAAACTGATAAATGGCTCACCTGTCCTTCATTTAACAGAAGATGTCCAGTCATATTCCATAATTTCTCATCCGAAGTTACATTATTCACTTTCTGTGCCAAACGACACCCTTTTTAAAAGTAGAATTCCACAATTTAAATTCAGACACTTATTAAAAATGGAGAACCATTTCAACACTTTTCTCAGAATGCACTTTAAAATGTCCTTTGTCTGAAAAAAATAAACCTGGGGAATTGTCAGGGTAGATCAGTTTTTGTAAACAAAGTTATTAGAAGCTAAATAAAAGCTCTATAATGAAATTTGACTGAACTGGAAAGGATTTATGCCTGTAATTAATTATGAAGGCTGCAACATGGCTCTGTAGGAAAAAAAAAAAAGAAAGAAAGAAAGAAAGAAAAGGGTAAAAGAAGACAGACCCAAAAGCTTGTCCAATAAGCTGAAAATAACAGCTTTGCCACCAAGTTAGGCAAGTAAGAAGGTTAAATATCACAACAGGAAAAAGCTGTCTAAACTACCAGACAATTTTAGCAGAGAATCCTCAGGGAATATTTATAAAGGGCATGTCAAGTAAAAATAACTTCTTCACAGAGGAGGACATACTGCAGAGAAAACAATGGAGGACAGAAAGAAAGAAGGCACAAATGCCCTCATTAGCTCCCTCCAGGAAGTAGGAGGGTTCTGAGACTCTGGGTTCAGTTCTTCCTTACTTTGTTGGGGTTATGGGGGTCAAGAATCACTTTGATATACAGACAGGAAAGTCAAATATGCTTTTTCTCCTTTCACCATATTACTAAAACATCATTATTTTATCATATCTTTTTCAGACAGGATTCTCAAACCTGACAGCAAGGTAAAAAGGAGAATTGCTCAGAAAATAGAGAAGACATTGACTGGGAAAGATCCCTTTGCAGAAGTAAATGCTCTCAGGACATGAGGTAAGGATGAATTAGTTGAATTTTTCGACTTCTGAACTCATTTGACAGTTTACTAATACAAGAAAAGAAGAAATAAAGGTGGTGGGGGAGAATGAAATAATATTAGTCTTGTGAAAGTAACACCCTGGAAGAGACATTTCTGTTGGAAAAGCTGTTTCCTTATAATGGACTATACAGATAATATAATTACCTGTATTACAGCAAGAAAGAGAGTTTTGATTTTAAATACAGGTGGATAACACATGTAAGTCTTCAGTTAGTGGGTTGTTGCCATATGGAGACCAAGAGCAGGTGATTTTTCAAAGAGTTGGACTGTAGGATAAGGAATTATTAAAAACAACAGTTTCTGTTCTGAGCAGTCTGAAGTATATTGCAAACCTCAATAAAGATTCACAAGCATGGCAGAAGCCCCATGCTTGTCAGAAATTACATGAGTGATGCAGAGCCTTGGTGTCTACATGCTGAAATATCACTATGACATACACTAAGTTGATGAATCAAAATAAAATCAATAATAAAATGCCAAAGGAAAGGTTTCCAGTGAAGATATTTGAATAATTACTTCAGTGTGGCTGTAGTGAAGTCAGTTGGCACAATCTCAGAAAATCCCTTCCTGAAATGACATACTGACCAAAAGCACTTCGAGGGTCCTTATTGTGCATATTTTATGATAGAGAAAATTATTAAAACCTGAATAAATTACCATTAATAATCTTTAATAAGCTATTAAAAATAATAGCAAATCTTTCTGAATATTTCTTCATACTTGGTAAGGAAAGCCTACACAAAAGCTTTACAAAAAGCTGCAGCTATCTGCAGAGTTCCTGTGAGGTAATTACTGAAATATTGCAGTTGAGATTAACTTCCAGAGTTTCTTTGCATCCATTGTACACTGCTCTTCCCACTCAGCAGGTTTTTGTCCCATCCATATGCTGTGCTCCTTTACATGAGAATACCATGGGTATGGACATTCAGATGAGTAAAATTTTAGCTTACTCCTGTACTTACACAGGAGGGTTTTTCCTATATTTATAACCCATGAGAAAGGTGTCTCTTTTCATACAGTTTTTGGGATCCACTGAAAGCACAGTGTTTACAGTTAGTGGCACTCAGAGGCCAGGGAAGTCAACAGCTTTGGCTACTAACATGAGAACAACAACATGCAAGCAGCCATGGTTCAGCTCAGTGAGGGAAAAGCTACATGACAAGAAAATCATTACAATTTCCTGCAATCAGGAAGATGCAGGTAGTTTTGTTGGCATCTGGTGAAAGGCTATTTAGGGGCAGGCTGTACATCCCTTCTTCACGGCATTTATTAAGCAGTGTGTCAGACGATATTGTGCTGTAGCCGTACCCCAGAGTGGTCCATTTTGGACTTCCAAATGCAATGTCGCAGACCTAATGAAGACGAGAAAATGTTCGGCAGTGAAGCAGCCACAGGCCCTAATGAAATGTGGCACATTAATTTCTGAGCTATGAAATTATATAATCCCAGTGGATTTACATTTCAAACTCAAGGATCCCAAGGAGGACAAAACAGTCGCTTCTGTGAAAAGTCTGTTTACTTCACATTGTGGGGTTTGTGGCTGGGTTTCGCCTCATATAATGATCTCTAGGAGAAAGCTCTGACTTGAAAAACTAGGGCTCATGAATTATTGTGTGCATTTGAAGAAATGTCAACCTTGTTGCTTTTTGAAACAGGCCAAGAACTCATATAGAAAGACAGACAGCTAAATAGATAAACAGATGGACAGATATGCAGAGCCCAGGTTTAACTGTTTGATTTGACAAAAAGCCCTGGAAGAAAATACAAGTAATTCATGCCTTGTCTTGTACTTAAACTGATGAGTGGTTGTGGGGAATAAATTTAATTTCATTTTCTCAAGAATTAAATTCAGGCTCCTCTGATTAAAAACTCCCAGCAGTTTAAGCTGGATGTATCCACAGCCCTATTTGTGATACTGTCATCAAGCTGTCAGCTGCCTCACTTCACATCAGGTTTATTCCAATGCATGACACAATCACAAGAGAAGAGATTAATTCCCATTTGAGATTGTAGGTACAGTGAACATGAATGATATTACCACAAATAAGATCAACTTTCTGTCTCCCAAAGACTCCAGCAAGCCAGCCAGCCTTGAAGAATTTTGGTGGGTAAGGGCTCAGTTTTCAATGCCAGAAAAAGCAGGCAGTGATTTCACCTTTAGAATATGAGCCATGCAATTGTCCCAGACCTTCTTACATCCAGAAGCAAACCAAGTTCTTCTGTCAGGAGGCCAAACTGAATGTGTTTTTGAAGCAGAGGAAGAGAATCAAATTCCTCTTGTCTGAGCTGGTTCTCATTGTACTGAGCAGATTTTCTTCAGGCACTATAATTTCCGTATTTACCTGTCTTTTGTTACTGGTTCACAGTGGGTTATTGCGATGGAAATATAAGTATTCCAGAAAAGTGACAAATTCACAAAGGATGTGACAGTCAGGCAATGTTTTAGGCTGACATATGAAATTACTTAGATTGCATATTTACAATCATTTGACTTAATGTTTTTCCAGCATAAATATGAAGCAAGATGTATAATTGTGTGCAAGACTTTGGGCAGCTCCAATATTATTCATTTGTTAAAAGTGTCATTCCTTAAAAAAACCCCAACCCATTCTTTGCAGTCTGATTCGGTTATAAGACTTCAAACTTATTTTGAAAACTTCTCAAACTGGTTTTTATTTTTCTAAATATTAGACTGGAAACATAATCTAGGCATTAAAAGCAATCTACAGTGCATGGCAATGAAAGCAGAATTATTCTGTTGAGATAATGAGGTTCATTTGTCAGAAATGATAGCATAGGGAAAAGGGAAGATACCTTTGTATATCCTTGGACAATACTCTATGAAGAAATAAATAGTTCCATAAAAATGTTGAGAAAGGATTATTAATGTAGCAACTTACATTCCTTAATATATAAATTTTAAGTGTGGCTGTTTGAGATGTACTGACTTTACTCTTCCTTCTCACCAGAAACATGAAGTCTCTGATGTTCAGTTAAGACACAGAGGCAAGTCCTTGTTGTTTTGCAAGAATTACTCATCCTTTGTCCCCGTTTTCCCCATTTCATCTTCCTAGTCAACTTCAAGTTTTTCTTTTTATTTGTTTTAACTTATATTAGAAGGCAAAGAGGATTTTAAAAAATTAATCCCTTAAGATGGGGAGTTGGTATTCTTTCTATAACACATCTCAGTAGCATGGACAATTTTTCAATACAGAGGAAAATTGAGGAAATGATATGTCAAGGGAATCTCAGTCAAAAATAAAAATAAAAATTAACAAATACTAAAAAAATTCATTAGAAATCTGACATCTCTGTACCTTTTTTTTTGCCAAACCTTGATTTATAATGCAAGATGTGACATGTGATAAAGGCAACTATATCTATATAAAATATAGATATATAGCTATCTCTTGATCTATCTATAGATATGACACATGAGATCATAGGTTGCTTCTTGGCTGTTATCTAAAAAAGGCAAGCTGAAGCTGGACCAAAAGGATATTAATCATTCATGGTCAGGCCCAGATCAATATGCTGTGAAACACTTTCATCTTCTCCACAAAAATAATGTTCAGGTATCTTCCAGCCTGTTTGACATCTGCAAAATCTCCTAAGATAATACCAAGGATTAGTCTTTGTCTATTTTGATTTGAGCTCATGATGTACAATATGATAATACTACCCACTGACAACACTGAATGAAATATTTGTTTATTAATTATGAATGAAAACATGATGCCTGTGGAGTCACCAGTAAAATACCAAAAGCCCAAGATGAAAGTGCAGGAACAAGTGCTAATCCTTGGGATGGAGACTGTGTCTTGATCCATGTGTCTGTAACTCAGACAAGGAATTCAGAAATTGCCATATGGCTAAAAGATATGGGAAGAAACTTGAAATTATAAAATTAAAATTATCTGCTTTTCATCTAAAAATATTAACCCAGGGAAAAAAAAAAAAACACAAAAAAACCCCCAAACCCTTAAAGATCTGTACATTTAGTGTTCAGTGTCTGATGGTTCTATTTAAGCCATTTGGCATCAGAGCCACTCATTGTGCCTAAAAATCAAATCCATGGTACTACTGATTTTCAAACTATTTGGCAGACCCACCTATTACCTCTTAACATAAATAATAAGTATTTTCTCTGCCATATAACAGATGGAAAGATTGAAATATAAAGGAGACCAGCTCTGGAGAGAAATCTTTGTCAGTGCAAAGTAAAAGAAAAATGTGAAGCACAACTATTCTCTCCGTTAAAAAATATAGCTGTTTGAAAAATTGTGTCATATATTTTGCTGGGTTCTTGACATTATGTCACATCAAAAGAAGTGAGTGAATGGATTATCCTGGCTCAACATCATCACTAGAGTTGTGAAGGTTTACCTCACTTTTACCAGTTTTAAGCACTAGCTGGATACACACAGAAACATTCCATTTCCCAACAGAATGAACATCTTCTCTTTCACTGAGACTGAGATTTCAACTGTGCTGCAATTTACACTGATTGGTTCTCAATAGAGATGAATATTCTTGTCTAGACTTGTAGTTTAGTGTCTTGCTTCAAACAGCACTTGGCTTTGGCCTCTTCAAATACACTTTCTTCTCCTCTCCATTAGCCTCTTGGACAGTGACTGTGTTGGTCTTGGCATGTTCCCTCTCACCAGGTGTGACCCTGACAGCTCCCCAGTGCCCATTACTTCAAACATATCTCCCACTTTCAGGGACTTCACATTTTCACATCACCTCATCATACCTGCCTGGGGAGGACGCTTTCCCTACAGCATCCTACAACGAGAGAGTCAATGCAACTTCCATGGAGCATCCACCTGATGGCTTCAGCATCACAGCTGACCCTAGCAGGTTCTTCTTCGAAACTCTCCTTTGCTGAGAATCCAAGGAATTAGCCTTTGGGCTGCTGGGATGGTAGAGCTGGCAAGAACAGCAATGTTTTCTGTTGTGGTCCAACTTTTTACACTGCTCTGTACATTGCCAAGCAGCCCACAGACCTGGACCATGCCTAAGGACTCCAAATGCTGCAGTCATAAAAACACCAAGAATTATTTACAGTAAGCTTCACCCAGCAAAAAATAAAGGTGCTGAAGTGGCCAGGCGGAAGGAAGGCATGAAGCCATGAGATTTTCAGGTCTCTGCACATCATTCCAAAATGTCTCTCTTTAATGGTTTACCCCGTGTGATATACTACCCCTTAGAGAAGAACCTTGTCCACTATGAAAGGATTTCATCACACTTTTAAAATAAACTTTTAAGAAATTTTTTTTTGTCAAAAATTTTAAAATATCTCAATATGGGCAAATCCTGACCACAATGCTCTCTTATTTATTCAGATTTTTACAACTGTGCTGTTAGAAAAGACCTCTGTTGGTAATACATCTTGATTTCAAAGCTCCATTTGCAGGAAAGTAAATCCAAAAATATGCAAAAAAGTGCCATATTTTCTAGAGATAATGGAGAATGTTCTTTGACTAAAATTAGTTTTTTGCTGCTCTGTCACTACTCCCTTATATATATGCCTCATGGTACCTATTGTCATACTAATATGGTCATTCAACATTTCATTGCTTAATTGTAATTTTTTTAATAAGATCATTTATTTTTATTACTGATCATCCAACTAGAATTTATAGCTTGTATTTCCCTCACCATCCCCAAACACACTTGCCCCCAAAGGTAAAAAATCTTGAAATGGGCATAAAAATTGAATTACATCCATATGTTTTTATTCTGTTCCAGCTCTTTTCCCACTGTTCTGCAATTAAATTCTACACGGAATATATTATTGAAGGAATAAATCTTACAGTGTTTAATCTGATGAGATTCACAGAAATAAATCACTAAGGAAATGCTGAAACATCTTCCAGTGAATACGTAAAGGAAAAGATAACTCCTCAGATGAATGGGTAGCTCTGTAGAAATGTTTTACTTACTTTAACATGAAAAAATTAATTTTTATGTCATAGACCTGACTCTGCCTGTTTGGGTGCTGGCACATGGGCTGTGGCTGTTGCTCGAGGGAGTTGAAAAACGGGAGGTAAAAGAAATATCTGAGCTTATGGTGTGCTCACGGTCGCAGCAGCACTGACAAGGCATTCTCAGGGCTGAGAGAGTGGCATCGATAATGGGAACACACAAAGATAACGTGTGACTTCCTTAGGCCTTTGTCCAGAAAGGCTCTTAAGCACCATTAACCTGCAGACACCTGAGTGATGTTATTGAAATCAGTGGATTTTCCATCAAGTTTGTACAGAGTAGTACTGAGTTTGCACTGAAATCCTCATAACTTTGAGACTTCCAGCAGGCAAATGGCAAAGAAGATGATCAGTAAAGGTGGAAAAAGGAACACTGGAGCAGGGCAACAGCTGCAAAGAGAGGATAACATTCCCACTCCTGCCCTTCTGCAGGACTGGAGGACCAGGGGGGCAGTGAATCTGCTGTTATGTTTCTAAAACAGATGCACAACCATTAGAGTGGCACTGTAAAATCAAAACCAGCAACTGAAGTACCTGCATTTAAGAAGAGGGATGAGTGAGGACAGAGGTTCAGGAAATCCCTTCTGACCTTGGTCTGTTAGTCTGACTTTGATTTATTTCTCTGAAAGAATTAATAAAAGCATGAAGGTAAATGACAAATAGAAGAAAAAGCAACAGTACTGTACAGAAAGAAGTATGCAGGCAGATGAAACAAAATAATTTTCATTATGTTAACTGTCTGACAGAAATACAGTAATTTACCTGCATCTGAATTTCATGGAGCATTTGATGTGATTCTACATGACAATTTATAAATGGGGGCTAGTTGAAAAATAAAAGGAGTATGAAGAAAGCAAAAATGAAGTGTCTAAGGGAAAGTAGCAGATGAAGGGAAATGTTGAAAATTAATTTGCCAAGGACTGTTTCCATGATGACCTGGTTATACTGTGGCTTTCCTTAACCTCCATTTACTCCATCAGCACAGTAATATGAGTCTGAGATTTGTTGATTACAAAAAGGTGAGAGGCATCACCAATAATGATAATAATCATTGACTGCACAGCCCTGAGGAATGACAGCATAGATCTGGGGGAGTGAAGTGCAAGTTCAAGCACATGGTGTTCAACACCACACTTTTCTTTTGTAAAATGGATCTTATAATTTGGAAATGACAAAAGTGGGTCTGGGAACAGTAGCTCAAGGAAGGTCTGCAGATCATGGGATGACTATGAACATCAACATCAGCCATGAAAGTGTCAATGTGGAACAGAGAAACACAAGCAGTATGTCCTCTTCAACACAAGCTGAGAGCAAAGGTGAGTTTTCACAGGAGATTGTAAAGAAAAAAATATTGGAGTGATTGGAAGGATGAAGAAGTCATCTAAAAATGGGAGAAATGCAGGAAAATTTAGATTGAAAGAGAATGTGATTACTGTCTACAGAAAAAGGTGAACATAAACCCCTACTAACATTAAAAATCATGCAGGTAAATAAAAAAAATATTTTTCTAGCTATATTTATTCTGGAAATCAGTAAAAAAACCAAAATCCACCTAAAGATCAAAACAGCAAGACACAGTCTTCCCATTTGAGTAAAAGTAAACAAGTTCTACTTTTTAAAGGACTTTTTGAGCTGTTTATATAAAGGATTATATCATGGGGTTGTGTGGATTTAGGGATTTAAGAATTCAATGTTAGTCTTGTGTGTCTCAAGAAAGTACTGTGAGATAGACTGAGATAGACATGCTACAATCCACCTGCTTATCAGACCACTGGGTTTGCTGCAATATTTAAAGGCCTTGTGGTTTTTCAGGACGATGTCACTGCAGGAGGAACATCCTAGGAAAGTGCAAAACAAACTACTATCTGGAAAACGTCAAGAAATATTTGTTTAATTTTTCAAAAGTGAATGAAGCAAAGAAAGACATTTTGCCTGTGAATATCAAATTGTTCAGTTGTCTTCTGGCACAAACCTGTAGGGATTTTCTTTAGAGAGGAATTTGTTACTGCAACAAAAGGAAAATTTGCATCAGATTTTTGTGTGTGTGTGTGTGTTTTAGGAGTTTTCTGTTTGTGCATGACTAGATTGAAGAGGCAAATCAAAGAGTAGATATTAAAATGTTATTAAAAAAAATAAAATGTTTCAGGAATAAGAATGAAACATTTCACAACTTTTATTTCAGTAGCAATAGAATCATGACTTCCATTACACGTTTTCAATTATTAGCACAATTAATATGAAATATTAATTGAAGATCCATGTAGGCATAAGAACCTGCTCCACACTGTGCAGGGGTAGACACGATCAGCAACTGGAATTCTCATAGGCTTGATTTTTGCATTTTTATTTCTATAATTGCAGGTTTACACAACTTACAGGACATCTATTTATACACACAACATGACGTTGCCAAGCAATTTAGAGCTGAGAGGCGGCTGCCTGGGCCATGATTAGATGGGTAGTGCTTTGGAAATGTCACGGATGGATTTGTGTGAGCTTCACTGAAATAAAACTGAATGAATAATTCTTACCGATCATTTTAACA
This sequence comes from Myiozetetes cayanensis, assembly GCF_022539395.1. Lineage (NCBI taxonomy): Eukaryota > Metazoa > Chordata > Aves > Passeriformes > Tyrannidae > Myiozetetes > Myiozetetes cayanensis. The sequence goes on from NW_026088185.1 coordinate 30,662,554, forward strand.
ACTTTGAGTAAAACAGGCTTTACAAAATGTAGATGTATCAGCTACAGAGGAGTTAGTAGGTCATTCTCACAGATGATTCAAGGCCAAGCATCAGCACCTGGGGAGCCTGAACAGAGCAGGCTTTTCTAGGGCAGGTGATTACCTGCCATTATTGGGTGATAAAAAGTGGAATTGCTCTCATTTCTTACCTGTTCATGTACTCTGAGTTTAAAGACATGAATTAAATCCATCTCTATTTCGCCTCTTTGTAGAAGAATTGGTGATAATCACATTGTCATTAAGGAAATTAGTAAGTTATTATTTACTTCTGTTTAGCCGACCCAATGAAGAGTGGTGCCCATACTGCCATTTTGGACAGAATTATTTCAGATGTTTATTTCTCAGTTTTGTTTTTTTTTTTTTTTTCCCCCCACTTTTAATAAGCATCAGTAAAACCTCTTATTCTGGTAGATTTACTCTCTAAATACTCTGTGATTCTGGTTGTGTTTACTAAGGAAGGGGGCAAGAAGGAGACCTAAAACTATATTTTTTTCCAATAAAACAACTCATCCTCACATCATAAAGTCTGCTGTTGCAAAATATGTTGTCTAGAATTTTGTGGATTGAAATTTTTTTGTCTCAGCAAGAAACACTTCAACACTGCAACTTGTGCAATAGTGTTGTTAGTAAAAATAATGAGAAAATAAGTAAGCAGATACCATTACATCAATAAAGGAAGAACCAAAATCAAATACATGCTTCCTATTCATCCTGCACATAGAAAATAAAAACACAAGTTTTAAACAAATAGTTTCATAGTGATTTTGAACTGATATAAAAAGTCAAAACTGGTAGTATTTAGAAATAAAAAGAATTATGTATTAGAAGTTTTGGTGTTGTAGATTATTGCAGAACAAAGAGCTCGGATGAATTCCAAATCTGGCAGCTTTAGTAGTGCACTTGACATCTTTTCCCTTTATATCTGGTGGTTTGATAGATTATATCATATGTTAAAGTTTATAGAAAGAGATGGAATTAAAAATAAAGAAAACATATCCTAAAATCTAATATAGCAAGCCTTAAAGACTTTTTATGATTTCAATATTAAATTTCCTTTTCGATGAAAGTGTCTTGGACCTCCGGGAAATTAAAAAGTCATATTTCTGAGGGATTTGTAATGCCTTCTGACATTTAGACTGATAGAGTGCATAAGACAATGTTTTAGAAGTAGGTAATCAACCATTGACTTCAAATGAGACTCCAACCTCAGACTTGTTTTTATTCACAGATTTTCTGGGCTGTAGAAGTAGTATTTTCATCAGCGGGCAATTCTTGTAGGCTTAGTGTTTTCAGCCTTGAGCTCACTTGCTTCTCACATTGTACAATTCTACAGTTCCTCTTTGTCCAGTTACCTGCTGACATTAAACACCTCTTACTGAAGAATGAGTGAGGACTTCATTGGAACATTCCTTGGAGGATTTGTTGGTACCTCTATCTTTGGTTCGAGCAGTATCCTTGTCAACACTGAGTTACACTGGACATTTTGCTTCACCTTGTCAATTCCAGATCTTTAATGTTTTACTGTTTTCAAATTTCTCTATTTTAACAGCTGATATTACTCTTGGATCAATAAAAGGGATGGTTTACCCCAGTGGTTTTCTCCTGATCACTGATCTTTTGTTCACAAGCACAGAACTTCTTCAGTTTCTGGAAATACAGGGTGCAATAGCTCAGTTTGCCATTAAGAAGGGAGGTTATTTGGTTCCTGAGTTAACAAAGCAACTAAATATGTACTTTAGACTCCATTGACTGAGGGAAAACAAAGTGACCATTGTATTTTATTGAACAGTGAAGTTTTAACGTGTCAATGTTCATTTGGCATAGAGCTTTGGTTACGCTTTGGCACACCACAGCAATGCCATCTATGGCAGCATTTTTGGAAATAAAGCTTTCATGCACGTGTTTTTGCCATAAGTGATTGGGATTAAAAACACTGTGGAAAATTCACTAATCCTCACATACAGGCTGTGTCTAAATTGTCAGCAAAATTTGAATGAAATAAGTCTCCTATAGAATTTTTTCTATAAAGAGTCTTTATCTGCCTTGCACTTGAAGGGACTAACAGCAGAATTTCACAGTCTGGACTATGCAAAGAACAAGATGATAATGGAAAAAATTAGCACCTGGTTTAGTAAATTATTACCACTAATGAATATGCAAGTATAGCTTTTCTGATTTTTGAAAAGGACCTTTCACATCACCTGAGATAGAAGGGTCAAATCTCGCAGTAAAAATTCTATTCTAATTTTGCTGCCAATAATGGAAAAGGCAACTGAATATCCAGATTCAGTGAAACATGAAAATAGTCCGTTAATGAGTAATTTGTTTTAGCTGTGTGTCTATACTAAATAGCTTGGAATAGTGATAATTATAATTTGCACTTGTATTAAATTTTCCATTTGAAGAGTTCAATGTCCTTTACAAACATTCTAATAATTTTTTTTTAGGGACTGGCTAATCTTCCCAACACCCAGTGCAACAGGTAGGAAGCAGCTGCAGAACAGTGAGCAGGGAATTGTGAATGACTTGGTGAAGCTCCCAGGCAGGTCAGTGAATCCTCACTTACACACTCCTTCCCCTCTGTGAGCAAGCACAGAATCCATATAATAACAATTCACAAAGTTTTCTAGAGCAACATTTGAAAAAATATCCTGAAGTAAGAATGGCTTTGAGTGGGGATTTTGAATTTCTTTTCCCAGCAGATAATTAGCAGTGGAAGCAAAAATCTGAAAGGTCAAAGTGGAAGTTGAACGCAGGTGGTCCAAGTGAAAGTTGATTAGTTGATAACTGGCTACCTGATGGCCTTTGAACCTTAAAAACTAGCCAAAATCAAAATAATTCTGTAGATATTTGCTTCAGCAAAGTCAGTAAGTAACTTGCCAATATAAAAGACTGGGAGAATTTGATCAGTAGTTATTATTTCCAAACCTCTCCCAGACACAATTTTTATGAAGATTGAAGTCTGAAAAAAACAGCCTTTCTTGAAGCATATTAAATAGCATCTGACAAAAATAGAAGCTGACTAATCTAATGTAACAGATTCATTAATGAAGGATCACTAATTGCACTCATTTCACATTAATTACTGTAAGATATATAGTCTAATGACCTTTGATTACTAAGTCTTTGTGGAGGAAGCTGAAACCTTATTAACTTTCCTCCTCCTTCCCATACAAATGATATGAAATTCTTGAATCCTACCATCTTTTACATAGTGTATTTTAGTTCCTTCTTGTTTGTTCTCTTCAGCTACAGTACCCATAGTCTTGAAGGACACTCTCATTCTTTTTCTATGTCTTCTCAAACCTTCCTGAAAAGACATTTTTTTCCACCTGCTTTTTCTACATGTCAGAGGAATTATCCTAAGTTGATAATGAAAACATTTATGAGTGTTTCTTTTCATAACTCTGTTGTCTACTATGTTCATTGTAGTGTGCCTCAACAAATCCATCATGCTTTCTGCATAATTTTCTTTTTCTCCTGCCAGTGCCTGCCTATAGTCTTCTCTCATCAGTCAAAACTGCCTTGAATATTATATATCAAGTTCCTCTTTTAAATTTTACCTTTTCCTACACACAGATCTTGTATTTGTAGCTGATTTTTACATTGTTGACAGCCAGAAAAAAGTTTAGCTATTAATAGACTAGTTTAGTTATTAATTCAGTACAGATCTAAAAGTGAATCACTAAATATTTTGTTTTTAGTGGCATGAAGCCTGACGTCTTCAGGCTGATTAAGTCCTAAATCTTTTTGCTTCTTATCGCCTCTTCACTGCTGTGACTTGACTAACTATTGAGATCAATCAGCTCCAAAATTATTTTCACCTTCCATGCCTGGTCTGACATATCTGCATGGCCCAGGCAGCCACCTGCTATGTTTGGGGTATTTAATTTAGATGATGCCTTAATCACTCTCTTATTCTCTGACAGCAAGGAGCTCAGTTACTCCAAACTCCAGTTATGATTTGTTATACCAGAATCTCTTGTTAAGGACAGGGATCTTAAAACACACCACCCATAACCACCACTAAAGCAGGACCTCTGTGAAGGTCTGAGCAGGCAGAGCCATTTGGTGGCACAATTTGCAAACCTTTGGTGAGATCTGCCCTTGGTGCAGGACCAGTAAAAGCTTTTGCTGTGCAGTCTTGGGACACCCACCTGCTGCAGAGAGCAGAACATGTCTAGTGGCAGTGGGACTTCATTCTCACTGGGGGTTTATGTACTTTCTGTGGCACCTGGTGCCTAAGCCTGCAATAAAAAGCTCAGTCTGTATTTGGTTTACTGATATATATACTTGTACAGCAATAACATAAAGCTACAGTGCTGAAGTTCATAGAAACATGACACATAACAACACTGTAGAGAGGATAAAAACATCAATGCCTTTATCCACAAATGCAGAGCACTTTCATTTTTTTCAGACTCAAGTGATTAAAAAACCCTTCCTTCAATTCCAGCTGTGACCTTTCCACATGTTTAGTATCCATTTTAATGGTGTAGTAAAGTAAAAGGTAACTCACTCTTTCAGCAGAAATTAAATTTTACGGTTGCTTTATTATGGTTGGTTTAGCTGGAGAAGGTCTCTCTTGAACGTTTTAAGATACTCTGCAAATAGTCCCAATACACAGCTCAGATAAACAAAGAATACTCATTCCTGAAAGGAAAAGCAAATGCAAGGATTGCTTCTGCCAACATTATCCCAACTGTACTGCAAAGGCTGCTCCACCCTGAGGTTACTGCTGAGGATGTTACAGAAGGGAGGCATGAGAGAGGGATTGTGCTTCTATTGTTAGCAAGCAGCATTTCCAGGTACTAATAAAAATAATTTATCTTTTTTTGTTCTCAGCAATTGCCAGATGAGATGAACATCTCGTCTTTATGAGGGCTCACTAGGAGTGCTGCCTTACGATCTCGCCCAAGGCTGTTTCAATGCCATATAAATAACTGTGTAACACAGGGTATTCAACCCAGAATTGCAAGTAATGGGAACTTTATAAATCCAGTTCATTTTACATTTAAAAGAATTCGTGTAAGAAATTAAGTTTCTTAAAAAACAGGCACTGGCCCAGCAGTTTGGCTGATCAGGACAAATGACAGGAAGCCCCATTTCAGCTGTCTAATTAGGGGCTCAGACCTGGAGGTTGAGGTAAAATTTAATTCCTGTAATGCCCAAAAACTGGTATATTGTTGGTGCTATTACACGTCAGAAAACACAGTGGGGAAGTGTGAAATACTACCAAAAACAAACCCTCAAAATTCAGAAATCTTGCTTCTAAAATCACTTTTTATGTGATCATGCCACATCCCTGGAAGAGCTCAAGGCGAGGCTGGATGGGGCTTTGGGCAACCTGATCTAGTGGAAGGTATCCCTACCCACAGCAGCAGGGTTGGAATAAGATGACCTTTAAGGTCTTTTCCAACTCAAACCACTCTACAACTCTATGATTCTATAATATTTTCTGCTGTCCTGCTAGAACTGAAGAACTAGGTATTTCAGACCAACCACCTGCCCTGCTTGTTTTGCCACAAGGGTTTTCATAGAGGTATTTCAAGATAAAGATTACCACTTCTACAATTTTGCTCTTAAAATTGTGAAAATTCTTAGCTCCTTTGCAAGGTAGTATATTTGCAATGTATGAATGAAATAGGTCCATTAAAAAAATGCCATCTTCAGAAAGTTAAAAAAAAAAAGGTGACAATTTGTTACAGACTACAGTGGTGAGAATGATTGTTGCTGACTTCTGTTTATCCCTCAAGATTGAAGCTTTTCAGGTTTCTCCAGGTGGCTGTAGTTTACCACTGTTTGTGTCTTTGACACTGTCTTAAATCCGTAAAAGTCCTGAGATGGCTGAACTAGCAAAACAAATCCTTGATCTTATGCATGTGCACACCTCAAGTATCCCTCAGATGACAATCTGAGGACAAGGATGGCCTCTTTAATACACATCTGCTCCTGCTCACTGGAAATGCATACTGAACTCAGTTCAAGTGAGTTTGTTTGTTAGTAAAGATCAAAAGAGACATTTGCAGAGACAGCCAGGCCATAATCCTGTCACTGTTGTTAATGCACTTCCCACCCAGAGCTCAGTCTTTCTGCAGCCACATTCAGCTCCAGGAACGAGAACCATAAAAGAGAGAAAATCAGGTCAGAAAAGCTGAAAAGGAGAACAGTGAGAAAGTAAAGAGCCACCAGGAAGAAGTCCCTCCAGAAAACCACAGGAATGAGTGTAAAATGATGCTTGTATCTCTACTCACTATATAAACATAGCAGGATTTCTTGCTCTGAACTTGATCTCTCTAAAAAGAGCTATGTGGAGTTCCACAGTGAGCTCACCGAAGTTTTTACACTTGGCCATGGTGAAGCAGCAGCTGGGCATTTCACTGGAGTGATTACACACGAATTTCAAGGGTTGCAAATGCTGTGGAAGTTGTTTCTCTGTAAAATATTTCCCACCAAAAAAAATTCATCAGAAGTAAACAGTTAGGACTTCTGAGAGTTTAAACAAAGTCTCCATTTTTCATGTGAGAGCACAGAAATAGAAAATATAGCACTGGATATGCTCCAAAATGCAGTCAAGTGAGCCAAAACTGGAGGGATTTTTATCAATGTTCTGCAAAGATCCTATCAGCAATCCAGAGTCAGAGAAAGAAGATTTATTTAACTATTCTCAGGTTGATTTAATAGACAGTTCTCACTCATTTTCCTATTTATTTTTTACACTGACTTTTGTGATAAAGCAATGCTTTTTATGTCTAAATGTAACTGTGTACTTACACAGCTGTGTTGTTTAGAATTATAGGACTTTGATCTTCTTTTTAAGTTATGCTGCATAAGTGCTTCAGAGCAAGATGTAGCCAATAATGTACTACCTGCATTTACAGTGTCCTCAGATAATTACAATATCTATATTTTGAATTAAAAGCAAATATTGCAGTCTAACAGTCAAAGACAAGCAGACAAGGCTGTGGATCCATTTCAGTGAGCCATTGTGAGTCAGACAGAAAGGACATTTTGTAACTGTCTGCAAGTATCAAATGTTAAAAAGCATTTCAATAAGGTAATAAATGTATGACTTCTTTTTATATCATTTATAAAGAAAATGAGCCAAAGAAAAATGGGGTTTATTATCTCACTTTGCTTTGGCAGTGACATTACTGGAGGAGAGCACAGGTGCCAGTTATGGGAAACACAACCTCTGATAACACGTTTTATGGGTTTTGATTTTAGACTCCCATTCATGAGCATGCATAATGTTTTGAGGTATTATTTTTTTACACCAATAAAAAACTCAATGTAAGATTTTATGTGTGGCATTTTGTCACATGAATGGTGAAATGTTAAAATAAGATCAGCTGAAACATATACCACATACTTCATTATCTCCTGTGAAATGAATATCTGGATAATTGGCAAAGCAAAAATCTTTGTTATAAGGATTTATGAATTGAATAAAATTACCTCCTGCCACATGAATTTCTGTAAGACTGAGATTTTCTTTTTTGCTGAAAAACATCAGGAATTATGAAGTGTATCCTAAGATATTTCTTTTAAGAATGACACTTTTTTTCAAACATGGAAACTCCCTTTCCATCCTTTCTTGCCTTCCAGGTTAATAGTGTTTAGTTTAAAATACTCTCAAAATCTCAAATCCAACTTCTCTGTCAGTTCTTAAATGAGCCTCCTTTTCATATAACTGAACTGGTAACCCCATTTGCCAGAACCTTTACCCAGTACTAACTAGTACAAACTATTCAATGGGGACTGTACCTGCTGAAGTCTGTACCTGTAAATGAAACTTGTCTCTTTGACTGTAAGGAAGGAGTTTTAAAGGGTGAGAAAAAGTACAAAAATTAAGCTTACCCCAGAGAAAAGTGGGGAAAGTTAGCATGGATAATTCAGAGAAAAAACACAAGTGGTCAGGCATTTCAAAATAGTAGGAAGGCCTTTTAAAGTGCTCTGATTAAGTTTAGACAATACCTCAGTATTCAGTAAGGACAAGAATTTAAGGGCAGGTGCATTGCAACGACACTGACAGTGATTAGGGGTTTTCAGTGATGTATCCAGGTTAGTTAGGAAGGCAGACTTCCAATGGGACCTCAAGTGAGTCACTTTATCGCTCCATTTTCAGCTTTAAAATGAAAATAATATTTTCTTTCTCTTGACATTTATTGGGAAGCTTAGTACTAGATATGCTAGTCCACGGATCATGAATGTTGAGTACAAAGTTTTACACATAATCTAATTATCTGACATTTTCAGTCTAAACTTAAAATATTAAAGTATGTTAGCTCTGAGCCCTGGAAGAAAACAGCTCTCAACAACATGAAACCACTAGAATGTGTGAAACACCAAAGATGCCTCACTCTACTGCTGCTCCTGCTCTCCCTGTGGTTTCCAGTTCATGATGATGATAAAGGACCTGACAGTCTGATGTTACGGTCATGCTTATGCAGTTCACTTTTTTCAGTGTATCAGCCAACAGCATAGACAAACCACCTGCCTGTGAGTGATAATGAACTCTGTTGCTTCTTCCATGTCCTAAGGAAAAGTCAGCATTTACAGTACCCAAGATCATGTCACGTTTACTCTACCTCTGGTCCTCATAGGCGTTTTTCTCTCAATGTCACCAGGGCAAGTCATGAAGTTGCTTTTCTTTTTCACTGCATTTACACAAACGTTACCCTTGTTTCACACTATGGCATAAGCAAGAACTCCTTCAGCTTAGCATAAATAAATTTAGATACAGGACACAATAGTGGCACTGTAGAAATAAAGGCTGCATAGAGAGAGAAAGGAGAGAGTATTATTTACTCTTTGCTAGTCTTTCCTAGCACAATACATCTCTGAAACCCAGAGGTCATTTTTTGTGAATGTAACAAATACATTCATATCCACCAAGGGTAATAAATATTGCAAATTAAGCTGAATAATAACTACACTGTCTATTTCATTTCTACATGAGAGGCACACATGGGACTTAATGTAAGCCAGTATTTATAATGCGATATATGGTATGAGTCTCATTCAAAGTTAGAACTGCAGAAATGCCACAAACACATAAATTTACTGTTACCGCCTGAGGAACAAGTGGAAAAACAAAATCACTGCAAACAACCAACGTGCGTGGAATTCATAATGAATATCTACTTTTTTAAAGTTACGACTTTTTTTTTTTTTTTTTGTGAGGAGATCTTGGCATTTAAAAGGCTGAAGAAGAAAGGTAATGCAGTAAAGCAATTACTAGAAAAATGCTATTTGCCATGTTTTTAACTGGATTGATTGTTTCAAATGTACTCTAGCCCACACGAGCCTTCAAAATATTTCTAGAAGTAACAACTAGGGAATCAAAAATAGAATCACAACTTTTTGTGAAGAATGGATGGCAGGAGGGAAAAAAAGGCACTCGCTGCCATAAATAAGCATAAATAAATATAATCTAAAGTAAGTTCTGGGCTGCTGGCATGTAAACAAAAGAGTATGCAATTTATACTAGAGTTTCTAAGATTTTTGGTGACACAAATGGAGCATATAAAAATTACAGCTCTACTGTTCCAACCAGCTATTTATGTGAAGTAGGTTTGTGACAGGATGTTTGACTTCAGATTCTTGTGGAGGTGAAGGAGAATGAACAAGTAACAGCTTCAGTTGGTATAATAGCAAGTAAACTCTGGAGACAAGAATATGATAATTAATAAAAAATAGAGGAAGTAATATGTTTAAAAAAGATCTTATTTATCACATCAGACAGACCTGGGATTCATTGCATTTCCTTCCAGTGGGAATTTTGGTAGGTTACCAAGTCCACAGATACATACTTTGAGTTTTAGATTCCTACCAAGTTATCCAAAGATACTGAAGAGGGCCTAAGATTCCATAATTGGGTAGTTCCTGTTTTAGGAAGTTAAAAGCCATATTTTCTGCTCACCTAATTTCTGCACCCAGAACTTTAGCAGTTCTCTGAGGACAGCAGATGTCCAGCATAAGTAGTATGTCTTGCTGGAGCCTAGCACTCCTCCAAGAACAGAGCTATCTGTGTTTGGACAGCAGCACTGAAGCAGTAGGAACCAGAAAACATCCTGTCTTTTTTTTTTTTCTTTGATAATATTTACCCTTTACTAAATTTTTGTTCTGATTACCTTTTTCAGGTCCACGATGGCAGATTATTTGCACAGTTAGAAACATAGTAACCAATCCAGATTCTGAAGGTGGCATTAGTGTTTTCTTTCCTAAATCCCTAATTATTTTTTTTCCTGGCCCAAGGTGTCTTGTTCCACAATTTCAGTGGGAAAAAAAATGTGTCTAGGAAAAGCATTTCACTGTATCCTACATGCAAAAAGCTATCATGGAAATGGGAGTTATATTGAAAGAGTAATAAGAAACCTGAGGAAGGCTTTCCTATTTGTAAAAGATCTTGCTGTGTTAATATCATTAGCAGAGGTCATCCTAAGGCCTGGAACATGTGAGAAGACCCAGTAATTCATTTCATTGTAAGAGATGTGTGGCTGTGTTCAGCACAGCTTAGAAAGACATCACAGCAAGTGCCACATTGGAGTCATCATTACTGCTCTTTTCTTTACAGACAAATCTACTCCAGTGTAAAACATCTCCAGGAGGAGTTTTCTTAAGCAGTTGTGTGCAAACCAATACAGAAGGTAAGAAATGCTACCATATTGAAATAATTTATGTATATGCTCCAATTGGATCCTTTACACCAGTTCAAGAGTTAAAAGTCGAAAAATTTCCTCTTTAGAATGACAGCAAGTGGCTTTTTGCATCTTTACGCGCCTGCAATGCACGCTTTTAAACTCAGGGGTGTTTTTAGCATGTTTTTAACACATCCCTGCCTCTGGCTCTTTCTGTGTCCTTAAGCAGGAACACCAGAACACTGTTGCTCCACGATGCAATCAGTGTCCTGGGTCCATTCCTCTGGCAAGTTATAGCAGACTTCCCTTTCAGGGGAACTTATAGTGTATTTGGATTGGATTTGGATTGGACTGGATTTTTTTAAAAAGCAGGTATACAGACCTTTATTCAAGTACATACATGTGTGCCTATATTAGATAAATATATATATTATATATATTATATATATTATATATATACACATATAAAATCCTATCTAGAGTGTGATAAATAACTCTCCATATACACCTATATGCACATATATATTTATTTCATATATATGCTTATTTATAGCTTTGGATGATAGCCTTTATTTGAAGAATTCTGGGCCATACAGAAAAGTGAGCCAGCATTTATTAAAGACGTTCTCTCCAGCAACTTTGGTTATCAAGGCTTGCCAGAGTTTCAGTGCTTTCCCAGCCATAAAGGCATGTACAGTCAATCTTCTTGGAACCCGGGATGTGAGAGTTAATGAAATTTGACAGCTGATTGATGTCAGATGCAGCACTGAATTTGGAAACCCAATTACCTCCTTCCCTCTCAAAGCAGAGGTCATTCCAGTCAACACGACTGTATTGCCATGCTTTGCAATTCAATCTGAGAAGTTGCAGGAGATTCCCCTCTTCAGAAAAGCCAAATATAAAAGGGAGCAAAACTTACAGATGAAGATGACACACACTGTCCAGTGACTGCCCACACGAGCCAGGTGGAAATGTGAAGTTATCCTTTCTCCACACAGACAAAGGTTATTTCTATTAGTAAGCTGGTTGTCTGTAGTTGAAGGTGGAAGGACAATACTCTATGGTAATTCCTCAGTTTCTTAATCCTGTGTCTTTTTCCCTATTGACAAATCTTTCTGTCCAAAATACTAATGGTTCATACCAATTTTTATACTCAAAGTTCAGGAGAACTCTATACTACATTTGATACACTGAAGATGATATAACTTCGGTAGAGCTGGGACAAATTGCACCGGCAGAAAAATTTAGCCAGCTTTCTAATCTCACACTCAGCTCATTAGGCTCTGCTTGTCTAAAAATGGAACTGCTGTAACTTGTTGTGCAGAAGCAGAAATCACTGTGTTGAATTCAGATGGGCAGAAATGAAGATACAGTGATCTCTGTCCTTTCTTGATTCTTTTAACTTATTAGCATGGAACAAACAAATGTGGATCTTCACCTGGTTGGCATCTGCTCTGGATTTAGTTTTTAGCAATTAGGTGCTGTTTAAAAACATTATAATGTTAATATTTACTGAAAAAAAATGAATTTTTTTTGGAAATGCAGAATAGTTCCCATAGCCCCTTGAGGGAAAATAAGAAGAAAGAGATTGACCAGACCTGTGGTAGAGAAGGACTACAATCATTACAATTGTCATCCAGGGTTTCTCCATGATACTTGAGGTAGTAAAACAGAGCATTAGCTTCTTATTAGAAGTATTTTGAAACACTCTCTGTATGAAAGAAGTGAAACTATTGCACCTCAGCAATCCAGTGTCAGGCCTGACTCTTCTTGCTCACCCACCAGTATAAATCAGAATCACTCTAGGGAAGGATTTACAGTGCAATTTTGTTCACATAGTGAAAACTTTGCATGCAAAGTAATGAGGACACCATTTTTTTAGAGCTCTCCCAATCTTAGTTTTCAGTTTTGAAGAGGTAGAAACCTCATCAGCCCTGACAGAAATGAGACTGCCCCTGAAAGTATGCCACCTCTCTGGTCATGGGTAAAGCTGTTACAAAGCATTTGTTTATTTATCCCATTCCTTTTTTGGGTCAACTTGGCAGTTTTCAAGATACTTTGAGAGCATTTACCGTAATTATCTACTTATGCTTATTGCAAATCTCTGCCTGTGAAGACTCATGAACATCTTCATAAACATGATCCTCACCTTGCCTCAATTCTGCTCCATGCAGCAGAGCCCTACAGAAGCATCATCCCTCTGGCTGTAGGGGAACTGTGAAGAGGAAAGAAGTCTGCAGACTCCTGTACAGCTCTGCTTGGATATATAGACCAGTTGAAGAATTAAAATGACTCACTGGCTGTTATGTCTTACATAACAGTAATGTCTTTATCACCATGACACAGTAGTAGCCACCAGTGTAAACTCTGTTTTCACCAAGTCCTGTTTGTAACAAAAACAGCTGGGTTTTAAAAAAGCAGGATATAACAGTAGGTGAATGCTAAAGGTAAATGGTAAAAGGAAATCACAGGTATCATCCTTTCCAAGGAGTAACTGAGACAGATCTCACAGGTCCTCATTAGCTGGTTGTACCCTGTGTCGTGGTGGAGGAGCCACAGAGGAGCTCTGCCTGTCTCCTGGAGCCCATAGTGAGTGAATTCCCATCTCCAGCCCTTCTGAAACACCTCAGCAGTGTGGCTGTTTGGTTTGGTACCAAGGCCCAGCTGTGACCCTCTGTGCTACACAAAACCACAGGAGAGCCTGTTGCTTCCCCCACCATCAAAGAGCCACATGTTCCTTTCTGCAGCCCAGACAGGACTGTCTCCAAAATCCACACCAAATACCTTACACCCCAAATAATTACTACTGTACTTGGCAACAGCTGCTTCAACTAAAATACTTAGTGGGAAAAAACTTTCAAGAATAGATAAAAATTAAAGAGTTGCTAAAGCTTTGATCCAATATTAATTTGCACATCTGCCACTGGATTTAGTGAAATGAGAAGTGCACAGCAAAAGATGATGAAAAGATTAGTTTTTTTCTTGTCTATTTTTCAGTGAGCATAAAACAACAGCACAACAGCTTTCATGTGGTCCTGCAGCAATGCTGCTGGTTGTACTGCAGGAAAATCACCAAATCATAGAACCATTTAGGTTAGAAAAAACCTCTAAGATCCAACCACTAACCTAACAGTGCCAAGTCCACTACTAAACCACATCTCTAAGTACAACATTTACACATTTTTTGAACACTTACAGGGATGGTGATTCCAGCACTTCCCTAGGCAGCCTGTTGTCATGTTTTTCTGAATATCCAATCTAAACCTTCCCTGTTGCAACCTGAGGCCATTTCCTCTTGTGCTATTGCTTGTTACCTGGGAGAAGAGACTGACACCTGCCTCAATGCAACCTCCTTTCAAGTAGTTGTAGAGAGCAATGAGGTCTCCCCTGAGCCTCCTTTTCTCCAGGCTAAACATCTCCCTCAGCTGTTCCTCATAAGACTTGTGCTCTAAATCTTTACTCAGCTCCATTGCACTTCTCTGGACTCACTCCAGCAACTCAATGTCTTTCTTGAAGTGAAGGGCCCAAAACTGAAAACAGAATTCGATGTGTGTCACAGGGTGACTGAAGGATCCTTCAGAACACAGACAGGTTTTATGCTTGGACATTTATATGATGTTTTGAGGCCCAGTTTTCTCACTTCAGCTTCCCTTTGGCATGTAGCTGCAAACATTTGGGTCTTCCACACTGCACTCTGTGTGTGTATATAGAGCTGCTCTCATTTAATTTAAAGGAGTGTTTTCCGAAATGACACGCTTGAAGAGCAGTATTATTCCACACCAGTTGTCTATCCCTCAACTTAAAATATCTTTTCTTGGTACTTTTTGCAGTTGAATCAGTTATTCTGCCATGAAGTGGAAGATAATACCAACCTAACACATGTAACACTAGCTGCAGATTGTTGCCTCCATTTCCACTTGTGTTCAGGAGGAGGAAGGAGGGAGAGTGTATGGTTATTCCAGCCCAGGCAAGGCCAGAGGTAACCCAGTGCTGCAAAACCTGCTCCTGGTGGGGCTCATGGGTAAACCAGCTCCCTTCATGTCCTGGTAGCTCTCAGTGGGGCAGTGAGTCACTCACAGCAACACAGTTTTTTTCCCCCTGCATTTTATGTGCAGCACAAAAAAAAAAAAAAAAAATTCCATCCAGTAGATGAAACTGAGCAGAAGGACAGTCTTCCTTCATGCCAGTCAAAATTCCTGGTTACTTGGTTCATGGATGATGGGAAAGCTCCCCTTCAGCCAGCACATAAACTGACATAAACATAAACATCTCTCCTGAGCACATGCAATTGCTCAGTTTTACGTTTCATATGTGTGGGAGACATCATTATGCAGTGTACACCCTCTTTTGAATTTACATGTCTGTAATTAATTATTAAGCAAAAACCAATAACCTGGAAGAAAGTGATACAGCCCTATTATCTCATCATTTGTTAATGGTGTTGAATAATTGGCAAAGAATATCTACCTGCTCTTTGACAAATATGTACTATAGCTAATTAACTCAGGTAAAACAGAGAGTATCCCACAGACACCTGGCCTTCAACCTCATGTCTGATGCAATAATCCTTTCTTTCATTTAAAAAACATATGAAAAAAACTAAGTCCAGGTCATATATCTGGATTCAGGAGAAACTCCACTCTGAATAGTGCTGAAGTAGATCTAGTTACACTTTCATGGGAATTAATTTTGAACTAACCATGTTATAAAAAGTTTAGGATGAACAAAGTCTGCTCTTTGAAAAAAAAAAAAAAAGAAACCATCCATACCTTTCCTTTAGGCTTTCAGCAATATTGACAGGGTTTTCAGGGCAAAATGCAATTTTAAGAACTCAGAATCTTTTGGCTGGGATTTTAAAATTTCACCCCATTCCAAATGTCACTTTTTCATTTAAGCCACTACCTTGAGGGTCTGTAAACCTGTGGATACAAATTTATTCCTTTTTAAGCAGAGTTTAGAATTTGAATTTACTGCTTCACTTTAGAATATGTAAAGGTTTAACTAGATGGCATAATCTACCCTTCTCTTTTATGAAAAAAGAAAATAAAATTTCGAGCTGAATTACATTATTCCAAGCCTCCTTTGTGTTCTACATACATTACTGATATAATTTTCTGCCAGAGATAATAATCATTTTGAGAAATTTATCTCCTGGAAAGCTCCAGCTACAGCAGCCCAAATCGCATTTTCCAAGAGTAAATGATGAACTGGCTTTCCCCCCTGGTTAGGCTGCACAATTTGCACGTCAAGTGAGATTATCCTCATGATTTTACAGTTACTCAGCTCATCTCAAGGAAGATCATTTGCTGCAGGTGATGTCCAAGTTTTACTTCCTCACACTATGCAGCATTTGAAGAAAGACAGCAAACACTGACTTTAAAAGCCAATGGAATATAACTGTCACAAGCCTTCTGGTTGTTTGGTTCAGTCTTATAAAAGACCAACCTTGCATGGGATGACTTCTCATGAGTGAACATTGCTGGAAATAATCTTCATTAATGCTGTAGAAGTTATATTGTTATAAATTGGAACCACGCCATGCTGATTGAGTCACATTTTCCTCCTTTATTTACACCGGCTAGGGATGTATTGCCCTGCAATACATCTTGACACACGGCTGTTAAAATGGCCTCAGTGGGGTTTCTTTTGCCTTTGTTAGCTTTTTCTCTGCTAGCAAAAAAATAAATAACAAAGATAACTTTGTCATTTCTCTTTTTTTCCCCCAGCCTCCTCAGACAAAGGCCTGGAAGCGGGATCGGAGCTTGAAAACAAAATATAAAGGACTATTGTGTCCATAGCTGGATGAAGATTTTACAGAGAAGTATTTTCTGTGCCACAAATGTCAGTTCATAAACAGAAACACTCTGCAGCAGTTTGCCAGATTCAATGAAGTTTCATTTAGGGAAAAAGTAGTTCTTGAAGAGCTTAAGGGAGGAAGACCCCATTGACAGAGCTGTGCTGCTGTGAGCTGAGCAAGACAGACAGGAAAGGAGAAAAGGACAAAATCAGATAATCCAGAGGGAAAAACTCCCATAAATTTGCCTTTAGGAAAGGGACAAAGAGAAAACGTTGTTAAAACCTTACAAGACACTGGCAAGACAGTGTCTCTGTGGGAAGTATAAGCTTTGGGATGCAGTGGGACATAGCTGTGCTCTTCTTCTGAG
Source organism: Myiozetetes cayanensis (assembly GCF_022539395.1). NCBI lineage: Eukaryota > Metazoa > Chordata > Aves > Passeriformes > Tyrannidae > Myiozetetes > Myiozetetes cayanensis. The sequence continues at coordinate 30,679,400 of NW_026088185.1, forward strand.
CCTCACCCATAGAGTCACAGAATGGTTTGGGTTGGAGGAGATCTTCAAAGACCATCTCATTCCAACCTCCCTGCCATGGGCACGGACATCTTGCACTAGATCAGATTGTTCACAGCCCCATCCAACCTGACCTTATACACAGAGCATGGTTCATCCACACCAGCCTCAAAAAGATGTATCATCATCATCATTTTTTTTTCTCTATTTTCATTCGTTTATTTTCATTTCCCAACATGAAACGATCAAGAAATGGGAGCAAGGCTAATACAGTCATAGAGAAGCATAGCCTGACCTGAAAGCAGCAGGTTTGGCAGGAAAGTGCCAGGATATCACACACTGCTTAACTGCTGTCCCTGATGCCACCAAAGCAGCCATGGCTGCTCACATCCCCTCCCGGCTTTCTGGGTGGCTCACACAGGATTCAGAGAGATCTTCACTACTGGTATGGAAAATCAAACAAATGGCTGTACTTTCCTGGTCTCTCATGTTCCTGCCTGTGCACTCACATCTGAAAGAAAAATGCAATCTGTATTACTTTGAGCAGTTTTCTTTCATATCACCCAGGTAATGCAATCACACCCATTTCCTTACGAACCCGAATGTTCCCTAACAACATTATTTTGCTTTCTTTGTAGCTGAGGCTCTTTCAGGATCAAAAGGAATTTAAGCGCAATTAGGTTAACCAGGCCTTGGAGCACTGAAACCCAGCAAAAAAACCTAACAAATGATGGAGTGGGCCAGATCTCAATGTGCTTCTCTGCATTGAATCCAAAACTTGTGCAACAAGATGCTGCTTGTTATCCCTGGATATAAGTGGTTCAGACCCTCTTGGGCCTCAAAGAAGAGATTTATTCAGTCTAATTTAGGTGGGTTTCTTTTAATCATTCTATTTTTCCATCAGCTACATCAAGGGGTGAATTTGCTTCTCAGCCTTCCCCCACTCATAATAAATGAGAGGCTGTCTTGCAAACAGGAGAGTCCTAATTACATTGAAAATATATCCTGTGGTAAATGTCAGCTACAGAAAAAATCTCGCTTCTGTAGGGTGCTTTTTCACCTTGGATTAAAACTATTATTATTGTAAAATATTCACTTATTCTCTAATCATAATTGCTGAAGCACATAGTATTTCCTTTTATTACCCCTGTACTTTGGCAGTAATATGGAAATACATCACTATCAACCTTTGAATGTTTCTGTGTGTTTAAAGCTGTCTTGATTAACCTGCTGGTATGCCACAAGTCCTGGGAGATTCTAGACTTAATCATAAATAGCTTATTTATTGGGAAGGTAGTTTGAGATCCTTATTAATTAATTTATTAATTTATTTATTTATTTTTCAAGTACACAAGCCTTTTTGAAGTCTACATTACTTCCTGTAATAGATGCAGTATAATCCCATACTTACAGGCTTCAAATAGACTACATTTCAGAAGCCATTTGGTGTTTTGAGTTCACTTCATAAAGAATTTGCTTGTCTTTAAAACATTTGAGTTTCTTCTGCCCTAAACACAAAAAAATCTCTAGAGACACAAATATCAGAAAGTATATGAATAAATGGAAAGCACTTGCATACTAATACAGTCCTATTCTTGCTCTTTGTCTTATAAGAAAGCAACTATTCATTGCAACCAGTTTTGGCACATGTTGGTAACTTCAGCAAACAGATGCCAGCACCACACAAAAGAAACTTATCAAGTCCTGTTGTGTTTTTTTTTTAATTACTTACATAATGCAAAACCTCAAAATCTTTCAAAAAACTGCCAAAGAATCACAATTTACCTAAGTGGAAATTCATCTTCCTTTTTCTTCCCCCCGTCGCCTCTGGTCTACAATTACATCCTTAACATTGTAATACCTATTTAAGAGAAGAAAAAATAAATGATAGGACAATCTATTTCTTGTGAAAAATACTTCCTGGAGAAAATAAGCAATAAGTAACCTAGAAAGCGATGCTTTGGACATATCAATGTCTTTAATGTGTAAATATTTTGGTCATTGTCTGATTTTGTAAGTGCTCTAACTCTGAAGCTTTTGGTGTCAGTAGGATGGTCCTGAGTAAACACGATGTCAACCACATTAAGGGCAAAAGCTCACCATATTTCTGCATATCACAGAGGTAAAAAGATGAAAAGATCAGCTGAAACTCTCCATTAAAATGGCATTTCTAGGAAACATCTTTCTCTAAGCAGGAATGCCACTGAAGATTTCCATTCTCAAAATTTCCGCATAAATGAAACCAAAACATCACCTGTCCTGTTCTCAAGAATCTGTTGCTAGTCATAAATACATGTTTTGAGAAAATGCTTTATAAAGGAAAAGCACAATAAACCTCCCTAAAACATCTTTAAAAAACAGCTGGAAAAACCATAAAAACTGCATTGAAAATTCAATGCAAAAATAGAAAAGAACTGAACATAGGGTGAAAGTCATTTCTAGAGGTGTAAGGTGCCATCCCTTAAGAGAGGCTGGGCTACATCTCATCTGCTAGGGACAGATGTTTGTCTAACCTGGCATCTCCAGTGATGGAAAGTCCAGAGGCTTTTTTTACTGCTTACTATGCTCAGTATTACAAAGCCCTTTTTAAAGCCTGACCTAAATCTCACTCGCTGAAAATTATTCCTTTTATTTCATATACTGTTCTAAGTAGACATGGAGGATAATTTATTACCTTATCTTTGCAATAACTCTAAAATGGCTCTAAGTACACCACATATGCCTTTTGATGGTTATAATTTTAACTAAATCAGGTAATTGGAAGCTTAACTACTGTCTGAAAATTATCACATCTTAAATAAAATATAGATAAATAATGCCACTCCTTAAAAACTATATTTAAAAATATGAACCATGTTAGGAAATGTTTTAGTTTAATTAATTATCAAGGATGATCACAGTGAATTTACTTTGCAGTGTTATTCCCATGTATTTACAGCTGAGAGATTCAAAATTAGTAGGACACAAGGCAACAACTGATTCAAAATTAAATAAACATGTTTATGAAAAAGGGGTTCTAATAACCGTTCCTGAACTTATAACTACTCCGTAAAAAGGGAATTAATGCTTAGTTTGCATATGGAGATGGCTATTATGATTTTGAGTAAGAAAACTACTTAAGCACAGTGATTAAAATAAGGCTGGTATTTAATTACTTCCCTGGGCTGTGCATATCTATAAAAATTACTTTCCCCACTTCTGAGTGGAAAACACTAGTAGATTCATAAAGCCTGAATATGGAGGGTCTTTGTTAAGCAGAAGGTAATTAAATACCTGGTTCTCACTCACTGCCTGGCTTCAGGCCGACTTCCCAGCCTCTCCACTTGGCAGCTCCAGACGAGGCTCAGACCTACTTCTACAGCCGTGGAGCCAGTAACCAGCACTGTGCACTCCTGTGGCCACGCCTTAACCCTCCCTGGCACATCCAGGAGTAGCACCAGCTCCAGGATGTCTGAAGGTAAATGTGCTCCTCCCAAACTGCCCAGATATAAAAACCCCAGGCAGCCTCTCACTCACCACTCTGGCACCACCAGTGCTCACCCCAGGTGGGTTTCAGCAGCCCAAGGGTCAGGAAAAGTTCCATGCATCTAAATCATTAGCACCACTCTAGCCTGGGAAGTTTCTTCCAAGTGATGTTGTGCTAAGGGAGGTTGATGGTGAGGTGCAGATTCTTGTCCATCAGGTGCTTGCTCAGCTGTACGTTGTGTGTATGACCGTAACATTCTAAATGGTGCATGTAACAGCAACTACACAGACATTCACCCAACTTGTTTAACATTCAGGTACCTTTGTTTCTCCTCTGTCCCTGGGAAAGCAGGAATTGCTCCTCTCCAAAGCTTGTGGCTGTGCACAGCACAAGGAGCTCTGTGGCTGCTGCAGGACTGAACCCTGCGAAAGATTCAAGCCTTGCCTTTTATCCCTCAGCCCCTCTGTTTCCCACAGATCCCTGGAGAAAATACAGTGTTCTGAGCTCCAGGAAGAGCAAGTGTATAAATCTGCTCTGGAAAGGGCTGTACATGATGCTAATCTAAATCCAAACCATTCAAGATACATTTTGAAAAAGCCATTAATTTATTACTTCCCCATTAGTGCACTGGGAAAATAAATTTAACTGACTTTTGCAATTACCTTATATTTTTTAAGTAGGATGAAGTAAAATGCATTAGGTCAAATGGTGATTTTTCCATCTGATCATCAAAAATGGAAAGGGACAATGGAGATAAAATTTGCTCGAATTCCTCACCACCTGGAAGCAAGTGGCATGGCTTTTTGAGTAGATAAAAGAGAAATATGTAATGAGAAATTGAAGAATCTGTGCTAGACTCTAGGAAAGAGCTCTGACTCCCACAGGCTTGCAATATATACTTTGTGTAGTTCTGCCAAAATCAGGGACATATCAAAGGAAAATTCTTCAGATTGCTATTCTCATGATAAAGGCCTGTAATTGGCCTGTAGCAGTACTGTCTATAAATGCATTATCCCAGTCTGTTTCTATTGTATTAGCACATTAGGCAAACACCCAGAGTGGATTTTTAGTATGAGATATTATTTTAGAGTATAAAGAATTTTTTGTACAAATATAAATAGATTTTATATATATATATATATATATATACACACACACACACATATGTATACACACATACCTAGAGCTGAGTAAAGACTATATCAAGGAAAGTTAGGATGATATTCTTTTCCAAGTTGAGACTGGAAGAGAATATGAGAAGGATCCAAGAATATGTGAAGAAATACATTCTAGAAATTTAGCTGCTTAAAAGTATATATATTGCTAAGGGTGGGGGGGAAGGAAAAAAGTAGAGGAATAGTTTTCATCTAAAGGCTTAATCTTTCATTCTTTGATACTAAAATGCATTGATTTCAACAGTTCAGGATAATGGATATTAAAGCATTTAAATCAACAGCACTCAGACGGGATGACCACATTTGGAGTAATAGTGAATTTCTGCACATCTCTAGACTGCAAAGCAAATAATTGCACAAGCAAAACGTTTGGCTTCATCCTGTGCCCTGAAGAACTGAAGCTTACTGTTGATTTGCTGCCCAGACTGCATTCCTTCTTGGCCTGATGACCCATCTCCTACGTATATCACCATATGCTTTATGTAAAAAGTCAACATTTAGCTTAAGAGTTTGCACAGACCAACCCGAAGGGACATGATAAAGGCTGACAGATTCTAATGCATAAAGTACTTTCTATAGAAACACCAAGTGACAGACTTGGTTTTCTCTTACATACCAGAAAAATATTTATTTTGCTTAAGGCTTGTGTAACATCTTTGATACTACTTCATTTGTGTTATGCCTGATGCACCAGAGAGAATCTGACCTTACTGGAAGACTGAATTGTCTCCTAGCCCCAGGACACAACAGGAATATTTCTTCTGACCTCCCTGGCCGTAGATCAGGCTCACAGGTTTCTTTGCTGCAGCATAATAAAAGGTGGTTCTCTCTAGGTTTGCTCTGTGATTAAGGTTTGATGGCATTGGGCTGGCTAGCACCAGTTCTTCCCTATTTAGTGTTGCAGTAAAGGTCTATTGGGCAGAGGAAACATTACCGATTGCCTCATGGACAGGGTGAAAAAACCAAAACCCAGAAAGTCTTGGGCAGCTGTGGAGGATAATTATGCTTTATACATCTGAAAAACAAGAGGAAGGTGATGTAGGAATCTGGAAATCTCTGCATTCCCTTCCACTTGTCTCATTGCAGCTGCAGGAGTTCACTTTCTTGCCACCTTTCTGCAGGCAGAATGAGGGCTGTATTCCTCAGGGATATTAGGAAGTAGTACCCCCTCTTTCATTTCAAGATCTGTACTCAGATATTCCGATGCCTACTACTGGTAAATATTGATAAGTCTTTAATGTACTGCTAGTTACTTGGGTTTTTTTATTTGCACAGCCTTAGATAGATCTGGCTTTGTTTTGTGCTTGCTTTCACTGGAAGAAGTCCTGACACAAGGCCTTCATGGCAGAATCTCCACCATAAGAGGAATCTCTGCTGGCCAAGGAAGCAATAGCAGGGCAGAGCTTCTCACAGATAAATATATTTAAGGGATTTAAGACCTGATAGGGCAATAGATCACCAAAGATGGCCTTCTCTGTGAGACTGACTACTACATACCAGCTGTGTACTGAACACAATAACTTGCCTTTTGTCAGTGTAACCCAGTCTTGGTTACTGTTGATCTTCCTGTGAGTTATCCAGTTGTTGTCTGAAGAAAGGAGGGGCTCTGGTACACACCATCACCTGTAAATTGCTGTTCTGATGGTTAACATTCCACACACATTCAATTATTTTACTCTTCTTTCCCTTCACTTCTGCAAACCACCCCCACCCCTCTGCTGCTTGTCTAATTTAGGGGTTTCATCTTTGCCTAAAGTGTAACCTATGTTTCTCATATAAATATAGGTTCTTTTTCTGCCTTTCACTACCAAGTCAGAGGTAGTCAGTACAATAGATTTGGGTCCTGTTGTCTTTTACTGTCAAACATTGCAAATAGTGTCTTTGTGGCTGTTCTGTGCCACCTCTCCGTTTTCCAGCAGTGTTTAAAAATGTGTGCTGTGTGCAGAAGTGTGTGTAGTTTATACTAAAAATGGAACTGCTTTAGACAGAAAGGCTATGACCAGGCCAGCTGTCAGATGTTCTATTTCACTACAGTATCCCAGCTGCCTTTAAAAACGTGAGTACTCATCTTCCCCAGTGCAAAGTCAGCAGGGCTCTGCAGGAACAGGAGGACAGCTTGGAGACACACTCTTACATGGCATGGCATTACATAGACATAAAAAATATTACATTTATCTCCCTACAGTTCTGGAAATCAGGCCACAAATCCTGGAAAAGCTCCTTTTTTTTTTTTTTTTTTTTTTTTTTAACTCATGGCTGACATATTCAAGATCCAAGTCTGGAATTTCTCTTCCTATTTTCCCTAAGGAGTTCATCTCTCAGACCTTCCCTCTGCATGCTCAGCATGAATGATCCTGACATAGAGCACAGCTCTGACCACAGCACTCAGAAAAGCCACTACTAAGAAGGAAGATCAATGTTCTGAGCACTCATCCAGGGCAAGTGAGACTGAGTTTCATCTTTCATAAGACACATAAGGCAAAGAGAAAGGCAAGGAGCTTCTCTCATCCTGCATGTTTCATTATGGCTTATTCACCCTGGTGGCTCTGGATCCCACACTAGAGTTTAGTTCCTCTTGTGCACTACCCAGAGTGTACAACTACTTACAACCGATTTCTGTGTTTGACTCTGAGAGATAAATAAGTAAAAAATGGATGCTGCAACAGTCATTGCATCAGTGAGTAAACCTGTTGGGAATATAGACCTAAATTCAATGACAGAAAGCAACTTGTCATTTACCAAAAGCAGAAAACAAACTTTAAATCCTTATATGCATTAAATTTTTCTGAATGTAAAATCAATCATCTTAATCAATGAGTATTGCTTGGCTCACCCAGTGGTAAAAAAAGCAGAGAAAATCATATCAAGTTCTAAAACTAAAAAGTGTGCCAGTACAAGTACAGCCTCCTTTCTAGATAACTTCTGAGACAGAAGATTAGCACTGTCACTCTCACAGTCTGTGAAGTACTTGTTTTCATTCCGTGCATCACAACACGTATTTAAAAACAGAGCTGAGTCTCCACACACCACACTGAGCGAACGACTTAACTCTGTCATTGATCACCTGACTTCAAAAGTGACACAAGCTGTTGGTGCTTAGTTTTGGGACTTGATTTCATCAGGGTGGTTTTTGCCCTGAATTGCTTGACTCATCACTGCTTGCACATCACCAGTGTCATACTCAGCTCAGGCCCAACCTACACCGGCCATCGTCAGTGCACTCACCTAACACTGTCTCGACTCTGGGTTTAAGCTACAGGCAAGAAAACAGATCAGCCTTTCTGCATTTTGAAGGATTGTACTAACAATTCCCCCCAGATTTCTTCATCTACCTGAACTTCATTTTTAGTGCATCAGAAGTTCTTTCAATTACAGATTTAGAAGAAGATGATCTGCATTTTAATGATAATCTCCTGGAGTTTGAGGGCTAGAATAAGAGGCTTTCTTGGCTTCAGTTTTGCCTTAAGGTAATGAAACCGTCAGCTAAAAAAGAAAAAAATATGATTTCAGTTGTATTAAAATTGTTCCTAAGGGGTTATATTCTGCTCTCAGAATAACTGAATTGATCTACAAAGAGGTGCTCTGTGTTCATGTGGTAGTACTGGAAGAAGTCCATGAGCTGTACTATGAGATATTTTAATTCTGGAAATACCATAAGGGAGCCAAGAGTTCTGCTTCAATGGCATTTTGTCCTGAGAAACACAATAGACTTTTTTCTGGTTTATACTTGATTCCATCTTCACACATCTGAACAGGTGAAAATGTCTCCACCTCCTGTATCTTTAGTTGTTTCCAGAAAGAAGGTGACAGAGAATTATATGAAAGATACCATCCAGGTCACAGTATAAGATGGGTACAACAGTAAGGAGATGGCAGATGGTTATCTTCTCAAGAAATCACTTTTGTCCCCACAAAAGGAGAGACAACACTTGAAAAGCTGGATTTTCTTCCTTCTTGAGTCTTTCTTAAATGTAGGTGACAGTATCATGCTCTGAGCTGTGCCTCAAGTCTTTCATCATTCAGTGAAACCTGTTTAAATTCAGAACTGAGCACTGAGAAGAGCTTTTGTTATCATTTGCTCTCTTGGCTGATATTTCAGAGGCTTTCTCCATAATATCAGTCCAGTGAAGGCTTTTGACTCAGAAACATTTAGTTTTATGATCCAGATTTTGAACACCTTTAAGCTGGGATGTCGCTTTGAATTCTGGAGGTCAGGCTGATGCAGTAGTCCTGGCAGTATTTTCATTCAGATGTAACTACATCTTCTCCTCACTGGACACTTATGAGCTCCTGCTGCCACTGATAAATCCATGATGACTTATTTGGGATTAATGGGGTTTTATATGGACAAAATGTCTTTCCCTGTGTTAATTTGATACTCCAAGCTATTAGGCAACTTATTGCATCACTGGTCATGCAGGGTGTTTCCCAATGCCTATGTCAAAGTGTCCAGGCAATGCTGCTCCAAATTTCAATAAGCATATGTGGCTTCCAAAACTCTCTCAGGGCCTGAGCAAGGAAACAAACAAAAAAAAATTAAACAGAATCTAAATTGTTATCTGTTATCCCTCATGCTTTAAAAGAATACAACTATTTTTTTTTTTTTTTTTTTAAACAATTTCTCTAACTCTGTTTGTAAAATTTCTGTCTTGGAGATGTCTATTTTCCCACACCTACCATGTCCTTTACAGTCTCTGTCAAGTATTTTTCCTGTTGACGTATTAAAAAAGAAGAAAAAAAAAAAAAAAAGAAGACATATTACACATAATAAAGTTTACTCAGCAGAGGCAAAAGCACCGAATGTCTGTAAAAAATGCAGGTAAATAAAGATAAATGGTGGCTTGGGACCTTTCCAACTGGATGATTCATCATCTAGCTGCTTCTCTGAGATATGTTTGATGCTAACAACATTTATGCAATATTCCCAGGCTTGGGCATGCACTGCCTGCCACAAAAGAATAAACAGCCTCCTGCTCTACTTGAGAACTCTGTCTAAGATGTATTATTATCTTTTATTGCTACATTAAATTGGCAGAAAATTAGTCTTTTCCAATATGAATACACCTCAGCCTCAATAATTTATTTTTGCCTATGTAAAATTCTAGCACTTCCTAATCTTTTAACTGTACCCATCCTAGGATTTATTTATTATTATTATTATTATTCATTCAATGCCTCCCATAAAAAATACAATGTCAGGTCATTAGGGGAGGGACCACGAGGAAGAATGAGGACAGTATCAAGGCCTGGCTGTACAATCTGAGCTAACATTTTCTCAGTTATGGCACTGATGAGTCAAGTATAAACTGTAGGTGACAAAAAAAAAGTCTAAAAAGTGCACTAGAAATCTTTTGATCCAACATATTCCACCAGCTACAAACACAAATTTTAGTGTTTTTCTTGACTGATATAAGGTTATGTGCAAAGAATGTTCAAATAGTTCATATCATCTTGATCAGACTAAACAGCTAAAATGGGATTTTCATGAATTTAAGTTAGGACTGGGCATCTGCATCCCCTTTCATGTCACTGAGAAAAAGAATGGTCCTCCTGGGCCAGACCAGAAGGCTTGATAGTTCAGTATCCTGTCACTGAGAAATGCCATTTCATATGTAGTCTGTTAATGCACACAAAAGAATTAAAATTATAACCAATCCAAAGCTGCCCGAGGTTCACTTTGTGCTTAAGTATTGTGAAAAATGCCAAACATAACTATTATTGCTGTGTAACGCTGCAGTAGTGGGGAAATTGAGAGGCAGAACTGTTTAAACACTAAAAACCAATGTGTCATAGTCGACCATAATGTAAAGGAAGGTTGTGTTGTGTTGAGGAGGATGCACAGACCAGGAAGGCAAACACATGGAAATGGAAATATACCATGGACTGAACATGTGGTGCTGCTAATGGCTGGAGCCATATGGGAAAAGGAATTCTCCAGCCAAAAGAATGAGGAAAGATGATAACCAGTAGATATGAAACAATATGTAACAAAATGGATAATTCTACGTGAAGTGACGCTCCAGGTTCAACTCTGCACTCAGCCACAGTCAGGCACGTTGTGCTAAAGGGACAGTTGGACATTTGACATCTTTTGAACACACATGTATTATACACATAATATTGGCCACGTAACACAGAGATCTGAATAAAAAGACCTCCAGATTTGTTTGTGTAATAAGCTGAACCTGCCTTCTGACCTGCCTGGGATGCTGTGGGACCTGGCCCCACGCTTTTGCCATCCTCCTCTTCAGACCAGGTACTTCATGCAACAGAAACTGGGGTGAACAGCAGATATGGATGGGATCAGACCTGTGGATCAATATTCACATTCTTTAAAATTTGTCCAAACAGAATCATTTTACTTCCAATTATAGATGTAATAACTAGTTTCATTAGAAATTATAACATTTCCTAAAATATTTTACTTCTAACAATCTGAAAAAGTTCACAAGGTGGGACCTCCATCATATTTCATTACTCTATGATCTCTCTTGCCATCTTTTTTATAATTTGTCTATAATTTTCATAGCAAAATAATTTTTTTTTCTTTAAACTTTTTTGTTCCAAAGAGATCTATTTTTGGAGCCTCTAAAGAATCTTTCCTCTGAATTTGAAAAATATTCTGAGTTGCACCTCCCAGTGCTTCTTAAGCTTCTTTTGGGCAATTTTCCTCTTGGCTATCACCTCTGTCTTCATTTGGCTTGACTGGGTTTCTTGTTAAGGTCACTCATTCCAATGAGCATCCTTCCATCTCAATTTATTGGGTATCATCACCTTCAAATTAAGCTCCTTGTGAACAGCCATGTGTTAACTCCTGTCTGTTTTAGTTGGCATCAAAGCCTGAGCCTCCAGTAGCTCCATTCCTCAGCATTTGGTAGGATTTGATCTGAAATGAGCATGTATCTGTGAGGAAAATTTTCAGGGTTAATCTTTAATTAGGAAAGGGGTGAGAGGAGAAGGTAAAAGTAGCTGCAAGCACATAAGTCTTCTGAAGCTTCATCCCATTTCTGGTGACAAGATGTAAGGAATGTCTTGCAGGTATTAAAGCCTTGTAGGCGATAGCCCAAGATTGAGACTCTGAGTCACAGCTCCCCTCTCAACTGTGGGAAACTCCTCAAACATTTTGTTCAGTGGAGCTTGAAGAATAGTGTGTCATCACAACAGACAAATCTCTGTTTCCATATTAATAATTCAGTATTCCCCAATAATTCTCTAAAGGCATAAGAGTTCCAGTAGGAATTGGCTATAAAACGTAGCCAAGGCACCCTGCTGGCATAAGCCAGCATCACTGAATTCCATGAGTGTTGATGCAGGTCCTAAGTCCTTCCATGTTTTATCACTAAAGCTGTGTCAAGTTTCTTATCCCAATACAAGCAACAGGGGAAAGCAATCAGTTCTGATTTATTTTCCTTAACCTTGGGAATGAGTACAACACTTCTGCTTTTTCTTAAATCATTAACTTTTCGTCCTCAAGATCATTACTATACTCTGTGTAAAATCTATGACTCTTCCTAGGTGTCCCTTAATGTTTTCTGAACCTGGTCTTGATGTGCATTAGGCACTTGGGATTCATTAGTGGTGTTAATCTGCAGCCATTAAAAATGCAAAGTCATTTTGAAGATGGAAAAAACCAGGCAAGCATCTTTCAAATCTGTACCTCAGTCTTTTCACTCCTCATTAAATTTCAATTGGTGAAATCTATTGGTCTCCCTTAGTCCTTTATCAGGGGGGACTGTACCATACGCAGACCATCTGGTGGTGAGTAATGGGTCAGCCACAGTGGGCTTTCAGGGGTTCATAACAAACTAGCTTAATATTGCCCAGCAGCTGTCAGTTCTGATTATGAAAGGCAAGCTTACATTCCTGTGATCTCCTTCCTTGGACTGACCCTTTCAAACAAGTTGTATGATAGTCCAAAACTATTGTTAGAGTTTTCCACAAGAATCCAAAAGCAGGTGCCCTGTGAGAGAGAATGAACTTGGCTGTTCATATGGTAAATTCTTTAATAGCTTTTCCTTGGCACGCTCTGTTTTTCATCAGGAGAATTTGCTGCCTAATTTAGAAACTCTGGGGTGATAAAGCCATTTGGGGCAGATTCACCTCAGCATCACAAAACAAGTAGTTCAACCAAAGATGCTCTTTTGTTGCTCTTTGAGAACATCTTTAATGTTAACAAGCAAACCTTTGAAAATATTATTCATCATATCAACACTTCAGGAATTCTTGATAATTAAGCTGATTACACCTGATTGGTTAAATTAGCAATCAAAAAAAAGTGGTAAATTTAATGTCATAGGTTTAGCATACAGGATGAATATATTCCACAGCATCATTTTAAGTGGTCATCCGTCTTCCATTTGTAAGATTTGATGTGGAAAACCCTTATTTTTGTCACTGTGTTTAATGGTTTGGAGAGATAAAAGCTTCTCTACTTACTGTCTCCTAAGGACATACATCTTTATATGTAGTTTGTGAGGCAGAAAGACCTGGATACTCAGAGATGGAGTTATGTTAGCTTTAAAAATATTTATAGCATCCTTTCTTCTTTGAAATTACACCTGTCAGTCAAACACAGCACTAACAAACAGAAGAAGCCTCAACACAAAACCTGTGGATTTTGAACTAATTTCTGTATTTCTGCAAAAGAACAAAGATTTCCTGTTTTTCCTGCAGAGCAACTGATGACCTTGTATTGATCACATACATTTTCTTTATTTGACTGTTCTTTTTTCTGTTTGTCTTCCAGACATTAACATGCTTTACAGATGGACATAGGGTATTATCCATCCCATTTCACACTAGAACATCTAAGTGACCCAGCCCACTACCAATGTCAACAGAGCCATGTAGCAAGGCTATTGGCAGAGTTTGGGAAAGACAAGGGCCATCACAACAAGCCCTCCCCAGGACGTGTGTCAAAGCTCCCTGAATCCCTCTTTGCAGTATCTCATTCATCCCACAGAAAATTTTTCTCTGGGTACTGTGTGAGAAAGGTGATTCTTATCAGTCACTGTGTGCAGTAAACTGGTTCTGGTATGCAAAGGCTTTCAGTTTGTGGGCTTATCAGAAGGCTGAGTTATGCCATCTCAACAGATTTTAATATTTACACCTTACCTACAATGCCTATCAGTGCTTATCAGCCTGCAGCTAATCAGCCATGTGAACAGCAGAAGCCACAAGGTGCTCTGTAACACACAGGAGACTCACTGAGGTCTTAGATTTGAGAGTACAACACTAGTAAAGATATAACACACTTCTAAAATCTCCAATGATACACAAATAGTAATGATCATGTCAACATAACACTGCTATTCGGTCTTTTTTCTGTTCTGGAACACACCTGAGAGCTGCACTGCTGCTTCCTGCATCCTCAAAGTGGGCCACAGGCTCTATTGCTTCATCTGTATTGACTGGCTGTGTGGCACCTTTACTGCAGTAGAAGGGGTGTATGGCTGGCACACATTTGGCACACACTGCACCTCCTTCCATCTCTAAAACAGCCACATAGAGCAGCTAAAGTTTTTTCAGATGGCAGCTCTCTGCCTACCCTTGGAGAACAGCATTGCAATAAACAACCTATTCTGCTGCCCTTCGGTTGCTAATACAGTGTTCTCCAAGTCACAAATATGATAATATTTTGCTTTGTTCCTCCTCACAGGGAAATTGGAAGTAAGAAATAGTGTGTTGTCATCAGTGGGTTGGAAGTACCTCATTAAATCACACTGGAACTGCTGCAGGATTTGTCTTGCTTTCTTCTTGTCATCTGCTGGCTCTAGAAATGCACAGACCTGTCTAAGGAAATGAAAGAGACAGAAAGTTTCAACACGTTGTTAAAATTAACCCTTAGGATGAAAAATACCTTCTCCACATTTTCTGGTTAAAGTATTTTGCACATTAGTAAAACAATTCAAACAGAATAACAACTTCCAGAACTTATATCAAGGTTAACTGCTGGTTACTGCCAGAAAGTATGTTTCAAAGGCTACATTAGTGTTTGACATCTCCATTTTCAAACAGCTCTTAGGGCTGAGGGTCATCTAAGGGACTTTAGAGACTGATTAAGAAAGGTTTCCAGATACTGACCTCTAAAATTTCCTTTTAAAAAAAATAGATGCTAGATGGGAACAGCCAAAAATGTGAATGGTATCTTTGGAAATAAAATCCTTGACTGGCTCTTCAGAAAGACCTTTTATGTTTACACGTGTAGTTTCTGCATGCAGCTTAATTAAGTCAGATTCTTAGTGGGGTTGTTTCTTTATACCTGTGCAAGAAAGTCAAGCAAAGTGAGACAAACACTATGAATATTTTTTGTTATTGTTCAGAAAAAGAAAAAGAGAGAAAGCAGCTATTGGCCTAAAACTCTTTCTTTTTCTTCTTTTTTTTTTTTTTTTCCCCTATTCAATTTCTTGGGTCAGTTTTATAGCAGAAAGTGATTTTCTGGGATCCTCTGCCATTGTCATAAATGACACATTGTCAGAAGGTGATTCATTTTGAACCACCGAAAACAAGAGGGGAAAAAAAATAAAAAAATTGTCAAAGTTCAGCTCCTGACATGCCTTTCAATTTGAGAAGGACTCACAACAAACTGAACAAGGGCAACACTCGCACTCCTCCACTCCCAAGCGCAGTGTGATGCAGCCAGCAGCCGAGGATAAGCTTGTTAACTCAGACATATTTTCAACATTGCATAAATTATCTACCTTTGGGGAGATGGAAATAACCAGGACTTTCTTACGTATTTTTTAGAGAGAGGGAAAATTTTAATCTGAGCACAGAAAGCACAGGTGGAATTAAGAAAAGAGAGGGGAAGAGTTGTATACCAGTAAAGGTTCAATTCCCATATATCCACCTCACATCACAGAAACCTCAGTTCCTTCCCAGCTACCACCCGGAGCACTCTGCTTGGCACAGAGCCCTGTGCTCTTGCTCTCATGTGATGGATGGTGCTTTGAATTCTCTAAGCACTTCCCAGAGTCAGCAATGGCTTCATGCAGGCTCAGGTGAAAGGCTGCATCTGTCCAGCACATTCTTGCCTTTCCTACCACATTTCTGCCATGCAGCCTTCAGAAGCATTGTGAATTATCTCTTTGACTCTTGAGCCCGGGGTTTGTGCCTATTTTCCTCTAGTGTGACTGGCACTGTCATGACCAGTGACCTCCACACTGCCCTCCTAACATCCTCCAGCCTGATCTTTGCACAGAGTCACCTTTGAAATGACCCCTTTCCCTAGAGATGAGGATGAGTACCACAGACAAGGAGGGCTGAGGAAGGGAAAGCATAGAAAGAAGCCTTTTTAATGTTTTCTGCTACCCCAGTTAATGTGGTCGGAGGGGGCTCATCATTATCCCAAGGGAAGAAGGTCCCATCATCAAGCATTACTTTTTTAACAAGAGTGCAAGTGAGCTGTACAGACCCATGGAGACTGATTGCACTCAGGCAAACAGGTTTCCAAGGGACATTTTTGAAGAGAAATGGAAGTGGCCTTGGGCACAGCAAGCCCTACTAGATCCCCAGGGAATACACTGGGATATTATTACTGAAGTGATGGCGCTGATTTTTCTTGTTGTCATTTATTGTATGCAATATTGAAGATCACAGTAAAGTCCCTGGCACTTCCCTGGCAATACAATAGCTCTCAGACAAGCCAGGCTATTTCAGGAGTGCACTCCTCAAGCTCGGACCCCCATGATCATGGGGGTCACAAGCCATGAGCATTTGAGTCACTGAGTGCAAGGACAGGCTCAGGTGCAGAGGCAGAGTGCTTGGACGGGGAATTCTTTCATCTTGCTCTGATGAAAGAAATGGGGAAAGACCTGCATTCCCTCCATGGTGCTTGTGTTGGAGGAAATAATCAATTGGATTCAAATCAATTCCAATCAATAGAATACCCAGTGTTTCTGGTCAGGAGGGTCAAAGAGACCCACAGGGAATTTTGAGGGTGAGAGCCTGAGTTTTTCAGTCAAAGAAGGAGCTCTAACTTGCACACTCTGTTCCTGTGCCTCTACCCTTCCCCTTCCAGCTTGGTCTTGCTGGATGCCTTCTGACAAAGTAATATTTTAATTTGTTTTAAGCTCCTAGAGATTTGAGCCATATCCAGGCAATGGACTCGCCCACATTTTTCAGCATAAATAAATTTCAATAAACGAAAGGCAGGAAGTTTTATTTCTTTAACATATGCACAAACACTATATTTGGTTTTCAGGCAAGACCCCAGTGTTCTGTACAAATACCACTAATGAGCTCCCAAAGGCTCACCAGGCAGCTCAGGAAGGAAAGAGCACCAGGCACCTCCAAGGGGATCTTGTGCTCCACGTCAAGAGTGAGCATCGCAGAGCTACGAATGGGACCTCTGCCATGACCAGGTGAATGCCTTCCACCTCAAACATCTCAGTGCAGCAAATAAACCAGCATGTTTTTTATTGAATACTGATAAAAGAAACCTCTCAGCACTTGTGCAAGAAGCTGAGCAGAAACTCCCAAGTAATACCTAATGCTGAAGCAAAGAAGGGGGTCTCTACTCCAGAGCTCACTCACACTCTGAATCTCATCTGCCCATGTAGAATTACCCTGGGAAGACAGAGATGCTTCTCTGCACTCCCTGGCTCCCTCACGGTGCCCTGCATGACCAGGGGCCAACTGCATGAATGGATTCCAGGTATTGCCATGAAGCTGCACCAAAAAATTAAAAGTAATTCAAGAGTCATTGGGAAAGAAAGGTGAGTAAGTAGCATGAGGCTACACGTCACGGTGAGGAGAGATGCCTCAGAAAGACGGTAAACAGAGGTTTTGTTCCTTCATTGTGTATTCTTTAAATTATCAGCGGTTGTTTTAGATATTTAAACTTGCAAATTAGAATTAATTTCCATTAAAAAATATTTCATGAATATTAATGTTAGAATTGGCACAAATCTCCATCATAACCTTCTCCCAGAAAGAGTTGTGGAACATGTGATTTGCCTTCAATGCCTGAGTAAAATTCCTATGACAACTACAAAAACACATAAGGGGAAGGATGAGACTGGAAAACGAAAGCTGCAAAGGACACCTTTTCCTTTCCATGACATAGCCCCAGCCCAGCTGGCCCAGTCCCACCTTCCAGCACATTTGCATCCCACTGGATGCACATTTGCCCCAGTAAAATTTTATTAATTATTACAGATTTATTACTTATGCAAAAAGGAAAGGACTAACATGATTTCTGAATAATTTAAATGGACAAAGGCAATTGCTGGACTGATCACAGGCTTTTGAGACCCAACTCATCCATCAAACTTACACCTCCTCCTATGCTAGTTATCCATCACCCTTTCCTTTAGGTAGGCTGTCAATAAATTTTGTGTCAGCAGGTCAGAAGGGATGATGCAGTTCCCAGCTTTGAAGGACAAATAAAGCAGAAAACAGAGGCAAAGGAAATCAGGAAAACTATTAAACACTTTCTTTGTTACATCAACTACAGCTGCCCACATTGGACACAGACAAAAACACCAACTAAACCAAATAACTAGGAGATAGATAGATAGATAGATAGATAGATAGATAGATAGATAGATAGATAGATAGATAGACGGATAGACAGACTACAGAAGATATATATATATATATGTAGGTAAAGAGATACAGATACAGAGAGATATTTAAAAAAACAAAGGATAATAACACAACTAGCTCAAAAATGTCACTTATTTAATTAAGTAATTTTGATTTTTTCTTTCTAAGCATGTTTTGCACATCACAATTCTCAGAGACTTAGAACTAGAAATATTGTATACTTTGGTAATAATTGACTCAATCAAACTCAAGGCAAATGTGAAGAGGTATATTTGTAGAGGATCCTGGGTAGGAATATAGTAATAAGAGTTGAATTTGAAGCAAATTAAAAGTAGAAGAGCCAGGTAAGGTAGACCAGAGAGTGACCTGCAGTACTGAAATCTGTAAGAATAATTCAGAGAGGTGAAGTATTCAGAAACTCATATGAAATCAGCAAATACATTCACTGAAGTCTCACTTTATGAATTATAGTAAAAAAATAGAGTAATTCCAAAAAGAGACATATACAAACATATAATCCAAAGCAAAGTCAAATCAGAATCTGTCCCTGGACCTTTCCTGAGACAATACCATCTTCCACTCAAACTAATGGTGTGTATTGCACCAGCCACCTTTTCTAAAGAAACAAAAAAAGGTACTGTATGTGCTTTCCAAGATTGAATAAGACATTCTATCAACATGCAAAATGAACTAATTCAGCCATTGCAAATGAACAGATTCACAAAGCAAAAGATAAACTTTCCACATCTCATTTAATTTATGCTGTTTCCATTCTTCACTGCACTGAGAAAACAGCTTTACTCATTCTCTAAAGTGTTCAAATGTTATAAACTTTAATAATCAAAACAAAAACAAATAAACATTATTAACTTCTTGAGAGAATATTTTAAATGAGCAAGAGAATCAAGAAAAAATTCCTAATTCACATGTTTGCAGTTTCTGCACCAGAAATCTCCCTAAGGGTGTATGTGAAAAAATGTGCAAGAACAGGATGCAGTAGGGGCCAGAGATCTATTGCTGGAGACAGAATTTGTTTTTTCACACAAAAACCTTTATCCTACAAAGATACCTAAGGTTATCTAAAACCTTTAAAATATGTGGTTTACTGGGGTTTGGTTTTGTTACTTGTGTTAGATGCATGTTAAGATACAGTTTTCTGAGGATGGTTTGAAGAATTTATTGTATCCACATGGTCTTTTTGAGGTTCAATTGCCTCTAGTGCTCCTACTTTTCAGTTTTGTCAGGCAATTTCAGAGAGAGTGGGCTCATCCAGATTCCTCAGCTGCCTTCCAGGGAGGGAGGGCATGCTTAAAGGCAATTTTACTACAGATTACAACCCAGTACTATAAGAATCATCCTAGCATTTTACAGAATCAAAGTCTTCTATTCCATGTTTGGAAGAAAAAAGAAAGAATTGTCAACGATTTGTCCAGCTCTGGAGCTGGGGTGATATCTTCAGTCTAATTCCAGCCTCCAAACTGTCATTAGATAGGAAGACAGCAATAAAACATAGTGATTTTCACTGCTGTTATAGCCAAGCCTTTCCCTGAGAAGCTGAGAAGAGGACAAAGGTCAAGAGTTTTGTAATCATCAGCTGTAAGAAGCTCTAGAATTTTCTCAGGACACAGACCTGAATAAATTATAACCATTCTCCCACTGTTAAGAAATACACCAGACTTTTTAAAAATATCTTAATCCAAGGTGGGTTTTTTTACACTTTTGATCCATTAGTGAAAAGCCTTGATTTACTATGATGTATCCAGTAGCAATTACACTGCCCAGCACGCTTCTACCTTACAGGCTATGAAATACCAAACTCCATTTGCCTGAAGTACCTCTTCTGAAATGCATTCCTCTCTTTCTTGACATGTGTAAATATATATGTATAGGTAGTAATTTCCTTTAGTGTAGACAGTTTAAGCCACCCACTCACCTGAAGGACTGTTGCTGTGCTCTAATGCAGGTTTCAGTCCTGCCTTGTCCTTGGGTACAACTCAGAGGGAGAACACATATCCAAGATGCATTTCCTCCAACACTTTAGCTTGTCATTTTCTTTAATTGAATCAACATGGGGGAGTTATCTGCAAAAAAAGAGGCTGCTTCTTTCTTGCAAATCTCAGGCAAAGAAAAACAGGCTATGTATCCTGTAATGGCACACCCATCTCCTATGTCTTACAATGCCATAGGACATTGAAAATTGATGTTCCTAAAATTGCTCTAAATGAAATAATGATAAAAGAAGACGCCAACAAACCAGTTTGACAGCTGAGACACATTAGTTAAGGCCTGCTGCTTCATAGAGCACTTTAAATACTGTTTGTCTCACAGTGGGTATCTGCAAACCCACTGTAGAGTTGGCCAAACAGCTTCCAGATCTGACTAAGTGCACTTTGCCAGGACCAGAATTATCCCCAAGGCCTTCTTCTGCCATTAATCATTCCTGCTGTACACTGCCCACATGTTTGACAGGGTCTAAACCACTTGTGAATAATGATATTTATTCCCAAGTGCCTTCTTTTATCACTATTTCATGGAGAGCAATTTTAGGAATGTCTTTTGTAGAAATGCTTTTATCCAGACCAAAGCTGAGCCCTTTTGTAAAAAGCCTTTTACATAACTTCATTCTGATCTCTTTAGTCTTCAAGAAATGATCCATGTCAAAAATATGCTGTTACTTTTTATCTCTGAAGAAACATAAGGTAAGAAATAAAAGATATTTGGGTTCGAGAGCAAAACCTTTCAGCATCTGGCTGTTTTTAAGCATTCATAAAAGTAAAGCTCTTCAGTTTCTTTTTTTTGTCTTTCATCTTCAGTAATTTCTCAATTTTTATTCTTAGGATTCATATAAGGGGTAAACTGGGCACCTCCCCCTCATTTTGCCAGGAGTATGAAATAAATTATGTAAAATAGTGCTTTTTAGCCCAAATCTATTAAAATCATACACATATTCAACCAGACAGAAATGCACAGTCACCCAAGAAAATGATTTTTTTTAATTGAGAGGCTGAATCTTCACCCATGTTGCACTTTCAAGTCAGCCCCATCTCGCTATGACTCTGCAAGTCACGTCTCAGAGAGACTCCTCTGTAAAGACAGACAATTAAATTCCTCCACACTGGATAAGCAGCAACCGAGCTGGAATGATGGAAATACCTGCTGTGTCTAGAAAACATCAGGTACCTCATTACTTTAAGAGGTAAATAAGCACTTAAATACATTAAGAGACTCTGATCCTAAACCGCAGAATGGAAACAACCGCTCTTTGGTGAGGACTTGCTGAGCTTCTTGGGGTTGAAAGGGTGGTGCCAAAGTTATCAGATCACCTCGTTTGACACATCTCCATCAGGGGTTTTAGGCAGCCTGGTCTCCCTCAGATGATGCTGAACAGCAATTCTTTCTTATTTCTGTCAGCAGAGTCCTAGTAAAGTAATGGCACTTCACATTTCTAGATGTATATATTTTGTCCAGACATCACAGACCATGTTTGTTTTACTTTTACTTGCATTATAAACCGACGTTTTATTGTTCATATGAAAGTTCTTTGGTTCTATATCTTGTTTTCCTCAATTCATTTATTGCTTCATAATGAATAGCTGCTATTCAGTAAAGTACTTGAAAAATTACCACTTTAATAATGTATTAACATTGTGCATCAGCAGGATGAAAGAGGCTGTTTAGAGCATGCTTTAGCATTTTTCTATTCTATTTTTATGGAACAGAAAACATTTCCAATTATTCAATGTTATATAAACTTCCAATTTGCCTCATCTATGTGAGGTTTATCATATAATTCCATGCTGCAACTGGGGATTCCTTATAAGTCATACCACGCAAATCAATACAACAAAATTTAAAAAATAATGGTATTAAAAATGTTTCATAACCCAGAGTCTTATTGGATTTTTTTAAACTTTAATTAAAGTTGGATTTAATTAATTTCAGTTAGCTTATCTGCCATTGTATAGCTCAATGACTGCAGCTTGTTTTGGATTCCTGTTTTATTTTGATATAAAAGTCTTTAGCACATCACAGTGCTGAAAAGTATAGAGATTACACGGGAATATAAAGCACTGGGAACACCCCTGCATGTCAGTGAAGTAGTCTGACATTTACTGTGATGTTTCACAAGGGATTAGACCCTCTAACAGTGACACTCAGGAAGCAGTATCACTGTATCACTTGGCATGTGCCTGACATTGCAGGAGCTGAAAGACAGTATTTGGGGAGAAGAACCAGCAAGGAAAACAGACCATTAAAAGGAGGAAAAATGCCACAGTCAGTAGGTTACATTGCCTCTTAAACTAAGCCTTTCCTTTCATCCTTAAAAAAATGTTAAGTCTTCACGTAATGCCAGCTTCATGTAATGCCAGTTCTCTTCACGTGTCTATCGTGTACCGACTCACTCAGCAGATCCTTTATGCCTGTTTGCTTGGTATAAAATTTTGGATAAAATGTACAAACAGTTCCGTTTTGGTTAAAAATTCATGAACTCTCTCTGGAACAACATTCAACCTCCTTAGACCAACTTTCTCCATATTCCCACTTAGTTTAATAACAGTCATAATAACTGAATATTACTTACAGTGCTGGCCAAGTCTACTGATGTGCTTTCTGGGAAATATTTCTCACCAATCTTTATTGACTAACATCTCAGAATTTCAATGTTGAGAACGTGGATATTTACTTTCTCTGTACATCATATTTATAAAGTAAATATTCACGGTTTCTGACTACCAGTGTTTCTAGCTCTATCACATCCCTTTTGAGGGAGGATAACAATACACACGGTATTCAAGATTTTTGGATGCCTTTCTAAAAATCTGATTTCTACAACTGCATAATAATGTTTTCTTATTTATTCTTTATGTCTCCTCTATAATCCCCAGTGCTTTACTAGTCCTTCTCGCTGTTGAACTTGAAGCAGTACCCAGAGAACAATCCAGAAAGGCCTCATGATCTCTCCATTGCATAGTAATGTTGCAGTTAGAGCCTACCGTGCTCAAAAATAGAACAATTTTCCCCCTCTATGCATTAATTTGCATTATTGCTACTGAATTTCATCTGCAGTTTTATTGCCCAGTCATCCAGGATTTGAGGATCCTTTTGTATGTGTTAGCAGTCAGCTTTGGGCTTGTCAGAACAAAGCAACTTTGTATCATCAGCCTAGCTGTTTTCTCAGCTTCCTTTTTCATCTCTTTTTAATTTCTGAACACCTCGAGTAGAACAGATCTCAACAGAGGTTTTCCTGGAACAACTAAAACCTGATAATTAGTCCCCACCTTTATTTCCCAAATTCTATCTAGTTTTTACTATTAACTTTTCTATGACATAAAACTTGGAGTCAGTAGGAGAATTTGGTGAAGGGTCTTGCTAAAAAGTCCACGCACGTGATTTGTGCAGAACAGCGCTGTGCACGTCTTGGCTCTTACTGCAGCAGGGGTTTCTGCAAAATCCATGGAAACTCTTTCCCACTGTGTCATCCCTATCAATGAGTTCTTTCCCTCCCTTTTTTTCCACTGTTTCCATGCCAGACACAGAAATCAGGCTCCCTACAATACAGCCACCCCTCCTTATGGGCTTGTAAAGATTGGCATTTCCTCTCTGCTGCTAAGATGTTTTTAAACACCTCATACTGCCAGAAATAGTCCATCAGTTTAACACTTCAGATCCTCAGAGAGCTTTAGGGCACAAGCACGCGAGTCTGGCAATTTGTAAGTAAATTTTCTTGATTTGCTTTAAAAAGGTTTCTGCTGAGATCTCAGCACGGGACAGTTCCTCGGGCTCAGCCCATCACGAGTCCCACCTCTGCCGTGGATTCTTGCGCAGAGATTCACTGCACTTGCCCATGATGACCTTAACACCCCTTCCTCCACAGACCCACAGGCATCCTGCAGGCTCCCTGCCTTGAGGGAATTTGGGAAGTTTTCCATCATCAGCTTTTAGGCCTTCAGAAGTCTCAAATTCTCTTCTGATCGTTCTGCTGTGTTTTACATTTCAGCTACCAGAATTTTTTTTTTCACTTTTCCCATTCTTACATATATTTCATATTTTAAATAGTGCCTTTATTGCTCCTAATAGCATCTTTTACACTGCTGTTTTACCTGGATGGTTTTTTTTCCCCTTCCAAGAAAACATTTTTTTTAAACAAGGTATTTACTCCAATAGAACATCTTTAAACAACCTCTATGACCCTGTAAGCTGCTCCTTTGACTGGTTTTCTTATTTTAATGTTGTTTCCCTACGTCAAATAAAAGTTACCACACTGGGTGTTTAGTATGTGTCTTTTCCACCTCTGAGGATGTTGAATAGAAAGGTAGTATATTCACTAATACAGATGGGCTCTTCTACAGCTAAATCATATGCAAGGTTCAATGAACTACTCATAACTAAACCACCATCTGATTTTCCTCCTTCAGCTTCCCTGATTACTTGATCTAAGAAAGAAGTATTAGCATCTCTAAATATGTGACCTCTTAATCAAATCCTATATGATATAGGAACAGAAAGTATCTCCTCATCCCTGAAAATCAAAACTGGTTTTCTTACAGAAGTGTATTCTCTAGGAAGTATTATCTTTTAAATAACCCCAAGCTATTTGAATTAAAGTCCACTTATTTCGTAAATTAAAGTAAGATAAGGAATGGGAATAAAAAGGACAGACTCATGGTTCCTCCTACATTAAACCTTGAGAATCTATATTGGTTCCTCAAGTGCCATACATGCTGCTGTCCTCTTGAAGACTTTTTCAGCAAAGCAAAACTTCAGAGTACAATGAAATATGCTACTTCTCGAAGCTGGAATGAGATGCAGAACTATATACTCTAACATGAAGTTGTGTTCAAGAAATCCAGAACCTAATTTGCAAAGGATAATACTTTTGTGCATTTAAACCTTGGGTGAGCATGTTTGAAGTAAGACCTCCTTTCCACTATTTCCACTGCTTTTCCAAGGGGGGATTTTTGCATCTGCAAATTGGAGAACAAGGGAACTGAACATAAAACTTACACTAGGCAAACTAGTAACAGAATCATTCTGTTACACTTCTGCATTAGTGTTTAGCAGCCTAAATTCACAAGCCTACCCTCAAGCAGTGATTATCGTGTGATATTGGAAAGAATTCTGCTTTTTTTGGGAAGTTTTCCTGTCTATTCTGTCTGAAAGCTAATTTAGATTCCTGAAGATCACAACACAGCACCAATTCAGCAGTGTAGACTTTGTGGGTGAAGCACTTTCTGCTTCAAGGATTCTGCATCCTGAAATACCTACAGCAGATGGCAGAAAGCAGAGAATCCAACTCTGAGCAATCACATCCATGCTACTGACTGCCTGTAACAACATTTGTGTCACTCCATCAATGAGCAGAGCTGTGCATACACATGGTTAGCCCTTTTACTTACCCAGTAATGACAGGCTATCTCTTGTCTCCAGACTCACACTTGCAGACCTGCAGGGAGGAGTGAGCAGCAGCACCACAGACACCAACTCAGAGGGGAGTTATTTCAGAGCAGAAGAGCAGCATGTATAGAAGCAGCTGGACTGTGCATGTAGCTGCCTCCTTTGGCTGGCCAAAGTGCCAGTTTGCATCCATGCAAAACACTGAATCAGGCTTTGAAAAGAGCGATCCATAGGAAATCCACACAGCTGTTATAAAGTTTCATAGGAGTGAGTCTACCAAGCCCTCATGAATGAGACAGAAAAACCTGTGCAGAAAAAGGTATTGTGCACTGCAGATGTGAGTGAGTGAGATATCAAAATCTGATAAAAGGACCATTCAAATGAGTGAGGGAATTTGCCCTAAACAGCCTCTGTCCTTTTTGCTATTAAAACAAATACTGTCCTCTCATTTTATAATCTTTTTACTACGCATGACCAATCTGTATTTACACATGTCTGTTATACATAAGACCTTGCTTACCTCTGAACACCTGTGAATACAAACCCAAGCCATCAAAATGTTGGGCCAATATAGATTAATGTGCAGACTTGAGTAATGAAGACACTAGAGTGTCTTCAAGGATCTCCACTCAAAGCCATTACAAACAAAACAAATACTGTCTTCCCTCTGCCCCCTTGCTGAGGACAACTCTCTAAGGCAGTGGAGCCCCATGGGGGTTCCCAGCATGACTGAAAATGATTTGTCAACCCACTGATATTCTGGCTACTTTGCCTCCCTGAACTCACCAGTGTCATGAGAAGACAGTGGCTTACCCTGAGCCCCTGTGGCTCTGGCAAATCAGCACAGTCAATCCACTGAAGTTGAGCAGAATTTAAGAAAAAATCATGGGAGAAACATGGCACAAAGCAGCCATAATTCCCAGGGAACTTGGCTCATGGTATTGATTGCTGGGAGGACTAGTCATGAATACTGCCAGGGGCTACACATTTTGAATGCCCATGAAATGAGGGAGCATCAGTTTATCTCATTAGTTTTCATCAAGATAAAGAGCTCAAAATAATAGGCAACTATGTCTCCTGAAAATAAAGTTTTGGCAGAAAACAGACCTGTCAACAGCAGGAGAAAAAAATGTGTTCATCCAGAGATGCTTCCTAAAGAGACAGCAGGGATGTCACCGAGGGAAGCTTAGGAATGAGTAAGTGTTGAAACCCATACTTCATTTTTTATACCACTGATTGCTGCTGTCAGAGACCTTCGATCTCTTGAGGTGGCAGCGTTTCAATCCCTTACGCAGGTAGAAGTGTCTATATAAACACCAAAGGAAGGGGTTTTCTTGTGTTTGGAGATAAAACGCTGGTGGATTCATTCACCCAAGGAATCCAGAAAATCTTTTCCTACTCATTCTGAAGAAACATCCTCAGAAACAGTAACTAAAGTTTCCACCTGCACAGAACTTGATAGTTACTTCCCATGAGCAGGACCAAACTGATCAACTCTCTGATAATTTCTCTGCCAGATCAGGTGCAACCTTTTTTTTCTAGACCAATTCAAGATCAGATTCAAAGTTCATTTCTGATGTTGGAAGACTGACACTCAGTGACAACCCCACATCATGTGTGTTGCACAGAAAGAGACTTCCAACTCAGGTACGTTTCACCTCTGGATCCCACAGGACTTTCCACACCAGCTGAGTGCCAGCAGCCCTAACACTGCCAAGGGGGAGGATAGTTTGCTTCCATAGGGACTGTTTAAAAATTGTCACTGATTAAACATAGCAGAGGGAGCCAAAATATCCATTTACATTGAAGTGGTGTCTGCCACACATACCCTGCAAAATGGATTAATTTAAACAGCCTATGTGATTTCCCATTGCAGATACCAACTAGAAGGCATTTCTGTCCATAGGTAATGAGGAGAGCAGGGGCAGGTTCTCCCCCAGCATATAGACATGAAACAGGCAGCAATCACAACAGACGTGACGAAACACAGCAGCAGCCACTGAAGGAAAAAGATATTTTGTTGTTTAACTTTTTTCTGGGCCACCTAATTACCGTGATAACTGCTCATTCTTCTTTCTCTTTTGCTAATCATTTACTGTTCCACACACAGCACTCAACCTTGTTATCAGCCATCGATCAGGAGATCAGTGTGTTTACCTGCCCTCCCATACTCCAGTCTCACCAGGCACCCAAGAGATGCTCATCTGGGAGCAGCAAGGTAGTGACAAGTTTCTCCTGTGTTTTAGTCCCACCTTCTGATAAAACAGATTGCAATTCACAGTGGTAACACACTCCACTTCTGCTGAACATAAATGCTCTGAGAATCAATACAAATAATTATTTAACCATATGTATAATGCAGACAATTTATTTTGCCTTTACCCCAAAAAAACCTCTGTTGGTACAGCATAAACAGGCAATATGCCAATATGCTTAAGTGTTTAAGGTAAGTAAGTTACTCAATCACTCCTTTACTGTGCATTTTCACATCACTATGTGCCTATTACTCTGCTTCACATACAGGGAACCAGAAGCTCTAGTAGTTAGGGAGTGTTCTTATTATGCCATATTGTAAAATGTGAAACGTAAATGTGTGATATATTTGGATATTTATGATGTAAACTTCACAGAATACGCCGAGTTGGAAGGGATCCAGAAGGATCACTGAGCTCAGCTCCTGGCCCTGCACAGGAACCATCCCCAACAGTCACACCATGTGCCTGAGCAGCATTGTCCAAACGCTTCTTGAACTCTGTCAGGCTTGGTGCTGCGAACTCTTCCCTGGGGTCTAACTTACTTTGGAAGAACAGTTCTCTTTGCAATTCCACTGCACACAGTAGCTTGGTCTTGCAGGTTGGAAGAGTTGTGCTTAACTATGGTGAGAAAGGGATTAGGGAGACTGGCAACACGAGTCAGACTAAATTGTCTCAAGCACTAGTAACCCTTACCACTCCTCTTTAGGAGTTATTTGCAGATGGGTAAGCAAGGTTTGAAGTTCCACACTTCATACTTTCATTCTGGCAGAAGGAGCATGCACACAGCACACAGCAAAAGATCTCCCCTGTTGCAGGACAGAGCAGGCCACGTTAGAAGTCATTGCCTCACATAAGGTATCTGCAGAAGAGAACAATACTGAGTCTATCAATCTCCACTGGAGTTTGCACTGGCTTTACCTGAGCTCAAATCCAGAAACCTCTAGTCTCCTAGAGCACATTCAGATGCAGAGGAAAGTACCTTAGCACATACAATAGGTGATTTCCTTCTCTCAAAGGAAATAAAAGAACTCTTCAGTAGTATTTTTCCAGTATTTTGTAATCAGACAAAATCAAACACGGTTCCATGTTGTCACCAAACAATTTGCACCAGATTAGGGCAGGGAATTTAGGACAAGAGAGCAGGACAGGTCTGATCCAAACCCTTGAAGGCAACTGCAAGGTACCTGCTGACTTCATGGGGCTTTGACGGCAACTCTTTGAGAATCACTGGCACTGTTACAAGACTTCTTACAGAGCCACAAACATAGCAGGATTCACGCTCGCCAAAATTCCACCACAGAGCTCTCAGCTGCAGGACTGATGGCGGGTGCAGCAAGACTGAGGAGGGTTAATGGGGAGGGAGCAAGAGGATAACTTCCATACTCCTATCTTTAGCTGCTCTAAATTGAAGTGTTATGCTGAACGAGAGAGTCAGAAAGGAAACCTAAGTATTATTAATGCACAGGAATCCAACTGCAAAGATGTTAAGACAATCAGCTAGGCAGGATAATATTTTGCTTGAATATGTTTTAAGAGCAATTATATTCAGAAAAATTTAGCCTTAATTCTTTATACAGTTTTAAAAACTAATTGCTATAGAAACAAATTAAGCACTCAGATTATCTCTTTCCTGAGCTATCCATCAAAAGCCTTTGTGCTGTATATCTCTTGCATTTTAACCAGCTAAGGAGCCCTCTCTGGTTCTGAAGAACAAAAAGAGTGTACATGTGCAGGGAGGGAGGATGAAGAGAACAGGTCAATTCTCTAGATGTTTTCCTCTGGGCACCGTAGTTCATCATAAAAGTAGGGGTTTTAAAGTTTATGTTCTCCAGCAGAATTTTAGTTTCCCACTGTAGGCATTTTGAGATGTGTAATAAGGTGTTACTGCATTCACCTGGAGAGAGTTAGAAGTTTGGTGTAGCCATGTTCTTCTGTAAAACTTTGTGCAAATACTTTCACCCATAGAGATGGGCAGCACAGCTTTTGTCTGTCTGAAAAGAAGTATGATGCAAGTTAAGGAACAATACGAATGTAAAATAACAGAGTAATAATAATACAGAAGAAAATAGAAGGGGGAGCAGCAGTAAGGTGAGTGGAATAAATGACTCCTAAAACTTTTTTTATCTTATAAATATGCAATTATGTCAATATAACCTTCCTATCTATACATAAACCCCTTAGGTCTGGGTTTAGATTCTCCAGTAATTTGGGTATGGCCCAGATTTCCCACAAAGCAGCAACTGTATAAAGCCTCATTCCCTTTTTTCTTCATCCATGTTAATCTATTCCGTATCCAAGCTACCTGCATCACCTGTAGATACATTTCTGCATCACCCAGGGGAGTTTATAATTCTCTGCATCTCTTAAAATGGTCAGACGTGCCAGTTCATACATTACATTGTACAGATGGAGATACTTAAATGAGACACTGATAATCTGAATAATCAATTTACTTGGACAATCTGAGATGCTGCTCAAGTTGGATGTGTTCTTTTACTTCCATGACATTATTGTAATTGCTTAAACCACTTTCGTGGGGATACTTTTTCCACCTTAATTACCTTGTCATTTATTATTAGGGATTTTAATATGGCCATTAAATGTCACAAATAGCTTTCAGTTTTTGCTCTCTGTCTGGTTCACATTCCTGTAATTCAGAAAGGTCCAGTCATATGCATATTTTTATACTCTGACATGTTTAAAACTATACTCAATGCCAAGTTTATTACAGCATTAAATTGATGAACTTGCTTTAACAATCAATGTATAAATAATCAATTTAGTGCTATAATAAAGAAAACATAAAACAGCCAACCCTCTGTCGAGTTTGCTGAGGTGCAGTGACATTTGGTGGTCATGCATGGCAACATTTGTACAAGCTTCATTTAGAGAAGGTGGCAGGTTAATTGGGACAGAACAAAATGCAGTACAGCATCCATAATAAGCAGCCTGTACAACTGATATAAAAAAGGGTAAAAGAACTGAAATGCTGTTCCCACTCCTTCCAGACATACCCTCTTAAACGAATATTCAGAATACACAGATATCTTGAATTAGCACCAATATGTTTTTATAAATTTATATGAAAATATACCAGGATATCTCAGTAGGCATCAAGTTGTTTTCTTCATCTACAAACAAAATGTTTGTAGCTCCAGACTCCCACTGCAGTAGCTGGATGAAGTGCAGATACGTTTTCCTTGGATTCAATAGTTGGCAGAAAAATTTAAACTAATGGAACCTGAAACCAGTATTACAGGGGCAACACTCAACAGTGTGACACATCCTAAGTGTGTTTACACAGCATTCCTTTGTTTCCTATTAATGTATCCTCATGTATTTCCCCTCACCCCCAAAGCCTGTCACAGAGAAAAACCCAAATCAGGGACTGATGAAGGATTGAAGGCTTCTATGGCAACAACATCAATATTTATCTGTAGAAATTACAAGCTTCAGCTGGGATGCTAGAGAAGTACTCTTAAATCTTTCAAATTGATCACCAGCCATATTTTATAATGCAGTTTGTGTATTAGTATTGTAGAGATATGCTCTCTTCCCTTCCCAGAGTGCTGTACTCACACCATGACAGTTATGGAGCAACCAAGACTGATACGCTGAAAAATGCTAATTGACAGTCAAAAGTTAGCTCTGCAGATGGGTTAAACTATAAAAAATACTGGTTTGCAAAAAAGTGGATAGTTATCACTGAATCAGTTTCTAAAATGCTCAGGTTGACTTATTACTTTTTCATCAAACCTATAATCCTAAACTGAACTACCAGAAGAGATTGTGGTTTGCTTCTTATTCTCCCTCTTTCACAGACTGAAAGGGTAAGATATGGCAGATAACCTTGATCCATCCCCTCAGCAGAAGTGAGAAGTGGTTCATCCCTGCCAGTATCAAGCAGCTGACACAGGCAGGTCCTTACCAGCAGGATTTAATGACTCTTCACTTTGTACCACTTCAGCTGGAAAAAAACCTCACAGAAGACATAGGCAACAACCCTGCTTGCAGGTCAACAGCCCTCTCACAGGGGATTTGCAATGTTACAGTTCTCTCACAATGGATTTGCAATTTGCATTCTGTGGAGACACTCTAAATGAATAAATAAGACCTATGGGGTTTGCATCATATCCAATAGTGGATAACTGTGCAGAGTATTTGCCACCCTTTGCCCAAACACAGCAGACATTGTTACCCCATAGGGTGATTGCAGATTTGCATTAAATATGTAAATATGTGCCTCAGCAGCACACTCGGCCCAATGCAAACACAGTCACACCTGGTGTTTGTCTGCAAACCCCTACAGAAGGTTTACAAATTCAATTAAGGAAAAATGCAATGAGCTGTGGCAGAGAAGGTAAGTGGAGTATAGGCAGGAAGGCATCACCTATAGGGACTACTCTGCAGGTACAGATGAAGTAGAGAGAGCAATGGAGATTAATGCCAAATGTGGCAAAATCATTTCAAAAGCTCGTGGCAGGCATGTGCATGGGATAACTGGGTGTCACAACCTGGGGTTTTGTGGAGCAAAAGAGACTCTGTCCGGGAGTGGACTCACCAATGCAGCACAAGAGGCAGGCACTGCACCCAAGTCTTGGGAGAGCCAAAAGGTGTTTGGAGCGGATGGAAATGGGTAGAGGCTCCTGATTTGCAGCACCTGGGACTCTTGAGTGCTGCAGGGTTCCAAGGAAGTGAAGGGCCAGAACCAGGAGAGGCAAAACCCTGACCTCCCCTCGGCTCCCTGCTCCTGGCAGCCCCAGCCATCCCAAACCCCCACCAAAATCACAGACCCTCTTTGTTCTGGACACTGTCCCTGCAGACAAGATTTGCTATAGCCAGATGATGATGCCAGAGTCCCAAAGGCTTAATAAGTGTCATGAGCAGGAGAAAGTATGTATATTACTGCTTGCTAACAGTAGCTTGTCTTTGTACGCGAGGCGATTCCTCCTTGCACACAAACAAGATTTTGAGCAGAGCAGCAGAAGGGTTTCTTTGGGAAGATGGAGAGCCCAGTTATGGCAGTGTACACATAGACTTTGAGCATGCTAGGAAACCAATTCTTAACAGAAATGCAGTTAAAATGTACAACTAGTTTGATATATGTAAAGTTGTGATGCATCTTAAGAATCAGAGAAAGACATAATTATTGACAACAAAATAGTATTAGAAGTTAGGGAAAAAACCATAACTGATCCATGGTTAGCTAAGCTCTAGTTCTGCCTCCAGATGGCTCACAATACAGGGCAGAGAAGCACTGCTCCTGTGTAGATTCCACTAAGGTTACTTTCCCTGCTGAGTAAAAAGTGTGTGAAGAACTGGAGGTGCTGGCTTCTCCCACAGTCAAGCTCTACCATCTACTTACAAAACACTTTAGGGTCATGAGCAGATTCCAAGAGCCACTTTTGGAAACTTTTTCCCTTGGAAGAGCAGGATTTCAACACCCACTGGCTCCAGAAAAACACTGCAGGGGCAACAAGAGGAGACCTGAGAACCAGCTTCTTCCAGCCTCAAATATCACCCCAAACCCTTCCCTGGACATAATCCCTTTCCCCAAGAAGGGCAAGCAGAGAAGGGTCTCTTTTCAAACACAGCTCCCTTTCTTTCCCACCTTGTTCCCAAGGAGGCTTTTAGGCTGCTGTCACTGCCACTGTTCCCCCTGCCATGGCTGCTCTTAAACCCTTCTCTAGTGGCATGGGAAAGCAAGTCAAACATTAGGAGAAGACTCTGACATATTCTTCTTGTCAGGTGCAGTGTTGTGCACCTACATAGCAGCAGACGGGTCCGGCACTCAGCCTCTCCAGTCTGGTCTCTGCTATAATGAGTGAATAATCATTAGCATAACAAAGGAATTAGAACTTCTCATCATATCATGATAAGACAGAAAGAGTCTCGTCCCAGTGTTGTTTATGAACCACATTTCAATTTCTTCACTTAGGGTAAACACAACACCTTGCTCTGTTCTCCCACAGTTCCGAGGCCTCTTCATGAAGCACTGTGCCACTCCTTGAAATCAGCTGAATCTCCTGCTCTTCCAATTTGTTATTGCTAACTCCTAGCTTACTCTCTGGGCTTTGATTTTTTAAGTGTGGTTTCAGGGTTTTTTTTGTTTTGTTTTGATTTTTTTTTTTCTTAAGAAAATGTACTGATAGGCACTTGGGTCCTTGGAAAAATCTCACACTTGCTTCCAGCCCCACCTCAGAAACAACTTATTGAACAAAAAAAAAGTAGGATAAAGCAAAACTGCAAAATTTGATATGCTCTCTCACAGTGCTCCCTTTAAGCCTGAAAGTCCTGCCTAAATCAGTTTTCCACACTGCCTTTTCTTTTGCCTTGCTTAATTCTGATTACACTGCCAAATGACTGTACTTTTCCTTTGTGGTCCTCAGCTTCCTAGGTTTTTTCATATGATATTTTATACTTTTCATATGATGTTCTATAAAACCTCCTTCAAATATTTCATGGGTATTCAGATTCACTGTATTTCCACAAGCAATTCCTACAAAAATAGATAAGCCCCTCTGTCCAAAATCAGTACAATTTCCACTTCAATTTAAAAACCCATCAGTCCAACAAATTCAGTGTCCACTACAACCCAAAAGGAAGAACAGTTAACTTGACAGTGTAAATACCTTTAAATGCAACAATTTTCACTGTTTTGGAAAATGAAATGTTTTACTGTAACTGCTTATTTCAAATGTGGAATTATATTTAACAATTTCTACCTTATAATGACTGTCTGAAATGTAGGATGCAAATCAAACACAGGACTAAAAATCCATAAGAAACCATGTAATTAATTATTCTTTTGTGCAAATAACTGAATGATCTGGCTCTCCTGCCTTAGTTGAAAGTTTACTGAATGAAGCATTGGCTCCATTTGTCTCTAAGGTTACCACTGCACCACTTTAAAATAGAGCAACAGCTCTGAATAGAGCAACAAAATGCCTCTTTGCTTGTCTCCTCAGAACACTCTTCTTTCTTACCACTCTCCTAATGGTGCTGAAAACCTCCCTAAGAATGGATTCTACACATTATTTGATTTGTCAAATTTATGTTCCAGGAAAACGCTGAGAGGTGGAACAAACCAAGACAGTTCTTCAGGAATGCTTTGTTCTTCATTAGGATTTTGGAAGCATCAGCCCATTTTACTAAAGCAGCTCTTCTGAAAAACTACCAGAGGCAAGATATTCTGTCCATGCATTATATGCCCTCTTCTTTTTTTTCTTTCACAGCAATGTCAGAGCATTTACAGACACCACCAGAGCTGTAATTGCTGCCAGCTGGTCTCTCAGCTGGATGTGTGGAGTGGGTCACGGCGTGCCCTGGCCAAGCTCCCCATCCTCACCTCTGACAAACTGGAGAACAGCAAGATGACCATATTGCTTAGTCATTTTTAAACAATATTCTTATTCCCGAGGTAACAGTTTCATGCCTCAGCCTATCAATTGCGTTGCTTGATGGACTAAAATATCAGACTATAACTCCCCTTCATGGAGCTGTGAAGGTTCTGCACTGTGTGCAGGATGGAACACCTGCCTGTGCAGGTACTTGCTCCCCACCTGAGCCTCTGGACACCACCTGTGTGTCAGCATCTACATTCCCTTAGAAGCATCTCTGACAGATGAACCCTCAGCTCATTTATGACACAAAAATATGCTACAGTAGAAAACATGATTTTCCTTAGGGAATTATTTCCTGAGCATCTCCCTCCCTACCAATTATATTCCCTCTGTTGGTTTTATCAATCAGGAGTTTTTTTTTTTTTTTCCCTTTACTTTTTTCTTCGTTTACGAAATCTAAAAAAGGACTGTTGGCACTTTATGGAGTATTTTAATTAAAAAGAATTGTATCTATATCATTTGTGTTCTCATGGGGTATAGGCACTATTAAATCAATTTTGCTGTTTTCAAGTTCTACTTACGTAAAAGTAGGATATTGGATTTCTAAACTAATTATATAGGAAAGAAGTCTGGTCCCCTTTAATGGAAACTTGGGACTGCATATACTCAGGTGGTTTAATTTCCTTAATTCCATCTAAATGCCTGATCAACTTTATCTAACAACACTGTAATTTCCAGACATTGGAAGACAAGGACTTATTTTATAAGACATATGTTATTTTACCTGCCTGGTGAGTGAATCACTAACACTCGATGTGAATCACCTCCTCGATGCCAGGCTCCTTCTCGACTTTCATGTATGAAATTCAACAGACAGAAGTTTAACTAAATCCTTTCTTTTCTTTTCAAAGCTCCAGGCACCTTGGAAGTTGTGACTCCCCTTAGCCACATCCCATGAGCTCCTCATTCTCTGAAGCACTCTTGAATTCATTAAGAGGATAAAGACAAGCAATCTTAATGGCACAGAAAGACGTTTTGCAGAAGATGCACCAGTAATCAATGCCGGAGAGGTTCTTCTTTCCTGGAGGCAACTGACTTGCCAGGAGGAGTTATCTGAAGTAAATACAAAATGCCTGGACCGCTGCACCTTGCCTGTGTGCTTCTAGACTGTGCAAAAGGAAGTGGTGCTCAGTATCTTTGGGTCAGTCTTGCTCTTGCTTCAGTTTCTTCAGCAGTGTCTAATAAACCTGCAAGGAGGGATACCAGGTCACACCTTGTATCCTCTGCATTTTATTAAAGGAGCCAACACTCAACATTCCAAGTTTCCACGGAGAATCTTTGGCTTCAGATCAAATACAAGCTCTTCTGTCTTAAAAGGCACAATTCCTCAGCTAAATGAAGCTAACTAACTCCATACTCTGAGTGCCAGAGCTGAGAGAACAGAGGCAATCATCTTCATTTTCAGACACAGGGAAATCTACCGTATGCCAAAAACTGAGGAACAGTGAACAGTTGGTAATAACAAATCATAGCAGACGTTGATCAGGTAATAAATAATTCTGTCCTTGCTGCAAAAAGATTAAATAAATTAATTTAAAAAATAATCAGCCTTTCCTTGTACTCCACAATCTGGGGAAAATATTCCAGTAGCCATGCAGTTACTCCTGATTTTGTAATATAGTTGAAATCTCAGTATGACC
Organism: Myiozetetes cayanensis; assembly: GCF_022539395.1. Lineage (NCBI taxonomy): Eukaryota > Metazoa > Chordata > Aves > Passeriformes > Tyrannidae > Myiozetetes > Myiozetetes cayanensis. The sequence goes on from NW_026088185.1 coordinate 30,716,279, forward strand.
TACAGGTTTCATAGATTTTGCAAGTTGTAATAGCAGAAAAAGGAGAGAAGAAATCAAGAAGGTAAAGATATGCTCTAGTAAGCAGTAAATGGATATGCTGATTCCCTAGCTTTCCATAAATTAATAAGTCTAGTCTAGTGTAAGTGTCATATTTTAAGGACAGGTGAATCAAATAGTAATTTTTCAGACTTAAAATGTCATCATGGTGCTTAACAAATGATAAGCTACAAAAAGTCTATGCTTTTCATGCTATTTTGGTGCAATGTGTACTAATTTTTGATCAATACTGTAGATCACATGGGCTAATTAATGATCGCCATTAGTTACGTATATAGCATCTGATGTATAACACTATTCAGTTGCGCTGTAAGTGGAAGAATTATTAGCAAAAGTAAAGGGATGCCTTACACCAAATTCTTTAGTCTAACTATAATCTGAGCCTGCACCTGCAAACACTTTTGCAATATCTGAATTCAATACATGCATAAAAATGTCACTAAAAGCAATTAATCTGTGCCTGATGTTCACCCTTGTATACACATTTATATAAAAATACCTGTATTTCTAGGATGTAAGAAATAATAAAAACATTAAAAGTATACCACATTTCCACGCAGATAACCCACATTTCCGATAACACACTTTTTAAACATACCAGTTCTGCCAAGGGCATTCTTACAGAAGGCCGTGTCCTCATGACACGTTCAAATTCAGGTAAATTGGAGGTGAGATGCTGAGGTAGAAAGAGTAGGGAATGGGGGCCTGAAACAGAGCTATGGGAAAAGGAGGAGACACGGTGTGGATCCACAGAGCTGGGATAACGTATTTCCTGAGCACATGCACAATCCTATTGCTGAGACACAAGCCTTGTTTGTTTTCTTTTGCAGGTAGCCAAATGCAGCTCAGTGTGAAGCACAGAAAACAATGAGCACAGAGTGGCTGTGTCCCAGGAGAACAGACAGCACATATTGTGGGAATCAGCCTTTTCACGTATCCTCCGCACGCCCAGTCCGTGCAGCAACCTCAACACGTGCACACAGCTTGTGCTTCCTTCACGACCATTTGGCTCCAATCAGGGAAAACATCTCACTGAATTCAACTGGATTAGGACCTTGTTTACTGTGTTTAGGAAAAGCATCAGTATTGTCAGGTGAGCATTTATTAAGTGATGGGTGTAACTTATAAAATCACAAACTAGCAGTCCCAGACAACAGAAGACCTGAAAACGTTGCTCTCTATAGGAAACAGGATTTGCAAAACCTTGTCTGAATTCTGCTCTTACTTTTTTTTGTTGTTTTCTGTTGTATTGTATGATCTTACTGTAGTGCACACAGTAGCCTCCATAAATATATACTGTACCTATACCATAGATATGTAATCCATATGTACTATAATTGCCACAAAGCAAAGCCATACCTTGTGGTGACATTGGGACCCAAACAAGATATCATTGCACATTAAAACTGTATTAAACTAATTGAAAAATAGTTAAACATTGCTAATAAAACAAGATAAATACTAAACATTAAAAAGACAGAGACTTTCCAGTGTTCCATAAAACCACACCTTTCAGACAAATTAATTATTTGCATCATAAAAAAATCCTAACTGTGAAAGAAAATATTCCAAAAGGAATTGATGAGTAAAAAAGCTCCAGGTGCTTTTTGATTACATTAAAAACAATTCCCATTCTCATAAAATATGCAAACTTTACATCTTAAACAGCATATTTACCTTCAAAAAATTACTTTCTTTTTAATCTTGCAAGAAATTAAACCTTAATTGGGTATGAAAGTATTTGGAATATATTCAGAAATAAAAAAAAACTACAGCTATTGTTAGTGGCACAGCATCTGTCAAGAGTTTTCACATACGTTTGAAAGATATCTAAAATTAAGCCAACACCATACTTGATTTTCATGATTAGAGTTAATCTGCAAATCCAAACTGGCTGCCTTGTTTATTTCATAGTTTCAATTTCTATTGCTGTAATTCACCCTGACAAATAAATAAATAGGTGTATGAGGGGCTGAACAATAATAAAATTTAACTTCTCAGATTCTTCCTTTGCCTTGAATGAAAAACATTTCATTTCTTTGTGATTGCTGTTGAAGCTAAATCCTGTTGCAAGAGACTTAATGAGCAGCCTTGGAATAAAAACTAATGGTGTGTTCCAGCTACGTCACCGACTTGATGCACATCAGAATTACATCTGAGACCAGATGGAAGAAAAGGAAGATGCACTATACAAAATATGTCTTCATTTGAGGAGTAAAGTATTACTCAGTGGCATTATACATTGTTAATAAACTTTCTTTATCTGAAACTATAATTTAATATTTATGTTTCTAATTTACATGTGACAAAGTAGCATATTCTAAAATTAGAGTGTAACCAGCAAACTATTAACTACTATAAACAATACCAAAACACAACTCAAACATATTTTAAGGAAACAATAGATACATTTTGGACTGGGGAATGATTTCAATTGCAGATATTGTTTTAAATACAGCTGTCAATTACATCTTGAAAGAAATTCTTCAACCTCAGAAATATTTTCTGCTTAGGGAATCCTGGGTATATACATAAAGACCAAGAGCACACCACCAAAAAATCCCTTATTGGTTACTAGTAGGTACAGTAATAATTGTAAATGCTGAAATTGTGTGTGGGGAAATAATTTTCAATATCAATGTTATATGATGCACTAGACAATATCCCCTTGAGCAGAAACTAGAGAAAATATCGTGCCCTTTATTATCTCTGTGGTTTCTTACGTGTAATAGACAGCAGAAGAATTGCACTTATTGTAACATTACAGTAGAGTGTTAGATTGCAGTTCACCTTTTAGAATATTAGTGGCCATAATACTTATGATAGGTTGTGCCTTATGCAAAGATGAATAAAGATGTGCATTTAAATTAAAAAACGAGCAACCACTTACAGAACCAACAGTGAGGCTTAACATAACAAACATGCACTAACCCTACACTTATGCAAAACTAAGTTCTTCCAGGAAACTGTAACCAACTGTTGACCTTCCACAAAGGTAAAGGTTTTGTCCCTTGGTAATATGTTTGGACTTTGCAGTCGAATTCCAGTTTATTAGCTCATTGTCTGTAAATGTGCTGTTCCACTGTGATATCCTTTAGCTGCCCTTGAGCTTCTGCAGAATCTGCAATCTTACAGTCACTTTTATTTAAGGGTTTATTGAGCCGCAGAGTAAGTCCCCTTCAGTACTACACAAATAGGCTTCCTTATTCATCCTCTTCAGGTTCCTGTGGTAAAATTGGTGTCTCCTCCTTTAAACAAGCACTAAAAAACCCAAGGATTGTGCTGTAAAGGTGATATTTGCTTTTTTCAGAAGCAATGTTATGACCTTCATCCGGGTAGATCTAGCAGAGGAGAAAGGAAAAAAGTAAATAGTTTTTATAGGCTTTTCAAATATTTAGGGCTCTAATTTTCTTTCTCTGATCTTCAAAATGTTTTAGATGACAACAGGATGATAACATTAGTTTTATGGCATCAAGGAAAGCTAATAAAACTCAAAGTAAAACTCATTCTCTTGGAATTTGAACTTACATAAAACAACCACTGCAGTGGGATCTGCAGAAGTGAAAAAATTTGTATTCTTAGCCATTGTGCTTACAACAGTTTACTTAGCTGGCATTTTCAATGGTGCCTAGGCATCCAAACCCCATTAACGTCAATGAGGATTAATTACTTCATGCTTTTAAGGACCTCTCAATATCTCAGCTTCTAAGTGTTCAGCAAAAAACCTTTTTATTCATATTTTTAACTATCTTGTTATCTTATCTAAAGCCCATCTTCTCTTTTCTCCCGGGGTGGATGTGGGCATTTTTATCTCCTAAATCAAATCCCACTGGGAATCTCTCCCAAGTGAGGCTGAGCAAACGTTTCCAGTCTGAATGAAGAAATCCAGACTAGGAGACAAGAGACCTGAGGTGGCCTGAGGCAAAAGGCTTCAGCTGCTTGCTCAGACTCAGGTTATCACAAGGTTGCATCAGAAGGGCTCAACAGGGCTCTCCTGAGACAACTCTTGTCATTCCTGCTTCTTCCTCTCTCCACAGGCCTTCACATCACCTCAGCTGAAATCACAAGGGCAGTGGGAACAGATTGTACATATAAAGTCCTTTTCCTTTCCTGAGTGACACTAACCCCATTGTTGCCACCTCCTCCCTGACAGGAGCTCTCACGCTTCAGAGAAAACTACAGGATCGCCCACGGTTCAGGAAGGTCGAGGCTTGCAATGTGTAACATCAGAGATATTTGGAGGAGTGACCCAGAACAAGGTCATGTCAGATATCCAGGAAGGTTTGATGTAATCAGAGCCCTTGGCCAGCAACATCCACGTGCTTTGGGTGGGTCCTGTGCAGGTCTGTGCATTGGCAGCAGCCCTGTCCTGCTCTTCCCATCTTGTTCTCACAACATCCTCCTCCTCTGCAAGGCAGTGCAGAGAGGGAACACTGCTCTCGCCTTTTAGCTGCCTTTTAGTAAATCTAAATGTTGAAAATAAGGGTAAATTACTCTCACGTGTCCCAATACTTTTTTAAGTAAAAAGGGACTAAAGTAGTGATATCTCCCTTTGACAAATAGCGCATATGGATTCTGGAATGCTTTGTATAGTGTTGTAAGATAAACAGAAAGATGTGGAAAAACAGAAAGATGAGAGAGAGCCTAGGAGAACAAAAAGATGATATAGTTCTTGACATCGATACTAACAGGGAGGAAAACGGGATTAAACAGACTTCTAACTGCAAATTGAGGTAATGCTGCTGCATTGTGGTAGGGAGGGTCCTTCTCAGTGAAGAAATAGCAATAGGAGGTTAAATGTTCAACTGTGTTTACAGGAAAAGCCACAGTGCACATACCTGCATAGTGTAATTAGCCCCAGCTTTTATTAGATGTTTAATTAGTTCTGCTGAATGCTGGAAGTGGACTTTAGCTGCAAGACAAGATTTGATATTATTAGAAAAAGCTACACTAATATGAAATACTTATCTGCTAAACAGCTTTGGCTGAAAACATTTCCAACCTCTGTAATTACTGGATCAGAAGCTGACTATCTTTAAGGTCAGAAGTGCCCAGCCCCATCAGAAACAGCAATACAGGGTGTTAAAACAGAGGTTCTGGAGAAGGAGCTGGAAGCCTCAAGGGAAGCCATACTTTCCACGTACTCTCTGAGGGCTCCTATTCATTTACACCCACTGCGATAGTTTAGAGGTGTGTAAAACCATTCTGTTTGAACACCTAGGCATTTTATAATTGTGTTGAAGGAAAGCACATTGGATTTTCTACTGCTTGCACAGGGTTACTACAGCCCATGCCTCTTAAGGAAATGGAGTTTCTCCACCCCATCAGTAACTTAAGCTTTGTGTAGTGAAACCAGGCAGCTTTATTATGTGTTCTAACCCTGCAGGGCTTGGGCTGCAAGTGGGCTGGGTGGTGTCACTGGATGTGATATTAAACAAGGGCTGCAGACAATCAGAGTCCCAGGCTTGAGCACACTGCATTGCTCAGATACCTATTGAAGTCCCAATTCCTGCCAGGACCAAGTTCAGAGGGGCAGAAATTGCTGCTGCCTGTTACAATCAGCAAAGTCTGAGACCCTCATGCCTGCTTAGTCATCCAGTATATCTTCTCAGCCCCTCTCCCCTGTGCTCTGGGAAGAAACACTGGACAGTGTTTGTACCCCTTTGACTGCACTTTGGATCCATAACAAAGGTTTGGTGCCTTCACACCGGGGTGACAGGCTGGCAGGTGCCATTCTCACTGTGCCAGCTGTGCATGGGCGCTCTCAACTCAGCCCATCACTGTGAGGTACTTATGCCTCCAGAATGAGGAGTAAGAAACCTTCTCTTATCCCACATTCACCAGAAGAATGCTGGGGAAAGAAGTAGGCATGAGAATCTGTTCAGAGGAGCTGGTTGCAGCACTGTAATTTGTGCCTGCATCAAAGCTTGTTCTTCAGACTTAAATCAGTTAAGAAAGTTCAAAAAAATACATTGCAGTTAAATTTAAATCTGTAATTACAAATTATCTCATTTGACACATCTTGTGATTTCATTAAAAGTGTTAGAACTTACCCTGTTCTACCTGTTTTCTGTCTTAAACTACTGCTAAAAGTATTAGTGCTATTAAAAGGTTATGTATAGCTTCAGCTTCAGATGCTTTCACACTACCTTGTAATTAATTAGCTGAAAAGATTAGCTTTCCATGTGGTGATGTACTTCACCAACTGTACTGATAATTCTGCAGAATTTCTATGAATTTAAAACAACATTAAAAATGTATGTAGCTCTATTAATAATTCATGTAATACCTTTCACTAGAAAGACAGGGGTCCTCAAGATTTAAACAAATTAGAACATACAGCATCTAAAAGGTGCAAATATTCATCAAAGAAAAATGTCACCAGTTTAGAGTTAGAAGTTGAAGCAAAAGAAAAAAATCCTATCAGAGGGATAGTAAAACTGAAAATGTACTTTCTAGATGTGAGTTTCATCAGTCCTTGAATGCCTGCCTATTAGAAGTTCTGACTCTCAATTAATTGCATCTCTAAATACTTACCATCAGCTGTTCCATGAACTATTAGCAAATTCGCTTCTTTTAAACCATGAAGGTTGTGTAATACACTGGATGCCTGGCAAACAAACACACACAAGTGTAACTGAGTTGCATTTTGAGAGTAAAATGGTCATTTTAAGTTACATTTTTATGCTAACTTACCTGATAGGTAATTTCCTCTTTTGATGGAATCCCAAGGTATCTTTCTGAAAAAGCTGATGCTGTATAAGTAAAACAAAAACTTGTGAATTCAAAGTTACTTCTCTTTAAAAATTGACCTAGAGTCAGGAGATGGTATTTAAGCCATGAAGTCAACAGAGATATTCATTTAGAACCAAAATGTATCATTTTATTGTACCACTGAAAACCATTTTTAAATGGTTAAAAAAAGAAACCAAACAAAAATCAACCAACGCCCCTTCCCAAAAAAACCCCAAGCCCACAACCAATAACAAAAAACCTCAAACCCAAACCAAAACCCAAACCAAAATGCACTGAAAAGTTTAACAGACCAGTAAAGGAATGTGCCCTGATTTCCTATGTACCATAGTCCAGAGCCTGTGCCCTAAACTTCATATACATAACCAAAATATCCTGTGATTGAATGAAAACATGGTTGATATTGTAGGGAATTGACTGCTAACCTTAAAAGAATCATTCCTCATTTAAGTCTTGATTCATGCTGATATACCTAAAGGGTCCTTAGGAAATGAGTTTCAGTGGAGAACAGGAAACAATTCCTTTGAAAAAATCAGCAGTGTTAATTATAATGTATCTGGTCTGTGCTATGGTAAACTGTCCCAGTGTTAGCTTCACTTCCATTTAAAGAAGAGAATGAGACAGTAAGGTGAAATCTCATTGATGTTGCTACATTATCTGCCCTTAGTTAAAATAAATAACACCTCCAAGAATAAAAGACATTTTGAATAAACTATCACAGAGGTGCAGGGTAGGGAATACTCACCATATAACTTCATGTCTGTGATTGGTGCCACCACAGCTCCACACTTGAAGAGCCGTTCACTGGATTTCAGGATCATGGATGTAATGTAGCCACCATATCCCTAACAATGGGATAAAGATTTTTGGTGATTTATTTCTCTTTAGCAAAATAAAGGCCACTGTGCTACTGTGATGGTATCATTTTACAGTGTGCAGCTATATCTGCAAGAATTGTTTTTAAAGGAAATGTAAAACTTCAGTTTAAGAGTGAATGGAGATCACATTGACCTGGTCATAATCTTTAAACTATGCAATTAATAATGACAAGTGTATTTTGCTTCAAGCTCCACTATTCCATCATGACAGTCTAGCCTATAGTTCCTTGATTTGAAAACTACAGAAAATAACCTACAAAGCAAACCCCAAAGGTGATGTTTTGTGGAACAAAGCCTAAACAGGAGGATTTGTACTCAGTTTTTAATATGTTTGATATAGATACTTCCAAAGTAGCAAGATACACTGACCATTTTGCTGGCAGAACAGAGAGTAGGAAAAGCAGAGGTAACCTGTGAATTGAGTGCATTATGTCCTCCTCCTGACACCTGAACCTTTGTATATTAAATTGCTATTAAAGAGGTTTCTGCATGTCAAAGATCCCACAGAGAGATACAGATCCTGCATTGTTTTGCAGAAATAAGAGCTGTATGTAAGCACATTGTTCAGTATTATGCTGATCTCTGGATGCCCTTTCTGGACACAACAGCATCCATGAGGCTGCTTTGCTACAAAGCAGGGACCACAGAGGGCATGAAGAAGTTGAGAGAGATAGTGCAGAACTGGGGAGGTCTGTCCTTGCCTCACCATGTTTGTCTGTCCCTATTTCTTCACCATCTCTCCTGCAAAGTCTATAGTAGACCTTTCCAGGAAAAGTTGTGACACAAAGAGTCATGAAAGCTTTCTGAAAGCTTTAACTTGAGACCAGAGTTTTCCTTGGAATGACACTGGCAATCCATTTCTGTATACCTGTAATCACTCTAGATCCACAGAAAATGAAATTCTGAATTGTGGCATCTGGGATCAATGATTTTCTCATATATTATGGGCTCTTCCAATTTCTCTATTTGTCATTTTTGTTTTCCCTTCATCAGTGCTGAAAAGTTGATTTTTTTCAGGTTTTTTTTTTTGTTGTAGTTGTTTTGTGTTGGCACAAAACATTTCAGAAAGAAAAAATTATCCCATATCAGGGAAAACGAAATACAAAACACCAGCTGACACCAAAAAAAGAATATTATGCATCAAATGGTTAAAGTTTTCTCATGGACTTTTATGAATGCTGCCTGTTCCTCATGACTAAATAATTAATGAATAGATGATTTCTATGGAAGAATGGGAATATTTGAAAATCCTTTAACCTTATTTAAGAAAAAATAAGCAGAGATAAACATTCTTTGGAACCAATCCACAGTACGTGTGAATGGACACGCTGAAGGAAATACAAAACGAGTGCTGAGTTTTCAAGGGAGTGTGAAGAACTGACTTATTCCTTTCCCATGGAAACTCCAGCCCAGGAGGAAAAGAGGTGCCTGGATCTGTCCATGTGCAGGAGTAAATTTCACCTAAGAAAGAATTTCTGAGCGGGCAACAGTAATTTGTATAATTCAAAGAGTTTAAGAGGACAGCAACTTTTCTCTGCCTCTGGGTTTTCTCTTCTTTTACTTTTGTTTAATATTCTGTGTCTTTCCCAACAGCACAGTTTTAGTTCTAGAATAGGTATTGCCAGGTTATTTATTATTTATGCCATGTTTTCACTAAGAGTTTGCTTAGTTCTCCTGGGAATTTCTTTCCTTTGTGCTTGTGCCCTTGCTTCCAGCCAGGCTTTCCAGGACAAAAACACTGGAGAGTGATATCACATTTTCCGAAGCATTTCACAATGACAATGCAGAAAACAGTCCACACGTCCTGGTGCAAGAAATGTGGTGCACCACTCATTGGCTGGGTTTCTGTGGGTGTAACCTAATCACCGTATTTTTAAGAAGGATGTTGGCTCTGGAATTGCAACTCATTTTTAAATTCGCTTTTCACTTCCATGAATAAATCCACAAAGTACATGGAACCAAAATTTGCTGTCTAACAGTTCAGAAAGGCCCTTGGATAATGTATCACTTGGGCTTGCAACCCTCATAGAGGTAAGCAATGGGGCAGTCAGAAGTAGGTATTTTCCACACTGTGCCCTTCGGGACAGTCTTGTTACTCTTGTGCCTCATTTGCATCACTGATTTTGACAAGGACTTTACTTCTGTGTAGTTCTGGAACCTCTTAAAAAGCTGCCTGACAGTGTGTATGAGTCCAGTTTTATGAGATCAACATTAAACAATTCCAGGCATCTTATTTTCAAGCAAAGTGCATATTCTGTTTCCATCAGTAAGGCAAATTTAATGCATAGAAAAAAAAAATATTTTCCCTATCACACTGTACATAGTAAAAAGTAAATGAGTTTTAAAATCGATTTTTAATTGACTCTAAAACAAGCAGAGAAGAGGAAAATACAATTAACCCTAGGAAGCTGTTAAATAGATTTTTTTAATTAATTCTAAAACTGACTTTTAAATTTTATGAATTTTTGTTTGACAGTACAAAACAACCCTGAAAGGTTAACTTGGAAAGGGGATATTTCCCTGACTTCAAAGCAGTGTTGAAAGTTTATCAAATTTCTGAGTTTTTGCTCTTTGCTTTCTCACATTTCCACTCTTCATTCCCCAATACTTCTATCAGAAAATAAGCACAGGAGCATGGTCATCAATAATATTTTGTGAAAGAAAAAAAACATCAGGGGTAGGTCTTGGCAGATATGTAAAGCCATAGTTATGTGTATGCTTTGTGGCAACTGTCTCATTACATCACTCTTTAGGAAACAGGATACTGCTGAATCTCTGACAGAAAACAAGTGGGAATTTTCAAGTAGCATTGGAAATAATTTCTGAAGTCAGAAACAAGTGAGCAATTCAGGGTCCTTAGTGATATCATTTCAGAAACAGTATTTTTAATCATTTGGGAAGAGGATATGGAGAAATGTTGATATTTCTATGCATATGCACTTTCATATACCTTCATAACAGATATTAAAACCTGAAGAGAAACGTGGCCACAATCTTCTGATGGATTAAATCAACCCAGTTTATAAAGCCTCAGTTTAAAAATCTCTGGTTGCCACCCTCCAAACCAAATCCTGCCTCCTGAAATTCTTGCAGTAACAGTTTCTTTAGCTCCAAGGAGTGTGGCAGGAGCTCAGATCTTTGAGGAAGGTCATGTTCATGTGAAATGCTAATAACAGCCACAAACATTAGCCAGTCCCCAAAATGCTGCCACGCAGGAGGTAAATGTCAATATCCTCATCCTGCATTCAGACAGACTGAGACAAGCAGGTTAAATGACCTGCCCGCAGCCATGCAGCAAGTCAGTAGCAGCGTGGGGATGAGAACTAAGGCATTTCATAGTGAAATGCATGCTGCTCGTATAACTGATGATTGTGGGGGGGGTGCTTGATCATGGTTTGTTATTGCTTTGAGCTCAAAGGCACAAAACAGCTTCATTTTTATCAAAAAACTTTTAAAAAATTAAGAGGTTGCACATACCAGCTCAGAGATGAAGCAGCAGTTGGGCGGTGTTTCTAGTGGCTGCTTTTTAACAGATGTCAGTGAAATGCTACTTAGTTTGCTACTAAAAGTTAAGCCTTTGCCTCGTTCTACCTCATGCTAAGGGCAATGACAGGCCACACAGCAAAGACAGCTGATAAAATAGCAAAGGCAAGACTTCTCACTGGTGCAACAAGAAAGTTGTTGACAGCACCACAGGGTTGTTACTCGGCTGAGCTCAAGGGTCAGTAAAACATTCAAATTAAAAGCTGGGTTAGGGTGGCTTTGCCAATTTAAATTCAGCCCAAATATAAAACTTTAAGAAACAAGCTTTCACAAAAACCAAGCCCACATAAAAAATTTCTAAAGAAAGCAGATTTTTTAACAAATATTTTCTCCTTCAGATTCTGAAGCAGAAATACTGCTGTACTATAAAACTCATGCTATTGAATTAAATACCTATTCTGAGAAAAAGACAATATATAGAACAGACAGGAAATTATGGGAGGTTTCCCCCCTCTTTGATCTGACACTATTTTCTTAAAGAATTATGATGATATAAGCTGCTATTTTTGCACATTACCTTTCCAAATATACTCAGTCTCTTAGGATCAATGAAGGGTTGTTTCAATAGTGATCTGAAAGAAAAAAATTTGTTGTTTTTGGTGGTTTTTTTTTTTTTACTTTGGTAAAGTAAAATGGTGAATTTTACTTGCTGAATATACTCTTTAAAGAAAATTATTTGTACAGTAAGGATTCATCATACATGCAGGTCAGGTAGAAGAACAAATTACATCCATACAAGTAGTACTGCACTGTGAAATGTGATTTGCTTCCTAGTTCCTTCTCTATATGACAAACAGTTGGTGTTAGGCTCATCTCATCTAATTTAGATACCTGAATTTCAGCATCTTGTCTAAATTACCCATTTACATCTGCTTTTCATTTAAAGGACAGAAGAGAGACACTGTGAGAACAGCCATTCTTTCCCAACCATGTTGGAAACCTCTCTCATTCTGGGGAGAATAACCCTCCAGAAATGCCAGGATTTTCCACTAACCAGAGCTTAAATGGCTGGCTTTGACCAGCGTTTTGACAGCTGAAGGAAGGTAAGATGAATGGAACTTCTTGCTTCTTGAATCTAGATAATTAAATAAATAATTAATTCTCTCATCAAGGCCATTAACCAGCTATGGTGAATTTTTTACAGAAAGGATAGAATAACCTGAGAGGAAAAATCCAACTAGCTTTTGAGGAGACAAAACCAGCTGCAGCACCTCCTATCAGCCAGGGGCACCCTTCCTTTTTCCCTTGCAGTGCATCCCAAGAGGGGCCAGATTAAATTTAGCCTAAAACATACTGGGATTTGAGCAGGGAGATCAGGTATCACAGCAGACTGTGTGGGCTGCTTCCAATTGCCCTTCCAGGAGGGTCACCTTGAATTGCTCTGCTCAGTGCAGCCCATTCCTGACCAAAGTGAACACCAGGAGCCCTATTGCCCAGGCAGCAGACACAGCTGCCTACTCATGCCATGGTTAAAGCATCAACCACTTTCAAAAGAAGAAGATGAAAATATCTGGCCTTACATCTGTCTTTCCCTGGGAAACCCTACAAAAAGTCCGTCCAGACCTTGGTATTTGCCATTTAGACAAGTGGCCCCTGAGTAAAGAGTATTGTCAAAGCTATATGTGATTACTTCATAGATGGACATTACTCTTGTCTGCAGCTGGTGGATTTATATCAGTTTAACAGTGATAATGTAAATGAGAAGTAAGAGGCATTTGCCCAAATTTTGCTCTCATTACACCATTATAACACTCTTTGCTTTGTGCTGTTACTCCAGATCTCTGTAGTGAAAATGAGAGCAGTATCCGATCATATAGGCCTAAAATACTGTAACACAAATGCATTTAACCATTAACACATGTACAACAAGAATTGTTCCTAAGGGATATAGACAAAAACAAATTAGCTCAGATGGCATATTTAGATTGCACAGAGCAGGGTCAGCTTTATCAAAGAGAAGCACCAACACAAAAATGCACCTCTTTGATCTCCTATTTGTTGTTTGCAATGAAAACATCATTGCTTAAAAATTTGAAACGGCATTATAATAAATATGAACAACATTTACATATGCAAAGAAAACATTCTGGGCAGTTTCAGCTGAAAATGCTCGTTCATCAAGGTGTAAGAAGGGTAAAAAAGAAGAAAAGTTTGCACATACGTACTCTACAGCTGCTATTTGGTCCTTCACTTCCACTGATCCTAAGCATCGATGGACCTCCTGTAGAATCTTGAGGCCTTGAAATCCACTCCCTCTGCCATCAAATCGAGCTACGATGACATTATCAGAGTTGACAAGCACTGAGTCCCAGTCAATGTGAAACTTATCTGTAACCAACTGGCTGCCTGGAGCTTCATCACTGCAAATACCAACACACCAGACACAAACGAAGACTATTGACAATGTGATGCACTGTGCCGATCTCCGATATTTTATTCAGCCTAGATGGCAGAGTTCAGTCGGTTATGCAATCCTGCTGAATTACTGTCACTTCCATCGATACCATCCCATTAGCTAGTGCTGCTATCCCTGCAGCAGCAGCAAACAAAATAATTTCTTTAACCACATAACCACTATGCCGCAGTGCTGCCAATACCTGAATATACTTTGTTGAAAGAAACAGAAAACTAGTGCTGCTTATAACACAGTGAAAAAAACCAACACATAATCACTAATGGCTCAGTTCTGAGAAGGGTCATGCAAAATTGGTTAAGCTGCACTAAACACACAAAAAGGAGAATTTATTTTGTACCCTGATTACCATTTGTAGGATATATAATACTATTAAGAAGTATGTTATCTTAGAAAACAAAAATAATTGCATTATTGTACCCTTGAATGGATTTTTTGAAACAGAGTAAAAAGACGACTGAAATATACACTGGAGAAAATTATATTTTCTCCATCCAAATTCATAGCAAGAAATGGATGCAGGCAGGAGTGATAAGTTTATTTTATTACATAAAAAAAAAAAGGTGTTTTACATCAGAAAAGGTGGAATAGAATGGGAGAATGCATTTTCTAGAGGAACAATAAGATTTGCCATTGAAGCCAAATATACTGTTTTCCTTACAAAGAAAATAAAATGTCAGTTTTAAAAGGGATGCTTGTCATTATTTTTCCCCCAAGATAAACACAGAATAAAAGAGCAGGCTACCATGAAGTTGTACAAAATATGAAATTGTTCTGTGCAGGCTACATCTGCCAGTTGACTGCAAATTAAAATGTAAAAGTGTCTGTGCTGGCTGTATGGAAATTAGATTGGATGGTCTGTGGGAATATCCTGTCTAAGGTGAAAGAAAGATGAAGACAGAAATTATTATTTTGCCAAAGAGACTTATGTAAACCTGGGGGAGGAAAGAGAGATAAAAATATCCTGCAGTAACTACTGTCTTACATGTACAATAACATGCTGATTCAATATCTGGTTTTGGCTGTGGATAACAGACTGTCTCCAAGGTAATCACCTAATTAATTAGCAAGCATATGATGAACACATATGTTCTCAAATTCAGTCAGACCTACCTATGTAGTTGCTATATCATGTACTGAAATCAGGATTACTTGGTTATGGACTCATCCACAATATGTTATGCTTGATTTACCATTATCTTGTACATCAGGCTTATATTTGGTTTTAGAAAAGAAAGAATGGACATTTTTTTGTTTCCTTAACCAATTAATTTGTGATTACACTTAACTGTTTATGATAAAGAGCAATATTTGGAAATACTGTCACGTTAACTCTGCAGAAGACACAATTCAGAAAGTATATAATCATTATTATTTACAATCAGAAGCAGAACAATACTTTCAATTTCTGCTTATTGTACAGAGGAAAGTTTTCAGAAGCACTATACATTGATGCAGATGTTTTCACAAAGCATTTATCATTCCTTTCAATACAAGCAGCCTCAGACCAGATATAATTACTTTTAAGTTCTTCCAACTTTCAACAATAAGATAATGTCAGAAATATTCATGTTTGACTAGGTAACTTTCCAACAGCTTAATGCACCCCACACAAGTGAAAATATCATGAGTCAGCCTGCTTCCCTTCCATCTAATATATGAACAAAACTAATATACTAGACTAAAACTAATTTGTTTTATACACATTATATATCTAGGTTCTATATCTATATATGTTATATGCCATATGTCTAGACACTTACAAATAGGAGAAAAACCATTACATTTGTAACCCTTTCTCTAAACCAGAAAGTGCTTAAAACCAAAAGGTGTTTCAAATAAAAAATGATACCCGCAGAGAATTTCTTCTGTTAAGAAAGGAACAACAAACAGAGCCTCAGCAGGATTCTCAGTGGGTGAGAACTGACAGTGATGGTTTCCCAAGCTCCATTTTGGAGGGCAAAGCTGGGCTACTTTCAGGTTTAGACTTTAAACACCATATATGTTCCAGTCCTGCATGATGGGTTGTTTGACATATTGCTTTTGGAAGCAATTTTCCAGTGGCTAGTTTATTTCAAGAATGTCCATATAAGTAGCCTGTGACAGGCATTTAAAGCTATTTCCATTGAGGTACATATCAAAATTCCCATTAGCACCAAGAGGTCTCTTTACTCTTCAGCTGCTACTACAAAATGATGCTGATTATCCGAGGTGTGCTTCTGTCTTCCACAGAGAGACAACATATATTCTATGCACCATTTAGACCCCATTGCTAACCTTTCAAATGGGGCTTCTGCAAGGTATTAATTCTTTATGCAAGTCTGAACATCATCCTGAGGGCTCTGTAACAAAGTAAGATTGATACTGATGGACAGTCTGATTTCAGTAGTTTGTCCTGGGTTTAGAGTTGTCTCAAAGTTCAGGTTTGGTTTTATGCTCTATCACCATTCAAAGCCTAATTATAATTAACTGCTGTTCAGTGGTACACTCGTCAGAGAATTAGTTCTTGACCCCACTAGCGAGACTGCAAGAAGGGCTGTGCCATTTACGCTAAGGTGTAATACAAACACAGAAGTCTTCTTCCCACCTGACTATGGATGGTCCTAAGAAAATCACGGACTAGCCAAAGCACTGTAGCCAAATCAAAGCCAACACCAAAAGGGCAAAGAAAAGCTACAGGCTCTTCAACATCCCTCAAGAGTTCCTTAAGGACAATCATCTCCAGAGTCAAACAAGAGCAGAATGATCCAAATGAAGACTATGCCTTGTTTCTCCTGATTCATTTTTCTTGCTTGTAAGTGACAGCACTTGCACTTTCCCCTTTTTACTTTTTTTCCCCGGAGTTTCAAGGTTCAGAGCTGCCCAGTGTGCATCTCCAACAGCAACTGCACTCGGACCAGGAGTCCACTGTGGCAGCACAAATGCTGATGGCTGGGGCACACTGCTGGAGCTCACCACCGAGGCACCATTTAAACAGACAGAAGCCATTAATAATATACCAATATCGTTGATCTCAGTGGGTAATTTGTATGCTTCTTGCAAGGCTGCCTGGTAAAAGGGGTAGCTCATTATAAGTTCATAGATTGCTGAAAAGAGAGGAACCTGTTCTTTCAAATTCTATAGCCAAAAGCTTAAACTAAAGTCTCTGTTCATGATTTGAGTTCCAACCTACAGGGAATAATGCAGTGTTAGCAGAGAGGCTACCACTGTTGTGCTGTACTCTGTGCAACACTCCTCTGCCACTCTGCTATCATGACTGCAGCCAAATTTGTTCCACATTTTGCACCATTTAAAAGCTAACTGACGAGATTTTGAATTGGGATTTTAGAATTTATAGGACTGACCAAGTAGGACGGAAGACAATTTTAAAAGATGCATGCCAAATAACTGCTGTCATCACTGCTTAATATCCAGTACATTTCTTTCTATTTCTGCAAAACCAGTGGATTTGATGCAGCATATGGAAAAGATAACTTGACAGAAAATATGTGAGAAAGACTGCAACTGAAAGAATAAAATCTATGTAAAGAAATGTAATTGATAAAAGTCATATTTTATTTATGGTGAAACTGAGTGGGGAAAGATCATTTTGCAAAACTGGTGCAAATAATAGAAAGATCCACTTCATTTTCAGATTTTACAAGCATCTCTTCCACAAGCATCATCTTCCAAGCACATACACCATTACTGGTCAAAAATCAGGTAACTTGAATAGTCTCAAACATCGAGAACAAAAAATCCCAAATGCTTTCTTTCTTTTCATATGCCCTGTTTAGATATAGCAGACTACAACTAAAGACAGATCATGTTTACAACTCCTGCCTGAGACATGGCTAAAGAAATTAAAAGACCTGACCAGAAGAGATTCCATTATGAGGGTAGAAAACATGCAAGAGGCAGGACCAAAGCAGAGAGCGTAGTAAAGCAGAGAGGATAGTATGAAAAATAAAGCTTTTATTCTTAAAACATCTTAAAACATCTTTTTGAAACCCTTAAGGCTGAAGACTTTAAAAATACAATTTTGAGAACAAGAGATGTAACCCTGTCCTGTGTCATAGGAAAAGGAGGTGAAGTTTTGAATCTCCTCTTGCCTTTTTTTGCTATGGAAGATTAAATGAGCATTTTATTCACCTAGCAAGATATATACTGCTGTAGGGGAAGAGGAAATAGGGAAAGCTGAAAGAAGATGGATCTTAGCTCAATGATTCCCCAAGACTTTTGCATGGACAAGACTGAAGAGAAAGGGAGTGAACAGATCATCACTGCCCACAGCACCAGGACTGCTACTGCCCATGAAACAGTTGGAATGAGCCTCCAGTCTATTTCTCCTTTAAACCAAACTAAATGAATCCTCCCTCTAGGCTTTGAGAATTATTACAAAGTTCAAAGAATGGGGAAGAAAATCTAAAAGAGTAAAAAAGAAAAGACTGTTCATCAAATACTTTGATGTAACAGAAACACAAAAGATCAGTGAAATACTGGCATGCTCTGCAGAGGCAGGATGAATACAGGCATGAAATGGATAGCTGGCAATTCATGAATTATTCACCTGACTTAGGGATCCCCTAAAAAGTAAAGTTTTCACAAAATATTTTTATACTTCACCATGCAGCCAAGCATTGTTCCTTCTCTTGCAACAGCTGCCAGTTAAAATGAACAATATCCTTTACAACAAGAGAAAGGTACACAAGACAGCTATTAATTGGTAGTGTTACCATACCTCAGATCTTGAATGTTTCCCAACACTTGCATTAAGCCTGCCTATATTTCTTCTAGCCTTTAATGACTTGTTCTCAAAGCTGCAAAAAAAATTCACTTCAAACCCTATTGTCTTATCTTGCAATCAGTCCCGAGAGTGTATTCGCTGGAGGCATAAACAGGTTTGATTGCCTGTGGAAGGCCTAAAACTTTCCTAATTTCAACAACAGGCAAACCAATTCCTGTTTATAACCAATATATAAGAAAACAAGTAAACAAACAAACAAAAAGAAACCTCTTGGAGACAATTCACTGTTACATTGGAGAATACCTGGGTCTTTTTCCCCTCAGATATCAGAACAAGCTTTCCACTGATTCAGTTTTACAATATCCACAATATTGGACAATTTTAAATGGCGCTAAATAATACATACTGACATTTAAGATACATCATCTACAGATTTGAAGAAATGAGGTTAATTATGTTCAAGGCAAAATAAAGAATGATTATCTACTCTGATTTTATTACCCAGATTAAATGTCTTTACTTAATCATTTCCTGTGTGTTACCAAGAAGTGTATCTTCCAACTTTTTTAATGAGTAAGGTGAACCATAATGAGAAAATCAAGCATCTGAAATTTAAACTTTGATCTTAATTATATAGAAAAAAGATGATAATCACTCTTTCAGGCAATTACTGTAGAGCCCTCTAATCTATAGCTACAGTGTATGCATTATATCAGAAGGAAACTGAGTGTGAAATGTATTAGTGGTTTAGGAGAACAAATGAAAAAAAAAAGGAAAGCATTTTAATCTTTCAAGATTTTATGGGCTACGCATCACAATTCTGGAAAGAAAGACAGTGCTGCCTCACATAACTGGTTTCTACACAAGAACTATGTGTTAGATAGTCCAGCCATGCAGATGGACATAAACTTTATGGACATAAACTTTAACACAGCAATACAAAAATCTACTATTTGACCATTGCAGAACACTTTGCAACTGTTAATGGATGAATGTTCACAAAATCCCTGTGATGAAGATTACAGGATATTCAGGGCCTGGTTCTTAACTTGAGGTTGTGTCTGCAAGGAACTGTACCTAGTTCATATCCAGGTTTCACACCAGGAGGAGATTAGTGACTGGATTCAGCCTTAACATTCAGGCACAACAAGGACCATGTGCTGGAGGTTGAAATTTACCTGTGTTCATCCTTGCATGAATACAGGAGCCCTATTATAGTCATGCACCTTTGAAATGGCTACTAGCTTTCAGTACTCCGAAAAAACCCCAAACCAGATAAACCCAAACTTCCTCCACTTTACCTATTTCCAAATTCTGTTAATGCTGTTGTAACCCTATTGATCCAGAGAGCACATTAACACCATACAAAAGTAGTCACTGGTGATGAAAATTTACAGTAACATTATGAACCTCACTCATCAAAAACCCACTTCATTCTGAGCCAGTGAAACCAGCCACCAGCACAAAAGTTCTGCAGAGACAAGACCACACAGATAAAACAGACTCTGGCAAAATGTGACACAGGAAAGATCACTTTTCACCAGAGTCTTGGAGTGACTCTGGAGCAGTGACTTCAGCCAAACAGCATGTTAGATCTTACATGCCACATCTACCCTCCAGCTAGGGGACAAAGGGGACAACACCTACATACACTTAGAAACTTATAAGCACTTAACTAAACACTTAATTTGCACTGCAAAGACCTATTACATGAATTTCAGGTTTAAAATCACATTGTCTTTTCCTCCTCTCTCCTCCTTCCCTCTTTCCCTCCCTCCCTCCCTTCTTAAGCTCTGGTCAAAGTGCCCTGCTACTGAGGTGGAAAGTAAAACCCACCTCTTATCTGCTAATACTCCACTTTTTCAGATGTATATCTTCTCTTTATATATATCTAAGTGCATGTTGTCTGGATCAAGATGTTATATAGAATCTCCTCTCCAAAAAATGGACATACAATTAAACCAACACTCTTACAGAGACACTGGTAAGCATTCTTTTTCAAACTTTCAGCAGATGTATTATAATGATAATTGTATTATGACTGGAAATGAAAGAAAGAAAGTAGGTGCAGCTGAATAATATGAAAGGCAGCACTTGTTATCAGCCACTAATTCTTGTCTAACCCTTCTAGCAGTAGGAACAGCAGGTCTCTCAATCAGTTCCAACAGTACCACTCTGGGACCCAGGAAAGTCAAATATCTGGGAAATTATACCATCTATACAACTAATGTTCCCTATAAAAGCTACATGTTCCCCTTGGACCTGAATATTTTTTTTTTTTTTTTGGTAGTATTTCTGATCATGAAATAAACATTAAGACATCAATTTGGAGCCATGTGGGTCAAGAAATTACCCCCTACATACCCACAGATATCCAATCGTTCTTTCTCAAGCGCTAGGCAGAATTTACTAGACTCAAATAATCATCCCACAAGGGAACTTCCCATAACTTCAGTGACAGTTTTCAGTTTTATATTTCATTTGGGGACCTCTTTAATAGAAAAAGGGACTGCTGGCAACCTTAGTTTAAAGTCTGTAAAAAGCTGTAGAAGAAATATAACTGCTTTCTCTTCTAGGGAATAGGAGGACACAAAATACGCTGCATAACATGAGACAGGACAGATTTCAAATTTCCAGTTTCATACTTTCATTACTGTACAAAGTTTTCTAAAACTAACTCCTGCTAAAGCTAACATTGAGAATTTGATATTGCAAAGGTATTTGACTGAAAAGAAGCAAAGTCTCCATGCTGTAAATGTAGATACAACAATCCGTATTCATAAGTTGATGAATTTCCTTTTTATCCAACATGCCCATAATAAAAAAAATAAAACAATTAGAAAACATATCCACACATTATGAGTTGCTCACATTATTCACTTATTGGGTACCCACAACTTTGTTTAGTTTAAATTTAAACCTTGCCTCAATACTGTTCTCAGTTCTTTCACCACTCGATATCAAAATACATTTAAAAATAGTATTTCCTTAGCTTTTCTATTTTCGTTTTCCTGTAATTTTTGACGTTGGACTTCTCAGTTTTCTGATCCTTCCCTTCTGTATTCTGTAGTTCTACATGAGTATAAAACCTCATATTTTACCATACCTCTATATGGCAGATTATGTATTTACTAGGATACTTAAAAAGGGAAGGATTAGACTGCCAACACCGTAGTGTTTCCTTACTCTCAGAAAAAGGAATAAGCACAAATGTTTTCAAGTCCCTGCAGTACTGCTGGGGTCAATTCACAGAGTCTGTTTGCCTTTGGAACACTTATAAGAGCTGCTTAAAATATAATCATGCTTCCAAGATCATGCTAGCAAACACTGCAAAGATGAAATAATATCAATGTGTCATGTTTCTCCACAAGAAAAGAAAAACATGCTCATGAACCAATTAAAGCAGAGAGTCTCCACAACTTCAGATAAATGCAACCTGAAATATCTGAATTTTTAAACACAAAATGGGCTTAGAAATAGCAGCTTTATGCCACTCTGTCCTATTATCTAAGATCTGATCTGAGTAGAGGAATTTGGGATCATTCAGGAGCTCAAGCTTGTAAATTTGACCTCACACCAACAATAAGGATCTCCGCTGTCATTAAGGGCAGGTCTGCTGCAGGTGATAACAGCTCAGTAACATGGCATTTTCATCAATTTAGCAGTGCATTCCTACACCTCTGTTACTGAAATTCACATCAACTCCTTCCAGATGGGACTGGAAGAAGATCTGCAGGTACAGGAAAGCCCTCTACACCCATGCTGAGATCAGGTGGAGAGAAAGAAGTGGTGCCCTGAGCTGGCCATCACCAGTTTTCCCAGGTAGGCTGCAGGTATGCTCATGACTCTGCTCTTTTCCTCTGCTCACACTGTGTAGACATGTAACTTAAAGTCTGACTGTCTCTGCAAGAAACATGCACCCTATTTCTTTTTTATGGAGCAGGACAGGTTGCCAGGGAGTACCACCTTCCTCCCATAGAGGTTTTCTACAAACATCAACAGACTTTGGATCATGCCTATAATGCCTTCAGCCATTGATGCTCAAAAATATTTTTTTCTTCTTTCCAGTGCTCCTAAAAGCAGTTTTTTTGCTTTATGCATCTTAACTGAGCCCCTCTCAGAAGCTCTACCTGTTTCTAGCAGGGATAAAAAGGAGCACATGCTCTGAATGAGATACTCTGTGGGTAGGATCAGTATGGGTCCAGGGAAGACTGCAGAACTACTCACAGCTACACCATCAGAAGTGCCAGTGCCTCATGTACATAAAAGTACAGAGAAGCAGAGTTAGGTTTGAGGAGCTGAAAAAAACCCCAGGCATATCTACCAGGCAGCACCTACCATAAAGTCTTCTCAAGAACGAGCCTTTTGATTTATTAACTCAAATACATGAGGCAATTTTCCTACACAAGGTAAAGAATAAATCATTTTCTAATTAAAGAGTTAAATGTTTTCTATTATGTACTTTTTTATTATTATTTTCAGTGACTCAGATACTTACATTATTAATAGAAGGGCATACTGGTTTCGATCTGTGAAATCTTTTGGCAGTGACAACTGTAAAGGGAATTCTTTTAAGAAAAGAGAAAAACATTAAAGGCTGGTAGTTACACAGATGAAAAACAGTGACATTGTAAGAAAGCTTTTGGTTTGCTAAAATAACATTTTGCCAGATTTACCGTAATCCTCAATGTGAAGCATTTTGATTTCAGTCTTGTAATTCTTTTTCTTAAAAACAGCTTCCTTCAACACAGCATTATTTTCCAAAATATAAAACTCTAGAAACAGGAAGAAAAAGCATGTTGAAAGGCATCAGACATAGCAGCAGACATAAATCAAGATTCAAAAAAATTAAAGAAAAAGAGACAAATGTGCAATGATAAATCCTGTAAATGAATACCTTCTGTAAATGCTTTTTTTTTATAATGCAACTACTTTACAATTCAGGAGCTGAGTAAACATCTAATTCAAAAGATATACATCTAGTCCATTTTCTGGCTTCAGCAGGCTTTGCTTTCACTAAGCAATGAAATTGCTGATGGCCAAATGAAAACCAGTATCTCTGATAAATACTAACAGGGGCTGTTACAGAAAAAGGCTACTCTGCTGGGCAATATCCTAAGCCTCGTGTAGGCATCCTTTTCAAGCTACCTATTCCAGGGCAGTATTTAGCCAGCACAGCTCTATGTGGTCACTGCATGTCCTTATGTGTCTTCTGCACTTCAGCCAACAATAGGACATCAGTTTGGTTTAAAGCTGCAGATACATTTGAAGAGATCCTTTTACACATGAAAGAATGACGAGTAATTTGTTCTCCTTTTTGTTTGTTTGTTTATTTTTACTCAAATTACAGATCTTGCTTCCAAAATTTAGATTTCTTTAATTAAATAATGAACTCTTTGCTTAGGGCCAAAACTGGATAATCTAAGGAGAATGTTTGTTCTGGGCAGTCAACCAAAATGGAATAATTATAGTCTGGGGATGGAATAACTGAAGTAGTCATTAATCATTCTTTTATGAGTTGAAGAGGATAATCTAATCTTGCACTAAAACATTAATGTAAACTATATCTCTTATTATTTGGCTTCTTGTTGTTACAAGAAACAATGTCCCTCTATCTTGACTTGCTTTGCCTTATTCTGTGATGTTGCACAGAAATCTCTATTTCAGTATTTCACTACCAACAGGATTTTAGATGCCAGTAATAAGGAGTGAAAGTCTGCCTTCACAGGATTGAGGAGCTCTACAGAAGTCGATGAATTTGCTTTGAGCAGTAGCTGCACCTTATTGAGCTGGACAGAACTCCGTGCCTTCAGTGTGTTATGGCCCTGAGCTTTGCAAAAATATGACATTGAAAAAATAAATAAAAAAAAAGCGCCATAAAGTTCCCCATTCCTGTAATCCACACCTTCATGATAGTGGGTCACAGTGGAGTTGGAGGTAGCAAAGCTGTCACCTCTGCTGCACCACAGGAATACCTAGGGGGGGAAAAAATCTACTGCTGAAGGACAGTCTTCTGTTACAAAGCACCTCAAGCAGCCACGAAACAGCAAGAGATTTGGTGTCAATATACAGAAAATAATGTATAAAACTTGCAAATAGAGGTATGGAATATCCCCCTAAAAAGTCTTAACTGAAAATGTCAGTGGAGTTGTTCTGATTTGAGAAATATAAGATAAGGACTGACGTAGGTCAGCTTTTATGAACAATTGTCCAAGGACTGTACCTTACTTCAACATTATTGGACTGTAACTTTAAAAATATCTCTAAAAATACAAAAGTTGTACTGTAATGACAGCATGATTTACATACAAAGTGAAGAGGATGAAGATGAACCTGCCACCTAATTTACTCAAGTGTAAACAGAAGATGAGTCATATGCATTTAGCATAAAACATATCTGAAAAGCCTGGGAAAGATTCAGTCCTTTGATTAACTTCTTTCCCTATCATTTGCTGATGTGGATGCTGCTAAGAGGTGATTAATAGAACTTTATATGAACAAGCCATCTTTTAGTGTTCAGATACTTGTCATGGCCTTTCCCCTCTCCCAGACTCTCCAAAACAATCAGGGACGATAACAAAATTTAACTATTTCATAAGGAATACTCACTTGCGGTATTACTTGTACTGTGCACACTAACAACTGGAACACCTGGTCCTGTTTCGAGGAGAGAAGAAAAACAGAGGCAGTGCAGGGTAGTTATTTAGTAACAAAGGACGAGAGCACCAATTACCACATAAGACGGGATCCTGGAAGCTCCGTACAAACTGCTTCCCTTCAAACACAATTTAGACTACAGTACCAAAAAGTGGGAAACAGAGGCCTCCTGCCTGTTCAGCAAGCAGTCCAGACCCTGTACCTACACCCTGTACCCACACCCTGCACCCACATAAGCAGCATCCTTTTTTTACTTTATAAGCTCCATGGTTTAGTTTTAAGGGAAGAATAAAAGAATTATGGAGGCCCTTAATAACATTGTCAAAAATATAGCAGTTTGACATTCAGAAACAGTAAGTTTAGGTTGACTGAGAGTTGAATTAATGATAATATGCACTTATATTTTCTAAGGAAAAGCTATTGAGGTGCTGAAAAATTTTCACGTATGTTACTTAATTATCTGTTTAAGCAGCGCCTTTTGATATGCCAGCTCTGCAAACCCGACAGCATCAGTTAAATCGAGGTGTCATGTAATCTAATTCCACTTCAGATACTCTATTTTTACTTTACCACTAAAAAACTGAGTGCACCAGGAATAATTCTTCACGTCAAGAGCTGCTGTGCAAATGCACAATATGGTAAGTGAAACTGGGCTGACCAAGCATTCAGCATACTCAGAAGCAGAGCTGAGTTTGCTGTACCTGCTCTGAGGACCCTCCTAGTGTAAACTTGCAAAAGAAAATATTGCATTCCCACCCCCAACATGGAACTTTCACACAAGAAGCTTAGTTTTACTTTAATGAGACAAGAGTTTAAATTACAAGCAGTCAGTCAGAATTGTGCTAGGAAGAATGATGCAGAAAAGCTGATGTCTCTGAGGACCCCACGGCAGATGAATGCACGGACCCTCTGAAATTAGGAGTTACAACTTCTCTTTTTTTGAGAAAAAACAATTCCTTCTGAGAGCAGTTCAGAGACAGAGCGTAATTTATGTGTTTCGAGAGGTTGTCTCTCTCAATTAATTATGGCATGAGCCTAGGGAAATGGAAATATCTGAAATAGGAAGCATGATGCCACTCACGGCCTCCACTGAAGATTTTTATCAATTTCATTTAGTCTCAAGAGGAACTATGGACAAAAATCTTACAGGTAGATTGCTGAGGAATCACAGTTTTCTGCCTTAGCTCTTGAAGAAGGTAATTTCTTCAGGTGTCTCTTTTTCTTTTGTTTGTTTGTTTTTTTCCAGCTCTTTTTACTTCTTCTGAATTTGTCATTTTGCTTTAAATTCTTATTTAAGAAAGACCATTTTCCAGTGGGAAAGCATTGACATTTTCTAGGCCAGCTCTATTTCACAGTAAGATGGAAGGATGATGACAGATTTTGAAAAAAGGGAGATTGCAGTAGATTAAAAAGCTAATCAGAATAAAAAGAGGCAGACCTGTCTTATAGGCACTGTGTTACAGCACATCAGAACTAAGCACAGCACTTAGATTTCCCATTGACCTCCTATTACTAACCCTAAACCCAGAGCTTATTATCTGTTGTATAAAAGGGGAGAAACAATTAATATCTTTGTGAAATATTTTATTTGAGTGGAGAGATTAATATCTGTTAGTGTTTATGAAGTGCTAAAGGAAAAAATCTGCAAGGAGTGTTGAAAATAAGTGCAAAGGATGCACTTGCCAAAACTAAGAGGCTGTAAAGTCTCCTCCACCTACCAGGCTACAAATTACTCCTCACTCAGGAGAGTCTCTGGAGATGGATACACTGAGACAGATCTCCTTGGTGAGGAAAACTAAGCAGGAAAAACTATCCTAATAAAGGTGCTCATGGGTAAACAGGAGGTGGAAGAATTGAAACTTGTACAGATCAAACTAGTCCAGAGTCCCCCAACAATTTTTCTGGGCAAATTGCTTTTGTAACAATTCGGCAAAGGCTTTTTGTGGTGGGAAAATGAGTGAGTATGCAAGTAGATGCAGTGTCATTTGTCTCCTCGAAGCAGTTTACATCACACTCCTACAAGCAACACCCTGCAGAAGAGTTTAATACCTGTTCTGTGGTGATGTTGCCATCAACTTTGATACTCCCAAACACCCAATGCACCACAGAGTCGTGGCAGAATATGAGGGCCACACCACTGCCAAGCTCTGATTAAACACAAGAGAAGGCCACTGAGTAACTCCAAGGTGACAGCTGTGCATTAATGTTAGAGGTAGGAAAAACTTCGTGACAGTGGTTTATCATCCGTGCCCACGACCTGCAGCTTAGGGCAGTTTACTGGCTGTAACTCAGTGGAGTGTAGGTTTAATCCTGGGAGGATGATCTACAGCCTTATCAGCTCAAACAGACGACTGCCACCTCCAAAGTCACTGAAAGTCATGAGCCTGTGAGTAATTCCATGCACAACTTCCTGCTGCCATCCACGTTTTTATATCAAAAGAACACATTAAAAAATACAGGCTGAATATACTTTGCTAAAATAATAACAAGAAGCTGTCCTTTTGGACCCTGGAACATTGCTGATTCAGGGAAAAAAACTTCTCAATTTACCAGTCCTCCCTCTTGCAGGAAAATCTGAGACTTACCCCATAGGGACTATGTTAAGAACAAGGGAAAACTCTGCTTAAAGCATGAGGAAGTCATTACTAGTGCAGTCTTTACTCAGATATGGATCTCAGGATTAGCTCTGTAACATCATGCTGCAGATTTAACCATGTATAAACCATACAGTTTTTATATTTTTTTTTCTAATCAGTTATGCCTTATAGGTATATTTCCGCAAAAAAACCCAACCAACAAAAAATAAATAAAACCAGACTCCTTATTTTAGCCAATATATATTCATAGTTTGTTTGTTTGGATAGATTCAATGCTCAAGCTGGCAGATATTTTATTTTTGTGCAAAAATAAAAGTGGAGTTGCAAAAGAAATAGAAAAATACATGCAAATAAAATGGGCTATTCATATGTATTTCAGATGAATTGTGTTCTACCCTTTTCAGCCTGATTCTAACTATGCAAAAGTACTGGTTGGACAGTGTAAAATATTACAAGTTTCAAGGACAACAGGTCTAGCTATATACTTTATTATTGATTGTCTCATGCTTTTCTGAACCTTTTTTTATAATCTTACTTATTTCTCAGTGTTTATTTCCTGAGTGTAAGTTATAAATTTCAGTGTTCTATTTTTCTGTTTATAGAGAAACTCTGACCCCACTGGTGCCATACTGGAACATAGCTAAAAATAAAACACCAGGAGTTATTTATTGTAATTATTCTGATAGAGAGGATCTGAGGATTAAACCACACCTGGTTTTTGGAAGATACACACACACATATGGGGGTGTGTACAGATACACTGTGAACATACATGTGTAAACACATAGAGAAACTGTTACAGAAAGAAGGCCCTCATTTTTTAACTAGGTATAATCACACAAGATCAAACCCTATACTCAAAATAATGAAGATGATACAAACCACAGTACCATCACCATAAATTCCAAATTTTTTGGTGAAGGATTTTTATTTTGGGTGACTTTAAGTCAATGTCCTTTACTTGGACAGAAGGGTTAAGATTGGATGTCAGCTTTCCGACATTTTTATTTAGTTGTATTCCGACATGTTATTTAGCTGTTACACAGAACATCTTCACTTAGTCTTGGAACAGGCTCTGTACAGAACTTTGAGTAACCCACTACTGAGCCAACTGTTAGACTCCAGCCTAACGCCCCTCTCAAGCGTATACATTAATTCAGAAGCAAACATGCACTACTATACACTGTGCATTTGACTTACCTTTACAGTGCAGTAGAAAATGCCTATTCATGGGGCTAAACTTTGCACTGAAGTATGTGCACCGGTCTTTCAAGAAGTTACATGAGAGACACTGACGATTCAATGACCCCACTGTTGATACACTGTGGAAAAAATTAATCAGAAACATTTTACATTGTAATAAAATACAATAAACCAAGAATTAGCTCATTGGAGTGACAAAGTTTGTTTCAGTCCCCCAGCTTGCTTAAATACCACTGCCTCATTTTCCTGAGGGAAACTGTTCTCAGATGACTCAGTGGACTCAGTTCTGTAAACTGGGCAATGTGGACAGGATCCAAAACCTGCCCAAAGCAAGACTGAGGATCCAATAAGTAGCAATGCTGTGGGGTACCAGTATTAGTAGGACACAATGAAGAGCCTCACTAACTTCAGATTCAAGCACTGAGGTTTGTGCAAAGATGAGGTGCTTCGCCCACACACTAAGTTACATGATTAAACCCTATAAATATATTTATTTAGAAGACTTTTTTTTTACTTTTAAAACACAGTCATGTTAAATGCTTGCATTTAGGTTTAGCTTTTTAGATGCTTGTAGAGGACTACTAAAGATGTAATTGGTAAAAACATTTTGTGTTAAAATTTTTTTCCATTTTTTAGGAAATTTAAAGTATCATTGAAATTTTTAACTTAGAAAAGCTGTGATTCTTTCCTTGCTACAGCTCAAGCATACTAATTGTTACACAATATAAATCATTACCCAAGCACCACTGCACTTACAGCTTGGATGAAGAAGCTGTTAACACAGCCCCATATACTTCTTACCTATGCAGCTGTCTTCCTCTTGGGGATTCTTCAGTGCTTAAGAAATAACTGTGCCCAAAAGATGAACAAAGTTAAAAGTTAAACTCCGTTTGGTAAACTGTCTGATGTGAAAAGTGTTTAGGGCAATGAGAGGCACCATCAATAACATTTTTTAAAATTAAAAATTCCCAAATATCCATGAAGATAAACCACTTACATAATAACCTAATTTCCAAGATTAAACTTGAACCCAGTACACAGAGTAGTTATTTCAGAAGGCATATGGTTTCATATTTTAACAGTGATGAACACAGTGTTTTAGAGTTTCTGTTTAAATCCTGAAATGCCCAGGGAGCTCCAGCAGCAACCAGGATGCCTTCCTGCACATTACAAATACAGAGGAGAAAGTTTCTCCTTCACTCCAGAGTTTGCAATATAAATCCAAGTGGTAGATAAAGGTCACAATGAAATTATATCATCTATTACAATATCATCTATTACAATAGGTCTTATGATACCCAAAAGCCTTTTTGAGCTGTAGGAAAACTTTTTCTTCTATCTAGTTTTTACAGGTAGAAAGAGACTGGGTGCTAAAGCTGCTGCAAGAATACCAAGACAAGCCCTTGGTGTTTCCCAGGTGAGATCACCAAAAGCTTCTGCTTGATAGGCAGAAGAAGGGCAAGGAAATCCTCTCAAGAGGCTGAGACAACCCACATGAGGTCTGTTGCCTCTCTGCAGGCTGAGTGCATCCAGACCTCATTTTTTTCACCTGAACCTTCCAGGAGTATCTAGAAATTATCCATGGATATATTTTCAGAACCCATAGAAGGACTGGTCAAAAAGGGTTTTCTCCAGTACTAGTGTAGAAGATGGGTCTTGTTGTAGGCTCAAAAAGGTGCTTGCTGAAATATCATTTATTTTAAAGAAAATGAAAATGTCTATTTTTTTGCCATGGGCAGATAAAATTGAAAACTAAGGAAGTTCCACTGAAGTTAACGTGGAGCCTTCAGGCATTTTGTGTCAGTTCTATACTTCCCCCAAAAGCACCAAGTATGTGCTGCATTTCCTTCTACTATATCAGTAAGATGGGCTTCAGAAAGATTTCTCTGTGAGCTGGGTAAGAATCAGGAGTTCTGATAATCTCTACAGATAATTTGAATTTATGAGATTGAACCAGATCCCCAAAACTCTGAGGCCTCATGCAGTAACCAAGCCAGGATAAAAACTAAAGGTTTGATGTTTTATCAGGTACTAAAAATTTACTATGACTCTTTATCTGGATTCCAGGAAAGAAGTCACCAAAATGTTACTACTGCTGCACTGTGTGTTGATTTCTTTTGTTCAGAAAAATGCAGTGAGTAAGTGATGTCATGGTGTGCTTCTTTTCCCTCTGCTTAAAAACACACTCAACAACAGAATGGCAGATAAATTGTCTTACAACTGCACTTTAGGCACTCAGGTGTGTCAGAGTTATGGCAATGCTCAAAACTGAAAGAAATATCATTGTTTGATTTGAGATATATTATTTCCAGTTAAATGGATTTCATTTTAATAACTCAGATATTTTCTTGAACAAACACAGAGAATAGTGCTTACATCTTTTGAGTATTTTCATCATATGCCAGTATTTTGATAACTTCCCAGTTTCCCGATGTAAGGTGTCTCACACTGATTTGTTCACTTTTAGCCTGGAAAGAGATGGAAAACATTGACTTTCACCTTACTTGTTATATTTTTCTTTGTCCAGAGGGATGGTCTGAACATGTCATTATTGATTACAGCTTTTAAAACTTAAATATGCAATGTAACATCTTTAAATCACAAACCTCACATTTTGACAGGCCTGAATTTATAGTATCTTTCCCCCCCCCATATATAAACTTTTCAAAGTCATTAAAACAATGTTGGTTTTCATCACAACTTTTCTTTCAGCTGCCCAGATGCCAACAAACAATCTAAGTCCAATACTTCAAGCTAAGGACATTGCCATTCCACATGCTTTCTTTTTCTTAGTGTTTCTTTTCCTTCACAGTAGCATTCCAGGGAATCTTTCCCCTGCTCCACTGTGCACCATGGAGAAGCCTCTCTTTATCCAGCACCTGTAAGAAGCTAAGAGTAGCTTTAAATTTTGGCAACTGAACCAAATGCTTACAAGCTGGGGAGCATGTGTATTTTCCTTTCAGAAGCAGTTTCTACCCCTGTAAGCCCAGAAGAATAACTGCTACAGGGGGAAATTCAAAACATCCTTTCAAAGAATGTGATGACACTTTTCTCAGCCAATGCACCAGGAACTGAATTAGGAAACATCAGGATGCAGTGCAGGTAAAACCAACTCTTTGGCTGGAAACCAACTCTTTGCAGTAGGTTGCTCATCAGACACAGGTTAAAAACAACAGAACATGAAGACTAAGAAGCTCCTACTGCAAAAGGTAAAATCTTGGCCTAGGCTATTGAAGATTAAAACTTCAACCCTCACTGCTTGAACAGAGTGTTTTTATCTGTATTTGGGTTATGATGCTTGGCCTGGATATACAAATTCTTAAGTTTTCAAATTCAAGACAAACTTAGTAAAGAAAAGAGGTGATATTTCAGCTTATATTTCATCTTCAGTGGGCAAAACCGAGCAGCAGGTGCTACAAAGGAGGTCAGACAGAGGATCTAATGGTGCTTTCTGGCCTTGTGGCTTGTGAACCTGCAGCACCAGTCCATACCTAACCGCTGTGACCTCAGTGGTTATGTGGCCTACAAAAGTTTATAAAGGCAAAAAGGGTTTGCTTTTTCCAATCCATGTATTTCTGAACTGTACCCAAAGTTCTGCATCAACAGCAGCAATAACAAGAAAACAGAAAAAGCTCAAGGATATCTATGAGAAATGCTGGGAACTGCCAAGGCAGAACCAAGTCCCTTAGAACTGATCTGTTTTCTAACAGATCCTCAAGGAAAGAATGATGTAGTAACTCTATGACAAGACTTGCAAGTACCAAACAAAACCAGGACATTGTGCTAGATGCTGTACATATGTCTATGATGAGGGTCCTCCATTCAAGAAGATTGTGATATTCAGTGCTGACTCCAAGAATGATTAAAATACAAATTAGTGATTTATTCTAAGTGACTACGCCTTCTTTCAAGAGGGAAAAGCTGCAACAATTGAAAGAGATATTTAAATATTAAGATCACAGGATCTAACAAGAAACAGCAATAAAAAGCCCAGCCAAGTGTTAATAAACATGGTTATTTTTCATGGTTACAGCCATAATACATAATTTATGAAGCTTGCAGGAAGTTATCGCCTTGATCCATTAAAGTAACTTTATAATTCTTATTTTGTGGTTGGAAAAAAAGAGACTTTCTAGAGTTGCAAAACTCCATGAAAGAAATTTCTAGACACATAACAAATGAATCAATACCATTTTGAGATTAGTTTGTTTTAAATATTTCATAAGTTACTAAAAGCATTTGTAAACAATAAACCACACATCTATCCCTCTACATCCAGACAGTAAATAATCTATGATAGACAGAAATCTTTTAGACAGTCACTTCCCACTGCAGCCACTTCCCTAATTAAATCTTTAATTAGAAGCTTCTGCTAACCTGCTTTGATTGTGTCATTGCCACATGCTTTTCTGAAGTACAGTCAAAGAAATGCAGCCAGAGAAAGACCACCATTTGTCAGCACTTCGTTTTAAGATTAATTTAATCACTGAGGCTGATTTGTCAAAGTGAGCCATTAAAATGTACTTTGTCCCCACGAGTTCACATTGGTCCTGTGTTTTAACTTTGCTGCATGCAGAGGCTGATCTCCCTCAATAAATATCTGTACTGAGTAGCACAGAGCAGCAGTGGGAATCCAAATGCCAAATTCCAGTGTTACCTGAGCTCCATCATGGAAAAGCTGTGATCATCTGGGTACTGGTGATCTCCCAACTACTTTAAATTCTGCAGGGCACCTGCTATGGCACTGTGGCTCTCACTGGGTGTGACAAACATCTAATGTGACAAAAGACTTTATGTGCAACGGTTAATATACTTTTTATGCCTCCATGTTTGCTTTAGAAATAATGGACAATCAGATTAATGCAGTGTGTAAAACACATCATACAAACGCATTTCCTGTCCTTTACTGCTCTGTGTCAGCCCCATTACCATGCAGAATGTTGCTTACTGATGAATAATGCTTGATACATGTGTTATCACATTTCCTTCTTCTTAGGAGCAACTACATACTAAAAGCCAAATTTGTCATTGGTTATACCATTCAAATTTGTTTATTCATGCTGATGGCAGTCAACATACAAGTATTTTTTTATTTTTGGAGCTGTGCAGTACCCAGGCCTCTGATTCTGCCTAAAAGGGATAAAACTCTGAATCATCAACTCGACTTTATTCTGGTTAAATTTTGTGAAGATGTGTTTAGAAGTAGGTATATATTTAATCACCTTATTGAATAAGAGTGGGCTTAATTTTTGCTTAAAGATTTTCCTGAATGAGGATCAAGTTTCCTGGGCTTTCTAGTAGTGAGAAATCTCAGAGCCTACAGGTTTAAGGCAAATTTGATTGTATCTGTACCATTCTTGGGAGTGTTGCAAATTAACTTTCAGATCTAGAGAGTTACTATTTCATGTATTTTAAAGGTATTTATTCATAGTGGGAAAGATACCAAAATAAGACTTTACTGACTAAATAGTTTTGCTCTGGTGTAAATTTTTATGTGGTTGCTGTACTAATACACCTTTACCAGACTGTCATCTGAGTTTCTGTTTTCTTTAGAAGATAGAATTTGACATGTCTTTGATCCTTTTTATCTTCACTGACTCTTTCTGGATATATTTACTCTAGTGAACGAGCATCTTCATTCTTGCTTCTTAAGGTTAAATTTTCATTGAAGTTCTTTTGCTCTTGTTCTGTTTGCAGTACACTGTGAACATATTTCAGACTTAATAATGTTCATACCAGAACACTGTCATAAAGGCAGATAATAGAGTGTCCTGGTGCCAAGTCTGCTATTTTGATGTTTTGGGTACCTTGATAATCCTTCCTATCTCATATGGCTCTGCTAAAGTACCTGGATTAATGCTCTGCTGATTTAAATAGATGCCTTGGAGTGTTCCGTTCCAGGGCATAATTTCTTTTATTAGTTCATCCCAACTTCATACTGGTGACCTTCAAAGTCATAGTGCAAATTTATCTTCTTTCACATTCTTCTTTGGAAAAAGTAATGACCCTGGGAAATGGAAGCCACTGAAAAATGTTGCAAAGGGTAATAAAGAGTCCTAACTCTTCCAAAATTTTAAGTTAGGGTATTTCCTGCCTTTACTGTTCTGTTTAAGGCCAGATTCTGAACAGACATTTAAAATCATACTTATGCATGTAAAGCGTATATGGAGAGTATAAAAATAGTGATTCTGCAGGTCTCTTGAATTTCTGTGGCTATAAAACATTACTACTGACAGAAGGGTTTAACAAGAAAACATCTCTGCTTGCCTACAGAGGTACAAAGAAAACATGAAATCTTCCAGAGAAAGTACTTGGGAAGTACCTTCCATTTAGAGAACACATGTGCTACCACAGAAGAGGTCTTAGGAAAGAGAGAACCCTCCACTCATTCTGGAAGAAGTTACAAATATGTCCCCTCTGCACCAAGGGACAACCTGGAGAGGACAAACGATGACACAAGTGTTCGGACTCCAATGAAATGTCTGGGCCTTGTGTCCTTAGTAAAAGCTCTAGATGACCACTAAGATACTGAAAACAGCCAGAACCAAAACCTCACCTGCACAATGAACATGGCTATGTGGTGAAATTCGCCCCGGCCTCCCTGCTTCACTGGGACAGTCATGAAGAACTTACTGCCGTCCTTGGAGAAAACCGGTTCTTCGTTCTATAAATGTAAGATTGTGTCAGTTTGCCACACTTTATATTAGACTTCTAAACAAAAAGATCAGCTTAAGTTCTTTCTCTCCTTGGTTTTGGTAGTTGCTGTGCTCATGAGTCAACTGGAAAAAATCCTTAGGTTTTAAATCTATTCTGCTAAGATTAAGAAAAATGTGGTGGCTAAAGCTAAAAGTAGTTCGTGCCATGTGCATTCTTGTCCTAAAGCACTGGTTACAGCCCTTGTTAAACTCTCCCTCACAGTGAAAGGCCTGGTAATCTCATCCCTAATGCAGGGGGACTTTCCAGGATAATTCCCTTTACAGACTACAATTACTGACAGAGACAAGGCCTGCAAGTGATGAGGAAAAAAAAAGTTTCAGTGGTCTGGACCCAGCAAAACATTATTGAGCCTTAACAATGCTAAACATGCTTAACAATCACTGATTTTGATGAAGCTGTATGGAAAAAATAAGCACATTGAAGTGGTATTCTGAATCAGGGTCGTACCACAAATTGTAGCATGATGTGATAACATCTCTTCACATCTAACTTTACACAGAAATATTAAATGGAAATGGTTTGCTATAAAAGCATAGTTTTTTGCTAAAATGATTTCTCATTTGCACGTTGCAAAATGAAGCCTGAAATGTATTTTAAATAGAATGTGTTTCATCCATTTATTGGACAGTTCTTCTGAAGCTATGAAAATGGAATAATTTGCTGGCATATTAGTTCAACATACTGTTCTGGGTGTGAATTCAGAAATATTATACTTATGTATTCCAATTACAGCCCATATGACCTCTAATCCTTGAACTCCTTTGGGTGTAATTTAGTGAGGTTATTTTTTAATCAGAAAAAAATCAGCACAGTATATAGGACATGCCTGGAATGGGATTCATCTCATCTGTCTTTAACCATCCAAGAGTTAGATAGTTAATCAGCCAGTCACCTAAGTGCTTACTGAACTGAATGCAGACAGATTGGAAACTGAAGGGAATATTGCCTCCAAAACCCACACAGGTGTCTCAGGATTTTATTAGCTTATAAAATACCACATAATTAAATAAAATGACAATGAAACAATGACACATTATACACCCAGAAACAGGACTTATACTGTACCTGTTTAGGAAGCCACAGGTCTGACTGCATTTCATATTTCTGGAAAAAAAAAAAAAAAAAAAGAAGAAAAATTCCTTTTATGGAAAAGCTATAGATCAAAAATATCTCCCACATTCAGCAAAAGGTCACTAGTTATTTCATGGGGTTTTGTTTCCACTGTGCTACAATCTTCACATCCCTTTGCTGGCACTTCCATAGAAACAAACAATAATTTAATTACTAAGTCAGCTGCTTTATTCAGAGTTTCTGGTAGAACACCACAGGGGACCTAAGAATGCCGTTTTCAGTCCTTTCTGATTAGCTATCAAGCTTTACAAAGGCAGTTCTATTTGTTTTTTACCTCTAGGCATCATCTGACAACTGGATATTTTAGGTCCTTCATCAACACTGGGCAAACAGCCAGCATCAAGCTCAAATTGTGAGACCTTTTCAAATCACAATCCCTTGTTTTAATGGGTTGTAGTCTGGCATTAGTGATGAGAAGAAAAAATAAATACAAATTATTCTTTTTTATTGTTCCTACTCATATTTCACATCATGCCAACTGAAAGAAAAAACCCAAATACCACACATACATTGTTGCAAAAAAAACCCTAAAACATCAATTGTTACAAATTGTCATAGTCACAATGAAGTAATGAAGATTTATTAGCTACAGAAGTGTCTTTACATATATGGCCTGAGAAATGAAAATCTGTAGCTGTTACACCAGCTGGTTTGATACAGTACTTTTTGAAACTGAGAACATATGCAAAATGCTAGGGGAAAAAAAGGGTTATATTTGAAATCAAATGGTGTGATACAATGCTAAATTGTCACAATAAGGCCCTTCCTCTTCCATTAGTGATTTCTAGAGCTTCACCTTACCCCAGTGGGTGCAGAATAGAACCATCCAGGGGTACAGGCATGAGGCTGAGATGAGCTTACTACAGTGACACTGCATTGTTCTCTTTCCTCACCCACCTAGAAATGTCCTTTGCTGCACTCTAAGTTTTCTGGAGTGGGACTTCTCAGTCTCTCTCTCTCTGACATTATATCCTGGATTACAGCTCCCTGGATACCTACTTCAAACAAGTCCAATTGACCTTGGAGCACATAAAGGTTTCCCTTTCAGAAGCGACTGCTCACAGTGGTTTATGGCCAACTTTCTCAATAAAAGGCACAAGGCTTGCAGGAACCAGGTAAAAAGCAACCCAATCAACAAATCTCCATGGTCACACTCTTAATCCGTATTTTGGGGATTTATTTATAGCTTCTGAGACAGGAAAAGCAACTTGTACTCTGTAGCTATAGAAGTAGATGAGCTCAGAAATCATTTCTAACACTTCAACAGGACTGACTTCAGTAGCAGACATTGATGGGAGCCTTTTGACTCAGAGGCCAACATTTATCACTCATAACCACTTACTCTGCCAAATTATACCCTCTACTTTGGAGCATCTGCTGGTACTGATATTAGCATGTATAGAAAATACTTATACTTTTAGCTGGTTCTGGGAAGAGATCGTGACTCAGAATGGGAAAGAAGCCAATTTTATTCAAGATGCAAGATTGACTGTGAAAATGGGGAGATGTAATGCACGAGTGTCAGAAGTCAAATTCAGGGTCAAGGGATGAGATGCAGCTGGATTCAAATAGAAAAATGTATTTCAGCTTGGCTAACATTCAAAAATGAAGTCTCCCTTTTGTCTTTCCTTTTTTTTTTTTTTCTGAAGTTATTTATTTCTGCTATTGAATTTGAAGGAATTATCAGAGTTTTACACCTTTTTCCTTAAAAATACATAAGCTGTGAGAGACAGAAGGATCTAAAATCAAACTCTGCAGGGGGAGAGGAGAAATTAGTCAGCTGAAAATATCTGAGGGAAGACAAGCTTGTCGCTGCTCTAGCTATATCCCAAGTACATGATGTTCAGCAACATCAGTCTCCACTGAAGTTAATGAATGAACAAAGCTTAGCAATTCCGAAAATGTCACTCAAAGCTGTTAATTGCATGAAATCATTTTACCACATTTGGAATCTTCTCACATCTATTTCCTCCCTGTTGACTAATTATATTCAGCTTGCAACTACTGCATCTGCAAACTCATTTACAAAAAATCTTTTTCTGAATATGAAAACAAAATGCAGAAGAAACCTTGAAAAGAGATCTTTAGGAAAAAAAAAGCTAACACAACTTACCCTGGTACAAGCCCCAGTTGTAGTTTCACAAACTGTTAGGATGGAGATATTCTGAGCTCTGTTTAACCATCTCACCACAGCCTTGGTGTTGCTTACCCATTTCACCATGGTGATATAATATTCCCTAAGTAAACATTTGAAAACACAAATTTCAGATACTTGATATTTCAGATTAGACCTTAAAAATACAGTTCATTCAAATGCTGGATTTGTATGGCATGACAGTATCAGTGCTGAGGGACGGGGAAAATAAACCCAAGTGCCCAGCATCTGCGTTCCTACAATTGGAAAGGCTCAGTCCTTCCGTGTACTGTTCCCCAGGGAAATTTTTGCATATAGATACAAACTTTACCAACTGTGAAACATATGTTTGCAAATACACATGAACCGTGTACTTTCCAGCCAGCTTAAAAACAAGCACTGAATTTCAACAGAAGCCAGTATTTTCCTATACCAAGTACCTTCAGAAGACACGTTTTTGCCAAAGAATCCAGTCCTACTGCCAAAAGAAACAAAAAGTTCTGTAAGTCTGTAATGTTTGATGCAGACAGACCCCACTTTAAAATGCCACTTGCTATAAAATAACAACTGTTTTATAATGGGACTTCTGGATAAAAGGGAAGTCCCACTCAGTATCATTGTATTTCTGCTTCTGTTTTAACAAATAGCTCGTAACTGTTTGTCCCTCAACAACCCTGGCTGAGCACATGAGAATTTCCAGGCACAGACTCACGATATGGAAAATCTGCCTCCCTCCTCACAAAATCCTGCTAGGTTGTC
The DNA here is from genome assembly GCF_022539395.1 of Myiozetetes cayanensis. NCBI lineage: Eukaryota > Metazoa > Chordata > Aves > Passeriformes > Tyrannidae > Myiozetetes > Myiozetetes cayanensis. Next base: position 30,755,847 of record NW_026088185.1, read on the forward strand.
AGGCTGGAGATGTTACAGAAGACCTGTTGCAGCCTGTCATCCCAGCCAGGCTATTTGCTTCACTTCTCCACTGGTGGCAGCTGGCAGCTTTCACAGTCCGGCTGAGTGATGTGCAACAGCAGAGCGAGCTTGTCTGAAAACTCAGACCCCCTTTCAAACAAGGGGCTTGGCTTGAATATAATTAGGCTTTTAATCCAAAACTGATGGAGATCTCATTACTCTTTGACAAACATGTATTTAATTAAACATTCAAAAGCCTCCTTGCTAGAACAAAGATGCTGAGAAGCACCAACAGCAAAGCTGTGTACAGCTCTGATGCTACACACAGGAGGTGCAGGAGGCAGAAATTCACTGTAACTTCACCCAGCCCCAGTCTGGTGCTGTATTTGCAGAAGAGGCCTGAACAACTCAGTATGCCCAGCTTTCTTTTGGCTTTTATATTTCAATTTAAGTAAAGCAGATATTTTCACATGTGGATACCAGAACGATAACCAGAAATGGTAACTCCAAGTGTATAGTGAGTGTAATATTTACATCTTTTGGGCTTAAAAGTATTTTAACTTATGAAGTCACAAAAATGTATGCCAAAAGTAAAGCAAGAGCTATCACAACACCAGCTGACCTATCCAACAAAGCAATGATCCAAGAAACAAACCAAAGAGTGCAACTCCAATCCCAGGCCCTGAAATATTTCATTTTAAAAAGTATTCAGTGAGGGATAGGAACAGGAGATTTAGCATACAGAATCCAGCTAATATAGTAGTTAATAGTCCAAATCAAACCATAACATCACTTTCTATCACTGACATAAACTCCTTGAGCACTGAAATAAAAGCAAAAGGTCACCTAATAATCCCTCTTTTTCCCTCTGCCATCAGCTATGCATAAAAATATGTTCAAACTTCACTACAGTATGAATTGTTTATCAGGAATGTAGTGTAGTACGTGTATATACGTAGAAACATACCCTTCCTTTTCACAGTGCTCTCCATCTGAAAATGCCCTGAGTGGATAGGGGAAGTGGCACTTCTCTGGCTCTTAGATAGCAGCCAGATCTGCACTGTAGAAACTGCTGTCATTATTATTATTATTATTATCATCATTATTATTATTATTGTTATTATTACCTCTATTATATAACATTTTAGGGCTAGGAGATCATTAGTATATGTACTGAAACCACAATGGGAATTTAAGGAAGGTGACTGCAACTCTACAAACTTGAACACAAACATGGGAAGGGATGAAAATTTTCCTGCCCTTAAAAGAAAAATTTCAGGCATCTCCAGCTTAATGCAGGAACTTTAGCAGTTTCAGCCAGACCTCATTACTTCAGCCTCAAAGGAAATGTTAAATCAGCTCAGTGGTTCTGTAGCAGTTTCTCCTGAAAAACACAGCCCTGCCTCTCTTAGCCTGAGTGATCTGGTGGCATTGCTCCTCACCTTCCGCCACCTCACTGCACCTGTCAGCTGGGATGAGAAATGAAAGGAAAGGTTCAGAATAATTCTCTCTAAATGAGAGAACACCCCAATTCTCTGTTGTGAGCATTTTCAAGACACTTCTACAATCTCATGTCAGAAACCGAAAGCAACAAGTTGGCACACAGCAAGCAATGGCTGGGAGTGAATGAGTAACTACCTCAGAAGCAGGACAGTGTTTTCACCTCCCCTGACCACAGCTTAGGATTTTTAATTAAATATATTCCTAGTAAATTGGAGTTTCTCAAGACATCAAACATGAGCAAATCCTAGACCCCTGTGATTTATAAGAGAAGCATCAGTCCAGTACAGCTGTTTTTATTTTATCATTATGTTCAGCCACAGGGACTGAGATCAAGTGAATTCCAGTCCAAGATAAGTGTAAAAAGGCAGTGATTAACCTAGAGACAGTTAGGTTAAATCAAACATGAGTTTCAAAACAAGGAAATTATATACCTTGATTTAAAGCTGTCAGGTGGCATCAGTTCCAGTGTATGTGCTGGTCCATACAGATTAACTACAAACAGCTTTACTGTTGGGTTTGTTTGACCTGCCTTTGGAAAAGAAAAAATAAATAGAAGCTTTAGAGGCACTGAATCAGTGACAACTGAACATACTCACTCATTAACATAATTAAGTATTTTTAGAATAATGAAAGGTTATTAAAATTAAAATATCTTAAATTTTAAAAATTAATTTCACAGCCATTTGAATCACACAGATAAAGATATGAAATACTGACAGATTCTCTCACTGCCTTTTCTAATGGGAGACCTTCCCATGCAGAGCAAGTGACCAATGCTACAAGCAGCTTTGCCTGGTCCAGTTAAGTCAGCTGTAAAAACACAGTCAGTTCCTAAACCTCCAGCAAAATATTTTCCGGGCACTATTGTTCCTTCTTCCAAAAAGCTGCTCTGCCTCTATCTGGGATAGCATTTCTCCTCTTTCCTTCTTTTAATTTACCATTTTCCCCCAGTCTTTCTTCCCTGGTTTGCTGAGTTTGGCCCTGATAAGGAGCCAGCTGCTTTGGTAGGTCAGTTCTAAGGGGAACAAAATACTTCCCGTTGCAAAATGGGAATAAAAGGGCAGTTTGATGTATATCCACTGGGAAGAGTCTGATAAATCCTGAGTATCTACAGGGAGATGGGAATAATCCTTCTCCTGGTAACTAAGGGATGTTCCTGAGAAGAAAAAAAGCATTGGTGATAGAAAGTAAAGCTCTGAAGGGCTGCAAAGAGATGCTTCTGTTTCTACATCTCTATTCTAAAAATATAATTTCCAAATTCTGTTTCATTTAAGTCACAGGAGTCACACAAAATTATATAATGTTCTTGGAATACACAGAATGAAAAGTGTGTCCTTCAACGGGGCTGACTCCTGTTTACTATTGGAAGGAAAAGGTAAAAATCACTGATTCTACAGATTTGGTTACAATAAACTACAAAGTTGTGTATCTGGCTCTTCACAGGGCTATACAGAAATGCAAAATAGCTTGGCTGAAATACACAAGTTCCTTTTAAAAATTGGGCTTCTCTCAATAAAGTCTGAATGCGGTATCCACTCTTTTCTGGGTGGCACGGAGGACAAGAAAGTGGCATTTGTGTATTTTTAATAATGCTTAAAAAAAATAGTTTAAAAAAGGGACTTAATTAAACTCTTGGAATTATTTTTCTTTTACTTTTTTTTTCACAAAAATTTTGACATTTGCCTCAAAAGAAATGTCATCCTTCACAGGCATCATCTGCATGAACACGGCTTACACAAATGCATAACTGTGGAAGAAAACCATTGAAAGATCAAGTCTTTAGGACACCACTGCAGGCTCCTTATGTCCCTTGAACCTTACATTGCCTGCACAGTAGTGTCCAAGTGCTCTCACAGGCAGGGCTGCCATCAGTAATTACCACCCAGCAGCAGTATGAGCTTTAAGAGATACTCCAAAGCACACCTTCACAGCAAACCTTCACAGCAAACCTTCAGATCAAACGTGGTCAGACCTGTGCTAGGTCTGAAGGGACTAAACTGCCCCAAAACTGCCCCTGTGTCTCTGCCACAGACACCCTCAGGGTGCCCTACTCTGCTGTGTGGATACATCCAAGATTCAGCTCCCCAGCTGTAGCTAGCTGTGAGGTCTGTCCCCCCAGCTCTGGTCAGCGGGGCACTGAGATCCCACAACCTGCAGAGGTCTCCTGCAGCTGAAAGTGGGTGTTCTACTGGGCAGAAAATTCTCACACCCACATCTCTCCCTCAGCTAACTCCTCCACCCCTCAGGGTCTTCTCATGCCAATTTAAACAGCATAAATGTTGCACAGCAGCCAAAACATTTGCTCAGTAGTGCAAGAACTCTCTGCATTGAAATCCTACTTTGTTCTTGATAAATGCAACAAAGCTTAAACTTCCTTTTTCTTTTTTTTTTTTTGGAGAACACAGTCTGTGTGTATGACACGTACACATACGAGCATGTTCCAGTGTTCACAAACACATGCTTCATTTTATTTTTTAATTATAGCTATAATTTTGTACTTTATAACAAAGACCAAATCTTTTTTTAAATCTCTGTTGCTATACCACAAGCTTCATTACCAATTAATGATGTTTAACGGGTAGCTAAATTGGCATTAAATGGAGACATTAAATAAAGATAATGTTTCTTCATTAATGAGATTACTGAAGTATATTGTGTATCACTTTTATGCTGAATTGCTAATGAAAAAGAATTACTCCTTTCTCATTTACAAAGCTGAATTTTAAAAATATTCTTTATTTTTTTTCTTTGCTGTGTCACTCAAGGCCTTTTTCCAATGCAAGTATATACACTAACTCAGAAAATATGGTTACTTCATTATTTTATAGTATTATTTCACAGCACAAATACATTCTATTTATATCATTCATGCTACTGTTTCATAGCACCTGACCTAACTGTTCACCCATCAAGAATAAAGGGTCATCACCAAAATAAAGCAGCAGGAGTAGAGTAACAGTACTATTTTCTAAAGCTCTCAATAAACTTCCCCTGAAATGTCAAAGGAGTATCATATACATGGACCAACATAACCTGTCAGAAAGGAATTGACACTTTGAAATTGCACAGAAGGGCTGGATAAACTGATCAGCTGGAAGATCAAAACAACAGATAGGGAGGCGTCTCCCCAGAAGAATCCCCAGCAAACAAGGAGCAATTTCAGACTTTATCCATTTCTGGGTTGTTCTTTCAATTTCCAAAACAAATCTAAAAACCTTCCCTAAATTTTTAGAAAATCAGTAATAACTCTATTTTTTTTTCTCATTTTGATGGTCATGAAAATATGTAACTGTGGCTTATCTTATTCAATGCCAGTCTGTCACATTTATTAATAACAGCATAATCTACTGGGATCTACGTCACTATGAAGGAACATGCTCTGGGCTCTGCACACTGGAGTGTGTGACTTCAGCGCAGCTGTGACAGGATCATTTCTCTATGCAGTCCTTTACACATATTACCCTTCTCTCCAAGGTGCTGTATTGATTTTATCATGCTAAATATCAATGATGAAATTACTTCAAATTAGTGGGTTTGCTGTTCCCTCACCCAATAGTTTTTTTCCAGCAAAAGGTGTTACAGTCTATTGAAAAAAAAAAAAAGAAGTAATTATTATTTCCTGAAAAGCAGCATGAACAAAAACAGCCTCTGTTACTGTTTGGAAACACTATCACTGAACATGGAAGAGGAGGTGGGAGCTGCACTCACAGTCATCTTACCTTAGGATATGGATACTGCTTTCCTTTTGGATACAGGCCTCCAGTAAATCGGGGAATAACCATGTTCGGTACCAAAGAGTCATTTATGGTCAGGAAGGCCAGTCTTTCACCGTCTGGAGACCACCAGTGGGCAACGTGAGAGTGAAGAAGTTCCTCTGCAAAACCAGATTTCCTTAGGGTTCATAAAATAACTACCACATAGTTTCCAGTTTATTCAGCTGGCACTGAATTATTCTCCCTGTGCCTACTTGAAATGTGTTTGTTGTAATTTCAGTAATTTCACATTATCCTGGGCTGAATGTTTGAATACCAAGGCACATTGAAAGACCAAGATTGAACCATTTTCTCAAATGAATACTTCCAGTGACATCAATAAATCATCTAAACATGAAAAACATGAAAGATGATTGTAACTGCCATATGTTCAGTTCTGTTGCATTCCAATAGATGTGTTTAATTAAATTTTAAATTATTTGGACCATTTTAATGTGGGGTGATTTTTGTTGTTGTTTTGGTTTTTTGTTTGTGTTTTTTGTTTGCTTTTATTTTTCTTGTTTTTTTTTTTTATTATCAATCTTTCTTTTTTCTTCTCTTAATATAAAACTTCAGTATACCTGATTTCTCTGAGTTCTAGCACCTAGTAACATGCAGATCCTCACATAGAGATATTTATGTACACATTTTTGGAGTCCAGTATTTTGACTTTCTTGTCTCAGTCTAATGGACAGGTTTAATTCTTAGGAAGTTCAGTTTTTCTGCAACGTGACTTTCTGAAAATCCAAACAAAACATTTCTTTTTATCCGAATTTTATTTGCTTTCCAAATGAAAGTAATTCTCAAAGATGCCACACAATGTTTTCTTACATTTATTGTCACCGTACAGACTTTTTTCATTATCTTATGATATGTTGACTTGCTTGGTAAGGATTTTGTATTTAATTTTGAAGAATTTGGCTGGAAAACTGATTGACAATAATGTACTAAGGGGAACAAAGGCCTGACTGCATATCTAATTTGAGAGCCTATCTAGCAAAACTAGTTAAACTGTCAGTAGAGACTCCCCAAGAGGCTAATCAGATTCTGAACGATCTGAAGCAGCTTAACAGGTTGCATTATCTAAGGTTTGGTGCAATGAAGCTGAGACCTATATTCAAAGTCATATATTCTGGGTCATGCTTCACTCCCTGGTTGGATAACTAAAACCTTTCATACAGGAGAAGAGCAGAGAATGAATGGTGAATATCAGATAGCAAAAATCACAACTATGTTTGTTTTAAAATATTACTGTTTGCATTTAGACAAAGTTATTCACACAAGGAAAAGCTATCCCCAAATGCTTTGTAAGGTAAAATGCTAATAACAAACTCAGGCAAATGACAAAAGAAACAAAATGAGGTCAGAGGACTAACAGGGCTGGATTCAGCTGAAAATCCCTTAACTTCACCTGGACACTATTCAGCCTGCTCAGCTTCTGATGCTATGAAAAACACTGCTGAAAGTAGAACATTGCTCAAAGTTAAACAGTGGTTAATGGGAAAGAAGCAGTGTGTTCATTCCTGCCACAGCACATGGAGTGGTGTCCTCCAACATGTACTGACAGAACCGCCTTTAACACTGATTTTAATGATGTATATTGAGAAGAATTCTGACAGCTTGCATCCCTGGAAACACCATGAATTTTCTGTAAGTCAGGAAATGGAACAGCTGTTTGGAGCAGGGATTAAAAACCTTGGAAAAGAATCGGCAAAATCACCTCCAGAAGGCTTTAGGGCATGCTTCGGGAGGAAGGCTTTGGGATGTGCACCATCTCCACAATACTTCAGAAACTTTAAAGTCCCAAACTAGACAACTTTTGCTTTTCCTTCTCGTGGCTGTGGCTCTTACTAACTTCACTTTGTTTTAGCAAAAACTTGATATACTGTATCAACTTCAATGAGCTACATCTGCTTAAATTCTTCAATTTACATGCTTTCATGTTAGATGGTAAGAATATGAAGTGCACATAAGACTACATTACATTTCCAAAATGTCCACTGTCCTTATGTCTTCAAATATGCTGCCACACTAGAACATTTCAAAAAATTAGAAATCTTGGAAGTGAGTAACTACTGAACACAGGCTGAGGGATGCAAACTACCATTCTAACTTAAGTTCACTTGGGAACAGATTTTAAAAAAAAAACAAACCCTGAGGTGAGCTGTTTTCATAACTACTGAAGTGCCAAGAATTATGTATAGACCATTTTTAAGGACCATGCTTAAATTCCTTGCTGTATAGCATTAACACCACTCCTAAAAAACACTTTGCCCTGAAAATCCCTACATACAAGAAGTTATATACCTCAGGTAACTGATTATTTAACACCAAGCTATTTAACTAGAGAATACATGCGTCCCATAGAAAGAGTAACTGAAATATGTATTAGTTTTAAGCTGCTGTACCAAGCTAGAAAATCTACTCCCCCTTTTTTTTTTCCTTAAATTTATTATTATTATGTTAAAAACATTTTTTTGTGCAGAGAGAAACATTCTGTGGTACCAGGCAGAAGACTGGTGTAGAAGACGGAGGGTATTACAACAGGTGATCCATCCCCTACTCCAATTTGTCCCTGCTTGCCAGCAACAGCAAGTTTTCCAGGAGCCTAGCACAGATTGATTTAAGCAAAAGCAGCAGCCACTGTTGACGTAGCAGTGAGACACTTTTAGACTTCATCAAAACTCTCAAATAGGATTCAAGCACGTTCTTAAAGTTAAGCATGATGTGGCTGCCTGGCTTGAGGGTCTGGAGTCTCTCTCAAGTCATGCTGGCACAGAGCACACCAACCACCACCCAGGCTGAAGGAGAGATGCCAATTAAAAAAAAAAAAAAAAGAAGGTGAGACATTGGGCAGTATCATCTGGAATCACCTTTCAGTTTGTGTCCAGGGATAAAAAAGAAAACATAGTCAACTCTGCTCCTAAGCTACTGTTCTTTGGTGTCTTCTTCTATTGGGATGTTTTAACTGTAAATAGGTCATCACAGTTGTTCATACAAGCAACAAACCGAGCCCTTTCCCCCCCACATTTTTTCATGCTACCTAGTTTGATCATACATTTGATACATTCCGGTTGAAAATAAATTCCCCTTTCCCAGAAAACATTGCTATATGCAAACCAGCAGTCAATACAAAGGCAATCTGGCAAGAAAATGAGAAGGCAAAGAAGCAAACCTAACCTTAGCATTTCCTGAAATGAACAGATTTGTGCTGTTGGGTCTGTACAAGGACCTTTCATCTGCTTTAATAAACAGATATATTCGTCCAGCTTACCTTCATATAACCAGTCTGCAATTCCATTAAAAATAATTCCTTCTTTTCCTGAGGATGTCAGGCGCAATGAGCTACTCTTTACATCAGGCTGATAGTAGATGTTATTTTCAAATATATAAATCTAGAAGAGGTAAGAGAGATGTAGAGAAAAAAGAACATTTCGGTAGATATAAATGAAAGTTCAGCAATGAATAAATAATTTCCTCAGGCTCAGAACAGTCTACAGAATAATTCAACATGAGTTTCCACCAACATGAGCTTCATATTCCCTTTTATTATCAATTTGGACAAACTAAGCAAACTTTTAATACTTATGGGAAGCATAATTTTTCCTTTGAAATGGTCTTCTCAGTTGAAATGTTTCTATTCACCTTAAGAAATATTATTACATTCCTCAAAATCTTACAGAAGTTTTATAACATCTGAATAGATAAAGAATTTTTCCATTAATTCTATTCTATCCAATAAAACCATCTGGTTTTCTAACTGTGAAATTAGACACACTTCTGTAAGGACATACAGCACAGCACATACACTGTAAGTATAAGTTACAGCTTTATATCTTGGTGTGAGAACATACTGGAAAAGCAAAGGCAAGTAGCAGTCTGCAGTTAACTTTTCTCAGCTTGCTGACACTACTTCTGACTGACACACAAACATTTCACCTCAAGTGTGCCATAAAAATGCTCTTTATTTTTCAAGCCTAGGCTCCTCATCCTCCTTTTCCTGTGAGCAACAGATTGGACAGGCACTCCTTTCCTTCTTCACGGCCACTCCTCAGCCTTGTCTGCTTTTCTTTCCCTATTCACTTTGTTGCAAAGAATATGAAGTTCCCCTGTTTGGTTAGACTGAGCTCCAGGCTTCCCAACAAAGTGCAGTAAAAGATTAAGGGGGGGAGGGGGGAGAAGAAAGAAACAAAAAAGAAAAGCAATATAAAATTAATAAAAAATACTTTGGAGGAGTATGGAGATGGCAGAAAGGGCAGCAGACAAATACAGTGATGATGAGGAAGGTTTGTGACATGTTTTCAGCCATGTGCCACAAAGGGCTATACTGGCTGCTTTCCTACTACCAGCCAGGAGACCTTTGAGCACTTTGTTGCTGCACAGTTTAGGCATGTGTTGTCCCAAACTTCATCCTTGGCCCTATCTTTCCAAGTCCTGGCTAATAAAAACCAAACATTCAAGACACTAACAAGCCAAAAGCTACAGATGGGTACACAAGGCAGAACCACTGTCATTTCCAGAATGACAGAACTACTGTAATATCCTGTAGTAATGCTCTTAATCCTCTTTGTCTGTACTCCCATATTCCTCATTTTCCTGGGCTTTCAATGTGTGTGACCAGACTGTTTCAGCTACAATAATCTCAAGAGTTGCAGCCTTTTTCTTTGCGCTTTTTTTTTTTTGTTAAATTACAATGCCCACGTATGTGGTTCCACAGCAGTGGAATCAATCTTACAGCAGTATTGTGCACCATCTTGATTCATACAGAAAATGCAGGTAACAGTGCCAGAGAAGTAATATGCAAAAGACATTTTTGTTACATGATTTCAGCAATGTACACTGATACACAGTGTCTGAGGGAGTCTAACCTGAAGTAAACATATTTCCACCAGTGACCATTTAAAAAGCCCAGTCATCATTCTCTCACACTTCTGTGATAAATGAAATATGGGAAAATACTAACCAAAGAGCAAAGTCTTATTATCACTATTACTGCTGTTCCCTTTGTTTCTAAATTGCCCTCCGAAATAGATTTCCCTATGAGTCCCCAAACTAATGATTTTTAACAGTAGCCACTTCATGATTTCTGCTGCAGAAAGCAATAAAGATGAGGGGTTTTTTTCATACCATGAGCAACGCAATGATTTTAACCATTACTGGGAACCAGGGGTGATTTGTGACTAAGTCTTTTATGGTCAGAAACTCAAAACTCAGCAGTGAGATGAAAGCAGAAGTAAAAATAGTTTGAATAGTTTGATCCAGTTTGAATAATCCAGAATGTACCAAGCAGTAATCACATTTATAGTTTTATAAATACTATCTGGTACAGCTGAGAATTTATGGGAAGTTGACATGTGACACAACATCAACAGCAAAAGAAAACAAGGATTACAGAATGCTGGATGTGTCAAGTTTTTGAAATAATATTAACAAGAACTTCCTGTGAATGTGCACTTCCACAGTAAAAATGCACTTTTTCTTCTACAGTAAACAAAACAAATACAAGCAATAACAAGGCACGGTTAATTGCTTAACCAAGAAAATCCAAATAGTTTAGCCAAGTACTTTTTTTCTATATGAACTAAAAATATTCCTGTCAGACTACATTACAGATAGACTGAATAGTAGGAACCACTCTAATGACTATTGGTTAGTAAGGAGCAATTTCTTACAGCTGACAATCTCCTCTTATATAAACAAAAGTTTTCAAGAGATTACCAAAAAAGCCTACTTGGTCAAATGATTCTATTTTCTTTAAGCTTCTTTAATTAAATGAGATCAATCTAATTAATTTTGGAAGATCAGGAGGATAATTTTTGCTTCTCTCCCCCCTTCTCAGACTGTTTGTATTTTTAATGGTGAAGGTCAGCATATTGTCTCATCTCTGCAATGAAAAAGTTTTGTTTAAAGCCATCAGTGCCAGTCAAAACACAGGATTAAGGAGGACTTGTTTTATGACTGAACCATAAAAAGGTCTTTAATCCTGTTATTACTAGTTAGCAGGTATTGCTAATTCCATTTGACAGATTTCAGATAAGTAAATATCTGAGAAGGATACTCAATGATGTGCCACTGACTGCTGGCTGCCTCAGCTTTACTGCCCATTCATTTCATAAAGTGGCTTTGTCTCCATCCTTAATCAGGTCTCAGGCATCCTCTGAACACCCTCACAATCTTCTTAGCCTACTCTGCCATACAAAGTTTCCCTTCTTTCCTCACCACTCCTGATGTGTGCTCCTGCAACCGTGAAATCTACTCCAAACCCTTATTTTGTTTGTTTGTTTGTTTGGTTTTTTAACATCTGTATTGGAACACTTTAAAGTTCTTGAAAACCCTCAAAGCCACCCAGCAGGCTCTCTCTCTAGCAAGCCTCACACTCATTGCTTATGTGAATTAACATTACAAATTATGAATTTATGTTCCTGTGCAAAACATTTATGAGGTACAACCATTCCCGTTCCTTGACATAACTAAACTCACATAAATGCACATGGATGATTTAGGGTTGGTGCACTGGCTCTGCACTCACTGCCTGTACCATTTCAAAAGATCAATATCCCCATGCTTGAGCCTGTAAAAACATCTTAGGAAGATTCAACATTATGGTTACTAATTTAATCTCATTCTGGGTATTTATTATATTCCATGAGGTGCCACGAAGCCCCTGAACTGCTGTTTGTACCAACAGGAATGGCCCATGCTCACTTCCTGCAGTGATGCTGCCCACACCCTGCAGTCAGGGCTGCACTCCCCTCCATTCCTGAACATGCCAAAGTGCTCATCTGTAATTATTTAACTTATTCACCACTTGGAAATAAGGACTTGGGAGCTAAAATATTGATTTCTGCAGCAAAACTGGCAGTAGAGGTGTAATAGGAATGATAACATTACTGTGAAGGCTACTTAGTAGTGGCCTGAGAGGCTCTTCACTTTTCTTTCTGTAAATGTGGGCAGTAGATTCAATTAAACACAAGCACTTTGTGTAGCCACAAAATCCAAACTCCCATCTGACACTAAGTGCCAAGAAAGGCATTTCTAAAAGGCAGGCTCATTGTGAATTGCTCTCCCCAATATAATATTTATATGGTACAAATGTACCTTATATATAACTATAAAAATACTGAAATTTTAACAGATCACCCCTTGCAATTAATTCTGTTCACAAGACTATGAATAGATCTCATTTAGCATTTGCACCTACAACACCGACCAGCAACAACAGGTGGTGACAAATGCAAAATGACTTTAGAAGGAAAACAAACACTGGTTTTATTTTACGCAAATTTTCACAAGCCCACCAACTAAGAGTAGAAATGGAACTATTTCTTAGTTGAAACATGCAAAAACCTCCTACACCAGGCTGCAAAGCAGAGGAAGTCTTTAAATGTCAAATCCTCTCCTCCCTGCACATCATCTAATTTCCTTTTCTTTACTTCATACATTTTTCTCTTTCTTGTTCAATTTAAACATTGCCACTAATGCTTCCTGTTGAAAACTCCTTACAGGTCTACTTCATGCTGCTCTAAAATGTATTTCCAATATTTTCTTTCGAAAACACAGAGACTAGATGAAAATTTTTATTTTTTAGGAAGTGGCTGCTGCTGTTGTTGATTACTTGCAGTACAACAACACATAGAAGCTGAATTTAAGAGCCACAATTTGGCTTTTAAAATTGAGTCCAAGAGAGAGCAAGTGACTGGGAGAGAATTCAGACTACAAGGTACATAGCAAATCATGACACTGGGATAAGAATAATTCATGAAAACAAACAAAAATATTCTTGGAGCAAAATCTTGAAAACACATGAGCATAATCTGAGTCCGATAAGTAAAACTAAATACGTTCCCAAAGGTTTCCAGGGTGGGGATTTCACACACTTTATCACTTTGTATATTGTGTTTTGAGCACTGTCAAATGAACCAAAAATTTCCCTTGCTAGTCTATCTTCACTCAGGTATCTGGGAGCAAGTAATAGTAAAAGGGCTTTTCCTAGTATATACTTGGGTCTATTTACTATAGCACAAGTGCTAAATTGTTGACTGCAACTACTGAATCTTCCCAAACTGCTAAAAGAGGAGTTGCTAACTGTGTATCAGACAGGTATTCTCATGAATACATCAGTGGCTTTGTGCTCAAAATGCTTTCACAGCTTTCAGCCATGACGGTAAGAGAATAAATTGAAAAAGGCACAAAGTGGAACCAGGCTATGCTATCATATATAAAAATTATTATCATGCTGTTTTGAACCTCTTCAACACATCTTTCACAAGTATTTTTAGAGAATTTAAAATAATTTTTTAGTTAAGACCTTCAACTAATAATGCTACGAGGAGAAATGTCAAAATCTATTGCCTTCTAAATTATTTGTCTTTTTGTTTTCTTATAGATTTTGCAGAGCTAATCACATCAAGTCTTAAACCAAAAGAAAAAAATCACAGAGGATTTAATTATTTTATTAATTATTTTCCAATTAATGACAAACACCTGCAGGAGTGCTTTGGATTAGTGAGAGATTGATTCTTAATAATGCTCACATTTATTTCAGCTGACTGTGAAGAATCTGAGGCTCAGCTTGCTCTAATGTTCTACCACAGCACTAATCCTTCTCCTTTTTCCACATCTGGCCGCCTCTGAAGTATTTTTTTCACAAACCTTCTTCTAAATTGATTTCTTCCAAAACACTTATTCATTGTCTGCAACACGTTTCACAATTGCACTGTTTTATTTCAGGCTGAGGTCTTCAGCAGAGCACCCAGTCCGAGCAGTTCCAGATGGCAGACAGCTGTGAAAACAGAGACATCCAATCTCCCAGCCCAACGCAAACCCGGTGCCAGTAGCTGGAGAGGCCCCCTGTGTGTCTTTAATCGTTTCAAACACTACAGGCAGAGAAAAGCTACTAAATTACAGAAAAATACTCCACTTTTTCCCCATTAGGAGCTCCACTGAAGCCTCCTGCAGGGGCACATCCACGCTCGATCCCTCCTCTGATTGCAGGGCAGCGTTTCGGCAACAGCACAAGCCTTTTACGCTCCAGCTGGGCAGCAGCAGCAGCTTTCCTGGAGCTGTGTGGGGATCACTGTGTGATCACCTGCCCCTCACAGAGGCACTGAGTTTGTGTGAAGCAGGACTGGGACCTGCCTACCAAAGCAGGGGCAGCTTCTCCAGCAGGGACTGCCAGCAGACCATTAGCCCTGGCAGCAGAGACGGAATCACAATCAGAGATTTGCATGTGTCCTAGAAACTCATCCAGATAGCAAAGTTCAGACTTGTACTTATATCCAAAAGCCCAGTTTTCTTTAGGTGGAACAGAAACAAAGCTGCAGCCTTTGCTGACACAATTTATCCCCTTCCCTGGAACCAGTCACAGTCTCTCCTCCGGAGAGAGTCAAATTTCTCTCAAAGCTGTTGTTAGGGAGGTAGCCTTAACAATCTAGCATTAGTCTCTTCTCTAACTTATGCATGGATAAACTTATTTTACTATGAATATGATAAGGGAGTTTACCACGCAGTAAGTTCTTAAAACAGCTTATGCAATCACTAACCCTATAGGTATGATGTATTGGCACTGCTGTTCCCCAAAACAAGAGGGAACCACCTCGGGTCTAGAAGCAACATCACTCACTCATGTCATGCTTGGCCCAAGCTGAAGGTACATCTCCCCACTCTGCACCACAACCAGGAACTTGCTGGCCTGTCCCACTTCTCAGTGCAGCGTGGCCACAATTTAAAGCCATGGGAGGGTACAGCTATCCTACAAGGTACAACTTTGCAGATCCCCAGTTTAATATTTTTGCATTATCTGATGTAAAATGACAGCAGAAGCCACTAACAACTAGTAAATAAACCAGAAAAAAAATGAGTTAGCACAGACATTAAAACTGTCTTGATATTTATCATTGGGAAAACTTGGACACCTCTCCCATAACAGTTAACATAACAGGGATTTATTTTCCTAACTTACTGAGTGAAGCTTTCTAATTAATCCTCCAAAGTCTGACCATGGCAGATTTATTTGACTTCCTGATTGATGTCATCCACACAAATAATTTTGTCATCAACGATAATAACAGAAATATGTAATACAAACTGCAAGGGTCAGTGCCCTTTGCGGCCATGGTTTACCTTTATATAAGTTTTAACAGCTGATGAAATGAACTTTTCAAGGTAAAAAGCTAATATACAGAGTCCAGCATTTTGCTTGGAAGGAAAGAAATAGTAGAGTGTGACTACTGGTATCATTTGGCATTACATGGATTCATCAAGACTAACACCTAGGTGAAGGAAGGTGCCAACCAAACTCTAAAGCTGCACAGCAGATACAGCTGGAAAGGAAACAAAGAAGACATCTGTATCTACATGTCTCTGGTTAAAAAAATCCATACAACAAGTACTGGTCTTCTTCCTGCACAGGTGAGAGTTCTACCTGTGAGATGAGAAAATAATTTTTCCACAGAATCTCTGACCAACAAATATATAAATAACTATTTCAACTTGGAACAACTTCAGCACTCCCACTTAACACCCCAGAGAACATGACAGTCTTCCTTACCTTTCACATGGAAAATATGAACTACAACAAGACTAAGGAATTTCTGATTATGCCCAGAAGGAGACCTTCTGGCATTCAGGAAATGCTTCTGCTGCAGAACTCCCACAGTTGCTGATGACAGTGCTAAAGACATCAACCTAAAATCTCTTCAGGCAGCCCATCTCTAGTTACATTCCTGTGTGACCTTGGCAAGGACACAGAGTCCACCACTCCCTGGACTAGCACAGGTGTCTTCAGAGCACAACATTCTATGTAACAGACGACTCAACTGCACGTTTTGCTCTATGCAGAGGGGTAAGTTTGTTTTGCTGATGCAGAAACAAACCAGTGTCCTCCTGTGGACCCACATAGTCTGGCTGACCAGCTGACCCCACCATCATTATGGCTGATAGCTACACCTCAGCACAGGTTCTATTGGACGTACTCAATTCCTACGCATTCAGCAAAATTCCGTCCCTTCTTCTTGTGAGACTGCCAGCTAATTAGTTGGATAATTAATTCTTCAAAAGCTTCAAGATGCTATTCCATCTGGGCTTGCCTCTTACCATTTGTTCTGTCTCCTGTCTTACCATACATTAAGCAGGGCCAAATCCAGCTGCCTTCAGTTGGATCATTTGCTAAAATTTCCAGATGAAATATGTTTTCCTGCTAACAACTGTTAAAACAAATAATTTCAGCTATTCATGAGACAGAAGAAAGTCAAATAATGAATACTTTCTTAGTTGCCTAGCAAATATTGTACTTTGCTCTTCAGAGATTAAACCACGACCTCTCCAGTTTCGTATCCAGTATCAAGTTGGCACAGCACAGTTTCCCTGTTTAACCCCAGACTGGGAAGAGAAAGAAGTTCCCATGACACCCAGAGCAGCTTATATTTCTCCTAGTCCTGAGTTCATGTTAGAGCATGAGGCAGCACAAAGCATCACAGAACAGAATCACAAAAGCATTTAGGTTGGAGAGGACCCTTAAGATCATTGA
The DNA here is from genome assembly GCF_022539395.1 of Myiozetetes cayanensis. Lineage (NCBI taxonomy): Eukaryota > Metazoa > Chordata > Aves > Passeriformes > Tyrannidae > Myiozetetes > Myiozetetes cayanensis. Next base: position 30,772,629 of record NW_026088185.1, read on the forward strand.
GTCCAACCGTTAACCCAACACTGCCAAGTCCACCACTAACCATGTTCCTAAGAATGAGACTCACATCTTTCACTAGCTAGGCCACAGAGCCCTCAAATTTAAATTATATGAGGAAAAATTAGCTTGAAGCTAAATAAAATCATCAAAACTTTCTTGGCATGATAATATGCATACATACAGACTTATTATGTATATCCAGCCAGTGTTCTTTGCTTCTTGGACAACATGCTGCTCCATATGAAAAGTTCAGTACAAGATGGATCTCAAAATGAAAACAATAAAAATAAATAAAAAAAAAGTAAAAATTATTTTTGATTTATTTTTATAAAAAATGGTGGTTTCCATTCCTACTGTTCTTTTTACCACAGTTATGGAAAATGCAGATATCTATGCACTTAATTTGATTCGTAAATATTGGAGCTTACTTTGGACTAAAGGAAGAACCCAAAATCAAACCCCTGCATCCACATGGAAACCATTTGGTGGCCATTTTTCAAAATGCACTGTCAAAGTAACAAGTTTGTTCTTCATTTAAGTATTTAAAATATTTGTTACCACTTTCTGGTTCACATATCTGAAAAATTACACAAATAGCTCCACTTCAGAAACTTATGAATAGTTTTCATCAATTCAAAAAATACTGGAAATCACCCATAGTATCTGTCAATGCTTTCAAATAAATACATGGCTTGGCATTTCTCTACCACTATTTAGCATCCTCCAAAGTTCTGATAGACACTTTTTTTCTAATAGAGTCTGCTGTTTACGTTATTTGTAGTCACAGTGTAATGTCTGCTCTCTTCTTCAAGTTCGAAGTGAGCAAACATTTTCTTGTCATCTGTGATTTCGCTTACTATACCCCTGGGTCTCACAGCCTTAAACTGAGATTTCCAGACCAATGTTATACCCATTGCTACAGAAGGTAAGTACCCCTTCCTGCCCTTTTTTCTTGCCAAAATTCTTATTTACTTAAAGCAGCTTCCTACTGAAGAACAAGGTGTACTTAAGATTATGTGCTTTGTGTGCCAATGCAACAACAGTATAACTGCTATTTTCTTTTTTCCCCTCACAGAAAAATAAATGCTCATTTTGGGAAGAAAACAACAGCCAGAAGAACTGGACACGCAGTGTTACATAGGAACAGTTGTTTGTTATACCAAGCTAGAAGTTCCATGATGGTAATCCAAACCTCTGCTTCTGCTCTGTATCAAAGCTGCTCTGTGACCAAGAGCCACACAAGGCACACGCTGCAGTGAGCCACAGACATCCTTCAGGTCTCTATTTGGCTGCAGGGGAGAGGTTTCCTGTGCTCTGTGATGAACTGTTGTTGTGATGTCATTTGGCTCATTTCTACCCACATCTTGAGACTCAACACCCAGCTTCAACAAAACTCCACCGGCACAGGGGTCACTCAAACTGTTCATGGGCTGCAGGCACGTTAAGGATGATGGGTACACCTCCAAACTTCCTGTGACAATGCTCTGGACATCAGCGTTCCCAAATTAGGTTTTGATTTACGGTTCCATGCAGGTGAACAGTATGTATGTTGCATACAAAATTACATTGACAAACCAGATTTCTAGGAGGTATTTTGCACTTGTTGGAAAAGTAGCAAGATAAAGGGTCAGTGCCTTGCATTCTTGCCCACAGTAATCACATATGGAAGAAGCTCCCTGGTAATGAACAGGAACACTCACACATTGAGAGCAAGTAAAATGCAAGGTGGCAAAATAAACCCAAAACAGTTAAAATGCATTTCACTGGTGCAACTGATTATCCTGCTAATGTCTCCTTTACAGGTCCTGCAGCGATCTCCAGAATCAATTACTATATTTCAGATAATATAAAACACAGAAAAGTGGCTTATAAAGCTTCTATAATTGTGAATTTTATAAGGTTAGGGTATTTATCAGTGACTTTGTGAGTAACAATTATACAGATTTTTGCCAAAAGCCTTCTTTTTCCCACATCTTCCAAATTTTGTATCCAGATCACATATGGTAAAGAATCACAATTTCAAGGAAAGTTTTATGGAGTTGTATTACAAAGCTGCTTTATGTTATATTCCTTTCCCCCACATTATATTTGTAGCCTATTTAGATTGTGAGTGCCCAAAGACATGATTTCAGGCTAAAATGTCTGATACAGTTTGCAGTACAGCTGCTTTGCAAGTCTCCAAGAGTGTAGAGTGGCTCTGACCTCCTTTTGCAGATTTTTTTTCTCTTGCAAGTCAATCTATACTGGTATAAAATTTTCAGAGCTCTTCATCTCTGACTTGCTCCAGCTCTTACCCCATAGTTCCATGTGCAGAGAGACCACTAAATTATGCAAGTACTGGGCACTGCAGGTACCATCAGCTATCTAAGCAATACACGGCAGTAGAGAAATTCTGACCTTATAAGATCTATGTTTCAAAATCATCAGGCAGATTGCAAATTATGCAAAAAACAAATAATAGATAATAACAAAATTATTGTAATTGTAAGCAATAATAACTATATTCACCCTTAAAGGTACCAATTTTCTAAACACTGTGATTGACCTAGGCATCAATTTTTTTCAGAGGAAGCTTTCAAACCTTTTGATTATGTCATAATTAAGGCAGAGAGGAAGTAGCTCTTCAGTATAGAACATGGAGACCTCAAAACACATACACCTCAGTGCCATGTACTGCCTTTTTTTTGGTGTCAGTTACGATATGTTATTTTATTCTTGTGGTCATCAAGCTGCCAGATAGAGCATGAAGAACAGAACACTGAAGCACCACTTTTCTTCAGTCTAGACTAATGCCACTGCATCACAGTAATGTGTTAGCACATTTGAACAACTGCAAACAATCTACAAGGCTATTATATTTAACTGTTATTTGGATAGTTTATAAATCTACTGTAAACAATAGCAAGGATGCACTCCTAATGAACCTATAAGATTAGTTACTAATGTCATGACATAAACCAGGCCATGAACTCAGAGAGTATCAGCAACTCTGTTGTAACTCTGATGTTTATGTCCTTGATTTCCAATAAATGCTGCAAAGCATTGCCCTCTTTTGTTTCAATACACATTAATTATGTTGCCTTTCCAATGATATTGGATCATGACACTCGCTAAATCCACACCCTGCCTAATTCCATGACAGCTTACTCATGAGCACAAACACTGTGCTAGGCGTGTTACACTAATAAAATCACATATAATATCTGAGCTACAACCTACACAAAAAGCTGCTTAATACATCTTTGTGATTGCACAGAGGATCACAGTAAGACTGTCTTGCCCCTGTGGAGCTGCCTGAAGAACTACCTTGGCTGCAGCATTGTGCAAAATGTCACTGAGGACTGGGCTGCTCAGTCCTTTGGTCTTTGCCTAAGTGATGCATTAACAGAACTACCCATAAACAGTGTATGCTCAGCAATTCACACTCCTTGTTCCTCACACTTACTAAAAGTAAGTGACTAATGAGCCAGCACGGAAGAACGTGGACAGAAATGTGACTCTTACATGCCTGGCTTGCTCCTACTGACTTATAACAAAATCATAATCTGTCCTTACCATAAAATCTTTTAAAATTATCTCTGGTATTTTGAAGGCTCATCTCACACTGATATCAAGCATTTAATTATGCTCAGACTGATCAATCTGCACCATGCTAAACTGAAAAAATTTCAACCCAGTTACTCCAAAAGAAACAAAGGAATATTAGAGGACAGAGAAATATGTAGGGTAACTGTAAGGGCTCAGTGTCAGAGGAGGAATTTCCTGTTTTCTTTGACAAAATGTAAGAGAGTAGCATCCTAACAGCAAGGACCAAAGTAAAAAGACAGAGAATCAGAAATGCTGAGCTGTAAAGTCATGTTTATATTTTCTACTATTCTTAGAGTGGTAGGCAATCCATGAGAACTTTGTACATCGTGCAAATACTGAGATAGACCAGGATGCCTCTAAGCACCTTCTACATGAGCAACTCCAGCATGCTTCAACACAAAGTTTTATCTTTTCAGCTAAACTATTGCTGACCCATCTTGTTGTATAATGCACGTGCCTTCACCTCCCCATTGTGCACAGTGTCCACGTTGCCAGCTGTCTTTATAATGGCCCAAAATTTTAGTGGAGGACATCTACCTGTAAAGACTCCACACAGACAGTGCATTCAATGCAAGAAAGACAGTTTGTCTTAAAACTTTTCATTAGGAATGCGACAAATAGGAATGAGGAAATTTTTACTAGCTCTTATAACAGCATTTCTGTTTGGGACAGTTCAGAGTCTGGCAAATAATACCTGAAAATAAATATTTGCTTTCTTTTCACACAAAACCCTTCCCTTGTATTTCTGTACATGTACTGTAACCTGCCATAAACGATGAAGGAAATCAATGCTTCATTTTCTCTTAGATATCAGCAGAATACCTGACTTTTTAATCCTTATTCTCCAGGGCTGCCCTGGCCTTGAATTGTCAATGGTTATACACTTCCCACAACCACACATCCACAAGGAGCTCTTTGCTTGCTCTCTTTCGCTGTGGCTCAGGCTGAGTCAACATGAAAACCTAACTCACTTTAACACAGTGCAGCAAAAGTTTAATCAGCTCTGGTCCTTCAGCACAAACACAGTGGGAAGTCATAACCCCATTGCAGGGGAAAAAAAAAAAAAATCCAAGGTCATTTATGGGTTGGTGATGATGGAATTTAATGTCTCTTTTTCAAGAAGGACTTGGCTAAAATAAAGAGGAAGAGCCACCAAGAGCACTGAACACCCACAAAGTTGTGTGGTCATAATCTGTTGAGGTTTTTTTTCCCCTAATTACAGTTCTCATGCTGATAAGAGATTCAACAGGGAGTCATGACATCACCATCCATGAAGTATATACAAGTTTTACTTTTGTTTTGTTTTTTGGGGGTTGGTTTGTTTGTTTTGTTTGTGAGGGTTTTTTTTTTGTTTGTTTTGGGGTCTTCTTTGCTTGTTTTGTTGGGGTGTTTAATAATAACAAGGTCTGTCTACTCTATCCTTACCCATATGCAATTGGATAAAATCCTGGTTGACTGATGTAAAGAGCCTTCAGGATGAGGCGGAAAATTCGTCACATCCATCTTTTCCACCCATCCTGAGGTGTATCATAGCCTCTTTTTTTTAATATCAAATATGAAGTGACTACATAAGTATACGGTCCACCGACATAATTAAGCCTGCAAAGTTTTTGGGCAGGATTTTTGAGTTATATGAAAATACAGTCCATCACAAAACCTAATCTTTTCCAATTCTGATTTAGCTAAAGGTTCAGTCAGATTTCAACCACTCCTCTCATGGACCGTGCTTCACAGTTGTTATGGGTAGCTATTTCTAAAGAACTTTAGGCTTCTGAAATACAATTTTCATATTTCTGCATTACAGAAAGCCACACATTTTTCACACAAGAAGCACAGCAGTCCTCTTTTGTGAGCCATTGGACCTGCAGTTAATATTAGCTAACAGACGGAAGTGTGAATATTCAGATATGCTTTGTTACACACGCACATGTTGAACAACATGATAGTCTAGATGAGAGGTGCATATTGCTGTTTTCATTGCTCCCTGAAGGCTGCTGCATGGGAAAGTCCTGATGACTGCTCCTATCAAACCTATGTGTCTAGGCTTGTTTGTGTGTCCTTGTGGGACTATATATAAATACATATATATATGTATATATACATATATAAATCCAGAAAAGTAAGTATGTGAAAAAAAAATTAATTCCCTCTAGCACAATATCTCAAATTTTCAACATATTTGCTTACAAAAGAGTTATTGATACAAGACTGGATAGAAAAGCATGTTACCTGTGTGCACAGCTTACATACTGACTCAAACATTAGCTGCATGCTAGATCAGTGATAAGGACCAGACACAATAAGAACCAGGGAAAAGGGAAAGGAAACATCTTTTATCTACCCTCTCGATTTATTCACTATAAAGCTGCTGGGCCTTTTACTGTTCTACATGAAAAACAGTAGTAGAGGAATAATGCTCCTATAAAATATGATTTTCTCATTATTACTTCACCTCTTTCAGATAGAGCCAAGTAGCTATTCCCACAAGGGACAGTAGTATCTAATCGTCAATACACATATTTTTAGTTGCCTTTGATACCAAGACATGTTCATTGCCTTTCACCAACCAAAATGATGAAGCATCTTTGCTCAGCTTAGCCTTGCCTCCATTTATAATACTTCTGCTCTCTAGAACTCACAAACCTTTTATTGAATATATCCAACCTTGATACGTAAAAATGTATTTTTCCCCGTTTTCCAAAACTGCCTATTTTTTTTTTTTTTTTTGGCTGCATTCTCCATTCTCCTCTTCTGAGATGGGGAAAACTGCTTTCATATTGAGCATCACTTTTGAAACTACAGAACATGCATTACATGCTCCTCCAATCTATACTTAAGTGCAGTTGGCACCTAGAAATTAATAACTGAAAATGTAAATTAGTTCAGTAGAATATCTTCAGAGAAACTAATATTTTTTTCCTGTGAAGAATACTGTGAATTGAATCATTTAAAAGAAAAAGAAAAAAAAATTTAGATTTTGTAACCCTAGCTTGACAAATCCAAGAAAAATCCAATGTGTAGCAGCAGCTTAGGAGTAAGACAACTTTACCTAATACTTTTAGGTAACTCTAATTCTTCTGTGGAAAAAAAAATATTGCCCATGGTCACCATGAGTCTGATAAAAAGCAGTTTTTGTATCAAAAGTAAAGCAGCATAAAATTTTCAGTGTTACTAGCATGTATGCTAATAAGTGGCTTTCTTATAATTTCATAACAGGATCTGAGCATTTAGCACATTTTATCTAACACAAAAAAATACCAGAATGCCATCTTGCAAAATAATACATACTCTTAATTTAGCTGCTGGTCAAAAACTGCCATTAAAACAGTCTTTTTGTGTGCCTTTTTTCTGTAAATATTTCTACTTCCTGGTTCAAATCCTCAGTCTCTGCCACAGTAAGTTTCCCAGCTGGAAATCAGAAATGTAATGAAAACATTTGAAAGAGAAAATAAAAAATTTTTAGTAGTCTCCTTAATTTCTCACTGCCTTCAGAAAGATATGACTTCAGCATTTGCTAGAATTATGAACAAATCCCTTAAAGACTCAACTGGGTGGGCAATGCTCAACCATACATGTTCCCTTTCTTCATAAAAACATCCTCATCAAGACAAAGGATCTCAAATATACTTTGAAGTTCTGTAAGGAACATCTCATACATTTTAAATAAGAACTCATGCCCGAGGTTAATGTCACATTGAAGTATTCTTGTTTATTTCTGGTTTACAGAATAAATTCAAGCAGAGATTTTCCTTTAAGTTTTACTGACATTTGCCTCATTAGCATAATCATTAGGAGGAATGATGAAATAAATCCTTGACATTTCCATATGTGATTTTAAGTTACTCATCTAAAGTAGAGTAAGTCAAAAGAGCAGAAGACTTTTCAAATAAAAACAGCAGAAGAAATATATTTATTTAGGACTGACTTCACTAGCATTAATTAAGCGTCTGCTTCATTTGCATATGCAAGTGGTTTTGCCAGGAGGGGGTGCCAAGTACCCACAGCATTAATTACACAAAAAAAGAACACATGGCAAATATTTTACAGAAAGGTGAGTTACCAATTTTTATAGCAGTTGTACTTTGCACCTTGATAGACCAAATAGTAAATTAAGCTTTCAGCAATCGACGTCTGCTAAAGCAGGTGTTGAGCAAGGTGTGTGTGTAGCATAGTCCTGATAATTCCTCAATCACTAAACTTTGTCTTGTGCTTATCTGGGTACTTGGAAAATAATGTAACATCAATGAACTTTGCTTCTGTAGTATTTCTGTTACCTAAAATAGTCTTTGAAAACTTTTGAAAAAAACCCTAAAATTTGGACAAGGAATTTGAAAAGCAGGATAAAGATGACTCACCACAAAGGCAAAAGGTAGAGAGTTCTTGAACTGGTGTATTTATTAAGAGCAACTAAAGTAGATTGTACTCTGTTTTGGTTTCGGGTTTCTGTTTGAATGCTCATTTTTAGCTAGTTTTGATATAATATAAGGTCGTTTTTCACTGGATTCTTTTTTTATTATTTTTTATTTAAAAGCTTTGGCTTCTTAGCCCTATTTTCAGTGAGTAGCCTGCTCAATTGTTTGTTTTTGTTTTTTTCACAAGAGGATAAATTCTTGTTTTCTGATATTTAAAGTACTTCCTAAAAACCAATGGGAGCATCCTGAATCCACAATTTGGCTACAGTCAAGAGACTGAGCTTTGTGTATACAGAATAATAAGTAATTCTAAACAATGATGATGACCAAAATTATGGAAAAAAACCCCATAATAAATGCTCATCTTCAGTCCTATCATTTGATAATGTTATTTTTTGTTGATAGCATCAAATTACGACACAGCAAGCTGTCAAACTTCTACAAAATATTCTAGATAGTTTTAATATTTTCTTGATTTCTGCTTTGTTAAAATATACATGTATTTATGCATAGACATTCATATGTAAGTCAACAGATCGTTACTTATGCTGATCTATCCAAATATAAAATCAAGCTCCCCTCAAAAACACTTATCTATCAAAAGAAAAATGAGCCTAATGCAGTAAATAACATAAAATACCTGTAATAAATACAAAGGCAAAGTGACTTGCATGGAGGTATGTTCATAAAATAAAGTGAAATAGAGTGAAGTATTTTATACAAAATACACAACAGGTATCACTACCCAGGCAAAAAAAAAATTGATGAAAAACTGTTAAGAAAAAGCTACACCAAACTGAACAACTTCTAATCAGGCTTCACTGGGAGCTACTTGAAGCAGCCCACCTGATAACTGATCAGGAGAACCGTCTGTATCACAGGAAGCACTGCAGAGGAGCACTACAGCTTAAATACAACACTGCCTACACTGGAGACCAGATATCTCCAGTCCAGAGTTTTTATATTCAGGCTTCTACTGAGATACATCCCCCTAGACAGACCCAGACAGAAAGGGTTTCCTCCCCTGTGTCAGATACAAACCAGCTCCAGCTCAAACTCACCAAAGCCTTTGCTACAAACTATCGGAGAAGACAGGAGAAGTGAGAACACCGGATAAAAAGTGGGAATTTCAACAATAGAGGCCCCTTAAAAAAACCCAAAGCATTCTCCTCAGTAAAGCCTTCCCACCAGGTATATACTATCTCTTTCTCAGTCACATGCAATGAGGTCTCTAATCAATAAATTGGAGGCAGAAAAATGTGGATGAAACCAATTAAGCCTCTAGTTGTGCCGGTTTGTCTTCCCTGGAAATACTTAATGCTGCAGTGATGGAGGTGAGGTAAAGAGATAATCAACTGATGTCTTCCACAATTTTAATCAAACATGAGTAATGTTTAGCAAATACATAAACAGCTCTCTAACATACTAAGAGACACAGAAATGGTATTTTAGATCTGGCACAGTTCTAACACAGTTAAAGGACAGCAATCTAAAGAGTGCAACCTTGAAAACAGTTCTCAAAAGTAAGTGCTGTGTGACCTTAAAATACATTAATTCATTAGATAAAAGTTTCTTCTCCCCAACGGCAAACATTTTCAATTTCACCACCAAAATGTCATGACTCAAACAGCAGATGTTTCTCTGAGCTTTTCTTTTAATCTTTAAAAAATCCTCTACTCTTGGTAAATAGCAAGAAACTGAAATAACTGTGGTACCTTCAAAACAATGGTATTGTGGCCCAGTCACCTGGTATCTGACATAAACCTAACCCTGCTGTTCTTCACCAGGCACAAGTGACCTGCTGTCCCATTAGACAACCCTAGAAATTATCCATAACAGTAAACTTATACTGATGCATGCTTTCCACAAGGAGGTAAAGTCTTGCTGTATACTTGATTTCACTGCAGCCATATTCCTTCCTCTGTGCAATAAGCAGTTCCTGGCTTCATGGAAATTTTCCTTTTCAAATATTTTATTTCTATTTTTTTTTCTCTTCATCCTCTTATATTATCTATTTGAACCTCTTGGCTATTGTCCCTCATTTGAAGTATTCAGGATTCCTGTGTAGGCTGCACTGTTACTTAGGTCCTCTGCAGAAAAAAGGACTGGAAATATCTTATTTTACACTATAGTCTGTTTATTGAAAATAGTTGGTCCCAAGTCCATGTGTTACCCCCCATACTTTGAATTTAATCCAGAACCTTCCAAATAGTTTTAGTGTATAGTTAAGGTCTGTGGCTCAGTCAGACATACCTGTGCTTTGTGTTTTATATTTTGTGCTAATTTTGCTGACCTGTCATGGTTATAGCATCGCTATTCATTTCTGCATCACACCTGCATGGATGCTATTCCCCTTCATTTTAGAGATCTACATACACTTTGATTATGTGATGGCCACGTGGCATGTGCCATGGGTCTTTCTAAATGAAATTTTTGTATATAAAGTTAATTTGTTCTCCACTTGTTCTTCAGTTGAAACGAATGTCTCTCGGAGATTACCCACGTATATACTATTGTATACATTATGATTATTTTGTTTAGAGTAAGTATTTAACTGCTTGTTTTACTTATTATTTCTGTTTTCTTATTATACAGAAAAGACATATAAGTATTGTTCAGGAAGGTAAACCAATCACAGTGTGTTTGACAACATGGATCCATGGGACTGCACCTTTGTGTGCACCCAAATATGTGCCTCTGATAGCCACTGATGGATTACCATGACTTGGGGCTCTCCTTTTACAACTTCCTCTGTAACCTGTATCACTGCTGGTTGCTTCCTGTACTATTTTACTCAAAACTCACTGATACACTGTCTGTTCTAAGGACAGATTTTATAACTGAGAACCATTATGGCAATGTGTCCTCAGTCGCACATCTTTTCTCTGCCTAACCTATTCTGCTGGAATGATTTCTCTGTCCTGGTTCTGCTAGAGGCAGATGTTCCTTTAGACAGGAGCAACAACCATTATTCGCAACAGTCTTTATTCATTCATGCTCCTGCTACATTTTTGGCTTGTTGCTGAAGTGGGAGGGTAATGCAGCAAGGCATTTCTGTCTCTTTAGAGACCTCCTTTTACCACATGAGCAGCTTCAAGAGGACATTCTTCTTATTGGCAGCTCCTATGGGGGTGACCTTCAGTAGACTGTCATTGCAGGTGTACATCTATGTGACAACACTTGGTGCCATTCAGAGTGCACAGAAGATTTTGTGTTTAAAGTTATTATTTCCTAATTCTGCAGACCATATGGCACCATAAAGCCCACAGTGAAGCAGATATTTTTAAAGCATGACATTAACTTTACTAGGGACATTAGCAAAGATGTGGAATGTTATCCTCACTCACCTATGAATTATGCCAACGTTTTCAAATTTGGATGATTATGGTTGTACTTAACATGATCACCTATTTTTTTGTAGTTCTGGAACATAATAGGAATCCACCTGTCTGAAAGTATCTACACATACTTACAAAATGATATTTTAGGCAAACTCATAAAGACAGAATTACTCTGATCTGTTATTTTTCTGAAGTTCATGATTGGTAAGTCTGACCTGTTTGTAATATACATCTCAGGAAAAGAAAAATTAATTTTTCAGTAATCACTGCATGTAATTTTAGTTCTACTTTAGATTACTGATCAGAGGTATAGCACAGATAAATCTTACGAACTGCAATTTAATTAAAATATTTTTTACATCTGTTCAGTTTTGCAAATGCTTCTCCCTTCTGCTACAACCTACACAGTTCACCACATTCCATAATGTTGCCTTAGTAAATAACTTATCTATATATTACTATTAATCCCATCACCATGCTCTCATTATTAATAAATTAATGTGGTTAATTATTAAAACATACCAAGCATGTTCCAACTACTTTTTACCGCCTTCCTCTGCTTGCTTAATGCAACACATTTAAAGGAGAAACATTTTTTCCTTTCTAATCATATTGATAAATTATATAAGCAACAAGGTATATTCTCTAGACATTCAACTTGGAGCCTCTCTGCATGAACAGCTCAGATGTGCAAAGAGGCCCCCAGATCACGCCTGTGGGCCTTAGGGATGTTATCAGAAAACTGTAACAAGGATTATCTGAATTTCTTATCCAGAGAGTTGAAGCTTTAAAAGTCTCTTGCCTTCAACTACCAACACAGATCAGCTTAAAATCACTGTTGCTTTAAAACAAACATTTTTTCCTTCTCATATTGACTTTGGTTATGATGACCATGGATGATTTCTGTTCATAAAAAAATGGTAAAAATTCTGGAAGAAGACAATACATGAAACACAGCATCTCTGGGTTTTATTATTATTATTATAGATTCAGTGTAGCACAACTGACCTTGGCAGTAATTTTCATACTGAAATGAAAACATCACTTTTCATTGAATCCATCACATCCACTTTTGGATGTTAAGCTTTTGCTTTTGCCCACACTTTTCATTGATCTCATGCTTGAAAGAAAACTTCTCTTCACCTTTCTTTCTCGCACAGCAGTAGCCACAAAGATGGATATTCTGAAAATTACTTGAGTGCATATTTAGATGGAGGTGTGATTCTGTTCAGCAATTATACAACTTGCTTATTGGGTTCAGACTGGAAAAGCGTATTTTTACAATAAATAAATAAATAGATCTCCTTAAAACTGTAACAGGAACATAATAGCACCGTACAGAAATACATAACAAAACTTATCTTGAGGCTTTTAATTTTGTTTTTACCTCAGTCTGTCTGGAGTTAATACATTTTTAATGACTGTGCTTACCAGTTGCTGTCCGTGAACGCCCCAGGCTGCATACTGTAAAACTGAATCCTCTACTTCTGGAGGGTTTAACTCCCAAACTTCCCTTGAAAAAATGGAAACATTTTTAGTTGAACACACTGGCATCACCCAACGTATAGAACCACCGATACGACATCATGTTGAAAAAACAATGTGACCTACCTTGTGTGTATGTTATAAATCACATATGAAGCTGTATAAGAATAATGAAAGACCTGTGGGGGAAAAAAAAAGGCAAAGAATTACAAGACCAAATACTGGATTAAATACAGACTAGCATTATGACAGTCACAGTCTTTCAATCCATATAAACACATATACCTTTATTACTGAAAGAATTTTTTACTAAACTAATTATAACCAATAGACCTGAACCATACTGTAGGAAGGACACACACACTCATCAGTTAATTTAACCAGACACCTGATCAGTATGATGACTGCACAGAAAATGCCCCAGTCAAAAAACATCTGCATTCCATTTTAAATAATAAAAACTAAACCAAAGTCAAACAAAGCCCTCCAAGAAAACAAAGGACTTTTTATTGTATTTTGTCATCAAGGTGTGGTCAAAATAACTGCACAGGTATCACAGTTGTTTTACTTGAAAGGCAGACAGATACAGATACAGGGTTATATGGTATTTTTCTGACCACCTGCTATAAACAGCCTGAATGACCTTCTGGACTGTGGCTCACAGAACAGAAAAACCATGTACTTAGTGGGACTGTTTGCTGTGGCTTTCCTTAAACGGGTTTTGGTTTGATTTTGACCATCTATCTTTGATTTTCAGGGAAGGTTTGTTTTATCTGAGATTTTGGTTTTGTATGCAACAATTTAGGTAAAACAAAGAGCTATTTGTCAGTAAACTTTCCTCATTCAACAGCAAGTTACCAGTGACTTCCGGATCCAAAAACTGTAGGATTCTTTGGAATGGGAGAGAAAAGCAAATCTATTGTACAGCCTTATGCCGCTGTCTTTATTTGTTGAAAAAAATTTTATTGAATAAAATCAAAGGAATTGCCATTTAAGTGCAAAATATCAAGGCCTGATGTAGGAGGACCCAGAAAATCCATGACAGGGAACAGCATGTTACAGTGTATAATGTGATGGACCACCACACCAAAGGGCTAAAATCAAAGCAAACTATTACATGTCTCTAAAGTCAAGCATTAGTCTATACACATAAAGTGAGTAACAGACATTTTGCTGTCTTGCAGGCTTGGGTGATTGCTTTTAACCCAGCTAATTTCTTCCCCCCTCTATCTTGCATTATGAAAATAGCATAACTCCACAGTATTAATTAGTTTTATTATCCATTGAAATTACTTCGTGGTCATAGAATATAAAATATTTTTGTGACTAATTATTACTGTACTAAGCAAAACTCTTCTTTTTCATGCAAACTTCTGTCAGAAAGAAACATTAGATGACATCCACTAGACGTCATGTCTACAGTTACAGTATCTCTATTGGCACTCAGAGGACTTATTTCTGGACAGTGCCAGGCTATTTCCAGTTAGATGGGAAGAGATACAGCTGTAAAGCTGAAGCCCTGACCTAGAAGATGCATGTGTTGAGAACTCTTTAGCTTGTATGATCTGCAGCAGGAATCTTTCAGTATCTCCTTCAAAGAGAATACACAAAAGGAGGATCCTACATGAACAGAGCCACTGGAATTTGTTGCCATGGCACACAAGAGGGTTTCAGATGTTGTTACTTTGTCCAGAGGCCATTCAGTAACAGAAGCCATCTGAAACATCTTTCCACTGACTCCGTTTCCATTATTAGTTCCCTGTCAGCATAAGCCAAGAATTTAGTACGCCATAAATCCTTGCTGCCTGATGCTGCAAGAAGCCCACAAAGGTCTCTAAGATTAGTAACTCTACTTTGTGCAATTGTTGAATTTCCCTTCTGTAAAACTTACCCTTGAGACAAAAATAATTTCCCTTTTCCAAATCTGTTGTGATTAACATCAAAAGTGTTGCTTCAGTAAGAAGAATCACACATATACTAATAATTATGCCCCAAGTCTTTTTTAACTATTTTGTGTTACAGCTTATGGGAAAGTGTTTGGTCATGCAGACTCTTCTGAGAGGTGTGAGTAAAGCAGAGAGAAATGGTTAAACCATGGTGCTTTCTGCAATGCCAGAGGTTATCCAGAGGGGCACTTGCCAGCAGCTGTTAAAGTGGACAGTCTCATACTGCCAGTTACAAGGAAGAGAAATGGATCTTTTGCCTTTCCAGGAAAAGTATATCAGAGATAATGTGTGGAGGCCTGATAATTATGTAGAATACAAATATCTAAAAGGTAAATTATAGGACAGAATATATTTCATCAAAAATGCCAAACTAATAAGTCATTCTGACAGCTTTAACAGAAAATATGCTGTAGCAACAACAACAACACTTCATATTTCATGTGGAAACTCTCCTCTTGCCTTGTGGTGAAATTTTTGTGTCAATGTTTATGTAAAAGTATATCTGTGTTAAAAGTTGAATGAGCTCCATGAGAAGTGGAGACCAACACTACAATGCACTCACTTTCAGACAAGATGCCAACATTTTTCTCAAATTAATCATGTTAGTTTTAGTTCTTAACAGGAACACCATGTATAAATTACAGGTACAAAGTTTCCTAATTCATCCTGCTTGCAACAGCCACATACTGAAACACAATCATTATAGAAATTAAATCAATAAAAAAGCATGTAGAAAATCTTTCTTTTCCAAGTCTGGCTTTTACAGTAAGTGCTTGGGAAGCTCTCACAGTTTTGTATAAAGGTTTACCTGCTTGGCTTCCTCTTGAGCAAAGCAATGTGGGCTTGGCTGGGACCAAACCTCTCCTGATCCCTTAGATACAATACCTGGCATCACACAAGAGGAACCCAGCTGAAGACACTGCATGTGACTAATCACAGGGAAGAGTATTAGCAACCCTCAAAACACCAGGATCAAACCTTCCACATGGCCACCAGCTGTGTCCTCTCTGGAAGAGGCTTGGAGGGGATTTTGTCCTGCCCCTCTTGTTTCGTGGGATGTGCACTAACCAAAAAAAAATCTGGCAATTTATACAAATAAACAGACTAATGCTCACACAGCTAAAGCTCAGGCAGCACTGACCCCACTCGTGGTGTATTTAAAGTGAAGGCTGGTTATTGTGTTATATCCAAATCCAAAGTGCTGTCATTTCTATTCCAAAATGTTTTCAACCATTTCTTGTACTCCAAGCCTTCTAACTGGGGTGCTGTCAAAAGACTGAACTATGGCTAATATTTAAACATGGACAGTAAATTACTCCAATTGACTAAAAAAAAGGGACATACTAAGAAACTGAGGAAAAGGGAGAAAGGCTGTAGTGAAAAACACTCATCTTCTAGCTACAAAGAGGAGAATCAATTAATGAATATGGACACAGAGAACATCTCTAAGAAGTGAAGCAATTTAGGCGAGCAAAGCTTTTTAAAATACTAAATGCATTACAGTAATTTTTGCACTGTCATATCAGTTGAGGAAAGTGAAAAGGGGAAAATTTCTTGGCATAATTTAATAAAATAATAATAATACATGTTAAGGTTGGACACTGCAAGGAACCTTAACATCACAAGTGGTATGTGTGATTGCTAGGGTTCAGGCCTTTCTGGCAAGTAAATAACTTGCCTGTTTCCATTATGATAAGCTGGAAAATGTTCCCTGCAATGTTACAAACTGTAAAAATGGCTTTTATTATCAGACAGACAGTATACCTCCCCTCAATATAATTTATTTAATATTTATTTTGCCACAGAATGCAACAGCTAAAAACTATTGCAAAATTAAAATTTCTTCAGAATTCAGCCTTTTATCAATTTTTAAACTGATGACAAGTTTTCATCTGATGCTGTTCAACACTGAGTTATCTGCATTTATGTATGAAAAAATAAAATTAGAGAACTCTATTACAAAAGACCTAAAATGAAAAGGTGACAAAAATATTTCAAGACAAATTGCTCCAGTCAAAGCTTATAGAAATAACAATCCATTACTGAGTTAACAGCCAACAATAGGAAAAGCCACACTTATCAATCATGATCTGAACTTTTAGATGACACATTGTTTTGGGTTTCATATGTCCTTTAATTTCTACCTTTCAAGGAATTACTTTTTCTTTCTAAGGTTTCTAAAAATGAAACACTGACATGGAACTCAATGCATAGCCCAATATGACACAGGAAAACAATGTGCCCTATACACTCAGCCAAATACACTCCACTATTCCTGCAATGCATTCCAGAAAATATCCAGTTCACTGTCCTTGGGTAATTTGGAAAACATCCCTCAGCAGAATAGTCTTTTTTCTAAAAAGCTGCCAAGAAAACCTCACTAGCACTATATTTACAGGATGATGAGGGCCTTCAGCTCCAGGGAAATGGAGGAGAGCTGATGACATTGGAACCTCGCTGTGCTGTTTTCACAAAATGCTTGGGCAGGCCAAACACCTTGATGAATCCCTTAGCCATTTCCTACATTATAAACCAATTACCTTCTTTCATGTGTTATTTAGAGCAATAATGATACCTCCTTGCTAGCATGGCCTTTTGCAAGGCAGTGAAGTGACTGTCCTATATTTTTGTTTTTACCCATACAGATACCCATAATCTGAACTCATCCCTGTGGTTCTCAGTGTTGCTAGACTCTGTAAATTCTCCTTTCAGGTTCCAGTAAGACTTCTCACAGGTCATAAAAGCACTCAGTCTGATCAAGAACAATAAAAAGTGAGACTATATGAAATACAATTAAAATTTCAGCACTCACAGTAACATTTCCAGTTATTCCAAAGTTTACCAGCCAAATGGGGTATATGTCTTGCACATCATGATAGATATTCATTTATTTGTATTGTACATAGCAGGTAAAAAAGAGACTCTTTAAAAGCCATGCCCCTCCCATTAATTAAAAAAGAAATGCAGCAGAGAATCATTAAATAACTGAAATTGCAGTGTGTGCCATCATACCCATCCCACTTATCTCCAAACACATACACTGACTTGGAAAGAGAGGCAGTTTCTCAGATAAGGTTCAAAACCATGCACATCTCTATAATTCATCTGTGAGGCATAAGATCTTTTATGGGTTAACTTACACTTCTAATCAGATGAAAAACAAAATCCTGTATTTTAAGAGCCTACTAGTCTGAATGAAAAATGATTATATTCTTAAAGAATTTAATCAGAATTATAATAATGGGGGGAAAGCAGAATAATTAACCTTAGCTGTGTAAAGTTTTAATTGCTGCAATATATGGATGCCTCCCAAACAGTATTACTCATAAAAAGAGAAAGATCAAAAAAACCACTTTTATTGCTTCACAGGCACAAGTCAGTTATTTGGCAGTTCAAAGCTGTGAGAGAACCCAACCTTAAAAAGGTTTTGTGTGCCTGAAAGCTTTTCTTTTTTTTTTTTTCTTCCAGCTACATCAGTTGGTCTAATAAAAGATATTACCTCTTCCCACAAATCTTGTCTCATTTATCTCTTCGGGCCATGACATCTACAGCAACAATGTTATTGAGAAACAAACATTGCTAAGCCCAGCTGAAAAAAAGGACTACCTAAAACTAAAAGTGATCTTTCCTAATCAATAACCTGCATGACAGTACCTATCACAAAATGCATGTGAATCAAGAAATGAAGGGACAGGACAGACACTGAAGCAGGGAAATAAACAGGAATGCATCTTGCCAAGGACACTCACTTCTTCATTCATCCGTGGCCCTTCTCACTTCTGATGATCTTTCATAATGCATCAGTGAAAAAGTCTGGCCTGTTTTCAAAATGCCTTGGTGTGTTCCAGTCACAGGAACTACTGGCTGTTGTACACAGTTTGAAGAACAGCAACACAAGTGGGATTTTGCCTTCATTTTCTTTTTTACAAGTGAATTAAACATTTCAAGAATTACTGAAAAATCTACTTATGCTCAAAGCCAAACCAAAAGCCTTTGCCATGGTCAAGTAATTAGAAGGCCAAGATAAAAGGTAACCAATTATTCATCTGTAATTCAGGCAGTAAAGTCCTTTCACACAGTATACAGAATCTTATTCAAAGCTCCAAGATCAAATCTTTAACAAACCTTCACTGAGGACTCAAAAATACAATTCAGAAATAGAAATGCAAACATATATTGCTTCCCATTTAGCCTTTGGGATAAAAATGTCTTGGAAAAAAACATGGAGCCTGCAGAACATGCTGTGAACTACAAATAATAAGCAAATACCAGATGCAGAGTGGAGAGAATACAAGGGGAACGTAATGAAATACAGATGCACAGGATGGTTATGGAGACCTTTTGAAGGGATTACTGAAGTTAATACAGTGTGCTTGTGGCACAGTCACATCAAAGGCCAGTGACATAGCAGGAAACATAAGACTGTGTTAATGACTTTGGGTAAGTCTATCCCACAGGTGCCCAAACCTCTCTAATTCCCATGAACAAACCCCAGGGAACTGGGGAAAATGCAGGGCTGAGATAATTGTGCATGAGCTGACGGTACAGGGCTTTGGCACAGCTTCTCACAAATGGTCCAGATAAAGCATTTTCAGACCACAATTAGTATCTACACATAATGTGACAACATTAAGATTAAAAGGAGCTTGGATGGCTCTATAAACATATTCTGTTGTATGGTAGAGATCTGACTTTTGTTACTTAAATTTCACCTAGAGTGAAATCAGCCAAAAAAATATTTTTTCTTAAAATAATGTTTTAAGAAAGCTGAGTTAATATATATTCAAGTTCACCCCTATGACAAAATCACAGTCTATACAAATTATACAAAATTATACAAAGCCTATGCATATTATTATCTAAATTATGCAAAAGTATTATCAAAGTTATTTCTCCTCTAGTTAGTGATATTTTACTATGAGTTTTGTGCTGTGTATACTGTGTATACTGGTGTAATTCAGATTTCCAGTAATGAAAATGAGAAAAGGCTTTGAGCAGGTCTTTAATGTCATATACAAACTCCTTATTTTGCTACACATTTGGAGAACACCAGATTATTTGTGGCCAAACTTCATCCTTTGTAGTAGCCTACTGAAAGTAAATGAGTTACAGAAGGAGGGTGCTAGTCTTTGCTTTACGCCATCAGGATTCCAAGCAGCAACTTCTTGTTCTCAAAAAAATATCAGAATAACTTTCACACAACCAACTTCCATTCCTCATTTCCTTTTTATGAGCTATAAGACACGAGACCTTGCCAGGACTGCAGTGCAAAGAGAATGGAAGCAGTATCTAATGTCCTGATCACAAAACAATAAAAAAAGATATATTCCTTTCTTCCCTTTTATTGCAAAATATGTGACACCCCTTTAGTGAAACCTGCAAGGGAGTTAATAAGATTAAATTAGGAGCAGCATGACAACCGCCAAAGGCAAAGGAGAGCTGCTGGATGAACCTTCCATCCATTTTGCAATTTATGTGCTAAATAAATTCATAATGTTAATGGTATCAATACTATTATGGTGAAATCCAACTTTCTCTAAAACTCTGTTATCATTCACTTCAAATGTTCCCCCTTTGCCTGTCCAGTCTGACTCCATGTGTTCTCCAGCAGAAGAACAGCTTCTAAATGAGATGAAACAACTAAATATAGCACAGTCAAGGTGGGGTTTCATGTAATTGGTTGGCTGAGAGTGTAAAGAGTGAAGAGAGAGCTCTGCAGCATTAAATTCTGAGCGACAGAGATGCATGAAACCACTGTACAACACATATATTATAAGTGAAAAGTTTGAATAAAACACACACTATACCAATAAGGGGCAGCCTCCACATATTTATGAAAATAACATTGGTTGAAGATTGGAATTCTGTTAATTTTATGCCCTGGCAACAAACACAGTGAAACTTCAGACTGTGCATTGATATCAAAACTCAAGTCCCTTTGGGATATACACCAGAAATGGTTCACACACTGTATCAATGAAATGGTACCTTTTGGTTTTGGGAGCCGTAGTTTTTGACTGTTATTTTCCTGGTATTAGATTCAATAAGAGTTTAACCATATGCATTAATGACTGATTATTATGTTGATTATATCTGGGGTAGAGAGAGGCACAGAATTTAAATCCATGAATTTTGGATTTAAATTTTCATCCAGTAAATCTTTTCAGTTTACCCTAATTTTAAACTGCAGTTAATGATACTTTACTTTGTAATTCATACAGCTAGAAAGGACTGCTATGATCGTGGTGTCTGACCTCCTACATCTGAAACAAAGTTTATAAGACTTCTCATTTTGAATAGTATGATACAAGGTATTCCTCATCTGGTTTCAGAGTAAACTCTAAGAAACAATCAACCAAAATCTATAATAATGCAATGATGAATTTCCACCCATCTTCGAATCTTATTATTCCTACCCAATTCTGGAAGCTAAAAAAAACAGAGGTAAATTTTGCCACTATTGATGTCTAAAGCTCTATGTAGTTTTGCACAATTTTTGCCTTTACAGGTGGAATATCTTGTTTCTGAGAACTCTGTATCTAATTGCAGTTAATCTAAGATAGAGCTTGATGCATTTGAGCACTAAAGTTAAATGACAAGGTTATAACTTTGAAAAGCATCATATTTATTTGTTTCAGTCAACATCAATTACTTGTCATGATTGATAAGAACCAGTGCATATCATTGGTAATAATTTATGGTTAGCATTAATACTTTGGGGTATGAAATATTGCCAGTCATAACAACTATATGGTGCCAAACCAAAATAAATATAAAAGTGAGAGATTTCTAGAAACATAATTTATCTATAAGAAAAAAGTCTGTCAAGGAAGCCTAAACAAAAAAGGCACCTCTAGGAAATCTGTTTAAGCTTCAGCTGCTCACATAATTTTTCAATAAGATTAATTATCTCAAGAAAAAGACATCCTTTGCAGAATGTAAATTAATTCACAATCAATTAAACTCAGTTCATCTAACCAACAGTAATGTGATACAAACCACAATTCAGAATAAATGCAGAAACTTTTTTCTTCTCCTACATCAACAGCTGATAGACCACCCTATATTTGAATATGCAACTCAATCATTTTTGAATATATAACAACTTCAGATGAGTGAATTATTCAAGAAAGAATGTTCTGCATTGCTACTTCTGAAAGCTGCACATATCACTGTCATTTGAAATTCTATTAGTTACACTGTCACATAAAACATGTTACTTGAGTCTTGTATGAGATGATTTATGACAAAAATTTATATGATTTTTTTTCTGGCTTATTCACCTGCAGCATTAAAAAGCAGGAATGACTTCACTGAAATCATTGTTACGTGACGGCAAACCTGGTAAAATCTCATCCTCGAGCAAAAGTTGCGAATTTTTTTTGTATTGATACACATGTATATGAGTATCCTTCTCAAGCATATGCTAACACTCACATTCAGTACAATAAAAATTTTGACTTAATGAGTGTTTTGGAATTTATAGAAACTTATCTTTTCCTGCACTGATTTGCAGGCAGCTTCATAATGTACATTTGTATTTTGATCTGGACGAGCGTAAGGGGAAACGAAAGACACAAATTCTGACAAAACAGCCACAACTTTATCTCCAGACCCTAGAAACATGAGACTGGTGAGGGTGCTTGTTTGTGGTCAATGCAGCTGAGAATATTACATCTGTCTTCGAAAAATAGGTATTTAAGTACTTTAACACTGCCTGATACTTTAGAGAGTTTGATCTCTTTTCAGAGTCCTTCCACTATTAACCAAATCCCATAGAAGAGGCATCCTCTACAGGAAACTTGGATTGAGTATCTCCACACATACGGAAAACTGATAACTGACATCAAAATATGTTTTAAAACACTGATTCTTGAAAGCAAAGCTGCATCAAGTCTCCCCAGACTGTTTTGAGATGGTTTAATTGCTCTTTGATATACTGTGGAAGAAGGAATTGAGTCAAGACTTGGCTTTCTTTTCAGTTTTTCCAGGGTTAGTTGTTCCTCACATATTGTATTTATTCAAACAGATTGCTAAAGAGAAAATAAGCAAATGCAGAAAAAACACCACTTTGTTTTGAAGAGACACACTTCTACATGTTGTGATATTTACAAAAAAATATGCACAAACTGATTCAAGTGCAACATTATGTGCAAAAAGGGTAAAAAAATGTATTGAGAAAATATTTTCTAAAATAACATTTTATATAAATGAATTTTCCAGAGTCTGAACACAGAATAAAACAGAACTGAAGATGGCCTCAAAATGATGAGAATACAAAAGAAAATCAAAGCATACAACAAGCTCAATTTTGAAGTAAAGACCATAGTCTCAATATTTTTTTTTTCCTCCAGACAATCTGACTAATTCAGGCAGCAGTTAGAAAGCAGATTCTGGATGCACTTCTGCTGTTTGCTTACAAATGACGTGAAGAGATGAAAAGACCCTGTGGAGCTGGAGAAAGGAGAAGCAATGAGACAAATGGCCTGTGGGTCTGAAGAAATGTAAAGGGAAAATGGAAACGAAAACTGGGCTGAGGGAAGCAGATGGGTAAACCAGCAAGCGTGCAAGATGAAAGAAGGAAGACAAAAAGACAGGGCTAAAAATATCAGGAGAGGAAAAAAGAGAAATAATAAAAAGAAAGAACAAATTCAGAACAAAACAGAGCTGAGAACCTTAAAGGGCTGGAAACGAAGAGAATCAGATCAAAAGAGATCAGGCAGCAGGGAGGGAAAGCAGTACCCAGACCTGCAGTGAGTGGGCATTGGTGGCTGGAAAACACAGGTTCACTGGACTGATGCATGAAATTCATGCAGAATAGATTGGCACGTAGAGTCTTCCTCTTTTGGTGGACAGAAGTTATAAGTGAAAAAGGCAAACAGTTTTCTAAGGAATCTGACAGTTCAGTACTTGAATACATGAACTAACCGCCTTTCACTACCTTTCTTACCATCGCTACTAATTGTTTAGTTTGGATATGCCACACGGAAAAGGAGGAACGCAGGGTGTTTCTGATGTGATGTCATCTCCTCCTCTGTGCTAGTCTCCCACAGTGCTACCAAGACACCTTTAATGGTATCTCTGGGTGTTAGAGAGTCCAGGGAATCTTTTGTATGCTCCAGGGAGGTTTTATTTAAATAGAAATATGGGAAGGTTTTTTTAAATAGTATTAAATTTCTTATTTAGTCTTTTATTGAGATTTTATGAGAAAATAACTGTTTGTATGTCTTGAGTATTTTTCTGCCTGTAGGTTGAGTTACAAACAGTTTTCACAATTACTTTTGAAATCCATGTGTTTAAAACACCCTTGTGCTGCAGTCAAACCTTTA
Organism: Myiozetetes cayanensis; assembly: GCF_022539395.1. NCBI lineage: Eukaryota > Metazoa > Chordata > Aves > Passeriformes > Tyrannidae > Myiozetetes > Myiozetetes cayanensis. The sequence goes on from NW_026088185.1 coordinate 30,796,727, forward strand.
TGATTCCAAGCAGCCAACACAGTCAGGACTTCATCCCTCCAAGCCATTCTCTAGAAATCCTGTTTAAACTCTTCAAGTAATTTGAACACTGGAATTTAGATTTCTCCCCTTCTGAGACCAGTTCTGCACTGTGGTACAGAACTTCAGCATCTTCATGTTTTAAAGACAGCATGAAAAGATCTTGTCCGTAGGAGTAAGTTCATGAAGTATCACTACGGCTAAATTTCATCTTTAGTTTTAAACTTCCTTTTCGGTCATGCCCTATTCATCTCCCTTATCTCCATGATTTCTTTGGTGCTGCCAGTCCTGCTAATAGGCTTATACTGTTCCCCTTCTGTTCCACTACCTTGTTACAAAACTGAGCAAAATATCACCTCTATGTGCAATTTCCAACAATTGAGCTCACAGCTAGTCATCCACTCCAGCACTTCCCATTAGCAAGCAATGATGCTGCTTGTAGTCAACCAGGCCTACCTGCACTAATTTTCTTCTATTGTACCATATTTCTGTATTAGTCCCTGTTGTGGTCGTTTTTTTGATATTACAGTCCCTTTGATGGGGGTAACATGAAGTAGACTCCTGTAGCAAGTAAAAGACCTCTTCATGATAAAGCGATTAAAAGGTCATGATAAGAGAGCTATTCATTTAGTACAAGGGAGTACTTCACAGTGATCTCAAAGAAGCTATAACAAAGTGATGAATACCTCACACCAAACTCGTCTCTCTAGGAAACATCTAATCTGGTGCTATATTTGCAGACAATAAATAGAATAATAAAGGCTAAATTTGTGCAGGTGGTTGACTGTCTTCACTGAAACATTAATTTATTGCCTAAGACCCCAGGCTAACAACCTTTCATGCTCAAATACCCAAAAAGACTCGTCCTTACCTAAAAAGAACACAAAAATTGGATTACAAAGGGGCACATCTTAATATTTCTCTAAAAAGTGGACCCAACCATTTGATCTGTTAGGTCTGTCACACTATCAGGTGTTCCTCACAGCCTTGGTTTAAAGATGGAAGCTTGGTTTAAAGCGTGATGTGCAACAAAGACAGCTTTGCAAAGAATGCTTAAAACATTTCTCTAGGACAGTTACATAAAGGTCTAGTCTTTGCCATCTACTTCAAGGCATTTCCACTCTGTCTATGTATGTATTTTAAAAGACCTTTCATTTTATCTGTACCAAAGTAACTGCTAACTCTCATTTACAGGAATTCACTTATTCAACACTCCTCCTTTCAACACTATTGAGAGATGCAAATGCCAGCAGATTTATCTACTTTTCTGACTGACCTGTTGGCCTAGCCACAGAAGAGGCAGTCAGCCAATTTCTCTGCAATCAAGGAGCCAGGAATGCAGAAAGATGGGATGGGTTCCTCATGCATAACGTAGATGGAGATACCCCTGCCATACACTGGGCTACGAGAAAAGGACTGTGAGACAGGATGGTTAAAATATTTGAAAAACACACAGCCCATTTTCCTCTATGGACATGTGCTCTGGGACAAAGTTTTCAATTACAGGACTATGTATTACTCCTTAAAATTCAAACTGTGCCAACAATACCCATTTATATCCACTTGCACAGTAGATTCAATTATGCTGTTGCAGCAGTGTTTCCATAGCATTTTTTAAGCAGTGACCTGGGACAGGCTGACCCTATTCCTTCAGGTTAAGTAATTTTATACTAATAGAGAGACACAGGCTTTCCATGAAGGTTACTTGTCCCTGCTCCAGTGAGAAGGAGTGATTCCAAATTCCAGTGATCAAGGAGCTAGCTTGATACTTCACTGCCTTATTTCTTTATTTTAGGGGGCAAAGTGACTTGTAGAGTGGTTTGGAAGGGTTCTTTCTTGTAGTGTAGGTGGTTTGGGGGAGAGTGTCTTTCAATTTTGTTTTCTTTTTTTTTTTTAATCTATGTTTATCCTTCTTTGTACAATGTGTTCTTAAAAACATTTGTTCTATTTTAAAAATAATTAACTACCGCTTTTGTTCTCAATTTTAAATATTTCCCAGAGAACTATTTTCTGCTCTGATTGTACAGTCACAGAACGTATCAGACCTTTTGGTAAGAATTGCATCAGATACAAGCTCTTTTTAAGGAATGGCAAAACAGCTCTGATTTTCTGTCTTTTTTTTTTTTTTTACTCTCACATGAGATCACCATTAATGGTGTACATAGCAGTGGCTACTGGCAAAATGTCTTCATTGCATCTTCTTTCCATTACCTTCATGTAACGCCTCTTTGGTTCCTCTTGAGTTAACATATCTGATAAAATGCAGTTCAGTTTGCTTTCTGTTTGACACTGCTTTTGCCAAGACAATCAAAAGGGCACTGGCAACTATGTCATTCAACTTCTTCCCTTACTGCCTTTTCAAAGCAGAGAAAGGCAACTCCAAAAATGAATTCAGCAGAACAAAAAATTATCTAGACTTAATTCCTGTACAGAACACACCAAAAGTATGGTTCACAGCTATTTCTGCATAACTGATAGTACAGATGGTATTGCTTGTGTTAATATGGCTCCCCTGAGAATTAATTTTGTTGGGGTGGTAGACCTTTCCTCCCAGTCTTTCAATATTTCATAATTTTGTTGATTGTATTTATAGATTCCCCATCTGTCAACTCACTAGTTTCCCTATTTTCATCCAGAGACATCAGTTCCAAGTATTTCATTAAAGCCCTGTTCTGATAATCTGTGCAAACAAGATTTACAAGCCAGTGCATCCTGCTTGTGAAGAGACTGCGTCTGATGGTGGTTGCTGGTCATGTCCACAATGAGCAGCTATTGGTTTCAAGCTGTTGCAGAACAGCTTTTACTATGAGATGCAATCTCAGGTTGCTATTTCAAGTACAAAGCTGCATCAGTGATTAAATTTTGAAAATATTTTTCTAATAATCTCTGAGTAAAAGCTCCACTAAGTGTGCTCAAAATCTTGCGCATCAGTCATCAGCTCAGCAAGCACCAATAACACTACCTCTTTTCTCACACATAAATGTTTCCAAGATCCAGCTTCATCACATCAAGTTAAAGATTCAGCTGGATTTTTCCTTAAACACCACTGCATGGGCTACAAGTCAATTTTCAAAACCTTCTGACAAGGCACTGGCACATTTTCGAGCTTCTATTCTGATTCCAAAATTTTTGGGAAAAGCTACTGATTTCAGGGAAATAATAAAAAAAAAAGTGTTTCATAAACCAGATATTTTAATGATTTATTACACGGACCATTCTTTTTGCAATGTTTTCTGTCAGACACTTAGTTTCAAATGTATTTATAATCGTATCTCCTGAGCTGAACATGATTATCAATGTGAACTTCAGGGGATGTTTCTCTTTTGTGAGACTCTGTAACAGTCAATAAAACTAATTATTTTTAAAAAAACCCCAAACTTTGTCTATGAACTTTGTGTAGGAATTGTGACTTCTGGATGAAATTTATATTAAAAAAAAATGTATCATTGTGCATAAACACCCTGCAAACCCCACAATAATTAGAAAGGGAATATAGTTCAAGGAAGAGCTAAAGGTTGTGTTGAGGTTTGCTATAGCAAAGATTAACAAGTTCTCAACAGCCGCTCCATGAAAACTGAATACAAATATGTTTGTGAAACCCAACCTACATGTGTCAGATCTTATTTTGAAGGAAATAGTCTAGATTCAGATTTTAGCAGATTACCTGACAAAGAACATGTGAAAAGAAAAGCTTCTTTACAGAAGAAATACTCTGTTAGGGAAATCTAGGTATCAATAAAAGCAGTTTACTGCCTAATCCTGTTGACCACTCCCACCTGTGATGTGGATGTAGCTGAAAAGGGATGGCTCCAGAAAACTACATCTCTGATGAAGATCTTTTCATTGATCTCTGTAAACTTTGGCTAGTTCATTGATGTGTGATTTGTATCCAGAAACAACTAAGTAGTGAATTCCAAAATGCAGTATTATTAAGTAGACATCTCTTGCTCACAGTATGTCACAGATATGTAAGTGAAGCGACAACTGCAGATCTTCAGTTGTTTGTTCACGGAGATCAACTGAGTAGCCCACAACCAACAGGGGTAGGTTATAACTTCAACAGATTATCTATTCTGCACCTCTCTTGCAGGGACAGCAATAATAACCAGGGTTCTCTTGGGGTCACATTTGAAATAATTTTCATTACTTTTTCTACACAAAATATATACGGGGAATAGAATTCTAAACTTTCTAAAAACGGATGCATTTAGATGAAGTCAATGAGATATCAATAAGTCAATGAGATGCACACCTGTAGCATGATGCTTAAAGATCACCCCTGGTGCTGCATCTTCTGCAGATCTGATACATAAGCCCTCAGAAATCGTTACCATTACCCCTTCCATGTGCTCTAAAGTCATCCTAATCAAAACAAAGAAATTCAAGTGATTTTACATCAAATACCTCCTATTAAGTGCTTATATTCCCCTCACATACTCAAGTGGAGCAAATTCTGTATTATAGCCACTTATTTGACATTTAATTAATCTTTGTAACTCACTGTGCAGAATTAAATGATTAAACATAAAAAATTTATGTACATAATGAGTAAAACCAGATCAATTCTTTTTTTTATTTCAGTAGTGGGGGTTATAAAAACGTTTAAGCACCTTTAATATGAAGAACTACATAGTAAAATTCACATTTGTGTCCTTTTAAAACTAATGATGACTTTAACCAAATTGAACTTCTTAGATTTTCAAGTAAACAATGTCTATTTTATTATAGTCTACTGACCAAATTCTCAGTTGCTGTGATGTTTTCTAACCTCTGGACACTACTGAACTATGTCACAGAATCGAGTCCATTTGAACATCTATATCATCTATTAAAATATTTTTGGGTTTTGTTGCCTTTTTTTAATGTGGTTTATTTGTCGTAAGAGACACACAATAGGTCGCATTTTCATTTCTATTTGATCTGTATCTTGACCATCAAGTTCCCTGAAAGCTTCTCTTCCTCTACAGAAATTTATCATCAGTTTAGCAAAGTCATTACAGAATCTCTGTTACCAATAATGGTGCAGTAGTTTGAATGACTCTTACTCAACACCCTTTAATTAAATTTTGCTTGTAAGATCTATACATTCAAGAGGGAAGCTGAGATTAAAAAACAAACAAACAAACATGGAAACAAGTATGTTGGTCCAAGTTTCTTTCAAAGATAAGAAGCCTGTGTTAGATTAACTCAAGCAGCAAAGACTGGTAAATGATGAGGAGGAGGGATTCATAGTAAATCCACCCTCTTGCAGGGTGCAGATGAATTCTCCATCTGATTCTGTGGCCCAGGACTGAGTGGTATAAACTTACAACTGGTTCAACACTCTCTCAAAGTCTGAATCTTCTCTGATTGAACTCAGCAACAAAATTTCACAGAACTAAGTGGTACAGAAGAGCACAGATGAAGAAACCACAAACATGAAGAACCATTTCAGGCATCTTTTTAACATGCAGACCTCAGGTTTCCATTAAACAAATAAGTGTTTCATAAGAGTCTGTGGAGTGACCTTAACTATGCACCATTCCCACTCCAGCTGATATTAAATGAGCACAGACATAGATGGATTACATGAGAATGAATGGGGAATGACATTAAATATGACCCTAAGAATTAGTACTTGTTAAAAATCTGATTGTTCTCTCTTCTTTCTCTCAGTATTAAGAGTGATAATCAGTAAGAGCAGTACACCCTACAAGCACAGCACTACCAGTGGACACCTACAGATCTCTGTAGCCCACTGCTGGTTTATACAGGAGTACAAGCTATAGGATTAATTGCATATCCATGTAATAGGTTAGGAATTCATAAGAGTCTATTAAGAACTTATTAGACAGATCTTTTTTTCTCATATCCTTTTTTTTTTTTTGGGTTCAAATTAGGTAAGTGGTACTGACAGCCAAGACGTATGTAACTAAATGCTACTGAGTTCTTTCTGTTAGCAGGAACTTTTCTATCAGTACTTCATGAGAGGTAAAGTTAGTCAGACAGCTAATGATCTGCTTTGGTCAAAGAAATTTTAACTGTCTCATCATCTATTCCCATTATTAACTAATGGAGCTTCCTTCCTCCACAAGACCGCTTTCTTTGCATACGTATTATTCTGGTAGAGCTGATTTAACTGGACTCAAATTCAGGAGCCTATTACTACCTTTGTACAGGAGAACTTGCATTTTCCATTATTCCCAAGCAGATCCTTTTTAAAGTTCCTTTTGCACTTCTGGCACAGCTCCTAGCTCAATGAATCTCTGCTAGACCACCATTACCTGTAACATGCAACACTAAAATTCCCTAGTCTTTCCACTGTGGCTCACTGCAGCCAATCTGGCCACAGAACTTCTTGAGCAATTACCCATCTGGTGACTGTAACTCTGAAATAAAAAGATAAGATAAAGACACTGTAATGTCTTGTACAGCAAGACTGTACCTAGCAAGGTTATCCATTTTACTCCATACTGGCAATAACACATTTAATTCTTTAATACATTCTCAAAAGTATTTACCAAAGTGGTGCATTATATTCCATAAATACATTGCAGGAAATATGGTGGTGTGAGTGTAGAGAGTTCTATATACAAGCTTTTAGCAGGAAGTTATAATTTAACTTTACCCTTCTAACACTGACAAATGATTCCATCTCTTTTTAAATTAGCAAGTAATTATTTCTAAGTCTTAAATTGCTGTATGCAACCTGTCAAAACCACCCTTTTATGAAAACAAACAAAACAAACAAAAAAAACCCAAAACTGAAACTTGACATTCCACAGTGGACTTTTCACATGCAACTTCATCTTACTTTAACTATATATTTTTGAGTAATAAAAAATTAGAGCAAAATTAAACCAACTTAGAATTCTAATTTCTATATAACAAATTATGTTTCTTTTGAGGAGGACAGACATCAATAAATTTAAGAGCTGTCACTACAAAATATTAGTTTTAAATTTTCTATTTATATGTGAAGGCAAACTGCTTATTTCATGATGTTCTGAATTCTTCTGGTAATTTTTTTATTCTTCCTATATACTGGATTTTTTCAATCTATGACGTGGTTTTCTTCAGTGCTGTATCAGATTTGGCTTAGTATGTATTTCTACAAAACACTATTGCAAGAAGAGAGCTCAGTGTAATAAAGAAATAGGAATTTTTCCACCCTGCCTGGTAATGCAGAAGAGCTGATCAACATTCTGGTCATACTTAATGCAACTTAAAGAGGTTTTGAAATCAATAGGAAAAGGGAATTTGTTAAGTCTCAAAGATGTGCATAAATAGACTTTCTCTGTTATTGTATTATCCTCTGAACTAAAAAAGAGCGACTGCAGTACTAAGCGGTATGGGATTCAATATCCAAAATATCAATGCCTGATGGAAAAATGGCAGAAAAATCTGACTGAGAACCAGCCATAGTCTCATCTTAAAGAAGAATGAGCTGCCACAAAGCATGGAGAAAATATTGGTTTAATCAGGTTACAAAAAAAGTGTCCAAGGGTGGAAACTCTACAGAAATTTTAAGAAATTTATTTTGGTTTTCAACTATTTTAAGATTTAGAAATGTTTCTACTCAAGAGGATATAAAAGAAAAATGTTCATCCTCTCACTGTACACAGGAATCTTCCACATATTTGAGACTTGTATCCTCAGCCTTTTCTTGATAAGGCTAAGGAGACCCAATTCTTAACCTAAATAATCTTTTCAAGACTTCACATTCTACAGAAAACACATCCTTAAACACTGAACAGTGATAATTTTTTCCTAAAAAGTAGGACGTTATTTTTGTATTCAGTTTGTTGCCTGATCCATATTCCCATATACTTTTCTACAATACTACTGTCTAAATGCTGCCTATTACATATTTGTTTACTAGATTTATTCTCAAGTAATTGTAAGAGCTTGCCATTGTATCTGTTGAATTAAAACCTTCATATTCAAATCACTTGTCTAATTTTTTTATATGGTTTTCGATTCTAATCTTGTTTCTTAAGCTTCTGGCAATATGATTGATATTATCTGTAAATTTAAATAAATTTACTCCCTGTTCTGTTCTCCAAATCTTCAAAGATTATCTGAATATCACTGCCCTCTGGTCAGAGCCCTGTGAGACATAAATCCATCTTTTTTGACAGTGAACTATTTATTTGCCAGCACTCACTCCAAGCACAGAACTGAAATCTGCTTTTAGTTATGGTGGGCCCATTTAGACCATGTTTCCTCAGCTCCCTGCTGAGAACACCATGGCTACTCCTTATCTACTCACCAGCCTTTTTCTACAATTCCTGAGAAATTAAACTCATTTTTTTAATGATTTGAACTTTACAGATGGATATTGGCTGTTACCTTCTCTTTGTTAAGTTCTAGGTATTTTCCAGCAGTTTAACTTCGCCATTAAAAATAAATAAATAAAAAAAATAAAAATCGATCATCATCCATTTTTCCACCAAAATTCCTCAAAACCATTCTTTTTCTGTTTCATTTTACGGATCTTGTCTACCTTCCATATGTTTTCACAGATTACAAATCTTCACAATTACTTGACCTCAGGCACTTCCCTAGAGCAATTTTTTATCAGGGCCAGCAGGGCAATTCTTTTCTTTCACTATCTTTAAGCTAAGCATTTGTTAGGTTAACCAGGTCACAGCTAACCTTGGTTTTGAACACTGGAGCAAAATAGACAACACTTTAGCCTTCACTGATAGCACTTCCTTCTCTCTCCAGATCGACCTTTCCTTAATTTTTTCCTTTCCTTTTTGTTGAAGTTTCTAATCACTCTTTACCTTCACTCAGGCCCCCCAGGGGGTCATTCCTGGTGCTTGGTCCTGTACGTCCCAGCCATGCCATAACTGCACACTGACATAAAAACCAAGTGAACAACAGCTCCCTTGTTGTTGTTTTTGTTCTTTATCCTCTCTCATACTTTCAACATGCCCTGTGGGTGCCAGGTGGGGAGGTCAGATCCTCTACCCTGCCCAGAGGACCAGCATCTGCAGTGCAATTCATACACAGCTTTCACATCCCTGGCTATGGTATTTGGCTGATTTTTCTCTACTTGCTGTCATTATTCTCTTCCTGTACAAAGTTTGGCATAAGGCATTTATTTCTTTTTCTGGGTCATGCATTTTCTCCAGATTTTCAGCCAGGCCCATGCAAGAACAAACAAAGGAGATGATATATGAAAACAAGGAACAGTCTGATTTCTAGCTATTGCTCAAATAAACTGCAGGGGGGGGGGGGGCTTGAGGAAGAAAGAACAAGGGGAAAAAAATCAGTTATTGTTCTACAACTACAGTCCAGTGAGGCAGTCAAATTTTTTATTAATTTCAACTGAAGTCCTATGTGAATAGAGGATGCTTTTATCAGAGTAATTTAAGAGCCAGGTGTAAACAGAACTCAGGTTTGTAAAGTGGATCATAGTCAAAATTTAGGCTACAATCCAATATTGCAGTCCTGGGGGGTAAAAGAATCACTGGAAGAAATTCAGTTTTTGACTACTCCTAGAGGTGTCCTTTTAACATTAAAATTCTTCACACAGAGAGAAGAAAAAAAGTTCACAGTTTTAAAACAGGTGCTAAATTGCTCTGCTACCACAGATAAAATACAGCTGATATCCCCACGAGCTGAACTCTTGATTCTGTTGAAGATCCTCAGACCACTATTCATTGCACCTCCACATGCCATGCCCCAGCAATCACTGCTGCCCTTCCAAATGCTGCTCCAGGAGGCAGCAACCCCGGTGCCATTCCCACCAGGTGCCATTCCCACCAGGTGCCACAGGCTCTTGGGTACACAGGAGGGAGTGTTTTCTCCCTCCCTCCAGCAAACACTCTCTCCCTGCCCGCTGAAATCTGAAGATTTGCTGCGCCACGGACCTGCTCCCACCCCCAGTGGGACAAGGACACCAAGGGAGCTCCTGCTGTGGTTCACAACCTGCTGCAGCAAGAGACTGTGGGCACAGCAGGGAACTCAGCTGAGACCCGGGGGAAGCAGCTCATGCAATCCCCAGTCTGGGCACCAGAGACATGGTTCAGATATTCCTCCTCCAGCCTGTTTTTGAGTCTAGCTCTGCCTGCTTTCAAAGACAATCTCAGGAGAGCTTCCTGAGTCACTCTGGGGACATTTCTAAGATCCAAGGAATTCTAAACTGAACTCATAGGGACGTCTTACTATGCAAATTGACTTTCAAGCCTGGCAACTTATAATAATAAATGGGAAGACTTTATATTAATAAATAACTAAATCCTTTGTCATTCCTTACCAGAGAAGAAACTAATTTCTTCTTGAAGAGGTATTTTTTTGGCATAATGAATCACACAGTATTGTATCTCGCTGTTAAGCAAACACACACAACTTCACTATGTCAATGCTTTGTGCAGCTCTGACCCTCACGGACCTGCTTTGGAGCTTTTTTCTACTGATTTTAAAGTATGTCAACTAATGGCAGAAAAAAATCCTCAGAGACCTTTTCAGATAGAGATATTCTGTCTTGTATAAAATGTAATGAAGTCAGATTTAAATACATATAACCTTGGGGTTATACAGTCTGAGTTCTTCTAAATGTGCTGTGGTCTGATAATACCTGACATTTAGAGAAGCATTTCCCACAGTTATGCAATGAAGTTGATAACTTTCCAGAAATAAATCCACTCAAAGTGTGAATTCTGTACAAAGAGCTGAAAGGGAAGTGGAGGAATTACTCAAATAACAGGATGTGGTCTAAGGGTTTGCCCATATTAGATTTTTTTTTTTAATTTGCACTCAGACAAGTAACAATCTGCATATGATTTTAAATTAAAAGAGCTTTCAAACTTAAAAAGTGAAGTAAAGCAAAGGAGGCATGTTTATTACTAATTGTTCATTATAAGGAAAAACTTCATTTCGAGCATACGTAAATATTTTACAAAGCTATAAAAGTTGCTTTATAAATATTCACCTGTAGCTACATTTTGCTGGTACCATTTTAAACATTTCTTTGCGTGCTTAAGACTGGCAGACCTTGAACATTAGTATTTTCATTGACCTTTTCTTCAGCAAGGGGCCTTTCAACAAAATGCACTGAATTTGCTTTTCCTCATTATAGGAGTAAAAAAGCAGTTCTAAGAACAAATCTAAGAAACTCTTGCCGCAGTGGAGGAGGAGGAGGAAGAGGAAGAGGAGGAGAAGGTGGAGGAGGAGACAACAGCATGTGGCACAGCAGCAGCAAGAGCCTTCTCAAAGCACCAGCAGTGGTTCCTCGGGGTTTGCTCAGTCCCTGTTAAAAGTCTGCACATGTCTGTGAGCTTGTGGCTCTGAGCCCAACAAAATGAGATCCCAAATTTGCCTGGAAAGGAAATTTGGAAAGAGAAACCCATCCTTTTTTCAAATGAACTGCATTTATGAAACGCCTTCTCAAGGAAAGGACAATGTGGAGAGAGGAGGGTTCCCCATGTAAATGTCTGCACACACTCATGACGTGTTCTGCAGTCCTTCATTTCATACAGTCTGCTACAAACTGGTTAGACTACTTTAATTGAAGTGATTTAATTTATTTTGAAAAGCTTCCATCGTATTTTAGGCACATCTGACAATAATGATATAAAAAGTTATAAAAAAGAAAGAAAAATGGGAAAACTGAGTAAGTATATATATATATTTAATGTTCCACCTTCTAAGAGTGAAACATTAGCAAATGCAGAGAAACTGAAGCTTCATCTTTGATAACACCATCCTCACTACACCAACCATTATATAAAGGTCTCTGCAAATTCTTATGATCTTAGGAAATCAAAGAGCAAGATGTGGAATTGCCACAGCTACTCATAGTAATACAGGACATATCCTATTCTGCAAAAGATGAAAGGAATATTAAAAAAATGCAAATGTCATTCTGTGTTTTAAAGTATTACCATGATAACCATGCCTAAAATGATTCTTTGCCTTTGTTGTGAAGTGAAGTATCTTAAATGTGAAAATGAGGAAAGTCTGCCTCCTGTTTTTCTGTGAGCTGCTCAAATACTGTTTCATGTTCAAATGTTTATCAATTAGCAACACGTAAATGTCAGTACCAACAAGGTTATGGGAAAATATTGGGAAATGTTAAACTAAAATACCTTTAGTTTTTTCAATGTGCACGACAGAAGGTCTGGATGATTCACTTTTACTCTTAAAATCTGCCAGATTATGTAAAGTAAATATTATCACTCATTTTATTAAAAATAACTTTCCTATATTAAAAATATATTTTAAAAGCATTGTTATGTTTTTATCATTCCATACTCCACTTTTTAAATGCTCATTTTATATAACCTCTTATACAGGTTTGTGTTTATTATAAGAGATAGTGTGGGTTTCTGGCACTGCTTCATGATTTGAAATAAATTTTAAGATGATAGAAGATGAAGAAATTAAAGCTATATTCATAATATATTCTGATCACATTATAAGTAAGGGCTGGATTACTAAAAACACTTTGCCTCCTAAAGATGAGTATAAAACACAACTATTCAGATGTAGTGTAAGACTTTATTTAGTCTATGACAAAAGAGAAGACAAACTATTAAACACTGAAATATTAGCCCTAGAAATTTTCACATTACATTTTCAACCAACATTTTCTGTCTTCCATTTATTCTCTTACAAGTTCAGGTTATGGCAGCCTTATTCATATTTAATAGTCTCTTAATTAAATTCTAATTCTGCTTATTTAGCTGGCATTACTAGAGAATAAACATACACCTCAGGATATACAGAAGGGGGAAGCAGCACTGGCCATTTACAGGATGCATTTTCTCTCCGAAGTGCTTCCTTCCTGATGCCATTTTACAGAGCAGTGCCCTCCTGTATTCATGAAAGCCACTTTCAGTTATTTCAGTTAGAGTGTGAGTGTAATTTAAGGATTAGAGGTAATGATAAGCTGTGCAAGCTGATTATTTGTCATCTCAAGACATACTACAAAGGGGTTAGAAAGCACACTTCTTCACAGGCAATAAACAGAACTGGAGAACTTATCCAGTTTCTGGTATTTTTGAAGACTAAATAGAGCTCAGAAATTAGAGTTTCTCTACCAGATATGAATACAGAGAACAGTATTATACTTTTCGATTTTTAAGGTCAAAAGTGACCATTATAATCATCCATTCTGCGCTCTTGCCAACCTTGTGCTAATGGCAGACATTACTCCACGACTGGCACATCATGCCCATAATTTCTGTCTGATTTTCAACAACCCTTTAAGAAAACCGTCAAGTCACTGTCACAGTCTAGAGTCTGCCCATCTTCATTCTACATCCAGAGTTACAGTATCAACAAATCCTGTCCTGTTCAGACAATCACTAAAATAAAGTAAATACATTCACCTTTGTTTTGAAAAATCCTCCCCAGTATTTCCTTTCCTTTGAGTTAAAATCATTTCCTCATGATCTGATTAAGCTTCACTAATATATAAACACATGCTGCAAACTGTGAAGAGTGTGTAGGACTTCTAAAAACTAAATTTTGCCCATTTTTAATCGCTCATTTATACTCCTTTTGGTAACACTCAAATGCTATTATCTGTTGAGGAGGAAAATTGTACTTGTGAATGTCTTCATAACTTTGCATTTAGTTCCCTGGAAAGAAAGAACTGCTTCATTGGGCTATCTGACACATAATGACCTCTGATGGAGGCGTGGAAGAATTTTAATTCATCTTCACTCCCTGAACCAAAGCTTACAAGAGTTGGAGAAGAGGCACTTTATCCCTGCCCTTACCCTCTGACCTCTACCTATATTTATCCTGACAAACACTCTTGGTTCACTAAAATTTGCTTGCCTGATGGCAGATCAGAAAAGTGAGGATCACTGTTTTTTCTTAAATTTCTAATTATTTTTTCCCAGCTTTTAATTTTGTTCACATTACAAGCACACTGTGAGACTCAGGGTTTCTCACACTAACTGTGAGTTTGTCAGTAGGTCTGGTTTTCCATCTCATTTATTTAACCTCATTTTTACGTTAGTTCTCATTCTATTAGTTTCAGAAGAGCTTCTTTGGAACCACAAGATGATTACAGACAACGAAGTTGAAATTGCCAGCTGAAGATGAGAGGAAAATTAAAGTCACCATTTTAAAGCAGGATGTCAGTGTGGCAAAATAGCATCCCCTTAATATATTAAAATTTCAAATTTACATAGGTCTCTTGGGCTAATAACTAACTTTGAAATCTGAATTAAATTTATTTTTGTAATTTACACTATCTACTACTACCCTTTTAATCTACATGCACTAGTGGTGACAAAAATATTTAGATTGAATTATAGATCTTTCCTGTGCCAGTGGAAACAGCAACAGGCTGTAGTTTTTTTAAGCATAAAACCTCAGTAAGTAGCTAACTGCAGATTTTCCATCTTTTATCGTACAGAAAACAAAGCAATCACCAAATCATCTAAGTTGAAAAAGACCTCCAAGGTGATCAAGTCCAACCACTAGCCCAGCACTGCCAAGCCCAGCACTCCAGCACTGTTGTTGGACAATTCTCCCTCTGCTCTGCCATTGCCATCCCTGCAGGAAGGGGATCACCCAGATTCCAGGGATTGAGGTTGTCAGCAAGAAAAGACCTCTGCCAAAGGTATCCTAGGGCTGATGGTTCCCTGCTTAAGATAATAAAAAGGCTACTTAAAGAGAAAACTCAGCATCTCTGGGAATCTCCCAACAACTTGTGTGTGACCTTTCACAGGAGAAAAGTCAAAGCTTGTCTATTTAGAGCATTAAGTTCAGGACAGACCTCAGGCTCAGACACTGCCTGCCAAGCTGCAGGCTCTGCTGCATCTTATTCTGAAAGTGTATTTTTCCAAAACTCTTAAAAAATTAGTTTTCACAGAAATACTGACAAAGCCATAATTACAGTGGAAATTGTAAGTGATTCTATAATAAACTATATTTCTTCCCTGTGAAGATATTAATTTACTTTTTTGAAATGTTCATTGTTAAGCCTAAGATTGGGTTTTTGAATTGTGTTCAGAGGCAATTTATGCATGAGTAAAAATACACTCTATCCTAAATGCACAGAACACTAATTTAAAATGATCTATTTGCCATAATGTACATTCAACTCCCTACTGAAGAGTTCAGAAGCTTCTCCTCCTTCACATACAGCATCATCAGGCTATTCTTATGCACTTGGAATCTTTGCATACATTTCAGATGAACTGTGAGGCTTCCAGTTCAATTTTTAGAGGATAAAAGTATGGGCTAGGTACAGTGCAGATATGTTAGCAAGTATCTTATCCATATCTTATAAATCACACAAAGCCTGATTCCTATAACTTCCAGTCACAGTTGCTTTGTTAGAAGGAGGTTACTTCACTTGCTTAGTGAAGTAACTACTAGGCATAATTCTTCAAATAGTACCTATTTGAATTTTCAGTAGCATTTTGTATTTTAATTCCTGTGCATCCAAATATTAGGTAAGTCTTTGCAAATCTTTGCCTGTAAAAAAAAAAACAACACCAACCCTGTATGTTCATTAAACGTGTGTGTTCAGGAACAACTCCTGCTGAGTGATATGATAATCATCTGGGAACTACACGCCATAAAGAGTCTGCCCAGACAAAAGTACCTGCCTCTGGCAGCAGATAAAGATTCCTCTGGATTTGATAATTTATTGGTTAGAAAGCCCAGCAAGGAGGAATGGGACATGTCACTGTGGCTGAGAGAACACGTGCATGTGTCAGTAACCCATGATCACAACAGGGGAAAAAGTGCTTTAAGCATCTTTAATTTTAAATAAAAGTAAAAAGCTGAAATTCTGATAAATTAAAAAAAAAAAATCCCAATTTTGTTCATCAGCTTGTTTCTTGTTGGTGCTTCCTCATGGAGTGATTTTACTGAGCTCTCTGTGGTCATTTTGGATTCACATTATTTTACATAAGACATGAATCGGGCCCTCTGATTTTGAAACTGCTGGGTCACTTATTCTTCAGGTAGTTTGAGGAAAGGACAATACTCAGCCTTTTCACCATTTCTGTCTGTTTTCCCTTAGTTACATAATTCTGTTGCATTGTTCCTTTAAGCAATAGTGCCACATTCACTAAACTGAAGGTACACATTGACAACCAGCTGAAAGAGCTGTAGTGAAAGCTTTGTGACCTATACCTTGTCTGCCTTGGACTACACTCCTAATGCCACACACAGTAGAAATCAAAGCAGCAAGGTCACAGCCCATGCTCAGCAGCCTTGAGAAACACACTGAAAGACGGCACATCTTGACGTTGTACCGCGTTTAATTCACTGACAGCAGTATTTCAACATCTTTTATTTAGCTTGTCTAAAATCAAACGTGATGTGCCTGCTTCTTTATTATTAATCAAACAGAAATATTCAATTAAGTTTCCCCTTATAATTAAACTTTCACTTCATGTAATATGCCATTTACGCAGAACCTGCAGTTGCAATCACGACTAGAGAAAAGAAATGTCAACTTCAAAGTTACTATCCCCTACAAGTTAGAAATTCTCTCTTAGTAGATGATGGTTATAGGTTGTAGACTCTTAAAATAATTAAAATTCAATCATGCACATATTCTTTTCCCATAGCAGGTGATGATGAAACAGATTTCTTGAGACATTTAAACCAGAAGACATTAAAAATACATAAACATATAGAAACACTGAAAAAAGACAGGTAGAAATGCCTAAGAATATAAAGCTCATAAAAAATAATGGGAACAGAACTTGTACAAAATTACTATTAAAATTCACACAGAGTTTTATCTTTAATTCACTTTGACTATCTCTAGAAGTCAATTCATCCATGTACATTCTAACCTGCATTCAAGAATAACAAGGTACATGGTTTTATTATACCAAATTATACCTATAACCAAGGCATAATTAGCACTGCAGCAGAACGTAATTTGTTTTATGATATGTCCTCAATGCCTCCAAAATTTTTACCCAAAGGTCCTTGCTCTTGGGACTTAGCATGTACTTCATAAAGCTTTACAAATTAATTCAACTTTATAATTAACTTGTAGTTGCATTTATTGTTAATAACATGAACTGTTCACATTAATCAAGCAGACCACAGTCTTTACCACAGGACGTAACTTCCAACTCACATCAACGGCAACACCGGCTGCTAAACATACACAGTAACATTCAGACAATGCACCAAGGATGGTGAACTTGTAGGGCTAATTCAATGAACTATAAAATGTATACATAAAAACCTGCAGGCATTTTGGAACAGGCATTTAGGAAATTGTAAACAGCCAGTTACAACTTCCCATAATCTAGAAAACAAAACAAAAAAAATCACTGAGAAAACAAAAAGTCCCCAGCAGTTCCCTGGTTTAACAGGATACAGTCAAGGTTCTTAAACCAAATACATGACTTTTCTTAGCAGGGGTTCAATCAGGGAGACTTTACCTTTTTTAGATTCTAGTCTGCAAAGGCAAGGCAGGTCTGCAGGTTTCTGTCTCATTCATGCCAAGCCAGATAAAGTTTCAGTAAATTAAGGAAGCAATGAAAAAATTAACCCCTTCTGTCCGCTGCAGGATAACATGATGTCCTGTACCTTGCCAATGCTGCACTTCATATCACAGCTATCACATTAAATAAACTCCACCTCCCTTAACTTCTGTTGAGTCAATCCTGCACCAGCTAAGAAACACCTGCCTCCCTAAAAACCACACACTGAAGTACTTCTCATCTATGTTGATCAAGATGGCAGGTGAACAAAAGACAGGTAAGATGCTAAAGCAAAAGTAAGAACAGAAAATAATTAAAAAGAATCAGTGTCATTGATTTCTCAGCAGATGGTGAGAAAGCTGAGATCAATCAATACAAAACAGTGCTTGAAAGGAGACCCTGTGTGAAAGAGGTAAGAACACAAAAGGGTCCATTGAAAAACTGCAGTAAATGTAAAACCTGTAACAACCTAATGGCCTCTCATCATGTCTGATGACAGAATTCAAGAACCCTTTACACTTAGCAATGACACCTTGCTAATGCCACACAGAAACTGAAGACCATCCTGAAAACAGCAGGAGAAGGTGAGAAACTGGACAGGATGACCAACCACAGACAATGGGAATATGAATCCTGCAAACTCTTGTGGATTAGAAATGCGAAATCAGTCAAATACAGAAAAGGGGTTGGTTTGGGAACCCCCAGAACTATTCATGACACATCGATTTGGATCCCTTGGTAAAAATGACAAGGCAAGGAAAACTTGAGGAATGTTTGTAACCTGGATAATTCTATTCCTCCTAATTTTATTTCACAGAAGTTGCATAAGAAATGCTAAAGTTTTGATGGGAAATGGGAGAGAAGGAAAAACTCATGGTCATATCTCAGACACTTTATACTATTTTAAGAAACTGGTCTAAAAAATCTGAAACTTTGGCCACTTTTATAAGCTTTTGAATCTCAGCAGGAAAAGGTGAAATGACTATAAAATGGTTCATGAAAATTGCCATTGTTTTTAGTCCACTATAACAGAAATAAAGGAAGAAAGGAAGGAAAGAAACAACAGAGTCCAGTATTGTACAAATATATACATAAAGGCTGGCAGGAAAAAAAAAGACTGCCACATGATAAAAAAGAAATACCAAGAAAATGAGAACTGTATTTCTAAGGTATGCTGTTTCAAATTTTGATGGAGTTTTACAGAATTACTAAGTCATTGCATGAAAGGGATAACCAACCTCCCCTGAGGAATTCACAGGATAGCCCAAGTAGGCAGATTAATTTTCATCTTTAATTACTACAGATAGGTATTTACAGCTAAAATGTTGCAAACTGTCTAATGCAGGACAAGATATGCAACAGGTAAAATCCTTAAAAAAACCCATACACTTCCTATTCTATGAAGACCTTCAAGCATTTTAAATCTGCTTGAATTTTCAAACTGAATGAAACTTGAAAATGTTCTACAGTCCTCTAGGAGTTTATGATGTTAAAACAAACAAACAGAAATGAAAAAAAAAAAATCAAAAGCAAACACACACACACACACAAAAAGTTTCCAAGGAAAAAATCCTCATCTGCCATTTGTATTCTGCTAATCTCACAATAAGCTGTTAATAATCAGCCTTCTTGATTGTCTCTAGTAAGGTTTGACAAAACTGGAATGATATCTATAGGCATTTTTAATGGCTAAAACTTTTTTTAGAAAAATTTTAATAACTGGAAACATCTCAAAGTCTAACTTGACTCACCTACTGCTTTAAGTTAACACTGTGCTATGAACCACCCTGAGGGTTTTTTTCAGTGAGACACCAGTGAGGCAAATCCCCTAAATTAAACAACTAAAACTCTGGATTAGGATTCTTTCAACATCTCTACCAAAATATCTTGCTCTTGTCCAGCTCATTTCCACTGATGAGTGTGATTTTTTTTCCTTGCACATTTTTAGGGACAAAAAGTGGCAGCTTTTTTGTATTTTATCTTTTTAGAAGTTCAGCCTTATTATCCACAAAACACCTTTCCTTCTGAAAACCCTCAAATCCTTTGGAACTGACAGTCTGGAGTACAAAAGATGTCTTCCCTTCACCAAAAGAAGGGTAGACTGAGCTTTCAAACTTCTCATAAGGGAGAAATATGCAAGACATGGTAGATGATTCTGCACCTTTTTCTTCAGAGCAGCCCTGCAGCAAGGACCTCACCTGGCCAGGTCATAATGCAGGATTCAGTATATTTAGAAGCAGACAGCCTTCACCAAGGCCAGTTTATTTGAACTGTACATTTAACAAATACACGGGTGAGATTTATAATCATTTACACTTTATTCACCTTGGATATTTTGATTTTGTTCAGTTCCACATAATCTAATTTTAAAGTAAATAAATCTAAATTTATTTATGCCAAAGACCACTTAATCAAAATGAAGAGTAACACTTAGACATCTTGATTAATTGTATTAATTTATTCCATTTTTACACCTGCTTTTGGGAGTCTGAATAGATCCCTCAAGGAACCTGATGAATCACACTAATGCAAGCTTTTCATTATAAAACCTCATTGTGGTTTAAAGTTTGTACATATTGAGCATTATATGCTGTTTCTGTCGCATAGCTAGCTTAAAAGAATTGCATGGAGTACCATTTTTTAGTTTCCAGTTCTGGCAAAATATCTCTAAAATTTGAGCTCTGACCACCTGAACTTATTACTGGTTGATAAGCCAAGGATTTTCAAATTAAGATTTCATTTAAGATTCTTTGTTCTGTAATAAGATTCCAGTAGCCTGGAAATAAAAGCAACAACTGCCTTGTGAATAAAATTCTGATGAAAAACATTTAATAGAAATTTTCTGATACCACTACCCATGTTATCCCAGTACACAAGCTCTTCACTAACTCATTGTATGACACA